>NC_058520.1:562768582-565268582 GCF_904849725.1 Hordeum vulgare subsp. vulgare
CAATGATTTCAGATCTGAAATTATTATGTTGTCACCAATATATGTGTGTTTTAGATCCGATCTTGCAAGTTGTAGTTACCTACTATGTGTTATGATCCGGCAACCCCGGGGTGACAATAACCGGAACCACTCCCGGTGATGACCATAGTTTGAGGAGTTCATGTGTTCACCAAGTGCTAATGCGTTGGTCCGGTTCTTTATTAAAAGGAGAACCTTAATATCCCGTAGTTTCCTTTTGGACCCCGCTGCCACGGGAGGGATGGACAAATAGATGTCATGCAAGTTCTTTTCCCTAAGCACGTATGATGACACACGGAATACATGCCTACATCACATTGACGAACGGGAGCTAGCCACATATCTCTCCGTGTTATAACTGTTGCATGATGAATATCATCCAAACAAATCACCGACCCATTGCCTACGAGTTTGTCCTACTGGTGTTGTTACTTGTCTTGCTCTGCTGCTGTTACTTGTCTTGCTCTGCTGCTGTTACTTGTCTTGATCTGCTGCTACTGTTGCTACTATTGTCGCTTGCTACTGTTGCTACTTGCTACTGCTATCACTACTGTTGTTCCTTGCCATTGCTATTACTCGTTACACTGCTGCTACCTGCTACAATTTTGATTCCTTCGGCGTTGACGGGAAAAGTCAATTTCCGTCAACGGGCAACTTCTGGCGCCATTGATACAATCGTTAGGAATAGTCTGCCATCAATAAATCATTTCTGACACTGTTGTTATCATACTACTTTGCTGCTGACTCTTTGCTTGCAGATACTAATCTTTCAGGTGTGGTTGAATCTGATAAATTCAGCTGGTAATACTCGAGAGTATCCTCTGACCTCTTTTGGGCGTATCAACAAATTTGGGTCGAATACTCTACCCTCGAAAACTGCTGCGATCCCACGCGCTGGTGGGCCGTCAACAACATTCTTCTAGTTTCGATTGCCGGAGAGTGCTAGCAGCATTCTTCTGGTGCCGTTGTAGGGTAAGGTCTGCTGTCACGGAATCACCCTCCTCTCTCAATTTCCCCACCAAGCCATTCCCCTCCATCTCGCATCAGCGCCGCGCCGCCACCTGTTGTCTCCCACCTCGGGATCCCCAGATGCAGCCAGCCATCGGAGCCATGCCCCGCGCCCGGCAGCAAGCTTGGCTCCCCAGAGGCTCCCCTGCCTTGGCTCCCAAGCTTCCCGATCTTCTTCCGTTCCAGAAAAAAATCTTTTCGGGGATTTTCTTCCGTTTGGACTCGGTTTCAAAATCTCCTCTGAAAGGGGTCAAAAACATGGAAAAAACAGGAACTGGCACTTGGCACTGAGTTAATAAGTTAGTCCCAAAAAATATGTAAAAGGCATACAAAACTTCCAAAGTTTGATAAGATAATAGAATGAAACCATAAAAAATTATAGATATGTTGGAGACATATCAACATGCATGTTTGTATGAGTTGTGATGTTGTCCGTTTTGTAGATGCCACGCTAGTTGCATGTTGTCCCTCTTTCGTCGTGCCCTCGAGACATGGGAACCCGGTAACCGGGATCACCCCATCATCATTTGGCATGACCCGCACGCGCTCCCTATTCGTTGGCACTGGTATCTCCTCGAGTCTTCGGGACCGGAACGTTGCCGTGGCATCATTTCTGTTTTGCCGCCATGGTTCCCTTTTGTTCGCCATGGCGACACATGCTTCTATTTCTTCTTGCCAGTGATGTTATGAACTCGCATGCATGTCACATTCATGGCATAATTTCCTATGTTGCATGTCTCTTGTAACCGTAGCTCCGTTCTATGTTCCACGTGTTAACCGACTAGGATGACATGTAGAATCACCTGCTTCACCTCTTGCGTCTGTAAAAACATTTAATAATGACATGTAAATAAACGGGAGCGAACTAAATAATTAAACATGGGGTTTCGTTGATATGCAACTCGTTGCTTATCGAACTTCACTTAATGTGTAGTGGTTGCCTGATGTGAATTGCCATGCCATGCCTTGTATAATTGAACTGGACATGCATCATATTAGGGTGTGCATCATGTCATGCATTTGCCGTGGTGAATCTCGTGTGTTGATGCTTGTTTCCAGTTTCCTCTGTCTCGATAGAGTTCCGCAAGCGTGTCGGATGTGAGGACCCGTTCGACTACATCGGCTCGTCTGCTTCACGGAGTCGTACTTCTACCAAGCGGGATCTCAGGCAAGATGACCATGTCCCCAGATACCATTACTATCATTGCCATGCTAGTTTTATCTTTTCTATCAATCATGTATCGTTGCCTACTACCTGTTAAATATCAGCCTCTCAACAATGCCATGAAAACCTTCAACTCTTCACAACCTAGAAAACCACTGATTGGCTATGTTACTGCTTGCTTAACCTTGTGTTAGCGTTGCTAGATGCAGGTGCACTTGCTTCCATGTGATAACATGGGTTCCTCGTTATATCACCATATTAAACGTTATTTAATTTAATGGACCTATATACTTGGTAAAAGGTGGAAGGCTCGGCCTTTCTAGTCTGGTGTTTTGTTCCACCTTTGCCCCCTTAGTTTCGGCTACCGGTGTTATGTTCCATAATTGAGCGCTCCTAACACGATCAGGGTTGTTATGGGGACCCCCTTGATAATTCGTTTTAGATTAAAGCTGGTCTGGCAAGGCCCAACATTGGTTTTACATTTGTCTAATAACATAATATAGTTGCATAGGGACCCGCCGGCACCCGCGGATATTTAATCAACCCCCCTCGCCAGTGCTCCGCTTTAGTGTTGGTCCACCCACCTACAGTCAGCGGTGCCACCTCGGGGCAACTTGAGGTTTGGCTACCGTCCACTATGCATAGACGGTGTGTCCTGAGAACGAGATACGCGGCTCCTATCGGGTTCGTCGACACACCGGGTGGCCTTGCTGGATTAGTTTTACCTTTGACGAGATATCTTGTGCATCGGGATTTCGGTGATGCTTTGGGTAATCTCAGAGTTGAGGTTTTCCACTAAGGAGTCCGACGAGATTGCGAGCTTCGTGATCGAGGATTTCTATGCGGCTTGTGGTAATTTGTGATGTACTAGTTGGAGCACCCCTGCAGGGTTAAATCTTTTCGGGAAGCCGTGCCCGCGGTTATGTGGCAACGTGGAGACTTTGTTTAACACTCGTTCTAGATAACTTGAAGTTAACTTAATTAAAACATGCCAACTGAGTGCGTAACCGTGTTTGTCTCTTTCGTGAGTTCCTTCTCCGATCGAGGACACGGTGGGGTTATGTCTGACGTAGGTAGGTGTTCAGGATCATTCATTTGACCATCAGTAGTTACGTCCGTTATGCGTAGTTCTTCCCCCTTATTTCTTATACTCGTAAGTTAGCCACCTCATATTATGCTTAGTCGCTTGCTGCAGCCTCACCACTTAACCATATCTCATCCATTAAGCTTTGCTAGTCTTGATACTTTTGGAAATGAGATTGTTGAGTCCCCTATGGCTCAAAGATTACTACAACACCAGTTGCAGGTACATGTAAAGGTTACTTGACGCGAGCGCGTTGATTGTTCATTTGGAGTTGCTTCTTCTTCTTCTTCTTCATCGATCTAGGATGGGTTCCAGGCCGACAGCCTCGGATAGCAAGGATGGACGTCGTTATTCTTTTCTCGTTTGTTTTCGTCCGTAGTCAGACCCTGCTCTTACTCATGATGATTATGTATTGTACTGATGTGACTCTGATGTAGCTTGTGGCGAGTGTAAGCCAACTCTATATATATCTCTTCTTTTCAGTACATGTACTTGTAACGATATCCATTCTTGCGAAACGACGAGATGCGCTTCTATCCCTGACGAGGCCCTCGTGCCAAATTGAGGATAGGATCGCATCTTAGGGCGTGACAGGTTGGTATCAGAGCAGTACTGACCTAGGAGCTCCCTTGATTGATCGAACTTGGCCGAGTCGAGTCTAGTGAAAAACTACTTTGAGTCTAGTTATACATCGAAGAGTAGGATTCTTTTTTCTCCTCTTCTATGCTCTGATGAGGAATCTTGACGTAATAATTTGTTCTACTCCTCTTCTCACTCAATTTTTTTAGGATCACGCGGATATTTTTGGAATCTATATGATGTTGATGTGTCGGAGTTCTGTCTTGGTGCCTCCTTTGTGACTTGATTTCTTCCGGGGAGTTGAGCTCTAGGGGATTCTTGAGCACATCGTTATCATTCAGATTTCCGAGTATCTCAGAACGAAGGATGTTTGTAATTGCTTCACTACTAGTGGTGGCGAGATAACCCCGATGTCCCTAGTACTGGTGCAGATTGTTCGGGAGTACTGCCATACTTGGTATCGTTGTGATCACGAGGGTCTGTAGTAGATGAAGGTCCGAGATTCTGGTTGTGTGTTGACAGATGTGGTACATTGGACGGGTTAGTATAGGAGTTGAGTGACATATTACTCCTTCGTATCCGTGTACCAGATTGCATGACTAGAAATTTTGGGAATTCTTAGGTGGGAATTCAAGTAGTTACTTATAGGACAATCTTCCAAATAATGCATGATGTTAGGTTGGGGTTCCACATCTAGTGGATTCGATTGTTGACGGTCATCTTAGAGCGGTTCTCGTTGTGTCTTAAAGAGTCCTTGTAGCTTGCTACGACTCGGGGACGCTTCGTATGTCATGTGCACTGCCTTGCACAGGATGGCTACTGTAAGGATCGAGCCTGTGCGATCCTGTCCACGAAAATATCGAATGAAATCTCTCTCTTGAGTTTGTTCTGGCTTGTTTCGTCAGCCTCATCCTTTGTTTTGTTGGAATATGGTAATTCAAGTTGCTTCGATGTCAAGTGGTGATTTCAGATCTTTCCAAGAGGTGTTCTCATAATTTTTATGTGAATGCAAATTCTTTTGTTCAATCAATTGTATTATCAATTCTTGTCAACCGGAGTCATGATGTTAATTCTTTTTCAACCGGTGTGCTTCTCTTCAAGTGAATTCAATCCTCTACAATATTTGCAAGATAAAGCTCTCATTTCTTTCCGGAGTTTTTCTCATCTGTTCCATATTGTCTTTGTTTTTCCTGCCCTCCCACCCTTTTTCGTCAATGTTTCAGTCATCATCCAAGTGCCTTTATATTCAGTGATGCTTCCGCTATCTTTTCTTTCGTGTCGTATCCGGTGACTCATTGTGAAGATTCTTAGGAGCTTCATGTTCATATTTATTCATTCTTATGGTTTTTTCCGGTGAATTCAATTCAGTTATCCGTGTCATCATATCCTTTTTCGTCCGTTAAATTCTTCCGATGTTGGAAATTCTTATCAGCCTATCATGTTTATTAATTCATCTCTCTTCCTATCCGGAGTGTTATAGATATCTCAGAATTTCTTGTTTTCAATCCTTTCAATTATTTCGAGGTGCTCAACCTCATCAAGTTTTCATGGTACCGGTGCAGTATCTTTCTTTGTTAGCAATTGTTTCAACGGTGGTTTCTTTGAGTGGGCCCATAACCCACAGGTTTTTCCCATGATATTTTCTAGTTCTTGAAACCTTTTCCGGAGATCTCTAATTCTTTTCAACTACGACGTAAGTATGAATTTCACCAGTCATATTCCTTATTCAAGATCGCTTCAAATTTATTTTCGTCTTTGGCTCAACCTTTCTTTCTTCGTTATTCTGGAGTATCTCAGTTATTCTTGGTGGTGTTCGCCTCGTCATTCTTAGCTTGGAAATTCGAAGGAGTGTTTCTCTTAAATCTTTGTCCATTCCCTTGGATATTCGTCATTTCAGCTTCGTGGCATCTTCTTGGATTGTTCCCAATCATGTGTATCTCTCTCTTGCTATTCGGTGCATTTCGATGTTGTTTTCATTCTTGATCCTCCAAAGGCCATCATTTCAGAAGATTCTTCATTCTCAACTTTCAGCTTTCATCCTCAATTCTTCTCAATTGTTGTCTCTTCGTTTGTCTTTCAATTATTCTGGTGCCTGTTTTAGTTTTCTCTCAGGTGGCTCATGATCTCTTCATTCTCATGTATCTCCATTCATTCATGGTTGCCTCATTATTTCAATTCTCACCGGTGTCTCCTTCAAGACTTCTTCTAGTTTGTGATCATATCTCTCCTCAATCATTTCTTGAAGAATAAGGGGTATGCTAAATCCGTTGCTTGTCATCAATTAAACTTGATGAAGGATAAGCATAACATTATTCGTATTCTTGTTCATAGTAATTTGAATTCTTCTTCCGGAGTGGCTCATGATATCAATTCTTTTCTCTAGTACTTATATTTCTTTTCCGAAGTTCCAAGTTCTGTCAAGTATCACTTTGAGTAGCTTCATCTAAGTCTTTGCAAGGCTTCAATCTTATTCTTTCATCCTTCATATCTTGCATCATCCTTTTGATACGGAGGCTCGTCATGGTGGTTCTTCAAGGATGTGATTTTTCTCAAAGTGTTCTTCAAGATTCCTGTTGGAGTACCTCAGGTATTCTTTCTCTTGCATTTCCAATGCGTTTGTTATTCCTTTATCCTTTGAGGTGGTATTATAGCATTCTTGTTAGTGTAGGAG
The DNA here is from genome assembly GCF_904849725.1 of Hordeum vulgare subsp. vulgare. Taxonomy (NCBI): domain Eukaryota; kingdom Viridiplantae; phylum Streptophyta; class Magnoliopsida; order Poales; family Poaceae; genus Hordeum; species Hordeum vulgare. The sequence continues at coordinate 562,775,108 of NC_058520.1, forward strand.
CATCGAAGAGTTTTCCTTTCAAGAATGAGATAATTAAATCCACCAATTCTATGATCATGAGATATTTTCCAACTCATGATTTCCGGGTTGGGTATCTTGGTTGAGTTTTCACCTAAAGCCTTTCCTAAGGATTGTCGCAATTATGGTGCTTGTCATTAACCCAAGTTCTTTATGCACACTCTTGGTGTAAGAAGTTTTGATATATTTGCTTTCAACTATACTTGTTTCTTTTAGTGGTTGGTTGTCACCTCATAAATGTTGAGATGATTTTCTTAAGCCCACTACTATCTTGTTCTTTCGTTGTTGGTTTTCCAACAACTACGTCAATTCTTCTTGTCCGGAGGCTCTTCAATTCTATTGTGATAGTAGTTGTCATTCTCTTATTCATTCTTTGATCCCAATGATCTAGTTTTATTCCCTTGTTCCGGAGGCATTGTGATGTTGCTCTTTTGGGTCAATCATGTTGTTCTATCAAGATCATGGTGTTCCCTTGTTATATTTAGTTGTTTGTTATGAATCTTTGCCTAATTCTCCTACCTTATCGTTTTTTTCCCATTTTCCTACCGAAGTGTTGCCGAATTTTTTCATGAATTCTTTCTTGTTTCTCATATCATTCCTCATCGCTTTGCAACCTTCAAGGATCGTTGGTTTCACTTGTTTGTCAAAGAAGTGATCAAGTTTTACCTCTTGCTTTCTTATCCTCTTTCCCGTTCATTCTTGGATCTCGGGTCGAGATCCTCTTGTAGTGTAGGAGAGTTGTGACAGCCCGAGACCGACGCCCCAGAAGATCCCCCCTTCTATTCCGTTTTCTTCATGTGTTTATTTTATTCGCCGCATCATCATCGCATCATGCACATTGCATCGTCATCCCGTTGCCACCAGTTTTCAAAAGTTGCATCCGTTGTTAGTTGCCGGTTCTCGTCGTTGTCCGTTCTGAGCCCGACCGCGCTCGCACGCGCCTGTGGCATCGTCAAAACCTGTTTTTAAAAGTGTGTGTAAAACTTTCTCCGATTGGGTTGGATCTTGACGTGCGGTCTTATTTTAATATAGGTAGGCCGCCTGTCAGATTTCGTCGCAATCGGAGTCCGCCTGGTACCCAAACAGTCGACCGTAGCGGCACCATATTCGGTCTATCGTCGAACGTTTTCGTTGTTTTAGACCTCGATGCCGGGCTGCCCATTTTCCCTCTCATCTCCGCCTAGCCCCTCTGCACAATGCACCGACCTGTGCGCTGACTAGTCCGAAAACCTCCCTAAACCTGAATCATACGGTCGTGACCATTGGATCCGGATCAACCCCGTTTTACCGCAAACCGTCACCGGTTTGTCAACTCGACTCCCTAACCTAGTCATTATCGACCGTCCGATTTAATCGAAGGGTCCTGAGCTAGTTTATATATATATATATATATATATATATATATATATATATATATATATATATATATATATATATATTTGTAGATCAACCGTGCCAACCCTAAAATTTAGGGACAAATTCCCCTGTCCCATCCGCCGTCGCCGCACACCACTTGGTCTCCTCCTCTCTCAATTTCCCCACCGAGCCATACCCCTCCATCTCGCATCAGCGCCGCGCCGCCATCTGCTGTCTCCCACCTCGGGATCCCCAGATGCAGCCAGCCATCGGAGCCATGCCCCACGCCCGACAGCACCCATGCGCCCGAGCCTCGCTCGAGCCACGACGCTGGAGCCCCCGCCTTCGCCCGCATCCGGCGAGCTCTGTCTGAGCGCCCCCGGCCTCCTTCGTCCTTGCCACGGTCGGTTCCAGATCGACCCCTACCCCGTTCGAGGAGCTCCTCCAGCTGCAGCGCCGTCTCAAGCATGGAGCACGTGCAGTAGCATCCGGTGCCCATGGAAGCTGCGCCGCAGGTCCATGCCATGCCCGGTCTTCTCCTTCCTCTGTCTACTCCTTCTATCTCCTTCTTCCTCCCCTCTCTTTCTCTCACCCTCTCTGTTTCTCTGTCAGCAGCAGCATGGACCGCATGGACAGCCCAACGAAGCTCCGCTGCCGTTTCGTGGTCAACGTCGACGAGCCCCGCCACCGGGAATGGAACAGGTGCCCCGGATCCACCTCCCTCGGCCTCGTCGCAGGGTCCTCGACAGCCGTTGTGCTCGGCTGTAGCCGCTACATCGAGCAGATGAGGGGAACCGCCTCGCCCTGGGCTTCCGCGCCATCCCAAAGGCGTGAGGAAGCACACCCCACCTCCTTCCGCACGGCGCCAATGGCCCAGCTTCGCTGCGACCCGGGCCTTCCCCGATCCCCCCCCCCCCGTCCATGGCCTCCACGCCCGCCGTCGTTGCCGGGGCAGCCCCAGCCCGTCGGCCTCTGAAGCCTGAACCCCTGCATCCCCGACCTGGCAACAGGATTCAGTTTCGTCAGACTCGCCCCACAGTATGGTTCATGTGGCGCAAACCCTGCGATATATCACTCGAGCATGCACAGGTCAACTGGCTTGTGTTAACTGGTACCATCCCAAAGATCTGGGGTTCGAATCCCAGCTATGCCCATTTATTTTTATGCTTGTTTCTGTTGACCTGCACCATGGCGTAATTCATCTAGTCTAAAACACTGAATTATATCAAACTCAGTGTGTAGCCGAGCTGGCTACTGCATTTAGTCTCCACCCAAGGGATCCTGGGTTCAAGTCCCACGTAGCTCTCATTTTTCCATGCTTTCTTTTTCTCTTTTTTTGCACTCACACACACACTTAGATTCCTCGGCCGCTGCACTATGTTGCAATTCGACCTATGTTCCTTTTTTTCCTCCTGCGATTTCATCTTTAGCCTAGACATGCATGTTTGTATGAGTTGTGATGTTGTCCGTTTTGTAGATGCCGCGCTAGTTGCACGTTGTCCCTCTTTCGTCGTGCCCTCGAGACATGGGAACCCGGTAACCGGGATCACCCCATCATCATTTGGCATGACCCGCACGTGCTCCCTATTCGTTGGCACCGGTATCTCCTCGAGTCTTCGGGACCGGAACGTTGCCGTGGCATCGTTTCCGTTTTGCCGCCATGGTTCCCTTTTGTTCACCATGGGGACACATGCTTCTTTGTCTTCATGCCAGTGATGTTATGAACTCGCATGCATGTCACATTCATGGCATAATTTCCTGTGTTGCATGTCTCTTGTAACGGTAGCTCTGTTCTATGTTCCACGTGTTAACCGACTAGGATGACATGTAGAATCACCTGCTTCACCTCTTGCCTGTGCAACAACATTTAATAATGTCGTGTAAATAAACGGGAGCGAACTAAATAATTAAATGCGGGGTTTCGTCGATATGCAACTCGTTGCTTATCAAACTTCACTTAATGTGTAGTTGTTGCCTGATGTGAATTGCCATGCCATGCCTTGTATAATTGAACTGGATATGCATCATATTAGGGTGTGCATCATGTCATGCATTTGCCGTGGTGAATCTCGTGCGTTGATGCTTGTTTTCGGTTTCCTCCGTCTCGATAGAGTTCCGCAAGCGTGTCGGATGTGAGGACCCGTTCGACTACATCGGCTCGTCTGCTTCACGGAGTCGTACTTCTTCCAAACGGGATCTCAGGCAAGATGACCATTTCCCCAGATACCATTACTATCATTGCCATGCTAGTTTTATCGCTTCTATCGATTATGTCTCGTTGCCTACCACCTATTAAATATCAGCCTCTCAACAATGCCATGAAAACCTTCAACTATTCACAACCTAGCAAACCACTGATTGACTATGTTACTGCTTGCTTAACCTTGTGTTAGTGTTGCTAGATGCACGTGCAGTTGCTTCCATGTGATAACATGGGTTCCTTGTTATATCACCATATTAAACGTTATTTAATTTAATGGACCTATATACTTGGTAAAAGGTGGAAGGCTCGGCCTTTCTAGCCTGGTGTATTGTTCCACCTTTGCCCCCTTAGTTTCGGCTACCGGTGTTATGTTCCATAATTGAGCGCTCCTAACACGATCGGGGTTGTTATGGGGACCCCCTTGATAATTCGTTTTAGATTAAAGCTGGTCTGGCAAGGCCCAACATTGGTTTTACATTTGTCTAATAACATAATATAATTGCATAAGGACCCGCCGGCACCCGCAGATATTTAATCAACCCCCCGGGCCAGTGCTCCGCATGAGTGTTGGTCAACCCACCTAGCAGTCGGCGGTGCCACCTCGGGGCAACTCAAGGTTTGGCTACCGTACACTATGCATAGACGGTGTGTCCTAAGAATGAGATACACGGCTCATATCGGGTTCGTCGACACACCGGGTGGCCTTGCTGGATTAGTTTTACCTTTGACGGGATATCTTGTGCATCGGGATTCCGGTGATGCTTTGGATAATCTCAGAGTTGAGGTTTTCCACTAAGGAGTCCGACGAGATTGCGAGCTTCGTGATCGAGGATTTCTATGCGACTTGTGGTAATTTGTGATGGACTAGTTGGAGCACCCCTGCAGGGTTAAATATTTTCGGAAAGCCGTGCCCGCGGTTATGTGGCAACGTGAAGACTTTGTTTAACACTGGTTCTAGATAACTTGAAGTTAACTTAAGTAAAACATGCCAACTGAGTGCGTAACCGTGACTGTCTCTTTCGTGAGTTCCTTCTCCGATCGAGGACACGGTGGGGTTATGTCTGACGTAGGTAGGTGTTCAGGATCATTCATTTGATCATCAGTAGTTACGTCCGTTATGCGTAGTTCTTCCCCCTTATTTCTTATACTCGTAAGTTAGCCACCTCATATTATGCTTAGTCGCTTGCTGCATCCTCACCACTTAACCATATCTCACCCATTAAGCTTTGCTAGTCTTGATACCTTTGGAAATGAGATTGTTGAGTCCCCTGTGGCTCACAGATTACTACAACACTAGTTGCAGGTACATGTATAGGTTACTTGACGCGAGCGCGTTGATTGTTCATTTGGAGTTTCTTCTTCTTCTTCTTCTTCTTCTTCTTCTTCTTCTTCTTCTTCTTCTTCTTCTTCTTCTTCTTCTTCTTCTCCATCAATCTAGGATGGGTCCAGGCCAGCAGCCTGGGATAGCAAGGATGGACGTCGTTCTTCTTTTCTCGTTTGTTTTCGTCCGTAGTCGGACCCTGCTCTTACTCATGATGATTATGTATTGTACTGATGTGACTCTGATGTAGCTTGTGGCGAGTGTAAGCCAACTCTATATGTATCTCTTCTTTTCAGTACATATACTTGTAACGATATCCATTCTTGTGAAACACGAGATGCGCTTCTATCCCTAACGAGGCCCTCGTGCCAAATTGAGGATATGATCGCATCTTAGGGCGTGACAGGTGGCATTTTAGATGATAAATCGTTGGCGACGGAAGCGTGCGGGCATCGGACGTGTGGAAATAGAAATGTAAAGGCGGTCGATGGTTGGCGCACAACTACTAGTTTTACATCACTTGAAGGTGAATATGCAAATTTGCATTTTTGAGGTGTTGTTATTATTATTATTTTTAAAATGAAGACAAAATATTTACTTCATCGATTAATTAAGCAAAAAATAATTGTTAGAACTGAACAAAAATAAATACAATCAACCACTTACGGACTACTCATAGACCATCCAACTCATACTCGCAAAATTATCCCAACAATCATTCTCAAGACGCAGCTGACCACCAACCCCTACATTTCTTCAACGCAAAGAAACCTCATTGAGAGTTCCTCGGTCGAAGACCATACACATCACCAAATCCACGAAGACAAGCCAAACCCTAAAGATGACCCAAAAAATTGGTGGCCATCCAAGCAGGCGCAAACGTCTTTTCCGTGGCGTCGCTCTTCTTACGTTTGCTTGTAAGACTCTTTTCCACAATCGTCGTGCCAAATCCATGACAAGCCTCCTTCAAACGTTTAAGCGAGTTGTGAACCTCTATTTTGAAGAGAATTCCATAAACCTTTTCACGCAATGTCTCCACCCGGCCAACATCGGAACCTCCTCGGGCCCTTAAGGTGAGTGGTTGGCTCAGCTCCAAAGAAGCAGGCGATGGCATACTAACCGCACCAACATCATCATTACAGAACCACCGACATAATGGATTCGGAGGCCTTCAGTTGCTCACATGGCGAAGGCGAAAACCGTCCCTCACACACCACACATAAAGGGGGAGTCGGTTCCCTACGCAACTCTAAAAGCTCAGGCATGATATGTAACACCGGAGCCACAACCGCATCGATGCACGAACCCTTAGAGGCAGACAACGACGAGCTGACTCTAGCATGAGGAGAGAAACCTCCATGAAGCCCGGCTCGACACTCATCCTCAAGGTTGATATCATGCACATCCAAGACGTTTGACACAACAATGGTCTACAACACATATGACACTTGAGAGAGCCCGCTAAGAACAACCTCAGGTCGCTCCAGGATGTTCCCCATGTGAAGCATCCAAGTCTGCATGGAGCCAACAACATCGTGTAGAGGCTGGACCGCCTTATCCATTTGGAAGGAAATTAGGACTTGAAGATCAGAGAGTAACAAAGCAACCGCAAAGGCAGACTCGAGTACCACATTCGCTCGAGCTGTAAAGGGGTCACCGATCTCAACCGCTCCTCGAAGCGCAACAACTGAAGCCCAAGAACGAGACATCGATTGAGGAGGACAAACACCAAGAGCCACACATCAAGGAGGACATGCCTCATGCGAGAGATTGGTTGGCATCCATCCCTCGCACTATTTTTTTTAGAAAAGGAGGATGACCCCCGGTCTCTCCATCTGGAGATGCATGCGACCATTTTATTAATTATTTCCGAGGACCTTACAAAGTAGTACAACAATATGCCCGAATCCACCATCTTGGCAACATTTGCCGCTACTCATATCCATATGATGAAGGGGTGCAAGCTGAGCCAAATACCCAGACCTCTCACCTAAGCCTAACATCTAAAGCCGGAGGCCCTGACCGAGCCACATACCGGGTCAGGGACACAAACCGGTCTGACACTCACATGTGTCGCCACCACCATCTTCCACCGGTTCATCTTCAGAGCAGATTGAGGTGCCAGCCTTGACAGGTGCCTCCGCCATCGACGCCACCATGACGCCAAACGACGACCTCCACCTACGCGAGTCCATCTCCAAGCAGTGGACGTAGATCCATGCTAGGATAGGGCCGCACCACCGCCGTCGCCCACCACCCACAAGCGCCACCCAGCCCCAAGGTTCCCAAAGCGACGCCTTCAAGAAGGAAACGACGCCGTGAGCGCCGCCGCCGCCCAACAAAGTTAGGTCTTTCGTCCGGGAGACCTAGGGGGAAGGGGAAGTGAGGGGATGAGTCCATTCCGACGCCTCCAAGGAGGGGAACGGCGCCCTCAGGCGTCGCCGTCGACACAGCCGGCCATGGCCGACCAGGGATTTCGCCCGAACTAGATCCCCGTCACCAGCAGCGCCTCTTGTACAGAACCGACGACCCAAGGAAGCGCGGTCCGACCAGGCTAGCCCGCACGCCGAACATGGGAGGAGGGGATGCGCCAGATCGCGCGCACCGACCACTGCAGAAGCCGTCGTCGGCGCCCGCCAACGACCACTGGATCCCGCCACCCTCACGGCCCGGACACCAGATCCACCGTCCGCACGACTGCTAGATTGTCGTGCCTTGTCCATGGAGCCGCTGCTCAAGATCCGGAGTTCTCTACGCACAGGCAGGGAAGCCAAGGCCCCGCCGCCACGATCCTTGACGCCCCGGGCTTCCCGACGGCTGCCTCACACGGCGGCAAGGAAGGGGGGGGAGAGTGGGCGGCTAGGGTTGAGAGGGGGAGGGAGTGGGGCGGCTAGGGTTGGGAGGGGGAGGGAGCGGGGAGGAGGGGACTTGTGCGTACGTGACTAGTAATTCTGATGATCCATCCCTCGCACTATGACCTGATCGAAAGCATCGAATGCACCGAACTGCACTGAGCTGCCTGATGCCCTTTACCGAAGTAGCAGAAACACGTATTCCCGAGCCACATGAGCGGATTGTGTTATACTCTATTTTACATCTTTTAAAGATTGAGATGTGTTTTCTTTTCATCTAAAGATGAGTTTTCGAATGGGGAGTGATCTGCGCTGGCGCGTCGGCCAAAACTTTGGGTCCACCAACCCCCGTGCATCCGCACCGTTGAATTTACATGCAACATTTTTTCCCCGATGCAACAAAATTTCGATGCGATGCAACAATTTTTTCAACTGTTGCAACAAAAAACAAAAATTGTAGCAAAAAAATATTTACGTGACCATAGCAAAAAAAACGAAGCTGATGATACGTGGTAGCAAACGTAAAACGCAGGTTGTAAGAAATATTTACGTGACGTGTATGCAACTTTTTAGTGAACAGTTGCAACAAAAAATGATGCCGGTTGTAGCAAAAATTAACACGGTTGCAGCAAAATAAAAAACATCGATTGTAACGAAAAATTCGAAGAACTGGAGTTGCAACTAAACGTATATGCAGCTTTTTTACTGGACAAATGTAGGAAAAAATAACGCTTGCAGCAAATATGACGCTGGTTGCAACAATTTAAACGAAAAAATGTTACATGTCCAATCAATGGGCGCGCGCGGTCGCGTGCGGCCAGTTGAACGGTTCGATCGGCGCAACGGCTCGAAACGATTCCCTTTTCGAATCTATTGACGAGGCCGGATAAAATGGATTAAATGTGAAATTTTCTTCATAATGTGAAGCGCGGAAGCATCATCAAGTGTCAAAAGGCCACAAAAGCGCGGAAAGATCATCGAGGAGACTCGTCAGTCAGTGCAGGAGTCTTCTTCTCGTTCCTTTTCTCGGTCATAAAAAAGTGCAGACCGCTAGACGAGACTCGAAGGCGTTATGTGTTTATATTAGCTACTACTCCAAGGAGTATATATGTGGGAAGAATCGCATCTGGACGGTGGAAAAATGGAAAGACATGTTGCAAAGACTGCAAAACTATGTGTTGCTTTACCCTAAAAAAAAAAAGAGCTATGTGTTGCTTTGCTGCCACGAATTCTCCCGCGTGGAAGCATCGAGAGGCTGTAACGATGCGATCAGAAAGAGGAAACAAATGGTTTTTCCAGTCAGGAAGCAACCTCAACTTTGTACTACAAATTCTTCACATGTACTCATAGTTTTAAATAGCCGTCTTAGCTCTCTAGTTTTTTTTTCTTTGGTTCTTCACGATTACTTTGGTTTTCTGTTTTCTTTGATTTTCACACTGGTATTTTTTGTTTCTCTTTTGAGTCTAATTATGTTTTTATACTGTCTCTTTGTTTCTTTTCGGTTTTGACATTTTCTTTTTTTCTTTTCTTCTATAATTTTCTTTACTTTTTTTCAGTTATCTTTCTTGTTTACATTAATATTCACTGGATTTTTTTTTACTTGTTTATTTTTTGATTTAATTTCGTTTATTCGTTTCTCTTTGTTTTTTCATCAGTTTTCATTGGATACTTTTTTATTTAATATGTGTTTTCTTTTTTCCAGTACTTATTATATATTTTTAGTGTACACATGAAATATATTACTAAACATTTTTCTGAATTAAATGTTTTCAACACTTTTTTGAATGCATGATCAATATTTTTTCAAATACGATTGTTTTATTGGCAATAAACATTTTTTTCACAAACAATGTACATTTGGCGTATGCATCTAAAATATTTTCATTTGCAATCTATCTTCTATTATATACTTAAAATGATAGAAAACGAACGATGATGATTCTACATTCTAAAAAACTAAGACCCATCAACGGTGTAGATTAGGCAACTACTAAACTACTAGACATAAGAAAATAAAACTGAACCAGATTGATGTACTACGAAAGCTAATCATGGAAGAGTCCACACAGAATTAAATATAGTATTGACATTACCTGTGACCTAAGCAAACCAGCCTATCTGAAATCATGCAATAGTTGTTTACGTATGGCTAGCAAATTTACTCTACTCCGGTTATAAGAAGAAAGAAAAAATAGATGTGTGCCCACGTATATAGCAGTGGGCCATGGAGAACACTTTTTACTTTCTCCGGCCAACCTAATTCACATGCTACTCATAGATGCTTGTCTATTGCTATTTTCAATTGTCTACTTCACGTGTTATAGAATAGTTCAGAAAATCACATACTCCCTCCGTTCCTAAATATAAGTCTTTTAAGATATTTTATTAAAAGTCTATATACGAAGCAAAATGAGTGAATCTGTATTCTAAGTATGTCTATATACATCCGTACGTAGTCCACTAATGAAACCTCTTTAAAGACTTATATTTAGGAACGGAGGGAGTAGATGTTTGTGTCATGAAGTTTATACCAGAGTAAATATGGCATAAAATCTTCTATTATATTATAAAACAGTAGTCAAACAAACCATCACGTGCACCCACATGTGCTAAAAATATACGATTTGTTGATTCTTATTTTAATGATTAAGATTAAAAGATAGAAAGAGTCCACGCAGAATTAAATATAGTACTGACATTACGTGTGACCTAAGCAAACCAGTCTATCCGGAATCATGCTATAGTTGTTTACGTATGGCTAGCAAACTTACTCTACTCCGGTTATATAAGAAAGAAAAAATAGATGTGTGCCCACGTATATAGCAGTGGGCCATGGAGAACACTTTTTTTTTCTCCGGCCAACCTAATTCACATGCTACTCATAGATGTTTGTCTATTGCTATTTTCAATTGTCTATTTCACGTGTTATAGAATAGTTCAGAAAATCACATAGATGTTCGTGTCCTGAAGTTCACACCAGAGTAAATATGGCATAAAATCTTCTATTATATTATAAAACAGTAGTCAAACAAACCATCAATTGCACCCACATGTGCTAAAAATATACGATTTGTTGATTCTAATTTTAATGATTAAGATTAAAAGATAGAAAAAATCACGTACAACTATAATGATCTATAGAAAATTATTAGACACATCCAAGTGTAAAACCAGACCATGCTCATACAACCAAGACTAAATCCATAATCAATCACGTATCTTGGTACATGGAAATAAACAAAACCCAGTCCTTCTAAGGCACGTACGTGGACTCATAAAAAATAATTGTAGGCATTAGGTAGCAGTAGAACATACATAATCTGCCTGAGTCCAATATCCATACTGGAAAACAGGAGGCACATAAAATAGAACATCCTAGCGGCTGGAACCAGCCCTTTTACCAACCAGATTCGCCATGAAAGATAATCTTTTTTTCCTTGGAAAGACAATATGGTTGCTTCCACACCCGGATATCTATACCTAATGATAAAGCGGCTATTGCTTCCGTCGGAAAACCCACCGCGACATTTTTATAAAAAAGCCCCTGTAATTTTTGTTATTCAACCCGCGCTTCATCATTTATCTGCAACGCAAAAGGAAAAACGATTCGCTGCAAAAATTATACCCGTACGCATCGCCTCCTCCCGTCGACCCTGGACCACCCTGGCATGTGCCCAGGCCGCCGCCACACCACTCGCCGCCGCGGCCGACCTCAACCACCACCGCTGCCGATTTCAACCCATCCGCCTCCGCGGCCGTACCTCTCCCCGCTCACTGCCCCTGTCGCGGCGCTCGAGCGCATCGTGTCGACCCTGGTCCACCCTGGCATGTGCCCAGGCCGCTGCCAGACCACTCGCCGCCGTGGCCGACCTCAACCACCACTGTTGTCGATCTCAACCCACCCGCCTCCGCGGCCGTACCTCTGCCCGCTTGCTGCCCCCGTTTCGGCGCTCGAGCACAGCTTCTGGATCAAATCAACGCGACAGCTACAGTGACTGGGGATGATGCGTCTGCTCGATGTAGAACGGCGGCGGCGCACGAATAAGGCGCGAGGAGCGAATTACTTGCAGGTTGAGGCGGGCCTCCATGGCTCACACGGGGAACTCCGAGGTTATGGCGCGGCAACATCGACTCCTTATGGCCAGATAGAGGCGCCTAACCCTTGCTCCCCTCATCGTATCCCCTCCTCCGGCAGGAACTCATCATCTGGTGAGATCCCCTCCCCATGCCTCCAACCATGTGCCAAGCACCGGTAAGATTTTTTGTTTTGTGGGGATTTGTTTGCTGATGAATGAATGTATTAAATGTAAGATTGTATTGTTGTAGAGACAGAGAATGGAACACCACCTTCAGTTTGTCATCCGATCCCACATTCTCTACTCCATGAGTGAAATAAGATAACAGTCCATTGATCAATTCACGTAGCCTCTTTGTTTTGCTTTGCTTGTCCCGCTCAATTTCTCATCTTGGTGGAATTAACAATGGACGGGTTGATTTCTCAACAAAATAGGATAGGACTGACTACATTGGTTAGTTAGCTTATTATTCTAATAAATCAAAATGATTATAAAAATATTAAAAGCGTGTGATATTTTTTTTCTCCCGTTGCAACGCACGGGCCCTTTTGCTAGTCATCACTAATGTTATCAGTGATTTTTTTTTGCAAGAGGATGTCTTCAGTTAATTACCTGATAATATATTAGATAAAATCATATCTACCATAAATACATGGTTACATATTTAGTAAAATAATTATTTGGGTAGTTAAAATAAAAACTTATACTAAAAGTTTAAATATAAATAAAATAAAAATACTGTAATTCATACATACTTAACATGTAGTAAAAAAATACATAAACTCATGAATAATATTTGTACGCATGACTATTTGATTTACGTATAAATTCGGCTTCATGCATTCAATTACCATCATCATCGATGTCATCGGTTAATTATCTAATGGTATTGCTTTTTCATCTCATCCGCTCCATCAAATTGGAATTGTATATTCATATATACCATCAAAATTATAGTTCTCTAGATGTAGTTGAAAATAGGTCAACTCAAGAACACATGGAGGAATTTGATTTATGTACAAATTGAACCTAATGTAGAATTATAATTAAAATGAACAATCTGCATAGGACCATTCAATATAAGAAAGCATGCAGCGACAGTTGTATATATCAAACTTATAGTGTCATATACAAATATGCTTGGGTATCTTAGATATATTGACACATATGGATTCCTTTGTATAAAAATGAGTTGTGTAAAAAATCCTCGATCTAAGGTACTCATGAATTGGCGATCATGAGCGTAGTTTTGGTCACCTATAAATGACGAGAAATGATAGATTATGAAGATATGAATAGATTACACATGTACTAAGATTGGATGCAAGACAAGAAAATAGTCAAACCTATTTGCATATGGTATGCACATAACATAATAAATATTATTTTGGTAGAATGAGACAAGAGCTTATAAAAAATAAAATTAATTTCAAGGATGCAATAAGTTAATTGTTTCAGTCATGCGTAAAGAAAAACACATATACACTATATATTGTAAACTACATAGGAGAAAGTGAAATGTATTGGATTCACACAGACTATAAACTATATAAGTATATTGTAAGATTGGAATTATAAACAAAAGAAAACTCTAGCCGCGCAAATGTGCGGGTAATTCCTCTAGTTTTCATAAAACTAACATATACTTCCTCCATTTCATAATGTAAGGCTTTTTTCGACACTACATTAAGTCAAAAAAAGTCTTACGTTACGGGATGGAGGAAGTATTTTTTTAATTCTAGATTTATTTAACATATGTTGTAAAAATATATATACATCCAAAATATTTCTATATAAAAAAAATATGTTTTAGTTATAATTTTATTCAACATATATTGTACATTTTTCATATACAACAGGAACATTTTTATTGATGGTTATTATTTTTAAAATACATGATTAAAATTTATTTAATATAAATGTTTCGATGTCTACTTTTTCCGTACATATTGGAAAAGGACGCGACTCGCGGGCACCCAGGTGCCTATTCGCAAGCGCGAGCGCACTCCCAAAAAAGAAGGCACCAGACGTGCGCGTGCGGAGAGTTCACAAAACGTAAGGCTCGTCTGACTCATGCCCACGGGTGGTCCGGCACCTATCTGATGGCGCGGATCACGCGTTTGCGGTCCTCCCCCGAGAGCCCACGCGTTCCTCGCCTGCCCCTCGCCCCCTCCTCCCCTCTTTTCCTTGAGCAGCAAGCCCCACACGAGAACTTGTTCCTCCTTCCTCCTCCTCATATATGAAAGCTCCCCTGAGTGGCGCCGTGATAAAAACAACAAAGGTATGCACCACCCGCCCCCTTCCCACCCCTCCGACCTAATCCTCCTCTCTTAGGCGTCCCCCTCTCCCTACTTGATCATGAACTAGCTAAGAAACATGAAGTAGATGTGTTCTTAATCATCCTTAGATCTGAAGTAGCACAATTCCAGCCTAACAACAAAACCACAGTCCCCAGATAGATGCAGTGGTTTCCTGTAAAAAACGAGCAACAGTTAATCTATTTTGAGACGACTACATGATATTTGTAGCAACTAGGAAGAAAAGCACCATCAACCTTGAAGAAGGAAAAAGATGAAGCGACACCTCTGTGGTTTAGCTGGTAATAGAGCAACTTGTTTTTGGAAAATAATATGCAACTAATCCTCTAAGAGCAACTCTAACAGACCCCGCATCCGCCCCCGACCCGCAAAATAACCGCCAAAATGCGGGTCGGGGCGGAAAAGCCTGCCCGATCAGACCCCGCATCGTGCCCCGGCCCGCAAAAAAAATTAGAAGGCGCGGTAAATTCCCGACCCCAACTTGGGAAAACGCGGGTTTCCCCCCTCGCGGCTGCGGTGCCGTGCATCACAGAGAAGCAGTTGGCGGAAGGGACATTTCAGCCCGCGCTATTTTCCCCCTCCTTCCGCCGCCGCCCCGCCCTTGCTTCCGCCCGCCCGCCGCCGGCGATTCCGGCCATATCTGCAGGCGAGCCGCTGCACCGCCCCTCCGGATCCGGCGAGAAGAGCCGCCTCCTGCCGCCGCCGCCGCCGGGGATCGACCACCGCCTCGTCGCAGCCGCCGGTTAGTACCTTTTTTGTGGTTCCTACTATCCTCCCGCCAACTGCCCGAGAAGATGGAGTTGACCCCGTGCGAGAAGTTCCTACTATCCGATCCATCCGATTCGGACGGATCAGATGTTGAGACCATGCTTGCGACCTTTCGTCAGCAAACATTAGTCACGACGCTTGTCGTGAAGGAGCATGAAGACGAGAACGGGAAGAGGAGGCGAGGATCGACTGTCGGGCATTTGTGCATTCCTCGGAATCGCCATCTTGGGAACGAGATGTTGATGCAAGACTATTTCACGGAGAATCCTACATATCCTCCACACCTCTTCCGGAGAAGGTACCGAATGCGCCGATCCCTCTTTGTGAAAATTGTTCAAGCTTGCGAGGAAAATTGCCGGTATTTTACTCAAAGAAGGAATTTCGCGGGCTTAAAGGGATTTAGTGCATATCAAAAAATCTCCGCAGCTATGCGGGTGATTGCATATGGTGTTCCGGTTGACTATGCCGATGAGTACCATCGCATTGGTGAAGATAGCACAATTGAGTATGTGCGTCGATTTGCGAAAGTGATCATCCGTCTATCTTCGGGCACCCAATGAAGATGACACAAAGAAATTGATGGCATCTAATGAGAGGAGAGGTTGGCCTGGCATGCTAGGTAGCATTGATTGTATGCATTGGAATTGAAAAAATTGTCCCAAGGCTTGGCAAGGAATGTATTGTGGCAAGTCTCCTGATGCAACAATTGTGCTAGAGGCCGTAGCATCCGAGGATTTATGGATTTGGCATTGCTTTTTTGGTATGTCGGGCACTCTCAATGATATCAATGTGTTGCAACGGTCTCATTTGTTTGCTAGGCTTGCTAGTGGTGATGCTCCTGCTTGCAACTACACTATCAATGGGCATGAATACACAAAGGCGTACTATCTTGCAGATGGTTTATACCCTCCTTGGTGCACATTTGTCAAGAGAATCAAAGAACCCAAAACAAAAAAAGAATGTGCATTTGCAAAGGTGCAAGAGGCAGCCAGCAAAGACATTGAAAGAGCATTCGCTGTTTTGCAATCTAGGTTTGCCATTGTTCGTGCTCCTGCTCATTTTTGGGATAAGAAAACCTCAAAGAACATCATGACATGTTGTGTTATCCTGCACAATACGATTCTTGAAGATGAGAGAGGATTGAACTTATAATTCTTTTACGACAATGTGGGTAGCCGTGTCAAACCAGCTAGAGACCCAAACCGCATTAAAGCTTTTCTTGAGACATACAAGGAGATTGAAAACTCATACACCCACTTTCAACTTCAGAAAGATCTCATTAAACACCATTGGCAAAGGGCTGGACAGTGACTTATTTTTGTATTCATTTGTATTTGTATTCATGACAAGTTTTGAATAATCATTTGTAATGCGGATGATTATTGTATTGTGTTTGATTCAAATAATTCAGTTTGTTTTTGGCTGTTGAATTATGTTGTATTTGATATTTGCGGGGTGATGATATGCGGGAAGCAGCGGTGCAAAGAGCAGACCCCGCAAAGCCGACCCGTAAAAAAGAATGTTTCGCGAATATGCTTTTTTACGGATCCGTTTCGGGGTCTGCATCTGTGCCAACCCGGGTCAGCCCGCAAAAGCTGTTTTCCGCGACCTGCAAATGCGTTTTGCGGGCCAGCGGGATGCGGGGTCTGCTAGAGTTGCTCTAAATTCACGAACCTATGCACTAGTGCAAAAAGGCCCACCAATGGAGGGCATAAAATGGGCTTCAGTACGGGATTCAGGCCCAGGCAGGCCCGCCACTAACTTCCTCCCACTCGTAACACGCCATTAGGCCCGCCACTGCTAGAGTGTCACCACTAGCAGGCCTGGGTTTAGGCCCGCCACTACTAATTTCTCCCATGATTTAATTCCGCCTGGATTGGCTTATTAACAATTGAGGGCCAAATTCAAGCTCGCCACTGATTTATGTATTCGGACCAGCAAAAAAGCGCTGCCATGTCAGCGTATATTGCTGCTATGGCAGTGTTTTGCAGTTCTCACAACACATATTCATGCAGACATACATACCATCATCAAATATATACATCACATTTTGACATTCATAGACACAGTCCATAAAATATATATCCATGCCAACATACAATGTCCCATAACACATACCACGATAAAACGTAAAAACAAACAAAAATATTCCAACACCTCATACACAATTTATTTCATAACAATATAAAATATTAATTGCACTCTAAATTGTCTCTCATGTTGGTTGTGATGCCCTTGGTCTTGGTGCATTGCCAAACCTGATTAAAGAGAACAAACAAGCATGCGAGTGCATATAAATACTATAAGAAATAAGATAGCATAGATGTATATGAACTAGTATGATTAGGAACAATTAGAGAGCATGGTATCATCCAATATGGGTACAATTACACTGATCTTGAACAACATCACCTAGACATCAAAATAAGTGAACCTACGAAGCATGAACATACGGTATATTAAGCCTAATACACTTACACATGTCTACAGTACATAAGCATGTCACCATACCAAAAAAAAATTATAAGATCACAAAGACAAGATGCTAAGCCTGAAATCAAACAACATCAGTCTCTTAGAAAAATTGACAAAAAACCTAGTATATAATTTCTAAAGCAGTGATGACTAATTAACATTATATCAATCACCAGACAACAATGCTAAAAGGAACATAACTAGTACTAGTACTTTCAAATAGGAAAAGTTAATAGGTACATCAAATTGTTTCTTGTTGAGTCAAAACAAAATTAGTAGGCTTAGTATAACGAAGTAATCTTATGACAAAAAACTACAACTAATAGGCATAAGCTTGTTCCTGTGGATATAACAAGCAATCAACAAACAAGCTTAAAAGGTTTTGTTACAAATTGCATCGATTGCAAGGTTGAAGATAATATAGTTTATCCAGCGAACAAATGTTTTCCTATCAGGATTTTGCATTGATCCTAACAACAATTAGTGTGCAGCGTGAAATGAGTGTTATGGATAATTTCAAGTGTGTGTGTCGCATAACTCAACCCATGCCAAACTATTACCATGGCTCCGTGGCCATGGGCACATAGAGCATAACTGAAAGTAGAAGACAGGACCAAGGGAGAATATCACGTGCTCCGGTAGCACCTGATCTTAGCTCCTCCGGTAGCATCTCGGACATTGGATTGTGATCCGACGGGTAACATTCATGGGATGTAGATCCAAGCGTTATTTAGGAAATGTCTCAAAGTTTTCTACAAAATTTGCATTGACTAAAAGTTGCCCATTTGATTCATGATCCAACGGCCGAGATGCATGATACGTCTCCAAAATATCGATAATTTATGAAGTGTTCATGCCATGTTTGCCTATGTTTACAATACTTTTATATGGTTTTGAGGCACCTTATATCATTTAATTGGAATTAACCTAGACTCACGTTGTTTTCAGCAGAATTACCATGGGGTTGTTTTTTTATGCAGAAAATAAAAGTTCTCAGAATCGCGCGAAACTTATATATATATTTTCTGGAGGAAATAAGAAATATTGGAGAGAACAACCACCGGAGGGGAGCCACCAGTGGGCTACAAGCCAACAGGCCACGACCCCCTGGGTCGTGGTGTGATGGCTTGTGGGGCCCACGTGGCTCCGGTTCGCGTGATTCCAACGCTGAAAAATCCTATATATACTAGAAACACCAGAAATAAGGAGAGACCTTCCGCTTCACCACCGCAACTCTGTGTATCGATGAAAAACCAATCTGAAGAGAAAACAATAGCGAAAAAAGGAGAGAAACAAAGTGAGATATCCAATCTTAGAGGGGCCCTCGCCCCTCCGGGAGGCATGGCGGCCAAGGACCAGATGGGAGAACCTCTCCCCATCTAGGGATAGTCCATTAAGGAGGAAGCCTAAGGGGGGGGGGAGACTCGCTCCCCCTATCTTCCGGTGGCGCCAGAGTGCCGCCAGAGGAACCATCGCTGTTGTGATCGTCTTCATCAACATCACTGTCTCCATCAACTTCCCTCATCTATCTATGGCGGTCCACTCTCCCGCACCCCGCTGTAATACTCTACTTGAAACATGATGTTTCATGCCACATATTATTAATCAATGATGTGTTGCCATGCTATGATGTTTGAGTAGAGTTATGTTGTCCTTTAGGTTGATTGATGATCTTGATTGATTTGAGTGTATGTTTTATTTTGGTGCTGTCCTAAAGTGCCTTCCATGAGGCGCACACGTGAAGGATTCGCGCTGGAGGGTGTTGCAATATGTTTATGATTCGCGTATAGTGGGTGACTAGAGTGACAGAAGCTTACCCCCCGAGTAAGGGGGTTGTTTATGTCTAGGAGTAAAGGGGACTTGATGTTTAATTCTATGATTGGGTTTACCTTAATGTGGTTGCTTTCTAGAGCTCCAATCATAAATTCATATGATCCAAGTAAGGAAAGTATGTTAGCTCATGCCTCTCCCTCATATAAAATTGCAAGAATGATTACCGATCTTGTTATCAATTGCCTAGGATGATTACGCGCTCCATACCATCATTATTCCTCACTCGCTATTTGTAATATATTCTAACTCTATTTAGCAGCAACTATTTTCATATTTTGATTCTCAAATATCATGCAAAGCTATCCTCTTTATACCCACAACGCAGTTTTATTTACTGTTACTAAATAGAAGCAAACGTTCAGTGTATGTAGAGTCGTACCGGTGAAGGATAGGATCTGAGAGAATATTGATCTTACCTTTAGCTCCTTGTTGGTTCGACACTCCATACTTACCACTTCCATCTTTGAAATGTGCTACGGTGATTCCTTGCACTTGAGGATTATCAATGCACCGGGAGCACCTTATCATTAGGTGTTCCGGGAGCACCTGATATTCTCCCAAAGGACCAAGTGGTTTACTTAAGCTAGAGTCGAAGAGGCCACTAGAGTCATCAGAGTGGGTTTTGCATAAGCTAGACTTAAATGAAAAAAAATCTGCAAAACAGATAAAACATTTAAGAATCTAGTATTCAAAAATAAAATCCACTTGGTTAAGGAACATGGAACAATTTTTTTGGAGAGAAGTGGGCCAGGCTGTACCAACGGATGCCATGTTGTATATTTACAAAGTGTACATCATGATAACAAAACAAGAATAAAACTTGCCGACAGATTATAATATTCTATAAAAGATCTATTATTACTAAAGTGCGTGCATATGGAACAACATAAGAACATGTAATATAGAACAATAACCAACTAGTAATTGTGGTCCTGATTGATGAAGGAACCAACCCTAGCTTAGCTAAGATCAATATCTAAAAGTTAAGAAAGACTACAAACAGCAAAGGAAATATGCTAAAACCTTTCTTCTTCATGTACATTGCAATAATGCCAGAAAAGCAAATTATTTCTAGAATTTTGAAGCGTAAGAGTAACCATAGGAATGGCTTGCGTTGGTCTCTAGTCAAATCCGCTCACTCTTGTTTCAATGCAGCGGACAACTATATGTAGTTCAAAAAGCAGGAAATAACACACTAGAAAAACACAATTGAATCAACATAAGGTATATAACAAATAACATATCATGAAAAAAAGATTTGGCATGAGATAAGCAATGTAGTAGTAGTTGACATCGAAGCAGAAAGCAAGAAACCAATGCATGATTTTGTACTAAAGAAATATTCATTTTTATATAAAAGTTTCATTGTGTATGTAAAAGTTCCATACATATTCTAAATAAAATATGGGAAATCATCCCCTTCAATCGGGTGATTTTTTGGATCTCATCCGTCATCCCACTCGCACAACACGTATCTCACATGATATGTCCCTAGCTCTAGACTATTTTTTCGACAACTTCTGCAACATCATTAATGTTGCGCAAGTTTTTTTTGTAACATCAACTATGTTGCAGAAAGATGACGAAAAAAGAAAATTCTGCAACAAAGGCTCGTTGAAAAAAAATCTGCAACATAATTTCAGTTGCAGTAAAAAAATATGAATATGAAAAAAAAACTGCAAACAAAGCCCGTGTTAAAAAAAATCCGCAACAATACCTTACTTGCAAAATAAAATGCAACAAAACCTATATTGCAATGATAAAAGACATGTATGCGTCAGATCTGACAGCCCGCGAGCTAACCGATCTTTTGAAAAGATCAACTAACACACGCATAACAATCCTCATAAAATATGGGAAAAGCTTTAGGTCACCCGACAGATCTGTCCGTGTGCATTGATCGCCTTTATGGCAGTCGGATCTTTCTTTGATCAGACGGCTTCAGAGCATCTTTTTTTACAACCTAAGTTTGCAACTGACCCATTGTTGCAATCTTCTTACCCGCAACAAGTAGTTTGTTGTAAGATCTGGATTCCAACAGGACACGCACGCCACCGGATGTGTCGGTATCTTGCAAGACAACGGATCCGGATGCTAGATATGCCAGATAAAGCATGCGTGAATGCTAGATATGCGGATCCGACGGCTCGCACGGCAACAGATCTTTTAAAAAGATCTTTTACAGGTGTTTCCGCAACATGATCTTTCTTACAGAAAATATTCTATAGCAAAGTATGCTAACAAAATCTAGGTGTGTTTCTGCAATACGATCTTTGTTGAAAAAATATTCTATAAAAAACTCTGTGTAAAAAATAATTATACATGTGTTTTCACAACACGATCTTTATTATAGAAAATATTCTATAACAAACTATGTTACAAGAATATTACACATGTATTTTCGCAACCGATCTTTTTCGCAACACAATTGTTTGGAATATTTAAGAATCTTTAGCTCAATTTTGTTAGAACATTGGGCCAGGGTGGCAAGGCACGCGTCCTTGGTGGGCCGGGGCGTTCCTGGCCTGTATAGCCCAGGTTTGCCGCAGCCGATCCCACATCGAATCGCCCTCCCTTTTTCTCGATCCCCTTCTCTGTCCGCGGCGGCGCCGCCCCCTCCCCTTCGCCCTAGCAACTCTGGCGCCGCTGCTCCTCCCCTCCCAGCCTCTTTATTCCGGCGGGGAATTTAGAACTCCAGCGAGAAGGGCAGAGGTTGACGCCTCGGGTGGCCCAGGCGGTTGATCTGGCCCGTTGTCCATGGCGGATGGTGGCTGCAGCGGCGACGGCGCAGGAGACCTATGTGGCCTGCCTGCCCGCAGAGCATCGGCTCTATGAGAGCGACTCGGTAAGCATCCCACCCCCTCCTACTACAAATGCGCTTGTTCACGTAGTGCTTCGGCGTTGCCGCCGTTGCGTGGGAGCGATTCGGGTCTCGAGAGGTTACCAGGTTGTTTGCTTGTATAATACCAGACGCTTGGATTATCGGGAGATTTCCATGTTCTAAAGTCTGCTCATGCCGTAGCTTTATTAATGCCAAACTATGGGGATGTCCCTGCCGGCCACGGCTGCATTGTATATGGCCCTTTGCAGATTAATTCGATATGTATGTTCTTTTTGGTTCACGAATGATTATGATAGTAATTTGTTTGAAGGGGAGTTGGAAACTTTACATCTTGTGGGTGTCTATACACGGCTGTAGTGTATATATGAAGCTATTTTCCTGTTTTTGTCATACCCAGAAGGGTCATCAATTACTTTGCCCGTTAAGTTATGAAATGTTTAGTCAAAGGTAGTCGCAAATTTCAGTATAGTTGTGATGGCTCTTTGACCACTTGCGCCACTCCATGGAGACAATTATTTCCACATCCACAACTCTGGCCCGCCTACCCATAGCATCTTCTACGTGCTGGTGCGCCACCGACTGACTACAAGCCCAGTTCAAGCTTGGTTCTATAATGAACACTTGAATACGCTGCATCTCTCTGTTTTCTGTCACCCCCGTGCTCCTTATTGGTGATGGGATGATCTGGTGTCACATGCATCTTCCAGATTTAGGAACATGTATGCACAATTGCTTGATTATTATTGTTTCTGATTAATTTTACAAGTGTTGTGTGCCTATTCAAATCGTGTTGCTCTGCTATGCTCTTGATGCGCTGATAGAGTGGTTTGATTGTATTCTCCGTTGATAATGCAGGAGGATTTGGAAGGAGTGACGGGTGTTCTCTTGGTTCCAAGCACTCTAAGCAATGATTGGGCAGTTGCTCTTTCAACATATTCTATTAGCGAGGATGGCAAGTGAAAATTGGAGCGACTGGATCACTATTCCTATCATGCATTGTAGACATGATGCATTGAACATATGCCTGACAAATTGTCCTTGGTAAGTCGTTGCTACTTGCGATTGCACCTTAGTAAAAAAATAGTTTTTTTTGTCCAAACAGTACTGCTAAGTGCTTGCATGTTGGTTCTTTTAATGAAATCCTACATGTGGAAGTTCTCATCTATAGTTGGGCACATGATTGGAAAGGGGTTTCAAACTTGAACGTATCTTATGGTTAAATCCAAAAGAGAAGAATCTTCATTGTTTGGATGTTCATGTAAAATACCAGGAAACAAATGATACATGTTAATAATATTTGGGGTGTATGCACCAGAAAATCCTCAATGTAGCACACTTGACATCTTAGAGGGGATGCACATGTGTGGATATCTTTGAACCGCTATGCTGGAATATTTACTTAAGAGTCCAAAAATACGATTTGTGGAAGTTTCCAGATACCAAGCAGTATTGCAATCTCAAAGTGAAAAGTTTTGTGCATGCTTAATATATTTAGTGCCTTACTGGCAAGAAGAATTACTGGCAATAACATGATCACTAAGCAATATTCTTCTGATGTAGGTAGTCTGTGTTCATCTCTAACCCATGTATGTGTTGTGCTTATGTGAGCAGGAGATTACCAAGTGTATGGGTGTTGAAAATGTGTTCTGCACATTAGCAAATCATGTTGATGTACATGGGTTTAGTTCTTATATGAACATGAGCTGATTTTCTTATCTCTGCTAAGGAATTCTTCTTGTACGAGTTTCAATGTTTTTTATGTTCTGTGCGCTCTGACCGATCCATGCCCTTCTGTGAGAAGAAAGAAAACCACTCATTCCTAGCTGTGTACGCGTGCTGCCTCCTATTTGCATAGAATGCTTATTCATGACCTCAACTTGGTCATAGATGTTGTTGTACCTTTCCTCAACTAGGCTCACCCAATCTTTTCTCCAAGCTCGAGTCCATGATTTCTTGTTTTGTTTTTTGATTTGACCTCAAGATTATTTGTTATTTCTCTTGTGTGCAGCTGGATTTGATTCGGTATAGCACAATTGCCGATGCAGACGACAAGGGGTCCACTGTGCCAAACACCTTGGCGCTGCTTCCGTGCGACGGCAGAACGACTACATAAACAGCCATGGTGAGCTCCTGTCCGTTGCCTCGAGTGGTTGCTTTGAGCTCGTCGTGGCCATCATGCCATTGCTATGTCTGATTAGGCTGCTATAGTCCATCCTTGCCAATCTTGCATAACGATGGGGCTACTGTTTTTGTTTGTTTGTTCGTTTATCTGTCTTGTTATTATCATGCTGCCACTAGCCTAGAAACCTGTTGAATATATTGCAATAAAAAAATGAACTTGCCGAATATATATATTTCTTGAGCAGTAACTAATAGAATATATATAGCTCATATTCATGTTAGTTCCCATCCCACTGAAAGTTTGAAACACTTCTTCATATTGAACAACCAGGCATCACACCTAAATATATATGCACATATGTATGTAGTTTTCCATCACACACATGGAGCAGTCTCATTTGTTTTGGGATGTAGTATAAACCACTTAATTTGATCCCTGTCTGCCTTGATGTATATATGTGCTCTATGTACCATTCATGATATGCACTTGCATCCTCAACTCATGTTGGTCTTGTTTTATTTCCAAGGATGCCTTCCTACTCCTATTAGTTTTAGTGTCCTGCGGTCTTGTTTCTAGGATGATGAAATCCCAAATATCTGGCTACAGTGCGCTACTCTTTTAACACTCATTTTATATCACTATAGTGTTCATACGAGATGGAGGGTGTTATGACCGGTACAACGTACCAACGGAGGAGGCTCAATGGGCAGGGTTAATTACGGGCTTAGCCCAAGTTATCTTACCTATCTTAGAGTCCAAGTTATATTACAGTCCAAGTTAGAGTCCAAGTTATCTAAGGTTTAGTTGAGGCTGTCCTCCTATATAAACACATGTACCCCTTCGATATTAAGCAGACAATAAACAGTATTCTGTTGTCGTCTCCCTTAGGAGACGGGAGCCCCAAACCCTAGCCGCCTCTCTCTCTCTCTCTCTCACGCCGCGACGGCGCCCAACCGCCGGCGCCGGCGTCTCCAACCTCGCAGCCCGCACTTCCACCCCTACAACCTACATCCGAGACCTGGTAGAACCCTAGCCTCTACCAATTTGGTATCAGGTAGCTTGGGTTCGATGAGTTTGTCGGACCTTCCCACCACCACCGCCGCCGCCACCACCGCCTTCCCCGCCACCTCGCAGCCGCCGCCGCCGCCGCACCACTCGCCACCGCCGGCCACCTCAGGTCCGGCCGCCTCCGGTACCGCGGCCTTGGCGGCCAAACCCGCCCCCGTCCTCTCCCCGGCGGAGATGTCCTCGGCGATCCGCGACCTCAACCTGGCGGTCTCGAACCTCCGGACTTTCCTCCAGGCTCCGTACGCAACCCCGCCACCACCGCCTCCGCCGGCGGCGCCCTTCGCGCCATCGCCCCCGGCCACTGTCGCGCCCCAGGGCCTGCCGATCACCCAGGTTCAGTGGCCGCCGTCGCCATCCCCGCTACCGACGTGGATCGACACGCCGACCTACACGACGGCGCCGCTACAACCGACGGTGTTGCAGCCACCTGCCCCCACCTTCGGGGGGTTCGGTGGGTACACTGACCCGTACGCTGGGAGCTTCGTGGTGCCGTAACACTCTCCTTTCGCCACGCTGGGTCGTCACGAGGGCACCTTCGCGGCCTCGCCACACGTGCAGCAGCCGCCCCGCTTCACCAAGCTGGAGTTCGCCACCTACGACGGCACCGTTGACCCCCTGAACTGGCTCAATCAGTGCGACCAGTTTTTCAGGGGGCAGCGGACCATGGCGTCCGACCGCACGTGTATCGCCTCCTACCACCTCCGTGGCGCCGCCCAGACGTGGTACTACGCCCTCGAGCAGGACGAGGGCGGGATGCCTCCGTGGGAGCGCTTTCGCGACCTGTGTCTCCTCCGGTTCGCCCCCCCATACGTGGGAGCCGCTTGGCCAAGCTCGGTCGCCTTCCCTTCACCACCTCGGTGCAGGACTTCGCCGACCGCTTCCAGACGTTGGCCTGCCATGCGCCTGATGTCACGGCTCGCCAACGCGCTGAGCTCTTCGTCGGTGGCCTTCCTGACCACATCCGCATCGACGTCGAGATGCGCGACCCCCAGGACCTGCAGACGGCCATGTATTACGCACGCGCGTACGAGCAGCGCGCCAACGCCCTGCAGCAGGCGTTCCCGGGCCGCGGCACGCGTTCCCCGCCCCGCCCCGCCCCGGCGGCCGCCACCTGGACACGCCCCCTGCCGGCCGCTATTGCGGCTGCCCCCGCGCCGATACGCACCTTCCGGCGCTTGACGTCGGCCGAGCAGCTCGAGCGGCACCGCAAGGGCCTATGCTTCAACTGCGACGAGTCGTATGCGCCGGGTCATACGTGCGCCCGCCTGTTCTACTTGGAGACCGTCGACGACGCGGAGGTGGAGGCCCTCACCGCGGAGCTCGACGCCACCACACTCTCCGAGGCCGGCGTCACGACCTACGGGCCGGTCGACGCGACCGCCTTCGTCGTCTCCCTTCATGCCATGGCTGGCATCAAGACGGCAAAGACGATGCTGCTTTCGGTGATGATCAATGTGGAGCGTCTCACCGCGCTCGTGGACACGAGTTCGACGCACAACTTCCTGTCCGGGGACGCCATGCGCCGCCTCGTACTCCAACCGGCGGGCTCAGAGAAGTTCAGCGTCACCGTCGCCAACGGGGACCGCCTTGCTTGCCAGGGGGTGGCGCGACAGGTTCCCGTCCTCATCGGCGACGAGCCGTTCTCCATTGAATGCGTCGGCATCGACCTTGGCTTCTTCGACTTCATCCTCGGCATCGACTTCCTGTCCACTCTCGGCCCCATCCTTTGGGACCTCGATGTGCTTTCCCTCATCTTCTGGCGCGAGGGCGGCCGTCGCGTTCAGTGGACAGGCATCGGCGGCTCCGGCTCCGCGACTCCGCAGCTCCAGTTGATGGCGGCCGCACTGGACGAGGCGCATCCCCTCCTGGCCGACCTCCTGCAGCAGCACAACGACATCTTCGACGAGCCACAGGGCCTCCCTCCCGCGCGGCCCTGTGACCACTGCATCCACCTGCTGCCGGACACGGCACCTGTCGCCGTGCGTCCGTACCGGTAACCTCAGTTGCAGAAAGACGAGCTCGAGCGTCAGGTGGCGGTCATGCTTGCGCAGGGCATCATCCGGATTTCGACATCGTCGTTCTCAGCCCCGGTGCTCCTTGTGCGCAAGCCCGACGGCACATGGCGCTTCTGCATCGACTACCGCGCCCTCAACGCCCTGACGTCCAAGGACAAGTTCCCCATCCCCGTCGTGGATGAGCTCTTGGACGAGCTACACGGAGCGCGCTTCTTCACCAAGCTCGACCTTCGCTCGGGCTACCATCAGGTGCGCATGCACCCTGACGACATCGAGAAGACGGCGTTCCGCACTCACCATGGCCACTTCGAGTTCCTGGTGATGCAGTTCGGCCTCTCCAATGCGCTGGCGACCTTCCGGGCCCTGATGAACGACGTGCTCAGCCCATACTTGCGCCGCTTTGTGCTTGTTTTCTTTGATGACATTCTTATCTACAGTGCATCTTGGGCGGAGCACCTACAACAATTGGCCATCATCTTCAAAGAGCTTCGAGCGCATCGTCTTCACCTCAAGCGCTCGAAGTGCTCGTTCGGCACGACCTCCGCCACGTACCTGGGGCACGTCATCTTGGCGGACGGGGTAGCGATGGACGCGGACAAGGTCGCCGCCGTCGCCGCGTGGCCGACCCCGCGGTCACCGCGGGCGCTCCGTGGCTTCTTGGATCTCGCCGGCTGCTACCGGAAGTACATCCGGGACTTCGGCCTCATCGCCGCGCCACTGAGGCGTCTCCTTCGACGCGACGCCTTCTCCTGGGACGAGGAGGCGACTACGGCATTCGAGGCTCTCTAGCGGGCGCTCACGACGGGACCCGTCCTCCAGATGCCAGACTTTGATATGCCGTTCATGGTGGACTGCGACGCCTCTGGCATCGGCTTCGGCGCCGTCCTCCACCAGGGCGAGGGACCGCTCGCCTTCTTCAGTCGCCCCTTCGTCGCTCGCCATCACAAGCTCGCGGCCTATGAGCACGAGCTTATTGGGCTGGTTCAGGCGGTGCGCCACTGGCGGCCTTATCTTTGGGGCCGGTCATTTCGTGTGCGCACGGACCACTACAGCCTCAAGTTCTTGCTGGACCAGCGCCTCTCCATAGTTCCGCAACACCAGTGGATCGGCAAGCTCTTCGGCTTCGACTTCACCGTCGAGTACCGCCCCGACCGTCTCAACACGGTCGCCGACGCCTTGTCCCGCCGCGACACTGAGGATGTCGCGGGCGACGTCGCCATGGCTAGCACTATCATGTGCATCCGCTCCGGGCCATCTTTCGCCTTCATCGACGACATTCGCCGGGCAACTTCGACGGCCGCGGACGCGCAGGGCCTGCGCCAACGCCTTGACACCGGCGAGCTGGACGCGCCCTGGCGCCTGGACGAGGGGCTGCTCCTACATGGCCGCCGCATCTTCGTGCCCGACCATGGCGACCTGCGCCACCAGGTCCTGACCTTGGCGCACTCTGCAGGGCACGAGGGCGTGCAGAAGACTCTCCATCGTCTCCGTGCTGATTTTTACATCCCCGGTGATGGCGCGATGGTCCGCAACTGGGTGCGGTCGTGCGTGACGTGCCAGCGGAACAAGACGGAGACACTACGACCCGCGGGTCTACTGCAGCCGCTGGACGTACCCTCCCAGGTGTGGGCGGATATTTCCATGGACTTCATCGAGGGCCTTCCCAAGGTGGGCGGCAAGTCCGTCATCCTCACGGTGGTTGACCGCTTCTCCAAGTACGCGCACTTCATCGCCCTGGGTTATCCATATACAACCGCCTCCGTGGCGCGGGCCTTCTTCGACGGCATCTTTCGCCTCCATGGTTTTCCATCGTCCATCGTCAGCGATCGTGATCCCGTGTTCACGGGACATGTCTGGCGGGATCTCTTTCGACTGGCGGGCGTGAAGCTCCGCATGAGCACGGCGTTCCACCCTTAGATAGACGGCCAATCCGAGGTGGTCAACAAGGTAATCGCCGTGTACCTGCACTGTGTTACTGGTGATCGTCCACGAGCTTGGGTGGACTGGTTGGCGTGGGCGGAGTACTGCTACAACACCTCCTATCACTCCGCCCCGCGCACCACGCCTTTGGAGGTGGTCTACGGGCACCCACCTCCGGCGATGCTCCCTTACGAGCCTGGGACGGCTCAGTCCGAGACGGCAGGCGACTTACTCCGCACCCGCGACGACATTCTGGCTGAGGCGCGCCAGCGTCTTCTCCAAGCACAACAGCTGGCTCGGAAGTACTACGATGCTCATCATGCGAGGCGGAGTTCGCGGT
Source organism: Hordeum vulgare subsp. vulgare (assembly GCF_904849725.1). NCBI lineage: Eukaryota > Viridiplantae > Streptophyta > Magnoliopsida > Poales > Poaceae > Hordeum > Hordeum vulgare. Next base: position 562,804,635 of record NC_058520.1, read on the forward strand.
TGGCGATTGGGTGTGGCTGCGCCTCCTCCACAGGACCACGCAGTCTCTGGACCCGCGCTCCAAGCGCAAATTGGGACCTCGCTACGCCGTTCCTTTCGTGTGCTGGAGCGTGTCGGCACACTCGCATACCGCTTGGAGCTGCCAGCTGGTTCTCGCCTCCACGACGTCTTCCATGTCGGCTTACTGAAGGCCTACCGCGGGGACCCTCCTGCAGCTACGCCGACTCTTCCTCCTACTTCGGATGGCCGCCTCCTTCCAGCTTCCGCACAGGTGGCGAGGTGCTACAGGCGCAGCAGCGTCGCGGCGTCTGGCATGTCTTGGTACAGTGGACCGGCCTGCCAAAGGAGGAAGCGACTTGGGAGAAGCTCGACGATTTCCGCCAGCAGTTTCCAGATGTTCAGCTCGAGGACGAGTTGTTTGAGAAGGCGGGGAGAGATGTTATGACCGGTACAACATACCAACTGAGGAGGCTCAATGGGCAGGGTTAATTACGGGCTTAGCCCAAGTTATCTTACCTATCTTAGAGTCCAAGTTATATTAGAGTCCAAGTTATATTACAGTCCAAGTTAGAGTCCAAGTTATCTAGGGTTTAGTTGAGGCTGTCCTTCTATATAAACACATGTACCCCTTCGATATTAAGCAGACAATAAACAATATTCTGTTGTCGTCTCCCTCAGGAGACAGGAGCCCCAAACCCTAGCCGCCTCTCTCTCTCTCTCACGCCGCGAAGGCGCCCAACCGCCGGCGCCGGCGTCCCCAACCTCGCAGCCCGCACTTCCACCCCTACAACCTACGTCCGAGACCTGGTAGAACCCTAGCCTCTACCAGAGGGTCAGTAAGGACGCCATGGATGCTGTAAGTTTGCTTGTCATGTCTTTTCTTACCCATCCAGTATGTATCTCACTTCGTTCATTTAGAGAAGACATGTTTGTCAGCGTCATGATAAGTTGTCGAGCAGAGCGACACGAAGAATTGCCATATCGGTCAATAGGTGGAAGTGGGCGAGCTGAAAGGCATAGTAGGTTGAGCTAGAGTCGGTGTGTTGCCAATAGAAGGAGGCATGGTAGTCGAGGGAGTTGTCTTTCTTACCCATCCAGTATGTATCTCACTTGCTCTTCAGAAAAATCACGCGGACGACAAATGTGGTAAAGACAAAGACGAGGGGGATCACCGAAGAAGCCTCAGGGACGAGTGAGGTGAGGTTAGCCTCAGGTAACGAACGAGCTGGGGAAGCAGTAGGTTATGATGGCATGGGTTCTACATTAGTAGTACATAAATACACGATGGGATGGGTGGACGAGGACAATACATGAGTGGTAGGTGTTTTGGGAAAATTGAGGAAAGAAATATCCTCAATGGGTGGATGGACGTGCATAGAAAGGATGTGCTCATTACTGTACCTAGCAGTCAGTTTGATGCGTTCAATGGGGGCAAAAAGAACGTACCAAACACAACTTAACAATTGAGCGTTAAGTAGTCATGAGAACGACCATAAAACGCTAGAGAGAAATGTCACATGTTAATGTGATAGGTGGAAGTAGAAACAATCTCAACCCAAATGTGAGGCTAAAGAGAGGCGACGTTCATCAAAGCCTCGAGCCGCCTCAAGAGGTGACAATGCTTGCGCTCATCAACACCATTCTGAGCATGAGCACCAAGCACTAGGGCAAGTGAACTGAGCAAGTGTGCCTTGCTCAGCAAGATATCCACACAACAAATAGAGATATACTGGCAAGTAGAATTTGGACGGAAGACACAAATAGAAGTGGAAAACCATGTACAAAGCATGACGACTTATTACAGATAGATAAGACGTCACTATAAGAACACAAAATATATCCATTTGTGTCGAGAGAAATCATCTATAAAGATAATATCAGTAGCGACGGCCTCCTTTCGAGGGAAAGGGGGCTGGATCCCAAACATGACAAACATGAGAGTGGACAAGATTGAAGGTACGAGGAGGCACAGTCTTGGTATTACTATATGAGGATAACGTACTTAACATGTTTACCAAGCCGAAAACCTGGTTGACTAAAAAGACACACCGTCAGAGACAGATTTAAGAGGACCATATTGTAATAAGGATGAGGGATGAGAGCCTCACAAGTGACCAAGATAATGATGCCACATAGAGCTGATTGTCTAGGTAGAGGCGAAGGCGAAGGGACTAGCGATGGGGGTAATAGAGGAAAGGTGAAGCCAACCAAGCTCCCAGAGGCCATGAGAGTCACAACGCCAAGGACCAATACCAAGTAGAGCACCCGTGTGATGATCCTTAGTCGGAACAAGAGTCGTAGTAAAAAATGCTCTACAAGCAGAGTCATCAGTCTAACCACCTGTATCAAATGAAGTCAGCACACTTGTTTTTATTTGTTCTTCTACTCTTCCTTTTACATAACTAGCTTCATCTTACAAAAGAAGAGAGCAACAGAGCTTGTAAGATCAGTGTATAGGGCGACACGTGCATCCACCCCAGAGAAGCCAGTCGACGTGATGTGCTGTCCAGTCTGAGGTCCGACGGTGAAGTCCGCCGTTGAGGTCCGGTGTGTAGTAAAAGAGGGAGCAAAGACCGTGACGTATAGTAGCGGACGTCCCGAAGATTGCAGTTGGGCGACAACCAGTTGGAGATGGGGATGAGCCGCGACCTCCTGGAGCGGCAAAGCGCCAACCTCCTATACGTGGCGGCGAGGCGCGGCCTCCTGAAGATGTCGGAGAGGTAGCCTGTTGTTGCAAGCGTGACGCCTCAACCCTAAGAGGCGAGCATGAGGGTGGCGTAGGTATTGAGATCGAAAAGGGCACGATGGAAACGATTACCAGTGGGAATTCAACATGACGAGAGATGCCTGGATGACGAAGGAGACGATCTCGATCTGGAGGCAACAGAGCGTCGACAATAATCGTTGAGAAAGACATCCTCGCGTGTAGAGGAGGTAGGGTTGCACATGAGCGTACTAGCTTAAGAAAAAATGATCGGAAACTTAGATCGAGATTGATTACTAGAACGGGACGAGTTGAAGCCCATGTAAGAACGCACGATACACGGAGTACTTGGACGATGCATGTCCTTCTAAAGAAGGCGATCTACTATATGTCATCTTGAAGGGTGATGTTGCTCAAAGGATGACACATGTAGACCGTGATGACTTGCACGACCGGCACATCGATGATATCTTGGATCTACGAATGGTTTGCCGTGCGAAGATGGGCACTAAAGAGTATGTGCTTGAGGAGTTGGATGGACTGTCCTTCGGGCATCTATTGGTTTAGAAAGGGTCAAATTTGCATTGTCAGGAAGTATGGGTGATGAACTTGGATTGTTCCTTGTTTACGACAGGGAGCGGTAACTTGGCCCAACAACAATAGGAGTGCCTCTATCACAACCATCAAATTTGCAACGCATAACCGAGGATGCTAACGTCTAGTCTGCCTGCATTGCCCGTTGTTGACTCTGTTGGTCCCTCTCCAAATGAAAACAAGAATGCACTTCTCGATTGCCGCAAGTAACCATGAAGTTAGTTGCCATTTGATGGCGTGAAAAATTGGGATGGAGAGAAGCACCGTTCTATGGGGTCGGTCTGTGGCTCAGCATTGCATGGATGGCGTCTTGGTACTATAAGGATAGCGAGTTAGTCGGCCCAATCGAGCGATATATGAGTTTAGTCAGGCTCGTACGTCGGGGCAGCGGCCTCAGATATTTGGTGCGACATTTGTGGTCTGCGGACGATCGTTTTGTGCAGCAATGGCTACAAGGTGTTGAGTCGTGCCATTTTGGAACTCAAGGAAGAGGAGGATTGAGCCAATTGATCTACCAAGGTTGATTGGAGAGCCCATGCGCGAAGCTCGTTGGGCGGTGCTATTAAGATTTGTGTTAAGCCTCCCTTTAGTCATCATGCTTTTTACACTGCCATGCATGTGTCTTGAGCAGTGCGGCAAAGGAGTTCATACGACTTGACAATTGCACTTTTATGGAGTTATTTTTGAGATTGGAAGACAACCTTAATTCAGGGGATTCTTGTAAGGAGCCACCTCGCTAGAGGTTATTGATTGTAAGCAACCCCGTGTCGATCAAGGACCTTCCCTTGGTGCCGGGGGAAGAAAGTGACATGTGTGATGGCATACCCTGAGGGCAAAACTGGGACGAGGCACTCGACTCGGGGTTCCTCTTTGCAAGTTCAAGCTAAGAGAAGGTAGAGGATGGCGGGGTGTGCTGCTCTTGGCAGTGTTTTCTTTGCTTCCCCATACCTCGGGTGCACTCTTGATTCTTGTCGATCTGGCTTGGTGTCCTTACCTTGTTTGTGAGTTGTGTGCCACGAACTTGATGCTGCATTACATGTTCCCTTGCTGGGCATCTCTGGCCTTGGCGGTAGGTAGCGTCGTGCTCTTGGGCGCTCTGCGTCCTTGCGTGAGACGGGGGCGGTGCCAACTGCCCATACTCTTGCTCCACCATTGGTGGTGCCGGAGCTTTGGCTATGCTGACAACCTGCATGGGAGCACATGATGCAGAACAAGGCAGCGTACATAGCAACTCGCAGACATGCAAAGGATGCCTAGTCAGATTGGCAGAAGTGGAGAGGACATGTGAAGTGTGGGGGAGGGAGTGAAAATGCCACTGGGAGTGGCAGCCGCTGTCAGCCTTTGGACCTAGAGCCGAGCGACGAGGGGATGGTGATAGGGGAAGCAAGACAGGAAGAGGGAAATTGGAGGAAAAAGGCATCATCCTCCATCCTATGCCTTTGCGTCAGCCGTGATGGTGGACGGTTGTGGTTGGATCTAGGGGTGGATTAACGAGCTGCTTGGCTCCTTAAGGCTCAGCTCGTTAACAGATTCTGATGTGTTACGGTCTACATGATGAGTGTGTACATATGATTTTTAAGAAGAAAAATGATGACTACAACAAGAAATGCACTAGTTTGTTGCCTCCTATGTAGATTAGATTGAATAGATGGACTTAGGTGCTATAAAATTTTTGTCACCAAAGACAAAAATGTGGGTTCTAAAGTTACTAACGAGCTACTCATGAAACTCGTTAGCTCGTTCATTAAGCTCTCGTTAGCTCGTTCATTAAGCTTGTTAAGCTTAACGAGCTGAAATTAATGATTGACTCTGTTCATTAAGAAGTGAGCCACGAGCTCAACGAGCCGAACTATCGAGCGCCTTTGGTCCAGCCCTAGTTAGATCCGTTGTTCTCGAGCTCCAGCTCCAGCTAGGATTTTTTCCTTTCATGATTCTTAGTGCTGAATTTATAGATATGCCCTTTTCCATTTTGATTAATCTGGCATGAGGACATGGTTGTTTTCTGTTAGGACTATGGTTGTTTTCAGACCATTCACAAAACCTGAGTTTGCACTGTGGATTTAGAGGTAGACAAAAAATAAATAAATACTAACTACTAGAAAGTGTAGTTTACTTGACGGTTTGTATAGCAGCATCAGCCTGTAGGTTTTTGTTCAACAACATTTGGCTTCTAAAATACACAAATGTTCAGTTTGTTAGTTCATCAGTTTCAACTCATTCATCACGGTGATCCTTGTGAGTTGTTTTCTGCATACTGCCCTTCTTCTAATCTAGCTTTACTCAAGTTTTTGAACAAAAAAATGAATCAAATAAACTAACAACTGGCTCAAGTACGCCTCTGCTTTCTAGTAGTAATACAGGGGAAGTCGGTTCCTATAAAAAAGACCATGCAGCTCTAGCAGCTGCCGGTACATGCAAAAGCCAAATCGACTACTGCAGTTTACATGCATGCACTACCTTACTAAGGAAGCTTCAGCCGACATACCACTAGTCTACGACTCCCTAGCTAAGTGAATACAGTACAACCCAATGATTACTACAGCTAACAGTATCTTCTATGATGGAATTATTGTCTACTATCTTATGTCCTCCACTGTTTAGCTTCCCCCGCCTTTATTTATTTAGCTCTGCAACTGCATCTTTGAAAATGTGTCATTGTTCTCTATAATCTTTTTAGTATTGCAATGTTTTGGTCTAGGCAAGAAATAGGTTTTAGACATGCTTCTAGTGGTTTGTGGAACAGTATTGTCGAGGCCAGGGAGGGCTTGGAACGAAGTATGGTGTAATGGTGTTTCATCTATTATTTTTTAGTGCGTACGCTTGTACCACATTTCCTGTTTGCTTTTGTAATTTCTGCTTGGAACAGAGTGTGAAGCAGTTTGTACTTGTTGCTATCCATCATTTCACAATCATCTAGCTTCCTCAAGCTACACCATCTACACCCAGGATTCTGAACTGGCTCTACAACAAATCACAGACGGCACCTCTGATAAACTGGATGATGAGTCTATGGTTTCCTGTTTTCTCTCTGGTCTTGTGTTTTGTCAGACTGGTTATGCCTTGACTTGCTCCGGCCAAGAAACTGTTGTATGTTCTGTGATGGAATTAGTATTTGCTATCTTGATTTGAACATGCTGATATGTACCCAATGCTCCACTGTTTAGCTCGATGTTGTGCCTCGTCGTTTTCCATAAGCTTTGTTAATTTGCATTGGCTGTTCTAGGTAAGAACAGGTTTTAGATTTGCTTACAGGTGGTCTGTAGACCTGCTGTATGTTGTGGCAAGGCTTATAATAAGGTATGCATGTAATGTTTCGTCTGCTTTTTGTGATGCTTTCTGGTGGCCACATGTCATCCTGTGTCCTTCTTGCTTTTGTAATTTGTTCTTTGTGGGATTTATTGAGAAATACAATTTGTAGTACAATTACCCTTACAAACTAAGATGTGTGTTCTGCCAAGATAATGACGGAATTTATGGTTGTTGTTTCTATATGGGTTTGGTTGGCTTAGCTCTTTACATACTTTTGCCGGGGATGCAGCTGTGTTTTGCTATTACTTGCAATGACTGAAACAGAGCTGTCGAGAATGAATCTTGTTGGCCATATGCACCACTGGTAATCTTGTTGGCCATATGCACCGTTGTAGGCCATTGCCTGCAATGTTCGCTGAAGAATTCACTTGGCTGAACATTCTGCTGTTGGCAGTGGCCCTATCTACGATATAAAAACAACAGTGAAAACCATTCTGTCAGGAGATTGTTCTATGCGGCATTACATAAATGCCTTGTACTAATTCTATTTGAGTGGCCAAATGCATTGTACTCCTACTAATGTTACCTATATACTTTGTACTAATGTTATTTTAGTGGCCGAATGCAGTGATCAGGGCTCTACCCAACAAAATAAATTCCAACACAGTGCAACAAGAAAAGCTTCGCAACCAAATGCAGGGAACAGAAACAATCACCACACGTGACTAAAACAGTCTTCCTGGTGTCATTAAAGTATACTTGATAAAGCACATGACACATAAAACTCCAGGCTAATAGAAAAGGTTAAGGTACAGCCAACCAGCGCTTCGGTGGTATTCAAGGGCAGATAAAAACTGTATAAGAAATTGTTATGACCGGCATCACTTATAACTAGAGTAGGCCCATTGTGTACGTCTAGTTAGGGTCTTAGCCCAAGTTATCTTATTTCTATTAAGATTGAAATTATAGAAACAATTGTAAGACACCTTTTTGGAATTAAGCAATAAGACATATTATATTACCCGGCTCCCAGAAGAGCCGGAATCCCTAACCCTAGCTGCCGCCTCTCCCATCGCCGTCGCTTCCCCTCCGTGCGAGACTGCGCCCTCGTGTCGGCCGCTGTGCTCACGCCCACGCCAACTCCCCTCCTTCCCGTACAATCTCAGGCAGAGGTCCGGTAGGACCCTAGCTCCTACCAGTTTGGTATCCACAGGTTTTGGTTCGGTCATGTCTTCGCCGCCCTCCACAACCCTCCCGTTGCCGACATCCACCATCGCCCCGATGGCCACCACGGTCGGCGCCCCGCACTTGCCCGTGCCGGTCACCACCGTCGCGTCGCTTCCCGCCGTCCTCGCTCCGGAGGAGATTATCGGAGCGATTTATGACATCACCACCGTCGTTCAGGGGATCCGCTTCTACATGGCCGGCCCCTACGGGCCGCCGCCGGTCGCGCCAACCGCCGCCAACGGGCCGCCGCACCAGGCGGCAGCTGCCGCGCTCGCTAGGCCGCTGCTGCCGGCGCTGCAGCTGTCGCCGCCACCATCGAACACCTCTGGGCCGGCCCTACCTTGACGCCGGGGGTCCCTATTCACCAGCTCCAGTTTCCCCCCTCGCCGTCGCCGCTACCGGCCTGGGTGACCGGGACATTGCAATCGGTATATACGACGGCCTCGGCACCGCCGCACATCCAGTCGCCACCGGCGCCACCTTCACAATATGATGGGCCCTCCAACTTCGTTGGTCCTTACGCTGGCCCAGAAGGTTACCCGACGCTGACCCCCGCACTTCTCTATGACGACGAGCCGTACCACCACGACGCCCATACCCACACGCCGTCGCGTTTCGCCAAACTAGACTTCGCCACCTACGACCGCATCAAGGACCCCTGAACTGGCTCAACCAATGTGACCAGTTCTTCCCGGGGCAACGGACGCTAGCGTCGGACCGCACCTGGCTCGCTTCGTATCACCTCCGAGGCGCCACACAGACGTGGTATTATGCTCTCGAGCAGGACGAGGGCAGCATGCCTCCATGGGAGCGTTTCCGCGAGCTCTTCCTCCTAAGCTTTGGGCCTACCCTTCACCTCCACGGTGGAGGACTTCGCCGACCGATTCCAGGCCCTGGCATGTCACGTGCCCGGCCTGACGGCTCGCTAGCTGGCCAAGCTCTTCGTGGGCGGTCTGCCGGATCATATCTGCGTGGACGTGGAGCTGCGGGGACCTCAGGACCTCCACATGGCCATGTATTATGCCCGTGCCTTTGAGCGTCGAGCGCAGGCCGGCCCTGACACCACCAGCGTCGGGGCGCCCGCCTCTGGCCTCTATGGCGGCCCCCGCTCCGACCGCGACCGGCCCTTCCGCCGGCTCACCTCGGCCGAGCAGCTCGAGCGCCGTCGCTAGGGGCTTTGCTATAACTGCGACGAGCCCTACATGTTGGGCCACGTATGTCCGTGCCTCTTCTACTTGGAGGCGGTCGACTACGTCGAGGAGGACACCGTTACCGACGGGCTCGACGACTTGCCCGCCCAGTTGCGGCGGAGGCCGCACCGACGTCCGCTCCCGCGACGGCTCTCGTGGTCTCCCTCCATGCTCTCGCGGGCATCCGAGACGAGCAGACTATGCTCTTGCAGGTGATGATCAATGTCGAGCGCCCGGTGGCCCTCCTGGATACGGGCTCCACGCATAACTTCCTGCCCGAGTCGACCATGCGCCGCTTAGCGCTCCAGCCGACGGGCGGGGAGCACCTCCGGATCACCGTGGCTAACGGCGACGCCTCTGGTGCCATGAGATTGCGCGGAACGTGCCCATCACCATCGGCGACGAGCACTTCACCATCACGTGCGCCGGCATCGACTTGGGCTGCTTTGACTTCATCCTCGGCGTCGACTTCTTGATGACCCTCGGTCCCATCCTCTAGGACTTCGTCGCCATGACGATGACCTTCTGGTGCCAGGGTCACCACATTCGGCCGGCGGGCATGGGTGGCGCCTCCCCAGCGACGCCGAGCTCCAGCTGGCAGCGACTGCTAGAGGGCTCGAGCACCCCCTGTTGGATCATCTCTTGAAGTAGCACCGCGACCTCTTCGACGAGCCTCAGGGCCTTTCGCTAGCCCGGGTGTATGACCACCGCATTCATTTCCTGCCGGGCACGGCGTCGGTTGCGGTGCGCTCCTACCGCTACCCCCATTTGTAGAAGAACGAGCTGGAGCGGCAGTGCGCGCTCATGCTCGCCTTGGGCATCATCCGGATTTCCACGTCGCCGTTTTCGGCGCCGGTCCTCCTCGTCCGCAAGTCGGACGACATGTGGCGCTTCTGCATCGACTACCGCGCCCTGAACGCCCAGACGCTCAAGGACAAATTTCCTATCCCGTCGTCGAGGAGCTCTTGGACGAGCTACATGGGGCGCGCTTCTTCACCAAGCTCGACCTCCGTTTGGGCTACCACTAGGTGCGGATGCACCCGAACGATGTCGCGAAGACGGTGTTTCAGACTCATCACAACCACTTTGAGTTCTTGGTGATGCCTTTTGTTCTCTCCAACGCTCTGGCGACCTTTCAAGCCTTGATGAACGACATCCTCCGCCCTACTTGCGTTGGTTTGTGCTCGTTTTCTTTGATGACATTCTTATCTACAACGCCTCTTGGGCAGAGAACCTCCAGCACGTCGCCATCGTCTTCAACGAGCTTGAGGCGCATCATCTTCATCTTAAGCGTTCGAAGTGCTCGTTCGGCACGCCTTCCGTCGCCTACCTCGTCCATGTCATATCGTTCGAGGGTGTTGCTATGGACGCCGACAAGGTGACGACTGTTGCGGCCTGGCCAACGCCGCACTCACCGCGGGCTCTCTGCGGCTTCCTAGGCCTCGCGTGGTACTAACAAAAATTTATCCGAGAGTTCGGCCTCATCGCGTTCCCGCTCACGCGCCTGTTACGACGCGACGCCTTCGCCTGGGTTGCGGAGGCAACAGAGGCGTTCGAGGCCCTCAAGCAGGCCCTAACGACGGGCCCCGTCCTCCAGATGCCCGACTTTGACTGGCCGTTCATGGTGGACTACGACGGCTCTGGTGTGGGGTTCGGCGCCGTCCTTCATTAGGGCGACGGGCCGCTTGCGTTCTTTAGCAGGCCCTTCGCGGCGCGCCATCATAAGCTCGCGACCTATGAGAGGGAGCTCATTGACTTGGTGCAGGCGTGCGCCACTGGCGGCCATATCTTTGGGGGCGGCCGTTCCAGATTCGCACGGATCACTACAACCTCAAAATCTTATTGGACCAGAGGTTGTCTATCGTGCCACATCACCAGTGGATCAGCAAGCTCTTTGGCTTCGACTTCACCGTCAAGTATCGTACGGGCCGCCTTAACACCGTGGCCGACACCCAGTCCCACCGCGACGCCGACCATGACGCGGACTTCGGCGACGTCGACGGGGCGGCTCTCTACATCCGCTAGGTGCCCTCCTTCGCCCTCCTTGACGACATCCGCATGGCTAGCGCGGACACGTCGGATGCCCAACTCCTTCGGCAGCGCCTCGATGCCAGCAACCTGGCAGAGCCTTGGCGTTTGGCGGACGACTTGCTCCTACATGGGCGTCGCCTCTTTGTGCCGGATCACTGCGATCTCTGTCACCAGGTTCTGCTGCTGGCACACTCGGCTGGCCATGAGGGTGTGCAAAAGACCCTCCACCGTCTCCATGCCAATTTCTGCATCCTCGACGATTGGGCCTTGGTCCGGGACTGGGTGCGGTCTTGTGTGACGTGCAAGTGTAACAAGACGGAGACACTGTGCCCGGCTGGGCTACTACATCCCCTGGAGGTACCCTCTCAAGTCTGGGTTGATATCTCCCTGGACTTCATTGAGGGCCTCCCAAAGGTGGGCGACAAGTCCATCATCCTCACAGTGGTCGACCGCTTCTCGAAGTACGCTCACTACATCGCGCTCGACCATCCCTGCACGACCGCCTCTATGGCTCGTGCCTTCTTCAACGACATTGTCCGCCTCCACGGGTTTCCGTCTTCGATCGTCAACGACCGGGACCCGGTGTTCACGGGGCATGTCTGGCGTGATCTCTTCCGACTGGCGGGCATGAAGCTCTGCCTGAGACGGTCTTCCATCCTCAGATGGACGGCCAATCCGAGGTGGTCAACAAGGTGATTGCCATGTATTTGCATTGTGTTACAGGTGATCGTCCCCGTGCTTGGGTGGATTGGCTCGCATGGGGAGAGTACTGCTATAACACCTCTTATCACTCCGCCCTATGCGCCACGCCGTTCGAGGTGGTCTATGGCCGACCGCCCTCGCCCATCCTGCCGGTTGACCCTGAGACGGCTCGGACCGAGGCGGCGGTCAATCTTCTTCGCAGCAAGGACGAGATGCTTGCCGAGGTGCGCCAACGCCTTCTCCAGGCCTAGCAGATGTCCAAGCGGTACTATGACGACTATCAACGAGAGGCTGAGTTTGCGGTGGATGACTGGGTGTGGATGCGCCGCCTTCACCGCTCCATCAGTCCCTGGACCCCCGCGCTAAGCGCAAGCTGGGCCCTCGCTACACGGGGTCGTTTCTGTGGTGGAGCGCATAGGAAAGGTGGCCTACCGCCTGCAGCTTCCGGCCGGTGCCCGCATCCATGACGTGTTTCATGTGGGGTTGCTCAAGCCCTTCCACAGAGACCCGCCAACAGCCACATCGGTGCTACCTCCGACCTCCAACGGGCGCCTTCTTCTAGGACCGACCAAGGATTTGCAGGTGCAACAACATCATGGAGTGTGACATTTATTGATCTAGTGGCAAGGCGTTCGAGAGGAGGAGGATGCTACTTGGGAGCAGTTCGAGGAGTTCCGCCGACATTTTCCAGACTTCCAGCTCGAGGACGAGCTGTTTGCGCAGGCGGGGAGAGATGTTATGACCGACATCACTTATAGCCGGAGGAGGCCCAATGGGCACGTTTATTTAGGGGCTTAGCCCAAGTTATCTTACTTTTATTAGCATCGAGATTATATAAACAATTGTAAGACACCCTTTTGAAATTAAGCGATAAGACATATTCTATTGCTCGATTCCTAGAGGAACCGGAATCCCTAACCCTAGCCGCCGCCTCTCCCATCGCCGCCGCCTCCCCTCCATGCGAGACGACGCCCTCGCGCCGGCCGCCTCGCTCACGCCCACGCCAACTGCCCTCCTTCCCCTACAATCTCATGCAGAGGCCCGGTAGGACCCTAGCTCCTACCAGAAATTCACTTGGATCATTGAATCAACATACCATTTAATCTATTTATGAATATGCCAGAAGTTATCATTTCAGAGCACAATTGTTTTATCTCATTTTGACAGCAAGGTGAAAAACCCAAAATAAATAAAGTGTTTGCATTGAGCAACCGGTCTTATTATTTAAACACTAATAGCTAGCCATGCTGCTAAATCCACCAAGCACCTCTTGCAGATGCAATTGCTGATCCAGCAGATGTTGTCGCAATGTTTGCTCTGTTAGGTATTGATCATGAGCAGTCTAAATGGCCGATCAAGATGCAACATTGTTTGATGAAACGAATTGTACGGTGCCATAGTGGTATTGACAAACTAATCGATGTAAGAACGGTGCATGTAATTTTGCTTTTGCCAAGGTTAACATTTTCACTAGAATAAGTTAGATGTTTTTTTTTCATTTTTAAGATCACCAAATGGTCAAGTATCTAGTTTTTCAGTTTTTAATATTTATGGTGTATGATTTCCTCCAGTAGGATAACAATACTATTTCCCAACAGTCACAAATGCATTACGGAAACATTGTATCGGTAAAATGTGGTAATAGTCATAAACTCGAATTGGAGAGTCCAAATGATCCTGAAATCTAGACGTCTGAAGATTCGTGGACTTAACTGTATTTGCCAACATATTATGTTTGCTGCTCAGCTTTTTTGAATAGTATGATGCCTTGAATGCGTATTGGTTTTTACATGGCTTTTCATTAATTAACTGAGCAATTTTTTCTGTTTAATTAATCAATGAGGCAAATCTAATGTCCATTTTGAGAAATAAATGGGTATCTATCTGTTTTAACCTCACGGCTTAGACGTAGGTTGTTCTTCTGTTTTCTTCTGTACTGCATGTGAATGGCTTCTGGGGTGATAACGCGAGCGGCAGGTGCTTCCAACGTGGAGAGGCTACTCACGGAGAACATTTCTAGCATAATTAAAAAAAAGTTTAAAATGTGTTTTTTAGACTCACCATATATTTATAGAAGTTTGCCGCTACATCACTTAAAACATACTCCCTTCGTTCCTAAATATAAGTTTTTTAAGAGATTTCACTAAAAATTTATATACAGAGCAAAATGAATGAATCCATACTCTAAAATATGTCTATATACATCCGTATGTAGTCTATTAAGAACAAAGCGAGTGGTGTGGAGGTCCATGAAACCAAACTTTGCACAATTCATTACTAACATCCTCCTTGGCTAACAAATGTTTTGAGTCGCCGTATCGCTTGGTGACGAAGAGGAACAAGAGCTACCGAGGGGGACACCAAGGTTTCCGTCTCAGCGCGCACTCCTGCTGATGGCTGGTGATCTTTGTAATAGGATAGCTTGGTGTCTGCTCTTAAAACCCTGCTTCGATGTTGTCGTTAATCTCGTTTTAGCATTTGTGAACTTGTAGTTATCTGGTTTAGCTACTTTGGTTGATATTTCGAGCTCTGGAAACAGTTTAGGTTGGATGGGTTGCCTTGTTTTCAATAGAAAATGGGGCGAGGGGAGACCCCTTTTCTTCCAAAAAAAAACTTACTTCTACCTCCTCTGTTGTTGCTGCCTGCTCCAAGGTTGTTGTAGCCCATTCTTCGGGCTCCTGGACCCAGGCGGCTCACCACCACCCTTTTGATAACATGCCCAACATATCCACTACAACGAATAATATACCTGGTTATAGTTCGTGGCCTAAATGTTGGCTGAAGATCACATTTGGGTGAACATCCTGGCCGTTGAGACTTGGGAATGTCCCTTGCTACATTATTATTTTTAAACTAGGCAAAAGATTTGCCATTTTCATTAGTTAAGAGAGAAGGTTTATTGTTCAAGGCCAAATCACAAACATTTAGGAGATGATTGTCCTGTATCTCTTGGAGGGGTTGGGATCCTCTGCAGTACTGTATGGTGCTGCAGTGCGGATGACATGTGGGGTCGAGTCCACAAGGTAGTGACTATAATGCATGGTATATAGGAGTATGCTACTACAGAGTGTTAGGTTGATCTCTCCCATGTGGGCCCAGCGACCCATCAGACCCTTGATCCACCCGCCCTGATCGGGGGCGCCCAACTCATTATGTTTGGTGGGTCCCTGTGACCCGTGCTATATTAACAGAGGTGGGGGGCTGGGGCACGGGCGACGAAGTTCACCGTCGCCACAAGCCCCACCGACAACCCTTTCGATCTAGTGTTAGCGCGGTGCTCACGGGAAGCACCACCTCCTCCACTCCATCTCGCTGTTGCCACCGCCTTCACCACATCACCATAGACGCCGGCGGAAGCACCTCAAGTGCAGGACAAGGTAATCCCCATCATCTATATCAGACATATCTAGCCTAGTAGATCTGAAGATTCTATCAATGGTATCAGATGCCTCTAGGATCTAAATGGGTTCGGTAGAAACTGTCCAGAAAAGAAAGGATTTCCTTCCCCATGACGAACACTAGAACACGGCAAAGAACAAAAAAAGATCAAAACAAACCGCAACAGATCACCAGAGAGGGCATGGGGCCGCCGGCAAACTAGCGCCGCCGCAAGGCTGGGCCGTTCCTCTCGATCCGTACGGGCATCGGCATGCCGAGCCATCCGGAAGAAGAACCACCGGATAAGCCTTCGGGCTCGCCGAAAAAGTAGAAATGGCTCGTCGAAAGTTTCGTAAACCCCGGGGTCCGGTTACGGGGAACTCGTCAAAATCGCAATTTTGGCCTATTCCGGCCAGTTTTGTATGCTATTAGTCACTGATTTTGGTTCCCACTGTGATCCGAACATTTCGGAAACCTCGAGGTTCGGTTACGGGGATCTCGTAAAACTCCTAGTTTTGGCCTATTGTTGCCAGTTTTCTATGCTATTACTCGCGAATTTTGGGTCCTCGTGCGATCTGAACTTTTTAGGAACCCCGAGGCCCGGTAACGGGCAACTCGTCAATACTCACAGTTTTGGCCTATTCCGGTCATTTTTGTATGCTATTAGTCACTGATTTTGGGTCCCGTTGTGACCCGAACGTTTCCGAAACCTCGGGGTCCGCTTACGGGGAATTTGGCAAAACTCGCAGTTTTGGCCTATTCCGGCCATTTTTCTATCCTGTTATTCATTGATTTTGGGTCCCGATGCGATCCGAACGTTTAGGGAGTCCGGTTACGGGGAACTCGTCAAAACTCGTAGTTTTGGCCTATTCTGGCGAGTTTGTACGCTATTACTCACTGATTTTGGGTTCCGCTGCGATCCGAACGTTTCGGGAACCCCGGGGTCCGGTTACGTGGAACTCGTCAAAACTCGCAGTTTTGGCCTATTGTAGCCAAGTTTCTATGCTATTACTCACTGATTTTGGGTCCTCCTCCGATCCGAACATTTCGGGAACCCCGAGGTCCAGTTACGGAGAACTCGTCAGAACTCGCAGTTTAGCCTATTCTCGCTAGGTCAGTGATTTTGTGTCCTCGTGTGATCCAAACGTTTTGGTAATCCCGGAGTCCGGTTACGAAGAACTCGTCAAAACTCGCAGTTTTGGCCTATTCCGGCCAGTTTTTTATGCTATTAGACAATGATTTTGGGCCCCGCTGTGATCCGAACGTTTCGGAAACCTCAGGGTCCGGTTACGGGGAACTCGTCAAAACTCACAGTTTTGGCCAATTCCGGCAAGTTTTGTATGGAGTCACCGATTTTGGGTCCCGATGTGATACGAATGTTTTGGGAGCCCTTGAGTCCGGTTACGGGGAACTCGTCAATATCACAGTTTTGGCCTATTCCGGCCAGTTTTCGATGCTATTAGTCATCGATTTTGTGTCCCGGTGTGATCTGAATGTTTCGGGAACCTCGGGGTCCGGTTACGGGGAACTCGTCAAAACTCGCAGTTCTAGCCTATTCTGGCCAGTTTTGTATGCTATTACTCACTGATTTTGGGTCCTCCTGCGATCCCAACGTTTTGGGAACCCCGGGGTCCGGTTACGAAGAACTCGTCAAAACACGTAGTTTTGGCCTATTCCGGCTAGTTTTCTATCCTATTAGTCACTGAATTTGGGTCCCGATGCGATCCGAACATTTCGGGAACCCTCGAGTCCCGTTACGGGAAACTCGTCAAAATCGCCATTTTAGCCTATTCTGACCAGTTTTGTATGCTATTAGTCACTGATTTTAGGTCCCGCTGTGATACGAACGTTTTGGGTACCCCGAGGTTCGGTTACGGGGAACTCGTCAAAACTCCTAGTTTTGGCCCATTGTGGCCTGTTTGCTATGCTA
This sequence comes from Hordeum vulgare subsp. vulgare, assembly GCF_904849725.1. NCBI lineage: Eukaryota > Viridiplantae > Streptophyta > Magnoliopsida > Poales > Poaceae > Hordeum > Hordeum vulgare. The sequence continues at coordinate 562,821,639 of NC_058520.1, forward strand.
TTAGTCACGGATTTTGGGTCCTTGTGCGATCCGAACGTTTCGGGGACCCCGGGATCCGGTTACGGGGAACTCGTCAAAACTCGCAGCTTTGGCCTATTCCGGCTAGTTTTGTATGCTATTAGTCACTGATTTTGGGTCGCGATGTGATCCAAATGTTTTGGGAACCCTTGGTGTGGTTACGGGGAACTCGTCAAAACTCACAGTTTTGGCCTATTCCGGCCAGCTTTGTATGCTATTAGTCACTAATTTTGGGTCCCGCTGTGATCCGAACGTTCCGGAACCTCGGGGTCCAGTTACGGGGAACTCGTCAAAACTCTTAGTTTTTCCCTATTTCGGCGAGACTTCTATCCTATTAGTCACTGATTTTGGGTCCCGATGCGATCCGAACGTTTAGGGAACCCCGGGGTTTGGTTATGAGGAACTCGTCAAAACTCGTAGTTTTGGCCTATTCTAGCGAGTTTGTACGCTATTACTCACTAATTTTAGGTCCCGCTACAATCCGAACGTTTTGGAAACCCCGGGGTTGGGTTACGTGGAACTCGTCAAAACTCGTTGTTTTGATCAATTCTGGCCAGGTTTGTATGCTATTACTCACTGATTTTGGGTCCTCCTCCAATTCGAACGTTTCGGGAACCCCGAGGTCCGGTTACACGGAACTAGTCAAAAGTCACAGTTTTAGCCTATTCTGGCCAAGTTTGTATGCTATTAGTCACTGATTTTGGGTCCTCCTGCGATCTAAACATTTTGGGAACCTCGGGGTCCGGTAACGAAGAATACGTCAAAACTCGCAGTTTTAGCCTATTCCAACCAGTTTTCTATGCTATTAGTCAATGATTTTGTGTCCCGGTGTGATCCAAAAGTTTCGGAAACCTCAGCTTCCGGTTACGGGGAACTCGTCAAAACTCGCAGTTCTAGCCTATTCCCGCCAGTTTTCTATCCTATTAGTCACTGATTTTGGGTCCCGGTGTGACCCGAACATTTCCGGAACCTCGGCGTCCACTTACGGGGAACTCGTCAAAACTCTCAGTTTTGGCCTATTCCGGCCAGCTTTCTATCCTATTAGTCATTGATTTTGGGTCCCGATGCGATCCGAACATTTAGTGAACCCTGGGGTCCGGTTACGGGGAACTCGCCAAAACTCGTAGAGTTTGTATGCTATTACTCACTGATTTTGGGTCCCGCTGCGATCCGAACGTTTCGGGAACCCCGCAGTCCCCTTACGGGGAATTCATCAAAATTCGCAGTTTTGGCCTATTCCGACCAATTTTCTATGCTATTAGACACTCATTTTGGGTCCCGATGTGATCCGAATGTTTCGCGAAGCCTTTGTCTGGTTACGGGGAACTCGTCAAAACTTGTAGTTTTGGCCTATTCCAGCCAGATTTATATGCTATTAGTCACTAATTTTGGGTCTCGCTGTGATCCGAACGTTTCCAGAACCTTGGGGTCCGGTTACTGGGTACTCGTCAAAACTCACAGTTTTTGCCTATTTCGGCTAGTTTTGTGTCGTGTTAGTCATTGATTTTTATTTCCGATGCGATCGGAATGTTTAGGGAACCCCGGGGTACGGTTATGCAGAACGTCAAAACTCGCAGTTTTGGCCTATTCTAGCGAGTTTGTTCGCTATTACTCACTGATTTTGGGTCCCGCTGCAATCCGAACGTTTCGGGAACCCCGGGGTCCGGTTATGTGGAACTCACAAAACTCGTAGTTTTGGCCTAAACTCACGAGGTTTGTATGCCATTACTCACTGATTTTGGGTCCTCCTCCGATCCAAACTTTTCGGGAACCCCGAGGTCGTGTTACGGGGAACTCGTCAAAACTCGTAGTTCTAGCCTATTATGGCGAGGTTTGTATGCTCTTAGTCATTGATTATGGGTCCTCCTGCGATCCGAACGTTTTGGGAACCCCGGGGTCCGGTTACGAAGAACTCGTCAAAACTCGTAGTTTTGGCATATTCCGACCAGTTTTCTATGCTATTTTGGGTCCCGCTGTGATCCAAACGTTTCGGAAACCTCAGGGTCCGATCACAGGGAACTCGTCAAAACTAGCAGTTCTAGCCTATTCCCGTCAATTTTCTATGCTATTACTCACTGATTTTGGGTCCCGCTGCGATGCGAATGTTTCGGAAACCCCGGGTCCGGTTACGGGGAACTCGTCAAAATTGCAATTTTGGCCTATTCTGGCCAGTTTTGTATGCTATTATTCACTGATTTTGGGTCCTGATGTGATCCGAACATTTCGGAAACCCCGAGGTTCGGTTATGGGGATCTCCTGAAACTCTAGTTCTGTCCTATTGTGACCAGTTTTCTATGCTACTAGTCACGGATTTTGGGTCCTCTTGTGATGTGAACGTTTTGGGAACCATGGGGTCCGGTTACGGGGAACTCGTCAAAAATCGCAGTTTTGGCCTATTCCGGCCAGTTTTGTATGCTATTAGTCACTCATTTTGGGTCCCGCTGTGACCCAAATGTTTCCGGAACCTCGGGGTCCGCTTACGGGGAACTCATCAAAACTCGCACTTTTGGCCTATTCCGGCCAGTTTTCTATCCTATTAGTCATTGATTTTGGGTCCTGATGCGATCCGAATGTTTAGGGAACCCTGGGGTTCGGTTACGGGAACTCATCAAAACTCGTAGTTTTGGCCTATTCTGGCGAGTTTGTACGCTATTACTCATTGATTTTGTGTCCCGCTGTGATCCGAACCTTTTGGGAACCCCGGGGTCCGGTTACGTGGAACTCGTCAAAACTCGCAGTTTTGGCCTATTGCGGCCAGTTTTGTATGCTATTAGTTACTGATTTTGGGTCCCGATGTGATCCGAATGTTCCAAGAACCCTTGGTCTGGTTACGGGGAACTCATCAAAACTCGCAGTTTTGGCATATTCCGGCTAGTTTTGTATGCTATTAGTCATTGATTTTGGGTCCCGCTGTGATCCGAACGTTTCCGGAACCTCGGGGTCCGGTTACGGGGAAGTCATCAAAACTCACAGTTTTGGCCTATTCCGGCCAGTTTTGTCTCCTATCAGTCATTGATTTTGATTCCCGATGCGATCAGAACGTTTAGGCAACCCCGGGGTCCGGTTACGGGGAACTCGTCAAAATCGCAATTTTGGCCTATTCCGGCTAGTTTTGTATGCTATTAGTCACTGATTTTGGGTCCCGTTGTGATCCGAACATTTCGGAAACCCCGAGGTTCGGTTACGGGGATCTCGTAATACTCCTAGTTCTGGCCTATTGTGGCCAGTTTTCTATGCTATTAGTCACGGATTTTGGGTCCTCGTGCGATGTGAACGTTTCGGGAACCCTCAGGTCCGGTTAAGGGGAACTCGTCAAAACTCATAGTTTTGGCCTATTCCGGCTAGTTTTGTATGCTATTAGTCACTGATTTTGTGTCCCGCTATGACCCGAACGTTTCCGGAACCTCGGGGTCCGCTTACGGGGAACTCGTCAAAACTCGCACTTTTGGCCTATTCCGGCCAGTTTCTATCCTGTTAGTCATTGATTTTGGGTCCCGATGCGATCCGAACGTTTAGGGAACCCTGGGGTCCTGTTACGCGGAACTCGTCAAAACTCGTAGTTTTGGCCTATTCTGGCGAGTTTGGACGCTATTACTGACTAATTTTGGGTCCCGCTGCGATCCGAATCTTTCGGGAACCCCGGAGTCCGGTTACGGGGAACTCGTCAAAACTCGCAGTTTTGGCCTATTGCGGCCAGTTTTGTATGCTATTAGTTACTGATTTTGGGTCCCAATGTGATCCGAATGTTTCGAGTACCCTTGGTCTGGTTATGGGGAACTCGTCAAAACTCGCAGTTTTGGCCTATGCCGGTCAGTTTTCTATGTTATTAGTCACTGATTTTGGGTCCCGCTGTGATCCGAACGTTTCCAAAACCTCGGGGCCCGGTTACGGGGAGCTCGTCAAAACTCACAGTTTTGGCCTATTCTGGCCAGTTTTGTGTCCTATCAGTCATTGATTTTGATACCCAATGCGATCGGAACGTTTAGGGAACCCCGGGGTCCGGTTATGCGGAACTCGTCAAAACTCGCAGTTTTGGCCTATTCTGGCGAGTTTGTACGCTATTACTCAATGACTTTGGGTCGCGCTGTGATCTGAACGTTGCGGGAACCCCCGGGTCCGGTTACGTGGAACTCATCAAAACTCGTAGTTGTGGCCTATACTCGTGAGGTTTGTATGCTATTTGTCACTGATTTTGGGTCCTCCTGCGATCCCAACGTTTTGGGAACCCCGGGGTCCGGTTACGAAGAACTCGTCAAAACACGTAGTTTTGGCCTATTCCGGCTAGTTTTTTGTGCTATTAGTCACTGATTTTGGGTCCCGCTGTGATCCGAACGTTTCGGAAACCTCACGGTCCGGTTACTAGGAACTCGTCAAAACTAGTAGTTCTAGCCTATTCCCGCCAGTTTTCTATGCTATTACTCACTGATTTTGGGTCCCGCTGCGATCCGAACATTTCGGAAACCCAGGTTCCGGCTATAGAGAACTCGTCAAAATTGCAATTTTGGCCTATTCCAGCTAGTTTTGTATGCTATTAGTCACTGATTTTGGGTCCCGATGTGATCCGAACATTTCGGAAACCCCGAGGTTCAGTTACGTGGATCTCATAAAACTCCTAGTTCTGGCCTATTGCGGCCAGTTTTCTATGCTATTAGTCATGGATTTTGGGTCCTCATGCGATGTGAATGTTTCAGGAACCCCGGGGTCCGGTTACGGGGAACTCGTCAAAACTCGCAGTTTTGGCCTATTCCGGCCAGTTTTTTGTGCTATTAGTCACTTATTTTGGGTCCCGCTCTGACCCGAACGTTTCTGGAACCTCGGGGTCCGCTTACGGGGAACTCGTCAAAACTCGCAGTTTTGGCCTATTCCGGCCAGTTTTCTATCCTATTAGTCATTGATTTTGGGTCCCGCTGTGATCCGAACCTTTCGGGAACCCCGGGGTCCGGTTACGGGGAACTCGTCAAAACTCGCAGTTTTCGCTTATTGCGGCCAGTTTTGTATGCAATTAGTCAGTGATTTTGGGTCCCACTGTGATCCGAACGTTTCCGGAACCTCGGGGTCCGGTTACGAGGAACTCATCAAAACTCATAATTTTGGCCTATTCCGGCCAGTTTTGTGTCCTATCAGTCATTGATTTTGATTCCCGATGCGATCGAAACGTTTAGGGAACCCCGAGGTCCGGTTATACGGAACTCGTCAAAACTCGCAGTTTTGGCCTATTCTGGCGAGTTTGTACGCTATTACTCACTGATTTTGGGTCCCGCTGCGATCCGAACGTTTTGGGAACCCCGAGGTCCGGTTACGTGGAATTCGTCAAAACTCAATGTTTTGGCCTATACTCGCGAGGTTTGTATGCTATTACTCACTGATTTTGGGTCCTCGTCCGATCCGAACGTTTCGGGAACCCCGAGGTCCCGTTACAGCGAACTCGTCAAAACTCGCAATTCTAGCCTATTCTGGCCAGGTTTGTATGCTATTATTCATTGATTTTGGGTCCTCTTGCGATCCGAACGTTTTGGGAACCCCGGGGCCCGGTTACGAAGAACTCGTCAAAACTCACAGTTTTGGCCTATTCCGGCCAGTTCTCTATTCACTGATTTTGGGTCCCGCTGTGATCCGAACGTTTCGGAAACGTGAGGGTCCAGTTACGGGGAACTCGTCAAAACTAGCAGTTCTAGCCCATTCCCGCCAGTTTTCTATAATATTACTCACTAATTTTGGGTCCCCGTGCGATCCGAACGTTTCAGAAACCCCGGGGTCCGGTTACGGGGTACTCGTCAACTCGCAATTTTGGGCTATTCCCGCGAGTTTTGTATGCTATTAGTCACTGATTTTGGGTCCCGTTGTGATCCGAACATTTCGGAAACCCCGAGGTTCGGTTACGGGGATCTCGTAAAACTCCTAGTTCTGGCCTATTGTGGCCAGTTTTCTATGCTATTAGTCACGTATTTTGGGTCCTCGTACGATGTGAACGTTTCGGGAACCCCGGGGTCCGGTTACGGGGAACTCGTCAAAACTCGTAGTTTTGGCCTATTCCGGCTAGTTTTGTATGCTATTAGTCACTGATTTTGGGTCCTGCCGTGACCCGAACGTTTCCCGAACCTTGGGGTCCGCTTACGGGGAACTTGTCAAAACTAGCAGTTTTGGCCTATTCCGGCCAGTTTTCTATCCTATTAGTCATTGATTTTGGGTCCCGATGCGATCCGAACGTTTAGGGAACCCTCGGGTCCTGTTACGCGGAACTCGTCAAAACTCATAGTTTTGGCCTATTCTAGCGAGTTTGGACGCTATTACTCACTGATTTTGGGTCCCGCTGCGATCCGAACCTTTTTGGAACCCCGGGGTCCGGTTATGGGGAACTCGTCAAAACTCGCAGTTTTGGCCTATTGTGGCCAGTTTTGTATTCTATTAGTTACTGATTTTGGGTCCCGATGTCATCCGAATGTTTCGGGCACCTTTGGTCTGGTTATGGGGAACTCGTCAAAACTCGCAGTTTTGGCCTATTCCGGCCAGTTTTCTATGCTATTAGTCAGTGATTTTGGGTCCCGCTGTGTTCCGAACGTGTCCGGAACCCCAGGGTCCGATTACGGGGAACTCGTCAAAACTCACAGTTTTGGCCTATTCCGGCCTTTTTTGTGTCCTATGAGTCATTGATTTTGATACCCGATGCGATCGGAACGTTTAGGGAACCCCGGGGTCCGGTTATGCAGAACTCGTCAAAACTCGAAGTTTTGGCCTATTCTGGCGAGTTTGTACGCTATTACTCAATGATTTTTGGTCCCGCTGCGATTTGAACGTTGCGGGAACCCCGGGGTCCGGTTACGTGGAACTCATCATAACTCGTAGTTTTGGCCTATACTCGCGAGGTTTGTATGCTATTAGTCACTGTTTTGGGTCCTCCTCAGATCCGAACGTTTCGGGAACCCTGAGGTCCCGTTACGGGGAACTTGTCAAAACTCGCAATTCTAGCCTATTCCGGCGAGGTTTGTATGCTATTAGTCACTGATATCGGGTCCTCGTGCGATCCAAACGTTTTGGGAACCCCGGGGTCCGGTTACGAAGAACTCCTCAAAACACGCAGTTTTGGCCTATTCCGGCCAGTTTTCTTTGCTAGTAGTCACTGATTTTGGGTCCTGATGTGATCCGAACATTTCGGAAACCCCGAGGTTCGCCACATCCTGTTCTTCATCGTGGTTGTGATACGGAGGCGCCGCCACATCCTGTTCTTCATCTGGAGGGTAGATCTGGAGTCCGTTTTGGGCTCCGGAGAGGGCAAATCGTCGCCATCGTCATCATAAACCTTCTTCCCTCTCCAATTCCATGAAGCTCTTCATCGTTTGTGAGTAATCTATTCGTAGGCTCGCTGGGCGGTGATGAGTAGGATGAGATCTATCATGTAATCGAGTTAGTTTTGACGGGGATTGATCCCTAGTATCCACTATGTTCTGAGATTGATGTTGCTACTACTTTGCCATGCTTAATGCTTGTCACTAGGGCCCGAGTGCCATGATTTCAGATCTGAAATTATTATGTTTTCACCAATATATGTGTGTTTTAGATCCGATCTTGCAAGTTGTAGTTACCTACTATGTGTTATGATTCGGCAACCCCGGCGTGAGAATAACCGGAACCACTCCCGGTGATGACCATAGTTTGAGGAGTTCATGTGTTCAGCAAGTGCTAATGTGTTGTTCCGGTTCTTTATTAAAAGGGGAAGCTTAATATCCCGTAGTTTCCTTTTGGACCCCGCTACCACGGGAGGGATGGACAATAGATGTCATGCAAGTTCTTTTCCCTAAGCACATATGACGACACACGGAATGCATGCCTACATCGCATTGACGAACGGGAGCTAGCCACATATGTCTCTGTGTTATAACTATTGCATGATGAATGTCATCCAAACAAATCACCGACCCATTGCCTACGAGTTTGTCCCATTGCTGCTCTTACTTGCTTTGCTCTGCTGCTGTTACTTATTTTGCTCTGCTGCTGTTACTACTGTTGCTTGCTGCTGTTACTTGCTTTGCTCTGCTGCTACTTGCTACTGCTGTTACTTGCTACTGTTGCTACTTTCTAGTGCTGTTCCTTGCCACTGCTGTTACTCGTTACACTGCTGCTACCTGCTACAATACTTTTTCTCGCGCCGTTGACGAGAAAGAATATTTTCCGTCCACGGTCAACTTCTGGCGCCATTGATACAACCGTTAGGAATAGTCTGTCGTCAACAGATCATTTCGGGCACCGTTGCTATCATACTACTTTGCTACTGATACTTTGCTTGCAGATACTAATCTTTCAGGTGTGGTTGAATCTGACACATTCAGGTGCTAATACTTGAGAGTATCCTTTCACTTCCTGTCGGGCGAACCAACAAATTTGGGTTGAATACTTTACCCTTGAAAACTGCCGTGAACCCACGCGCTGGTGGACCATTGTAAGACAATTGCTAATTGTTGAGCAAGTGGGAGCAGTTCTGGCTCCGTTGCCGTGGAGGCATCAAGTCAGGAACACGTCAACAACATTTCTCTAGTGTCGTTGCCGGGGACTGCTAGCAGCATTTTTTCTGGCACCGTTGCCGGGGAAGGGATTGCTATATTCTATGAGTCACTTGGGATTTATATCTGCTGATCACTATGAAGAATGTGAAAGATCCAAAAACCAAAGTCTTGCCCTCAACTACGAGGGGAGGTAAGGAACTTCCATCTAGCTCTGCACTTGATTCACCTTCAGTTATGAGTAAGTTTGCGACACCACCTCCTGCTAGAAATCTTGATATGTCGCCTGTGCTTGATGATGCTTATGATGCTACTATGCGTGATACTGCTAGAGATTCTATGCCTGATACTGCTAGAGATGCTATGCCTCATGATGCTATGCTTGATACTGCTTTGCCCGATGATGCTAGAGATGCTATTTTGCCTGATGATGCTATGCTTGATACTGATAGAGAGACTACTTTGCCTGATATGCCACTAGGGGCATTCCTTGATGCTCATATTGCTAGAGTTACTGCCAATGCTCGTGATGCTTCTCAAACTGCCGATACTATTGAGATAGAACCTGCTTTTGCTCCTGCTAGATCTAGCTCTCCTAGATATGAATTGCCTGATATACCTGAGGGTTATGTTATGGAGGGAGAGATAGCTGAGGATTTTCTTGCGTGTAAGGATGCCTATGACGCTGAGAAATTACTTCTCAAGTGGAAGGAAAAATCTGTGAAAGCTAGGATGAAATACGACCCGAAGTTTGCCACTTCACCTATCTTTATCACCGATAAGGATTATGAATTCTCTGTCGATCCTGAGATAATCTCTCTAGTCGAATCTGATCCTTTCCACGGTTATGAGTCTGAGACGGTCGTAGCCCATCTTACCAAACTACACGATATAGCCACCCTTTTCACTAGTGAGGAGAAGATCCGCCACTACTATATCCTTAAGCTGTTTCCTTTCTCTCTAAAGGATGACGCTAAAGCCTGGTTCACTTCTCTTGCTCCTGAATGTGTGAGTAGTCCCCAAGATATGGTCTATTACTTCTGTGAGAAATATTTCCCTGCCCATAAGAAGCAAGCTGCCTTGCAGGAAATATACAGCTTTGCTCAACTCAAAGAAGAGAGTCTCCCACAAGCTTGGGGAGGCTTATCCAGCTGCAAAATGCTTTGCCTGATCACCCTCTTAAGAAGAATGAGATACTTGATATCTTCTATAACGGACTTACCGATGCTTCTAGAGACCACCTAGATAGTTGTGTCGATTGTGTTTTTAGGGAACGAACTATAGAACAAGCTGAGATCCTACTGAATAACATCTTGATCAACGATAATGCTTGGACTATTGCCGAACCACCTCCTAAGCCAACTTCGAAGAAAAGAGGTATTCTATTCCTCAGTCCCGAAGATATGCAAGAAGCCAAGAAATCTATGCAAGAGAAAGGGATTAGATCTGAAGATTTCAAAAATCTACCACCTATCGAAGAGATCCATGGTCTCGATAACTCGATACAGGTAGTAGAAGTAAATTCTCTGCGTAGGTTTGATGAGAGTGATATTCCTTTTGACAAACCTGCTAGCCTATGCTTTGATGAATTTGACAACTTTGTTGTCAAACAACAGAGTTTCAACGATTATGTTAACAGACATTTGGAACAAAGTACTCGTATGCTTAGTCATTTAAGTGCTTGTGTAGACAGAAATGTCAATGATCTGAAGCTTCTGAGTAAACATGCCTCTATGATTACTACTCAGGTAGAACAAGTACTTAAAGCTCAGAATGACTTGCTCAATGAATTAAATGACAACTCTGCCAGAGTCATTACTAGAGGAGGCAAAATGACTCAGGAACCTTTGTATCGTGAAGGCCATCCTAAGAGAATTGATCAAGATTCTCAAGGAATTAATGCTGATACACCCAGTCATCCTAAGAAGAAGAAGGATGATAGAAACCTACATGTCAGTTCACCAAATACTGCCACACCTGAAGAACCAAATGATATTTCTGCGTCTGATGCAGAAACACAATCTGGTGATGAACATGAACATGGTGACAATATGGACATCGATGTTCATAATGAGGCTCAACCTAGCAATGATAAGGATGTGGAGATTGAACCTACGGTTAATCCTGATAACCCACAACCTAAGAGATACGATAAGAATGACTTCACTTCTAGGAAGCATGGTAAAGAAAGAGAGCCATGGGTTCAGAGACCTATGCCCTTTCCTCCTAAGCCATCCAAGAAAAAGGATGATGAGGATTTTGAGCGCTTCGTTGAGATGATAAGACCCGTCTTTCTACAGATGCGGTTAATTGATATGCTCAAAATGTCTCTGTATGCCAAGTACATGAAAGATATCGTGACTAATAAATGGAAGATACCAGATCTTGAGATCTCCCCCATGCTTGCCAAGTACACTTTCCAATGTCGAACTCCTAAAAAACTTGGTGATCCCGGAGTGCCCACTATACCTTGCTCCATTAAAGGAAACTACGTAAGAACGGCCTTATGTGACCTTGGAGCCGGTGTTAGTGTTATGCCACTCTCTCTTTATCGTAGACTTGAACTGGACAAGTTGACACCCACTGAAATTTCTCTGCAAATGGCCGACAAATCAACCGCTTTCCCTATCGACATTTGCGAGGATGTGCCTGTTGTGGTTGCTAACACCACTATCTTAACAAACTTTGTTATCTTGGATATTCCCGATGAAAGGACGTGGATGTCGCCTAGAGGGGGGGGGGTGGGTGAATAGGCGCTTTAAAATAATTACGGTTTAGGCTTGAACAAATGCGGAATAAAACTAACGTTTAATTTTTCAAGCACAAAACCTACAACAACTAGGCTCACCTATGTGCACCAACAACTTATGCTAAGAAAGATAAACAACTAAGTGATAGCAAGATATATGACAATAAACAATATGGATATCACAAAGTAAAGTGCATAAGTAAAGGGTTCGGGTAAGAGATAATCGAGGCACGTGGAGATGATGATGTATCCCGAAGTTCACACCCTTGCGGATGCTAATATCCGTTGGAGCGGTCTGGAGGCACAATGCTCCCCAAGATGCCACTAAGGCCACCGTAATCTCCTCACGCCCTCGCACAATGCAAGATGCCGTGATTCCACTAAGGGACCCTTGAGGGCGGTCACCGAACCCGTACAAACAAGGTTGGGGCAATCTCCACAAGTTAATTGGAGGCTCCCAACAACACCACAAAGCTTCACCACAATGGCATATGGCTTTGAGGTGACCACAAATGCTCGGGGCAATCTCCACAACTTAATTGGAGACCCCGACGCTTGCCCGGAGCTTTACACCACAATGATTGAGCTCCGAGGCACCACCAAGCTTCTAGGGGTACCAAGTACCCAAAGGTAATAAGCTTCTCAACTTCTCACTTCCACGTATCACCGTGGATAACTCAAATCGATGCACCAAATGCAATGGCAAGGGCATACGGAGTGCCCAAATCCTTCTCTCCCAAATCCCACCAAAGCAACTAATGCTAGGGAGGAAAATGAGAGGAAGAATGAAGAAGAACACGAAGAACTCCAAGATCTAGACCCAATGGGTTCCCCTCACTTAGAGGAGAACGTGATTGGTGGAAATGTGGATCTAGATCTCCTCTCTCTTTTCCCTCAAGAACTAGCAAGAATCATTGGAGGGATTGAGAGTTAGCAAGCTCGAAGAAGGTCAACAATGGGGGAAGAACACGAGCTGAAGAGGTAGGGTTCAATGGGGAAGAAGACCCCCTTTTATAGGTGGGGAAAAATCCAACCGTTAGGTCTCACAGCCCGCACAGAGCGGTACTACCGCTCATGGAGCGGTACTACCGCTCGGTAGGTTCACCAACCATGCCGAGGCCAAAAAGTATGCAAAAAACAGCCCGACGGAGCAGTACTACCGCTCCGGGGGCGGTACTACCTCTCCGGGGGCGGTACTACCGCTGGATACTGAAATTGCTGTAACTTTCGCATACAGACTCCGAATTCAATGAAACCAAGTTCGTTGGAAAGCTAACGACATGGGCTAACCCAATCTTGATAGAAATATCAATAAGAAGCAAGTGAGAAAAGTCCCATAAGAAAATGGTGAGAACCCTTCTTCGAATAAGACCGGTAAAAACTCCCAACATCGAAAACATCATAGAAGATGCATATGGACTCCGTTTTCGATGAACTCGAGCTTGTCATGAAGATGAACATAAACTCTAAAACTCACAAAGAGAAACACAAAACAAGAACCAAGAAGTATGATGCAAGGATGCAAATGGTTTGAGCTCTCAATGAACGATACGATCAAGCTACTCACTTGAGAGCCCCCCTTGACAGTACGATAATCTATCCTAAAATAGAAAACCTATCAAGGGCAAACCTATACCTTGCATCTCGTCCTATTGAGCTAGATGACGATGATCTTGTCTTCCTCAAGATGGACCACCTTTCTTGATTGCGTTGGCTTGATGAAGACTAGTTGATTGCTCCCCCATACACACTATGGGTGAGCCGCTCTTCAGCATATCTTCACAAGTCCATTGCCACCACAATGGACGGCAAGCATCAAGCATGATATATTTGTTGGGGAACGTCGCAAGGGAAACAAAAATTTTCCTACGCGCACGAAGACCTATCATGGTGATGTCCATCTACGAGAGGGGATGAGTGATCTACATACCCTTGTAGATCGTACAGCAGAAGCGTTAGTGAACGCGGTTGATGTAGTGGAACGTCCTCACGTCCCTCGATCCGCCCCGCGAACAATCCCGCGATCAGTCCCACGATCTAGTACCGAACGGACGGCACCTCCGCGTTCAGCACACGTACAACTCGACGATGATCTCGGCCTTCTTGATCCAGCAAGAGAGACGGAGAGGTAGAAGAGTTCTCCGGCAGCGTGACGGCGCTCCGGAGGTTGGTGATGATCTTGTCTCAGCAGGGCTCCGCCCGAGCTCCGCAGAAACGCGATCTAGAGGAAAAACTATGGAGGTATGTGGTCGGGCAGCCGTGAGAAAGTCGTCTCAAATCAGCCCTAAAACCTCCGTATATATAGGTGGGAGGGAGGGGAGGAGGCAGCCTCAAAACCTAAAGGTTTGGCCGAAATTGGAGGTGGAGGAGTCCTACTCCAATCCTACTTGGAGTAGGATTCCACCTTCCCACTTGGAAACTCTTTCCACCTTGTGTTTTTTCCTTCTCAAACCTTATGGGCCTTAGTGGGAACTTATTCCAGCCCACTAGGGGCTGGTTTATCTCTTCCCATAGCCCATGAGACCCCTTGGGGCGTGACACCCCTCCCGATGGTCCTCGGCACCCCTCCCGGCACTCCCGGTACACTACCGATGAGCCCGAAACTTTTCCGGTAATGCACGAAAACCTTCCGGTAACCAAATGAGGTCATCCTATATATCAATCTTCGTTTCCGGACCATTCCGGAAACCCTCGTGACGTCCGTGATCTCATCCGGGACTCCGAACAACATTCGGTAACCAACCATATAACTCAAATACGCATAAAACAACGTCGAACCTTAAGTGTGCAGACCCTGCGGGTTCGAGAACTATGTAGACATGACCCGAGAGACTCCTCGGTCAATATCCAATAGCGGGACCTGGATGCCCATATTGGATCCTACATATTCTACGAAGATCTTATTGTTTGAACCTCAGTGCCAAGGATTCATATAATCCCGTATATCATTCCCTTTGTCCTTCGGTATGTTACTTGCCCGAGATTCGATCGTCAGTATCCGTATACCTATTTCAATCTCGTTTACTCGCAAGTCTCTTTACTCGTTCCGTAATACAAGATCCCGCAACTTACACTAAGTTACATTGCTTGCAAGGCTTGTGTGTGATGTTGTATTACCGAGTGGGCCCCGAGATACCTCTCCGTTCACACGGAGTGACAAATCCCAGTCTTGATCCATACTAACTCAACTAACACCTTCGGAGATACCTGTAGAGCATCTTTATAGTCACCCAGTTACGTTGCGACGTTTGATACACACAAAGCATTCCTCCGGTGTCAGTGAGTTATATGATCTCATGGTCATAGGAATAAATACTTGACACGCAGAAAACAGTAGCAACAAAATGACACGATCAACATGCTACGTCTATTAGTTTGGGTCTAGTCCATCACATGATTCTCCTAATGATGTGATCCCGTTATCAAGTGACAACACTTGCCTATGGCCAGGAAACCTTGACCATCTTTGATTAACGAGCTAGTCAACTAGAGGCTTACTAGGGACAGTGTTTTGTCTATGTATCCACACAAGTATTGTGTTTCCAATCAATACAATTATAGCATGGATAATAAACGATTATCATGAACTAAGAAATATAATAATAACTAATTTATTATTGCCTCTAGGGCATATTTCCAACAGTCTCCCACTTGCACTAGAGTCAATAATCTAGTTCACATCACCATGTGATTCCAACGAATCCAACACCCATATAGTTATGGGGTCTGATCATGTCTTGCTTGTGAGAGAGGTTTTAGTCAACGGTTCTGAAACTTTCAGATCCGTGCGTTCTTTACAAATCTTTATGTCATCTTATAGATGCTGCTTCTACGTGCTATTCGGAAATGCTCCAAATATCCACTCTACTATATGAATCCGTTTCACTACTCATAGTTATTCAGATTAGTGTCAAAGCTTGCATCGACGTTACCCTTTACGACGAACTCTTTAACCACCTCCATAATCGAGAAAAATTCCTTAGTCCATTTGTTACTAAGGATAAATTTTGACCGCTGCTAGTGATTCAAACATGGATCACTCTCTGTACCTCTCAACATACTTTGAGTCAAGGCACACTTCAGGTGCGGTACACAGCATGGCATACTTTAGATTCTACGGCTAAGGCATAGAAGACGACCTTCATCTATTCTCTTTATTCTGCCGTGGTCGGGTTTTGAGTCTTACTCAAATTCACACCTCACAACGCAACCAAGAACTCCTTCTTTGCTGGTCTATTTTGAACTCTTTCAAAAACTTGTCAAGGCATGTATCTTGTTGAAACTTCTATTAAGCGCTTTTGATCTATCTCCATAGATCTTTGATGCTCAACCTTCAAGTAGCATAATCCAGGTACTCCTTTGAAAACTTCTTTCAAACAACCTTGTATGCTCTACAGAAATTCTACATTACTTCTGATCCACAATATGTCAACCACATATACCTATCAGAAATTCTATAGTGCTCCCACTCACTTCTTTGGAAATACAAGTTTCTCATAAACCTTGTACACACCCAAAATCTTTGATCATCTCATCAAAGTGCTTATTCCAACTCCGAGATGCTTGCACCAGTCCATTGAAGGATCACTGGAGCTTGCATACTTGCTAGTATCTTTAGGATCGACAAAACCTTCTGGTTGTATCACATACAATGTTTGCTCAAGGAAACCGTCGAGGAAACAATGTTTTGACATCCTACGTGCAATATTTCATAAATAATGCAGCAACTACTAACATAATTCTAACAGACCTTTAGCATCGCTACGAGTGAGAAAGACTCATCATAGTCAACTGTTTGATCTTGTCGAAAACATCTTTGCGACAAGTCGAGCTTTTCTTAATAGTGACTTATCACCATCATCGTCTGTCTTCTTTTAAAGATCCATTTTACCCAATAGTCCCATGACCATCAAGTAGTTCTACCAAAGTCTACACTTTGTTTTCACACATGGATCCTCTCTCAGATTTTATGGCTTCCAGCCATTTGTCGGAATCTGGGCCCACCATCGCTTTCTCCATAACTCGTAGGTTCACTGTTGCTCAACAACATGACCTCCAAGACAGGGTTACCGTACTACTCTGCAGCAGTACGCGACCTTGTCGACCTACGAGGTTTGTAGTAACTTGATTCGAAGCTTAATGATCACCATCATCAGCTTCCACTTCAATTGGTGTAGGCGCCACAGGAACAACTTCCTACGCCCTGCTACACACTGGTTGAAGTGATGGTTCAATAATCTCATCAAGTTCTACTACCCTCCCACTCAATTCTTTCGAGAGAAACCTTTTCTCGAGAAAGGATCCGTTTCTAGAAACAAACACTTTGCTTTCGGATCTGAGATAGGAGATGTACCCAACTGTTTTGGATATCCTGTGAAGATGCATTTATCCGCTTTGGGTTCGAGCTTATCAGACTGAAACTTTTTCACATAAGTTTCGAAGCCCCAAACTTTCAAGAAACGACAGTTTAGATTTCTCTAAACCTCAGTCTATACTGTGTCATCTCAACGGAAATACGCGGTGCCCCATTTAAAGTGAATGTGGTTGTCTCTAATGCATAACCCATAAACGATAGTGGTAATTCGATAAGAGACATCCCAGCATGCACCATACTAAATAGTGCGTGGCTATGACGTTCAGACACATCATCACACCATGATGTTCCAGGTGGCATGAACTGTGAAACAATTTCCACATTGTCTTAACTGTGTACCAAAAACTCGTAACTCAGATATTCATTTCTATGATCATATCGTAGACAGTTCATCCTCTTGTTACGACGAACTTCACTCTGAAACAGAATTGAACTTTTCAATATTTCAGACTTGTGATTCATTAAGTAAATACTCCTGTATCTACTCAAGTCGTCAGTGAAGTAAGAACATAATGATATCCACTGCGTGCCTCAACACTCACTGGACTGCATACATCAAAATGTATCACTTCCAACAAGTTACTATCTTGTTTCATCTCAATGAAAACAAGGCCTTGCTCATGTGGTATGATTTGCATGTCACTAGTGATTCGAAATCAGGTGAGTAAAGATCCATCAGCATGGAGCCTCTTCATGCAATTTATACTAACATGACTCAAGCGGCAGTGCCACAAGTAAGTGGTACTATCATCATTTAACTCGTATCTTTTGGCACCAATGTGTAACACTACAATCGAGATTCAATAAACCATTGAAGGTGATTGTTCAAGCAAATAGAGTAACCATTATTCCTTTTGAATGAATAATCGTATTGCAATAAACACGATCCAATCATGTTCATGCTTAACGCAAGCACCAAATAACAATTATTTAGGTTCAACACCAATCCCGATGGTAAAGGGGGCGTGTGACGTTTGATCATATCAACCTTGGAAACACTTCCAACACGTATCGTCACCTCGCCTTTAGCTAGTCTCCGTTTATGCCGTAGCTTTCATTTCGCGTTACTAATCACTTAGCAACCGAACCAGTATCTAATACCCTCGTGCTACTAGGAGTACTAGTAAAGTACACATCAACATTATGTATATCAAATATACTTCTCTCGACTTTTGCCAGCCTTCTTATCTACCAAGTATCTAGAGTTGCTCCGCCTCAGTGACTGTTCCCCTTATTACAGAAGCACTTAGTCTCGGGTTTGGGTTTAATCTTGGGTCTCTTCATTAGTGCAGCAACTGTTTTGCCGTTTCACGAAGTATCCCTTCTAGCCCTCGCCTTTCTTGAAACTTAGTGGTTTTTCAAACCATCAACTATTGATGCTCCTTCTTGATTTCTACTTTCGCAGTGTCAAACGTCGCGAATCTCTCAAAGATCATTGTATCTATCCTTGATATGTTATAGTTCATCACGAAGCTCTCAAAGCTTGGTGGCAGTGACTTTTGGAGAACCATCACTATCTCATCTGGAAGATTAGCTCCCACTTGATTCAAGTGATTGTCGTACTCAGACAATCTGAGCACACGCTCAACGATTGAGCTTTTCTCCTTTACTTTGTGGTCAAAGAATTTTGTTGGAGGTCTCGTACCTCTTAACAAGGGCACAAGCATGAAATCACAATTTCATCTCTTTAGAACATCACTTATGTTCCGTGACGTTTAAAACGTTTTCGGTGCCTTGCTTCTAAGCCATTAAGTACTTTGCACTGAACTATCGTGTAGTCATCAGAAACGTGTATGTCGGATGTTCACAGCATCCACAGACGACGCTCGAGGTGCAGCACACCGAGTGGTGCATTAAGGACATAAGCCTTCTGCGCAGCAACGAGGACAATCCTCGGTTTTACAGACTCAGTCTGCAAAGTTTGCTACTATCAATTTTCAACTAAATTTTCTCTAGGAACATAAAAAACAGTAGAGCTATAGCGCAAGCTACATCGTAATTCGCAAAGACCATTAGACTATGTTCATGACAATTAGTTCAATTAATCATATTACTTAAGAACTCCCACTCAAAAAGTACATCTCTCTAGTCATTTGAGTGGTACATGATCCAAATCCACTATCTCAAGTCCGATCATCACGTGAGTCGAGAATAGTTTCAGTGGTAAGCATCCCTATGCTAATCATATCAACTATACGATTCATGCTCGACCTTTCGGTCTCATGTGTTCCGAGGCCATGTCTGCACATGCTAGGCTCGTCAAGCTTAACCCGAGTGTTCTGCGTGTGCAACTGTTTTGCACCCGTTGTATGTGAACGTTGAGTCTATCACACCCGATCATCACGTGGTGTCTCGAAACGAAGAACTGTCGCAACGGTGCACAGTCGGGGAGAACACAACTTCGTCTTGAAATTTTAGTGAGAGATCACCTCATAATGCTACCGTCGTTCTAAGCAAAATAAGGTGCATAAAAGGATTAACATCACATGCAATTCATAAGTGACATGATATGGCCATCATCACGTGCTTCTTGATCTCCATCACCAAAGCACCGGCACGATCTTCTTGTCACCGGCGCCACACCATGATCATCCATCAACGTGTTGCCATCGGGGTTGTCGTGCTACTTATGCTATTACTACTAAAACTACATCCTAGCAAAATAGTAAACGCATCTGCAAGCACAAACGTTAGTATAAAGACAACCCTATGGCTCCTGCCGGTTGCCGTACCATCGACGTGCAAGTCGATATTTCTATTACAACATGATCATCTCATACATCCAATATATCACATCACATCGTTGGCCATATCACATCACAATCATACCCTGCAAAAACAAGTTAGACGTCCTCTAATTTTGTTGTTGCATGTTTTACGTGGTGACCGAGGGTATCTAGTAGGATCGCATCTTACTTACGCAAACACCACAACGGAGATATATGAGTTGCTATTTAACCTCATCCAAGGACCTCCTCGGTCAAATCCGATTCAACTAAAGTTGGAGAAACAGTCACTTGCCAGTCATCTTTGAGCAAAGGGGGTTACTCGTAACGATGAAACCAGTCTCTCGTAAGCGTACGAGTAATGTCGGTCCAAGCCGCTTCAATCCAACAATACCGCGGAATCAAGAAAAGACTAAGGAGGGCAGCAAAACGCACATCACCGCCCACAAAAACTTTTGTGTTCTACTCGAGAAGACATCTACGCATGAACCTAGCTCATGATGCCACTGTTGGGGAACGTCGCAAGGGAAACAAAAATTTTCCTACGCGCACGAAGACCTATCATGGTGATGTCCATCTACGAGAGGGGATGAGTGATCTACGTACCCTTGTAGATCGTACAGCAGAAGCGTTAGTGAACGCGGTTGATGTAGTGGAACGTCCTCACGTCCCTCGATCCGCCCCGCGAACAATCCCGCGATCAGTCCCACGATCTAGTACCGAACGGACGGCACCTCCGCGTTCAGCACACGTACAACTCGACGATGATCTCGGCCTTCTTGATCCAGCAAGAGAGACGGAGAGGTAGAAGAGTTCTCCGGCAGCGTGACGGCGCTCCGGAGGTTGGTGATGATCTTGTCTCAGCAGGGCTCCGCCCGAGCTCCGCAGAAACGCGATCTAGAGGAAAAACTATGGAGGTATGTGGTCGGGCAGCCGTGAGAAAGTCGTCTCAAATCAGCCCTAAAACCTCCGTATATATAGGTGGGAGGGAGGGGAGGAGGCAGCCTCAAAACCTAAAGGTTTGGCCGAAATTGGAGGTGGAGGAGTCCTACTCCAATCCTACTTGGAGTAGGATTCCACCTTCCCACTTGGAAACTCTTTCCACCTTGTGTTTTTTCCTTCTCAAACCTTATGGGCCTTAGTGGGAACTTATTCCAGCCCACTAGGGGCTGGTTTATCTCTTCCCATAGCCCATGAGACCCCTTGGGGCGTGACACCCCTCCTGATGGTCCTCGGCACCCCTCCCGGCACTCCCGGTACACTACCGATGAGCCCGAAACTTTTCCGGTAATGCACGAAAACCTTCCGGTAACCAAATGAGGTCATCCTATATATCAATCTTCGTTTCCGGACCATTCCGGAAACCCTCGTGACGTCCGTGATCTCATCCGGGACTCCGAACAACATTCGGTAACCAACCATATAACTCAAATACGCATAAAACAACGTCGAACCTTAAGTGTGCAGACCCTGCGGGTTCGAGAACTATGTAGACATGACCCGAGAGACTCCTCGGTCAATATCCAATAGCGGGACCTGGATGCCCATATTGGATCCTACATATTCTACGAAGATCTTATCGTTTGAACCTCAGTGCCAAGGATTCATATAATCCCGTATGTCATTCCCTTTGTCCTTCGGTATGTTACTTGCCCGAGATTCGATCGTCAGTATCCGTATACCTATTTCAATCTCGTTTACTCGCAAGTCTCTTTACTCGTTCCGTAATACAAGATCCCGCAACTTACACTAAGTTACATTGCTTGCAAGGCTTGTGTGTGATGTTGTATTACCGAGTGGGCCCCGAGATACCTCTCCGTTCACACGGAGTGACAAATCCCAGTCTTGATCCATACTAACTCAACTAACACCTTCGGAGATACCTGTAGAGCATCTTTATAGTCACCCAGTTACGTTGCGACGTTTGATACACACAAAGCATTCCTCCGGTGTCAGTGAGTTATATGATCTCATGGTCATAGGAATAAATACTTGACACGCAGAAAACAGTAGCAACAAAATGACACGATCAACATGCTACGTCTATTAGTTTGGGTCTAGTCCATCACATGATTCTCCTAATGATGTGATCCCGTTATCAAGTGACAACACTTGCCTATGGCCAGGAAACCTTGACCATCTTTGATTAACGAGCTAGTCAACTAGAGGCTTACTAGGGACAGTGTTTTGTCTATGTATCCACACAAGTATTGTGTTTCCAATCAATACAATTATAGCATGGATAATAAACGATTATCATGAACTAAGAAATATAATAATAACTAATTTATTATTGCC
This sequence comes from Hordeum vulgare subsp. vulgare, assembly GCF_904849725.1. Taxonomy (NCBI): domain Eukaryota; kingdom Viridiplantae; phylum Streptophyta; class Magnoliopsida; order Poales; family Poaceae; genus Hordeum; species Hordeum vulgare. The sequence continues at coordinate 562,843,299 of NC_058520.1, forward strand.
TCTAGGGCATATTTCCAACAATATTCGTGCTGATCCACTTGAATTTGCACACTGCAATCTTGATGACGATCACCACTTGACGTCATCCTTCATGGGTTGTATGAGATCTTCCTTTTGACGCAAGCCCATGGAAGCACACCTAACCCCCACCTAGAACTCTCACAAAGACCATGGGTTAGTACACAAACACGTAATGGACAATGCTTACCATACCATGGGATCACTTGATCCCTTTCGGTACATCTTGTACGCTTTCTGTGTTGATCATCTTGATTTACTCTTTGTCTGAGATCTTGATCAACCTTGTGTCTCTGTGACCATTCTTTGGATAATACCTTGAATACCATCTTGGTCATCATATAAACTCCTTCAACCCAACAGATGGACTTCAAGAAGTGCCTATGGACAAATCCTATAAATATAACTTAAGGCAACCATTAGTCCATAGGAATTGTCATCAATTACCAAAACCACATATGGAGATATATGCTCTAACACCCGAGGACGATGCCATGGCTGTCATCCTTGGAAGACCCTTTTTAAACACTGCAGGGGCTGTTATAGATTGCAACAAAGGCAATGTCACTTTCCACGTCAACGGTAATGAGCATATAGTGCACTTTTCGAAGAAACGATATCAAGTACATTGCATCAATGCTATTGAAAAAACTTCATCGATTCTTATTGGGAGCTTTGAATGCCATATTCCTCGTGTCAAGATGAAGTATGATTTGCTTGTTGGGGAGATAAATATCCCCATTGAGGTGACTTAGTGGTTATTCAACAATTTTCCGTTTCCTCTTGCGATTCGAAAAGGCTTTGTCATGAGGATTTGATCAACCCCATTGACGGATTTCTTTCGGTGACCATGAAACGGATGAATCAAAGAGTCACATACCTCTGTTTTAAGCTTTCACTTTCTGTTGCTTAGAAGAAAAATGATAGATTTAGTTTAGTTTTTCCTGTTTTCTGTTTTAGCGTCTCGGAGAAAAATACCCCGAAAATAAAAGTTCTCCGATGGTCCTGAAAATATAGTATGATTTTTTCTGGATTTTTTGAAAAATACTAGAACTGAGAGCTGGCCTGGGGGCCACACCAGTGGGCCACAAGCCGTGTAGCCGCCGCCCCTCGTGGCGGCTACCAAGCTTGTGGGGCCCACAGGGACCCCTCCACTCATTCTAGTTCCCATCCTCTTCTCCTACCTCTAGAAAAAAATTGTTTCGCAGCTCAAACCCGTGTTCTTGCTCATTTGGCTGTGATTTCCGATCTCCTTCCTCAAAGCACCATTCTCCGAACCGTTTTGGGGAAATTACTCCTTGGTAAGTGGCTCCTCCGTTGGTCCAATTAGTTTTTTCTCTAGTGCTTTATCCTTCGCGTATTCTTGCTACCTTGGTGACCCTGTTCTTGAGCTTGAAATGTTGATTTTAGCTGGTCCCAAGTAGTGTTAGCGGTGATACGGTCTCTAGGCACTAGTAGGAGTAATTGCTATAAGGTGTGGTTGGTCTTCATTCACTTTTCTCTTGAACTTCAAATTTTTTTCCAGCAAAAGTAAATTATGTTTAGGAGGAAGTTTCATGGTGGTTCCTCAAGTAAGAAGGGTCCCCGTCTTTCTTTTCGGGAGCCCAAACCTTATCAACTAAGGGACGCACCAGTACAACCATGTGAATGGCCTTCCGATGAGTTCATGATCGAAGCAGGCTTCAAGGATGAGTTTGATACACTTGTCCGCAATGCCGGGTTAGAAGAATTCTTCTCAGATAAATGTGAACAGTATGCTATGCTCACAACCTCTTTCGTGCGTAGATTTAAATTTTCAGTTGGCCGTGACTCATCCATACTATTTGATCTGTATGATAAATCCTACACCATGGATTTGGAGGATTTCAATAGGATTTGCAAGATACCCGATGAGGGTAGTCTTAATGATCCTGCTAAGTCTTCGGTTAGAGATTTTGTCTCTAGTATAACTGTTGGAGAAACTAGAGACATCACGCAAGCTACCATAGGAAGCATTCATTTCCCTGCCTTGCACTACTTTTCCCTCTTCATAGGTAGATGCAATAACGACAAGGGTGCACATTGTCACCTATGCGCATCCGACCTTAGTATCCTTAAGAGCGCAGTAACATGTGACATGAGCTTTAACATAGGAGCTATAATAGCAAGGAGGCTGAATAATAACGCCATTGATGGGGATTTCTTTGGTGGAATTTATGCTACGCGCTTAGCAAATTTTCTTGGAGTACCCATCCGCTCAAGAGACCCCCCTCTCCGTACAGCCTACCTTGATCATGTCGCTCTAACACGCTACCAGTTCCTTGAGAGGGATGATGAATCCCTCCTATACTGTTTGATATTTAACCGGCAGCGTGTTTTCCATATTACCCTTCCTGCTCCTGCTTTCTTTGACTTTCAGGTAAAACGGAGATACTACATAACCATAGGAGAGGCAGAGGAGTATGAGAGGGAGGCGACGGCTGCTCGTCTTCGTGAGGCAGCTATTCAGGTAGTGGCTGCAGCACTCCCGTACAACACCCATTATGATTTTGGCTTTCGCCAGGACCATCCATGGGAGTAGACCAGGCTAGGCCAAAAGCCTAAGCTTGGGGGAGTACGTGTTCTCACCGATCTTACATTCATGCTTATGCTTTCATTTTGTTAGCCGGTGTTTACACTTTGCCACTGTATTATCCATGCTAGTTTATTTTCGTTTTCTTGTTTTCTTGTTTTCTTGTTTTGTGTCCTTTTTAGAAAACCCAAAAAGATTTTCCTTTCTTCTTTTGCTTGTTGGGAGTTTTCCCGTGTAAATAGTTTTCTTTTTCTTTGGGTCAAGGTAGAAGATATTGGTTACAATGTTTAGTGGCTCCTGCATGCATACCTGTTTAGCTTTCAAAGAGCCATATTACTTTGTCTTCTCCTTTGTGTTTGCCTGCAGATTCAGCTTAGTCCAATGCACGAGCACTCTTATTATTGTTCACATCGTTCGATCGTGCAAGTGAAAGGCAATAATGATGATATATGATGAAGTGACTGAGACTGAAAAGCTGGTATGAACTCTATCTTTTTTTTTTGTAAATATGACTAGCTTGTCGTCTCAGATTCAGCTTAGTTGTGAGAGAACCATGTTTGCAATGACAACTTAGAGATCATAGTTTCTGATGCCATGCTTAATTAGTTGAGAGCTTATAATGGTTTGTCTTGAATGCCAACATAGATTTTGAGATGACTATGATGTAGTATGACAGGATGGTATTCTCCTTTGAATGATTCAAGTGGCTTGACTTGGCGCATGTTCATGCATGTAGTTGAAACAAAATCAACATAACCTCTATGATGTTCGTGTTCATGGTGATTTATATCCTGTTCATGCTTACACTCAATGTTAGTCAAACTCATTGCATATTGATGACTGTTGTCGCTCTCTAGTTGGTCGCTTCCCAGTCTTTTGCTAGCCTTCACTTGTACTAAGCGGAATACTGCTTGTGCATCCACTTCCGTAAACCCAAAAGGTTTTCCATGAGAGTCCACCATACCTACCTATTTGTGATATCTACCTGCCGTTCCAAGTAAATTTGCATGTGCCATTCTCTAAACCTTCAAGAAATAATCTGTTTTGCATGCCCGAACCGCTCATGTGGTGACAGGGGGCTATTGATATCTTCCATGTTAGGCGTGTTATCCTCGACATGTGTTTATTCACTATCATTCACGAGAAAGGGGCGAGTGATTGCAATGCCTAGTTCCACGCTTAAAACGAAAACATAACTGTAAAACAAGACTCCCCCCGGATTGATGTTAGTATGGACGGTACCCAAGGATTCGGCTTGCCGTGGAGTGTGATTGATTGGTGGTGGGGGAGTTAAAACTTTACTTTTCTGTTTGGGAACCGCCCTATAGTTTGTCAACTGAGTTGCTTGAGGACAAGCAAGGTTTTAAGCTTGGGGGAGTTGATACGTCTCCGTCGTATCTACTTTTCGAACCTCTTTTGCCCTTGTTTTGGACTCTAATTTGCATGATTTGAATGGAACTAACCTGGACTGACCGTGTTTTCAGCAGAATTGCCTTGGTGTTGTTTTGTGCAGAAATAGAAGTTCTCGGAACATCCTGAAAATTTACGGAGAATAGTTCTGGAAAATATTAAAAATACCTGCGCAAAGATCCACCGGAGGGGATGGGCCAGTGGGCCACACGCCCTGTAGCCGCCGCCCCCTGGTGGCGGCTACCAAGCTTGTGGAGCCCACGTGGCTCTGCCGCCCCCAAACTCAGCTCTATAAATTCACTTTCGCCCTGAAAAAAATCAGGAGAGAAGATTTCGTCGCGTTTGCGGTACGGAGGTGCCGCCACATCCTGTTATTCATCTGGAGGGCAGATCTGGAGTCCGTTTTGGGCTCCGGAGAGGGGAAATCGTCGCCATCGTCATCATCAACCTTCTTCCCTCTCCAATTCCATGAAGCTCTTCATCGTTCGTGAGTAATCTATTCGTAGGCTCGCTGGGCGGTGATGAGTAGGATGAGATCTATCATGTAATCGAGTTAGTTTTGACGGGGATTGATCCCTAGTATCCACTATGTTTTGAGATTGACGTTGCTACTACTTTGCCATGCTTAATGCTTGTCACTAGGGCCCGAGTGCCATGATTTTAGATCTGAAATTATTATGTTGTCACCAATATATGTGTGTTTTAGGTCCGATCTTGCAAGTTGTAGTTACCTACTATGTGTTATGATCCGGCAACCCCGGAGTGACAATAACCGGAACCACTCCCAGTGATGACCATAGTTTGAGGAGTTCATGTGTTCACCAAGTGCTAATGTGTTGTTCCGGTTCTTTATTAAAAGGAGAACCTAAATATCCCGTAGTTTCCTTTTGGACCCCGCTGCCACGGGAGGGATGGACAATAGATGTCATGCAAGTTCTTTTCCCTAAGCACGTATGAGGACACACGGAATGCATGCCTACATCACATTGACGAACGGGAGCTAGCCACATATCTCTCCGTGTTATAACTGTTGCATGATGAATGTCATCCAAACATTGCCTACGAGTTTGTCCCACTACTGCTGTTACTTGCTTTGCTCTGCTGCTGTTATTTATTTTGCTCTGCTACTGTTACTACTGTTGCTTGCTGTTGTTACTTGCTTTGATGTGCTGCTACTTGCTACTGCTGTTACTTGCTACTGTTGCTACTTGCTACTGCTGTTCCTTGCCACTGCTGTTACTCGTTATACTGCTGTACCTGCTACAATACTTTTTCTCGCGCTGTTGACGGGAAAGAATACTTTCCGTCCACGATCAAGTTCTGGCGCCATTGATACAACCATTAGGAATAGTCTGCCATCAACATATCATTTCTAGCACCGTTCCTATCATACTACTTTGCTACTGATACTTTGCTTGCAGATACTAATCTTTCAGGTGTGGTTGAATCTGACACATTCAGCTACTAATACTTGAGAGTATCCTTTCACTTCCTGTCGGGCGAACCAACAAATTTAGGTTGAATACTCTACCCTCAAAAACTGCCGCGAACCCATGCGCTAGTGGGCCATTGCAAGACAATTGCTAATTGTTGAGCAACTCGGAGCAGTTCTGGCTCCGTTGTCGTGGAGGCATCAAGTCAGGAACACGTCAACAACATTTCCCTAGTGTCGTTGCCGGGGACTGCTAGCAGTGACTTCGCTACTAAGAAGCACGGTAAAGAAAGGGAGCCATGGTTTCAGAAACCTAAGCCCTTTCCTCCCAAACCATCCAAGACAAAGGATGATGAGGATTTTGAGCGATTCGTTGAGATGATCAGACCTGTCTTTCTGCAAATGCGTTTGACGGATATGCTCAAGATGTCTCCGTATGCTAAGTACATGAAAGATATGGTGACTAATAAGAGGAGGATACCTGATCTTGAGATCTTCGCCATGCTTGCTAATTATACCTTCAAGGGTGGAACTTCTAAGAAACTAGGTGATCCCGGTGTGCCCACTATACCTTGCTCCATTAAAGGCAACTATATTAGAACTGCGTTATGCGACCTTGGAGCCGGTGTTAGTGTTATGCCTCTCTCTCTTTATTGTAGACTTGAGTTGGATAAGTTGACACCCACCGAAATCGCTCTGCAAATGGCCGACAGATGAACTGCTTTCCCTATCGGCATTTGCGAGGATGTGCTGTTGTGGTTGCTAACACCACTATCTTAACAAACTTTGTTATCTTGGATATTCTTGAGGACGATGCCATGACGGTCATCCTCGGAAGACCCTTTTTAAACACTGCAGGAGCTATTATAGATTGCAACAAAGGCAATGCCACTTTCCATGTCAACGATAATGAGCATACGGTGCACTTCTCGAAGAAACAATATCGAGTACATTGCATCAATGGTATCGAAAAGACTTCATCGATTCTTATTGGAAGCTTTGAATGCCCTATTCCTCGTGTCAAGATGAACTATGATTTGCTTGTTGGGGAGATACACATCCCCATTGAGGTGACTTAGTGACTATTCGAAAATTTTCCGTTCTCTTTTGCGATTCGAAAAGGTTTGTCAAAGAGGCTTGATCAACCTCACTTACGGATTTCTTTCGATGACCATGAGATGGATGAATCGAGGAGTCACAAACCTCTATTCCAAGCTTTCACCTTCAGTTGCTTAGAAGAAAAATGATAGATTTAGTTTAGTTTTCCCTGTTTTCTGTTTTCGCGTCCGGTTGAAAAGTACCCCGAAAATAAAAGTTCTCCGAACGACCTGAAAATAAAGTATGATTTTTTCTGGAATATTTGAAAAATTCTGGGACAAAGAGTCTGTCTGGGGGCCACACCAGTGGGCCACAAGCCCTAGGGGCGGGGGCACCCCCCTGGCCGCGCCACCCAGGCTTGTGCGGCCCACAGGCACCCCCTCCACTACTTCTTGCTCTTATCTCCTTCTCCTACCTCTAGAAAAAATCGTTTCACAGCTCAAACTCGTGTTCTTGCTCCTCTTGCTGGGATTTTCGATCTCTTTGCTCAAATTACCGTTCTCCAAACTGTTTTGGGGAAATTACTCCTTGGTAAGTGACTCCTCCATTGGTCCAATTAGTTTTTGCTCTAGTGCCTTATACTCCGCGTATTTTTGCTGCCTTGGTGACCATGTTCTTGAGCTTTGCATGCTAATTCTAGCTGGTCCCAAGTAGTTTTGATGCGTAATATGGTCTCTAGGCACTTGTGGGAGTAGTTGCTACAAGCTTAGTTGAGCCTTATTCACTTTTCCTTAGAATCACTAAAAATTTCAGAAATTTTCAGAGATAGAAAAGGGAAAAGATGAGGAGGTTCTTTAGAGGCCCTTCAAGCCGTGACCCCAAGGATGATGGGAGTGAGAAGAGGCCCAAGTATCAGGTCCCTCGAGTCGCAGAAGTTCGAGCGTGCGAGTGGCCAAGCGACGTGTTCTTACGCACCGCTGGAATTTATGAGGACTTTTATCACTTGGTGGAAAATGCACGCCTTACCGTCTTCGTTGAAGATAAGTGTCCGCAATACCTCCTCCTCACTAATATCTTCGTACAAAGCTTTAACTTCTATCCGAGGAAGAATCCTCATATGGTTGAGTTTAAACTTTATGATATCCCCCAGCGCATGTCACTCCAGGATTTTTGCAATGTTTGCAAATTACCTTATGTTGGGGATATTCATGAACCTCATCCACGGGACTTAGAAGATTTCATCGGTACAATTGTTGTAGAAGAGGAGAGAGGAGTGTCTTGCACTAGAGCTGCTATCATACATTTTCCCGTGCTTCGGTACTTCTCACTATTTGTGGGAAAATGTTTGATTGGCCGTGGGAAGGCTGGGTCACTTAGTTCTCCAGATATTGCGGTCTTGCGCAAAGCCCTTTATAACGATAAAACTTATAGCTTGGGCGCCATAGTAGCTCAACTATTGAACCTGAATCGTTCTAAAGGTGTTGTCTATGGAGGTATCTATGCTACCCGTCTTGCGAGACACTTTGAGATACCCATTAGACTGGAGGAGGAAGAAGAGGTTCTTCTTCCCGAGAGATATCTAGATTACGATAGCATGGTTTGCCATGACTTTCTTGATAGAGATATAAATAGAAGTATGATTTATAACCTAGTGTTTAGTCAAGGTACTCGTGAGACTATTACTTTGCCTGCTCCTTCCTTGTTCAATCTTCACGCAGGCAGGTACATTATTATGCCCTCAGACATCTCCACATATTGGGGCCTAGCCCAACCACAAGTGCCCGTGCCCGAGCCACCAGTCGAGTACCAGACGCCAGTTTATCAGTGGGAGCCAGAGGAGCTCACACAGCAGTGGCATCCTCAGTCCACTCCGGAGTACCCCAGAGCTGGTTATTTCCCTCGTTGGGAGTAGACCAACTTAGGCCAAAAGCCTAAGCTTGGGGAAGTACATGTTCTCACCGACTTTACATTCTTGCTTATGCTTTCACTTTGTTCGTCGGTGTGCACACTTTGCCACTGTATCATCCATGTTAGTTTATTTTCTTTTTCTTGGTTTTATTTTCGTGTGTCTGTCTAGTTTGAGAAAACCCAAAAAGATTTCCTTTTTCTTCTTTTGCTTGTTCGGAGTTTTCCCGTGTAGATAGTTTTCTTTTTCTTTGGGTCAAGGTAGAAGATATTGGTTACAATGTTTAGTGGCTCTTGCATGCATACCTGTTTAGCTTTCAAAGAGCCATATTACTTTGTCTTCTCCTTTGTGTTGGCCTACAGATTCCAGCTTTAGTCCAATGCACGAGCACGCTTATTATTGTTCACATCGTTCGGTCGTGCAAGTGAAAGGCAATAATGACGATATATGATGAAGTGACTGAGCGTGGAAAAGCTGGTATGAACTCGATCTATTTTGTTTTTGTAAATATGACTAGCTCATCATGCCTGATTTAACTTTGTTGTGAGAGAAACATGTTTGCAATGACAACTTAGAGATCATAGTTGCTTATGCCATGCCATGTTTGCAATGACAATTTATAATGGTTTGTCTTGGAGGCCAACATGAATTTCAAGATGACTATGATGTAGTATGATAGGATGGTATCCTCCTTTGAATGTTTCAAGTGGCTTGACTTGGCGCATGTTCACGCATGTAGTTGAAACAAAATATACATAGCCTCTATGATATTCATGTTCATGGTGATTTATGTCCTACTCATGCTTGCACTCAATGTTAGTTAATCTCAATGCATTTTGATGACCGTTGTCGCTCTCTAGTTGGTCGCTTCCCAGTCTTTTGCTAGCCTTCACTTGTACTAAGAGGGAATACTGCTTGTGCATCCACTCCCATAAACCCAAAGTTGTTCCGTATGAGTCCACCATACCTACCTATATGTGGTATCTACCTGCTGTTCCAAGTAAATTTGCATGTGCCACTCTCTAAATGTTCAAGAACTAATCTGTTTTGCATGCCCGAACCGCTCATGTGGTGACAGGGCGCTATTGGTATCTTCCATGCTATGCGTGTTATCCTCGATATGTGTTTATTCACTATCATTCACGAGAAAGGGGCCGGTAATTGGAATTCCCAGTTCCATGCTCAAATCAAAAAGATAATTGCAAACAAAACTCCCCCAGGATTGATGTTGGTATGGACGATACCCGAGGATTCGGCTAGCAGTGGAGTGTGATTGATTGGTGGTGGGGGAGTCAAAACTTTACTTTTCTGTTTGGGAACCGCCTATAGCATGTGTAGCGTGGGAGATGTTGAGAACTCTTAGTCATTGCGTTGGCAATGAAAGCATGCCACCCAAAATTATTATCTCTGTTTTCAAAGCTTGAGCTCTGGCACCTCTGCAAATCAATGCTTCCCTCTGCGAAGGGCCTGTCTATTTATGTTCCTGTTGAGTCATCCTCCTCTTACAAAAGCACCAATTAGAGAGCACCTCTGTCATTTTTATTGTTTGCTTTTAACTGTGTTGAGTGTGACTATGACTGGATCGTCATTGCCTTGAATTACAATGTTTAGTCAGCCCTTGGTATTTGAAGGTGCTCTGCATTTATGTTTTGCGGTCTTAGAAAGAGCTAGCGAGATACCATCTATTCGTACTGCTTCATGTTGTTTTGATTGAAGTGTTGACGTTTGAGACTTATTATTATTTGCTCGCTAGTTGATTATGCCATTGATATGAGTTTACCGTGAGACCTAGATGTCATTAGCTTATGTGGTTTGCTTGTGATGTTGCTGAAATTCTGGTTGTGAGTTAGACATAGTTGCAACAACAAGATCAAATAGAGTTCGTCAAAGTTTTTCTTTTGTCTCTTTCAGTTTGTCAACTGAGTTACTTCAGGACAAGCAAGGCTTTAAGCTTGGGGGAGTTGATATGTCTCCGTCGTATCTACTTTTCCGAACTCTTTTGCCCTTGTTTTGGACTCTAACTTGCATGATTTGAATGGAACTAACCCGGACTAACGCTGTTTTCAGCAGAATTGCCATGGTGTTGTTTTGTGCAGAAATAAAAGTTCTCGGAATGTCCTGAAAATTGACGTAGATTTTTTCTGGAATAAATGAAAAATACCTGCGCAAAGATCCACCGGAGGGGGCGTGCGAGTGGGCCAAAAGCCCACAAGCCGCGGCCACCCCCTAGGCCGCGCCGTGAGGGCTTGTGGGGCCCATGTGGCACCACCGCCCCCAAACTAAGCTCTATATCTTCCGTCTCGCCCGGAAAAAATCAGAGAGAAGGTTTCATCGCGTTTTACGATACGGAGGTGCCGCCACCTCCTGTTCTTCATCTGGAGGGTAGATCTGGAGTCCGTTCTGGGTTCCGGAGAGGGGAAATCGTCGCCATCGTCATCATCAACCTTCCTCCATCGACAATTCCATGATGCTCTTCATCGTTCGTGAGTAATCTCATCGTAGGCTTGCTGGACAGTGATGAGTTGGATGAGATCTATCATGTAATCGAGTTAGTTCTTGACGGGGATTGATCCCTAGTATCCACTATGTTCTAGATTGATGTTGCTATTACTTGGCTATGCTTAATGCTTGTCACTAGGGCCCGAGTGCCATGATTTCAGATCTGAACCTATTATGTTGTCGCCAATATATGTGTGTTTTAGATCCTATCTTGCAAGTTGTAGTCACCTACTATGTGTTATGACCCGGCAACCCCGGAGTGACAATAGCCGGAACCACTCCCGGAGATGACCATAGTATGAGGAGTTCATGTATTCACCACGTGTTAATGCGTTGGTCCGGTTCTTTATTAAAAGGAGAACCTTAATATCCCGTAGTTTCCATTAGGACCCCGCTACCACGGGAGGGATGGACAATAGATGTCATGCAAGTTCTTTTCCCTAAGCACGTATGACTACATACGGAATACATGCCTACATTAGATTGACGAACGGGAGCTAGTTACATATCTCTCCGTTTTATAGCTGTTACATGATGAATCACATCCGTCATACTCATCCATCACCGATCCACTGCCTACGAGTATTTTACTACTGGTCCTCGCTTTTTAGACGTTACTTTGCCTAGGCTTGTCCCTTGCTACAAAAGGGATTGGGCCACTTTGCTACTCTGCTGTTACTCTGTTGCTACTGCTGTTACTCTGCTGTCACTACTGCTGTTACTTTCTACTCTGCTGTAACTTGTGGCAAGACTTTTTCGACACCGTTGTCGGGAAAGAATAGTTCCTCGCCCACGTGCAACACTGCCGCCATTGATACAACAGTTAGGAATAGTCTACCGTCAACACATCTGTTTCTGACACCGTTGCTATCATACTACTTTGCTACTGATACTTTGCTGGCAGACACTAATCTTTCAGGTGTGGTTGAAGCTGACAAACTCAGCTGCTAATACTCGAGAATATTCTTTCCCTTCCCTTTGGCGAATCAACAAATTTGGGTTGAATACTCTACCCTCAAAAACTGTTGCGATCCCCTATACTTGAGGGTTATCACCTATTCCAGCCAGTTTTCTATCCTATTAGTCATTGATTTTGGGTCCCGATGCGATTCGAACGTTTAGGGAAACCTGGGGTCCGGTTACAGGGAACTCGTCAAAACTCGTAGTTTTGGCCTACTCTGGCTAGTTTGTACGCTATTACTCATTGATTTTGGGTGCCGCTGCGATCCGAACCTTTCGGGAACACGGGGGTCCGGTTAGGGGGAACTCGTCAAAACTCGCAGTTTTGTCCTATTGCGGCCAGTTTTGTATGCTATTAGTTACTCATTTTGGGTCTCGATGTGATCCCAATGTTACGGGAACCCTTGGTCCGGTTATGGGGAACTCGTCAAAACTCGCAGTTTTGGCCTATTCCGGCCAGTTTTGAATGCTATTAGTCACTGATTTTGGGTCACGCTGTGATCCGAACGTTTCCGGATACTCGGAGTTTGGTTATGGGAAACTCGTCAAAACTCACAGTTTTGGTCTATTTCGGCGAGTTTTTTGTCTTATCAGTCATTGATTTTGATTCTCGATGCGATCAGAACGTTTAGGGAACCCCGGGCTCCGGTTATGCGCAACTTGTAAAAAATCACAGTTTTGGCCTATTCTGGCGAGTTTGTACGCTATTACCCATTGATTTTCGGTCCCGCTGCGATCCGAACGTTTCGGGAACCCTGGGTTCGGGTTACGTGGAACTCGTCAAAACTCGTAGTTTTGGCCTATACTCGTGAGTTTGTATGCTATTACTCACTGATTTTGGGTCCTCCTCCAATCCGAACGTTTCGGGAACCCCGAGGTCCGGTTATGGGGAACTCGTCAAAACTCACAGTTTTGGCCTATTCCGGCCAGTTTTTTATCCTATTAGTCATTGATTTTGGGTCCCGATGCGATCCGAACGTTTAGGGAACCCTGGGGTTTTGTTACGGGGAACTCGTCAAAACTCATAGTTTTGGACTATTCTCGCGAGTTTGTATGCTATTACTCACTGATTTTGGGTCCCGCTGCGATCCAAAACTTTCGGGAATCCCGGGGTCCGGTTATGGGGAACTCGTCAAAACTCGCAGATTTGGCCTATTGCGACCAGTTTTCTATGCTATTAGTCACTAATTTTGGGTCCCGATGTGATCCAAATGTTTCGGGAACCCTTGGTCCGGTTACAGGGAATTCGTCAAAACTCAAAGTTTTGGCCTATTCCGGCCAGTTTTATATGCTATTAGTCACTGATTTTGGGTCCCACTGTGATCCGAACGTTTCCGGAACCTCGGGGTCCGGTTACGGGGAACTCATCAAAACTCACAGTTTTGGCCTATTCCCAACAGTTTTGTGTCATATTAGTCATTGATTTTGATTCTCGATGCGATCGGAACGTTTAGGGAACCCTGGGGTCCGGTTATGCGGAACTGGTCAAAACTCACAGTTTTGGCCTATTCTGGCGAGTTTGTACGCTATTACTCACTGATTTTGGGTCCCGCTGCGATCCGAACGTTTCGGGAACCCCGTGGTTTGGTTACGTGGAACTCGTCAAAACTCGTAGTTTTGGCCTAAACTCATGAGTTTGTATGCTATTACTCACTGAATTTGAGTCCTCCTCCCATCCGAACGTTTCGGGAACCGCGAGGTCCAGTTACGGGGAACTCGTCAAAATTCGCAGTTCTAGCCTATTATGGCTAGGTTTGTATGCGATTAGTCATTGATTTTGGGTCCTCCTGCGATCAGAACGTTTTGGGAATCCCGGGGTCCGGTTACGAAGAACTCGTCAAAACTCGCAGTTTTGGCCTATTCCGGCCAGTTTTCTATGCTATTAGTCACTGATTTTGGGTCCCGTTGTGATCCAAACGTTTCGGAAACCTCAGGGTCCGGTTACGGTGAACTCATCAAAACTAGCAGTTCTAGCCTATTCCTGCCAGTTTTCTATGCTATTACTCACTGATTTTGGGTCCCGCTGCGATCCGAACGTTTCGGAAACCCCGGGTCCGATTATGGGGAACTCGTCAAAATCGCAATTTTGGCCTATTCCGACCACTTCTGTATGCTATTAGTCACTGATTTTGGGTCCCGATGTGATCCGAACATTTCGGAAACCCCGAGGTTCAGTTAGAGGGATCTCGTAAAATTCCTAGTTCTGGCCTATTGTGGCCAGTTTTCTATGCTATTAGTCATGGATTTTGGATCCTCGTGCGATGTGAACGTTTCAGGAACCCCGGGGTCCGGTTACGGGGAACTCGTGAAAACTCGCAGTTTTGGCCTATTCCGACCAGTTTTGTATGCTATTAGTCACTGATTTTGGGTTCCGCTGTGACCCAAACGTTTCCAGAACCTCGGGGTCCGCTTACGGGGAACTTGTCAAAACTCGCAGTTTTGGCCTATTCCGGCCAGTTTTCTATCCTATTAGTCATTGATTTTGGGTCCCGGTGCTATCCGAACGTTTGGGGAACCGTGGGGTCCGGTTACGGGGAACTCGTCAAAACTCGTAGTTTTGGCCTATTCTGGCGAGTTTGTAGGCTATTACTCACTGATTTTGGGTCCCGTTGCGATCCGAACCTTTCCGGAACCCCGGGGTCCGGTTACGGGGAACTCGTCAAAACTCGCAGTTTTGGCCTATTGCGGCCAGTTTTGTATGCTATTAGTTACTGATTTTGGGTCCCGATGTGATGCAAATGTTTCGGAAACCCTTGGTCCGGTTATGGGGAACTCGTCAAAACTCGTAGTTTTGGCCTATTCCGGCCAGTTTTGTATGTTATTAGTCACTGATTTTGGGTCACGCTGTGATCTGAACGTTTCCGGATCCTCGGGTCCGGTTACGGGGAACTCGTCAAAACTCACAGTTTTGGCCTATTTCGGCCAGTTTTTTGTCCTATCAGTCATTGATTTTGATTCCAGATGCGATCGGAACGTTTAGGGAACCCCGGGGTCCGGTTATGCGGAACTCGTCAAAAATTGCAGTTTTGGCCTATTCTCGCGAGTTTGTACGCTATTACTCACTGATTTTGGGTCCCGCTGCGATCCGAACGTTTCGGGAACCCCGGGTTCTGGTTACGTGGAACTCATCAAAACTCGTAGTTTTGGCCTATACTCGCGAGGTTTGTATTCTATTACTCAAAGATTTTGGGTCCTCCTCCAATCCGAACGTTTCGGGAACCCCGAGGTCCGGTTACGGGGAACTCGTCAAAACTCGCAGTTTTGGCCTATTCCGGCCAGTTTTCTATCCTATTAGCCATTGATTTTGGGTTCCGATGCCATCCGAACGTTTAGGGAACCTTGGGGTCCGGTTACGGGGAACTCGTCAAAACTCATAGTTTTGGACTATTCTCGTGAGTTTGTACGCTATTACTCACTGATTTTGGGTCCCGCTGCGATCCGAACCTTTCGGGAACCCCGGGGTCCGGTTATGGGGAACTCGTCAAAACTCGCAGTTTTGGCCTATTGCGGCCAGTTTTGTATGCTATTAGTTACTGATTTTGGGTCCCGATGTGATCCGAATGTTTGGGGAACCCTTGGTCCGGTTACAGGGAACTCGTCAAAACTCGCAGTTTTGGCCTATTCCTGCCAGTTTTATATGCTATTAGTCATTGATTTTGGGTCCCGCTGTAATCCGAACGTTTCCAGAACCTCGGGGTCCGATTACGTGGAACTGATCAAAACTCATAGTTTTGGCTATTTCGGCCAGTATTGTGTCCTATTAGTCATTGATTTGGATTCCCGATGCGACCGGAACGTTTCGGGAACCCCTGGGTTCGGTTATGCGGAACTCGTCAAAACTCGTAGTTTTGGCCTATTCTGGCGAGTTTGTACGCTATTACTCACTGGTTTTGGGTCCCGCTGCGATCCGAACATTTGGGAACCCCGGGTGTTGGGGATATTACCTATGGGTAACCCGCCCTTAATGGGCCTAGTCACCAAAGGGGCTACTCACCATTAGTTGCGCGTCCCATGGCCCAGGAGTTGAAGGCGGTTCGAGAGATCGTGCGGATGATGAGATATCAAGGAAGCTCCTGATCATGGGGGACATGATGACTTAGAGATAAGGAAATCTACAAAGAGTAGAATGGCAGGACTTTGTAAAACCTAGGGCCTCGACGTGTATATAAAGACGAGTCTCGGGGAGAGGTCAGGCGAGTTAGAGAGAATCAAGAGCTAGGTCAGGCGAGTTATGCTCTCCTTGTAATCGAAACCACCATTAATCCACATAAAGCAGGACGTATGCTTTTACCTCCTCACGAGGGGCCGAACCTAGGTAAATCTGAGTCTCGCTTTCGCTCACCCCCTTCGAGTCGCCACCAAGGTGCGATGGCTCCATCTCTAAGTCCTTTCATGAGGACATGTGCCGTGACAAAACCACGACAGTTGGCGCCCACCGTGGGGCTAGCGCACGGTGGAGTTGAGTTCTCGAAGGGAGCCCTACCAGGGTTAGAAAGCTATGCGGTCAGCATCATGACTAAGAGCCGCCGCGGGAAGTACTACATCGACAACCCGCTGTGGGAACCGGAGGCCGATTCCGTCGAATCTGGCTATCGAGTCCCCTTCGGCAAGATCAACGTCTTCATCGGCATGATCGGGACACCTGTGCCTGAGCCGGACATCTCCACTGACATCGTCGAGCCGGCCAGGTGCCTCATCCCTGTTACACGGCGGGACAAGAGTCGACATGTCTACGTCAGTTTTACGCAGGGAGACGACGCGCAAGACGAAGTGGCGGATCAGGAGATCACCCCCGTCAATGCTGATGGCGAGTCATCCATGGGCGAGACGGAATCGATCCACCCTCTTAAGGAAGGACATCTCGGGGGGCTGTTGTTAGAAATGGATCCCGAGGTCTTCGAGAGGTCTCACCGGCAAATCGCCATCTACATGGCGAGGTCAGTGCAGCCTCAGCAGAATCCAACTAGCAATAATGAGACCGGGGAACATCCAAACCCCCAGCGCAAACCATGACAGAGCTGGCGGCGGAGATCGCCAGCCTCATGGCAACCACGATCACGTCTGAAAATTAGGAGTCTGTCAACGTCGAGCTAACTAAGCTGCGGGAGGCAATGACCAAGGCCCAGCGGGACATGGAAGCAGAAGCCACCAGGATTGAGACGCAGCGAGCCGCAATCGCAGCGGAGACGGAGCGACTGAACACTGAGGGCTGGCGGCTCGAGAGACAGCAGCACGTGTGTGACGCCATTCACCAAAGGAGACACAATGGGCGCATCCCGGCCGACTTACACCCAACTCGCCTTTTCGACACTCCATGCACCCCCGGGGCGGGTCCAGATCGGCCTTTACAAACCATCCCGAGGGGAGTGGTGGTTCCACCGCCCAATCCATTGCCACCTCAGCCAATGGATGCCCATGCGACTCGGTTCCAGATGCCACGGGGCCACTTCTCGAATCCTGTGGACAATGTGATGGCAGAAACCCGCCACCTGGAATCCCTTCCGATCTACGGAAACACCCCAGCCGAGATAGAAGCGAGAAACGCCATCGAGATGCTAAAGACAACCGTGGTGCAACACGCACAGTATTCTCATAGCCCTTATCGACTACACTCCACGCCTCAGGCAAGTCACACCAGAAGTCGCCATGAGGACTTCCCCGCAGTAACCAGTGGGCCGTGGCGACTCCCTCAACACGACCCGCTTGGGATGCCCGACACACGGGCTCAGGATATTGTGGATGCAGCGCGAGCCGCGCGACACTTAGAGCCAACGGCCGCGGTGGGTCAGGGCTACCCGGCTTACGTGCCGTCACCTCCCGCGCCCCTGGATGTTGGGGACAAGCATATTGGGGTATCATGTCTCGCCCCAGCTTCGCGCAACGAGCGCATGGCAAAGGACTTCAAAGGCCCCAGGAAGGTTCCCAACTACTCGCCTGATCTCGAACCCGGGTCATGGATCGAGAGCTACGAACTCGTGATGGATATGCTTGACGTAAGCGAGGCGGTCTGTGCTAAATACTTCACTATGATGCTTGAAGGGACGGCACACACGTTGCTAAAAAACCTGCCGCCCAACTCCATCAACACTTGGGCGGAGCTGAAGGAGCGCTTCATCAAAAACTTCACAGGGACCTACAAACGCCCAATGACTATCGTCGACCTGCAGCACCGTGTCCAGCGGCCGGATGAGTCGGCCCACCATTGGACCCGGCGAGTCGCGGAAGTTATCTATTCATCGGAAGGCATTTCGGCGACTCAGGCGGTGTTGATCTTGGAGAAGAACTGTCATTACGAGCCTCTGGTACTGAAGCTAGGGAGACTTAAGCGAAAGGTACATGACATGGGCGAGCTAATGGATGCCCTTACCAGGTATGCTGAGTCGGACGACACCAGGGATCCTAGAGAGGGCGACGACAAAATTAGTGCCACCAGGAAGGGCGAGTTACACAAGGGCCATTCCCAGTTTCAAAACCGGGGCAATAACCACCATGGCGGGCATGGCAAGAAGCGGCAACAGGAGGGTCCTACGGAATTTGTTGGTAATACTAATACCGGCAACGCGAACCCATGTCAGAATAAGCGGGGCTTTAGTGGAAAGAAACCACGTAATTACCATGAAATGCTTAAAGGCCCGTGCCTGCAACGCGCCACAACCGAAGGACCGGCGACTCACTCGTGGGAAGATTGCTACGTGATACAAGAATTTCGGGCCGAGGCGCTCAAGAGAAGTAAAGGCGGCGAGTAGGGCCAGCGGCAGGAGCAACCCGACTCATCCGGGTCACGCCAGGTCACGTTCGGGGGTTTTCCTAACCAAGGACCACAGGGCAGGTCGCAGGACAATGCTGGCCAATATCAAGTTCATAACCAGCAGTACTACCCATCGGGAATGTTCCAACCACCCCCCCCGCAAGGAGACCCCTAGTGGCAGGAGGATTGGGTTCCAAAACAACCCCAAACAATTGAACAGTGGGCAGTACCACGTGTTCACCACCAACACCTGTAAGCGGGATCATAAGGTGAATCATAGAACTTTCATAGCTGAGCTGGCGCTCCCCCGATACCTTCACTGGTCTGAGCAATCCATAACATGGAGCAAGCAAGACCATCCACCCCGAGTGGACAACCCTGGCGACTTAGCTTTGGTCGTGGCTCCCCAAGTCGGAGGATACACCGTTTCCAAGGTCCTCATGGACGAAGGCAGCAGCATCAACATCCTATATTTTGACACTTTCCGGCGGATGAACCTCTTGGAGAAAGAACTGATGCCATCATCCACGGTTTTCCACGACATTGTTCCTGGCAAGTGGACATACCCAATTGGGCAGATTAAGCTTAACGTGGCTTTTGGCACGGAGTCGAACTACAGGAGCGAGTCCCTTCTGTTTGAAGTGGTCAAAATCAAGAGCCCCTATCATGCGCTGTTTGGACGGCCGGCGTACACCAAATTCATGGCCCTCCCATGCTATGTTTACCTCAAGCTCAAGATGCCTGGACCTAAGGGCCCTATTACCATCCACGGCGACAGGAAAATAGCCCAAGAGTGTGAAGAAGGAGACGCGGCTTATGCTGAGTCGGCTTGCGCGGCTGAGGAACTCAAGCTTCACCAATCCAATGTCGACCAGGCGGACATGACGCCGCTCAAAAGGCCGACCATCGATTTCGAGACGCCGCTCAAGTTTAAACCAACGGACGACACCAAGGTTCTTGACTTTACGCAGGGCGACTCCACCAAGCAGTTCACTATTGGGGCGGGTCTCGACCCCAAATAGGAAAGCGCGCTCATCGAATTCATCCGTGAATATCGGGACATCTTTGCATGGAAACCTTCTCACATGCCGGGTGTACCGAGAGAATTCGCTGAGCACCATCTTAATACTGACCCTACAGTTAAGCCAGTTCGGTAGTACCTTCGCAGGTTTAACGAAGAACGTCGTAAGGCGATCGGAGAGGAAGTAGCCCGGCTCCTTGCCGATGGGTTCATCATCGAGGTTTTCCATCCTGAATGGCTGGCTAACCCAGTCCTAGTGCTTAAGAAGAGTGGCACTTTCCGCATGTGCATTGATTACACTGACCTCAACAGAGCCTGTCCTAAGGATACTTTCACCCTTCCCCGCATTGGTCAGATTATTGATTCGAGGGCGGGTTGCGAACGTATGTTTTTCTTGGACGCCTATTCAGGATACCATCAGATAAAGATGGCGGTGGCGGATCAGGAGAAGACATCGTTCATGACCCCATTCGGAGCCTTCTGTTACGTGTCCATGCCATTTGGGCTCAAGAGCGCGGGGGCGACTTACCAGCGCTGTATCCAAAACTGCTTACACAGCCAGATAGGCCGTAACCTCCATGCTTATGTGGACGACATCGTGGTCAGGTCTCACCACCAGGAGTCGCTCTTGGAGGATCTCAAGGAAACCTTCAACAACCTGCGCGTTTACCAGATGAGGCTTAACCCCACCAAGTGTGTTTTTGGTGTCCCTGTGGGGAAGTTATTGGGTTTCTTGGTATCAGAGCGTGGCATTGAGGCCAACCCGAACAAAATTGAAGCAATTACCTCGCTTGAGAAACCGGCTAACGTCAACCAGGTGCATCGCATGGCGGGTCGAATTGCGGCCTTGAGCCGGTTCATAATTCGCCTTGGGGAGAAGGCCATCCATCTCTACCAGCTGCTCAAG
Source organism: Hordeum vulgare subsp. vulgare (assembly GCF_904849725.1). Lineage (NCBI taxonomy): Eukaryota > Viridiplantae > Streptophyta > Magnoliopsida > Poales > Poaceae > Hordeum > Hordeum vulgare. Next base: position 562,863,789 of record NC_058520.1, read on the forward strand.
AAAACTGATCGTTTCGTATGGACGGACGAAGCCAATGAAGCATTCGAAGCCATGAAGCGACAATTAGCTAACCCGCTAGTGTTGGCGGCTCCGGCAGACAAGGAACCTATGCTCCTGTACATTGCAGCCAATTCCAAAGCGGTCAGCGTGGCAGTAGTTGTCGAGCGAAAGGAAGAAGGAAAGGAGTACCCGGTCCAGCGACCAGTGTATTTCATCAGCGAGGTCCTCACCCTCTCCAAACAACGCTACCCACATTGGCAAAAGTTGGTTTTGGGGGTGTTCATGGCGAGTCGAAAGCTAAAACATTACTTCCAGGAACACACGATCACGGTCGTCAGCTCCTCCCCCCTCGACGACATCATACAGAATCAAGAGGCTACTGGACGGATTGCTAAGTGGGCCATCGAGCTCGGATCCCATCAGGTGCGATATACGCCTCGAACGGCCATCAAATCTCAAGCACTCGTGAACTTCATCAATGATTGGACCGAGTTACAAATCCCTGAGGAAAGACCGGACCTTACGTATTGGACCATCTATTTTGATGGGTCCAGACAGTTGGAAGGCTCGGGGCTGGTGTGGTGATAACTTCGCCTCAAGGTGACAAATTTTGCCATGTCCTTCGGCTCATGTTTCCATGTACCAATAATGCAGCAGAATACGAAGCTTTGCTCCATGGTTTGCGACTCACCAAAGAGATGAATCTCAAACATGTGAGATGTTTGGGCGATTCAGATCTGGTGGCGCAGCAGGTTTCTGGCACCTGGGATTCACGATACCCTGTGATGGCGGCTTATAGACGAGCTATGTCAGACGTGGCGGGTCACTTCAATGGTTACCAAGTGGATCACATAGACCGACAGCTTAATGAAGCAGCAGACGCTCTTTCCCGCCTTGGTTCACAGTGTAAGCCAGTTCCCCCCAATGTCTTTTTGGATGTATTACATAACCCTTCAGTAAAACTGCCTTCGGAGGAGGATTTAGCGGTACCGGACCCCGAGTCTCAACTCGTGCCAGCTCTTCGTGCCACTCCAGACTGGGCGATCCCTTACATGGTGTACCTCACCAGAGGCGAGTTACCGGCCGACGAGTTGCTAGCTTGCCAAATCGTCCGTCGGTGTAAATCCATGGTCATACATAATGGCGAGTTACACAAACGAAGCACCTCGGGGGTATTTCAAAGATGCGTCTCTTCTGAAGAAGGATGTACCATCCTCAATGAGATTCACGCGGGCGACTGTGGTCATCATGCTGGGTCCGATCCTTGGTTTCTAAAGCCTTCAGACATGGGTTTTATTGGCTAACGGCTCATGCAGACGCAGAGGAGATCGTTCGCTGATGTGATGGCTGCAAAAAGTTTGGACGCCAGATGCATGTGCCGGCTCAGGAATTGTGGATGATACCAATCACTTGGCCGTTGCAGTCTGGGGGCTTGATATGGTCGGTCCCTTCAAGATGTCCTCCACCAAAACGACTCACCTATTGGTGGCGTTGACAAATTTACCAAGTGGGTGGAGGTGGAACCTGTTAGCAGTTGTGACGCTGATACGACCGTCAAGTTCTTGAAGAAACTGATTTTTAGATTCGTTTACCCTCATAGTATCATTACTGACAATGGTACTAACCTATCAAAAGGCGCAATGCAAGAGTTCTATTCGCGAGAGCATATCCGACTTGATGTTTCCGCGGTTGCGCATCCCCAGTCTAATGGACAGGCAGAGAGGGCGAATCAATATTGAGGGGGATTAAGCCTCGGCTCATGGTACCTTTGGAGCGTACACCAGGATGTTGGGTTGTGGAGTTGCCATCAGTACTGTGGAGTATCAGAACGACTCCAAACCACTCCACGGGTTTTACTCCTTTCTTTTTGGTCTACGGGGCAGAAGCAGTGTTACCAAGTGACATCAAACATGATTCCCCATGGGTCGCCGCCTACATGGAGCAGGACAACGAATTGGCACGACAAGACTCGCTGGACGCCTTGGAGGAGGAACGTGACTTGGTCGCGTCACGGTCGGCGATTTACCAACAGGACTTGCGCCGTTACCATAGTCGCCGGGTCAAGAGCCGAGCTTTCCAAGAAGGCGACTTAGTGCTCCGTTTGATTCAAGATCATAGTGGCATGCACAAACAATCACCTCCATGGGAAGGACCGTTTGTCGTCATCAAGAATCTTCGGAACGGTTCATACTATTTGGTGGATCTTCACCCAGATCGGCCAACTACAGAGGTTGAGACAACTCGCCCTGGAACATAGCGCATGTGCGACCTTACTACACTTAGATCCATGAGCTCCCACTCTTTTCTTTATTAGTTTTTAGAAAATTATAATCCATGAATTATGAAAGCAATAAAGCCGGCACCCACAAACTTCGGGGTCCTTTGCCGTTTCATCTTTTGAAAGCATGAGTTTTTATTGTTCTATAAGTCGCCCAAACATGGCCGCTATTAAAGTCAAAGAGCGTAAGTCACCATGCTGCACTTACTTCAAAACTGGGCTTTGATAAAAGCCAAAGAGGACCAACGTTGCCACGTCGCACGGTCCAAACATAGGCGCCTTATATGGTTTTCAGAATTAAGCCGACTTAATTGGGGGCTACTAGTCCCCAAGTTGTTTTGCAGTAAGAGCGTATACGCTTCTGTAATCCTATGCCTGGTTTATTCCTAAATCATAGGTCACTTGGGGGCTTCCACTCATTGAGTTCAGCCTGAATAAACTCTTGGCTAGTGAAAAATTACCGCATTACAAACGGTTATACTGGACTGTGTGTTGAACAAGTCGCCACATGGACCTATGTACTCAAGGCGAGTCAATCCGTTATTTGGACCCTGAACTCGCCTTGGTTAAAACATAAAAGGTATTGGCCAGAGTCACACATGGGAAATAGAGGAACCATTGGTTCATTGAACCTGCTTCACAGAAGCTTGACTCGCGCCTGATCATCCGGTCTAAAAACAACAAAGCTTTTTTGCAAAAAGCTTCCTAAGGGTAACACTAGAGTTTTGCAAACTCGTCTTATCCTATCGAAACTCACTGAGTCAATAATTTTTTTACTTCTTGATGACAAGATCACAAGGTTTCTTAACATATCTTTGAGCCGTCTTTGATTATGACTCGCCCAGCCTCATATTTCTCGCCATAACCCGGGGCTGATTTATTTCTTACCATACCCAGGGGGCTAATTTATTTCTTGCCATGATCCAGGGGGCTGGTTTATTCCTGGCCATACACTTACTGGCTCGGCTGCTGTTTTTCCTAACATACCAGGAAAAAAATTATTTGTCACATTGAGCCATTCCTTGGTTTATCAAATATTGCACACGAGTCATGCATAAATTCAGGGATTACGAGTGGTTCCATCAAAAAACAATACGACATACTTGGTGTTTCACGCACACTAACAAGGCTATTACATGGCTTGCATGGCTAGAATGGGTGTCATCCCGAGTGAAGGAAGGATCCATGGGCGAATCAGGCCGCCGCCGAGTCACCTTGCTTTGAGCTCTCCCCGCCTTCGATTCGTAAGTCGCCCAGCTTCCAGTTACACTTGGACAAGGCAACAAACTCGTCTTCATCATCAAGGAAGAGAGATAGGTCCATGTCAAGATCAAAAGGATTCTTGGGCCGACTAGGAACCATGCTAGCAGTTGCATATGAAGGAGGCGTCACCTTCTTTTTGTTCTCGTCATAGGCGGCTTGGTAATTGTTCAGATCTAAACTGGCTTCCAGTTGAGTCGCCGCATAGCGAGATTCTACGATGGTTCGATGATAGTCCACCTCGGTGAATTCTGACCCGTCATCTTTCAGCTCGGGGTATCCGGCAACTATTTCTTCGGTTTTGAGCTCAGGGGCGTACGCTAAGCACCGACTCACGGTGTTCAACACTCCCTTTCGGGCGGCTGATCTTTTTAGTTCCTCAATCTGAGGAGGCAATGTAGACAGGAAGGCGAGCATCTACTTGATGGTCATCATTGATCCCTTGTTGCCCATCACTGCCTTGATCGTCAGCACGCCCCCGGTGTATAGCTGCTCAACGAAGGTATATATGGCTTTTAACTGAAGCAGGCATTCTTCTGGAAGATTGGCGGCTCGCGTACCTACAAAGGGCACATCAGTATTTGCTAATTTTTGATACCATATTAGTTAATCAAACAGTCAAAGGATAACGCTTAGCAAACATTGCGACTGTCATATTGGACACATGCTTTTTTAAGCTGGTTAGCTCTTGCCGGGCGGTTTCCAATTTCTCCTCACCCTGCTCAGCACGCTTAAGAATGGCGGCTTGATCGGTCTTGGATTTCTTCTCAATTTTTTTATGGTCAGCCTTCATCTTCTCCAGCTCAGCCTGCAGTAAGTGGAATTTCTTCTCCAACTCGGAGTGTGCATCCTGTTGTTTAGCCAAATTTTTCTTTAAGTCGGCCACCGCCTACTCAGTCTGTGTCGTAGACTCCTGCACATCAAATTTGGGGAAACAAGTTTCAGCATTACTGCAAGCAATACTCCTGATACTTGGGGGCTAATGTATGATTTTCATCAAAATCATAGCGTATACAAGACCCGACTCATCTTCCAAAAGATGACCTGGCCCTTGGGGGTTACAGGTTGAATCTTTTTCTCTAATACAAGACTCGGCTCATCTTCCAAAAGATGACCCAGCCCTTGTGGGCTATAGGTTGAAGCTTTTTCTCTAATACAAGACCCGATTCATCTTTGAAAAGATGACCCAGCCCTTGGGGGCTAGAGGTTGGAGATTTTTATCTAAATACAAGACCCGACTCATCTTTTCAAAAGATGACCCGACCCTTGGGGGCTACAGGTTGGAGATTTTTTTATTTAAATAACTGGCTCATCCTTTACAAGATGAGCCGGCCCTTGGAAGGCTAACGGGCGCAGGAAAATAAGCCAACATATGTACCTCATGTTTAGTCCTCCCAAGACGGATCAAGCTCTTGTTCAGTTCGAAATCCCTCTCTAGATGACTTGTGAAGCCGGAACAAAGCTAGTCTAATTCTAGCTTCTCATATTGGGGGAGCTTGAGGGTGTCTGTGTCTTCATGAGGAGAATGGCGAGTTGCCTTAGAGGTATGTTTGGAAAGCACTGCAGTCTGAGGGCTGGAGTAGCCAATGCCAGTAACCACGACGTGTGGATCGTCAGTCACCTTGAGGGCTTGGCGAGTTACTCTTACCAGCGGTCTCCTTCAAAATGACGGGCGAGTCATCCTGGGCTTCGGGAATATCATCCACAGGAATGTCATGAGCCGCCATTTGCTCTTCTTCAGTCTCAGGAACAGAGGTGCTTGTGCCTAAGATGTCAGATGTTTGGAGAGCAGAAGATGGGTCGCCGGTTTTTCTTCTCTTTGCTTGTGCCCTGCGACAAAAGCACCAAGGTTAAAAGCACATATCATTGTTTAGAAAAAATTGGGTTAACAAAGAAGACTTACCCTTGCACATGAATCATCAACAAGAGAGTAGATATTGCTGAGTTGCCATATGTAGGAGGAGAAGTCTGACAGAACAAAGGCTTGAAGTTTACAAAGTGGCGAGTCATATTTCACACGACAAAGGGTATAATAAAACAAGAATGTACCTCGCTGGTGCGTTTCTGACCGGTTGTCTTCTCAGGAAGTTCGGTGATCAAGTCGCCAGAGCGACTATGGATCTTGCGCGAGGGGGTAAATCTTGCTTTCTTCAAAAGGAAATCAGGGTCCATCTAAGCATGTGGGTGAGACATGGGCACTTTTCTGCAGATCCGCCTGGCTGGTCTAGGGGAAGGAGAAGGTGAGTCAGAAGAAATGGAAATAACCTCGACTGCATCATTTTTGCTCTCATCGTCGTCGCCCTACACATAAGGATGTTTGGTGTAAACTTAAGTCGGAACACATAGATGAGGAGCGCGGGGAAAACCTTACCTCTGAGTGTGCCTCGTCTGCTTGTGAGTCGCCAAAAAAAGATTAATCTTTTGTGGCGGCTTTCTTTTTGCTCATCGTCTTCTTCTTTTTTGGCGGCGCCTTGGTGGACTTCGGGGCGGCCGCTTTGGGGCCCCTTCGCCAAAATACGTCGGTTTTCTGATGGATAGAGGTAAATCTTAAGCCAAGAACATTGTTAAGCATAAAAAAGACAAAGGGCGGCTTGGATTCTTACTGGTGGCACCGTGTTGGCGCGGAAGAAGGCTTTAAGACCAATCTTGGCGCATTCTTCCAAGGTCTCGCCGGTTAGTTTCTTGATGACTCCGACAATTTCGCTCTCCGAGAGTCTGTGGCGGCTGACGCACTGTGGATGGTCTACTGTACCATCGTAGTCATACATCACCCCGTCACGACGACTCAGGGGAAGGATGGTCCATTCTATCCAGCAGCGGAATAGGTCGATCCCGATGAGCCCGTTGTTGTTCATAGATTTCAACTCGGAGAAGATTGGGTTAGACTCCGACTCTTCCTCTTCTGTGAGCTTATCGGGAAATTTGAAGTCCATGGGCAGGCGGTCTGCTCTGAAGCCCGGGAGGGGATTCTCGCCCAGTGGAGAAGTGTCTCGGCAGTAGAACCATGACTCGGCCCCGCCTTTGGGACGGCTGGGCAGAAGAACTGTCGGAAATCCACGTTCGCGGCGTCTTTCGATGTTGAATTCTCCGAGCTCATGGTTAGGACCATTGGGAAACTCGGTCTGGCGGTTTAGATGGAAAAAGTTCCAGAATAAGGGGATCATGGGTTCTCTCTGCAAATATACTTCGCAGAAGACCTGGAACTGGCATAGGTTGCTGATGGAGTTGGGTCCCAGATCTTGAGGATGGACGTTGAGGAAATGCAGGACTTCCCGGAAAAACTTTGACTCGGGTGGTTTAAAACCGCGTTCAAGGTAATTGGTAAATATTACTACTTCTCCTGGAGCAGGGTTGGGAGTCAAATCGCCCGGGGCGGTTCTCCAACCAATGGTTTCCTTGCTGTCAAGCAGACCCACCTTAACGAACTTCTCAAGCGTGGCATCGTCGATTTTGGTCGGTAACCAGTCACACCTCATGATGGCCATGACTACAAAAGAGAGGGGAACGAGGCGACTCAGTAAAAAACTAGGAAATGTTCTAACCCGCCGGTATGGGTCTACGGTGTTCGGTAAATATTTGGTAACCTGCCAAATGGTTGACGTACATCGTAGCCCGTTATTTGGGCGATTCTTGGGCATATTTTCAAAGGTATTGTAACTCGCCCTTCAAACTGGAAGAGAAGGTGTCATAATTATGGCAATAAAGCTAAGTCGCTATGAAGGCTGGAGCTAAAGGGCGACTCTCAGAGGTGTTTTCTTCCTTAGAGATATTCACAACAGATGAAGAAACATGTTTCTAAAGATAGGCAGTAAGTTGTGGATCTACAGACAGATCAAAATAGAAGGATATTGCCTAGAATAATGATAGTGAACTATGCACATAACGCAACGACAACGTTGGGTCTGCAGTATGTAGGTTTAAGTTGGCGAAAGGACATGATTAAATGGCCGAAGCCTGCTATTGCCTAAGGTCAATCACGAGAGCATGAAACGGATCTAAAACAGATAAGGGTGTTCATCACATTGTGGAAGCTAGTTTGCAAGAGGCTACAGTCATGGTGTTCTCGGCCTAACACTAAATGAAGGGAGGGTGCGTACCTGAGAGCAGGAGATCGGTGCCGGGGACGAATGCTCGGTGCTTGGTGTTCCTTGACGCCCGAAAGGTCGCGGTCGAGGAAGAAGCTCCACGAGCCGGAGGCGATGCTGGGGCGTTGGTGCTCGGAGAGGAAGCGCACGAGGAAGACGAAGACAAGATGGAGGTTGGTGACGGGGTTTCCTTCCCCCCCATTTCCCTTGTTATTTAAAGGGCAGGAACGGATGTCGAGATTGTCGAGGCGAAAATCAAGGCGACAAGTCAGAGATTGCTATGATGGCGCCTAGATTTTCGAGATAAGGAATTATGAACAAAAGATCTGTTGACGGTTACGGTGTTAAGAGCCTTGGAACCAAGAGGACGAGGTGACGCCATTCAATAATACATGGCGACTCAGATCAAGTACAATGGATGTCGACTTAACATTCGCCGAAGGTTAGAAATGAGGAGTGTCGCCCCAAGTTGATGGGACTTTATTGACATGAATGAATTCAGGACAATCTAGGGCCTAATGTTGGGGATATTACCTATGGGTAACCCGCCCTTAACGGGCCAGGTCGACAAAGGGGCGACTCACCATTAGCTGCGCGTCCCGCGGCCCAGGAGCTGAAGGGCGGTTCGAGAATCGTGCGGATGATGAGATATCAAGGAAGCTCCTGATCGTGGGGGACACAACTACTTAGAGATAAGGAAAGCTACAAAGAGTAGAATGTAAGGACTTTGTAAACCCTAGGGCCTCGACCTGTAAATAAAGGCGAGTCCCGGGGAGAGGTCACGCGAGTTAGAGAGAATCGAGAGCTAGGTCATGCGAGTTACGCCCTCCTTGTAATCGAAACCACCATTAATCCACATAAAGCAGGACGTAGGCTTTTACCTCCTCATGAGGGGCCGAACCTGGGTAAATATGAGTCTCGCTTCCGTTCACCCCCTTCGAGTCACCACCAAGGCGCGATGGCTCGTCCTCCGATCAGAACGTTTCGGGAACCCTGAGGTCCCGTTACGGGGAACTCGTCAAAACTCGCACTTCTAGCCTATTTTGGCCAGATTTGTATGCTATTAGTCATTGATTTTGGGTCCTCCTGCGATCCGAACGTGTTGGGAACCCCGGGGTCCGGTTACGAAGAACTCGTCAAAACTCGCAGTTTTGGCCTCTTTCGGCCAGTTTTCTATGCTATTAGTCACTGATTTTGGGTCCCGTTGTGATCCGAGTGTTTTGGAAACCTGAGGGTCCGGTTACGGGGAACTCGTCAAAACTAGCAGTTATAGCCTATTCCCGCCAATTTTCTATGCTATTACTCACTGATTTAGGGTCCCGCTGCGATCCGAACGTTCCGGAAACCCCGGGGTCCGGTTACGGGGAACTCGTCAAAATTGCAATTTTGGTATATTCCGGCCAGTTCTGTATGCTATTAGTCACTGATTTTGGGTCCCGATGTGATCCGAACATTTTGGAAACCCCGAGGTTCGGTTATGGGGAACTCGTAAAACTCCTAGTTCTGGCATATTGTGGCCAGTTTTCTATGCTATTAGTAACGGATTTTGGGTCCTCGTGCGATGTGAACGTTTCGGGAACCCCGGGGTCCGGTTACGGGGAACTCGTCAAAACTCGTAGTTTTGGCCTATTCCGGCCAGTTTTATATGCTATTAGTCACTGTTTTGGGTCCCGCTATGACCCGAACGTTTCCGGAACCTCAAGGCCCGTTTACGAGGAACTCGTCAAAACCGCAGTTTTGGCCTATTCCGGCCAGTTTTCTATCCTATTAGTCATTGATTTTGGGTCCCGATGCGATCCGAACGTTTAGGGAACCCTAGGGTTCGGTTATGGGGAACTCGTCAAAACTCATAGTTTTGGACTATTCTCGCGAGTTTGTATGCTATTACTCACTGATTTTGGGTCCCGCTGCGATCCGAACCTTTCGGGAACCCCGGGGTCCGGTTACGGTGAACTCGTCAAAACTCGCAGTTTTGGCCTATTGCGGCCAGTTTTGTATGCTATTAGTCACTGATTTTGGGTCCCGCTGCGATCCGAACGTTTCGGGAACCCCGGGGTCCGGTTACGTGGAACTCGTCAAAACTCGTAGTTTTGGCCTATACTCGCGAGGTTTGTATGGTATTACTCACTGATTTTGGGTCCTACTCCGATCCGAACGTTTCATGAACCCCGAGGTCCCGTTATGGGCAACTCGTCAAAACTCGCAGTTCTAGCCTATTATGGCCAAGTTTGTATGCTATTAGTCATTGATTTTGGGTCCTCCTGCGATTCAAACGTTTTGGGAACCCCGGGGTCCGGTTACGAAGAACTCGTCAAAACTCGCAGTTTTGGCCTATTCCGGCTAGTTTTCTATGCTATTTGTCACTGCTTTTGGGTCCCGTAGTGATCCGAACGTTTTGAAAACCTCAGGGTCCGGTTACGGGGTATGTCGTGGTTTTGTCACGGCAGATGTCCTCGTGAAAGGACTTAGTACTGGAGCCATCGCACCTTGGTGGCGACTCAAAGGGGTTAAGCGGGAGAGACACGGCGATTTACCCAGGTTCGGCCCCTCGCGTGGAGGTAATAGCCTACGTCCTGCTTGGCGTGTATTGATGTGGATTCGATTACAAGAAAGGCGTAACTCGCCTTACCTAGCACTCGATGATTTCTAACCTCCCTCTCCTCCTCCAGACTCGCCTTTATCTATAGGTCGAAGCCTTAGGGTTTCCAAGAGTCCCTTCCTCTTTACAAATCGTGACCACCGCGGTCTCTAAGTCGCCGTCTTGCAAAACCCAGAGACCTTCCATAAATCATAACCATCCTGCGACTTTGAACCGCCCAGGCTGAGGCCCAACTAGCCCTAATGGATGAATCGCCTTACAAGTAACCCGGCCCATATTCGGCGGGTCACTTAACAGGCAATATCCCCAACATTAGGCCCCAAATGGACTTGAATCTTCATGCCAATGCTTCCGTTTTAGTTGAAGGCGATTCACTCCTTTATATTCCTCCGTACGCCAGAAATTTTAACTCGCCAACTGGTACCGGAAAAAGTCTTTGAGCCGCCAATGCATTTCCCATCAGCACTTTCCTTAGCCCTCGATTTTCGGGAACTCCAGCACAATCCCAACGGATCTTTTAGTGCATCATTATCCCAAAATTTTCGGACGTCATCATGGCGAATCTTTTCTTCCTCGACGGTTCCCGCTCACAGCGCCTCGATCCCCGCGCCCGTCCTGATAAATAGGCGGAAGGGACAGGGCTGACACCGGCCACCTACCAGTCTCGTCAGTCCCTCCACCATCATCTCAGCGAGAAGAGACGCTCCGCATCCCGAAGGCTTCGTCGCCGGCCGCAAACTCCGCCTCCGTTTCGAAGAACTCCAGCGCTGCCCGCAAGCCGTCGCCGTTCGAGGAGCTCCGGCACCGCCCGCAAGCCGTCGCCGTTCGAGGAGCTCCGGCGTCGCCCGCGAGCCGTCGCCGTTGCCAGGCTCCACCGCCGCCGAGGGTCCCTCCATTCTCCGGGGACCCCTGCACTTCTCCAACAGCCTCCATCACCGCCGATCTTCTTCGACCAAGATCTCCAGGTTAGGCCACTGTTTCCCCTTCTTTAAGGGTAGATTTATTCTTTGTTCATGCTTCCGCCATTGCCATGCTTCCGCCATTGCCATAGCTCCGAAGCCCTCCGCTCGCAACCATCTATTATCCTCGAACTGATTAGTCCGAGCGCCATTAGGGCACCCAGTGCCCTGAATAGTCTTATCCATCTGTGCTCTTGCGAACTTTCTAAATACACTAGTCTCTTTAAACATGAGGCACCACCCTGATCACACATCGTTCATGTTTTAGCCATATCCACAAGTTTTTATATCTGTTCAACATATCCATTCCTCATTCACTGTCTGTAAAAAGCTGTTTGGAAACTTCGTCCTTCCCTTAGTGTTTCAGAAGGAATAAATTTCACCACCCACAGTAACATCGCTTCTGAGAATAGCCCTGCTCCGATAAGTCGCCACATCAGCCCAACCCGGCCTCCTAGTCCGGCGGGTTAAGCAAGAGCCGATCCCGATTCACATAGTAAACGTTCGAGACATGTAATACCATATTCTTACCTATTTGTAGCATGGGTGCCGTTTTCAAGAGCGATTGGCTTCCTACCAAAGTCGGTGATGCTGTTTTGGCGAATTACGTGAAAGCGGGCTGCTTGGATCCTCAAGACGTCATTGGATGGCGCACCGGGTTAGGAGAAGACCTCCCCAACCCCAAGGAAGGGGAGATAGTAGTTTTTGTGGAACACTTGGAACGGGGTTTTAAGCCGCCCGGATCTAAATTCCTTAGGGACGCTCTGCACTTCATGAATGTCCGACTCCAGGATTTGGGACACAATTCCATAAGCAACCTGAGTCAATTCCAAGTCCTTTGCGAAGCTTATTTGCGTATCAAGCCTTCCGTCCCTCTGTTTTGGTACTTTTTCCACTTGAATCGCCAGACGGAATTCCACAATGGCCCCAGTTTGGAACTTGGCGGGGTCAACGTCCAGCGTCGCAGGGACAATCCGTTTCCTTCACTCACTATGCCTAGCCACCCCAAAGGCTGGGGTGAATCTTGGTTTTATTGCAAAGAAACATCCCCTGCCGGCGAGAACAAACTTCTGGGCTACAGGCCAACCCGCCTTCCGATCAATTTTAAGCTCCCTGACAAGCTCACCGAGGAAGAAGAGTCGGACTTCATCCCAATTCTGTCCGAACTGAGATCCTTGACGAACAACGGTCTCACCGGGGTTGACTTGATCCGCTGCTGGGTCGAATGGCGGATCCTTCCTCTGAGCCGCCGAGATGGCCTGATGTGCGAATTTGACGGTACTCTGGATCATCCCCAATGCTACTTCCACACAGCATTAACGGAAAAAGACATCGTCGCCATCATCAGGAAACTGACCGGCGAACCTACAGCAAAATGCGGCCAAATCGGCCTTAAGCCCTTCTGCAAGATTAACCCGGCACCCAAGGTAACCAAAGCTAACTCGCCATCAACTTTTTATTCCATCTGTTTTACTGCCATCATGACTTCATGCCATATCCCTTTCCAGAAAGGCGACAAGTTCTGGTCTAGGAGACCTAAGAAACAAGCCATGAAGAGTGCTAAGCCGCCTTCCAAGAAAAACAAAGGCAAAGGTAAATCGGCTGCGGCCGAGCCATCTGAAGTCGACGAATCTCAAGCTGGCGACGCACTCTCAGAGGTACCAATCCGTCCTCATTTTCACTCGCCACTTATCACCTTTTAACTTTTATTTATCTCTCGCTCCTCTTATAATAGAATGAAGATAACGAAAGCCAGGAAGACTCTGTCGAGGTAATTTCCGTGTCCTCCGATTCATCTCCTTCTCCACCTAAGCCGGCCCGGCGAATATGTGGGAAAGTACCTCTCTCACATCCAAATGCCCATTTGGACCCAAATTTCTTACTGAAGAAAACGCAGCACGCCTCGAAACGGAAAACGCGAAGTCATTCTGGCGACCTAACACCTGGCTTGCCAACAACGAACAAAAGAAAACCAAGCGAGGTACCTCCTTCTTTTTTTATTTGAGCAACCATTGTTCGTGCTGCTTTGGATCACAATCATAACCCGCCTGTATTATTGATGTACAAATTCTGCAGGATTCTCCCCCTACTTCTGTCGACTCAGTGATGTCGACCCTTCCACCAATGATCCGAGTCCCGGGGTAAGTTCCTTGTCCTGATCCTTGAGAATAGCACTCTTTTTAATTTTTTAACACACCTATCTCTTTCATTAGGGCGCAAGACAAGAAGAGGAAGACCAGTGGATCAATCCCTGACGCCACTCCTGAGCTTCCAAGGAAAACTACTCCGACTCAAGAAGATTCGAGTCAAAACGAGCCAACAATTCAAGCAAACCCTCCTGAGTCGCCCAAAGGATCAACGGATGTCCCTAGATCACCGGTCGTAATGGCGACAGCTGATGACCCAGATGCTGTAGTCATTACTGGTTTTGGTTTCTCCAAGCCGGCAGCGACAATCCTCTACAAACATATAGCATCCCCTTCTCCATCAATTCCCGAGTCTGGGCCTTCCAAGGCGAAACTTTCTGACTATGCAAGTCTGGAGTTTAAAGAACTCTGTTCTGGCTTCGCAAGTCGCCTGGAAGCGAGTTATGAGATGGAAAAGAATCTGCTAAAGATGTTAAATAACAAGCATGAGGTAAACTTTATACTCTATATTATTCCCAGTAACCCCCAAGGGCCAGGTCATGAGTAAAATGATGAGCCGGGTCTTTAAAAAGCTTCGCGACCAGTAACCCCCAAGGGCCGGGTCATCAGTAAAATGATGAGCCGGGTCTTTTTAAAAAGCTTCGCGACCAGTAACCCCCAAGGGCCGGGTCATCAGTAAAATGATGAGCCGGGTCTTGATTTCTGTATAATTTCCCTTGAGAAATTATACATTAGCCCCCAAGTGTCAGGGGTATTGCCTTGCTATAATTCTGAGACTTGTCTTTGTTTTAAATTTTGAACAGGAAAGCCTTGCCCAAACCGAACTGGCCCTGGGCGACTTAAGGAAAAACTTGGCTGACCAACAAGATGCCCGAACTCAGTCGGAAGACAAATATAAGTTGGCTCTGGTTGAACTGGAAAAGCTCAAAGCCGAGTTAGAAAAACTTAGGCTGACCACAGCGCGGCTTTGACGAGAGCCGAAAAAGCAGAAGCAAAGCTGGCAACTGTGCAGCAGGAGCTATCCGGCTTAAAGCGCCATATTTCCAACATGACACAAGCCATCTTTGGTAAGTTTTACCTAACTCTCCAATCTTATCCTCTTCCTTGGGCAAATTCCTTAATGTTTAACTTACCGATTATTCAATCCCAGGCTCAAGAGTCGCCAATCTGCAAGACGACTGCGTGTTGATGTTGAAGGCGATCTATACACTGACGGAACAACTGTACACAGGCAGTGTGCTGACCGTCAAAGCCGTGGTTGGTGCAAAGGAGCCCATAACTTCCATCAAGAAGGTGCTTGGATATCTATCCACACTTCCTCCCCAGATCGGCGAGTTAACCCGATCAGCCGCCCGGAAGGGTGTCCTGACGGCTCTGAGTCGCTGCTTGGCGTATGCTCCAGAAATTAATTTGGAAGAAGTAGCTGCCGGCTTCCCTCAGCTTAAAGATGACGGCTCGGAGTTCGTGGAAGAAGACTACCAGAAGGTTGTCAAGGATTCTCGGCTGGCCGCCACTCAACTCGCCGCCAGCCTTGACTTGACAAAATATCAGGCGGCTTACGATGATAAGAATAAGAAAATCAGCCCGCCAACCTTCGTGGTGACCAACCTTATCCCTCGGCGACCCAAGAATCCCTTCGACTGGGAAACAGACCTGGCATCAATCTTGACCGATGAAGACGATTTTGCCTCTTTGTCCAGATGCAATTGGGTCTTGGGCGATTTACAAATCGAAGCTGGTCAGAGCTCACGCCAGGACTTAGCGGAATAGATTTTCCTTGAATTTGGCCCAAGAGCCATGTAATAGTCAGTACTATCTTTTGATGACATCTTGTGCAAAAAAAACCCTTATACCGCTTTTGATGCGGTTTAAAATATTTTGTTAATCCTTATCAGAATCGCCTGTAACACTCAATCCGCCAAGGATGAAAACCTTGAACACATTATCTGTGAAAAGAAAAAAACTACAAATAGTTTCAACGAATAAGCAGTGAGGATAAAAAATCGCCAAGGTCAAATCATAACACGAGTAATTTTGTCGGCTCATACGGTCGCGACAGGGGGAGGCGAGTCAGAAAGCTCGTGCACCCACCCTTAATGCAGGTTTCGTCGGCTCATACGGTCGCGACAGGGGGAGGCGAGTCAGAAAGCTCGTGCACCCACCCTTAATGCAGGTTTCGTCGGCTCATACGGTCGCGACAGGGGGAGGCGAGTTAGAAAGCTCGTGCACCCACCCTTAATGCAGGTTTCGTCGGCTCATACGGTCGCGACAGGGGGAGGCGAGTCAGAAAGCTCGTGCACCCACCCTTAATGCAGGTTTCGTCGGCTCATACGGTCGCGACAGGGGGAGGCGAGTCAGAAAGCTCGTGCACCCACCCTTAATGCAGGTTTCGTCGGCTCATACGGTCGCGACAGGGGGAGGCGAGTCAAAAAGCTCGTGCACCCACCCTTAATGCATGTTCTGTCGGCTCATAAGGTCGCAACAGGATGTCATGAAATTGCTCTCTTTTTTTTAAAGAAGAAGCCCCCAAGTCAGGGAAACATTATATTATTCCATAATGAAACTGAAAAACTTACAAAGCATGGAGTTTTAAGAACTCAAGTGTAGTAAGGCCGCAAATGGGCAATATTCCAAGGGCGAGTTGACTCAGTCCCCGTAGTCGGTCGATCAGGCCGAAGATCCATCAAGTAGTAAGAGCCATTGCGGAGGTTCTTGCTGACAACGAAAGGCCCCTCCCAAGGGGGCGAAAGCTTGTGCATGCCTGCCCGATCTTGTATCAGTCGAAGCACCAAATCGCCTTCCTGGAAAGTCCGACTCTTCACCCGGCGACTATGATAACACCACAGATCTTGCTGATAGATCGCCGAACGAGCCGCTGCTAAGTCACGTGCCTCTTCCAAGGCATCCAAAGAGTCCTGACGCGCCAGCTCGTTGTCTCGCTCCACATATGCGGCGACTCTAAGAGAATCATGCCTTATGTCGGTAGGGAGGACGGCTTCTGCTCCATAGACCAAAAAGAAAGGGGTGAACCCCGTAGACCGATTCGGGGTGGTCCGGATGCTCCATAATACCGAAGGTAACTCCTTCACCCAACATCCTGGAGTTCTTTCCAGGGGAATTATGAGCCGAGGTTTGATCCCTTGCAAGACTTCCTGATTCGCCCGCTCGGCCTGCCCGTTTGATTGCGGGTGAGCAACTGCAGAGATATCAAGCCGGATATGTTCACGGTGACAGAAATCCAACATCGCTCCTTGGGACAAGTTAGTACCATTGTCCGTGATGATACTGTGTGGATATCCAAAACGGAAAATCAGCTTCTTCAGAAATTTGACCGCAGTCTCCGCATCGCAAGCCCCAACAGGTTCCGCCTCAATCCATTTAGTGAATTTATCAACCGCCACCAATAAGTGAGTTTTCTTGTTGGAGGACATCTTAAAGGGACCGACCATGTCCAGCCCCCAGACCGCGAAAGGCCAAGTAATGGGGATCATCCTCAATTCTTGAGCCGGCACATGAGCCTGTCTCCCATATCGTTGGCACCCCTCACACCGCCGTACTATATCTTCTGCATCTGCGTGAGCCGTCAACCAGAAGAAACCGTGTCGAAAGGCTTTTGATACCAAAGAATGTGACCCGGCGTGATGTCCGCAGTCTCCAGAATGGATGTCATTTAGGATTATACATCCTTCCTCGGAAGAAACGCACCGCTGAAAGACCCCTGAAGCACTTCGTTTATATAGCTCGCCATTAATGATAACCATGGACTTGCTACGCCGAACAATCTGGCGAGCCAAAACTTCGTCAGTGGGTAACTCGCCACGAGAAAGATAAGTTAGATAAGGAAGAGCCCAATCCGGAGGGACATGGAGAGCCACCACAAGCTGAGACTCGGGATCTGGTATCGCCAATTCCTCCTCCGTGGGTACAGTCACGGACGGTTTATGCAAGACATCCAAGACAACATTAGGGGGGACCGGTTTTCTCTGTGAGCCGAGTCGCGAGAGGGCATCAGCTGCTTCGTTGAGTCGCCGATCAACATGATCAACCTGGTACCCATGAAAATAGCCCGCCACGTCAGATACAGCTCGCCTGTAAGCCGCCATCATAGGATCTCGAGAGTCCCAGGTGCCCGAAACCTGTTGCGCCACCAAATCTGAATCCCCAAAACATCTGACCCGGGTTAGGTTCATCTCTTTTGCCAGTCGCAAACCGTGAAGCAGAGCTTCATACTCTGCTGCATTATTTGTGCAAGGAAACATGAGCCGGAGGACGTAGCAGAACTTATCTCCTTGAGGGGATATGAATACCACACCCGCCCCCGAGCCCTCCAACTGCCTGGATCCATCAAAATAAATAGTCCAATAGGTAAGGTCAGGCCGATCTTCCGGAGCCTGAAGCTCCGTCCAATCATTGACGAAATCAACTAGTGCCTAGGACTTGATGGCCGTGCGGGGGGTATACTGTATGTGATGTGACCCAAGTTCTATTGCCCATTTGGCGATTTGCCCTGTTGCCTCGCGGTTTTGGATGACGTCACCGAGGGGCGCGGAACTGACCACGGTGATTGGGTGTTCCTGAAAATAATGCTTAAGCTTTCGACTCGCCATGAACACCCCATAGACCAGTTTCTGCCAATGTGGGTATCGTTGTTTGGAAAGGGTTAACACCTCACTGATAAAGTACACCGGGCGTTGTACCGGGTATTCCTTTCCTTCCTCCTTTCTTTCGACGACCACAGCCACGCTGACCGCTTTGGAATTTGCGGCGATATACAGGAGCATAGGCTCCTTTTTAGTCGGGGCTGCCAGGACCGGCGGGTTAACCAATTGATGTTTCAAGGCCTGAAATGCCTCGTCAGCCTCCTCTGTCCACACGAATCGGTCGAACTTTCTCAACAATTGATAAAGAGGAATCGCCTTTTCTCCGAGGCGGCTCACGAAACGACTGAGAGCCGCAATACGACCCGCCAATCGCTGAACTTGGTTAACATTCGTCGGCTTGCCGGGGAAGTAACCGCTTCAATTTTGTCCGGGTTAGCCTCGATGCCGCGCTCCGATACCAAGAAACCCAGTAGTTTTCCCGCAGGTACACCGAAAACGCACTTGGTAGGATTTAGCTTCATCTGATATACCCGTAAATTATCAAAGGTTTCCTTAAGGTCTTCCAGAAGTGTCTCCTCCCGGCGGGTCTTGATCACAATGTCGTCAACATAGGCATGGACGTTGCGGCCAATTTGGCTATGAAGACAATTCTGGATGCAGCGTTGGTAAGTCGCCCCTGCGCTCTTGAGCCCGAACGGCATGGACACATAGCAAAAGGCCCCGAAGGGGGTTATGAAGGCAGTCTTCTCCTGATCTTCAACAGCCATTTTGATCTGATGATAACCTGAATAAGCATCCAAAAAGCACAATCGTTCGCATCCCGCCACCGAGTCAATGATTTGGTCGATGCGGGGAAGAGTGAAAGGATCCTTGGGACAAGCTCTGTTGAGGTCAGTATAGTCAATACACATACGGAACGTGCCGTTCTTCTTGAGTACTAACACCGGGTTAGCTAGCCATTTGGGGTGAAAGACTTCCACAATGAACCCGGCGGCTAAAAGACGGGCGACTTCCTCTCCAATCGCCTTCCGTCGCTCCTCGTTAAACCTGCGAAGGTATTGTTGGACAGGTTTGCATTTTGGGTCAATATTAAGATGGTGCTCAGCGAATTCTCTCGGTACACCCGACATGTCGGAGGGCTTCCATGCGAAGATGTCCCGATTCTCACGGATGAATTCGATGAGCGCGCTTTCCTGTTTGGGGTCCAGACCCGTCCCAATGGTAAACTGCTTGGATGAATCGCCAGAGACGAAGTCCACTGTCTTCGTGTCATCCGTTGGTTTGAACTTGAGGGGCGACTCGGAATCTGTAGTCGGCTTCTTGAGCGGTGACATGTCTGCCGGGTCAACATTGGCCCGGTGGTTTTTGAGATCTTCCGCCGCGCAGGCGACTTCCGCATAGGCCGCGTCTCCTTCCTCACACTCCTTTGCAATTCTTCTATCTCCGTCAATCGTGATAGGCCCTTTAGGACCAGGAATTTTGAGCTTGAGGTAGACGTAGCACGGGCGGGCCATGAAACGAGCGTAAGCCGGTCGCCCGAACAGCGCATGGTACGGGCTTTTTAGTTTGACCACCTCGAAGACCAGAGACTCCGACCTGTAATTCTGCGCAGTTCCAAACGCTACTGAGAGCCTGACCCGGCCTATGGGATAAGCCGATTTGCCCGGGACGATGCCGTGGAAGACCGTGGTTGAAGGCATCAAGTCTTTCTCTAATAGATTCATCCTCCGGAAGGTGTCGAAGTATAGGATATTAATGCTGCTGCCGCCATCCATTAGTACTTTCGATAGAGTGTAACCCGCCACTTGTGGAGCCACGACCAATGCCAGGTCGCCCGGGTTATCTATTCTCGGCGGGTGATCCTCTCTGCTCCATGTTATGGTCTGTTCGGACCAGTGGAGATATCTGGGAACTGCCGGCTCAATTACGCTGTACGCCCGGTGATTTACCTTTTTATCACGTCTGCAAGCATTAGTGGTGAAAACATGATATTGCCCATTACTTAGCTGTTTAGGGTTGTTGCGGAAGCCCCCATGGTCATCCTGGTCCTATGGAGCCCCCTGTGGGGGCGGCTGCTGGAAAACTCCCGGCGGGTTGTACCGCCGTTGGTGGTGCACCGGGTACTGGCCGCCGCCTGGCTGCGGGCCCCCCTGTGCCTCTTGTTCGGGAAAACCGCCGAAGGGGTTGTGCCTTTGGTTGGGCGCGGCGAGTTGGTCCTGGCGACGGTTCGGATCTTCGCTTTGGCTCTTCTTGATTGCCTCGGCACGAAATTCTCGCATCACGAAGCAGTTCTCCCAAGAGTGGCCCGCCGGGCCGTCGGCCGTGGCGTGGTGCGGGCAAGGGCCTTTGAGTAGCTCTTCGTAGTTACGCGGTCTTTTCCCACTGAAGCCTCGATTCTTCTTTTTGCCGTCATTGGCGTTGGTGTTGGCAACCAGATCCGAGGGCTCCTCATGTGGCCTACGCTTGCCGTTGGTCCCCTGGTTGTGACGGTTGCGGCCTTGGAGGCGGGTGTGGTTTTTGGTTGAATCGCCCTTCTTGGGCGAGTTACCCTTACCATCCTCGCCGGGATCCTTGGTGTCATCGGCCTCGGCGTACCTAGTGAGGGTATCCATCAGCTCGCCCATATCCTGAACTTTCCGTTTGAGTCGCCCCAATTTCTGGACCAGCGGTTCATAGTGGCAGTTGTGCTCGAGGATAAGCACAGCTTGTGCTGCCGTGATGCCATCCGAAGAATGGATAATTTCCGTGACTCGCCGCGACCAATGGTGCGCCGACTCATCCGGGCGTTGCACGCAGTGTTGCAAGTCGACGATTGTCATCGGCCGTTTACAGGTTCCCCGGAAGTTTTTGATGAAACGCTCCTTCAACTCGGCCCAGGACTTGATAGAATTGGGGGGTAAGTTTTTCAACCAAGTGCGTGCCGATCCCTTGAGCATCATGGTGAAATATCTGGCGCAAACCGCCTCGTTTACGTCGAGCATGTCCATGGCGATCTCATAGCCCTCGATCCAAGATGTTGGTTCGAGATCTGGTGTGTAATTAGGCACTTTTCTCGGTCCTTTGAAATCCTTGGGCATTCTTTCGTTTCGAAGGGCCAGGGACAAGCAGGGCACCCCAACTCGCCCTCCGGTCCCCGCGGGAGGAGTCTGAGCCTCTTGAATGTTGGGTGGACCTCTGCCCGGCGGGTCCCGCTCGGGCGGGTTGTCCTGCGGGAGGTGTCGCGGGGCACTGTTTACGGCTGGCTGATCCTCCGGCCAACCCCTGGTATAGCTCGCCTGGGGGGTGGAGTGTAATCGCTCGGGGCTGTGTGAGAACTGCACGTTTTGGACCACCGCCGTTTTCAACATCTCGATGGCGTTCCTTGCTTCGATCTCAGCTGGGGTGTTGCCGTGGATCGGGAGAGACTCCAGATGGCGAGTTGCGGCAAGCACGTTATCCACCGGGTTAGAGAAGTGGCCTCGAGGGGTACGGAAACGAGGAATTTGACCCTCAGTCGGCTGAATTGGCGGGTTAGGAGGGCGGCCCAGCCCTCCTGCCGGGGCGGCTCCCATCCCGGGTGTTTGGGGAGTGTCGAACAGGCGAGTCGGATTGAGATCATGGGGCAGGCGTCCCTGGTGTCTCCGCTGATGGAAGGCGTCGGATGCGCGCTGCTGTCTTTCAAGTCGCCAATTGTCGGTGTTCAACCGCATCCTTTCGGCCGTAATCTGGGCTTGTCGAGTTTCCATCCTGGCGGACTCCGTCTCAGCATCCTGGTGGGCCTTTGCCACCGCCTCCCTCAGTTTTGCTAACTCCGCATTTATCTCTTCTTGGTTCTCTGGCGTGAGGGGGGTTGACATTAGCTTTGTGATTTCCGCCGCTAAATCCACCAGGACTGCTGACGCACTTCTGGACGTCCCGCCGGTTCCATCGCCACCGGCAGGATTCTGTGCGGGTTGAGTCGCCCCGGCCATGTAGATGGCGATCCGGCGGCGGGTTCGATCGAGGATTTCCGGATCCATGGCCAATGACAAGCCCCCGAGACCGTCTCTGTGGAGGGACTGGATGGAATCTGAATCGCCCATGGATGATTCATCGTCAGAGTTGATGGGGGTAACCTCCGGAGCCACCGCGTGCTCTGGCTCCTCCGACCCCTGCGTGAAACCCACAAAAACCGGGTGGGTCAGATTCCGGGTTACTACTGGATGAACGTACCTGGCCGGCTCGATGATGTCGGAGGAGATGTCCGGCTCAGGAACAGACGACCCGATCATGCCGATGAAGACGTTGATCTTGCCGAAGGGGACCCTGTAGCCTGATTCGAGAGAATTCGCTTCAGGTCCCCATCGCCGGTTGTCGACGTAGGCTATGCCGCGTCGGCTCCAAGTCATGAGCGCCGCCGCATAACTCCCAGACCCTGGTAGGGCTCCCTTTGAGAACTCAACTCCACCGTGCGCAGGCCCCACGGTGGGCGCCAACTGTCGTGGTTTTGTCATGGCAGATGTCCTCGTGAAAGGACTTAGTACTGGAGCCATCGCACCTTGGTGGCGACTCAAAGGGGTTAAGCGGGAGAGACACGGCGATTTACCCAGGTTCGGCCCCTCGCGTGGAGGTAATAGCCTACGTCCTGCTTGGCGTGTATTGATGTGGATTCGATTACAAGAAAGGCGTAACTCGCCTTACCTAGCACTCGATGATTTCTAACCTCCCTCTCCTCCTCCAGACTCGCCTTTATATATAGGTCGAAGCCTTAGGGTTTACAAGAGTCCCTTCCTTTTTACAAATCGTGACCACCGCGGTCTCTAAGTCGCCGTCTTGCAAAACCCAGAGACCTTCCATAAATCATAACCATCCTGCGACTTTGAACCGCCCAGGCTGAGGCCCAACTAGCCCTAAAGGATGAATCGCCTTACAAGTAACCCGGCCCATATTCGGCGGGTCACTTAACAGGCAATATCCCAAACAGGGTACTTGTCAAAACTAGCAGTTCTAGCCTATTCCCGCCAGTTTTCTATGCTATTACTCACTGATTATGGGTCCCGATGATCCGAACATTTCGGAAACCCCGAGGTTCGGTTACGGGGATGTCGTAAAACTCCTAGTTCTGGCCTATTGTGGCCAGTTTTCTATGCTATTAGTCATGGATTTTGGGTCCTCGTGCGATGTGAACATTTCGGGAACCCTGGGGTCCGGTTACGGGGAACTCGTCAAAACTCGCAGTTTTGGCCTATTCCGGCCAGTTTTGTATGCTATTAGTCACTTATTTTGGGTCCCGCTGTGACCCAAATGTATCCGGAACCTCGGGGTCCGCTTACGGGGAACTCGTCAAAACTCGCAGTTTTGGCCTATTTCGGCCAGTTTTCTATCCTATTAGTCATTGATTTTGGTTCTCGGTGCGATCCGAATGTTTGGGGAACCCTCAGGTCCGGTTACGGGGAACTCGTCAAAACTCGCAGTTCTAGCCTATTTTGGGTCCTCCTGCGGTCCGAACGTTTTGGGAACCCCGGGGTCCGGTTACGAAGAACTCGTCAAAACTCGCAGTTTTGGCCTCCTACGGCCAGTTTTCTATGCTAGTACTCACTGATTTTGGGTCCCTTTGTGATCCGAACGTTTCGGAAATCTGAGGGTCCGGTTACGGGGAACTCATCAAAACTAGCAGTTCTAGCCTATTCTCGCCAGTTTTCTATGCTATTACTCACTGATTTCGGGTCCCGCTGTGATCCGAACATTTCGGAAACCCCGGGGTCCGGTTACGGGGAACTCATCAAAATCGCAATTTGGCCTATTCCGGCCAGTTCTGTATGCTATTAGTCACTGATTTTGGCTCCCGATGTGATCCGAACATTTTGGAAACCCCAAGGTTCGGTTACGGGGAACTCGTCAAAACTCACAGTTTTGGCCTATTCCGGCCAGTTTTATGTCCTATCAGTCATTGATTTTGATTCCCGATGCGATCGTAACGTTTAGGGAACCCTGGGGTCCGGTTATGCGGAACTCGTTAAAACTCGCAGTTTTGGCCTATTCTAGAGAGTTTGTACGCTATTACTCACTGATTTTGGGTCCCGCTGCGACCCGAACGTTTCGAGAACCTCGGGGTCCGCTTACGGGGAACTCGTCAAAACTCGCAGTTTTGGCCTATTCCGGCTAGTTTTCTATCCTATTAGTCATTGATTTTGGGTCCCGATGCGATCCTAACATTTAGGGAACCCTAGGGTCCGGTTATGGGGAACTCGTCAAAACTCATAGTTTTGGACTATTCTCGCGAGTTTGTACGCTATTACTCACTGATTTTGGGCCCCCTGCGACCCGAACCTTTCGGGAACCTCGGGGTCCGGTTACGGTGAACTCGTCAAAACTCGTAGTTTTGGCCTATTGCGGCCAATTTTGTATGCTATTAGTCACTGATTTTGGGTCCCGCTGCGATCCGAACGTTTCGGAAACCCCGGGGTCCGGTTACGTGGAACTCGTCAAAACTCGTAGTTTTGGCCTATACTCGCGAGGTTTGTATGCTATTACTCACTGATTTTCGGTCCTACTCCGATCCGAACGTTTCAGGAACCCCGAGGTCCCGTTATGGGCAACTCGTCAAAACTCGCAGTTCAAGTCTATTATGGCCAAGTTTGTATGCTATTAGTCATTGATTTTGGATCCTCCTGCGATTCAAACGTTTTGGGAACCCCGGGGTCCGGTTATGAAGAACTCATCAAAACTCGCAGTTTTGGCCTATTCCGAACAGTTTTCTATGCTATTAGTCACTGATTTTGGGTCCCGTTGTGACCCGAACGTTTCAGAAACCTCAGGGTCCGGTTACGGGGAACTTGTCAAAACTAGCAGTTCTAGCCTATTCCCGCCAGTTTTCTATGCTATTACTCACTGATTTTGGGTCCCGCTGCGATCTGAATGTTTCGGAAACCCCGGGGTCCGGTTAAGGGGAACTCGTCAAAATCGCAATTTGGCCTATTCCGGCGAGTTATGTATGCTATTAGTCACTGATCTTGGGTCCCGATGTGATCCAAACATTTCGGAAACCCCGAGGTTCGGTTACGGGGATCTCGTAAAACTCCTAGTTCTGGCCTATTGTGGCCAGTTTTCTATGCTATTAGTCACGGATTTTGGGTCCTCGTGCGATGTGAACATTTTGGGAACCCCGGGGTCCGGTTACGGGGAACTTCTCAAAACTCGCAGCTTTGGCCTATTCCGGCCAGTTTTGTATGCTATTAGTCATTGATTTTGGATCCCGGTGTGACCCAAATTTTTCCGGAACCTCGGGGTCCGCTTACGGGGAACTCGTCAAAACTTGCAGTTTTGGCCTATTTCGGCCAGTTTTCTATCCTATTAGTCATTGATTTTGGTTCCCGGTGCGATCCGAATGTTTGGGGAACCCTCGTGTCCGGTTACGGGGAACTCGTCAAAACTCGCATTTCTGGCCTATTTTGGGTCCTCCTACGGTCCGAACGTTTTGGGAACCCGGGGTCCGGTTACGAAGAACTCGTCAAAACTCGCAGTTTTGGCCTCCTACGACCAGTTTTCTATGCTATTAGTCACGGATTTTGGGTCCCTTTGTGATCCGAACGTTTCGGAAACCTGAGGGTCCGGTTACGGGGAACTCGTCAAAACTAGCAGTTCTAGCCTATTCTCGCCAGTTTTCTGTGCTATTACTCACTGATTTCGAGTCCCGCTGCAATGTGAACATTTCGGAAACCCCGGGGTCTGGTTACGGGGAACTCGTCAAAATCGCAATTTGTCCTATTCCGACCAGTTCTGTATGCTATTAGTCACTGATTTTGGCTCCCGATGTGATCCAAACATTTTGGAAACCCCGAGGTTCCGTTACGGGGAACTCGTCAAAACTCACAGTTTTGCCCTATTCCGGCAAGTTTTATGTCCTATCAGTCATTGATTTTGATTCCCGATGCGATCGGAACGTTTAGGGAACCCCGGGGTCCGGTTATGCGGAACTCGTAAAAACTCGCAGTTCTGGCCTATTCTGGCGAGTTTGTACGCTATTACTCACTGATTTTGGGTCCCGCTGCGACCCGAACGTTTCCAGAACCTCGGGGTCCGCTTACGGGGAACTCGTCAAAACTCGTAGTTTTGGCCTATTCCGGCCAGTTTTCTATCCTAATTATCATTGATTTTGGGTCCCGATGCAATCCGAACGTTTAGGGAACCCTAGGGTCTGGTTACGGGGAACTCATCAAAACTCATAGTTTTGGACTATTCTCGCGAATTTGTACGCAATTACTCACTGATTTTGGGTCGCGCTGCGATCCGAACCTTCCGGGAACCCCGGGGTCCGGTTACGAGGAACTCGTCAACACTCGCAGTTTTGGCCTATAGCGGCCAGTTTTGTATGCTATTAGTCATTGATTTTGGGTCCCGCTGTGACCCAAACATTTCCGGAACCTCGGGGTCCGCTTACGGGGAACTCGTCAAAACTCAGAGTTTTGGCCTATTCCGGCAGTTTTTTATCCTACTAGTCATTGATTTTGGGTCCCGGTGCGATCCGAACGTTTGGCGAACCCTGGGGTCCGGTTATGGGGAACTCGTCAAAACTCGTAGTTTTGGCCTATTCTGGCGAGTTTGTATGCTATTAATCACTCATTTTGGGCCCCGTTGCGATCAGAACCTTTCGGGAACCCCGGGGTCCGGTTACGGGGAACTCGTCAAAACTCGCAGTTTTGGCCTATTGCGGCCAGTTTTGGATGCTATTAGTTACTGATTTTGGGTCCCGATGTGATCCGAATGTTTCGGGAACCCTTGGTCTGGTTATGGGGAATCCGTCAAAACTCGCAGTTTTGGCCTATTCCGGCAAGTTATGTATGTTATTAGTCACTGATTTTGGGTCCCGGTGTGATCCGAACGTTTCCGGAACCTCGGGGTCTGGTTACGGGGAACTCGTCAAAACTCACAGTTTTGGCCTATTCCGGCCAGGTTTATCTCCTGTCATTCATTGATTTTGATTCCCGATGCGATCGGAACGTTCATGGAACCCCGGGGTCCGGTTATGCGGAACTCGTCAAAACTCGCAGTTTTGGCCTATTCTCGCGAGTTGTACGCTATTACTCACTGATTCTGGGTCCCGCTGCGATCCGACCGTTTTGGGAATCCGGGGTCCGGTTATGTGGAACTCGTCAAAACTCGTAGGTTTGGCCTATACTCGCGAGGTTTGTACACTATAACTCACTAATTTTGGGTCCTCCTCCGATTCGAAAGTTTCGGGAACCCCGAGTTCCCGTTACGGGCAACTCGACAAAACTCGTAGTTCTAGCATATTATGGCCAGGTTTGTATGCTATTAGTCATTGATTTAGGGTCCTCCTGCAATCCGAACGTTTTGGGAACCCCGTGGTCCGGTTACGAAGAACTCGTCAAAACTCGCAGTTTTGGCCTATTCCGACCAGTTTTCTATGCTATTAGTCACTAATTTTGGGTCCCGTTGTGATCGGAACGTTTCGGAAACCCATGTTGGAGAACGTCGCATGGGAAACAAAAATTTTCCTACGCGCACGAAGACCTATCATGGTGATGTCCATCTACGAGAGGGGATGAGTGATATACGTACCCTTGTAGATCGTACAGCAGAAGCGTTAGAGAACGCGGTTGATGTAGTGGAACGTCCTCACGTCCCTCGATCCGCCCCGCGAACAATCCCGCGATCAGTCCCACGATCTAGTACCGAACGGATGGCACCTCCGCGTTCAGCACACGTACAGCTCGACGATGATCTCGGCCTTCTTGATTCAGCAAGAGAGACGGAGAGGTAGAAGAGTTCTCCGGCAGCGTGACGGCGCTCCGGAGGTTGGTGATGATCTTGTCTCAGTAGGGCTCCGCCCGAGCTCCGCAGAAACGCGATCTAGAGGAAAAACTATGGAGGTATGTGGTCGGGCAGCCGTGAGAAAGTCGTCTCAAATCTGCCCTAAAAGCCCCATATATATAGGAGGAGGGAGGGGAACCTTGCCTTGGGGTCCAAGGGACTCCCAAGGGGTCGACCGAGCCAAGGGGGGGAGGACTCCCCCCCCCCAAACCGAGTTGGACTTGGTTTGGTGGGAGGAGTCCCCCTCCCTTCCCACTTCTTCCCTCTTTTTTTTCTTTTCCTTTGATTTCCTTCTCTTGGCGCATAGGCCCCCTTGGGGCTGTCCCACCAGCCCACTAAGGGCTGGTGTGTCTCCCCAAAGCCTATGGGCTTCCCCGGGGTGGGTTGCCCCCCCCCCCGGTGAACTCCCGGAACCCATTCGTCATTCCCGGTACATTCCCGGTAACTCCGAAAACCTTCCGGTAATCAAATGAGGTCATCCTATATATCAATCTTCGTTTCTGGACCATTCCGGAAACCCTCGTGACGTCCGTGATCTCATCCGGGACTCCGAACAACATTCGGTAACCAACCATATAACTCAAATACGCATAAAACAACGTCGAACCTTAAGTGTGCAGACCCTGCGGGTTCGAGAACTATGTAGACATGACCCGAGAGACTCCTCGGTCAATATCCAATAGCGGGACCTGGATGCCCATATTGGATCCTACATATTCTACGAAGATCTTATCGTTTGAACCTCAGTGCCAAGGATTCGTATAATCCCGTATGTCATTCCCTTTGTCCTTCGGTATGTTACTTGCCCGAGATTCGATCGTCGGTATCCGCATACCTATTTCAATCTCGTTTACCGGCAATTCTCTCTACTCGTTCCGTAATACAAGATCCCGCAACTTACACTAAGTTACATTGCTTGCAAGGCTTGTGTGTGATGTTGTATTACCGAGTGGGCCCCGAGATACCTCTCCGTCACACGGAGTGACAAATCCCAGTCTTGATCCATACTAACTCAACTAACACCTTCGGAGATACCTGTAGAGCATCTTTATAGTCACCCAGTTACGTTGCGACGTTTGATACACAAAAAGCATTCCTCCGGTGTCAGTGAGTTATATGATCTCATGGTCATAGGAATAAATACTTGACACGCAGAAAATAGTAGCAACAAAATGACACGATCAACATGCTACGTCTATTAGTTTGGGTCTAGTCCATCACATGATTCTCCTAATGATGTGATCCCGTTATCAAGTGACAACACTTGCCTATGGCCAGGAAACCTTGACCATCTTTGATCAACGAGCTAGTCAACTAGAGGCTTACTAGGGACAGTGTTTTGTCTATGTATCCACACAAGTATTGTGTTTCCAATCAATACAATTATAGCATGGATAATAAACGATTATCATGAACTAAGAAATATAATAATAACTAATTTATTATTGCCTCTAGGGCATATTTCCAACAGTCTCCCACTTGCACTAGAGTCAATAATCTAGTTCACATCACCATGTGATTCCAACGAAACCAACACCCATATAGTTATGGGGTCTGATCACGTCTTGCTCGTGAGAGAGGTTTTAGTCAACGGTTCTGAAACTTTCAGATCCGTGTGTTCTTTACAAATCTTTATGTCATCTTATAGATGCTGCTACTACGTGCTATTCGGAAATGCTCCAAATATCTACTCTACTATACGAATCCGTCTCACTACTCATAGTTATTCGGATTAGTGTCAAAGCTTGCATCAACGTAACCCTTTACGACGAACTCTTTAACCACCTCCATAATCGAGAAAAATTCCTTAGTCCATTAGTTACTAAGGATAAATTTTGACCGCTGCTAGTGATTCAATCATGGATCACTCTCTGTACCCTCAACAGACTTTGAGTCAAGGCACACATCAGGTGCGGTACACAGCATGGCATACTTTAGATTCTACGGTTAAGGCATAGAAGACGACCTTCGTCTATTCTCTTTATTCTGCCGTGGTCGGGTTTTGAGTCTTACTCAAATTCACACCTTACAACACAACCAAGAACTCCTTCTTTGCTGATCAATTTTGAACTCATTCAAAAACTTGTCAAGGCATGCATCTTATTGAAACTTTCATTAAGCGCTTTTGATCCATCTCCATAGATCTTTGATGCTCAACATTCAAGTAGCTCATTCCAGGTATTCCTTTGAAAAACCTTTCAAACAACCTTGTATGCTTTACAGAAATTCTACATTACTTCTGATCCACAATATGTCAACTACATATACTTATCAGAAATTCTATAGTGCTCCCACTCACTTCTTTGGAAATACAAGTTTCTCATAAACCTTGTACACACCCAAAATCTTTGATCATCTCATCAAAGTGCTTATTCCAACTCCGAGATGCTTGCACCAGTCCATTGAAGGATCGCTGGAGTTTGCATACTTGTTAGTATCTTTAGGATCGACAAAACCTCATGGTTGTATCTCATACAATGTTTACTCAAGGAAATCGTCGAGGAAACAATGTTTTGACATCCTACGTGCAATATTTCATAAATAATGCAGCAACTACTAACATAATTCTAACAGACCTCTAGCATCGCTACGAGTGAGAAAGACTCATCATAGTCAACTGTTTGATCTTGTCGAAAACATCTTTGCGACAAGTCGAGCTTTTCTTAATAGTGACTTATCACCATCATCGTCTGTCTTCTTTTAAAGATCCATTTTACTCAATAGTCCCATGACCATCAAGTAGTTCTACCAAAGTCTACACTTTGTTTTCTCACATGGATCCTCTCTCAGATTTCATGGCTTCCAGCCATTTGTCGGAATTTGGGCCCACCATCGCTTCCTCCATAACTCGTAGGTTCACTGTTGCTCAACAACATGACCTCCAAGACAGGGCTACCGTACTACTCTGCAGCAGTACGTGACCTTGTCGACCTACGAGGTTTGTAGTAACTTGATTCGAAGCTCAATGATCACCATCATCAGCTTCCACTTCAATTGGTGTAGGCGCCACAGGAACAACTTCCTACGCCCTGCTACACACTGGTTGAAGTGATGGTTCAATAACCTCATCAAGTTCTACCACCCTCCCACTCAATTCTTTCGAGAGAAACCTTTTCTCGAGAAAGGATCCGTTTCTAGAAACAAACACTTTGCTTTCGGATCTGAGATAGGAGATGTGCCCAACTGTTTTGGATATCCTATGAAGATGCATTTATCCGCTTTGGGTTCGAGCTTATCAGACTGAAACTTTTTCACATAAGTGTCGAAGCCCCAAACTTTCAAGAAACGACAGTTTAGATTTCTCTAAACCTCAGTCTATACTATGTCATCTCAACGGAAATACGCGGTGCCCTATTTAAAGTGAATGCGGTTGTCTCTAATGCATAACCCATAAACGATAGTGGTAATTCGATAAGAGACATCACAGCATGCACCATACTAAATAGTGCGTGGCTATGACGTTCAGACACATCATCATACTATGATGTTCGAGGTGGCATGAACTGTGAAACAATTTCCACATTGTCTTAACTGTGTACCAAAAACTCGTAACTCAGATATTCATTTCTATGATCATATCGTAGACAGTTCATCCTCTTGTTACGACGAACTTCACTCTGAAACGGAATTGAACCTTTCAATATTTCAGACTTGTGATTCATTAAGTAAATACTCCTGTATCTACTCAAGTCGTTAGTGAAGTAAGAACATAATGATATCCACTGCTTGCCTCAGCACTCATTGGACTGCATACATCAAAATGTATCACTTCCAACAAGTTACTATCTTGTTTCATCTCAATGAAAACAAGGACTTGCTCATGTGGTATGATTTGCATGTCACTAGTGATTCGAAATCAGGTGAGTAAAGATCCATCAGCATGGAGCCTCTTCATGCAATTTATACCAACATGACTCAAGCGGCAGTGCCACAAGTAAGTGGTACTATCATCATTAACTCGTATCTTTTGGCACCAATGTGTAACACTACAATTGAGATTCAATAAACCATTGAAGGTGATTATTCAAGCAAATAGAGCAACCATTATTCTCTTTGAATGAATAATCGTATTGCAATAAACACGATCCAATCATGTTCATGCTTAACGCAAGCACCAAATAACAATTATTTAGGTTCAACACCAATCCCAATGGTAGAGGGAGCGTGCGACTTTTGATCATATCAACCTCGGAAACACTTCCAACACGTATCGTCACCTCGCTTTTAGCTAGTCTCCGTTTATGCCGTAGCTTTCATTTCGCGTTACTAATCACTTAGCAACCAAACCGGTATCCAATACCCTCGTGCTACTAGGAGTACTAGTAAAGTACACATCAACATTATGTATATCAAATATACTTCTCTCGACTTTTGCCAGCCTTCTTATCTACCAAGTATCTAGAGTTGCTCCGCCTCAGTGACTGTTCCCCTTATTACAGAAGCACTTAGTCTCGGGTTTGGGTTTAATCTTGGGTCTCTTCATTAGCGCAACAACTGTTTTGCCGTTTCACGAAGTATCCCTTCTAGACTTCGCCTTTCTTGAAACTTAGTGGTTTTTCAAACCATCAACTATTGATGCTCCTTCTTGATTTCTACTTTCGCAGTGTCAAACATCGCGAATCGCTCAAGGATCATTGTATGTATCCTTGATATGTTATAGTTCATCACGAAGCTCTCACAGCTTCGTGGCAGTGACCTTTTGGAGAACCATCACTATCTCATCAGGAAGATTAGCTCCCACTTGATTCAAGTGATTGTCGTACTCAGACAATCTGAGCACACGCTCATCGATTGAGCTTTTCTCCTTTACTTTTTGGTCAAAGAATCTTGTTGGAGGTCTCGTACCTCTTAACAAGGGCACAAGCATGAAATCACAATTTCATCTCTTTAGAACATCACTTATGTTCCGTGACGTTTTAAAACATTTTCGGTGCCTTGCTTCTAAGCCATTAAGTACTTTGCACTGAACTATCGTGTAGTCATCAGAAACGTGTATGTCGGATGTTCACAGCATCCACAGACGACGCTCGAGGTGCAGCACACCGAGTGGTGCATCAAGGACATAAGCCTTCTGCGTAGCAACGAGGACGATCCTCGGTTTTACAGACTCAGTCTGCAAAGTTTGCTACTATCAATTTTCAACTAAATTTTCTCTAGGAACATATAAAAAACAGTAGAGCTATAGCGCAAGCTACATCGTAATTCGCAAAGACCATTAGACTATGTTCATGACAATTAGTTCAATTAATCATATTACTTAAGAACTCCCACTCAAAAAGTACATCTCTCTAGTCATTTGAGTGGTTCATGATCCACTTACACTAGCTCAAGTCCGATCATCACGTGAGTTGAGTATAGTTTCAGTGGTAAGCATCCCTATGCTAATCATATCAACTATATGATTCATGATCGACCTTTCGGTCTCATGTGTTCCGAGGCCATGTCTGCACATGCTAGGCTCGTCAAGCTTAACCCGAGTGTTCCGCGTGCGCAACTGTTTTGCACCCGTTGTATGTGAACGTTGAGTCTATCACACCCGATCATCACGTGGTGTGTCGAAACGACGAACTGTAGCAACGGTGCACAGTCGGGGAGAACACAATTTCGTCTTGAAATTTTAGTGAGAGATCACCTCATAATGCTACCGTTGTTCTAAGCAAAATAAGGTGCATAAAAGGATTAACATCACATGCAATTCATAAGTGACATGATATGGCCATCATCACGTGCTTCTTGATCTCCATCACCAAAACACCGGCACGATCTTCTTGTCACCGGCGCCACACCATGATCATCCATCAACGTGTTGCCATAAGGGGTTGTCGTGCTACTTATGCTATTACTACTAAAGCTACATCCTAGCAAAATAGTAAACGCATCTGCAAGCACAAACGTTAGTATAAAGACAACCCTATGGCTCCTGCCGGTTGCCGTACCATCGACGTGCAAGTCGATATTTCTATTACAACATGATCATCTCATACATCCAATATATCACATCACATCGTTGGCCATATCACATCACAATCATACCCTGCAAAAACAAGTTAGACGTCCTCTAATTTTGTTGTTGCATGTTTTACGTGGTGACCAAGGGTATCTAGTAGGATCGCATCTTACTTACGCAAACACCACAACGGAGATATATGAGTTGCTATTTAACCTCATCCAAGGACCTCCTCGGTCAAATCCGATTCAACTAAAGTTGGAGAAACCGTCACTTGCTAGTCATCTTTGAGCAAAGGGGGTTACTCGTAACGATGAAACCCGTCTCTCGTAAGCGTACGAGTAATGTCGGTCTAAGCCGCTTCAATCCAACAATACCGCGGAATCAAGAAAAGACTAAGGAGGGCAGCAAAACGCACATCACCGCCCACAAAAACTTTTGTGTTCTACTCGAGAAGACATCTACGCATGAACCTAGCTCATGATGCCACTGTTGGAGAACGTCGCATGGGAAACAAAAAATTTCCTACGCGCACGAAGACCTAACATGGTGATGTCCATCTACGAGAGGGGATGAGTGATCTACGTACCCTTGTAGATCATACAGCAGAAGCGTTAGAGAACGCGGTTGATGTAGTGGAACGTCCTCACGTCCCTCGATCCGCCCAGCGAACAATCCCGCGATAAGTCCAACGATCTAGTACCGAACGGACGGCACCTCCGCGTTCAGCACACGTACAGCTCGACGATGATCTCGGTCTTCTTGATCCAGCAAGAGAGACGGAGAGGTAGAAGAGTTCTCCGGCAGCGTGATGGCGCTCCGGAGGTTGGTGATGATCTTGTCTCAGCAGGGCTCCGCCCGAGCTCCGCAGAAACGCGATCTAGAGGAAAAACTATGGAGGTATGTGGTCGGGCAGCCGTGAGAAAGTCGTCTCAAATCTGCCCTAAAAGCCCCATATATATAGGAGGAGGGAGGGGAACCTTGCCTTGGGGTCCAAGGGACTCCCAAGGGGTCGGCCGAGCCAAGGGGGGGAGGACTCCCCCCCAAACCGAGTTGGACTTGGTTTGGTGGGAGGAGTCCCCCTCCCTTCCCACTTCTTCCCTCTTTTTTTTCTTTTCCTTTGATTTCCTTCTCTTGGCGCATAGGCCCCCTTGGGGCTGTCCCACCAGCCCACTAAGGGCAGGTGTGTCTCCCCAAAGCCTATGGGCTTCCCCGGGGTGGGTTGCCCCCCCCCCCCCCGGTGAACTCCCGGAACCCATTCGTCATTCCCGGTACATTCCCGGTAACTCCGAAAACCTTCCGGTAATCAAATGAGGTCATCCTATATATCAATCTTCGTTTCCGGACCATTCCGGAAACCCTCGTGACGTCCGTGATCTCATCCAGGACTACGAACAACATTCGGTAACCAACCATATAACTCAAATACGCATAAAACAACGTCGAACCTTAAGTGTGCAGACCCTGCGGGTTCGAGAACTATGTAGACATGACCCGAGAGACTCCTCGGTCAATATCCAATAGCGGGACCTGGATGCCCATATTGGATCCTACATATTCTACGAAGATCTTATCGTTTGAACCTCAGTGCCAAGGATTCGTATAATCCCGTAGTTCATTCCCTTTGTCCTTCGGTATGTTACTTGCCCGAGATTCGATCGTCGGTATCCGCATACCTATTTCAATCTCGTTTACCGGCAAGTCTCTTTACTCGTTCCGTAATACAAGATCCCGCAACTTACACTAAGTTACATTGCTTGCAAGGCTTGTGTGTGATGTTGTATTACCGAGTGGGCCCCGAGATACCTCTCCGTCACACGGAGTGACAAATCCCAGTCTTGATCCATACTAACTCAACTAACACCTTCGGAGATACCTGTAGAGCATCTTTATAGTCACCCAGTTACGTTGCGACGTTTGATACACACAAAGCATTCCTCCGGTGTCAGTGAGTTATATGATCTCATGGTCATAGGAATAAATACTTGACACGCAGAAAACAGTAGCAACAAAATGACACGAGCAACATGCTACGTCTATTAGTTTGGGTCTAGTCCATCACATGATTCTCCTAATGATGTGATCCCGTTATCAAGTGACAACACTTGCCTATGGCCAGGAAACCTTGACCATCTTTGATCAACGAGCTAGTCAACTAGAGGCTTACTAGGGACAGTGTTTTGTCTATGTATCCACACAAGTATTGTGTTTCCAATCAATACAATTATAGCATGGATAATAAACGATTATCATGAACTAAGAAATATAATAATAACTAATTTATTATTGCCTCTAGGGCATATTTCCAACAACCCGAGGGTCCGGTTATGGGGAACTCGTCAAAACTAGCAGTTCTAGCCTATTCCCGCCAGTTTTCTATGCTATTAC
Organism: Hordeum vulgare subsp. vulgare; assembly: GCF_904849725.1. Lineage (NCBI taxonomy): Eukaryota > Viridiplantae > Streptophyta > Magnoliopsida > Poales > Poaceae > Hordeum > Hordeum vulgare. The sequence goes on from NC_058520.1 coordinate 562,899,845, forward strand.
TCACTGATTTTGGGTCCCCCTGCGATCCAAACGTTTCGGAAACCTCGGGGTCCGGTTACGGGGAACTCGTCAAAATTGCAATTTTGGCCTATTCCGGCCAGTTCTGTATGCTATTAGTCACTCATTTTGGGTCCCGATGTGATCCGAACATTTCGGAAACCCCGTGGTTCGGTTACGGGGATCTCGTGAAACTCCTAGTTCTCGCCTATTATGAAATTTTTTCTATGCTATTAGTCACGGATTTTGGGTCCTCGTGCGATGTGAACGTTTCAGGAACCCCGGGGTCCGGTTACGGGGAACTCGTCAAAACTCAAAGTTTTCGCCTATTCCGGCAAATTCTGTATGCTATTAGTGACTGATTTTGGGTCCCGCTATGACCCAAATGTTTCTGGAACCTCGGGGTCCGCTTACGGGGAACTCGTCAAAACACGCAGTTTTGGCCTATTCTGGCCAGTTTTCTATCCTATTAGTCAATGATTTTGGGTCCCGATGCGATCCGAACGTTTGTGGAACCCTGGGGTCCGGTTACGGGGAACTCGTCAAAAATTGTAGTTTTGGCCTATTTTGGCGAGTTTGTACGCTATTACTCACTGATTTTGGGTCCTGTTGCGATCCGAACCTTTTGGGAACCCCAGGGTCCGGTTACGGGGAACTCGTCAAAACTCACAGTTTTGGCCTATTGTGGCCAGTTTTATATGCTATTAGTTACTGATTTTGGGTCCCAATGTGATCCGAATGTTTCGGGAACCCTTGGTCCGGTTACGGGGAACTCGTCAAAACTCGCAGTTCTAGCCTATTTTGGGTCCCGCTGCGACCCGAACCTTTCGGGAACCCCGGGGTCCGGTTACGGGGAACTCGTCAAAACTCGCAGTTTTGGCCTATTCCGGCCAGTTTTGTCTGCTATTAGTCACTGATTTTGGGTCCCGCTATGATCCGAACATTTCGGGAACCCCGGGGTCCGGTTACATGGAACTCAACAAAACTCGTATTTTTGGCCTAAACTCACGAGGTTTGTATGCTATTACTCACTGATTTTGGGTCCTCCTCCGATCCGAACGTTTCGGGAACCCCGAGGTCCCGTTACGGGGAACTCGTCAAAATTCGCAGTTCTAGCCTATTATGGCTAGGTTTGTATGCTATTAGTCATTGATTTTGGGTCCTCTTTCGATCCGAACGTTTTGGGAACCCCGGGGTCCGGTTACGAAGAACTCGTCAAAACTCGCAGTTTTTGCCTATTCCGGCCAGTTTTCTATGCTACTAGTCACTGATTTTGGGTCCCGTTGTGATCCAAACGTTCCGGAAACCTCAGGGTCCGGTTACGGGGAACTCGTCAAAACTAGCAGTTCTAGCCTATTCCTGCCAAATTTATATGCTATTACACACTGATTTTGGGTCCCGCTGCGATCCGAACATTTCGGAAACCCCGGGTCCGGATACGGGGAACTCGTCAAAATCGCAATTTTGTCCTATTCCGGCCACTTTTGTATGCTATTAGTTACTGATTTTTGGGTCCCGATGTGATCCGAACATTTCGGAAACCCCAAGGTTCGGTTACGGGGATCCCGTAAAACTTCTAGTTCTGGCCTACTGTGTCCAGTTTTCTATGCTATTAGTCATGGATTTTGGGTCCTCGTGAGATGTGAATGTTTCGGGAACCTCGGGGTCCGGTTACGGGGAACTCGTCAAAACTCGCAGTTTTGGTCTATTTCGGCCAGTTTGCTATGCTATTAGTCACTAATTTTGGGTTCCGCTGTGACCCAAACGTTTCCGGAACCTTGGGGTCCGCTTACGGGGAACTCGTCAAAACTCGCAGTTTTGGCCTATTCCGGTCAGCTTTATATCCTATTTGTCATTGATTTTGGGTCCCGATGCGATCCGAATGGTTGCGGAATCCTGGGGTCCGGTTACGGGGAACTCGTCAAAACTCGTAGTTTTGGCCTATTCTGGAGAGTTCGTACGATATTACTCACAGGTTTTGGGTCCCGCTCCGGTCCGAACCTTTCTGGAACCCCGGGGTCCGGTTACGGGGAACTCGTCAAAACTCGCAGTTTTGGCCTATTGCGGCCAATTTTGTATGCTATTAGTTATTGATTTTGGGTCGAGATGTGATCTGAATGTTTTGAAAACCCTTGGTCCGGTTACGGGGAACTCGTCAAAACTCGCAGTTTTGGGCTATTCCGGCCAGTTTTGTATGCTATTAGTCACTGATTTTGGGTCCCGGTGTGATCCGAACGTTTCCGGAACCTCGGGGTCCGGTTACGGGGAACTCGTCAAAACTCACAGTTTTGGCCTATTTCGGCCAGTTTTGTGTCCTATCAGTCATTGATTTTGATTCCCGATGCGATCGGAACGTTTAGGCAACCCCGGGGTCCGGTTATGCGAAACTCGTCAAAACTCGCAGTTTTGGCCTATTCTGGCGAGTTTGTACGCTATTACTCACTGATTTTTCGTCCCGATGTGGTCCGAATGTTTTGGAATTCCGGGGTCCGGTTACGTGGAGATTGTCAAAACTCAATGTTTTGGCCTATACTCGAGAGGTTTGTATGCTATTACTCACTGATTTTGGGTCCTCCTCTGATCCGAACGTTTCGGGAACCCCGAGGTCCCGTTACGGGGAACTCATCAAAACTCGCAGTTCTAGCCTATTCTGGCCAGGTTTGTATACTATTAGTCACTGATTTTGGGTCCTCCTGCGACCGAACGTTTTGGGAACCCCGGTGTCCGGTTATGAAGAACTCGTCAAAACTCGCAGTTCTGGCCTATTCCGGCCTGTTTTCTATGCTATTAGTCACTGATTTTGGGTCCCGCTGTGATCCGAACGTTTTGGAAACCTGAGGGTCCGGTAACGGGGAACTCGTCAAAACTAGGAGTTCTATCATATTCCCGCCAGTTTTCTATGCTATTATTCACTGATTTTGGGTCCCGTTGTGATCCGAACGTTTCGGAAACCCTGGGGTCTGGTTACGGGGAACTCGTCAAGATCGCAATTTTGGCCTATTCCGGCTAGTTTTGTATGCTATTAGGCATTGATTTTGGGTCCCGATGTGATCCTAACATTTCGGAAACCCCGGGGTACGGTTACGGGGATCTCGTAAAACTCCTAGTTCTCGTCTATTGTGGCCAGTTTTCTACGCTATTAGTCACGGATTTTGGGTCCTCGTGCGATGTGAACTTTTCGGGAACCCCGGGGTCCGGTTACGGGGAACTCGTCAAAACTCGCAGTTTTCGCCTATTCCAGCTAGTTTTTATGCTATTAGTCACTGAATTTGGGTCCCGTTGTGACCCGAACGTTTCCGAAACCTCGGGGTCCGCTTACGGGGAACTCGTCAAAACTCACAGTTTGGTCCTATCCCGACCAGTTTTCTATCCTATTAGTCATTGATTTTGGGTCCCAATGTGATCCGAACGTTTAGGGAACCGTGGGGTCTGGTTCGGGGGAACTCGTCAAAACTCGTAGTTTTGGCCTATTCTAGCGAGTTTGTACGCTATTACTCACTGATTTTGGATCCCGCTGCGATCCAAACCTTTCGGGAACCCCGACATCCGGTTATGGGGAACTCGTCAAAACTCGTAGTTTTGGCCTATTGCGGCCAATTTTGTATGCTATTAGTTACTGATTTTGGGCCTCGATGTGATCTGAATGTTTTGGGAACCCTTGGTCCGGTTACGGGGAACTCGTCAAAACTTGCAGTTTTGGCCTATTCTGGCCAGTTTTGTATGCTATAGTCACTGATTTTGGGTCCCGCTGTGACCCGAACGTTTCCGGAACCTCGGGGTCCGGTTACGGGGAACTCATCAAAACTCACAGTTTTGGCCTATTCCGACCAGTTTTGTGTCCTATCAGTCACTCATTTTGATTCCCGACGCGATCGGAACGTTTAGGGAACCCCTGTTGGAAATATGCCCTAGAGGCAATAATATATAGTTATTATTATATTTCTCTGTTCATGATAATCGTTTATTATCCATGCTATAATTGTATTGATTGGAAACACAATACTTGTGTGGATACATAGACAAAACACTGTCCCTAGTAAGCCTCTAGTTGACTAGCTCGTTGATCAAAGATGGTCAAGGTTTCCAGGCCATAGACAAGTGTTGTTACTTGATAACGGGATCACATCATTAGGAGAATCATGTGATGGACTAGACCCAAACTAATAGACGTAGCATGTTGATCGTGTCATTTTGTTGCTACTGTTTTCTGCGTGTCAAGTATTTGTTCCTATGACCATGAGATCATATAACTCACTGACACCGGAGGAATGCTTTGTGTGTATCAAACGTCGCAACGTAACTGGGTGACTATAAAGATGCTCTACAGGTATCTCCGAAGGTGTTCATTGAGTTAGTATGAATCGAGACTGGGATTTGTCACTCCGTGTGACGGAGAGGTATCTCGGGGCCCACTCGGTAATACAACATCACACACAAGCCTTGCAAGCAATGTGACTTAGTGTAAGTTGCGGGATGTTGTATTACAGAACGAGTAAAGAGACTTGCCGGTAAACGAGATTGAAATAGGTATGCAGATACTGAAGATCGAATCTCGGGCAAGTAACATACCAAAGGACAAAAGGAATGACATACGGGATTATATGAATCCTTGGCACTGAGGTCCAAACGATAAGATCTTCGTAGAATACGTAGGATCCAATATGGGCATCGAGGTCCCGCTATTGGATATTGACCGAGGAGTCACTCGGGTCATGTCTACATAGTTCTCGAACCCGCAGGGTCTACACACTTAAGGTTCGACGTTGTTTTATGCGTATTTGAGTTATATGGTTGGTTACCGAATATTGTTCGGAGTCCCGGATGAGATCAAGGACGTCACGAGGAGCTCCGGAATTGTCTGGAGGTTAAGATTGATATATAGGAAGTCCTGTTTTGGTCACCGGAAAAGTTTCGGGCTCATCGGTAGTGTACCGGGAGTACCGGGAGGGGTGCCGGGGACCATCGGGAGGGGTGTCACGCCCCAAGGGGTCTCATGGGCTATGGTAACAGATAAACCAGCCCCTATTGGGCTGGAATAAGTTCCCACTAAGGCCCGTATGGTTTGAGAAGGAAAAAACACAAGGTGGAAAGAGTTTCCAAGTGGGAAGGTGGAATCCTACTCCAAGTAGGATTGGAGTAGGACTCCTCCACCTCCAATTTCGGCCAAACCTTGAGGGTTTGAGGCTGCCTCTTCCCTCCCCCTCCCTCCTATATATATTGAGGTATTAGGGCTGATTTGAGACAACTTTTGCCACGGCAGCCCGACCACATACCTCCACGGTTTTTCCTCTAGATCGCGTTTCTGCGGAGCTCGGGCGGAGCCCTGCTGAGATTAGATCACCACCAACCTCCGGAGCTCCGTCACGCTGCCGGAGAACACATCTACCTCTCCGTCTCTCTTGCTGGATCAAGAAGGCTGAGATCATCGTCGAGCTGTACGTGTGCTGAACGCGGAGGTGCCGTCCATTCGGCACTAGATCGGAGCGGATCGTGGGACGGATCGCGGGACGGTTCGTGAGACGGTTCGCGTGGCGGATCGAGGGACGTGAGGACATTCCACTACATCAACCGCGTTTCTTAACGCTTCTGCTGTGCGATCTACAAGGGTACGTACATCGGAAATCCCCTCTCGTAAATGGACATCACCATGATAGGTCTTCGTGCGCGTAGGCAAATTTTTGTTTCCCATGCGACGTTCCCCAACAGTGGCATCATGAGCTAGGTTCATGCGTAGATGTAATCTCGAGTAGAACACAAAAGTTTTTGTGGACAGTGATGTGCGTCTTGCTGCCCTCGTTAGTCTTTTCTTGATTCCGCGGTATTGTTGGATCGAAGCGGCTCGGACCGACATTACTCGTACGCTTACGAGAGACTGGTTTCATCGCTACGAGTAACTCCGTTGCTCAAAGATGACTGGCGGGTGTCAGTTTCTCCAACTTTAGTTGAATCGGAATTGACCGAGGAGGTCCTTGGATGAGGTTAAATAGCAATTCATATATCTCCGTTGTGGTGTTTGCGTAAGTAAGATGCGATCCTACTAGATACCCATGGTCACCACGTAAAACATGCAACAACAATTAGAGGACGTCTAACTTGTTTTTGCAGGGTATGCTTGTGATGTGATATGGCCAATGATGTGATGTGATATATTGGATGTATGAGATGATCATGTTGTAATAGTTAATATCGACTTGCACGTCGATGGTACGGCAACCGGCAGGAGCCATAGGGTTGTCTTTAAACTAACGTTTGTGCTTGCAGATGCGTTTACTATATTGCTAGGACGTAGCTTTAGTAGTAATAGAATGAGTAGCATGACAACCCCGATGGCGACACGTTGATGGAGATCATGATGATGGAGATCATGGTGTGACGTCGGTGACAAGAAGATCGTGTCGGTGCTTTGGTGATGGAGATCAAGAAGCACATGATGATGGCCATGTCATGTCACTTGTGAATTGCATGTGATGTTAATACTTTATGCACCTTATCTTGCTTAGAACGATGGTAGCATTATGAGGTGATCTCTCACTAAAATTTCAAGACGAAATTGTGTTCTCCCCGACTGTGCACCGTTGCGACAGTTCTTCGTTTCGAGACACCACGTGATGATCGAGTGTGATAGACTCAACGTTCACATACAACGGGTGCAAAACAGTTGCACACGCGGAACACTCGGGTTAAGCTTGACGAGCTTCGCATGTGCAGACATGGCCTCGGAACACATGAGACCGAAAGGTCCAGCATGAATCGTATAGTTGATATGATTAGCATAGAGATGCTTACCACTGAAACTATTCTCGACTCACGTGATGATCGGACTTGAGATAGTGGATTTGGATCATGTACCACTCAAATGACTAGAGAGATGTACTTTTTGAGTGGGAATTCTTAAGTAATATGATTAATTGAACTAATTGTCATGAATATAGTCTAATGGTCTTTGCGAATTACGATGTAGCTTGCGCTATAGCTCTACTGTTTTTATATGTTCCTAGAGAAAATTTAGTTGAAAGTTGATAGTAGCAAACTTTGCAGACTGAGTCTGTAAAACCGAAGATTGTCCTCGTTGCTGCGCAGAAGGCTTATGTCCTTAATGCACCACTCGGTGTGGTGCACCTCGAGCGTCGTCTGTAGATGTTGTGAACATCCGACATACACGTTTCTGATGACTACACGATAGTTCAGTGCAAAATTCTTAATGGCTTAGAAGCGAGGCGCCGAAGACGTTTTGAAACGTCACGGAACATAAAAGATGTACTAAAGAGATGAAGTTGTGATTTCATGCATATGCCCTTGTTAAGAGGTATGAGACCTCCGACAAGATTCTTTGTCCACGAAGTAAAGGAGAAAATCTCAATCGTTGAGCGTGTGCTCAGATTATCTGAGTAAGACAATCGCTTGAATCAAGTGGGAGTTGATCTTCCAGATGAGATAGTGATGGTTCTCCAAAGTCACTGCCACCAAGCTATGAGAGCTTCGTGATGAACTATAACATATCAAGGATAGAGACAATGATCCTTGAGCGATTCGCGATGTTTGACACTTCGAAAGTAGAAATCAAGAAGGAGCATCAATAGTTGATGGTTAGTAAAACCACTAAGTTTTGATAAAGGCAAGGGCTAGAAGGGATACTTCGTGAAACGGCAAAGCAGTTGCTGCACTAATGAAGAGACCCCAGATTAAACCCAAGCCTGGGACTAAGTGCTTCTGTTATGAGGGGAACGGTCACTGAGGCGGAGCAACTCTAGATACTTGGTAGATAAGAAGGCTGGCAAAAGTCGAAAGAAGTATATTTGATATACATGATGTTGATGTGTACTTTACTAGTACTCCTAGTAGCACGAGGGTATTGGATACCGGTTCGGTTGCTAAGTGATTAGTAACACGAAATGAAAGCTACGGCATAAACGGAGACTAGCTAAAGGCGAGGTGACGATACGTGTTGGAAGTGTTTCCAAGGTTGATATGATCAAACGTCGCACACTCCCTCTACAATCGGGATTGGTGTTAAACCTAAATAATTGTTATTTGGTGCTTGCGTTAAGCATGAACATGATTGGATCGTGTTTATTGCAATACGATTATTCATTTAAAGAGAATAATGGTTACTCTATTTGCTTGAATAATCACCTTCAATGGTTTATTGAATCTCGATCGTAGTGTTACACATGTTCATGATATTGGTGCCAAAAGATACGAGGTAATGATGATAGTACCACTTACTTGTGGCACTGCCGCTTGAGTCATGTTGGTATAAATTGCATGAAGAGGCTCCATGTTGATGGATCTTTATACTCACTTGATTTTGAATCACTAGTGTTATGCAAATCATACCACATGAGCAAGGCCTTGTTTTCATTGAGATGAAACAAGCTAGTAACTTGTTGGAAGTGATACATTTTCATGTATGCAGTCCAATGGGTGCTGAGGCACGCAGTGGATATCATTATGTTCTTACTTCAATGAAGATTTGCATAGATACAAGAGTATTTACTTAATGAATCACAAGTCTGAAATATTGAAAAGTTCAATTCTATTTCAGGAGTGAAGTTCGTCGTAACAAGAGGATAAATTGTCTACGATATGATCATAGAAATGAATATCTGAGTTACGAGTTTTGGTACGCAGTTAAGACAATGTGGAAATTGTTTCGCAGTTCATGCCACCTGGAACATCATAGTGTGATGATGTGTCTGAACGTCATAGCCACGCACTATTTGGTATGGTGCATGATATGATGTCTCTTATCGAATTACCACTATCGTTTATGGGTTATGCATTAGAGACAACCGCATTCACTTTAAATAGGGCACCGCGTATTTCCGTTGAGATGACACAGTATAGACTGAGGTTTAGAGAAATCTAAACTGTCGTTTCTTGAAAGTTTGGGGCTTTGACACTTATGCGAAAAAGTTTCAGTCTGATAAGCTCGAACCCAAAGCGGATAAATGCATCTTCATAGGATATCCAAAACAGTTGGGTACATCTCCTATATCAGATCCGAAAGCAAAGTGTTTGTTTCTAGAAACGGATCCTTTCTCGAGGAAAGGTTTCTCTCGAAATAATTGAGTGGGAGGGTGGTAGAACTTGACGAGGTTATTGAACCATCACTTCGACCAGTGTGTAGCAGGGCGCAGGAAGTTGTTCCTGTGGTGCCTACACCAATTGAAGGGAAAGCTGATGATGGTGATCATCGAGCATCGGATCAAGTTACTACAAGCCTCGTAGGTTGACAAGGTCGCGTACTACTGCAGAGTGGTACGGTAACCCTGTCTTGGAGGTCATGTTGTTGAGCAACAGTGAACCTACGACTTTTGGAGAAAGCAATGGTGGGCCCGGATTCTGACAAATGGCTGGAAGCCATGAAATCCGAGAGAGGATCCATGTATGAAAACAAAGTGTAGACTTTGGAAGAACTACTTGATGGTCATAGAACTGTTGAGTAAAGATGGATCTTTAAAAGGAAGACAGGCGACGATGGTGATAAGTCACTATTAAGAAAAGCTCGACTTGTCGCAAAGATGTTTCCGACATGATCAAACAGTTGACTATGGTGAGACTTTCTCACTCATAGCGATGCTAAAAGTCTGTTAGAATTATGTTAGTAGTTGTTGCATTATTTTTGAAATATTGCATATAGGATGTCAAAACATTGTTTCCTCGACGGTTTCCTTGAGCAAACATTGTATGTGATACAACCAGAAGGTTTTGTCGATCCAAAAGATACTAACAAGTATGCAAGCTCCAGCGATCCTTCAATGGACTGGTGCAAGCATCTCGGAGTTGGAATATACACTTTGATGAGATGATCAAAGATTTTGGGTTTGTACAAGGTTTATGAGAAACTTGTATTTCCAAAGAAGTGAGTGGGAGCACTATAGAATTTATGATAAGTATATGTGGTTGACATATTGTTGATCAGAAATAATGTAGAATTTCTGTGAAGCATAAAAGGTTGTTTGAAAGGAGTTTTTAAAAGGAATACCTGGGTTGAGCTACTTGAACGTTGAGCATCAAGATCTATGGAGATAGATCAAAACGCTTAATAGAAGTTTCAACAAGATGCATGCCTTAACAAGTTTTTGAAGGAATTCGAAATAGATCAGCAAAGAAGGAGTTCTTGACTGTGTTGTAAGGTGTGAATTTGAGTAAGACTCAAAACCCGACCACGGCAGAATAAAGAGAATAGACGAAGGTCGTCTTCTATGCCTTAGCCGTAGACTCTAAAGTATGACATGCTGGGTACCGCACCTGATGTGTGCCTTGACTCAGAGTCTGTTGAGAGGTACAGAGAGTGATCCATGATTGAATCACTAGCAGCGGTCAAAATTTATCCTTAGTAACTGATGGACTAAGGATTTTTTTTCTTGATTATCGAGGTGGTTAAAGAGTTCGTCGTAAAGGGTTACGTCGATGCAAGTTTGACACTAATCCGAATAACGATGATTAGTGAAACGGATTCGTATAGTAGAGTAGATGTTTGGAGTATTTCTGAATAGCACATAGTAGCAGCATCTATAAGATGACATAAAGATTTGTAAAGAACAGACGGATCTGAAAGTTTCAGAACCGTTGACTAAAACCTCTCTCACGAGCAAGACGTGATCAGACCCCATAACTATATTGGTGTTGGATTCGTTAGAATCACATGGTGATGTGAACTAGGTTATTGACTCTAGTGCAAGTGGGAGACTGTTCGAAATATGCCCTAGAGGCAATAATAATTAGTTATTATTATATTTCTTTGTTCATGATAATCGTTTATTATCCATGCTATAATTGTATTGATTGGAAACACAATACTTGTGAACACTGTCCCTAGTAAGCCTCTAGTTGACTAGCTCGTTGATCAAAGATGGTCAAGGCTTCCTGGCCATAGACAAGTGTTGTTACTTGATAACGGGATCACATCATTAGGAGAATCATGTGATGGACTAGACCCAAACTAAAAGACGTAGCATGTTGATCGTGTCATTTTGTTGCTACTGTTTTCTGCGTGTCAAGTATTTGTTCCTATGACCATGAGATCATATAACTCACTGACACCGGAGGAATGCTTTGTGTGTATCAAACGTCGCAACGTAACTGGGTGACTATAAAGATGCTCTACAGGTATCTCCAAAGGTGTTCATTGAGTTAGTATGGATCGAGACTGGGATTTGTCACTCCGTGTGTCGGAGAGGTATCTCGGGGCCCACTCGGTAATGCAACATCACACACAAGCCTTGCAAGCAATGTGACTTAGTGTAAGTTGCGGGATCTTGTATTACGGAACGAGTAAAGAGACTTGTCGGTAAACGAGATTGAAATAGGTATGCGGATACTGACGATCGAATCTCGGGCAAGTAACATACCGAAGGACAAAGGGAATGACATACGGGATTATATGAATCCTTGGCACTGAGGTTCAAACGATAAGATCTTCGTAGAATATGTAGGATCCAATATGGGCATCCAGGTCCCGCTATTGGATATTGACCGAGGAGTCACTCGGGTCATGTCTACATAGTTCTCGAACCCGCAGGGTCTACACACTTAAGGTTCGACGTTGTTTTATGCGTATTTGAGTTATATGGTTGGTTACCGAATATTGTTCGGAGTCCCGGATGAGATCAAGGACGTCACGAGGAGCTCCGAAATGGTCTGGAGGTTAAGATTGATATATAGGAAGTCCTGTTTTGGTCACCGGAAATGTTTCGGGCTCATCGGTAGTGTACCGGGAGTACCGGGAGGGGTGCCGGGGACCATCGGGAGGGGTGTCACGCCCCAAGGGGTCTCATGGGCTATGGGAAGAGATAAACCAGCCCCTAGTGGGCTGTAATAAGTTCCCACTAAGGCCCATAAGGTTTGAGAAGGAAAAAACACAAGGTGGAAAGAGTTTCCAAGTGGGAAGGTGGAATCCTACTCCAAGTAGGATTGGAGTAGGACTCCTCCACCTCCAATTTCGGCCAAACCTTGAGGGTTTGAGGCTGCCTCTTCCCTCCCCCTGCCTCCTATATATACTGAGGTATTAGGGCTGATTTGGGACAACTTTTGCCACGACAGCCTGACCACATACCTCCACGGTTTTTCCTCTAGATTGCGTTTCTGCGGAGCTCGGGCGGAGCCCTGCTGAGATTAGAGCACCACCAACCTCCGGAGCGCCGTCACGCTGCTGGAGAACTCATCTACCTCTCCGTCTCTCTTGCTGGATCAAGAAGGCCGAGATCATCGTCGAGCTGTACGTGTGCTGAACGCGGAGGTGCCGTCCGTTCGGCACTAGATCGGAGCGGATCGTGGGACGGATCGCGGGACGGTTCGTGAGACGGTTCGCGGGGCGGATCGAGGGACGTGAGGACATTCCACTACATCAACCGCGTTTCTTAACGCTTCTGCTGTGCGATCTACAAGGGTACGTAGATCGGAAATTCCCTCTCGTAGATGGACATCACCATGATAGGTCTTCGTGCGCGTAGGAAAATTTTTGTTTCCCATCCGACGTTCCCCAACAACCCCGGGGTCCGGTTATGCGGAACTGGTCAAAACTCGCAGTTTTGTCCTATTCTAGCGAGTTTGTACGCTATGACTCACTGATTTTGGGTCCCGCTGTGGTCCGAATGTTTCGGGAACCCCGGGGTCCGGTTACAGGGAACTCGTCAAAACTCGCAGTTTTGGCCTATTGCGGCCAATTTTGTATGCTATTAGTTACTGAATTTGGGTCCAGATGTGATCTGAATGTTTTAGGAACCCTTGGTCCGGTTACGGGGAACTCGTCAAAAATAGCAGTTTTGGCCTATTCCGGCCAGTTTTGTATGCTATTAGTCAGTGATTTTGGTTCCCGGTGTGATCCGAACATTTCCGAAACCTCGGGGTCCGGTTACGGGGAACTCGTCAAAACTCACAGCTTTGGCCTATTCCGGCCAGTTTTGTGTCCTATCAGTCATTGATTTTGATTCCCGATGCGATCGGAACGTTTAGGAAACCCCGGGGTCCGGTTATGCAGAACTCGTCAAAACTCGCAGTTTTGGCCTATTCTCGCGAGTTTGTACGCTATTACTCACTGATTTTGGGTCCCGATGTGGTTTGAATGTTTCGGGAACCCCGGGGTCCGGTTACGTGGAGCTCGTCAAAACTCAAGGTTTTGGCCTATACTCGCGAGGTTTGTATGCTATTACTCACTGATTTTGGGTCCTCCTCTGATCCGAACGTTTCGGGAACCCCGAGGTCTCGTTACAGGGAACTCATCAAAACTCACAGTTCTAGCCTATTCTGGCCAGGTTTGTATGCTATTAGTCACTGATTTGGGGTCCTCCTGCGATGGAACGTTTTGGGAACCCCGGGGTCCGGTTATGAAGAACTCGTCAAAACTCGCAGTTCTGGCCTATTCCGGCCTGTTTTCTATGTTATTAGTCACTGATTTTGGTTCCCGCTGTGATCCGAATGTTTTGGAAACCTGAGGGTCCGGTAACGGGGAACTCGTCAAAACTAGCATTTCTATCATATTCCCGCCAGTTTTCTATGCTATTACTCACTGATTTTGGGTCCCGTTGTGATCCGAACGTTTCGGAAACCCCGGGGTTTCGTTACGGAGAACTCGTCAACATCGCAATTTTGGCCTATTCCGGCCAGTTTTGTATGCTATTAGGCACTGATTTTGGGTCCCGATGTGATCCTAACATTTCGGAAACCCCGGGGTACGGTTACGGGGATCTCGTAAAACTCCTAGTTCTCGCCTATTGTGGCCAGTTTTCTATGCTATTAGTCATGGATTTTGGGTCCTCGTGCGATGTGAACTTTTTGGGAATCCCGGGGTCCGGTTACGGGGAACTCGTCAAAACTCACAGTTTTCGCCTATTCCAGCTAGTTTGTATGCTATTAGTCACTGATTTTGGGCCCCGTTGTGACCCGAACGATTCCGGAACCTCGGGGTCCGCTTACGGGGAACTCATCAAAACTCACAGTTTGGCCCTATTCCGACCAATTTTCTATCCTATTAGTCATTAATTTTGGGTCCCGATGCGATCCGAATGTTTAGGGAACCGTGGGGTCCGGTTACGGGGAACTCGTCAAAACTCGTAGTTTTGGCCTATTCTAGCGAGTTTGTACCCTATTACTCACTGATTTTGGGTCCCGCTGCGATCCAAACCTTTCGGGAACCCCGAGGTCCGGTTATGGGGAACTCGTCAAAACTCGTAGTTTTGGCCTATTGCGGCCAATTTTGTATGCTATTAGTTACTGATTTTGGGTCCGCTGTGATCCGAGCGTTTCCGGAACCTCGGGGTCCGGTTACGGGGAACTCGTCAAAACTCATAGTTTTGGCCTATTCCGACCAGTTTTGTGTCCTATCAGTCACTGATTTTGATTCCCGATGCGATCGGAACGTTTAGGGAACCCCGGGGTCCGGTTATGCGGAACTGGTCAAAACTCGCAGTTTTGTCCTATTCTGGCGAGTTTGTACGCTATTACTCACTGATTTTGGGTCCCGCTGTGGTCCGAATGTTTCGGGAACCCCGGGGTCCGGTTACAGGGAACTCGTCAAAACTCGCAGTTTTGGCCTATTGCGGCCAATTTTGTATGCTATTAGTTACTGATTTTGGGTCTCGATGTGATATGAATGTTTTGGGAACCCTTGGTTCGGTTACGGGGAACTCGTCAAAACTCGCAGTTTTGGCCTATTCCGGCTAGTTTTGTATGCTATTAGTCACTGATTTTGGGTCCCGCAGTGGTCCGAACGTTTCCGGAACCTCGGGGTCCGGTTACGGGGAACTCGTCAAAATTCACAGTTTTGGAATATTCCGGATAGTTTTGTGTCCTATCAATCATTGATTTTGATTCCCGATGTGATCAGAACGTTTAGGGAACCCCGGGGTTCCGTTATGCGGAACTGGTCAAAACTCGTAGTTTGTACGCTATTACTCATTGATTTTGGGTGCCGCCGCGGTCCGAACGTTTTGGTAACCCCGGGGTCCGGTTTCGTGGAGCTTGTCAAAACTCGTAGTTTCGGCCTATACTCGCGAGGTTTCTATGCAATTACTCACTGATTTTGGGTCCTCCTCCGATCCGAACGTTTCGGGAACCCCGAGGTCCTGTTACGGGGAACTCATCAAAACTCGCAGTTCTAGCCTATTCTGGCCATGTTTGTATGCTATTAGTCACTGATTTTGGGTCCTCCTGCGACCGAACGTTTTGGGAACCCCGGGGTCCGGTTATGAAGAACTCGTCAAAACTCGCAGTTCTGGCCTATTCCGGCCTGTTTTCTATGCTATTAGTCACTGATTTTGGGTCCCGCTCTGATCCGAACGTTTCGGAAACCTGAGGATCCGGTAACGGGGAACTCGTCAAAACTAGCAGTTCTAGCCTATTCCCCGCCAGTTTTCCACGCTATTACTCACTGATTTTGGTTCCCGGTGCGATCCGAACGTTTCAGAAACCCCGGCGTCCGGTTACGGGGAACTCGTCAAAATCGCAATTTTGGCCTATTCCGGCCAGTTTTTATGCTATTAGTCACTGATTTTGGGTCCCGGTGTGATCCGAACATTTCGGAATCCCCGAGGTTCGGTTATAGGGATCTCGTAAAACTCCTAGTTCTCGCCTCATGTGGCCTGTTTTCTATGCTATTAGTCACGGATTTTGGTCCTCGTGCGATGTGAACGTTTCGGGAACCCCGGGGTCCGGTTATGGGGAACACGTCAAAACTCGCAGTTTTGGCCTATTCCGGCCAGTTTTGTATGCTATTAGTCACTGATTTTGGGTCCCGGTGTGACCCGAGCGTTTCCAGAACCTCGGGGTCCGCTTACGGGGAACTCGTCAAAACTCACAGTTTTGTCCTATTCCGGCCAGTTTTCTATCCTATTAGTCATTGATTTTGCGTCCTGATGCGATCCAAACGTTTAGGGAACCGTGGGGTCCGGTTACGGTGAACTCGTCAAAACTCGTAGTTTTGGCCTATTCTCGCGAGTTTGTACGCTATTACTCACTAATTTTGGGTCCCGCTGCGATCCGAACGTTTCGGAAACCCCGAGGTCCGGTCACAGGGAACTCGTCAAAACTAGCAGTTCTAGCCTATTCCCGCCAGTTTTCTACGCTATTACTCACTAATTTTGGGTGCCGGTGCGATCCGAACGTTTCGGAAACCCCGAGGGCCGGTTACGGGGAACTCGTCAAAATCGCAATTTTGGCCTATTCCGGCCAATTTTGTATGCTATTAGTCACTGATTTTGGGTCCCGATGTGTTCCGAACGTTTTCGGAATCCCCGAGGTTCGGTTACGGGGAACTCATCAAAACTCATAGTTTTGGCCTATTTCGGCTATTTTGTGTCCTATCAGTCATTGATTTTGATTCCCGATGCGATCAGAACGTTTAGGGAACCCCGGGGTCCGGTTATGCGGAACTCGTCACAACTTGCAGTTTTGGCCTATTCTGGCGAGTTTGTACGCCATTCCTCACTGATTTTGGGTCCCGCTGCGATCCGAACGTTTCGGGAACCCGGGGTCCGGTTACGTGGAGCTCGTCAAAACTCGTAGTTTTCGCCTATAATCGCGAGGTTTGTATGCTATTACTCACTGATTTTAGGTCCTCCTCCGATCCGAACGTTTCGGGAATCCCCAGGTCCCCTTACGGGGAACTCATCAAAACTCGCAATTCTATCCTATTTGGCCACGTTTTATGCTATTAGTCACTGATTTTGGGTCCTCCTGTGACCAAACGTTTTGGGAACCCCGGGGTCCGGTTACGAAGAACTCGTCAAAACTCGCAGTTTTGGCCTATTCCGGCCAGTTTTCTATGCTATTATTCACTGATTTTGGGTCCCGCTGTGATCGGAATGTTTCGAAAACCTATGGGTCCAGTTACGGGGAACTCGTCAAAACTAGCAGTTCTAGCTTGTTCCCGCCAGTTTGCTATGCTATTACTCATTGATTTTGGGTCCCGCTGCGATCCGAACATTTCGGAAACCCCGAGGTTCGGTTACGGGGGTCTCGTAAAACTCCTAGTTCTGGCATATTGTAGCCAGTTTTCTATGCTATTAGTCATGGATTTTGGGTCATCGTGCATTGTGAACGTTTCGGGAACCCCGGTGTCTGGTTACGGGGAACTCGTCAAAACTCGCAGTTTTGGCCTATTCCGGCCAATTTTGTATGCTATTAGTCACTGATTTTGGGTCGCGCTGTGACCCGAACGTTTCCGGAACCTCGGGGTCCGCTTACGGGGAACTCGTCAAAACTCACAGTTTTGGCCTATTCTAGCAAGTTTTCTATCCAATTAGTCATTGATTTTGGGTCCCGATGCGATCCGAACGTTAAGGGAACCCTGGGGTCCGGTTACGGGGAACTCGTCAAAACTCATAATTTTGGCCTATTTTGGCGAGTTTGTACGCTATTACTCACTGATTTTGGGTCCCGGTGTGATCCGAACATTTCGGAATCCCCGACGTTCGGTTACGGGGATCTCGTAAAACTCCTAGTTCTTGCCTATTTTGGCCAGTTTTCTATGCAATTAGTCATGAATTTTGGGTCCTCGTGCGATGTGAACGTTTCGGGAACCCCGGGGTCCGGTTACGGGGAACTCGTCAAAACTCACAGTTTTGGCCTATTCCGGCCAGTTTTGTGTCCTATCAGTCATTGATTTTTATTCCCGATGCAATCGGAACATTTAGGGAACCCCGGGGCCCGGTTATGCGGAACTCGTAAAAACTCGCAGTTTTGGCCTATTCTGGCGAGTTTGTACGCTATTACTCAGTGATTTTGGGTCCCGCTGCGATCCGAACGTTTTGGGAACCTCAGGGTCCGGTTACGTGGAACTCGTCAAAACTCAAAACTCGTTGTTTGGGCCTATACTCGCGAGGTTTGTATGCTATTACTTACTGATTTTGGGTCCTCCTCCGATCCGAACGTTTCGGGAACCCCGAGGTCCCGTTACGGGGAACTCGTCAAAACTCACAGTTCTAGCCTATTATAGCCAGGTTTGTATGCTATCAGTCGTAGATTTTGGGTCCTCCTGTGATCCAAACGTTTTGGGAACCCCTGGGTCCGGTTACGAAGAACTCGTCAAAACTCGCAGTTTTGGCCTATTCGGGCTAGTTTTCTGTTCCATTAGTCACTGATTTTGGGTCCCGATGTGATCCGAACGTTTTCGGAATCCCCGAGTTTCGGTTACGGGGAACTCATCAAAACTCATAGTTTAGGCCTATTTCGGCTAGTTTTGGGTCCTATCAGTCATTGATTTTGATACCCGATGCGATCGGAACGTTTAGGGAACCCCGTGGTCCGGTTATGCGAAACTCGTCAAAACTCGCAGTTTTGGCCTATTCTGGCGAGTTTGTACGCTATTACTCATTGATTTTGGGTCCCGCTGCGGTCCGAACGTTTTTGTAACCCCGGGGTCCGGTTATGCGGAACTCATCAAAACTCGCAGTTTTGGCCTATTCTGGCGAGTTTGTACGCTATTACTCCCTGATTTTGGGTCCTCCTCCGATCCGAATGTTTCGGGAACCCCGAGGTCCTGTTATGGGGAACTCATCAAAACTCGCAGTCCTAGCCTATTCTGGCCAGGTTTGTATGCTATTAGACACTGATTTTGGGTCCTTCTGTGACCGAACATTTTGGGAACCCCGGGGTCCGGTTACGAAGAACTAATCAAAACTCACAGTTCTATCCTATTCCGGCCTATTTTCTATGCTATTAGTCACTGATTTTGGGTCCCACTCTGATCCAAACGTGTCGGAAACCTGAGGGTCCGGTAACGGGGAACTCGTCAAAACTAGCAGTTCTAGCCTATTCCACGCCAGTTTTCCACGCTATTACTCACTGATTTTGGTTCCCGGTGCAATCCGAACGTTTCGGAAACCCCGGGGTTCGGTTACGGGGAACTCGTCAAAATCGTAATTTTGGCCTATTCTGGCCAGTTTTGTATGCTTTTAGTCACTGATTTTGGGTCCCGGTGTGATCCGAACATTTCAGAATCCCCGAGGTTCGGTTAGGGGAATCTCGTAAAACTCCTAGTTCTCGCCTCTTGTGGCCAGTTTTCTATGCTATTAGTCACGGATTTTGGTCCTCGTGCGATGTGAACGTTTCGGGAACCCCGGGGTCCGGTTATGGGGAACTCGTCAAAACTCGCAGTTTTGGCCTATTCCGGCCAGTTTTGTATGCTATTAGTCACTGATTTTGGGTCCCGTTGTGACCCGAATGTTTCCAGAACCTCGGGATCCGCTTACGGGGAACTCGTCAAAACTCACAGTTTTGGCCTATTCTAGCAAGTTTTCTATCCAATTAGTCATTGATTTTGGGTCCCGATGCGATCCGAACGTTTAGGGAACCCTGGGGTCCGGTTACGGGGAACTCGTCAAAACTCATAGTTTTGGCCTATTTTGGCGAGTTTGTACGCTATTACTCACTGATTTTGGGTCTCGCTGCGATCCGAACGTTTCGGGAACCCCGGGGTCCGGTAACGGGGAACTCGTCAAAACTCGCAGTTTTGGCCTATTGCGACCAGTTTTGTATGCTATTACTTACTGATTTTGGGTCCCGATGTGATCCGAATGTTTTGGGAACCCTTGGTCTGGTTACGGGGAACTCGTCAAAATCGCAATTTTGGCCTATTCTGGCCAGTTTTGTATGCTATTAGTCACTGATTTTGGGTCCCGATGTGATCCGAACATTTCGGAATCCCCGAGGTTCGGTTATGGGGATCTCGTAAAACTTCTAGTTCTCGCCTATTGTGGCCAGTTTTCTATGCAATTAGTCACGAATTTTGGGTCCTCGTGCGATGTGAACGTTTCGGGAACCCCGGGGTCCGGTTACGGTGAACTCGTGAAAACTCACAGTTTTGGCCTATTCCGGCCAGTTTTGTGTCCTATCAGTCATTGATTTTTATTCCCGATGCAATCGGAACATTTAGGGAACCCCGGGGCCCGGTTATGCGGAACTCGTAAAAACTCGCAGTTTTGGCCTATTCTGGCGAGTTTGTACGCTATTACTCACTGATTTTGGGTCCCGCTGCGATCCGAACGTTTTGGGAACCTCAGGGTCCAGTTACGTGGAACTCGTCAAAACTCAAAACTCGTAGTTTGGGCCTATACTCGCGAGGTTTGTATGCTATTACTTACTGATTTTGGGTCCTCCTCTGATCCGAACGTTTCGGGAACCCCGAGGTCCCGTTACGGGGAACTCGTCAAAACTCACAGTTCTAGCCTATTATAGCCAGGTTTGTATGCTATCAGTCGTAGATTTTGGGTCCTCCTGTGATCCAAACGTTTTGGGAACCCCTGGGTCCGGTTACGAAGAACTCGTCAAAACTCGCAGTTTTGGCCTATTCGGGCTAGTTTTCTGTGCCATTAGTCACTGATTTTGGGTCCCGATGTGATCCGAACGTTTTCGGAGTCCCCGAGGTTCGGTTACGGGGAACTCATCAAAACTCATAGTTTTGGCCTATTTCGGCTAGTTTTGGGTCCTATCAGTCATTGATTTTGATACCCGATGCGATCGGAACGTTTAGGGAACCCCGGGGTCCGGTTATGCGAAACTCGTCAAAACTCGCAGTTTTGGCCTATTCTGGCGAGTTTGTACGCTATTACTCATTGATTTTGGGTCCCGCTGCGGTCCGAACGTTTTTGTAACCCCGGGGTCCGGTTATGCGGAACTCATCAAAACTCGCAGTTTTGGCCTATTTTGGCGAGTTTGTACGCTATTACTCACTGATTTTGGGTCCTCCTCCGATCCGAATGTTTCGGGAACCCCGAGGTCCTGTTATGGGGAACTCATCAAAACTCGCAGTTCTAGCCAATTCTGGCCAGGTTTGTATGCTATTAGTCACTGATTTTGGGTCCTTCTGCGACCGAACGTTTTGGGAACCCCGGGGTCAGGTTACGAAGAACTAATCAAAACTCGCAGTTCTATCCTATTCCGGCCTATTTTCTATGGTATTAGTCACTGATTTTGGGTCTCACTCTGATCCAAACGTGTCGGAAACCTGAGGGTCCGGTAACGGGGAACTCGTCAAAACTAGCAGTTCTAGCCTATTCCCCGCCAGTTTTCCACGCTATTACTCACTGATTTTGGTTCCCGGTGCGATCCGAACGTTTCGGAAACCCCGGGGTTCGGTTACGGGGAACTCGTCAAAATCGTAATTTTGGCCTATTCTGGCCAGTTTTGTATGCTATTAGTCACTGATTTTGGGTCCCGGTGTGACCCGAACATTTCGGAATCCCCGAGGTTCGGTTATGGGGATCTCGTAAAACTCCTAGTTCTCGCCTCTTGTGGCCAGTTTTCTATGCTATTAGTCAGGGATTTTGGTCCTCATGCGATGTGAACGTTTCGGGAACCCCGGGGTCCGGTTATGGGGAACTCGTCAAAACTCGCAGTTTTGGCCTATTCTGGCCAGTTTTGTATGCTATTAGTCACTGATTTTGGGTCCCGTTGTGACCCGAACGTTTCCAGAACCTCGGGGTCCGCTTACGGGGAACTCGTCAAAACTCACAGTTTGGTCCTATTCCGGCCAATTTTCTATCCTATTAGTCATTGATTTTGCGTCCCGATGCGATCCGAACGTTTAGGGAACCGTGGGGTCCGGTTACGGGGAACTCGTCAAAACTCGTAGTTTTGGCCTATTCTGGCGAGTTTGTACGCTATTACTCACTAATTTTGGGTCCTGCTATGATCCGAACGTTTCGGAAACCCCGGGGTCCGGTCACAGGGAACTCGTCAAAACGAGCAGTTCAATTTCGGTTTTGGCCTATTTCGGTTAGTTTTGTGTCCTATCAGTCATTGATTTTGATACCCGCGATCGGAACGTTTAGGGACCGGGGTCCGGTTATGCGGAACTCATCAAAACTCGCAGTTTTGGCCTATTCTGGCGAGTTTGTACGCCATTCCTCACTGATTTTGGGTCCCGCTGCGATCCGAACGTTTCGGAAACCCCGTGGTCCGGTTACGTGGAGCTCGTCAAAACTCGTAGTTTTCGCCTATAATAGCGAGGTTTGTATGCTATTACTCACAGATTTTGGGTCCTCCTCCGATCCAAACGTTTCGGGAACCCCGAGGTCCCGTTATGGGGAACTCACCAAACTCGCAATTCTATCCTATTCTGGCCACGTTTTATGCTATTAGTCACTGATTTTGGGTCCTCCTGTGACCAAACATTTTGGGAACCCCGGGGTCCGGTTACGAAGAACTCATCAAAACTCGCAGTTTTGGCCTATTCCGGCCAGTTTTCAATGCTATTAGTCACTGATTTTGGGTCCCGCTGTGATCTAAATGTTTCGGAAACCTAAGGGTCCGGTTACGGGGAACTCGTCAAAACTAGCAGTTCTAGCTTGTTCCCGCCAGTTTGCTATGCTATTACTCACTGATTTTGGGTCCCGCTGCGATCCGAACATTTCGGAAACCCCGAGGTTCAGTTACGGGGATCTCGTAAAACTCCTAGTTCTCGTATATTGTGGCCAGTTTTCTATGCTATTTGTCACGGATTTTGGGTCCTTGTGCGTTGTGAACGTTTCGGGAACCCCGGTGTCTGGTTACGGGGAACTCGTCAAAACTCGCAGTTTTGGCCTATTTCGGCCAGTTTTGTTTGCTATTAGTCACTGATTTTGGGTCCCGCTGTGACCCGAACGTTTCCGGAACCTCGGGGTCCGCTTACGGGGAACTCGTCAAAACTCGTAGTTTTGGCCTATTCCGGCTAGTTTTCTATCCAATTAGTCATTGATTTTGGGTCCTGATGCGATCCGAACGTTTAGGGAACCCTGTGGTCCGGTTATGGGGAACTCGTCAAAACTCATAGTTTTGGCCTATTTTGGCGAGTTTGTACGCTATTACTCACTGATTTTCGGTCCGGCTGCGATCCGAACGTTTCGGGAACCCCGGGGATTCCGGTAACGGGGAACTCGTCAAAACTCACAGTGATCCGAATGTTTGGGAACCCATGGTCCGGTTACGGGGAACTCAACAAAACTCGCAGTTTTGGCCTATCCTGGCCAGGTATGTATGCTATTACTCACTAAATTTGGGTCCTCCTCCGATCCGAACGTTTCGGGACCCCGAGGGCCCGTTAGAGGGAACTCGTCAAAACTCACAGTTCTAGCCTATTCTCGCCAGGTTTGTATGCTTTAGTCATTGATTTTGGGTCCTCCTGAGATCCGAACATTTTGGGAACCCCGGGGTCCGGTTATGAAGAACCCGTAGAACTCGCAGTTTTTGCCTAGTCACGCCTGTTTTCTATGCTATTAGTCACTGATTTTGGGTCCCACTATGATCCGAACGTTTCGGAAACCTCAGGGTCCGGTTACGGGGAACTCGTCAAAACTAGCAGTTCTAGCATATTCCCGCCAATTTTCTATGCTATTACTCACTGATTTTGGGTCCCGATGCGATCCGAACGTTTCGGAAACCCCGGAGTCCGGTTACGGGGAACTCGTCGAAATCGCAATTTTGGCCTATTCCGACCAGTTTTGTATGCTATTAGTCACTGATTTTGGGTCCCGCTGTGATCCGAACATTTCAGAAACCCTGAGGTTCGGTTATGGGGATCTCATAAAACTCCTGGTTTTGGCCTATTGTGGCCAGTTTTCTATGCTATTAGTCACGGATTTTGGGTCCTCGTGCAATCTGAACGTTTTGGGAACCCCGGGGTCCGGTTACGGGGAACTCGTCAAAACTCGCTGTTTTGGCCTATTCCGGCTAGTTTTGTATGCTATTAGTAACTGATTTTGGTTCCCGCTGTGACACGAACGTTTTTAGAACCTCGGGTTCGCTTACGGGGAACTCGTCAAAATCGCAGTTTTGGCCTATTCCGGCCAGTTTTCTATCCTATTAGTCATTGATTTTGGGTCCCGATGCGATCCGAACGTTTAGGGAACCCTGGGGTCCGGTTATAGGGAACTCGTCAAAACTCGTAGTTTTGGCCTATTCTGGCGAGTTTGTTCGCTATTACTCACTGATTTTGGGTCGCGCTGCGATCCGAACCTTTCGGGAACCTTGGGTCCAATTACGGGGAACTCGTCAAAACTTGCAGTTTTGGCTTATTCCGTCCAGTTTTGTATGCTATTAGTCACTGATTTTGGGTCCCGATGTCATCTGAATGTTTCGGGAACCCTTGGTCCGGTTACGGGGAATTCGTCAAAACTCGCAGTTCTGGCTTATTCCGGCTAGTTTTTGTATGCTATTAGTCACTGATTTTGGTTACGAGGATCTCGTAAAACTCCTAGGTCTGGCCTATTGTGGCGAGTTTCCTATGCTATTAGTCACGGATTTTGGGTCCTCGTGCGATCTGAACGTTTCGGGAACCCCGGGGTCCGGTTAGAGGGAACTCGTCAAAACTCGCAGTTTTAGCCTATTCCGGCCAGTTTTGTATGCTATTAGTCACTAATTTTTGGTCCCGATGCGATCCGAACGTTTAGGGAACCACGTGGTCTGGTTACGGGGAACTCGTCAAAACTCACAGTTTTAGCCTATTCTGGCCAGTTTTGTATGCTATTAGTCACTGATTTTGGGTCCCGCTGTGATCCGAACATTTCGGAAACCCTGAGGTTCGGTTACGGGGATCTCGTAAAACTCCTAGTTTTGGCCTATTGTGGCCAGTTTTCTATGCTATTAGTCATGGATTTTGGGTCCTCGTGCGATCTGGACGTTTCGGGAACCCCGGGGTCCGGTTACGGGGAACTCGTCAAAACACGCAGTTTTGGCCTATTCCGGCCAGTTTTGTATGCTATTAGTCACTAATTTTGGTTCCGCTCTGACCCGAAAGTTTTCGGAACCTCGGGGTCCCCTTACGGGGAACTCGACAAAACTCGCAGTTTTGGCCTATTCGGGCCAGTTTTCTATCCTATTAGTCATTGATTTTGGGTCCCGATGCGATCCGAACGTTTAGGGAACCCCGGGGTCCGGTTACGAGGAACTCGTCAAAACTCATTGTTTTAGCCTATTCCGGCCAGTTTTGTATGCTATTAGTCACTGATTTTAGGTCCCGCTGTGACCCGAACGTTTCCGGAACCTCGGGGTCCTCTTACGGGGAACTCGACCAAACTCGCAGTTTTGGCCTATTCCGTCCAGTTTTCTATTCTATTAGTCATTGATTTTGGGTCCCGATGTGATCTGTACGTTTAGGGAACACTGGGGTCTGGTTACAGGGAACTCGTCAAAGCTCGCAGTTTTGGCCTATTCCATGTAGTTTTGTATGCTATTAGTCACTGATTTTGGGTCCTGCTGTGATCCGAACGTATCCGGAACCTCGGTGTCCGTTACGGGGAACTCGTCAAAACTCATAGTTTTGGCCTATCCCGGCCAGTTTTCTATCCTATTAATCATTGATTTTGGGTCCCGATGTGATCGGAACGTTTAGGGAACCCCGGGGTCCGATTATGCGGAACTCGTCAAAACTCGCAGTTTTGCCCTATTCTCGCGAGTTTGTGCGCTATTACTCACTAATTTTGGGTCCCGTTGCGATCCGAACATTTCGGGAACCCCGGGGTCCGGTTACATGGAACTCGTCAAAACTCGCAGTTCTAGCCTGTTCTGGCCAGGTTTGTATTCCATTAGTCATTGATTTTGGGTCCCGTTGTGATCCGAACATTTTGGAAACCCCGAGGCTCGGTTACGGGGATCTCGTAAAACTGCTAGTTTTGGCCTATTGTGGCCAGTTTTCCAGGCTATTAGTCATGGAGTTTGGGTCCTCGTGCGATCCGAACGTTTCGGGAACCCCGAGGTCCGGTTACGGTGAACTTGTGAAAACTCGCAGTTTTAGCCTATTCCGGCTAGTTTCGTATGCTATTAGTCACTGATTTTAGGTCCCGGTGTGACCCGAACGTTTCCGGAACCTCGGGGTCCCCTTACGGTGAACTCGAAAAAATTCGCAGTTTTGGCCTATTCCGGCCAGTTTTCTATCCTATTAGTCATTGATTTTGGGTCCCGATGCGATCGAAACATTTAGGGAACCCCGGGGTCCGGTTATGGGGAACTCGTCAAAACTCGCAGTTTTGGCCTATTCTAGCGAGTTTGTACGCTATTACTCACTGATTTTGAGTCCCGCTGCGATCCGAACGTTTCGGGAACCCCAGGGTCCGGTTACGTGGAACTGATCAAAACTTGCAGTTTTGGCCTATCCTGGCCAGGTTTGTATGCTATTACTCACTTATTTAGGGTCCTCCTCCGATCCGAACGTTTTAGGAACCCCGAGGTCCCGTTACGGGGAACTCGTCAAAACTCACAGTTCTAGCCTATTCTCGCCAGGTTTGTACGCTATTAGTCACTGATTTTGGGTCCTCCTGCGATCCGAACATTTTGGGAACCCAAGGGTCCGGGTATGAAGAACTCGTCAAAACTCGCTGTTTTGGCCTAGTGAGGCCAGTTTTCTATGCTATTAGTCACTGATTTTGGGTCCCACTGTGATCCGAACGTTTCGGAACCTCAGGGTCCGGCTACGGGGAACTCGTCAAAACTAGCAGTTCTAGCATATTCCCGCCAGTTTTCTATCCTATTACTCAGTCATTTTGGGTCCCGATGCGATCCGAACGTTTCGGAAACCCCGGGGTCCAGTTACAGGGAACTCGTCAAAATCGCAATTTTGGCCTTTTCAAGTCAGTTTTGTATGCTATTAGTCACTGATTTTGGGTCCCGCTGCGATCCGAACATTTCGGAAACCCTGAGGTGCGGTTACGGGGATCTCGTAAAACTCCTAGTTTTGGCCTATTGTAGCCAGTTTTCTATCCTATTAGTCATGGATTTTGGGTCCTCGTGCGATCTAAACGTTTCGGGAACCCCGGGGTCCGGTTACGGGGAACTCGTCAAAACTCGCATTTTTGGCCTATTCCGGCCAGTTTTGTATGCTATTAGTCACTGATTTTGGTTCCCGCTGTGACCCGAACGTTTCCGGAACCTCGGGGTCCGCTTACGCAGAACTCGTCAAAACTCGCAGTTTTGGCCTATTTCCGGCCGGTTTTCTATCCTATGAGCCATTGATTTTGGGTCCCGATGCGATCCTAATGTTTAGGGAACCATAGGATCCGTTACGGGGAACTCGTCAAAACTCGTAGTTTTGGCCTATTCTAGCGAGTTTGTTCGCTATTACTCACTGACTTTGGGTCCCGATGTGATCCGAATGTTTCGGGAACCCTTGGTCCGGTTACGGGGAACTAGTCAAAACTCACAGTTCTGGCCTATTCCGGCTTGTTTTGTATGCTATTAGTCACTAATTTTGGTTACGGAGATCTCGTAAAACTCCTAGTTTTGGCCTATTGTGGCCAGTTTTCTATGCTATTAGTCACGGATTTTGGGTCCTCGTGCGATATGAATGTTTCGGAAACCCCGGGGTCCTGTTACGGGGAACTCGTCAAAACTCGTAGTTTTAGCCTATTCCAGCCAGTTTTGTATGCTATTAGTCACTAGTTTTAGGTCCCGCTGTGACCCGAACATTTTCGGAACCTCGGGGTCCCCTTACGGGGAACTCGATAAAACTCATAGTTTTCGCCTATTTCGGCTAGTTTTCTATCCTATTAGTCATTGATTTTGGGTCCCGATGCGATCCGAACGTTTAGAGAACCCCGGGGTCCGGTTACGGGGAACTCGTCAAAACTCACAATTTTAGCCTATTTCGGCCAGTTTTGTATGCTATTAGTCACTGATTTTAGGTCCCGCTGTGACCCGAACGTTTCCGAAACCTCGGGGTCCCCTTACGGGGAACTCGACAAAACTTGCAGTTTTAGCCTATTCCTTCTAGTTTTCTATCCTATTAGTCATTGATTTTGGGTCCGGATGTGATCCGAACGTTTAGGGAACCCCGGGGTCCGGTTATGCGGAACTCGTCAAAACGCGCAGTTTTGGCCTATTCTGTCGAGTTTGTACGCTATTACTCACTGATTTTGGGTCCCGCTGCAATCCGAACGTTTCGGAAACCCAGGGTGTGGTTACGTGGAACTCGTCAAAACTCGCAGTTTTGGCCTATACTGGCCAGGTTTTATGCTATTACTCACTGATTCTGGGTCCCGTTGCGATCGAACGTTTCGGGAACCGCGAGGTTCCGTTACGGGGAACTCGTCAAAACTCGCAGTTCTAGCCTATTCTAGCGAGGTTTGTATTCTATTAGTCATTAATTTTAGGTCCCGATGCGATTCAAACGTTTATGGAACCCTGGGGTCCGGTTGCGGGGAACTCGTCAAAATTCGTAGTTCTGGCCTATTCTGGCGATTTTGTACACTATTACTCACTCATTTTGGGTCCTGATGCGATCCGAACGTTTGGGAAACCCCGGGGTCCGGTTACTCGTCAAAATCGCAATTTTGGCCTACTCCGCCCAGCTATGTATGCTATTAGTCACTGATTCTGGGTCCCGTTGTGATCCGAACATTTCGAAAGCCCCGAGGTTCGGTTTCGGGGAACTCGTAAAACTCCTAGTTTTGGCCTGTTGTGGCCAGTTTTCTAGGCTATTAGTCACGGATTTTGGGTCCTTGTGCGATCCGAACATTTCGGGAACCTCGGGGTCCGGTTACGGGGAACTCGGTAAAACTCGCAGGTTTAGCCTATTCCGGCCAGTTTTGTATGCTATTAGTCACTGATTTTAGGTCCCGGTGTGACCCGAACATTTCCGGAACATCGGGTCCCCTTACGGGGAACTTGACAAAACTCGCAGTTTTGGCCTGTTCCGGCCAATTTTCTATCCTATTAGTCCTTGATTTTGGATCCCGTTGTGATTCGAACGTTTAGGGAACCCTGGAGTCCGGTTACTGGGAACTCGTCAAAACTCGCAGTTTTGGCCTATTCCGTCTAGATTTGTATGCTATTAGTCACTGATTTCAGAAACCCCGAGGATCGGTTACGGGGATCTGTAAAACTCTTAGTTTTGGCCTATTGTGTCCAGTTTTCTATGCTATTAGTCACGGATTTTGGGCCCTCGTGCGATCTGAACGTTTCGGGAACCCCGGGGTCTGGTTACGAGGAACTCGTCAACACTCGCAGTTTTAGCCTATTCCGGCTAGTTTTGTATGCTATTAGTCACTAATTTTAGGTCCCGTTGTGACCCGAATGTTTCCGAAACCTCGGGGTCCCCTTATGGGGAACTCGTCAAAACTCGTAGTTTTGGCCTATTCCGGCCAGTTTTCTATCCTATTAGTCATTGATTTTGGGTCCCGATGCGATCCGAATGTTTAGGGAACCCTGGGGTCCGGTTACGGGCGACTCGTCAAAACTCGTAGTTTTGGCCTATTCTCGCGAGTTTGTACGCTATTACTCAGTGATTTTGGGTCTCGCTGCGATCCGAACCTTTCGGGAACCTCGGGGTCCAATTACGGGGAACTCGTCAAAACTCACAGTTTTGGCCTATTCTGGCCAGTTTTGTATGCTATTAGTCACTAATTTTGGGTCCCGGTGTGATCCGAATGTTTCGTGAACCCTTCGTCCGGTTACGGGGAACTCGTCAAAACTCGTAGTTTTGGCCTATTCTGGCTAGTTTTGTATGCTAAGTCACTGATTTTGGGTCCCGCTGTGATCCAAACATTTTCGGAACCTCGGGGTCCGGTTACGGGGAACTCGTCAAAACTCATAGTTTTGGCCTATTCCGGCCAGTTTTCTATCCTATTAGTCATTGATTTTGGGTCCCGATGCGACCGGAACATTTAGGGAACCCCGGGGTCCGGTTATGCGGAACTCGTCAAAACTCGCAGTTTTGTACGCTATTACTTACTAATTTTGGGTCCCGCTGCGATCCGGTTACGGGGAACTCCGGGGTTCGGTTACAAGGAACTCGTCAAAACTCACAGCTTTGGCCTATTCCGACCAGTTTTGTACGCTATTAGTCATTGATTTTGGGTCCGGATGTGATCTGAATGTTTCGGGAACCCTTGAACCGGTTACGGGGAACTCGTAAAAACTCGCAGTTTTGGCCTATCCCGGTTAGTTTTGTATGCTATGAGTCACTGATTTTGGGTCCCGCTGTGATCCTAACGTTTTCGTAACCTCGGGGTACTCACAGTTTTGGCCTATTCCGGAAAGTTTTCTATCCTATTAGTCATTGATTTTGGGTCCCGATGCGATCGGAACATTTAGGTAACGCCGGGGTCCGGTTATGTGGAACTCATCAAAACTCGCAGTTTTGGCCTATAGTGGCCAAGTCTGTATGCTATTACACACTGATTTTCGGTCCTCCTCTCATCCGAACGTTATGGGAACCCCGAGGTCCCATTACGGGGAACTCGTCAAAACTCGCACTTCTTGCCTATTGTGGCCAGGTTTGTATTCTATTAGTCACTGAATTTGGGTCCTCGTGTGATCCGAACGTTTTGTGAACCCCGGGGTCCGGTTAAGAAGAACTCGTCAAAACTCCCAGTTTTGGCCTATTCCGGCCAGTTTTCTTTGCTATTAGTCACTGATTTTGGTTCCCGCTGTGATCCGAACGTTTCGGAAACCTCAGGGTCCGGTTACGGGGAACTCGACAAAACATGCAGTTCTAGCCTATTCCCGCCAGTTTTCTATGCTATTACTCACTGATTTTGGGTCCCGATGTGATCCGAACGTTTCGGAAACCCCGGGGTCCGGTTACGGGGAACTCATCAAAACTCCTAGTTTTGGCCTATTTCGGCCAGTTTTGTATGCTATTAGTCACGATTTTGGGTCCTCGTGCGATCTGAACGTTTTGGGAACCCCGGAGTCCGGTTACGGGGAACTCGTCAAAACTCACAGTTTTGGCCTATTCCGACCAGTTTTGTACGCTATTACTCACTGATTTTGGATCCCCTTGCGATCCGAACCTTTCGGGAACCCCGGGATCCGGTTACGGGAAACTCGTCAGAACTCGTAGTTTGGCCTATTGCGGCTAGTTTTGTATGCTATTAGTAACTGATTTTGGGTCCCAATGTGATCCAAATGTTTCGAGACCCTTCGTCGGGTTATGGGGAACTCGTCAAAACTCACAGTTTTGGCCTATTCCGGCTAGTTTTGTATGCTATTAGTCACTGATTTTGGGTCCCGTTGTGATCTGAACTTTTCCAGAACCTCGGGGTCCGGTTACGGGGAACTCGTCAAAACTCATAGTTTTGGCCTATTCCGGCCAGTTTTCTATCCTATTAGTCATTGATTTTGGGACCCGATGCGGTCGGAACATTTAGAGAACCCCGGGGTCCGGTTATGCGGAACTCATCAAAACTCGCAGTTTTGGCCTATTCCGGCGAGTTTGTACGCTATTACTCACTAATTTTGGGTCCCGCTGCTATCCGAACGTTTCGGGAACCCCTGGGTCCGGTTACATGGAACTCGTCAAAACTCGTAGTTTTGGCCTATACTAGCCAGGTTTGTATGCTATTAGTCTCTGATTTTGGGTCCTCCTCCGATCCGAATGTTTTGGGAACCCCGAGGTCCCGTTACGGGGAAATCGTCAAAACTCGCAGTTCTAGCCTATTCTGGCGAGGTTTGTATGCTATTAGTCTCTGATTTTGGGTCCTCGTGCGATCCAGACGTTTTGGGAACCCCAAGGTCCGGTTACGAAGAAATCATCAAAACTCGCAGTTTTGGCCTATTCCGGCTAGTTTTATATGCTATTAGTCACTCAATTTGGGTCCCGCTGTGATCCGAACGTTTCGGAAACCTCAGGGTCCGGTTATGGGGAACTCGTCAAAATTAGTAGTTCTAGCCTATTCTCGCCAGTTTTCTATCTTATTACTCACTAATTCTGGGTCCCGATACGATCCGAACATTTCGGGAACCCCGGGGTCCGATTACGGGGAACTCGTCAAAATCGAAATTTTGGCCTATTCCGGCCAGTTTTATATGCTATTAGACATTGATTTTGGGTCCCGCTATGATCCGAACATTTCGGAAACCCCGAGGTTCGGTGACAGGGATCTCGTAAAACTCCTAGTTTTGGCCTATTGTGGCCAGTTTTCTATGGTATTAGTCACGGATTTTGGTACCTCGCGTGATCTGAATGTTCCACGAACCGCGGGGTCCGGTTACGGGGAAGCCGTCAAAACTCGCAGTTTTGTCCTATTCTAGCGAGTTTCGTATGCTATTAGTCTCTGATTTTGGGACCCGTTGTGACCCGAACATTTCCGGAAACTCGGTGTCCGCTTACGGGGAACTCGTCAAAACTCGCAGTTTTGGCTTATTCCGGCCAGTTTTCTATCCTATTAGTCATTGATTTTCGGTCCTTATGCGATCCGAACGTTTAGGGAACCCTGGGGTACGGTTACGGGGAACTCGTCAAAACTCGTAGATTTGGCCTATTCTGGCGAGTTTGGACGCGATTACTCACTGATTTTGGGTCCCGTTGCGATACGAACCTTTCGGGATCCCCGGTGTTCGGTTACGTGGAACTCGTCAAAACTCACAGTTTTGGCCTATTTTAGCCAGGTTTGTATGCTATTACTCACTGATTTAGGGTCCTCCTCCGATCCGAACGTTTCGGGAACCCCGAGGTCCCGTTACGGGGAACCGTCAAAACTCACTGTTCTAGCCTATTCTCGCCAGGTTTGTACGCTATTAGTCAATGATTTTGGGTCCTCCTGCGATCCGAATGTTTTGGCAACCCAAGGGTCCGGGTATGAAGAACTCGTCAAAACTCGCTGTTTTGGCCTAGTCAGGCCAGTTTTCTATGCTATTAGTCACTGATTTGGGTCCCACTGTGATCCGAACGTTTCGGAACCTCGGGGTCCGGCTACGGGGAACTCGTCAAAACTAGCAGTTCTAGCATATTCCCGCCAGTTTTCTATCCTATTACTCACTGATTTTGGGTCCCGATGCGATCCGAACGTTTTGGAAACCCCGGGGTCCAGTTACAGGGAACTCGTCAAAATTGCAATTTTGGCCTATTCAAGTCAGTTTTGTATGCTATTAGTCACTGATTTTGGGTCCCGCTGCGATCCGAACATTTCGGAAACCCTGAGGTGCGGTTACGGGGATCTCGTAAAACTCCTAGTTTTGGCCTATTGTAGCCAGTTTTCTATCCTATTAGTCACGGATTTTGGGTCCTCGTGCGATCTAAACGTTTCGGGAACCCCGGGGTCCGGTTACGGGGAACTCGTCAAAACTCGCAGTTTTGGCCTATTCCGGCCAGTTTTGTATGCTATTAGTCACTGATTTTGGTTCCCGCTGTGACCCGAACGTTTCCGGAACCTCGGGGTCCGCTTACGCGGAACTCGTCAAAACTCGCAGTTTTGGCCTATTTCCGGCCAGTTCTCTATCCTATTAGTCATTGATTTTGGGTCCCGATGCGATCCGAATGTTTAGGGAACCCTAGGGTCCGTTACGGGGAACTCGTCAAAACTCGTAGTTTTGGCCTATTCTAGCGAGTTTGTTCGCTATTACTCACTGATTTTGGGTCCCGATGTGATCTGAATGTTTCGGGAACCCTTGGTCCGGTTACGGGGAAATAGTCAAAACTCACAGTTCTGGCCTATTCCGGCTAGTTTTGTATGCTATTAGTCACTGATTTTGGTTACGGAGATCTCGTAAAACTCCTAGTTTTGGCCTATTGTGGCCAGTTTTCTAAGCTATTAGTCACGGATTTTGGGTCCTCGTGCGATATGAATGTTTCGGGAACCCCGGGGTCCGGTTACGGGGAACTCGTCAAAACTCGTAGTTTTAGCCTATTCCAGCCAGTTTTGTATGCTATTAGTCACTGATCTTAGGTCCCGCTGTGACCCGAACATTTCCGGAACCTCGGGGTCCCCTTACGGGGAACTCGACAAAACTCACAGTTTTCGCCTATTTCGGCCAGCTTTCTATCCTATTAGTCATTGATTTTGGGTCCCGATGCGATCCGAACGTTTAGGGAACCCCGGGGTCCGGTTACGGGGAACTCGTCAAAACTCACAATTTTAGCCTATTTCGGCCAGTTTTGTATGCTATTAGTCACTGATTTTAGGTCCCGCTGTGACCCGAACGTTTCCGAAACCTCGGGGTCCCCTTACGGGGAACTCGACAAAACTTGCAGTTTTAGCCTATTCCGTCTAGTTTTCTATCCTATTAGTCATTGATTTTGGGTCCCCATGTGATCCGAACGTTTAGGGAACCCCGGGGTCCGGTTATGCGGAACTCGTCAAAATTCGCAGTTTTGGCCTATTCTGTCGAGTTTGTACGCTATTACTCACTGATTTCGGGTCCCGCTGCAATCCGAACGTTTCGGAAACCCAGGGTCCGGTTACGTGGAACTCGTCAAAACTCGCAGTTTTGGCCTATACTGGCCAGGTTTGTACGCTATTACTCACTGATTTTGGGTCCCGCTGCGATCCGAACGTTTCGGGAACCCGAGGTCCCGTTACGTGGAACTCGTCAAAACTCCCAGTTCTAGCCTATTGTGGCCAGGTTTGTATGCTATTACTCACTGATTTTGGGTCCTCCTCTGATCCGAACGTTTCGGGAACCCCGAGGTTCGGTTACGGGGAACTCATCAAAAATCGCAGTTGTAGCCTATTCAGACCAGGTTTGTATGCCATTAGTCACGGATTTCGGTTCCTCCTACGATCCGAACATTTTGGGAACCCCGGGGTCCGGTTATGAATAACTCCTCAAAACTCGTAGTTTCAGCCTATTCCGGCCAATTTCTATGCTATTAGTCACTGATTTTGTGTCCCGCTGTGATCTGAACTTTTCCAAAAACTCAATGTCCGGTAACGGGGAACTCGCCAAAACTCGCAGTTCTAGCCTATTCCCGCCAGTTTTCTATCCTATTAGTCACTGATTTTGGATCCCGATACGATCCCAACGATTCGGGAACCCCGGGGCCCGGTTACGGGGAACTCGTCAAAATCGCAATTTTGGCCTATTCCGGCCAGTTTGTATGCTATTAGTCACTAATTTTGTGCCCCGGTATGATCCGAACGTTTAGGGAACCATCAGGTTCGGTTACAGGAACTCGTCAAAAGTCCTGGTTTTGGCCTATTGTGGCCAGTTTTCTATGCTATTACTCACTGATTTTGGGTCCCGCTGCGATCCGAATGTTACGGGAACCCCGGGGTCCGGTTACGGGGAACTCGTCAAAACTCGCATTTTGGACTATTTCGGCCAGTTTTGTATGCTATTAGTCATTGAATTTGGGTCCCGATGTGATCTGAATGTTTCGGGAACCCTTTGACCGGTTACGGGGAACTCCTCAAAACTCGCAGTTTGGCCTATTCCAGCTAGTTTTGTATGCTTAGTCTCTGATTTTGGGTCCCGTTGTGATCCTAACTTTTCTGGAACCTCGGGGTCCGGTTACGGGGAACTGGTCAAAAGTCGCAGTTCTAGCCTATTCCGACCAGTTTTATATGCTATTAGTCACTGATTTTGGGTCCCGCTGTGATCCGAACATTTCGGAAACCCCGAGGTTCGGTTACGGGGATCTCGTAAAACTCCTAGTTTTGGCCTATTGTGGCCAGTTTTCTATGCTATTAGTCACGGATTTTGGGTCCTTGTGCGATTTGAACTTTTCGGGGACCCCAAAGTCCGGTTACGGGGAACTCGTCAAAACTCATAGTTTTGGCCTATTCCGGCCAGTTTTGTATGCTATTAGTCACTGATTTTGGGTCCCAGTGTGACCCGAACATTTCTGGAACCCCGGGGTCCGCTTACGGGAAACTCGTCAAAACTCACAGTTTTGGCCTATTCCGGCCAATTTTATGTGCTATTAGTCATTGATTTTGGGTCCCCTCGCGATCCGAACGTTTCGGGAACCCCGGGGTCCGGTTATGGGGAAGTCGTCAAAACTAGCAGTTTTGGCCTATTCTGGCGAGTTTGGCCGCTATTACTCACTGATTTTTGGTCCCGCTGCGATCCGAACCTTTGGGAACCCCGGGGTCCGGTTAAGGGGAACTCGTCAAAACTCGCAGTTTTTGCCTATTCTGGCCAGTTTTGTATGCTATTAGTCACTGATTTTGGGTCCCAATGTGAGCCGAATGTTTCGGGACCCTTGGTCCGGTTACGGGGAACTCATCAAAACTCACAGTCTTGGCCTATTCCAGCTAGTTCTCTATCCTATTAGTCATTGATTTTGAGTCCCGATGTGATCCGAACGTTTCCGGAACCTCGGGGTTCGGTTACGGGGAACTCGTCAAAACTCACAGTTTTGGCCTATTCCGGCTAGTTTTCTATCTATTAGTCATTTATTTTGGGTCTCGATGCGATCGGAAAGTTTTGAGAACCCCGGGGTCCGGTTATGCGGAACTCGTCAAAACTCGAAGTTTTGGCCTATTCCGGCGAGTTTGTACGCTATTACTCACTGATTTTGGGTCCCGCTGCTATCCGAACGTTTCGGGAACCCCGGGGTCCGGTTACATGGAACTCGTCAAAACTCGCAGTTTTGGCCTATTCTTGCGAGGTTTGTATGCTATTAGTCTAATTTTGGGTCCTCCTCTGATCCGAACGTTTCGGGAACCCGAGGTCTCGTTACGGGGAAATTGTCAAAACTCGCAGTTCTAGCCTATTCTGGCGAGGTTTGTACGCAATTAGTCTCTGATTTTGGATCTTCGTGCGATCCGAACGTTTTGGGAACCCCAAGGTCCGGTTACGAAGAATTCGTCTAAACTCGTAGTTTTGGCCTATTCCGGGTAGTTTTCTATGCTATTAGTCACTCAATTTGGGTCCCGCTGTGATCCGAACGTTTTGGAAACCTGAGGGTCCGGTTACGGGGAACTCGTCAAAACTAGCAGTTCTAGCCTATTCTCGCTAGTTTTCTATGCTATTTCTCAGTGATTCTGGGTCCCGATGCGATCCGAACGTTTCGGAAACCGCGAGGTCCGGTTACGGGGAACTCGTCAAAATCGCAATTTTGGCCTATTCCGACCAGTTTTGTATGCTACTAGTCATTAATTTTTGGGTCCCGCTATGATCCGAACATTTCGGAAACCCCGAGGTCCGGTTACGGGGATCTCGTAAAACTCCTAGTTTTGGCCTATTGTGGCTAGTTTTCTATGCTATTAGTCATGGATTTTGGTACCTCGCGCGATCTGAACGTTTCGGGAACCCCAAGGTACGGTTTTGGCCTATTCCGACCAGTTTTGTATGCTATTAGTCACTGATTTTGGGACCCGCTATGACCCGAACGTTTCAAGAAACTCGGGGTCCGCTTGCGGGGAACTCGTCGAAACTCGCAGTTTTGGCCTATTCCGGCCAGCTTTCTATCCTATTAGTCATTGATTTTGGGTCCCGATGCGATCCGAACGTTTAGGGAACCCTGGGGTCCGGTTACGGGGAACCCATCAAAACTCATAGTTTTGGCCTATTCTCGCGAGTTTGGATGCTATTACTCGCTGATTTTGGGTCCCGCTGCGATACGAACCTTTCAGGAACCTCGGGGCTCGGTTACGTGGAACTCGTCAAAACTCACAGTTTTGGCCTATTTTAGCCAGGTTTCTATGCTATTACTCACTAATTTTTGGTCCTCCTCCGATCTGAACGTTTCGGGAACCCCGAGGTACGGTTACGGGGAACTCGTCAAAACTCACAGTTTTAGCCTATTCTTGCTAGGTTTGTATGCTATTAGATACTGATTTTGGGTCCCCCTGCGATCCAAACGTTTTGGGAACCCCGGTGTCCACTTACGAAGAACTCGTCAAAACTCGCAGTTTTGGCCTATTCCGACCAATTTTGTATGCTATTAGTCACTGATTTTGGGTCCCCCTGTGATCCAAACGTTTCGGAAACCGCAGGGTCCGGTTACGGGGAACTCATCAAAACACGTAGTTTTGGCCTATTCCGGATAGTTTTGTATGCACTCACTGATTTTGGGTCCCAATGTGATCCGAATATTTCGGGAGCCCTTGGGTCCGGTTACGGGGAACTCGTCAAAATCAGAGTTTTGGCCTATTCCGGCCAGTTTTCTATGCTATTAGTCACCGAATTTGTGTCCCGCTATGATCTGAACGTTTCAGAAACCTCGGGGTCCGGTTACGGGGAACTTGTCAAAACATGTAGTTCTAGTCTATTCCCGCCAGTTTTCTATCCTATTAGTCACTGATTTTGGGTCCCGATGCGATCCGAATGTTTCGGGAACCCTAGGGTCCCGTTACGGGGAACTCCTCAAAATCGCAATTTTGGCCTATTCTGGCCAGTTTTGTATGCTATTAGACACTGATTTTGGGTCCCGCTGTGATCCGAACGTTTCGGGAACCCCGAAGTTTGGTTACGTGGAACTCGTCAAAACTCCTAGTTTTGGCCTATTGTGGCCAGTGTTCTATGCTATTAGTCACGGATTTTGGCTCCTCTTGCAATCCGAACGTTTAGGGAACCCCGCGGTCCGGTTACACGGAACTCGTCAAAACTCCCAGTTTTGGCCTATTCCGGCCAGTTTCGTAAGCAAGATGATATAAGCAAGCTAAAAACATAGCTCTACTAATTCAAAAAATTAAAAGGAGCTGCACATGATCGATGAAGCAACGGCTGCAGACGCAAGATCGTGGAGATTTACATTTTTTCAATACTCGATGCAACATCAGCAAGTAAACGCAAAGTGGCACTTGATTTAGCTGCATCAGACTTTCGATCAGCAACATTAACTTCATTACAACCATCTTGGTCACAACCACTTTTTTTAGAATCCTTAAACTCATCAACAACTACAGAAAAAAGGTAAAAATAGAAGCACAATTTTAAAAGGGAAACTAAAGTTACTTGTGAAAACACAAAAAGCCAAATGTAGTACTATAAAAATAACAAGATGGATTTCCAGGTAAAACAATCCATAAATAGAAAATAGCAAGGAGTTGAACAAAAACAAGCAAAAGAAGTGAACCAAAAGTTCATCTAGACCTAACAAGGCAGGAAAAAAAAAGAACTACCTGAAGTTCAAGAAACTTCCACAATAAAAATAGTAAACAGAAAACCAAAAGTTAAACTTTGTGACTAAGGAAGTTTTACATAAAACAAATACAGCATGAGAAGTGAACCAATGGACAAAAATGCAACAAAAGGAATAAATATGAAGTTACCGTGAAAAAAGGAAACTTTGTACAAAAAATGTAAATATAAGCAACGTACTAAATTTAAAAACGCCAAAAAGTACAAACACACTAAATGAGAACGTTCACTCGTAATTCCACCAAAAATCTACTAAGACAATCTCTGCTTACTCTATCTAAGGTACATACACATCAACTATATAAGAAGTTCAACATGTCAAACATCGACAGTCCAACAACACAACGAGGTGAAGATAAGGGTAGCCATATCAAAGAAAACTCTTATAAGAAGTTCAACATGTCAAACATCGGTAGTCCAACAACATAACCAGGTCAAGATAAGGGTAGCCATATCAGAAAACTTATATAAGAAGTTCAACATGTCAAACATTGGCAGTTCAACAACATAACCAGGCTAAAATAAGGGAAGCCATATCAAAGAAAACTCGTATTCAAAAGATAAAGATGCATATGCATAAACATACCTGAAGAAGTATCTGAAGCCATCACAACACCACTCACTCGTGTAAGGATACTGCTAGCCCTATATCCACCTACAAAAAACAAAACACATGAAACATAAGAAAAAAATATCATTAGCAAGAAGAAAATCAAACAAGTAGTACAAAAAAGCAACTAAATAAAATACTAGAACAAAACAACTAAAATCGCACCTACAACTATGAAGATAAACAACAACACATCAAGGCAAAGCAAATGCACAAAAAATGGTATTCATAAAACTATCACTATGTCACATACACAAGCTAGACTGCCAAATCAATAAGAAGAAAGGATAAATCTACAACAGATCTAGCAACGGCCAAAAGAAGACACACTCTTTGCTACATACATCTCACATCTAAAAACACCCACACCGAAATGGAATCCACACAATACTACAAGACATACACGAAAACGAAGAATCTAACCACCACCTACACAATAGAAAATCCCTACCTACACTTGCATTCAAACATCAGGAGAAAATGGGGGCGCGCGCATGCTAGAGTGCACAGAAGAAACGCGATGGATCCGACGAATCATAACAGCGAGCGTTGGGAGGGGAGGCGGCAAATGTACCTCTCCGGACGATGCTGAAAAACAGATCTGGAGCGGTTTTTCCACCCTCCCCCCACGACGCCAGACGGTTGCCGCCTTCGCTTCAACCCAAAACAAAATGGCCCCGAGCGAGGGAGAGCACGGCGTCGGGCAGAAACAAGAGCGGGGTGTGTGCGCGGGTTACTCCACCCACGAGCGCACGACACTACAACAAATATTTCGGTGGGAGGGGAGCGTAAGACAGAGAGGCTCAAAGAGAGCGAGCAAGCAGAGGGGTTTTTTGGTCGAGTGAATGCAAAAATATAGGGATTTCTGTCAAAGGGTCTTCTGGAGACACCGAGAGACACCTAGAGACAGAGGTGTAAATAGAACATTAACTCATCCAACCACAAAAAGATACATCAATTATAACAAAAAAGCAACATTTTCAACAACACTACAAATAAAAATGCACAACTTTAAAAAGGTAAAAGTAAGAACACCAAAACACAGAAATAAAAAATAAAAAATGGAGCACACTGCTGCATCATTCTGTAACTGTGAAAAATCCAGAAGTTCAACCATGACTAACAAGAGAGTCCAAGTTTTACAACAAAACGTGGATGATCCAACAGCTGAGCACGAACAATTTTGTAAGAATCACAAATCATGTGCTTCTACCTAAAACACGTCCGTCAAAAAATCGAAACGCTTTGCCAAATAACTTCACACAACCAAAAAAATATAGAATCAATTTCCAAAACAAAAAACCAAAAAACCCGTGCAACAGCCCCATTGGCGGAACAAACCCTAAATCACCCAAATTCGAAGTGTAGGAACAAAACCGACAAAAATTGACGATGAAGTAATGCATAAATTTCACTAAAATACGCGAATCAGCGAGAAATCTACACAGTAAAACATGAATACAACAGAAGAGGATGAAACCACTACCGCGGATGAAGAACACAAAACGAAGTCAAATCTACCAGAAATAACAAGAAATTGTCCATGAAACTCATAACTAAATTGAATTACAATCGTGTTAGAGGTTCTAGAACATCGAGAACATGCATTAAACTTGTAAACCGCACAAGTTCGTCATGTCCCTGACAGCAGATCCGCTAAGGAACGAGATTCAGAACCAAGATGACCATTTAGATACTACAAAGCATATCTGGATTACTCTTACATCACCAACAACATGACACATGAGAACAAAACGCGCGAGGAGCCACGATTGCGAAGATAGCACGAAGGTCGGGTTCGTACAGACAGAAGTTCAGGTAGAAAAAGAAAGGAAGTTCAACCGAGGATCAGAATACTATTCTGATCCGAGGATTATAATAGCATTTATATATATATATATATATGATTTTTTGGCTCGGAATCACGCTGAACAGAGCCACATGGTCCTCACAAGCCATCAGG
Source organism: Hordeum vulgare subsp. vulgare (assembly GCF_904849725.1). Lineage (NCBI taxonomy): Eukaryota > Viridiplantae > Streptophyta > Magnoliopsida > Poales > Poaceae > Hordeum > Hordeum vulgare. The sequence goes on from NC_058520.1 coordinate 562,941,136, forward strand.
GCGTGGCAAGGGGGGTGGCCGCAAATCATTACCGGCGCGTGCTATCAAGGAGGAGCCACCATCCTCATCACGCTACCATGCCAAGCGGGAGATGGTGTATCCATTCTGACGTGTCAAGAAGGATCCCGCTCCCCCACACAACCATGGCGGCATCCATATTGGACACAACGTGAAAGAGGATCCCCCTCGATGCACGCGTGTAGGAGGAGCCCGCGTCCCCGCTCCGCCGCAATTGGCACGTCAAGGTGCAGCCCTCGATTGCTTCATCACCACCACGGAGATGGTCGATGGCTTGACGACAAACTCACCAAGATTGACGAGGACTGGTCGCTTAGCGACTCCTCCATGAACTCCGACAAGGCAAGGTCGTAAACAGAGATATGTAGGTGTTGTCGTCATTGGCCGCGACCGCCCTCCCCACCGCGCATGAGGAGGCGGAGCGGTTCTGCCGCGATATCGGCCACACAAGGTTGTTGCGGCCCTCCCGCACCCTACCGTCGCTGGAGTGACGATGATGACGGCACGAACGACGTCGATAGTGGAGCAATATAGGGTGGCCACGCCTACGATGTGGTCGCCCTATATAAGTTTTTGTTAATTTTAGTTAAATGGTTGACATATCAAACTTTTTATGTAAATTATGTTCTAACGTGATTGAAATGAGTCGTATTTGTTTAAATTTTGTCCAGATTGTTTAAACCATGTTTAAATGTTTGTGAGTAGTGTTGGATGACCGGCTTTCGCATCCCTATCCACGGACTGCCCCCTGTCCGCGAACGGATGCGATGTCTGGTTTGTGGGTCAGTGTTGGAGATGTCCTTAAAGATTTATTTTTTCTTCTGAAATTGTTACATGGACCTAAAGCTCACCCCATGTTTCAACATTCCCTTCTCGTAGACTTCCCATGTGGTGACGGTGCTAGCAACTGGTTCAATGGGCTGCCGACGGGGTTGCTTGTGTGTGACTCCATATTATCGCGTCGGACGTAATGCCATGTAAACCGTTCACCCCAATTGTCAAGGCACTCTACGATTCCCTCTCTTCCTAAGTACTTTTAAAACTTTCATTAGGGCTAAATATAAAGTAAAATGAATGAATCTATACTCTAAAGTATGTCTATATACATCCGTATATAGTTACCTAGTGAAACCTTTTAAAAGACTTATATTTAGAAATGAAGAATATACTTTATGTGTCATGTGAACATGTTAATGATACGTCCATTTTGCATCATGTTTTCATGTTGATATTTATCGCTTCTTTTGCTGTTATTTCATTTCACAGTACTGTTCTTATGCCTTTTCTCTCTTATTTTGCAAGGTTTACATGAAGAGGGAGAATACCGGCAGCTAGAATTCTGGCCTGAAAGTGGAGCAAAGTTGAGATACCTATTCTGCGCAACTCCAAACGCCGTGATAATCAACGGAGATTTTTTTCCCAATTTATAAAAATACTGGGCCGAAGAAGTGCCGGAGGGGCACCACGGGGTACCCACAAGCCTGCACGGCACGGCCACCCCCCTAGGTCGTGCCATGGGGGCTTGTGGGCAGCCCACTAGCCCACTGGCCCCTGCTACTTCAACGAAAGAACTTCCAACGGCGCCAGAAATAGGCGTGTTGATGGGAGACTGTTCTTGTCTTGATACTCCTCAGCAACGGCACCAGGAATCCTTCTGCTACGGCTACACCTTAAGGGACTTCCTAGGCAAATAGGCAAAGGATTTCCCCCATGGCCTTGGAGCCTTGCATTGGTGTTCCCTCGAAGCGGAAAGGGTGATGTAGCGCAGCGATGGTAAGTATTTCCCTCAGTTTGAGAACCAAGGTATTGATCCAGTGAAGGAGTATCTCAAGTGCCTGCATAAACACAAAAAACTTGCTCCCAATGCTATGAAGGGGTTGTCAATCCCTTATAGATTGCTCGCCAAGTGAGAACTAAAAGCAACAAAGTAACAAAGCAAAGTGAGAGCGAAAGTGGAAACGATAGGTGTGAATAGACCCGGGGACCGTAGTGTTTACTAGTGGCTTCTCTCATGAAAGCAAGTAGACGGTGGGCGAACAAATTACTGTCGAGCAATTGATAGAACCGCGCAAAGTCATGACATCATCTATGGCAATGATTATATCTATAGGCACCACGTCCAAAACAAGTAGACCGATACTTTTTGCATCTACTACTATTACTCCACACGTCGACCGCTATCTAGCATGCATCTAGTGTATTAAGTCCAAAAGAACAGAGTAACACCTTAAGCAAGATGACATGATGTAGATGGACAATCTCATATCTACGACAAAGCCCACCTTGTTACCCTTGATGGCAACTACACGATGTGTGCCTTGCTGCCCCTACTGTCACTGGGAAAGGTCACCACATGGTAAGAACCCAAAACCAAGCACTTCTCCCATTGCAAGAACCATAGATCTAGTTGGCCAAACAAAACCAAAGACTCGGAGAGACTTACAAGGATATCAAATCATGCATAAAAGAAATCAGCAAAGACTCAAATATATATCATAGATAATCTGATCACAAATCCACAATTCATCGGATCTCGACAAACACACCGCCAAAGAGGATTACATCAGATATATCTCCATGAAGATCATGGAGAACTTTGTATTGAAGATCAAAGAGAGAGAAGAAGCCATCTAGCTACTAACTACGGACCCGTAGGTCTAAAGTGAACTACTCACGAGTCATTGGAGGGGCGATGATGTTGATGTAGAAGCCCTCCAACTCCAAAGTCCCCTCCGGCAGGGCACCGGGAAGGGTCTCCGGATGAGATCTCGCGAAAACGGAAGGTTGCGGCGGCGGAAAAGTATTTTCGTGGATCCCTTGATTTTTTCTGCATTTTAGGGAATATATATGCGAAGGAGTTAGGTCAGGGGGGCGCTAGGGAGGCCACAAGCCTGCCATCTGCCGCCCCCCTGGTGGCGGATAGGGGGCTTGTGGGCCCCCTATAGCCCTCCTGGCTTGGCCCTCAAACCCCCTGATCTTCTTCCATTCGGGAAAAAATTATTTCGGGGATTTTATTCCGTTTGGACTCCGTTCCAAAATGAGATCTGAAAAGAGCCAAAAACACAGAAAAAACAGGAACTAGCACTTGGCACTGAATTAATAAGTTAGTCCCAAAAAAGATATAAAAGGTACATAAAACATCCAAAGATGACAAGATAACAGCATGAAACCATCAAAAATTATAGATACGTTTGAGACGTATCAAGCATCCCCAAGCTTAACTCCTGCTCGTCCTCGAGTAGGGAAGTGATAAAGAATGAATTTTTGATGCTTTCATGCTACCTAGCATAGATGTCCTTTGTAACTCCTCTTATGTGGCGTGAATGTTCAGGTCCATTAGATTCAAAACAATAGTTTGCTATTGACGTGGAAACAATAATAATTCAAGCAAACTAGCAAGGTAATCATGAACTTTCAAAATAACAAGGCCAAAAGAAAGTTATCCCTACAAAAGCATATAGTCTGGCTATGCTCTATCATCATTGCACAACGAATTTAAATCATGCACAACCCCGGTATTGGCCAAGTAATTGTTTCACACCTTTACTTTCTCAAACCTTTTCAACTCTCACGCAATACATGAGCGTGAGCCATGGTTTTAGCACTATAAGTGGTGTGGAGTTTGGTGGAGGTTGCAAAACAAAATAAGGAGAAGATGGTCACATTAACTAGGCATATCATTGAGCTGTGGAGATGCTCATCAATAGATATCAATGTGAATGAGTAGGGATTGCCATACAAATGATGCACTAGAGCTAAGAGCATGTGAAAGATCTTAAAGAAAACTAGTGGGTGTGCACCCAACTTGCTTGCTGACGAAGACCTAAGGCAATTTTGAGGAAGCCTATCATTGGAATATACAAGCCAAGTTATATAATGAAAATTTCCCACTAGCTATATGGTGGTGACAAAACGAGAGACTCTCAATCATGAAGATCATGGTGCTTAATATGCACAAGTGTGGAAAGGTGGTAGCATTGTCCCTTCTCTCTTTTCCTCTCATATTTATTATTATTATTATTATTTTGGTGGGCTCTTTGGCGTCTTTTTTTTATTTTTTATTTTATTTTATTTTGGTGGGCATCTTTGGCCTCTTTTATTTGCTCACATGGGACAATGCTCCATTAATGATGATCGTCACACTTTCAACTCAAAACTTAGAGCAATGATGACTCTATATGGAATGCCTTCGGTAGTGTACTGTGACAATGATCTAGCATGGAATAGACATTAATGGAAACATCATGCTAGCTATCTTACGATCATGCAATGGCAAAGTTGCACGGCACTAAGAAGATAGTGATGGTGGAAGGTGAAAGTGCATCTAAACCATGGACTCAACATTAGTCATGAAGAACTCATATACTTGTTGCAAAAGTTTTATTAGTAATCGAAACAAAGCATTCAACGCATACTCCTAGGGGAAGGGTTGGTAGGAATAAACCGTCGCGCGACCGCCACGCAAAGGATGACAATCAATAGACTAATCATGCTCAGATTTCATCACATAGCGGTTCACCATACGTGCATGCTACGGGAATCACTAACTTCAACACAAGTATTTCTAGATCCACGACACCTTACTAGCATGACTTCAATATTACCAAAACCACAACTCAAAACTAATTGAGATGAATCAAACTTCTCTAACTATTCAATGCACATGAAGGTGGAAGTTTTCGTATCCCTTTGGATAACTACCCCTTTTGAGACTACTTTCAAAGCATAGATCAAGTACCAAGCCACGCACCGCTGTGCTCTAAAATATATAAGTGAAGCACATAGAGTGAAAGTATCTAGCTCAAAAGATATAAGTGAAGCACATGTGAGCTGAATTGTCTACCAAAAGATATAAGTGAAGCTCGACAAAATCACGGTGAGTGCATGTCTCTCTCTCTAGGTGTGCAGCAAGGATGATTGTGACACAACAAAAATAAAAGACTCCTATGATACAAGACGCTCCAAGCAAAAACACATAACATGTGGTGAATAAAAATATAGCCCCAAGTAACGTTACTGATGGATTGAAGCCAAGAGAGGGGATGCCTTCCCGGGGCATCCCCAAGCTTACGCTTTTACGGCATACTTGAATCTCTTGGGGTGCCTTGGGCATCCCCAAGCTTGAGCTCTTGCCAATCTTTATCTCTTTGTCCATGAGAACTTCACCCAAAACTTGAAAACTTCACAACACGAAACTTAAACAGAAACTCGTGATAACAATAGTATGAGAAAGCAAACCACCACTTCCTTAGGTACTGTAGAAAACTTAAATTCTGCTTATGCTGATGTTGGGTTACTGTATTTTCAATCTTCCATGGCTAATACCACCCGATACTATCCATAGTTATATCAAAATAAGCAACCAACACAACAAAAACAGAATCTGTTAACAGAAGACCAGTCTGTAGCAATCTGTATATTTCGTATCCTTCTGGTACTTCAAAAATTCTGAACAATTAGGACAGTCTGAATAATTTGTGTATAAATCATCAGCAAAAAGAATCAACTCAAAAGCTCTTACAGAAAAAAAATGAAAATTCTTTTCGTGAGCAGAAAGTTTATGTCTTTTCCAGCATGACCAAACGATCATCCCCAAGACTAATCATAACGGTTTTGCTTGGTACAAACGCAAAAAGAAACACAAAAACACAATTATAACAGAATTATGAAAGTGTGGAAAACACAAAACAGAAAGAAAAAGGATAGATTCGTTGGGTTCCCCCCCAACAAGCGCTTTTGTTTAACGCCCTTAGCTAGGCAAAAGGTGATGGAATCACGTATAGTCATCTTTGGTGCTCAAACCATAAGTAGCCCTCATCATAGATTCATAAGGCAATCTTATTTTCTTTCTAGGAAAGTGCTCCATGCCCTTCTTTAAAGGAAATTGAAATCTAATATTCCCTTCCTTCATATCGATGATAGCACCAATAGTCCTTAGGAAAGGTCTACCAAGAATAATGGGACATGAAGGATTGCAATCTATGTCAAGTACAATGAAACCCATGGGTACATAGTTCTAATTTTCAACAATAAGAACATCATCAATCCTTCCCATGGGTTTCCTGACAGTAGAATCCGCAAGATGCAAATTAAGAGAACACTCTTCAATCTCATGAAAACCAAGAATATCACATAAAGACTTTGGAATCGCGAAAACACTAGCACCCAAATCACACAAAGCATTGCACTCATAGTTTTTGATCTTGATTTTGATAGTAGGTTCCCACTCATCATGAAGTTTTCTAGGTATAGAGACTTCTAATTCGATCTTCTCTTCAAGAGATTTCATCATAGCATCTACGATATGTGCGGTAAAGGCTTTGCTTTGGCTATAAGCATGTGGAGAGTTTGCAATGGATTGCATCAAAGAAATGCATTCAAAAAAGGAGCAATTATCATAATTGAATTCCTTGAAATCCAAAGTGGGAGTTTCATTACTACCCAAAAATTTGATTTCTTCTACTCTACTCTCCACGCCTTTATCATCAAGATGGGTGGACTCCGAATCATTGGGGCGTTTTTCAACCAAAGTGGATTCATATCCAGCCCCTCCATCAATAGGTTTGACACGCGAAAACAAAGATTCAAGAGGAGACACACCAAGCACTTTAAGATCTTCATGATTTGCATCACTAGAACGCACCCTTTTAAACCATTCATGCCTAGCGCGAATTTGGGCGGTTCTTTCTTTGCTCTCATTCATGGAGACACACATAGCTTTCAAAGTTTCATCCAAGTTGACCTTGGGAGGAGCACATCTACTTTCAAAGCATCAATATCACAAGACATCCTATCAACGCTCTTAGCCAAATTGTCTATTTTGAGTAGTTTTTCCTCTATGGATGCATTGAAAATCTTTTGAGAGTTGATGAACTCTTTGATATTACTCTCTAAATCAGAGGGTAATTTGTTGTGATTTCCATAAGTGTTGTTGTAGGAATTGCCATAGTTGTTAGAGAAGTTACTAGGAAAAGGCCTAGGAACATAGTTTCCTCTAAAAGCATTGTTGTTGCCAAAATTGTTCCTACCAACAAAATTCACGTCCAAACTAGCGTTGCTACTCTCAATCAAAGAAGATAGTGGCATGTCATTAGGATATACAGTAGCGTTTCTACTAGCAACCAATTTCATCAACTCGTCCATCTTAGCACTAAGCGAGTTAATCTCTTCTATAGCGTGTACCTTTTTGCTAGCAGGTGACCTTTCAGTGTGCCACTGAGAGTAGTTGGTCATGATATTTATAGGAGTTTTGTAGCGTCTCCTAACGTGATTTCCATGAATGTTCCATCTGAGGCAGAGTCCAAGATATTGCGAGAAGTGAAATTCAAGCCAGCGTAAAAGATTTGTATAATCATCCACAAACTCAAGCCATGAGCGGGACAAATTCTAATCATAAGCTTCATCCTCTCCCAAGATTGTGCAACGTGTTCATGATCAAGTTGCTTGAAATTCATGATATCGTTACATAAGGAGATGACCTTAGCCGGCGGAAAATACTTGGATATGTAAGCATCTTTGCACTTATCCCAAGAATTGATACTATTTTTAGGCAAAGAAGAAAACCAAGTTTTTGCGCGATCTCGCAACGAGAAAGGAAAAGTTTCAACTTAATCACGTCATTATCCACATCTCTTTTCTTTTGCATATCACAAAGCTCAATGAAGGTATTGAGATGGGATGCGGCATCTTCACTAGGAAGGCCCGAGAATTGCTCTTTCATAACAAGATTCAGCAAAGCTGCGTTGATTTCATACGATTCTGCACTAGTCGCGGGAGCGATCGGAGTACTAATAAAATCATTATTATTGGTACTCGAGAAGTCGCAAAGTTTGGTGTTTTCAGCCATGATGACTTAAACAAACAAACAAGCACACAAGCAAGCAAGAAAATCGTCAAAGGAAAACGGCAAAAAAGGCAAAAGGCAAAAGAAAACGGCAAAAGAGAAAGGCAAATGAAAACGGCAAATGTGAAGTGGGGGAGAGGAAAACGAGAGGCAGCTGGCAAAAAAGTAAATGCAAGAGATGAGTTTGTGAGACCTACTTGGATAGATCTCTCCTTCCCTGGCAACGGCGCGAGAAATACTTCTGCTACTGCAACAAAAGACCTTCCAACGGCGCCAGAAATAGGCGTGTTGACGGGAGACTGTTCTTGTCTTGATATTCCTCAGCAACGGCACCAGGAATCCTTCTGCTACGGCTACGCCTTAAGGGACTTCCTAGGAAAATATGCAAAGGATTTCCCCCGTGGCCTTGGAGCCTTGCGTTGGTGTTCCCTCGAAGCGGAAAGGGTGATGTAGCGCAGCGGTGGTAAGTATTTCCCTCAGTTTGAGAACCAAGGTATCGATCCAGTGAAGGAGTATCTCAAGTGCCTGCACAAACACAAAAAGCTTGCTCCCAACGCTATGAAGGGGTTGTCAATCCCTTATAGATTGTTCGCCAAGTGAGAACTGAAAGCAACAAAGTAACAAAGCAAAAGTGAAAGCGAAAGTGGAAACGATAGGTGTGAATAGACCTGGGGACCGTAGTGTTTACTAGTGGCTTCTCTCATGAAAGCAAGTAGACGGTGGGTGAACAAATTAATGTCGAGCAATTGATAGAACCATGCAAAGTCGTGACGTCATCTATGGCAATGATTATATCTATAGGCATCATGTCCAAAACAAGTAGACCGATACTTTCTGCATCTACTACTATTACTCCACACGTCGACCGCTATCCACCATGCATCTAGTGTATTAAGTCCAAAAGAACAGAGTAACGCCTTAAGCAAGATGACATGATATAGATGGACAATCTCATATCTACAACAAAGCCCACCTTGTTACCCTTGATGGCAACTACACGATGTCTGCCTTGCTGCCCCTACTGTCGCTGGGAAAGGTCACCACACGGTAAGAACCCAAAACCAAGCACTTCTCTCATTGCAAGAATCATAGATCTAGTTGGCCAAACAAAACCCAAGACTCGTAGAGACTTACAAGGATATCAAATCATGCATAAAAGAAATCAGCAAAGACTCAAGTATATATCATAGATAATCTGATCACAAATCCACAATTCATCGGATCTCGACAAACACACCGGCAAAGAGGATTACATCGGATAGATCTCCATGAAGATCATCGAGAACTTTGTATTGAAGATCCAAGAGAGAGAAGAAGCCATCTAGCTACTAACTACGGACCCGTAGGTGTGAAATGAACTACTCACGAGTCACTGGAGGGGCGATGGTGTTGATGTAGAAGCCCTCCACCTCCAAAGTCCCCTCCGGCAGGGCACCGGGAAGGGTCTCTAGATGAGATCTCGCGGAAACAGAAGCTTGCGGCGGCGGAAAAGTATTTTCGTGGATCCCTTGATTTTTTCTGTATTTTAGGGAATATATAGGCGAAGGAGTTAGGTCAGGGGGTGCCACGGAGGCCACAAGCCTGCCATCCGCCACCCCCCCCCCCGGTGGCGGATAGGGGGCTTATGGGCCCCCTGTAGCCCTTCTGTCTTGGCCCTCAAGCCCCGTGATCTTCTTCCGTTCGGGAAAATTTTATTTCGGGGATTTTATTCCGTTTGGACTCCGTTCCAAAATCAGATCTGAAAAGAGCCAAAAACACAGAAAAAATAGGAACTGGCACTTGGCACTGAATTAATAAGTTAGTCCCAAAAAAGATATAAAAGTTACATAAAACATCCAAAGATGACAAGATGACAGCATGAAACCATCAAAAATTATAGATACGTTTGAGACGTATCAGCCCCCCTCTTTTGCTATATGGAGGGTTTCGTCCAGGAAAAAATCAGAAGGGAGCTTTTTCGTGGTTTCGCCGCCGCCACGAGGCGGAACTTGAGCAGAACCAATCTAGAGCTCTCGCAGGACGATCCTGTCGGGGAAACTTCCCTCCCGGAGGGGGAAATCGTCGCCATCGTCATCGCCAACACTCCTCTCATCGGAGGGGACTTGTCACCATCAACATCTTCATTAGCACCATCTCATCTCCAAACCCTAGTTCATCACTTGTAACCAATCTCCGTCTCGCGACTCCGATTGGTACTTGTAAGGTTGCTAGTAGTGTTGATTACTCTTTGTAGTTGATGCTAGTTGGATTACTTGGTGGAAGAGTTTATGTTCAGATCCTTGATGCTACTCATTACACCTCTGATCATGATTATGATTATGCTTTGTGAGTAGTTACTTTTGTTCCTGAGGACATGGGATAAGTCATGCTAATAATAGTCATGTGAATTTGGTATTCGTTCGGTATTTTGATATGTTGTATGTTGCTTTTCCTCTAGTGGTGTTATGTGAACGTCGACTACGTAACACTTCACCATTATTTGGGCCTAGAGGAAGGCATTGGGAAGTAGTAAGTAGATGATGGGTTGCTAGAGTGACATAAGCTTAAACCCTAGTTTAAGCGTTGCTTCGTAAGGGGCTGATTTGGATCCACTAGTTTAATGTTATGGTTAGACTTTGTCTTAATTCTTCTTTCGTAGTTGTGGATGCTTGCGAGAGGGGTTAATCATAAGTGGGATGCTTTTCCAAGTAAGGGCAGTACCCAAGCGCCGGTCCACCCACATATCAAACTATCAAAGTAACGAATGCGAATCATATGAACATGATGAAACTAGCAAGATAGAAATTCCCGTGTGTCCCCGGGAGCGTTTTTCCTCCTATAAGACTTTGTTCAGGCTTGTCCCTTGCTACAAAAGGGATTGGGCCACTTTGCTGCACCGTTGCTACTTTTGTTACTTGTTGCTTGTTATGAATCATCTCACCACACAATCACTTGTTACCGACAATTTCAGTGCGTGCAGATTTTACCTTGCTAAAAACCATTTGTCAGATCCTTCTGCTCCTCGTTGGGTTCGACACTCTTACTTATCGAAAGGACTACGATTGATCCCCTATACTTGTGGGTCATCAAGACTCTTTTCTGGCGCAGTTGCCGGAGAGTGAAGCGCCTTTGGTAAGTGGAACTTGGTAAGGAAACATTCATATAGTGTGCTGAAATTTGTTGTCACTTGTCACTATGGATACTAATCCTTTGAGGGACTTGTTCGGGGTATCTTCACCTCGAACGGAAGCACAAAGAGTTGCTCCTCAACCTGCTGCACCTACTGAAAATATTTGCTTTGAATTTCCTTCGGGTATGCTTGAGAAACTGTTGGTTAATCCTTTTACAGGAGATGGAACATCACATCCAGACTTGCATCTGATCTATGTAGATGAAGTTTGTGGTTTGTTTAAGCTTGCAGGTGTGCCCGAGGATGAGGTCAAGAAGAAGGTATTTCCTTTATCTTTGAAGGATAAGGCGTTGACATGGTATAGGCTATGTGATGATATTGGATCATGGGACTACAATCGGTTGAAATTGGAATTTCATCAAAAGTTTTATCCTATGCATTTAGTACATCGTGATCGAAACTATATTTATAATTTTTGGCCTCGTGACAGAGAAAGCATCGCTCAAGCTTGGGGGAGGCTTCAATCAATTCTATATTCATGCCCCAATCATGAGCTCTCGAGAGAAATTATCATTCAGAACTTCTATGCTCGGCTTTCTCATGATGATCGCACCATGCTTGACACTTCTTGTACCGGTTCTTTTATGAAGAGAGATATTGACTTCAAATGGAATTTATTGGAGAGAATTAAACACAACTCTGAAGACTGGGAGCTTGAAGAAGGTAAGGAGTCACGTATGAATTTCACTTTTGATTGCGTTAAATCCTTTGTTGAGACAAATACTTTTTGTGACTTTAGCGCTAAGTATGGACTTGGCTCTGAGATAGTAGCTTCATTGTGTGAATCTTTTGCTGCTCATATCATCCTCCTTTAGAAGTCAATGTAGTTAAACCCACTCCAGTTGAAGAGAAAGTCATTGCCTATAATGATCCTGTGGTTCCCAGTGCTTACATTGAGAAACCACCTTTCCCTGTTAGGATAAAGGATCATTCTAAAGCTTCAACTGTGATATGTAGAGGCTATATTAGAACACCTACACCCCCTGAGAAAATTAGAGTTGAACCTAGCATTGCTATTATCAAAGATCTTCTGTCTGAAGAAGTTGAGGGACATAATATTCACTTTTGTGAAGATGTTGTTAGAATTGCTAAACCTCACGCTAGAGACATACATAGGCATGTTGTTGGCATGCCTCTGGTTTCTGTTAAGATAAGAGATCATTGCTACCATGGTTTATGTGACTTGGGTGCTAGTGTTAGTGCAATACCTCAATCCTTATACGATGAAGTCAAAGATGAGATTGCACCTGTTGAGATAGTACCTATAGATGTTACTATTCAGCTTGCCAATAGAGATAATATCTGCCATGTGGGAATTGTTAGGGATGTTGAAGTCTTGTGTGGTAAAACGAAGTATCCTGCTGATTTCCTCGTTCTTGATACCGCACAAGATAGCTTTTGTCCCATCATATTTGGCAGACCCTTTCTCAATACTATCAATGCTCATATTGATTGTGAGAAGCAAACTGTCACTGTTGGCTTTGAAGGTGTGTCACACGAGTTCAATTTCTCTAAGTTTGGTAGACAACCTCATGAAAAGGAGTTGCCTAGTAGGGATGAAACTATTGCTTTAGCTTCTATTGTCGTGCCTCCTACTGATCCCTTAGAGCAATACTTGCTTGAGCATGAAAATGATATGCATATGGATGAAAGGGATGAAATAGATAGAGTTGTCTTAGAACAATATCCTATCCTTAAGAATAACTTGCCTATTGAACTGCTTGGGGATCCACCCCCACCAAAGGGTGATCCTGTGTTCGAGCTTAAACAGTTGCCTGATACTATTAAGTATGCCTATCTTGATGAAAATGAGATATATCCTGTCATTATTAGTGCTAGCCTCTCAGAGCATGAAGAAAAGAAGTTACTAAAAACTCTGAGGAAGCACCGTACTGCTATAGGATATACTCTTGATGATCTTAAGGGCATTAGTCCTACAAGATTAAAACTGATCCTGAATTCAAACCAGTTGATGATCATCAAAGGAGATTGAATCCTAAGATGAAATAAGTAGTGAGAAAAGAAATACTAAAGCTCCTGGAAGCGGGTATTATCTATCATGTTGCTCATAGAGATTGGGTGAGTCCGGTGCATTGCGTCCCTAAGAAGGGAGGCATCACCGTTGTCCCTAATGATAAGGATGAGTTGATCCCACAGAGGATTATTACTGGCTATAGGATGGTGACTGATTTTAGGAAATTGAATAAAGCCACTAGGAAAGATCATTACCCTCTGCCTTTTATCAACCAAATGCTAGAAAGGTTGTCTAAACACACACACTTCTGCTTTCTAGACGGTTATTCTGGTTTCTCCCAAATACCAGTTGCACAATCTGATCAGGAGAAAACCACTTTCACCTACCCTTTCGGTACCTTTGCTTATAGACGTATGCCTTTTGGCTTATGTAATGCACCTGCCACCTTTCAAAGATGTATGATGGCTATATTCTCTGACTTTTGTGAAAAGATTGTTGAGGTTTTCATGGATGACTTCTCCATTTATGGGTCTTCCTTTGATGATTGCCTCAGCAACCTTGATCGAGTCTTGCAGAGATGTAAAGACACCAATCTTGTCTTGAATTGGGAGAAGTGCCACTTTATGGTTAATGAAGGCATCATCTTAGGACATAAAATTTCCGAAAGAGGTATTGAAGTCGATAAGGCTAAGGTTGATGCAATCGAGAAAACGCCATACCCCACAGATATCAAAGGTATAAGAAGTTTCCTTGGTCATGTTGGTTTTATAGAAGGTTCATTAAAGACTTCTCTAAGATTTCTAGGCCTCTTACCAATCTCTTGCAAAAGGATATTCCTTTTGTTTTTGACAAAGATAGTGAGGAAGCCTTCGAAATACTTAAGAGGGCTTTGATAACCGCACCTATTGTTCAACCACCTGATTGGAACCTACCCTTTGAAATCATGTGTGATGCTAGCGATTATGCTGTTGGTGTTGTGCTAGGGCAAAGAGTTGATAAGAAGTTGAATGTTATTCACTACGCTAGTAAAACTCTAGACAGTGCCCAGAGAAACTATGCCACTACGGAGAAGGAATCTTTAGCAGTCGTGTTTGCATGTGAAAAGTTCAGGTCTTACATAGTTGATTCCAAAGTCACTATTCACATTGATCATGCTGCTATTAAGTACCTCATGGAGAAGAAGGACACTAAACCTAGACTTATCAAATGGGTTCTCTTGCTACAAGAATTTGATTTGCACGTTGTCGACAGAAAGGGTGCTGATAACCCAGTAGCAGATAACTTGTCTACGTTGGAGAACGTTCTTGATGACCCACAACCTATTGATGATAGCTTTCCCGATGAGCAACTGAATGTCATCAATGCTTCACATAGTACACCGTGGTATGCTGATTATGCAAACTATATCGTTGCCAAATACATACCACCTAGTTTCACGTACCAGCAAAAGAAGAAATTCTTGTTTGACTTGAGACACTAATTTTGGGATGATCCTCACCTTTATAAGGAAGGAGTATGTGGTGTTATTAGACGTTGTGTACCTGAGCATGAATAGGACAGATCCTACAGAAGTGTCACTCCAAGGCCTACGGAGGACACCATGCGGGAGGTAGAACTGCACACAAGGTATTGCAATTAGGTTTCTATTGGCCCACTCTCTTCAAGGATGCTTGTAAGTTTGTCTTGTCCTGTGACGAATGTCAAAGAATACGTAATATTAGCAAACGTCAGGAAATGCCTATGAACTATTCACTTTTCACTAAACCATTTGATGTTTGGGGCTTTGATTATATGGGACCTTTTCCAAAATCCAATGGGTATACTCACATCTTGGTTGCTGTTGATTACGTCACTAAGTGGGTAGAAGCTATCCCCACTAGTAGTGCTGATCACAACACCTCTATCAAGATGCTGAAAGAAGTTATCTTCCCTAGATTTGGAGTCCCTAGATATCTAATGACCGACGGTGGTTCACACTTCATTCATGGTGCTTTCCGTAAAACGCTTGCTAAGTACGATGTCAACCATAGAATTGCGTCTCCCTATCACCCTCAGTCTAGTGATCAAGTAGAGCTAAGTAACATAGAGATTAAACTAATTCTGCAAAAGACTGTCAACATGTCTAGAAAGAATTGGTCTAAGAATCTCGATGATGCACTGTGGGCTTATAGAACTGCCTATAAGAATCCCATGGGCATGTCTCCGTACAAAATGGTATACGGTAAAGCATGTCACTTACCTCTTGAGCTAGAGCATAAAGCTTATTGGGCAATCAAAGAGCTCAACTTTGATTTCAAACTTGCCGATGAGAAGAGGTTATTTGACATTAGCTCGCTTGATGAGTGGAGAACTCAAGCATATGAGAATGCCAAGCTGTTCAAAGAGAAGGTTAAGAGGTGGCATGATAAGAGGATACAAAAGTGTGAGTTCAATGTAGGTGATTATGTCTTGCTATATAACTCTCGTTTAAGATTCTCTGCAGGGAAGCTTCTCTCTAAATGGGAAGGTCCCTATGTTGTTGAGGAAGTATATCGTTCCGGTGCTATCAAGATCAACAACACGGAAGGTAATTGTCCGAGAGTTGTAAATGGGCAGAGAATCAAGCATTATATCTCAGGTGCTCCCATAAATATTGAAAGCAATATCATCAATACCATAACTCCGGAAGAATACCTAAGGGACATTTATCAGCCTGTTTAAAACTCTGAAAACAAAGAGGTATGTGATTCGGTAAGAAAACAGAGTCCAAAACTTTTCCAATAGGAAAATTTCTCCGTTTTGGAATATTTGAAAAAATACAAAAACTGGAAGTAGTCCGGAAAGTGCGCGAGGAGGTGACAAGCCTGCACGGCGCGGGCCCACCCCCTGGCCGTGCCGTGAGGGCTTCTGGCCACCTCGTGCGCCTCCCGGACTCCGTTTTCGTGCAGGGGACTCCTTCTGGTCTAGAAAAAATCATTATATATACTTCCGTTTGGTCTGACCCCTGCATCACGTAGATTTCCTCTGTTTTTTTGCTTCGAGCCTGTTTCTGTTGCAGATCTAGATCACCATGACTTCTCTGAAAGCTCCTAAGGACAAGATCTTCGAGAAGGTCATCAATCCCTACCTCACAGAAGTGCTGCAACACCCTCAATCTATCAAGATGCGTGAGGGGATGTTGCACATTCGTGATGTTGAGGGGCCTAAGAAGACCGGAAGCGTGGAGACGAGGCTCGAAGCAATGGAGCAACAAGTCTTCAAGTGCCAAGGGATGGTGGAGCGTGGACTCAACGCCAACCACATGATGATCACGGAGTTCACTAGCAAGCACAGGATCGATGCCAATGACATTGGGAAGCACCTCTCCAGGCTCTATGACAGGATTGATCAAATCCAGGGCCAGATCTATGACCTGCAGAACCAAAACTGTGAGTATGAGTATAGATTTAAATCAATACGGTTTCCTGCGGATTTGAGGATTCCGGGGACTCGTTCATCTTTCCATGATGGAGCACCTATGCCTTGGAAGACGAAGGATCAAGCCCATGTTGCAACAACTCCTCCACCACCACCAAAGGAAGACAACTGAGCATTGGTATGGGAAATCCCCTTGGCTTGTGCCAAGCTTGGGGGAGTTGCCCCGGTATCGTATCACCATCACATCTTTTGCCTTTACCTTTGTTTTAGTTTTCCTTTTCAGTTTTCTCTTTCTCTTTTAGAGTAAAAGTCTTAGTGTTTTAGTCTTGAGTTTTGCTTTGTGTCACCCCCGATGTATTCTTGCTCATGAGCCATATAATAAAGAGTGTCTTAGTTGAAGGGCTTTGCTTCTTGCCATGATCAAAAGAGTGAGAATAGAACAAAAGCATGAAAGATCATGTAGTGATCTTATGGGAAGTGATGGCTTCACATATAAAAAGAATGAGGATTGAAACTTGTTGAGGGTAGGCAAACGTAGACCTTGGTCATTGTTGCAATTAATAGGAAGTGATAAAGAAGGAGAGGTTCACATAAAAATATATCATCTCTGACACCATCTATGATTGTGAACACTCACTAAACTATTACATGCCTAGAAGTAGATGTTGGACAAGGAAGACAACGTAATGAATTGTGTTTGCTTGGCTCTTAACAATGTTATATGATTAGAGATCCCTTAGCATGTGACGATTGCTTCCACCTCATATTAGCCAAAACTCCCGCATCAAGTAGAGATACTACTTGTGCATCCATAAACCTTCAACCCAGTTTTGCCATGAGTGTCCACCACACCTACCTATGGATTGAATAAGATCCCTCAAGTAAGTTGTCATCGGTGAAAGCAATAAAAATTGCTCTATAATATGTATGATATGTTAGTGTGTGGAAAGTAAGCTTTGTACGAACCTATGATGAGGAAGACATAAAAGCGACAGACTGCATAATAAAGTTCTTTATCACACGGGGCAATACAAAGTGACGTTCCTCCGCACTAAGAGGACACGCATACAAACCTCAAAAGCGCATGAAAACCTCTGCTTCCCTCTGCAAAGGGCCTATCTTGTACCTTTACTTTTCGTCCTTGAAAGAGTCATGGTGATCTTCACCAATTCCTTATTTTGCCTTTGTCTTGGCTACCGTCACATGCTTGGGAAAGATCTATATTCATATGTCAACTTGGAGGTAAGTATTCATGAATTATTATTGTTGACATTACCCTTGAGGTAAGTAGTTGGGAGGCAAAACTATAAGCCCCTATCTTTCTCTGTGTTCAGCGGAAACTTTGATCTCATGAGTACCACGTGAGTTGTAGCAATTGTAGAGAACGAAAGAATGATTGAGTATGTGGATTTGCTTTACAAGCTCTTATTGACTCTTTCTGATGTTGTGATAAATTGCAATTGCTTCAATGACTAAAGGCTATCGGTTGTTACTTCTCGGTAAGGTTCTTGATCCATGCTTTACTTTGTGAAGGAATTATCACTTTAGCATGAGAGATTATATGTTGGTATTGCTGTTCTGATCATGATCATGATGCATGCATGTTCGTATCTTGTTTTGTCGACACCTCTCTCCCTAAACATGCGGACATATTTATTGAGCTCGGCTTTCGCTTGAGGACAAGCGAGGTCTAAGCTTGGGGGAGTTGATATGTCCATTTTGCATCATGTTTTCATGTTGATATTTATCGCTTCTTTTGCTGTTATTTCATTTCACGGTACTATTCTTATGGCTTTTCTCTCTTATTTTGCAAGGTTTAAATGAAGAGGGAGAATACCGGCAACTGGAATTCTGGCCTAAAAGTGGAGCAAAGTTGAGATACCTATTCTGCGCAACTCCAAACGTCGTGAAAATCAACGGAGATTTTTTTCCCAATTTATAAAAAATACTGGGCCGAAGAAGTGCCGGAGGGGCACCGGGGGGTGCCCACAAGCCTGCACGGCGCGGCCACCCCCTAGGTCGCGCCATGGGGGCTTGTGGGCAGCCCACTGGCCCACTGGCCCCCCTCTTTTGTTATATGGAGGGTTTTGTCCAGGAAAAAAAATCAGAAGGGAGCTTTTTCGTGGTTTCGCCGTCGCCATGAGGCGGAACTTGAGCAGAACCAATCCAGAGCTTCGACAGGACGATCCTGCCACGGAAACTTCCCTCCCGAAGGGGGGAAATCATCGCCATCGTCATCACCAACACTCCTCTCATCGGAGGGGACTCGTCACCATCAACATCTTCATCAGCACCATCTCATCTCCAAACCCTAGTTCATCACTTGTAACCAATCTCCGTCTCGCGACTCCGATTGGTACTTGTAAGGTTGCTAGTAGTGTTGATTACTCTTTGTAGTTGATGCTAGTTGGATTACTTGGTGGAAGAGTTTATGTTCAGATACTTGATGCTACTCATTACACCTCTAATCATGATTATGATTATGCTTTGTGAGTAGTTACTTTTGTTCCCGAGGACATGGGATAAGTCATGCTAATAATAGTCATGTGAATTTGGTATTCGTTCGGTATTTTGATATGTTCTATGTTGCTTTTCCTCTAGTGGTGTTATGTGAACATCGACTACATAACACTTCACCATTATTTGGGCCTAGAGGAAGGCATTGGGAAGTAGTAAGTAGATGATGGGTTGCTAGAGTGACAGAAGCTTAAACCCTAGTTTATGCGTTGCTTCGTAAGGGGCTGATTTGGATCCACTAGTTTAATGCTATGGTTAGACTTTGTCTTAATTCTTCTTTCGTAGTTGCGGATGCTTGCGAGAGGGGTTAATCATAAGTGGGATGCTTGTCCAAGTAAGGGCAGTACCCAAGCGCCGGTCAACCCACATATCAAACTATCAAAGTAACGAACGTGAATCATATGAACATGATGAAACTAGCATGACAGAAATTTCCGTGTGTCCCCGGGAGCGTTTTTCCTCCTATAAGACTTTGTTTAGGCTTGTCCCTTGCTACAAAAGGGATTGGGCCACTTTTCTGCACCGTTGCTACTTTTGTTACTTGTTGCTTGTTACGAATCATCTCACCACACAATCACTTGTTACCGACAATTTCAGTGCCTGCAGATTTTACCTTGCTGAAAACCACTTGTCAGATCCTTCTACTCCTCGTTGGGTTCGACACTCTTACTTATCGAAAGGACTACGATTGATCCCCTATACTTTTGGGTCATCAGTTAACCCTTAATCATGCTTAGTGCATGCAACCAAACACTATCAAGTGCATCCGTCCGGCCGACGCATGTCACCAAAATGTCAGGATTTTTTTTTGCCTTCCTATGCAGCCAACCAAACTATATGTAGAGCTTGAATTTTACCTTATATTTACTCAGCCATGTCCAACTGAGTGGGATATCTCGCCCTAATAATAAAGCAAATATGGTTTCTGGTCGTCCGTCGGTGTTTTTGCAAAAACATCCCTCTATTTCCTGGAAATCAACCCACGGTCCTTTTATAAGTTAAAAAAAGTTTCGTTTTTACAATAGCACCCCTACGAACGGTCATGGCCTTCTTATCCAGCGACTCAGACGCGCCCGTCGCCGGCAGCTCAGCTCTCTCCGGCCGATTCCGACGTTCTCCGGCGACTTTCGCCACTGTGCGGCACCGTCCCGAGCTCGCCTCGATCCACTGGGTCTTTCCCCCAGCGGGATTCGCTGCTCCCGGGCGCCAGCGATGACCTTAAGCCCTCACCATGGCTAGGGTTTTGGGCGCCTTCACAACGGCATTGCCCCGGCGCCTCCGGCGGCTCCTCTCCGACTCCCACCGCGCCCACACATAGAGCTCCATCTTCAGAATGTGCTCCTCCACCCGGTGGCCATGGGGTGAGTTCATCCCCGTCCCCTATCTCTCCCCCTTTATCTCTCTAATATTTGGTTTGGTCCACCATGGTAGATGTGCAGGGCAAGGATTGGATGCTTGAGGAAGGAGGGGTAGACCTTGCCTTGCTGCAACTCGGGGCGCATCACCCATGGAGCTTCCTCCTTTGTGTCTCCAGGTGAGTTCGCCCCATCCTCTATCTGCTCCTGTACGTGGCCATTAAGGCATTGCTCTTGGTTATGATTTACCACGGTTTGGGCTTAATTGGCTACTGCTTGAGGTCAACTTTGTTGATACTGTTGAGTGTTTATTGTTCTTTGAATTGAACAGCAAGATTGACCATGAATTTGTTAGTTGAATTGATGCATGACTGAACTGCAGTTGCTAGTTGAATTGTTCAATCTTGAATTTAGGGAGCTGCTGCTAAAAGATGAAAAAAAAATGTTTGAGGTCCATGTGCCTCTCGTGCTCATCAACTTGCATCCCACCCTCCCCTCCGGTGACGGCAGCCAACGATTGCATCGCACGAGTTGTTGCTGCACTTCCTTCTTTGATTTTTCTGCTACATGTGCAGGTCTGCATGTTCCATGAAATGTCACTGCTTTTATTATGGCATCCAACACTTGAAGATGTGACTTAAAAGGGGGTTCTGAACCTGATAAACTTGGATGGCCTGACAGTCTATCATACCAACAACCATCTCCAAGTACACAAACTTGAAGAATTTCTTAGATTCATACACAACTTCAGCTATAGATACTTGCCTTGTTCTCTAGAATTCCTATACATTTTAAGTGGATGAGCTGCACATATATCCATTAGGAAATGATGGAGGTGATCCTATTTAAAATGATGTTTCAGAATATATATTTGCAGTAAATAACAGGGTGCCATCAACGTTTCTATTGTGTTTCAGGAGAAGTTTGGATCTTTTTGGACAGTCATTGCAGCCATCTTTCTGAATGGGTATGAAAACAACACTATGAGGTAATGCACGCATGAGGGTGCCTCTTCAAAATATCCGAACATATGGGCTACTCAAGGCTATATATTATTTTTCAATCTAAGGCACGTGAAACATTACTGTCATTATTTTACATACCAATATCATTGCTTTCTCCAATTTCAATTGATTTTGATTTCTTGATCCATCTTTGTATAGGACAAAGAGGAGATAAAAGGAGTATTGGAAAGCTTAAAGCCAGTCCCCCAAAACTACTCCGGCTCGAGAAAGAAGAAAATATTTGGCATGATATGTCCGATCTACTACACGTAATTTGGTCTTTTATTGTGCACACAATATATCTTCATATAAAATAATATAGAGGCTTGTTCTCTAAGGCATACCAAGCATGTTTCTGATGGAGAAGAACCAAGCAATTCTTCTCTTCTATTCAAACAGTTGGAAGCAAGATTCTGAAATAACACTTTGCAGTGAAGCTACGCATTTGTTCTAAGTTTCACATGTTTATACCTACTATTAAATAGATGAACGTTCTTCCTCCTGTTTATGTACGTTTGTCTTCCTTTCTTTCGTACGTCAAAAGTCCTTTGTCCGTCAGGTGTGGGACAAGGGGATCAAACTTTTAACCTAGGCTCTGCTACGAGCAACAGCTACCACCGAGCAAGCGCCAGGTTGTGTGTCCAAGCTCTGATTCGTTTGTCTATTAAATAGTTCCCCCTTGCTTTCTTAAACCTTAACTGACCAATTTATATATGTCTTTCATTTGAAATCAATAAACCCCCTTGAGGTTCAGTAAGCAAAGTGTAGTGGGTCCTATTTGATTACAAATATCAGGAAAGAATTACCTCCGCTGAAGGCATATATATAAACGAGGGACAAGGCAAATAGGCGCCAGAACCGCACATGCATATGAACAAGGCGGGATTCAAGAAGTAAAAGAGAGGAGGCGAGGCGGGTTTAAGTTCTCCCGCACCATGCAACGGAGGCGAGGGTCCGATGGACGAGCGGCGCTGCCGAAAGGGAGAGAGACTGCCATGGAGGAGAGTTTGGAGAGCCGCATCGTCGTGGATGAAGGCCGAAGCACATACGTTGCCACCTCGGATCTTCCTACGTTTCTGATGCAAAGCTATAGCCACTAGAGGTAATTGAAATTGTTGGCATGCAATAAAAATGTTAGGTTTGTTAATAAATAAATCAAGTGTTGTACTACAATAAAAAATCTTTGGCGTTCAAAGCAATGTGGTTATTGTTATGTGGTGGCGCCGACAATTTTTGACGTACAGATCAACTGATTGAAAATTCCTTTGTTATGTTACAAAATTTTACTTGCGTTAAACACTTTCAAATTTCAGTGTTGTGCTAACATTTTCTACTTTTATAATAGTGATAGTATACCCCCGTGATGCAGCAAAATGTGATTACGAACACTAAAAATTATGAAACTCTTTTCCCGTTGCAACGTACGAACATTTTTACTAGTGACAAAAGAAAATTGAGGACCTAACAAAGACGGCCAAAAAGAGAAATGGAGCAACGGTGAGAGTGCAGTCGGCTTCCCCGCAAGTCCGATCGATCCAATTTTTCAAGTCACGTGCTCCCATGTGACAACCAACAGCCCGAGAATAAACAAGAGCAGGGGGGAATATACTGGTCAGCTATGCATCCACCGATGGTTGTGCCGCCCGGGGATTATGCTTCTTGGTTCGTACTACTCATCCCCTCGACGTTTGACATCGTGCACAAAATAGTTACCACGCGTTCCTCTGTCCGCTCCCCGGCACCGTAGGCCGGCGGCCGGCCGGCCGGCCGAGGCGATCGACCGAGCAAGCCCACCGTACACGCATAGCGCGCCCGGTAACCACCCCGATAATCAAGCGCGCGATCATGCGATGCAACTGCATGCACTAGCGCAGGTACTACCCGGCCGCCTGCCTGCTCAGCCTGCCGCCATGCGTCCGTGCGCAAGCTCCCCGGCAAACGTAAAGAGCATGGCTCTTCTTTCTTGCCGTCACGTCTCCCAAAGATGATCCCGAGGAACACTCCGATAACACGCAACCATCCAAACAAAGCACGTAGGCCATGCCACCCGGGCCCACAGATAAGGTTCCCTCCGCGCTTGTCTTTTTTTCTTTTTCTTTTTTTGTGGAGAAACCCCTCCGCACTTGGTGCACGCTACGCTAGGGGCCCCCACGTGCCCCACATGGCCGCCCCTAAACCGTGGGTGGCCCGCAGGTCGGCCTCCCCCGCCCCCCCTATCCACCCACCCACCCCGCGGCCGTTAACCGCTCCGGGCCGCAGGAGAAGGCCATCCCCGATCCGACGGCCCGGATCCGCCCGATCAAATCTCACTTCCCGCACCGCATAAAAAACGGAAACTTCTTCACCCACTTCCCTTCCCTCCCCACTCCCCCCTATCTCCTTCCACCCCCCCCATCTTCACCCCATCGGCGGGCGCATCGCCATGCTCCGGACCATCTCCAAGCTCCGGGAGGCGGCGGCGCCGCTCGCCTCCGCCGCCGTACGGCGATGCTCCGGCGGGCCGCGGATCCACGCCGACGCCAATTGCCCGCGCTGCACCGCCAACATCTCCGTCCAGTTCTCCCTGCAGCCCCTCCCGCCGCCCGCGGCCTCCTGCAGCGCCGAGGCCGCGGGCGCCCGCCCGCACCACCACGACGGGGCCAGCGTCTGCCCCGCGTGCCGTGGGGCCTTCCTGTTCCGCGCCCATCGGATCGACCCCATGCGGGGCGCGTTCCTCGAGATCCCCAGCGGCGTCGGGGCCGACGACGGCGAGGATGCGCACAGGGGCGACCTCTCTCGGATCAAGCGGTGGATTGCGGAGCGCCCTCCGGACGACTGGACTCAGATGCCGCCGCAGGCTCCCCCGATGCAGATGCCGCAGGTCCCCCCAACGCGACGTAAACAGGGGAGGAGAAGAGGGAGGGATGAAGGAGGCGGTGGCGGTGGCGGCAACGGTAATGGAGGGGACTCCTCGGGCGGGGAGGGAACGAGCGCGGCGCCCAAGAGGGAGTGGTGGGGAGGCGCCACCCTGGGGGAGGAACTCCCGACGCCGCGGGAGATGTGCCGGAGACTCGACGAGTTCGTCATCGGGCAGGGCAAGGCTAAAAAGGTACAGCCATCTGTCCCCAATTCTGGTCCAAAATGGTGCGATCGTTGTGATTTGCTTGCGTACGCCATGCAATGTAGTATGCTGGACTTGCACGGTTCACTGGTAGCTTGGCATCGGTAGGTGAATTTTGGGTTTTAGCATGAATCGTCCTAGGACGTTGACATAATTGAATGAAATAGCGTACGGCTGGTTGCTGGGGCAACGCAGAAATGCACCTGGTTTGAAGTACTTGCTGACTGTGCCTCCAATTAAAATTTTCTGCACATTTATGTGGTTGCTTGCTCAATGGGGGTTCTCCGAATTTTTGGTTTGTTTGATGGACGACTAAGACTGTGTGTTTCTGGTCGAAATGTAGAATTGGGTTCTGGTGATTCAAGATTGAGAAATCATGGCTGAGTAAATTCTATATGATCATCAATGCTGCTGATTACAGAATAATGGCATGCACGTACTACATTTTATCATATTGTACTACATGTGGGTGTGGGGATATGCTGTGAACTAAATTAGGCAAGAGTTCCTTGTGCCAATGATAAAATTTGTACAGATTTGATATGATCCTTCTGTGTATGTATTTGGAAGAAACTGTGATGCATCCTGTCGCAGGTTTACTGGATATCTATTTTTTTTCACTAATTGAAAGGAGTAAAATGCAACAAGTATTACCTTGTGTTTTCTTTTCCAACATAGAATATGTTTTTTCAGAACACAACATACCATACTCCCTCTGTTCACAAATATAACTTGTTCTGCCATTTTTCTGATTCGGATGTATATAGACGCATTTTAGTGTGTTTGTTCGCTCATTTTAGTCCGTATCTAGTCCATATTGAAATATCCAAAACATCTTATATTTGTGAAGGGAGGGAGTACGTGTTTAAACTCTTATCTTTGTTGCAGGTTCTATCAGTAGCCGTATACAACCACTACAAGAGAGTATATAACGCAACTGTACAGAAAGGGTTAGTATCTGTCCTGTAACTACCTGCCTCAGTCACCTTTTTTTATCATATCTCCACATCAACAAATCATGAAAGACAAATGCTTAAGTATTTTTACACATTGGTAATGTATCAGTTCAAAGGGATGTGTGTCAAATTAACTTGTTAATTGCCAATATTTGTGACGTTGTTGTATCCAGATCTGCGGACAATTCTGGGTGTCCAGACGCTGCAAATGATGATCACGATAATGTAGAGATAGATAAAAGCAATGTACTTCTGATGGGTCCAACAGGCTCAGGTCAGCTTTTTTATTTTAATCTTCCACATTCCTAGCTAGCATTTTCACATGATACAATATACATGTATAACGAGATTTATTATAAGTTGGAGCTGACACTGATATCTCTCTTCGTGCTATCTGCTGACAGGAAAAACATTGCTTGCAAAAACATTAGCACGCATTGTAAATGTACCATTCGTTATAGCTGATGCGACATCATTAACACAGGCAAGTCCATCACCACTTCACTGTCACATTGTTTTGGGAACTGTCTGAGAAGATTCCTACTTAAATGCATTCAATCTATTTATGAAGGCTTAGCCATTAACATAGTTGCTCTGCTCTTAGACTCTACTCGTGTGCTTTCACTAGAATTCATGCTTCAACCAATACTTCCCTATCTTACAATATACTGCACTTTTTGAGTTCAGAGTTTTTCTGCTAAGTATAGTATTTTTGTTAAGATTTTATATTGTAGTAATAGATTTCTAATACAGTGAACTGGCCTTGATTACTATTTCCATATGTTTCTCCACTTTATCTTATTCATATGTTGTGGAAACTGTAACAGCAGTGACAGAATCATACAAAGTGATCTTTTTTTGGTGAAAGTATCAACGTAGATATATATCTAGTTATGCATTAAAGGGGTAGTCGGAAAAGGGTACAAATAAAGATAACTAAATTTGACAGTGTTTTGCAGGCTGGATATGTAGGTGAAGATGTAGAGTCGATACTGCAGAAGTTACTAGTGGTATGTGTGGCTCGCTATTTAATGCCTTCCCTTTGCATGTGCTCACACCGTTGTTCAGAAAGAAATTTCAGTTTTCTTGAGCCTTCTGACATTCTGAATTTATGTTCAGGAGGCCGAATATAATGTTCAAGCTGCCCAGCAAGGGATAGTGTACATAGATGAAGTAGATAAAATAACAAAGAAGGTACAGATTTGTTATCCCTTTTTTTGAGTTTCTTTTTAGCCGGGAGGCTTCTAAACAATAACTACGTTGCAGGCAGAGAGTGCAAACGTTAGTAGAGATGTATCTGGTGAAGGTGTTCAACAGGCTTTGTTAAAAATCCTAGAAGGAACTGTAAGTGATCCCACTTATTATTGGTATTCTTGTTTTAATTCTCATAGCTGGAGTAATTAAACCATTAGTGTTGAAAGTTTGGTGATACTGTGTTACTGATCGTTACTCTTTTCCAGTTTTGCTAGGAGCTAGTGCAGTATGTCGTATGTTCAATATTAACCTAGTTATGCTTTGTACACAGGTT
The DNA here is from genome assembly GCF_904849725.1 of Hordeum vulgare subsp. vulgare. Classification (NCBI taxonomy): domain Eukaryota; kingdom Viridiplantae; phylum Streptophyta; class Magnoliopsida; order Poales; family Poaceae; genus Hordeum; species Hordeum vulgare. The sequence continues at coordinate 562,967,997 of NC_058520.1, forward strand.
GTCACCATTCCTGAAAAGGGATCTCGCAAAAATTCTCGCAATGACAGTATACAGGTTATATCCCTACCCGGTACTTAAAAATATATGTTCAGTACCATATGGATTCAGAATTATTTTGCAGTCAATAAAATAGTTTCTTCAAATGGATATTTTTGTGTGCAAAGGATACTCCACTTTACTACATACAGATAGAAGATGTTTTCACAACGAAAAGGCCACCACACTCTTGGTTAGAGTAGAGCTGGCTACGGTTAGGATGCCTGTTGTTGGTAATAGCAGTGATCCACTGGGCTGTGGTGGAAATGCCCAAGAGCATGATATTTTTGCTTCTCAGCTACTTTGTGCATTAGGAGCATTGTAAACCCATCTCCATGTTTCATTGGTAACAGATCTTATTCTAATGCAGATAGACACAAAAGACATTCTTTTCATATGTGGTGGTGCTTTTGTTGATTTGGAGAAGACTATTTCTGAAAGGTACTGCAGACTTTATGATTATAGAAATGACTTATTCTGCAAACATTTTAAGTGCATATCTGGTGACATTACATACTTGTGATCCCCATGAGGATTTGGAATTTAACTCCGACTTTTACATAAAACAGACGACAAGATTCATCTATAGGATTTGGGGCACCCATTCGTACAAACATAAGAAGTTCAGGAGTGACCAGTCCAACGGTCACATCATCTTTGTTAGAATCTGTAAGCATTTCAATATCTACTGATTGATTTATCAACAGCACTTTTGATGTTCTGATCGTTTCCGTCAGTAATTGGAGCAGCCTTTTATCTCACAGAAATATTATTCACATAAACCTGAAAATAAAATTCCGTGCCCATTGACAGGTTGAGAGTGGAGATCTTGCAAAGTTCGGCCTAATACCAGAGTTCATTGGACGCTTGCCCATTCTAGTTAGTTTGGCAGCTCTCAACGAAGATCAGCTTGTTCAGGTAGTTTGAAAATAAAATGTAATGTATTCTTATTTGAGTATACGCACGAGGTTGCTGGTTTAAGCCTTCGATGTCCTTCGTTCAGAATCATGCTCTGTTCTTCTCTTTCCCATAAACTAAATGATCCGACGTCTGTATAAGTTCTTACATGGTTTTCATATGGCTAGCCTGCTGAAGCTAACTGAAGTTATTTGATCTGCATTCAGGTTCTTACAGAACCAAAAAATTCACTTTCGAGACAATACAGGAAAATGTTTAGCCTGAACAATGTGAGTCTACTACAACTTCAAGTGATTATAGACTTGCTTCTGTGCGCCAATTTCTAGCATTCCTTTTTCCCCGATTCTCCAGGTTAAGCTACACTTCACTGATGGTGCACTGAGAATAGTAGCAAAGAAGGCCATAGTCAAAAACACTGGTGCACGTGGTCTAAGAGTCATCTTAGAGACCATTCTACTGGAGGCCATGTATGAGGTAGTTGCTTGCAGTTTTCTGTAATGAACGCTGCAAAATCGAGGCATACGTTCTAACATTCTTTGTAAACAGATCCCTGATGAGAAAGCCGGAAACGAGCGAGTAGATGCTGTTGTGGTGGATGAGGAGGCCATTGGTTCCGTTGACAGGCCCGGGTGCGGGGCTAAAATTCTTCGGGGGGACGGCGCACTGGCACAGTACATAATAAGAAATAACTTACCAAACTCACCGGTATGGTACTCTTGATTTCTGAAACACAAAAGGTTGCACTGGGGGTCATTAGACCAAATATACACATAAAGCACAATAGGCTTTCCTTTAAAATTGAAATGGAGAAAATAGCTGTTAACTTGCGCAGCCTCCTCTAATCTCTGCTCTAACTTGTTTCCTCTAACTTGCAGGAAACCAACGAGGCTTTGGCCGGGGAGCTTGAAGACGCGTACATGCTGTCAAGAATCGTTAGCTTGTGATTAACCTTACAGACACCGTATATTCTGTAAAATGTCCACCACTCACACCCAGTCAATTTAACCAATTTTCCTGTGATCTATTTCAAGTTTGCGGTGAGGTCCGACGAGCAGAGATCCGGCCGTCGCGTCATTTGTTGTAATTGTTGATGTAAACAGGAGTTGCCTTTTGATCGAGCAACCATCCTGCTATAAGCAAAATGTTTCTCATTGTTTCTTTCTGGTGCTCCCAACCGGGCAGCTAGCTTATAGTTAGCTGTTGTCAGCAAAGGTGTAAACACCATGACACCCTCCTCACAGTTATACTCCGTAATAAGCACCTGTACAGGTTTCAGCTTTCAAGCTGAAAACATCCTGCAATTTCTACCTTTTGTTCAAGTCGTTCGTTATGGGACGCTACGATATCATCGCTTCAAATTTGAACTAAAACCACGACAAGAATTAGAATTGTGAAATGAAGCGGAGTACTTTCCATGATCACCATCATATGAACGTTTATGGAATCATGAATCTTCAGGTCAATGGTGCTGAAAAATGGTTCAGACCACACACACACAGGGTCTGAAGTCAGCTGGGCAGTTTCGAAGAGAAAGAAAGGTGGGTGTTTCACTGAAGCGGCCTCTGTAGTCCTAACGACAAGCGAAAACCTTGGTGCGGTTGCGTAAACCCAGCGCGTGCACGGATCACGAGGCTGATCGTGCGGCGGGGCGCGGCCAGACGGACCCGTTCAGCCGTCACTCTCGTCACCGTTCCCCCCCTCCCCCCCTCCCTCGTCCTCTCCTCACCCCAGTCGCTGAGAGAGAAAAGATATCGAACTCCCGCGAACCTTCGGAGCGCGCACGGGGCGGGCGAGCGAGCGAGAGAGAGAGATGGCGTACGGCGGCGGCAGGAGGGGCTCTTCCAGGTGGGGCCTTCCGATGGTGAGGTCGGACGCGCTCGGCAAGCTGGGGCCCTCCTTCGGCATCGGCGCCGGCTGCGGCGTCGGCGTCGGGGTCGGCCTCATCGGCGGTACGTGCCTCCCCAGATTTACCCCCGCCTCCTCTCCGTCGACCTGGATTGAATCGGCGATGGGCACGGTACATGTTCGCCTGCCACCGACTAGGTTGCCCGCTGCCGGTGTTTAGTTTGGATTTTCAGTGCCGTCAGTCAGTGGCGAATAGTGTGTGGGGATTCGGGACCCGTCGCCGTCAGGATCAGGATCAGGCTAGCCAGTTCGATTAATTCGATTCGAGGCTATTATTTCTGTGAGAACCCTGCAAACATATCCTGCACTTGTAATCAGTTGCATGTTGCCAGCAACTGTTGGAGTGGGAAGGCTTCAGGGTTCAGGTACCTCAGGTGCGATCATTTAGGTCTGTATGAAGTATCCGGGTTCTGGAATTCCAAAACCATCGTAAATAACAGTGCAAGTGCGCAACTATGTAATGCTATACGGGCACGGGCTGTCCAGCAATCTAACCCCCTCCCGTCCGCAGTTTGAGTAGGGAGGATTAGCATTTTTTTGGCTTCTGAATGTGTGGATGACTAGTTGCACAGCATCTGTGTCTTCCATGGTCAAACCTGAATGAAAAGGCTCTGTGTAAATATTTGTCGACTTGAAATGTCATTCTGAAGCTTATCTGAAGAGGAATTTGCGGCTAAGATTCGAGAATTATAATAATATTTGGTATAGTATATGGCGTCGCTGTTTTCTCAGAGAGCCATGGGGCGTAAATGAGTAGCTGTAGTTTAGAATGTACTAATCCCTCCGTTCCTAAATATAAGTCTTTCTACAAATTCTCTAAAAGATTACATACGGATGTATAGACATATTCTAGAGTGTAGATTCACTCATTTTGCTCCGTATGTAGTCTCCTAGTGAAATACCTAAAAGGTCTTATATTTTGGAACGGAGTGAGTATAAGTCTTTTAAGAGATTTCACTAGGTGACTACATACGAAGCAAAATGAGTGAATCTATACTCTAAAATATGTCTATGTACATCCGTATGTAGTTTATAGTACAATCTTTAAAAGGTCTTATATTTAGGAACGGAGGGAGTATTTAGGAATGGAGGGAGTAGTATCTAAGAGAAGACCAACCAGATAAGGGGAGACAGGAAGGTAAATGTGGTTATCATGCACAGCTCAGTATACAATCTGAAATGGAGATAGCTATATCAACTTTTAAAATCTGAAAAATTAAAACAATTAAACAAGTACTGCTAATTCATATTGCTCTGATGTTAGTATCTCTAGTTCAAGCAGTAAGATAAGGCTGTTAGATATGCACATAGATGCTTGGGGTCGTCTACACTCTATTAGATTGCACCCTTTTATGCATCATCAAAGTACATTTCGGTCCCCTTAAGGCCTTAACCTTGTGAATATTATCCCACGCGCCTGCTCTGAGCTGTGCGTCTCATTATAGTCATCTGTGTTAGTGGTAACAAAATATATAATATGATGTTGGCTTTCTAAATACTTCTGCATTCATACGGGAAGAATACCTTTTGAGAAGAACAAATTATTTACACTGTGACTCTGTACACCAGAACACAATTGGTTCTGCATATGTTAACTGCGGACATTATTTAACATAAAAAATATATTTCCTGTTCCTTTCTCATTTCTTATGTGTCTGAACAGGCGCAGGAATTGGAGCTGGATTCCCTGGTTTACAGCTAGGATTTGGAGCTGGTGCTGGATGTGGAATAGGAATAGGTTTTGGCTATGGTTTTGGAAAGGGAATTGCATATGACGAGAATGGTAAATATTCAAACATCAGGAGATCATTTCAGAACTCCAGGAGCCTTCCTTATGAGTAAGCAGTAACTCACTCCAAGCTTATGTACTTTGTACTATCGCAAAAATGGCTCCATTTGGGCACCTCCTGTTGCTCGACATGATTATATCCATAGAGGGGGCGTGTTTGACCTTGAATCTGTTTATCTATTTTACTATAGAATAGATGTGAAAGATTGGCTCTTACACTTGATGTCAACTGTGGTTAAAGCGTTATACTGCATGTCTAGCTTCACATGTTATCTCATTCTTCTAACACGATATTTTCCGGAAAAACTCTGCAGCCAAGAGTTTGATATCCTTTTTGACGAGGTGATGGAGAGCACCAGGAAGCTGATCAAAGCGACGACAAAGGAGATCGACAAGTGGAGGCGCATGTAGAGCGAACAGCACACCACATGAACAAACAGGTTAGTAGTATTCAGAAGCTTAACACGCCACGTGGAACCCCAAAACGGCCCCCTCCTCCTTCGTCTGATATTGTTCCATCTGCATAATTTCAGGGATTCAGCGAGATACGCCGTCAGTATTCTACCCTCGTGAAGGATCAATTTCGTCAAGGCACATGCAAGGATGCTAGCGTCATGTGACCGCGACGCCATTCCCGCCCCACGGGAATATCCTGCGCGGCGTCGCTGTCGGCAGCACATTGTTCATCTGTAAAACGCCTGTTTCGCATTGAAATGCTGGGAGAATCGCCTCAAATCAAACCTTTCTCCATCGCCTTAAGCATGGTGTCTGTATTTAATTTGATTAGCAGTCAACGTCACCTCGCTGGAGTCACTGCTGTTCATACTTGTTAGGCAAGATTTGCGTTCCTCGACATACACCAAACGCTGCCTGCGTCAGGCGAAAACGAAACGCGATTAATAATTTCTTTTTAGAACTATATCAGCTGTCTCCCATACCACTGGAGAGCAAAAGAAAGGGAGATCTTGAAGGTGGGTGGGTATACAATTCAAAGCTCCTACTAACACGCTTGGCCGTTGATCAGTGAACCAACGGTCAGCGTTTGCGGCTGTCTCCAGATTTTCTTGGTCCGGGATCAGAGCGAGCGAGATCATCGCAGATTCTATCACCAAAAACACTACTACCGCTGCGAGTTACTCGCTCACTAGTACTAGCAGCAGTAAAAAAAAAAAAAAGCAGAGGCTGACGAGGCCTACAAGAAAACTGCTCTCGTCTTCTGATCTGATTCGAACTTTCCGCACGGGAGGACCACCACACCACTTAAAAGGCATGTGGGTGAGTGAGTGAAAGAAATCTAGCCATGACGTTTTATGCTAAGCCAAGCCAAGCCAAGCTGCCCTGGCAAAGGCTGCGTGCAGAATGATTGAGAGCTTTCCTCCTCTCTCCCTCTGCCAGATCGGCCGCTTTATTGGCTGCCACCGTGCACATGACATGAGCCCACAGCCTACCTGCCACGGTCAAAACATCTAGGTAGGGCTATTCAAGTTTCCATGCCACCATTTGGAACATGGTAGGAGTAACATGCAAACCTGCCCCAAAAGGGTTCCAAAATGTACAAGGGTCTCTTTGACTAGCCAGGATTCCAAAAATGTACAAGGGTCCCTTCGAATTTTTTCCATGCTAATGTTATTTTCCCTTTGAAATGTGAAGAAGAATAGGAATCAATCCTACATAGGAATAGGGACACAATAGGAAAAAAATATCCCGTAGAAATCCTCATCCTATAGAATTTATATATATATAATTCCTGTAAATCAAAGGAGGCCTAAAGAGGTTGCACTGGATACTAAAATTCCTATTAAATGTAGTGCAAAGTAGTCCTTGGGAAAAGTTCTCATTGGATTCAATCCTAGGAAACAAACAACCAATATAAGAAGAAGAAAACCCCATGAATCCCAATCCTCTAGAATCCCTTTGGAAAATGCTTCAAATCAAAGAGGCTCTCAACGGATAACTACTTGGATATTGTGAATGGTAAACTAGAAAGGTAGACAAGTTTCCTATGATCCTATCCCTGAGATATTGTTGTCCTATGAACCAAAGGAGCCTGATAGGTTGGAGTGGATACTAAAATTCTTGTGGAATCTAGTGCAAAGTAATCCTTGGGAAAAGTTCCCATAGGATTCAATCTTATGAATCAAACAAACAATATAAGAAAACCCTTCAAATCAACAAGGCAGGCTCTCAATGGAAAACTACTTGGATATTGTGAATGGTAACCTACAAAGTTCGACAAGTTTGCTTGGATAATATTTTCTAGTACTCCCTCTGTAAACTTTTACAAGACATTTTATAAAAGTTTACAAAGGGAATATAAGACATTCTTCCTAGCATGGTTGTCAGCATTTCCATAATGTATCATACTCCCTTTGTACCTAAATAATTGTGGTATTACCTTACGACACCATGATCCTACAGTACCTGATACCGACCATCCAGTTTCGATACTGCTATTTAGACAAAAAGGGTACATCATAAAGCCTAAAACCTAGGTTTAGTACTTCGGCAACACGACAGAGCGAGACAAGTAAAGGCAAATTATGAATGCAAATCAATCATTAACGGAGCTTGTCACCCAGCTAAGCCTGTCTGCCTGCCTGCCTGTCTAGTACTACCACCACTACTAGCACACAAAAGCACCAGCACTTGACAATATCATATTACAGCTATTTCTTCCAGGCACGCAATACCTGGCTGATTATTGTCCGACACTTGGATGGCCACCTGGCCTTGTTAACTTACCCCAAACCAATAAACAATGTCAATTTTTTCAAAGTCAGATTGCACAGAAAGAATAAATAATAGGGACAGCGTCAAACATCAATCAAGCCCACCGAGGATCATCATTCGCCCGCCCACGGGACCCATCATACGGTTGGTAAAGCGCGCAGATCATGACAGGCATAGGCCAGCACTCATCATCCCGGCATATGCAACACCAATCATCTCCACCCTTGTCATCAGATTCAGACAGACGAGGTTTATTTTCTTTCAGATCACCGCCCCGTTTTCGCACGCTTCATCCCGGCGGAGTTAAAGGGGGACACGCTCGGGCTAAGGTGCGGGCTGGGGCTTTCCTCCCTCAGAGTGCCGTTCAGGATGGCCAGCTCTCTCAGCTGCTGCTTCTTGTAGTAGTCCATGGACTCATCCTGATCGATCGATGAGAGGACTGGTTAGAAAGGGCATGTCGAAATCATGGAGACAAATGGGAGCAAAAATAGGAAATAAATGGGTGCTTACAATTGGTTTGAGAAGATCTTCCAGGATGGTCACAGCCTGGTTTAGACGCACATCAATAATGTCTGCTGGGAACTCTGCTTCCACAAGCACGTGCAGTGCCTCATTGAGGTGCTCATACCCAGGCTTATCTCTCAGCTTCTCTTCCTATATTACAATAATGATATATTCATTAATTATTCGTATCACTAGGGGGTGCGGGGAAATAGAAATGGAGCAACAGATTACATAGATAAATGAGAGCAAAACGGGAAATGTATAAAAAAATCAATGATCTTATTATGTAACAGATAAATAAAAGAAAAGACCAATGTGAAAGTCTATAACTAAAGAACAAGGGATTTCATATCCAAGGGTAACACCATAATACAGAAATGATGTTTGCATCAGAGCAATAAGATGTCATATATGAAAAGCTTATAGGTACATCTAAAGAAACTTATATACAGCAGACTACCAGCATCAGAACCTTAAACGGTTAAATTACAGGGTCAGCTTACTGAATCATACTATTGATAGATAGAATGTACATAATTCACCAGTATCCAGTGAATAACAAGATCCAAACAATGAATGCTATGGGCAACAGAAAGATAGAGCAGTAATGACATCAGCCACCACCCACCGATAGAAGAATGTTTTTACAGAACTCACTGCAGTTAAACTGTATGTTCAAAACGTAGACCATGCCATCTCACAATGTCATTAACCTAGAGGCCCTATTAACAACTAGAATGAGCAAGTACAAAACGTTAGCTAAAGGGGGAAGAATCCCCCCAGTTAACTGTCTGTTATTTAGGTATAGGAGATGAGACCTCTCCGCGATTTAACGCGGATAGCACCCCACAGGAGTGCGCCGCGCGACTCAAACGCGGGCGGGCGGGTTCGCCACTGCGAACTCCAGCCACTGAGCTAGCGCTCAGTTCTCAGAACAAGCAAGTAGCAGTAAATATATTCAGTAACAAAGTTTGAATGTTGATATATCAGTATGTGCAAGCGACGTGATAGTAAGTTCTAAATAGATGTTATATCCTCAATGAGCTTCCGACAGTGTTACTAGTCCTAAAATAACTTGGCAATCATTGCATATCAATCAGGCCAGACTAAAGGTTTAGTTGTTTATGGTATTAGTGATTTAATACATTAGCCTATTCAACAAGGAAAAACAATATTCTCTTAAATTAATTCCACATGATAATTAACTCAGGGTATACATCCTAAAAGTGTCCAATGGTTTAATGCTGCTAAAATCAGGAACTGGAGAACAATACATGATAGTGTGCTCAGTTACCTTCACAGAATCTTTAACTGAACCACGCCCACGAATGTAAACTCTGCACTGAGTCGTAGCTTCAACTCTTTTCAGGGAGTTTCCTCGTGGCCCCAATAGACGGCCAACAAAGTTGAACTAGTAAAACACAAAAGAGTGTGAATCATTCTGACAAGACACAACACATTAATGAAGTGATAGAAAGCCCTCGAGTAATGCATGCATACATTAGGATACTTGTCCACAGGAACATCCAGCCTCACAAGTTTCTTGACAACAGGGGTACCACCAAGTGCTGGAGCACCATTCCAGCTCATTGGTGAGGCTTGTAGAACCCCCATATGCTGCAAAAATAGACAATGTTTTCTCCATAAAATAAATTAAGACAATTTCCTAACATAAGCAAGATCCAATATAAAGAAGCTGTGTCCTTGAGAAAAGTAGTTGCAAGGGTTAAATCTGGATCAAGTAACTACAAGGCAACATTATAAATAACAAAGGGATTCTAAGAAACAGATGAGTCAAAATGGACAAATAATATTGATCTGCCATTAACATAAGACAGGTAATAACGGGACTCCATTTTCAATGATATTTTCTCCATAAAATAAGTTAAGACAACTTCCTAACGTAAGCAAGATCCAATATAAAGTAACTGGGTCCTTGCAAAAATAGTTGCAAGGGTTAAATCCAGATCAAGTAACTACAGGGCAACATTATAAATAACAAAGGGATCCTTTGTTAGTTGCAAGGAACAGATGAGTCAAAATGGAGAAATAATATTCATCTGTCAATTACGTAACTCAGTTAACAATGGGACTGCATTTCCAATTACGTAACTCAGTTAATAATGGGACTGCATTTTCAATCATAGTATACTGGTACTGTGGCACATTACATTCGAAAAAACTAGTGCAAGGTTAAAATTGACTACATGGTATGCATAAAATATCCGCAATCCATACAAAATCCTTTCATTTAACAGGGTAGAAATCCTATAAATGCATTTACAACATAGAAATTAAATCTCAACGGTAATCGGCGATTGCTTGAATCTGCATTACCTCTGCTTGCCTTCCTGACCATCCCTCCAGATCCATTGGTTGACCATTCACTGGGTGGCCAGGTAACCTTAATGGGCTACCATGATCGATTCTCTCAGCATCAACAAGATTATGGTTAGGTGACAAAGAAGATGCCCGCAAAATCTCTGCATTAAACAAATATGGTAACGATGAGGCAGTGAGTGAAATGTTTTTTGTTATACGATAGTACAACGATGACAGTAATACCATTGTCCTGCACTAAATTGAGAAAGGCGCAGTAGGCGTTATATTTACAAATAAGTCCAATACCTTGAATTATAGCAACAACTAGATAACAATTAGAGACTTTCACAATTAAAGAATAGGAATAAGCTGCATGGTGACCATTCTTAAATAGATATTTGTTGTCGGTATAAAAAGCATCAAATTCCAAAGTGTGAAGCCAATTACGAGACAGAGTTACGAGGGCAAAGTTATTTATGGCCACGAACTGAACAGGTTACCAGTATATTAGGGTATATGAGAAATGTATTAACAGAAGATCTGGTTTAACTTGCCCGATGGACTAATAAATGATAACATTACCAATATTTTTGGACAGGAAGAGCATCATACATCCACAAAGATATATCAGGTCATCAAATTGTCATAACAACTCATAACCATTACTAACAGTTCATCACCTAACAGATTTAGGGTAAAACAGATTAAACTAAACAGAGCTATGAGTGATAGTGACTGAATGGCTGACTGCATCATGAACAACACATTTTTTTTCCAACCAGGCTCACACCCCTTTCCATTAATTGCTCAACGGAAATACAACAGTCTAAGTCATATCCAGTTTATCATGAAAAACACATAGTATGCACATTGCTAAAGACCATATAAACAGGAAGAATCACAGTAATGCCTGAAAGAAATAAACCTTGGTTCAAGAGCCTGGTACAGTAGGGAAGAACTTGCACGAATGGGGCTAACTTCTGCCTCTCAGCAAGCAACTCAGCCAGATACCTACCAAAGGAACAAGCACATTAGGATAACACAGGTCACTCCAACTCTGTTGTTCAGATGGGAGATTAATACGATATGACAGAAAGCACAATCATGATTTGAAGCATCTAAAACAACCAGAAGGCAAACCAAAACGCTGTAAAATACTAGAACTTTGATTAGATTTATACAACAAGATCCAGCAAGACGTAAAATTGTACACACGTCTATCAACAGATGACCACCTTATTACAGACGAATTTTACATCAACAGGCCAACAGAAAAAATTTAAATCTATCAGCGAGGAGCAATCATCTAAATCCCTATCTCCACAGATCACTCCTCCGTCACAATCTCAGCACTCGAAGAAGGCCGGAACCAGGCAGGAATCTCCGCCGGCCGCATCAAATCTCGTGCTTCCCGGAAGATTCCGAAGCGGCTGGATCAAAAAAACGAAAAACGAAAAACTCGACCGGAGAAAAACAAGAACTAGGATAGCAAAGCAGGAGCCCCACCTTTCTCTCTCGGACGAGGCAGAGTACCTCATGGAATTGAGGTGGTGGTGGTGAGGCGAAGAATGGACAGGGGACTGAGAGTACTGCTGCAGGTGAGACGGCGGCGGAATCCTGTTGTCGTCCATGGCTCCCTCCCAACGGCAAAATGAACAAACTCTACAAGATTTTGGGGGAGAGAGGAGGACCAAGAAACCGAGGACCAAAAAAACCGGAGACCCGAAGCAATCAAGAAACGGAACCCAAGAAGAAGAAACAACTACTTAGCAAAGCTACGGCAGGGAGGGGCAATCCTGAGGCCCCGGAATCTAGAAGGGAGGAGGAGGGATTGGCAAGGACCGGGAGGAAGTATATATAAGGGATAGATGGGATTTTGTGTAGCGCAGAAGAGGAAGGTAATAGATGCGCAATCAATGATCGGCGAGCCCAGGCTGTGCAGCGTTGGCAGCAGCGGCGGCAGCAGCAGCAGCAGCAGCTCGTGGTTCTTGCTCCTCCTCCCTTCCCTCCACAGCACACCCGCAGAGGGGGGAGAGCAGGGGTGGGTGGGAGAAGGGGAGGGGAGGGGAGGGGAGGGGAGAGGGGAAGAGACAAACCCAAAGGAGGGCTTTGGATTCTCTCCCCCTGCCGTATTTGTCGCTGGAAATCGCAGATGATTGATCGACGCCTTCCGGGGTTTCCACCCCTGTAAATTTTCCTCCTTCAACGGTATTGGGTTTCTTTCTCTTTATCTTCGGTTGGAATTTGGAGAGGGTTTATTGTTGTGCTAGGTGCACCCAAGATAACTTTTTTTCGCATATCGCACCCAAGATAACTGGTTTGAAGGGAAAATGTACATGAGATATATAAAAATATGAATTCATCGGGTACTTTTCAAAATGAATATGGCGTGAACTTTTCAGAAAAAAAGGAGTGACATGAGTTGTTATGGCCTTATGGGATAGATGAATATGGCACAAACTTTTCTAATAAAAAAAATGCCGCGAATCGTTACGGGACAGATGAATATGGTACGGACTTTTCAATGAAAAAAGATGCGACAAGTTTTTGTCATATAAATGAATATGGCGCGAACTTTTAAATACAAATACCATGATTACCATTGATGTATTTTCACGCGCAAAAAATGTTGCCGTTAATGACACTCACTAATTTACTAGTTTGAAGGGGAAATGTACATGATATATGTGAAATATAAATTCGTACTTTTCTAAATGAATATGGCACGAAGTATTTTATTAAAAAGGGAACGCCATGAGTCCTTATGGAATGGACGAATATGGCGCGAACATTTAAAAGTGAATACATGATTACCATTGAAGTACTTTGGCGCGCAAAAAATATTGCCGTTAATGTAGATGCTCACTAATTTGCTCGTATCATTTGTAATCAATGTACACGAGTTGGAGCATACAACGTTTTTTCTTGAAAGCATATGTGTGCTGAATATCACAATTTCATCGAATGTGATCATTGCCGGCGTGCTACTGAGTAATTAGATTAAATCCACCAAATTAAACCCACCTGAACATACGTTGGGCATGTTCCTCTTTTTCTCAATGGCGGATGATATATTTTTTGAAATTTCTGGAAAGGCTTTATAATCATGCTAGGGAGACACTAAAACTTGTTAGAAAAAAAAAGCATAAGATGAGTACTATAACACAACTAGTCGTTATGAGATAGATGAATGTGACGCGAACTTTTAAATACAAATACCATGATTACCATTGATGTATTCGCGCGCAAAAATATTACCGTTAGTGTAGTCATTCAGTAATTTGCTAGTAATGTCGTTTGTAATAAATGCGTACAAATTAGAGCATACAACGTTTTTCAGAAGCATATACATGTTGGATATCACAATTTCATCCACCGTGATCATGAACCACATAACGCGGTAATTAAATTATACCGTCGGGACATATGTTGGTTCTTTTTTTCTTACTTTGTTTGATGGTCTAATGTTTTTAATTTTTTCTTACATTGCTTTTGTACTTTAAGTTGGCTAGATCATCAGCACCATAAATCAAAATCCCAAAGGATGAGCACAAGTTTCTTCCTTTGCCAGTTTTGGGTTTCCTTCTTTCCATTTTCACTTGGAGAGGGATTATTTTTAGTTTAAAATTCTGAAGAGGTTTGTTGTTGGGCTAGATAAACCCGCCATAACTTATTTGCAATAAAAGTGCTAAGATATGTAAAGATATGCAAATTCACCCAGTACCAGGAGTTACGGTATAAATGAATATGGCGCGAACTTTTTAAGAAAAAAAAGGTAAAAACCTTGATTATCGTTTCTTTTGCGGGTAACCATGATTATTATCGTTGATGCACTTTGCACAAAAAATCTGTAATGAATGTTTTTTTCCTGGGTGAATCAGTGAATGTGGATACTCACTATTTTGCAATCAATGTACTCGAGCTGGAGCATACAGCCTCTTTTGGACGTATATATGTGCTGGATATTACGATTCCATTGAATGTGATCATCGTGCATGCGCCACAAAAAGGGAACTAAATTAAATCCACGAGATCGATGGCGATACACCAACAAAATCAAAATCAAAATATTAGATGGCGAGCACAAGTTTCTTTGTACGTCCACTGTCTTTTGGTGAGTTTGATCTTTGGTTTTTGTGATGCCATACGCCAGCAGGAGTGAGCGGCGGGGATCTTTGTGTGTGTACCCGTAGCCTCGCCCGGCCATGCTGCCGGTAAAAAATCGCGTGCCCTCCTCACGGAATCTTGATGGCCGTTTGCGGCGGCGTTGACTCATGTAGAAACGGGCCGAACCCGGGCGATGAAATCGGCCTGCTCCCTCCCCGTCCGTCCATCCAGCCTGCGGAAAGCTAATTTAGGCAATTCGTTTCGCCAATCGTTAATAGAGCACGGCGGAGGCCAGTCCACCAGTCAGCCAGGCAGGCCGATTGCCACCTGGCTCCTCCACCAGACTGTTTCCTCTCTACTATACTTTTATGAGTACGATCTTCTGGCAACGAAAATAGGAGTATTTCTCGCTCTCTGAGAAAAAAACAGTATTTTTGCGCTGCGCGGCCGCCGCTTTCTTGGAATTGGGTGTAAACAACCACCGAAATATGCCGTGTTTTTTTCCGTGATGGTTGCTCGTTCGCTGGCTGCTGCCAAAGTTTGTACTGCTGGCCGGCTGTGTAGCTACTAGCTGCGTGCCAGTGAGTAGTTCCGGTGGTCATCATTGATTTTTGTTCGCGGGATTAAAGATTAAAGAAAGGGTGCATATGTACACACGTAGGAGTAGCGCCACAGAGACAACTGGGCGATGCAAAGATCGCGGTAGACTGTGCGCTAGTTTAGGAGTAGTACTAGGAGTTTGTGTTGGAGTATTTTTTTAGAAGATCGTTTGTGTTAAAATATTGGAGCACGCGGATCGGGCCGGGGCAGCGACCGCTAAGGAACACGGGTTCCAGTTTGGATTAACTCGCTTGTGTTGAACACCCATGGGGTGAGGGCCGGGTGTGATCCATTTTGTTTGAATTGTTCCCTCTAAAAGCATCTTCAACGGCAGCGTAAAAAATCCGCGTTTAATAATTTTTTTAGCGCATCACTGTAGTATTTTTAAAACGCGGGGACCGAAGCATCTCCAAGAGAAGCGCGCTAGTACGGCGTCCAATCCAAACCGGTCTAGCGGCTCCACCTACATCAGCTCAAAGTTTGCTACACGCGCAAGTCGACGTACAAAATATGTTGCGCGCGATAGCGTTTTTAAGCGTGTGTCCAAAAGTTTTTACGGCGCTGTTTTGCAGCGTCTGTTGAAGCTGTCCGGCGCCCAAAAAACGAATCTTTTAACGTGCGGAGTAGTTTTTGAACGCCTGTTGGAGATGCTCTAATCATGGCTGGATGCGAGGGCGAAACCCAAACCCGGGGTCTTCAATGTAGGATGTGAGAGCAACTTCAATGGACCGACCCAAACGAACGGCGATTTTGTCTTTTTTTTTGTCTGTTTGGATCGGTCAGGCGGACATGAACGTCCGCTTCCGCAAATGGGTCGGCGCATGCGCCCAACGCTGGTCGGACTCATTTTTGCCGACATGCGAAAAAAATACATAAGTGCATAATTAAACATTAAAAGCCGGCCACGAAGGCCGGCGAGAGTCCACTCGTCCGCATTACATTAATTAAACATAAAAACCCGAAAACTATGAGGGCAGCCCTAGGCATCGGCGTCAGCGTCATCGGGCCCGGTGAGGTCGACCAACGTAGGCGCAGGGCCGGCCCAGGAGGACACCGTGTTCCAGAGCGCAGCTACCTGCGCCTCCGTCGTCTGCCCCGCCAGCGCGGGTTGTGCTGGTGACGGTGACAGCGCAGCAGCACGGGCACGCTCCTCCGCCTCCGCCTCCTGTCGTTCCTCCTTCACCTCCTTCTCCAGCTCCATCAGCCGAAGGCCTTGGGCGCGCTTCGTCCGCAGGTGTTGCACCCTCCAGTGCTCGAGGTAGGCTTGCTCCTGATGCGGTGTCGCGCCCAGCCAGATGGGCGGCGTAGTGACGAACTCGTGGACGACGCCGGTCCACTGGTAGACCTCCCGCGGCTCCGTGGGCTCGGGCTTCGACGGAGGTGGCACGACGCAGTCGCCGGCGACCGACAACGCGATGGCCTCCGCGAGCTGCTTCTGGTACGCCGCCTCCTCGTCGTCCCTGCGCTGCGATTCCTCCTCGATGTTGCGTAGAACAGCTGCGAACGTCGTCTGGTAGGCGGCCTCAGCCTCCTGGTCCTCGTCGCTGACGACAGGCGGGGGCGACGGAGGGCCTCTTGACTGCACTTCGCGCATGCCACGATGGCGCTGCGCCTCGTGCTCCACTGCGAACCACACCTCCGAGTTAGGGGAGTCGACCGCGTACGCAGGGTCTCACTGCTGCTCCGTCGTCAGCAGACGCCGACGATGGCTCACCTCCTCCGCATGCACCCGAGCCGACGTGGCACGACTGACACCGGAATCCTCTCACGATCCAGATGCCAGCCGTGCGGCAGCGTGACATCAGGGTAAGGGAGCGGCATGCGGTGCTCCCAGTGCCACCGCGCTTGGTGCGCCGGGACGCTCACATGCTGGCGAGGCCGGTGGGAGGCCGGCGGGGGGGAGATGACGCGGGGGTAGAGCGGGGCCTTGCCCTTGTTTGGGAAGCCGCCGACCATGGTGCTAGGGTTTTGCTCGCCAAGGAGGGGGCTGGATGTGAAGGGCGGGGTTCTGGAAGCAGATGACGGAACCCACCGCACGCTCGGATTAAAAAAGGCCGGCCGCGGTCGCTGACGCTTGGGCCCGAGGATGACCACTGTCATAAATAATGTTGACCGCGGTGGTTGGGGACGGACACCGAGAGGGTGCGCGCGCGTCCGCTTCGCTTCCGCGCCGACGCATTTCAGTCCCAAATGTGGACTGAAAATGAATCGGCACAGACGCGTTTTGGCAATGGGTCGGTGCGTTGGGCCATCATTTTTGTCCGCGCCGACCTAAACGAACGACCGCGGGCGAAATGGGCTGCTCCATTGGAGTTGCTCTGATTACAAAGGAATTATAACACAGATAAATAATGGATCACAAGAAAGGTACAATCCTATTATCGAGGAAATTTGTGCTCGAGCGAGAGACTTTACTAGCTGCGATTTTATTTTTGAAGGACATGGTATGAACTTTGATTCTCATAATTTAGCTAAGCTTTATTTTCCTTAGATGTGGGGCGCCACTTGTGGATGGAATCTCCCCAACGACCCGTGTGTAATTCCTGTAAACCGTACTCCAAACATTGAATAAAGTGTGGTATACTCCTAAAAATCAAGACATTTTAATGCACAGAAAGCAATATCCATGTCAAGTAATTTATAAATATTATTTAAAGACACAAAGTTACTAATGATATTTTATCCCCAAAAGGAGAATAGGAAACATATTTTATCTAAAATCTTGTGATTCGGTCTCTTGACTTAGGCCCTGTTTGGAACCACTCAAATTATATAATTCAGGTTTTATAATCTATTATGTCTTCAAACAGGACAGATTATGGTGTAGATTATAAAAACTAGATGAACAGATTATTAAAAACTCATAATCTACTCTACACCAGCTAAAATTAGATTATGGATTGCTAATGACCCATTATCCTTGTAAAGTTGGAGATAATTACATTCCTACCACCGCCACCTTTTAAAAAAAACAGAGGGTAGACAGGTCATTATGCAATGTAAAACCTGGATTACAGTTTATATAATCTGACCTTCAAACATGTCCATCTAGATTATTTTTATAAATCAGATTATATAATCTATCTTCATAATCCAGATTATCATAATCTATTGTGGTTCCAAACAGGGCCTTAACCGTATGGTGGCGACGATGATCGTCTTCAGAAAGATTCCCCACAAAATAAAATCAATTGATGCTAATTCATTTTTAGATAATGGGCTCGCTAACTCTGGGGAACCAGTGTGCCCTCTCTTCCCCACCATGTTGTGACCCACCAGAGTTTCTTTTTTAAGAACTGATCCACTAAGGCCCCATTCTGATAAAGAGAGGAAAGGGCCAAGGCCCAATTTGATAAATACAGAAACGCTTCAGCCTTCTTCTTCGTCGATATAGACAACAGGTTACAAAGCTTTTCAATGACGACTCCACACAGCGATTTCGTGCTCAGCTCACACATACCTTGGGCGGCCCCCCCTTGCTTTCGGGGGCCCGGGGCGGCCGCCCCTCCCGCCCCCCTGAGGGTCGGCCCTGGATGGCTTATACAAATAGAATAATCCCTTAAAAATATAATAAATAGAATAACATGTACTAACATTTGAACTACTTTGATCAAATTTTATGTTTCAAAACAAAGTTTGATCGAAGTTTTAAGCATGCAAACTACAAACATCTGTCAAATACGACATGCCACTTAAACTACGACAAGCAGACTACGAACACTACAGATTCTCACGGTCGATATCATTGGAGCCATCACTTCGCTTCCGACAACATTGGGGGCTCCTGCATTCTTCTTCTTCCCGATGTGTGATGACGAAGGCCCTTCCTGGTCATGGTTCTTGCGCTTCTCGGCGTCCCACTTCCAGTAGAACTCCATCTCACCTTGGACATACTCCGGATGTACCCTAGCTAGCGCCGCTATGGCCTCCTCGTCACTCTCTTTGATGTCGTACCGCTCATCAACAACAATGAGGTTAGCCAGCTTGATTGGGCTCGACTTGATTGTCATCGACGGTCCGAGGAGCTCCACACATCCGCTCGAGACTCAGTTCCAGGAAATTATGTTTCAAGCATGGGGGCTCAAGCTTGTGCACGTCAACATCGTAGGCGTGGGCAGCAAGGCTTTACGTCGCATGCGTGTTGAGCCAGTACCTCCGATTGCCATGTTCTAACTCCACACATTAGTTGCCAGACGATCAGGCGCGCACGCCCTTGAATCCCCCATTGTCCTTGCGCGACATGGCCAAGAGGCGGCAGTGCCGAGGAAGAAGGATGTAGCTTCGGGGAGGCTTCGACGAGGAAGGGATCCTACGCGGGTGTGGCGGCGATGCATCGAACTTCGGTTGAAAGAGGACAGTGGAGCGGTGGCTGTCGGCAGGTGAGGTCCGGCGAGTGGATCTGACGGTGAAGGGGTGCGGTGGCCACGAATTTGCAGGAGTCGGGCGGTTCGGGAGGGGAGAAGGTTTTTGGGTGTTGTTTTTGATTGATGGCAACAACCGAAGTGTTGTATATTTACAACACTTTGAGCTATATTTTAGGGCTCCCCAGAAAAAATGTAGTTGGGCTGTTGTTGGAGGGCTTTTTGCCCCCTTGTGCCCTAAAGAAGGCTAGTGCCCAAAAATAAGGTTGCTATTAGAGATGCTCCGAGAGCAACTCCAATAGCTCATGTAAATAAAAATCCACGAAACAACTCTTGTGGGATGACCGTATAATTTGAAGGAAGTTTTCTAACACCTACTTTTTTCAGTTTTCGTAGAACTTCTTCCCTTAAAATCTTTTTTACATATTCCTCAATAAACGGCGTTGGACTCCGCAAGTAAGTGACATGGCATGGCAACGTCGGCTGGAGCAGTGAGGCGGACAGGGAAGGTGCAATGATAGGGATGGCTTCATTCACGACGATGACGCAACATCTCAGTGACGTCGGCGCGGCCTCGTTGGCAGTGAAGGAGGCGGGGTTGCACGGCCTCGCAGCGACATCATGCGACATGGCGATGTGGGAAGGCGGCAACGACACAACCTAGCTTGGTGACGGCACGACATGGGGTTGCGACGCAAGGGTGACCAACATAAAAGTCCACGCAGTTACATGCCCACCAAAATTATACAGGAATGCCATCTTTCTCGTAAACCTAAGGGGTGAGGGAGGTGATTATATGGGATCCCATAAAAAATAGAGATTATGGAAGTAGTTGGAGGGCCATTTTTGCCTCAACCTTTCATAAACTGTATTTTATTTAATGATGTGGAAGTATTTGAGTTGCTTTAAGGGATTGTATGTCCTTGATGTTTTTGCTCGGTTAAAAAAATGGTGTTCGATGTTAAGCTATGTCAACTTAGATTAATGTGGAATTTTTTTTTTCAAAAGAGTTGTTTCATCTGAAATTTGTCATGTTGTATTTTGATATGGGGAAGACCCATGAGACCCGTCCTTTAGGGTGAGCAATGCAAGGTGGCTTCTTGGGAGGATATTTAGCTCCGCTTATGGCGGCTTGGGTTTTTCCAATCTTCGAGCTCACACCATTGCTATTTTGATAAAGATTCCGACCAAAATTTTATTGCCGCTTCAATGCCCAAATGGGAATTATGGTTTAGCTCCACAGTTTGGCATGGTGGACACGACTATCAGTGCCTCAGTGTTTTGATTCGATTGTATGGAAGGAACTTCTCAATTGTCTTCACAAATTTTGTGTTACCGCCATAGGATGTTGGTTGGGTCAGGGGTCTCTACTTCTTTTCAATAGATTCTTGGTTGGAAGGTTCTACCTTAGCTACTTGAGTTTCCACGCTTTTCTCTCTCACTCCACTACGCTTAAATGTAGTGTTGATCTAGTTTGTTCCTTCCAGAACTTTTTCCTTCAACCACAACCTCACTTTCCTAATATTGTAGACTATGAGCGTGTTTGATTGTGCCTTCTGTTAGATTCAGTTTCCCTACATTCTCTAAGTCAAAGATGTTGTGTTTCGAAGTTTGATGGCAAGATCTTAACTACTAAATATGCATATTCAACAATCTTTGAATTTTTGTGGGATGTCCCCTTTGCAAACCCAACTTCGAGAAATCACTCCGAAAATCATTGTTGCATGTTCCTACGGCTCTTTGACCATGGGAGGCTCTCACGAGCCAATGAGAAGGGGTATCATGTTCATCACATGCTTGCCCGTTACGTAACCTTTCAGAATCTATTAAGTATATTCTCCTTCATTGTTCGTTTATCCAACTATTTTGACAAACGATGTTCGCTCTCCACGCAGATGGTTATGGTTGTAACATGATCTATGAACTTTTGGGATAATATGCCTCCCTGTATGGTTCGTACCTTGGTTCTCATCTCTACCATTTGGAAGCGTCGCAACACCCAAAAAGTTAGGGATAATGTTAAAGTTATTGCTGTTGTTTTTTGCTGCTATGCGAAAGATCTTATTCTTTGGTCTAACCGCTACTCAAATGCCCCTCGTCATGTTTTACTTCACAATTGTGGAATCATCTTTGCCAACCTTGTTGCCCTTGTATTGTTTTGGCCACTATAATGCTATATTTTTTTATTGATTTGTAGTAGAACTTTTGATTCTGTTTTTTGATATAAAAATTATCCAGTTCAACTTTATGCATGTTTGTAGTTCCTTGTTTGTGAGGAACTAGTTTATAGTCATTTTGATGGATGTCCTTTAGATTGTACGAGCCATAACTTGTCCGTACAACTATTTGAGTTTTAGTTCATCCACACATTGCCATGAAATGGTCGGCATCGTTTTGGCTATGGTTGATATTTGTAATGCTAATTACACGACTACCATGAAATACTAGTGCTTTTACTTCATGAATTAAGTAGGCATACTGTGAGCGATCGACATTCTTGTACTAGGCTAGAGAGACTACCTCCAAGCAATCTTCTTCCATGACAATCCAAATTGTTCCACTCGATAGCTAGGAAAAGGCCCTCCGTCATTTCCTAGAGCTTGACTTATACCGCACGAGGGAAGGTGCAGAGACGTCTGCACAACAAAATGATAACTTGGTTGTTGTGATCCCGGAGCAAAATCCTAGCACTGACACTATTATCAACTCCAAGGGAAGAATCGTTGTCGTTAAGTTGTACATTTCCTTCCTATCGTAATGTCCAGGCTATAGCTGTCCTTTGCTTCACGGTGCCTTGAGAATGCGAAGATGAAGCGAATACCGGGCCATAGGAAATAAATCCTTTGCCTTTGATGTCATCTTGGGGTGGATTTTGGGTAATGCTTAGGAGTCACTCGAGGCAGCCGGTGTGGAATCTTGTAGAAACTCTAATAGGTGATACATGCTTGTTGTGGATGATCTTGTTTGATACGTGTCAATTGCACCAAAGAGTCCTAAAAATATGAAATGCTCAGTCTTAGGGAAGTCACATGAAATATGAAGGAGCCAGTCAGGACCGATGTGGTGGAATTTTTCTAAATTTAGGGAGGTGCCAAACTTTTGCCATTATATGTGAGGGAGTAGTCGACAACGGGAATATCCAAAATGTGTGGAAGTTGGTCTCTCACTCGACACCACATATGGGCCATGTGTCAGTGACTTTAAAGTTTTGATAGATTTTCTTCACCCTGAGTAGGGAGTGAATCAATAGCAAACGTTCTACACAAAAAGTGTGTACCTTTCAGAGGAGCAAGGCACCTCCATATAGCTGATTGGATAGGGTGTTGTCCATCCGGCATACTGCTCGTAGCGCATGAAGTAGGTTGGTGAAGTACCGACACTTTAGCCTTTTACGCTCTTTCGGCTCAAAAATTACATTTTCTCTCGCGCCCATGCAAACACATCTTCTACACACCTAGTGAGAGGGACTACTATTGATGTTTTAATCAACCTCACATGGGAGGGAATACTATTGCACAAGGTTAATATTCTATGTGTTGTGATTGCCGAGCAATTCACAGACCCACATAAAGTGACACCTTGCTTGTTTTTTCATCAGTATACCCAAGGGGGGAGGGATCGATTTATCACACTATATGTGTATGCAATGACCATTCCAACTCTGGAAACAAGAAATTACTTTAGAAGTTTAAATCCATGAAAATTAGCCTTCCACATCAAGGATTCAGTGGAGGAAAATATTATATCTTCAAGGTGCCCATTAGGGTAATATTTCAACTTGAGCGCATGTGTGCACATACTATTAGTATTGGGTATGGTTAGTAAGTGCCACGCCTACCATGCTAGTAGGGTCCGATTAAACAATCTAAAGTCCATGAATCTAATCCCTCCTTGACATTTGAGCTTGATCAAGTGTTGCCAACCTCTTGAGTGTATTTTGGCTTGCCTTTTTCTGGAACCAACCAATAGTTCATGAACATTATCTATAGATCATCAAAGAGGGGCATGGGGAGCTTTAAAACACCCATCATATAAGTGGTTATGTGTTATGCCACCAAACTTATCATCAACTTTTTTTTAGGTTGTCCTAGATTAGCATCACCTCGCACCATAAACTGCTTAGTAAGCTTGGCATTTAAAGTTTGGTACTTTCATGTGGACACACATCCATATGACATTATGATCCCCAAGTATTTTTATTCAAAACTTGCGCTTGTTACTTGAAGATTCATTCTAACCAGATCTTGAACATATATTATGCATGCGTCCCCGAATAGTAGAGAATGTAGAAGGGTTGATAATCTGCAATGTAGCAATCACATAAATATCAATCATGTGTTTGAATCCTTCTACTTGTGTCCCACGTGCTTTACAAATAGAAGAGTATCATCATTAAACAATAAATATGGTATACCGGGAGCACTCTAACACACCTTAGAAGGGGATATTTTCCAGTATTAACACCCTTAACAATTACATGATTATATTGGTTGCCATAAATAAAAATGGTATGGGGAGAGTGGTCACTTCGATGTAACCCACATGACAGTGAACATGAACCTAAGATTTTTGAGTTAAATTTAATGGAATAGCTCAAGGAGGTCACACACATCATAACCCAAACGCCCAACATTGAGTGAAGCCCAACTTTTGCACCATTTGCTTGAGGTAATGATAGTCAACCATTTCTTATGCTTTCGATAAGTCCAATTTTATATGCACCTCAACTTCTTGTGGGATCCTTTCATGCTTGATATATTTTATGTATTCGAAAGCCAATAATGCATTGTTTGTTGTCATATGTACCAACACAAATCACACTTTTGTCTAGGTGAATATCATCCAAATATGGCACCATTCTATTTACCAAACACTTTGCCACCACATTGTAAATGACATTGCAAAGACTAATTTGTCTAAACTCACTAAGCTTCCAAAGATTATTTAAATTAGGTATCATTACAATCAGTGGAGTTGGCCCTTTGTAACATAATTCATGTTGCAAAAAAAAGCTTTAACTCCCTAAATAATGTCTACCTTCATTATGAACCAATTATCTCCCCTAATAATAAAGCGCAGAGCGCTTCTGTCGTCCGTCGCTGACAATTTTACAAAAAAACCCTTCTATTTCAGAGAAATTAACCCGCACTCCTTTGTTTAGTTAAAAAACATTCCGTTTTGATATAAACACCCCTCCCTAGCCAGCCTTGTCGGTGACGAAGATCTCCGGGGAGAACGGGTCAGACTCCTTGCCGGTGAGGCCGTCGATGTCGGGGCGGGTGGCGCGCAGCCAGCCGAGGACGTGGTCGAAGCTGCGTTCTCCGTGACCACCACCACCACCGTCTTGATGGGGGAGTGGATCTCGCGCTTCTTGCACCGCCGCTTCAGTCGCGGGCTGTGATGGCCCCCGCCGTCCAGGCAGTGCGTGGAGACCATCAGGGCCAACAGGAGGAGGGCCACGAGGAGGCGCCGCTCTCCGACGGCGGCCATGGCGTTGGAGCCGGTCACGGCAGCGGCGACGAGGGGGGTGGGGGGTTGGTGTGTGTTGGGCGAGTGGTTTGTTCCCCTTTTAATTTCAACTGGCTTTGCGAGAAGAGAAATGGGATCGGGGAGGGAGTGGATCGGGGCGAGGGGAGGGCCTAGAGGGAGCAAGGGTTCGGTGTCGCAGGGGCTGGCGCGGTGGTGAGGGAAGGTGGTGGCCGGTAGTGGAGCGGGGCGACCTGGGGTGAGCGGGGCGACCGAGCGCTGGCTGGGAGCCTGGGAGGGGAGCGCTGACGTGGGGCACTCTGCCCCGATCCAGATCTGGATCGGGAGCGAGAGGGGGTTGCGGGGGCGAGTGGCGGCGGGTTGGGGGTGTCGGTGCCCCCCGAGGGGGAGTTAGTGGCGCCGGCTGGGCCGGCTTGTTAGGTGGGCCAGCCAGTTGAGCTGGTTCATGAGGGAGGGGGGGGGGGTTCCTTCTTTTTTTGTGTTTGTTTTTTTAAGTCGGAGAGTGTTTTCTTTTTATCCCGTTGCAACGCACGGGCTCTTTTACTAGTATGTTATAAAAACCTAGTGGGGGAGCCATCATGATTTGGGGATTTTAATGGGCCAACATGGAATAGAGTGAGGGTTGTTTACTTATCTGTGAATTCCAAACATATAGCACCATTAATATCATCTATATTTTCTGGTCTAGTGAGATCAAAGAGCGCATTGGCCACTAAAG
The DNA here is from genome assembly GCF_904849725.1 of Hordeum vulgare subsp. vulgare. NCBI lineage: Eukaryota > Viridiplantae > Streptophyta > Magnoliopsida > Poales > Poaceae > Hordeum > Hordeum vulgare. The sequence goes on from NC_058520.1 coordinate 562,993,474, forward strand.
ATAGGGATCGGAAATAATCTATAGCCATAGCCATAGCCAAAAATAATCACTTGTATGCATCGCTTCCTCATCATCTTCTAGCTTTCTAATCTTATTTTTCCGCATTGGCGACACTGCATTGATGTGGCAAACATTTAGCATTACAATCACCTTCCGTAAGGTAGCCAAATCATGACTGCTTCATCTACATCATCTATTCCTTGTACTAGATTACCCATTGTGCCAATTTGCATAGAGGCCAACTGCAGATCGGAAGTTAGGCAAACTATTTGAAGAGTTTTCTCCTCAGCTGTCTACAAATGATTATGTTCATATTGTGTTGGTATTTGCCTTGATAGTGACAATTCCATAGCTTTGTTTGGTGACATACCATTTTTTTGAGTATGTGAACAATCTCTAATATTTTTTTCTATGCTCCCACCTTTCCTTATCTCGAAAAAAGGACGCAGGCTACCCGGTCTCGACTGTAGGTATCCCATACCCGACAAAGGGTTACCTGAACCAGGCAAACAGGCATCCGAACCCGGCCACTCCAATGGTCACCCGTCCTGGCAAAAAGGCACCTAGACACAACAAAGGGCCACCCAGACCCCGCGGACGGCTCCGGGACCAGGAAACTATGCACCTCCACTCAAAACCACATGAGCTTAAGGAAGCCAAACGAACCGGCCAGATGATTCACATGCTAGAGGATAAATAGCTTGATCTTTACTACACAACTTTATTCTTGTAGACTCTGTTGGTCCTCCAAGCACAGAGTTTTGTAGGACAATAGCAAATTTCCCTCAAGTAATGACCTAAGGTTTATCAATCTGTGAGAGGTGTAGGATGAAGGTGGTCTCTCTCAAACCACCGTGAATCGAATCAAGAAATATCTTGTGTCCCCAACATACCCAATACAATGGTAAATTGTATAGTTGCACTAATTTGCCGAAGAGATGGTGATACAAGTGTGGTATGGATAGTAGATATAGGTTTCTGTAATCTGAAATGATAAAAACAACAAGGTAGCAAGTAATAAATGTGAGCACAAACGGTATTGCAATGCTTGGAAACAAGGCACATGGTTCATAATTTCACTTGCAACCTATCAACATTGCTAACTTAATTAAATCATATAACAATCCCTCAGTGTGAGACAAAGAATCACTTCAAGGTTCTTACCAATAGCGGAAAACATAAGGCAAAATTGTTATAGGTAGCAAGCCACCTCAAAGTTATCTTTTCGATCAATCTACTGAGTCGTCCCTATAATTGTCACAAACAACCCTAGAGATCGTATTACAGTAACATCATATGATACACATTAATCAATTCGAATGCCCCTAGATGCTCCAATGTCACCACAAGTATCCGTAAGTTAATTATTCAACATGTCGAACAATTTTAGATTCATAATATTCAATCCAATAGAAAGAACTTCAGAGATTACCCCAAAGTTTATATCGGACAAAGTAGGATGAAATTGTGTATGTGCCTACATTACCCCAATCACACCTCGATAATCTACAAGTTGATTACGAAAACATACATGAAGTGACTCAATAGAATACCCCATCGTCACCAAGGGTATCCACATGCAAGATATACATCAAGTGACCTCAAATACAAAATATTCAATCCGATAACAATCAAACCTCAAAGTTCAAGACTCAATTCATCACAACAAAGATAGAGAGGGAAGAACACCATAGTATCCAACTCTATTGTGAAAGCTCATGGTACATCAAGATAGTGCCCTATCAAGATCATGAGAGAGAGATCAAACACATAGCTACTGGTACATACCTTCAGCCCCGAGGGTGAACTACTCCCTCCTTGTCATGGCGACCGCCGGGATGATGAAGATGGCCTTCGATGGTGATTTTCCCCTTCGACATGGTGCCAGAAAAGGGACCGGGATGAGATCGCTTTGGAACAGAGGCTTGCGGCGCCGGAGTAGAAGTTCTAGATTAACTTTCGGGGGTTTATGGATTTATAGGAATTTTTAGTGTTGGAATCACGCCAAAATGAGTTACGAGGGTCCCATAAGGGTAGAGGGGTCCATCTACCCCTCGTGCACGCCTTACACCCTTGCGACCACCTTGTGGGTCTTCGGGTCTCCCATGAAGCTTCACGGGTCTCTTATATTCTATAAAAAGTCAAATAGTTTCATCGCATTTAGACTCTGTTTGGTACAATTTTTCTGAAAAGCCAAAAATATGCAGAAAACAACAACTCACACTGGTCACTAGGTTAATAGGCTAGTTCCAAAAAATGATATAAAAGTGCACCAAAACCATATAAGATTATTGCGAACATGATGACATGCATATTTCATACATTATAGTTACATTGGAGATGTATCAACCGGTCAGTGAGAACGTGCAGCCGCACACACCATCTATCCTTGGGCGCATGAATACATGCCAAAACACACCATCTCGTCAGAACACAAAATACAAAGGATATTATCGATCTTTCCATCTAGTTTGAGCGCATGACGCCCTATGCCTCTCACACCATGCGCACACTCTCGCCCGACCTCTCTCTCTTTCTCTATCCTAATCAATCCCACACTCAAATATACCATCGCCCCTCCCCCTCTTTATCAAATAGATGACCTATCACGACATTAACACAGTGACCAACAACAACCCAAAATCTAAGTGAATGCCACCGGGCTAGCTGAAATGTTCCAAGGACAGGAAAACATGGTAAAACACGCTATCCGACTAGCCGAAAGGGACGAAGTCTAGGCAACACTCAAAAAATGAACCCACGTCCCAAAACATGTCTTTGGTTGAACAAGATGCAATGCCGAGAGTTCGCGGGACAACCCCACACCTAGATCACCATTAGAAAATGATTTTACTCAAGCATATCAATGTCTTGTTACACGCATGGCACAAAGGCCAATTGTGTGTAAGAAGGTAAATAAGTTGCATGAAATAGTATCTGAGTATTGAATTCGGATACAAACGATTCATACGCAAAGGACATCTTTGCCCCCTTTCAAAAATGTCATACACATTTTCATAATTAATTAACAATCTATGATTTCAACATTAGCTCGCCTTACCGAAAAGCAAAACAATCGACACCCAAACATGAATAACCATTGTCATTAAGGTAATACATAACTAGGAACATAACCACATTGCTACCAAAGCACAACAATTCAGGTTCACACACAAAAGAAGGAGGATTACATTTCCTTAATCATGGATTGCATTGGGTCGTGTTTGCCGCATCTGACCACTACCTCAACGCAACAAAGATCAAAGATAACCACCTTGAAACTAACCTCAGTCATGACCTTGAAGATGCATACGTACTCGATCTACATACTGTGAGCTACAACTAAGCCATCCCACCCTTGATCAATGAAAATGTTCACATTGACATCCCAAAGCTTGACCCTCGAGTCACAACCAGTATGAGTTCTTAGGACGATGTCGTGTGGAATAGTACATGTACTCCCACAAAGTATAGGGATCCGAATAGATTCGAACTCAGGTGCTAAAACAACCTTGCGAAAGTGTGTTGGGCCTTCGACCTTATGGAAATGCCCAACATTCGTTGGCCTTGCTCGACACTTCTTCGAGGTGCACCCTTCTATTATAGCCTTAACATTTGAATAACCCCCCGAAACATAGTTATCAATGACCCATACACATGCGGCCCACTGCAACGAAGAAGAGCAGGTTGAAAAAACCACTACACCACAATTTAAATCGAACCAAAGTGTGCAGTACCATAATAACGTACATGTCAATGACTGAATGTTGTAAGACATGGAGTGATAAACCACAAGTATAGGGGAATTGCAACAGTCTTCGAGGTAGTATTTCACCCAAATTTATTGATTCGACACAAGAGGAGCCAAATAATATTTATAAGCCTTTGTAGTTGAGTTGTCAATTCAACAACACTTGAGAACCACTTCCTTGCAGCAATTTATTAGTAGCACAGTATATGATAGTAGTGATAGCAGTGGTAACAAGGTAACAACAACAATAACAGTAGTATCAGTTTTGTGGCAAACAGAGCAACAATCTTAACTTGAGCAAATACAATAGTATTAAAGTGTAGGCATGGAGTAGTGATGTATATTCAAATGAAATTTAATATGTAAATGTGAAAACCTAGAGCAACACACAATAGCTCCAATTCATCAATCATATGTAGGCATGTACTTCGTATATAGTAATACATGCTTGAGATCAAAACTTGCACAACATCTTTTGTCCTACCCTCCCATGAGAGAGGGGTCCTAACAGAAACTATGGGTAATTAAGGTGCTCATTTTAATAGAGAACCAAAACAAAGCATGAACACATAGTGAATACATGAACTCCTCAAGTAAAATTCATCCCCATTGATATCCCAATTCATGGTCACCTTGGGGGTCTAAGGTTCAGAACTTTAACATATGCATACAACTTGCAGGTAAGATCAAGATCTCAAATATATTCATGAAATCACAAGTGTTTGCATATGAAATCATGTCAGTCATGCCCTAGTGACAAGCATTAAGCATAGCAAAGTCCTAGCAACATCAATCTCGAAACATAGTGGACACTATAGATCAAGCTCTAACAAATTGACACAATTACATAAGAAATATCATCCATCTCCATCTACCTCCAATATGCCTAAAAAGGAAATACTCACACATGATTGTGAGTGATACGTCTCGTATCTATGTTTCCAAACACCTTTTCTTTTGTTTTGGACTCTAATTTGCATGATTTGAATGAAACTAACCCGGACTAACGTTGTTTTCAACAGAACTACCATGGTGTTGCTTTTGTGCGGAAATAAAAGTTCTCGTAATTGGACAAAATTTGGCAAGGATTTTTTATTGAACAAAAAAGATTGCTGGAACAAAGATCTCCCACAGGGGGCAAACAAGCTTCTCACAAAGGGACAGTGCACGCCCTTACCCTTGTGGGCCCCTCACAACTCCGTTTAACCCAATTCCAACTCCATAAATACCATCATCCAGAGAAAACCCTCAGAGAGAAGTTTCATCATGTTTTACGATACAGATCCGCCGCCACCTCCTGTTCTTCATCGGGAGGCCAGATCTGGAGCCTGTTTTGGGCTTCGTCGAGGGAAAATCGTCGTTGCCATCATCACCAGTCCCTCTCCATCGACAACCTCATGATGCTCACCATTGGGAGTGGGTAATTTCATTATAGGCATATTGGAGGTAGATAGATCATGTAATCGAGTCAATTTGTTAGGGCTTGATCTCTGGTATCCACCATGTTTTGAGATTGATGTTGCTATGACTTTGCTATGCTTAAATCTTGTCACTAGGGCCCGAGTGCCATGATTTCAGACTTGGACGTATTATCTTTTCATGAATATAAGTGTGTTTTGGATCATGTCGTGCAAGTTGTATGCACCTACTACTGTTATGATACATAGACCCCAAGGTGACAATAATTGAGACCCACTCCAGTGATATTGTAGTATGAGGAGTTCGCATTCCGGTTCTGTATTAAAATGAGACCTTAATTTCCCCTAGATTTCCACTAGGACCCCGCTGCCACGGGAGGGTTGGACAAAAGATGGCATGCAAGTTCTTATTATAAGTATGTATAACTATTTATGGAATATATGCTTACATATGATTAATGAATCTTGCATTCTTAAGAAGTTGGACTCCATTCTATCAGCATGCAACATGTCCACCTCAATGTCCCACCAAGAAATTCATTTAAGTCTTTTCTCCCACTAAGCCTGCATGCATACCGTCCACGTTAACATGATGCCACATCAGTATTTCAGTTTCCACCACCACTAATCATCCCAACGTGAAACATTCCACATCACCAAATGTGCATGTCAACCAAAAATAGTTAATTAATTTTGTAGTTCCAATCTGTTTGGCCACCTCAACTTGATTATTATTTTTAGTATGCAAGGACTTCTTTTCTGTCGTCTAATCGGTGAGTCATTGTTTCATCTTCTCCTTTTCACTTTAGTTTACTAACTATGAGTCTATTATTTACTACTGCAAACATATCTTACTTATATGCTTTTACACATTATTTTCTTCCTTTGTGCCCCTTTCTTTTAATATCTTTGATACACTAACATCCCGCCGCATCGCACTGTGTATTATCTAGTTGGAACTAGTTCTGTGTCGCTCTAGGTTGTGCCTGTTATATGATTGATTTCATCCAAATATCCATCTATGCTTCATGCCTATGCCTTTCATATATTGTGTTTGCTAAGTTACTACTATTGCTACTATTGTTCCAACAACTACAAAACTGTTGTTGCTAACATTACTGCTGCTATCAAAACTATCAAATTGTTGTGCTACTAAATACTTTGATGCAGAGAATTAATCTTCCAGGTGTGCTTGAATTGAAAAATCAACTCCTAAGGCTTATATATATATATATATTCTTTGGCTCCCCTTATGTTGAATCAATAAATTTGGATAAAATACTTCCCTCGATGACTCTTGCGATCCCCTATACTTGTGTGTCCTCAAGACATTTTTCTGACACCATTGCCGGGGAGCATATGTTTATTTATTAAGTCCACTTGGGAATTAAATATCTGTTGATTACTATGAAGAAACTAAAGGACTCCACAACTAAGATTATTCCCTCTAAGACGAGGGGAGGTAAGGAACTCCCAACTAGCTCTCCACTCGACTCACCTTCTGTTTTAAGTCAGCTTGCGATACCACCACCTAATATTCAATCTTATGTCACAAGTAGTAGACACTGCTTCTACTAGGGATGATATTTATGATAGTGCTACTACTATGCTTGATAATACTATTGTGCCACTTGGTGAATTACTTGATGCTCATATAGTCATATTGCTGAATTTATAGAACTTGAAACTGATGAAAATACTGAATCACCTCGTACACCTAGCACTACTATTAGAACTAAGATGATTGATATCCCCGAAGGTTACATTATGGATGGAGATATCTCTATAGAATTTCTTGATTGTAAGGACAAAGATGATCTGACAAAACTTATGCTTAAACTGAAAGAAAAAGCTATGAATGAAATGATGAAACATGATCCAAAATTTGCAACCTCTCCTATTTTTGTCGTTGATAAGGATTATGAACTCCTGGTTGATTCTAAACTTATTACCTTGGTAGAATCTGATCCTTTTGTGGCTATGAATCTAAAACCGTAGTAGCACCTCTTACTAAGCTGAATGAAATTACCACCATGGTTACTCACGAGGAAAGATTTGTTATTTCTATATCCTTAACTTGTTTTATCTCTCACTAAAGGGTGATGCTAAAGATTGGTTTAATACTCTTGCTCCTCGATGTGTGCATAGCCCCCAAGATAAGATCTACTATTTCTTCAAAAAAATATTTGCCCGCCCATAAGAAATAAGCTGCCTTGCATGAAATATATAACTTCCTGCAACTTGAGGAAGAGCTTTGATAACCCACAAGTGTAGGGGATCGTTTGTGGCCTTTTTTGATAAGTAAGAGTGTCGAACCCAATGAGGAGCTAAAGGTAGAATTAATATTCTCTGAACTTCTATCAACCACCGATACAACTCTACGCACGCTAACGCTTACTTTACCTAGAAAAAGTATGGAACAATTTTGTGAAAAGGAAACTAGAAGTACTTAGTAAGTGTCATAGATAGTTTTGCAAGATAATAAAGAACACGAAAATAAAAGTTAGTTACTATTTTAGATATATATTAATTTAGTTAGTTGTTTAGTAGGAATATTTTTGTAACTCAAGAGAAAGATTGTCCATAGGCAATTGAATATAACATGATAGATACTTGTCAGATGCAATGAGGGAGAGGCATACGCTAGCACACTTTCCGTACTTGGATCATATGCACTTATGATTGGATCTCTAGCAAGAATCTACAACTACTAGAAATCATTAAGGTACACCCAACCATAGCATTAAACATCAAGTCCTCTTTACTCCCATACACAAACAACTCCCTTACTCGGGTGTACGGTTCTATTACTCTAGCCATCCACTATAAGTGAATCATGAACATATTGCAAACCCTCGAGCATGAATCTTGCACGTGTGTGCCTCACAGAAGGCACCTTAGGACAACACGATATCAACACACAACTCGTATCAATAACATCATGCGACAATTAACCTATAGGACAAAATAGATCTACTGAAACATCATAGGATAGCCACACATCATTGGATAATAATATATAGAATTAAGCACCATGTTTAAGTAGAGATTACACTGGGGAGAAGAGGGTTTACACCATTGCACAGAGGGGGAGAGAGTTGGTGGTGACGTCGGCCAAGTTGTTGGTGTAGATCGCCGTCATGATGGTTGCCCCGGTGGCGCTCCGGCGCCACCGGGAGAGATGGGGAGAGAGCCCCCTCCTTCTTCTTCTTCCTTGGACTACTCCCTAGGTGGGAGGATAATTTACCCTTTGGTACATGGATGCCATGGCTCCCATTGGGAAGGAGCACCTTCGATATTGGATCTATCTCTTTGTTTCTCTTCTCTTTTCACTACTATTTTATCGCCCTTCACCGTTTCTTAAATATCCGGAGATCCGTAACTCTGATCGGGCTGTAATTTTGAGGGGATTTTTATCACAAAAAAATATTTCCTGCATTGAAAGCAGGGTCGCAACCGACTTAGGGCGATACATAATCCATGAGGGCACGACCAACCCCCCTAGACGCGCCCTCTTGGCTTGTGCCTCCCTCGGACACCATGTTGCGTTGATTCTTCTTCCCAAAATTCCCATATATTCCAAAAAAAACTGCGTAAATTTTTATCGCGTTTGGACTTTGTTTGATATGGAATTTCTTAGAAAAAACAAAAAAACAGGAACTGGCACTGGACACTCGATGAATAAGTTAGTCCCAAACATAATATAAAATGTTGCCAAAAGTATATGAAAGTTGTAGAACATTGGCATGAAGCAATCAAAAATTATAGATACGAGGGAGACATATCAAGTTTCTACCTCAAGCTTGCGGGATGCTTCTCCAGTTATCACGTGCTTTGCGTGATCTTTATCTTAAGAAAAATGAATACTCGATATCTTGTATAATGGACTAACCGATGCTTCTAAGGACTAACTAGATAGTTGTGATGGTTGTGTTTTCAGGGGAAGAACTGTTGAACAAGCTAAGGAATTAATGAATAACTTATTAAATAATGTTAATGATTGGACACTCCCCAAGCAACCACCTAAGCCAACTCCAAGGAAAAGAGGTATTCTATTCCACATTCTAGAAGATATGCAAGAAGCAAAGAAACCTATGAACGATAAGGGAATTAAATCTGAAGACGTCAAGAATCTACCACCTATTGAAGAAATACACAGACTCAATACCTCGACATAGGTAGTACAGGTAAATTATCTTTATAGATTTGATGAGGGTGATATCCCATATAATAAATCCCCAACTCAGTGTTTAGATGAATTTGACAACTTCATCGTTGAACAACAAAAATTCAATATGCAAATTAGGATCAATAGAAACGTGATTCCATTATGATTGAACGCTTAAATGACGTACTTGTTAGAATTTCAAATGATATTAAAGGATTATGTAAACATCACTCTATGGTTCGAACCCAACTTTAACAAGTTTTTAGATCACAAAAATGATCTGATTAAGGAGATGATTCATAAAAATAATAATCATGTTGTTAAAGCAGTGACTAAAGGTGGTAAAATGACTCAGGAACCTTTGTTTTTTGAGGGTCATCCTAAATGAAATGAACAAGATTCTCGGAGAATTAATGAAAGTGCACCTGGTTCACCCAGGAAGAAAAACAAAAAGCATAAGCCTTCAAATGCTTCTAGTGAACTTACTGTAGAGAAACCTCGTGAGAATCCTAATAATGTTTCTATTTCCGATGCCGAGACACAGTCTCGCGGTGTGCATTTATCTTGTGACATTGATAATGATAATACTAATAATGATCATGTAAATGCTCAACCCAATGATAATAAAGAACATGATAATAATTGTGGAAATAGAAACGGAAACTAAGCTTGATGACCCACCTCCTAAAAATAAAAAGATGTGATGAAAGATACTTTGTTGCTAGGAACCATGGTAGAAAAGAGAACCATGGGTATAGAAACCCATGCGTTTTCCTAGGAAAGCTATCAAGTCCAAAGATGAGGATGTTTTTAATCGCTATGTTTAATTGCTTTAACCTTTATTCTTGCAAGTACCTTTGAGTCATGCTATGAAAATGCCTCGCATGCTAAGTACATGAAATATATTGTTATTAATAAAAAGAAAAATACTTGAGGCTGAAATTTATACCATGCTTGCAAAATATTCGTTCAAAGGAAAAATATGTGAAAATCTAGGAGATATAGAAATAGCCACTATACCATGTTCCTTAAGAATAATTATGTTAGAACTCCTTTTTGTGATTTAGGATCCATTGTTAGTGTTATGCCTTTCTCTCTATATAAAAGACTCGATTAGAATAAGATGAATCCTATTGAAATTTCCTTACAAATGGCTAACAAATCTACTTCTATACCCATTGGTATTTGTGTTGGTGTCTCGGTTGTTGTTGCTAATGTTACTATCTTGACGGACTTTGTTATCCTTGGAATGCCCGAGGACGACAATATGTCGGTTATTCTTGGGAGACTTTTTCTTAGTACTGTAGGGTGATACATTTATATTTTCTATTATTTCATGCTATTATTTTATCAATATTGTATACTTTATATACAATTTTATATCCTTTTTGGGACTGACCTATTAACTGAGTGCCTAGTGCTAGTTGCTATTTTTTGAGAGTTTTCGTGCTTTTCAGAAATCAATAACAAATGGAGTCCAAACATCTTGAAACTTTTTGAAGGTTTTTTTCTGGACCAGAAGTTTATTGGTCTAGTGGATACGAGGGTACCACGACCCATGTGCTGGCGGTCCAGTCAATGACACATGAAGGGCCCAACTCTCGAAGTAAACCCACTTCTGGGCTGCGCAAGTTCAAGATAGCTCGCGAGGCGCCATCCTTGCAAGGCCCTCTTCCCAAGAGGGGGGGGGGGGTCATCCAAGACACTTATCCCCAAGATGCAGGCGGCCTCGCGAGGCAGGATCCTGTGAAGCCCTCCGCCCGAAGGGGCGTGTGGTGCTTGTCGCGCGGTCATGTGCTCACTGCATGTATGACGTCCTGTGTTAGCAGAGACGACAAGGGTTGCGCCAGTGGGCATGGACATAGATGATTTCCTTTTCGGTGATTAAAGGGCAATATGCGGTTGTCCTCCCCAAAGTGATCCCCAAGTCTTGCCTCTTCGGTGCAAGGAGACCAAGGTGACGCCGCACGCCAGGACGAGCGTCATCAACGAGCCCACGAGCACATCTTGGATGACGCCTTTGCAGGTGAAGACCACATTTTGTCAGGGCAAATTGGGTGATTGTCCCCCTTCGTATTGCTGCCCTGTGGACGCCCTTTTCCCACCAATATTTTGGGGAAAGAGGACCAAGGAAAGGATAAGGGGGGAAGTGTTGTCACCATAGAGAGGGGTCGAATCATTGAGCTCTCACTCTCCCGGAAGCCTTTCTTCCACCTCAAGATTTGGAACACTTGTGCAACCCCTAGAGAAAATCCATTAAACAGGAGTAGGGTTTTACACCACGTGGTGGCCCGAACCTGGGTAAATCTGTGTGTCCTCCACATGCTCTACGTGTGTAGCTTCGCCAATGCAATGTTTAGGTTGTAGATTGCAAAGAGCTCCCCAGTGTTCGAACGAAGATTTTTGGAGGGGTTCCCTTAGGATCAAAACCCCTCTCTGTCATTCATGCACTGGGTAGGGGAGCTGCTTTCACACCTTCATCCTCGACCCCGCTCGATGTCGACAAGGCCAAGGCACACTGCAAGAGGTACGCTACGCACGCATGGCCGAGATGATCTGCACGAAGCCCGTCATCAACACCAACCGTCATGGTCGTGCTCGCGCTGCCATCTAGGCCTCAGCTGGGGAGGCGCAGGCCTCCTCCGCCCATCCGTCCTTGCAAGTGCACCCTGTGCTTGCGCGCACCACCACTGAAGCTTCACACGGCCACTTCGACCAGTCAGCTGCACATGCCTTGCTGCTCATGGCGCATGAGCTACTGCGTTATTGCCTCATCGAGGCCGGATATGACGCATGGCTGGCAGATATCACTGAGCTCTTCAACACCACTAACGACACCCCGGTTCTCAAGCACTCCCTGCCTCCTCCTACATCGCATGGTGCGAGGACAGGGAACAATGCCCCTTCTCCACCTCCTCCACCCAACAAGGATGATGGTCATCACCAAGGCGCACGCACACCAGAGCCAGCCACACTCCATCTTTACCGCCCCTCGTGGATCCCAACTGCCAGATCGTCTGGTGCACGAACCCTGACATATGCGTGACCCTCGAAAACCAACATGAGTGCCAGAAGCACACCCTCCAAGATGTCACGATGGACACGCGCCACGACCGCACCACTCTCACTGGTGGCGCCCTTTCCTGAAGTGGGGGATGCCACGCCTTCACCCGTGAGCCACGCCATTCAAGCCAGAATGCCTCCTTGCTATGATACCCCAATGTTGGAAATATGTACTAGAGGCAATAATAAAGTAGTTATTATCATATTTCCCTGTTCATTACAATCGTTTATTATCCATGCTATAATTATATTGATTGGAAGCTCAAATATGTGCATGGGCATATAGACAACAAAGTGTCCCTAGTATGCCTCTACTGGACTAGCTCGTTGATCAAAGATGGCTAAGGTTTCCTAGCCATAGACATGAGTTGTAATTTGATAACGGGGTCACATCATTAGGAGAACGATGTGATGGACAAGGCCCAAACTTTAAGCATAGCGTTTGATCGTATCTAGTTTACTGCTATTGCTTTCTGCATGTCAATGTATCTGTTCCTATGACCATGAGATCATCAAACTCACTGACATCGGAGAAATGTATTGTGTGTATCAAACGTCGCAACATAACTCGGTGACTATAAAGATGCTCTGTAGGTATCTTCAAGGGTGTATATGGAGTTGGCATGGATAAAGACTGGGATTTGCCACTCCGTGTGACGGAGAGGTATATCGGGGCCCACACGGTAATATTCCGTCACAATAAGATTTCGAGAAATGTGGCTAGGTAGTTGGTCACGAGATCTTGTATTATGGAATGACTAAAGAGGCTTGACGGTAATGAGATTGAACTAGGTATGGAGATACCAACGTTCTAATCTTGGGCAAGCAACATACCGATGGACAAAGGGAACTGCATATGGGATTAAATGAATCCTTGACGTCGTTCGTTTGACCGATAAATATATTCGTAGAATGTGTGGGAACCAATATGGGCATCCACTTTCCGCTATTGGTTATTGCTACACGACATAAATATTCTGTCATCCCTTGAGCTTGCGTTGGTTTTTCCCTTGAAGAGGAAAGGGCGATGCAGCACAGGAGCAGTAAGTATTTCCCTCAGTTTGAGAACCATGGTATCAATCCAGTAGGAGAATCGCGTCAAGTCCAGAGTACCTACACAAACACAAAAGAGCTTGCACCCAACGCTATAAAGGGGTTGTCAATCCCTTCAAGATTGATTGCAAAGTGAGAACAGAAGGCAGAAAGTGCAACGAAGTAAAAGTGTAAGGCTGAAAATATGATGTGAAGTAGACCCGGGGGCCATAGTGTTCACTAGAGGCTTCTCTCAAAATAGCAAATATTACGGTGGGTGAACAAATTACTGTCGAGCAATTGATAGAACCGCGCAAAGTCATGACAATATCTAAGGCAATGATCATACATATAGGCATCACGTCCGAGACAAGTAGACCGATACTTTCTGCATCTACTACTATTACTCCACACATCGACCGCTATCCAGCATGCATCTAGTGTATTGAGTTCATGACGAACAGAGTAACGCCTTAAGCAAGATGACATGATGTAGAGGGATAAACTCAAACCAATGATGAAAACCCCATCTTTTTACCCTTGATGGCAACAACACGATGCGTGCCTCGCTACCCCTTCTGTCACTGGGTGAGGTCACCGCACGGTATGAACCCAAAACCAAGCACTTCTCCCATTGCAAGAATCATAAATCAAGCTGGCCAAACAAAACCCACAACTCGAAGAGAATTACAAGGATGTGAAATCATGCATATAAGAGATTACAAGAAACTCAAATAATATTCATAGATAATCTGATCATAAATCCACAATTCATCGGATCTCGACAAACACACCGCAAAATAATATTACATCGGATAGATCTCCATGAAGATCATGGAGAACTTTGTATTGAAGATCCAAGAGAGAGAAGAAGCCATATAGCTACTAGCTATGGACCCGTAGGTCTTTGGTGAACTACTCATGCATCATTGGAGAGGTCATGGTGTTGATGAAGAAGCCCTTCGTATCCGAATCCCCCTCTGGCAGGGCACCAGAAAGTGCCCCAGATGGGTTCTTGCAGAGATAGAAGCTTGCGGCAGCGGAAAAGTATTTTCGTGGCTCTCCGAATTTTTTCTGGGACTTTAGGGAATATATAGGCGAAAGACCTAGGGCAGAGGAGGCCCAGGGAGCCCACAAGCCTGGGAGGCGTGGCCCCCCTGGCCGCGCCATGAGGGCTTGTGGGGTCCCCGGTGACCCTATGCCTTGGTTCTCAAGTCTCCCGATCGTCTTCTCTTTCGGCACAAATCTTTTCGGAAGGTTTATTCCGTTTGGACTCCGTTTAAAATCCTCCTCTGAAAAGGGTAAAAAACATGAACTCGCACTTGGCACTGAGTTAATAAGTTAGTCCCGAAAAAGATATAAAAGGTATACAAAACATCCAAAGTTTGACAAGATAATAACATGAAACCATCAAAAATTATAGATACGTTGGAGACGTATCAAGCATCCCCAAGCTTAACTCCTGCTCGTCCTCGAGTAGGGAAGTGATAAAGAATGAATTTTTGATGTGGAATGCTACCTAGCATAGTTGTCCTCTGTAACTTCTTTCATGTGACATGAATGTTCATATCCGTAAGGTTCAAAACAATAGTTTGCTATTGACATGAAAACAATAATACTTCAAGCAAACTAGCAAGGTAATCATGAACTTTCTAAATAACAAGGCCAAAGAAAATTATCCCTACAAAATCATATAGTTTGGCTATGCTCCATCATCCCCACACAACTAATTTAAATCATGCACAACCCCGGTATTGGCCAAGTAATTGTTTTTGCACTCTTACTTTCTCAAACCGTTTTCAACTATCACGCAATACATGAGCATGAGCCATGGATATAGCACTATAGGTGGAATAGAGTGTGGTGGTGGTTGTGAGACAGAAAAGGAGGAGATGATCACATTGACTCGGCGTATCAAAGGTTATGGAGATGCCCATTAATAGATATCAATGTGAATGAGTAGGGATTGCCATACAAAGGATGCACTAGAGCTATAAGTATGTGAAAGCTCAAAAGGAGAACTAGTGGGTGCGCATCCAACTTGCTTGCTCACGAAGACCTAGGGCAATTTGAGGAAGGCCATCATTGGAATATACAAGGCAAGATATATAATAAAGATTCCCACTAGCATATGGTGATGACGAAACGAGAGGCTCTCAATCATGAAGAACATGGTGATATTATGAAGCACAAGTGTGGAAAAAGATAGTAGCATTGTTCCTTCTCTCTTTTACTTTTTTTTATTTGGGCTCTTTGGCCTCCTTTTTTTCTCTTCTCCTTTTTTTATTTGGGCTCTTTGGCCTCTTTCTTTTTAAAATTTCCTCACATGGGACAATGCTCTAATAATGACGATCATCACACTTTTATTTACTCACAGCTCAAAGTTTAGAACGATGATGACTCTATTGGAAATGCCTCCGACAGTGTACCGGGATGTGCAACGATCTAGCTTGGCATATGACGTTGAAACATCTCGCTAGCTATCTTACGATCATGCAATGGCAATATGAGAGTGACGACACAATTCACGAGACAGAACGGTGGGAGTTGCATGGCAATATATCTCGGAATGGCTATGAAAATGCCATAGTAGGTAGGTATGGTGGCTGTTTTGAGGAAGGCATATGGTGGGTTTGTGCACCGGCAATAATTGCGCGGTACTAGAGAGGCTAGTAAAGGTGGAAGGTGAAAGTGCATCTATACCATGGACTCACATTAGTCATGAAGAACTCACATACTTGTTGCGAAAGTTTTTATTAGTAATCGAAACAAAGTGCTAAATGCATACTCCTAGGGGAAGGGTTGGTAGGTCTTAACCATCGCACGATCCCGACCGTAACACAAAGGATGACAATCAATGGATCAATTATGCTCCGACTTCCGAACATAGCGGTTCACCATACGTGCATGTTACGGGAATCACTAAATTCAACACAAGTATTTCTAGATTCACAACACCATACTAACATAACTCTTAATATTACCAGATCCACGTCTCAAAACTAATTGAGAGGAATCAAAACTTCTCTTTCTACTCAATGCACATGAAGATGGAGGTTTTTGTATCCTCTTTGGGTACCTATCACCTTTGGGACTACTTGTTGGGTAACGTAGCATAAATTAAATTTTTTCCTATGCATATTCAGATCTTCCTATGGAGAGACCAGCAACGAGAGAGGGGTGAGTGCATCTTCATACATTTGAAGATTACTAAGCAGAAGCGTTACTAGAACGCGGTTGATGGAGTCGTACTCGCGGCGATTCAAATCATGGTGTGATTCCGATCTAGTGCCGAACTACGACACCTCCGCGTTCAACACACGTGCAGCCCAGTGACGTCTCCCGCACCTTGATCCAGCAAGGAGGAGGGAGAGGTTGGGGAAGATCTCCAGCAGCACGACGGCGTGGTGTCGATGGAGAGACAAGGTCTCCCGGCAGGGCTTCGCCAAGCACCGGCAGAGAGGAGGAGAAAGAAGAGCAGGGCTGCGCCGAGGGAGAGGGAAAACTGTGTCTCAAAACAGCCCCAAACCTCAACTATATATAGGGGGAGAGGGAGGGGGTGCAGCCCTTAGGGTTCCCACCCCCAAGGGGTGCGGCAGCCCCCATCTGCGCCAGGAGGTGGGGCCAGGAGGGGAGGAGGGGTGTGGCGCATCCCTGGTGGGCCTTAGGCCCACCTGGCTTAGGGTTTGCCCCCCTTCCCTCTCCCATTCTCCTTGGGCCCCTGGTGGGAGGCGCACCAGCACACTCTGGGCAGGTTCCCTTCCACCTTTTGGGGCTGGTGGCCCCTCCCGGTGGACCTCCGGAACCCTTTCCGGTGGTCCCGGTACGCTACCGATGACGCCCGAAACACTTCCCATGACCCTTTCCCTTCTTGAAGTTCATTCTTTTTCTTTTTCTTTTTCTTCTTCCCGGCATCTGGCTTACCGGGTGTGGCAACGGCTTTGCCGTCTTTCTTGAAGTTCTTCTACCCTTGCCCTTCTTGAAACTAGTGGTCTTGTTGACCATCAACACTTGATGCTCTTTCTTGATTTCTACTTCTGCAGACTTGAGCATCGAGTACAACTCGGGAATGGTCTTCTCCATCCCTTGCATGTTGTAGTCCAGCACAAAACCTTTGTAGCTTGGTGGGAGAGACTGGAGGATTCTGTCAATTATAGCATCATCCGGAAGTTCGACTCCAAGTGAAGTCAGACGACCGTGTAACCCACACATTTTGAGTATGTGCTCACTGACAGAACTGTTCTCCCCCATCTTACAACTAAAGAACTTGTCGGGGACTTTATATCTCTCGACATGAGCTTGAAAAAATAGCTTCAGCTCTTGGAACATCTCATATGCACCGTGTTGCTCAAAACGCCTTTGGAGCCCCATTTCCAAACTGTATAACATGCCACACCTAACCAGAGAGTAGTCATCACTTCGCGTTTGCCAGACGTTCAGAATGTCCTGGGCTGCTGCGGGAGTGGGAGGGTCACCTAGCGGCGCATCAAGGACATAAGCCCTTTTAGCTGCTTCAAGGATGAGCTTCAAGTTGCGAACCCAGTCCGCATAGTTGCTACCATCATCTTTCAGCTTGTTTTTCTCTAGGAATGCGTTGAAATTGAGGTTGACGTTGGCCATCTACAATATTTATAAAGACAACTTTTAGACTAAGTTCATGATAATTAAGTTCATTTAATCAAATTAAGTATGAACTCCCACTTAAATCGACATCCCTCCAGTCATCTAAGTGATACATGATCCATGTTGACTAACCCGTGTCCGATCATCACGTGAGACGGACTAGTCACCATGGTGAGCAACTTCATGTTGATCGTATTCAACCATACGACACATGTTCGACCTTCCGGTCTCTTGTATTCGAGGTCATGTCTATACATGCTAAGATCGTCGAGTCAACCTAGGTGTTTCACGTGTGTAAATCTGGCTTACACCCGTTGTATGCGAACGTTAGTATCTATCACACCCGATCATCACGTGGTGCTTCGAGACAACGATCCTTCGCAACGGTGCACACTTAGGGGAATACGTTCTCGAAATTTTAAGAGGGATCATCTTATTATGCTACCGTCGTTCTAAGCAATAAGATGAAAAACATGATAAACATCACAATGCAATCATATAGTGACATGATATGGCCATTATCATCTTTGCTCTTTCGATCTCCATCTTCAGGCATCGCTTGATCATCATTGTCACCGGCGTGACACCATGATCTTCATCATCATGATCTCCATCATCGTGTCTCCGTGAAGTCGTCACGCCAACTAGTACTATCACTACTACTATAGTTAACCGTTAGCAATGAAGTAAAAGTAGTAAGCACATGGCGTTGCATCTCATACAATAAATTAAGATAACTCCTATGGCTCCTGCCGGTTGTCATACTCATCGACATGGAAGTCGTGAAACCTATTACAATAACATGATCATCTCATACATCATACATGCAACATCACAATTTTGGCCATATCACATCGCATGTCAAACCCTGCAAAAACAAGTTAGACGTCCTCTAATTGTTGTTGCAAGTTTTACGTGGCTGATTTGGGGTTCTAGCAAGAACGCTTTCTTACCTAGGTGACAGCCACAACGATGATATGCCAAAGCTATTTACCCTTCATAAGGACCCTTTTCATCAAATCTAATCCGACTAGAGTAGGAGAGACAGACACCCGCTAGCCACCTTTATGCACGGTGTGCATGTTTGTCGGTGGGACTAGTCTCACGTAAGCGTACGTGTAATGTCGGTCTGGGCCGCTTCATCCCACAATACCACCGGAAAAGAATAAGACTAGTAGCGGCAAGCAATTGACAAATCATCGCCCACAACCTTTTGTGTTCTACTCGTGCATAGAATCTACGCATAGAAAACCTGGCTCGGATGCCACTGTTGGGAAACGTAGCATAAATTCAAAAAAATTCCTACACATATTCAGATCTTCCTATGGAGAGACCAGCAACGAGAGAGGGGTGAGTGCATATTCATACCTTTGAAGATCGCTAAGCGGAAGCGTTACTAGAACGCGGTTGATGGAGTCGTACTCGCGGCGATTCAGATCGCGGTGTGATTCCGATCTAGTGCCGAACTACGGCACCTCCGCGTTCAACACACGTGCAGCCCGATGACGTCTCCCGCACCTTGATCCAACAAGGGAAGGGAGAGGTTGGGGAAGATCTCCAGCAGCAGGACAGCGTGGTTTCGATGGAGAGACGAGGTCTCCCGGCAGGGCTTCGCCAAGCACCGGCAGAGAGGAGGAGAAAGAAGAGCAGGGCTGCGCCGAGGGAGAGGGAAAACCGTGTCTCAAAACAGCCCCAAACCTCAACTATATATAGGAGGAGAGGGAGGGGGCGCAACCCTTAGGGTTCCCACCCCCCAAGGGGTGCGGCAGCCCCCATCTGCGCCAGGAGGTGGCGGCCAGGAGGGGAGGAGGGGTGTGGCGCACCCGTGGTGGGCCTTAGGCCCACCTGGTTTGGGTTTGCCCCCCCCTTCCCTCTCCCCTGCGCCTTGGCTGGTTCCCTTCCACATTTTGGCCCATGTCACCTTTTGGGGCTGGTGGCCCCTCCCGGTGGACCTCCGGAACCCTTTCCGGTGGTCCTGGTACGCTACCGGTGACGCCCGAAACACTTCCGGTGTCCGAAACCATCCGTCCTATATATCAATCTTTATCTCCGGACCATTTCGGAGCTCCTCGTGACGTCCGGGATCTCATCCGGGACTCCGAACAACTTTCGATAACCTCGTATAACAATTCCCTATAACCCTAGCGTCATCGAACCTTAAGTGTGTAGACCCTACGGGTTCGGGAGACAGGCAGACATGACCGAGACACCTCTCCGGCCAATAACCATCAGCGGGGTCTGGATACCCATGGTGGCTCACACTTGCTCCACGATGATCTCATCGGATGAACCATGATGTCAAGGATTCAATCAATCCCGTATACAATTCCCTTTGTCTGTCGGTATAGAACTTGCCCGAGATTCGATCGTCGGTATACCTATACCTTGTTCAATCTCATTACCGGTAAGTCTCTTTACTCATTCCATAGCACGTCATCGTGTGACTAACTCCTTAGTCACATTGAGCTCATGATGATGTTCTACCGAGTGGGCCCAGAGATACCTCTCCGTCACACGGAGTTACAAATCCCGATCTCGATTCGTACCAACCCAACAGACACTTTCGGAGGTACCCGTAGTGCACCTTTATAGTCACCCAGTAACGTTGTGACGTTTGATACACCCAAAGCACTCCTACGGTATCCGGGAGTTGCACAATCTCACGGTCGAAGGAAAAGACACTTGACATTAGAAAAGCTTTAGAATACGAACAATACGATCTTTTCTACGCTGAGGATTGGGTCTTGTCCATCACATCATTCTCCTAATGATGTGATCCCATTATCAATGACATCTAATGCCCATGACCAGGAAACCATGATCATCTATTGACTAACGAGCTAGCCATCTAGAGGCTTGCTAGGGACACATTGTGATCTATTTATTCACACATGTATTACTGTTTCCTGTTAATACAATTATAGCATGAACAATAGACGATTATCATGAACAAGGAAATATGATAATAACCATTTTATTATTGCCTCTAGGGCATATTTCCAACACTACTTTCATAGCACAAGACAACTACCAAGTTACGCACCGCCGTGCTCTAAAAGATCTAAATGAAGCACATATAGCAAAATTATCTAGCTCAAAAGATATAAGTGAAGCACAATGAGCATTCTCGCAAATTCACGATGAGTGCGTGTCTCTCTCAAAAGGTGTGCAGCAAGGATGATTGTGACACAACAAAAAGAAAAGACTCCTACGATACAAGATGCTCCAAGCAAAACACATATCATGTGGTGAATAAAAATATAGCTCCAAGTAATGTTACCGATGGATTGAAGACGAAAGAGGGGATGCCTTCCCGGGGAATCCCCAAGCTTAGGATTTTTGGTGTCCTTGAATTTGGCTTGGGATGCCTTGGGCATCCCCAAGCTTGATGTCTTTCCGCTTTTTATCCCTTTGTCCATGAGAACATCACCCAAAACTTGAAAACTTCACAACACAGAACTTAAACAGAAACTCGTGATATCATTAGCACAAGAAAATAAACTACCACCTCTTTAGGTACTCTAGCAATCTTGATTTCTATTTATATTGGTGTTAGATTACTGGATTCTCACTTTTCCATGGCTAGTAACCCCCGATACTATCCATAGTTTCATCAAAACAAGTAACCAACTCAACAAAAACAGATTCTGTCAAAAACAGACCAGTCTGTAGCAATCTGTATACTTCGTATACTTCTGGTACCTAAAAAATTCTGAAAAATTACGACTGCCTGGGCAAAAGGCATATCAACCACCAGCAAAACGAATCAACTCAAAATCTGTTTCTTAATAAAAATGAAAAATAGTCTCGTGAGCGAAAAGTTTCTGTCTTTTTCCAGCAGGATCAAACAACCATCACCAAGACTAGTCATAAAGGTTTTGCTTGGCTCAAACACAAAAAGAAACACAAAAACACTATCATAACAGAATTATGATGGTGTGTATGCAACAAAACAGAAAGAAGAAGATAAATTCATTGGGTTGCCTCCCAACAAGTGCTATTTTTAGACGCCCTTAGCTAGGCATAAAGCAATAGAATCACGTATCGTCGTCTTTGGTGCTCAAACCATAAGTAGCCCTCATCATGTATTCATAAGGAAATATTATTTTATTTCTAGGAAAGTGCTCCATGCCCTTCTTTAAAGGAAACTGAAATCTAATATTCCCTTCCTTCATATGGATGATAACACCGATAGTCCTTAGGAAAGGTCTACCAAGAATGATAGGGCATGTAGGATTGCAATCAATGTCAAGCACAATGAAATCCACGGGTACATAGTTCCTATTTGCAATAATAAGAACATCATTGATCCTTCCCATGGGTTTCTTGACAGTAGAATCCGCAAGATGCAAATTAAGAGAACACTCCTCAATCTCATTAAAACCCAGAACATCACATAAAGACTTTGGAATCGCGGAAACACTAGCCCCCAAATCACACAAAGCATTGCATTCATAGTTTTTGATTTTGATTTTGATAGTAGGTTCCCACTCATCATGAGGCTTTCTAGGGATAGAAACTTCCAATTCAAGTTTCTCTTCAAGATATTTTATCATAGCTTCGACGATATGATCGGTAAAGGCCTTGTTTTGGCTATAAGCGTGTGGAGAGTTTAGCATGGATTGCATCAAGGAAATGCATTCAATCAAGGAGCAACTATCATAATTGAATTCCTTGAAATCCAAAGTAGTAATTTCATTACTACTCAAAGTTTTAATATCTTCGACTCCACTTTCAATGCTTTTAGCATCAAGATAGATGGACTCCGAAACATTGGGGCGTTTTTCAACCAAAGTGGATTCATATCCAGCCCCATAATCATTAGGTTTGACACAAGAAAACAAAGATTCAATGGGAGTCACACCAAGCACTTTAAGATCTTCGTGATTCTTATCACGAGAACACGCCTTTTTAAGCCATTCATGTCTAGCACGAATTTGGGCGGTTCTTTCTTTGCTCTCACTCATGGAAACACGCATAGCTTTCAAAGTTTCATCCATATTGATCTTGGGAGGATCACATCTAACTTTTAAAGCATCAATATCACTACACAGTCTATCAACTCTCCTAGCCAAATCATCAATTTTGAGTAGTTTTTCCTTTATGGACGCGTTGAAAATCTTTTGCGAGTTGATAAATGCTACTTCTCAAACAACAGCGCCAGAAATTGACACGTTGACGGAGATTGGGCTTGCGTTGGTTATTCCCTTGAAGAGGTAAGGGTGATGCAGCACAGGAGCAGTAAGTATTTCCCTCAGTTTGAGAACCAAGGTATTGATCCAGAAGGAGGGTCTCGTCAAGTCCAGAGTACCTGCGCAAACACAAACAAGCTTGCACCCAACACTTCAAAAGGGTTGTCAATCCCTTCAAGATTGTTTGCAAAGTGAGATCTGAAGGCGGAAAGTGCAACGAAGTAAAAAGTGTAGGCTGAAAATATGGTGTTCACTACAGGCTTCTCTCAAAATAGCAAGTAATACGGTGGGTGAACAAATTACTCTCGAGCAATTGATAGAACCGCGCAAAGTCATGACGATATCTAAGGCAATGATCTAGCATATAGGCATCACGTCCGAGACAAGTCGACCGATACTTTCTGCATCTACTACTATTACTCCACACATCGACCGCTATCCAGCATGCATCTAGTGTATTGAGTTCATGACGAACAGAGTAACGCTTTAAGCAAGATGACATGATGTAGAAGGATAATCTCAAACCAATGATGAAAACTCCATCTTTTTACCCTTGATGGCAACAACACGATACGTGCCTCGCTACCCCTTCTGTCACTGGGTGAGGTCACCTCACGGTATGAACCCAAAACCAAGCACTTCTCCCATTGCAAGAATCATAGATCTAGTTGGCCAGACAAAACCCACAACTCGAAGGGAAATACAAGGATATGAAATCATGCATACGAGAGATCAGAAGAAACTCAAATAAGATTCATAGATAATCTGATCATAAATCCACAGTTCATCGGATCTCGACAAACACACCGCAAAAGAATATTATATCAGATAGATCTCCATGAAGATCATGGAGAATTTGTATTGAAGATCCAAGAGAGAGAATAAGCCATCTAGTTACTAGCTATGGACCCGTAGGTCTATGGTGAACTACTCACGCATCATCGGAGAGGTCATGGTGTTGATGAAGAAGCCCTCCGTGTCCGAATCCCCCCTCCGATAGGGCACCAGAACGTGCCCCAGATGGGATCTTGCGGAGATAGAAGCTTGCGGCGGCGGAAAAGTGATTACGATGCTCCCGTGATTTTTTTGGGAATATTTGGGAATTTATAAGCGCAAGATCTAGGTCAGGGGACCTCCAGGGGGCCCACAAGCCTGAATGGCGCGCCCCCTGGCCGCGGGGTGGGGGCTTGTGGGGCCCCTGGGGCTCTTCTGGCTTGGCTCCCAAGTCCCCCGATCTTCTTCCGTTCCAGAAAAAATCTTTTCGGGGATTTTCTTCCGTTTGGACTCCGTTTCAAAATCTCCTCTGAAAGGGGTCAAAAACATGGAAAAAACAGGAACTGGCACTTGGCACTGGATTAATAAGTTAGTCCCAAAAAATAAATAGAAGGCATGCAAAACATCCAAAGTTTGACAAGATAATAGCATGAAACCATAAAAAATTATAGATACGTTGGAGACGTATCAAGCATCCCCAAGCTTAACTCCTGCTCGTCCTCGAGTAGGGAAGTGATAAAGAATGAATTTTTGATGTGGAATGCTACCTAGCATAGTTGTCCTTTGCAACTTCTTTCACGTGGCATGAATGTTCAGATCCGTACGATTCAAAACAATAGTTTGCTATTGACATGAAAATAGTAATAGTTCAAGCAAACTAGCAAAGTAATCATGAACTTTCAAAATAACAAGGCCTAAGAAAGTTATCCCTACAAAATCATATAGTCTGGCTATGCTCCTTCATCCTCACACAACTAATGTAAATCATGCACAACCCCGGAATTGGCCAAGTAATTGTTTTCGTACTCTTACTTTCTCAAACTTTTTATAACTATCACGCAATACATGAGCGCGAGCCATGGATATAGCACTATAGGTGGAATAGAGTGTGGTGGTGGTTGTGAGACAAAAAGGGAGGAGATGGTCACATTAACTCGGCGTATCAATAGGCTATGGAGATGCCCATTAATAGATATCAATGTGAATGAGTAGGGATTGCCATATAAGAGATGAACTAGAGCTATAAGTATGTGGAAGCTCAAAAGGAAAACTAGTGGGTGTGCATCCAACTTGCTTGCTCACGAAGACCTAGGGCAATTTTGAGGAAGCCCATCATTGGAATATACAAGCCAAGTTATATAAAAGATTCCCACTAGCATATGGTAGTGACAAAGCAAGAAGCTCTCAATCATGAAGAACATGGTGCTAATATGAAGCACAAGTGTGGAAAAAGATAGTAGCATTGTCCCTTCTCTTTTTTTCTCTCATTTTTTTATTTGGGCTCTTAGGCCTCTTTTTTTCTTTTCTCACTTTTTTTTTGTTTTTGGGCTCTTTGGCCTTTTTTTATTTCCTCACATGGGACAATGCTCTAATAATGATGATCATCACACTTTTGGAAGCTCAAAGATCACAATGATGATGACTCCATAGGAAATGCCTCCAGGAGTGTACCGGGATGTGCAACGATCTAGAATGATCATGCAATGGCAATATGAGAGTGACGACACAAGTCATGAGACGGAACAGTGGTAGTTGCATGGCAATATATCTCGTAATGGCTATGAAAATGCCATAGTAGGTAGGTATGGTGACTGTTTTGAGGAAGGGATTTGGTGGGTTTGTGCACCGGCGAGAATTGCGCGACACTAGAGAGGCTAGCAATGGTGGATGGTGAAAGTGCATCTATACCATGGACTCAACATTAGTCATAAAGAACTCACATACTTGTTGTGAAAGTTTTTATTAGTAATCGAAACAAAGTGCTAAACGCATACTCCGAGGGGAAGGGTTGGTAGGTGTAAACCATCGCGCGATCCCGACCTCAACACAAAGGATGACAATCAATAGATCAATTATGCTCTGACTTCCTAACATAGCGGTTCACCATACGTGCATGCTACGGGAATCACTAACTTCAACACAAGTATTTCTAGATTCACAACACCCTACCAACATAGCTTTTAATATTCCCGAATCCATGTCTCAAAACTAATTGAGAGGAATCGAAACTTTTCTTTCTACTCAATGCACATGAAGATGGAGGTTTTTGCATCCTCTTTGGGTACCTAGCACATGGGATTACTTTCATAGCATAAGCCAACTACCAAATCACGCACCGCCGTGCTCTAAAGATATAAGTGAAGCACAAGAGCAACAGTATCTAGCTCAAAAGATATAAGTGAAGCACTAGAGAAAAAGCATCTAGCTCAAAAGATATAAGTGAAGCACTAGCTCAAAAGATATAAGTGAAGCACTAGAGCAAAATTATCTAGCTCAAAAGATATAAGTGAAGCACTAGAGAAAAAGTATCTAGCTCAAAAGATATCAGTGAAGCACTATGAGCATTCTAGCAAAATCATGATGAGTGCATGTCTCTCTCTCAAAAAGGTGTGCAGCAAGGATTATTTTGACACAACAAAAAGAAAAGACTCCTAAGATACAAGACGCTCCAAGCAAAACACATATCATGTGGTGAATAAAAATATAGCTCCAAGTAATGTTACCGATGGATTGAGGACGAAAGAGGGAATACCTTCCCGGGGCATCCCCAAGATTAGGCTTTTTGGTATCCTTGAATTTGTCTTGGGGTGCCTTGGGCATCCCCAAGCTTGAGCTCTTTCCACTCCTTATATCTTTGTCCATGAGAACATCACCCAAAACTTGAAAACTTCACAACACAAAACTTAAACAGAAACTTGTGATAACATTAGTACAAGAAAACAAACTTCCACTTCTTTTGGTACTGTAGCAAACTTGAATTCTATCTATATTGATGATGAGCTACTATATTCTCACTTTCCCATGGCTAGTACCCCCCGATACTAACCATAGTTTCATCAAAACAAGCAAGCAACCCAACAAAAATAGAATCTGTCAAAAACAGACCAGTCTGTAGCAATCTGTATACTTCGTATACTTCTGGTACCTCAAAAAATCTGAAAACTTAAGAAGGTGTGGGGAAAAAGCATATCAATCAGCAGCAAAAATAATCAACTCAAAAGCTCTTTATAAATAAAAATGAAGAATCATCTCGTGAGCGAAAAGTTTCTGTCTTTTTCCAGTAGGATCAAACAACCATTACCAAGACTAATCATAAAGGCTTTGCTTGGCTCAAACACAAAAAGAAACACAAAAAATACAATCACAACAGAATTATGAAAGTGTGGATGCAACAAAACAGAAAGAAAAAGATAAATTCATTGGGTTGCCTCCCAATAAGCACTATTGTTTAACGCCCTTAGCTAGGCATTGATAATTCAATGACGCTGACACAAAAGACAAGAATTGAAGCACAAAAAAAGCATCATAAAGCATGTGAAAATCACATCTAAGTCTAACATACTTCCTATGCATAGGCATTTTATAGGAAAACAGATTGTCAAGACAACCAATAATTACCATATGCAAGGAAGAAGAAAGAGACAATAGCAATCTCAATATAACGAGAGGTGATTTAGTTATATGAAAGTTTCTACCACCATATTTTCCTCTCTCATAATAATTACATGTGGGATCATATTCGAATTCAACAATGCAACTATCACATAGGATATTCTTTTCATGATCCACATGCATGCAAAGTTGACGTTCTTCAAAAATAGTGGGATTATCATCAACTAAAGTCATGACATTTTCCAAACCCACTTTCAATAATATTGCAAATATCATATTCATCATGAGGCTTAAACAAATTTTCAAGATCATAAGAAAAATCATCGCCCCACTCATGATCATTGCAACAAGTAGTGGACATAGCAAAACTAGCATCCCCAAGCTTAGGGTTTAGCATATTTTTAGCATGATTGTCACTAATAGAATTTATGGTGAAACCATTGCAATCATGCTTTTCATCCAAGGAGCCCTCGTGAATCACTTCATAAATTTCTTCCTCACAATTTTCAGATTCACGCATCTCAAGCAACACTCCATAAAGATGGTCAAGCGCACTCAACTCACTAGCAATTGGATCAACATAATTGGACCTCTTAAAGAGATTAGCAAGTGGATGAGGATCCATATCACTAGATTTTCAGCAAGCACAGATGCAAGCATATTGAAGGCACATGGCACACAAGCGAACAGAAAGCAAGCGAGAGAAAAGGGCGAACGAAAAAGGCAAACGAAAAAAGGCAAATTGGTGAAGTGGGGGAGAGGAAAACGAGAGGCAACTGGCAAACAAAGTAAATGCAAGAGATGAGTTTGGGACACCTACTTGGATGAGTCCTTGACTTGATCTTCCTCCCCGGCGACGGTGCAAGAAATCCTTCTGCTACTTCTCAAACAACAGCGCCAGAAATTGACACGTTGACAGAGATTGGGCTTACGTTGGTTTTCCCTTGAAGAGGAAAGGGTGATGCAGCATAGGAGCAGTAAGTATTTCCCTCAGTTTGAGAACCAAGGTATCAATCCAGAAGGAGGGTCTCGTCAAGTCCAGAGTACCTGCTCAAACACAAACAAGCTTGCACCCAACGCTTCAAAGGGGTTGTCAATCCCTTCAAGATTGTTTGCAAAGTGAGATCTGAAGGCGGAAAGTGCAACAAAGTAAAAAGTGTAGGCTGAAAATATGGTGCGGAGTAGACCCTGGGGGCCATAGTGTTCACTAGAGGCTTCTCTCAAAATAGCAAGTAATACGGTGGGTGAACAAATTACTGTCGAGCAATTGATAGAACCGCGCAAAGTCATGACGATATCCAAGGGAATGATCTAGCATATAGGCATCACGTCCGAGACAAGTAGACTGATACTTTCTGCATCTACTACTAGTACTTCACACATCGACCGCTATCCAACATGCATCTAGTGTATTGAGTTCATGACGAACAGAGTAACTCTTTAAGCAAGATGACATGATGTAGAGGGATAATCTCAAACCAATGATGAAAACCCCATCTTTTTACCCTTGATGGCAACAACACGATACGTGCCTCGCTACCCCTTCTGTCACTGGGTGAGGTCACCGCATGATATGAACCCAAAACCAAGCACTTCTCCCATTGCAAGAATCATAGATCTAGTTGGCCAGACAAAACCCACAACTCGAAGAGAATTACAAGGATATGAAATCATGCATAAGAGAGATCAGAAGAAACTCAAATAAGATTCATAGATAATATGATCATAAAACCACAATTCATAGGATCTCGAAAAACACACCGCAAAAGAAGATTACATCGGATAGATCTCCATGAAGATCATGGAGAACTTTGTATTGAAGATCCAAGAGAGAGAAGAAGCCATCTAGTTACTAGCTATGGACCCATAGGTCTATGGTGAACTACTCACGCATCATCGGAGAGGTCATGGTGTTGATGAAGAAGCCCTCCGTGTCCGAATCCGCCCTCCGGCAGGGCACCAGAACGTGCCCCAGATGGGATCTTGCGGAGACAGAAGCTTGCGGCGGCGGAAAAGTGATTACGATGCTCCCCTGATTGTTTTGGGAATATTTGGGAATTTATAGGCGCAAGATCTAGGTCAGGGGACCTCCAGGGGGTCCACAAGCCTGCATGGAGTGGCCCCCCTGACCGCAGGGTGGGGGCTTGTGGGGCCCCTGGGGCTCTTGTGGCTTGGCTCCCAAGTCTAACGATCTTCTTCTGTTCGAGAAAAAATATTTTCGGGGATTTTCTTCCGTTTGGACTCTGTTTCAAAATCTCCTCTGAAAGGGGTCAAGACATGGAAAAAATAGGAACTGGCACTTGGCACTGGATTAATAATTTAGTCCCAAAAAATAAATAAAAGGCATGCAAAACATCCAAAGTTTGACAAGATAATAGCATGAAACCATCAAAAATTATAGATACGTTGGAGACGTATCAATAAACTCTTTGATATTACTCTCTAGATCAGAGGGTAATCTATTGTAATTTCCATGAGTATTGTTGTAGGAGTTGCCAAAATTGTTAGAGGGGTTACTAGGAAAAGGCCTAGGAACTTAGTTTCCTCTAAAAGCATTGTTGTTGCCAAAATTATTCCTACCAACAAAATTAATGTCCAAGCTAGCGTTTCTACTCTCAATCAAGGAAGACAAGGGCATATCATTAGGATCTAAAGGATCACTTCTACTAGCAACCAAATTCATTAACTCATCCATCTTAGCACATAACGAGTTAATTTCTTCTATAGCGTGTACCTTTTTACTAGTAGGTGACCTTTCAGTGTGCCACTGAGAGTAGTTCGTCATGATATTGTCTAGGAGTTTGTCTAGGAGTTTTGTAGCTTCTCCTAACGTGATTTCCATGAACGTTCCACCTGAGGCGGAGTCCAAGATATTTCTAGAAGCGAAATTCAAGCCAGCGTAAAAGATTTGTATAATAATCCAAAGACTCAAGCCATGAGCGGGACAATTTCTAATCATCAGTTTCATCCTCTCCCAAGATTGTGCAACATGTTCATGATCAAGTTGCTTAAAATTCATGATATGATGATGGAGAGAGATAATCTTAGCCGGCGGAAAATACTTGGACATATAAGCATCCTTGCACTTGTTCCAGGAATCAATACTATTTTTGGGCAAAGACGAAAACCAAGTTTTTGCTCGATCTCGCAACGAGAAAGGAAAAAGCTTCAATTTAATCACATAATTATCCACATCTTTCTTCTTTTGCATATCACAAAGCTCAATGAAGGTATTAAGATGGGATGCGGCATCTTCACTAGGAAGGTCGGAGAATTGCTCTTTCATAACAAGATTCAGCAAAGCAGCATTGATTTCGTATGATTCTGCACTAGTGGCGGGAGCAATCGGAGTACTAATAAAATCATTATTATTAGTATTCGAGAAGTCACAAAGTTTGGTGTTTTAAGTCATGGTGACTTCAGCAAGCAAGCAAGCACACAAGCGAACAGAAAGCAAGCGAGAGAAAAGGGCGAACGAAAAAGGCAAACGAAAAAGGCAAATATTTTTGTAAATTTTTGTTTTTCAGAAGTGGGGGAGAGGAAAACGAGAGGCAAAAAAGTAAATGCAAGAGATGAGTTTGCGACACTTACTTGGATGAGTTCTTGACTTGATCCTCCCCGGCAACGGTGCCAGAAATTCCCCGACAACGGCGCCAGAAATTCTTCTGCTACGAAGACAGAAATCTTATGTCGTATCTTGAGCTTGTGTTGGTTTTTCCCTTTAAGAGGAAAGGGTGATGCAGCACAACAGCAGTAAGTATTTCCCTCAGTTTGAGAACCAAGGTATCAGTCCATTAGGAGAATCGCGTCAAGTCCAGAGTACCTGCATAAACACAAAACAGCTTGCACCCAACGCTATAAAGGGGTTGTCAATCCCTTCAAACTTGATTGCAAAGTGAGAACTGAAGGCAGAAAGTGCAACGAAGTAAAAGTGTAAGGCTGAAAATATGATGTGAAATAGACCCGGGGGCCATAGTGTTCACAAGAGGCTTCTCTAAAAATAGCAAATATTACGGTGGGTGAACAAATTACTGTCGAGCAATTGATAGAACCGCGCAAAGTCATGACATATCTAAGGCAATGATCATACATATAGGCATCACGTACGAGACAAGTAGACCGATACTTTCTGCATCTACTACTATTGCTGGACACATCGACCGCTATCCAGCATGCATCTAGTGTATTGAGTTCATGACGAACAGAGTAACACCTTAAGCAAGATGACATGATGTAGAGGGATAAACTCAAACCAATGATGAAAACCTCATCTTTTTACCCTTGATGCCAACAACACGATGCGTGCCTCGCTACTCCTTCTGTCACTGGGTGAGGTCACCGCACGACATGAACCCAAAACCAAGCACTTCTCCCATTGCAAGAATCATAGATCAAGCTGGCCAAACAAAATCCACAACTCGAAGAGAATTACAAGGATATGAAATCATGCATATAAGAGATCAGAAGAAACTCAAATAAGATTCATAGACAATCTGATCATAAATCCACAATTCATCGGATCTCGACAAACACACTGCAAAGGAAGATTACATCGGATAGATCTCCATGAAGATCATGGAGAACTTTGTATTGAAGATCCAATAGAGAGAAGAAGCCATCTAGCTACTAGCTATGGACCCGTAGGTCTATGGTGAACTACTCACGCATCATCGGAGAGGTCATGGTGTTGATGAAGAAGCCCTCCGTATCCGAATCCCCCTCCAGCAGGGCACCAGAACGTGCCCCAGATGGGATCTTGCGGAGCCATAAGCTTGCGGCGGCGGAAAAGTATTTTCGTGGCTCTCCTGATTTTTCTGGGATTTTAGGGAATATATAGGCGAAAGACCTAGGGCAGAGGAGGCCTAGGGAGCCCACAAGCCTGGGAGGCGCGTGCCCCCCTGGCCGCGCCATGAGAGCTTGTGGGGTCCCTCGTGACCCTATGCCTTGGTTTTCAAATCTCCCGGTCGTCTTCTGTTTAGGAAAAGATCTTGAAGTTTTATTCCGTTTGGACTCCGTTTAAAATCCTCCTCTGAAAAGGGTCAAAAACACAGAAAAAACAGGAACTGGCACTTGGCACTGAGTTAATAAGTTAGTCCCAAAAAAGCTATAAAAGGCGTACAAAACATCCAAAGTTTGACAAGATAATAGCATGAAACCATCAAAAATTATAGATACATTGGAGACGTATCAGTTATTGACCATAGAGGTGTCTCGGTTATGTCTGCATAGTTCTTGAACCCGCAGGGTCTGCACACATAACGTTCAGTGACGATATAGATATAGTTGAGTTATTGTGTTGGTAACCAAAGGTTGTTCAGAGTCTCATAAGAGATCCAAAACATGACGAGGAGCTTCGGAATGGTCCAGAGGTAAAGATTGATATATGGGAAGTTGGTATTCAAGTTTCGGAAAAGTTCAAAAGGTTATCCGTTTTGTGACGGAGGTTCCACTAGAGTTACGGATTCACAAGGAGGGTTCACCTGTCCCGGAGGGCCCCATAGGCTGTAAGAGGTGGCGCACCAGCCCATAGTGAACTGGCCACCACTACCACCTAAGGCCCATGCGGACATGGTGGTGGGCTGTCCGTGAGATGACCGCTGCCCCCACCTGGCTTGGCAGCCAAGCCACGTGATGTGGCCGCCGCCCCTCCCTATGGGAATCCCTAGGGGCTAACCGCCTCTTCCCTACCCCTATATATATGAGAGGGAGAGGGAGGGAAGACTCCCGTGAAATAGCCGCGGTGCTGCCCTCTCCATATCTCATAGTTCTCCACCTTCGTGATCGCGACACCATTTGGCAAAGCTCTACCGAGATCGCACCACCACCATCGCCACCACGCCGGAGAACTCATCTACTACTTCACCCATGCGCACTTGATCGATGTGGTGAAGGCGTCATCGAGCTGAACGTGTCCTGAATGCGGAGGTGTCGTACGTCTGGCACATGATCGGGATGTTCATGATTAGATCGTGGGATGGATCGTGATTGGATCACGAAGACGTTCAACTACATCAACCGTGTTTCTCAAATGCTTCCGCTTAGCAATCTACAAGGGTATGTAGATGCACTCCTCCTCTCGCAGATGTTAGTTTCCATATATTGATCTTGTTGAGTGTAGGATTTTTTTTGTTTCCCATGCAACGTTCCCCAACAGCCAACCCCATGGAGTTCCTACAGCTCTATGCCATCAACATAGAAGCCGTGGGCGGCGGCGACAAGGTAATGGTGAACTGGTTCCCCATGGCTCTAAAGGATGTTGCGCGCTCATGGATGATTAACCTCCGAGAGGCCTCCATCTATTCGTGGTCCGAGCTGTGCGCATAGTTTGTCGCCATCTTCAAGGGTACATACGAGTGTCCCCTCACCCTCAACGATCTACAGGTTGTGCGCCAACAGCATGGCGTGACCCTCCACAAGTACATTCAGCGCTTCAGCCCGGTGTACAACAAGATCCCACGTGCCTCAGGCTCCGCAATCATCTCTACATTTTGTGCGGGCATCATGGGTGTCAGGATGTGCGGGAAGCTCGCCATCAATGACGAGCTTGACACTTTGGTCATACTGTTTGTCCTTGCCGACCGGTGCACCAGGGATGAGGAGGGCCACCTTTTCGCTCACAACGATCCAGGTGTGGTCCTCGACACCGCCAAGGCCAAGAACAAGGATGCCAAGTGCAAAGGCCCTGCCCTACTTGCGGTGGAGCATGATAATAAGTGTTGACGGGACCCTAAAAAAACCAAGAAGGACAATCATCCCTTCTGCATATACCACAACGTGCTCAGTTATTCTTGGTGATGTTCTCCTCATCGTTTCAGCTTTGAAGACCGAAGAGGTGTTTTTCTCAAATCTTGGTCCATTCTCTTGAAGATTCATCATTTCAGCTTTGTTTTATCATCTTGAATTGTTCTCGGTCATGAGAAATTCCTTTCTTGCTATCCGGTGCATTTCAGATTCATTTCATTCTCGATCCTCCGAAGGCCATCATTTCAGAAGATTTCTTCGTTCTCTGCTTTCAGCTTTCGTTCTCAAATTCTTCTCAATTGTTGTCTCTTCGTTCGTCTCTCAATTATTCTGGTGCCTTATTCAAGTTTTTCTCTGAGGTGGCTCATGATCTCTTAATTCTCATATATCTTCATTCATTCTTGTTATCCCCATTCATTCCAATTCTTACCGGTGTCTCCTTCAAGACTTCTTCAAGTTTGTGCTCATATCTCTCCTCAATATTTTCAAGAAGAATAAGTGGTATGCTAAATCCGTTGATTGTCATCAATTTAACTTGATGAAGGATAAGCATAACATAATTCTTATTTGTTTCATCGTGATTTGAATTCTTCTTCCGGAGTGGCTCATGATATCAATTCTTTTCCCAACTACTCCATTTTTTCTCTTCCTTTATCCTTTGCGGTGCTGTTATTGCGTTCTTGTTAGTGGAGTAGTCTCGAAGAGAAGTTATTTCAAGAATGAAATATGCAAACCCACCAATTCTTTGATCATGAGATATTTTTTCAACCCATGGTTTCTTCATTGATCTATCTTGGTTTAGATTCCACCTAAATATTTCCTAAGGATTGTTGCTATTATGGTGATTATCGTTGATCCAAGTTCTCAATGTATCCTCTTGGTGATAGAAGTTTTCATATCTTGTTGCTTCCAAGCACTCATCATTTCTGCTAGTGGCTGGTTGTCACCTCATTATTTGAGATGGTTTCCATAAGCCCACAACAAGCTTGTTCTTTCGTTGTTGTTTTTCGAACAACTCCGCTCAATTCTTCTTGCAAGGTTGTTTGTCAAATTCAATTGTGGTAGTAGTTTTCATTTTCTTCTCCATTCCTTCTTCCTAATGATCTAGTTTCTATTCTCTTGTTCCGGAGTTGTTGTGGTGCTGCTCTCTTTGAATCAATCATCTCGGGTTGTCAAGATCATGTTCTTTCCTCGCTTATCAATTTAGTTAGTTTGTTGTGAATCTTGTCAAGATCTTTCGATCTTATCAAATTTTGTCCTCTTTTCCTATCGAAGTGCTGCCGAAATTTTGTGTGAATTCTTGCTTGTTGCTCATGTCATTCTTCATCTCTTTGCATCATTCAAGATTCATTGGTCTCACTCGTTTGTCAAAGGAGCAACTAAGTTTTATCTATTGCTCCTTCTCTTCCTCTTCCCCTTTTCATTCTTAGATCTCGGGGCGAGATCTCTTGTTAGTGTAGGAGAGTTGTGACAACCCAAGACCGATGCTCCAGAAGATTCCCCTTTTATTACATTCTCGTCGTGTGATTCGTTTGGGTGTCACATTCATCATCGCATCATTCGCATCATTTGCATTGGACCGGCACTCCGTTGCCGCCGGTTTTCAAAACTTGCATCCGTTATTAGTTGCCGGTTCTATCCGTTTTTGTCGTTAAGCGTTTTGAGACCAACCACACACGCACGCGCCCGCGGCATCATTTAAATTTTGTTTTTAAAAGTGTGTTTAAAATATTCGCGTATTGGGTTGAAACTTGGCGTGCGGTCTTGTTTTAGTGTAGGTAGGCCACTGATGTCTACTACGCAACCTTCTCCTTGTAGACGTTGTTGGGCCTCCAAGTGCATAGGTTTGTAGGACAGTGGCAATGTTCCCTCAAGTGGGTGACCTAAGGTTTATCAATCCGCGGGAGGCGTAGGATGAAGATGGTCTCTCTCAAGCAACCCTGCAACCAAATAACAAAGAGTCTCTTGTGTCCCCAACACATCTGATATAATGGTAAGTTGTATAGGTGCACTAGTTCGGCGAAGAGATGGTGATACAAGTGCAACATGGATGGTAGCTATAGGTTTTTGTAATCTGAAATTACAAAAACAGCAAGGTAACTAATAATAAAAGTGAGCACGAACGATATTGCAATGCATGGAAACAAGGCCTAGGGTTCATACTTTCACTAGTGAAGTTCTCTCAACAATGATAACATAATTGGATCATGTAAATAGCCCTCAACATGAAACAAAGAGTAACTCCAAATTCACTAATAGCGAAGAACAAACGAAGAGATTATTGTCGGGTACGAAACCATCACAAAGTTATTCTATCTGATCGATCTATTCAAGAGTCCGTAGTAAAATAACACGAAGCTATTCTTTCCGTTCGATCCATCATAGAGTTCGTACTAGAATAACACCTTAAGACACACATCAACCAAAACCCTCATGTCACATAGATACTCCATTGTCACCTCAAGTATCCGTGTGCATGATTATACGATATGCAGCACACAAACTCAGAATCATCTATTCAAGCAACACATAGAACTTCAAAGAGTGCCCCAAAGTTTCTACCGGAGAGTCAAAACGTGTGGCAACCCATATGCATAGATTCCCGATGTCACGAAACCCGCAAGTTGATCACCAAAACACATGAATATCCAATTGTCACCACAGATAGACACGTGCACGACATACATCAAGTGTTCTTAAAGACTCAATCTGATAAGATAACTCCAAAGGGAAAACTCAATTCATTACAAGAAGGGAGAGGGGGAAGAACATCATAAGATCCAACTATAGTAGCAAAGCCCGCGGTACATCGAGATCATGACATCTCAAGAACACGAGAGAGAGAGAGAGAGAGAGATCAAACACATAGCTACTGGTACATACCCTCAGCCCCGAGGGTGAACTACTCCCTCCTCGTCCTGGAGATCGCCGGGATGATGAAGATGGCCACCGGAGATGGATTCCCCCTCCGACACGGTGCGGGAACATGCTCCAGATTGGTTTTTGGTGGCTACAGAGGCTTGCGGAGGCAGAACTCCCGATATAGGTTTCTTTTTGGGGGTTTCTGTATTTATAGGAATTTATGGCGGTAGAATTACGTCGGTTGGGCCCACGAGGAGGTCACAAGCCTGCTAGGTGCGGCCTAGGGGGCGCACCTCCTGGGCTTGTGACTCCCTCGTGGCTCTTCTGGCCTTCTTCCAAAGCTTCGGGGGTCTCTTTTGATCCCAAAAAAAAATCATCGTGAATGTTTATTCCATTTGGACTCCATTATGAAAAAGGTCAAAAACTTGGAAAAAACAGAAATTGGCACTAGGCACTGAGTTAATAGGTTAGTCCCAAAAAAGATATAAAATAGCATATTCATGCATCAAAAACATCCAAAGTTGACAAGATAATAGCATGGAACCATCAAAAATTATAGATACGTTGGAGACGTATCAACCACCTACCAAATTCCGTCGCAATCGAAGTCCGTTTGATACCCAAATGGTCGTCCGTAGCGGCACCGTCATCGGTTTATCGTCGGACATTTTTTTATGTTTTAAAACTTGTGTCACGGGCTGCCATTTCCCTATTTTCTCAGCCCACCACCACTCTACACATCCCACCACCACTCTACACACCGACCGGAGCAGCCCGATCGTGATCGCGTGGTCGAAATCGGGGAACCCTAGCCCATTTTCTATAAATGGTCACCTAACCCTAGCCTCTCCTCGTTTCATGTGCCCCCAAACCCTAGCAGCTGGCACCCACAGCCTCAGCCGCCTCCCACCTTGAGCGGGCCAACCCCGGGCCCGAACCGCCGCCGCTAGCAGCCCCGAGCTCCCCTCGCACCCGAGGGAGCCGAGCTCCCAAGCTCCCGCGCCCCCGCTGTTGGGTTACGTAGCATAAATTCAAAATTTTCCTACGCATATTCAGATCTTCCTATGGAGAGACCAGCAACGAGAGAGGGGTAAGAGTATCTTCATACCTTTGAAGATCGCTAAGCGGAAGCGTTGCTAGAATGCGGTTGATGGAGTCGTACTCGCAGCGATTCCGGTCTAGTGCCGAACTACGACACCTCCGCGTTCAACACACGTGCAGCCCGGTGACGTCTCCTGCACCTTCATCCAGCAAGGAGGAGGGAGAGGTTGGGGAAGAACTCCAGCAGCACGACGGCGTGGTGTCGATGGAGAGATGAGGTCTCCCGACAGGGCTTCGCCAAGTACCGGCAGAGAGGAGGAGGAAGAAGGGCAGGGCTGCGCCGAGGGAGAGGGAGAAGTCTATCTCCCAAGGGCCAAAACCCCTCTCTATTTATAGGAGGAGGGGGAGGGGGTGCGCCACCCCTAGGTTTCCCCCCTAGGTGGTGCGGAAGCCACCAGATGGGAAAGGGGGGCGGCGGCTAGGGTGGGAGGGGGTGGCGCACCACCTGGTGGGCCTAAGGCCCACCTGTGCCTAGGGTTGCCCCCTCTCCCCACCACTTGCGCATTGGGCTGGGTGTGGGAGGCGCACCAACCCACCTAGGGGCTGGTTCCCTCCTGCACTAGGCCCATCTAGCCTTTTGGGGTCGTTGCCCCCCTTCGATGGACCCCCGGGGCCACCTCCGGTGGTCCCGGTGGTCCCGGTACGTTACCGGTGACGCCCGAAACACTTCCGGTGTCCAAAACCATACGTCCTATATATCAATCTTTACCTCCGAACCATTCCGGAGCTCCTCGTGACGTCCGGGATCTCATCCGGGACTCCGAACAACTTTCGGTAACCTCGTATAACAATTCCCTATAACCCTAGCGTCATCGAACCTTAAGTGTGTAGACCCTACGGGTTCGGGAGACAGGCAGACATGACCGAGATGCCTCTCCGGATAATAACCATCAGCGGGGTCTGGATACTCATGGTGGCTCCCACTTGCTCCATGATGATCTCATCGGATGAACCACGATGTCAAGGATTCAATCAATCACGTACACGATTCCCTTTGTCTGTCGGTATAAAACTTGCCCGAGATTCAATCGTCGATATACCTATACCTTGTTCAATCTCGTTACGGGTAAGTCTCTTTACTCGTTCCGTAGCACGTCATCGTGTGACTAACTCCTTAGTCACATTGAGCTCATGATGATGTTCTACCGAGTGGGCCCAGAGATACCTCTCCGTCACACGGAGTGACAAATCCCGATCTCGATTCGTACCAACCCAACACACACTTTCAGAGATACCCGTATTGCACCTTTATAGTCACGCAGTTACGTTGTGACGTTTGATACACCCAAAGCACTCCAGAGATGCTGCCACGACTTCTTGCTTGCTGATGCACCAGCTCACTGCCCCACCATTCAAAACATATACATATCCGGTCTGTGACTTAGCGTCATCCGGATCTGTGTCGAAGCTAGCGTCGGCGTAACCCTTTACGATGAGCTCTTCATCACCTCCATAAACGAGAAACATTTCCTTAGTCCTTTTCAGGTACTTAAGGATATTCTTGACCGTTGTCTAGTGTTCCATACCAGGATCACTTTGGTACCTCCCTACCAAACTTATGGCAAGGTTTATATCAGGTCTGGTACACAACATGGCATACATTAGAGAGCCTACGACTGAAGCGTAGGGGACAGAACTCATCTTCTCTCTATCTGCTGCCGTGGTCGCCGACTGAGTCTTACTCAATCTCATACCTTGCAAAACTGGCAAGAACCCTTTCTTTGAGTTTTCCATATTGAACTTCTTCAATATCTTGTCAAGGTATGTACTTTGCGAAAGACCTATGAGGCGTCTTGATCTATCTCTATAGATCTTGATGCCTAATATGTATGTAGCTTCTCCAAGGTCCTTCATTGAAAAACTCTTGTTCAAATATGCCTTTATGCTCTCCAACATCTCTATATTATTCCCCATCAATAATATGTCATCCACATACAGTATGAGGAAAGCAACAGAGCTCCCACTCACTTTCTTGTACAGAAAGGCTTCTCTGTAAACCTGTATGAACCCAAACGCTTTAATCACCTCATTAAAGCGAATGTTACAACTTCGAGATGCTTGCACCAGCCCATAGATGGAGCGCTGGTGCTTGCACACTTTGTTAGCACCCTTAGGGTCAACAAAACCTTCTGGTTGCATCATATACAACTCTTCCTTAAGGTTCCCGTTAAGGAACGTTGTTTTGACGTCCATTTGCCAAATTACATAATCATAAAAGGCGGCAATTGCTAACATGATTCGGACTGATTTCAGCTTCGCTACGGGAGAGAAAGTCTCTTCGTAGTCAACTCCTTGAATTTGTCGAAAACCCTTTGCGACAAGTCGAGCTTTATAAACGGTTACATTACCGTTTGCATCAGTCTTCTTCTTGAAGATCCATTTATCTTCTGTGGCTCGCCGGTCATTGGGTAAGTCCCCCAAAGTCCATACTTTGTTCTCATACATGGATCCTATCTCAGATTTCATAGCTTCAAGCCATTTGTTGGAATACGGGCCCGCCATCGCTTCTTCATAGTTTGAATGTTCACCGTTGTCTAACAACATGATTTCCATCACAGGGTTGCCGTACCACTCTGGTGCGGAGCGTGCCCTCGTGGACCTTCGCGGTTCAGTAGTAACTTGATCCGAAGCTTCATGATCATTATCAATAACTTCCTCTTCAGTTGGTGTAGGCGCCACAGGAACAACTTCCCGCGCTGCGCTACTATCATGTTCGAGAGGGGGGTGTAATTACCTCATCAAGTTCTACTTCCTCCCACTTACTTCTTTCGAGAGAAACTCTTTCTCTAGAAAGGATCCGTTCTTGGCAACAAAGATTTTACCTTCGGATCTAAGATAGAAGGTATACCCAATAGTTTCCTTAGGGTATCCTATGAATACACATTTCTCCGCTTTGGGTTCGAGCTTTTCTGGTTGAAGTTTCTTCACATAAGCATCGCAGCCCCAAACTTTAAGAAACGACAACTTAAGTTTCTTGCCAAACCATAGTTCATACGGTGTCGTCTCAACGGATTTAGATGGTGCCCTATTTAAAGTGAATGCTGTAGTTTCTAATGCGTATCCCCAAAATGATAGCGGTAAGTCGGTAAGAGACATCATAGATCGTACCATATCTAATAAAGTGCGATTACGACGTTCAGACACTCTGTTGCGTTGCGGTGTGCCAGGCGGCGTCAGTTGTGAAACGATTCCACACTTCCTTAGGTGTGTGCCAAACTCGTGACTCAAATATTCTCCTCCACGATCAGATCATAGACATTTAATTTTTCTGTCACGTTGATTCTCAACCTCACTCTGAAATTCCTTGAACTTTTCAAACGTCTCAGATTTCTGCTTCATCAAGTAGATATACCCATACCTACTCAAATCATCGGTGAGAGTGAGAACATAATGATAACCACTTCGAGCTTCAATGTTCATTGGACCACACATATCAGTATGTATTATTTCCAATAAGTCGGTTGCTCTCTCCATTATTCCTGAGAATGGAGTCTTAGTCATATTTCCCATGAGGCACGATTCGCATGTGTCAAATGATTCAAAGTCAAGAGACTCTAATAGTCCATCAGTATGGAGCTTCTTCATGCGCTTAACGCCGATATGACCAAGGCGGCAGTGCCACAAGTATGTGGGACTATCATTATCAAGTTTACATCTTTTGGTACTCACACTATGAATATGTGTAACATCACGATCGAGATTCATCAAGAATAAACCATTCACCAGCGTAGCATGACCATAAAACATATCACTCATATAAATAGAACAACCATTATTCTCTGACTTAAATGAGTAGTCGTCTCGCATTAAGCAAGACCCTGATACAATGTTCATGCTTAAAGCTGGTACTAAATAAAAATTATTAAGGTTTAAGACTAATCCCGACGGTAGATGTAGAGGTAGCGTGCCGACGAGATCACATCGACCTTTGAACCATTCCCGACACGCATCGTCACCTCGTCCTTGGCCGGTCTCCTCTTATTCCGCAGTTCCTGCTTTGAGTTGCAAATGTGAGCAACAACACCGGTATCAAATACCCAGGAACTACTACGAGCGCTGCTAAGGTACACATCAATAACATGTATATCACATATACCTTTAACGTTGCTGGCCTTCTTGTCCGCTAAGTATTTGGGGCAGTTCCGCTTCCAGTGACCCTTTCCCTTGCAATAGAAGCACTCAGTCTCAGGCTTGGGTCCATTCTTTTTCTTCTTCCCGGCATCTGGCTTACCGGGCGCCGCAACAGCTTTGCCGTATTTCTTGAAGTTCTTCTTACCCTTGCCCTTCTTGAAACTAGTGGTCTTGTTGACCATCAACACTTGATGCTCTTTCTTGATTTCTACTTCTGCAGACTTGAGCATCGAGTACAACTCGGGAATGGTCTTCTCCATCCCTTGCATTTTGTAGTTAAGCACAAAACCTTTGTAGCTTGGTGGGAGAGACTGGAGGATTCTGTCAATTATAGCATCATCCGGAAGTTTGACTCCAAGTGAAGTTAGACGACCGTGTAACCCAGACATTTTGAGTATGTGCTCACTGACAGAACTGTTCTCCTCCATCTTACAGCTAAAGAACTTGTCGGAGACTTCATATCTCTCGACACGGGCATGAGCTTGAAAAACTAGCTTCAGCTCTTGGAATATCACATATGCTCCGTGTTGCTCAAAACGTCTTTGGAGCCCCGTTTCTAAACTATATAACATGCACACCTAACCAGAGAGTAGTCATCACTCCGCGTTTGCCAGACATTCAGAATGTCTTGGGCTGCTGCGGGAGCGGGAGGGTCTCCTAGCGGCGCATCAAGGACAGAAGCCTTTTTAGCTGCTTCAAGGATGAGCTTCAAGTTGCGAACCCAGTCCGCATAGTTGCTACCATCATCTTTCAGCTTGCTTTTCTCTAGGAATGCGTTGAAATTGAGGTTGACGTTGGCCATCTATAATATTTATAAAGACAAACCTTTTAGACTAAGTTCATGACAATTAAGTTCATCTAATCATATTAAGTTTGAACTTCCACTTAAATCGACATCCCTCTAGTCATCTAAGTGATACATGATCCATGTTGACTAACCCGTGTCCGATCATCATGTGAGACGGACTAGTCACCATGGTGAGCAACTTCATGCTGATCGTATTCAACCATATGACTCATGTTCGACCTTTCAGTCTCTTGTATTCGAGGTCATGTCTGTACATGCTAAGCTCGTCGAGTCAACCTAGGTGTTTCGCGTGTGTAATTCTGGCTTACACCCGTTGTATGCGAACGTTAGAATCTATCACACCCGATCATCACGTGGTGCTTCGAGGCAACGAACCTTCGCAACGGTGCACACTTAGGGGAATACGTTCTCGAAATTTTAAGAGGGGTCATCATATTATGCTACCGTCGTTCTAAGCAATAAGATGAAAAACATGATAAACATCACAATGCAATCATATAGTGACATGATATGGCCATTATCATCTTCGCCCTTTCGGTCTCCATCTTCAGGCATCGCATGATCATCATCGTCACCGGCGTGACACCATGATCTCCGTCATCGTGTCTCCGTGAAGTCGTCACGCCAACTACTACTATCACTACTACTATAGCTAACCGTTAGCAATGAAGTAAAAGTAGTAAGCACATGGTGTTGCATCTCATACAATAAATTAAGACAACTCCTATGGCTCCTGCCGGTTGTCATACTCATCGAAATGCAAGTCGTGAAACCTATTGCAGTAACATGATCATCTCATACATCATACATGCAACATCACAACTTTGGCCATATCACATCACATGTCAAACCATG
Organism: Hordeum vulgare subsp. vulgare; assembly: GCF_904849725.1. Taxonomy (NCBI): domain Eukaryota; kingdom Viridiplantae; phylum Streptophyta; class Magnoliopsida; order Poales; family Poaceae; genus Hordeum; species Hordeum vulgare. Next base: position 563,037,605 of record NC_058520.1, read on the forward strand.
CAAAAACAAGTTAGACGTCCTCTAATTGTTGTTGCAAGTTTTACGTGGCTGATTTGTGTTTCTAGCAAGAACGCCTTCTTACCTACGTGACAGCCACAACGATGATATGCCAAAGCTATTTACCCTTCATAAGGACCCTTTTCATCAACTCCAATCCGACTAGAGTAGGAGAGACAGACACCCGCTAGCCACCTTTATGCACGGTGTGCATGTCTATCGGTGGAACCAGTCTCACGTAAGCGTACATGTAAAGTCGGTCCGGGCCGCTTCATCCCACAATACCGCCGGAAAAGAATAAGGCTAGTAGCGGCAAGCAAATTGACAAATCATCGCCCACAACTTTTGTGTTCTACTCGTGCATAGAATCTATGCATAGAAAACCTGGCTCGGATGCCACTGTTGGGTTACGTAGCATAAATTCAAAATTTTCCTACGCATATTCAGATCTTCCTAAGGAGAGACCAGCAACGAGAGAGGGGTAAGAGCATCTTTATACCTTTGAAGATCGCTAAGCGGAAGCGTTGCTAGAACGCGGTTGATGGAGTCGTACTTGCAGCGATTCCGATCTAGTGCCGAACTACGGCACCTCCGTGTTCAACACACGTGTAGCCCGGTGACGTCTCCCGCACCTTGATCCAGCAAGTAGGAGGGAGAGGTTGGGGAAGAACTCCAGCAGCACGACAGCGTGGTGTCGATGGAGAGACGAGGTCTCCCGGCAGGGCTTCGCCAAGCACCAGCACAGAGGAGGAGGAAGAAGTGCAGGGCTGCGCCGAGGGAGAGGGAGAAGTCTATCTCCCAAGGGCCAAAACCCCTCTCTATTTATAGGAGGAGGGGGAGGGGGGTGCGTGTAATGCCCCAAGTGTAGGACTTTCCCTTTTTGTAACCTTCCATGTGGGACCACCTTCACTTTGTCATCAGAGTTTCTATGCATGTATGAATTCATGTGCCACTTTCTATTTTGCATTTGCATGCAGGCATCCATGCCATATCATTCCTTGCCATACCTTATGATTGCATGTCATGATCATGTTGGCATATGTTCTTACTAGGAGTTAGTATTGTGGTGTTATGATTGCATGTGATCTTGCTAGGGTTATGTTGTGGTATTGCACTATCTTGTGTGATGCATGTGATGTTGGTGTGTGGTGGGTAGGAGTGAGTGCTAAGTATGTCCAAAGCTCTTTGCTATTTTAAATCATTTTCCCTCCTATTATCTCTTGTCAAAATTCCTTCTTCCCAAAAGTTATTCTAAAATGTCTGGTGGTTAGAGAAAATTGTGGTTATGAGGAGGTGTAATTTTTCTGATTTGTTCTTTGATTTTAAAGGTGCAAATAAACCCAAAACAGTAAATTAATTACTGTTTTGCATTTATTTCAAATGGCTCCAAATATTGCTTTCCTATTTTATTCTAATGGGCCATAATTCCTTATGACCAGGAGGTATTTCCTTTTGATTTTTATCCCAGTTGTTTATCTTGTGTATTATTTTTCCTCCCTGTGTGTTTTAATCTAAATAGAAAACCCCCCAGCGTTTTCTTCTCTCCCCTGGCGCAGCATGGGCTTCCTCGCGTTGCTGGCCCAGTAGCTCTCCCTCCAGCGAGAGCCCACGCGAGCGAGCCCCCTCCTCCTTCCCGACGCCGTCACTTCTCCTCCCCCCGCTTTTCTCCTTTCCGTCAGTACGAGAGAGAGAGAGAGGGGAGTTGACGGTGTCGTGGCACAAACGTCGAGGACCCTATTTAGCTAGGCGTCCGAGCCCTCCCCTCGACTAGGGTTCCCTCCTGCCGCCGCCATCTCCTTCCTCCCCCTCCATCTATTCCTTTCTTCCCCAGTTAAACTTTCTGTAGGGTTAGCAGAGAGTGCAGAGAAGAGCTTCGTCGCGTCTACACCCCGTGTGCTCCGTCGAGCGGCAAGGCCGCCATGTCCGGGGGCTCGGGGTGGTTCCCCGCGACCCATTCCCGGCGCTAGGAGCCCCGGGGAGCGACCCTCCCATCGAGCTGGTCCTCGTCAACGGCGCGAACCGGGCGAACTGCTTCCTCTACTTCGGTCTACGGCAGAACCACCTCGGCTCGCCTTCTTCCCTCCGGTCCGGCTTCCTCTCCGTCAGATCGGAACACCCCCTTCCTTCCCAAGGTGAGGCTGCGCCTCCCCCTTCCTTCCTCCTCCGTAGCTCAGCTCGGATCCGTCGTGGTGCGTGCTTCCTCTGTTCAAGTTGCAGCAGCGTAGAAGGTTGCAGTGGTAGGGCTTGATCTGCATAGAGCAGTGTTCGAGGGTGTGATGCGCAGAGGAGGGCTTCCTCCCCCCTCGTGACAGCAGCGCCGTGGCCACGAGGCCTCCCCGTGGCATGTTCAGTTGGTCTGCCTGTTGCGTCTCCGGCGAGGAGGTTAGTTCAGAGTGGCAGATCAGCACGGGGGAGCCTCTCCATCTTCTCTCTCGTGCGTATTAGTTCAGATGTCGCGTTGTAGTCCACTGGTTGTGGTGCTGGGTGCCTGATGAGTAGGGTGTGGGTTCGATTCCCCCCCTCGGCGCTGTTTGTTTTGATTGTTTGCTGAATTTCCTGCACAAGAGCATCAGGGATATGATACCCTGTTCTCTTCCCCCAACCTGTCGACATAGTGGTGGTGGTGCAGTGGCTAGGTGGTGCTGTTGTGTACCAGGAGGTACCGGGTTCGATTCCCAGGACCCCTGATGAATTTTTTTGCTAATTATTTGATGTCTTTTAATTTGCTCTTCCTCTTCCTTGTGCTTGGGCAGCAAGGTGGCATTTTAATCTTTTTCCCAGCTATTATAGTTAGGGTAGATTTAATTGTGTGTGTGTTTTGCACACTAAGTGGTGTTAGATGATGTGCTACCCTTGTGATGTTATGGTGGTTGCACCTTATTGAAGTGAAGTTACCCTTGATAGGGGTTGATGCTAGATGTTTTGCTAATTGTGTGTGTTGTGCTTTGAGGTGTGGAAGTTGCACTAGTTAATCAAATATAGCCCCATCTTTTGAGCCTTAGTGTGGGCTAAGTTGTCCTTGTAGTTTTATTAGCTGTATAGGTTTAGTGGGGTGTGGATGCCTCCCCCTCACCACATGTTTTGGTGTATGTGATGCACTAGGTGGCTAGCTAGTATGAGCATGTGTAGGTGGAGCTTACTAGTTCAACATGGGTAGATTCTTGTGGGGGTGCACCTTGAGGGTGACATGACTCCAAGGGTGTTCCTTGTGGTGCATGTGAGAGTGTGTACCATCACATTCCCATATGTGGGGGTGTGCATACTCTCTTGTTAGCATAGAGATATATTGTGTTGTGCTTGATGCTAGTGCTAGTGAGGTATTGTGTGTGTTGGTCTTGTTGAGGTGCATGACACAAACATGGGGTTCAAACCCCCATGTCACTTCGTCATCGTGCACATGAAACTCACCTAAGTAGTTGTCATCGTGCACATGAAACTCACCTAAGTAGTTGTCATCTTAGAAGAATACCTTATGGAGTTGCATTTACATTTTGTTGCAAGTTTGGACCTTGATTCCATGGTATAGGAGGAGCCCAAGGGCATGGGGTTTTGTGTGTCAATAGTAGGGGTTTGTGCTCAACACCATAGTGGTGTCAACTACCTCTTGGTGACATGTGTGTGCAAACTATGCCTAGTCAAAGTGGGCATGTGGCTCGAAAATTCCAGATTTTTGAACTCTGAAAATTTCACAAAGTGTGGGATGCCGGAAACATTTTCTTCACCTGTAGATGAGGATGTGCTGGTCAATCTGTTGAGAACTGGCCTTGGTTCAGTGCTAGTATTTTGAACCTGGTAAGTTTGTGAAGCGTCCTGTCAATTTTCAAGTCATTTGGAGTCCAGTAGCTTGTGGTTTGATTGCTGTAAAAAAGCTTCAGAACAGAAACAGAAACTCAGGTGCAGGAATTTTCACTAAGTCCCTGAGATCTGATGGTTTTGGGAAAGTTTGTGGCCTTGTATCTTCTAGAGTTTAATTCCTTTTGCTGTGATTCATGCTGGTGCTTGTAGTGTTCTTGGTTGGCAACAGCCACATATATTATTTGTCATGTTTGAAGACCTGTAGCTATGTTGCATGTTGCTCCCAAACAGCTAAGATGCAGAATCTGGCAGATTATGTAGTTTTGCCATTTTGTTCAAAGTTTATGCTTAATTGATGTTGTGGGGTTCGACCTTGCTCCATTTCATTCATGTTGGGTTATTACATGTCTTGGCTACCTGGGAATACCAGATTTGTGCCAATTGTGTGTGTGGTGTTGAATCTTTCACGTAGAGCTTCATATCTTGTTTCGTTGATTCCCGTTGATCCGTAGCTCCGTTTGCAATGTACTTTATATGGTTTTGCACTTTTTTTACGAGCTGCATCTGTTCGTGTCATTCCCATGCATGTCCAAATAGTTTAGTGCAAAGTTCTGTCCAAAAACTTGCTGTAGTTTATTTTGCTTGTGCTAGTGATAGAAATAGTGGTGCATGCTCAACTTTCATCTCATGCATCATGTGATTGTTGCATTTTGTGGTGTTGCTGTTCATTGGCTATTATTCTTATGTTGGGTAGCACCGGGAGCGGAGAACGAATACGTGGAGTCTGGAGAGTACGTGCAGAACGATCCAAAACCATTCCAAGCTGAGGATATCACAGGCAAGATGATATGACCTTGATTCCATCTCTAGACTTGTTATGTTAGTTTTGATTCCATGTCATATTGCTCGCTGCCTACCACTGAAATTATATTGCCTCTTCATATGCCATGAGCCTAAACACCGTACTCTTTCCTAGCAAACTTGTATGGCTAGGTAGGCTTGCTCAGCTACTAATGTTAGCATTGTTAGTTGCAGGTGTTTTAAACTCATGTGATGACATGAGCTTGATATCATTATATTAAATTCTGTTATTTATTTAATGTACCTATATACTTGGTAAATGACGGGAGGCCTAGCCTTTTGCCGGGTGTCTTGTTCCGTTATTGCCGCCTTAGTTACCGGTTACCGGTGTTTGATTCCATAATGATCGCTCCTAACACGTTCGGGGTTGTTATGGGGACCCCCTTGATAAATCGCGTAGTGCTAAGGCTTGTCCGGCAGGACCCAACATTGGTTTTAATTTGCTAATCACTTAATAATAAACTGCATAGGGAATAGCTACCCCGAGGATCCTAATCAACAACCCGGGCCAGTGCTCCTCATGAGTGTTGGTCCAACCACCTAGCAGTCGGCAAGACCACCCCGGGGAAACTTGAGGTTTGGTCCTTGTCCACTTTGCATAGACGGTGTTGTCCTGAGACTGAGATACGCGGCTCTTATCGGGTCGTCGACACACCGGGAGGTCCTGCTAGCCTTGCCTTACCTTAGCGGTATATCTTGCGTATAGGAATCCCAGTGAAGCTTTGGTTTTCCCCAGAGTTGAGGTTTTCCGGAATCCGACGAGATCACGAGATTCGTGATAGAGGATGCCTTTGCGGCGTGTGTTCGTTTGTGATGGACTAGTTGGAGCACCCCTGCAGGGTTTAATCTTTCGGAAAGCCGTGCCCGCGGTTATGTGGCAATTTGGAATATTTTGTTAACATCCGGTATTAGAGAACTTAAACATAAACTAATAAAATATGCCAACTGTGTGCGTAACCGTGACTGTCCCTTCGAAGATCTCTCTTCGATCGAGAACACGGTGGGGTTATGAATGCCGTAGGTAGGTGTTCAGGATCACTTTCTGATCAAGTATTCCCGACCGTTAGCGTAGACCACTTTCACTTCTCTTTGCGTAAGTTAGCCACTTATTCTATCATAGGATGCAACAGCCTGAAACACTTCATCCCTTCCTTACCCAATAACATGACTAGTTCTGGCACCAAGGTCTTAGATTGCTGAGTCCCCGTGGCTCACGGATTCCTCCGAAACTCCCAGCAGGTACAGGTACCCCAGAGACAGATGATCCCGACGGCACCCAGCTGGCGTGGCAGTACGACGAGGAGACAGATCTTCTTTACGTGAACTATCCAGAGGACTGAGCCGTGGTCGTGATCGTGGGCCTGCAGCGGGTAGCATAGCATTTTCCTTGTTTTGTAGTCCGTACCGGAACTACCTTGTTTGTATCTGCGTTGTACTCTGTATTATTAATAAGAAGACAGTTGGATCCCAGATCGTCTACTGTAATTATTATTATGTGCTATGTTTACTTGCTTGCGAAACGCTTAGATGCGCTTCTTTCCTATTCGGGGGCCTCGACCCCCAGATCGGAAAGGTCCGCATCTTGGTCGTTACAAGTTGGTAATCAGAGCCTTACGACCATAGGAGCCTTAGTGTGATCGTATTTGGCCGAGTCGAGTCTAGTAAATGTTTTGAGTCTTAGTTATATCGGAGAGTAGGTTCATTTTTCTCCTCTTCTTTGCTCTGGTGAGGCTTCCGTCTTAGGAAATCTTTAACTCTATTCCTTTTCTCGCTCAAATTTTTTTTTAGGATCACGCGGATATTTGTGAAATCTATATGATTTCGATGTGACGGAATCATGTCCTGGTGCCTCCTATCTGCTCTAAGTATCAGGGGAGTTGAGCTCTAGGGATTATCGCGCACATCGCCATCATTCAGATTTCTGAGTATCTAAGAACGGAGGGTGTTCGTTATTGCTTCAATACGGGTAGTGGTGAGATAACCCCGACGTCCCCAGTACTGGTGTAGATTGTTCAGGGGTACTACCACACTTTGTATCATTGTGATCACGAGGATCTGTTGTAGATGAAGGTCCGAGATGCTGGTCGTGTGTTGAAGGATGTGATACAGGTGACGGGTTAGTTTAGGAGTTGTGTGAAATACTCCTTGTATCCGTGTGCCTGATTGCTTGACGAGTTATTTCGGGAATTCATAGGTGGGATATCTAGTAGTATCTTATAGGACTATCTTCCTACAGACGCTTGATTGAGGTTTGGGGAAATCTTGATCATATGTTTGTTCCGAGCAGTTCTAGCTCACACTTGTTTGCAGTGGCCCTTATCGGAATTTTGTCGTCTGTTACTTTGAGGATGCACTCTTGCTATGTTGTTCGAGTGCTATGCTAAATTCTATTCAGATATTCTGTCTTTTGATTCAGCAATATCTTCAATTATTTTGTGGACTAATATGTTGTCTGTCTTCAGGATGGCTCCACCAACTCGTCAGACCCCAGCGCATGAGGATATGCCGCCTCCACCTCCTCCCCCGCCACCGCCGCCGCCTCCTCCTGCAGAGGCCTGGCAGGCGATGATGGCAGCTACCAATGCAAATACTCAGATGCTGTTGCAGTTGATCCAGGAGAGAGCCAATCATCAGCAGGGCAATTTCCAGCAGGGTGGCAATCACTTCGCGAGTCTGAGTCAGTTCCTGTCAAACCAGCCTAAGACGTTCACTTCTTGCGACCAGCCGTTTGATGCGGACGATTGGATCCGTGATATGAACAAGCATTTCGAGTGTAGCAATGTGCGTCCAGAGGACTATGTCAAGTTTGCAACATTCCAGTTGAAGGGGCAGGCTTCTATTTGGTGGCAGCAGCTTAAGTACTCCAGAGGTGGCAGGGTGATGACTTGGGACGAGTTTTGTCGTGACTTCAGGTCCCACTACATCCCTTCCAGTTTTGTTGAGGAGATGCGTGAGAAGTTCAGGCGCTTGAAGCAGGGCAGCAATTCTGTGTACAAGTACAATGTTGAGTTCCACGAGCTGGCCCGTTACGCGCTGCAGGATGTTCCGAATCAGAAGAGCAAGATATACCAGTTCAGGGGTGGCTTGAAGGAGGATTTGTAGTTAGCACTCGCTTTGCATGATCCTCGGGAGTTTGACAAATTCTATAACTTAGCTCTCAGGGCAGAGGCAGCCTTGCTCAGGGTGGAGAACTCTAAGAAACGTTTAAGAGATTCCAGCTCTTCCTCGACTCAGGTGGTTCAGAAGCAACAGAGGTTTTGGGTTTCTCCTCCTCCTCCTCGGTACTCTCAGCAGCCGAAGCACTCAGGTTGACGTGGTTCTTCGCACCCACCCAACCCTGGCTTCCAGCAGAGATATCAGCATCAGAAGCAGGGGCCTCCTCAGATTTAGTTCCGGCAGCCAGCAGATGTCACTTGTCACAAATGTGGGCAGAAGGGTCACTATGCCAACAAATGCACTTCTCAGCTCTGTCTGCCGCCTCCTCCTCCAGGCAAACCTCCTAGCAACGTTCTTGTGAAGTTCAACCCCAGAACAGCTCGAGTCAACATGGTGAATGCAGCTGAGGCAGAAAATTCATCGGATGTGATCATGGGTAATCTCCTAGTCAATGATTTTCCTGCTAAAGTCCTGTTTGATACTGGTGCATCGCATTCGTTTATCTCAAGGCCATTCTCATTGAAGCATGGGTTCCCTACTCGTGATTTGATTAAGCCTCTTTCAATTGTGTCTCCGGGTAAGATCATGAATTCCCACATGATGGTTCCGAACGTTTCTGTCAAGATGGACAATTATGCTTTTCTGGCATCTCCTATTGTTTTGGGCAAGTCCGACATTGATTTGATCCTTGGTATGGACTGGTTGGCCATGAACAAGGCATCAATTGATTGTGCAGCTAAAGAAGTGAAACTGACCCACTCTTCGGAGGATGTGATTATATTCGCGGCGCGCGATGACACAATCCGCTTGTTCTCCTTGAATGAGAAGGGTGAGATCAATCCCATTGAGCAAGTTCCAGTAGTCTGCGAATATCAAGACGTGTTTCTTGAAGAGCTGCCAGGCATGCCTCCGCACCGTGAAGTGCAGTTCGTCATTGAGCTTGAACCAGGCACAGAGCCAGTGTGCAAACGGCCGTACAAGCTGGGTCCAGAAGAGTTGATGGAACTCAAGAGGCAACTACAGGTTCGGGAGACAGGCAGACATGACCGAGACACCTCTCCGGCCAATAACCATCAGCGGGGTCTGGATACCCATGGTGGCTCCCACTTGCTCCACGATGATCTCATCGGATGAACCACGATGTCAAGGATTCAATCAATCCCGTATACGATTCCCTTTGTCTGTCGGTATAGAACATGCCCGAGATTCGATCGTCGGTATACCTATACCTTGTTCAATCTCGTTACTAGTAAGTCTCTTTACTCGTTCCGTAGCACGTCATCGTGTGACTAACTCCTTAGTCACATTGATCTCATGATGATGTTCTACCGAGTGGGCCCAGAGATACCTCTCCGTCACACGGAGTGACAAATCCCGATCTCGATTCGTACCAACCCAACAGACACTTTCAAAGATACCCGTAGTTCACCATTATAGTCACCCAGTTACGCTGTGACGTTTGATACACCCAAAGCACTCCTACGGTATCGTGGAGTTGCACAATCTCACGGTCGAAGGAAAAGACACTTGACTTTAGAAAAGCTTTAGCATACGAACAATACGATCTAGTGCTATGCTTAGGATTGTGTCTTGTCCATCACATCATTCTCCAATGATGTGATCCCGTCATCAATGACATCTAATGCCCATGATCAGGAAACCATGATCATCTATTGACTAACGAGCTAGCTAACTAGAGGCTTGCTAGGAACACATTGTGATCTATTTATTCACACATGTATTACTGTTTCCTGTTAATACAATTATAGCATGAACAATAGACGATTATCATGAACAAGGAAATATGATAATAACCATTTTATTATTGCCTCTAGGGCATATTTCCAACACCCGCCTCCGGCCAGATCCTGTGGCCCACCTCCGGTCGAGAACCGCCCGCACTGCGCCCCTCCGTCCGCCCCCGTTGCATCGTCCGCCGCCGGCAAGAAGCCCATGGCCGCACAGCAGCAGTGAACCCCGCCGCCAGTTGCGCATCGTCGCCGCCCGGGCCTCCTTGTCGTCGGACGTTGCCCGCGGCAACCCGGATCCGGTGGATCCCGGCCTGACTCGGCCATCCACGCTAGTCCTCCCTGCTAGTGCCCGCCGCCTCATCGCCCCGCCTTCCCGCGCCGGCCACCGGAGCCGCCCGCCGCTGCACCCTTGTGCCGATTGGATCGCGTGCGCAGCGCCCCGCTCCCCTGCGTTGGCCAGCAGGTGGGCCACGGCCCAGCTCTGCCTCGGTGTTGTGGGCTGGTTTCGCCAAGGCGAGCCACCCAGCTCCAGCTCGCACGCGGCTCAGCTCCATCGACCACCCCCTCCCCCTCCCCCCCCCCCCGCCCAAGTCTTTGAGTCGGCGTGTGAAGCCGAGGTGAGCTCCGGCCCCCCATGTGCTATCTTGCGCCAAGTGTATTGTATAGTTAAATTGCGCACCAGATTCGGCCCGTTTAGTATTTTTGTAGGTCCTGCGATTTAATTCTTTTTCAGAAAAATGCATTATTTTAAAACCTTCATTACTTTTAAACCGTGCGTCGGATCGCGACAAGATATATATGTAACTTGGCTAGAATTTTACGTAGATTAATATTTTCAAACTCCCATGCATATATAATACTGTTAGGCATGTTATTTGTATCAGTTTGCGTGTCGACGTGTTAGAAACGGTTTAGTCCGTAGTTATTTAACTGTAGCCCCGTTGGAGATGAGCCATATATGTAAATGTACTAGAACAACGAGTAGAATCACGTGAACCACTTTGTTTTGCCGTTTAACAAACATAAAATGAGATTAGGACAAATCGGGACAGATTTAGAATTTAACACGTGGGGTCGTTTCGAAAATGCTATATGTCATTTTTGGCCTCATTGAAAATGCCTAGATAGGTAGTTTTATTTGTGCTTCACCCCCTTGCCATGTTTAACAACATTTAATATTGCCGTGGAAGTAAACGTGATTTAACTAAATAATTAAACGTAGAGTTTCGTCAATATGCAACTCGTTGCATATTGAGCTTCACTTAACGTGTAGTGTTTGATTGTTGTAAATTGCCATGACATGCCTTGCATAATTCAAACTTGGTATGCATCATATTAGGGTGTGCATCATATCATGCATGTGCGTGGTTAATATCGTGTGTTGATGCTTGTTTCTGGTTTGCTTCGTCTCGATAGAGTTCCACAAGCTTGTCGGAATGTGAGGACTCGTTTGACTACGTCGGTTCGTCTGCTTCACGGATTCGTTCTTCTTCTTCCAAGCGGGATCTCAGGCAAGATGACCATTTCCCTAGATACCATTACTACCATTGACATGCTAGTTGTTTCGTTTCTTTCGTCATGTCTCGCTGCCTACCACCTGTTAAATATCAGCCTCCCAACATTGCCATGACAACCTCTAATATTTCCACTACCCAGCAAACCATTGTTTGGCTATGTTACTACTTGCTCAGCCTTTTGATAGCATTGCCAGTTACAGGTGCAGTTGCTTCCATGTGAAAACATGGGCTCCTTGTTATATCACCATATTATTGCTAAATTGATTTAATGCACCTATATAGTTGGTAAAAGGTGGAAGGATTGGCTTTCTAGCCTGGTGTTTTGTTCCACCTTTGCCGCCTTAGTTTCGGCTACCGGTGTTATCTTCCATAAATGAGCGCTCCTAACATGCTCGGGGTTGTTATGAGGACCCCCTATATTCTCGTTTTGGGATAAAGCTCGTCTGGCAAGACCCAACATTGGTACTATATTTATCCAACATAATAATTATGTTAATACTGAAAACATAAGGCGTCATGAACCCGAGGAGTAATTCAACATAGTACAGGGGGCAGTGCTACTGGTGCTGGTCCAAACTAGAGCCGTTTGCAGGGCCAACCCGGGGCAACTCGAGAGATGTCTATCAGGCCACTGTACGTTGTGCTTATCCATCGTGTCTTGAGAACGAGATACACGGCTCCTATCGGGATCGTCGACACGCGGGGCGGCCTTGCTGGACTTGTTTTACCTTTCTCGAGCGTTTTGTGCGAGGGATTCGGAGGATGCTTTTGGGTTATCTCGAGGTTGAGGTTTTCCAATAGGAACCCGAGGAGATCACGGGTCTCCCTGATCGAGGACATTCCGTCATAGCATGTGGTAGTTTGTGATGGACTAGTTGGAGCCCCCCTGCAGGGCTAAATCTTTCGGAAAGCCATGTCCGTGGTTATGTGGCAACGTGGAAACTTTGTTTAACATCCGGTTCTAGATAACTTGAAGTAAACTTAAATAAAACTTGCCAACTGAGTGCGTAACTATGACTGTCTCTTTCGTGAGCTCCTTCTTCGATGGAGGACACGGTGGGGCTATGTCTGAAGTAAGTAGGTGTTCAGGGTCATTCATTTGATCATCAGTAGTTCACGTCCTCTATGCGTAGATCATCCCCCTCTTATTCTTGTGCTCGTAAGTTAGCCACCTCAAATAAATGCTTAGTCACTTGTTGCAGCCTCACCACTTAACCATATCTCACCCATTAAGCTTTGCTAGTCTTGATACCTTTGGAAATGAGATTGTTGAGTCCCCTGTGGCTCACAGATTACTACAACACCAGTTGCAGGTACAGGTAAAGAGTTACTTTGACATGAGCGCTAATTGTGCTATTTGGAGTTTCTTCTTCTTGTTCTTCATCGATCTAGGATGGGTTCTAGGCCGACAGCCTGGGATAGCAAGGATGGACGTCGTTCTTTTATCGTTTATTTTCATTCGTAGTTGGACCTTGCTCTTCTTCATGAAAACTGTATATTGCTATATTGATGTGATATTGATGTAGCTTGTGGTGAGTGTAAGCCAACTCCTTATACTCATCTTTTCAGTACATGTACTTGTAGAGATATCCATTTTGTGAAATGACAAGATGCGCATCTATCCATGTTGAGGCCCCCGCGCCAAAATAAGGATAGGATCGCATCTTGGGCGTTACAATTCCACCCGGGAAACCCTAAAAAATGCATAAAATGTCATAATTGAATACAATTTATCATGGATGCTTGGAATAGTGATGTTAGCATGTGAAAAAATAAGTGCATTTATTAATGTGAAAAAAGTGCATCCAGACTTAACCTACCGGCCTATCCGAACCACCACATTTGGACATGGTGTGCTTTTTGCCATACATGAAATGACACCAAAATTTTCGAGCATGTGGGCTTGCTAATGGCAAGCCTCCATGCAAAATTTGAAGAAATTTGGACACCGAACACACCTTGCGTCACGTTCGGCTAGTATTTTAGGTTTTTTTTCACCGGGAAACCCTAGAAAATGCATAAAATGTGATAACTCAATTTTATTATGGTTCTTTTCATGATGATGGTAGTGTTGGGGAACGTTGCATGGAAAACAAAGATTTTCCTACGCACACGAAGACCTATCATGGTGATGTCCATCTACGAGTAGAGATTAGATCTACATACCCTTGTAGATCGCACAGCGGGAAGCGTTAAGAAGCATGGTTGATGTAGTGGAACGTCTTCACATCCCTCGGACCGTCCCACGAACCGTCCCGCGATTCGTCCCACGATCCGTTCCGATCTAGCGCCAAATAGATGGCACCTCCGCGTTCAGCACACGTACAGCTCGACGATGATCTCGGCCTTCTTGATCCAGCAAGCAAGACGAAGAAGTAGATGAGTTCTACGGCAACGTGACGGCGCTCCGGTGGTGGTGATGATTGATACGTCCATTTTGCATCATGCTTTTATGTTGATATTTATCGCTTCTTGGGCTGTTATTTCACTTCACGGTACAATACTTATGCCTTTTCTCTCTTATTTTGCAAGGTTTACTTGAAGAGGGAAATGCCGGCAGCTGGAATTCTGGCCTGAAAATGGAGCAAAGTTGAGATACCTATTCTGCGCAACTCCAAACGCCGTAAAAATCAACGAGGATTTTTTTCAGGATTTATAAAAAATACTGGGCCGAAGAAGTACCACAGGGGCGCCAGCAGGTGGCCACAAGCCTGCTAGGCGCGGCCACCCCCTAGCCGCGCCTAGGAGGCTTGTGGGCACCCAGCTGGCCCTCTGGCTCCCCCCTTTTGCTATAAGAAGGGTTTCGTCCGGAAAAAAAATCACGAGGAGGATTTTTCGAGGATTCGCCGCCGCCACGAGGCGGAACTTGAGCAGAAGCAATCTAGAGCTCCGGCAGGACGATCCTGCCGGGGAAACTTCTCTCCCGGAGGGGGAAATCATCGCCATCGTCATCACCAACACTCCTCTCATCGGAGGGGACTCATCACCATCAACATGTTCATCAGCACCATCTCATCTGCAAACCCTAGTTCATCTCTTGTAACCAATCTCCATCTCGCGACTCCGATTGGTACTTGTAAGGTTGCTAGTAGTGTTAATTACTCTTTGTAGTTGATGCTAGTTGGATTATTTGGTGGAAGAGTTTATGTTCAGATCCTTGATGCTACTCATTACCTCTTTGGTCATGAATATGATTATGCTTACGAGTAGTTACTTTTGTTCCTGAGGACATGGGATAAGTCATGCTATAAGTAGTCATTTGAATTTGGTATTCTTTCGATATTTTGATGTGTTGTATGTTGTTTTTCCTCTAGTGGTGTTATGTGAACGTCGACTACATAACACTTCACCATTATTTGGGCCTAGAGGAAGGCATTGGGAAGTAGTAAGTAGATGATGGATTGCTAGAGTGACAGAAGCTTAAACCCTAGTTTATGCGTTGCTTCGTAAGGGGCTGATTTGGATCCACTAGTTTAATGCTATGGTTAGACTTTGTATTAATTCTTCTTTCGTAGTTGTGGATGCTTGCGAGAGGGGTTAATCATAAGTGGGATGCTTGTCCAAGTAAGGGCAGTACCCAAGCGCCGGTCCACCCACATATCAAACTATCAAAGTAACGAACGCGAATCATATGAACATGATGAAAACTAGCATGACAGAAATTCCCGTGTGTCCTCGGGAGCGTTTTTCCTCCTATAAGACTTTGTCCAGGCTTGTCCCTTCCTACAAAAGGGATTGGGCCACTTTTCTGCACCATTGCTACTTTTGTTACTTGTTGCTCGCTACGAATCATCTCACCACACAACTACTTGTTACCGATAATTTCAGTGCTTGCAGAGAATACCTTCCTGAAAACCACTTGTCAGATCCTTCTGCTCCTCGTTGGGTTCGACACTCTTACTTATCGAAAGGACTACGATATATCCCCTATACTTGTGGGTCATCAAGACTCTTTTCTGGCGTCGTTGCCGGGGAGTGAAGCGCCCTTGGTAAGTGGAACTTGGTAAGGAAACATTCATATAGTGTGCTGAAATTTATTATCACTTGTCACTATGGAAACTAATCCTTTGAGGGGCTTGTTCGGGGTATCTTCACCTCTAACGGAAACACAAAGAGTTGCTCCTCAACCTTCTGAACCTACTGAAAATATTTTCTTTGAATTTCCTTCGGGTATGCTTGAGAAACTGGTGGCTAATCCTTTTACACGAGAGGGAACATCACATCCAGACTTGCATCTAATCTATGTAGATGAAGTTTTTGGTTCATTTAAGCTTGTAGGTTTGCCCGAGGATGAGGTCAAGAAGAAGGTCTTTCCTTTATCTTTGAAGGATAAGGCGTTAACATTGTATAGGCTATGTGATGATACTGGATCATGGAACTACAATCGGTTGAAATTGGAATTTCATCAAAAGTTCTATCCTATGCATTTAGTACATCGTGATCGGAATTATATCTATAATTTTTGGCCTCGTGATAGAGAAAGCATCACTCAAGCTTGGGGGAGGCTTAAATCAATGTTATATTCGTGCCCCAATCATGAGATCTCGAGAGAAATTATCATTCAGAACTTCTATGCTCGGCTTTCTCATGATGATCGCACCATGCCTCACACTTCTTGTACCGGTTCTTTTATGAAGAGAGATATTGACTTCAAATGGAATTTATTGGAGAGAATTAAACGCAACTCTTAAGATTGGGAGCTTGAAGAAGGTAAGGAGTCAGGTATGAATTTCAAGTTTGATTGCGTTAAATCCTTTGTTGAAACAAATACTTTTTGTGACTTTAGCGCTAAGTAGGGACTTGACTCTGAGATAGTAGCTTCATTGTGTGAATCATTTTCTGCTCATATTGATCTCCCCAAAGAGAAGTGGTTTAAATATCATCCTCCTTTAGAAGTCAATGTAGTTAAACCCAATCGAGTTGAAGAGGAAGTCATTGCCTATAATGATCCTATTGTTCCCAGTGCTTACATTGAGAAACCACCTTTCCCTGTTAGGATAAAGGATCATTCTAAAGCTTCAACTGTGATACGTAGAGGCTACATTAGAACACCTACACCCCCTGAGCAAATTAGAGTTGAACCTAGCATTGCTATTATCAAAGATCTTCTGTCCGACGATGTTGAGGGACATAATATTCACTTCTTTGAAGATGCTGCTAGAATTGCTAAACCTCACGCTAGAGACAAACATAGGCCTGTTGTTGGCACGCTTGTTGTTTCTGTTAAGATGGGAGATCATTCCTACCATGGTTTATGTGACGTGGGTGCTAGTATTAGTGCAATACCTCAATCCTTATATGATGAAATTAAATACGAGATTGCACCTGTTGAGATAGAACCTATTGATGTCACTATTCAGCTTGCCAATAGATATACTGTCAATGCTCATATTGACTGTGAGAAGCAAACTGTCACTGTTGGCTTTGAAGGTGTGTCACATGAGTTCAATTTCTCCAAGTTTGGTAGACAACCTCATGAAAAAGAGTTGCCTAGTAAGTATGAAAATATTGCCTTAGCATCTATTGTTGTGCCTCCTACTGATCCCTTAGAGCAATACTTGCTTGAGCATGAAAATGGTATGCATATGCATGAAAGGGATGAGATAGATAGGGTTGTCTTAGAACAATATCCTATCCTTAATAATAACTTGCCTGTTGAACTACTTGGGGATCCACCCCCACCAAAGGGTGATCATGTGTTCGAGCTTAAACAGTTGCCTGATACTCTTAAGTATGCTTATCTTGATGAAATAGAGATATATCATGTTATAATTAGTGCTAGCCTGTCAGAGCATGAAGAAAAGAAGTTACTAAAAACTCTGAGAAAGCACCGTGGTGCTAGTGGATATACTCTTGATGATCTTAAGGGTATTAGTCCCACTCTATGCTAGCACAAGATTAAAACTGATCCTGATTCCAAACCAGTTGCTGATCATCAACGGAGATTAAATCCTAAGATGAAAGACGTAGTAAGAAAATAAATACTAAAGCTCCTGGAAGCGGGTATTATCTATCCTGTTGCTCATAGTAATTGGGTGAGTCCGGTGCATTGCGTCCCTAAGAAAGGAGGCATTACCGTTGTCCCTAATGATCAGGATGAATTGATCCCACAGAGGATTATTACTGGCTATAGGATGGTGACCGATTTTAGGAAATTGAATAAAGACACTAGGAAAGATCATTACCCTTTGCCTTTTATCGACCAAATGCTACAAAGACTGTCTAAACACACACACTTTTGCTTTCTAGACGGTTATTCTGGTTTCTCCCAAATACCAGTTGCACAATCCGATTAGGAGAAAACCACTTTCACCTGCCCTTTCGGTACCTTTGCTTATAGACGTGTGCCTTTTGGCTTATGTAATGCACCTGCCACCTTTCAAAGATGCATGATGGCTATATTCTCTGACTTTTGTGAAAAGATTGTTGAGGTTTTCATGGATGACTTCTCCGTTTACGGGTCTTCCTTCGATGATTGCCTCAACAACCTCGATCGAGTCTTGCAGATATGTAAAGACACCAATCTTGTCTTGAATTGGGAGAAGTGCCACTTTATGGTTAATGAAGGCATCGTCTTAGGACATAAAATTTCTGAAGAGGTATTGAAGTCGATAAGGCTAAGGTTGATGCGATCGAGAAAATGCCATACCCCACAGATGTCAAAGGTATAAGAAGTTTCCTTGGTCATGCTGGTTTCTATAGAAGGTTCATTAAAGACTTCTCTAAGATTTCTAGGCCTCTTACCAATATCTTGCAAAAGGATATTCCTTTTGTTTTTTACGATGATTGTGAGGAAGCCTTCGAAATACTTAAGAGGGCTTTGATAACCGCACCTATTGTTCAACCACCTAATTGGAACTTGCTGTTTGAAATCATGTGTGATGCTAGCGATTATGCTATTGGTGCTGTCCTAGGGCAAAGAGTTGATAAGAAGTTGAATGTTATTCACTATGCTAGTAAAACTCTAGACAGTGCCCAAAGAAACTATGCTACTACGGAAAAGGAATATCTAGCACTCGTGTTTGCATGTGAAAAGTTCAGGTCTTACATAGTTGATTCCAAAGTCACTATTCACACTGATCATGCTGCTATTAAGTACCTCATGGAGAAGAAGGACACTAAACCTAGACTTATCAGATGGTTTCTCTTGCTACGAGAATTTGATTTGCACGTTGTCGACAGAAAGGGTGCTGATAACCCCGTAGCAGATAACTTGTCTAGGTTAGAGAACGTTCTTAATGACCCACAACCTATTGATGATAGCTTTCCCAATGAGCAATTGAGAGTCATCAATACTTCACGTAGTGCATCGTGGTATGCTGATTATGCAAACTATATCGTTGCCAAATATATACCACCTAGTTTCACATACCAGCAAAAGAAGAAATTCTTCTTTGACTTGAGAGATTACTTCTGGGATGATCCTCACCTTTATAAGGAAGGAGTAGATGGTGTTATTAGACGTTGTGTACCTGAACATGAACAGGGACAGATCCTACAGAAGTGTCACTCCGAGGCCTACGGAGGACGCCATGCGGGAGATAGAACTGCACACAAGGTATTGCAATCAGGTTTCTATTGGCCCACTCTCTTCAAGGATGCCCGTAAGTTTGTCTTGTCTTGTGACAAATGTCAAAGAGTAGGTAATATCGGTAAACGTCAGGAAATGCCTATGAACTATTCACTTGTCATTGAACCATTTGATGTTTGGGGCTTTGATTATATGGGACATTTTCCAAAATCCAACGAGTATACTCATATCCTAGTTGCTGTTGATTACGTCACTAAGTGGGTAGAAGCTATCCCCACTAGTAGTGCTGATCACAACACTTCTATTAGGGTACTTAAAGAAGTTATTTTCCCTAGATTTGGAGTCCCTAGATATCTAATGACCGACGATGGTTCACATTTCATTCATGGTGCTTTCCGTAAAACGCTTGCTAAGTACGATGTCAACCATAGAATTGCGTCTCCCTATCACCCTCAATCCAGTGGTCAAGTAGAGCTAAGCAACAGAGAGATTAAACTGATTCTGCAAAAGACTGTCAACAGGTCTAGAAAGAACTGGTCTAAGAAGCTCGATGATGCTCTCTGGGCTTATAGAACTGCCTATAAGAATCCCATGGGCATGTCTCCGTACAAAATGGTGTACGGTAAAGCATGTCATTTACCTCTTGAGCTAGAGCATAAAGCTTATTGGGCAATCAAAGAGCTCAACTTTGACTTCAAACTTGCTGGTGAGAAGAGGTTATTGGATATTAGCTTGCTTGATGAATGGAGAACTCAGGCATATGAGAATGCCAAGTTGCTCAAAGAGAAGGTTACGAGGTGGCATGATAAGAGGATACAAAAGCGTGAGTTCAATGTAGGTGATTATGTCTTGCTATATAATTCTCATTTAAGATTTTTTGCAGGCAAGCTTCTCTCTAAATGGGAAGGTCCCTATATTGTTGAGGAAGTAGATCGTTCCGGTGCTATCAAGATCAACAACATGGAAGGTAATGTTCGAGAGTTGTAAATGGGCAGAGAATCAAGCATTATATCTCAGGTACTCCCATAAATGTTGAAAGCAATATCATCAATACCATAACTCCAGAAGAATACCTAAGGGATATTTATCAGCGTGTTTCAGACTCCGAAAACGAAGAGCTATGTGATTCGGTAAGAAAACAGACTCCAAAACTTTTCCAGTAGGAATTTTTGTCCGTTTTGGAATATTTGAGAAAATAGAAAATTAGAAGTAGTCCGGAAAGCACGCGAGGAGGCCACAAGCCTGCGAGGCGCCGGCCCACCCCCGGGCCGCGCCTGGGGGGCTTGTGGCCACCTCGTGTGCCTCCCGGACTCCGTTTTCGTGCGGAGTACTCCTTCTGCTCTAGAAAAAATCATTATATATTCCCCCGAAAGGTCTGATCCTTGTATCACGCAGATTTCCTCTGTTTTTGTTTCGAGCCTGTTTCTATTGCAGATCTAGATTGCTATGACGTCCCCAAAAGCTCTGAAGGACAAGATCTTTGAGAAGGTCATCAATCCCTACCTCACGGGAGTGCTGCAACACCCTCAATCTATCGATATGCGTGAGGGGATGTTGCACATCCGTGATGTTGAGGGGCCCAAGAAGACCGGAAGCATGGAGGTGAGGCTCGAAGCAATGGAGCAACATGTCTTCATGTGCCAAGGGATGGTGGAGCGTGGACTCAACGCCAACTACATGATGATCACGGAGTTCACCAGAAAGCACAAGATCGATGCCAATGACATTGGGAAGCACCTCTCCAGGATCTATGACAGGATTGATCACCTCCAGGCCCAGATCTATGACCTGCAGAACCAAAACTGTGAGTATGAGTATAGATTTAAATCAATACGGTTGGCTGCAGATTTGAGGATTCCGGAGACTCATTCATCTTTCCATGATGGAGCACCTATGCCTTGGAAGACGGAGGATCAAACCCATGTTGCAACAACTCCACCACCATCACCTCCAAAGGAAGACAACTAAGCATGGGTATGGGCAATCCCCTTGGCTTGTGCCAAGCTTGGGGGAGTTGCCCCAGTATCGTATCACCATCACATCTTTTGCTTTTACCTTTGTTTTAGTTTGTTCCTTTTCAGTTTTCTCTTTCTCTAGTAGAATAAAGGTCTTAGTGTTTTAGTCTTGAGTTTTGCTTTGTGTCACCCCCGATGTATTCGAGCTCGTGAGCCATATAATAAAAAGTTTCTTAGTTGAAGGGCTTTGCCTCATGCCATGATCAATAGATTGAGAAAAGAACAAAAGCATGAAAGATCATGTAATGGTCTTATGGGAAGTGATGGCTTCACATATAAAAAGAATGTTGATTGAAACTTGTTGAGGGTAGACAAACGTAGACCTTGATCATTGTTGCAATTAATAGTAAGTGATAAAGAATGAGAGGTTCACATATAAATACATCATCTTTGACACCATCTATGATTGTGAACACTCACTAAATTATTGCATGCCTAGAAGTAAATGTTGGACAAGGAAGACAACATAATGAATTGTGTTTGCTTGGTTCCGAACGATGTTATATGATTAGAGATCCCTTAGCATGTGACGATTGCTTCCACCTCATATTAGCCAAAACTCCCACACCAAGTAGAGATACTACTTGTGCATCGATATACCTTCAACCCAGTTTTGCCATGAGTGTCCACCATACCTAACTATGGATTGAATAAGATCCCTCAAGTAAGTTGTCATCGATGCAAGCAACCAAAATTGCTCCCTAATATTTATGATCTATTAGTGTGTGGAAAATAAGCTTTGTACGAACCTGTGATGAGGAAGACATAAAAGCGACAGACTGCATAGTAAAGTTCTTTATCACAGGAGGCAATATAAAGTGACGTTCCTCCACACTAAGAGGACACACATCCAAACCTCAAAAGCTCATGACAACCTCCGCTTCCCTCTGCGAAGGGCATATCATGTACCTTTACTTTTTGCCCTTGAAAGAGTCATGGTGATCTTCACCAATTCCTTGTTTCGCCTTTATCTTGGCTAACATCATATGGTAGGGAAAGATCTATATTCATATGTCAACTTGGAGGTAAGCATTCATGAATTATTATTGTTGACATTACCCTTGAGGTAAGCAGTTGGGAGGCAAAACTATAAGCCCCTATCTTTCTCTTTGTTCAGCTGAAACTTTGATCTCATGAGTACCACGTGACTTGTAGCAATTGTAGAGAATGAAAAGATGATTGAGTATGTGGATTTGCTTTACAAGCTCCCTGACTCTTTTTGATGTTGTGATAAATTGCAATTGCTTCAATGACTAAAGGCTATCGGTTGCTAATTCTTGATAAGGTTCTTGATCCATACTTTACTTTGTGAAGGAATTGTCACTTTGGCATGAGAGATTATATGTTGGTATTGTTGTTCTGATCCTGATCATGATGCCTGCATGTTCGTATCTTGTTTTGTCGACACCCCTCTCCCTAAACATGTGGTCATATTTACTGAGCTCGGCTTTTGCTTGAGGACAAACAAGGTCTAAGCTTGGGGGAGTTGATACGTCCATTTTTCATCATGCTTTTATGTTGATATTTATCGTTTCTTGGGCTGCTATTTCACTTCACGGTACAATACTTATGCCTTTTCTCTCTTATTTTGCAAGGTTTACTTGAAGAGGGAGAATGCCGGCAGCTGGAATTCTGGCATGAAAATGGAGCAAAGTTGAGATACCTATTCTGCACAACTCCAAACGCCGTAAAAATCAACGAGGATTTTTTCGGGATTTATAAAAAATACTGGGCCGAAGAAGTGCCAGAGGGGCGCCAGCAGGTCACCACAAGCCTGCTAGGCGCGGCCACCCCCCTCGCCGCGCCTAGGGGGCATGTGGGCACCCAGCTGGCCCTATGGCTCCCCCCTTTTGCTATAAGAAGGGTTTCGTCCGGAAAAAAAATCAGGAGGAGGCTTTTTCGAGGATTTACCGTCGTCACGAGGCGGAACTTGAGCAGAACCAATCTAGAGCTCAGGCAGGACGATCCTGCCGGGGAAACTTCCCTCCCGGAGGGGGAAATCGTCGCCATCGTCATCACCAACACTCGTCTCATCGGAGGGGACTCATCACCATCAACATCTTCATCAGCACCATCTCATCTCCAAACCCTAGTTCATCTCTTGTAACCAATCTCCGTCTCGTGACTACGATTGGTATGTGTAAGGTTGCTCGTAGTGTTAATTACTCTTTGTAGTTGATGCTAGTTGGATTATTTGGTGGAAGAGTTTATGTTCAGATCCTTGACGCTACTCATTACCTCTCTGTTCATGAATATGATTATGCGTTGTGAGTAGTTACTTTTGTTCCTGGGGACATGGGATAAGTCATGCTATAGGTAGTCATGTGAATTTGGTATTCGTTCGATATTTTGATGTGTTGTGTGTTGTTTTTCCTCTAGTGGTGTTATGTGAACGTCGACTACATAACACTTTATCATTATTTGGGCCTAGAGGAAGGCATTGGGAAGTAGTAAGTAGATGATGGGTTGCTAGAGTGACAGAAGCTTAAACCCTAGTTTATGCGTTGCTTCGTAAGGGGCTGATTTGGATCCACTAGTTTAATGCTATGGTTAGACTTTGTCTTAATTCTTCTTTCGTAGTTGCGGATGCTTGCGAGAGGGGTTAATCATAAGTGGGATGCTTGTCCAAGTAAGGGCAGTACGCAAGCGCCGGTCCACCCACATATCAAACTATCAAAGTAACGAACGTGAATCATATGAACATGATGAAAACAAGCCTGACAGAAATTCCCGTGTTTCCTCGGAAGCGTTTTTCCTCCTATAAGACTTTGTCCAGGCTTGTCCCTTGCTACAAAAGGTATTGGGCCACTTTGCTGCACCGTTGCTACTTTTGTCACTTGCTGCTCGCTACGAATCATCTCCCCACACAACTACTTGTTACCGATAATTTCAGTGCTTGCAGAGAATATGTCCTCGTTTTGTCACGGCAGATGTCCTCGTGAAAGGACTTAGTACAGGAGCCATCGCACCTTGGTGGCGACTCAAAGGGGTTGAGCAGGAGAGACACGGCGGTTTACCCAGGTTCGGCCCCTCGTGAGGAGGTAAGAGCCTATGTCCTGCTTTGAGTTGTATTGATGTAGTTTCGATTACAAGGAGGGCGTAAGTTGCCAAACCTAGCACTCGATGATTTCTAACCTCCCTCTGCTTCCCTGGGACTCGCCTTTATATACAGGTCGAATCCCTAGGGTATACAAGCGTACTTTCCTTCCTACAAACCGTGACCTCTACGATCTCCAAGTCGCCATCTTCCAAAGCTTGGAGACCTTCCGGAGATTACAAACCGCCACACGACTTTCGGCCTTGCCAGGCCAAGGCCCGAATCACGTTCAGATGAACCGCCTGATTCGGTGACCCGGCCCAACTAGGGCGGGTTATTAACAGGTAATATCCCCAACATTAGGCCCCAGATTGACTTGAATTCTCTTCACGCCAATATTTCCGCTCAGTTAAAGGAGATTCATCCTTCATCCTTCTCTATACGTCAGAAACTTTAACCCGCCATCTGTCAGGGAAGAACTTAAATCGCCAAACCATTTCTCGTTGGCATCTTCTTATCCCTTGGATTTCGGGAAGATTGACATAATCCTAACGGATCCTTTGATATCGTTATCCCAAAAATTTCGGAGCGCCATTATAGCGAATGTTTTTATCCTTCGGCGGTTCCCGCTCACGGCGCCTCGAGTCCAGCGCCCGCCCTATTAAATAGGTGGGGGGACAGGACTGGCGCTTCCCACCTACCAGTCTCGTCAATCTCTTCCCCATTATCAAAGCGAGGAAACCTTACTGCCTTCCGAGGTCTCCGCCGCCGACCGCAGTTCCTGTCGTCGCCCGAAAGCTTTGGCACCGCCACAGATCTTTGTCGCCGTCAAGCTCCGTACCGCGGCCGAGCTGCTCGCCGCCATCGACCATCTCACCGTTGTCGACCACCTCGCTGTTGCTAGGCACTCCGTTGCCGCCGGAGATCTCCGCGCCCGACCAAGATCTTCGTGCTCCTCAAAAAGCCTCCGTCGCCGTCGACCACTTCCGACCGAACTCATCAGGTTAGGTCACCGCTCATTTAAGAACAGATCCCCATCCCTGTTTCAAAGTTTCATCATCGCCATGTTCTTGATGCCTTCGCGAATATCCGTTACCTGTCCTTGACTGATTAGCATTAATGACGACGAGATAGCTAAAGTTTTAATACCTTCACTTATCCGCCCTTGATTCGCGCGTTTAGAGCAATATTTCATCAAACAAACAACATCATCTTATCCTGGTAGTAAGTTGCCGTATCCAGTCATTTTCCTCATGTATTTTCGGCTGTCTAGTAGATCCATAGTTTACTGCTCATTGCGTAAAAGCTGCTTGTAGTCTTCCCACTTCACCATTTTGAACAAATGTCTCCGATGCTTTAAGACACAACTCTCGTGAGTAGCCAAACTTCGTAAGTCGCCATAGCAACCCGACCCGGATCTTTATATGGCGGGTCAAGATTTTTCCTCAGTCCATGAACAAACTACTTGGCGAGTCAAACGAACTTATTTCACCTCTTACAGTAGATGTTCAAGCATGTAAATTCACCCGTACTTTACTCCTTTGTAGCATGGGCACCGTCTTCAAAAGTGACTGGCTCCCTACCAAATTCGACGATACCATACTAGCAGATTATGTGCAAACAGGCAATTTGGACCCTCAGGACGTTATCGGTTGGCGTACCGGGTTCGGAGAAGATCTCCCCAACCCCAAAGAAGGGGAGATAGTCGTTTTCGTCGAACACCTTGAGCGAGGTTTTAAGCCGCCCGGATCAAAGTTCCTTAGAGACGCCATGGCTTTCATGAACGTACGCCTCCAGGATCAGGGACCTAATTCAATAAGTAACCTATGCCAGTTCCAAGTGTTCTGTGAGGCTTACCTGCGGATGGAACCCTTAGTTCCCCTATTCTGGTACTTTTTCCACTTAAATCGCCAAACGGAATTTCACAATGGCCCCAGCCTGGAACTTGGCGGTGTAAATGTTCAGCACCGCAGGGATAGCCCGTTTCCCTCACTTGCCATGCCAAGCCATCCCAAAGGTGTTGGAAATATGCCCTAGAGGCAATAATAAATTAGTTATTATTATATTTCTTAGTTCATGATAATCGTTTATTATCCATGCTATAATTGTATTGATTGGAAACACAATACTTGTGTGGATACATAGACAAAACACTGTCCCTAGTAAGCCTCTAGTTGACTAGCTCGTTGATCAAAGATGGTCAAGGTTTCCTGGCCATAGGCAAGTGTTGTCACTTGATAACGGGATCACATCATTAGGAGAATCATGTGATGGACTAGACCCAAACTAATAGACGTAGCATGTTGATCGTGTCATTTTGTTGCTACTGTTTTCTGCGTGTCAAGTATTTGTTCCTATGACCATGAGATCATATAACTCACGGACACCGGAGGAATGCTTTGTGTGTATCAAACGTCGCAACGTAACTGGGTGACTATAAAGATGCTCTACAGGTATCTCCGAAGGTGTTCGTTGAGTTAGTATAGATCGAGACTGGGATTTGTCACTCCGTGTGACGGAGAGGTATCTCGGGGCCCACTCGGTAATACAACATCACACACAAGCCTTGCAAGCAATGTAACTTAATGTAAGTTGCGGGATCTTGTATTACGGAACGAGTAAAGAGACTTGCCGGTAAACGAGATTGAAATAGGTATGCGGATACTAACGATCGAATCTCGGGCAAGTAACATACTGAAGGACAAAGGGAATGACATACGGGATTATATGAATCCTTGGCACTGAGGTTCAAACGATAAGATCTTCGTAGAATATGTAGGATCCAATATGGGCATCCAGGTCCCGCTATTGGATATTGACTGAGGAGTCTCTCGGGTCATGTCTACATAGTTCTCGAACCCGCAGGGTCTGCACACTTAAGGTTCGACGTTGTTTTATGCGTATTTGAGTTATATGGTTGGTTACCGAATATTGTTCAGAGTCCCGGATGAGATCACGGACGTCACGAGGGTTTCCGGAATGGTCCGGAAACGAAGATTGATATATAGGATGACCTCATTTGGTTACCGGAAGGTTTTCGTGCATTACCGGAAAAGTTTCGGGCTCATCGGTAGTGTACCGGGAGTGCCGGGAGGGGTGCCGGGGACCATCGGGAGGGGTCTCATGGGCTATGGGAAGAGATAAACCAGCCCCTAGTGGGCTGGAATAAGTTCCCACTAAGGCCCATAAGGTTTGAGAAGGAAAAAAACACAAGGTGGAAAGAGTTTCCAAGTGGGAAGGTGGAATCCTACTCCAAGTAGGATTGGAGTAGGACTCCTCCACCTCCAATTTCGGCCAAACCTTTAGGTTTTGAGGCTGACTCCTCCCCTCCCTCCCACCTATATATACGGAGGTTTTAGGGCTGATTTGAGACGACTTTTCCACGGCAGCCCGACCACATACCTCCACGGTTTTTCCTCTAGATCGCGTTTCTGCGGAGCTCGGGCGAAGCCCTGCTGAGACAAGGTCATCACCAACCTCCGCAGCGCCGTCACTCTGTCGGAGAACTCTTCTACCTCTCCGTCTCTCTTGCTGGATCAAGAAGGCCGAGATCATCGTCGAGCTGTACGTGTGCTGAACGCGGAGGTGCCGTCCGTTCGGTACTAGATCGTGGGACTGATCGCGGGATTGTTCGCGGGGCGGATCGAGGGACGTGAGGACGTTCCACTACATCAACCGCGTTCACTAACGCTTCTGCTGTACGATCTACAAGGGTACATAGATCACTCATCCCCTCTCGTAGATGGACATCACCATGATAGGTCTTCGTGCGCGTAGGAAAATTTTTGTTTCCCATGCGACGTTCCCCAACAGTGGCATCATGAGCTAGGTTCATGCGTAGATGTCTTCTCGAGTAGAACACAAAAGTTTTTGTGGGCGGTGATGTGCGTTTTGCTGCCCTCCTTAGTCATTTCTCTATTCCGCGGTATTGTTGGATTGAAGCGGCTTGGACCGACATTACTCGTACGCTTACGAGAGACTGGTTTCATCGCTACGAGTAACCCCGTTGCTCAAAGATGACTGGCAAGTGTCGGTTTCTCCAACTTTAGTTGAATCGGATTTGACCGAGGAGGTTCTTGGATGAGTTTAAATAGCAACTCATATATCTCCGTTGTGGTGTTTGCGTAAGTAAGATGCGATCCTACTAGATACCCATGGTCACCACGTAAAACATGCAACAACAAAATTAGAGGACGTCTAACTTGTTTTTGCAGGGTATGCTTGTGATGTGATATGGCCAACGATGTGATGTGATATATTGGATGTATGACATGATCATGTTGTAATAGATAATATCGACTTGCACGTCGATGGTACGGCAACCGGCAGGAGCCATAGGGTTGTCTTTATAACTAACGTTTGTGCTTGCAGATGCGTTTACTATTTTGCTAGGACGTAGCTTTAGTAGTAATAGCATGAGTAGCACGACAACCCCGATGCGACACGTTGATGGAGATCATGATGATGGAGATCATGGTGTGACGCCGGTGACAAGAGATCGTGCCGGTGCTTTGGTGATGGAGATCAAGAAGCACGTGATGATGGCCATATCATGTCACTTATAAATTGCATGTGATGTTAATCCTTTTATGCACCTTATTTTGCTTAGAACGACGGTAGCATTATGAGGTGATCTCTCACTAAAATTTCAAGACGAAATTGTGTTCTCCCCGACTGTGCACCGTTGCTACAGTTCGTCGTTTCGAGACACCACGTGATGATCGGGTGTGATAGACTCAACGTTCACATACAACGGGTGCAAAACAGTTGCGCACAGCGGAACACTCGGGTTAAGCTTGACGAGCCTAGCATGTGCAGACATGGCCTCGGAACACATGAGACCGAAAGGTCGAGCATGAATCATATAGTTGATATGATTAGCATAGAGATGCTTACCACTGAAACTATTCTCGACTCACGTGATGATCGGACTTGAGATAGTGGATTTGGATCATGTACCACTCAAATGACTAGAGAGATGTACTTTTTGAGTGGGAGTTCTTAAGTAATATGATTAATTGAACTAATTTTCATGAACATAGTCTAATGGTCTTTGCGAATTACGATGTAGCTTGCGCAATAGCTCTACTGTTTTATATGTTCCTAAGAGAAAATTTAGTTGAAAGTTGATATTAGCAAACTTTGCAGACTGAGTCTGTAAAACCGAGGATTGTCCTTGTTGCTGCACAGAAGGCTTATGTCCTTAATGCACCACTCGGTGTGCTGCACCTCGAGCGTCGTCTGTGGATGCTGTGAACATCCGACATACACGTTTCTGATGACTACACGATAGTTCAGTACAAAAATACTTAATGGCTTAGAAGCAAGGCGCCGAAAACGTTGTAAAACGTCACGGAACATAAGTGATGTTCTAAAGAGATGAAATTGTGATTTCATGCTTGTGCCCTTGTTAAGAGGTACGAGACCTCCGACAAGATTCTTTGTCCACAAAGCACAGGAGAAAAGGCTCAATCGTTGAGCATGTGCTCAGATTGTCTGAGTACGACAATCGCTTGAATCAAGTGGGAGTTAATCTTCCACATGAGATAGTGATAGTTCTCCAAAGTCACTGCCACCAAGCTGTGAGAGCTTCGTGATGAACTATAACATATCAAGGATACATACAATGATCCTTGAGCGATTCGCGATGTTTGACACTGCGAA
Source organism: Hordeum vulgare subsp. vulgare (assembly GCF_904849725.1). Classification (NCBI taxonomy): domain Eukaryota; kingdom Viridiplantae; phylum Streptophyta; class Magnoliopsida; order Poales; family Poaceae; genus Hordeum; species Hordeum vulgare. The sequence goes on from NC_058520.1 coordinate 563,066,929, forward strand.
AGTAGAAATCAAGAAGGAGCATCAATAGTTGATGGTTTGTAAAACCACTAAGTTTCAAGAAAGGCAAGGGCTAGAAGGGATACTTCGTGAAACGACAAAACAGTTGCTGCACTAATGAAGGGACCCAAGATTAAACCCAAACCCGAGACTAAGTGCTTCTATAATGAGGGGAACAATCACTGAGGCGGAGCAACTCAAGATACTTGGTAGATAAGAAGGTTGGCAAAAGTCGAAAGAAGTGTATTTGATATACATGATGTTGATGTGTACTTTACTGGTACTCCTAGTAGCACGAGGGTATTGGATACCGGTTCAGTTGCTAAGTGATTAGTGACGCGAAATGAAAGCTACGGCATAAACGGAGATTAGCTAAAGGCGAGGTGACGATACGTGTTGGAAGTGTTTCCAAGATTGATATGATCAAACGTCGCACGCTCCCTCTACCATCGGGATTGGTGTTAAACCTAAATAATTGTTATTTGGTGCTTGCGTTAAGCATGAACATGATTGGATCGTGTTTATTGCAATACGATTATTCATTTAAAGAGAATAATGGTTACTCTATTTTCTTGAATAATCACCTTCAATGGTTTATTGAATCTCGATCGTAGTGTTACACATGTTCATGATATTGGTGCCAAAAGATACGAGTTGATGATGATAGTACCACTTACTTGTGGCACTCCCGCTTGAGTCATGTTAGTATAAATTACATGAAGAGGCTCCATGCTGATGGATCTTTGTACTCACCTGATTTCGAATCACTAGTGACATGCGAATCATACCACATGAGCAAGGCCTTGTTTTCATTGAGATGAAATAAGATAGTAACTTGTTGGAAGTGATACATTTTGATGTATGCAGTCCAATGGGTGCTGAGGCACGCAGTGGATATCATTATGTTCTTACTTCACTGACGATTTGAGTAGATACAGGAGTATTTACTTAATGAATCACAAGTCTAAAATGTTGAAAAGTTCAATTCCGTTTCAGAGTGAAGTTCGTCGTAACAAGAGGATAAACTGTCTACGATATGATCATGGAAATGAATACCTGAGTTACGAGTTTTGGTACACAGTTAAGACAATGTGGAAATTGTTTCGCAGTTCATGCCACCTGGAACATCATAGTGTGATGATGTGTCTGAACGTCATAGCCACGCACTATTTGGTATGGTGCATACTATGATGTCTCTTATCGAATTACCACTATCGTTTATGGGTTATGCATTAGAGACAACCGCACTCACTTTAAATAGGGCACCGCGTATTTCCGTTGAGATGACACAGTATAGACTGAGGTTTAGAGAAATCTAAACTGATGTTTCTTGAAAATTGGGGTTTCGACACTTATGTGAAAAAGTTTCAGTCTGATAAGCTCGAACCCAAAGCGGATAAATGCATCTTCATAGGATATCCAAAACAGTTGGGTACATCTCCTATCTCAGATCCGAAAGCAAAGTGTTTGTTTCTAGAAACGGATCCTTTCTCGAGGAAAGGTTTGTCTCGAAAGAATTGAGTGGGAGGGTAGTGGAACTTGATGAGGTTATTGAACCATCACTTCAACCAGTGTGTAACAGGGCGCAGGAAGTTGTTCATGTGGCGCCTACACCAATTGAAGTGGAAGCTGATGATGATGATCATTGAGCTTCGAATCAAGTTACTACAAACCTCGTAGGTCGACAAGGTCGCGTACTGCTGCAGAGTAGTACGGTAACCCTGTCTTGGAGGTCATGTTGTTGAGCAACAGTGAACCTACGAGTTATGAAGAAAGCGATGGTGGGCCCAGATTCCGACAAATGGCTGGAAGCCATGAAATCCGAGAGAGGATCCATGTGTGAAAACAAAGTGTAGACTTTGGTAGAACTACTTGATGGTCATAGGACTATTGAGTAAAAATGGATCTTTAAAAAAAAGACAGACGATGATGGTGATAAGTCACTATTAAGAAACGCTCGACTTGTCGCAAAGATGTTTTCGATAAGATCAAACAGTTGACTATGATGAGACTTTCTCACTCGTAGCGATGCTAAAAGTCTGTTAGAATTATATTAGTTGTTGATGCATTATTTATGAAATATTGCACGTAGGATGTCAAAACATTGTTTTCTCAACGGTTTCCTTGAGCAAACATTGTATGTGATACAACCAGAAGGTTTTGTCGATCCTAAAGATACTAGCAAGTATGCAAGCTCCAGTGATCCTTCAATGGACTGGTGCAAGCATCTCGGAGTTGGAATATACACTTTGATGAGATGATCAAAGATTTTGGGTTTGTACAAGGTTTATGAGAAACTTGTATTTCCAAAGAAGTGAGTGGGAGCACTATAGAATTTCTGATAGGTATATGTGGTTGACATATTGTGGATCAGAAGTAATGTAGAATTTCTGTAAAGCATACAAGGTTGTTTGAAAGAAGTTTTCAAAGGAGTACCTGGATTACGCTACTTGAACGTTGAGCATCAAAGATCTATGGAGATAGATCGAAAGCGCTTAATAGAAGTTTCAACAAGATGCATGCCTTGACAAGTTTTTGAAAGAGTTCAAAATAGACCAGCAAAGAAGGAGTTCTTGGTTGCGTTGTGAGGTGTGAATTTGAGTAAGACTCAAAACCCGACCATGGCAGAATAAAGAGAATAGACGAAGGTCGTCTTCTATGCCTTAGCCGTAGAATCTAAAGTATGCCATGCTGTGTACCGCACCTGAAGTGTGCCTTGACTCAAAGTATGTTGAGAGGTACAGAGAGTGATCCATGATTGAATCACTAGAAGCGGTCGAAATTTATCCTTAGTAACTAATGGACTAAGGAATTTTTCTCGATTATGGAGGTGGTTAAAGAGTTTGTCGTAAAGGGTTACGTCAATGCAAGCTTTGACACTAATCCGGATAACTATGAGTAGTGAAACGGATTCGTATAGTAGAGTAGATATTTGGAGCATTTCCGAATAGCACGTAGTAGCAGCATCTATAAGATGACATAAAGATTTGTAAAGAATGCACGAATCTGAAAGTTTCAGAACCGTTGACTAAAACCTCTCTCACGAGCAAGACGTGATCAGACCCCGTAACTATATGGGTGTTGGATTCGTTGGAATCACATGGTGATGTGAACTAGATTATTGACTCTAGTGCAAGTGGGAGACTGTTGGAAATATGCCCTAGAGGCAATAATAAATTAGTTATTATTATATTTCTTAGTTCATGATAATCGTTTATTATCCATGCTATAATTGTATTGATTGGAAACACAATACTTGTGTGGATACATAGACAAAACACTGTCCCTAGTAAGCCTCTAGTTGACTAGCTCGTTGATCAAAGATGGTCAAGGTTTCCTGGCCATAGGCAAGTGTTGTCACTTGATAACGGGATCACATCATTAGGAGAATCATGTGATGGACTAGACCCAAACTAATAGACGTAGCATGTTGATCGTGTCATTTTGTTGCTACTGTTTTCTGCGTGTCAAGTATTTGTTCCTATGACCATGAGATCATATAACTCACGGACACCGGAGGAATGCTTTGTGTGTATCAAACGTCGCAACGTAACTGGGTGACTATAAAGATGCTCTACAGGTATCTCCGAAGGTGTTCGTTGAGTTAGTATAGATCGAGACTGGGATTTGTCACTCCGTGTGACGGAGAGGTATCTCGGGGCCCACTCGGTAATACAACATCACACACAAGCCTTGCAAGCAATGTAACTTAATGTAAGTTGCGGGATCTTGTATTACGGAACGAGTAAAGAGACTTGCCGGTAAACGAGATTGAAATAGGTATGCGGATACTAACGATCGAATCTCGGGCAAGTAACATACTGAAGGACAAAGGGAATGACATACGGGATTATATGAATCCTTGGCACTGAGGTTCAAACGATAAGATCTTCGTAGAATATGTAGGATCCAATATGGGCATCCAGGTCCCGCTATTGGATATTGACTGAGGAGTCTCTCGGGTCATGTCTACATAGTTCTCGAACCCGCAGGGTCTGCACACTTAAGGTTCGACGTTGTTTTATGCGTATTTGAGTTATATGGTTGGTTACCGAATATTGTTCAGAGTCCCGGATGAGATCACGGACGTCACGAGGGTTTCCGGAATGGTCCGGAAACGAAGATTGATATATAGGATGACCTCATTTGGTTACCGGAAGGTTTTCGTGCATTACCGGAAAAGTTTCGGGCTCATCGGTAGTGTACCGGGAGTGCCGGGAGGGGTGCCGGGGACCATCGGGAGGGGTCTCACGCCCCAAGGGGTCTCATGGGCTATGGGAAGAGATAAACCAGCCCCTAGTGGGCTGGAATAAGTTCCCACTAAGGCCCATAAGGTTTGAGAAGGAAAAAAACACAAGGTGGAAAGAGTTTCCAAGTGGGAAGGTGGAATCCTACTCCAAGTAGGATTGGAGTAGGACTCCTCCACCTCCAATTTCGGCCAAACCTTTAGGTTTTGAGGCTGACTCCTCCCCTCCCTCCCACCTATATATACGGAGGTTTTAGGGCTGATTTGAGACGACTTTTCCACGGCAGCCCGACCACATACCTCCACGGTTTTTCCTCTAGATCGCGTTTCTGCGGAGCTCGGGCGAAGCCCTGCTGAGACAAGGTCATCACCAACCTCCGCAGCGCCGTCACTCTGCCGGAGAACTCTTCTACCTCTCCGTCTCTCTTGCTGGATCAAGAAGGCCGAGATCATCGTCGAGCTGTACGTGTGCTGAACGCGGAGGTGCCGTCCGTTCGGTACTAGATCGTGGGACTGATCGCGGGATTGTTCGCGGGGCGGATCGAGGGACGTGAGGACGTTCCACTACATCAACCGCGTTCACTAACGCTTCTGCTGTACGATCTACAAGGGTACGTAGATCACTCATCCCCTCTCGTAGATGGACATCACCATGATAGGTCTTCGTGCGCGTAGGAAAATTTTTGTTTCCCATGCGACGTTCCCCAACAAAAGGCTGGGGTGAGTCTTGGTTCTATTGTCAAGAGACCTCGCCTGCACGCGAAAACAAGCTTCTGGGCTATAGTAAAGATCGCCTTCCAACGAATTTCAAGCTTCCGGACAAGCTCACCGAAGAGGAGGAATCAGATTTTATCCCAGTATTTGTTGGAAATATGCCCTAGAGGCAATAATAAAATGGTTATTATCATATTTCCTTGTTCATGATAATCGTCTATTGTTCATGCTATAATTGTATTAACAGGAAACAGTGATACATGTGTGAATAAATAAATCACAATGTGTCCCTAGCAAGCCTCTAGTTGGCTAGCTCGTTAGTCAATAGATGATCATGGTTTCCTGATCATGGGCATTAGATGTCATTGATAACGGGATCACATCATTAGGAGAATGATGTGATGGACAAGACCCAATCCTAAGCATAGCACTAGATCGTATTGTTCGTATGTTAAAGCTTTTCTAATGTCAAGTATCTTTTCCTTCGACCGTGAGATTGTGCAACTCCCGGATACCGTAGAAGTGCTTTGGGTGTATCAAACGTCACAACGTAACTGGGTGACTATAAAGGTGCACTACGGGTACCTCCGAAAGTGTCTATTGGGTTGGTACGAATCGAGATCGGGATTTGTCACTCCGTGTGACGGAGAGGTATCTCTGGGCCCACTCAGTAGAACATCATCATGAGCTCAATGTGACTAAGGAGTTAGTCACACGATAACGTGCTACGGAACGAGTAAAGAGACTTACTGGTAACGAGATTGAACAAGGTATAGGTATACCGACGATCGAATCTCGGGCAAGTTCTATACCGACAGACAAAGGGAATCGTATACGGGATTGTTTGAATCCTTGACATCGTGGTTCATCCGATGAGATCATCGTGGAGCAAGTGGGAGCCACCATGGGTATCCAGACCCCGCTGATGGTTATTGGCCAGAGAGGTGTCTCGGTCATGTCTGCCTGTCTCCCGAACCCGTAGGGTCTACACACTTAAGGTTCGATGACGCTAGGGTTATAGGGAATTGTTATACGAGGTTACCGAAAGTTGCTCGGAGTCCCGGATGAGATCCCGGACGTCACGTGGAGTTCCGGAATAGTCCGGAGGTAAAGATTGATATATAGCACGGATGGTTTCGGACACCGGAAGTGTTTCGGGCGTCACCGGTAACGTACCGGGACCACCAGGACCACCGAAGGGGGAAACGACCCCGGGAGATAAGGTGGGCCAAGTGGGGGTGGGAACCAGCCCCTAGATGGGCTGGTGCGCCTCCCCACTCAGCCCAATGCGCAGGGGAGAGAAAAAGGGGGGGCAAACCCTAAGCCAGGTGGGCCTAAGGCCCACCAGTTGGTGCGCCACCCCCTCCTCCCCCTCTGGCCGCCGCACCTCCCATCTGGGGGGGCTGCCGCACCCCCTAGGGTGGGAACCCTAGGGGTGGCACCCCCTCTCCCCTCCCCCTATATATATCGGGCACTTTTGGCCATTGAGACAAACGGTTTTTCCCTCTCTCTCGGCGCAGCCCTGCTCTTCTTCCTCCTCCTCTCCGCCGGTGCTTGGCGAAGCCCTGCCGGGAAACCTCGTCTCTCCATCGACACCACGCCGTCGTGCTGCTGGAGTGGGAGACCTCACCGGGCTACACGTGTTTTGAACGCGGAGGTGTCGTAGTTCGGCACTAGATCGGAATCGCTGCGAGTACGACTCCATCAACCGCGTTCTAGCAACGCTTCCGCTTAGCGATCTTCAAAGGTATGAAGATGCTCTTACCCCTCTCTCGTTGCTGGTCTCTCCATAGGAAGATCTGAATATGCGTAGGAAAATTTTGAATTTATGCTATGTTACCCAACAGTGGCATCCGAGCCAGGTTTTCTATGCGTAGATTCTATGCACGAGTAGAACACAAAAGTTGTGGGCGATGATTTGTCAATTTGCTTGCCACTGCTAGTCTTATTCTTTTCCGGCGGTATTGTGGGATGAAGCGGCCCGGACCAACTTTACACGTACGCTTACGTGAGACTGGTTCCACCGACAGACATGCACACCGTGCATAAAGGTGGCTAGCGGGTGTCTATCTCTCCTACTCTAGTCGGATTGGATTTGATGAAAAGGGTCCTTATGAAGGGTAAATAGCTTTGGAATATCATCGTTGTGGCTGTCACGTAGGTAAGAAGGCGTTCTTGCTAGAAACCCAAATCAGCCACGTAAAACTTGCAACAACAATTAGAGGACGTCTAACTTGTTTTTGCAGGGTTTGACATGTGATGTGATATGGCCAAAGTTGTGATGTTGCATGTATGATGTATGAGATGAACATGTTATTGTAATAGGTTTCACGACTTGCATGTCGATGAGTATGACAACCGGCAAGAGCCATAGGAGTTGTCTTAATTTATTGTATGAGATGCAACGCCATGTGCTTACTACTTTTACTTCATTGCTAACGGTTAGCTATAGTAGTAGTGATAGTAGTAGTTGGCGAGACGACTTCACGGAGACACGATGATGGAGATCATGATGATGGAGATCATGGTGTCACGCCGGTGACGATGATGATCATGCGATGCCTGAAGATGGAGATCGAAAGAGCAAAGTTGATAATGGCCATATCATGTCACTATATGATTGCATTGTGATGTTTATCATGTTTTTCATCTTATTGCTTAGAACGACGGTAGCATAATAAGATGATCCCTCTCAAAATTTCGAGAACATATTCCCCTAAGTGTGCACCATTGCGAAGGTTCGTTGTCTCGAAGCACCACGTGATGATCGGGTGTGATAGATTCTAACGTTCGCATACAACGGGCGTAAGCGAGATTTACACACGCGAAACACCTAGGTTGACTCGACGAGCTTGGCATGTACAGACATGATCTCGAATACAAGAGATCGAAAGGTCGAACATGAGTCGTATGGTTGAATACGATCAGCATGAAGTTGCTCACCATGGTGACTAGTCCGTCTCACGTGATGATCGGACACGGGTTAGTCAACATGGATCATGTATCACTTAGATGACTAGAGGGATGTCGATTTAAGTGGGAGTTCATACTCAATTTGATTAAATGAACTTAATTGTCATGAACTTAGTCTAAAAGTTGTCTTTATAAATATTGTAGATGTCCAACGTCAACCTCAATTTCAACGCATTCCTAGAGAAAAACAAGCTGAAAGATGATGGTAGCAACTATGCGGACTGGGTTCGCAACTTGAAGCTCATCCTTGAAGCAGCTAAAAAGGCTTATGTCCTTGATGCGCCGCTAGGTAACCCTCCCGCTCCCGCAACAGCCCAGGACATTCTGAACGTCTGGCAAATGCGGAGTGATGACTACTCTCTGGTTAGGTGTGGCATGTTATACAGTTTAAAAACGGGGCTCCAAAGGCGTTTTGAGCAACACGGGGCATATGAGATGTTCCAGGAGCTGAAGCTAGTTTTTCAAGCTCATGCCCGTGTCGAGAGATATGAAGTCTCCGACAAGTTCTTTAGCTGTAAGATGGAGGAGAACAGTTCTGTCAGTGAGCACATACTCAAAATGTCTGGGTTACACGGTCGTCTGACTTCGCTTGGAGTCGAACTTCCGGATGATGCAATAATTGACAGAATCCTCCAATCTCTCCCAACAAGCTACAAAGGCTTTGTGCTTAACTACAACATGCAAGGAATGGAGAAGACCATTCCCGAGTTGTACTCGATGCTCAAGTCTGCAGAAGTAGAAATCAAGAAAGAGCATCAAGTGTTGATGGTCAACAAGACCACTAGTTTCAAGAAAGGCAAGGGTAAGAAGAACTTCAAGAAAGACGGCAAAGTTGTTGCCGTGCCCGGTAAGCCAGATGCCGGGAAGAAGAAAAAGAACGGACCCAAGCCTGAGACTGAGTGCTTCTATTGCAAGGGAAAGGGTCACTGGAAGCGGAACTGCCCCAAATACTTAGCGGACAAGAAGGCCGGCAATGTTGAAGGTATATGTGATATACATGTTATTGATGTGTACCTTACCAGCGCTCGTAGTAGCTCCTGGGTATTTGATATCGGTGATGTTGCTCACATTTGCAACTCAAAGCAGGAACTGCGGAATAAGCGGAGACTGGCCAAGGACGAGGTGACGATGCGCGTCGGGAATGGTTCAAAGGTCGATGTGATCGCCGTTGGCACGCTACCTCTACGTCTACCATCGGGATTAGTTTTAAACCTTAATAATTGTTATTTAGTACCAGCTTTAAGCATGAACATTGTATCAGGGTCTTGCTTAATGCGAGACGGCTACTCATTTAAGTCAGAGAATAATGGTTGTTCTATTTATATGAGTGATATGTTTTATGGTCATGCTCCGTTGGTGAATGGTTTATTCTTGATGAATCTCGATCGTGATGTTACACATATTCATTGTGTGAGTACCAAAAGATGTAAGGTTGATGATCATAGTCCCACATACTTGTGGCACTGCCGCCTTGGTCATATCGGCGTTAAGCGCATGAAGAAGCTCCATACTGATGGACTATTAGAGTCTCTTGACTTTAAATCATTTGACACATGCGAACCGTGCCTCATGGGCAAGATGACTAAGACTCCATTCTCTGGAATAATGGAGAGAGCAACCGACTTATTGGAAATAATACATACTGATGTGTGTGGTCCAATGAACGTTGAAGCTCGCGGTGGTTATCGTTATGTTCTCACCCTCACCGATGATTTGAGTAGGTATGGGTATATCTACTTGATGAAGCACAAATCTGAGACGTTTGAAAAGTTCAAGGAATTTCAAAGTGAGGTTGAGAATCAACGTGACAGAAAAATTAAATGTCTACGATCTGATCGTGGAGGAGAATATTTGAGTCACGAGTTTGGCACACACCTAAGGAAGTGTGGAATCGTTTCACAACTAACGCCGCGTGGCACACCGCAACGCAACGGAGTGTCTGAACGTCGTAATCGCACTTTATTAGATATGGTACGATCTATGATGTCTCTTACCGACTTACCGCTATCATTTTGGGGATACCAATTAGAAACTGCAGCATTCACTTTAAATAGGGCACCGTCTAAATCCGTTGAGACGACACCGTATGAACTATGGTTTGGCAAGAAACCTAAGTTGTCGTTTCTTAAAGTTTGGGGCTGCGATGCTTATGTGAAGAAACTTCAACCAGAAAAGCTCGAACCCAAAGCGGAGAAATGCGTATTCATAGGATACCCTAAGGAAACTATTGGGTATACCTTCTATCTTAGATCCGAAGGTAAAACCTTTGTTGCCAAGAACAGATCCTTTCTAGAGAAAGAGTTTCTCTCGAAAGAAGTAAGTGGGAGGAAGGTAGAACTTGATGAGGTAATTACACCCCCTCTCGAACAGGATAGTAGCACAGCGCGGGAAGTTGTTCCTGTGGCGCCTACACCAACTGTAGAGGAAGTTAATGATGATGATCATGAAGCTTCGGATCAAGTTACTACTGAACCACGAAGGTCCACAAGGGTACGCTCCACACCAGAGTGGTACGGCAACCCTGTGATGGAAATCATGTTGTTAGAAAACGGTGAATCTTCGAACTATGAAGAAGCGATGGCGGGCCCGGATTCCAACAAATGGCTTGAGGCTATGAAATCCGAGATAGGATCCTTGTATGAGAACAAAGTATGGACTTTGGTGGACTTTCCCGATGACCGGCGAGCCATAGAAAATAAATGGATCTTCAAGAAGAAGACTGATGCAAACGGTAATGTAACCGTTTACAAAGCTTGACTTGTCGCAAAGGGTTTTCGACAAATTCAAGGAGTTGATTACGAAGAGACTTTCTCTCTCGTAGTGAAGCTGAAATCAGTCCGAATAATGTTAGCAATTGCCGCCTTTTATGATTATGAAATTTGGCAAATGGACGTCAAAACAGCGTTCCTTAACGGTAACCTTAAGGAAGAGTTGTATATGATGCAACCAGAAGGTTTTGTCGACCCTAAGGGTGCTAACAAAGTGTGCAAGCTCCAGCGCTCCATCTATGGGTTGGTGCAAGCATCTCGGAGTTGGAACATTCGCTTTAATGAGGTGATTAAAGCGTTTGGATTCTTACAGGTTTACGGAGAAGCCTGTCTGTACAAGAAAGTGAGTGGGAGCTCTCTAGCTGTCCTCATACTGTATGTGGATGACATATTATTGATGGGGAATGATATAGAGATGTTGGAGAGCATAAAGGCCTATTTGAACAAGAGTTTTTCAATGAAGGACCTTGGAGAAGCTGCATACATATTAGGCATCAAGATCTATAGAGATAGATCAAGACGCCTCATAGGTATTTCGCAAAGTACGTACCTTGACAAGATATTGAAGAAGTTCAATATGGAAAACTCAAAGAAAGGGTTCTTGCCAGTTTTGCAAGGTATGAGATTGAGTAAGACTCAGTCGCCGACCACGGCAGCAGATAGAGAGAAGATGAGTTCTGTCCCCTACGCTTCAGCCATGGGCTCTCTAATGTATGCCATGCTGTGTACCAGACCTGATATAAACCTTGCCATAAGTTTGGTAGGGAGGTACCAAAGTGATCCAGGTATGGAACACTGGACAGCGGTCAAGAATATCCTTAAGTACCTGAAAAGGACTAAGGAAATGTTTCTCGTTTATGGAGGTGACGAAGAGCTCGTCGTAAAGGGTTACGTCGATGCTAGCTTCGACACAGATCCGGATGACTCCAAGTCACAGACTGGATATGTATATGTGTTGAATGGTGGGGCAGTGAGCTGGTCCAGCAGCAAGCAAGAAGTCGTGACAGCATCTACATGTGAAGCGGAGTACATAGCTGCTTCAGAAGCGGCTCATGAAGGAATTCGGATGAAGGAGCTCATCACTGACCTTGGAGTGGTTCCAAGCGCATCGGGTCCTATGACACTCTTCTGTGACAACACTGGAGCCATTGCCATAGCCAAGGAGCCCAGGTTTCACCGGAAGACGAAGCACATCAAACGCCGCTACAACTCCATCCAGGACCATGTCTAGAGTGGAGTGATAGATATTTGTAAAGAACACACGGATCTGAATATTGCAGACCCGTTGACTAAACCTCTTCCACGAGCAAAACATGATCAACACCATAATGCTATGGGTGTTCGATACATCACAATGTAACTAGATTATTGACTCTAGTGCAAGTGGGAGACTGTTGGAAATATGCCCTAGAGGCAATAATAAAATGGTTATTATCATATTTCCTTGTTCATGATAATCGTCTATTGTTCATGCTATAATTGTATTAACAGGAAACAGTGATACATGTGTGAATAAATAGATCACAATGTGTCCCTAGCAAGCCTCTAGTTGGCTAGCTCGTTAGTCAATAGATGATCATGGTTTCCTGATCATGGGCATTAGATGTCATTGATAACGGGATCACATCATTAGGAGAATGATGTGATGGACAAGACCCAATCCTAAGCATAGCACTAGATCGTATTGTTCGTATGCTAAAGCTTTTCTAATGTCAAGTATCTTTTCCTTCGACCGTGAGATTGTGCAACTCCCGGATACCGTAGAAGTGCTTTGGGTGTATCAAACGTCACAACGTAACTGGGTGACTATAAAGGTGCACTACGGGTATCTCCGAAAGTGTCTATTGGGTTGGTACGAATCGAGATCGGGATTTGTCACTCCGTGTGACGGAGAGGTATCTCTGGGCCCACTCAGTAGAACATCATCATGAGCTCAATGTGACTAAGGAGTTAGTCACACGATAACGTGCTACGGAACGAGTAAAGAACTTACTGGTAACGAGATTGAACAAGGTATAGGTATACCGACGATCGAATCTCGGGCAAGTTCTATACCGACAGACAAAGGGAATCGTATACGGGATTGTTTGAATCCTTGACATCGTGGTTCATCCGATGAGATCATCATGGAGCAAGTGGGAGCCACCATGGGTATCCAGACCCCGCTGATGGTTATTGGCCAGAGAGGTGTCTCGGTCATGTCTGCCTGTCTCCCGAACCCGTAGGGTCTACACACTTAAGGTTCGATGACGCTAGGGTTATAGGGAATTGTTATACGAGGTTACCGAAAGTTGCTCGGAGTCCCGGATGAGATCCCAGACGTTACGAGGAGTTCTGGAATAGTCCGGAGGTAAAGATTGATATATAGCACGGATGGTTTCGGACACCGGAAGTGTTTCGGGCGTCACCGGTAACGTACCGGGACCACCGGGACCACCGAAGGGGGAAACGACCCCGGGAGATAAGGTGGGCCAAGTGGGGGTGGGAACCAGCCCCTAGATGGGCTGGTGCGCCTCCCCACTCAGCCCAATGCGCAGGGGAGAGAAAAAGGGGGGGCAAACCCTAAGCCAGGTGGGCCTAAGGCCCACCAGTTGGTGCGCCACCCCCTCCTCCCCCTCTGGCCGCCGCACCTCCCATCTGGGGGGGCTGCCGCACCCCCTAGGGTGGGAACCCTAGGGGTGGCACCCCCTCTCCCCTCCCCCTATATATATCGGGCACTTTTGGCCATTTAGACACACGGTTTTTCCCTCTCTCTCGGCGCAGCCCTGCCCTTCTTCCTCCTCCTCTCCGCCGGTGCTTGGCGAAGCCCTGCCGGGAGACCTCGTCTCTCCATCGACACCACGCCATCGTGCTGCTGGAGTTCTTCCCCAACCTCTCCCTCCTCCTTGCTGGATCAAGGTGCGAGAGACGTCACCGGGCTGCACGTGTGTTGAACGCGGAGGTGCCGTAGTTCGGCACTAGATCGGAATCGCTGCGAGTACGACTCCATCAACCGCGTTCTAGCAACGCTTCCGCTTTGCGATCTTCAAAGGTATGAAGATGCTCTTACCCCTCTCTCGTTGCTGGTCTCTCCATAGGAAGATCTGAATATGCGTACGAAATTTTGAATTTATGCTACGTTACCCAACAGTATTGTCCAAGTTAAGATCTTTGACAAACAACGGCCTTACTGTGGTCGACTTGAGCCGCTGCTGGGTCGAATGGCGCATCCTCCCTTTGAGTCGCCGGGACGGGCTAATGTGCGAATTTGATGGCACCTTAGATCATCCTCAATGTTATTTCCATACGGCTTTAACGGAAAAGGATATTGTCACCATCATCAAGAAGCTGACCGGCGAGCCTGCGGGAAAATGCGGCCAAATCGGCCTCAAACGCTTCTGCCAAATTAATCCGGCGCCCAAGGTAAGCAATTTTAACCCGCCTTTTATATTTACTTCTTATGTTTCATTCGAATTGTGGCCTTTTATAACATATGCCATGCCAGAAAGGTGATAAATTTTGGTCCAAGAAACCCAAAAGGCCAGCCATGAAGCAAGCTAAGCCGCCCCCAAAGAAAGCCAAGGGCAAGGGCAAAGCTGCTGTGGCCAAGCCATTCGAAGCCGATGAATCTCAAGTCGGCGACGCACCTTCAGAGGTAAAAACCTATCCTCTTTTCACTCGCCATCTGCTACTGTTAACTTTGTATTTATGTCTCTGCCTCTCTTGAATAGAATGAAGACAACGAAAGCCAGGAGGATTCTGTAGAGGTAATTTATGTTTCCTCCGATTCATCTCCTTCTCCACCTAAGCCGGCCAGGCGAATTTGTGGGAAAGTTCCCTTCTCACATCCAAATGCTTGTTTGGACCCAAATTTGCTACTGAAGAAAGCACAACATACTTCAAATCGGAAGACCCGAAGTCATTCCGGTGATCTGGTGTCCGGCTTACCAGCAAAGAACAAGAGAAAACCAAATGAGGTACCCATGAACAACACTTCTTCATGTTTCTTTGGATCACATCTGTAACCCGCCTATATCTTTGATGTATAATTCTTGCAGAATTCTCCTCCTACATCTGGCGATTCAGTAATGTCGACACTTCCGCCAATGATTCGAGTCCCTGGGTAAGTCCTTTGATAATTTTACTTTGAATCTGAGGGTGATAAATTTTCAGTCCTTTAATGCGCCTCTCCCCTCTTTTAGGGCACAAGCGAAGAAGAGGAAGACCAGCGGGTCAACTCCTATCATAATTTCAGAGCCCATCAAAGAGTCAGCGCCGATCCAAGATAACCCGGATCAAGACGAGCCTGAGAATCAAATGGATCTTCCTAGCTCGCCCAAGGAAACAATGGATGCCCCTAAGCCGCCAAGTCCATTGACAACATCAGAAGACCCGGATGCTGTAATTATCACTGGTACCAACTTCTCTAAACCGGCCACAACGGTTTTGTCAAAGCATGTGCCATCATCCTCTCAAACCATTCCTGAGTCTGGACTCTCCAAGGATAAGCTTTCTGAATATGAACATCTGGAATTCAAAGAACTCTGCTCTGGTTTTGCAAGTCGCCTAGAGGCGAGTTATGAGATGGAGAAAAGCCTGCTCCTAATGCTAAAAAATAAACATGAGGTAAGTTTTCTTTATATATTATATTATTCCCATTACCCCCCAAGGGTCGGGTCATCAGTAAAAAGATGAGCCGGGTCTTGATAACTTAGAAAACTTTCGACCAGTAACCCCCAAGGGTCGGGTCATCAGTAAAAAGATGAGCCGGGTCTTGATAACTTAGAAAAAACTTCCGACCAGTAACCCCCAAGGGCCGGGTCATCAGTAAAAAGATGAGCCGGGTCTTGATAACTTAGAAAAACTTTCGACCAGTAACCCCCAACGGTCGGGTCATTAGTAAAGAGATGAGCCGGGTCTTGATGCTGTATAATTTTATCTGAAAAAATTATACATTAGCCCCCAAGTGTCAGGGATATTTCTTGCAATCGTTCTGAGACTTTCCCCTTATCATGTACTTCAACAGGAAACTCTTATTCAGACTGAATCAGCACTTGGCGATTTAAAGAAAAACTTATCTGATCAGCAAGATGCCCGAACCAAGTCGGAGGAGAAGTATCGATTGGTCTTAGCTGAGATGGAAAAACTAAAAGCCGATTTAAAAAGGGCTCAAGCTGACCAAGATGCTGCAACAAAAAGAGCAGAGAAAGCTGAAGCCAAGCTGGCTACTGTGCAACAAGAGCTATCTGGCTTGAAACGTCATATCTCAAACATGGCGCAAGCCGTCTTTGGTAAAATACTCAAAACTTTGATCTTTGTTTAAACCAATAACTCTTATCCTGAGTCGCTGATTATCATTACCCCTTGCATAGGTCCAAGAGCCGCCAATTTCAGGATGATTGTGTGCTGATGCTGAAGGCGATTTACACGCTCACAGAGCAGCTGTATACCGGCAGTGTACTAACTGTTAAAGCAGTGATGGGCGCCAAGGAGCCTGTAACCTCCATAAAGAAGATGCTTGGCTGCCTATCCACACTTCCTCCCCAGATTGGCAAGTGACACGGTTAGCCGCCCGGAAGGGAGTGCTGACTACATTAAGTCGCTGCTTAGCGTATGCTCCAGAGATCAACCCGGAAGAAGTAGCAGCGGGCTTTCCTCAACTCAAGGATGACGGGTCAGAATTCATCGAAGAGGACTATCAGCGTGTCGTCAAGGACTCCCGGCTGGCGGCGACTCAACTTGCTGCAAGCCTGGATTTATCAAAGTATCAGGCTGCTTATGATAGCAAGAACAAGAAGGTCAACCCGCCAACCTTTGTGACGACCAGCTTAACTCCACGGCGACCCAAGAACCCTTTTGACTTGGACGCAGATCTTTCATCAATCCTGACCGATGAGGACGACTTCGCAGCTCTCGCCAAGTGTAACTGGGTACTAGGCGACTTACAAATTGAGCTCGGCCAAAGCTCGCAGCAAAACGATCCAAGGGCGCCAGCAGAATAAACTTCATTGATTTGGCCCTAAGAGCCATGTAATAGGTTTCCTTTAGGAATCGGTACTGCTTTTGTGATACTTTCGAAAAGAATCCTTATGTCGCCCTTAAGGCGACTTGAAATACTGGATCCGTCGTTTGAAAATTCTTTAGAATGCTTAATCCGCCATGGATGAATTGATTTTGATCATCAACCTGTTTTAAGCTTAAAAAACATATGTGAAGTCAAATAAATAATAAATGATAACAAATATTTTCAAGATGAATCAGGAAAAAAGGTTTGGAAAACCTTGTGGCAGTGCCAGGAAGGAAAATAAAAAAATAGCAATTTCGTCGGCTCATAAGGTCGCGACAGGATGGGGCGAGTCAGAAAACTCAAGCGCCACCCTAGATGATGGTTTCTTCGGCTCATAAGGTCGCGACAGGATGGGGCGAGTTAGAAAGCTCAAGCGCGCACCCTAAATGATAGTTTCGTCGGCTCATAAGGTCGCGACAGGATGGGGCGAGTCAGAAAGCTCAAGCGCACACCCTAAATGATTTCGTCGGCTCATAAGGTCGCGACGGGATGGGGCGAGTCAGAAAGCTCAAGCACACACCCTAGATGATTTCGTCGGCTCATAAGGTCGCGACAGGATGGGGCGAGTCAGAAAGCTCAAGCACACACCCTAGATGATGGTTTCGTCGGCTCATAAGGTCGCGATAGGATGGGGCGAGTCAGAAAGCTCAAGCACACACCCTAGATGATGGTTTCGCCGGCTCATAAGGTCGCGACAGGATGGGGCGAGTCAGAAAGCTCAAGCACACACCCTAGATGATGGTTTCGTCGGCTCATAAGGTCGCGACAGGATGGGGCAAGTCAGAAAGCTCAAGCACACACCCTAAATGATGGTTTCATCGGCTCATAAGGTCGCGACAGGATGGGGCGAGTCAGAAAGCTCAAGCACACACCCTAAATGATGGTTTCGTCGGCTCATAAGGTCGCGACGGGATGAGGCGAGTCAGAAAGCTCAAGCACACACCCTAAATGATGGTTTCGTCGGCTCATAAGGTCGCGACAGGATGGGGCGAGTCAGAAAGCTCAAGCACACATCCTAAATGATGGTTCTGTCGGCTCATAAGGTCGCAACAGGATGACAAAATTGATATCAATGAGGAAGCCCCCAAGTCAGGAAGCATTTTAATTTTATTACTTCATAATGAAACTGAAAAACTTACAAAATGCAGTGCAGAGCTTAAGAGCTCAAGTGTAATAGGGCCGCAAGTGGGCAATATTCCAGGGGCGAGTTGACTCAGCCTCTGTGGTTGGCCAGTTAGGCCGAAGATCCACCAGATAATAAGAGCCGTTGCGAAGATTCTTGCTGACGACGAACGGTCCTTCCCATGGTGGTGACAACTTATGCATGCCAGCACGATCTTGTATCAATCGAAGAACTAAGTCGCCTTCCTGAAAGGTCCGGCTCTTAACCCGGCGGTTGTGATAACGTCGTAGATCCTGCTGATAGATGGCCGAACGGGCTGCAGCCAAGTCACGTGCCTCCTCTAAGGCGTCCAAGGAGTCTTGACGCGCCAGCTCATTGTCTTGCTCCACATATGCGGCGACTCTAGGTGAATCATGCCTTATGTTAGTAGGAAGAACGGCTTCTGCTCCGTAGACCAAAAAGAAAGGGGTGAAACCCCTGGACCGGTTCGGAGTGGTCCGGATACTCCACAGCACTGAAGGCAATTCTTCAACCCAACATCCTGGGGTTTTCTCCAGGGGAACCATGAGTCGGGGCTTAATTCCTCGTAAAACCTCCTGATTCGCCCGTTCCGCCTGCCCATTAGATTGTGGGTGAGCGACCGCAAAAACATCAAGCCGGATATGTTCTCGACGGCAAAACTCCTGCATCGCCCCTTGGGACAGGTTAGTACCATTATCAGTAATGATACTGTGTGGATATCCAAACCGGAAGATCAGCTTCTTCAAGAACTTGACCGATGTCTCCGCATCGCAAGCTCCAATAGGTTCCGCCTCAACCCACTTGGTGAACTTATCAACCGCCACCAGCAAATGGGTTTTCTTGTTGGATGACATTTTAAAGGGGCCGACCATGTCTAACCCCCAGAACGCAAAAGGCCAAGTGATGGGAATCATTCTTAATTCTTGAGCCGGCACATGAGCCTGTCGTCCATAACGCTGGCATCCCTCGCACCGACGAACTATATCTTCTGCATCTGCGTGAGCCTTCAACCAAAAGAAACCATGACGGAATGCTTTTGACACCAAAGAGCGTGACCCGACATGATGCCCACAGTCTCCGGAATGAATGTCATTTAAGATTATGCATCCTTCTTCGGAGGAAACGCATCGTTGAAAAACTCCAGAGGCGCTCCACTTATATAACTCGCCATTGATGATCACCATGGATTTGCTGCGTCGAACGATTTGACGGGCCAAAACTTCATCTGTTGGTAACTCGCCTCGGGCGAGATAAGCCAGATAGGGAAGAACCCAATCCGGCGTGACGTGGAGAGCCGCCACGAGCTGAGACTCAGGATCTGGTATTGCCAACTCCTCCTCCGATGGTAAAATCACGGATGGTTTATGCAAAATATCCAGAAAAACATTGGGAGGAACTGGCTTTCGCTGGGAACCAAGTCGCGAAAGGGCGTCAGCCGTCTCGTTGAGGCGCCGATCAATGTGGTCAACCTGATAACCATGAAAATGACCCGCCACGTCAGACACAGCTCTTCTGTAAGCCGCCATCATGGGGTCCCGTGAATCCCAGGTACCCGAAACTTGTTGCGCCACCAAATCAGAGTCGCAAAAACACCTGACTCGCGTTAGATTCATCTCCTTGGCGAGTCGCAAGCCGTGAAGCAAAGCTTCGTATTCCGCAGCATTGTTAGTGCACGAAAACATGAGTCGGAGAACATAACAAAATTTATCTCCTTGAGGGGATACCAATACCACACCAGCCCCCGAGCCTTCCAGCTGTCTAGATCCATCAAAATAAATAGTCCAATAAGTAAGATCAGGCATGTCTTCCGGAGCCTGCAACTCCGTCCAGTCATTGACGAAATCAACTAAGGCCTGAGACTTGATGGCTGTGCGGGGGGTGTACTGCACGTGATGCGGCCCAAGTTCAATCGCCCACTTGGCAATCCGCCCTGTTGCCTCCCGATTCTGGATGATGTCCCCAAGGGGGGCAGAGCTAACCACTGTGATAGGGTGTTCTTGGAAATAATGCTTAAGTTTCCGACTCGCCATAAACACCCCATACACTAACTTCTGCCAATGTGGGTACCGTTGATTGGAAAGGGTTAGCACTTCGCTGATAAAATACACCGTGCGTTGCACTGGGTACTCCTTCCCTTCCTCCTTTCTTTCAACGACCACTGCCACACTTACTGCTTTGGAATTTGCCGCAATATACAGAAGCATGGGCTCTTTTTCAGTCGGGGCGGCCAGGACCGGCGGGTAAACCAGTTGCCGTTTCAAGGCTTCGAGCGCTTCGTCCGCCTCATTTGTCCAAACAAACTGGTCAGATTTCTTTAGTTACTGATAAAGAGGAATCGCCTTTTCACCCATGCGACTTACGAAGCGACTTAGAGCCGCAATGCGGCCCGCCAGTCGTTGAACTTGGTTAACGTTTGTCGGCTTTCCAAGGGATGTAACTGCTTCGATTTTGTCCGGGTTATCTTCAATGCCACGCTCAGACACCAGGAAACCCAACAATTTCCCTGCAGGAACACCAAAAACACACTTGGTGGGATTCAGCTTCATCTGATATACCCGCAGATTATCAAAGGTTTCCTTGAGATCCTCCAATAGCGTCTCCCCCTAGCGGGTTTTGATCACAATATCGTCGACATAGGCGTGGACGTTGCGACCGATTTGGCTGCGAAGGCAATTCTGGATGCAGCGTTGATAAGTCGCCCCCGCACTCTTGAGTCCAAAAGGCATGGACACATAGCAAAAAGCCCCAAAGGGGGTTATAAAAGCCGCTTTCTCTTGATCCTCCACGGCCATCTTGATCTGGTGATATCCTGAGTAGGCGTCCAAAAAGCACAATCGTTCGCATCCCGCCACCGAGTCAATGATCTGGTCGATGCGGGGAAGAGCGAAAGGATCTTTCGGACAAGCTCTGTTGAGGTCCGTGTAATCAATGCACATATGGAAGGTACCGTTCTTCTTGAGTACCAAAACCGGGTTAGCCAGCCATTTGGGGTGGAAAACTTCCACGATGAATCCGGCGGCTAAGAGACGGGCGACCTCTTCCCCGATCGCCTTGCGTCGCTCCTCGTTAAACCTGTGAAGATACTGCTGGATTGGTTTTGCCTTTGGGTCAACATTAAGATGGTGCTCAGCGAATTCTCTCGGCACACCAGGCATGTCAGAAGGTTTCCATGCGAAGATGTCCCGATTCTCATGGATGAATTCGATGAGTGCGCTTTCCTATTTGGGATCCAGACCCGTCCCGATGGTGAACTGCTTGGATGAATCGCCGGGAACGAAATCGATTGTTTTAGTATCATTCGTTGGTTTGAACTTGAGGGGCGACTCAGCATCTATCGTTGGCTTCTTTAGGGGTGACATGTCCGCCGGGTCAACATTGGCCCGATGGTGTTTGAGCTCTTCTGCAGCGCAGGCGACTTCCGCATAAGTCGCGTCCCCTTCTTCACATTCCTTTGCAATCCTTCTATCCCATCAACCGTGATGGGCCCCTTAGGACCGGGCATCTTGAGCTTAAGGTAAACATAGCACGGGCGAGCCATGAAACGGGCATAAGCCGGCCGCCCAAATAACGCATGGTAGGGGCTTTTCAATTTGACCACCTCGATATTAGTGACTCGGACCTGTAATTCTGCGACGTTCCAAATGCCACTGTGAGTCTGACTCGGCCTATGGGGTATGCCGACTTGCCCGGGACGATTCCGTGGAAAACCGTGGTTGAAGGCATCAGGTCCTTTTCCAATAGGTTCATCCTTTGGAAAGTGTCAAAATACAAGATATTAATGTTGCTGCCGACATCCATTAGCACTTTGGACAGGGTGTAGCCCCCAACTTGGGGAGCCACGACCAACGCTAAGTCGCCAGGATTGTCAACTCTTGGCGGGTGATCCTCCCTACTCCATGATATGATCTGTTCAGACCAGTGCAGGTACCTGGGAAGCGCCGGCTCAGACACACTGTACGCCCGATGACTCACATTCTTATCACGTCTGCAAGCATTGGTGGTGAAAACGTGATACTGCCCATTGCTTAACTGTTTGGGATTGTTGCGGAAACCTCCGTTCTCATCCTGACCCTGCGGAGCCCCCTGTGGGGGCGGCTGCTGAAAGGTCCTGGCGGGTTATACCGCCGCTGGTGGTGCACCGGATACTGGCCGTTGTTTGGCTGCGGGCCTCCCTGAGCCCCCTGTTCGGGAAAACCGCCAAAGGGGTTATGTCATTGGTTGGGCACAGCAAACTGCTCCTGCCGTTGGTCCGGGTCATCGTTTTGGCTTTTCTTGATCGCCTCCGCCCGAAACTTCCGCATTACGAAACAGTTCTCCCAGGAGTGAGTCGCCGGACCGTCTGCCGTGGCATGGTGCGGGCAAGGGCCCTTGAGTAACTCTTCATAGTTACGCGGCCTCTTCCCACTGAATCCCCTGTTTTTCTTCTCGCGTTGGTTGCCACTGTTGGTGTTGGTGTTGGCGACTAAGTCCGAGGGTTCCTCTTGCTGCCTTCGTTTGCCATTGGCTCCTTGATTGTGGCGGTTACGTCCCTGGAATCGGGTATGATTTTTGGATGACTTGCCTTTCTTGGGCGAATTAGCTTTACCGTCCTCACCGGGATCTTTGGTTTCATCCGCTTCAGCATACCGGGTGAGGGTGTCCATCAGCTCTCCCATGTCTTGGACCTTTCGCTTGAGTCGCCCCAATTTCTGTACCAAGGGTTCATAATGGCAATTCTGCTCGAGGATCAACACAGCCTGAGCCGCCGTAATACCATCTGACGAATGGATAATTTCCGCAACCCGCCATGACCAATGGTGGGCCCACTCATCAGGGCGCTGAACGCAGTGCTGCAGATCGACGATCGTCATTGGTCGTTTGCAGGTTCCTCGGAAGTTTTTGACGAATCACTCTTTCAACTCGGCCCAGGTCTGGATGGAGTTGGGAGGTAAGTTTTTCAACCAAGTACGTGCTGACCCCTCAAGCATCATCGTGAAGTATCTGGCGCAAACTGCCTCGTTGACGTCGAGCATGTCCATGGCGATTTCATAACTCTCGACCCACGATGTCGGATCAAGGTCCGGGGTGTAGTTAGGGACCTTTCTTGGTCCCTTAAAATCTTTGGGCATTCTTTCGTTGTGAAGGGTGGGGGCCAAGCATGGCACCCCCACTCGCCCACCGCTCCCGACGAGAGGGGCCGGGGCGATTTGGATGTTCGGGAGATCCCGGCCCGGCGGGTTCTGATAATCAGGCGGGTTGTCCTGAGGGACAGGTCACGGCCCGCTGTTTACGGCGGGCTGATCCTCTGGCCGACTCCTGGTGTAACTCGCCTGGGGAGTGGAATGCAGCCTATCTAGGCTATGTGAGAACTGGGAGTTTTGAACTAAGGCCATCTTCAACATCTCAATGGCGTTCCTTGCTTCTATCTCGGCAGGGGTGTTGCCATGAATCGGAAGAGATTCCAGATGGCGAGTTTCAGCCAGGACGTTGTCCATCGGGTTGGAAAAGTGGCCTTGAGGCGTCCGGAATCGGGGAATGCGATCCTCAATTGTCTGACCCGGCGGGTTAGGCGGTTGACCCGGTCCTCCCCCTGGGGCGGCTCCCGCCCCCGGGGTTCGCGGAGTATCGAACAGGCGGGTCGGGTTGAGATCATGAGGCAGGCGACCTTGGTGTCTCCGTTGATGGACGGCGTCGGATGCACGTTGGTGTCTTTCGAGCCGCCGGTTGTCAGTATTTAAGCGAATCCTCTTGGCCGCAATTTGAGCTTGCCGAGTTTCGATCCTGGCGGACTCCACCTCGGCATCCCGATGAGCCTTTGCCGCTGCCTCTCTGAGTTTCGCCAGCTCCACGTTTATCTCCTCCTGATTTTCTGGCATGAGGGGAGTCACCATCAGCCTTGTGATTTCCGCCGCTAACTCCACCAGGACAGCGGTCGGGCTTCTAGACGTCTCGCCGGTTCCATCGCCTCCTGTAGGGTTTTGTGAGGGTTGAGTCGCCCCCGCCATATAAATGGTGATCTGGCGGCGGGTTCGGTCAAGGACTTCGGGGTCCATGGCCAGCGACAAGCACCCAAGACAATCCCCATGTAGAGACCGGATTGAATCTGAATCGCCCATGGATGATTCGTCATCAGTGTTGACTGGTGTGGTTTCCTGGGACGCCGAGCATTCTGGCTCCTCCGATCCCTGCGTGAACCCAACAAAGACCGGGCGAGTCAGATTTGGCGTCACTACTGGGCGGACGTACCTGGTCGGCTCGACGATGTCGGTGGAGATGTCCGGCTCAGGCACGGATGATCCGATCATGCCGATGAAGATATTGATCTTGCCGAAGGGGACCCTGTAACCAGATTCGATGGAATCCGCCTCGGGCCCCCATTGCCGGTTGTCGATGTAGGTCTTCCCGCGGCGACTCCGGGTCATGAGCCCCGTCGCGTAACTCCCAAACCCTGGTAGGGCTCCCTTTGAGAACTCAACTCCACCATGTGTAGGCCCCACGGTGGGCGCCAACTGTCGTGGTTTTGTCACGGCAGATGTCCTCGTGAAAGGACTTAGTACAGGAGCCATCGCACCTTGGTGGCGACTCAAAGGGTTGAGCAGGAGAGACACGGCGGTTTACCCAGGTTCAGACCCTCGTGAGGAGGTAAGAGCCTACGTCCTGCTTTGAGTTGTATTGATGTAGTTTCGATTACAAGGAGGGCGTAAGTCGCCAAACCTAGCACTCGATGATTTCTAACCTCCCCCTGCTTCCCTGGGACTCGCCTTTATATACAGGTCGAATCCCTAGGGTTTACAAGGGTACTTTCCTTCCTACAAACCGTGACCTCTACGATCTCCAAGTCGCCATCTTCCAAAGCTTGGAGACCTTCCGGAGATTACAAACCGCCACACGACTTTCGGCCTTGCCAGGCCAAGGCCCGAATCACGTTCGGATGAATCGCCTGATTCGGTGACCCGGCCCAAGTAGGGCGGGTTATTAACACGTAATATCCCCAACAGAATACCTTGTTGAAAACCACTTGTCAGATCCTTCTCTCCTCGTTGGGTTCGACACTGTTACTTATCGAAAGGACTATGATAGATCCCCTATACTTGTGGGTCATCAATGATCTACTCCTGTAGGGCTCCACCCGAGCTCTGCAAAAATCCAATCTAGAGGTAAAAGTATGTGGAATAGGCTAGAGTTGCACGTGGCAAAGTTGTGTCTCAAAAGCCCTAAACACCACTACATATAGGAGGAAGGGGAGGGGCTAGACTTGAGGGACAAGGCCCTCAAGGTGCGCCGGACGCCAGGAGGAGGAGGACTCCTCCTCCAGTTCGGTTTGGGAAAGAGGAGTCCTCCTCTTCCTTCCCACCTCCCTCTTTCCTTTTATTTTTATTTTTCCTTTGGTATTTTCTTATGTGGCGCCATAGACCTCTTGGGCTCACTCCACCAGCCCACTAGGGACTTGGTGCGCCACCCTAGGGCCTTGGGCTCACTCCCGGGTGGGTGGGCCCCTCCCGGTAAATTTTACGTCTCCAACGTATCTATAATTTTTGATGGTTTCATGCTATTATCTTGTCAAACTTTGGATGTTATGCATGCCTTTTATATATATTTTTGGACTAACTTATTAACTCAGTGCCAAGTGTCAGTTCCTGTTTTTTCCATGTTTTTACCCCTTTCAGAAGAGATTTTGAAACAAAGTCCAAACGGAAGAAAATCCATGAAAAGATTTTTTCCGGAATGGAAGAAGATCGGGAAGCTTGAGAGCCAAGGCAGGGGAGCCTCAGGGGGCCCCACAAGCCCCCACCCTGCGGCCAGGGGGAGGCCGCGGCCCATAGGCTTGTGGGCCAACAAGGCGCTATCTGCCCTAGGGGTTGCGCCTATAAATTCCCTAAAAATCGCAAAAAAAATCAGGAGATCATCGAAATTATTGTTCCGCCGCCGCAACCTTCTGTCTCCGCAAGATCCCATCTGGGGCACGTTCTGGTGCCCTGCCGGAGGGGAGATTCAGATACGGAGGGCTTCTTCATCAACACCATGACCTCTCCGATGATGCGTGAGTAGTTCACCATAGACCTACGGGTCCATAGCTAGTAACTAGAAGGCTTCTTCTCTCTCTTGGATCTTCAATACAAAGTTCTATATGATCTTCATGGAGATCTATCTGATGTAATCTTCTTTTGCGGTGTGTTTGTCAAGATCCGATGAATTGTGGATTTATGATCAGATTATCGATGAATCTTATTTGAGTTTCTTCTGATCTCTCTTATGCATGATTTCATATCCTTGTAATCCTCTTCGAGTTGTGGGTTTTGTATGGCCAACTAGATCTATGATTCTTGCAATGGGAGAAGTGCTTGGTTTTGGGTTCATACCGTGCGGTGACCTCACCCAGTGGCAGAAGGGGTAGCGAGGCACGCATCATGTTGTTGCCATCAAGGGTAAAAAGATGGGGTTTTCATTATTGGTTTGAGATTATCCCTCTACATCATGTCATCTTGCTTAAGGCGTTACTCTGTTCGTCATGAACTCAATACACTAGATGCATGCTGGATAGCGGTCGATGTGTGGAGAAATAGTAGTAGATGCAGAAAATATCGGTCTACTTGTCTTGGACGTGATGCCTATATGTATGATCATTGCCTTAGATATCGTCATGACTTTGCGCGGTTCTATCAATTGCTCGACAGTAATTTGTTCACCCACCGTGATATTTGCTATTTTGAGAGAAGCCTCTAGTGAACACTATGGCCCCTAGGGTCTACTCCACACCATATTTTCAGCCTTATACTTTTTACTTCGTTGCTCTTTCCGCCTTCAAATCTCAGTTTGCAAACAATCTTGAAGGGATTGACAACCCCTTTGAAGCGTTGGGTGCAAGCTTATTTGTGTTTGTGCAGGTACTCTAGACTTGACGAGACCCTCCTTCTGGATCGATACCTTGGTTCTCAAACTGAGGGAAATACTTACTGCTCATGTGTTGCATCACCCTTTCCTCTTGAAGGGAAAAACCAACGCAAGCCCAGTCTCCCTCAACGTGTCAATTTCTAGCGCTGTTGTTTGAGAAGTAGCAGAAGGATTTCTGGCACCGTTGCCGGGGAGGATCAAGTCAAGAACTCATCCAAGTAGGTGTCGAAAACTCATCTCTTACATTTACTTTGTTTGTCAGTTGCCTCTCGTTTTCCTCTCCCCCACTTCACCAATTTGCCTTTTTTCGTTCGCCTTTTCGTTCACCCTTTTTTCTCGCCTGCTTTCTGTTCGCTTGTGTGCCATGTGCCTTCAAAATGCTTGCATCTTCGCTTGCTGAAAATCTAGTGATATGGATCCTCATCCACTTGCTAATCTCTTTAAGAGATCCAATTATTTTGATCCAATTGCTAGTAAGTTAAGTGCACTTGACTATCTTTATGGAGTTTTGCTTGAGATGCGTGAATCTGGAAATTGTGAGGAAGAAACTTATGAAGTGATTCACGAGGGCTCCTTGAATGAAAAGCATGATTGCAATGATTTCATTATAAATTCTATTAATGACAATCATGCTAAAAATATGCAAAACCCTAAGCTTGGGGATGCTAGTTTTGCTATGTCCACTACTTGTTGCAATGATATTTGCAATAATACTGAAAGTGGGTTTGGAGAAGTCGTGACTTTAGTTGATGATAATCCCACTATTTTTGAAGAGCGTCAACTTTGCATGCATGTGGATCATGAAAAGGATATCCTTTGTGATAGCTATTTTGTTGATTTTGATTATGATCCCACATGTAATTGCTATGAGAGAGGAAAATAGTGTGGTAGAAACTATGGCAACTATTGTTGTGTGGAGATTGCTATTGTCTCTTTCTTCTTCCTTGCATGTGGCAACTATTGGTTGTCTTGACAATCTGTTTTCCAATAAAATGCCTATGCATAGGAAGTATGTTAGACTTAGATGTGATTTTCACATGCTTTATGATGCTCTCGTTGTGCTTCAATTCTTGTCTTTTGTGTGAGCATCATTGAATTATCAATGCCTAGCTAAGGGCGTCAAACAATAGCGCT
Source organism: Hordeum vulgare subsp. vulgare (assembly GCF_904849725.1). Lineage (NCBI taxonomy): Eukaryota > Viridiplantae > Streptophyta > Magnoliopsida > Poales > Poaceae > Hordeum > Hordeum vulgare. The sequence continues at coordinate 563,094,822 of NC_058520.1, forward strand.
TGTTGGGAGGCAACCCAATGAATTTATTTATTTTTTCTTCTGTTTTGTTGCGTCCACACTTTCATAATTCTGTTGTGATTTTGTTTTTTGTGTTTCTTTTTGTGTTTGAGCCAAGAAAAACCTTTATGACTACTCTCGGTAATGGTTGTTTGATCCTGCTGGAAAAAGACACAAACTTTTTGCTCACGAGATGATTTTTCATTTTTATTCAGAAAGAGCTTTTGAGTTGATTCTTTTTGCTGCTGGTAGATATTCTTTTTGCCCAGGCCGTCGTAAGTTTTCAGATTTTTTGAGGTACCAGAAGTATACGAAGTATACAGATTGCTACAGACTGGTCTATTTTTGACAGATTCTGTTTTTGTTGAGTTGGTTGCTTGTTTTGATGAAACTATGGTTAGTATCAGGGGGTACTAGCCATAGAAAAGTGAGAATACAGTAGACCAACGTCAATATAGATAGAATTCAAGTTTGCTACAGTACCAAAATCAGTGGTAGTTTGTTTTCTTGTGCTAATGTTATCACGAGTTTCTGTTTAAGTTTTGTGTTGTGAAGTTTTCAAGTTTTGGGTGATGTTCTCATGGACGATGAGATAAGGAGTCGAAAGAGCTCAAGCTTGGGGATTCCCAAGGCATCTCAAGCCAAATTCAAGGACACCAAAAAGTCTAAGCTTGGGGATGCCCCGAGAAGGCATCCCCTCTTTCGTCTTCAATCCATCGGTAACATTACTTGGAGCTATATTTTTATTCACCACATGATATGTGTTTTGCTTGGAGCGTCTTGTATCTTAGGAGTCTTTTATTTTTGTTGTGTCACAATAATCCTTGCTGAACACCTTTTTGAGAGAGACAGAGACATGCACTCATCGTGATTTTGCTAGAATGCTCATAGTGTTTCACTTATATCTTTTGAGCTAGATACTTGTGCTCTTGTGCTTTACTTATATCTTTAGAGCACGGCGGTGCGTGATTTGGTAGTTGTCTTATGCTATGAAAGTAGTCCCAAAGGTGATAGATACCCAAAGAGGATGCAAAAAACCTCCATCTTCATGTGCATTGAATAGAAAGAGAAGTTTTGATTCCTCTCAATTAGTTTTGAGACGTGGATTCGGTAATATTAAGAGCTATGTTAGTAGGGTGTTGTGAATCTAGAAATACTTGTGTTGAAGTTAGTGATTCCCATAGCATGCACGTATGGTGAACCGCTATTTTAGGAAATCGGAGCATAATTGAACTATTGATTTTCATCATTTGTGTTGAGCTCGGGATCGCGCGATGGTTAACACCTACCAACCCTTCCCCTCAGAGTATGCATTTAGCACTTTGTTTCGATTACTAATAAAAACTTTCGCAACAAGTATGTCAGTTATTCATGACTAATGTGAGTCCATGGTATAGATGCACTTTCACCTCCCACCATTACTAGCCTCTCTAGTGCCGCGCAATTCTCGTCGGTGCACAAACCCACCAAATTCCTTCCTCAAAACAGCCACCATACCTACCTACTATGGCATTTTCATAGTCGTTCCGAGATATATTGCCATGCAACTCCCACCGTTCCATCTCATGACTTGTGTCGTCACTCTCATATTGCCATTGCATGATCATAAGATAGCTAGCGAGATGTTTCAACATCATACGCCATGCTAGATCGTTGCACATCCCGGTACACTACTGGAGGCATTTCCTATGGAGTCATCATCATCATTTTGAGCTGTGAGTAAACAAGAGTGTGTTGATCATCATTATTAGAGCATTGTCCCATGTGAGGAAAAAAGAAAAAGAAAAAGGCCAAAGAGCCCAAGAATATAAAAAAGAAAAAAGAGGCCTAAGATCCCAAATGAAAAAAAAGAGAAAAAGAGAGAAGGGACAATGCTACTATCTTTTTCAACACTTGTGCTTCATGATAGCACCATGTTCTTCATGATTGAGAGCTTCTTGCTTTGTCACTACCATATGCTAGTGGGAATCTTCATTATATAACTTGGCTTGTATATTCAATGATGGGCTTCCTCAAAATTGCCCTAGGTCTTCGTGAGCAAGCAAGTTGGATGCACACCAACTAGTTCTCCTTTTGAGCTTCCACATACTTATAGCTCTAGTGCATCTCTTGTATGGCAATCCCTACTCATTCACATTGATATATATTAATGGGCATCTCCATAACCCTTTGATATGCCAAGTTAATGTGATCATCTTCTCCTTTTTGTCTCACGACCACCACCACACTCTATTCCACCTATAGTGCTATATCCATGGCTCGCGCTCATGTATTGCGTGATAGTTATAAAAAGTTTGAGAAAGTAAGAGTGCGAAAACAATTACTTGGCCAATACCGGGGTTGTGCATGATTTACATTAGTTGTGTGAGGATGATGGAGCATAGCCAGACTATATGATTTTGTAGGGATAACTTTCATTGGCCTTGTTATTTTCAAAGTTCATGATTACCTTGCTAGTTTGCTTGAAGTATTATCGTTTTCATGTCAATAGAAAACTATTGTTTCGAATCTTACGGATCTGAACATTCATGTCACGTGAAAGATGTTGCAAAGGACAACTATGCTAGGTAGCATTCCACATCAAAAATTCATTCTTTATCGCATCCCTACTCGAGGACGAGCAGGAGTTAAGCTTGGGCATGCTTGATACATGTCCAACGTATCTATAATTTTTTATGGTTTCATGCTATTATCTTGTCAAACTTTGGATGTTATGCATGCCTTTTATATATTTTTTGGGACTAACTTATTAACTCAGTGCCAAGTGTCAGTTCCTGTTTTTTCCATGTTTTTGACCCCTTTCACAGGAGATTTTGAAATGGAGTCCGAACGGAATAAAATCCCCGAAAAGATTTTTACCGAAACGGAAGAAGATCGGGAAGCTTGAGAGCCAAGGCAGGGGAGGCTCAGGGGCTCCCACAAGCCCCCACCCCGCGGCCAGGGGGAGGCTGCGGCCCACAGGCTTGTGGCCCCCCTAGGCACCCTTTGCCCTAGGGGTTGCGCCTATAAATTCCCTAAAAATCCCAAAAAATCAGGAGATCATCGAAATTACTTTTCCACCGCCGCAAGCTTCTGTCTCCGCAAGATCCCATCTGGGCATGTTCCGGTGCCCTGTCGGAGGGGAGATTCGGATACGGAGGGCTTCTTCATCAACACCATGACCTCTCCGATGATGCGTTAGTAGTTCACCATAGACCTACGGATCCATAGCTAGTAACTAGATGGCTTCTTCTCTCTCTTGGATCTTCAATACAAAGTTCTCCATGATCTTCATGGAGATCTATCCGATGTAATCTTCTTTTGCGGTGTGTTTGTCGAGATCCGATGAATTGTGGATTTATGATCAGATTATCTATAAATCTTATTTGAGTTTCTTCTGGTCTCTCTTATGCATGATTTCATATCCTTGTAATTCTCTTCGAGTTGTGGGTTTTGTCTGGCCAACTAGATCTATGATTCTTGCAATGGGAGAAGTGCTTGGTTTTGGGTTCATACCGTGCGGTGACCTCACCCAGTGACAGAAGGGGTAGTGAGGCACGCATCGTGTTGTTGCCATCAAGGGTAAAAAGATGGGGTTTTCATCATTGGTTTGAGATTATCCCTCTACATCATGTCATCTTGCTTAAGGCGTTACTCTGTTCGTCATGAACTCAATACACTAGATGCATGCTGGATAGCGGTCGATGTGTGGAGTAATAGTAGTAGATGCAGAAAGTATCGGTCTGCTTGTCTCGGACGTGATGCCTATATGTATGATCATTGCCTTAGATATCGTCATGACTTTGTGCGGTTCTATCAATTGCTCGACAGTAATTTGTTCACCCACCGTGATATTTGCTATCTTGAGAGAAGCCTCTAGTGAATGCTATGGCCCCCAGGGTCTACTCCACACCATATTTTCAGCCTTACACTTTTTACTTCGTTGCACTTTCCGCCTTCAGATCTCACTTTGCAAACAATCTTGAAGGGATTGACAACCCCTTTGAAGCATTGGGTGCAAGCTTGTTTGTGTTTGCGCAGGTACTATGGACTTGACGAGACCCTCCTTCTGGATCGATACCTTGGTTCCCAAACTGAGGGAAATACTTACTGCTCCTGTGCTGCATCACCCTTTCCTCTTCAAGAGAAAAACCAACGCAAGCCCAGTCTCCGTCAACGTGTCAATTTTTGGCGCTGTTGTTTGAGAAGTAGCAGTAAACACTTGGAACCCATTCGTCACTCCGGGTACACTCCCGGAATTGCCCGAAACTTTCCGGTGACCAAATGAAACCATCCTATATATCAATCTTTGTTCCCGGACCATTCTGGAAAACCTCGTGGCGTCTGTGATCTCATCCGGGACTCCGAATAACATTCAGTAACCACACATATAACTCAACTATACTAAAACATCATCGAACATTAAGTGTGCAGACCCTGCGGGTTCGAGAACTATGTAGACATGACCCGAGGCACTCCTCGGTCAATACCAATAGCGGGACCTGGATGCCCATATTGGATCCTACATATTCTCCGAAGATCTTATCGGTTGAACCTCAGCGTCAAGGATTCATATAATCCTGTATGTCATTCCCTTTGTCCTTCGGTATGTTACTTGCCTGAGATTCGATCCTCAGTATCCGCATACCTATTTCAATCTCAGTACCGGCAAGTCTCTTTACTCGTTCCGTAATACAAGATCCCGTGACTTACACTTAGTCACATTGCTTTCAAGGCTTGTGTGTGATGTTTTATTACCGAGTGGGCCCCAAGATACCTCTCCGTCACACGGAGTGACAAATCCCAGCCTTGATCCATACTAACTCAACAAACACCTTCGGAGATACCTGTAGAGCACCTTTATAGTCACCTAGTTACGTTGCGACGGTTGATGCACACAAGGTATTCCTCCGGTGTCAGTGAGTTATATGATCTCACGGTCATAGGAACAAATACTTGACACGCAGAAAACAATAGCAATAAAACGACACGATCAATATGCTACGTTCATAGTTTGGGTCTAGTCCATCACATGATTCTCCTAATGATGTGATCCAGTTATTAAGTGACAACACTTGCATATAGTCAGAAAACCTTAACTATCATTGATCAACTGGCTAACCAACTAGAGGCTTGCTAGGGACATTGTTTTGTCTATGTATCCACACATGTATCTATGTTTTCATTCAATACAATTATACCATGGATAATAAACGATTATCTTTAAACAGGAAATATAATGATAACTATTTATCATTGCCTCTAGGGCATATTTCCAACAGTCTCCCACTTGCACTAGAGTCAATAATCTAGTCATCACATCGCCATGCGATTTACATTGTAATAAATCTAACACCCATACAGTTCTGGTTTTGCCCATGGAAGAGGTTTAGTCAGCGGGTCTGCTACATTCAGATCCGTGTGCACTTTGCAAATATTCACGTCCTCTTCTTCGATGTAGTCGGAGATGAGGTTGAAGCGTCGTTTGATGTGTCTGGTCTTCTTGTGAAACATTGGTTCCTTTGCTAAGGCAATGGCACCAGTGTTGTCACAGAACAGAGTTATTGGACTTAGTGCGCTCGACACAACTCCAAGATCCGTCATGAACTCCTTCATCCTTTGCTGCCTCCGAGGCAGCCATGTACTCCGCTTCACATGTAGAATCTACTACGATGCTTCGCTTGGAACTGCACCAGCTTAGCGCACCCCCATTAAGTATAAATGTGTATCCGGTTTGCAACTTAGAGTCATCCGGATTGGTGTCAAAGATTGCGTCGACGTAACCCTTTACGACGAGCTCTTCGTCACCTCTATAAACGAGAAACATTTCCTTAGTCCTTTTCAGGTACTTTAGAATATCCTTGACCGCCGTCCAGTGATCCACTCCTGTATTACTCTAAAACATGCCTGCCATACTTATGGCCAAGCTGACGTCTGGCCTAGTGCACAACATTGCATACATGATAGAACCTATGGCTGAAGCATAGGGGACAGAACTCATTTGTTCTCTATCTTCCGCAGTTGCTGGGCACTGAGTCTTACTCAATTTTATACCTTGTAACACTGGCAAGAACCCTTTCTTGGACTGATCCATTTTGAACGTCTTCAAAACTATATCAAGGTATGTTCTTTGTGAAAGTCCTGTCACGCGTCTATATCTATCCCTATAGATCTTAATGCCTAGAATGTAAGCAGCTTCTCCTAGGTCCTTCTGTTGGAAATATGCCCTAGAGGCAATAATAAATTAGTTATTATTATATTTCTTAGTTCATGATAATCGTTTATTATCCATGCTATAATTGTATTGATTGGAAACACAATACTTGTGTGGATACATAGACAAAACACTGTCCCTAGTAAGCCTCTAGTTGACTAGCTCGTTGATCAAAGATGGTCAAGGTTTCCTGGCCATAGGCAAGTGTTGTCACTTGATAATGGGATCACATCATTAGGAGAATCATGTGATGGACTAGACCCAAACTAATAGACGTAGCATGTTGATCGTGTCATTTTGTTGCTACTGTTTTCTGCGTGTCAAGTATTTGTTCCTATGACCATGAGATCATATAACTCACGGACACCGGAGGAATGCTTTGTGTGTATCAAACGTCGCAACGTAACTGGGTGACTATAAAGATGCTCTACAGGTATCTCCGAAGGTGTTCGTTGAGTTAGTATGGATCGAGACTTGGATTTGTCACTCCGTGTGACGGAGAGGTATCTCGGGGCCCACTCGGTAATACAACATCACACACAAGCCTTGCAAGCAATGTGACTTAGTGTAAGTTACGGGATCTTGTATTACGAAACGAGTAAAGAGACTTGCTGGTAAACGAGATTGAAATAGGTATGTGGATACTGACGATCGAATCTCGGGCAAGTAACATGCCGAAGGACAAAGGGAATGACATACGGGATTATATGAATCCTTGGCACTGAGGTTCAAACGATAAGATCTTCGTAGAATATGTAGGATCCAATATGGGCATCCAGGTCCCGCTATTGGATATTGACCGAGGAGTCTCTCGGGTCATGTCTACATAGTTCTCGAACTCGCAGGGTCTGCACACTTAAGGTTCGACGTTGTTTTATGCGTATTTGAGTTATATGGTTGGTTACCGAATGTTGTTCGGAGTCCCGGATGAGATCACGGACGTCACGAGGGTTTCCGGAATGGTCCGGAAACGAAGATTGATATATAGGATGACCTCATTTGACTACCGGAAGGTTTTCGGAGTTACCGGGAATGTACCGGGAATGACGAATGGGTTCCGGGAGTTCACCAGGGGGGGCAACCCACCCCGGGGAAGCCCATAGGCCTTGGGGGAGACACACCAGCCCTTAGTGGGCTGGTGGGACAGCCCACAAGTGCCCTATGCGCCAAGGAGAAGAAAATCAAGAGAGAAAGAAAAAAAAAGGAGGAGGTGGGAAGGAAGGGGGACTCCCTCCCACCAAACCTAGTCCAACTCGGTTTGGGGGGGGAGAGTCCTCCCCCTTGGACTCGGCCGACCCCCTTGGGGCTCCTTGAGCCCCAAGGCAGGGCCCCCTCCCTCCCACCTATATATACGGAGGTTTTAGGGCTGATTTGAGACGACTTTTCCACGGCAGCCCGACCACATACCTCCACGGTTTTTCCTCTAGATCGCGTTTCTGCGGAGCTCGGGCGGAGCCCTGCTAAGACAAGGTCATCACCAACCTCCGGAGCGCCGTCACGCTGCCGGAGAACTCTTCTACCTCTCCGTCTCTCTTGCTGGATTAAGAAGGCCGAGATCATCGTCGAGCTGTACGTGTGCTGAACGCGGAGGTGTCGTCCGTTCGGTACTAGATCGTGGGACTGATCGCGGGATTGTTCGCGGGGCGGATCGAGGGACGTGAGGACGTTCCACTACATCAACCGCGTTCTCTAAACGCTTCTGCTGTACGATCTACAAGGGTACGTAGATCATTCATCCCCTCTCGTAGATGGACATCACCATGATAGGTCTTCGTGCGCGTAGGAAAATTTTTGTTTCCCATGCGACGTTCCCCAACAGTGGCATCATGAGCTAGGTTCATGCGTAGATGTCTTCTCGAGTAGAACACAAAAGTTTTTTTGGGCGGTGATGTGCGTTTTGCTGCCCTCCTTAGTCTTTTCTTGATTCCGCGGTATTGTTGGATTGAACCGGCTTGGACCGACATTACTCGTACGCTTACGAGAGACTGGTTTCATCGTTACGAGTAACCCCATTTGCTCAAAGATGACTGGCAAGTGAAGGTTTCTCCAACTTTAGTTGAATCGGATTTGACCGAGGAGGTCCTTGGATGAGGTTAAATAGCAACTCATATATCTCCGTTGTGGTGTTTGCGTAAGTAAGATACGATCCTACTAGATGCCCTTGGTCACCACGTAAAACATGCAACAACAAAATTAGAGGACGTCTAACTTGTTTTTGCAGGGTATGCTTGTGACGTGATATGGCCAACGATGTGATGTGATATATTGGATGTATGAGATGATCATGTTGTAATAGAAATATCGACTTGCACGTCGATGGTACGGCAACCGGCAGGAGCCATAGGGTTGTCTTTATACTAACGTTTGTGCTTGCAGATGCGTTTACTATTTTGCTAGGATGTAGCTTTAGTAGTAATAGCATAAGTAGCACGACAACCCCGATGGCAACACGTTGATGGATGATCATGGTGTGGCGCCGGTAACAAGAAGATCGTGCCGGTGCTTTGGTGAGGGAGATCAAGAAGCACGTGATGATGGCCATATCATGTCACTTATGAATTGCATGTGATGTTAATCCTTTTTGCACCTTATATTGCTTAGAACGACGGTAGCATTATGAGGTGATCTCTCACTAAAATTTCAAGACGAAATTGTGTTCTCCCCGACTGTGCACCGTTGCTACAGTTCGTCGTTTCGAGACACCACGTGATGATCGGGTGTGATAGACTCAACGTTCACATACAACGGGTGCAAAACAGTTGTGCACGCAGAACACTCGGGTTAAGCTTGACGAGCCTAGCATGTGCAGACATGGCCTCGGAACACATGAGACCGAAAGGTCGAGCATGAATCATATAGTTGATATGATTAGCATAGAGATGCTTACCACTGAAACTATTCTCGACTCACGTGATGATCGGACTTGAGATAGTGGATTTGGATCATGTACCACTCAAATGACTAGAGAGATGTACTTTTTGAGTGGGAGTTCTTAAGTAATATGATTAATTGAACTAATTATCATGAACATAGTCTAATGGTCTTTGCGAATTACGATGTAGCTTGCGCTATAGCTCTACTGTTTTTATATGTTCCTAGAGAAAATTTAGTTGAAAATTGATAGTAGCAAACTTTGCAGACTAAGTCTGTAAAACCGAGGATTGTCCTCGTTGCTGCGCAGAAGGCTTATGTCCTTAATGCACCACTCGGTGTGCTGCACCTCGAGCGTCATCTGTGGATGTTGTGAACATCCGACATATACGTTTTTGATGACTACACGATAGTTCAGTGCAAAATACTTAATGGCTTAGAAGCAAGGCACCGAAAACGTTTTGAAACGTCGCGGAACATAAGTGATGTTCTAAAGAGATGAAATTGTGATTTCATGCTTGTGCCCTTGTTAAGAGGTACAAGACCTCCGACAAGATTCTTTGTCCACAAAGTAAAGGAGAAAGGCTCAATCGTTGAGCGTGTGCTCAGATTATCTGAGTACGACAATCAATTGAATCAAGTGGGAGTTAATCTTCCAGATGAGATAGTGATGGTTCTCCAAAGTCACTGCCACCAAGCTGTGAGAGCTTCGTGATGAACTATAACATATCAAGGATAGATACAATGATCCTTGAGCGATTCGCGATGTTTGACATTGCGAAAGTAGAAATCAAGAAGGAGCATCAATAGTTGATGGTTAGTAAAACCACTAAGTTTCAAGAAAGGCGAGGGCTAGAAGGGATACTTCGTGAAACGGCAAAACAGTTGCTGCGCTAATGAAGAGACCCAAGATTAAACCCAAACCCGAGACTAAGTGCTTCTGTAATGAGGGGAACAGTCACTAAGGCGGAGCAACTCTAGATACTTGGTAGATAAGTGGGCTGGCAAAAGTCGAAAGAAGTATATTTTATATACATGATGTTGATGTGTACTTTACTAGTACTCCTAGTAGCATGAGGGTATTGGATACCGGTTCGGTTGCTAAGTGATTAGTAACACGAAATGAAATCTACGGCATAAACGGAGACTAGCTAAAGGCGAGGTGACGATACGTGTTGGAAGTGTTTCCAAGGTTGATATGATCAAACGTCGCACGCTCCCTCTACCATCGGGATTGGTGTTAAATCTAAATAATCGTTATTTGGTGCTTGCGTTAAGCATGAACATGATTGGATCGTGTTTATTGCAATACGATTATTCATTTAAAGAGAATAATGGTTACTCTATTTACTTGAATAATCACCTTCAATGGTTTATTGAATCTCGATCGTAGTGTTACACATGTTCATGATATTGGTGCCAAAAGATACGAGTTAATGATGATAGTACCACTTACTTGTGGCACTGCCGCTTGAGTCATGTTAGTATAAATTGCATGAAGAGGCTCCATGCTGATGGATCTTTGTACTCACCTGATTTCGAATCACTAGTGACATGCAAATCATACCACATGAGCAAAGCCTTGTTTTCATTGAGATGAAACAAGATAGTAACTTGTTGGAAGTGATACATTTTGATGTATGCAGTCCAATGGGTGCTGAGGCACGCAGTGGATATCATTATGTTCTTACTTCAATGATGATTTGAGTAGATACTAGAGTATTTACTTAATGAATCACAAGTCTGAAATATTGAAAAGTTCAATTCTGTTTCGGAGTGAAGTTCGTCGTAACAAGAGGATAAACTGTCTACGATATGATCATAGAAATGAATATCTGAGTTACGAGTTTTGGTACGCAGTTAAGACAATGTGGAAATTGTTTCGCAGTTCATGCCACCTGGAACATCATAGTGGGATGATGTATCTGAACATCATAGTCACGCACTATTTGGTACGGTGCACACTAAGATGTCTCTTATTAAATTACCACTATCGTTTATGGGTTATGCATTAGAGACAACCGCATTCACTTTAAATAGGGCACCACGTATTTCCGTTGAGATGACACAGTATAGACTGAGGTTTAGAGAAATCTAAACTGTCGTTTCTTGAAAGTTTGGGGCTTCGACACTTATGTGAAAAAGTTTCAGTCTGATAAGCTCGAACCCAAAGCGGATAAATGCATCTTCATAGGATATCCAAAACAGTTGGGTACATCTCCTATCTCAGATCCGAAAGCAAAGTGTTTGTTTCTAGAAACGGATCCTTTCTCGAGGAAAGGTTTTTATCAAAAGAATTGAGTGGGAGGGTAGTAGAACTTGATGAGGTTATTGAACCATCACTTCAACCAGTGTGTAGCAGGGCGCAGGAAGTTGTTCCTGTGGCGCCTACACCAATTGAAGTGGAAGCTGATGATGGTGATCATTGAGCTTCGAATCAAGTTACTACAAACCTCGTAGGTCGACAAGGTCGCGTACTGCTGCAGAGTAGTACGGTAACCCTGTCTTGGAGGTCATGTTGTTGAGCAACAGTGAACCTACGAGTTATGAAGAAAGGATGGTGGGCCCAGATTCCGACAAATGGCTGGAAGCCATGAAATCCGAGAGAGGATCCATGGATGAAAACAAAGTGTAGACTTTGGAAGAATTACTTGATGGTCATAGGACTATTGAGTAAAGATGGATCTTTAAAGGAAAACAGACGATGATGGTGACAAGTCACTATTAAGAAAAGGTCGACTTGTCGCAAAGATGTTTTCGACAAGATCAAACAGTTGACTATGATGAGACTTTCACACTCATAGCGATGCTAAAGGTCTGTTAGAATTATGTTAGTTGTTGATGCATTATTTATGAAATATTGCACGTAGGATGTCAAAACATTGTTTCCTCGACGGTTTCCTTGAGCAAACATTGTATGTGATACAACCAGGAGGTTTTGTCGATCCTAAAGATACTAGCAAGTATGCAAGCTCCAGCGATCCTTCAATGGACCGGTGCAAGCATCTCGGAGTTGGAATATACATACTTTGATGAGATGATCAAAGATTTTGGGTTTGTACAAGGTTTATGAGAAACTTGTATTTCCAAAGAAGTGAGTGGGAGCACTATAGAATTTCTGATAGGTATATGTAGTTGACATATTGTGGATCAGAAGTAATGTAGAATTTCTGTAAAGCATACAAGGTTGTTTGAAAAAGTTTTCAAAGGAATACCTAGATTGCGCTACTTGAACGTTGAGCATCAAAGATCTATGGAGATAGATCAAAAGCGCTTAATAGAAGTTTCAACAAGATGCATGCCTTGACAAGTTTTTGAAGGAGTTCAAAATAGATCAGTAAAGAAGGAGTTCTTGGTTGCGTTGTAAGGTGTGAATTTGAGTAAGACTCAAAACCCGACCACGGCAGAATAAAGAGAATAGACGAAGGTCGTCTTCTATGCCTTAGCCGTAGAATCTAAAGTATGCCATGCTGTGTTCCGCACCTGATGTGTGCCTTGACTCAAAGTCTGTTGAGAGGTACAGAGAGTGATCCATGATTGAATCACTAGCAGCGGTCAAAATTTATCCTTAGTAACAAATGGACTAAGGAATTTTTCTCGATTATGGAGGTGGTTAAAGAGTTCGTCGTAAAGGGTTACGTCGATGCAAGCTTTGACACTAATCCGAATAACTATGAGTAGTGAAACGGATTCATATAGTAGAGTAGATATTTGGAGCATTTCCGATTAGCACGTAGTAGCAGCATCTATAAGATGACATAAAGATTTGTAAAGAACGCATGGATCTGAAAGTTTCAGAACCGTTGACTAAAACCTCTCTCACGAGCAAGACGTGATCAGACCCCATAACTATATGGGTGTTGGATTCGTTGGAATCACATGGTGATGTGAACTATATTATTGACTCTAGTGCAAGTGGGAGATTGCGTCGACGTAACCCTTTACGACGAGCTCTTCGTCACCTCTATAAACGAGAAACATTTCCTTAGTCCTTTTCAGGTACTTTAGAATATCCTTGACCGCCGTCCAGTGATCCACTCCTGGATTACTCTAAAACATGCCTGCCATACTTATGGCCAAGCTGACGTCTGGCCTAGTGCACAACATTGCATACATGATAGAACCTATGGCTGAAGAATAGGGGACGGAACTCATTTGTTCTCTATCTTCCGCAGTTGCTGGGCACTGAGTCTTACTCAATTTTATACCTTGTAACACTGGCAAGAACCCTTTCTTGGACTGATCCATTTTGAACTTCTTCAAAACTTTATCAAGGTATGTTCTTTGTGAAAGTCCTGTCACGCGTCTATATCTATCCCTATAGATCTTAATGCCTAGAATGTAAGCAGCTTCTCCTAGGTCCTTCTGTTGGAAATATGCCCTAGAGGCAATAATAAATTAGTTATTATTATATTTCTTAGTTCATGATAATCGTTTATTATCCATGCTATAATTGTATTAATTGGAAACACAATACTTGTGTGGATACATAGACAAAACACTGTCCCTAGTAAGCCTCTAGTTGACTAGCTCGTTGATCAAAGATGGTCAAGGTTTCCTGGCCATAGGCAAGTGTTGTCACTTGATAATGGGATCACATCATTAGGAGAATCATGTGATGGACTAGACCCAAACTAATAGACGTAGCATGTTGATCGTGTCATTTTGTTGCTACTGTTTTCTGCGTGTCAAGTATTTGTTCCTATGACCATGAGATCATATAACTCACGGACACCGGAGGAATGCTTTGTGTGTATCAAACGTCACAACGTAACTGGGTGACTATAAAGATGCTCTACAGGTATCTCCGAAGGTGTTCGTTGAGTTAGTATGGATCGAGACTGGGATTTGTCACTCCGTGTGACGGAGAGGTATCTCGGGGCCCACTCGGTAATACAACATCACACACAAGCCTTGCAAGCAATGTGACTTAGTGTAAGTTACGGGATCTTGTATTACGGAACGAGTAAAGAGACTTGCCGGTAAACGAGATTGAAATAGGTATGCGGATACTGACGATCGAATCTCGGGCAAGTAACATGCCGAAGGACAAAGGGAATGACATACGGGATTATATGAATCCTTGGCACTGAGGTTCAAACGATAAGATCTTCGTAGAATATGTAGGATCCAATATGGGCATCTAGGTCCCGCTATTGGATATTGACCGAGGAGTCTCTCGGGTCATGTCTACATAGTTCTCGAACTCGCAGGGTCTGCACACTTAAGGTTCGACGTTGTTTTATGCGTATTTGAGTTATATGGTTGGTTACCGAATGTTGTTCAGAGTCCCGGATGAGATCACGGACGTCACGAGGGTTTCCGGAATGGTCCGGAAACGAAGATTGATATATAGGATGACCTCATTTGACTACCGGAAGGTTTTCGGAGTTACCGGGAATGTACCGGGAATGACGAATGGGTTCCGGGAGTTCACCAGGGGGGCAACCCACCCCGGGGAAGCCCATAGGCCTTGGGGGAGACACACCAGCCCTTAGTGGGCTGGTGGGACAGCCCACAAGTGCCCTATGCGCCAAGGAGAATAAAATCAAGAGAGAAAGAAAAAAACGGAGGAGGTGGGAAGGAAGGGGGACTCCCTCCCACCAAACCTAGTCCAACTCGGTTTGGGGGGGGAGAGTCCTCCCCCTTGGACTCGGCCGACCCCCTTGGGGCTCCTTGAGCCCCAAGGCAGGGCCCCCTCCCTCCCACCTATATATACGGAGGTTTTAGGGCTGATTTGAGACGACTTTTCCACGGCAGCCCGACCACATACCTCCATGGTTTTTCCTCTAGATCGCGTTTCTGCGGAGCTCGGGCGGAGCCCTGCTAAGACAAGGTCATCACCAACCTCCGGAGCGTCGTCACGCTGCCGGAGAACTCTTCTACCTCTCCATCTCTCTTGCTGGATCAAGAAGGCTGAGATCATCGTCGAGCTGTACGTGTGCTGAACGCGGAGGTGCCGTCCGTTCGGTACTAGATCGTGGGACTGATCGCGGGATTGTTCGCGGGGCGGATCGAGGGACGTGAGGACGTTCCACTACATCAACCGCGTTCTCTAAACGCTTCTGTTGTACGATCTACAAGGGTACGTAGATCATTCATCCCCTCTCGTAGATGGACATCACCATGATAGGTCTTCGTGCGCGTAGGAAAATTTTTGTTTCCCATGCGACGTTCCCCAACACCTTCATAGAGAAATTTTTATTCAAGTAATCCTTTACGCTCTCCAAGAACTCCACGTTGTTTTGAATCAGCAATATGTCATCCACATATAATATTAGAAACGTCACAGAGCTCCCACTCACTTTCTTGTAAATACAAGATTCTCCAACCACTTATATAAACCCAAATGCTTTGATCACCTCATCAAAGCACTTATTCCAACTCCAAGATGCTTGCACCAGTCCATAAATGGATCGTTGGAGCTTGCACACTTTGTTAGCATTCTTTGGATCGACAAAATCTTCGGGTTGCATCATATACAACTCTTCCTTAAGAAAACTGTCAAGGAACGCCATTTTGACATCCATCTGCCAGATTTCATAATCAAAAAATGCAGCTATTGCTAACATGATTCAGACAGACTTAAGCATCGCTACCGGTGAGAACGTCTCATCGTAGTCAACTCCTTGAACTTGTGAAAAACTCTTTGCCACAAGTCGAGCTTTATAAACGGTCACGTTATCGTCTTCGTCTGTCTTCTTCTCAAAGATCCATTTGTTATGAATAGCCTTGTGGCCTTCAGGTAGTACTTCCAAAGTCCACACTTTGTTCTCGTACATGGATCCTATCTCGGACTTCATGGCCTCCAGCCATTTGTTGGAATCCGGGCCCACCATTGCTTCTTCATAGTTCGCAGATTCATTGTTGTCTAACAACATAATTGATAAGACATGATTACCGTACTACTCAGGAGCAGTACGTGATCTTGTCGACCTGCGAGGTCCGATAGGAACTTGATCCGAACTTACATGATCATCATCAACAACTTCCTCCTCAACCGGCGTTGCAATGACAGGGGTTTCCCCTTGCCCTGCGCCACCATCTAGAGGGATTAGAGGTTTGACAACCTCATCAAGTTCTATCTTCCTCCCACTCAATTCTTTCGAGAGAAACTCCTTCTCAAGAAAAGCTCTGTTTTTAGCAACACACACTTTGCCCTCGGATTGAGATACAAGGTGTACCCAACTGTCTCCTTTGGGTAACCTATGAAGACGCACTTTTACGCTTTGGGTTCCAGCTTTTTAGGCTGAAGCTTTTTGACATAAGCATCACATCCCCAAACTTTAAGAAACAACAACGTCGGTCTTTTGCCATACCACAGTTTGTATGGTGTCGTCTCAACGGATTTTGATGGTGCCCTATTTAAAGTGAATGCAGCTGTCTCAAATGCATAACCCCAAAACGATAACGGCAAATCGGTAAGAGACATCATAGATCGCACCATTTCCAACAAAGTACGATTACGACGTTCGAACACACCATCACGATGTCGTGTTCCGGGCGGTGTTAACTGTGAAACAATTCCACATTGTCTTAAGTGAGCACCAAACTCGAAACTCAGATATTCACCCCCACGATCAGGCCGTAGGAACTTGATCTTCTTGTTATGATGATTTTCAACTTCACTCTAAAATTGCTTTAACTTCTCAAACGTTTCAGACTTGTGCTTCATCAAGTAGACATAACCATATCTACTCAAATCTTCAGTGAATGTGAGAAAATAACAATATCCGCTGCGTGCCTCTGCTCCCTCTTGAGCATGCGTTGGTTTTTCCCTTGAAGAGGAAAGGATGACGCAACACAGTAGCAGTAAGTATTTCCCTCAGTTTTGAGAACCAAGGTATCAATCCAGTAGGAGAATCAAGCCAAGTGTCCAGAGTACATGCGCAAACACAAACAAGCTTGCACCCAACGCTATAAAGGGGTTGTCAATCCCTTCAAGATTGATTGCAAAGTGAGATCTAAAGGCGGAAAGTGCAACGAAGTAAAAAGTGTAAGGCTGAAAATATGGTGTGAAGTAGACCCGGGGGCCATAGTGTTCACTAGAGGCTTGTCTCAAAATAGCAAATATTACGGTGGGTGAACAAATTATTGTCGAGCAATTGATAGAACCGCGCAAAGTCATGACGATATCTAAGGCAATGATCATACATATAGGCATCATGTCCGAGACAAGTAGACCGATGTTGTCTGCATCTACTACTATTACTCCACACATCGACCACTATCCAGCATGCCTCTAGTGTATTGAGTTCATGACGAACAGAGTAACGCCTTAAGCAAGATGACATGATGTAGAGGGATAAACTCAAACCAATGATGTAAACCCCATCTTTTTACCCTTGATGGCAACAACATGATGCGTGCCTCGCTACTCCTTATGTCACTGGGTGAGGTCACCGCATGGTATGAACCCAAAACCAAGCACTTCTCCCATTGCAAGAATCATAGATCAAGTTGGCCAAACAAAACCCACAACTCGAAGAGAATTAGATATGAAATCATGCATATAAGAGATCAGAAGAAACTCAAATAAGATTCATAGATAATCTGATCATAAGTCCACAATTCATCGGATCTCAACAAACACACCGCAAAAGAAGATTACATCGGATAGATCTCCATGAAGATCATGGAGAACTTTGTATTGAGGATCCAAGAGAGAGAAGAAGCCATCTAGCTACTAGCTATGGACCCGAAGGTCTATGGTGAACTACTCACGCATCATCGGAGAGGCCATGGTGTTAATGAAGAAGCCCTCCGTATACGAATCCCCCTCCGGCAGGGCACCAGAACGTGCCCCAGATGGGATCTTGCGGAGACACAAGCTTGCGGCAGCAGAAAATTATTTTCGTGGATCTCTGTGGTAGTTTTGGATTTTTCGGGAATTTATAGGCGGAAGAGGTAGGGCAGACGAGCCACACGGGGCCCACAAGCCTGCTAGGCGCGGCCCCCCTGGCCGCGGCTAGGGGGCTTGTGGCCTCCCCTAGTGGCCTCTGCCTTGGTTCTCAGGCCCCCAGCGTATCTTCTGCTCCAGAAAAAATCTTTTTGGAAGTTTTATTCCGTTTGGACTCCGTTTAATATTCTCCTCTGGAAAGGGTCAAAAACACGGAAAAAACAGGAACTGGCACTTGACACTGAGTTAATAAGTTAGTCCCAAAGAATATATAAAAGGCATACAAAACATCCAAAGTTTGACAAGATAATAGCATGGAACCATAAAAAATTATAGATACGTTGGAGACGTATCAAGCATCCCCAAGCTTAACTCCTGCTCGTTCTCGAGTAGCGAAGTGATAAAGACTGAATTTTTAATGTGCAATGCTACCTAGCATAGTTGTCCTTTGTAACTTATTTCATGTGACATGAATGTTCAGATCCGTATTATTCAAAACAATAGTTTGCTATTGACATGAGAACAGTAATACTTCAAGCAAACTAGCAAGGTAATCATGAACTTTCGAAATAACAAGGCCAAGGAAAGTTATCCCTACAAAATCATATAGTCTGGCTTGGTTCCATCATCCCCACACAACGAATTTAAATCACGCACAACCCCGGTATTGGCCAAGTAATTGTTTTCGCACTCTTACTTTCTCAAACTTTTTTCAACTCTCACGCAATACATAAGCGTGAGTCATGGATATATCACTATTGGTGGAATAGAGTGTGGTGGAGGTTGTGAGGCAAAAAGGAGGAGATGGTCACATAGACTCGGCATATCAAAGGGCTATGGAGACGCCCATTAATAGATATCAATGTGAATGAGTAGGGATTGCGATACAACAGATGCACTAGAGCTATAAGTATGTGAAAGCTCAAAAAGGAAAACTAGTGGGTGTGCATCCAACTTGCTTGCTCACGAAGACCTAGGGCAATTTTGAGGAAGCCCATCATTGGAATATACAAGCAAAGTTATATAATAAATATTCCCACTAGCATATGGTGGTGACAAAATGAGAGGCTCTCAATCATGAAGAACATGGTGCTATTATGAAGCACAGGTGTGGAAAGAGATAGTAGCATTGTCCCTTCTCTCTTTTTCTCTTTTTTGTTTGGGCTCTTTGGCCTCTTTCGATATCTTTTTATTATTATTATTTCCTAACATGGGACAATGCTCTAATAATGATGATCATCACACTTTTATTTACTCACAACTCAAAGCTTAGAACGATGATGACTCTATAGGAAATGCCTCTGGCAGTGTACCGGGCTGTGCAACGATCTAGCTTGGCGTATGACGTTGAAACATCTCGCTAGCTATCTTACGATCATGCAATGGCAATATGGGAGTGACGGCACAAGTCATGAGATGGAACGGTGGGAGTTTCATGGCAATATATCTCAGAATGGCTATGAAAATGGCATAGTAGGTAGGTATGGTGGCTGTTTTGAGGAAGGCATATGGTGGGTTTGTGCACCGGCGGAAATTGTGCGGTACTAGAGAGGCTAGCAATGTTGGAAGGTGAAAGTGCATCTATACCATGGACTCACATTAGTCATGAAGAACTCACATACTTGTTGCGAAAGTTTTTATTAGTAATCGAAACAAAGTGCTAAACGCATACTCCTAGGGGAAGGGTTGGTAGGTGTTAACCATCGCGCGATCCCGACCGCAACACAAAGGATGACAACCAATAGATCAATTATGCTCCGACTTCCTAACATAGCGGTTCACCATACATGCATGTTACGGGAATCACTAACTTCAACACAAGTATTTCTAGATTCACAACACCCTACTAACATAACTCTTAATATTACCGAATCCACGTCTCAAAACTAATTGAGAGGAATCAAACTTCTCTTTCTACTCAATGCACATGAAGATGGAAGTTTTATTGTATCCTCTTTGGGTGCCTATCACCTTTGGGACTACTTTCATAGCACAAGCCAACTACCAAGTTACACACCGCCATGCTCTAAAATATCTAAGTGAAGCACATAGAGCAAAATTGTCTAGCTCAAAAGATATAAGTGAAGCACAATGAGTATTCTAGCAAATTCACGATGAATGCATGTCTATCTCAAAAGGTGTGCAGCAAGGATGATTGTGACACAACAAAAATAAAAGACTCCTACGATACAAGACGCTCCAAGCAAAACACATATCATGTGGTGAATAAAAATATAGCTCCAAGTAATGTTACCGATGGATTGAAGACGAAAGAGGGGATGCCTTCCCGGGGCATCCCCAAGATTAGGCTTTTTGGTGTCCTTGAATTTGTCCTGGGATGCCTTGGGCATCCCCAAGCTTGAGCTCTTTCCACTCTTTATTCCTTTGTCCATGAGAACATCACCCAAAACTTGAACACTTCACAACACAAAACTTAAACAGAAACTCGTGATATCATTAGCATAAAAAAACAAACTACCACCTCTTGAGGTACTGTAGCAATCTTGATTTCTATTTATATTGGTGTTAGATTACTATATTCTCACTTTTCCATGGCTAGTACCCCCCCCTATACTATCCATAGTTTCATCAAAACAAGCAACCAACACAACAAAAACAGAATCTGTCAAAAACAGACCAGTATGTAGCAATCTATATACTTCGTGTACTTCTGTTACCTCAAAAATTCTGAAAAATTACGACAGCCTGGGAAAAAGGCATATCAACCAGCAGCAAAAAGAATAAACTCAAAATCTATTTCTGGATAAAAATGAAAAATAATTTCGTGAGCGAAAACTTTGTGTCTTTTTCCAGCAGGATCAAACAACCAACACCAAACTAGTCATAAAGGTTTTGCTTGGCTCAAACATAAAAAGAAACACAAAAGACACAATCATAACAGAATTATGATGGTGTGGACGCAACAAAACAGAAAGAAAAATATAAATTCATTGGGTTGCCTCCCAACAAGCGCTATTGTTTAACGCCCTTAGCTAGGCATAAGGTGATGGAATCACATATCGTCGTCTTTGGTACTCAAACCATAAGTAGCCCTCATCATCTTAAGGTCTTCATCTCTCTTACTAGATGGTTCACCACTATTTTTAGGAACAAAAACAGACTTGTTGGCCTTATTGTGGGCAAAAATTGGAGTGTTCTGCACAACGGCAAAAGCGGAACCCAAGTTAGTTATAATATCCTCTAGTTTGCCATTCCTAGCGGAATCATGACCTAGTTTTTCGTTAACTGTGGGTTCCCTCTCCTTTAGATTTTTGAAAGTCATTCCCACCTTGGATCCGTACTGAGTGATTTGATTGTGGATCTTTTTATCCAAATTTTCAATGAGTTCAATCGTAGCAACTTTATTTTCAATGATATCCAGCCTACGCATCACATGTTCCAAAGTTAAGGTGGTTCCATTAACCATGAGTGGGGGTGAGCCTACCAAATTTATCAAAGCACCGTAAGAATCAACGGTATGGCTACCCAAGAAGTCTCCGCCTACGATGGTGTCAAGAACATACCTATTCCAAGGGGAAATACCCACATAAAAGCTGCGAAGCAGGACGGTAGTGGATTGCTTACTAGTAGATCTATTCTGAGCATTGCAAATCCTATACCAAGCATCCTTTAAATTTTCTTTCTCAATTTGTTTAAAATTGAGAACTTCACTCTCGGGAGTATCGTTCGAAGCGATGGGTCTAGCCATGACGACAGGTAGACTTCCCACTAAAGAAGGCAGAAAGCAAGCGAGAGAAAAGGACGAACGAAAAAGGCAAATATTTTTGTAAATTTTTGTTTTTTATAAGTGGGGGAGAGGAAAACGAGAGGCAAAAAAGTAAATACAAGAGATGAGTTTGCGACACTTACTTGGATGAGCTTCACCTAGAATAATCCCCGGTGCCAGAAATTGACACGTTGATGGGAGACTATTCTTGACTTGATCCTCCCCGGCAACGGCGCCAGAAATCCTTCTTGCTACCTCTTGAGCTTGCCTTGGTTTTTCTCTTGAAGAGGAAAGGGTGATGCAACACAGTAGCAGTAAGTATTTCCCTCAGTTTTGAGAACCAAGGTATCAATCCAGTAGGAGAATCAAGCCAAGTGTCCAGAGTACCTGCGCAAACACAAACAAGCTCGCACCCAACGCTATAAAGGGGTTGTCAATCCCTTCAAGATTGATTGCAAAGTGAGATCTGAAGGCGGAAAGTACAACGAAGTAAAAAGTGTAAGGCTGAAAATATGGTGTGACGTAGACCCGGGGGCCATAGTGTTCACTAGAGGCTTGTCTCAAAATAGCAAATATTACAGTGGGTGAACAAATTACTGTCGAGCAATTAATAGAACCGCGCAAAGTCATGACGATATCTAAGGCAATGATCATACATATAGGCATCACGTACGAGACAAGTAGACCGATACTGTCTGCATCTACTACTATTACTCCACACGTCGATCGCTATCCAGCATGCATCTAGTGTAGTGAGTTCATGACGAATAGAGTAACGCCTTAAGCAAGATGACATGATGTAGATGGATAAACTCAAACCAATGATGTAAACCCCATCTTTTTACCCTTGATGGCAACAACATGATGCGTGCCTCGCTACCCCTTCTGTCACTGGGTGAGGTCACTGCACTGTATGAACCCAAAACCAAGCACTTCTCCCATTGCAAGAATCATAGATCAAGTTGGCCAAACAAAACCCACAACTCGAAGAAAATTACAAGGCTATGAAATCAAGCATATAAGAGATCAGAAGAAACTCAAATAAGATTCATAGATAATCTGATCAAAAATCCACAATTCATCGGATCTCGACAAACACACCACAAAAGAAGATTACATCGGATAGATCTCCATGAAGATCATGGAGAACTTTGTATTGAGAATCCAAGAGAGAGAATAAGCCATCTAGCTACTAGCTATGGACCCAAAGGTCTATGGTGAACTACTCACGCATCATCGGAGAGGCCATGGTGTTGATGAAGAAGCCCTCTGTATCCGAATCCCCCCTCCGGCAGGGCACCAGAACGTGCCCCAGATGGGATCTTGCGGAGACAGAAGCTTGCGGCGGTGGAAAAGTATTTTCGTGGATCTCTGTGCTAGTTTTGGATTTTTCGGGAATTTATAGGCGGAAGAGGTAGGGCAGACGAGCCACAGGGGGGGCACAGGCCTACTAGGCGCGGGGCCCCTGGCCGCGCCTAGGGGGCTTGTGGCCTCCCCTGGTGGCCTCTGCCTTGGTTCTCACGCCCCCTGCGTATCTTCTGCTCCGGAAAAAATCTTTTCGGAAGTTTTATTCCATTTGGACTCCGTTTAATATTCTACTCTGAAAAGGGTCAAAAACACGGAAAAAACAGGAACTGGCATTTGGCACTGAGTTAATAAGTTAGTCCCAAAAAAGATATAAAAGGCATACAAAACATCCAAAGTTTGACAAGATAATAGCATGGAACCATCAAAAATTATAGATACGTTGGAGACGTATCAGCCTCCACACTCATCGGACCGCACACATCGGTATGTATGATTTCCAACAAGTCACTTGCACGCTCCATTGTTCCGGAGAACGGAGTCTTAATCATCTTGCCCATGAGGCATGGTTCGCACGTGTCAAGTGAATCAAAGTCAAGTGACTCCAAAAGTCCATCGGAATGGAGTTTCTTCATGCGCTTTACACCAATATGACCTAAACGGCAGTGCCACAAAAACATGGTTCTATCATTGTTAACTCTAACTCTTTTGGTCTCAATGTTATGTACATGTGTATCATCATTATCAAGATTCAATATGAACAATCCTCTCACATTGTATGCATGACCATAAAAGATATTACTCATAGAAATAGAACAACCATTATTCTCTGACTTAAACGAGTAACCGTCTCACAATAAACAAGATCCAGATATAATGTTTATGCTTAACGCAGGCACTAAATAACAATTATTTAAGTTCATAACTAATCCTGATGGTAACTGAAGTGAAACTGTGCCGACGGCGATTGCATCAACCTTGGAACCATTTCCCACGCGCATCGTCACTTCATCTTTCGCCAGCCTTCGTTTATTCCGCAGTTCCTGTTTCGAGTTGCAAATATGAGCAACAGAAACGGTATCGAATACCCAGGCACTACTAACAGAGAGTTGGGTAAGTACACATTAATAACATGTATATCGAATATACCTGATTTTTCCTTGGCCGCCTTCTTATTAGCAAAATACTTGGGGCAGTTGCGCTTCTAGTGACTCAGTCCCTTGCAATAATAACACTCTGTTTCAGGCTTAGGTCCAGCCTTGGGTTTCTTCGTTGGATTGGCAACAGGCTTGCCGCTCTTCTTGGAGTTAGCCTTCTTTCCTTTGTCGTTTCTCTTGAAACTAGTGGTCTTATTGACCATCAACACTTGATGCTCTTTCCGGAGTTCTGACTCTGCGACTTTCAGCATCGCGAATAACTCGCCGGGTGACTTGTTCATCCCTTGCATGTTATAGTTCAACACAAAGCTCTTGTAGCTTGGTGGTAGTGATTGAAGAATTCTGTCAGTGATAGCCTCTTGCGGGAGTTCAATCCCCAGCTCAGCTAGACGGTTTGAGTACCCAGACATTTTGAGCACATGTTCACTGATAGACGAATTCTCCTCCATCTTGCAAGCATAGAATTTATCGGAGGTCTCATATCTCTCGATCCGGCGTTCTTCTGAAAGATAAACTTTAACTCCTGGAACATCTCATATGCTCCATGACGCTCAAAACGACATTGAAGTCACGGCTCTAAGCCATACAGGACTGCACATTGAACTAGTGAGTAGTCCTCCTTACGTGTTAACCAAGCGTTCTTAACATCTTGGTCAGCCGTAGCGGGTTGTTCATCTCCTAGCGCAGCATTAAGGACATAATCCTTCTTCCCAGCTTGCAGGAGCAACTTAAGATTACGAGCCCGGTCTACAAAGTTGCTTCCATCATCTTTCAACTTAGCTTTCTCTAGGAACGTATTAAAATTCAGGGTGAGTGTTGCGTGAGCCATTGATCTACAACACAAATATTGCAAATTGGACTTAGACTATGTTCATGATAATTAGAGTTTAACTAATCAAATTACTTGCTAAACTCCCACTCAAAAAGTACATCTCTCTAGTCATTTGAGTGGTACATGATCCAAATTTACTAACTCAAGTCATCATCACGTGAGTTGAGAATAGTTTTAGTGGTAAGCATCCCTATGCTAATCATATCAACTATACGATTCATGCTCGACCTTTCGGTCTCATGTGTTCCGAGGCCATGTCTGCACATGCTAGGCTCATCAAGTTTAACCTGAGTGTTCCGCGCGTGCAACTGTTTTGCACCCGTTGTATGTGAACGTTGAGTCTATCACACCCAATCATCAGATGGTGTCTCGAAACGACGAACTATCGCAACGGTGCACATATGGGGAGAACATAATTTCGTCTTCAAATTTTAGTGAGAGATCACCTTATAATTCTACCGTCGTTCTAAGCAAAATAAGGTGCAGAAAAGTGTTAACATCACATGCAATTCATAAGTGACATGATATGGCCATCAACTTGTGCTTCTTGATCTCCATCACCAAAGCACCGGCATGATCTTCTTGTCACCAGCGCCACATCATGATCTCCATCATCATGATCTCCATCAACGTGTCGCCATCGAGGTTATCGTGTTATCTATGCTATTACTACTAAAGCTACGACCTAGCAATATAGTAAACGCATCTGTTGGGGAACGTCGCATGGAAAAAAAAATCCTACGCGCACGAATACCTATCATGGTGATGTCCATCTACGAGAGGGGATTTGGATCTATGTACCCTTGTAGATCGCACAGCAGGAAGCGTTAAGAAATGCGGTTAATGTAGTGGAACGTCCTCATGTCCCTCGATCGCCCCGCGAACCGTCCCACGAACTGTCCCGCGATCCGTCCCACGATCCGCTCCGATCTAGTGCCGAACGGACGGCACCTCCGCGTTCAGCACACGTACAGCTCGACGATGATCTCGGACTTCTTGATCCAGCAAGAGAGACGAAGAAGTAGAAGAGTTCTCCGACAGCGTGACGGCGCTCCGTAGGTTGGTGGTGATCTATCTCAGCAGGGCTCCGCCCGAGCTCCGCAGAAATACGATCTTGAGGAAAAACCATGGAGGTATGTGGTCGGGCTGTCGTGGCAAAAGTTGTCTCAAATCAGCCCTAGTACCTCAATATATATAGGAGGGAGGGGGAGGGACCTGCCTTGAGGCTCAAGAGAGCCCCAAGGGGTCGGCCAAAGGGGCGGAGGAGGAGTCCTCCTCCAATCCTAGTCCAACTAGGATTGGAAGGTGGAGTCCTTCTCTATTTTCCCACTTCCCCTCTTTTTTTCTCTTTGATTTTTCTCTCTCCTGCACATAGGGCCTCTTGGGCTGGTGCAGCACACCTAAGGCCTATGGGCTTCCCCCCGGGTGGGCTGGACCCCCCTGGTTAACATCCGGAACCCATTCGTCACTCCCGGTACATTCCACGGAATGCCGAAAAACTTTCCGGTAATCAAATCAGGTCATCCTATATATCAATCTTCGTCTTCGGACTATTCTGAAAACCCTCGTGACGTCCGTGATCTCATCCGGGACTCCAAACAACATTCGGTAACCAACCATATAACTCAAATACGCATAAAACATCGTGGAACCTTAAGCGTGCAGACCCTGCGGGTTCGAGAACTATGTAGACATGACCCGAGAGACTCCTCGGTCAATATCCAATAGCGGGACCTGGATGCCCATATTGGATCCTACGTATTCTCTAAAGATCTTATCGGTTGAACCTCAGTGCCAAGGATTCATATAATCCCATATGTCATTCCCTTTGTCCTTCGGTATGTTACTTGCCCGAGATTCGATCGTCAGTATCCGCATACTTATTTCAATCTCGTTTACCGGCTAGTGTCTTTACTCGTTCCGTAATACAAGATCCCGTGACTTACACTAAGTCACATTGCTTGCAAGGCTTGTGTGTGATGTTGTATTACCGAGTGGGCCCCGAGATACCTCTCCGTCACATGGAGTGACAAATTGCAGTCTTGATCCATACTAACTCAACGGACACCTTTGGAGATACCTGTAGAGCATCTTTATAGTCAGCCAGTTACGTTGTGACGTTTGATATACACAAGGTATTCCTCCGGTGCCAGAGAGTTATATGATCTCATGGTCATAGGAACAAATACTTGACACGCAGAAAACTATAGCAATAAAACAACATGATCAATATGCTATGTTCATAGTTTGGGTCTTGTCCATCACATGATTATCCTAATGATGTGATCCCATTATCAAGTAACAACACTTGCCTATGGTCAGGAAACCTTGACCATCTTTGATCAACGAGCTAGTCAACTAGAGGCTTACTAGGGACAGTGTTTTGTCTATGTATCCACACAAGTATTGTGTTTCCAATCAATACAATTATAGCATGGATAGTAAACGATTATCATGAACAAAGAAATATAATAATAACTAATTTATTATTGCCTCTAGGGCATATTTCAAACAGTCTCCCACTTGCACTAGAGTCAATAATCTAGTCCACATCACTATGTGATTCTAACGAATCCAACACCCTTACAATTCTGGGGTTTGATCATGTCTTGCTTGTGAGAGAGGTTTTAGTCGACGGTTCTGAACCCTTTCAGATCCGAGTGAGCTTTACAAATCTTTGTGTCATCTTATAGATGCTGCTACTACGTGCTATTCGGAAATACTCCAAATATCTACTCTACTATAAGAATCCGTTTCACTACTCATAGTTATTCGGGTTAGTGTCAAAGCTTGCATCAACGTAACCCTTTACAACGAACTCTTTAACCACCTCCATAATAGAAAAAAAATTCCTTAGTCCATTTAGTTACTAAGGATAACTTTGACCGCTGATGAGTGATTCAATCATGGATCACTCTCTGTACCTCTTAACAGACTTGCTGCAAGGCACACATCAGGTGCGGTACTCAGCATGGCATACTTTAGAGTCTACTGCCAAGGCATAGAAGACGACCTTCGTCTATTCTCTTTATTCTGTCGTGGTCGGGTTTTGAGTCTTACTCCATTTCTCACCTTACAACACAGTCAAGAACTCCTTCGCTGATCTATTTTGAACTCCTTCAAGAACTTGGCAAGGCATGCATCTTGTTGAAACTTCTATTAAGTGTTTCGATCTATCTCCATAGATCTTGATGCTCAATGTTCAAGTAGCTCAATCCAGGTATTCCTTTGAAAAACTCCTTTCAAACAACCTTTTATGCTTCACAGAAATTAAACATTACTTCTGATCAACAATATGTCAACCACATATACTTATCAGAAATTCTATAGTGCTCCCACTCACTTCTTTGGAAATACAAGTTTCTCATAAACCATGTACAAACCCAAAATCTTTGATCATCTCATCAAAGTGTATATTCCAACTCCGAGATGCTCGCACCAGTCCATTGAAGGATCGCTGGAGCTTGCATACTTGTTAGTATCCTTAGGATCGACAAAACATTCTGATTGTATCACATACAATCTTTCCTCAAGGAAATCGTCGAGGAAACAATGTTTTGACTTCCTATGTGCAATATTTCACAAATAATGCAGCAAATACTAACATAATTCCAACAGACTTTTAGCATCGCTACGAGTGAGAAATTCACATCATAGTCAACTCTTTGATCTTGTCGAAAACATCTTTGCGACAAGTCGAGCTTCTCTTAATAGTGACTTATCACCATCATCGTCTGTCTTCCTTTTAAAGATCCATCTTTACTTAGTAGTCTTACTACCATCAAGCAGTTCTTCCAAAGTCTACACTTTGTTTTATACATGGATTCTCTCTCAGATTTCATGGCCTCTAGCCATTTGTCAGAATCCGGGCCCACCATTGCTTCTCCATAACTCATAGGTACATTGTTGTTCAACAAGATGACCTTCAAGACAGGGTTACCGTACCACTCTGTAGTAGTACGCGACCTTCTCGACCTACGAGGTCTGTAGTAACTTGATCTGATGCTCAATGATCACTATCATCAGCTTCCACTTCAATTGGTGTAGGCGCCATAGGAACAACTTCCTGCGCCCTGCTACACACTAGTTGAAGTGATGGTTCAATAACCTCATCAAGTTCTATCACCCTCCCACTCAATTCTTTCGAGAGAAACCTTTCCTCTAGAAAGGACCCGTTTCTAGAAACAAACACTTTGCTTCCGGATCTTAGATAAGAGATGTACCCAACTGTTTTGGATATCCTATGAAGATGCATGTATCCACTTTGGGTTCGAGCTTATCAGACTGAAACTTTTTCACATAAGTGTCGTAGCCCCAAACTTTCAAGAAACGACAGGTTAGATTTCTCTAAACCTCAGTCTATACTGTGTCATCTCAAAGGAATTATGCGGTGCCCTATTTAAAGTGAATGCAGTTGTCTCTAATGCATAACCCATAAATGATAGTGGTAATTCGATAAGAGACATCATAGCATGCACAATATCAAATAGGTCGCGGCTATGACACCATCACACCATGTTGTTCTTGGTGGCATGAATTGTGAAACAACTTCCACATTGTCTTAACTGTGTACCAAAACTCGCAACTCAGAAGTTCATTTCTATGATCATGTCGTAGAAAGTTTATCCTCTTGTTACAACGAACTTCACTCTGAAACAGAATTGAACTTTTCAATATTTTAGACTTTGTGATTCATTAAGTAAATACTCCTGCATCTACTCCAATCGTCATTGAAGTAAGAACATAATAATATCCACTGCGTGCCTCACCACTCATTGGGCTGCATACATCAAAATGTATTACTTCCAACAAGTTACTATCTTGTTTCATCTCAATGAAAACAAGGCCTTGCTCATGTGGTATGATTTGCATGTCACAAGTGATTCAAAATCAAGTGAGGATAAAGATCCATCAGCATGGAGCCTCTTCACGCAATTAATACCAACATGACTCAAGCGGCAGTGCCACAAGTAAGTGGTACTATCATCATTACCTTGTATCTTTTGGCACCAATATCATGAACATCTATAACACTACGATCGAGATTTCATAAACCATTTGAAGGTGATTATTCAAGCAAATAGAGTAACCATTATTCTCTTTA
Organism: Hordeum vulgare subsp. vulgare; assembly: GCF_904849725.1. Taxonomy (NCBI): domain Eukaryota; kingdom Viridiplantae; phylum Streptophyta; class Magnoliopsida; order Poales; family Poaceae; genus Hordeum; species Hordeum vulgare. The sequence continues at coordinate 563,124,907 of NC_058520.1, forward strand.
AATGAATAATTGTATTGCAATAAACACGATCCAACCATGTTCATGCTTAACGCAAGCACCAAATAACAATTATTTAGGTTTAACACCAATCCCGATGGTAGAGGGAGCGTGCGACGTTTGATCATATCAACCTTGGAAACACTTCCAACACGTATCGTCACCTTGCCTTTAGCTAGTCTCCGTTTATTCCGTAGCTTTTATTTCGTGTTACTAATCACTTAGCAACCGAACCAGTATCCAATACCCTCGCGCTACTAGGAGTACTAGTAAAGTACACATCAACATCATGTATATCCAATATACTTCTTTCGACTTTGCCAGCCTTCTTATCTACCAAGCATCTAGGGTAGCTCCGCCTCAGTGACCGTTCCCCTCATAACAGAAGCACTTAGTCTCGGGTTTGGGTTTAATCTTGGGTCTCTTCATTAGTGCAGCAACTGTTTTGTTGTTTCATGAAGTATCCCTTCTATCCCTTGCCTTTCTTGAAACTTAGTGGTTTTACTAACCATCAACTATTGATGCTCTTTCTTGATTTCTACTTTCGCAGTGTCAAACATCGCGTATCGCTCAAGGGTCATTGTATCTATCCTTGATATGTTATAGTTCATCACGAAGCTCTCACAGCTTGGTGGCAGTGACTTCGGAGAACCATCACTATCTTATCTGGAAGATTAACTCCCACTTGATTCAAGTGATTTTCGTACTCAGACAATCTGAGCACACGCTCTAAGAATGAGATTTTCTCCTATACTTCATGGACAAAGAATCTTGTCGGAGGTCTCATACCTCTTAACAAGGGCACAAGCGTGAAATCATAATTTCATCTCTTTAGAACATCTCTTATGTTCCGTGACGTTTCAAAACGTCTTCGGCGCCTTGCTTCTAAGCCATTAAGTATTTTGCACTGAACTATCGCGTAGTCATCAGAAACGTGTATGTCGGATGTTCACAACATCCACAGACGACGCTCGAGGTGCATCACACCGAGTGGTGCATTAAGGACATAAGCCTTCTGCGCAGCAATGAGGACAATCCTCAGTTTTACAGACTCATTCCGCAAAGTTTGCTACTATCAACTTTCAACTTAATTTTCTCTAGGAACATATAAAAACAATAGAGCTATAGCGCAAGCTACATCGTAATTCGCAAAGACCATTAGACTATATTCATGACAATTAGTTCAATTAATCATATTACTTAAGAACTCCCACTCAAAAAGTACATCTCTCTAGTCATTTGAGTGGTACATGATCCAAATCCACTATCTCAAGTCCGATCATGACGTGAGTCGAGAATAGTTTCAGTGGTAAGCATCTCTATGCTAATCATATCAACTATACGATTCATGCTCGACCTTTCGGTCTCATGTGTTCCGAGGCCATGTCTGCACATGCTAGGCTCGTCAAGTTTAACCCGAGTGTTCCGCGCGTGCAACTGTTTTGCACCCGCTGTATGTGAACGTTGAGTCTATCACACCCGATCATCACGTGGTGTCTCAAAACGACGAACTGTCGCAACGGTGCACAGTCGGGGAGAACACAATTTGAGCTTGAAATTTTAGTGAGAGGTCACCTCATAATGCTACCGTCGTTCTAAGCATAATAAGGTGCATAAAGGATTAACATCACATGCAATTCATAAGTGACATGATATGGCCATCATCATGTGCTTCTTGATCTCCATCACCAAAGCACCGGCACGATCTTCTTGTCACCGGCGCCACACCATGATCTTCATCATCATGATCTCCATCAACGTGTCGCCATCGGGGTTGTCGTGCAACTCATGCTATTACTACTAAAGCTATGTCCTAGCAATATAGCAAACGCATCTGCAAGCACAAACGTTAGTTTAAAGACAACCCTATGGCTCCTGCCGGTTGTCGTACCATCAACGTGCAAGTCGATATTAACTATTACAACATGATCATCTCATACATCCAATATATCACATCACGTCGTTGGCCATATCACATCACAAGCATACCCTACAAAAACAAGTTAGACGTCTTCTAATTGTTGTTGCATGTTTTACGTGGTTGCCATGGGTATCTAGTAGGATCGCATCTTACTTACGCAAACACCACAACGGAGATGTATGAATTGCTATTTAACCTCTCTACAAGGACCTCCTCGGTCAAATCTGATTCAACTAAAGTTGGAGAAACCGACACTCGCCAGTCATCTTTGAGCAACGGGGTTGCTCGTGGCGATGAAACCAGTCTCTCGCAAGCGTACGAGTAATGTCGATCCGAGCCGCTTCGATCCAACAATACCGTGGAATCAAGAAAAGACTAAGGAGGGCAGCAAATCGCACATCACCGCCCACAAAAACTTTTGTGTTCTACTCGAGATGACATCTACACATGAACCTAGCTCATGATGCCACTGTTGGAGAACATCGCATGGGAAACAAAAAAATTCCTACGCGCACGAAGACCTATCATGGTGATGTCCATCTACGAGAGGGAATTTGGATCTACGTATCCTTGTAGATCGCACAGTAGGAAGCGTTAAGAAACGCGGTTGATGTAGTGGAACGTCCTCACATCCCTCGATCCGCCCCGCGAATCGTCCCACGATCCGCTCCGATCTAGTGCCGAACGGACGGCACCTCCGCGTTCAGCACACGTACAGCTCGATGATGATCTCGGCCTTCTTGATCCAGCAAGAGAGACAGAGAGGTAGATGAGTGCTCTGGCAGCGTGACAGCGCTCCGGAGGTTGGTGGTGATCTATCTCAGCAGGGCTCCGTCCGAGCTCCGTAGAAATACGATCTAGAGGAAAAACCGTGGAGGTATGTGGTCGGGCTGCCGTGGCAAAAGTTGTCTCAAATCAGCCCTAATACCTCAGTATATATAGGAGGGAGGGGGGGGACCTGCCTTGAGGCTCAAGAGAGCCCCAAGGGGTCGGCCGAAGGGGGGGAGGAGGAGTCCTCCTCCAATCCTAGTCCAACTAGGATTGGAAGGTGGAGTCCTTCTCTATTTTCCCACTTCCCTTCTTTTTTTTCTCTTTGATTTTTCTCTCTCCTGCGCATAGGGCCTCTTGGGCTGTCCCACCAGCCCACTAAGGGCTGGTGCGGCACCCCCTAAGGCCTATGGGCTTCCCCCGGGTGGGCTGGCCTCCCTTGTGAACATCCGAAACCCATTCGTCACTCCCGGTACATTCCCGGTAATGCCGAAAAACTTTCCGGTAATCAAATGAGGTCATCCTATATATCAATCTTCGTCTTCAGACCATTCCGGAAACCCTCGTGATGTCTGTGATCTCATCCGAGACTCCGAACAACATTCGGTAACCAACCATATAACTCAAATACGCATAAAACATCGTCGAACCTTAAGCGTGCAGACTCTGCGGGTTCGAGAACTATGTAGACATGACCCGAGAGACTCCTCGGTCAATATCCAATAGCGGAACCTGGATGCCCATATTGGATCCTACATATTCTCCGAAGATCTTATTGGTTGAACCTCAGTGCCAAGGATTCATATAATCCCGTATGTCATTCCCTTTGTCCTTCCGTATGTTACTTGCCCGAGATTCGATCGTCAGTATCCGCATACCTATTTCAATCTCTTTTAGCGGCAAGTCTCTTTACTCGTTCCGTAATACAAGATCCCGTGAATTACACTAAGTCATATTGCTTGCTAGGCTTGTGTGTGATGTTGTATTACCGAGTGGGCCCCGAGATACCTCTCCGTCACATGGAGTGACAAATCCCAGTCTTGATCCATACTAACTCAACGGACACCTTTGGAGATACCTGTAGAGCATATTTATAGTCACCCAGTTACGTTGTGACGTTTGATACACACAAGGTATTCCTCCAGTGCCAGTGAGTTATATGATCTCATGGTCATAGGAACAAATACTTGACACGCAGAAAACTATAGCAATAAAACGACACGATCAATATGCTACTTTCATAGTTTGGGTCTTGTCCATCACATGATTCTCCTAATGATGTGATCCCGTTATCAAGTAACAACACTTGCCTATGGTCAGGAAACCTTGACCATCTTTGATCAACGAGCTAGTCAACTAGAGGCTTACTAGGGACAGTGTTTTGTCTATGTATCCACACAAGTATTGTGTTTCCAATCAATACAATTATAGCATGGATAATAAACGATTATCATGAACAAAGAAATATAATAATAACTAATTTATTATTGCCTCTAGGGCATATTTCCAACAACATCTACAAACACAAACGTTAGTTTAAAGACAACCCTATGGCTCTTGCTGGTTGCCGTAGCATCGACGTGCAAGTCGATATTAACTATTACAACATGATCATCTCATACATCCAATATATCACATTACTTCATTGGCCATATCATATCACAAGCATACCCTGCAAAAACAAGTTAGACGTCCTCTAAATTGTTGTTGCATGTTTTACGTGGCTGCTATGGGTATCTAGTATGATCGCATCTTACTTACGCAAAAACCACAACGGAGATGTTCAAATTGCTATTTAACCTCTCCAAGGATCGCCTCGGTCAAAACCAATTCAACTAAGGTTGAAGAAACCGACACCCGCCAGGCATCTTTATGCAACGAGGTTGCATGTCAATCGATGAAACCAGTCTCTCGTAAGCGTACGAGTTATGTCGGTCTGGGCCGCTTCAATCCAACAATACCGCCTAATCGAGAAAAGACTAAGGAGGGCAGGAAATCGAACATCACCGTCCACAAAACCTTTTGTGTTCTACTCAAGATAACATCTACGCATGAACCTAGCTCATGATGCCACTGTTGGGGAACGTTGCATGGGAAACAAAAAAATTCCTACGCACACGAAGACCTATCATGGTGATGTCCATCTATGAGTGGAGATTAGATCTATGTACCCTTGTAGATCGCACAACGGGAAGCATTAAGAAACACGGTTGATGTAGTGGAACGTCTTCACGTCCCTCGAACCGTCCCAGGAACCGTCCCGCGATCCGTCCCACGATCCGTTCCGATCTAGCACCGAACAGACGGCACCTCCGCGTTCAGCACACGTACAGCTCGACGATGATCTTGGACTTCTTGATCCAGCAAGCAAGATGGAGAAGTAGATGAGTTATTCGGTAGCGTGACGGCGCTCCGGTGGTGGTCATGATCTAGTCCTGCAGGGCTCCGCCCGAGCTCCGCGGAAATCCGATCTAGAGGTAAAAGTATGTGGAATAGGCTAGAGTTGCACGTGGCAAAGTAGTGTCTCAAAAAGCCCTAAACCACCACTATATATAGGAGGGAGGGGGAGGGGCTAGCCTTGAGGGACAAGGCCCTCAAGGTGCGCCAGCCGCCAAGAGGAGGAGGACTACTCCTCCAATTCGGTTTGGGAAGGAGGAGTCCTCCTCTTCCTTCCCACCTTCCTCTTTCCTTTTATTTTTATTTTTCCTTTGGAATTTTCTTATGTGCCGCCATAGCCCTCTTGGGCTGACTCCATCAGCCCACTAGGGACTTGGTGCGCCACCCTAGGGCCTTGGGCTCACTCCCGGGTGGGTGGGCCCCTCCCGGTGAACACCTAGAACCCATTCGTCACTCCGGTACACTGCCGGAATTGCCCGAAACTTTCCAGTGACCAAATTAAACCATCATAAATATCAATCTTCATTTCCGGACCATTCCGGAAACCCTCATGACGTTCTTGATCTCATCCGGGACTCCGAACAACATTCGGTAACCACACATATAACTCAACTATACTAAAACATCATTGAACATTAAGTGTGCAGACCCTGCGGGTTCGAGAACTATGTAGACATGACCCGAGGCACTCCTCGGTCAATATCCAATAGCGGGACCTGGATGACCATATTGGATCCTACATATTCTCCGAAGATCTTATCGGTTGAACCTCAGTGTCAAGGATTCATATAATCCCATATGTCATTCCCTTTGTCCTTCGGTATGTTACTTGCCCGAGATTCGATCGTTAGTATCCGCATACCTATTTCAATCTCGTTATCAGCAAATCTCTTTACTCGTTTCGTAATACAAGATCTCGTGACTTACACTTAGTCACATTGCTTGCAAGGCTTGTGTGTGATGTTTTATTACCGAGTGGGCCCCGGGATACCTCTCCGTCACACGGAGTGACAAATCCCAGTCTTGATCCATACTAACTCAACGGACACCTTCGAAGATACGTGTAGAGCACCTCTGTAGTCACCCAGTTACGTTGCGACGTTTGATGCACACAAGGTATTCCTCCGGTGTCAGTGAGTTATATGATCTCATGTTCATAGGAACAAATACTTGACACGCAGAAAAAAAATAGCAATAAAACGACACGATCAGTATGCTACGTTCATAGTTTGGGTCTAGTCCATCATATGATTCTCCTAATGATGTGATCCAGTTATCAAATGACAACACTTGCATATAGTGAGAAAACATTGACTATCATTGATCAACTGGCTAGCCAACTAGAGGCTTGCTTTGGACATTGTTTTGTCTATGTATCCACACATGTATCTATGTTTTCATTCAATACAATTATAGCATGGATAATAAACGATTATCTTTAAACAGGAAATATAATAATAACTATTTATCATTGCCTCTAGGGCATATTTCCAACAGATAGTGTGTGGAAAAAATTTGGATCTATTTTATTGATGTGAAAAAAGTGTATCCATACTTGCCCTACCGGCCTACCCGAATCACCACCTTTGAATACAGTGTGCTTCCTCCCATGCATGAAATGACACCAAAATTTTCCAGCATGTGGGCATGCTAATGGCACGCCTCCATGCAAAATTTAAAGGAATTTTGACACGAAACGAACGTTGCGTCACGTTTGGTTAGTGTTTTAGGGTTTTTTTTCATCAGAAAAACCCTAGAAAATGCATAAAATGTAAGAATTCAATGAAATTTATCATGGATGCTTGTCATGGTAATTCTAGCATGCGGGAAAAATGGGTCCATTTTATTGTTCTGGAAAAAAGTGCATCCAGACTTACCCTACCGGTCTACCCCGAACCATCACCATTGAACATGGATGCTTCTTGCCATGTATGAAATGACATCAAAATTTGCCAACATGTGGGCATACTCACGACAGCTCTTCATGCAAAATGTAAAAGAATTCGGGCACCAAACGCACAAGCGTCACGTTCGGTTAGTGTTTTAGGTTTTTTCACCGGAAAAACCTTAGAAAATGCATAAAATGTGAGAACTCAATAAATTTTATCTTGGATGCTTGGCATGTGTGGAAAAATTTAGGTCAATTCTATTGATGTGAGCATTTTTTGAAAAAGAAAAGAAAATAAAGGCAAAACAAAGAATAACAAGAAAGAAAAAGGAAAAAATGGATAATAAACAAGTCGATGATTTATATATTTTGATTTTTAATTTCCTATTTAATAAATGTTTACAAAACTTAAAAATTTTCATTATGTTTGATTTTTTATGTGAGCGTGTTTCTATTTAAACAGGCAATAAAAGATCGTTTTTTAAACGAACAAATTTTCTATTTAATAGATGTTCAGAAACTTAATTATATGATGTGAGCATTTTTGTATCAGAACGAATATTTTTTTGACATATCAATTTTACTAAAATGCAAATATTTATACTTTATGAACAAAATTTTAAAAAGCGAACATTTTTTGAAATTTGAACAATTTATAAGTATGAGTTTTTTGAAAAAGAAATGCAAAAATAAAAATCAAATAGAAAAAAAAATAGAAATAAAAGGACCGGTTCCATAATGTACCGGCCAAGCTGCGAACTAAAGTAGCATCAAATCAAAAAAATGACACAATCATTAGAATGTCCTAGTTAGTTAGTGTTGTTCTTGTTAGATCTGTGTATACGATTTAATGAAATGACCATACTATCTGTATACGGTTTGTGAGGGGTCTATGGAAGCAGGCCTCGTGTGAACAACTGTAAAAGTCAGGATAAGAGATTTTGTTCGTGGCATACGGATATCATCAGACTTGTTGGGAGTGAGTTAATTATAGTGTATGTGCTTATCCGGTGTGATCTCGTCAATCGGCGGCGGCGGAGGACGGATCCGGGGCTCCATGGTCGGATCTGGCGGGGCACTCGGCCCTGGTGGTAGGGAGAGGCAGCCGGGCGCGGCTGCGCTGGTCGGCTGGGCACGAGCAGTGTCCAGGGGGCGCGGTCCAGTGGCCTTGGCTGGGGGTCATGATGGTGCGTGGCGACCATGCTCAGCGGTCGGTGGCGGTGGTTATCCAGCGCAGCTCCGGGAGAAATCCTTGCTCCGCTCTTTATCGGAGCCGCGACGGCGACGCCCACGGGTGTCGCTATCTTTCTTGGAAGCGTCGTTGTGGAGGTGTGTTGTTCCCCTTCGTTGGCCGCTGCCCGCACCGCCACCTGCGCCCCCCAGGTCCTGATCTGTGTGCCTCTCTCCTACGGATTCTTGGCGGTGCCGGCGTGGTTGCCGGGGCCCTTCCTGCGGGTGAAGCCGGTGGAAGAGATTCGGATTGGGGGAAACCCCTTGGTTGGCCCAGGCCGGCCGCGCGACGACGACGCTCAAGGGCGTCGTTATTCTTTTTGGAGACGCCGGTATACATCTGCTCCTCTGCTCCCCTTCCTTGCCTTTCGGGTGAAAACCCTAACTCCGGTGGGCGGCGGCGGCGTCCTCGACGTCGTGATCTTCCTGAAGGTGTCGTCTTGAGGACTGAGTGGTGGTGGGCACTGTGTGGGTCCTGATTGGTTGCTGGTGGGGGGCATTGCTTCGGGGGAAACCCTAGGATCTGGTCTTCCAGATCGGACGATGGTGGTACTGCGGTGTCGTTTCTCTCTTGGGAGCATCGTTTGTGGAGCAGCGCTGGCAGACTGAGGCGGGAGGTGGAGCGGCTTCGTCTTGCACGGAATTTCGGTGAAGCTGTCAAGTCATGCCTGGTCGACAGGTGCTACGCTGAGTCATGCCTGGTTGGCAGGTGCTACGCACGACAAATCTCCCGGAGTCTTCGCATCTGAACGGATGAGCGCAGGGCGGTGGCGCCGTTGGGCGCCGTGGTGGCGTCGACGGATGATTGGCCTCGCAAGGATGATGCAGATCTCTTTCCTGAAGATGGGTCAGTCGTTCGAGGATGATGGCGGCTGTTAAAACGTGTGCGTGAGGTGTGCGTTTTAGGTGTGCTGCACCGGCTGTTGTTCCCGATACGTTATGTGGATGGATTGGAAACAACACCGGTCTTAGATATGTGGAGTGAGAGCACTCCATATTATCGAGTTTGCAGGTGTGAGTGGTGGCTTTGGATGGATTGGTGTATATTCTTGTTAGACCTTTGTGAAATAATTAATAAGATGGTTGCATGCATCGATTGATGCAGAGGCCGGGGGTTTAACCTCCTTCTCTAAAAAAAATGTGCTTATCCGGTCGGGATAAACTTTGTTTAAGGGTCTGGCTACACATTAGTCGACTCAGACTTGGTAAAGTCTCAGTTGGAACACGTCATGCATGTGGGCTTCTTTTTTTTAGCAAAATCATTGTGGGGTTGTATGTTTTCCTTGGGCCGGCCTGTCATCGAGCTAGGAATTAGTGTTGCTTTTTCTCTTTTCTTGCTATAAGCCATCGTGTAGTCGCTCATGGGCTAGGAATCAGCCCTTTTTTCTTTCATTGTTCCCTTCGGTAGAGCATTACTACACCTTCTATTTTGGTTCATTTTCCTATCATTTTATATATATTATTTTTTCTTACATTTTTAAAATTATTTCATATTGTTAATATAAAATAAAAAATAAAAATAAAATCGATCCCCATAAATTGTAGTTGCATGCGGTTGCAACACGTGCACTTACAACTCTAATGATGGACATGCAACCGGCGAACATCCCTCCCCCTCCTGTTGCAGTCGCCTTGTACCGCTTGCAGTTGCACGCGAGTTGCGACAAGTGCAGTTGCAATTCTAGTCATGTACATGCAACTGGCCGACATCCCTCCCGCTCGAGTTGCAATCGCGTTCTACCCCTTGCAGTTGGAGAAGGGTTGCAACACATGCAGTTGTAACTCTAGTGATGAACATGCAACTAGCCGACATTCCTCCCCTCCAGTTGCATTCACATTGTACCCCTTGCAGTTGCAGGCGGGTTGCGACACGTGCAATTGCAACTCTAGTGATGAAAATGCAACTGGTCGACATCCCTTCCCTCCACTTGTAGTCGGTGTTGTACCACTTGCATTTGCAAACAGGGTGCGACGAGTAGGGTTGCAACTCAAGTGATGAACATGCAATTGACCAACAATTTTCTCCTTCAAATGCAGTCGTGTTGTAACCCTTGCAGTTGCACGTGTGTTATGACCCATGCAATTGCAGGTTGTGTTATGGGCATTCACACATCTCAAGGTACATACACAACAAGGTAGTGCAACAGAAGGTTTGTTAAGAACAAAATAAAATAGATAAAAAAGAAAAACATCTTTCTAATGAAAAACAAAAAAGAGAAGAAGAAAATATAACTAAAAATAAATAATACAAAAGCACAAAAATACATGTAGAAAGGATATAAGAAGGAAAAAACAAACATGTACAAAAAAGTAAATAAAAATGTAGGACAAAAATAAAATAAAAATGACAGCCCAACAAGCAAAGAAAATGCCAACTAACAACGGAAAAGGTTCCAACACGTGGTCAGCCCCATGCAAACCTCAGCCTGACAAAAAAAAAACAAAGACAAAAAAGAGCCCATCCCGAAGCATGGATCCTACGTGGGCTGCTCACACAGGAAACGCTAAAAATGGTCTTAAACAATAAAGAAATCTAATACCAGTTCGGTCGACTGAGACTTGATAAAGTCCCTCTTTAAATCCTAGGGTTAGAGTTAGATTGATTTAGAGTTGAGCTATCTAACCATCAAAAATCCAAACAGGTAGAGTTGAGCTATCTAACCCTGCCGCCGGCCGCCCCAGCCGTCTGCCACGGCCCGCCCCGCCGCCGGCCACACAACGATCGGCCACACCAAATCCGGCAGTGAATATGGACAAAAGTAACCAAATGATTGAGAAATGGCATTTATTGTCAATCTAACCCTCTCATCCAAACACCTCTTGGGTTAAAGTTAGTTCAGGGTTAGTTGAGGGTTAGAATCTAACTCTAACCTCTAACCCGGTTAGAATATTCAAACAGGGCCAAAAACTCAGTCGACTGAGTTTTAGCTAGATCATTTGTTTAAACCTGCCATTGCGCGCTTTGCCCAATGTACCATGAGAGCTGCAGTAAAGCACTCCCTCTTGTGTTGTACTTTGTCCAGTTGCCCTGTACTGTAGTAGTAGTAGTATCATTTTGCTGAGAGAAACGTGTGTCCATTCAGTTAGCATATGCGTATCCCTTTTAAAACAAAAGAAAAGCATATGCGTATCACCCGCAATTTATCCCTGAGTAGCAGCTATGAACACCGTACCATGTCAGCTTGACTTTGTAAACACAACTAAATGTTCATCAACCAAAACATTAGGGACATAAACAGATTGATCTGGCCAGAGGTAAACGCAGAGGATAATGCCCACTGAAAGTTCTCTAGACGATCTCCACTTTCTGCAGTGCCTGGATCACAACATTAAAGCTCTCCTGCAGCTGTTTCAACCTCTCAGACATGCCTTCCGCCCCCGTACACACACCCAGGATAGCAATATTTGGGAACTCCGTTCTTCGTTCTGATGCGAGCAAGCTCTGAACCTGCAACAACACAGGCATCATCACATACAAAACCTCAGTGGATGCGCCGCAAGATAAGTCAAATGAATATGGGATCAGGCAGCGGCGCAATGCCTTACCAACTCTGTGACACGGAGTGTGCCTCAGGTCCCTTTCCTTCTAGTATGCCTTTGCGCAGAGAAAGCCGTCGATGCACGAGGAGTCATGCTCCATGATCTGGTCTAGTTAAGTATCACCTCGCCAGGGGACGGCGCGTTGAACGCATCCGGTGTTCCCCTGTGCTTCAGGACTTGCAAGATGGCTGCGAGGACCTTCAGGCTATCGGTGTTGTTACTATCTCCACACTTCACTCCACTGTTGTTGTACTCGGAGTTCAAAGAAGTTGCACCACATTGACGGCAAGAGCTGCAATCATTTGAGCAAAATAGTGTTATCATCCCTATGAAACAAGGTGAGGGGGCAACCGACACGTTCCAGCTTGCCCATGATGTCTTTCATTAACCTTAAGGAGGTTCTCCTCAACTATTTCATGTACTCAACCAGTTTTCCATCAAAGAAGTCAGCCGTGTGCATCACTGGATCAATTGGGTAAAAATCATCATTGTAATCGTTGTCCATCAATATGTCTGACAAAACACATGGCGGTTAGACCTCTCCAGTAAACAATCGGGTAAAAATAATCAACTGCGAGCATGTTATGCGCCATTACGTGATGTATGTATAACGCGACTATCCTTGCCGTACTTGCCCCGATGGCCTCTCCTCACTGGCTTCCTCTTCTCCACATGCACAATTTTACACCCTGCAAATTAGTGTTACCGCAATGAGGAAAGAGAAGTAAAGCACCATCGGCGTTAAGAATCGGCACCTGGTCTTGGCCGGAATTAGTTCTCTGACAAGTTTCTAAGCCTAATTAGTTCTCTTACATTATGATTCTTGCATGTAAAACATCTAAATATAATTTTTAAGTGGTATGGTTACCTAAAATATATTTGTGGAGGGTAGGCCTAAGCCTGATGATGCCTATGTGCTCATCACTCATCATCCAAGACTGGCTTGCTGTCCAGGAAGGGCATGCGGAACAGGATAATAGGCGTGATGCAACAAAAAAGTGTCAGCGATTCAGTCATGGTCGCAGCACAGGGAGATGCATACGTAAATTAAGACTCCAAGACTGCAAACGAAGAGGGAACAACTCAACTCACGACCAGAAACACTTGCCATCAGGCTTGAGATCATCAGCCTCCCGCGGGTAATTACCAGCAGGCTTAAAATCATCAGCCACCCGCGGGTAATTACCAGCAGGCTTAAAATCATCAGCCACCCGCAGGAAAACGTTTAGTGAATCAGAGGTTGAATACATATAAAGGTGATTTCCTATTTCCTCACGCGAGCTCCCGTAGCTCAGTTGGTTAGAGCGTTGGTCTTATGAGCCGAAGGTCGCGGGTTCGAGCCCCGCCGGGAGCACCTTTTTTTTTCCCATCTACATAGAACTTTTTCCTTTTTCTTCGTTTCTATACAAGCGACACGATTCGTCCTTGCCTTTTACTCCCCATTTTTTATGTCCCCTGGGCAAAGATGCTCTCAAAAATCGATGACCGCCCTGCTCCACTCCATACCACTCCACTCCGCCATCATGTGCCGCTCTTTTCTTCTCCGTGGATGCGTACAACCGAACAGGAACGTTCGGCGGTGGCGGCAAAGGAGTGCTGACGCCCAAGGTCGGTCTCATCCCTAGTTTCACTCTACGCCGAGCTTGTCTCCGCCTATAGATATTATTTTCTCCGTTTTCAAATATAAATTTTTTTAAAAGGTTTTATTAATGTACTACTCCCTCCGTTCCTAAATATAAGTCTTTGTAGAGATTTCATTAGTGGACTACATACGGATGTATATAGACATACTTTAGAGTATAGATTCAATCATTTTGCTTCGTATGTAGATCCTTAGTGAAATCGCTTAAAAGACTTATATTTAGGAACGGAGGGAGTACATATGAATGTATACAGACATATTTTAGAATGTAGATTCATTCATTTTGCTTCGTATGTAGACACCTAGTAAAATCTTTTAAAAGATTTATATTTTTAAAAAAAGTATCATGCATGTCAACTAGACAACTTTAATGAGGTGTCATAGAATTAAATGAAGAAAGTAGAGTTAAGATATTATGATACCGTATCATATTAAATGATATGTTGTTTTGTGTCATGCATGGTAATAAATTAACTACTTATAATACTAGTAACATATGATATCACTAGCAAAATTAGCATGGGGCTCAATTAGCTTGAGTGATGTACTTTAAAGATTTTTTATACTCTAGAAGATGATATTACAAAGACTATTTGTCACTAGGCCTAGAGCTATATAGCCCCATTTTGCCTTAGGCTTGTTTTCGTCACTGGCCCTGTTTGGATACTCTAACTCGGTTAAAGGTTAGAGTTAGATTCTAACTCTAGACTAACTCTGAACTAACTCTAACCAAAGAGGTGTTTGGATGGAAGGGTTAGATTGTCAATAAATGCATTTTTCAATCATTTGACTCCTTTATCCAGTATTTTGTGTGGTGGAGATAGAGGAAAAAGTAACTTTTTATGGACCCCACATAACTCTAACCTAAATAAGCATATTTTGGATGAGTTAGTTCTTTTGAATGGATTAGATGCATCTAACCAACTCTAACCTTCCTGTTTGGATGTTTTAGAGTTGGTTTGGTCCAGTCTAACCAACTCTAACTCTAACTCATGGATCCAAACAAGTCCACTGTATGATATTATGCACTACGGATGTAGTATCATATACTATGAAACTTCCTGTTACAACCAACCTCACACAGCTGCCGTGATGCCTCCTATTCCCATCGTTGCAGCGAGAAACTCGTAAAACATTTTACTTAGGGTTTGTCCAGAGGCTCTGCGCTCCCAAAGCGAGTGGAGCTGTAGTTGCAGATAACGGAGCTGAGAAACTGAAGCTTGGCAGATTCTTGTATTTTTCCAGAGCTGGTGGACTTCCGAAGAGACACTTACTATAGTCCGCTGCATCCAATTTCCGTTGAACCACCTGCTTATTGATAGAAGCGAGAGCCACGTTTTCCGTACTCCAGTATTTCAGTATCCATACATTTATCGTCCTGTCCAGCCCAGTCCCGCAACAAATGAGAGAGAAACGTTTAACCGAGCAACCACCCCAACCCTCCCCGACCCCGTCCGCGTCCGGCCGTCCCTGTCACCACGACACGTACGCAGCCGAGGCGCCACCGAAGACGAGCAACCACCCTCGCTGTCACCAGGGACCCACCTGCGAGCCCCCCAGTTAAGCTCCGCCCTCGACTCGACCGCTCTCTTTCTCGCGATCTAAATATTTCCGCTCCGACGTCCGACCCCGAGGCCGAGCCACCCACCCGCCCCCCGCCCCCGCCCGCGACCATGGACATGCGGGCCCTCGGCTTGAAGGCCGCCGCCGGGCCCTCCTTCCTCGCGCCGAGGCCGCGGCGCTCCCCGCCGGCGACCTGGGCGCCCCGCCCCGCCGGGGAGATCGGCCTCGGGCCGAGGAGCGGGAGGCGGTGGCCCGGGCTGGCGGTGAGCGCGTCGGGGAAGAAGAGCAGGCACGGCCGCGACGGGGACGACCCCAAGAGCAGGCCCTCCTCTTCCGGTAAACCCCTCTACCACGAGATCCTGTGCTCTGTTCGTTTGATTCTAGTAGCGAAAAGGTGGGGGGATCTCCGCGCGGATTTTGTGCGGAGCCTGGAGGTGGACAAACCTTTCTGTCGATTCCATGCGGGTCGACGTGGTGCTGCTATGGCGGGGCTACTCTTTGCGCGATTCTGGTGCCCCCTTTCCGTGATCGTTACGGCCGGGCCATGAAACGGTTGCCGAGTTAGGAGCGTGTCGTCTTGGCGTCAGGGGTCGGTGTTAGTAACCCGTGAAACACTGAAATCGGTGGTAGAAATAGAATGGTGAAACTCTTACGGCGAGCTTCTTGCTGCGATGGTGGACAAGCTATTGTGTAGGTTGCATATAGGAAAATGGATCCTTGGGGTCTATTGCTCTGTTTGGGTATTGAATTGCTTCCGGTGCAGTCTGTGACTAAAACCTCATAGTAGCTTGTTTGCTGGAGTGGTTTGGATGCAGAAATAGTGGACTTATGGTTGTCAGATGATCTTATTTTCCCACCCAACCACGGTGCTTTTGTTTAGATGTGAATAGTTGAATCAGCATAGTAAGGTAGGCTTGATGTTTATTCAGTTGTGGGTATCAAGCACGTACAATATTACAGTGTTTATGTAAAGAGCTAGACTGGATTGATA
Organism: Hordeum vulgare subsp. vulgare; assembly: GCF_904849725.1. Lineage (NCBI taxonomy): Eukaryota > Viridiplantae > Streptophyta > Magnoliopsida > Poales > Poaceae > Hordeum > Hordeum vulgare. The sequence goes on from NC_058520.1 coordinate 563,140,844, forward strand.
ATAAACTATCTAAAGGATGCATAGAATTGATGATTTGTCAATGCAGGAAAAGGTGATGCATCTACTCCCATTGGAGATGATGATGCCGATGCAGTAAGCCAAAGTCATGGCGAACTGAAATCCAGTGACACGATGTATGTACCTAGCAACCTGTCATATTGGCGAGATGTGAGAGCAAGCTTTGTGATTCCAAAGTCGGTAAGTCCAATCCTTTTGGACTAGTTTATTCCAACTGTCGCTCTCCATTATTTATTTATTTCAGAAAACATTTCTCCATTATCTTGTATGAACGCGGTATTTGAAAAGTAGTACATGATCTAGCTTTATAAATTCCACTCATGCTAGATATTATGTATGATCCTTTTACGTAATTATTTAGTAGTGGCTTAACTAGCATAGCCTTGACTGAATCGCTGGAAATATATTTGTTCTTCATTATATCAATTAGTTGGCATCATATAGAGAGAATGCACTTGTGTAGGTTCAGTTAGCCTGTGTGTTCACCCAACATCATACTCCGTACTTCAGAAGAGCCCCACGAGAGCTTGGAAACTTGAGAAGAGCTAAGTGTATTGGATTGTCCATATCACACATTTTGTTCGAAGTATTCTAGAGTCAACTTCTGATCCTAGTTGAATTTTTTCTTGGTTTTTCCTTTTTTTCTGGAGGACTTTGAGATTATGCTCTCAACTATGACCTACTCCAGTAAGTCCGTCCATGTTTCTCCGAATCTTCTGTAACTCCATTCCTGTTAAACTTCCTGGCAGTATAATAGAGGAGTCTAATTTCTTCACCTTTAAACACCAAAGGCTAGAGCATTTCTATGCAGTGCAACAAGATATTCGGTGTGCTATTTCTAATACAGAAGCATTGCCTTATTTACCTTTTTGCTTGTCCTGAAATTCTTCCGTTTTGTCCTAACTATACAAACAATACCAAAACTGTCCTGTCCCTGCCTGCTACTTAGTGCTGATTTAGCTGATTCAATCTCTTGTAAGCTTCCCTATAATATTTTTCCTAATTAATTCTTCATCATGTCTTAAAACCAGGAGCAAGCAGTCGATGTAAATACAATACCACAAACATCATTCGATGGACCAGTACACTGTCTTCCTCGGAAATGGGCACATTCCATATCTGCGCCAGAATCTGGATGTGTGCTGGTTGCCACGGAAGAGCTTGATGGGAACGGCACCTTCGAAAGAACCGTCATCCTCCTCCTCAAACTAGGTTCGAGAGACGCCTACGACGGCCCATTCGGCGTCATCCTGAACCGTCCGCTCTACACAAAGATGAAACACGTGAACCCATCCTTCCGCGACCAGGCGATGCCTTTTGGAGACTGCTCCCTCTTCTTCGGAGGCCCCGTCGACATGAGCATATTCCTGATGAGGACCAACGAAGGCAGGCCCATCAAGGGGTTCGAGGAGGTAGCCCCGGGCGTCTGCTTCGGCTTCAGGACGGACCTGCAGAAGGTCGGTCACCTGATGAAGAACGGCGCACTTAACCCCGAGGACCTGAAGTTCTACGTCGGGTACTCTGCCTGGGACCACGACCAGCTGTTGAGCGAGATCGACGCGGGGTACTGGGTCGTCACCTCCTGCAGCTCGGGCCTGATCACCGACGCGCTGATGACGGACCCTTCCTGCCTGTGGAGCGAGGTGCTGCAGATGATGGGAGGCCAGTACGCGGAGCTGAGTCAGAAACCCAAGGAAGATAGTGCGTAATGTTATTGTTTGCAGCAAATCCTGTTGTTGTTCGATTTGTACATAATTTGAGTAATCTCGTCTGGTCACTGTCCTGTTCGTCACGTGCGGAGACTGTTTCTGTTTTCGTGGCGCTATGATCAATAATACGTTTGCTGTTGGTGGGTGTACAACTTTTCTAGAATTTTTTGGGCGAGAAAGGAAGGGTATAAAGCATAGCAGTGGATATGTGCCTAGTCCTTCCTGTAATTCATCCGTCTCTCACGTGCTACATTCTGGTCCTATCTTATCTTATACTCCCTCCGTCCCAAAAATAACTGTCTTAAGGCTAGTATAACTTTATATTAAACTAGTACAAAGACAGTTATTTTGAGGGACAGAGATCAGGTGACGTGCACATCTGCATGTTACTTTGTGCCTTGCGGCCTAAATTCAAATTTAAACATTGTAAAAAAAAATAAAAAAATCATACATGTTCACAACACATATTAAGATAACTCCTACAAAATTCAGATCAAAATTCGAAACATACAGCGAGAAACAAAAAAGAGAAACTCAGATATGAATAGTCTACAGAGAACCATTCACGAACTATTCATAACAGATTTATCTTTTTTTGTTTCTCGATGTATGTTTCGAATTTTGATCTGAATTTTTTAGGGGTTATCTTAATATGTGCTGTGAACATGTATAATTTTTTTCATATTTTTTTACAATGTTTAAATTTAAATTTAAACCGCAAGTCACACGGTGACATGTCACCTGATCTCTGTCCACATATGCGTTGTCCATGTAGTGGCCGAACATCCATTGATATTTTTTTTGACAGAACCATCCATTTATTGACTGATCACCCACACGCGTCGGGCACAAAGTTGGGGGTGACGGCGATACTGATCAGAATCCACAAGGCACAAAGTTGGGGGAACAGGATCTTGAGCTTTTTCCCGTTCTTTTTTTTTTATATAGTACTTCCTTCGTTACTAAATACAAGATCTTTTATAAATTTCACTGTGAACTATATACGGATGTATGTAGTCATAATTTAGAGGGTAGGTTCATTCATTTTGCTTCATATCTAATCTATAATAAAATTTTTAAAAGGTCTTATATTTAGGAACGGAAGAAGTATTATTGAGGGAGAGCAAAGCTTTATTGCTTACATGTGCGTGGGCATATTACCAAAGGCACAGCCAGCCACAATGGGCGGAACATCGGACTCCCAGTACAAAGTTTCATAAATAGAACACCGATGACTAATCTTATCTAATTCATGGGCTGCAGTATTGGCCTCGTGACGAAACGCTCTGACCTTGCTGAATGAGAACCACATCTTCATTTGGAACTCCAGGTCCTCGATGACTGGAGCATATGGCGACGAGTCGGCCCAGGCAAAGTCCAGCGCAAGTCATCCCTAGCATACCTACTATTCCCTTCGTTTTTAAATATAATCTTTTAAAAATTCCACTATATACTAGTCCATCCGTTCCTAAATATAAGTCTTTTAAGATATTTCACTAGGAGTCTACATACGGAGCAAAATGAGTGAATCTAGAATCTAAAGTATGTTTATATACATCCGTATGTAGTCCACTAATGAAACCTCTTTAAAGACTTATATTTAGGAACGGAGAGAGTACATATGGATGTATGTAGTCATATTTTAGAATGTAGGTTCACTTATTTTATTTCATATGTAGTCTATAATAAATCTCTAAAAGTCTTATATTTCAAAATGGATGAAGTATTGATACTTTCGATGTCTGCATAGGAGCATCTTCAACAACCGCACGATGCGGCGTGTAAAAAAAAAATTACAATGCTAAAATAGCCCTTTACGCGTCGGACTACACGGTTGCTTCACGAGGCGCTGAAATTTTTTAGTGCACCAGAGCGCCGTTTCAGCAAGCGCGGCAAAAATAAAGCACGCCGTCCAACATTAACAACATTTTGCTTTCAATGTGAAATAAAGAAGATCAAACAAACATAAAGTAATTCATAAAAAAATAATTTAATTATTATTACAACTCAAACAAATAATTAAACTTCAATACCACAAATAGTTTATGACCAATACAACAAATGTTTAGCATAACAAACATACAACATCATGCGTTTTGTCGTTATTCCATGCCCACCACTCCACGACTGGATCCTTTTGAAGTTCGTCATGCGTTTCGGCACGTCGAATGGCATGATAGGAGGCAATCAAGCGGGCCACCCTCTCGACACTCCTCTGCACTCGCACGTGGCGTCCCAACAACTCATACTGAGAATAGTCCAAATCTTGTCCACGCTCGTTTTCGATGATCATGTTATGCATGATCACACAAGGGTTCATGGTGTATCAAAGGTTATTTTGATCCCAAAAGCTAGTCGGTCCTCTTACAATAGTAATTTGGGCTTGCAAAATCCTAAAAGGTCTCCCCACATCTTTCCTAGCCACCGCGTGAGCATTGTGGAAATCAAGATTTTTCTTACCATGCAGTTTTTTCAATAGCTTAACAAATGTTTGCCACCTTGGGTAGATGTCATCTGCAAGATAGTAGCCATAATTGTATGTATGGTCATTTGCTACAAACCGCACTCGTGGCAGTTCACCATTTGCAATACTATTCATGAGTGTTGACCGTTGAACAGCGATACCCCATCTACGGGAAGGTGCTTCGTTTTCGGGAGCATTTGCTTCTTGATGAACAGTAACTAAAAATATGAAAAAATAATGAATTTTTTGTGGATGTTTGTGTTATTGTCACAAACATGCTTAATAATTTTCATACGAAACCAAGCGGTAGTGTTTCGCCGCCGAAAAAACAAATTTGATGTTGACATTATAGAGTTACATTTGATGTTCAATTTATTTACTCATTCACACGGGCGAAATGTTTAACCCTTTTGCCTTAAACTTTGCATTTGGATGCAACTAAGAATACATAAAAAATTATTAGTTTTTTTTACACTTTAAAAATTAATTTTGCGTGCAGAAACACGTGTCTCCGGGAGCCGAATTGGATTTCGGCCTTGTTACACTCCACTCCTCATGTCGCGTAAAAAAAATGCTTACTCGCTTTGTTGAAGAAACTATCGTCAACCATGGGATAGCCTCTACGCGCTCGGCGAGAAGGTGCTTATTGACGGCACGAACAATCTACAGTGTGCCATGAGGTGTTGTTTCGTCGCGGCGATGCTCTAAAGAAATTGTCAAATGCGCTCACGGTAGAGCGGAAACGGGCAGCGGTTCGACTGTTCAACTGGTCTGGGATGCACAAGGCAAGGTGGTGACATGAGTGGCGACAGTTCAACTGTTCAATCAGTACTTACCGCGACCCGTCTCGGCAGAAGTTAATGCGTCAGTTGTTATCGCCGAACCTAGACTAGAGTCCTGTCCACCCAGGCCAGCTGACGTAATTAGGAGGGGTACTCGTACGACGATCGATTCCAGCCGTCAGATCTGTTTTTTTTTTGCCGGACGGCCTCACACGCAGAGCAACTTCAACGGGCCGATCCAAACGAACAACGATTTCGTCCGTTTTTATCCGTTTAGATCGATCACACGGACACAAACGTCCGGTTTTGTAAATGGGTCGGCTCGTGCGCCCAATGTTGGTCGGACCCTTTTTTTGCCGTTGAGAAAAAAAAGACATAATACATAATTAAACATTAAAAGACGGCCACGAAGGCCGGCGATAGTCCACGCGTCGCGTCCGCATTACATTAAAAAAACCTAAAACTGTGTCCATGCAGCCCTAGGCGGCGACGGCGGCGTCGGGGCTGGTGAGGTCGACCAGCGTTGGCCCACGGCCGGCCCACGGAACGCCGAGTTCCAGAGCGCAGCTGCCTGCGCCTCCGTCGTCTGCCCCGCCGGCGTGGGCTGTGGTGGTGGCGGTGGCAGCGCAGCAGCACGAGCACGCACCTCCTCCTCCGCCTTCTCCGCCTCCCGTCGCTCCTCCTCCTCCTCCTTCTCCAGCTCCATGAGCCGCAGGCCTTCGGCGCGCTCCGTCTGCAGGTGCACCGACTCCAGTGCTCGAGGTAGGCCTGCTCCTGTAGCAGGGGCGCACCCAGCCAGAAGGGCGGCGCGCTGACGAACTCCTGGACGACGCCGGTCCACTGGTAGACCTCCCGCCGCAGCGCGGGCTCGGGCTCGAGCTCCGGCAGAGGTGGCACGACGCAGTACCGGCGGCTGACGGTGCAATGGCCTCCGCGAGCTGCTTTTGGTACGCCGCCTCCTCTTCGGCCATGCGCCGCGCTTCTTCCTCGTTGTCGCTGAGGACACCAGCGAGCGCCGCCTCGTAGGCGGCTCAGCCTCCTGGTCCTCGTCGCTGACGACAGGCGGGAGCGGCGGAGGGCCTCGTGGCCGCACTTGGCGCACGCCACGGCGGCGCTGCTCTTCGTGCTCCACCGCGGACCACACCTCCGAGTTAAGGGAGTCGGCCGCATATGTGGGATCTCGTCGCTGCTCCACCGTCAGCAGACGTCATCACTTGGTCACCTCCTCTGCATGCACCCGCGTCGACCGCGGCACGGCCGACACCGGAATCCTCTCCGGATCCAGATGCCAGCCGTGTGGCAGTGTGAGGTCCGGGTAAGGGAGTGTCACGCGGTGCTCCTAGTGCCACCGCGCTTGGTGCACCGGGACGCTCACACGCTGGCAAGGCCGGTGGGAAGACGACGACGGGGAGGTGGCGCGGGGGAAGAGCGGGGCCTTGCCCTAGTTTGGAAAGCCGCCGGTCATGGTGGGCTAGGGTTTCGGCCGCTTGGTCGCCGAGGAGGTGGCGAGATGGGGACGGGGGCGGGTTCTGGAAGCAGATGGCGGAACCCACGGCACGATCGGATTAAAAAAGGCCGACCACGGTCGCCGATGCGTGGGCCCGAGGATGGCGGTCGTCATAAATTATGTTGACCGCGGTGGTTGGGGGCTGACACCGAGGGGGCGCTTCGCGTCCGCGCCGACGCATTTCATCCCCAATTCTGGGCCGGAAATGGGTCGGCGCGGACGCGTTTTGGCAATGGGTCCACGCGTTGGGCCATCATTTTTGTCCGCGCCGACCCAAACGGACGACGACGGACGAAATGGATCGCCCCATTAGAGTTGCTCTGAATGTGTGTGTTTTCGTGGTCGAGAACTTGGGGCCGAACGACCTCACGAGTAGACATGACAAACTTAGGAAGGTTTGCGGAAGTTCGAACCGCTACATTGTTCGTTTCTGATCGTTCTAACTTTTGCACCTCCTCACACGCTTCCATCTAACGTCAGTTGTCCGTATTCATGTCGTTATAGAGCGTACATTTCATATTGAATGCGACTTAAGACGGACGCGACCTTTCACTGCCTCCACCATTGAAGCAGCCAGTTGCATGTTCGGTTGAACACGTCTCCTTGCTGCATTCAAACGCCTTCATTAAGCTCTCGTGGAAGCCGAGAAACCCACTGAGTCCCACATGTTTGTTCATGAGCGGGCCGACAGTAAACGGAACGCCGAACGAGTTCCTCCCGTCCGCCCTCGATTTAAACGAGGTCAGACGTCAGGTAAGAATCGCAGCCATCTGTCGCTCCCTCATTTCCTCTTCCACCATTTTCTTTACTCTTCACATGGCTACTGAAAAGCAATTCTCCGGCATACAAGCCTGCTGGGTGGCCCATTGAGCCCGCCGGATATGAGCACGCGCGAGGCAGCCCAATGCTCCGCCTTCCTCGCCTAGCCCGACGGAGCCAATTGCCGCCCTAAGTCGGCGCATAGTTTAGCAACTCACCGCTCTAAGCTAGCTCGATGAGGAGTGGTGAGTTGCTCCACGCTGACACGACGGGGAGCATGGCGGCGAATGCGCCTCTCGTGCCTGCAACCGCGCGAGTGTGCCTATAGTGTGTGCGGACGCGCCATAATGGCAGACACAAAAGTCGGGTGTGCGGAGAACGATGAGTCGGTGGTCAGCGCCTCCGTGTCCGCCGTCATCATCAAGGAGAAGTAGAACACTGGAGGCCATCGCCTCTTGGGTTCCATGAAGGCCACCACTGAGGCGATGCCGGCGTACACAATTGGTGTCTTGCCTGGTTCTTCTCTTGCGAGGACCTTCGTCGACGGCGCATGGGTTGCACGGAAGCAGAAGTGCCCGCTTTCCCTCCCGCAGACTCCCGATAGTGCGGTGAGCGGGCTGCCAGACATGGGAAAGACACACGGATCCATCGCGGCCGACCATAGACTAGTGTAGCATATCTGGGTCGTTGGAGTGGAGCTCTGTGAGACCGCACGTGCACCTAGTTTTACCTTCTTAGTTAAAATATTTTCAAAATGTAATGAAATCCGCCGTGTTTGTATGAAATCCATCATGTTTGCATGAAATCCTTCCGTGTTTGCACGAATTTCATCCGGTTGGTTTGAGTTGTTGTCGAAATTATGCAGGTATGGACGGATGCATGAGGAAATTTGCGGGTTATCGTTGGATATGCCCTTGGAGCATCTCCAACAGAGGTGATAAATAAGCTGCATGCCCAAAAAACCGACCATACAGCATGGTGCGGGCGAAAGCAGCGCTCCAGTGGCCACACAATAACGACACACGCAGTAAGAACGCGCCAGCACGGGACAAAACGATCCGCGTGCGCGAACCACCAACCCCCAGATCTGAAACCTCCGAGCGTCGGCGCCTTTGCCCGCTCCTCCAATCGGCGTGTTTCCCCCGCCTCTCCAAACGAGCAGCCGCCCCCTGCTGCTCCCGATGGCCGCCGCCGTTATACCTTCTCTCCTCGCCGCCGCCCCTTGAGCGCTCCGTTCCTCTATCGAACAGCGCCCGACGGCCGTTTGCAGCTCGGCGTCCACAAGTTGTTCGACAAAATACTTTCAAGGTACATATTGTTTACTTTATATATTTGTAGATGCATTTGTTGCATGTTTTTCGTAGTTTAAATTAGTTTTAATTCAAGTTTGTAGATGGGTTCGACATATGATTCTTCCGATGAAGAATTTGACCTTCAAGAGGAGGAAATCTTAATGATCCTAGCTATGCACATCAATAAAAAGCCAAAGCACGGTGGTTCGGTTTTCGATCGTTAAAAAATATGGAGGGAAAGGATTGATGCCCATAAGAGATTAACGAGGAACTACTTTGTCGAGAATCCCACATACCCCGCTTCCTACTTTCGGGGCCATTTTAGGATCAGCGTCGAGTTGTTCAAACATATTGCAGAGAAACTAGCGAGGCATGATCGATTTTTCTAGAAAGGAGGAATGGCACCGGAGAACTAGAGCATGGCAGCTTCCAAAAGGTGATTGTCGGTTTGCGTATGTTGGCATACGGTATTCGGGCGGATCTAGTTGATGACCACCTGGACATGGATGAGAGTCAATCCATCATGTGTGTCAAGCACTTCATACTTGGAATTATGCAAGTGTTTGTCCCGGAATATATGAGAGCTCCCAATGATGAAGACACCGCAAGGCTTCTAGAGTTTAACAAAGCTTACGAGTTACCAGGTATGTTTGGCTCAAAAGATTGCATGCATTGAAGCTGGAAGAACTGTTTTGCTGCATGGCATGGACAATTCCACGGTCAGAAGAAGGGTTTCACCATAATCCTTGAAGCAGTGGCCGATCATGAGACTTGTATTTAGCATGCTTTTTTCGGAATGCATGGATCTTGAATGACATCAATATTGTTCAACGGTCACCACTCATGACTAAGATTGCAAATAGCGAAACTTCACCGGTGGAGTTTGTAGCAAATGGCCATACGTACAAGTATCGCTGCTATCTTGCGGATGGTATCTACTCAAGGTGGAAAACATTTGTGAAGTCGTTAAAGACACGGCAAGGTAAGAAAAATCCTGATTTTCACAATGCACAAGCGGCGGCTAGAAAAGATGTGAAGAGGGCTTTTGAGATTTTGCAAGCCCAGTTTGCTATTACGAGAGGACCGGCTTGATCTTGGGATCAAAATATCCTTTCGTACATCATGAACGCTTGTATGATCATGCATAACATGATCATCAAGAATGATTATGGACAAGATTTAGACTATTCTTAGTATGAGTTGATGGAAAGACCCATGCGAGTGCGAAGGAACCCTGCGAGGGTGGTCCGCTTTGTTGCCTCCTATCATGTCATACGACGTGCCGACACGCATGATGAGTTTTTGAAGAATCTAGTCGAGGAATGATGGTCATGGAATAGGCAACGTATGAATTGATGTTACTTGTTCGAGTTAAAAATAAACTATTTGTTGTATTATTATTCATGAACTATTTGTTGTATTTTCCATGAATTATTTGTTGTACTATTCATGAACTATTTGTTTGAGTTTAAATAATTATTTATTATTGATGTTTTTGTATATATTTGATCTTTTTTGTTTTATGTTTGAGTAGGAAATTTGTTTGTACTCGACGCGCGCTGTGTATATTTAGCATCATTGCCGAAGCGTGACCTGCTGCACGCTAAAGTTTCCAGCGCGTGCTAAAACCAACTCACGTCCGCGCGCCCAAAACGCTATTTTGGCGCCCAATTTTTTTACCGTGCCGAGCTACCACGTGTTTGTTGTAGATGCTCTTAATGCTTAGATTTTTTGATGATGTGCATACTGTAAAAGAAGATATTCCCGTCAACTATGAAGGCATGTGTGACGACTTTGTCAATCTTAAAATGATGGGTCGATTTGATCTTTCAAAAATGCTTATAGAAATAGAATATGTGTACACATACATTCATAAGAATGATCATATACCCATATATAAAAATGACTTTGATTGTACCGTGTTAAAAAAACATGTATTTGGAACCGGCAGCCATGTCCAAAACCAAACTTTCGCCCAGTTTTCTCCAGTAAATCAAGCTGTCTTTTTGTCTTCTTTACACTCATCTTTATGCAGTGCATTCCTCCGTTCAGGTGTTATTTTAATGCTTTTCTTTTGCGAGAATGGTCTAACCTACTCATTTTCAATCGTGACACTTGAAACGATCGATATGGATCTAAAAGTGAGGTGAATACGTATAATTACAAATTTTAATTGTTACTTAGCAATTTTAGGCAATACTATTTTAGACGATTTTAGGAGAAACTCTCAAGAACTCATACAAATCCCTTCGAGATCTAGGATTTGATGTATGAGGATGTGAGTGAGAGTAGTATGTTTTCTAGGTTGGTTCAATGTGAATGGCGAACCCTCTCATGGAGTGGGAGAGAGTTATTAATAGTGTACCCCTATAAGTGGACGTTGGGGGTCACTTAAGCTGTGCATATATCAGACATCCGTCGTTTACTGAATGTTCGATAACTCGGAAGGCATCGGGCGACCGTTGTTTCACTAGTCGTTCGACAATGCAGAGTGTATTGACGATGGGATGAAGTTGTAAGACATCTGGAACTTGCCGCTATCCAGCGTCCCAAGAGACACCGGACTTCTGGTAAGTATCGGAGATCCGACATTTTGATTCTTTTGATATCACACCAGGTTTTTGATAGATACAAGAAATCCGACGTTTCGGCTCCGTGTGTGTGTGTGGGGGGGGGGGGGGGGGGTACCGCACTTCCGGCGTACATCGAACGTTTCTAGTGAAGACCGGAAATCAATTGTTTTGGCTTTGTATGTGATGCACTGGATTTCCGGTGGGTACCGGTCGTCCGGAGGGTGATGTGCGACCGGACGTCCGACCTTTACCAAACTTCTAAGATACCAGAGACAATGATAGTGTGGTATAACCAAGAGATGTCAGTGGACGTAAAGAGGAAAACCGTGGGTTTTAAGCAAGTCCTTCACGAGTCCCAGTGTTTTCCTCTTAATAGTGTAGGATCCCTATACTCAAGATCAAACATAAAAGCCTAAGCTACTTGTCTCGTTTCTTCATTCGTGAGCAATATACGTGTCCATAATCGTGATACACACATGGTCCTCTTAATAGTGTAGGATCCATATACTCAAGATCAAACATAGAAGCCTAAGCTAGTTGTCTTGTTTCTTCATTCTTGAGCAATATACGCGTCCATAATCGTGATCCACACACGGTCCCATGGGGAGTAATCCTGAGATATACTTTGACAAAAAAATATTAGTCCCCTATATAAATATTGTCATCAACATCAAAATACGAACAAGGGCATGATCACACTTTTAACAGTACAAAGAACATCAGAGGTAACAAAAAATACAACCAGATCTGTGGACCACCTAGCGATGACTACAAACAATGGAACTAGCCAAAGGCGCGCCGTCGTCATCGCCCCTCCCTCGTCGGAGCTAGGCAAGCCTTGTTGTATTAAATAGCTGAGAAGTCGTCGTGCTAAAACCCGATAGGAGCAGGTCATGAAGAAAGTACTAAATTAGAAGGATCAAACCTGTAAACATCCAAAGGAAGACGTGCGAAGACCGAATTCAAATTGATCCATCGAGGATCAACACTGATCTAATCCCACGAGATCCAACAAAAGACAGCTCCACGCACCCTCCGACAAAGCTAGATGCATCATCGGACATGGATAGAATGTGGGAGACACTATTCCTACTACAGGAAATCACTGTGGTCACACAACCCTAACCAAGTAACTAAACCTAATAAGAACGAGAATATGGTCCCTCCCGTCGGCGGGGGAAAGTCCTTCCCACCTTCATGGCCCAAAGGATATCGAAGATGAGGCGGGCCGACGGCGGCGCCAACAGGGGGTGGGGGTGAAGTCATCCGCCACCTCCACGGCCCAAAGAACATTTGAGAATTGCCAAACTTTCCAAAAAATATGTAAGTTTTCTAGAAAGAGCCGCAATACAATTTGTAGCCAATCAACTGACAAGTGATGGCTAATTTTTTTTGCGTTGACCAAGCATTGGCAAAGGGAAACTTTGACATCAAACTATGCATGCTCAATGCTCTGACCGATCCTCCGTCGGCACTGGCAGGCAGGCGGAAAGGGTTGCTGGTCATTGACCGGTCTCGATCGGTCCGCAGCTCAGCGAAAGGAGAGCCTCGGCATTCCCTGCCAGCTGGGCTAGTCAACGTACGCCCGCCCGCCCGCCCGCAGCGCAATCTCATGGATATCACCTACGTGCCGGTGCGCATGCATAGGATTACTATCACCAACTTACTGGTTCACATGCTGTTGCTATATGTCTCGCCGTAGATTCGTCTCAAATCCCCATCAAATTAACTAATTAAGTGCTCAGTTTTATTCCCCTCAAAAAAAAAAAGTGCTCAGTTTTGATGGAGCAGTGGTAGTAGCGTCATGCACTCATGTACGGACATACTAACAGTATTACGTACTTCCGAATTTCAAATGTCAACAGGTAGTAGTAATAATCAACAAATCATTTCATATCATAATCCATATCGAACGTACGCGCGGAACAGTTTCCGAATTTCACATGGTTCAGTCTTGCCAACTGCGACCGGTGTTCGATCTTTATTGTATCAGCTAGTTCTACAGGTGTTTGTGTATACTCAATTTTACATCAAAATCTCCATGTCATCGACGCTGAGCTCGCCGGAAACAAGCTGCTCTCTACCACCGCCACCGCCACCGCCAGTGGTATCCCCGCCGCCCCCCATATACGTGCACGAGTACGCGTTCGCGCCACCGTTTGCCCCTCCGGCGCCAGCGCGCGCCTCCGCGTAGTATTGCCTGGGCGCGCCGTCCCGCGCGGCCACGAGCTGCGCGTCGGCGGCCATGCCGGCGTCGGACGCCACGCTCTGCACGGACCGCGGCGACAGGGGCGCCACGGATCCCGCGCCGTACGCGGCGACCGCGCGCTCCGGGAAGTTGAGCCCAGCGGCGCCGTTGCCGGAGAGGGAGCCGCCGCGGAGGAAGAAGACGGCCGTGTCGTGCGCGACGGCGGCGGCCTCGGGCGTGGCGTAGGAGCCCAGCCACAGCCGCTCCCGCGTGCCGGGCACCCGGATCTCCGAGACCCACTTGCCCCACCGCCGCCGCCGCACGCCCTTGTACCGGCACCGCTCCTCCTCGCCGCCCCTCGCCGACGACGCCTCCGCACCGCTCATGGCTGACCTGACCACCTTCCGAGCCTCCGAGCTAGCCTCTGACCTCGCCTCTTTCTCAACGCACAGCCAAGCTTCCAAGTGAACATAACACGTACTACGCGCTTATATACCAGTGAGAGGTCAACCCACAGAACGAGTTGACCCTGCATGCGGAAGGATCGGATCGAATCGGTGTTGGGTTTGACCTTGCGAGCTGTGAGCAGTAGTAGTACAGCCTGCAGCCGTGTGGTGATGGATATTTGTGGCCGGTACGGGAGCAACGGGGTCAAAAATTTCAAAGGGTCAAACCCTTTTTTATGGTCGTAGTAGCATCGATCGTATGAACAAGCATATGTGGTGGTAGGCTCCCCAAGTCGCCATCAGATTCTGTCGCAGTCTACAGGCTCCAGTCTCAAGTTCCATAATATTAGAGCATCATCACTAGTACTGTTCTCAAATCTTTAAATACTTAAATCAGTTTAAGGGTTAAAAATTGGTATTTTTTAGCAGTTGTAAGAGCATCTCTAGTAGAACCCTCAAACCCTTAAATCCAAAATCAGTTTTAAGGGTTGAGAATTGATCATTTTTGACACTTTTAAGGGTTGAAAAACAGAGGCAAAGACTAGAACCCTCAAACCCAACCCTTATAGCCTAGTTTTGAACACTATGAACATGCACGCGGAGGAACAGAGGATACAAAAATGACTTCAGCCGCGGAGGAGCTCGCGCTCGCGCTCGCGCTGCCTGGACGAGGCCGTCTCCCTGGCGTACCGCGCGGTGGAGCTCCGCCGGGCGCCGCGGCCCTTCTCGGCGGGCGGCCGCGGCAGGCTCGGCGGCGGGCGGGGGCGCGGCGACGGCGGCCGCGGCTGGAGCGCGGGGGGCGGCGGGGGCGCGGCGGCAGGCGCGGCGGCCGGAGCGCGGGGGGGCGGCCACAGGCGCGGCGGCGGCGGGCGCGACGGCGGCGGCTGGAGCGCGGGGCCGGGGCCTGGGCGCAGAGGGGCGGCGGGGCCGGGGCCGGGGCGGCGGCCGGAGCGCGGGGGGCGGCGGCTGGAGCGCGGAGGGCGGCGGGCTGGCGGCGGCCGCTGCGGATTCCTCCCGCGCGCGGGAACCAACTTCCTCCCGCACGATGTGGGAAAATGAGTGCGGGTTGGGGGCAGTTCCCCCCCCCCAACCCTCACTTCTACAGGCTGGGAAGGGGTTTGAGGGTTCGACCTCTAAATTTTTTTACGGGTTTAAGGGTTTAAGGGTTCTAGTCTACGCCGTTTTTCCGATGAAAACTGTAAAAAACGGTTATTTTTAAGGGTTTGAGGGTTCTACTAGAGATGCTCTAAAGGTTGAAAAACAGGGACAATCCTTAAACCCAACCCTTATAAGGGTTGAATTTGAGGGTTCTAGTCATTGCCGCAACCTCAACCCTTAAAACTGTCATTTGACATATCATAATTTCCATCATCTCAATGACAGTTTGAAGAAAACAATAATCATTATAGTTATCATTACAACACCGAATAGTACTTTCAAACACATAATAATCATTCAAGTTATTACAACAATGTTTTCAAGCAAATTACAATAATTGTTCGGATCAAATAGGACACATAAAAGTAAACAAAGGTACATCATGGGCCTTGGCGCCGCCCAACCAACTGCCACTAGTGATCTACTAGATCATCCCGGAGCTGGCCATGAGTGTGTGCATCCTTAATCTCACGATGTGCTTGAAGAAAAGCTTGTACGCGAGAAGGGTTTCTTTCCAGTTGCACACGGGTACCAACATTGTCATAGAAACAAGGCAATTTTAACCCTCTTTCATCCTCTCGACATCATCGTCTTGAAGGAACTCCTCAATGTCCGAATCGTCCAATGACGACCAACCGAAATCATTGGACAATGCCTCCATCTACACAACATAAATAAAAAAATTATGAGTGCCAACAATGAATCAAAAGGAAAAATTAAACCAAAAAAAAGAAGAAAAAATGCATACCTTCCTGCTGCGGGAGGGAGGAGGTGGAGTGGGCGGGCGGCCGGCTGCCGGGACGCGGGCGGGAGGAGGTGGAGTGAGTGGGCGGCGGCCGGGACGCGGGCGGGAGGATGTGGAGTGTGCGGGCGGCAGCCGGGACGCGAACGAGGGGAGGTGGAGTGGGCAGGCGACGACCGGGGGGTAGGGCGGGGCGGGCGCGGGCAAGAGGCGGTTGGCCTGCTGCAGGCGGCGGCGGGGGGGGGGGGGGGGGGGGGGAGCCAGGACGCGGGCGGGAGGAGGTAGAGCGGGCGGGGGGCGGCCGGGACACGGGGCGGGCGCGGGCGGGAGGCGGCGTGCCTGCTGCGGGCGACGACCAGACGGCGGGGCGGACGCGGGCGGGAGGCGGCCGGCCTGCTGCGGGCAACGACCAGACGGCGGGGCGGGCGCGGGCGTGAGGCGGCCGGCCTGCTGCGGGCGACGGCCGGGGGGCGGGCGGCGGCCGGGGAGATCGAGGGGAAGAGAGGTGACCGGCCTGCTGCGGCCGGGGGACGGGGCGAGGCGGGCTCGGACGAAAGGAGAGGCGGCCGGGGGGCGAGACGACGGCGACAGCTGGGAGGTGGAGGGGAGGCGACAGGGGGGCGGGACGGCGGCGGCGGCTGGAGAGTCCGCCGGCGACGGCTGGAGAGGCCGCCAGCGACGGCCTCGGTGGGCGCGGGAGGAGTTGGGATGGAAAATTTTCCTCCCGCGCTCGGATGGATCGCAAGTGAGGGTTAGATTTTGCTTCCCAAACCTCACTTGTAAGGTTGGGAAAGGGTTAGCGGCTCGGATCCTTAATTTTTTTGAGGATTTGAGGGTTAAGGGGTTTTAGTATATGCGGTTTTTTTTCTTAAACTGTAAAAATCAGTTATTTTTAAGAATTTAATGGTTTGAGGGTACTACTAGAGATGCTCTTAGTGGGGAGTAGGAGTATTATTAATTAGGGTTGACTTTTAGCGAAAAAGTTAGTACAGCCAGTACAACATAATTATGTTACTCCCTATGTTCATATTTATTCTTTTGTTCATTGAATTAGAACCACAAAAAGAATTATGGAACAGAGAGGGAGTACTAATTCTTTTATTTTACTTTTATAAGAGTGTTTTTGTTAAAGGCGCAGAGTTTATGCTCATTTTAAAATCAGAAATAACTGAAAACAAATTCAAAAAAAATTGTTTTTTTACAAACACTGACAAAAGTTTCAAGTGCTTGCAAAAAATCATCATGGGATAACATTCCAAGAAGGCATGGCAAAAAAACACAAAATCGATGCTTCAAGATGCTTACCTTTTTTGCTTCTTTTGCCACACCTATTTTTTGCAAGCATTAAAACTTTTGCCAATGTTTGTCACCCAAAAAAATCAAATTTATAAATTATGTTTTGATTTTTTTTTACTATTCACCGAGCTCATTTGAGCTCAGCAGCAGAAGGAAGTATTCCTTTTGTTAGGGTCTATTTAAAACTAATGGTGTCTCCTATGTCCAAAACATATCCGACACTAGGGTTGTGCTTTCCATGATCTATCTTTAACCAATAGTTCGTTCAACAATACGTCAATTGCTAATCTAAAATCATTGGATTTGTACTAGAAAGTACTTTAATTTTTTAGAATGTTTTTACCAAGTAAGGTAAATTGAGTTGGTAATTACATTAGTTCAAGTCTAGCTTTTGAAGAATTCGTATGATTCACATTTGCTAAACCTCGAGCAACTAAAGAAATTAGTTTAGTTGATTTCGTCATAGAGAGGAGACAACGCTCGAGCCTGACATGAGGAGGTCGCTATGACCCTGACAAAGGTTAGCCGGAGGAGGGGACGACGCGTCGGTGGAGGGCGAATAGGGGTTTGCAGGTACCTGTATGGGGTCACCAGCTGGAGTCAGTGTGTAGGGTTTAGAGGAAAGCCCGGGGCAGTTCGTGGGCATGGTCGGGTGGCCAAAGCGGGCTGGTGGTTTGGCCGACGGTCGGGGGAGGGGGGGGGGGAAGCTCAACTGAAAGAGGAAGATGAAGGTCGTGCAGTTCGAGCAAAATTGATTCAAAAAATCCAGGGACATAAAATAGGTGCTTTCTTGTGATATACATCTTTGGATGGATAAAACTCTATTTACTTAACCAATATTGGCAGGTTTGTTAGGAAAATATACTCCATCTGTCTCAAAATAAATGTCTCAATTTTAGCATAAAGTTATACTGTTAAAGTTAAGACATTTACTTTGGAAGAGGGGGTATATAGACAAATTTAAGTGTCAATTGACTTACAAGTTGCTAAATAATCTTTGACCATCCTAATTTTTTTCAAGGATACCAACAGTCATAATATAAGAAATCAAATCATACTACAGCTACGGTTGCATATCCAATCAGCCTTTACCTGATAGTGTTTGTTTAATATATTTATCTCTAATTTTGTACTCTTTCCAATCCAAATGTTGTACTAAGAGAGCGTCTAATTTGGATCAGAGAAAGTAGATATTCTCTCGGAACAAAACATAAGATAAGCACAACACAAACATAATAATTCAGCAACGGAGGAAGTCATTCCTGGTCCGTTGCGACTTGAGTGGCATCTCGGCACTGTCTCTGTATGGTGGTCTGCTTGGTCAGTGACGGGACATGAAAACTGAAAAGCAGAAGCACTCACTGCTTAGCCATCGCTGGGCAGGGCAAGCATGTGCATGTCTCCCACATGAAACATGACACCCAAGACAGAACCGTGCCCTACCAAATTAAAAGCAGCAAGGTCAGATCAATTCGGTCCCATTCGACCGGACAATTCTCTTCTTCTACTTTTCCTTTATACAAACCAGGTCAATTCCGTCCCTATCCCCAAGCTCCGGTGTCTTTTTCTTTTTCTGATTCTCTCTTTGGGATTCCTCAATTAACCAGGAAATGTTCGGCTTTTGGATCCATTTTTTCTTATAAACCGGGCAGGGTCTCGTAGTATTAGAGTAAAGGATGGCAGTATAGTTGAAGAAAAGTAGATTAGCTTTTTTAATTACAATGTTTTTAGTTTTTAACTATAATTATTTAGGTATTAGAGGGAGTACAAGTCTTATCAAGCGATCGGCCGGCTTGAGTTGAGTGGCAAGCGACCAAGATGGATAATCTGCGTGTGCTCGTTTTGAGACAGGCCGACGCACCGAGCCGTCGACGTCGGACGCGAGGCTCGCCACTCCGGGCACGTTTACTCTCGCTTTCTCTCGCGACGTAAGCTCTGACGATTTCAAGTGTTCGCACGCACGCACGCACGGTGAGCTTTGACCATTGAAGCGGTCCTGGTTCGCTCCTTTTCCATGCAGGACTGCTCTGGAGTGGCACCGGGTCCTGGCTCGCCGTTGTTGAAGAGCACCGACTTTCAGGTCGGGCAGCAGACGCTCGCGTCGTCCTCGTGCGCCCACAAGTAGGCGGTCGGCTGCGACGTGCAGAGCCCACCGGCCACCGGCTGATCATCGCCGGCAAAGATTGTACACGCAGCCGGCACGGCCTTAATTACAAGCTCAGCACGATCAAGAATGAAAGCTAGAGAAGGGGATAAGAGACCGGAGGTTTCCTTGCTGATGAAGAAGACGAGGTAAAGAGAGGGAAAGGTAGGTGAGATCAGAGAGAGGTGGGTAAGTTTCAGAGAGCTCATGCTCCTTCGTTGTCCACACTCAGACTAAATACACACACACACACACACACACACACACTCCTGGCCTGTGGGCCCTACGCTTACAAGGGTCGATGGCCCACAATTTACTTGCCCTACGCTTACAAGGACGCAGGTGTGACATTCCAGTTCTCCACCATTTGTACAGCAACTCATCTATATCCAGTGTATGACGAGATCGATAATTACATGTTGGTTCTGTTACAGTACAATAACCGCACCCCGGCTGTCTGCCATTACATACACGGTCCATGGAAGAAACGAATGAATGAACGAATGCACTATCAAGCGCAGACGGTCGCTCGCCCGCCCCCGCAGTTCGCTTTGTGCCTCTCTTTTGTAATTCTACAAAACTGGAATGCAAGCACCCCGATGTGATCCATGTGTATTGTTGTTCATGGCAGGCCTGCCCGCTTACAATGGAGATGTGGCAGTACCGTTTGGAGCTCTGTACCCTCACTCCCGTCCTCTTATGCTGGTCTCGACGCGGAAGGTCGACGAAAGGATTCTGAAGAGCCCGTCAGGGTTATCTGCGTGAACCTGAAACAGGACGGTGTATCCAAAGTTAAACCTCATTATCTGCCTATATAATGCCGCAATGGCTCGACTACAGGGAGGCAAAACCTGAAACAGGACGGTGTATCCAAAGTTAAACCTCATTATCTGCCTATATAATGCCGCAATGGCTCGACTACAGGGAGGCAGCGTACGTACCCAGTGTCCAGCATCTTCAAGCACATGCATTTCAACTCCTCCGGCCTCATCTGCGGCCACCTCCTCTGCAGCATGAATTCTCTGAAGGTCTTCAAGGGCCCATCTATGCAAACTTCTTTCGGCCTTGAGAAAATTAATGTGTACTCCTCGTGGTACGTTCTCTACAATCCTCCTGCACGATGCATTCAATTAGTTGCCCAACACGGTTAACATATTTTAGATTGCTCGAGCACGCATTGCTGATGATTACCATAGGTTAGTATCTTCATATGACTTGTACATCTCAGAGATGCCATTTAAGTCGAATATCCATGAGAAGCTTGGAGAAGATCGTGGTCCTGATGGGCTGCTCCGTCTCAGATTTGTTGCCACCCACTGAACAAAGAATCAACAAAGAACTGAAATAAATGAGTGGCTCTTTCATTGGATGAAGTGAAATCAAGTACTCCCTCTGTTCACAAATATAAGATGTCTTAACTTTTTTCCTTTCTGAATCGGATGTATATAGACACATTTTGGTGTGTTTCTCAGTCGTTTAAGTCCGTATGTAGTACATATTAAAATATCCAAAACATTTTATATTTGTGAACGGAGGGAGTAACTCTTTTAGACCAGTAAAAATCAAGTAAACTTGCAAGGGCATCCCAACAAAAGGGTAGTATTAAAGCATACCCGTGCAACATCCACAGAAAATTTTCCTTTAACAAGAGCATCAACAACTTCCTGCTTTGAGTTAACCTAAAATTTTCAATGGCAGAAAACAAACAGTGAATCATAAAGAAGACGCTTTTCTAGACTAGAACTAGAATGTAGTTCGACAGTACACAAGCATAGTTAACTTCTGAAAGCCCAACCTGCACAGGCATTGTTCTGAGGACCTCGATAAGTTCAGCAGGATGATCTTCACCATCTAACCCAGCACGAACTTTGCCAGGAGTAGCATCAAGAACCCATACCTTTAAGGTACAGAATACACAGAAGAAATTTAGGTCAAAATATAATTAATAATAGTCGGCATTCCATTATTGCCACTCATATAACTCGGAAAAGCTAGTTAAGCTTACCCTGACAGGACGGGCAAGTGGTTTTGCAGCTTGTTCTACCATACTCAAAGCCACTGCAAGAACAATTAGGTAACTAGACAATCATGGATTGTCTACAATATTAACCATAACATAGTGCATGGCACGTCAGATAAGAAGAAGAAAAAGGAACGAGAAAAACCTTTTCCACCAAAACTGTGACCAACCAACACTCGAGGAGACAGCCTGAGTTGCCCTATCTGTTGTATTTAGACGAATTAGGATAGGGTAACAATATATAAATAAAAGAAGGCAAGTGAACTGAAAGGTGAACATTGAGTGAGATATTTTCCACTGAGAAATAAAACAAAGTACTAAATACAATTTCAAAATTTTAAAGCAGGTGCAGTGCTTGCAACAGCTTCATGCACTTCATGGCAATTACTCCAAATCAGCAGAGATTAATCTGTATTCTATATCATATGTTTCACATGTGATGTGACCATGACTCTTAGAGCTTCACTAGTCATAAGTAATGTCCATAAGTAAGTTAACATATATACTATGGCATCAAAAGCCAGGTATGCTGATAAATTGCTAAGCACATGAAATGGTGCCTACCTCACAATGTATAAGGCTAGATGTACAACAAACATATAGGCAGATATTAGTCAGAAATATATGTAGTCTTTTACGATATTCTTCCAAAAAAGCTACACATTTCATCTATAATTATATTGGGTGTACCAAACACATTTAGTGTGGATATTAGAAGATAAAATAGAAATTAGCAGTGAGAACAAAATACAAACCAGCTTTAGAACGTCAAAAGCAGTTGAAGCAACAGTGTGTGGTCCTCTTTTCTTAATTGATGCCGAGTCACCGTGGCAACGCAAATCAACCAAAAGAAACTGCATGAAGAGAAATCAGATTCAGTTTTCATTTTTGGTGCCGTAGTGTGAAATTATTAAGATCATTAGCAGAATTTTAGATATACTGACCTGCCACATTGGAAATTCCTGAGCTAACCTCTTTGCAAACGACCCTTCATGACAAATATAATTAATTAAATATGTAACCTCATACCCTTTACCGAGCAAACTTCTTTAAAACGTGTCAAAGCATTTCACTCATTGGCAAACTTGAACCGATATCGCAACTCAGACAATCAGAATGCTCATTTACCCCAGTTTTTCCCGCTCCCAAGGATGCCATGAAGGAGTACAGCTGTTGGTGGATCAGGTATTGATTTGTCCATAAATGAGTTCCATTGTACCTGAGGTAATGATTATGAATAATTTACATTGCGTCAGAACATTTCAAGCAACGAACTATTGAATAACACAATTTGAAACCAGTGATAAATCACTGATGTGAATGCAACACTTACAAGGTTCCCTTGAACCAGTTCATAGGCCTGTAGGGAGAGAACAGAAATAATTAATCAGCATTAGGCGAGAACCATTCATCACACAATTTCCAAGCTTCAAGCTTCCTTACCAGAACTCCAGCATGCTTCTCGGCATCAGGCTGATAAGAAATCTTTGCTTCAGCCAAAGCCACCTGAGCACACCGACAAGGAGAACACGACAATGACCTTGAACTAGACATGGTCGATATCAACTGGCCACGACTACCAACAGTTTCCTAACAATACAAAACATAATATCATGACTAAAGTTCGGAACGTTGGTGTAGTTAAGAAATTAACCATTATCTAACCAGAACATTGAAATTGTATAACAGAGATTCGAATTTCAGAACGCCTGTGAAAATGCAAGAAATTGATAGTTAAATTAGCAGCTGCTGCACAAATTAACAGGCCATGCAGGTTCCATATTGTGAATATTAGTTGCTTTTACAAGTTGAATTAGCAGTTCACTACTTCACCGTATATATTGTTTGGTCACTAAGCATGCCATGGTGACGGTACGACCTGGGTACGAATCACAGCTACCAAGCAACATTACTCACTCCTACACTAAATAGGCCATGAACAATTAAAATTACACAAAAATCATAGGCAAATTTTAACATGCTCCCTCTTACCCCTTATTTTTACATGTGAGGTAAGAAGGTAAGAGTTAATCAGACCACTGATTAATGAGATCAACGGCTCAGATCTATTATATACTCTCAAAATCATATCAGTAAGGGCCATCATCAACTCGTCGAGATGGCTATGGAGTTTTCTCGGAGAATAAAAATAGCGAGTTCCATAAAAAGAGTTAGACCAACACAAGCAATTTTAAACACAGTGCCTCTGGCTCGCGATGGCACGAGTTTAGTGACCAAATGAACAATCACAAACACTACTATGAAGTAAACCGTAGATATTGATATGTCACACGGTAAGAAATGTGGCATCTATCACTTGAGGCAGAAACGCATTCCTTCAGTCGCCCTGATCGCATCTACATTGCGTCCATCGCCACTGCCGCCGTGTATCCTCACGCCCTCAAAATTGCACCAAAATCTCGCATCTAGCTCCAGTCAGCCAACGAGAGGCGACAGTGCGAGTACCCGTAGCTCCACGGCGCACCAGCCCCTGGGACTACGAACTGCTCCGAGTAACCTAATTGAGGACGAATCGATCACCGAAACCAGCTGGAGAACAGTACCTGGCGGGGGCGGAGGCCCGACGCGCGAGCCCTGGCCCCCTGCCGCGGCGGCGCGAGGACCGGTGCGAGTGGAGCCCTCCTCAGCTCCGCGGAGAGGGCGCGCGGCGGCGGTGCGCCGGCCGCCGCCATCAGATCACCGGCGAGTAGTGGGGGTGGGAGCACCGAGGGGGCGAATTGTTGGTGTGTCCGTGGGCTTGCCGCGTCACCACAACAAACGAATTAATCGTTTTTGTTTATTCGGCGAGGGCGAAGAAAAAGCTAGAGGCGGAGAACCCAAGGAGCGGGAGAGAGGCTGGCGTGTGGGGTAGCACGACACGTGGCTGTCCCTTCCCCCGCTGACTGGTGGGACGCAAGGGCAGTGTGTGTGGTTTGAGGAACATGGGCCGGTTACTTGTATAGATTCTGTTCAGCAGGCCGTCACGGGCCATGCTAGGCCTAGCACCTGTCACCGGCTTCTTTCCAAGTTGAACCGCTGGATTGTCTAAAAGAAAAAGGATGAACTGCTGCTTCTTCTCTGAAAAAAAAAAACCGAAAAAACTAAGGGCGCTGCTACGCGTCCTCCGGTCGAGGTGTAGATATTATCCGTCCCCTCGACGGCTGTTGGATGCAAGAGCTGATAGTCGTTCGATCTAGTGTTCGTGTCCTACATGTCCGCTCTGTTACAGACTATACAGAAACAAGACACTCTTTCCTCGACCCCGACAGAGTTGTGCCCCGTGCGGCGCCACCGTCAACCAACTGCAAAATCACCCGCCGCCGGCGTGCAGGACCTAAACTGAAGTTTCTACAACACTATGACGCACCATATCGCGCGTCAGATGGTTGGATCTGACGCAAATCGAGCTCATCGAGGGGCCCTGCTTTGAGAATAGGCGCGACCATCGTTCTCAGCTCCGAACGCCGGGGAATGGGTTCCATCGCATGTTGGAGTTTCCTCTTGGTTCACAAAACCCCCGGTGGTGTTCCCTAAAATTACTTCGAGCATATCGCACCATTACATTATCAGTGCAACACTCCCCGTGTTTCACAAACATACACGAGTAATATTGTAGAAACTTTTTGTAACACATGTCAAGTTGTGGAATTTTTTACAATATAGGTTAAGCCGTAGTTTTTTTAACAAAGGTTTTGTTACAATTTTTTTCTTTCAACACAGGTCTTGTCGTAGAAAATTTTCGCGACAAAAGTCTTTTGCATATTTATTACAGAAGTATAAATATTTTTACAACAACGATTTTATTGCAGAATTATTCTACAACAAAGCTGTTGTTGCTGAACTGTTCTACAACTGAGTTATTGTTGCACAAAATTATAGAGGTGTTCTCATAAAAGACGTCCGTGCGAGTCAAAGCTCCGCAGCTATCTTAGATGGTCTTGTACAGAGCATGATGGAGACATAAGACTACATGGACACGTGATAGAAGATGAATGTAGTGGACTTTGGGAGCAATCCGAAAGTGGATACTAATCATTTCTCAAAAACTAAACCCATGGTTTTTCCAATATTCCTGTAGCTATATGTATATATATACACACTATAAAAAAAGCGAAGTAGGTAGCTTCGGTTGTAAGACGGCGTTGGAACTTGAAAGAATTTGTGTGTATACCAGGAATCTTTTGTATTAAATGGACCCTCAAAAATGTATTCGCCATTTTTAGATAGACAGGCTGGTTTTTTTGCGGGGTAAAAGGGATTTGTATTATTCAAGAGCCAAAAAGATCCTATCTATACAAGTTAGGGATATTGTCCGGGCTAGAGCGGAGCTAGACCACAATGCGGCCCTCTATTCTTCCTTTGAGATAGACGTATTTTCATAGACACATTTTTATTTGGAATAGTTGTGTAAACGTACGCTACGAACGATTTATCACACTCGATCGTTGGGAGCCCATACGAGATGGAAAAGTAAGCCACAACCGCCATATCAAAACTCGAACCACATGATGTCCACTAGCTAGTCCGGAGAAACAAGTCATGTGTCGCCTCTCCCTTCCCCACGGCGACTCGAGTGCTAACCCTAGCCACCCCCGAACTCCATCCCCACCACTCCCAGTCGGCGAGAAAGCCTGCGTGGTGTCGACGGCGGCGTGCCTCTCGGTTTCACCCTCTCGTGCAGCTCGGCGGGGAGGGGCAGTCGTCTACAAGGGATGTTGGGGACGGCACGAAGAGTTGAAAGAGGCGCAAGGTCGGGCACAACGAGTTGGCGTCGAAGGAGGCGACGGGCGCGGCGCACGGGGGCGCTAGTCTACACGGGCTACAACATGGCGCGATGGCTAGAGCCCCGGAGCTGCGTGCACATGGTGCTCGGGTGTCGTCCCCTCACGGATCTGCGGTGTGCTTGTCGTGGGAGGCGCGCATGAAGCTTCGGGAAACACAGATCTGGCGCGTCGGAGGCGTGCTGGGCGGAGGGCTCGAGGTAGCGCAGATCTAGCACGGGGCGGCACGTGGTGAACGCGGCGAGTTCGTGAGCGCGGGCAATAGCGGCGTTTCAGTAGGATGAGAGCGGACACTGTGGTGGGCGTGGCGCGGCGTCTTGGCTGCTTGGTAGGTCGTTTGTAGCTGGTGGCACGGGAATGGTATTGGCGGCTGTTGGCGGTGCGCGGATGCCACTGGCTCGAGAGGGAGGCTCTGGTCGCGGTTAGATGCAGGGTGCAGGACCCGACCTAGTCTTTGTAGGCTTGTCGTCGAGAAGGATAGTTGGTCGTCGTGCACAACGGTGGCACGCTTGTTGTGTGTGTGGGGGGGAGCCGTCTAGTGGAGGCACGGGTCGACCTCAGCCTGCTACGCGGGAGTGGATGCCCCGGGTGAAAGACTAGCCGGTGATGGTGCCCGTGGGCGTCGTTTATCCTCCTTGGAGGCATCATCGGGGAATTTTCACAGCCTCTCCTCCCGGATCAGTTTTTCGGGTCTAATCCCATATCATGTTGTAGGGTCAGACGATGACGTCGTTTTCAACGTCGTTTCCCTTCTTAGGGCGTTGTCTTGAAGACTTTGATCTCTCCGGTGCTTCCTACGGCTGGACGTGCACGATAGCTTTTGTGGCAACGATGACGGCGGTGAGCAATGTTGGAGGTGTGGTCTTGGTGGTGGTTGTCAGCTCTTCTTCTCCGGTGTCTCCGTGGGAGTGCCTCGACTATCTGTTGATGTGAACTCGAAGTCGTGGTGGAGGGCCAATGGTATACAATGACGCGTGATAGATGGTTCGTTCGGTGATCCTCCATGTCACCAACCTTGCCTAGTTTTCTTCGTAGTTCACCGTTGGAGTTGGAGCAGCGTTGTCTAGTATGGATTGTATGGAGTGTTGTGATGCAACTATTAGGGTTGTTGTTTTCTCTTTTTCTTTGATCTTTAGATCTTCTGGACCTAGGACCTTCACCACCTTGTTGTTTTTCCTTGCTTCACGCTATTATCAATGAATCCCAACGATGATTGGTCTTTAAAAACAATGATAAGGGCCACACGTGTGGCACGAGAAAACATGGTCCACACTCCTTCATAACCATCCACCTTGCCACATCAAACATATGACATCAGCAAAATCTTTCTGGTTTTTTTACTTCAAAATATATTATCTGTTCATTTTTTTTCAATAAAAACTCCTTTTCATCATTAAATTTGTCCCGATGAGATCTTTAAAACTAGACCACATATTAATATATTTTGACGATGTATTTTGGGCAAAAAGTTGCCATGATGATTACACTAAAGTTGTCATAGTGTATAGAATGAAATTGCCACAACATGTTTGATCTAGTTTATTCTTCTAGATTTAAAACTACCATTATATTTGAACTATTTTTATGGTATTCTTTATT
Source organism: Hordeum vulgare subsp. vulgare (assembly GCF_904849725.1). Classification (NCBI taxonomy): domain Eukaryota; kingdom Viridiplantae; phylum Streptophyta; class Magnoliopsida; order Poales; family Poaceae; genus Hordeum; species Hordeum vulgare. Next base: position 563,168,321 of record NC_058520.1, read on the forward strand.
AATTAGCCATGTCAATTTTTAATATTTAACCACGACAAATGTAATTCATGGATCATAACATTTTTTAGTAATCCATCATGTCAAATTGAGTTTATAGATCATTGCAGTTTTATTATTTTGACCATGGCAATCCTAGTATTTTAAACATGGGAAAAAATGTATGAACCATGACAATTTTTAGTAATTCACCATTACAATTTTAGTTTATGGTTCATGGCAAATTTGACCCATTTACCATGCATTTTTAAAATAACTAATGACATATTTATTTTTTACTTACGAATTATGTCAAAATTATTTCATGGATCATGGCAAATTTTAGTAATTCATCATGACAAGTTTAATTTCTTAATTTCTTTTTTATAACATGTCAAAATTTACTTTAGATGTATAAAAAAACAGTTAAAATATATCATGTCAACTTCAATGTAATCATGATGCCAATTTATGTGTAATAGACATGACAATTTTTAATTAGGAAAACACTGAAACATATCGATACGAGATCTAATTTTAAAAATCTCATCGTGATGGATTTAATGATAAAAACGTCTTTTCAATCACATTTTTATTTAAATGATAAACATTTTAAAAACAGAAAAAAAAATGAGTTATGGTAACATCATTAGTTTCATCACTTATGCATGAATGTGATGACATGACTTAATCTATAATTATAGAGGGTGTGGTTAGATATTACTTTCACCACGTATGTGATGGTTATCGGTTTAGAAAAATCAAAGACGACAACACAACGTTACCCAACTAACACAAGGACGAATGGAAACAACACGTTGGGCTGGCACATATCCTCTGCTATTCTCTAAACTTGTTCCAAGTTCTCTTGAGCCAGTACCGGATTCTACTATGTCAAGTACATTCTATCGTACACGAAAAAAAAAGATCAACTCTATTTGTATTTATTTTTATTTTTATGCTTGATTTAATTATTTTAATGTGCAATAATTATGTCGTGTCCTAGACATACTAAAAACATGCACCAAAACTTGACTAAAGAAAGGGAAACGGTATGTATCTACCAATGGATCCTAAGGGTGTGTTCGGTTTGAGGATCAAAAGGCATGGAATGTCATGGTTCCATTCCGGATGCATGGGTTGGTTTCATTCTTGTGTTCGGTTGAACATAAAAAATGGCATGGGTTGATTCCGTTCATGTGTTTGGTTTGTGAGGTAAAATGAGAAGAATCTCATTCCACTCACCTCTCATATGAATGGTGAGATTACCTCTAATGTGCTCGTACCTTCAGGAGGAGGAGGGGCTGCTGCAGCTCGAGGAAGATGGGGTGGACGCGGCGGGTCGGGCTGGGAGGAGGAGCTGCTGCACGTCGGCCTGGGAGGAGGAGCTGCTGCACATCGGCCTGGGAGAGGAGCTGCTGCAGGTCGGGCTGGGAGGACGAGCTGCTGCATGTCGGATGGGAGGACGAGCTGTTGCAGGTCGGGCTGGGGGAGGAGCTGCGGCAGGTCGGCCGGTTCCTTTTTTCTTTCCTCGCCTCCGGTGGTCCTCTTTCCGTCGGGTGGCGGCGGAGCCAGATGCAGCGGTGACTTCTGTCGAGAGGTGCGCACAGGGTGAGAGCGGTAACGCGAGCGTCCCCTTTTCTTTTTTCTAGCGACCGAGAGAAGAATAACCGAGTGATTCCAAGGATTCGACGGTATCAGTTGATGAAGCATCTGAAGAGTATATTCTGTCCATGAGGATCCGTTGGTTCTGGTTCATGAGCCAACTGAACACGAGAATCTTGGCCAGAGACGGAACCAACCTGTCCAGTTCCACCAAATCCTCAAACCGAACACACCCTAAGGGAACGATCCGCTGCCTTATCCATCTGACAGGTGCCTCACCACGTACCAACAACTTGCACATGTTCCTTCCTTATCCTTTTATGTGGAGAAACGACACAAGCCATATGTAGTCGCACTAGCAGCACAGCGGGATGGTCTTTTGACTTGCCGTGAGCAATGATTATTTTCTTACAACGTCCTTCTTGTTGCAAGAAATCTTTCTGCAACATTAATTATGTTTCAAAACTAGTCTATTAAAAAAACTGCAATATTAGCTTTGTTGCAAAAAATAATAATCTGCAACAATATATGCGCTCCAAAAGTTCTGCAACACCAACTCTGCTGCAAACGTCTGAACGGTAGATATTTCTGCAACGCGGTCTTTGTTGCAGTAAATATTCTATAACAAACTCTGTTGTAAATACAATTATATAGATATTTTCGCAACACACTCTTTGTTTTTAAAACATAGGCACTGTTAAAAAAAACCACTTCCACCAAAGCACAGCAAGACTCGTGTTGCAAAGCACCGAACGCAAGACAAGCCTTGTTGCAACGCTCACTAAAAAAAATATGAAGATTGACGAGCTTACGATCCTACGGCTATCAAGATGATGGATGTTTTCTAAACATGACCCGATGGGTAGCGGCCCCGAAAGAAAAACATGCACCAAATATTTTTCATCCTTTCTGTTTCGCCGATCCACATGGGAAATCGTTCCTCTGAACAAAACGGACCGGAATATCACCGGTTCATAGCGCACTGGAATTTGCTTTAGAAACACAACCCGGATTTGCCTTGACGTGCTTCAGACTTGTGAGCATTGGTTTGTGACCTGGTTTGTTTTGGGAGGAAAGCAGTCCCGTCCCGTTCTTCCGAAAGCCTGCCACCGTTTTGCTGCCACAGCAGAAGAATCGTCCTCCAGTGGCTTGTCAGGGGAGCAGGTTGGAGCAGTGCACCACGCCAGATATTTGACTGCTTTCTCCAGCGTCCGGCTTCGCCATTATAACACCACCGGGCCTGTTTGTTTCTCTACGGCTGGCGCGTACGGGCGAGAGATCTCGAGGATGGCGACCACCACCCGCGGCGGCGGGACGAGCCCCGCGATGAGCATGAAGCTGCTGGTGGACACCAAGGCGGGGTGCGTGCTGTTCGCGGAGCCCGGCAAGGACGTCGTCGACTTCCTCTTCTCCCTCCTCGCCCTGCCCGTCGGCACCGCCGTCAGCCTGCTCGGGAAGCGCTCCATGGTCGGCAGCGCCGGCCACCTCTACGCCAGCGTCCAGAGGCTCGACGAAGCCTACGTCCTGCCCGGCGCCGACATCGACGCGCTCCTCCGCCCCGCCGTCCCCTCGCCGGCCGCGGCCTCCAACGTCTCCCTCCTCTGCTTGCCCGGCCCGTCGTCGTCGGCCGCGTCCAAGCGATTCTTCTGGTGCGGCGAGGACCACAGCCGCAGCTACGCCTACCGCTACGGGCGCCCCGAGCGCAACTACGTGACGGACGCGAGCGGTGGCGCGTGCCCGGCCTGCGGCAAGCCGATGACGAAGGAGATGTACTGGGCGCGTTCCGATTCCGGCGGCGGCTCTGGGTCTGGGACCGCCGCCACAGGAACAGCGAAAGGGTTCGTGCAGGGCGTCGTGACGTACACGGTCCTGGACAACCTCACCGTGACCCCCATGTCCGCCATCTCCAGCATCACCCTGCTCAACACCTTCCGCGTCAGGGACCTCAGCGCACTACAGGAGAAGATCGTGAGGATCGGCTACAAGGAGGTGACCAATCCAGCACCACCATCCATCCTGAATTCTCGATTGCCTAGGCACAATAGATGAATTTGAGTGAGTGGGTTACTGCATGTTGATCTTCAGGGCTTGGCGATTCTCAAGGCGTCGCTGCAGTCCAAGACCGTCCTCACCGACGTCTTCCTCGCCCACAAGGCTCCACGATCAGCTGCCTAAATTAGGTTCAGTGTTAAGTGCTCTTGTGACTGTGCTTGGTGTTCTTCTCTTATGCAATGATGGATTGATGGATATGAGTTCCTCCCGCAACTGATCATTAATTAATCAGGACCGAATGCTTGTAGAGCAATTGCTTAGCTCTCTTGCGTCCATTTTCTGCTTATTTGTTGATGATTGCTGCTTCTGTTAATTAGATCGCATTACTTAACTCTCAGATTGAATTTACAGCCCAACCTCAACATTAAGTTCAATTTTTGGGTGGGATCATAGCTCATGAGTTTCTGGGTGTGAGAATCACCCTCATTCTGCGTTATAATGAATTGTTTGTGATTTTTTAAGTTTATAAGCGAATTTCATGACATTTGTAGTTTGTCAATGTGAAGTTAATTATAGGGTTCTATTGTTCATTGTTTTGAGATAGCTCATCATTCATACCGAATGGTGACGTTATTGGGTTCTAGTAGTGATTGTTGTTGGCACTCTTCTAGAATTCATCAGATTAATTAGTTAATTGGTCATTTAGTCGCTACTCATCGGGTGAGCTAATCGTATAACACATATTCACCGCGTTAACTTGCGAGGCCGATTAAATGGTCTGTCAGACCGATTAAATAGTATGTTAGATCGATTAATCAGTTGTTAGGTCGATTAATCGTTGTTGGCCTGCTAACTCGTGGGCAAACAAAGCATGATTATTTGTCCCATAATCTCTCCTAGCACATCCCGCTCCTAAATAGTTAAGTTTATCCCTCCACCGACCCCCTCCATCTCTTCTCATCCCATCCCTACCTAGATGGTGGCTCGCCAGGTCCTCATTGTCGCTTTGCCACTTACCCTCCTTCCATGTATGTCGCCGCTTTCTCTTCTCCTTATTTCCGCCGCTACTTTCCCTCCTCCTTCACGACCAGACACCTCTGGCAACCGACCCATTCAAACGTCATGCACGGCCGTTGTTGCCTTTCCTTTGCTTGTGCCATCGCGGAGCCTCCATATCTCGAAGTTGTGTCCAAGAAATTAGCAAAAAAGTATTGTTGGCTTGTTGCATACATGTATTTCGATGATTTTTAGGCCCACATGATGATTGTTGTTGTATACATGTTTGTCATCTATTTAGAAAAGAAAATGATGTCATTTACTTCATATTTGCATTGTAAAAAAATGCATACAAAATTTGTTTTTACTGAGTTTAAAATTACATCGACTAATGGTCGGTCGATTAATCCAATTAACAGACCGATTCAGCGATTAATTGCTACTCCCAAGTCGAGCGAGCAGCTACGAGTTACCTATTTCCACAACATTGGTTTTTGGTAATGTGTTCAATTCGCTTCTTCCTTAATTTCCACCGATTGATGCTTTTGCAGAAGTCTTGTTTTATTACGGAAAATGATTCCTATCATCGACTGATCCAAATCGGCCAGGTCGGTTGTCCCGCCTGACGGTAGTGCATTGCACCTTGTCCTCCCCGGTTGCCCACGCAACACTACCCCTCACCTCCTTCCAACACTAGTTTCTCTTGAGCCCGATGTTGAGCTCCTCCTCCACCGTTGTCTCCCAAAGGCCGCGAGCTCATCCTTCGTAGCCACTTCTCTCAAAGGCCGTGAAGCTCAGTGTCATGGATTCTCACTGCTATGCTTGAGTTGTAGCTTCAAACCAGAATGCTCCAAGTCGCCATGCTCGGGGGAGATGGTGCATGATGGTGGATGAATCTAGGCTCAATGGATGCGGCTCATGTGGGGATCCAGTGAGTTAAATTCGTCCCCCATGGGCCTAAGGCGGCAAGGTTAGTGATTCATGGATTTGGAAATTGCATATGTTGCTTGTGAGATTGCAACCTCACGTACATTATGTTGTGTACACATGGGTGAGATGTTGCAATGAGTCTAGACATTTGTTCCTACCATGTTCACATCGCAATGTTATTCTATTAAAAACGTTGTCTTGTATGTTGCATATACTAGCGGGCGGAGACACACGGGCACGTCGTCACCGCCGGAAAGCCCATGTGTGCACCTCTTTCTTGTTTTATTCATGAGAAAAGGCGAGGTGGTGGTTTTAAAGGGAGTCAATGGAGTGATACTTTTTATTTATTTAGTGGATTCATGCATGTACTCACATTTCTTTTTACATAATACATGCTAGTAGTTGCTTTTACAAGAGATGGTGGTTTTTTTAAGGGAGCCAATGGAGTTAATTCTACCCCCAAATGAGCCGAATTGACAAAAATTACCTCCAAATCAAGAAATGATTAACATTTTACCCCTAATTAACAAAATCTTTCATATTTTTTCCACCAGTGACATAAATTAATCCGAGTTTTACCGTTTCTCCCAATCTGGTGTTGATTTGGCAGGCCACGTATGCATTTCTTCACTAGTTTTGTTCCTGGTTATTTTTATTTTGAACATCGGAAACTTGAGCGCACTGAATCGGATCCGGTGACCGCACTCTCCTGGTTTGGCCGCACCGGGTCGCCGTGCCTACTTCCTGTGGTGGTGAAAGCGTCGCGCTTTACTATTTCCTTCTTTGGGTATGCTTCTCCCGCTCCCCTGTCTCTTTCCTCCCACTACCCCTGCCCCCTTCCGTTTTGATCGACGTTGGAGCTAAGGCAATCACGACGATAGAGCAATGGAGCAGCACGCGTCGCCACCCTCCCAAGGTAAGTTGTCCTCCATATCAATGTCCATGGCCATGTTGTGGTAAGCACAACCTTGTCTCTGTTCTACTCCATCTTCATGTCCGAGCAGTGCTCCATCTCCATGTGTTGGATCTGCTCCATGTTCATATGCTCGCTATGCTGGTTGTGCTCTATATGGTGTGGAAATGTCATGGTCTGGATTTGGTCTTTAGATCTTTGGTTGGAAAAAGAAGGATATTTTTGTTGAAGATAGGGTTTAAGCGAGGCAAATGCATGCCTTTGAATAGATTCATGGGTTTTACTGATGTATTTGATGTGTGTTTAAGGATCTTTCTAGAAACAGAACGATTTGTAAGAGATGAGAGTTAGGGTTTAGGGTTGAAGTAGTAAGACTTGTGATTAGTTTCACGGTTTAGTTAAGGTGTCAAAAAAGTTCAGTTATTTATGATGAAGTTCACTTGTGTTAAAGAAAATCAGTTAGCAAAGTACTATTGATTTTGTCTTTCGCACATGGATCGTTGGCGGTTGCTTATGTTCATTGTGTATATACAATCTGTTGTTCGACCAGTCCCGAGCCTTGGCATTTAGACACACAGAATATTGATGACTCGAAAGATGAGTTGGTGCAACTAGGTTTTAACAAAAATGATATTATTTACTATGGAAACATGCTTAACATGACAAAAGAGGGCCCGACGACCTCCCTAGATCCATCAAATCTAGGGAAACATAACATCACAAACTTCCTAACAACGCATAAATTGGTCGAACATCGTCAATCAAAGAATGGGCCAGATGGTCAAGACATAAAGGGGCACATTCGCTCGCCTTAAAGGACTATCTTTGTGACACGGAGGCACAAGCAAGCCCATCATTTTATAAGGGCACTGACTAGACGACCCCTAACTCTCCTTCATGCCATCGACGAGATCATCGCAAACTAGATTAGGAATTGGGGGAAATCTTACGATTGATACACGTGCCGCTGCTATCGTCACCACATTGTCAAAACCAAACAAGCAAACTCTAAGCGTAAGCGAGTCAACCAAATCAAGTGAAGGATGGGACCCATGGCCTACAGATTCTTAGTAATCATTTTAACTCTTTATTTTTCTTTATCCTACTTCTTGTTTACATAAACATGTCCATATTATTTTGTAATATAATACTCCTTCCAATTTGTAATGTAGTGCGTTCATGTTTTTTGAGATTTAAGTTTAATCATAATTTTAACCAATGCAGACGACTGCAATCAAAGCAAAAAACTATACCATTGAAGTCGTATTCAAAAGAAGTTTTCAATGGTATAATTTTAGCTTTCGCCGTAGTTTTTCAAGTTGGTTAAATTTATGATTAAAATTAAATCTTAAAAACATAAATATATTATATTATGAAATAAAGCGAGTATAGTAAATAAAAAGCGGGATCGTTCTTGACGTCCAACCTGGCCAACCCAATGACCATGCATGCACGTGATGCTGCACGCGCCGGTTAAAGTGTATTTTTCTTAACCGGAGCCTGCAGCGGTTGGTAATGGGCCGTCCCAGTAGAAGGTAGTTTTTTTTTTTTGTCCATTTAGGTTTTTTAGACTGTTTTTTATCGGTTTCTCTCTTTTTCTTTTTTTGTTTCTTTTCTTTATTCTTCTTATTACCTTTTTCATTTTCGTTTTATTCTTATATAATTTTTTTTTTTTCAAAAAAGTGCAACTTTGTTTTGATTAGTTTCTTTTTCAAATTCGTGAACTAATTTTCAAAATCCATGAACTTTTTTTATTATCGGTGAAATTTTTTCAAATTTTTACGATTTTTTTTTAAATTTGATGAACTTTTTTTTGAATGGATGAACTTTTTCCAAAAATGATGAACTTTGTTCAGATATGTGAACTTTTTTTCTAAATTAGTGAACTATTTTCAAAGTAGATGAAATATTTTTCAATTTTTCTAATCTATTTTTAATAATCCAATGACCTTTTTTCAATTTCGATGAACTTTTTTCAAGTTTGATAAATTGGAAGCAAATTGATGAACTGTTTTCAAATCCAATGATTTTGTTTTTTATTTTGTAAACTTTTTTCAAATATGATGAACTTTTTCAAAATTTCATTGAATATGAAAAACAATCAAACACCCGAAATAGTCGAACGAACGAAATAGTCAAACGTCTGAAACAGTTAAAGGAACGGAGCTGTCTAATGGGCCCTGAAGAAAACAACCCATAAAGGTTCTCTGCACGCGCCACTTCCCCTAACAGGTGCAGAAGGAGCCGATTAGGAGCTCCCCGCGCAACATGCTCGTCGCTCATGAGTTTTCTTTATCTTTATCTTTTTCTTTGTTGAACATTCGCCGCCCACGAGTTGGCTGGGTATTTTCTTAGGAGGTAAATACGGCAACGACGATCCATGCATTGCAACAGAAGAAAAAAAAACATAATCTTCAATGATGATGATCACATTATGTTCACACATCATCGCTTGATTTTGAAATTTTGTGCACAAATGCAAGAAAATGTTTCTTCTTTTAAATTTATTAATAAGTTGAAGTAATCTTTACATTTTCAAAAAAAAAATCATGATTGTCAAAAATCTTGGTAACTCAAAGAATTATTCTTAATTTCAAGAATTTTTTTTAGAAAACATACAATAATAATCCGATCCATCCAACAATTAATTCTTCAAAAATCACACGGGTATATTTTTACAAAGACTTAGAAACATTAATGTTTAACAACATACATTAGATCTTTCATGAACAATTTTACAAATATGAGAACAATTTTAAAATCGAGAACATTTTTTACTATGTACAAACATTTACTAAAAATCATGAATATTTTTTATATTTCAAACGGGTTTAAATATTTTCTTTTGAATTGGCGACCAATTCTAGAAAAGACGAACATAATTTTTTATGTTGGAGGATTTTACTTTAAATTCACAAACATTTTTTAAATACATGAAGTTTTTCTGAATAAACAAACATTCTTATAAGTCAGTAATATATTTATTAAATTCACGGACATTGTTTTGGAATTTGCAAAAAAAATATAAAAATCCGGCGTCTTTTTTGAATCCACAAACATTTTATGTTTTCGTCAACATTTTAATTCAAAATTCGTATTTTTTTAATATGCAAATGCTTTTATAATTCTAAATTATTTAAATTAGAAGTAAACAAAAATGGAACGAAAAAATTTGAATAAAAAAAGAAACTATCAAAACAGGCATTAACTATTTTTTGAAAATTTTAGGACGTTTTTTAAATGCATTAACATATGTTGAATTAGAAAGCATTTTGTTAAATACTTTTAGTAATTTTTAATACATGGAGTTTGATTTGAAATTATGGACTTTTCTTATTTTACAAACATTTTTTCAAACTTGCAAACATTTTATTGTATATGCGAGCATTTTTTACGAAAACTCTGAGCAGTTTTTGAAGTCACAAACATTTTATTTTTTGAATATGTTGATTTAAAGTTGTAATTTTGTTAAAAGTTTCAAGGTTATTTGAATTTCTCAATTATTTAAAATAGAAAAATAAAATGGAACAGAAGATAAATAAATAAACGGAAATAAAAAAACTGGTGCCTGTGCATGGGCCGGCCCATACGGTGTGGGCAATTCCCATGACGTACCATAGAAGCAATAGGTGCTTTATTAATAGGTAAAGAAATACGGCACGACTCTTATAACTTGTTCGCTTACAACATCTTCAACAAACGGGTTGAATAAATCACGTGTTTGGGAAAAAATAGTTTTTTAGCACGTGCAACTGAATCGATGGCTTCACCAGACACGTTAAAATAACGCGCACGCCAAAAACTATTCCGCGCGCCGAACAAAATCCTTTTGTGCGCTGTATTTTTCCGGCATCCGCTACCGTGTGCTGAACAAAGACTCTATGACGCTCCGGTAGATAAGCTACATTAATCACAGCCTAATGGTGTCATGTCATCAAGACTGATTAAGCCAAAATGCCATTAATAAAAATCAAAGGCAAATTAAAAATTGCAAGTTAAAAATTCAATATTCAAATAAAAAGTGAAATAAGAAGTTCACAAACCGGAAAACTAAATTCATGGTTAGATTACAAATATCCCTTAAGTATTTGTAAAATATAAAGCAATATTTTTACAAGTAATTAAAAGCTCAAAAACAATTAAAACAGAGGTCAAAAGAATAGATAAGAGGCCTTTTGACTTATTAAAATATCCAAACCTATTTCAATTGTCCCCAAACTTTTTGTAGCCTTGTCAAATATCACATCATTAATATTTGATCAAGTGGATCATTTTTACAAGGGTCTTTGGTGCTTTAAAATATTATAACAATATATAAAAAAACTGTAGCGGAATCATTTCTTTAAAGGAAAAGGGCTACCCCGTGGACTTTGGCCCTTCTGACCGGCCGAGGTGGCCCAGCCTGGCCTCCCCAACCGCCGGCCCGACCGGGGGTATTGTTGGGGAATGTTGCATGTGAAACAAAAAAATTCGTACGCACATGAAGACCTATCATGGTGATGTCCATCTACGTACCCTTGTAGACCGCTAAGCGGGAAGCGTTAAGAAACGCGGTTGATGTAGTGGTACAGCTTCATGATTAAAATCACCGTCATCCCACGATCCATTCCGATCTAGCGCCGAACGGTCGGCTACTCCGCGTTCAGCACACGTACAGCTCGATGAGGATCTCGACCTTCTTGATCCAGCAAGAGAGACGTATAAGTAGATGAGTTCTCCGGCAGCGTGACGACGCTCCAATGGTGGTGATTATCTACTCTTGCAGGGCTCCGTCCGAGCTCCGCAGAAATCCGATCTAGAGGTAAAACTACGTGATATATGTTTGAGTTGCACGTGGCAAAGTATGTCTCAAAAAGCCCTAAACCACCAACATATATAGGAGGAGGGGAGGGGCTAGCCTTGGGGCTCAAGGAGCCCCTTGGTGCGCCGGCCGAAGTGGAGAGGAGGACTCCTACTCCAATTCGGTTTGGGGAAGGAGGAGTCCTCCTCTCCCTTCCCACCTCCCTCTTTTCCTTTTTTTTCCCTTTTCTTTGGTGTTTGTCCACTTGTGGCGCCATGGCCATATTGGGCTGGCCTCACCAGCCCACTAAGAGCTGGTGCGCTACCCTAGGGTCACTCGGCTCACTCCCGGGTGGGTGGGCCCCTCCCGGTGAATATCCGGAACCCATTCGTCACTCCCGGTACACTCTGGAAATGCCCGAAACCTTCCGGTCAACAAATGAAACCATCCTATATATCAATCTTCGTTTCCGGACTATTCTGAAAACCCTCGTGATGTCCGTGATCTCATCCGGGACACCGAACAACATACGGTAACCACACATATAACTCAACTATACTAAAACATCATCGAACCTTAAGTGTGCACACCCTGCGGGTTCGAGAACTTTGTAGACATGACCCGAGACACTCCTCGGTCAATATCCAATAGCGGGACCTGGATTCCCATATTGGAACCTACAAATTCTCCGGAGATCTTACCGGTTGAACCTCAGTGCCAAGGATTCATATAATCCTGTATGTCATTCCCTTTGTCCTTCGGTATGTTACTTGCCCGATATTCGATCGTCGGTATCCGCATACCTATTTCAATCTCGTTACCGGCAAGTCTCTTTACTCTTTCCGTAATACAAGATCCCGTGACTTACACTTAGTCACATTGCTTGCAAGGCTTGTTTGTGATGTTATATTACCGAGTGGGCCCTGAGATACCTCTCCGTCACACGGAGTGACAAATCCTAGTCTTGATCCATATTAACTCAACGGACACCTTCGGAGATACCTGTTGAGCACCCTTATAGTCACCCAGTTACCTTGCGACGTTTGATACACACAAGGTATTCCTCCGGTACCAGTGAGTTATATGATCTCATGGTCATAGGAATAAATACTTGACACGCAGAAAACAATAACAACAAAATTACACGATCACATGCTACGTTCATAGTTTGGGTCTAGTCCATCACATGATTCTCCTAATTATGGGATCCAATTATCTAGTGACAACACTTGCATATAGTGAGAAAACGTTGACTATCCTTGATCAACTGGCTAGCCAACTTTTAAGCATGCTAGGGACATTGTTTTGTCTATATATCCACACATGTATCTATGTTTTCATTCAATACAATTATAGCATGGATAATAAACGATTATTCCGAAACAGGAAATATAATATTAACTATTTTATCATTGCCTCTAGGGCATATTTCCAACAAGTATAACCCCAGCGCCCTCGCAACCGTAACCCCCACTCGGCCCACTTCCCCCACGCTCCCTCACCCCTCACCGAGCCCATCCCATGGTTGCTGGCTCCCTCCCTCCCCGCGACCGACCGACACCACCCCGTCGTACCCCCTTCCTCCTCCTCCCCTTCACCCGTCGGCCCAACGCCCTCCCATCGACGCCGCCGCCGTGCCGCAACCTTCGACCGGCCTCGCTCCCGTGGCCCCAACGACCGCCGCGCTGGGAAAGGGTGTTGGGAGAAGGGTGTCGCCGCTGCGAGCTTCGGCCGCCGCTGGCCCTGGGAAAGGGTGTTCGGAGAAGGAGCTCATGGCCAGCGAAGAGGAGCAGGGGTGGCGATGCTCGAGGAGGAGGGCGGGGAGGCCCGACGACGGTCAGCGGGCTTGGGGACGGCTCGGAGGCGACGTCGATCTCCGGCAGCCTGGCGACATCGTGGGTGTGGGGGTTCCGTGCGGCGTGAGGGTAGGGAGTGGAGAGGAAGATTGGGGGAGGGGAGAAGGCGCGACGATATCCAACTTCCATAACTGCTCCTACTAGTTGGATCAACATCTTCTCCATGTATTCGTTGTTGTTCTGGGGATTCTTGATCTTACATTCTTCATTCTGCAGCTTTGATTCTAAAGAATTAGACGTTGCTTCCCCTTTAATTTCTTTTCTAACTGCACATGCAGCTGCATCGTTAGCCTCAATTATACTAAGGAGTGCACGAACATCTATTAAATTTCTTTTTTATCAATAAATCGATGTATTCTTCTTTCCAATACCAAAATGAGCATCCACCTTCCTACACAAATGAATACCTCAATAAGCTACCGAATTTTAACCACATAAGTTGACAAAGCCGAACAGAAAGAAGAACATACCCCGTCGTTATTGCATTTGAAGAATATTGGTTCTTGTTTCTTCGGTCTTGCTATTTTAGCAAAGATTTGATGAATTATTATGTTCAAATGCCTTTGAAAAAAATTAAAAAGCAAATAAATGTGTTTTCATGCTCGAAGTTGGAAGGCAAATAACAGATTTGCATGTCAAAATGGCCAGCGGCCGAACAGACCCCGCAAAACAGACACATATAAAATATACTCTACGAATAAGGGCCCATTTTGTGGGGTCTGTTCGGTTGCCGCCCACGTCGACCCGTAAAAGCGTTTTTTCGCAAACTGCAAACGACTTTTCGGGGTGGGTGATATACGGGGTCTGATGCTTTGATCTCTCCCGTCCAACTTGAGCACTCCCATGGCTATAGTCTCTGTCCATAATTTCATACTCCCAGTCTCATAACATGAATATATTTTTTTAAAAGAGCAAGGCACGCAGACGATCAGGTTCCGAGAGGGAAATTTCCAAGGGAAGGATATGCTCTCGATCCTCCCATGTGTCACGAACGATGGCACTCACCTAATGCATGTGGAAGTACACTTGTTTTCACATATAAGTATTTCTTAATGCGTACCCCTGGACTGGCATGTCCTAGACAATTGGATGGAGAACCGATCGGTTTCAAGTACAGAAAACTGTGTAAACAACTGGAGCACCGGGCCCCGTCTTGACCGTTCGAAAGGCGAGGCACACCAACCCGATATATATCATACTCCCCATCCACGCTCCTGCTCGGCGATGCCTGTTTTCCTCTCATCAAAATATTACTACTGCCAGGCTAGTGAGTAGACGAGCAAGCTCACCCGTGGAACATTCCTACTCTGGGTGGGGGTGTGAGAACCCTGTCTCGCCGTATGTTTTCGGGTCGGCAAGCTCCTGTTTCTTCTGCAGACAGACAGCGCAACGAGAGTCCAAGATCAGCGACCCAGATGCTGTTTAGACGGTCCCTCGCTCGCTCACTCGCCCCTGTCATCCCTTTCTTGCCGCCCTCTTAAACCCGTGTCCGTCCGTGGCCATGCGGTTGGGCTGTGCTGACCGGTGAGATGAGAAAGGCTCGAGAAAAGGGGGACGGCCGGCATTGATGCTCCGGAGCCCTCAATGATAGGGCACTCGTGCGTGCAAAGGTGGTACGTACTGGAGGGGACGGGCTGCTTGGATTTCGTTCGTGGCCAAGTGTGAATGTGATACGATGCCGCCATGAATCCCTTCCTTTTTCTCAGGGCTAGGACCCTCCATGCATGATTAGGCTATAGGCATGATGCGTCGTTTGGCTAGCTCACGTCTGTTTCGGGCAGCTGGGCAGCAGTTTCCTCCGAAAGCGTCTGGCTCTGCTGATTACTGTAGTTTGTTGGTTGAGCAGTACTGTTACGTACCACGTCGTGTCTGTCTCCGGTGAGACCCGAGTACATGGCACTCAACAGTAGAGTTCGTATAAGATTTGTTTACACCCTCTGTCCGTCTCAGGGTATAAGTCAACTTAAATTAGGTACCGTGAATAAAAAAAGTTAATTTATTAATTAATATCATTGTTTTAAAATGCATCATGTCTAAGTGTTTTGAAATTATTTGACTTTCGTAAGATAACTTATAAACCGAGATAGAGGGAGTAACTGAAACGGTAGGGTAGTGAGAGCAACTTCAATGAAACGACCCATTTCGTCCGCCTTCGTTCGTTTGGGTCCGCACGGATAAAAAGTTGGCCCAACGCATCGACCCAAACGAACGCGCGTCCGCTTTTTGTCCGCCTGCCGACCTATTCCCAATCCAATTTTGAGCCTTATTTGCATAGGCGTGGACACGCGCGACGTGCGTCTACTCTCCTCCCTGGCCCATCAGTCAGTGCCAAAGTGGGCACTTTTTCCCTCCACTTTTCCTAAACCCTCCCGCCCGCTTCCACCCCCATGGACGACGACCTCGAGGCCGCCGACAACCTCGAGGCCGCCGACAACCTCGCCTCCCTCACCTCGTTCGGCATCGCCCCGTAGGCAGAGGCAAGCCACCCCCCCCCCCCCCCGCGCGCACGCAAGACCGTCGCGCCGAAGAGGAGTTGACACCCGAGGAATGGGCCATGAAATCGGCAAGGAGAAGGGCCGGAGGCACGCACAAGATGCAAGAGGCGAGGCAGCTGCCGCCGCCGGGGGGGAAGACGAACTCAAAGAAGGAGGACGCCAATGCCAAGACCAAGGCGAAAGAAGTGGCCCTCGCAAGCATGAAGACGGATGTGAAGATCATGAAGGTTGCCCTGAACACCGTGTCGTCGAGGAAGAGACTATGATTCCAGAAGATGCAGACCGAAACGCTCAAGTTCGACCAGCTGTGATTTGTGACGAAGATCACATCCCTTTTTTGTATGTCGACAAGTGTGCTGGCATGACCACGGATCGACATGGCGTGGTCGAATTTCCGTCCCTTTTGGTGTGCTGGCATTTGTACCGGTCGATGATAAATGTGTCGGCATGAACTTCTTGGTGATTTTCTCTTTTATGTAGGCTGATAATGTATGCCGGCCGCTGGCATGTTGTCGATATGAACTTTTGGATGTTGGCATGATCTATGATCGAAGGTCTTTTTAATCTAAATGTACGGATATTAAATGGATCGTCCGCGTTAAGTGCACAACCGACTCAAAAAGAAAAGAAAATAAAACGTGGAGCGGACAGTCGATCTAAACAGACAAAAGGTAAAGAAAGCTCGCGTCCGTTTTGGTTTCCCGTTGGAGTTGGTCTGAGGTACTAGGCGTACATCGTGAAATTTCGGGACAAGATGGACTGACCGAGTCCAGCTGCTTGACTTTTACGGAACGTTTATGCTCGCTCGGGAACATGAGCTTTGCTCTCCTTGTTGGGACTACATTTTTATTCCTTGGGACATGCCCAGCCAGAATAACGGGTCTCCAGGGAAAAGATTCCTGGGCTAACAAGCATCGGGATGGGATCGATGCATGCATGCCTTGCAATTGCAAAGCCATGTACGTGGCCTGCATGTGCCTTTCAAGGGTTTCCTACCCTTGGATCTGTTGGATGCTTCTCCGACCTCACGTCTTCCCTCGTCTTCTTCCCTGCCTCGACACCCTCGCAACTGGGTCCAGCTCACCTCGATCGGACACGTAGGGAGTCAGTGATTCAGTGATCGATGCTGCACACACCGCCGTCTCACTGTCTCACGTCCGATCCAACCTGACCTGACCTGACCTGACTACCATGGCTCGTTCCGTCGACGTCGACGTACACACCATGCACATGGCCTCAGGTGGTAAAACTCCGGCCGATTTGGCTGCGCATGTCGGCGGAACATCCCTGCGCCGGGCTGTCAAAGAGGTTAATAATTAGTTAATCAGAATACTCCAGGCCACTGGACCGGAACCCAACGGGGGAGCCAGCCAATGAGCGGCACGGCACGTTGCGGCACAGCGGCAGCGGCGAGCGTTCGGCGGACGGAGCCACGTGACGCGTCGCCCTCCTCCGGCGACGCGCCTAACAGTATAGTAATCCCGGATCTTGTTCGTTTGCCAAGCCCAGTCCGTTCCCTGTACTGGTACTACCACATCGATCCATCTCAGCTCGTACCGCGCAGCACGCACGGTTGGGGAGAGAGAGAGAGAGAGTGGAGACGAACGCCACCACGTTCGCTCAGTTGGTTCGGCGCGCGTCCAGACAATACGCACGAACGCCTGCTACTTCCCCTACGAGGCTGCGGGCGGCAGGGTAACATGCGTGGGCAGACAGGGGAACGTGCCGGTGTCAACGTGCATGCATATGGTGCTGATATGCATGCCGTCCTGCCCGTCGGATGCAGCCGAATCCACCACGCCGCGCGGGGGTGCGACACGATCGATCGACCAACACGTAGGGGCGCGAAACGGCGAAAGCTTAAAGCCATTCGGACTAGGTTCGCTGGTCGTGGATTTCTGCCATCCAGATCCAGTGGCCCAGCGCAGGATTAGGAGGGTTAATCCGAACTTTGCAGTGATTGAGGAAATATTACCGGCCCGGCTGGGGAGGTACGTACAAACTTGCCTTGGACGCGAGAACATACATACATGCTGCAAGTGATCATGAACATCCAGTGGAGTTACTCCAACGCTCACCCCTGTGAATCGGTGGCGACCAATCTACCGAGAGTGATGGAGGAGGTAGTCATCTATACGTAGCCGCAAAACTTTAGACCTTTTCTTTAAGGAAAACTCTTATCTCCATCCGCGGGATCGTTCTGTCACCGTTTCATCTGTTGATCTCGCTTCGATCTAACGGACAATATTGTATCCATGTCGTCTGGTACATAGATCGAGCCGCGGCCGTTTTCTGAAACATCCCCGTTGTTTTAGGTAAGCTGTCCTAAAGCTGAAAATGGTCGCGTGCCCCGCAGCATCTTCCGTTCGATGACTGCTTGCGCGACGACGACCATGTCTAGGAGGGCTAACCCATCATCATGACGACGACGTCTTCGGAAGCGGCGGCGTCAGCCAACAACCCAAGCAGATATCGAGCTCTCCTCCTTCCACTCGATCTCTCCTCCTTCTCCCCCCACCCTCATTTCAGTTTTTTTGTCCAAAAGGACCAACCCCAAAATGTAATTGCGAGAAAGGATCATCTGCCACACGAAATGTGAGATTGGACCCCCCTCCTCTCGTGGCGGCAGGCGCGCCAGGGTACGTGTGGCACGTGCCGCCACCACGCGAGGCGACTAGGCCTGCCGCTACCCACTCAGGCGGCCTGTCCGGTTCCCGTTTCGCACACTGGTTATCGACGAAACGGGCAGAGGCAGTGGGTCATGCCGCCACTGCCCCAGGAGGCAGCCCTCTGCAACGCACGCTCTGAAAGTTGCCTCTCACGACGCTGATTCCGACTATGCACACTTCAATAAAAGATGATGCTGCTTTATGTCAAAAAAAGACACTGATCTTCCCACCTGATGCCCTGGAATCCAATGTGTGTAGTGTATTTTCCCCGCCTGTTTTTCGCCCGTTCGTCTCTATTTTCCCGCCATTGCACTTGTCATCTGAACCTATAAAACGAGGCATTAAACCTGTCTTCGTTCATTGTCTAGCCACACTTGAAAACACTAACGCGCTAGTCATTATGAGTTTGCCTTGCTCAAATCAAAGCATTAGGCCTAGGAAAATGAAGAGTGCGAGTTTGCCTCCGGGGTGGAAGTACTGCGTTGTTGGAGTGGCGATCTATGCAATGTGAAGGAGGTGATGGATTTTTGGATTGGTTGGGCATGCCGTTTTTTATGTGCGCTAATTATGAGGAAGATCCACCCGTAGCTAGTTCATCGTACAACAAGCCTCTCATATGCTTCAGTCATCAAGAATAAACACGTTGTTGATATTATTGTTGATTTGATATTTATATTTCTATGTTTTTTGTAGTCTCCTCCGCCTGTGTGCATGTACTATCGTTGGATTGACCCGAAAATACCGGACTGGACGGTGACTGAGATTCGTGAAAGAGGTCATCGTGCATGAGAAAGTTTGTACGTGGAAGAGCACCACGAGAAGACGGCAACGAAGGAGAAAGCAGAGCAGGAGAGAGAGTGGCAAGAGTACCATGCGAAGCAGAGGTGTTTTATTGATGAGATGCGGAAGAAAAACCGGGAAGAGGGACTTCGACTAGAGGAGGTGTAACTACGGCGACAGGAGGCCCATGAGGCTGACAGGTAGAGAAAGAAAGAAATGACTTGTGCGGCAAAGGGAGCAGAAGAAGCTGGTGATGGAAAGGAAAATATACATGTTGGACTCAGTAGATTTATGTTACTGTATCCTAAAATTTGCATCGCATCAAGTTGTATCTTAAAATTCACAACAAGTTGTATCTTAAAATTCGCAGCAAGTTGTATCTTAATTGCAACATGTTAATGTATCTTAATTTGAACATGTTAATTTTTCCCACCTCGATTTTCTGCCATTTTTCGCCGTCGATTTTTTGCCGCCTTTTTTTTCTCCCACTTTTTTCCGCCATTTTTCCCTGCATCTAGGTTCCCGCCTATTCTTCTCTTCGGCACCTATAGAACCTTCCTCCATACTAAGGTGGGTAAGTAGTGTAATCTAGTATCTTACTCTCGTCAAGATGTCCCATTATCCTTTCGATCGTAGTTTTCACTCTGGTATGTCACAATGTCTTCTGGGCTTAGCTAGCAATTTCAAGATAGACAATAGAGTAGTTTCATGGGACGAACTCATCAGTAGTGACACGCTACTAAACGAGCTTGCTCACACATTAGCTTGGAGCGGGTGGCCTCCAAGGACCTTTGAGGAGATACGGAAAGAACCTATCAGGTTGAATGGAAGATAGAAGAAGAAAGCCCAACACCTACACGGTGGAGTAAAACATCCTTTTTTATGGATGGACGACACTGAGGACGAAAACGATATCTTCATGCCAAGTACTGTTGGAAATATGCCCTAGAGGCAATAATAAATTAGTTATTATTATATTTCTTTGTTCATGATAATCGTTTATTATCCATGCTATAATTGTATTGATTGGAAACGCAATACTTGTGTGGATACATAGACAAAACACTGTCCCTAGCAAGCCTCTAGTTGACTAGCTCGTTGATCAAAGATGACCAAGGTTTCCTGGCCATAGGCAAGGTGTTGTTACTTGATAACGGGATCACATCATTAGGAGAATCACGTGATGGACTAGACCCAAACTAATAGACGTAGCATGTTGATCGTGTCATTTTGTTGCTACTGTTTTCTGCGTGTCAAGTATTTGTTCCTATGACCATGAGATCATATAACTCACTGACACCGGAGGAATACTTTGTGTGTATCAAACGTCGCAACGTAACTGGGTGACTATAAAGATGCTCTACAGGTATCTCCGAAGGTGTTCGTTGAGTTAGTATGGATCGAGACTGGGATTTGTCACTCCGTGTGACGGAGAGGTATCTCGGGGCCCACTCGGTAATACAACATCACACACAAGCCTTGCAAGCAATGTGACTTAGTGTAAGTTACGGGATCTTGTATTACAGAACGAGTAAAGAGACTTGCCGGTAAACGAGATTGAAGTAGGTATGCGGATACCGACGATCGAATCTCGGGCAAGTAACATACCGAAGGACAAAGGGAATGACATACGGGATTATATGAATCCTTGGCACTTAGGTTCAAACGATAAGATCTTCGTAGAATATGTAGGATCCAATATGGGCATCCAGGTCCCGCTATTGGATATTGACCGAGGAGTCTCTCGGGTCATGTCTACATAGTTCTCGAACCCGCAGGGTCTGCACACTTAAGGTTCGACGTTGTTTTATGCGTATTTGAGTTATATGGTTGGTTACCGAATGTTGTTCGGAGTCCCGGATGAGATCATGGACGTCACGAGGGTTTCCGGAATGGTCTGGAAACGAAGATTGATATATAGGATGACCTCATTTGATTACCGGAAGGTTTTCGGAGTTACCGGGAATGACGAATGGGTTCCGGGTGTTCACCGGGGGGGGGGGGGGGCAACCTACCCTGGGGAAGCCCATAGGCCTTGGGGGTGGCGCACCAGCCCTTAGTGGGCTGGTGGAACAGCCCAAGAAGGTCCTATGCGCCATAGGAAGAAAATCAAAGAGAAAAGAAAAAAAAGGGAGGAGGTGGGAAAGGGAAGAAGGACTCCACCTTCCAAACCAAGTTGGATTCGGTTTGGAACGGGAGACCTTCCCCCCTTGGCTCGGCCGACTCCCTTGGGAGTCCTTGGAACCCAAGGCAAGGCTCCCCCTCCTCCCCCTATATATACGGAGGTTTTAGGGCTGATTTGAGACAACTTTGCCACGGCAGCCCGACCACATATCTCCACGGTTTTACCTCTAGATCGCGTTTCTGCGGAGCTCGGGCGGAGCCCTGCTGAGATAAGATCACCACCAACCTCCAGAGCGCCGTCACGCTGCCGGAGAACTCATCGACCTCTCCGTCTCTCTTGCTGGATCAAGAAGGCCGAGATCATCGTCGAGCTGTACGTGTGCTGAACGCGGAGGTGCCGTCCGTTCGGCACTAGATCGTGGGACTGATCACGGGACGGTTCGCGGGGCGGATCGAGGGACGTGAGGACGTTCCACTACATCAACCACGTTCACTAACGCTTCTGCTTTGCGGTCTACAAGGGTACGTAGATCGAATATCCCCTCTCGTAGATGGAAATCACCATGATAGGTCTTCGTGCGCGTAGGAAATTTTTTGTTTCCCATGCGACATTCCCCAACAGTGGCATCATGAGCTAGGTTCATGCGTAGATGTCTTCTCGAGTAGAACACAAAAGTTTTTGTGGGCGGTGATGTGCGTTTTGCTGCCCTCCTTAGTCTTTTCTTGATTCCGCGGTATTGTTGGATCGAAGCGGCTCGGACCGACATTACTCTTACGCTTACGAGAGACTGGTTTCATCGCTACGAGTAACTCCGTTGCTCAAAGATGACTGGCGGGTGTCAGTTTCTCCAACTTTAGTTGAATCGGAATTGACCGAGGAGGTCCTTGGATGAGGTTAAATAGCAATTCATATATCTCCGTTGTGGTGTTTACGTAAGTAAGATGCGATCCTACTAGATACCCATGGTCACCACGTAAAACATGCAACAACAAAATTAGAGGACGTCTAACTTGTTTTTGTAGGGTATGCTTGTGATGTGATATGACCAACGATGTGATGTGATATATTGGATGTATGAGATGATCATGTTGTAATAGTTAATATCGACTTGCACGTCGATGGTACGATAACCGGCAGGAGCCATAGGGTTGTCTTTAAACTAACGTTTGTGCTTGCAGATGCGTTTACTATATTGCTAGGACATAGCTTTAGTAGTAATAGAATGAGTAGCACGACAACCCCGATGGCGACACGTTGATGGAGATCATGATGATGAAGATCATGGTGTGACGCCGGTGACAAGAAGATCGTGCCGGTGCTTTGGTGATGGAGATCAAGAAGCACATGATGATGGCCATATCATGTCACTTATGAATTGCATGTGATGTTAATCCTTTTATGCACCTTATTTTGCTTAGAACGACGGTAGCATTATGAGGTGATCTCTCACTAAAATTTCAAGACGAAATTGTGTTCTCCCCGACTGTGCACCGTTGCGACAGTTCTTCGTTTCGAGACACCACGTTATGATCGGGTGTGATAGACTCAACGTTCACATACAACGGGTGCAAAACAGTTGCACACGCAGAACACTCAGGTTAAGCTTGACGAGCCTAGCATGTGCAGACATGGCCTCGGAACACATGAGACCGAAAGGTCGAGCATGAATCGTATAGTTGATATGATTAGCATAGAGATGCTTACCACTGAAACTATTCTCGACTCACGTGATGATCGGACTTGAGATAGTGGATTTGGATCATGTACCACTCAAATGACTAGAGAGATGTACTTTTTGAGTGGGAGTTCTTAAGTAATATGATTAATTGAACTAATTGTCATGAACATAGTCTAATGGTCTTTGCGAATTACGATGTAGCTTGCGCTATAGCTCTACTGTTTTTATATGTTCCTAGAGAAAATTTAGTTGAAAGTTGATAGTAGCAAACTTTGAAGAGGATTGTCCTCGTTGCTGCGCAGAAGGCTTATGTCCTTAATGCACCACTCGATGTGCTGCACCTCGAGCGTCGTCTGTGGATGCTGTGAACATCCGACATACACGTTTCTGATGACTACACGATAGTTCAGTGCAAAATACTTAATGGCTTAGAAGCAAGGCACCGAAGACGTTTTGAAACATCACGGAACATAAGTGATGTTCTAAAGAGATGAAATTGTGATTTCATGCTCGTGCCCTTGTTGAGAGGTACGAGACCTCCGACAAGATTCTTTGTCCACAAAGTAAAGGAGAAAAGCTCAATCGTTGAGCGTGTGCTCAGATTGTCTGAGTACGACAATCGCTTGAATCAAGTGGGAGTTAATCTTCCAGATGAGATAGTGATAGTTCTCCAAAGTCACTGCCACCAAGCTGTGAGAGCTTCGTGATGAACTATAACATATCACAGATAGATACAATGATCTTTGAGTGATTCACGATGTTTGACACTGCGAGAGTAGAAATCAAGAAGGAGCATCAATAGTTGATGGTTAGTAAAACCACTAAGTTTCAAGAAAGGCAAGGGCTAGAAGGGATACTTCGGGAAACGGCAAAACAGTTGCTGCACTAATGAAGAGACCCAAGATTAAACCCAAACCCGAGACTAAGTGCTTCTATGAGGGGAATAGTCACTGAGGCGGAGCAACTCTAGATACTTGGTAGATAAGAAGGCTCGCAAAAGTCGAAAGGAGTATATTTGATATACATGATGTTGATGTGTACTTTGCTAGTACTCCTAGTAGCATGAGGGTATTGGATACCGGTTCGGTTGCTAAGTGATTAGTAACACGAAATGATAGCTACGACATAAACGGAGACTAGCTAAAGGTGAGGTGACGATACATGTTGGAAGTGTTTCCAAGATTGATATGATCAAAACGTCGCACGCTCCCTCTACCATCGGGATTGGTGTTAAACCTAAATAATTGTTATTTGGTGCTTGCGTTAAGCATGAACATGATTGGATCGTGTTTATTGCAATACGATTATTCATTTAAAGAGAATAATGGTTACTCTATTTTCTTGAATAATCACCTTCAATGGTTTATTGAATCTCGATCGTAGTGTTACACATGTTCATGATATTGGTGCCAAAAGATACGAGGTAATGGTGATAGTACCACTTACTTGTGGCACTGCCACTTGAGTCATGTTGGTATAAATTGCATGAAGAGGCTCCATGATGATGGATCTTTATACTCACTTGATTTTGAATCAGTAGTGACATGCAAATCATACCACATGAGCAAGGCCTTGTTTTCATTGAGATGAAATAAGATAGTAACTTGTTGGAAGTGATACATTTTGATGTATGCAGTGCAATGGGTGCTGAGGCACGCAGTGGATATCATTATGTTCTTACTTCAATGACGATTTGAGTAGATACTAGAGTATTTGCTTAATGAATCAAAAGTCTGAAATATTGAAAAGTTCAATTCTGTTTCGGAGTGAAGTTCGTCGTAACAAGAGGATAAACTGTCTACGATATGATCATAGAAATGAATATCTGAGTTACGAGTTTTGGTACGCAGTTAAGACAATGTGGAAATTGTTTCGCAGTTCATGCCACCTAGAACATCATAGTGTGATGATGTGTCTGAACGTCATAGCCACACACTATTTGGTATGGTGCATGCTATGATGTCTCTTATCGAATTACCACTATCGTTTATGGGTTAAGCATTAGAGACAACCGCATTCACTTTAAATAGGGCACCACGTATTTCCGTTGAGATGACACAGTATAGACTGAGGTTTAGAGAAATCTAAACTGTCGTTTCTTGAAAGTTTGGGGTTTCGACACTTATGTGAAAAAGTTTCAGTCTGATAAGCTCGAACCCAAAGCGGATAAATGCATCTTCATAGGATATCCAAAACAGTTGGGTACTTCTCCTATCTCAGATCCGAAAGGAAAGTATTTGTTTCTAGAAACGGATCCTTTCTCGAGGAAAGGTTTCTCTCGAAAGAATTGAGTGGGAGGGTGGTAGAACTTGATGAGGTTATTAAACCATCACTTCGACCAGTGTGTAGCAGGGCGCAGGATGTTGTTCCTGTGGCGCCTACACCAATTGAAGTGAAAGCTGATGATGGTGATCATCGAGCATCGGATCAAGTTACTACAAGCCTCGTAGGTTGACAAGGTCGCGTACTACTACAGAGTGGTACGGTAACCCTGTCTTGGAGGTCATGTTGTTGAGCAACGGTGAACCTACGAGTTATGGAGAAAGCAATGGTGGGCCCAGATTCCGACAAATGGCTGGAAGCCATGAAATCCTAGAGAGGATCCATGTATGAAAACAAAGTGTAGACTTTGGAAGAACTACTTGATAGTCATAGGACTATTGAGTAAAGATGGATCTTTAAAAGGAAGACAGACGATGATAGTGATAAGTCACTATTAAGAAAAGCTCGACTTGTCGCACAGATGTTTCCGACAAGATCAAACAGTTGACTATGATGAGACTTTCTCACTCGTAGCGATGCTAAAAGTCTGTTAGAATTATGTTAGTAGTTGCTGCATTATTTATGAAATATTGCATGTAGGATGTCAAAACCTTGTTTCCTCGACGGTTTCCTTGAGCAAACATTGTATGAGATACAACCATGAGGTTTTGTCGATCCTAAAGATACTGGAAAGTATGCAAGCTCCAGCGATCCTTAAATGGACTGGTGCAAGCATCTCGGAGTTGGAATATACACTTTGATGAGATGATCAAGGATTTTGGGTTTGTACAAGGTTTATGAGAAACTTGTATTTCCAAAGAAGTGAGTGGGAGCACTATAGAATTTCTGATAAGTATATGTGGTTGACATATTGTGGATCAGAAGTAATGTAGAATTTCTGTAAAGCATACAAGGTTGTTTGGAAGGAGTTTTCAAAGGAATACGTGGATTGAGCTACTTGAACGTTGAGCATCAAAGATCTATGGAGATAGATCGAAAGCGCTTAATGGAAGTTTCAACAAGATGCATGCCTTGACCAGTTTTGAAGGAGTTCAAAATAGATCAGCAAAGAAGGAGTTCTTGGTTGCGTTGTAAGGTGTGAATTTGAGTAATACTCAAAACCCGACCACGGCAGAATAAAGAAAATATACGAAGGTCGTCTTCTATGCCTTAGCCGTAGACTCTAAACTATGCCATGCTGAGTACCGCACCTGATGTGTGCCTTGCAGCAAGTCTGTTGAGAGGTACAGAGAGTGATCCATGATTGAATCACTAGCAGCGGTCAAAATTCATCCTTAGTAACTGATGGACTAAGGAATTTTTCTCGATTATGGAGATGGTTAAAGAGTTCGTCGTAAAGGGTTACGTCGATGTAAGCTTTGACACTAATCCGAATAACTATGAGTAGTGAAACGGATTCGTATAGTAGAGTAAATATTTGGAGTATTTCCGAATAGCACATAGTAGCAGCATCTATAAGATGACATAAAGATTTGTAAAGAACACACGGATCTGAAAATTTCAGAACCGTTGACTAAAACCTCTCTCATGAGCAAGACGTGATCAGACCCCATAACTATATGGGTGTTGGATTCGTTCGAATCACATGGTGATGTGAACTAGATTATTGACTCTAGTGCAAGTGGGAGATTGTTGGAAATATGCCCTAGAGGCAATAATAAATTAGTTATTATTATATTTCTTTGTTCATGATAATCGTTTATTATCCATGCTATAATTGTATTGATTGGAAACACAATACTTGTGTGGATACAAAGACAAAATACTGTCCCTAGTAAGCCTCTAGCTGACTAGCCCGTTGATCAAAGATGGCCAAGGTTTCCTGGGCATAGGCAAGTGTTCTTACTTGATAACGGGAGCACATCATTAGGAGAATCATGTGATGCACTAGACCCAAACTAATAGACGTAGCATGTTGATCGTGTCATTTTGTTGCTACTGTTTTCTGCGTGTCAAGTATTTGTTCCTATGACCATGAGATCATATAACTCACTGACACTGGAGGAATACTTTGTGTGTATCAAACGTCGCAACATAACTGAGTGACTATAAAGATGCTCTACAGGTATCTCCGAAGGTGTTCGTTGAGTTAGTATGGATCGAGACTGGGATTTGTCACTCCGCGTGACGGAGAGGTATCTCGGGGCCCACTCGATAATACAACATCACACACAAGCCTTGCAAGCAATGTGACTTAGTGTAAGTTACGAGATCTTGTATTACGGAACGAGTAAAGAGACTTGCCGGTAAACGAGATTGAAATAGGTATGCGGATACCGACGATCGAATCTCGGGCAAGTAACATACCGAAGGACAAAGGGAATGACATACGGGATTATATGAATCCTTGGCACTGAGGTTCAAACGATAAGATCTTCGTAGAATATGTAGGATCCAATATGGGCATCCAGGTCCCTCTATTGGATATTGACCGAGGAGTCTCTCAGGTCATGTCTACATAGTTCTCGAACCCGCAGGGTCTGCACACTTAAGGTTCGACGTTGTTTTATGCGTATTTGAGTTATATGGTTGGTTACCGAATGTTGTTCGGAGTCCCGGATGAGATCACGGACGTCACGAGGGTTTCCGGAATGGTCCGGAAACGAAGATTGATATATAGGATGACCTCATTTGATTACCGGAAGGTTTTCGGAGTTACCGGGAATGTACCGGGAATGACGAATGGGTTCCGGGTGTTCACCGGGGGGGGGGGGGGCAACCCACCCCGAGGAAGCCCATAGGCCTTGGGGGTGGCGCACCAGCCCTTAGTGGGATGGTGGGACAGCCCAAGAAGGTCCTATGCGCCATAGGAAGAAAATCAAAGAGAAAAAAAAGAGAGGAGGTGGGAAAGGGAAGAAGGACTCCACCTTCCAAACCAAGTTGGATTCGGTTTGGAAGGGGAGACCTTCCCCCCTTGGCTCGGCCGACCCCCTTGGGAGTCCTTGGACCCCAAGGCAAGGCTCCCCCTCCTCCCCCTATATATACGGAGGTTTTAGGGCTGATTTGAGACAACTTTGACACGGCAGCCCGACCACATATCTCCACGGTTTTACCTCTAGATCACGTTTCTGCGGAGCTCGGGCGGAGCCCTGCTGAGATAAGATCACCACCAACCTCCGGAGCGCCGTCACGCTGCCGGAGAACTCATCTACCTCTCCGTCTCTCTTGCTGGATCAAGAAGGCCGAGATCATCGTCGAGCTGTACGTGTGCTGAACGCGGAGGTGCCGTCCGTTCGGCACTAGATCGTGGGACTGATCGCGGGACGGTTCGCGGGGCGGATCGAGGGACGTGAGGACGTTCCACTACATCAACTGCGTTCACTAACGCTTCTGCTGTGCGGTCTACAAGGGTACGTAGATCGAATATCCCCTCTCGTAGATGGACATCACCATGATAGGTCTTCGTGCACGTAGGAATTTTTTTGTTTCCCATGCGACGTTCCCCAACAAGTACCAAGGCCAAGAGTACTGCATCATCGAAGGACAAGAGTTCTGCATCGACGAAGGCCAAGTCTAGCATGTCGTAGAAGGGTAAGAGCTCTACATCGTCGAAGAATGACAACGAATTTATGTAGTTTCTGTATGACAATGCATCTTAATTTCAGGAGTTAATGTATCTTATTTTTTGCTTGTTATTTTCAATTGAAAAAAATGCCTCGAAATAAACTGATAACTTTTATTTCGTCATACTACATAGATGTCTCGTACATACATCTGAAAGTTGGTAACTTACATAGATAGATACAATTGTCTGCACACATAAATAGACGAACAACCCTATGCAACGACGACCAGCTAGCCTTTCCCGACGACCGGAAGGTGACAAGTGATAAGGGGGTCAATGTTCTCAAAGACAACGACCGTACTGACCCTCTTCTTCGTGTGTCTGCGACTCATGCATAGGTGGTGGAGTGTGTAATCCATATTGAGATGATGATTCGAAATTATAGGTGTATGGTTGTGACTGGGAAGGGATATAAGATTGGCCAATAACGTTCTCCTCGAAAAAGTCATGTATTAGTCCTTAGACCCGGCATCGAGGATTAAGGGATTCTGTGAGTATGTCTTTGTTTACGCCATGCTGGGTTTCTTCATCTTCCCATGATGTATCTTTACTTTCGGGCAGAGAAAAACCGTATGTGAATAAAAGTCATGTAAATGTTGTACGCTTGTAATTGCTTATTATGGTTGAATATACTTGAGCGGTGTTGTAGCTTTGTGATCCCTCGTCTCTAGTGTGCTGGTTTATCTCAGGCAAACGAGTCTCCTCGGGCATCCTGACCCCTCACGTGGAGGGATACGGCTGAGATCCGTCATGTTAGGTGTATACGCCATATCCCGTGTACGCATTTTGGTCTGCGAAATGAGTCTGCTCGGTCATCGAATCCAAGCCCGTAGCATGTACCTGGGATGTCTGTTGGAAATATGCCCTAGAGGCAATAATAAATTGGTTATTATTATATTTTCTTGTTCATGATAATTGTTTATTATCCATGCTAGAATTGTATTGATTGGAAACTCAAATACATGTGTGGATACATAGACAACACACTGTCCCTAGTGAGCCTCTAGTTGACTAGCTCGTTGATCAAAGATGATCAAGGTTTCCTGGCCATAGACAAGTGTTGTCACTTGATAACGGGATCACATCATTGGGAGAATGATGTGATGGACAAGACCCAAAACTATGCACGTAGCAAATGATCGTGTCGGTTTATTGCTACTGTTTTCTGCATGTCAATATATCTGTTTGTATGACCATGAGATCATGCAACTCTCGGACACCAGAGGAATACCTTGTGGGTTATCAAACGTCGCAACGTAACTGGGTGACTATAAAGGTGCTCTATAGGTATCTCCAACGGTGTCTGTTGGGTTGGCATGGATCAAGACTGGAATTTGTCACTCCGTGTGGCGGAGAGGTATCTCCGTGTATCTCCGTTGTCGCAACGCACTTTTCCGCTTTGGGTTCCAACTTTTCAGGTTGAAGCTTTTTGACATAAGCATCACATCCCCAAACTTTAAGAAATGACAACTTTGGCTTCTTGCCATACCACAGTTCATATGATGTCGTCTCAACGGATTTTGATGTTGCCCTATTTAAAGTGAATGCAGCTGTCTTCAATGCATAGCCCCAAAAAGATAACGGCAAATCGGTAAGAGACATCATAGAACGCACCATATCTAATAAAGTACGATTATGACGTTCGGACACACCATTGCGCCGTGGTGTTCCAGACGGTGTCAACTGTGAAACAATTCCACATTGTCTTAAGTGAGCACCAAACTTGTAACTCAGATACTCACCCCCTCGATCACATCGTAGGAATTTGATCTTCTTGTTACGATGATTTTCAACTTCACTCTGAAATTGCTTGAACTTTTCAAACGTTTCAGACTTGTGTTTCATCGCGCGCCTGTATGCTCATCAGTCCGCACACATCACTATGTATGACCTCCAACAAGTCACTCGCACGCTCCATTGTTCCGGAGAACGGAGTCTTAGTCATCTTGCCCACGAGACATGGTTCACATGTGTCAAGTGATGCAAAATCAAGTGACTCCAAAAGTCCATCAGCATGGAGTTTCTTCATGCGTTTTACACCAATATGACCTAAGCGGCAGTGCCACAAGAAAGTGGCGCTATCATTATTAACTCTACATATTTTGGTCTTAATGTTATGGATATGATTGTCATCACTATCGAGATTCAATATGAACAAACCCCTCACATTGGGTGCATGACCATAAAATATATTACTCATATAAATAGAACAACCATTATTCTCTGACTTAAATGAGTAACCGTCTCGCAATAAACAAGATCTAGATATAATGTTCATGCTCAACACAAACACTTTATAACAATTATTTAAGTTCATCACTAATCCCGATGGTAACTGAAGTGAGATCGTGCCGACGGGCGATCGCATCAACCTTGGAACCATTTCCCACTCGCATCGTCACTTCATCCTTCACCATCCTTCGTTTATTCCGCAGTTCCTGTTTCAAGTTGCAAATGTGAGCAACAAAACAGGTATCAAATACCCTAGCACTACTATGAGAGTTGGTGAGGTACACATCAATAACGTGTGTACCAAATATACCTTGTTTCGCGTTGGTCGCCTTCTTATCGGCCAGATACTTGAGGCAGTTTCACTTCGAGTGACTAGTTCCCTTGCAATAATAACACTCAATTTCCGGCTTAGGTCCAGCCTTGGGTTTATTCGTCGGAGGGGCAACAGCTTTGCCACTCTTCTTGGAGTTACCCTTCTTTCCTTTGCCGTTTTTCTTGAAACCGGTGGTCTTATTGACCATCAACACTTGATGCTGTTTATGGATTTCTGACTCTGCGACTTTCAGCATCGCAAACAGCTCGGCGAGTGACTTATTGATGTCTACTACGCAACCTTCTCCTTGTAGACGTTGTTGGGCCTCCAAGTGCAGAGGTTTTTAGGACAGTAGCAATTTTCCCTCAAATGTGTGACCTAAGGTTTATCAATCCACGGGAGGCGTAGGATGAAGATGGTCTCTCTCAAGCAACACTGCAACCAAATAACAAAGAGTCTCTTGTGTTCCCAACACACCCAATACAATGGTAAGTTGTATAGGTGCACTAGTTCGGCGAAGAGATGGTGATACAAGTGCAATAAGGATAGTAGATATAGATTTTTGTAATCTGAAAATATAAAAACAGCAAGGTAATTAATAATAAAAGTGAGCACGAACGGTATTGCAATGCGTGGAAACAAGGCCTAGGGTTCATACTCTCACTAGTGAAGTTCTCTCAACAATGATAACATAATTGGATCATATAACTAGCCCTCAACATGCAAGAAAGAGTCACTCCAAAGTCACTAATAGCGGAGATCAAACGAAGAGATTATTGTCGGGTACGAAACCACCACAAAGTTATTCTTTCTGGTCGATCTATTCAAGAGTCCGTAGTAACATAACACGAAGCTATTGTTTCTGTTCAATCTATCCTAGAGTTCGTACTAGAATAACACCTTAAGACACACATCAACCAAGACCCTAATGTCACCTAGATACTCCATTATCACCTCAAGTATCCACGGGCATGATTATACGATATGCATCACACAATTTCAGAACCATCTATTCAACCAACACATAGAACTTCGAAGAGTGCCCCAAAGTTTCTACCGGAGAGTCAAAACGTGTGCCAACCCATATGCATAGGTTCCCAATGTCACGAAACCCGCAAGATGATCACCAAAACATACATCAAGTACTCACATGAATATCCCATTGTCACCACAGATAAACACGTGCAAGACATACATCAAGTGTTCTTAAAGACTCAATCTGATAAGATAACTTCAAAGGGAAAACTCAATTCATTACAAGAAGGGAGAGGGGGAAGAACATCATAAGATCCAACTATAGTAGCAAAGCCCGCGGTACATCGAGATCAAGACATCTCAAGAACATGAGAGGGAGAGATAAAACACATAGCTACTAGCACATACCCTCAGCCCCGAGGGAGAACTACTCCCTCCTTGTCATGGAGATCGCCGGGATGATGAAGATGACCACCGGAGATGGATTCCCCCTCCGGCAGGGTGCCGGAATGGGCTCTCGATTGGTTTTTGGTGGCTACAGAGGCTTGCGGCATCGGAACTCCCGATCTAGGTTTCTTTTTGGGGGTTTCTGTATTCATAGGAATTTATGGCGGTGGAATTACGTCAGTTGGGCCCACGAGGAGGTCACAAGCCTACTAGGCGTGGCCTAGGGGGGCCGCGCCTCCTGGGCTTGTGACTCCCTGATGACCTAGAAGTATAGGAGATCTATCGTAGTCCTTTCGATAAGTAAGAGTGTCGAACCCAACGAGGAGCACAAGGATCTGACAAGTGGTTTTCAGCAAGGTAATCTCTGCAAGTACTGAAATTATCGGTAACAAGTAGTTGTGTGACAAGATGATTCGTAGCAAGTAGCAAGTAGCAAGTAACAAAAGTAACCACGGTGCAGCAAAATGACCCAATCCCTTTTGTAGCAAGGGACAAGCCTGGACAAACTCTTATAGGAGGTAAAGCGCTCCCGAGGACACATGGGAATTTCTATCAAGCTAGTTTTCTTCAAGTTCATATGATTCGCGTTCGGTACTTTGATAGTTTGATATGTGGGTGGACCGGTGCTTGGGTACTGCCCTTACTTGGACAAGCATCCCACTTATGATTAACCCCTCTCGCAAGCATCCGCCACTACGAAAGAAGAATTAAGACAAAGTCTAACCATAGCATTAAACTAGCGGATCCAAATCAGCCCCTTACGAAGCAACGCATAAACTTGGGTTTAAGCTTCTGTCACTCTAGCAACCCATCATCTACTTACTACTTCACAATGCCGTCCTCCAAGCCCAAATAATGGTGAAGTGTTATGTAGTCGACATTCACATAACACCACTAGAGGAAAAACAACATACAACGCATCAAAATATCGAACAAATACCAAATTCACATGACTACTTATAGCATGACTTATCCCATGTCCCCGGGAACAAAAGTAACTACTCACAAAGCATAATTATATTCATGACCAGAGAGGTATTGAATAGCATCAAGAATCTGAACATATAATCTTCCACCAAGTAATCCAACTAGCATCAACTACAAAGAGTAATTAACACTACTAGCAACCTTACAGGTACCAATCAGAGTTGCGAGATGGAGATTGGTTACAAGAGATGAACTAGGGTTTGGAGATGAAATGGTGCTGATGAAGATGTTGATGGTGATGAGTACCCTCCGATGAGAGGAGTGTTGGTGATGACGATGGCGACGATTTCCCCCTCCAGGAGGGAAGTTTCCCCGGCAGGACGACCCTGGCGGAGCTTTAGATTGGTTCTGCTCAAGTTCCGCCTCGTGGCGGCGGCGATTCCTCCCGAAAGCCTCCTCGTGATTTTTTCTGGAACGAAACCCTTCTTATAGCAAAAGAGGGGGGACAGAGGGCCAACATGGAGCCCACAAGCCCCCTAGGCGCGACCAGGGGGGAGGCCACGCCTAGCAGGCTTGTGGCCTCGTGCTGGCTCCCCTGTGGTACTTCTTCGGCCCAGTATTTTTTCTAAATTCCAAAATAAATCCTCGTTGATTTTCACGGCTTTTGGAGTTGCGCAGAATAGGTATCTCAAACTTGCTCCTTTTTCAGGGCAGAATTCCAGCTGCCGGCATTCTCCCTCTTCATGTAAACCTTGCAAAATAAGAGAGAAAAACGCTCCCGAGGACACACGGGAATTTCTGTCATGATAGTTTCATCATGTTCATATGATTCGCGTTCGTTACTTTGCTAGTTTGATATGTGGGTGGACCGACGCTTGGGTACTGCCCTTACTTGGACAAGCATCCCACTTATGATTAACCCCTCTCGCAAGCATCCGCAACTACGAAAGAAGAATTAAGACAAAGTCTAACCATAGCATTAAATTAGTGGATCCAAATCAGCCCCTTACGAAGTAACGCCTAAACTAGGGTTTAAGCTTCTCTCACTCTAGCAACCCATCATCTACTTACTACTTCCCAATGCCTTCCTCTAGGCCCAAATAATGGTGAAGTGTTATGTAGTCGACGTTCACATAACACCACTAGAGGAAAAACAACATACAACATATCAAAATACCGAACGAATACGAAATTCACATGACTACTATTAGCATGACTTATCCCATGTCCTCAGGAACAAAAGTAACTACTCACAAAGCATAATCATATCCATGACCAGAGAGGTAATGAGTAGCATCAAGGATCTGAACATAAACTCTTCCACCAAACAATGCAACTAGCATCAACTACAAAGAGTAATCAACACTACTAGCAACCTTACAAGTACCAATCGGAGTCGCGAGACGGAGATTGGTTACAAGTGATGAACTAGGGTTTGGAGATGAGATGGTGCTGATGAAGATGTTAATGGTGACGAGTCCCCTCCGATGAGAGGAGTGTTGGTGATGACGATGGCGACGATTTCCCCCTCGGGGGGGGGGGGGGGAGTTTCCCCGGCAGGATTGTCCTCCCGGAGCTCTAGATTGGTTTTGCTCAAGTTCCGCCTCGTGGCGGCGGCGAAACCACGAAAAAGATCCTCCTTGATTTTTCCTGGACGAAACCCTTCATATAGAAAAAGAGGGAGGCAAGTGGGCCTACAAGGTGCCCACAAGCCCCCATGGCGCGACCTGGGGGGTGGCCGCGCCGTGCAGGCTTGTGGCCACCCCTGGCGTCCCTCTGGCACTTCTTCGGTGCAGTATTTTTGATAAATCGGGAAAAAAATCCTCGTTGATGTTTACGGCGTTTGGAGTTGCGCAGAATAGGTATCTCAACTTTGCTCCACTTTCAGGCCAGAATTCCAGTTGCCGGCATTCTTCCTCTTCATGTAAACCTTGCAAAATAAGAGAGAAAAGGCATAAGAATAGTACCGTGAAGTGAAATAACAGCCCAAGAAGCGATAAATATCAACATGAAAACATGATGCAAAATGGACGTATCACTCTACTTGACCAGTGGATTGAGGGTGATAGGGAGATGCAATTCGATGATTGACATCGTACTTAGCGAGTGTTTTATGGAAAGCACCATGAATGAAATGTGAACCACCGTCAGTCATTAGATATCTAGGTACTCCTAATCTAGGGAAAATAACTTCTTTAAGCATCCTGATAGAGGTGTTGTGATCAGCACTACTAGTCGGGATAGCTTCTACCCACTTAGTAACGTAATCAACAACAACTAGGATATGAGTATACCCGTTGGATTTTGGAAAAGGTCCCATATAATCAAAACCCCAAACATCAAATGGTTCAATGACAAGTGAATAATTCATAGGCATTTCGTGACGTTTACTTATATAACCTATTCTTTGACATTCGTCACAAGACAAGACAAACTTACGGGCATCCTTGAAGAGAGTGGGCCAATAGAAACCTGATTGCAATACCTTGTGTGCAGTTCTATCTCCCGCATGGTGTCCTCCGTAGGCCTCGGAGTGACACTTCTGTAGGATCTGTCCCTGTTCATGTTCAGGTACGCAACGTCTAATAACACCATCTACTCCTTCCTTATAAAGGTGAGGATCATCCCAAAAGTAATGTCTCAAATCAAAGAAGAATTTCTTCTTTTGCTGGTATGTGAAACTAGGTGGTATATATATGGCAATGATATAGTTTGCATAATCAGCATACCACGGTGTACTACGTGAAGTATTGATGACATTCAATTGCTCATAAGGAAAGCTATCATCAATAGGTTGTGGGTCATCAAGAACATTCTCCAACCTAGACAAGTTATCTGCTACTGGGTTATCAGCACCCTTCTTGTCGACAACATGCAAATCAAATTCTAGTAGCAAGAGAACCCATCTGATAAGTCTAGGTTTAGCGTCTTCTTTTCCATGGGGTATAGAAGCATGATCAGTGTGAATAGTGACTTTGGAATCAACTATGTAAGATCTGAACTTTTCACATGCAAACACGACTGCAAAAAATTCCTTTTACGTAGTAGCATAGTTTCTTTGGGCATTGTCTAGAGTTTTACTAGCATAGTGAATAACATTCAACTTCTTATCAACTCTTTGTCCTAGAACAGCGCCAACAACATAATCACTAGCATCACACATGATTTCAAAAGATAAGTTCCAATCAGGTGGTTGAAAAATAGGTGCAGTTATCAAGGCCTTCTTAAGTATTTCGAAGGCTTCCTCACAATCATCGTCAAAAACAAAAGGAATATCCTTTTGCAAGAGATTGGTAAGAGGCCTAGAAATCTTAGAGAAGTCTTTAATGAACCTTCTATAGAAACCAGCATGACCAAGGAAACTTCTTATACCTTTGATATCTGTGGGGCATGGAATTTTCTCGATTGCATCAACCTTAGCCTTATCGACTTCAATACCTATTTCAGAAATTTTCTGTCCTAAGACGATGCCTTCATTAACCATAAAGTGGCACTTCTCCCAATTCAAGACAAGATTGGTATCTTTACATCTCTGCAAGACTCGATCAAGGTTGCTGAGGCAATCATCAAAAGAAGACCCGTAAACGGAGAAGTCATCCATGAAAACCTCAGCAATCTTTTCACAAAAGTCAGAGAATATAGCCATCATACATCTTTGAAAGGTGGCAGGTGCATTACATAAGCAAAAGGCATACGTCTGTAAGCAAAGGTACCGAAAGGGCAGGTGAAAGTGGTTTTCTCCTTATCAGATTGTGCAACTGGTATTTGGGAGAAACCAGAATAACCATTTAGAAAGCAGAAGTGTGTGTGTTTAGACAGTATTTCTAGCATTTGATCGATAAAAGGCAAAGGGTAATGATCTTTCCTAGTGGCCTTGTTCAATTTCCTAAAATTGATCACCATCCTATAGCCAGTAATAATCCTCTGTGGGAGCAATTCATCCTTATCATTAGGAACAACGGTAATACCTCCCTTCTTAGGGACGCAATGCACCGGACTCACCCAATCACTATGAGCAACATGATAGATAATACCTGCTTCCAGGAGCTTTAGTATTTCTTTTCTTCTTACCTCTTTCATCTTAGGACTTAATCGCCTTTGATGATCAACAATTGGTTTGGAATCAGGATCGGTTTTAATCTTGTGTTGGCATAGAGTGGGACTAATGCCCTTAAGATTATCAAGAGTATATCCAATAGCAGAACGGTGCTTCCTCGGAGTTTTAGTAACTTCTTTTCTTCATGCTGTGAGAGGCTAGCACTAATAATAAGAGGATATGTCTCTTTTTCATTGAGATAAGCATACTTAAGAGTATCAGGCAACTGTTTAAGCTCGAACACAGGATCACCCTTTGGTGGGGGTGGTTCTCCAAGCAGTTCAACAGGCAAATTATTCTTAAGGATAGGATATTGTTCAAAGATAACTCTATCTATCTCATCCCTTTCATCCATATGCATATCATTTTCATGCTCAAGGAAGTATTTCTCTAAAGGATCAGTAGGAGGCACGACAATAGAAGCTAGGGCAATAATTTCATCCTTACTAGGCAACCCTTTTTCATGAGGTTGTCTGTCAAACTTGGAGAAATTGAACTCATGTGACACACCTTCAAAGCCAACAGTGACAGTTTGCTACTCACAATCAATATGAGCATTGACGGTATTGAGAAAAGGTCTGCCAAATATGATAGGACAAAAGCTATCTTGTGTGGTAGCAAGAATGATAAAATCAGGAGGATACTTCGTTTTACCACACAAGACTTCAACATCTCTAACAATTCCCACAAGGTAGATAGTATCTCTATTGGCAAGCTGGATAGTGACAGCAATAGGTTCCATCTCAACAAGTGCAATCTCGTCTTCAATTTCATCATATAAGGATTGAGGTATTGCACTAACACTAGCACCCACGTCACATAAACCATGATAACAATGATCTCCTATCTTAACAGAAACAACGGGCGTGCCAACAACATGCATATGTTTGTCTCTATCATGTGGTTTAGAAATTCTAGCAGCATCTTCACACAAGTGAATATCATGGCCATCAACATTGTCGGACAGGAGATCCTTGATAATAGCAATGCTAGGTTCAACTCTAATTTGCTCAGGGGGTGTAGGTGTTCTAATGTAGCCCCTACGTATCACATTTGAAGCTTTAGAATGATCCTTTATCCTAACAGGGAAAGGTGGTTTCTCAATGTAAGCACTAGGAACAATAGGATCATTATAAGCAATGACTTTCTCTTCAACTGGATTGGGTTTAACTACATTGACTTCTAAGGGAGGATGATATTTAAACCACTTCTCTTTAGGGAGATCAATATGAGCAGCAAATGATTCACACAATGAAGCTACTATCTCAAAGTCAAGTCCATACTTAGCGCTAAAATCACAAAAAGTATTTGTTTCAACAAAGGATTTAACGCAATCAAACTTGAGATTCATACCTAACTCCTTACCTTTATCAAACTCCCAATCTTCAGAGTTGCGTTTAATTCTTTCCAATAAATTCCATCTGAAGTCAATATCTCTCTTCATAAAAGAACCGGTACAAGAAGTGTCAAGCATGGTGTGATCATCATGAGAGAGCCGAGCATAGAAGTTCTGAATGATAATTTCTCTCGAGAGCTCATGGTTGGGGCATGAAAATAACATTCATTTAAGCCTCCCCCAAGCTTGAGCGATGCTTTCTCTGTCACGAGGCCAGAAATTATAAATATAATTCCGATCACGATGTACTAGATGCATAGGATAAAACTTTTGATGAAATTCCAATTTCAACCGTCAGTAGTTCCATGATCGAGTATCATCACATAGCCTATACCATGTCAATGCTTTATCCCTCAAAGATAAGGGAAAGACCTTGTTCTTGACCTCATCCTCGGGCAAACCCGCAAGCTTAAATAAACCACAAACTTCATCTACATAGATTAGATGCAAGTCGGAATGTGATGTTCCATCTCCTGTAAAAGGATTAGCCAGCAGTTTCTCAAGAATACTGATAACTCACAAGTATAGGGGATCGCAACAGTTTTCGAGGGTAGAGTATTCAACCCAAATTTATTGATTCAACTCAAGGGGAAGCGAAAGAATATTCTCAAGTATTAGCAGTTGAGTTGTCAATTCAACCACACCTGAAAGATTTAGTATCTGCAGCAAAGTATCAGTAGCAAAGTAGGGTGATAGCAGCAGTAGCAACAGTAACCAGCAGCAGCAAAGTAACAGTAGTAGTAACAGAGTAACAGTAGCAGCAGTGACAACAGTAGCGACAAAGTAACGTAGCAAGGACCAGTAGGAAAAGACTCGTAGGCATTGGATCGGTGATGGATGATTATGCCGGATGTGATTCATCATGCAACAGTTATAACACGGAGAGATATGTAACTAGCTCCCGTTCGTCAATCTAATGTAGGCATGTATTCCGTATGTAGTCATACGTGCTTAGAGAAAAGAACTTGCATGACATCTATTGTCCATCCCTCCCATGGCAGCGGGGTCCTAATGGAAACTACGAGATATTAAGGTTCTCCTTTTAATAAAGATTCAGACCAACGCATTAACACTTGGTGAATACATGAACTCCTCATACCATGGTCATCTCCGGGAGTGGTTCCGGCTATTGTCACTCCGGGGTTGCCGGGTCATAACACATAGTAGGTGATTACAACTTGCAAGATAGGATCTAAAACACACATATATTGGCGACAACATAATAGGTTCAGATCTGAAATCATGGCACTCGAGCCCTAGTGACAAGCATTAAGCATGGCAAAGTAGTAGCAACATCAATCTCACAAAATAGTGGATACTAGGGATCAATCCCCGTCAAAACTAACTCGATTACATGATAGATCTCATCCAACTCATCACCGTCCAACAAGCCTACGAATAGATTACTCATGAACGGTGAAGAGCATCATGGAATTGGCGATGAAGGAAGGTTGATGATGACGATGGCGACGATTTCCCCTCTCCGGAGCCCAAAATGGACTCCAGATCTGCCCTCCAGATGAAGAACAGGAGGTGGCGGCGCCTCCGTATCATAAAACGCGATGAACTCTTCTCCTTGATTTTTTTTCCGGACGAAACGGACTATATAGAGCTAGATTGAGAGGCGGTGGAGCTTTGTGGGCCCCACAAGCCTGCCAGGCGCGGCCAGGGGGGCCCGCGCTTGGTGGGCTTGTGGGCTCACGGCTCCACTCCCTCCGCTGATTCTTGCGCCAGTATTTTTCATAAATTCCAGAAAAATTCTCCATAAATTTTCAGGTCATTTCGAGAAATTTTATTTCTGCGCAAAAACAACACCATGGCAATTATGCTGAAAACAGCGTTAGTCTGGGTTAGTTCCATTTAAATCATGCAAATTAGAGTCCAAAACAAGGGCAAAAGAGTTCGGAAAAGTAGATACGACGGAGACGTATCACATACCCGAAGGAAATTCATAGCAAATATTTTCAATAGGTGCAACAGGTTGAGGAGCAACTCCTTGTGCTTTCGTTCGAGGTGAAGATACCCCGAGCAAGCTCCTCAAAGGATTAGTTTCCATAATAACAAGTGACAATAAATTTCAGCACACTATATAAATGTTTCCTTACCAAATTCCACATACCAAAGGCGCTTCACTCCCCGGCAATGGTGCCAGAAAAGAGTCTTGATGACCCACAAGTATAAGGGATCTATCGTAGTCCGTTCGATAAGTAAGAGTGTCAAACCCAACGAGGAGCAGAAGGATCTGACAAGTGGTTTTCAGCAAGGTAATCTCTGCAAGTACTGAAATTATCGGTAACAAGTAGTTGTGTGACAAGATGATTCGTAGCAAGTAGCAAGTAAAAAAGTAACCACGGTGCAGAAAAATGGCCCAATCCCTTTTGTAGCAAGGGACAAGCCTGGACAAACTCTTATAGGAGGTAAAGCGCTCCCGAGGACACATGGGAATTTCTGTCAAGCTAGTTTTCATCAAGTTCATATGATTCGCGTTCGGTAATTTGATAGTTTGATATGTGGGTGGGCCGGTGCTTGGGTACTGCCCTTACTTGTACAAGCATCACACTTATTATTAACCCCTCTCGCAAGCATCCGCAACTACGAAAGAAGAATTAAGACAATGTCTAACCATCACATTAAACTAGTGGATCCAAATCAGCCCCTTACGAAGCAACGCATAAACTAGGGTTTAAGCTTCTGTCACTCTAGCAACCCATCATCTACTTACTACTTCCCAGTGCCTTCCTCTAGGCCCAAATAATGGTGAAGTGTTATGTAGTCGAAATTCACATAACACCACTAGAGGAAAAACAACATACAACGCATCAAAATATCGAAAGAATACCAAATTCACATGACTACTTATAGCATGACTTATCCCATGTCCTCAGGAACAAAAGTAACTACTCACAAAGCATAATTATATTCATGACCAGAGAGGTATTGAATAGCATCAAGGATCTGAACATATAATCTTCCACCAAGTAATCCAACTAGCATCAACTACAAAGAGTAATTAACACTACTAGCAACCTTACAGGTACCAATCGGAGTCGCGAGACGGAGATTGGTTACAAGAGATGAACTAGGGTTTGGAGATGAGATGGTGCTGATGAAGATGTTGATGGTGATGAGTCCCCTCTGATGAGAGGAGTGTTGGTGATGACGATGGAGACGATTTCCCCCTCCAGGAGGGAAGTTTCCCCGGGGATCGTGCCGGAGCTCTAGATTGGTTCTGCTCAAGTTCCGCCTCGTGGCGGCGGCGATTCCTCCCGAAAGCCTCCTCCTGATTTTTTCTGGAACGAACCCTTCTTATAGCAAAAGAGGGGGGCCAGAGGGCCAACATGGAGCCCACAAGCCCCTAGGCGTGGCCAGGGGGAGGCCGCGCCTAGCAGGCTTGTGGCCTCCTGCTGGCTCCCCTCTGGTACTTTTTCAACCCAGTATGTTTTATAAATTCCAAAATAAATCCTCGTTGATTTTCACGACTTTTGGAGTTGCGCAGAATAGGTATCTCAAACTTGCTCCTTTTTCAGGCCAGAATTCCAGCTGCCGGCATTCTCCTCTTCATGTAAACCTTGCAAAATAAGAGAGAAAAGGCATAAGTATTGTACCGTGAAGTGTAATAACAGCCCATAAAGCGATAAATATCAACATAAAAGCATGATGCAAATGGACGTATCACTCCCTCGTGGCTCTTCTGGCCTTCTTCCAAAGCTTCGGGGATCTCTTTGGGTCCAAAAAAATCATCGCGGAAGTTTTATTCCATTTGGACTCCGTTTGATATTCTTTTGTGAAAAAGGTCAAAAACTCGGAAAAAACAGAAACTGGCACTAGGCACCGAGTTAATAGGTTAGTCCCAAAAATGATATAAAATGGCATATTCATGCATATAAAACATCCAAAGTTGATAATATAATAGCATGGAACGATAAAAAATTATAGATACATTGGAGACGTATCAAGCATCCCAAAGCTTAATTCCTGCTCGTCCTCGAGTAGGTAAATGATAAAAACAGAATTTTTGAAGTGGAATGCTACCTAACATATATTTTGGCATGAATATTCAGATCTATATGATTCAAAGCAAAAAGTTTAATATTGACATAAGAACAATAATACTTCAAGCATACTAACAAAGCAATCATGTCTTCTCAAAATAACATGGCCAAAGAGAGTTATCCCTACAATACCATATAGTGTGGCTATGCTCCATCTTCCCCACACAACGTATTTAAATCATGAACAACCCCGGTCTTAGTCAAGCAATTGTTTTCACACTTTTACTTTCTCAAACCTTTTCAACTCTCACGCAATACATGAGCGTGGGCCATGGACATAACACTATAGGTGGAATAGAAGATGGTGGAGGTTGTGAGGCAAAAAGGAGGAGATGGTCACATCAACTAGGCATATCAACAGGGCTATGGACATGCCCATCAATAGATATCAATGTGAGTGAGTTGGGATTGCCATGCAACGGATGCACTAGAGCTATAAGTGGATGAAAGCTCAAAAAGAAACTAAGTGGGTGTACATCCAACTTGCTTGCTCACGAAGACCTAGGGCAATTTGAGGAAGCCCATCATTGGAATATACAATCCAAGTTTTATAATGAAATTCCCACTAGTATATGAAAGTGACAATATATGAGACTCTCTGTCATGAAGATCATGGTGCTACTTTGAAGCACAAGTGTGGTAAAGGATAGTAGCATTGTCCCTTCTCTCTTTTTCTCTCATTTTTTTGTTTGGGCTCTTTGGCCTCTCTTTTTTTCATTTTCATTTTTTTGTGGGCTCTTTGGCCTCTTTTATTTTATTTTTATAGTTCGGAGTCTCATCCCAACTTGTGAGGGAATCATAGCTTCCTTCGTTTCCTCACATGGGACAATGCTCTAATAATGATGATCATCACACTTTTATTTACTTACAACTCGATACTTAGAACAAAATATATGACTCTATATGAATGCCTCCGGCAGTGTACTGGGGTGTGCAATGAATCATGCGTGACATGTATGAAAGATATGAATGGTGGCTTTGCCACAAATACGATGTCAACTACATGATCCTGCAAAGCAATATGACAATGATGATGCGTGTCATAATAAACGGAACGGTGGAAGTTGCATGGCAATATATCTCAAAATGGCTATGGAAATGCCATGATGGGTAGGTATGGTGGCTGTTTTGAGGAAGGTATACGGTGGGTTCATGCACCGGCAAAAATTGCGCAACACTAGGGAGGCTAGCAATGGTGGAAGGGTGAGAGTGCGTATAATTCATGGACTCAACATTAGTCAGAGAGAACTCACATACTTGTTGCGAAAGTTTTATTAGTAATCAAAACAAAGTGCTAGCCGCATGCTCCTAGGGGAAGGGTTGGTATGAGTTAACCATCGCGCGATCCCGAGCGCCACACAAAGGATGACAATCGATAAAAACATCATGCTCCGACTTCCTAGCATAGCGGTTGACCATACGTGCATGCTACGAGAATCACAAACTCTAACACAAGCATTTCTACCAATCCATAATTACTCACTAGCATGACTCTAATATCACCATCTTTATATCACAAAACTATATGCAAAGAATCAAACTTCTCATAGTATTCGATGCACTCTATATGAAAGTTTTTATTATATCCCTCTTGGATGCCCATCATATTAGGACTAGATTCATAACCTAAGAAAACTACCATGCTGTTTAAGACTCTCAAAATAATATAAGTGAATCATGAGAGTTCAACTATTTCTATAAAATAAAATCACCGCAATGCTCTACAAAGACATAAGTGAAGTAATAGAGCAAAAGGCAAACTACTCCAG
Source organism: Hordeum vulgare subsp. vulgare (assembly GCF_904849725.1). Classification (NCBI taxonomy): domain Eukaryota; kingdom Viridiplantae; phylum Streptophyta; class Magnoliopsida; order Poales; family Poaceae; genus Hordeum; species Hordeum vulgare. The sequence continues at coordinate 563,213,171 of NC_058520.1, forward strand.
AAGATATAAGTGAAGCTCAATGAGTTGTTGAATAATTATTTGGCTATGTGAATACTCTCCCATCTAAGAATTTCATATCTTAAGTACCTTATTCAAACAAAATAAAATGACACTCCAAAGATAGCACGAATCATGTGAATAAGCAAAAACTTAGGTTCAACCGATACTTACCGATAATTATTTGAAGAAGAAAGGTGGGATGCCATCCGGGGCATCCCCAAGCTTAGGTGTTTGATACTTATTTAAATATGTATTGGGGATGACATGGGCATACCCAAGCTTGATCTTTTGTGTCTCCTTAATTCCTCTCATATGATGGTCTCCAAAATCTTAAAAACTTCATCCACACAAAACACAACAAAAACTCGTGAGATAGGTTAGTATAAATCAATGCAAAACTTTATCATCCTATACTGTAGTAAATCACTAAAATTATTATTTTACATTGCATACTAAATGCCTCTGCATATTTAAAACTCCTATCCTCAAATAGGATCGTTAAACAAGCAAACATATGCAAACAATGCAAACATAACAGCAATCTGCCTAAACAGAACAGTCTGTAAAGAATGCAGCAAGATCCATACTTAATTAACTCCAAAAAATCTTAAAACATTCCACGCTGTAGAGAATTCATAAGAGCATACTGTATTCAAATTTTAAGTTATTCTAACATACAGAATATTCTAGGGAATATTTGCACTGCAAGCAAACTTTCTGTTTTGGAACATCAACTCCTATACTTGCAAATTAAGCATGGTAAAGGCTATCCTTGACATTTTTATTGAACTAAATGATGCAAAACATTAATATAAATAACAGCAAGCAAGTACTAATAAAATAAAATGACGCTCCAAGCAAAACACGTATCATGTGGTGAATAAAAATATAGCAAGTAAAGTTACCGATGGATTGAAGACGAAAGAGGGGATGCCTTCCCGGGGCATCCCCAATCTTAGGCTCTTTGGTGTCCTTTAATATGGCTTTGGGGTGCCTTGGGAATCCCCAAGATTAGGCTCTTGCCACTCCTTGTTCCATAGTCCATCGAAACTCTACCCAAAACTTGAAAACTTCACAACACAAAACTTAACGGAACTTCGTGAGATGGGTTAGTATGATAACGAGCAAATCAATCACTTGGGTACTGTCAAAACAAGACTCATAATTATTTTCACACAATGCCTACTGTATATTACTATTTGCACAATTTATATCACTCCATATACTCTATGGAAACACCAAAACAAGCAAACGATGCATTGAAAACAGAATCTGTCAAAAACAGAATAGTCTGTAATGATCTGAATAATAACCATACTTATGCACCTCCAAAAATTCTGAAGAAATTATGAAAATTAAGGAAATTTTTATATCAATCAGAACCAAAAAGAATCAGCTCAATATCTCTCTCTGGATAGGAATTATAAATAATTTCATGAGCGCAAAGTTTCTGTCTTTTTCAGCATGATCAAACAACTATCACCCAAACTAATCATAAAGGCTTTATTTGGCACTTTATTGAAATAAAAGCTATAAAACATGATTAATACAGTAGCTTAATCACGTGAACACACACAAACAGTAAGGATACATATTGGGTTGTCTCCCAACAAGCACTTTTCTTTAATGCCTTTCAAGCTAGGCATGATGATTTCAATGATGCTCACATAGAAGATAAGAATTGAAACATAATGGGAGCATCATGAAGCATATGACTAACACATTTAAGTCTAACCCACTTCCTATGCATAGGGATTTTGTGAACAAACAACTTATTGGAGCAAGAATCATCTAGCATAGGAAGGCAAAACAAGCATAGCTTCAAAAATTTCAACACATAGAGGGGAAACTTGATATTATTGCAATACGTAGAAGCATATGATCCTCTCTCATAATAATTTTCAGTAGCATCATGAATTAATTCAACAATATAACCAGCACCTACAACATTCTTTTCATGTTCTACAAGCATAGAAATTTTACTACTCTCCACAATAGCAAATTTATTCTCATGATTAATAGTGGGAGTATCGTAAAAGACTTGAACACTATGAATTGTTTCCACATTAAAAGAGTAATGTTCAGTAAAAGGGTACTCATAATTGTGACAAGTTTTATCATCTTTATTCTTTATAGCATAAGTATCATCACATAATCATCATAAATAGGGGGCATGCTTTCATCATAATAAATTTGATCATTCAAAGTGGGGGAACTAAAAAGATCATCTTCATCAAACATAGCATCCCCAAGCTTGTGGCTTTGCATATCATTAGCATCATGGGTATTCAAAGAATTCATACTAACAACATTGAAATCATGCTCATCATTCACATATTTTATGCCAAGCATTCTATGTAATTCTTCTTTTAGCACTTGACCACAATTTTCATTTCCATCATATTCACGAAAGACATTAAAAATATGAAGCATATGAGGCAACCTTAATTCCATTTTTTTGTGGTTTTATTTTATATACTAAACTAGTGATAAAACAAGAAACTAATAATTCGATTGCAAGATCTAAAGATATACCTTCAAGTGCTAACCTCCCCGGCAACGGCGCCAGAAAAGAGCTTGATGTTTACTATGCAACCTTCTCCTTGTAGACGTTGTTGGGCCTCCAAGTGCAGAGGTTTGTAGGACACTAGCAATTTTCCCTCAAGTGGGTGACCTAAGGTTTATCAATCCGCAGGAGGCGTAGGATGAAGATGGTCTCTCTCAAGCAACCCCACATCCAAATATCAAAGATTCTCTTGTGTCCCCAACACACCCAGTACAATGGTAAGTTGTATAGGTGCACTAGTTCGGCGAAGAGATGGTGATACTGTTGGGGAACGTCGCATGGGAAACAAAAAATTTCCTACGCGCACGAAGACCTATCATGGTGATGTCCATCTACGAGAGGGGATATTCGATCTACGTACCCTTGTAGATCACACAGCAGAAGCGTTAAGAAACGTGGTTGATGTAGTGGAACGTCCTCACGTCCCTCGATCCGCCCCGCGAACCGTCCCACGATCCGTCCCACGATCTAGTGCCGAACGGACGGCACCTCCGCGTTCAGCACACGTACAGCTCGACGATGATCTCGGCCTTCTTGATCCAGCAAGAGAGACGGAGAGGTAGATGAGTTCTCCGGCAGCGTGATGGCGCTCCGGAGGTTGGTGGTGATCTAATCTCAGCAGGGCTCCGCCCGAGCTCCGCAGAAACGCGATCTAGAGGTAAAACCGTGGAGGTATGTGGTCGGGCTGCCGTGGCAAAGTTGTCTCAAATCAGCCCTAAAATCTCCGTATATATAGGTGGGAGAGGTGGGGCCTTCCCTTGGGGCTCAAGGAGCCCCAAGGGGTTCGGCCGAGCCAAGGGGGGGAGTCCTCCCCTTCCAAACCGAATCCAACTAGGTTTGGAAGGTGGAGTCCTTCCCCTTTTTCCCACCTCCCCTTTTTTTTCTCTTTGATTTTCTTCCTATGGTGCATAGGGCCTTCTTGGGCTGTCCCACCAGCCCATCAAGGGCTGGTGCGCCACCCCCAAGGCCTATGGGCTTCCCCGGGGTGGGTTGCCCCCCCCGGTGAACACCCGGAACCCATTCGTCATTCCCGGTACATTCCCGGTAACTCCGAAAACCTTCCGGTAATCAAATGAGGTCATCCTGTATATCAATCTTCGTTTCCGGACCATTCCGGAAACCCTCGTGACGTCCGTGATCTCATCCGGGACTCCGAACAACATTCGGTAACCAACCATATAACTCAAATACGCATAAAACAACGTCTAACCTTAAGTGTGCAGACCCTGCCGGTTCGAGAACTATGCAGACATGACCCGAGTGAATCCTCGGTCAATATCCAATAGCGGGACCTGGATGCCCGTATTGGATCCCACATATTCTACGAAGATCTTGTATGTCATTCCCTTTGTCCTTCGGTATGACCTGGATGCCCGTATTGGATCCCGAGTGCCAAGGATTCATATAATCATGTATGTCATTCCCTTTGTCCTTCGGTATGTTACTTGCCCGAGATTCGATCGTCAGTATCCGCATACCTATTTCAATCTCGTTTACCGGCAAGTCTCTTTACTCGTTCCGTAATACAAGATCCCGCAACTTACACTAAGTCACTTTGCTTGTAAGGCTTGTGTGTGATGTTGTATTACCGAGTGGGCCCCGAGATACCTCTCCGTCACACGGAGTGACAAATCCCAGTCTCGATCCATACTAACTCAACGAACACCTTCGGAGGTACCTGTAGAGCATCTTTATAGTCACCCAGTTACGTTGCGACGTTTGATACACACAAAGCATTCCTCCGGTGTCAGTGAGTTATATGATCTCATGGTCATAGGAACAAATACTTGACACGCAGAAAACAGTAGCAACAAAATGACACGATCAACATGCTACGTCTATTAATTTGGTTCTAGTCCATCACATGATTCTCCTAATGATGTGATCCCGTTATCAAGTGACAACACTTGCCTATGGTCAGGAAACCTTGACCATCTTTGATCAACGAGCTAGTCAAGTAGAGGCTTACTAGGGACAGTGTTTTGTCTATGTATCCACACATGCACTGTGTTTCCAATCAATACAATTATAGCATGGATAATAAACGATTATCATGAACAAAGAAATATAATAATAACTAATTTATTATTGCCTCTAGGGCATATTTCCAATAGTCTCCCACTTGCACTAGAGTCAATAATCTAGTTCACATCACCATGTGATTCCAACGAATCCAACACCCATATAGTTATGGGGTCTGATCACGTCTTGCTCGTGAGAGATGTTTTAGTCAACGGTTCTGAAACTTTCAGATCCGTGCGTTCTTTACAAATCTTTATGTCATCCTATAGATGCTGCTACTACGTGATATTCAGAAATACTCCAAATATCTACTCTACTATACGAATCCGTTTCACTACTCATAGTTATTCGGATTAGTGTCAAAGCTTGCATCGACGTAACCCTTTATGACGAACTCTTTAACCACCTCCATAATCGAGAAAAAAAAATCCTTAGTCCATCAGTAACTAAGGATAAATTTTGACCGCTGCTAGTGACTCAATCATGGATCACTCTCTGTACCTCTCAACAGACTTTGAGTCAAGGCACACATCATGTGCGGTACCCAGCATGGCATACTTCAGATTCTACGGCCAAGGCATAGAAGACGACCTTCGTCTATTCTCTTTATTCTGCCGGGGTCGGGTTTTGAGTCTTACTCAAATTCACACCTCACAACGCAACCAAGAACTCCTTCTTTGCTGACCTATTTTGAACTCCTTCAAAAAGTTGTCAAGGCATGGATCTTGTTGAAACTTGCGTTAAGCGCTTTCGATCTATCTCCATAGATCTTTGATGCTCAACGTTCAAGTAGCGCATCCAGGTACTCCTTTGAAAACTCCTTTCAAACAACCTTGTATGCTTTACAGAAATTCTATATTACTTCTGATCCACAATATGTCAACCACATATACTTATCAGAAATTCTATAGTGCTCCGAGTCACTTCTTTGGAAATACAAGTTTCTCATAAACCTTGTACAAACCGAAAATCTTTGATCATCTCATCAAAGTGTATATTCCAACTCCGAGATGCTTGCACTAGTCCATTGAAGGATCGCTGGAGCTTGCATACTTGCTAGTATCTTTAGGATCGACAAAACCTCCTGGTAGTATCACATACAATGTTTGCTCAAGGAAACCGTCGAGGAAACAATGTTTTGACATCCTATGTGCAATATTTCATAAATAATGCAACATCTACTAACATAATTCTAACAGACTTTTAGCATCGCTACGAGTGAGAAAGTCTCATCATAGTCAACTGTTTGATCTTGTCAGAAACATCTTTGCGACAAGTCGAGCTTTTCTTAATAGTGACTTATCACCATCATCGTCTGTCTTCCTTTTAAAGATCCATCTTTACTCAACAGTCCTATGACCATCAAGTAGTTCTTCCAAAGTCTACACTTTGTTTTCATACATGGATCCTCTCTCGGATTTCATGGCTTCCAACCATTTGTCGGAATCTGGGCCCACCATTGCTTTCTCCATAACTCGTAGGTTCACTGTTGCTCAACAACATGACCTTCAAGACACGGTTACCGTACCACTCTGCAGTAGTACGCGACCTTGTCAACCTACGAGGCTTGTAGTAACTTGATCCGATGCTCGATGATCACCATCATCAGCTTTCACTTCAATTGGTATAGGCGCCACAGGAACAACTTCCTGCGCCCTGCTACACACTGGTTGAAGTGATGGTTCAATAACCTCATCAAGTTCTACCACCCTCCCACTCAATTCTTTCGAGAGAAACCTTTCCTCGAGAAAGGATCCGTTTTAGAAACAAACACTTTGCTTTCGAATCTGAGATAGGAGATGTACCCAACTGTCTTGGATATCCCATGAAGATGCATTTATCCGCTTTGGGTTTGAGCTTATTCGACTGAAATTTTTTCACACAAGTGTCGAAGCCCCAAACTTTCAAGAAACGACAGTTTAGATTTCTCTAAACCTCAGTCTATACTGTGTCATCTCAACGCAAATACGCGGTGCCCTATTTAAAGTGAATGCGGTTGTCTCTAATGCATAACCCATAAACGATAGTGGTAATTCGATAAGAGACATCATAGCATGCACCATACCAAATAGTGTGTGGCTATGACGTTCAGACACATCATCACACTATGATGTTCCAGGTGGTATGAACTGCGAAACAATTTCCACATTGTCTTAACTACGTACCAAAACTCGTAACTCAGATATTCATTTCTATGATCATATCGTAGACAGTTTATCCTCTTGTTACGACGAACTTCACTCCGAAACAGAATTGAACTTTTCAATATTTCAGACTTGTGATTCATTAAGTAAATACTCTTGTATCTACTCAAATCGTCATTGAAGTAAGAACATAATGATATCCACCGCGTGCCTCAGCACCCATTGGACTGCATACATCAAAATGTATCACTTCCAACAAGTTACTATCTTGTTTCATCTCAATGAAAACAAGGCCTTGCTCATGTGGTATGATTTGCATGTCACTAGTGATTCAAAATCAAGTGAGTATAAAGATCCATCAGCATGGAGCCTCTTCATGCAATTTATAGCAACATGACTCAAGCGGCAGTGCCACAAGTATGTGGTACTATCATCATTACCTCGTATCTTTTGGCACCAATATCATGAACATGTGTAACACTACGATCGAGATTCAATAAACCATTGAAGGTGATTATTCAAGAAAATATAGTAACCATTATTCTCTTTAAATGAATAATCGTATTGCAATAAACACGATCCAATCATGTTCATGTTTAACGCAAGCACCAAATAACAATTATTTAGGTTTAACACCAATCCCGATGGTAGAGGGAGCGTACGACGTTTGATCATATCAACCTTGGAAACACTTCCAACACGTATCGTCACCTCGCCTTTAGCTAGTCTCCGTTTATGCCGTAGCTTTCATTTCGTGTCACTAATCACTTAGCAACCGAACCGGTATCTAATACCCTCGTGCTACTAGGAGTACTAGTAAAGTACACATCAACATCATGTATATCAAATATACTTCTTTCGACTTTTGCCAGCCTTCTTATCTACCAAGTATCTAGAGTTGCTCCGCCTCAGTGACTGTTCCCCTCATTACAGAAGCACTTAGTCTTGGGTTTGGGTTTAATCTTGGGTTTCTTCATTAGTGCAGCAACTGTTTTTCCGTTTCACGAAGTATCCCTTCTAGCCCTTGCCTTTCTTGAAACTTAGTGGTTTTACTAACCATCAACTATTGATGCTCCTTCTTGATTTCTACTTTCGCAGTGTCAAACATCGCGAATCGCTCAAGGATCATTGTATCTATCCTTGATATGTTATAGTTCATCACGAAGCTCTCACAGCTTGGTGGCAGTGACTTTGGAGAACCATCACTATCTCACCTGGAAGATTAACTCCCACTTGATTCAAGCGATTGTCGTACTCAGACAATCCGAGCACATGCTCAACGATTGAGCTTTTCTCCTTTACTTTGTGGACAAAGAATCTTGTCGGAGGTCTCGTACCTCTTAACAAGGGCACAAGCATGAAATCATAATTTCATCTCTTTAGAACATCACTTATGTTCCGTGACGTTTCAAAACGTCTTCGGCGCCTTGCTTCTAAGCCATTAAGTATTTTGCACTGAACTATCGTGTAGTCATCAGAAACGTGTATGTCAGATGTTCACAGCATCCACATATGACGCTCGAGGTGCAGCACACCGAGTGGTGCATTAAGGACATAAGCCTTCTGCGCAACAACGAGGACAAACCTCTGCAAAGTTTGCTACTATCAACTTTCAACTAATTTTTCTCTAGGAACATATAAAAACAGTAGAGCAATAGCGCAAGCTACATTGTAATTTGCAAAGACCATTAGACTATGTTCATGACAATTAGTTCAATTAATCATATTACTTAAGAACTCCCACTCAAAAAGTACATCTCTCTAGTCATTTGAGTGGTACATGATCCAAATCCACTATCTCAAGTCCGATCATCACGTGAGTCGAGAATAGTTTCAGTGGTAAGCATCTCTATGCTAATCATATCTACTATACGATTCATGCTCGACCTTTCGGTCTCATGTGTTCCGAGGCCATGTCTGCACATGCTAGGCTCGTCAAGCTTAACCCGAGTGTTCCGCGTGTGCAACTGTTTTGCACCCGTTGTATGTGAACGTTGAGTCTACCACACCCGATCATCACGTGGTGTCTCGAAACGAAGAACTGTCGCAACGGTGCATAGTCGGGGAGAACACAATTTCGTCTTGAAATTTTAGTGAGAGATCACCTCATAATGCTACCGTCGTTCTAAGCAAGATAAGGTGCATAAAGGATTAACATCACATGCAATTCATAAGTGACATGATATGGCCATCATCATGTGCTTCTTGATCTCCATCACCAAAGCACCGGCACGATCTTCTTGTCACCGGCGTCACACCATGATCTCCATCAACTTGTCGCCGTCGGGGTTGTCGTTCTACTCGTGCTATTACTACTAAAACTACGTCCTAGCAATATAGTAAACGCATCTGCAAGCACAAATGTTAGTTTAAAGACAACCCTATGGCTCCTGCCGGTTGCCGTACCATCGACGTGCAAGTCGATATTATCTATTACAACATGATCATATCATACATCCAATATATCACATCACATCGTTGGCCATATCACATCACAAGCATACCCTGCAAAAACAAGTTAGACGTCCTCTAATTTTGTTGTTGCATGTTTTACATGGTGACCGTGGGTATCTAGTAGGTTCGCATCTTACTTACGCAAACACCACAACGGAGATATATGAATTGCTATTTAACCTTATACAAGGACCTCCTCGGTCAAATCCGATTCAACTAAAGTTGGCGAAACCGACACTTGCCAGTCATCTTTGAGCAAGGGGGTTACTCGTAGCGATGAAACCAGTCTCTCGTAAGCGTACGAGTAATGTCGGTCCAAGCCGCTTTGATCCAACAATACCGCGGAATCAAGAAAAGACTAAGGAGGGCAGCAAAACGCACATCACCGCCCACAAAAACTTTTGTGTTCTACTCGAGAAGACATCTACGCATGAACCTAGCTCATGATGCCACTGTTGGGGAACGTCGTATGGGAAACAAAAAATTTTGTAATCTGAAAATACAAAAATAGCAAGGTAATTAATAATAAAAGTGAGCACGAACGGTATTGCAATGCGTGGAAACAAGGCCTAGGGTTCATACTCTCACTAGTGAAGTTCTCTCAACATTGATAACATAATTGGATCATATAACTAGCCCTCAACATGCAACAAAGAGTACTCCAAAGTCACTAATAGAGGAGAACAAACGAAGAGATTATTGTCGGGTACGAAACCACCACAAAGTTATTCTTTCTGATCGATCTATTCAAGAGTCCGTAGTAAAATAACACGAAGCTATTCTTTCCGTTCAATCTATCCTAGAGTTCGTACTAGAATAACACCTTAAGAAACACATCAACCAAGACCCTAATGTCACCTAGATACTCCATTGTCACCTCAAGTATTCGTGGGCATGATTATATGATATGCATCACACAATCTCAGAACCATCTATTCAACCAACACATAGAGCTTCAAAGAGTGCCCCAAAGTTTCTACATGAGAATCAAAACGTGTGCCAACCCATATGCATAGGTTCCCGATGTCACGAAACCCGCAAGTTGATCACCAAAACATACATCAAGTACTCACATGAATATCCCATTGTCACCACAGAAAGAAACATGCAAGACATACATCAAGTGTTCTTAAAGACTCAATCCGATAAGATAACTTCAAAGGGAAAACTCAATTCATTACAAGAAGGGAGAGGGGGAAGAACATCATAAGATCCAACTGTAGTAGCAAAGCCCGCGGTACATCGAGATCAAGACACCTCAAGAACAAGAGAGAGAGAGAGAGAGATCAAACACATAGCTACTAGTACATACCCTCAGCCCCGAGGGAGAACTACTCCCTCCTCATCATGGAGATCGTCGGGATGATGAAGATGCCCACCGGAGAGGGATTCCCCCTCCGGCAGGGTGCCGGAACGGGGGTCCCGATTGGTTTTTGGTGGCTACAGAGGCTTGCGGCGGCGGAACTCCCAATCTATGTTTCTTTTTGGGGGTTTCTGTATTTATAGGAATTTATAGCGGTGGAATTACGTGAGTTGGGCCCACGAGGAGGTCACAAGGCTGCTAGGCGCGTCCTAGGGGGGCGCTCCTCCTGGGCTTGTGACTCCCTCGTGGCTCTTATGGCCTTCTTCCAAAGCTTCAGGGGTCTCTTTGGGTCCAAAAAAAATCATCACGAAAGTTTTATTCCATTTGGACTCCATTTGATATTCTTTTTTGAAAAAGGTCAAAAACTCGGAAAAAAACAGAAACTGGCACTAGGCACTGAGTTAATAGGTTAGTCCCAAAAATGATATAAAATGGCATATTCATGCATGTAAACACACCCAAAGTTGATAATATAATAGCATGGAACGATAAAAAATTGTAGATACGTTGGAGACGTATCACTTATTTATCCCTTGCATGTTATAGTTTAACACGAAGCTCTTATAGCTAGGTGATAATGACTGAAGAACTGTGTTAGTGATAGCCTCTTGCGGGAGACCAATCCCTAGCTCAGTTAGATGGTTAGAGTAAACATACATTCTGAGTATGTGTTCACTAACAGACCCGTTCTCCTCCATTTTGCAAGCATAGAACTTATCGGAGGTTTCATACCTCTCGATCCGGGCATTCTTATCAAAGATAAACTTCAACTCCTGGAACATCTCATATGCTCCATGACGTTCAAAACGTCTTTGAAGTCCCGGTTCTAAGCCATAAAAAACTGCACATTGAACGAATGATTAGTCATCCTTACGTGACTGCCAAGCGTTCCAAACGTCTTGGGTCGCCATATTGGGTGGTGCATCACCTAGCTTACCATCAAGGACATATTGCTTTTGGCCAGCCATTAGGATAAGCCTCAGATTACGAGCCCGGTCAACAAAGTTGCTTCCATCATCTTTTATCTTAGCTTTCTCTAGGAACGTATTAAAATTCAGGGTTGCTACTACGCGAGCCATTGATCTACAACGTAAAATTTTGCAAAGATTACTTAGACTATGTTCAAGATAATTGAGTTTAGCTAATCATATTACTAATAAACTTCCACTCAAATTGACATCCCTCTAGTCATTCGAGTGTCGCATGATCCAAATTCACTAACTCAAGTCTGATCATCACGTGAGTTGAGTATAGTTTCAATGGTGAACATCTCCATGTTGATCATATCAACTATATGATTCAAGCTTGACCTTTCGGTCTCTTGTGTTTCGAGGCCATGTATCTACATGTTAGGTTCATCAAGTTTAACCTGAGTGTTCCTGTGTGCAACTATTTTGCACCCGTTGTATGTGAACGTTGAGTCTATCACAACCGATCATCATGTGGTGTATCGAAACGACGAACTGTCGCAACGGTGCACAGTCAGGGAGAACACAATTTTATCTTGAAATTTTAGTGAGAGATCGCCTTATAATGCTACCGTTGTTCTAAGCAAAATAAGGTGCAAAAAGGATTAACATCACATGCAAATCATAAGTGTAACGCCCCGGACACACCCGCCGACGGTCGTTACTCCTGGCAGGATCTAGACTGGCCCCACATATCAATACTAGTCTTTTCTGCGCACTTTGTCCTCACTTATGCGCACCCGGGATAAACTTCTCGGTCGGTCACCCATCCTAGAAATACTCCAAGCTGAGCACGCTTAACTTGAGAGTTCTGTTCGAATTGGCTTCCGGAAAAGAAGGAATTCCTTATTAATATGAGTAGTCTATCATCCCTAATAAGCCAGGCTATCACAATAAGTTACATGATATGGCCATGAACTTGTGCTTCTCGATCTCCATCACCAAAGCATCGACATGATCTCCATCGTCACCGGTGCCACACCATGATCTCCATCATCGTGCTACCATCGAGGTTTTCGCGCTAACTATGTTGTTACTACCAAAGCTACTACTAGCGATAAAGCAAAGCATCACCAACCGCAAAAAAAATTAAAGTCAACCCTATGGCTCCTGCCGGTTGCCGTAGCATCGGGTGCAAGTCGATATTTAACTACTACAACATGGTCATCTCATACATCCAATATATCATATCATGTCTTTGTCCATATCACATCACATGCATACCCTGCAAAAACAAGTTAGACATCCTCTAATTTTTTGTTGCAAATTTTACGTGGTTGCTATGGGTATCTAGTATGATCGCATCTTACTTACGCATAGCCACAACGGAGATATGCAAATTGCTATTTAACCTTCTCCAAGGACCGCCTCGGTCAAATCCGATTCAACTAAAGTTGAAGAAACACACACCCGCCAGACATCTTTATGCAACAAGTTGCATGTTAGTCGATGAAACCGGTCTCTCGTAAGCATATGAGTAATGTTGGTTCGGGCCGCTTCAATCCAACAATACCGCTGAATCAAGAAAAGACTAAGGAGGGCAGCAAATTGAACATCAACGCCCACAAACTCTTTTGTGTTCTACTCGAGATATCATCTACGCATGAACCTAGCTCTTGATGCCAATGTTGGGCAACGTTGCATGGGAAACAAAAAAATTCCTACGCACACGAAAGACCTATCACGGTGATGATCATCGAAAAGAGGATAGATCGGATTCTCATACCCTTGTAGATCGCTAAGCGGGAAGCGTTCAGAAACACGGTTGATCGTTCAACGCACGACAGATCGATGACGATCTCCGCCTTCTTGATCCAGCAAGAGATACGAAGAGGTAGCGGAATTCTCCGGCAGCAGGATGGCGTGGCGGTGATGGTGGTGGAGCTACTCCGGCACGGCTTCGCCGTGCCGTACCGAACTAGCTACGGGGTGTCACGAAGTGGCGGAGGGTTGTACAATGGCTTGGGGTGCAAAAAAGTGTCTCGAACCTCCACTATATATAGGAGGAATAATAGGGAGGGTTAGCTTGGCTCCTACTCCAAGGAGGAGCTTCGACCGAACCCAAGAGGGAGGAGTCCTCCTCCAATTCGGTTTGGTGGAGGACTCCTTCCCTACTTGTCCACCTCCTTCCTTTTTTTCCTTTTCCTTTTTTTTCCTTTTAGTCGAAATAGGTTTATTGAGCTAGCCTCACCAGCCCACTAAGGGCTGGTGCACCACCCATGGGCCTATTAGGTCCTCTCTCGGGTGGATGGCCCCTCCCGGTAAAACCCTGGAACCCATTCGTCACTTCCGGTACTTTATCGATAATGCCCGAAATCTTTTCGGAAGCCATATACAACAATCCTGTATACCAATCTTCGTTTTTGAACCATTCCGAAAACCCTCGTGACGTTCGGGATCTCATCTGGGACTCCGAGCAACATTCAGTTACCAACATCAATAATTCAACTATACCGAAACGTCACCGAACCTTCAGTGGGGAGACCGTGCGGGTTCGTGAACTATGTAGACATGACCTGAGACATTCTCCGGTCAATAACCAATAGCGGGACCTGGTTGCCCAAATTGGCTCCTACATATGCTACGAAGATCTTATCGGTTGAACCTCTATGTCAAGGATTTAGTTAATCCCGTATAATGTTCCCTTTGTCCTTCGGTATGTTACTTGCGCGAGATTCGATCGTCGGTATCTCTATACCTATTTCAATCCCGTTATCGGCAAGTCTCTTTACTCGTTCCGTAATACAAGATCCCATGGCTAACTCTTTAGCCACATTGCTTGCAAGGCTTGTTCGTGATGTTGTATTACCGAGTGGGCCCCGAGATACCTCTCCATCATATGGAGTGACAAATCCTAGTCTTGATCCATGCTAACTCAATGGACACCTTCGGGGATACCTGTAGAGCATCTTTATAGTCAACCAGTAACGTTGCAACGTTTGATAAACACAAGGCATTCCTCCGGTGTTAGTTGGTTACATGATCTCATGGTCATAGGACCGTATACTTGACATGCAGAAAACAATAGCAACAAAATGACAAGGTCACATGCTACGTTTATAGTTTGGGTCTTGTCCATCACATCATTCCCCTAATGATGTGATCCCGTTATCAACTGACAACACTTGTCTATGGTCAGGAAACCTTAACCATCTTTGATCAACGAGCTAGTCAACTAGAGGCTCACTAGGGACATTGTTTTGTCTATATATCCACACATGCATTTGTGTGTCCATTCAATACAATTATAGCATGGATAATAAACGATTATCTTGAAATAGAAAATATAATAATAAATATTTTATTATTGCCTCTAGGGCATATTTCCAACAGGTATTAGTCCAAGAGACAATGTATGTTGTCATGAATTATCAAAACCACCAAGGGAGCATATGTGCTTTCACAAACCTGGGACGATTTTGAGCTAGGAATGAGTCTAGACAGACAAAGATCAAACACAATTTTAAAGTGTGTCGATGGGTTTGGCCATCGTTTCAGTTTGTTTCGACCTAAACACATGGATATATGGATCAAATGGGTCGTCGCGTTGGAGGTGGTCTTAGAGCATCTATAGACGGATCTTGCAAATCGGATCCCTAACACCCGCACAGACGTGCCGGGGCGTGTTCACGGACACTCACCAGGTACTCCCTAAATCCGCGCCTTCACACTTGCATATCTCATATCCAGCACCTTATATCCATTCAAATCCCTGCAACATAGTACGTCGATCACCAGACGATCAAAAATGACAGGAAATGGGCATATAAACTGATATCAAATGGGCATAATTCACATAAGCATCACCAAAAAGACATAATTCATACAGTTTAACGATCCGGCATATTCTAACTACATACTAATACTGGATTATGTAAGAGGAGAGGGCGAGCTTCACCACTTCCTCACCGGGCCTTTGCCCTTCTGGTCGCCAGCGATGTTGTAGGCGTCCGCAGCAGGAGGTGGGTTGACGTTGGAGCCGTTGGAGTCAGCCCCATCAGAGGAGGAGGAATCGAAGATGATGATGCAGCCTTGCAAGCGCGTGACGTTGCGGTCTTGCTTGCGCTTGAGCTTGGCCACCCTTGCCACCTCCACCACCTCCTGCTCGGATTGCTGAATGCCGAGCCGGAGTTGTTTGACGTTGATCCTTCAGAGCCGTCGGACGCCCGTTTCTTCCGTGGTTAGGGACCAACGGTACACCCACTAGAGGAGACACTCCTCCTCGTCGGGCACCGGCATCACGACGGCGTCGGGTGGACTGCGCAGCCTCGTCGGACCCGCCCCTCCCCTGTACATTGCCCTCTACCACTCGCGGCGGGCGGCGCGTGTCACCGACTCCGGAGTCCGCATCCGTGGAGCTGCGGAACGGACACTAGAAGCAGCGATCGGAGTTGGAGGAGGCCGTCGGGCTGGCGGTTCAGATTGTGCAGGCCTCGTAGATCCGCACGCGGGGCGAGGAAGGCAGCGTCGGCGTTGTGCCGACGAGCTACAATAGGCATCGCTTCGGACCCGGAGCTGGCATCCGTATCGACCTGCAAGCGCTTGAATGCGATACGGAGCGCTAGCTCCTCCGCTGGGGAGCTGCCGTCCGAGTGGCTGCCTGTGCTGGACATGCTCGACGGATTGGATGGATTGGAAAAGGGGGGAAGTCGGGGAGCGGCGCAGCGCGGAGCGGAGTGAATTGAGCTAGGTTTTGCTTCGGAAGGGAATTTTGTAGGGTCAAGGTGGGCGAGCGATGGGTCGGGTTGACGTGGCAGACGCGTCCGAACAGCCTCATATTCGCTCTATATTTAAGTTGGACATGAGGATGTCGGTCGCTCCAAACGTTGTCCACGGTTTGAAAGCTTTAGCCGAATCAAATTTTTTTATGATCGATGAATGGTCGGGTGGTTTCTGTAAATGTTTGAGACGGATACAAAAAAAGTGTGGTTATAGATATGCTCCTACGAGGAGGTGAAGCTTGCATTGACGGTTGACGCCTACCACCGACCGACCGACGGAGGAAAAATGCGGCCGGGAGAGATCTCAAGAGCGGAAGGACGGAACAAGTACCGGGATGGACCGAGTGGCCCACGGGATGGTGGAACAGACAAACCCGGAAATGGGCAGGGAGAAAAATGCTGCTGCTGATGACGACGACGGAGGAAGCATCTCAAAAGCTTTCTGTTCGTCACGATGCACCCCCCTGCATGCATCCCCATCCCAACCATGATCCAATAATTTGGATGAACCCCTCTTGGTCTTATCCTCCACCAACCTAGCTTGGCCTACCCTAGCCGAGCCCCAACCTCAAGATGTTCAACCCAAACTTGCAATTTATATCTTTTTTCTTTTCTTTTGACAATCACTTGCAATCTACTACTCCAACGCATAACCAAAACCAATCTCAAGAGGTCCATTTCGTGGGCGCCGAAGCAGTTTCCACTTCCCACGAGGGCGCGCCGCAGAGAAGAACAAACGTACGTACTCACTCTGCATCCGGGTCCACTGTCCCAGTGCTAGAAGAAGCACCCGCCGGCCGCTTCGTTCTCGCTCTCTAGCGGCACCCAGGCCTAGCCACACCACACCACAGCCAGGGACGTGTAGTTACGCGAGGAATCAATCGAGGTAATTATGCCCCGCGCGGCCTAATCAAAGCCCAAATTTAAGAGCCATTGCTGCACGCAACGCAGCACGCCATACCTTACCTTGCCTTGCCATACCATACCCTGCGCCCCCTGTCTTCTTCTTCTTCTTCTTCTTCCTCCTCCTCTCCTGTGGCCACAGCGGCGGTGCTACAGTTCTAAGCGGCGTGCGTGCGGGCGGGCGGGCGGGCTTCTCGTGGGCTGGTGCCGGTCTGATCTGCGCGCGGGAGGTGTCAGCACGGAGGGGATCCCCATCGCTTGCCGCTTCGTGGCTCGGGCCGTCAGGTAACGGAGGATTTCAGTCCTTTTCCCACGGTCTCTCTAGTTGTTCTTGGGCGGTTTTCAGTTGCGAGGGGGACGCCAGTTCTCTTGCTGCCCAATTTTCTGCAATGCCGCGGGGTTTCCCTGGATGCATTCCTTGCTCAAGTCCGTCTTGCTATCTTCGCACAAGGATTATCTTCTGCTCTTCCTCTGCCTTTCTTTTCTTGGTTGGGCGGCGAGTCAAGTAAATTTCCTGCAAATATGTCCGATGTGTTCTCGCAAGGTCTCGCGCGGTCGTTTCGTTTCTTTCCGTGAGGGGTGTGTGGGGAGGAGCCGAATTACGCATTTGCAGCTTTTTCCAGGGGGGGGGGGGGGGGGGGGGGACACGCGGCGGTGGTTCGATCCGGTTCTTGTGTTCCTCACAAAGTCCACTCCTCTTTTCAGTGCCGCTCTTCAAAAGTGATGATTTTTTTTCCCTCGGTTCCTCTATCTTTTGGCCTTCACTTTCCAGTTGAATTTTAGTACTACTCTTTCGTTTCCCACTCATTTTATGGTAAGTTGAAGTAATTTCCCTTTTTCTATTCCGCCAAACGGCAATTATGTTCTTCAACTCTAATAAGTACTGTATTTCCTTTCTTCAAGCCTCTCTACTGTTCCCATAGGCCATAAATTGCGCGCGGAGTTTTGCAGTTGCAATTCGTGGGCCTTTTCCCCTTCGCTCCGACTTTTCGAAAAAAATCATTTTCTCGGGCGGGAATCTGCTTCATGGACAGATCCGAGTTGGCCTTTCTCTGAATTCTCAGAATCACAAGAGATTTCCATATCTTAGTTTTTTCACTTGGCCTCTGCAACTGCATCCTGGTATGCCTTGGGCTGCAACTGGTTTAGGTGGTTGGCATGTGATGTGAGCGAATAATGGCACGAGCTGGGTTGTTGAGAAGAGAAGTGGCGTCTCTGCCTCCATATGCTTCTGGGTCGAGCGATTCAACTGCAGCTTGGAAGGTGGGAATTTTTATTTTTGTGCGGAATCTTGACCCGAAAGGAAAGGATTGGTGTTGGAACATGCGCTAAAGGCGGATGCTTCGAGCATAATTTGACTTGCTGAATTAATTTACTACTACTGCTTGGTTAGCTTCCACTGATGGAAATTCTCCATTCCAAGCCACCACTTATCTTGGATTCTGGCCTCTTCAGAAAGTAACACCACGTGTCTTTTTCTTCTTCCGTTGGAATAAGCTTGGTTTTGAGTTCTTATTACTTGAGTTGCAAAATGTTTCTGAACACCTGTTCCATGTGTTCTTGTTCGCGGTGTTAGATGAACTTTGTATGTTCTTGATCTTAGTTTGCAATCTTTTCCTTGTAGCAAACGTCCACGTCTAGACAACTTTGTTATTCATCTTGTTGGTTGTTGGCATATTGGGACAGATTTCAGTTCAATGATCATGATTTAATGATAACGAATTTAACTTTTGCAGGGTTTACAAACAAAACTCTACCCAGCTATGATGAATTAGCCGGAAAATAATCGATGGGGACTGAGGTCAATCAAACCTTTTTTGCATGGTCGCAAGGAGAAACAACTGACCTTGGTGTTTCTCAAGTAAGTTTCCTATAAGATGTTCATAACCCGCGTAATTTTAATTATGTATACTATGCGAATGAACTAGAAATGGTGCTTTTATTCTGAAATATAAAATAACATGCCAGCTCTGTTCCTCGAAAGAGTTGCCGCAGCTAGTAGATTCACTTGCTTCTCTATGTTGTTTTTCTACTTTCCTGAGGGAGTTTCTGTATCGCAGACGCTCAATCATGGTTCCGTATCCTTCGGAAGGTTTGAATTGGAGTCACTGTCTTGGGAGAAGTGGTCTGTATTTACTAATGACAAACGCCATGAAGAGTTTGTTAAGTTCAATGGTTTAGTAGCTCAGAAGAAGGCATATTTTGAAGAGTACTACAAGAAGATCAGGGAACTCAAGGCTTCACAGCAGCAAATTCAGCAAACTGAACTCACCTTGGAATACAGTGGTGATGGCAGTGATTCTAGCCAAACAGAAGATATGCCCCACGAAGAGCTTGAAACTCCCACAGGATCTGGAACAATTGTTTACGATTATGTGGAAGAAGCTGCACATGAGACCACCTCTGAACAGGACATGCAATGCTATCATGACCATGAAGATGAGGACTTCCGTAAAGAACTTTCATCATCCGATCCTGTTCCAGAAGGCAGAATTTCACAGCAAACCGACCAGAATGCTAGAGAAAATGCTCTTGGTGGTAATTCAGATTCCGCGGATGTTGAAAATGCAGGTTTTGGTCCTGACGGTATTGGAGCAGCTTATGAAAATGCAAGGGCTCCTAGAAGAAATGCTGAGAAAGACCCCAGACTTAGATATGCCTCAATGATAATACCAAAATCGGTGAAAACCGTCGCGGGCAGTCCTCTGGACCGCACATCTGTCACTAAGGTAAATAACACGCCAAGTTTTGGTACATCACCCTCTGAATTCTGAATCACTGCTGCTTTTATCTTGTGAAAACCTCTGCTGCCGTTTACTACGACAGTACTACTTGTCTGACCTTGTAGACCGATGATATGGCGCTTTATTGTGGATCCTCTTTTTTTTTAATGCACAGTTTCACTTTCATGTACTCACCCTCCTGCTTCCAGCTAGTTGCATGAGCACATATTTCCTGTTTATACGGCGCAAGAGCCTGAATGTTTTGGTCAAGTCATAAGTCATAACACATTTTGCCTGAATCATTTCAGACGCCTGGTTCAGTGAAGCCTAGCGTGACAACAAACCAGAAGACCAAGACAAACAGTGTCCGTAGCTCAAGTGTGGCATCGCAGAAGATGGTCGGGGCAGTGCGGACTCGCAGGAGTACAGAAAAAGAAGCTCTCGGGCTTACAGGTGTCAAAAGACCTTCGTCAGCAGCCGGGCGCGTCACTTCTATCGGAGAGCGGCAACCCATCACCACCAGGGCAATCGTTAAGAAGCCCGCTGTTGTCTCCACCACAGGACGCCCTTCCACTGCCGAAAGACGCCCTGTCACCAGAGAGCGTGCACAGAAGCAAGCTTCTGTTGCCACACCATGCCGGCCTTCTACCTCTGAAAGACGCCCTGTTGACAGAGGAAGTGCAGCAAAACATTCTGATATTGCGAGTACACGCCGGCCCTCTACAGGAGAAAGACGTGGTATTACCAGGGATAGCAAGACCGGATCGAGTGTGGCACATCCGAAGGTTTCAACAACTACTGTGGTATGTTCCATCCTCTTCTCTCACCACAATACTACCAAAATTATCATTCTACTGATAATTGTAATGTATGGATATTCATGCGGCCGTGTCGGTTTATGCTTATGTTTTACATTGGAAGCATAATGGTGTTAGATCTCTTATGGTTTGCTTCTTCATGCAGAGCACTCTGAAAAAGGCCGCCCTTCCGAATGCGACTAAAAGTACCAAGCTGGAGCCAAAAAGGTTAGTCCTGTCAGCATGACATCACGTTGACGTGTTCTCTGAAGATTTGCCTTTGTGGTCTGTTTTTCAATTGAATTGTTTTCACTCTCTCAACGAACAGCAATATCAGAGAATCTAGAGGTCCTTCAACATTTGACAGTCACTTAACTAGGCCAAAAAGAATGGACTTGCAAGTGGCCGGGAAACAGAAATCAAGGTGCTAATTTTAAACACTCGTGTTAGAATGTGTTACGAAGCTTTGAAATTTGATTGTCTTACCAGGGATAGCAAGACAGGATTGAGTGCTTGACCCTTTTTTCCTGACAATAACTTCTCATTGTGTAGCTCGGTAAACCTTCCAGCAAGGAGAATGCTGAGTTCCAGTGTTGGAGAAGCAACTTTTGCAAGGCTGAAAAAGAAAGAGGTAAGTTGCAAAAATGAAAAAGAAAAAGGAAGAGATCACTCTCCTCGATTTTGCATCATACAATGCACATAGGCTGACCCGATACTTTCTTCATGATTAATGTTATTTGATGATCGTGAGCTGTGAATCCTGTGATAAATAACAATGCTGGCAGATTCAAAAACTAGTTATTACAAGTAATTAGTATATGAGTAACTACTGGTACACCAGGCCTGGTCTGCCTCCTGCTCATGAACCCTAGTAGTCCGGTCCGGAGCTTGCTTCCAGTTGGCACATAAAAACAGAGTATCAGTCAGTTCTGTGTAGTACCTGAACTTAGCAACTAAACTTTATGATTCAAATAGGTTATTATCGTGTTGTTGACTACCACTTACCACAATCTCTGGAACTATTCCTTCTGCTTCTGGGGATAATTATTACTGGAATGGGGCCATGAAGGTACTGGCCTTAGCAATTAAAATGGACCTGCTAACGATCATAATGATCCTTTGTGTAGGGCATTCCGGCGACAGTGCAATCTCGAGCATCCGCATCGAAGAAAACAACTCCTTTGCAGACAGGAAACTCCAAGCCTAAGGCACCAAACGTACGCCATTCTTTCGTCAGCACACTGGACCATAACCATATTGGCACTTCCCAGATATCCATTTATTCGTACTATGATGTGCATCTTTCTACCTCCAGAATACACGCTGACATTTTATCCACTCGATTTCGCAGCCACCGACGCCGCCGCCTCCACCGCGTCGTCCGTCCAGAACAGAGAGCAAGCCAACCACCAGAGGCTCATCAGTTGGTGGAAGAAAGCCAAAGTAAGCTGCTCATCATGAACACTTTTATTTGTTATCTTGGTGTTATACTCATCATGAACTCTGAAAAAGCCACCTTTTGTCAGCACAAGCTACTTAAACACTATGCTCTTTTACCGTCTATAAGATATAACTCAGGTTATCTCACCCATCCAATTTCACAATGCAGGGCCTCGACACCACAATGGCATTGATGCAAGGGGAACATTCAAGCTAGTGGCCTACATAAACTGTGGATCTGTGAGACACCTTACGGTTGCACGCATCTAAAAGCACTGCACGGGCTTTCTGCACCATCCAATTTCATCTTATGATGTTTGTGCGCATCGATCATTTCCATCAAGCACCCTCCTCGATGTCGTTCCTGGCTTCGTCATGCAAGGGACTTAGAACAGTGTATACTGTATATACTACATCAAGTAAGTTATGTTCTAGATGATGTAAGATAAGATTAGCCGAAACGTGGGGACAGGAAGAAATGTGGCGTGTCCAATTGAACTTCATATGTGAGAGTAGTATATATCATTGGTGTTTAAGAGCATCTCCAATAGAACATGTAGATGCAAAAATAGGCTATCTTTTGCATATTCGAGGCCCAAAAACGTTGCTCCAACAGATGATGTAGATGCAAAATAAAAAATTACATCTTCACTTTTCGGAGATATATCCTATAGCACTTTGCTGTGCAAATTTGCATCTCCAACTCCACGAGATGTAAATTTGCCTTCGCCTGCTAACTATTCAACCACCACTTTCCTTCCCCTCCATGCGACCGACCGCCTTTGCCCGACTCCGTCAACGGCCAAATGCACTTCAAATCAACGATGTCGCTCTGATGGCCACCGGGCCTGCCACGACATCGCCCCCCTCCCCCGTCGCTGGCGTGCTGTCGGGAGCCGCCGATTCAGTTTCGGCCGCTGACAAATCGAAGCTTCTTCCGCGGCTATGGCTGGTCTAAACGCCTTCCCCGGCAAGGTCTATGATGGGGTAAGCTTCATCCAAGCCTAGAACCCTCGCCTGAGTTAGTGGAGGAGCGGCACTCCGCCCGCCCAACGGTCGCGAGCCTCGAACGTTCTTCCGACCGTGTGAAGCCGCCCGCTTGCCGCGCGGAGCTCCGGACGAGCCGTCTCTTTTGTTGTGTAGTCATTGCCTCCCGCAACCGCTACCGCCAACGGCTGCCCAACCTGTAGTCGGCCAATTTTGTACACCTTGTAAGTAAGGTGTTCGACGGAATTCCCGAAGGTAAAAATTCGATGAAGCTTGAGGTTTTTTTTTTGTTGGGGATGGAAAGTAGTTTAACGGTGATTATCCGCATTGTAGATGAGCTCGCGTGACTCCTCTTTCATGGACGATTCCTCGTCGGATGAGGAATTTGATTTAAACGAAGAAGAGGGCATTGCAATGCTAGTGGAAATGCGCACTGGGAAGAAGTGAAATCACGGTGGTTCCGCCTATGGTCGTGCGTTCATTCGAAGAGAACGGGTGGATGTGCATAAGATGTTGATGCGCAACTACTTCAACGGTCACGCGGTGGACGGCCGGTTTTGCATCTCTAGTTTACATCACCTATTGGAGTTGTCCATATAGGTGGCATGACAAGGGATGATGGGAACTTTAGTCCCACCTTGCTAGTGGAGAGGGAGTTGGACCTCCTTATAAGGGTCTCTCTTCTACATGCTATCGGAGTTTGAGAAGAAAAGAGGCCCCCGCACACTCCTCCATCGCCGTCCGCCTTGCCATGCCACTCCTCGTCACGAAACGCCGCAGGTTGTGGAATTTAGCCGAGCCGAGCTCATACCTACGCGCAACCCACGTCTGTGCACCTAGACGTGCCTACATAAGCGAGACTTCGGCCAACCCTAGCCGCCACGAGATTAGATCACATCTGCTCCACGCGCACATGTCGTTCCTTTTGTTGTTGCTGTCGCTGGCGACTCCATCTTGTTCACCACGCACACAGTCGGTGGGAGAGCATGCCACCGAAACCCCGCCTCTCTGGATCCTGTACGGGAGAGGGGCGATTAGGTTTCTGGGGAGCGACTAGGCGACTGCTCGCCTCCATTCATGTGCTTCATCTACGTCTGTGTCGCCTTCGCCATCGCCATGTCTCCACCAACCGACGCCGATCGTCTCGCCCTCGATAAGGTCGAAGCCGACAAGAAGGCGACCGAGAATGCTACCGCCGCCATTGGTGCTGCTACGACCAACTAGCCGATTGGAGGGTATAACTCGTTTACCCCGCTCCTGTCTATTTCAGTCTTAGCAATACTAGCTATATGAGTAGATGTTTCTACTATATGTGTAGTACATGCTAGTGTCCTTCGTAATCAGTATGTCAGTAATCTAGCCAATGTCATGATAGTGATTATTTTATGGATTAATTTAATTGAAAAATTACCTACTTACGCAATAATCCAAAAACCTAATATGTGTAGAAATTTTTCGAGTAATGGTTTTGCTGTTGCACTGAAATCGGACAAGTTTACCAATACATATTTTATCGTTGACAGACCAAGACCACCTTATATATCACAGCTATGAATGTGTTATGGGTAGCCGGTGTTACTCCCACAGGAACGATCACTCCCGAACAGGAGAAGGCGTTCAGGGACGCCGTTGTCTACTTTTTCGAAGCAGTTCTTAGCGTGATCGGAGATAAGTTGGTTGACACATATTTATATGTGCGGGTTGCCAAGGATTTTTGGGAGGCGCTCGAATCTAAATTCGAAGCCATCGATGCTGGGAGCGAGATGTATGTTATGGAGCAGTTCCATGATTAAAGAATGGTTGATAACCATTCTGTGTTGGAACAGTCTCATGAGATAATATGCATTGCTAAAGAGTTTGGGGTTCTTAAGTGCAATTTATCGGGAAAATTTGTCACGGGGTGTATAATCGCTAAGCTCCCTAATTTCTAGAGGAACTTTGCTACCACTATGAAACATCAGAGGCGTGAATTCTCAATAAAGGATGACATCATCCATCTGAGTGTTGAGCAAAACTCGAGAGCAAAACACTCGCATGGAAAAGGGGCTGAAAGTACTCCTGTCACCAATATGGTACATCAGAGGAACTTCAACTCTCACAAGCCCAAGGGAAATAATTTTGTCCAAAAAAATATCAACTTTAAGAAAAAGGGTAAGAAGACCTTCAAGAAGAACAAGAAAGGATATGGTTGCTTCAATTGTGGTTCTGAGGAACATTAGGCCACGAAGTGCCCAAACAAGTACAAGAAGTCAGGGTCAGACTCCAAGTCTGCCAATATGATTGTGGGAAACAATGAAATTGGTGCATCTGGGTATGATAATTTATTTACTGTATTTTCAGTTTGTCAGTCCACCGATTGATGGGTGGACACAGGTGCGAATATTCATGCGTGTGCTGACATCTCAGTGTTCTCTTCTTACCAGGTCACACGTCATGGGTCCGTATTGATGAGGAATGGCGCGAGTGCTTCTATTCTTGGTGTTGGCAGGGTCGATCTGAAGTTTACTTCATGAAGGATCGTGCAGCTGAAGAACATGCAACATGTCCCTGTCATCAAGAAAGAACCTCATTAGTGGCTCCCTTCTGTGTAGAGAAGGGTTTAAGTTCGTCTTCCAGACTAATAAAGTAGTTCTTATGAAATACAGACTTTTTGTTGGAAAAGGTTATGAATGCGGAGGTCTATTCCGCCTTCCCCGTGCAGATTTTTGTAATAAAGTCGTGAACAATATTCATTCGAGTGTTAATGAATCTGAAGTTTGGCATTCACGTCTTTGTCACATTAGTTTCGGTGTTATGTCTCAGCTAGCAAAACTGAATTTAATTCCGAGTTTCACTTTAGCCAAAGGTTCAAAGTGGCATTCGTGTGTTCAAGCAAAGCAACTTTGCAAGCCTCACAAGGCTGTGGGGGAGAGACACTTGGCTCCACTAGAACTCATACATTCTGATCTCTGTGAGATGAATGGTGTGTTGACTAAAGGTGGAAGAAATATTTCATGACATTGGTAGATGAGTCTACTATATATTGCTATGTGTATCCGTTAAATACTTGAGATGATGCTCTACACTACTTTAAAATCTACAAGGCAGAAGTTGAGAACCAACTTGAAAAGAAAATTAAACGAGTCTAATCAGATCGTGGTGGAGAGTAATTCTTTAATCAGTTTGATTATTTCTATGCAGAACACGACATTATTCATGAGAGGATGCCTCCCTATTCACCCCAGTCAAATAGGGTTGCTGAGCAGAAAAATCGTACTCTAACTGATTTGGTTAACGCCATGTTAGATACATCGGGTTTATCCAACGCATGGTGGGGGAGGCTATATTGACTTCATGTCATGAGATAATGAGGTCACTCCCTATGAGCAGTGGTCGAAGAGAAGGACAACACTCTCGTACTTACGTAATTGGCGTAGCTTGGCGAAATTCAATGAGACGATCTCCAAAAAGCGTAAGCTTGGACCAAAGTGAGTGGACTGCATTAATTTTGGTTATGCTAAGAATAGCGTTGGCCATATATATCTAGTAGTGAAAACTGAGGTACCTGACGTGAATGTCGGTACAATTATGGAGTCTAAGGATGCTACATTCTTCGAGGATGTTTTCCCCATGATAGATATGGAAATTACTTCTAGACAGGAATCTGAGGAGACTCCTGAGCCTGCCATTCTTATGGAATATTATGAACAAACACATGATGAACATCCCGAGGAGTATGACAAGGAAACCCTTTGTAGGGGCAAGAGACAAAGGACCGCAAAAACCTTTGGTGATGATTTCGTTGTGTACCTCGTGGATGATAATCTCAATTATATTTCAGAAGCGTACGCATCTCCAAATGCTGACTACTGGAAAGATGTGGTCCGTAAAGAGATGTATTCCATCATGGCTAATGGAACTTGCGAAATTACTGAATGTCCCTATGGTTGCAAACCATTGGGATGTAAGTGGGTGTTCAAAAAGAAGCTTAGGCCCGATGATACAACTGAAAAGTACAAGGCTAGGCTTAAGGCCAAGGGTTTGCCCAGAAAGAAGAAGAAGATTTATTCAGCACTTATTCACCTGTAGCCAGACTAACCACCATTCGAGTACTACTCTCATTCGCAGCCTCGCATGGTCTTCTCGTCCATCAAATGGATGTCAAGAAGGCTTTCCTGAATATAGAGCTAGACGAGGAAATCTGTATGCAACAGCTAGATGGCTTTGTGATAGATGATCACGAAGGAAAGGTGTGTAAGTTGTTGAAGTATTTATATGGTCCGAGACAAGCACCTAAGCAATGCATGAGAAGTTCAATGCAACTCTGACATTTGTTAGCTTAGATGTAAATGAAGCTGACAAATGTGTATACTATCGCCGTGGTGGGGGCGAAGGAGTTATACTATGCTTGTATGTTGATGACATACTCATATTTGGAATCAACCTCAAAGTGATTGAGGAGGTTAAGCCTTTTCTGTCTTAGAACTTTGAGATGAAGAACCTTGGGGTGGGTGATGTTATCTTGAACATCAAGCTATTGAGAGATGATGAGGGTGGGATTACACTTTAAAAATCCCATTATGTTGAGAATATTTCGAGTCGTTTTGGATATTCGGACTTTAAAATTACTCAAACGCCATATGATCCTAGTGTGCTGATTCAAAAGTTTAGAGGCACAACTAGAGACCAATTGAGATACTCTCAAATCATTGGTTCACTTATATATCTAGCGAGCACAACGGGCTTGATATCATGTTTGCTGTGAGCAAACTAAGCCGGTTTTTTGCCAATCCGAGTGATGTTCATTGGCATGTTGTTGAAAGAATTATGCGCTATGTGAAAGGTATTATGAACCATGGACTTCACTATACTAGATACCCGTCGGTACTTGAAGGGTATAGTGATGCGAATTGGATCTCTGATGCTGATGTGTTGAAGGCCACTACTGGGTATATGTTTACCCTTTGAGGTGGTATTGTTTCCTGGAAGTCTTGCAATCAAACGATCTTAACGAGACCTACAATGGAAGCATAATTAATGGCATTAGACACATCTCGTGTCGAAGCAGAATGTCTTCGAGATCTTTTGATGGACTTGCAAGTGGTTCAGAAGCCGGTTCTAACTATCCTTATGAATTGTGATAACGAGGCAGTTATTTTCAGAGTGAAGAGTTAAAAGGAAAACATGAAATCCAACAAACATATAAGAATGAGATTGAAGGTTGTCACACATTTAAGAAACTTCGGAGTGATAGTGTTGGATTACATCCAACATGCTAAGAATCTGACAGATCCCTTTACTAAAGGGCTATCACGTGTTGTGATCGATACTACATCGAGGGAGATGGGTATGAGACCCACATGAGTTGCCATGGCAGTAACCCAACCTATGTGACTGGAGATCCCATGAAGTAGGACCTAGGAAAACAGGCCAGTGGTGAACTGAGGAGAGTAACTTTACAACCCACTCCGTTGGAGATGCAATACTCTCGGATATTGTATGGTAGGATGACTACTGTCTTAATATGTTTTAAAGCTTATATGTAAGCAAGATGTTGTCCTACATAGCGATCTTTGAAGTAACACACCTATATGAGCCTGACAATTGGTCATAGTCTATGAGATTGGGGTCATCTTTAGTAAACTCATGAATAGGCAAGGAGTGTGACTAATATGCTCCACCCGAGGGGTCAGCCTTCAACAACCTAGTACTAGTAAGATATATGGTGAAACTTCTTTCCGCAAAACTAACAATTCAAGGCACAGTCCATTGTTCAATTGTGAAGGAGTGTAGCTACGTGTTCTAGGTGAAACTCAAGCTTAACAAGTCTTCACTAAAATGCTGGTATATCAAAACGGTAATTGGAACAAAGGACAAAATGGTCCCTTGAGATGTGATGGGGGATTGTTGAAGTCTGAGATGGGCCTAGGGCTCATATGGCAATTTCAGAAAAAAAATTCTCTAAGGGCCTGTAGTGCCCCAAGTGTAAAGCTTTCCCTTTTTGTAACCTTCCATGTGGGACCACCTTGACATTGTCATGAGAGCTATCTATGCATGTGTGATTTCATGTGTCACCTTGTGTTCTTCTTTTGCATGCATGCATCCATGCCATACCATCTTTGCCATACCATAATGTTTCACGCCATGAGTTCTTGTTGTGATTGCTTGTGATCTTGCTAGGTGTGATTTTTGTGAATTCATGTGTTGAGGCATATGTGTTCATGTGGTGGGAAGTAATGAGGGTGTGGTGTTTGACATTGTTTTTCAAACCCCTTGTTGGTTTCAAACCTTTCTCTCTTTAATTCTCAAGTTCAAAACCTATTTGCTCCTATGCTGTTTTATAAATGTTACACCTTTAGCCCATTTTATTTGGAGTGTGGGCATGTAGGAGAGGGGTTTTTAAAACCTCTTGTGCTTGAGGTTTTTATTTATTTCAGATTTAATTAAATCTGTTTGGCAATTATTTTAGTTGCCCAATTAGCCTTTTTGGTATTTTATTCATTTGGGGCATAATTCCCTTATGTCCAGGGATATTTTATCTCTTTTATTTATGCCTTAGTTTTTCCTAGAAATATTAGTGGCTCTCATGTTGTTTGTATATTAGAGAGGGCCAGGTTTTCCCTCTTACTCTCAAACCTTCGCAGCAACAGCCCATCTCCTCCCAGGCCCAATACCCCTTCGCACAACAACAGCACAGCGCCGTTCCTCTCCTACCTCCCGTCGACGTCACTATGTACGACTCCACCTCCTCCACCGATTCTCCATGGCTTGATCCTCTGGCTCAAGCGCCTCCCCCGAGGTAATATAAGGTGGAGGGAACCTTCCTCCTCCCTAGGGTTCCCTCTCCTTCCTCCAGCGCCACCGCCACCTCTCTGTCGTCGGCTCGCTGTGCAGAGCCGAGCTGGGCGTCGTAGTAGTTCACTTGTTTCAGGCCTCCCCCTCTGTCAGACGTCGTAGCATAGCGTAGTGGCAAGTGTATCGTGGTTGTTCTCGGCAGGTGCTGGGTTCGAGTCCCCTATGGTGCACTGCCCCTTTTTGGGTTTTATTCCCCTGGTCGTTAGTAGTAGCAACAGCAGAGGGTCAACTAGCTATGTGCCCCTCTCTCTGTCAAAATCATGACAGCAGCAGAGTGGATGCACCACAGGCCAGCTATCAGGAGGTCCTGGGTTCGAATCCCAGGCCTGCCCTTTTGATTTTTTTCCCTTTCTTTCTTTTAATTTTCCTTTGCTATTTGCTGTTCCATTTTGTGCCTAAATAATAGGCATAAAGTAGTGCATCTTGTTTTCCTTTTTTTCCTGTCCAGAAGTTATATGGTGTAAGGAAGATATGTGATTGTGGTGTATGTGTTCATATGTGTGTATGCATGGATGTATGAATGTGTGTGTGTGTGTGTGAATGCTAGAAGGTGAGTGTGTGTGTGACTCTACACACATGCTTGTGCAATTGCACAAGCCCTTGAGTTTAAGCTTTGTGTGTTAGTAGTTTTTGTGCATGTGTGTGTGTCTCCCCACACACTTATGCATACACACCCATGTGAGTGTGTATGCGTAGGTGAGTGAGTGTGTGTGCTTGTTCTTGCTCAATTGTGTTGTGAGTGGGTTTGTCCATGAGCTTGGTGTTGAACTTATGCCACCGTTGGCCTTGTAATAGTGTGCAATGGAGTATGTGGGAGTTGTTCTAGTGATTTTGCACATGTGATGATGCAGTAATCTCTATAGGTGATTCTATGTAGATTTTCTTTTCTAGTTTGTGTTCACTTGCTCCAAGTAAGTGCTCACAAATTATATATGTTTTGGGGTAGAATCTCCCAAGGAATGCAGTGGTGAAGTTTGTTTTGCCATTAGGATACTTTATGGAGTTGACATATTCAGATTTGTTGCAAGTTTGTTCCTTGATTCCATGGAATAGGTGGAGCCCAAGGGCATGAGTTTTTGTGTGATAGTAGTAGGGGTTTTGCTCTACACCATAGTGGTGTCATTTTATCACTTGGTGTAATGTGTGTGCAAACTATGCCTAGACAAAGTGGGCATGTGGCTGAAATATTCCAGTTTAGTGAAATCTGAAATTTCACTAAGTTTGGGATTCTGGAAACATTTTCTTCTCTTATAGATGAGGATGTGCTGGTCATTCTGTTGAGAACTAGCTTTAGTTCAGTGCTAGGATTGTGAACCTGGTATGTTTGTGAAGCTTCCTGTCAATTTTCAAATCATTTGAAGTCCAGTAGGTTGTGTTTTGATTGCTGTAAAAAAGCTTCAGAACAGAGACAAAAACTCACGTGCAGGAATTTTCACTAAGTCCCTGAGATCTGATGGTTTTGGGAAAGTTTGTGGCCTTGTATCTTCTAGATTTTAATTCCTTTTGCTGTGATTCTTGCTGGTGCTTGTAGTGTCCTTGGTGGGCAACAGCCACATATATTATTTGTCATGGTTGGAGGCCTGTAGCTTTGTTGCATGTAGCTCCCAAAGAGCTAATATGCAGATTGTGGCAGATTATGTAGTGTAGTCATTTTGACCAATGTGTGTGCTTAGATGACGTTGTGGCCTTCTTCCTTGCTCCATTCCATCAATGATGGCTTGTTTTATGTCTTGGCAACCTGGGAATACCAGATTTGTGCCAATTGTGAGTGTGGTGTTGATTCTTCCACGTAGAGCTTCATATCTTGTTTCGTTGATTCCCGTTGATCAGTAGCTCCGTTTGCAATGTTCTTTATATGGTTTTGCACCGTTTTCACGAGCCGCATCTGTTCATGTCATTCTCATGCATGTCAAAATAGCTTAGTGTACAGTTCTGTCCAGAAACTTGCAGTAGTTTATTTTGCTTGTGCTAGTGTTAGAAATAGTGGTGCATGCTCAATTTTCATCTCATGCATCATGTGATTGTTGCATCTTGTGGTGCTGCTGTTCATTGGCTGTTATTCTCATGTTGGGTAGCACCGGGATCGGAGAACGAATACGTGGAGTCAGGAGAGTACGTGCAGGACGATCCAGAACCATTCCAAGCTGAGGATATCACAGGCAAGATGATATGACCTTGACTCCATCTCTAGACTTGTTATGTTAGTTTCGTTTCCATGTCGTATTGCTCGCTGCCTACCACTGAAATTAAATTGCCTCTTCTTATGCCATGAGCCCAAACACCGTTCTCCTTCCTAGCAAAACTTGCATGGCTAAGTAGGCTTGCTCAGCTACTAATGTTAGCATTGCTAGTTGCAGGTGCTTTGCCTCATGTGATAACATGAGCTTGATATCATTGCCTTAAATTCTGTTATTTAATTAATGCACCTATATACTTGGTAAATGACGGGAGGCCTAGCCTTTTGCCGGGTTCTTGGTTCCGTCATTGCCACCTTAGTTACCGGTTACCGTTGTTTGATTCCATAATGATCGCTCCTAACACGTTCGGGGTTGTTATGGGGACCCCCTTGATAAATCGCGTAGTGCTAAGGCTTGTCCGACAGGACCCAACTTTGGTTTTAATCTGCTAATCACATAATAATCTACATAGGGAATAGCTACCCCGAGGAATTTAATCAACAACCCGGACCAGTGCTCCTCATGAGTGTTGGTCCCACCTCAGCGATGTCCGGGGCCCCACTGGTCACCCAGAGGTTTAGCCATCCCGACGTCTAGCTCATCTGTCGTGTCCTGAGACTGAGATACGCGGCTCTTATCAGGGTCGTCGACACGACGGGAGGTCCTGCTAGCCTTGTCTTACCTTAGCGGTATATCTTGCGTACAGGAATCCCAGTGAAGCTTTGGTTTTCCCCAGAGTTGAGCTTTTCCTCTAAGGAATCCGACGAGATCACGAGATTCGTGATAGAGGATGCCTTTGCGGCCTGTGTTCGTTTGTGATGGACTAGTTGGGGCACCCCTGCAGGGTTTAATCTTTCGGAAAGCCGTGCCCGCGGTTATGTGGCAACTTGGAATATTTTGTTAGCATCCGGTATTAGAGAACTTAAACATAAGCTAATAAAACTGCCACCTGTGTGCGTAACCGTGACTGTCCCTTCGAAGATCTCTCTTCGATCGGGAACACGGTGGGGTTATGAATGCCGTAGGTAGGTGTTCAGGATCACTTAGTGATCAAGTAATCCCGACCGTTAGCGTAGACCAGCTTCACTTCTACTTTGCGTAAGTTAGCCACTTAATCAAGCATAGGATGCTGCAGCCTGATACACTTCACCCCTACCCTACCTAGTAACATGACTAGTTCTGGCACCAAGGTCTTAGATTGCTGAGTCCCCGTGGCTCACGGATTCCTCCGAAACTCCCAGCAGGTACAGGTACCCTAGAGACAGATGATCCCGACGGCACCCAGCTGGCGTGGCAGTACGACGAGGAGACAGACCGCCTCTACGTGAACTATCCAGAGGACTGAGGCGTGGTCGTGATCGTGGGCCTGCAGCAGGGTAGCATAGCATTTTCCATGTTTTGTAGTCCGTAGCGAAACTACCTTGATTGTATCTGTGTTGTACTCTGAGTTATTAATAAGAAGACAGTTGAATCCCGAATTGTCTACTTTATTTAGTATTTGTGCTATGTTACTTGCTTGCGAAACGCTTAGATGCGCTTCTTTCCTATTCGGGGGCCTCGACCCCCAGATCGGAAAGGACCGCATCTTGGTCGTTACAAGTTGGTAATCAGAGCCTTACGACCATAGGAGCCTTTGTGTGATCGTATTTGGCCGAGTCGAGTCTAGAAAATGTTTTGAGTCGTAGTTATATCGGAGAGTAGGATTCTTTTTTCTCCTCTTCTATGCTCTGGTGAGGTTCCCGTCCTAGGAAATCTTTAACTCTACTCCTTTTCTCGCTCAAATTTTTTTAGGATAACGCGGGTATTTGTGAAATCTATATGATTTCGATGTGACGGAATCATGTCCTGGTGCCTCCTATCTGCTCTAAGTATCAGGGGAGTTGAGCTCCAGGGATTATCGCGCACATCGCCATCATTCAGATTTCTGAGTATCTAAGAACGGAGGGTGTTCATTATTGCTTCAATACGGGTAGTGGTGAGATAACCCCGATGTCCCCAGTACTGGTGTAGATTGTTTGGGGGTATTACCACACTTGGTATCGTTGTGATCACGAGGATCTGTTGTAGATGAAGGTCTGAGATGCTGGTTGTGTGTTGAAGGATGTGATACAGGTGACGGGTTAGTTTAGGAGTTGTGTGAAATACTCCTTGTATCCGTGTACCTGATTGCATGACCAGTTATTTCGGGAATTCATAGGTGGGATATCTAGTAGTATCTTATAGGACTATCTTCCTACAAACGCTTGATTGAGGTTTGGGAAATCTCGATCATATGTTTGTTCCGAGCAGTTCTAGCTCACACTTGTTTGCAGTGGTCCTTATCGGAATTTTGTCGTCTGTTACTTTGAGGATGCACTCTTGCTATGTTGCTCGAGTGCAATGCTAAATTCTGTTCAGATATTCCTGTCTTTTGATTCAGCAATATCTTCAATTATTCTGTGGACTAATATGTTGTCCGTCTTCAGGATGGCTCCACCGACTCGTCAGACCCCAGCGCGTGAGGATATGCCGCCTCCACCTCCTCCTCCTCCGCCGCCGCCGCCTCCTCCTGCAGAGGCCTGGCAGGCGATGATGGCAGCTACTAATGCAAACACTCAGATGCTGTTGCAGTTGATCCAGGAGAGAGCCAATCATCAACAGGGCAATTTTCAGCAGGGTGGCAAACCAGCCTAAGACGTTCACTTCTTGCGACCAGCCGTTTGATGCGGAAGATTGGATCCGTGATATGAACAAGCATTTCGAGTGTAGCAATGTGCGTCCGGAGGACTATGTCAAGTTTGCAACGTTTCAGTTGAAGGGACAGGCTTCTATTTGGTGGCAGCAGCTTAAGGACTCCAGAGGTGGCAGGGTGATGTCTTGGGACGAGTTTTGTCGTGACTTCAGGTCCCACTACATCCCTTCCAGTTTTGTTGAGGAGATGCGTGAGAAGTTCAGGCGCTTGAAGCAGGGCAGCAATTCTGTGTACAAGTACAATGTCGAGTTCCACGAGCTGGCCCGTTACGCGTTGCAGGATGTCCCGGATCAGAAGAGCAAGATCTGCCAGTTCAGGGGTGGCTTGAAGGAGGATTTGTAGTTAGCACTTGCTTTGCACGATCCTGAGGAGTTTGACAAGTTCTACAACTTAGCTCTCCGAGCAGA
This sequence comes from Hordeum vulgare subsp. vulgare, assembly GCF_904849725.1. Taxonomy (NCBI): domain Eukaryota; kingdom Viridiplantae; phylum Streptophyta; class Magnoliopsida; order Poales; family Poaceae; genus Hordeum; species Hordeum vulgare. The sequence goes on from NC_058520.1 coordinate 563,248,408, forward strand.
GGCAACCTTGCTCAGGGTGGAAAACTCCAAGAAGCGCTTCAGAGATTCCAGCTCTTCCTCGACTCAGGTGGTTCAGAAGCAACAGAGGTTTTGGGTTTCTCCTCCTCCTCCTCGGCACTCACAGCAGCTGAAGCACTCAGGTGGACGTGGTTCTTCCCACCCACCCAACCCTGGCTTCCAGCAGAGATACCAGCATCAGAAGCAAGGGCCTCCTCAGATTCAGTTCCGGCAGCCAGCAGATGTCACTTGTCACAAATGTGGGCAGAAGGGTCACTATGCCAACAAATGTACTTCTCAGCTCCGTCTGCCGCCTCCTCCTCGAGGCAAACCTCCAAGCAACGCTTTTGTCAAATTCAACCCCAGATCAGCTCGAGTCAACATGGTGAATGCAGCCGAAGCAGACAACTCCTCTGATGTGATCATGGGTAACCTCCTTGTCAATGATTGTCCTGCTAAAGTGTTATTTGATTCTGGTGCTTCGCATTCCTTCCTCTCCATTCCATTTGCATCCAAGCATAATGTTCCTGTTGAAGAGCTTCCTAGTCCGTTGTCAGTAGTTTCACCAGGCAAGTTCATGCATGCTAGTACCCATGCTCCCGATGTTTCTATCAAGATGGGCAATTATTCTTTTCTGGCCTCTCCGTATGTCTTGGGCAAGTCCGATATCGACTTGATTCTTGGTATGGACTGGTTGGCCATGAACAAGGCGTCAATTGATTGTGAAGCTAAAGAAGTCAAGCTTACCCACTCTTCGGAGGATGTGATTATATTCGCGGCGCGCGATGACACAATCCGTTTGTTCTCCTTGAACGAAAAGGGTGAGATCAATCATATCGAGCAAGTTCCAGTAGTCTGCAAATATCAAGATGTGTTTCCTGAAGAGCTACCAGGCATGCCTCCGCATCGTGAAGTTGAGTTCATCATTAAGCTTGAGCCAGGCACAGAGCCAGTGTGCAAACGGCCGTACAAGCTGGGTCCAGAAGAGTTGAAGGAACTCAAGAGGCAACTCGATGAGCAGGAGCGTTTGGGTTTGATCAGACCAAGCTCGTCTCCGTGGGGATGTGGTGTTCTATTTGTCAAGAAGAAGGATGGTTCGGACCGGCTGTGTGTCGATTACCGCCCATTGAACAAGAAGACAATCAAGAACAAATATCCACTTCCGAACATAACTGAGTTGTTCGAACAGTTGAAAGGTGCTAAAGTATTCTCCAAGCTTGATCTCAGAATGGGCTATCATCAGATTCGCATTCGCGAGGAAGACACTCCGAAGATGGCATTCAGGACTAGTTTTGGCTCGTATGAGTATACGGTCATGTCTTTTGGTCTAGCTAATGCTCCACCGACTTTTTGTCGATTGATGAACTATATTTTCTCACCATACAAGAATGAATTTGTCTTGCTCTATCTCGACGACATTCTGGTCTTTTCTGAGGATGAGGAAGAACATGAGAGACATCTCAGGTTGGTGCTTGATAAACTGAGAGAATACAAGCTGTATGCCAAGTTTTCCAAGTGCGAGTTCTGGCTGAAAGAAGTGGTTTATCTTGGGCATATTATCTCTGCCGAGGGCATTAAGGTTGATCCGTCCAAGGTTCAAGCCATTGTTGAATGGGAACCTCCGCAGAATGTGAAGCAGCTTTGAAGCTTTCTCGGTCTTGCCGGATATTGCAGAAGATTCGTTGAGAACTTCTCCAAAATCGCCAAGCCGCTCTCTAGTCTTCTTCAGAAGGGTGTCAAGTATGTTTGGTCTCCAGAGTGTCAACTGGCTTTCGATACACTCAAAGAGAAGCTTATCTCCACTCTGGTATTGGCCCCTCCGGATGATTCCAAGCCGTACTAGGTGTTTTGCGATGCTTCTCTCCAGGGTCTCGGACTCTCGGTGCAGTCTTGATGCAAGATAGGAAGGTGGTTGCTTATACCTCCAGGCAGCTGAAGCCTGCGGAGAAGAACTATCATGTGCATGATCTCGAGCTAGCAGCTGTTGTGCACGCCTTGATGACTTAGAGACATCTCTTGTTGGAACGTAAGGTTGAAGTTTTCACCGATCACAAGAGTCTCAAGTATATCTTCACTCAACCTAACTTGAATCTTCGGCAAACACGTTGGGTGGAAATGCTCCAGGATTTTAATCCGAGTGTTGAGTACACGCCAGGCAAGGCAAATGTTGTGGCAGATGCATTCAGCAGGAAGGCATATTGCAACAGTCTGATTCTGCAACCTCTCCAGCCGGGTCTTTCTGAGTTTTTCGGGAAGCTCAATCTTCAGCTGGTTCCTGAGGGTTTTCTTGCGAACCTACAGATCTCTCCTACCTTGGAAGATCAGGTCAGAGCAGCTCATCTACTTGACGCTATGGTGAAAAAGGTCAAAATTGGCGTGGGAAAGAGTCTCCCTAAGTATAAGTGTTTCACTGTTGATGCCAGGGACACATTGTTTTTCGAGGATCGCCTTGTCGTCCCGAAAGGTGATCTCAGGAAGGTGATCATGGAAGAAGCTCATAACTCTCTGCTCTCTATTCATCCTGGAAGTTCCAAAATGTACCATGACTTGAAGCAGACTTTCTGGTGGACTCGCATGAAACGTGAAATTGCACAATTCGTAAACGAGTGTGATGCATGTCGAAGGGTGAAAGCAGAACATCAAAGACCAGCGGGCCACTTGCAGCCTTTGCCGATTCCCGAGTGTAAGTTTGATCACATTGAGATGGACTTCGTCACCGGGTTTCCAAAGTCCAAGAAGGGCAATGATGCTATCTTCGTCGTCATCGACAGATTGAGTAAAGTAGCTTATTTCCTTCCAGTCAAGGAGTCCATTTTAGCAGCTCAGCTGGCAGAGTTGTACACCTCCAGGATTGTCTCTTTGCACGGCGTACCTATGATGATCTCGTCAGATCACGGAAGTATCTTCACTTCCAAGTTCTGGGACTCCTTTCAGTCTGCGATGGGCACGAAGATCCGCTTCAGCACAGCGTTCCATCCTCAGACTAGTGGTCAAGTGGAGAGAGTGAATCAAGTTCTTGAGGATATGTTGAGAGCCTGTGTTATCTCTTTTGGCATGAAGTGGGACGATTCTCTGCCTTTCGTGGAGTTCTCGTATAACAATAGTTATCAAGCTAGCTCTCGCAAGGCTCCGTTTGAAATTCTCTATGGCAGGAAGTGCCGTACTCCGCTCAACTGGTCCCGGACAGGCGAGCGTCAAATCCTTGACAATGATATGATAGAAGAAGCTGAGGAGATGTGTCAGATCATTCGCGACAACCTCAGAGCAGCTCAGTCCCGTCAGAAGAGCTATTACGATAGCAAGCACCATGACATGTCGTATGAGCTTGATGATTTTGTCTATCTCAAGGTGTCGCCTGTGAAGGGTATGCAGCATTTTGGCATCAAAGGCAAGCTTGCGCCTCGTTTCGTTGGTCCGTTCAGAGTGGTTGGCAAGAGGGGCGACCTTGCGTACCAGCTCGAGCTTCCGTCAACCTTTGCAAATGTCCATGATGTGTTCCATGTTTCTCAGCTTCGGAGGTGTTTCAAGAACCCCGAGCGCACGGTGCACCTTCAAGATATCGACCTTCAGCGAGACCTTTCTTATCGTGAGCATCCAGTTGCGGTTCTCGAGGCGACTGAGCGCAAGACCCGTAACAAGACTGTCAAGTTTCTCAAAGTGCAGTGGTCTCACCATTCCGATAAAGAGGCTACGTGGGAACGCGAGGATCACCTCCGTTCCGAATTCCCCGATTTCTTTCAGTCTTAGATCTCGAGGGCGAGATCTTCTTTGTAGTGTGGGAGAATTTGTAGTGCCCCAAGTGTAAAGCTTTCCCTTTTTGTAACCTTCCATGTGGGACCACCTTGACATTGTCATGAGAGCTATCTATGCATGTGTGATTTCATGTGTCACCTTGTGTTCTTCTTTTGCATGCATGCATCCATGCCATACCATCTTTGCCATACCATAATGTTTCATGCCATGAGTTCTTGTTGTGATTGCTTGTGATCTTGCTAGGTGTGATTTTTGTGAATTCATGTGTTGAGGCATATGTGTTGATGTGGTGGGAAGTAATGAGGGTGTGGTGTTTGGCATTGTTTTTCAAACCCCTTGTTGGTTTCAAACCTTTCTCTCTTTAATTCTCAAGTTCAAAACCTATTTGCTCCTATGCTGCTTTATAAATGTTACACCTTTAGCCCATTTTATTTGGAGTGTGGGCATGTAGGAGAGGGGTTTTTAAAACCTCTTGTGCTTGAGGTTTTTCTTTATTTCAGATTTAGTTAAATCTGTTTGGCAATTATTTTAGTTGCCCAATTAGCCTTTTCGGTATTTTATTCATTTGGGGCATAATTCCCTTATGCCCAGGGATATTTTATCTCTTTTATTTATGCCTTAGTTTTTCCTAGAAATATTAGTGGCTCTCATGTTGTTTGTATATTAGAGAGGGCCAGGTTTTCCCTCTTAATCTCAAACCTTCGCAGCAGCAGCCCATCTCCTCCCAGGCCCAATACCCCTTCGCACAACAGCAGCCCAGCGCCGTTCCTCTCCAACCTCCCGTTGACGTCACTGTGTACGACTCCACCTCCTCCACCGATTCTCCATGGCTTGATCCTGTGGCTCAAGCGCCTCCCCCGAGGTAACATAAGGTGGAGGGAACCTTCCTCCTTCCCTAGGGTTCCCTCTCCTTCCTCCAGCGCCGCCGCCACCTCCCTCCTTTTCTCCTCCCTCTCCTTGGTAAGTTCTCTGTAGAGTAGGAGCAGAGAGAGAGAGAGAGAGAATCCCTCGCCGCCGTCTACCCCGCCTACTCCATCGAGCAGCGCCGGCGGCCATGTCCAGGGGCACGAGGACGGTGCATGCGCCCCATTTTCGTCCTCGGTGAGGTCGAGGGACATCTACAACGCCGGCCAGGAGCACGTCAAAGCGTCGGCTCCGGTGATCTGATTCGCCTACCTCCGTTCGACATCAACCTGCAGCAGGGCCTTCTCCCGCGCGTCTCCCTCCTCTCCAGCCGGCCTCCTCCACCGTGCGGTTCCTCTTCCTTCTCCAAGGTGAGCCGTCCACCTTCCTCCCTTCCACCTCATAGAGATCCGGCGATCTTGGTGGTAGCCGTCACTGTCCCGAGCTGCAGCATCATATGTGGCGGTGTGCGTTATCGAGTATAGTTGCTGGTGTTGCAGTAGTTGCTGTGCGCCCGCGGTATGTGGGTAGCCGGCGTGCAGTATAGCAAGGATGTTTCCGTCTCCTCGTGCAGCAACAACAGCAGCTGAGAGCACGACGACCTCTCTGTCGTCGGCTCGCTGTGCAGAGCCGAGCTGGGCGTCGTAGTAGTTCACTTGTTTCAGGCCTCCCCCTCTGTCAGACATCGTAGCATAGCGCAGTGGCAAGTGTATCGTGGTTGTTCTCGGCAGGTGCTGGGTTCGAGTCCCCTATGGTGCACTGCCCCTTTTTGGGTTTTATTTCCCCGGTCCTTAGTAGTAGCAGCAGCAGAGGGTCAACTAGCTATGTGCCCATCTCTCTGTCAAAATCATGACAACAGCAGAGTGGATGCACCACAGGCCAGCTACTAGGAGGTCCTGGGTTCAAATCCCAGGCCTGCCCTTTTGATTTTTTTCCCTCTCTTTCTTTTAATTTTGCTTTGCTATTTGCTGTTCCATCTTGTGCCTAAATAATAGGCATAAAGTAGTGCATCTTGTTTTCCTTTTTTTCCTGTCCAGAAGTTATATGGTGTAAGGAAGATATGTGATTGTGGTGTATGTGTTCATATGTGTGTATGCATGGATGTATGAATGTGTGTGTGTGTGTGTGTGTGTGTTTGTGTGAATGCTTGAGGGTGAGTGTGTGTGCAAGTGTGTGTGTGACTCTACACACATGCTTGTGCAATTGCACAAGCCCTTGAGTTTAAGCTTTGTGTGTTAGTAGTTTTTGTGCATGTATGTGTGTGTGTATGCGTAGGTGAGTGAGTGTAATGTGTGTGCAAACTATGCCTAGACAAAGTGGGCATGTGGCTGAAATATTCCAGTTTAGTGAAATCTGAAATTTCACTAAGTCTAGGATTCTGGAAACATTTTCTTCTCTTATAGATGAGGATGTGCTGGTCATTCTGTTGAGAACTAGCCTTAGTTCAGTGCTAGGATTTTGAACCTGGTATATTTGTGAAGCTTCCTGTCAATTTTCAAATCATTTGGAGTCCAGTAGATTGTGTTTTGATTGCTGTAAAAAAGCTTCAGAACAGAGACAAAAACTCACGTGCAGGAATTTTCACTAAGTCCCTGAGATCTGATGGTTTTGGGAAAGTTTGTGGCCTTGTATCTTCTAGATTTTAATTCCTTTTGCTGTGATTCTTGCTGGTGCTTGTAGTGTCCTTGGTGGGAAACAGCCACATATATTATTTGTCATGGTTGGAGGCCTGTAGCTTTGTTGCATGTAGCTCCCAAAGAGCTAATATGCAGATTGTGGCAGATTATGTAGTGTAGTCATTTTGACCAATGTGTGTGCTTAGATGACGTTGTGGCCTTCTTCCTTGCTCCATTCCATCAATGATGGCTTGTTTTATGTCTTGGCAACCTGGAATACCAGAATTGTGCCAATTGTGAGTGTGGTGTTGATTCTTCCACGTAGAGCTTCATATCTTGTTTCGTTGATTCCCGTTGATCAGTAGCTCCGTTTGCAATGTTCTTTATATGGTTTTGCACCGTTTTCACGAGCCGCATCTGTTCATGTCATTCTCATGCATGTCAAAATAGCTTAGTGTACAGTTCTGTCCAGAAACTTGCAGTAGTTTATTTTGCTTGTGCTAGTGTTAGAAATAGTGGTGCATGCTCAATTTTCATCTCATGCATCATGTGATTGTTGCATCTTGTGGTGCTGCTGTTCATTGGCTGTTATTCTCATGTTGGGTAGCACCGGGATCGGAGAACGAATACGTGGAGTCAGGAGAGTACGTGCAGGACGATCCAGAACCATTCCAAGCTGAGGATATCACAGGCAAGATGATATGACCTTGACTCCATCTCTAGACTTGTTATGTTAGTTTCGTTTCCATGTCGTATTGCTCGCTGCCTACCACTGAAATTAAATTGCCTCTTCTTATGCCATGAGCCCAAACACCGTTCTCCTTCCTAGCAAAACTTGCATGGCTAAGTAGGCTTGCTCAGCTACTAATGTTAGCATTGCTAGTTGCAGGTGCTTTGCCTCATGTGATAACATGAGCTTGATATCATTGCCTTAAATTCTGTTATTTAATTAATGCACCTATATACTTGGTAAATGACGGGAGGCCTAGCCTTTTGCCGGGTGCTTGGTTCCGTCATTGCCACCTTAGTTACCGGTTACCGTTGTTTGATTCCATAATGATCGCTCCTAACACGTTCGGGGTTGTTATGGGGACCCCCTTGATAAATCGCGTAGTGCTAAGGCTTGTCCGACAGGACCCAACTTTGGTTTTAATCTGCTAATCACATAATAATCTACATAGGGAATAGCTACCCCGAGGAATTTAATCAACAACCCGGACCAGTGCTCCTCATGAGTGTTGGTCCCACCTCAGCGATGTCCGGGGCCCCACTGGTCACCCAGAGGTTTAGCCATCCCGACGTCTAGCTCATCTGTCGTGTCCTGAGACTGAGATACGCGGCTCTTATCAGGGTCGTCGACACGACGGGAGGTCCTGCTAGCCTTGTCTTACCTTAGCGGTATATCTTGCGTACAGGAATCCCAGTGAAGCTTTGGTTTTCCCCAGAGTTGAGCTTTTCCTCTAAGGAATCCGACGAGATCACGAGATTCGTGATAGAGGATGCCTTTGCGGCCTGTGTTCGTTTGTGATGGACTAGTTGGGGCACCCCTGCAGGGTTTAATCTTTCGGAAAGCCGTGCCCGCGGTTATGTGGCAACTTGGAATATTTTGTTAGCATCCGGTATTAGAGAACTTAAACATAAGCTAATAAAACTGCCACCTGTGTGCGTAACCGTGACTGTCCCTTCGAAGATCTCTCTTCGATCGGGAACACGGTGGGGTTATGAATGCCGTAGGTAGGTGTTCAGGATCACTTAGTGATCAAGTAATCCCGACCGTTAGCGTAGACCAGCTTCACTTCTACTTTGCGTAAGTTAGCCACTTAATCAAGCATAGGATGCTGCAGCCTGATACACTTCACCCCTACCCTACCTAGTAACATGACTAGTTCTGGCACCAAGGTCTTAGATTGCTGAGTCCCCGTGGCTCACGGATTCCTCCGAAACTCCCAGCAGGTACAGGTACCCTAGAGACAGATGATCCCGACGGCACCCAGCTGGCGTGGCAGTACGACGAGGAGACAGACCGCCTCTACGTGAACTATCCAGAGGACTGAGGCGTGGTCGTGATCGTGGGCCTGCAGCAGGGTAGCATAGCATTTTCCATGTTTTGTAGTCCGTAGCGAAACTACCTTGATTGTATCTGTGTTGTACTCTGAGTTATTAATAAGAAGACAGTTGAATCCCGAATTGTCTACTTTATTTAGTATTTGTGCTATGTTACTTGCTTGCGAAACGCTTAGATGCGCTTCTTTCCTATTCAGGGGCCTCGACCCCCAGATCGGAAAGGACCGCATCTTGGTCGTTACAGGGCCCATGTAGGTGGCATGACAACAGGTGGTGGGAAGTTTAGTCCCACCTTGCTAGTGGAGAAGGAGCTGGACCTCCTTATAAGGGTCTCTCTTCTACATGCTATTGGAGCTTGAGAAGAGAAGAGCCCCTCATACGCTCCTCCTCCTTTGTCGTCCGCCTCACCGCGCCACGCCTCGTCATGACGCGCCACGGGTTGCAGGATTGAACCGAGCCGAGATCATACCTACGCGCAGCCCACGTCCCTTGATACATTTCCAATGTATCTATCATTTTTGATTTTTACGTGCTGATAAATTATCATTCTAGAATACTTTTGGGGTATTTTATTTACCTAGTGCCTACTGCAAGTTACAATTTTCTGCATGTTTTCACTTTTCAGGTTTACCATACCAAATGAAGTCCAATTGACTTGAAACTTTTTGGAGATTTTTGCTGGACCAAAAGAAGACCACCAAGCATCGGAAGAAGGTTGGCGCCACACGTGGGCCCCACAAGCCAACCCGACACGACCTTTGGGGGGGTTGTGCCCTATTGGCTTATGGGCCCCTCGAGGCCCTCCCGACTGTGTTCTCCAGCTTATAAATTCTCAGATAACCTAAAAAACCCAAAAGCAGTCCTGAAACATTTTTTACGCCGCTGAAATTCTTTATTTCGACGAGAGCTCATGTGGAGCTCTGTTCCGGCACCCTGTCGGAGGGGGGTCGATCACGGATGCCCTCTTCATCAACCTTGCTACCCTCATCATGATGCGTGATTAGTTCACCACATACCTATGGGTCCATAGCTAGTATATAGATGGCAATCTATTTGTCTCTTGATCTGCAATACAATGATCATTGCATCTTCACTTTGATCCACACGATGCAATTCCTTTTGTGCGGTGTGTTTGTTGGAATCGGATGAATTGTGGGTTTTTATTCAGATTATTCGTGATAAATATTTGAGTATTCTCTAAATACTTATATGATTCTTATGTGTGTGATTATGATAGCTTCGTAATTATCTCCGATCTATTGAAATAGTTTGGCCAACTAGATCGATATTTCTTCGATGAGAGAGGTGCATTGTAGTAGTTTCAACCTGGGGAATTTTTATATCCCAGTAACAGAAGGGGACAAGATGTGTCTTTGTGTTACTGCTATTAGGGATAAAACGATGGGGTTTATTTACATTGCTTGAGTTTACATTGTCTACATCATGTCATTGTTCTCCATGCATTACTCTGTTTTACTTAATACTCCAGATGCATGCCGATGACCCACAAGTATAGGGGATCAATCGTAGTCCTTTCGATAAGTAAGAGTGTCGAACCCAACGAGGAGCAGAAGTCTCTGATAAACGGATTTCAGCAAGGTAATAACTGCAAGCACTGAAAGTAGCGGTAACAAGTGATTGTGTAGCGAGGTGAAACGTAGCGAGCAAAAAGTAACAATTAACAGGTAGTAGCAACGGTGCAGGAAGTGGCCCAATCCCTTTTGTAGCAAGGGACAAGCCTGAACAAAGTCTTACAGGAGGAAAAACGCTCCCGTGGACACACCGGGATTTTCTGTCATGCTAGTTTCATCATGTTCATATGATTCGCGTTCGTTACTTTGATAGTTCGATATGTGGGTGGACCGGCGCTTGGGTACTGCCCTTACTTGGACAATAATCCCACTTATGATTAACCTCTCTCGCAAGCATCCGCAACTACAAAATAAGAATTAAGACAAAGTCTAACCATAACATTAAACTAGTGGAGCCAAATCAGCCCCTCACGAAGCAGCGCATAAACTGGGGTTTAAGCTTCTGCCACTCCAGCAACCCATCATCTACTTACTACTTCCCAATGCCTTACTCTAGGCCCAAATATGGTGAAGTGTTATGTAGTCGACGTTCACATAACACCACTAGGGGAAAAACAACATACACAATATCAAAATATCGAACGAATATCAAATTCACATGACTATTATCAGCATGACTTATCCCATGTCCTCAGGAACAAAAGTAACTACTCACAAGACATAATCATAATCATGACCAGAGGTGTAATGAATAGCATCAAGGATCTGAACATAAACTCTTCCACCAAATAATCCAACTTGCATCAACTACAAAGAGTAATCAACACTACTAGCAACCTTACAAGTACCAATCGGAGTTGCGAGACGAAGATTGGTTACAAGAGATGAACTAGGGATTGGAGAGGAGATGGTGTTGATGAAGATGTTGATGAAGATGCCTCCCCTCCGACGAGAGGAGTGTTGGTGATGACGATGGCGACGATTTCCCCTTCCAGGAGGGAAATTTCCCCTACAGGATCGTCCTGCCGGAGCTCTAGATTGGATCTGCTCAAGTTCCGCCCCGTGGCGCCGGCGAAACCACGAAAAATCTCCCATCTGATTTTTCCAGGTCAGGATGCATCATATAGAAAAAGAGGGGGGCTAGTGGGCCAGTGGGCTGCCCACAAGGCTGCCCTGCGCCACCACGGGGGTGGTGGCGGTGGGCTAGCTTGTGGGGCCCTGGTGCCCCCCTCTGGTAGTTCTTTCGCCCAGTATTTTTAATATATTCTAGAAAAAATCCACGTAAATTTTCAGGGCATTTGGAGATGTGCAGAATAGTGGACTAGGATTTTCTCCTTTTCCAGTCCAGAATTCCAGCTGCGTGAATTCTCCCTCTTCAAATAATCCTTGCAAAATAAGAGAGAAAAGGCATAAATATGGTACCACAAGTAATATAACAGCCCAAAAAGCAATAAATATCAACATGAAAGCATGATGCAAAATGGACGTATCACATGCTAGATAGCGTTTGATGAGTGGATTAACAGTAATAGGTGCAGGTAGGAGTCAGCATATTTGCTTATGTACGTGATGCCTATATAGAAATGATCATTGCCATGAATATCACATAACTATCCGTTTTTCTGTCAATTGCCCAATAGTAATTTGTTTACCCATCGTATGCTACTTTTCCTGAGATATGCCTTTAGGGAAAACTATGGCCACCGGGTCTATTGACAACATATTTACAAAACCTTCAATACCTTGCTGCCATTTATCTGTCTTTATTTTTTACTATCTAAAATTATCTACACACCTCACTCGCTTGCAAATAACAAGTACAAGAGGATTGACAACCCTCTTGCCCGCGTTGGGTGCAAGTTTTTTGTTATTTTGTGTGCATCCACTGAAGACGGTTGTCATTGATATTCCTACTGGTTAGATAAACCTTGGTTTCATAACTGAGGGAAATACTTACCCACATTGTGCTGCGATAAACCGTTCTTCTTCTCAGAAAACCGCAGATCACAAGTATCGGGAAGGATTTGTGGCGCTGTTGCCGGGGAATAACGTCACCAACTATCAAGTAACTCCACACAAATTTGCATTCACTTGTTCTCCTTTTTATTTGCTGGTATATTTAGTTTATCTCATAAAAATAAAAATACAAACATGTTTACCTTTGCTTGTCTTGCTTGTTATTTTGCTTGCTCGGTCACAATGTAACAAGATACTACTAAGTTGTGTGACTTCTCAAATATTAATAACAATTATTTTATTAGTACTCCTATAGCACCCGCCGCTAGTGTGTAGGCTTTCGATATTAATGTTGCACTGTTGAATCTTGTCATGAAAGAGCAATTTTTGAGAAATCCTAATGAGGATCCCGCTTCACATCTCAATACCTATGTTGAACTTTGTAACATGCAATAGAAAAAAGGATATGGGTAATGATATTGTGAAATTAAAATTGTTTCCTTTTCACTAGGAAATAAAGCTAAAGCTTGGTTTTCATTTTTACCACGTAATAGTATTGGAACATGGGATAAATGTAAAGATGTTTCTATTGCCAAGTATTTTCCTCCTGCTAAGATCATCTCCCCTAGTAATTAAATAATGAATTGTAAACAACATGATCAAGAACATGTTGCACAAGCATGGGAGAGAATGAAATTGATGATAAGGAATTGCCCCACTCATGGTTTAAACTTATAAAATGATTATCCAAAATTTCTATGATTGACTAAACTTTGTGTCTAGAAATATTCTAGATTCAGCTGCAGGTGGTACCTTTATGGATGTGACCTTGGGAGAAGCCACAAAACTTCTGGACAACATCATGGCCAATTATTCTCAATGGCACACCGAGAGAGCTCCAACCGGTAAGAAGGTAAATTCTGTTGAGGAAAACGCTGCTTTGAGTGAATAAGTGGATGCTCTTATGAAATTGGTTGCTAATAAAAATACTCATGTTGATCCCAATGATATGCCCTTGTCTACCTTGATTGAGAAAAATAATGATGCTATTGGTGTGAACTTTGTCTCGCAAAATAATTTCAACAACAATGCTTATAGGGGTAATTTCAATGCTAGGCCATATCCCCGTAATGTTCCTAATTGTTATGCCAATTCTTATGGTAATTCTTCTGCAAATTATAATAGGATACCCTCTAATCTTGAGAACACAATTAAGGAATTCATTAATTCTCAAAAGGTTTTCAATACCATGGTAGAAGAAAAATTGTTTATTGTTGATACTTTGGCTAAAAACATGGATAGAATTGCTCTTGATGTAGAAATTCTTAAAAAAGCCTTGCCTTCTATGCATGATTTTAATGAGACTATTAAATCTATCCAAGTTTCCATTAATGAAAGTAAGGATAGGACCGCTAAGTTGAAATCTAAGCGGGAATTCCTAGAAAAATCTCTTCCACCCGGTTTTTACCGAAATCATGATGAAGATCTTAAAATGATTGGTACTTATCCTATTGAATCTTTGCTTACTTCTCTGAATATTAATGATAAAGGGACTGGAGATGAGTCAACTCTAGTTAAGAAGCATCCCTTTTGCTTGGAGGGTGATGATTTTAACGCTAAAACTGAAAGAAGTGGGTTTGGAGAGGTCAAAATTTTAACTAGTGATGTGCCCACTATTTTGCATTACAAGGACTTTAATTGTGATAATTTATCTTTAGTAGAATGTATTTCCTTGCTGCAATCCATTATTACCTCACCCAATGCTTATGAACGAAACAAAGCTTTTCTCAACATATAGTAGAAGCTATGGTAAAAGCTTATGATGAGAAACTTGAGCTTGAAGTTTCTATTCCTAGAGAGTTGCATGATGAGTGGCAACCTACTATCAAAATTAAGATAAATAAGTATGAATGAATGCTTTTTGTGACCTTGCTGCCAGTGTTTCAACTATACCCAAATCTTTATGTGATGTGCTTGGTCTCACTAATATTGAAGAATGTTCCCTAAACTTGCATCTTGGAGATTCTACCATTAAGAAATCCTTGGGTAGAATAAATGATGTGCTGATAATTGCAAATAAAAATAATGTGCATGTAGATTTCATTGTGCAGGAAACATAAGGTTCCAATTTCCATTAAATAAAGGAATGGAACGCTCCCCTAGAAAGATAATTAGACCACCTTAATCATTAGATCCACTTATGGGTGAAGTGTCAAAGATGAAAACACTTGAAAATCTGCAATATGCCTAGCTAGGGGCGTAAAACACTATCGCTTGTTGGGAGGCAACCCAATAGTTATCTTTATTTTTGTTTTTTTACTTTGTGTTTGTTTGTGTTAACATGATTATTTCCTCTCTAATGATTGTGTTTTTATGTTGTAGTTAGTGTTTGTGCCAAGTAAATCCTTGGGAATGATTTGTATTATGAGTATAATTGATACGGTGCAAAAATAGAAACTTTGACGTCCACTGAAGAATTTCTCTTATTTTACTAAAACATCTTTTTAAGCTAATTTATTACACAATATTGATATACAAATTCCTCGGGTCTTACTATTTTTTCAGAATTTTTGGAGTTACATAAGTATAGGTTCATTACATATTACTACAAACTTTTCTATTTCAGTCAAATTCTGTTTTTTTTCTTGCATAGTTTGCTTGTTTTGATAATGCTATGAATTTTATCGGGGGGTATAAGCCATGGAGAAGTTAGAATCCAATACCTTGTGCTAAAATAAAATAAGAATCAACTTATAACAATACCTGAAAGTATTTGATATGTTGCTTATACTAACGGATCTCACGAAGTTTTGTTGAGTTTTTCGTGATTGAAGTTTTCAAGTTTTGGGTATTATCCCGATGGACAAAGGAATGAGGAGCAGCAAAAGCCTAAGCTTGGGGATTCCTAAGGAACCCCGAGGTAATATTCTAGGAATACTCAAGCGTCTAAGCTTGAGGATGCACCGGAAGGCATCCCCTCTTTAGTCTCAATCCATCGGTATGTCACTTGGAGCTACATTTTTATTCATCACATGATATGAGTTTTGCTTGGAGCATAATTTGATTTTGTTTGCTTTTATTTTATGTTTCACACAATCATTCTTTGTTGTACACACCTATTTGAGAGAAATACACCCTCATCATAATTTATTAGAATACTCTATGTGCTTCACTTATATCTTTTGAGCGTAGCAGTTGCTCTATTACTTCACTTATATATTTTTGAGCACAATGGCGTGTAGATTTTATAGAAATATTATGCTCTTGTTCTTCACCTATATTTGTTTTAGAGTTAAATAAATAGTGGCGTTAATTTGCATGGGCCATAATACTAGATCAAAAGTAATGGGTGTTCAATGAGTGATAATTAGAACCATCATGTAGCACATATAGAGAAATTATGGGTTAATGATATTGATGTGGTGATATGAAAAAGGTGTGAGTGCATCACTATTAATTCAGAGAGGTGTCAATATTAAGAGATGTTAAACTTCTTGTTCATCTAAATATTAAAAGGGCATGGTGATGATATGTGAGCATTTCTATTCCTCATTGAAATCCTAGTGTTGTTTTGAGTCGGAGTCTCGCCATGGTTAATTCCTACCAACCCTCTCCCTCGTGGCATGCAAGTAGTACTTTGATTTGTGATAAAACTAATAAAATTTTGCAATAAGTGCATGAGTTCTTCATGACTAATGTGACACCATGGACATACACAATCGCAACTCCTCATATTTGCTAGCCTCTTCGGTACCGTGCATCACCCGTTCTTACCTCGAGGATCGGTGCAACTTTCGCTGGTGCATCCAAACCCTGTGACATGACACACTCTATTGCACATAAGCCTTCTTATATCCTCCTCAAAACAGCCACCATACCTACCTATCATGGCATTTCCATAGCCATTTCGAGATATATTGCCACGCAAATTCCATCGTCACTTCATATGACTAGTTCATTCATCATCATAATGCTTTGCATGATCATATAGAGATGACATAGTATTTGTAGCAAAGCCACATTTCATCATATTTTTATACATGTTATGCTAGATCTTTGCACATCCTGGTACACTGTCAGAGGCATTCACACGGACTCATATCGTCCTACCAGTGTTCATATTGACTTGTAAGTAAATAAAAGGATGATGATCATCATTATTAGAGCATTGTCCCACTTAGGAAATAAAAATGGGAGAAAAAGAGAGAAGGTACTTTGCTACTATCCTTTACCACACTTGTGTCTCAAAGTGGCACCTTGTTCCTCATATAGAGAGTCTCATGTTATATCATTCATATGCTAGTGGGAGTCACTTTTTCATAAACTTGGCTTGTATATTCTGATGACAGGCTTCCTCAAATGCTCGAGGTCTTCATGAGCAAGCAAGTTGGATGCACACCCCACTTAGCTTCAGAGATCTTTCATACACTTATAGCTCTAGTGCATCATTTGCATGGCAATCCCTACTCCTTGCATCGATATCCATCGACAGGAATCTCATAGCCCGTTGGTACGTCTAGTTGATGTGAGACTATCTTCTCCATTTTTTACCCCACTACTAGGGAAAACCCTACTAGTAGCGCGCGGTATTTAGCTACCAATAGCGCCCGCAGGCGCACTACTGCTATGATGCTATAGCTAATTTTTAGCAATAGCGCGCTTCATGACCAACACTACTCGTGAAGTCACATATCAGTAGCGCTGCGAACCACCATGTGCTACTGATATGTGTCTTTACCAGTAGCGTTGTTTTTTAACCCGTGCCACTACTAATCCCGCAAATTTATTTTTTTGCATTTTCACATGGTTATACATATTAATATACAACAACAACAATAATTTTTCAAAAAACAACATTTAGATAAAAGTGGATGGGTGCAAGTGATCAAGTTCGGTTAGAGAGAAAATATGATGTTACAAATTGCAACATAATATTTTCCTCTAATTCAACTTGGTCACTTGCATCCATCCACTTTAATCTAGTTTTTGTCATATAACTTATCATCATCTTAATCATCTAACAAGTCATCATCGTCTTAATCATATAAGCACTCATCATCCTCTTAATCATATAAGCACTTATCATCCTCTTAATCATCTAGCAACTCATTATCATCTTAATCATACCAAGTTAAAATGTCATAAAACATAAAAACATCCTAATAATCATAAACTAAAAAAGGTCATCTCCCTTGGTTAGCACATATTATTCTCTCCTAGTTAGAACCTACTACCCTCTACTGGGTAAAATAGCATAAAAAGGGTAAGTTCCACTCTCTCCATTGTGAAGAATAGAGATCCACCTATCTCCGACATGTGGCATGTGCAAATCGTTCACGTCTCCGCCAAGTAGTTGTCGACGGCTTTTCACTAAATTGTTAAATCCTTTAAGTTTCAGGCTCCCATCTCTTCTAGAAAGCGAATATGCATTGCGGAAACATATAGGCCACGTGGCCATAAGATCATAACATTCAAATGATGACCTTCTATAGTCATCAGACCAGGCACAACCTCTGGCGGGAATTTCTGTTGAAGAACATAATAATAACATAGTTAGCAATATAGTTTTGCTTAAAAAATTATGCATGCAAAAGATGGACTAATTAATGACACAATAGTAAAAAACTAATCTTACCATGCTATCTACATGGAAATTATTAGGGTTCAACTCGTGCACTAGTGGCACGTATTCGGAATATTTTTTACCAATATCTTCATAATTGTTGTTATAATCATCAACATCATCAATAAATGAGATCACATGGGTTTTCTCCAACCAAGTTAGATCGGCGCCATGACTGTAGTAAGTCTAGTCTAATGTCTTTTGAGTTTTTTTAAGAAGATAAATAAATTGTAAATTAAAAGTAAACAAGTTAAGTAGGGACGAACACCAACTATTTTTAAGTAAACAATGCAAATCACTTA
Organism: Hordeum vulgare subsp. vulgare; assembly: GCF_904849725.1. Classification (NCBI taxonomy): domain Eukaryota; kingdom Viridiplantae; phylum Streptophyta; class Magnoliopsida; order Poales; family Poaceae; genus Hordeum; species Hordeum vulgare. Next base: position 563,266,154 of record NC_058520.1, read on the forward strand.
ACAAAATGGTTGTCAAACTCACACTGAGGTAAAATTGGAAGCATATCGACATCCACCCAAATGTCGATATTACCTTCAATATCATCTTTAGGACAAATATCGAAGGTTATTTCCATATCCTCCTAAAATCCATATGCATGTTGGAAATATGCCCTAGAGGCGATGATAAATAGTTATTACTATATTTCATGTTTAAAGATAACCGTTTATTATCCATGCTATAATTGTATTGAATGAAAATATAGATACATGTGTGGATACATAGACAAAACAATCTAGTTGGCTAGCCAGTTGATCAAGGATAGTCAAGGTTTTCTGACTATGTGCAAAGTGTTGTTGCTTGATAACTGGATCACATCATTAAGAGAATCATGTGATGGACTAGACCCAAACTATGAACGTAGCATATTGATCGTGTTATTTTATTGCTATTTTTTTCTGCGTGTCAAGTATTTATTCCTATGACCATGAGATCATATAACTCACTAGCACCGGAGGAATACCTTGTGTGCATAAACGTCACAACGTAACTGGGTGACTATAAAGGTGTTCTACAGGTATCTCCGAAGGTGTCCGTTGAGTTAGTATGGATCAAGACTGTGATTTGTCACTCCGTGTGACGGAGAGGTATCTCGGGACCCACTCGGTAATACAACATCAAACACAAGCCTTGCAAGCAATGTGACTAAGTGTAAGTCACATGATCTTGTATTATGGAATGAGTAAAGAGACTTGTCGGAACGAGATTGAAATAGGTATGTCGATACCGACGATCGAATCTCGAGCAAGTAACATACCGAAGGACAAAGGGAATGACATACGGGATTATATGAATCCTTGACACTGAGGTTTAACCGATAAGATCTTCGTAGAATATGTAGGATCCAATATGGGCATCCAGGTTCCGTTATTGGATATTGACCGAGGAGTGCCTCGGGGCATGTCTACATAGTTCTCGAACCCGCAGGGTCTACACACTTAAGGTTCGGTGATGTTTTGGTATAGTTGAATTATATGTGTGGTTACCAAATGTTGTTAGGAGTCCCGGATGAGATCACAGACGTCATGAGGGTTTCCGGAATGGTCCGGAAACGAAGATTGATATATAAGATGGTTTCATTTGGTTACCGGGAAGTTTTGGGCAATTCCGGCAGTGTACCGGGAGTGACGAATGGGTTCCGGGAGTTCACCGGGAGGGGCCCACCCACCCGGGAGTGAGCCCAAGGCCATGGGGTGGCGCCACAAATCCCTAGTGGGCTGGTGGAATCAGCCCAAGGGGCCCATGGCACCACATAAAGAAATACCAAAAGAAAAGAAAAGGAAAAAGGAAAAAGGGGAGGTGGGAAGGAAGGAGTGGACTCTTTCCCCCAAACCGAATTGGGGTGGAGTCCACCTCCTCCCCTAGCGTCGGCGCACCCTTGAGGGCTTGGCACTCAAGGCAAGCCCCTCCCCCTCCCTCCTATATATATTGGTCTTTTAGGGCTGATTTGAGACAACTTTTGCCACGTGCAACTCAACCCTAAACCACATAGTTCCACCTCTAGATCGGATTTCTGCGGAGCTCGGGCGGAGCCCTACGGGAGTAGATCATCACCACCACTGGAGCGCCATCATGCTGCTGGAGAACTCATCTACTTCTCTGTCTTTCTTGCTGGATCAAGAAGGCCGATATCATCGTCGAGTTGTACGTGTGCTGAACGTGGAGGTGTCGTCCGTTCGGCACTAGATCGGATTGGATCGCGGGATGGTTTGTGGGACGGTTCGTGGGGCGTATCGAGGGACGTGAAGACGTTCCACTACATCAACCGCGTTTCTTAAACGCTTCCTGTTGTGCAATCTACAAGGGTACGTAGATCCAAATCTCCTCTCGTAGATGGACATCACCATGGTAGGTCTTCGTGTGCGTAGGAAATATTTTGTTTCCCATGCAACGTTCCCCAGCAATGCCTTGCCTAGAGCTTCCCAAGTTGAGCAATCAAAATGCGAATGATTAATTGAATTGTATAGTGTAATCACAAATATGAAACCATGTTTAGTCCTTAGGTGAGCTCTCTTTGTCTCCATATTCTCCATTTCTTGGAAACCGAACTTCTGCAAGACATACAATCTTGCATTGCACGGGATGCACTAGCCGAATTGTAAAGAATAGAAATTACACATTGAAGTAAAGGAACACAAAAGTAAAGAAGAAAAAATAGTGGTCATCATTGCGTACCGTAAAAACATCAAATGTCTTGTCAAGCTTAATGGTGAAGAACATGCCGTTTCACAAGTGAGGCTGTGCTACTGCAACAAAAGACCTTCCAACGGCGCCAGAAACGTGCTACAGCACCAGGAATCCTTCTGCTACGGCTACGCCTTAAGGGACTTCCTAGGCAAATATGCAAAGGATTTCCCCCGTGGCCTTGGAGCCTTGCGTTGGTGTTCCCTCGAAGCGGAAAGGGTGATGTAGCGCAGCGGTGGTAAGTATTTCCCTCAGTTTTGAGAACCAAGGTATCGATCCAGCGAAGGAGTATCACAAGTGCCTGCACAAACACAAAGAACCTGCTCCCAACGCTATGAAGCGGTTGTCAATCCCTTATAGATTGTTTGCCAAGTGATAACTGAAAGCAACAAAGTAACAAAGCAAAGTAAAAGCGAAGGTGTAAACGATAGATGTGAATATACCCGGTGGGCGTAGTGTTTACTAGTGGCTTCTCTCATGAAAGCAAGTAGACGGTGGGTGAACAAATTACTGTGGAGCAATTGATAGAACCGCGCAAAGTCGTGACATCATTTATGGCAATGATTATATCTATAGGCATCACGTCCAAAACAAGTAGACCGATACTTTCTGCATCTACTACTATTACTCCACACGTCGACCGCTATCCAACATGCATCTAGTGTATTAGGTCCAAAAGAACAGAGTAACGCCTTAAGCAAGATGACATGATGTAGATGGACAATCTCATATCTACGACAGAGCCCACCTTGTTACCCTTGATGGAAACTACACAATGTGTGCCTTGCTGCCCCTACTGTCACTGGGAAAGGTCACCACACGGTAAGAACTCAAGACCAAGCACTTCTCCCATTGCAAGAATCATAGATCTAGTTGGCCAAACAAAACCCAAGACTCGGAGAGACTTACAAGGATATCAAATCATGCATATAAGAAATCAGCAAAGACTCAAATATATATCATAGATAATCTGATCACAAATCCACAATTCATCGGATCTCGACAAACACACCGCCAAAGAAGATTACATCGGATAGATCTCCATGAAGATCATGGAGAACTTTGTATTGAAGATCCAAGAGAGAGAAGAAGCGATCTAGCTACTAACTACTGACCCATAGGTCTGAAGTGAACTACTCACGAGTCATTGGAGGGACGATGATGATGATGAAGAAGCCCTCCAACTACAAAGTCCCCTCCGGCAGGGCACCGGGAAGGGTCTCCAGATGAGATCTCGCGGAAACGGAAGCTTGCGGCGGCGGAAAAGTATTTCCGTGGATCCCTTGATTTTTTTTCTGATTTTTAGGGAATATATAGGCGCAAGATCTAGGTCAGGGGGGCGCCAGGGAGGCCACAAGCCTGCCCACCGCCGCCCCCCCTGGGTGGCGGAGTGGGGGCTTCTGGGCTCCCTGTAGCCCTCCTGGCTTGGCCACAGGCCCCCTGATCTTCCTTCGTTTGGGAAAAAATAATTTTGGGGATTTTATTCCGTTTGGACTCCGTTCCAAAATCAGATCTGAAAAGAGCCAAAAACACAAAAAAACAGGAACTGGCACTTGGCACTGAATTAATAAGTTAGTACCAAAAATGATATAAAAGGTACATAAAACATCCAAAGATGACAAGATAACAGCATGAATCCATCAAAAATTATTGGTACGTTTGAGACTTATCAAGCATCCACAAGCTTAACTCCTGCTCGTCCTCGAGTAGGGAAGTGATAAAGAATGAATTTTTGATGCTTTCATGCTACCTAGCATAGATGTCCTTTGTAACTCCTCTTATGTGACGTGAATGTTCAGATCCATTAGATTCAAAACAATAGTTTGCTATTGACGTGGAAACAATAATAATTCAAGCAAACTAGCAAGGTAATCATGAACTTTCAAAATAACAAGGCCAAAAGAAAGTTATCCCTACAAAAGCATATAGTCTGGCTATGCTCTATCATCATTGCACAATGAATTTAAATCATGCACAACCACGGTATTGGCCAATTAATTGTTTCACACCTTTACTTTCTCAAACCTTTTCAACTCTCACGCAATACATGAGCGTGAGCCATGGTTTTAGCACTATAAGCGGTGTGGAGTGTGGTGGAGGTTGCAAGACAAAATAAGGAGAAGATGGTCACATTAACTAGGCATATCAATGAGATGTGGAGATGCTCATCAATAGATATCAATGTGAATGAGTAGGGATTGCCATACAAATGATGCACTAGAGCTAAGAGTATGTGAAAGCTCTTAAAGAAAACTAGTGGGTGTGCATCCAACTTGCTTGCTCACGAAGACCTAAGGCAATTTTGAGGAAGCCTATCATTGGAATATACAAGCCAAGTTATATAATGAGAATTTCCCACTAGCTATATGCTGGTGACAAAACGAGAGACTCTCAATCATGAAGATCATAGTGCTTAATATGCATAAGTGTGGAAAGGTGGTAGCATTGTCCCTTCTCTTTTTTCTCTCATTTTTTTGGTGGGCTCTTTGGCCTCTTTTTTTTGGTGGGTATCTTTGGCCTCTTTTATTTCCTCACATGGGACAATGCTCCATCAATGATGACCATCACACTTTCAACTCAAAACTTAGAGCAACGATGACTCTATATGGAATGCCTTCGGTAGTGTACCGTGACAATGATCTAGCATGGCATAGACATTAATGGAAACATCATGCTAGCTATCTTACGATCATGCAATGACAATGTAGACATGGTGGCACATGTCATGGTGGTAGTTGCATGGTAATATATCTCGGAATGACTTTGAAAAAGCCATAGTAGGTAGGTATGGTGGCTGTTTTGAGGGAGGCTAATGGTGGGTTTTGTGCACCGGCGAAAGTTGCACGACACTAAGAAGATAGTGATGGTGGAAGGTGAAAGTGCATCTAAACCATGGACTCAACATTAGTCATGAAGAACTCATATACTTGTTGCAAAAGTTTTATTAGTAATCGAAACAAAGCATTCAACGCATACTCCTAGGGGAAGGGTTGGTAGGTATAAACCATCGCGCGACCCCGACCGCCACACAAAGAATGACAATCAAAAGACTAATCATGCTCAGACTTCATCACATAGCAGTTCACCATACGTGCATGCTACGGGAATCACTAACTTAAACACAAGTATTTCTAGATCCACAACACCTTACTAGCATAACTTCAATATTACCAAAACCACAACTCAAAACTAATTGAGATGAATCAAACTTCTCTAACTATTCAATGCACATGAAGGTGGAAGTTTTCGTATTCCTTTGGATAACTACCCCTTTTGAGACTACTTTCAAAGCATAGATCAACTACCAAGCCACGCACCGCTGTGCTCTATAAGTGAAGCACATAGAGCAAAAGTATCTAGCTCAAAAGATATAAGTGAAGCACATGTGAGCTGAATTGTCTACCAAAAGATATAAGTGAAGCTCAACAAAATCACGGTGAGTGCATGTCTCTCTCTCTAGGTGTGCAGCAAGGATGATTGTGACACAAAAAAAATAAGAGACTCCTACGATACAAGACGCTCCAAGCAAAATCACATAACATGTGGTGAATAAAAATATAGCCCCAGGTAACATTACCGATGGATTGAAGACGAGAGAGGGGATGCCTTCCCAGGGCATCCCGAAGCTTAGGCTTTTACGACATCCTTGAATCTCTTGGGGTGCCTTGGGCATCCCCAAGCTTGAGCTCTTGCCACTCTTTATCTTTTTGTCCATAAGAACTTCACCCAAAACTTGAAAACTTCACAACACGAAACTTAAACAGAAACTCGCGATAACATTAGTATAAGAAAGCAAACCACCACTTCCTTAGGTACTGTAGCAAATTTAAATTCTACTTATGCTGATGTTGAGTTACTGTATTTTCAATCTTCCATGGCTAATACCCCCCGATACTATCCATAGTTTCATCAAAATAAGTAACCAACACAACAAAAACAGAATCTGTTAACAGCAGACCAGTCTGTAGCAATCTGTATATTTCGTATACTTCTGGTACTTCAAAAATTCTGAAAAATTACGACAGTCTGAATAATTTGCGTAGAAATCAGCAGCAAAAAGAATCAACTCAAAATCTCTTACATAAAAAAATGAAAATTCTTTTCGTGAGCAGAAAGTTTCTGTCTTTTCGAGCATGATCAAACAATCATCCCCAAGACTAATCATAATGTTTGCTTGGCACAAACGCAAAAAGAAACACAAAAAACACAATAATAACAGAATTATGAAAGTGTGGAAAACACAAAATAGAAAGAAAAAGGATAGATTCGTTGGGTTTCCTCCCAACAAGCGCTTTTGTTTAACGCCCTTAGCTAGGCAAAAGGTGATGGAATCACGTATAGTCATCTTTGGTGCTCAAACCATAAGTAGCCCTCACCATAGATTCATAAGGCAATCTTATTTTCTTTCTAGGAAAGTGTTCCATGCCCTTCTTTAAAGGATTGAAATCTAATATTCCCTTCCTTCATATCGATGATAGCACCAATAGTCCTTAGGAAAGGTCTACCAAGAATAATGGGACATTAAGGATTGCAATCTATGTCAAGTACAATGAAATCCACGGGTACATAGTTCTTATTTGCAACAATAGAACATCATCGATCCTTCCCATGGGTTTCTTGACAGTAGAATCCGCAAGATGCAAATTAAGAGAACACTCTTCAATATCATGAAAACCAAGAATATCACATGAAGACTTTGGAATCGCGGAAACACTAGCACCCAAATCACACAAAGCATTGCACTGATAGTTTTTTATCTTGATTTTGATAGTAGGTTCCTACTCATCATGAAGTTTTCTAGGTATAGAGACTTCTAATTCGAGCTTCTCTTGAAGAGATTTCATCATAGCATCTATGATATGCGCGGTAAAGGATTTGCTTTGGCTATAAGCATGTGGAGAGTTTGCAATGGATTGCATCAAAGAAATGCATTCAAACAAGGAGCTATTATCATAATTGAATTCCTTGAAATCCAAAGTGGGAGTTTCATTACTACCCAAAATTTTGATTTCTTCTACTCCACTCTCCACACCTTTATCATCAAGATAGGTGGACTCCGAATCATTGGGGCGTTTTTCAACCAAAGTGGATGTTGGAATTATGCCCTAGAGGCAATAATAAATGTATAGTTATTATTATAATTCCTGTATCAAGATAATAGTTTATTATCCATGCTATAATTGTATTGAATGAAGACTCATTTACATGTGTGGATACATAGACAAAACACCGTCCCTAGCATGCCTCTAGTTGGCTAGCCAGTTGATCAATGATAGTCAGTGTCTTCTGATTATGAACAAGGTGTTGTTGCTTGATAACTGGATCACGTCATTGGGAGAATCACGTGATGGACTAGACCCAAACTAATAGACGTAGCATGTTGATCGTGTCATTTTGTTGCTACTGTTTTCTGCGTGTCAAGTATTTATTCCTATGACCATGAGATCATATAACTCACTGACACCGGAGGAATGCTTTGTGTGTATCAAACGTCGCAACGTAACTGGGTGACTATAAAGATGCTCTACAGGTATCTCCGAAGGTGTTAGTTGAGTTAGTATGGATGAAGACTGGGATTTGTCACTCCGTGTGACGGAGAGGTATCTCGGGGCCCACTCGGTAATACAACATCACACACAAGCCTTGCAAGCAATGTAACTTAGTGTAAGTTGCGGGATCTTGTATTACAGAAGGAGTAAAGAGACTTGCCGGTAAACGGGATTGAAATAGGTATGCGGATACTGACGATCGAATCTCGGGCAAGTAACATACCGAAGGACAAAGGGAATGACGTACGGGATTATACGAATCCTTGGCACTGAGGTTCAAACGATAAGATCTTCGTAGAATATGTAGGATCCAATATGGGCATCCAGGTTCCGCTATTGGATATTGACCGAGGAGTCTCTCGGGTCATGTCTACATAGTTCTCGAACCCGCAGGGTCTGCACACTTAAGGTTCGACGTTGTTTTATGCGTATTTGAGTTATATGGTTGGTTACCGAATGTTGTTCGGAGTCCCGGATGAGATCACGGACGTCACGAGGGTTTCCGGAATGGTCCGGAAACGAAGATTGATATATAGGATGACCTCATTTGATTACCGGAAGGTTTTCGGAGTTACCGGGAATGTACCGGGAATGACGAATGGGTTCCGGGAGTTCACCGGGGGGGCAACCCACCCCGGGGAAGCCCATAGGCTTTGGGGAGACACACCAGCCCTTAGTGGGCTGGTGGGACAGCCCCAAGGGGGCCTATGCGCCAAGAAAAAGAAATCAAAGGAAAAGAAAAAAAAAGAGGGAGGAAGTGGGAAGGGAGGGGGACTCCTCCCACCAAACCAAGTCCAACTCGGTTTGGGGGGGGGGGAGTCCTCCCCCCCCTTGGCTCGGCCGACCCCTTGAGGGTCCCTTGGACCCCAAGGCAAGGTCCCCCTCCCTCCTCCTATATATATGGAGCTTTTAGGGCAGATTTGAGACGACTTTCTCACGGCTGCCCGACCACATACCTCCATAGTTTTTCCTCTAGATCACGTTTCCACGGAGCTCGGGCGGAGCCCTACTGAGACAAGATCACCACCAACCTCCGGAGCGCCGTCACGCTGCCGGAGAACTCTTCTACTTCTCCGTCTCTCTTGCTGGATCAAGAAGGCCGAGATCATCGTCGAGCTGTACGTGTGCTGAACGCGGAGGTGCCGTCCGTTCGGCACTAGATCGTGGGACTGATCGCGGGATTGTTCGCAGGGCGGATCGAGGGACGTGAGGACGTTCCACTACATCAACCGCGTTCTCTAATGCTTCTGCTGTACAATCTACAAGGGTACGTAGATCACTCATCCCCTCTCGTAGATGGACATCACCATGATAGGTCTTCGTGCGCGTAGGAAAATTTTTGTTTCCCATGCGACGTTCCCCAACAGTGGATTCATATCCAACCCCTTCATCAATAGGTTTGACACATGAAAACAAAGATTTAAGAGGAGACACACCAAGCACTTTAAGATCTTCGTGATTTGCATCACTAGAACGCACCCTTTTAAACCATTCATGTCTAGCGCGAATTTGGGCGGTTCTTTCTTTGCTGTCATTCATGGAGACGCGCATAGCTTTCAAAGTTTCATACAAGTTGACCTTGGGAGGAGCGCATCTAACTTTCAAAGAATCAATATCACAAGACATCATATCAACGCTCTTAGCCAAATCGTCTATTTTGAGTAGTTTTTCCTCTATGGACGCATTGAAAATCTTTTGAGAGTTGATGAACTCTTTGATATTACTCTCTAAATCAGAGGGTAATTTGTTGTGATTTCCATAAGTGTTGTTGTAAGAATTGCCATAATTGTTAGAGGAGTTACTAGGAAAAGGCCTAGGAACATAGTTTCCTCTAAAAGCATTGTTGTTGCCAAAATTGTTCTTACCAACAAAATTCAGGCCAAACTAGCGTTGCTACTCTCAATCAAGGAAGATAGTGGCATGTCATTAGGATCTACGGTAGCGTTTCTACTAGCAACCAAATTCATCAACTCGTCCATCTTAGCACTAAGCGAGTTAATTTCTTCTATAGCGTGTACCTTTTTGCTAGCAAGTGACCTTTCAGTGTGCCACTGAGAGTAGTTGGTCATGATATTGTCTAGGAGTTTGGTAGCGTCTCCTAACATGATTTCCATGAACGTTCCACCTGAGGCGGCGTCCAAGATATTGCGGGAAGCGAAATTCAAGCCAGCGTAAAAGATTTGTATAATCATCCACAAACTCAAGCCATGAGCGGGACAATTTCTAATCATAAGCTTCATCCTCTCCCAAGATTGTGCAACGTGTTCATGATCAAGTTGCTTGAAATTCATGATATCGTTACGTAAGGAGATGATCTTAGCCGACGGAAAATACTTGGATATCTAAGCATCTTTGCACTTATCCCAAGAATCGATACTATTTTTAGGCAAAGAAGAAAACCAAGTATGCGCGATCTCGCAACGAGAAAGGAAAAAGGCATCAACTTAATCACGTCATTATCCACATCTCTTTTCTTTTGCATATCGCAAAGCTCAATGAAGGTATTGAGATGGGATGCGACATCTTCACTAGGAAGGCCAGAGAATTACTCTTTCATAACAAGATTCAGCAATGTTGCGTTGATTTCATACGATTCCGCACTAGTGGCGGGAGCAATCGGTGTACTAATAAAATCGTTATTATTAGTGCTCGAGAAGTCACAAAGTTTGGTGTTTTCAGCCATGATGACTTCAACAAACAAACAAGCAAACAAGAAAGCAAGAAAACCGGCAAAGGAAAACGGTAAAAAGGCAAAAGGCAAAAGAAAACGGCAAAGGAGAGAGGCAAATGAAAACGGTGAATGTGAAGTGGGGGAGAGGAAAACGAGAGGCAACTGGCAAAAAAGTAAATGCAAGAGATGAGTTTGTGAGACCTACTTGGATAGATCTCTCCTTCCGCGACAACGGCGCCAGAAATACTTCTGCTCCTGCAACAAAAGACCTTCCAACGACGCCAGAAATGTGCTACGGCACCAGGAATCCTTCTGCTACGGCTACGCCTTAAGGGACTTCCTAGGAAAATATGCAAAGGATTTCCCCCATTGCCTTGGAGCCTTGCGTTGGTGTTCCCTCGAAGCGTAAAGGGTGATGTAGCGCAGCGGTGGTAAGTATTTCCCTCAGTTTTGAGAACCAAGGTATCAATCCAGTGAAGGAGTATCACAAGTGCCTGCACAAACACAAAGAACCTGCTCCCAACGCTATGAAGGGGTTGTCAATCCCTTATCGATTGTTTGCCAAGTGAGAACTGAAAGCAACAAAGTAACAAAGCAAAGTAAAAGCGAAGGTGTAATCGATAGATGTGAATAGACCCGGGGGCCGTAGTGTTTACTAGTGGCTTCTCTCATGAAAGCAAGTAGACGGTGGGTCAACAAATTACTGTCGAGCAATTGATAGAACCGCGCAAAGTCGTGACGTCATCTATGGCAATGATTATATCTATACGCATCACGTCCAAAACAAGTAGACCGATACTTTCTGCATCTACTACTATTACTCCACACGTCGACCGCTATCCAGCATGCATCTAGTGTATTAAGTCCAAAAGAACAGAGTAACGCCTTAAGGAAGATGACATGATGTAGATGGACAATCGCATATCTACAACTGAGCCCACCTTGTTACTGTAAGTGCATCTAGTGACCCTTAGTGATTTTGGTGGTTTGAAGACTTATAGGTTAAGTATCTAATGTGTTTATAAGTGTACACAGGATCTATAAGTCATTGAGGAGTTTGAGATATTTGAAGAATATCGACCCCTAAAAATATATGTCTTCAGTTGAAGAAATTGGTCTGAAGCTGAAGAAATGAATCACGAGGAATCTGCGATGAAATTGATACTCCTCATGAAGATATTGATATCGAGAAGATCGGTGGTTCCTGAAGAAAATCATTTTGAAGAAATTGAAGCGTGAAGATTTATGCTTTCTGTTTTTACTTTCTTCGCATTTGATGAATAGGAACACCGTACTGTTAAAGGGGTCAAAGTAACGCTATGGAATGAATTTCCTCATGATGCTCAACCCAAGCCAAATCCTACCAAAAGCCTCAAAGTGAGGAATATGAGTGACATGAGGACTCTCACAGTTGAGGGTCCCGACCGTTTCGATAGCCACGCCAAGTCACTGGTCTTATCCACTCCAACGGTCATATTATTTAAGGGCATTAGTGTCAAATCATGTCGGGATGCTCCCAGCCTATAAATAGCCGCCCCCCACAACCACTAGCAGGTTGGCTGCTCCGTTAGAAACTGACACTTGTCATAAGAGCAACCCAAATTCCTCAGAGCCTTCGAGAGTAAATCATCAGTGAGGAAATACACCCACCGAAACCACAAACCAAACCTAGTGATTGAGCATCACTGAAGAAGTTGTTCCTGTGTGGGACTGAAGCCTTTTACCTTTGAGGACTGTGCATCCTCCAGACGGTTAGGCGTCATGGTCTAGAGCAATCCAGCAGTCAATTGTGGATCGCTGGGTGACCGAGTTTGTGAGGGTTTGGAAGTCTGCCCTGAAGACTTACCACGAGTGTTGGGCGAGGACTGTGTGTCCTTAGCTCAAGGATAATACGGTAGGGACTGTGTGTCCCGGGACTGGGTGTCCTTTGGTTTCAATACCAAGCCGCTCCAAACCAGATGTACAACTGTCACAGCAGTTGGAACTGGGTCATCAACAACAGTATTCACCAAGAATCGGGTTCTAATTCCTCAACTCTTTACATTCTCTATATTGTGTGTTGATGACATTCACTGTGACTGTTTGAAGAATTTGCTGAAGACTTTCTCTGAATTTCCTCAACTCCAAATTCTTCACTTGAGTTAATCATCATCTGTATTCTGCGTGCCTGCTTACTGTGCAATCTGTTTTCGTAATCTTCACTCTGTAATACTGCTCTTGTGTAGTTTGCACGACTGATCCTTAACTGTTTCCGCTGTAAGTTAGTCATCAGTGAGGAATTTCCTCAAAAGGAATTTCCTCAGTGATGAAATTCTAAAATCTCCTATTCACCCCCCTCTAGTCGATATAACGCACTTTCAATTGGTATCAGAGCAAGGTACTCCCTTGTTCTGTGTGATTTTGGTTTAACCACCTGGAGTTTTAGTTATGTCGACTGCAGGAATGTTTAGGTGAGTGCAACATGTCCTACCTACGAGGGAAAGAACTTTCCCTTCTGGAAGAACAAAATGCAAATGCATCTACAAGCTATAGACAATGATCTCTGGTATATTGTGGAAAATGGTGTCCCCATCATTTCTGCTAGTGTCACTGTAGCTGATGTGAAGAAATTCAAGCAACTCGATTCTCAAGCGAAGAACATCATGTGTGGTCATCTGAGCCCTGGCCAGTTTGGAAGAGTAAGTGCCTTAGGCTGTGCAACACTGATCTGGGAGAGACTGTGCAAGGTAAATGAAGGAGTATCAACCCAACGTGACTCTCGTGTTGATATTCTTCGCAATCTCTTCAATCGCTTCAAGAGACATGACAATGAAAGCTGCCAAGACACCTTTGATCGCCTCACTGACATATCAAATGAACTGCAAGCACTGGGAGCTCGAGACATCACTGATCACGAAGTTGTGAAGAAACTGCTGAGATCCCTAGATTCTTCATTCAACACTCTAGTTCTGATGATTCACGAAAGACCAGACTACAAGATGCTAGATCCAGCTGATATCCTCGAAAGGCTGAATACTCATGAATTCCAGCTAGAAGAAAAGAGAGATCTATATGGACAAAGCTATTCCAGACCACGTGCACTGAAGGCAAGAGCAATTTCCTCATCTGAAGAAGAAGACACAGATGACAGCAGTTGTGACCCTGAAGAATTTGGTCAGGAACTTGCAATGCTTGTGAGGAAATTCCAGAGATTTACACGACGAGGCCAGTTCAGTAAATCATCAAGAAGAGACATCAGGAAATCAGAATCTGCATCTGAGGACTACAAGAAACGGACCTCACACAAGTGCAAGAAATCAGGTCATTACATTGTTGATTGTCCTCGCTGGGGAAAGGAATCAAAGAAGAAGAAATACAAGGATGACAGTTCTGATGACTCAAGGAAGAAGAAGAAATCTTCAAAATCCTCATCTTCAGAGTCCTCCTCACACAAGAAGACTAGCTTCAGAAAGGCTCGGGCACTTATTGGCAAGGAAATGGATTCCGAGGCAGAATCTGAGGAATGTGATGAAGAAGAAGGCTCTGGAGAAGACTCAGAATCCGGACAAGCTAGTCTTGCACTAGCAACAAATTTCGTCAGCAAGTCAATCTTCAATCTTGATGAAAATGAGTGCACCATCCATACTCATGACAATGCTGATGACTTCGCTCCAACCTATTGCTTCATGGCAAAAGGTTCAAAGGTATCAAATAATACCTCCTCCTCTGATTCAAGTGACTGTGAACATGATGATTACAAAAAACCTAGTTACAGTAAACTTGCCATCATTGCCACTAAACAACAAACTGCTCTGGAAAAGCTTCAAAAACTGCTAGACAAAAGTGATGATCTCTTGAATGATGAAATGAATCTTAATCAAATCCTCGCTGATGACATGAAAAATCTTCAGTCTAGATTTGATAATCTTCAGGATAGTCATGATACACTCCTCACTGATCATGAGAAGCTTTCCTACGAATTCCTTCAAAGAAAGCTTGATCTTGAGAAGCTGAGGATGTCTCATGATGATCTTCGTAAGGAAAATGATTCATTACTAGCTCAACAGATTAGCGCTAGTCAAGTTGAATTTACTCCTCCATGTCTTAAATGCATTGAACGTGAAACTGCTAATTCCTCACCAGAAACATCAAATGCTACAAATTCTTCAACTGCACCTGCTGTGTCTATTTCCTCACTTGAGGAAAACACAAATGTTATTGATGAAAATGCAGGGTTGAAGGAATTGTACGTGACAGGCATGTACAAAATCCTCAAAGGACACCAAACCCTTTGTGATGTGCTTAAAACGCAGATCTTGAACAGGAACCCGAGGAAAGAAGGAATTGCCTTTGAGAGGAAATTGAATGCTGATGGATCTTATTGGAAACCTGAGTAGTATCCCAAAACCTCATGGGTTGCTGCTACTGGGCCTCCTTTTGATCCATCTAATCTAACTGGCTTTTCATGTGAATTATCCTATTCCTCGGATGAGTCATTCGATTCCAACTATAAACTGTTCAAAAATCAATCTGGTGAAGTATTTGCTCGATATGTTGGAACTAACTGCAGGAATGGCCCTCCTCTGAGGAAAATCTGGGTTCCCAAAAGTTGTCTTGAAAATCTTCAAGTGAATGTCCTCATGACACCACCTCTGAAGAATTTGAACCCCAGATCCAATTCCTCAGGAGGACCAAAGTCTTCAAGAGGATCAAAATCCTCAACTGGTCAAAACTATGCTCGTACCCGTGCTTATGCGTCTAACATGCAGGGAAACTACAATGAATATGATTATGAGCGCTACTCCTCAAATCAATATGTTCATAAATCCTCAAACCAGTTCTCTGCATACTCATATGAGTACTTTAACCCCCTTACTGTTAAGAGAGGTGCATTAGCTTCAATGCCACCTTTCTCATATGGTGCTCGCAGGATGATGAACGCTTTGCCACCTCTTCAGATGTGGGTGGTGAAGAAATCAAACTAATCACTCCTGCAGGTCAGGTCTCCAGATGAAAATCATCATTTGAAGAATTTGCTCGAGACCTGAGGAAATGCTTGATAGGACGCAAGCTAATGATTGATGAAATAGAAATATTTCACACGTCCTTACATTTCTGTAATGATGAAATCACTGAACTGATGAAATTAGTATCATATTCTTCAAATCTGAAGCATATGAGATGGTAAGCTGTACTAATTCATCTGCAGGATGACAAACCCAAAAATACTGAGTGGGTTCTCGATAGTGGCTGCACACATCACATGACTGGTGATAAAAGCCTACTGATGAATATGCCACTAACTCCATCACCTCTGAAGCAAATCACATATGCTGATAAAGGTAAAAGCAAGGTATTGGGACTTGGCAAAGTAGCTATTTCCAAGGATAGGCATATGGACAAAGTGATGCTTGTTGAATCTCTTGGTTTTAACCTCATGTCAGTCTCGATGTTTTGTGATCTTGATATGATTGTTATCTTTGGTAGATATAGATGTGTAGTCATCATGGAATCTGACAGATCCAAAGTCTTCGAAGGTGTAAGAAGAGGGGATTTGTACATTGTTGACTTCTCTACAGGTCCTCAACCAGCCACTTGCTTACTAGCAAAAACCTCAGAAGGATGGTTGTGGCACCGAAGACTGGGTCATGCAGGCATGAGGAATTTGCACACACTTGCAAAGAAGAAGCATGTCATTGGCATCGAATCAGTCAAATTCCTCAAGGATCATCTCTGCGGTGCTTGTGAATCTGGGAAAATGACCAGATCCAAGCATCCCTCCAAAACCATCATGACCACTACACGTCCATTTGAATTGCTTCATATGGATTTATTTGGACCTACACACTATGCAACACTAACCAATGTAGCATCTCTATATGGCTTTGTCATAGTTGATGATTATTCCAGATACACTTGGGTGCATATTATAGTGTATAAAACTGAAGTGCAGGAAATCTTCAAACGGTTTTCTTCAAGGGCCTCGACGAACTTCGGCATCAAGATCAAACATATCAGGAGTGATAATGGAACCGAGTTCAAAAACACTGGTCTTGATGATTATCTTGATGAACTTGGTATTACTCACGAATTGTCTGCTCCTTATACTCCTCAGCAGAATGGTGTCGTCGATAGAAAGAACAGGACTCTGGTTGAAATGGCAAGAACAATGCTTGAAGAATATCAGACTCCTCGTCGCTTCTGGCCTGAAGCAATCAATACTGCATGACATATCATCAACAGGGTATATCTTCACAAATTCCTCAAGAAAACCTCATATGAACTCCTCAGTGACAAGAAACCCAATGTAAGTTATTTCAAAGTCTTCGGTGCAAAATGCTGGATTAGAGATCCTCATCATAGCTCAAAATTTGCACCTAAGGCACATGAAGGTCTTATGCTCGGCTATGGAAAGGACTCGCACACCTACAGAGTCTTCAACAACTATCACAACAAAGTTGTTGAGACTGTAGATGTGCGGTTCGATGAAACTAATGGCTCGCAAAGAGAGCAATTGCCTTCTGATCCAGATAAGCTGTCTCCTGAGGAAGCAACAAAACTTAAGCCTACTGAAGACATTTTCCGCACTGAGGAAATTGGTGAAGAAATGATCCCCATCACTGATGAAAATCAAGAAGATGCTCCTGGGGAAATTGCAACAGCACCACTCCCTCAGCCCAGACAAAATCCTCAACCAGCTCATCCGAGGATTGCAAATGAAGTAGAACTTGACAAAATCCTCAACGACATCAACGCGCCAGGTCCTCTCACTCGCTCAAAAGCTTCACACTTAGTTAACTTTTGTGGGCATTTTTCCTTTGTATCCATCACAGAACCCTCAAAAGTAGCTGAGGCTTTTCTGGAACCGGAGTGGATCCAAGCCATGCAAGACGAACTTCTTCAATTCAAGCTGAATGACGTATGGGAGCTCGTCAAACGACCAGATCCTCGCAAGCATAACATCATCGGCACCAAGTGGATTTTCCGAAACAAGCAAGACGAGGACGGTCAAGTGGTGAGGAACAAGGCACGACTTGTAGCCCAAGGCTACACCCAGGTTGAAGGAATAGATTTCGATGAAACTTTTGCACCTGTTGCTAGACTTGAAGCTATTCGAATTCTACTTGCTTATGCTAATCATCATAACATCACCTTATATCAAATGGATGTGAAAAGTGCATTCCTCAATGGTAAGCTTGAGGAAGAAGTATATGTTGCTCAGCCCCCAGGTTTTGAGGATCCAAAGAATCCAGACAAAGTCTTCAGACTCAAAAAGGCTATGTATGGCCTCAAGCAAGCCCCTCGGGCATGGTATGATACATTGAAGGAATTCCTCATGAAGAAAGGCTTCAAACCTGGTTCACTCGATCCAACTATTTTCACAAAATCTTATGATAATGAGCTGTTTGTATGTCAAATATATGTTGATGATATCATATTTGGATGTACTGGCAAAAGATACAGTGATGAATTTGCCTACATGATGAGTGAAGAATGTCAGATGTCCATGATGGGGGAGCTGAAATTCTTCTTAGGTCTTCAAATTCGTCAACAAAGCAATGGAATCTTCGTATCACAGGAGAAATACCTCAAGGATGTTCTGAGGAAATTCGACATGCACGAATGCAAAGGTGCCAAGACTCCGATGCCTACCAACGGCCACCTCGGCACTGATGAAAATGGTAAAGATTTCGATCAGCAGGTATATCGTTCTATGATTGGCTCTTTATTGTATTTATGTGCATCTAGGCTAGATATAATGCTTAGTGTTTGCATGTGTGCACGTTTTCAAGCAAAACCGAAGGAATCACACCATAAGGCTGTGAAACATATTCTTCGATACTTAGCTCACACACCAACACTAGGATTATGGTATCCCAAGGGCTCCAATCTTCATCTGGTAGGGTATTCTGATTCAGACTATGCTCGTGACCGTGTGGATCGTAAGTCAACATCTGGCACATGCCATTTCCTCGGAAGATCACTAGTTTGCTGGTCCTCAAAGAAGCAGAACTGTGTATCACTCTCCACTGCCGAAGCTGAGTACATTGCTGCTGGTTCTTGCTGTGTTCAATTACTATGGATGAAGCAAACCCTCAAGGACTACGGTATCAACATGAAGAATGTGCCTCTCTACTGTGACAATGAGAGTGCTATCAAGATTGCATATAATCCAGTACAGCACTCGAAGACCAAGCACATCCAGATTCGTCATCATTTTCTATGGGACCATGTCCTCAAGGGCAATATCCTCATCGACCATGTGAAGACTGATGATCAACTGGCTGATATCTTCACTAAGCCCTTGTCTAAGAAAAGGTTTTGCAATTTGCGGTGTGAGCTAAATATCTTAGAATCTTCAAATGTTTTGTAAAAACATGCACACATCCTAACACTTATGCAAAGTTGATGACTTAGATGTGCAACACATGATGAAACGATTTTCTTCAACCAATGAAGAAAGTCACTCTGAATGTGAAGAAATTAACGAAGAAATTGATTCTCAGGGCCCTACGACAATTGTACGCGGCGTCTGTAATCAACATTCTTATATGGTGGGTAACGCCACCGCCCAATGTGAAATTCCTCAAGTTGATTTTCTTCAAATGATCAATCTCCTCACAATGCATTTTTCTTCAAAACAGTTGTTCTTCATTGTGATGATCTATTACAAAATCTTCAAAAATACTTGATGACTTTCATTTGCCTAGGTAGACTGTGATTTCTAGTCCTCAACTGCATTCACTTATTGCTATTTCTTCAAGTTGATGTTTCTGCTAAGTGAATGTGATCGGACCCTACTTTCCCTCTATGCTATACTTATCCAGTCTATTCAATTCTTCATATGCGTTCTACTTGAAACTTTGTTCAAAATCCTCACTGCATCCTTGTCAGCTGATGATTTTGTAACAAAAATCCTCAAATCTTCAAAAATTGTTTTCTTCAAAGGAACAGTAACTGAACCCCCACTTCCCACGATCGGATAAACACGATCTCCACTATCTCCACCGCATCGTACGGGAGCTACACGTGTCCTGCTGAGACGTAGAGGCAAGGGCTATTCGGTCCGAAACTTTCGCGCCAAACAGTAACTTTCGGGCTATAAATAGGTCCTTATCCCCCTCGGTATCTTCTTCTTCGCCTCATTGCTCTTCTGCCATCACACTCTCCATCGATCCCTAGCGCCACCGTTGGTTGTCTAGTCGCCGACAAGGAAGAGCTTCACTGCCTCAACCTTTTCACCGCCAGGATCACGCCGGAGTCGGAACATCTACGCCCGCCGCCGCCGTAGACGTCCTCTGCTGCCAAGTTAGGGTGCATTGGACACTCGACCGAAGAGCCTCTCCAACACCACCTTTTGTGTTCTTCGTTCGCACCTTCCAGGGTAAATATATCCCATTTTTACAGCAGATTAGATCTGAAATTTTACCTCTCCCATGTGGAATCTATTTTTCCTCAAGATACGATGCTCACATGATTCCTCAAGCACTATCTATCACCACAATCATTGATGAACTAGCTAAGCATCTAAGATTTTCACGAGATTCCTCAATTGTGCGAATTTTCGGATCTGTACAACTCTCGAACCCAAGAACAGTATGCTTAGGCAAATTCCTCAACCACTGGTTATATTCCTCAAACTGTCAAACTTTTTCATTTTCTTCGAATCTGAGAACGCATATGACCTCTCCAAATTCCTCGCAACTATACTCTGTTCACATGTACACACATGTGAGCTGATGAATCTCTCGGTTCTCATCACATTAACTCATTTGCAGCGTTTCTGGAAGAAACTCTTCAAGGCTCATCAGAATCCTCAAGAGTTCAAAATCATCAGCAAATTCCTCGTCTGAAGAAAATGGAGGAAGAGAGGAAACAGAAGGGTGGAAAGAAACTGGAGCAGAACACAACTGCTGATATTCCTGATGACATATACTTAGACTATTGTACGCCTGATGAAGAACCTGAGACAATGGCCAAGAGAAAGATTAGGCTGCAGAAAATTGAACGCAGATGGGCAAAGGAGTGGAAGGAGTACAGGTTTGTGACTCCAAAATATGCGAAGAAATTCGCTTTGAAGCCTCCTGGCAGAAGGGCCCCACTTGAGGATCATCAAGAAGCACATCCCTCTAGCCTTATGACACTTGATGACTACCCAGATGAAAAAGAAAGGCATCTGGCCAAGCTCAAGAAGCAAGCTGAAACAGCAGTGAAGAAATTCAATGAATCCTCAGCTGCTGCCTCCGGTGCTGCTCATTCCTCAGCAGCAGAAACTTCAGGCTCAGAGATTCCTCAAAATAAGTCTGTGCCATCAAAGCCAAAGGCTCCAAAGCCTCAAGAGAAGTCTGCACAGGCTTCTATCACAAAACCCTCAGCTCCAAAACCCTCAGCTCCAAAACCCTCGATTCCAAAACCGTCAACACCAAAACCATCAGTGCCAAAACCCTCAGCACCCATCTCATCTACACCAAAGTCCTCAGCTCCACCTCCAAAGCCAGTACAGAAGAAAGTCGTGAAGCCTACGACAACCAGCTCCAGCTCCTCACTCCCAGCTATAACAAGCTCGGAGACAAAGTCTTCAACACCACTTGTGAAGACTTTGGCAACTACTGAACGTGCACCTCTGCTAAGCCCCAGCAAAATCATCGCAGTCCCATCTGCTTCAGAAGGAAGTGATGAGTATGATGATGAAACCCTGCAAGCCATCATCAGAAACAAGCAAGAACGGGTAGCACAAGCATCAGGCAGTGCTATTCCTCTGGCCATGGACCCCAAGGTCCTCCTCGACTTCATCAATGTATGGTATGAGGACCCAAACACACCCATTGATGATTTGAAACTTCCTCCTCGCATCAGTCACATGGTGGCCACCTTCATAAACGAAGCCAAGTGGAAGGAACAGAAGGCCAAGCAGGCAAAGATTGCAAAGGCCAAAAAGGAGAAATTCCTCAGGCAAAATCTCCTCAAGCTGACGCCTGAACTACTAGTTTCAACCCAGGCAGAGCTGCAAGTCTTGTCTGACAAGTGTGACAAACTGTTAGACCGCAAAGGCATCAAACGCAATTTCATCAAGCTAGCCACTAGTGCTGTTGATGACTACAACAAACGATACCCACCACCAACACCAACTCCTCAGCCCCTGGTTGAGCAGCCAGAAGATGCATCTCCTGATGAGGAGGAAATTCCTCAAGCTGAGGAACAACACCAAGAGCGCCGTGCTGATGAGCCGGCCATTGAAGAAATCATCACCGAGACCGCTCCTGATGAAACTGCAACCCCTGATGCAACTGCTCCTGATCCAGCTGCTTCACCAAAGCAGGCTGATGACTGTGTTCCAACTGGTTCTTCACTACCAGCTGAAGAATCTGTACAGAAAACACCTTCACCAAAAGCTTCAAAGGTGAAGAAGTTAATCCCGTCTGCATCAGACGCGAAAAAGACAAGAGCTGCTGAGAAGGAAGCGAAGAAGAGAAAAGCTTCCTCAGCAGAAGAAAAGATTGAGGCAAAACGCCTCAAGGAAACTGAAGAATCTGCCCCTCTGGACCCGGTGCCTCTAAATGTTGCACCTTCATATGAAATGGTCGTCATTGGTGACCAAACTACAAGGGCAGATGAGGAAATGAAGGATGCTGCCTCTGAGGAGCATACTGATGAGGAAATCCAGATTGATGACAGTCCTCAACCTCATATTCCTCAGACAAAGACTACTCAAGCTTCAGCTGCAGCAGCTGATGAATCTGCTTCTACAACAAAGCCAGCTGAAGAAGAACAAGCTGATGAAAATGCACAGTCTGAGCAGGCTCCTCACACTGAACAGGCTGATCAAACTCCTCAAGCTGAGAAGGAAGAAGAAATTCCTCAGCCCGAAGCTCAGCCAGAGCAAGAAATACCAGCTGATCAAATTCCTCAACCTGAGGAACCTGCTGAAGAAAATGTTCCCGCCCTTGACAATGAATTCATTGTGCTCAACCCAGAGACTGCCATGGTTGTTTCCCCTCCCATTCCTCAGCACAATATCAAGCTAGTTCAGCGTCAGCCATTCTCGAAGCGGCCAAAGTTTTAGAAAGAAAATTTCTTTGAGGAACGCATGTATTTCATCGGAGACAATCCCTATGACAAGCCTCAAATGAGGCATCTGAAGTTTTGGACTAGGACTCAGATGAACTACTATGCTTCTGTGCTCTGTGGACGCAACAAGATATTCCAGCACAGGCACATTCCTCATGATGAGCTTGAAGAAATTCCCTGCATGGAACCAGTCCTCAGTGTACTCCATGATGCAGGTTTGCTCCCTATGTGCTCAGACATATCAGATTGGAATAGTGAGCTTATTCTTCAGTTCTATGCAACTCTGCACATCTCGGGCAATGCTGATGACATCAACACTTGGGTGTTCGACTGGATGACCCAAAACACTCACTACAAGGCTCCAGCGTCTGAACTCCTCGGAGAACTGCCCGTACCAATTCCTTCAGACGGGGCAGTGAAGCTTTATGGTGAGCGTGAGCTGCCAAATGGAATGATGGAAGTCCTCATGAAGCCTTTGGCTACAGGCAAACCCTCAAGAACCACATTCCTCGTCCATGAGCTCAAGTACACACCCCGGTCTGTCTACCGCATTCTCTGCAGTGTGCTCGCGCCAATCAAAGGCCATGACGATGAAGAAGATGTCGTCGGCCTCATGAAGAATATCCTCTTCAACATCATTCACGGTATTCCTATGAATATCCATGATTTCTTCTTGAGGACTTTGGCTGACAATGCGATGTGCCCCTATGATCACAAAATTTATGCCCCATGGATCATGAGATTCCTCAGGACAAGGACAGGCATCAACTTCCACGCAGATTTCGAGAACCATGTTGGTTATATGCCTCCTATCCGGGTCAACAAGAAGACTTTCGAGCCCATTGAGGGAAAAGGAAAGTCTGTGATTGATGAAGGCAGCAGGCCGCTTGATGGTCAGTTTAAAGAACCACACGCTTATTCTTCATGGGACGACACTGAGACTCGTCCACCCAACCCTGTTCCTCCTCGCGTGCTCAACACCAGAGAGCTTCTCCTAAGTCTTCATCAGAAGGTCGATCACAACCACAAATGGGTCAAACGCCAGTTTGGTGCATTGTGAAAACCCTCAGTGAGACACAGAACTCTGTGAAACTTAATCATCACTATCTGCATGAGGTTTTCGATCGCACCTGGGCTACTCTTGCACATCTGAAGACCCAGACTGAGCTTGAAGAAATGAACTTTGAGCAAGACTTTGAGTGGTCGTGGCCTCCCAAGAAGAAGTTCAGGCCCGTTCCCGTGCCAGATCTTGAAGACAGCTCCTTCTCGTCATTCCGCACCGCCGAATCTGATGAGGAACAACTCGACACCGCAACAGGCCCAAGGAAGAAGACTACACCCAAGAAGCGTCAAGGATCTTCATCAACCGCCAAGAAATGAAATCTTCACGGGCGTTAGTCCTTAGTTTGTCCCTTTTTGTCACTTGATGACAAAGGGGGAGAAACTTGAGAGTTAGTCTTCAAACGGGATTTATTTTTGGGGCTTATGAACTATATTTAAGTTACAAACTCTTGGCTCTTCTGAAGTTTTTATGTAATGAGTTGTAACTTAAGTCCGATGGTACTCTGACGCTTTTTGAACGTTTTTCTTCGCATGCTTATTCCTCAAGTTTTTAATGCACGCATGCTGGAATTCGTCAGATACCATTTGCCATCATGCATCTTCATTTTCTTCAAATGATATGTTATATGAATGCATGACTTACAAGATTCAAGGGGAGATCTCCATGATATATATCATCAATGTGCATATGCTATAAAAGCAAAATCCTCAAGGTATGCACATCTTCAGGGGGAGTCTCTGTGAATCTTGTTTTCAAATTCCTCAATTAAGTATTTACACTTCATATTTTTTATCCCTGTTGAAGACTTAACCTAATTGTCATCAACCACCAAAAAGGGGGAGATTGTAAGTGCATCTAGTGCCCCTTAGTGATTTTGGTGGTTTGAAGACTTATAGGTTAAGTATCTAATGTGTTTATAAGTGTACACAGGATCTATAAGTCATTGAGGAGTTTGGGATATTTGAAGAATATCGACCCCTAAAAATATATGTCTTCAGTTGAAGAAATTGGTCTGAAGCTGAAGAAATGAATCACGAGGAATCTGCGATGAAATTGATACTCCTCATGAATATATTGTTGGAATTATGCCCTAGAGGCAATAATAAATGTATAGTTATTATTATAATTCCTGTATCAAGATAATAGTTTATTATCCATGCTATAATTGTATTGAATGAAGACTCATTTACATGTGTGGATACATAGACAAAACACCGTCCCTAGCATGCCTCTAGTTGGCTAGCTAGTTGATCGATGATAGTCAGTGTCTTCTGATTATGAACAAGGTGTTGTTGCTTGATAACTGGATCACGTCATTGGGAGAATCACGTGATGGACTAGACCCAAACTAATAGACGTAGCATGTTGATCGTGTCATTTTGTTGCTACTGTTTTCTGCGTGTCAAGTATTTATTCCTATGACCATGAGATCATATAACTCACTGACACCGGAGGAATGCTTTGTGTGTATCAAACGTCGCAACGTAACTGGGTGACTATAAAGATGCTCTACAGGTATCTCCGAAGGTGTTAGTTGAGTTAGTATGGATCAAGACTGGGATTTGTCACTCCGTGTGACGGAGAGGTATCTCGGGGCCCACTCGGTAATGCAACATCACACACAAGCCTTGCAAGCAATGTAACTTAGTGTAAGTTGCGGGATCTTGTATTACGGAACGAGTAAAGAGACTTGCTGGTAAACGAGATTGAAATAGGTATGCGGATACTGACGATCGAATCTCGCGCAAGTAACATACCGAAGGACAAAGGGAATGACATACGGGATTATACGAATCCTTGGCACTGAGGTTCAAACGATAAGATCTTCGTAGAATATGTAGGATCCAATATGGGCATCCAGGTCCCGCTATTGGATATTGACCGAGGAGTCTCTCGGGTCATGTCTACATAGTTCTCGAACCCGCAGGGTCTGCACACTTAAGGTTCGACGTTGTTTTATGCGTATTTGAGTTATATGGTTGGTTACCGAATGTTGTTCGGAGTCCCGGATGAGATCACGGACGTCACGAGGGTTTCCGGAATGGTCCGGAAACGAAAATTGATATATAGGATGACCTCATTTGATTATCGGAAGGTTTTCGGAGTTACCGGGAATGTACCGGGAATGATGAATGGGTTCCGGGAGTTCACCGGAGGGGGGCAACCCACTCCGGGGAAGCCCATAGGTATTTGGGGGGGTCACACCAGCCCTTTGTGGGCTGGTGGGACAGCCCACCAATCCCCTATGCGCCAAGATAGAAAAATCAAAGGGAAGAAGAAAAAAAAAAGGGAAGAAGTGGGAAGGGGGAAGGACTCCCTCCCACCAAACCAAGTAGGACTCGGTTTGGGGGGGGAGAGTCCTCCCCCCTGGCTCGGCCGACCCCTTGGGGATCCCTTGGACCCCAAGGCAAGGTCCCCCTCCCTCCTCCTATATATATGGGGCTTTTAGGGCAGATTTGAGACGACTTTCTCACGGCTGCCCGACCACATACCTCCATAGTTTTTCCTCTAGATCGCGTTTCTGCGGAGCTCGGGCGGAGCCCTGCTGAGACAAGATCATCACCAACCTCCGGAGCGCCGTCACGCTGCCGGAGAACTCTTCTACCTCTCCGTCTCTCTTGCTGGATCAAGAAGGCCGAGATCATCGTCGAGCTGTACGTGTGCTGAACGCGGAGGTGCCGTCCGTTCGGTACTAGATCGTGGGACTGATCGCGGGATTGTTCGCGGGGCGGATCGAGGGACGTGAGGACGTTCCACTACATCAACCGCGATCTCTAATCGCTTCTGCTGTACGATCTACAAGGGTACGTAGATCACTCATCCCCTCTCGTAGATGGACATCACCATGATAGGTCTTCGTGCGCGTAGGAAAATTTTTGTTTCCCATGCGACGTTCCCCAACAGTGGCATCATGAGCTAGGTTCATGCGTAGATGTCTTCTCGAGTAGAACACAAAAGGTTTTGTGGGCGTTGATGTGCGTTTTGCTGCCCTCCTTAGTCTTTTCTTGATTCCGCGGTATTGTTGGATTGAAGCGGCTTGGACCGACATTACTCGTACGCTTACGAGAGACTGGTTTCATCGTTACGAGTAACCCCCTTTGCTCAAAGATGACTGGCAAGTGACGGTTTCTCCAACTTTAGTTGAATCGGATTTGACCGAGGAGGTCCTTGGATGAGGTTAAATAGCAACTCATATATCTCCGTTGTGGTGTTTGCGTAAGTAAAATGCGATCCTACTAGATACCCTTGGTCACCACGTAAAACATGCAACAACAAAATTAGAGGACGTCTAACATGTTTTTGCAGGGTATGATTGTGATGTGATATGGCCAATGATGTGATGTGATATATTGGATGTATGAGATGATCATGTTGTAATAGAAATATCGACTTGCACGTCGATGGTACGGCAACCGGCAGGAGCCATAGGGTTGTCTTTATACTAACATATGTGCTTGCAGATGCGTTTACTATTTTGCTAGGATGTAGCTTTAGTAGTGATAGCATAAGTAGCACGACAACCCCGATGGCGACACATTGATGGAGATCATGATGATGGAGATCATGGTGTGGCGCCGGTGACAAGAAGATCGTGCCGGTGCTTTGGTGATGGAGATCAAGAAGCACGTGATAATGGCCATATCATGTCACTTATGAATTGCATGTGATGTTAATCCTTTTATGCACCTTATTTTGCTTAGAACGACGGTAGCATTATGAGGTGATCTCTCACTAAAATTTCAAGACGAAATTGTGTTCTCCCCGACTGTGCACCGTTGCTACAGTTCGTCGTTTCGAGACACCACGTGATGATCGGGTGTGATAGACTCAACGTTCACATACAACGGGTGCAAAACAGTTGCGCACGCGGAACACTCGGGTTAAGCTTGACGAGCCTAGCATGTGCAGACATGGCCTCGGAACACATGAGACCGAAAGGTCGATCATGAATCATATAGTTGATATGATTAGCATAGGGATGCTTACCACTGAAACTACTCTCGACTCACGTGATGATCGGACTTGGGATAGTGTAAGTGGATCATGAACCACTCAAATGACTAGAGAGATGTACTTTTTGAGTGGGAGTTTAGCATATAATTTGATTAAGTTGAACTCTAATTATCTTGAACATAGTCTAAGTCCACTTTGAATATATTTGTGTTGTAGATCATGGCTCACGCAAGTGTCATCCTCAATTTTAATACGTTCCTAGAGAAAGCTAAGTTGAAAGATGATGGAAGCAACTTTGTAGACTGGGCTCGTAATCTTAAGCTAATCTTACAAGCTGGAAAGAAGGATTATGTCCTTAATGCTGCGCTAGGAGATGAACCACCCGCTACGGCTGATCAGGATGTTAAGAACGCTTGGTTAGCGCGTAAGGAGGACTACTCAATAGTTCAATGTGCAGTCTTGTATGGCTTAGAACCGGGACTTCAACGTCGCTTTGAGCGTCATGGAGCATTTGAGATGTTCCAGGAGTTGAAGTTTATCTTTCAGAAGAACGCCCGGATCGAGAGGTATGAGACCTCCGATAAATTCTATGCTTGCAAGATGGAGGAAAACTCGTGTGTCAGTGAACATGTGCTCAAAATGTCTGGGTACTCAAACCGTCTAGCTGAACTGGGGATTGAACTCCCGCAAGAAGCTATCACTGACAGAATCCTCCAATCACTGCCGCCAAGCTATAAAGGCTTTGTGTTGAACTACAACATGCAAGGGATGAACAAGTCTCCCGGCGAGTTGTTTGCGATGCTGAAAGTCGCAGAGTCTGAACTCCGTAAAGAACATCAAGTGTTGATGGTAAGCAAGACCACTAGTTTCAAGAGAAACGGCAAAGGCAAGAAGGGCAATTCGAAGAAGAGCGGCAAGCCTGTTGCCAATCCGCCGAAGAAACCCAAGGCTGGACCTAAGCCTGAAACAGAGTGCTTCTATTGCAAGGGTATGGGTCACTGGAAGCGCAATTGCCCCAAGTATCTGGCAGATAAGAAGGCGGGCAAAGAAAAATCAGGTATATTTGATATACATGTTATTGATGTGTACTTAACCAGCTCTCGTAGTAGTGCCTGGGTATTCGATACCGGTTCTGTTGCTCACATTTGCAACTCGAAGCAGGAACTGCGGAATAGACGAAGGCTGGCGAAAGACGAAGTGACGATGCGCGTAGGAAACAGTTCCAAGGTTGATGCAATCGCCGTCGGCACAGTGTCACTTCAACTGCCATCGGGATTAGTGATGAACTTAAATCATTGTTATTTAGTGCCTGCGTTGAGCATGAACATTATATCTGGATCTTGTTTATTGCGAGACGGTTACTCTTTTAAGTCTGAGAATAATGGTTGTTCTATTTCTATGAGTAACATCTTTTATGGTCATGCACCGAATGTGAGAGGATTGTTCATATTGAATCTTGATAGAGATACGCATATACATAACATTGAGACCAAAAGAGTTAGAGTAAACAATGATAGCGCCATATTTTTGTGGCACTGCCGCTTGGGTCATATTGGTGTAAAGCGCATGAAGAAACTCCATGCTGATGGACTTTTGGAGTCACTTGACTTTGATTCACTTGACACGTGCGAACCATGCCTCATGGGCAAGATGACTAAGACTCCGTTCTCCGGAACAATGGAGCGTGCAAGTGACTTGTTGGAAATCATACATACCGATGTGTGTGGTCCAATGAGCGTGGAGGCACGCGGCGGATATCGTTATTTTCTCACCTTCACTGACGATCTAAGTAGATATGGTTATGTCTACTTGATGAAGCACAAGTCTGAAACATTTGAAAAGTTCAAGCAATTTCAGAGTGAAGTGGAAAATCATCGTAACAAGAAGATCAAGTTCCTACGGTCTGATCGTGGGGGTGAGTATCTGAGTTTCGAGTTTGGTACTCACTTAAGACAATGTGGAATTGTTTCGCAGTTAACACCGCCTGGAACACCACAGCGTAATGGTGTGTCTGAACGTCGTAATCGTACTTTATTAGAAATGGTGCGATCTATGATGTCTCTTACTGATTTGCCGTTATCGTTTTGGGGTTATGCATTAGAAACAGCTGCATTCACTTTAAATAGGGCACCATCGAAATCCGTTGAGACGACACCATACGAACTGTGGTATGGCAAAAGGCCAAAGTTGTCGTTTCTTAAAGTTTGGGGATGTGATGCTTATGTCAAAAAGCTTGAGCCTGAAAAGCTGGAACCCAAAGCGGAAAGGTGCGTCTTCATAGGTTACCCAAAAGAGACAGTTGGGTACACCTTCTATCTCAAATCCGAGGGCAAAGTGTTTGTTGCTAAGAACGGAACTTTTCTCGAGAAGGAGTTTCTCTCGAGAGAATTGAGTGGGAGGAAGATAGAACTTGACGAGGTTGTCGAACCTCTCATCCCTCTGGATGGTGGCGCAGGGCAAGGGGAAACCTCTGTCATTGCGACGCCGGTTGAGGAGGAAGTTAATGATGATGATCATGAAACTCCAGTTCAAGTTTCTGTTGAACCACGCAGGTCGACGAGATCACGCGCTGCTCCAGAGTGGTACGGTAATCCCGTCTTATCAATCATGTTGTTAGACAACAATGAACCTGCAAATTATGAAGAAGCAATGGTGGGCCCAGATTCCAACAAATGGCTAGAAGCCATGAAATCCGAGATAGGATCCATGTATGAGAACAAAGTATGGACTTTGGAGATGCTGCCTGAAGGCCGCAAGGCCATTCAGAACAAATGGATCTTTAAGAGGAAGACGGACGCTGACGGTAATGTGACCGTTTATAAAGCTCGACTTGTGGCAAAAGGTTTTTCACAAGTTCCAGGAATTGACTACGATGAGACTTTCTCTCCCGTAGCGATGCTTAAATCCGTCAGAATCATGTTAGCAATAGCTGCATTTTTCGATTATGAAATCTGGCAGATGGATGTCAAAACGGCGTTCCTTAACGGTTTTCTTAAGGAAGAGTTGTATATGATGCAACCCGAAGGTTTTGTCGATCCCAAAAATGCTGACAAGGTGTGCAAGCTCCAGCGATCCATTTATGGACTGGTGCAAGCATCTCGGAGTTGGAACAAACGCTTTGATGAGGTGATCAAAGCATTTGGGTTTATACAAGTGGTTGGAGAATCTTGTATTTACAAGAAAGTGAGTGGGAGCTCTGTGGCGTTTCTAATATTATATGTGGATGACATATTACTGATTGGAAACAACGTAGAACTTTTGGAGAGCATAAAAGGTTACTTGAATAAAAGTTTCTCTATGAAGGACCTAGGAGAAGCTGCTTACATTCTAGGCATTAAGATCTATAGGGATAGATCAAAGCGCCTGATAGGACTTTCACAAAGCACATACCTTGATAAAGTTTTGAAGAGGTTCAAAATGGAACAGTCCAAGAAAGGATTCTTGCCAGTGTTACAAGGTACGAGATTGAGTAAGACTCAGTGCCCAGCAACTGATGAAGATAGAGAGCATATGCGCTCCGTCCCCTATGCTTCAGCCATAGGCTCTATCATGTATGCGATGATGTGCACTAGACCGGATGTTAGCCTGGCCATAAGTATGGCAGGTAGGTTCCAGAGTAATCTAGGAGTGGATCACTGGACGGCGGTCAAGAATATCCTGAAGTACCTGAAAAGGACTAAGGAGATGTTTCTCGTGTATGGAGGTGACGAAGAGCTCGCCGTAAAAGGTTACGTCGATGCAAGATTTGACACAGATCCGGACGACTCTAAGTCGCAAACCGGATACGTATTTATTCTTAATGGGGGTGCAGTAAGCTGGTGCAGTTCCAAGCAAAGCGTCGTAGCAGATTCTACATGTGAAGCGGAGTACATGGCTGCCTCGGAGGCGGCTAAGGAGGGTGTCTGGATGAAGCAGTTCATGACGGATCTTGGAGTGGTGCCAAGTGCACTGGATCCAATAACCTTGTTCTGTGACAACACTGGTGCCATTGCCTTAGCAAAGGAACCAAGGTTTCACAAGAAGACCAGACACATCAAACGACGCTTCAACCTCATCCGCGACTACGTCGAGGAGGAGGACGTAAATATATGCAAAGTGCACACGGATCTGAATGTAGCAGACCCGCTGACTAAACCTCTTCCACGGCCAAAACATGATCGACACCAGAACTGTGTGGGTGTTAGATTTATTACAATGTAATTCACATGGTGATGTGAGGGCTAGATTATTGACTCTAGTGCAAGTGGGAGACTGTTGGAATTATGCCCTAGAGGCAATAATAAATGTATAGTTATTATTATAATTCATGTATCAAGATAATAGTTTATTATCCATGCTATAATTGTATTGAATGAAGACTCATTTACATGTGTGGATACATAGACAAAACACCGTCCCTAGCATGCCTCTAGTTGGCTAGCCAGTTGATCGATGATAGTCAGTGTCTTCTGATTATGAACAAGGTGTTGTTGCTTGATAACTGGATCACGTCATTGGGAGAATCACGTGATGGACTAGACCCAAACTAATAGACGTAGCATGTTGATCGTGTCATTTTGTTGCTACTGTTTTCTGCGTGTCAAGTATTTATTCCTATGACCATGAGATCATATAACTCACTGACACCGGAGGAATGCTTTGTGTGTATCAAACGTCGCAACGTAAATGGGTGACTATAAAGATGCTCTACAGGTATCTCCGAAGGTGTTAGTTGAGTTAGTATGGATCAAGACTGGGATTTGTCACTCCGTGTGACGGAGAGGTATCTCGGGGCCCACTCGGTAATGCAACATCACACACAAGCCTTGCAAGCAATGTAACTTAGTGTAAGTTGCGGGATCTTGTATTACGGAACGAGTAAAGAGACTTGCTGGTAAACGAGATTGAAATAGGTATGCGGATACTGACGATCGAATCTCGGGCAAGTAACATACCGAAGGACAAAGGGAATGACATACGGGATTATACGAATCCTTGGCACTGAGGTTCAAACGATAAGATCTTCATAGAACATGTAGGATCCAATATGGGCATCCAGGTCCCGCTATTGGATATTGACCGAGGAGTCTCTCGGGTCATGTCTACATAGTTCTCAAACCCGCAGGGTCTGCACACTTAAGGTTCGACGTTGTTTTATGCGTATTTGAGTTATATGGTTGGTTACCGAATGTTGTTCGGAGTCCCGGATGAGATCACGGACGTCACGAGGGTTTCCGGAATGGTCCGGAAACGAAAATTGATATATAGGATGACCTCATTTGATTATCGTAAGGTTTTCGGAGTTACCGGGAATGTACCGGGAATGATGAATGGGTTCCGGGAGTTCACCGGAGGGGGGCAACCCACTCCGGGGAAGCCCATAGGTATTTGGGGGGGTCACACCAGCCCTTTGTGGGCTGGTGGGACAGCCCACCAATCCCCTATGCGCCAAGATAGAAAAATCAAAGGGAAGAAGAAAAAAAAAAGGGAAGAAGTGGGAAGGGGGAAGGACTCCCTCCCACCAAACCAAGTAGGACTCGATTTGGGGGGGGGGGAGAGTCCTCCCCCCTGGCTCGGCCGACCCCTTGGGGATCCCTTGGACCCCAAGGCAAGGTCCCCCTCCCTCCTCCTATATATATGGGGCTTTTAGGGCAGATTTGAGACGACTTTCTCACGGCTGCCCGACCACATACCTCCATAGTTTTTCCTCTAGATCGCGTTTCTGCGGAGCTCGGGCGGAGCCCTGCTGAGACAAGATCATCACCAACCTCCGGAGCGCCGTCACGCTGCCGGAGAACTCTTCTACCTCTCCGTCTCTCTTACTGGATCAAGAAGGCCGAGATCATCGTCGAGCTGTACGTGTGCTGAACGCGGAGGTGCCGTCCGTTCGGTACTAGATCGTGGGACTGATCGCGGGATTGTTCGCGGGGCGGATCGAGGGACGTGAGGACGTTCCACTACATCAACCGCGATCTCTAATCGCTTCTGCTGTACGATCTACAAGGGTACGTAGATCACTCATCCCCTCTCGTAGATGGACATCACCATGATAGGTCTTCGTGCGCGTAGGAAAATTTTTGTTTCCCATGCGACGTTCCCCAACATATATTGATATCGAGAAGATCGGTGGTTCCTGAAGAAAATCATTTTGAAGAAATTGAAGCGTGAAGATTTATGCTTTCTGTTTTTACTTTCTTCGCATTTGATGAATAGGAACACCGTATTGTTAAAGGGGGTCAAAGTAACGCTATGGAATGAATTTCCTCATGATGCTCAACCCAAGCCAAATCCTACCAAAAGCCTCAAGTGAGGAATATGAGTGACATGAGGACTCTCACAGTTGAGGGTCCCGACCGTTTCGATAGCCACGCCAAGTCACTGGTCTTATCCACTCCAACGGTCATATTATTTAAGGGCATTAGTGTCAAATCATGTCGGGATGCTCCCAGGCTATAAATAGCCGCCCCCCACAACCACTAGCTGGTTGGCTGCTCCGTTAGAAACCGACACTTGTCATAAGAGCAACCCAAATTCCTCAGAGCCTTCGAGAGTAAATCATCAGTGAGGAAATACACCCACCGAAACCACAAACCAAACCTAGTGATTGAGCATCACTGAAGAAGTTGTTCCTGTGTGGGACTGAAGCCTTTTACCTTTGAGGACTGTGCATCCTCCAGACGGTTAGGCGTCATGGTCTAGAGCAATCCAGCAGTCAATTGTGGATCGCCGGGTGACCGAGTTTGTGAGGGTTTGGAAGTCTGCCCTGAAGACTTACCACGAGTGTTGGGCGAGGACTGTGTGCCCTTAACTCAAGGAGAATACGGTAGGGACTGTGTGTCCCGGGACTGGGTGTCCTTTGGTTTCAATACCAAGCCGCTCCAAACCAGATGTACAACTATCACAGCAGTTGGAACTGGGTCATCAACAACAGTCTTCACCAAGAATCGGGTTCTAATTCCTCAACTCTTTACATTCTCTGTATTGTGTGTTGATGACATTCACTGTGACTGTTTGAAGAATTTGCTGAAGACTTTCTCTGAATTTCCTCAACTCCAAATTCTTCACTTGAGTTAATCATCATCTGTATTCTGCGTGCCTGCTTACTGTGCAATCTGTTTTCATAATCTTCACTCTGTAATACTGCTATTGTGTAGTTTGCATGACTGATCCTTAACTGTTTCCGCTGTAAGTTAGTCATCAGTGAGGAATTTCCTCAAAAGGAATTTCCTCAGTGATGAAATTCTAAAAATCTCCTATTCACCCCCCTCTAGTCGATATAACACACTTTCAGTTACCCTTGATGGCAACTACACAATGTGTGTCTTGCTGCCCCTACTGTCACTGCGAAAGGTCACCACACGGTAAGAACCCAAAACCAAGCACTTCTCCCATTGCAAGAATCATAGATCTAGTTGGCCAAACAAAACCCAAGACTCGGAGAGACTTACAAGGATATCAAATCATGCATATAAGAAATCAACAAAGACTCAAATATATATCATAGATAATCTGATCACAAATCCACAATTCACCGGATCTCGAGAAACACACCGCCAAAGAAGATTACATCGGATAGATCTCCATGAATATCATGGAGAACTTTGTATTGAAGATCCAAGAGAGAGAAGAAGCCATCTAGCTACTAACTACGAACCCATAGGTCTGAAGTGAACTACTCACGAGTCATTGGAGGGGCGATGATGATGATGAAGAAGCCCTCCAACTCCAAAGTCCCCTCCGGCAGGGCACCGGGAAGGGTCTCCAGATGAGATCTCGCGGAAACGGAAGCTTGCGGCGGCGGAAAAGTATTTTCGTGGGTCCCTTTATTTATTTTTCTATATTTTAGGGAATATATGGGCGCAAGATCTAGGTCAGGGGGCGCCACGGAGGCCACAAGCCTGCTGGCCGCCGCCCCCGTGGTGGCGGATAGGGGGCTTGTGGGCCCCATGTAGCCCTCCTGGCTTGGCCCTCAAGCCCCCTGATCTTCTTCCGTTCGGGAAAAAATCATTTCGGGGATTTTATTCCGTTTGGCCTCCGTTCCAAAATCAGATCTGAAAAGAGCCAAAAACACAGAAAAAACAGGAACTGGCACTTGGCACTGAATTAATAAGTTAGTCCCAAAAAGATATAAAGGTACATAAAACATACAAAGATGACAAGATAACAACATCAAACCATCAAAAATTATAGATACGTTTGAGACGTATCAGGCTGCGATCGCATAGACCCGATTTTCGCCTCAATAATCACATTCACGGATTCCCTCGTTGTGAGATGACATTTCCTGTGATCATGATTCAAAGATTAAAAATCAATGATAACTATTAATGTATATGAAAAATCGGCATGGGTTGAGTTTCTGTCTGTCAAGGCTTCCTTGAAACACTCTCATATCTCATGGTGCATATGGTGCACACTCTCTCACACTGATATGATGGTGTATGTTGATGGACACTCCCTCACACTATTATTTCAGCCGTCGGTGATGACCGCTCCTCCCTTCGTTCCCGCGTGCATTACCAAAATCTCTAGCACACGGGAACAAAGGAGGAAGCGTCCACCACTACAACAGTCGGGATTCTTCCTCGGATATTTCGACCGTCGGTGCTGATCACTTCCTCCTCTTCTTCTCTCCCTCACACTAATATTTCGACCATCGGCGATGGTCGCACCTCTTTTTTTCTCCTTACGCAATGTACCGAGGTATATATCGCAAGAAGAAAAGAATAGAAAGCGACCCCCACGGCAACAGTCCGTATTCCTCCCTCAAGAACATATAGAAAGTCACACAAGGAGGTTTGACAGACTCAAAGTCAACCCTATAAGCATTACTTATCCTAGTGGAAAATGATAATTGAAATCTCTGAATGGCCTATGTTTTGCCAAATCACGAGCACTCGATATTTCCTACTTTCTAGCACAAGTCATGCAAAAATTTTGGCATGACTTTTTCTAAAAAAAAAGACATATCGAGCGCCTAAAATTTTCCGAAACGGGAATGAATCAACATTTCGTTATAACATAGGTCACTCGGAGGTGTTCCCTGCAATAACATACACACATGTACAAATAGACCTAGTTTTTTTACTAAAAATTTATATACCTAATTTTTTTACTAAAAAATTATATTAGTGATGTCCTAGGAAGTTCAATACCTAAAAATTTCTCATCTACAAGCAAAACTACTCGGGACTACCTGTGGCGGACGAGAGGCTACTTGCGGCGGCGGTGGACGAACGGGATGGGGAAGCGCGCCAGGAGGGCCGAGATGTTGGGGAGGGCGGCCGCGTGGGGAGGGATGGGATGTGGGGAGGGCGGCCGCGGGGGAGAGCCGAGATGTGGGGGAGGGCGGCTGCATGAGAGGGCGGTCGCTCGTGGGAGGAAGGCTGCGCATGGGGGGTCGGGCCGACGAGTGTGGGTGGAGGGAGTGCAGGCAAGAGTGGAGAAGGAGATAGTGAGAGGGGGTGCGAGGAAGAAGATATGTCACGACTTAGTTGTAGTGCTTGTTTTTTTTAGAGAACCACATGTTACATTAATCGAAAAACAAGTTACAATAAGCAACACACGTGGAAACTAAAAGACAATCCGGGATAAAATGATTATCCTGAATTTGCAGATAAAAACCTAAGAGATCGAGAAATACAAAACGATCCCTATGATTTCCTGCAACCACCATAGCGAACGGCCGCCGCCCAACTCCAGCGCCGCCGAAGCGAACGCCGGAAGAGACGCCGAGCCTCCACCATCCCAAGATCAAAGAAAGCACCATCGCCAACGAGGCTTTGTGAGTCGACGAACAGGCCCGCTGCACGCAGCAAGGCACATGTCGGTGTGGCACGTCGACCGGGGGACGTCCCGATGTTGTCTTGGACCAAGATTTGTCGCCTTCCATCAACAAAGTTGGAGAGGAACGGAAGATCCACCACCTTCGGACCGACATCCTCGCTCCAGAAGAACCACCTCGCCCCGGCCGCCAGCGCCGTCGCGAATAACCACGAACGCGAGCGACAGACCGAGAAACTGATCTCGCCAGATCTGAAGAACGGTGAGAAGACCAAGCCGCCGATCTAAAGGACCGAGCAGCACACGTTGCCATCAACTCCAAGACGCCGCCGTGAAGGTCGCCGCCAGTGTGGGAATAGAGTTGAGGCAGATTTATTTGCTCAGACGCCGCTCCCACCACCCTAACGGCGTCCCAAGAAAACACTAGACTAACCCTAACAACAAGTCGGCGTCGCAACGCCGTCGCAGCGCCGTGGTCCCCACCTCCTCACGTCGCCGGAGTGGGCAACGGAGGAGGCAGGGACCGGTGGCGGCCGGTGTCGATGGGGCGGTTCCTGGCGATCGCACGGGCGGGCGTGGGAGTTGGAGCCTGTTGTTGTAGTGCGTGTTGGGACCATGCGATACTGCTAAGTTGGACAAGGGAGTAGTGGGCTTGGGCTACCACAGTAGAAGAGATGCACAAGAGCAAGTGCTACTACTAATACGATTAGCACTAGCGTTTGTCCTCACCCAGCGCTGCTACTAATTAACAGTTGTGTCGGCCATATTAAACCGCTACAGGTAATATTCTACCTATAAGCTTTTTCCTAGTAGTGCCCCTTTAAAACCTACCACCATATTTTATTCCACCTGTATGCTATGTCTAATGGTTCACACTCATGTATTGCATGAAGAATAAAAAGTTGATGCATATTGTAAAAGTACAATCCAATTGCGTGACTTGGACACCGCGGTGCTTGACGGTTGTATGAGTGTGGTGAATATGGAGTAATGCCTTGCTATTATTATAAGATGAATGGGGTAAAACAATCTTTGCTGATCACATGCTTTGAAAGATTAATGACTTTGCTATTTATACCTATAAGTATTGCTATGTTAATGTTTGTTAATTTATCATTTCTCGATGATCATACATGCATAAGGTTACACTATGGATAGTATGTCACATCAAAAATTATGTTTTTACCATTTACCTACTCGAGGACGATCAGGAATTAAGCTTGCGGATACTTGATACGCATCCAACGTATCTATAAATTTTTATTCTTCCATGCTGATATATTATCATTCTAGAATACTTTTGGGTTTTTATTTACCAATTTATATTATTTTCTAGCACTAACCTATTGACTCGGTGCCCATTGTGAGTTGTTGTTTTGTGCATGTTTTTTACTTTTCAGGTTTACCATACCAAACAAAGTCCAATTGACCTGACACTTTTTGGAGATTTTTTTCTGGACCAAAAGAAGACCCCCAAGCATCAGAAGAAGGTTGGGG
Source organism: Hordeum vulgare subsp. vulgare (assembly GCF_904849725.1). Classification (NCBI taxonomy): domain Eukaryota; kingdom Viridiplantae; phylum Streptophyta; class Magnoliopsida; order Poales; family Poaceae; genus Hordeum; species Hordeum vulgare. The sequence continues at coordinate 563,304,922 of NC_058520.1, forward strand.
GCACACGAGGGCCCACAAGCCAACCCGACGTGATCGGGGGGTCGTGCCCTGTTGGCTTATAGGGCCCTCGAGGCTCTCCCAACTCCGTTCTGTGGCTTATAAATTCTCACATAACCTAAAAACCCAGAAGCAGTCCCAAAACACTTTTTACGCCGTCGCAAGTCTCTGCTCCGACGGGCGGCCATCTGGAGCTCCGTTTCGGCACCCTGTCGGAGGGGGGGGTCGATCACAAAGAGCCTCTTCATCAACCTTGCTGCTCTCATGATGATGTGTGAGTAGTTCACCACATACCTACGAGTCCATAGCTAGTACCTAGATGGCAATCTCACTCTCTTGATCTTCAATACAATGATAGTCGTATCTTCGCTTTGATCCACATGATGTAATTCCTTTTATTCGATGCGTTTGTTGGGATCCGATGAATTATGAGTTCATGTTCAGATTATTCATGATAAATATTTGAGTCTTCTCTGAATACTTATATGATTCTTATGTGCATGATTGTGATAGCTTCATAATTTTCTTTGATCTATTGAAATAGTTTGGTCAATTAGATTGATATTTCCTCGGTAAGAGAGGTGTGTTGTAGTAGGTTCAGCATAGCGAATTTCTATATTCGAGTGATAGAAGGGGACAAGATGTGTCTTTGTGTTGCTGCTACTAAGGATAAAATGATGGGGTTTATTCATATTGCTTGAGTTTACATTATCTACATCATGTCATTGTTCTCCATGCATTACTCTTTTTTACTTAATGTTCTACATGCATGATGGATAGCGGTCGATGAATGAAGTAATAGTAATAGGAGTAGGCAGGACTCGACCTATTTATTTATGGACGTGATGCCTATATAAACATGATCATTGCCGTGAATATTGCATAACTATCTGCTTTTCTGTCAATAGCGCAATAGTGATTTGTTTATCCATCATATGCTATTTTTCATAAGAGATGCCATCACGGAATACTATGGCCCTAAGTCTATTCACAACATATTTACAAAACATTCAATATCTTGCTGTCATTTACTTGTTTTTATTTTATTTTATCATTTACAATTATCTACACACCTCACTCGCTTGCAAACAATAAATACAAGGGGATTGACAACCCTCTTGCCCGCGTTAGATGCAAGTTGTTTTTTTGTGTGTGCAGCCGATGAAGTTGGTTGTGGTTGATATTTCTATTGGTTCGATAAAACTTGGTTTCATAATTAAGGAAATAATTACGCACATTATGTTATGATAACCCGTTCCTCTTTAAGGAAAACCCAACGCAGATCACACGTATCATCTCTCCACCCGGACGTGCCTACATACGCGAGACTTCGGCGAACCCTAGCCGTCACGAGATCGGATCACATCTGTTCCACGTGCGCCTGTCGTTCCTTTTGTTGTTGCTGCCGCCGACGACTTCATCCCAACCCTGCCTCTCTCGATCGTGTACGGGGAGGGGCGATTAGGTTTTTGGGGAGTGATTACGTGACGGCTCGCCTTCGTTCGTGTGCTTCCTCTATGTCCGCATCGCCTTCGTCATCGCCATGTATCCACTTACCGACGCCGACCGTCTTGCCCTCGAGAAGGTCGAAGCCGACAAGAAGACGGCCAAGGATGCTGTCGCGCCACTGCTGCTGCTACGGCCAACTGGTCCATTGGATGATATAACTCGTTTATCCCGCTCCTGTCTATTTCAGTCTTAGCAATACTAGCTATATGCATAGATGTTTCTACTATATGTGTAAAACATGCTAGTCTGCTTTGTAATCGGTATGTGAGTAATCTAGTCAATGTCATGATAGTGATTATTTTATGAATTAATTTAAGAGGACTGCTACGTGTCCATCGGCCAACATATGCTATATGTCCGCCACTTTGATGACCGTTGGATCGATCTCTTGTCACGTCCTGCTTATCGTCTCCGCCACTCATTTCTTTCGGCAACAACGCGTTGTTACAGAACATATACTTTGTCCCGGGCTCGACTGCTTCCAGCAAAGATCTGTAGGAAAAACACATGTAGAATATTTTTTGTAACAAAGATCGTGTTGCGAAAACACCAGTGAAATATTTTTTGAAACAGAGTTTGTTATATAATATTTTTCGCAACAAAGATCGTATTGCAAAACATCCGTGGAATTCTTTTTCTGCAACGAAGGACTTGTTGCAGAAATATTTTGCAACCGAGTGTTTACTATAGATTTTTTTCCTGCAATAGTAGATCTCTTTTTTGCAACAAAAGTTATGTTGCGAAATTGTTTTTTGCAGTCTTCACTTTTTTGCAACACATGTATTGTTGCTAAAATAAGTTTAACAATGACGCCTCGTCTGAAGGTAGCAGAGATGTGAGAGTGGGGGTTTTATTATGTTGAACGATCCGACATGTTTGCTGTTTCAAGAAGGAAAGATCCGTGAACACATGACACGTGTCGTGCACAGAGGAGGCGGACGAAAATTGTGTGATCTATCAGATGATTAGTATCACTTTTCTTAATGTAATCAAAAAGTTGCCTATTTACTCAACACAAATTTACACCTTCCATCAAAGATGCTCTAAGTCTTACGTGGGCACATGTCATGGAGATTAAGAAAGGACGATGCCCAAGGGCACCGGATCGATCATGTCGTAGGATGCGTTACTTTTCCTCGCCTCGGAGGAGCACGAGCGCAGATCCAGATCGGTCGTGTGTACGAGGTTCGGGGAGGAGGAGGCGATGGTGGCATGGTGGTACCCCTGCCCGCGCCTCGCCAGATGGCATGGTGGTACCCCTGCCCGCGCCTCGCCAGATGGCATGGTGGTACCCCTGCCCGCGCCTCGCCAGAGTTGCAAAGGGAAAACCCCACGCATCCATCCATCATCACCCTTCGACCACAAGCCTGTGGAACGCGAACGCGCGACCTCGTCGTGCTTCTCTCGGGAAAATTATGACTGATCTTGATTAGTCCTTGTGGAACTGTGAACCTGACGTACGTACTGCCGAAGAACAACGTTTATTTTTTAGAGGCTCCGTTCAGAGTCGGTCACGTCGGAATGGGCCAGTAGTTGCTATGGCCGCGAAATATCGGGGACCAATCGCTTGTGCAACCCCATTTGCATGTTTTTTTCCCGCTGTCAACAACCGTGAAGTACTGGCCCATTCCGACATGACTGACTCTGAGCGGGATGCGGCCTACCACCACACACGGCCCGCGTACTAATGCGGAGCTCGTACGGCCCGATCGCTCTCGCACCAAAAAGCGCGGGGCCGACTGCGCGTCGCTCTAGTCTCTCTGAAAGGCGGGGTCCGGCGACGGGAAGCAGCCAGGCCCGCCCAGCAGCCGCACCCTTCCTTGCCACGGCTGCTGCCTCGTCGCGCACGCTTTCTGCCCACCGGAAACGCCCCCTCGCCGGCTGACTCCGCGGGCCCGCGTGGGCGGCCCGGGCGTGGCCGGGCAGGCTGCTTTGGGCCCCACGCTTCAGCCTCCAGCTGGATGGCGGGGCCAGCTAGAGCTGTCGGTATGTTCTCAGCAGTTTTCTTGTGGAAGGCCCTGCGAGGGGTTTTGCTGGGTGCACACGCCTTTGCTGCAGCCACACCAGCTAGAGTATCTTTTTTTGCAGGATGAGTACAAAACGATATTACTTCCGATGATATTCGGTGATAACGTAGCTACTTAATAAATGCTCCTTTATGTATGCAATATTTTTCATATCTGAAATGAATGTCACTACTCGATGTTATATTTAGCCAGCCATATATGCTTTTGATGTATCCGATATTTCTAGATATGAATGAATTTACTACCTGAGATTATAATATTTCTAGATATGAATGAATGTACTACCTGAGATTATAATATTTGTAGATATGAATGAATTTACTACCTGAGATTATAATATTTCTAGATATGAATGAATTTACTATCTGATATTCTTAGAGCTGAAGTATTCTTCTATTTTAAGTAATATGTATCTGGTATTCCACTATTTATAATGTATACAATGTGTTTTATAGGTGAGAGAATTGCACTACTTTAAATATCATATTTGGCCTGTCATAAATGCTCTTTGATGGATGAAATATTCTATTTTAAGAGTGTGAATCGATTTCACTACTTGAAATGATATTTAGCTAGTCATAAAAATTTTATGTATCCGATATCTCCTTAATAATTATACTACTTTAGAAAAGATTTAGCTAGTCATAAATGCTTTTTGTTCATCTGATATTTTTAGAGGTGAACATATTCTACTCCCATCCGATCCATATTAATTGTCGGTGATTTTGCATGTAGTAAATCAGCGGCAATTAATATGGATCGGAGTGAGTACTACTTTGAATAGTATTTCACTAATCATGATTTGTTAATGGATGCAATATTTTTAGAGGTGATTAAAATTACTACTTTATATAATTTTTAGCTAACCATAAAGTGGTAATATATTTGATACATTTAGAGGTGAATAAACTTTATTACTTGAAATGATATTTAGTTAGTCTTAAGTGTTTTAAACGTATCCGATATATTTGTTATGCACATGTTTACTTGAAATGTTGTTTATCTATAAACTGCAAAATGATCGTTTGGTTTAGCCATGATATAAAATTTAATCATGTAATTTCCATGAAAACATGATGTATATTTTGCCGGTCATGTTTGGTCTAGTGTTGAACAACATAAATAAATACTTGTTAACTAACATAGATAACTCCTCTCTTCATATCAAAAACAAATTGTGCACTTGCTATTTTCTTATAAACTTGATTATATTTTAAATAGGTTTAGACAAATTATATATATGCTCTACAAAGGTATATTGATGGAGTTTGGACTTTATTTCGCAGGAACTGTCTACAGGTTCTCCCTTCGTCCAGGTTTAAGGGGCTAACGGGGATCGAGCGAGTGTCCGTTAGTCCAAGGCCGTTGGAGCTAAACAGCGGGCATTGCTTAGAGCTGATTGGGCACAAGAAAACCACAATATTTTTAGGCATTAAATCGACGCGAGAAGGTTTGAGGAAAATCGCTACTTGGCAAATTTAGTAGAGTTTGCCGGATGCTAGTCTCTTGACCGAGGGCTCGACTAATTAACTGGATATGCTTGTTTTCTCTCGCAAAAAAAGATATCCTTGGTTGTGATGCATCAATCCATCGTACTTTTAAACCCAGACAAGGAGTAGAAATAATGCAAACACCACTTATTACGTTTTAAAACCACACAAATGTGTGGTGCCTGTCCATCATTAGATTACTCTAACGATGTTTGAAGTAAACTTAATTATGTATTTCCCGCGCTTTCTTCTTTCTTGTGTCATTCATTTTTTCCCATCAAGGTAAATACACATACGCCATATACAACAATCAGTAAAGAAGACCACTACCTCAACCACGTCAACCTTCAAGTCCTTGTGTTTGGGTTGTTGTTCATCATAGTTAAATAGGAATGTACGATGTTGAAAGAAATATTTTTAATGCCCATATTGCATTTACCCTGATGTGATGTCCTCCCTATATTTCTAGTGCGGTCCTCCGAGCCCAAAACTTGTTAGTTTCCTTAAGGAAATGCATCAAGCTATAACATATTCTTGCCCAAAAACTGGTGCAGAACATGATCATATGCATCATATAATTTTTTTAACCGGTGCAACTCAAGTAGTTAATTATGCATATATCCAAGCTTCACTATTTCCTTACAAAAGACACATGCAATACCAGATGCATATTTTTGATAGAGATGCATCATGTTTTTTTTAAATTTGAAACACAAAATTATAATGCAGTGCAAAAACTACTATCTTTATTAAGATAGTTCATAGATTGACGACTTGCCACGTATACTACGATGATGCATGGAAAATGTACATATGTGAAGTTTCGACGTTTCGACTCCCATCGACGTGCATTCTTTTAGGAAAAAAGGCCATTGCCGGCATTTAACTTAATGAAGCCTTCACAGTAAACCTTACAAAACAATACCGACCGATGTGCATTTCATGTTTTTCTCCATCTACCTACTTGTTCTCTCTACAATTAAAAAATGTCCATTGTCCGAAAGAAAACGCACATATTTTTATAATAAACATGAAAGAAAACACATAAGTTTGAAAAGAAACACATATTTTTCATAATAACATAAAACACTTGCATTTTGATCATGGGTTGACACCCAGGATTAGGCGGGCAAAATTAGTCTTAGGTTGACCTGGTGATACGCGTTGGTGCACCCAGCAAAGCACAGAGCCCCCCCGCTCCCACGTAGGCTCGGGTGGGGACGGCCGGGGCGCGAGGATCGGCACCTACCGAGCCGCAAGACAACTGGAGACAGCCTGTCTCCCACCCCCCTCCGCTCTTCTTCGCTCTGTCTCGTCTCGACTCTCTCTCCTCCCATCCTTCTCTCTCTCTTCCCCCTCCCCTCTCTCTCCCCTTCCGCCTTCTCCACCTCCCCCATTCCCCACTCCCCCCTCCCACCCGCCCCGCCAGCGCCCCCCATTCCGCCTCCGCCCCGCCCGCCGCCGGATCCCACAGCCTCTCGCCGCCGCCTCCCGCCCGGCCCCCGAATCACCGGATCCCATCGGGGGTCCCTGCCGCCGCAGCTTCCACCGCCGAGGAGTCCCCCCCGCGGCCGCCTGCCCGCCCGCCCCCTGCCGAGGTGATTCCCGCTGGCCTTTTCGCTGTCATCTCAATATTGCTGCCGGCTTTCTCTGGCGATCTCTGCTTCGCTCGCTGCTTAATGGGCTGGTTTCCAGCCGCTTAGTTGGTGAGGACGAGTATAATACGCCGCTCGCGAGGTGCGGGGAGCGCCGTGCTTGCTGTTTTTGGACTGCTTGCTGGTTAAATGTTGCCGTCTTTTCGTGCTCGAATTGTAAGGTTTTTAGTTACTTGATGCGAGCAATGTTTTACATGCCCCGGCTGTGCTTGTTAATTAGCTGATTGAATCGGTTGCTATGCTTGTTACGGCTTAGGGTATCTGCCTGTAGTAACTGCGTGTGTGCTAGTAACTAATGGAACTTGTTATTACCGTGGTTTGTGCCCCTGAGGTTTAGGGTGCAATCAAATCAAGCCAATTTTGCCACAGAACTGGCTTTGTTTTAGGCTGTGTACCTGTACTTACCAAATTTGGATCGTTGCCTCGGTCGTTCTAATGTAATTATTTGTCGATTACAGTGTTGTGGAAGCTGGACACGGCTGGAACTTTGAAGGAGGCCGAGTCTATGGTATTTGTGGGTCATTGTGCTATCGATGCGAGCAGAGAGCATGCGTGGCAGCTGTTCTTCGGGTGATGCACCTGACCAGAGGAGCTGCCGATATAATCGGTGTGTGTACGATTGTATTATTTGCGGGCTTTGCTGCTCTGGGCCTCTACTGCATTTTCCAGTCAATCTACTTCTGGTTTCGGATTCGGAAAGGGACCTTGCTCTCACTCGGCTACTTTAATGGTCCCTGGGTGACTCGCATTGCTCTGATTCTGATCACTATTTGGTGGGGAGTAGGGGAGATTGTGAGATTGAGCTTCTTGAAGAGAAAGCTGTTCTCCAACTTAGTATGGCAGAAGATCGCTTGTGACGCCTACATTCTCTCCAATCTAGGGTTTGCAGAACCAAGCATCTTCTTTGGTTTTGCTTTCCTCCTGCATGGCTCATTACAGAAGAGGGAGTTAGGCACTTTGACCCAGAGATGGAACTTGAAGACCATTGGCTACATGTTGGTTTTCTGTGTTCCGGTGTTCTTCGTTCAGGCCCTTCTTGTGTTTGTTGGGCCTACATTTGTTAAGGATGAGAACAGAGCACATGGAAGGAGAGTGTTTGCTAAATACTTCATACAGACATCCATGCCAGTTGGGGATACCAATGTTTGCACCTATCCGTTGTTTGGCACCATTTTTCTGGGACTTATCGATGCTGTCTTGATGAGCTATGTCTCCTATGTTGGATCTCGGGTGTTATCCTTGGTCATCAACAAGGAGCTGCGAAAGAGGGTTTCCTTGCTGATAATATCGGTGCTTTTCTTCCTTCCTATCAGGGTGCTTCTTCTAGGGTTCTCAGTGATGCCCAATCCAGGAGATAAAGCATTTGAGGTCATCGTCTTCTTGTCATTCTTGATGATGCTATTCTGCACAACTGTTGGGATACTCCTGCTGGTATACTTCCCTGTCTGGGATTCATTGAAACTCAAAGACACAGGCAACAGGGAGATAGCAGAGATGGTGCCTTATGATGATTACTACTATGAGGGATCATCGCTTGTGGCCAACCAGAGCTTCCGAGAAATCGAGCGGAACTCTGACACGTCGACAAAGCGGGGCTCCATATCCTTCCGCACAATGATCAGGGAAGACCAACTCCCGCAGGATGGCATAGAAGAAATCGGCTTCTCCTCTCACAGCGGCGTCCATATCGGATCATCCTCGCCTTCAGGTTCTTCGCCAAGCGCTGCAATGCCCATGCTGCCTCTCAAGGAGGTCCCTAGATACTAAGTAGTGTTCACCTGTGGCTTCTGCCCTTCTACCATGTGCTCCCCCCACCCCTTCCATTTTCTCCCCCTTCCTCTTACCTACCTTAATGATAACAGTTTTGTGGCAATCAAAAGGTTTTTGTAAAGTTTTGGAGTAGCATGAATCTTCTACTTAGATCAGTTGTCTAGTTCCATGTTTATCAATGTAGCAAGTAGCTTAGATCTTGCAAAGGCTGAGCATCAGCCGTGCACCTGGCATTGGCTGGCAAAGGGGGGCTGAGTTGGAAGTTCCCTTTTGGTTGGTTTGCTGCCCCCACAATGCTATCTTAGCTGATAAGCTCCACCATGGCATAGGCTGGAATGGGGCTCATCTTGTCTGTCTGTTCCTTATTAGTTGCCTCTCTCCATGACAGCTATGCAGGCTAGTGGTACCAGCATATGTGTTATATTTTTGAGACCTGGTCTTGAATTGACGGTGTGTAAACAAGCTGTCCGATATAAATGGCATGGGAGAAATCCAGCTCTGCATATGCAGAGCCAGGACCCAGGAGCACCCAAAAAATGAAGATGGTAGGCAAAATATCTGCTCAAATTGATTTTTTTTCCTTTGCCTCCTAGTCCTAGGATGTTTCACTTTCACCTGGACTGCTTGTGTCGTTTGAAATGTGCCATAGATGTCTAGGCAGGCTTCCTATGGCTGCTGCCTGCTGCTGACAGCTTGTCTTCTACGACTAGGTGGTTTTGTCACTGGCCACCCTGATTTCTTTTTATCTGTGTTCGCGGCGCGCCTTTCTTTTATCCTTTGACATGGTCTGCAGATGTGCCACTGAAAATTCACCAGTGGGCGGGTGATCACGGTTTATTGTTTATTATTTGTATTCTGGTTCCCCACGGGTGATCTGGATGCTCGCTGCCTGGCAGTGGCATCCAAAGCCTTCCTTGTTTGCTTGCTGCGCACAGTCAACTGGGACAATGCGGTCTCTCTCGGTTTTCTTTTCTTTTTGTGGCTGCATGCCATGCCAGTTTCTGCAACCTCTTCGTCTTCGCTCCGTCGAGAACGTGCCCGCGCTGCTGCCGCCTTGTACCACCAGCAGGCCAGCACGTAGATGCACATAGGATTCCCCTCGTGTTGGGGGTAGCCAGTGTGTGTGTGGGCACTTGTGTTTACATGCTGTGTGACACTTGCTGTTTCGTACAGCGGCGCATGTGACCTGGGGCATGGGGGGATCGATATTCGATCAGCCAGTTATTATCGGTGGGGCTGCCGTGTTCCGGGCCTTTCTATGCTGATGATCTTCCGGAGGTAATCCCACAGCCGCTTGAACAGGAGATCAAGGGAGGGTTAATGGTGAGCAGTGGTACTCGATCAGACTGGATCTTTTTTTTTTCTGATGCTAAAACTTTCTGGGGTGAATATGATGTACGCCTCCGCATCCTGCCGCATAGCAGACATTCACTTGCGCCTTCAACTCTCCACAGTCTACGCTCTACGGTGACCTGCCTGAGCAAGTGTAAATAGATCCGGTGCGATGTGGTGGTACTAGTACTACGGGATGATGGATGAGTAGATGGAAATACTAGAGCAAGGGTGTTGGCGATCTGCCGTGGTCCCGGCTGAATCTTCCTAGTTGGACGAGCGCATATCTTCTCTCCTGCATCGGAAGCCTGGACGGACGGACGGGACGGGTATAATAGTGGCGGATTTCCTGTTAAACCAGCGGGCGCCAGCTTGCTGTCGACGCTGCAGTGCCTAACTTGCCGGCCCGGCCCGGCCGGGTTGGCGACAGCCGCATCGGGCCGACGGTCTCCTGTGCCGCGGCGCGGCGGCAGGGAGGGCGAGCGAGGCGTGCGCCCGCTCGCGTGAAGGGAGTTCGCATGTAGGCAAAGCGGGTGTGAGCTGGGGCTAGCTAGTCGGCTCACGCTACGAGATACAGACAGCTAGCTTCCATGTTGTGGTGAGATACGTGGCTCCTGGTTTGCACTTCGTCGTGTTGGCGCCACGGTCGCAGCCTTTTTGCGTTCATTCGAGTCACCAAGACTTTTGTGTGTGTAAATATGGTTGATGCATGACGTGGCGGATGCGCCGTATTTTGGGTTGCTAAATATGTTCGTGCAGGCGACCGCTTTAAAAAATACTAGCAAAAGAACCCGTGCGTTGCACCGGGACATGTACAAAGAAAACATCGGATCCTAGTACTCCTAGTGTGTCGGCATGTCGGGCAAGAGGAGTCAAGAAATCGCAAGCTCCTCCTCGTCCTAGGAAATAGTGAGCTCCTCCTCGTCCGTTGGAACATCCTCGTCGTACTGTCTACACATCTACACACCATGGATCATCGAGGCATGGTTGGTGGCTCCCCATCTAGAGTAAGAAAGTGTCCGTGCGCTCTAATAGATTAACAGTTCTACGATGGTCAAATCAAGGTTTTTTGGCTGAAAGGCTGCATAGCTGACAGTCTGACACACTTTAAGATCAAGCATATAAATAGTGCTAGCAATATGATTTACATTACAAGCAGGTTGATGCCATCAATGGGGGAATCCGCGTTACATTTGTTTGCTGCTTCTGTGGGGTGGATCGAATCCCAGAACACGTACGTTGTTGCGTTTGGACAAGTATGCAGAGAAACACCGTAGCCTCCACCGTCCTTGTCCCATAGCATCCTCGCCTTGATTTTGTGAACCCTGGTACCAAAACCCATACATAGTTGATCAGCTGGATCAGATGCATTTCACATAGTTGATCAGCTGGATCAGATGCATTGAAATGCTGCTAACATGTGATTCTATATAAACCGATCGAAATCTATATAAAAGAGCGAGGTGGGATTATGTGACATAAAAAAAGAGGTGCATGCTTGCTGCTAATAAAGAAAGAAACCGGCCGAAATCTGTATAAAAGAGCGAGGTGGGATTATGTAACATAAAAAAAGAGGTGCATGCTTGCTGCTAATAAAGAGAGAAAATGTTCTTAAAAAAAGAGGGAGAAAAAAGTGTCAAAACGAAGGATTAAACCTAGTTCTTCTTGCTGAAAGAGAGGAGGTCGAACCACTACGCCTCAAACGTGTCAATGCTAGATGAGAGTCTCGTACTTTAAGAACCATGCAGAAGAGCGACTTTGACAGGGAAAAAAATCGAATGGTTTTTCTCACTTACCGGTGGCATAGTGGGTAATTTAGGTCAACTTCGAGGGTAATTTTTATGACGGACGACGGAAACACTATTTGCTTTATTATTAGGGAGAGATGAAAACGTTTAGATCACTATTTCATCTACGGAAGGAGTATTTATGGACAACTGATTTCTCGCGTAGTAAGTCTCCTTTTTCGTGCGACACGTGTTCTCGTGGGGCCAGTCCATCGCTCTTTCTTCAGTCTTATCCCAATAGGCAACACCCGGACCACATCTTTCCCCTCCTTCTTGCTAACTCCACTGCCGCCGTCCTCTCTTCTCCAATGCCAAATCTCGCGGCAGCACATGAGATTTCGCGAGCACACCACTCCCTGCTGCTCTCCTTCATGGCAGCCTGCCGTAGGAGCACCGATGAGTATGTGCAGTAGCGTCACAACATACGAGGAGAGCAGAGCTATTGCCGCTCGCACTGCATACGAGGACGGCGACGCTGCAATGGAGCGAGCGTTGCTGCTACCAGCGCTGCATATGAGGACGACGATGCTGCTGCTGCCTGCGCTGCACACGAGGACAACGACGCTGCAATGGAGCGGGCACTGTTGCCGCTGGCGCTGCATACTAGGACAACGACGCTGCAATGGGGCGGGCACTGTTGTCGCTGGCGCTGCATACTAGGACAACGACGCTCCAATGGAGCGGCGTTGGTGCCGCCAATGCTGCATACGAGGACGGCGGCGTTGCAATGGAGCGATCGCTGCTGCCGCCGGCGTTGCACACGAGGATGGCAGCGCTGCATACGAGGACGGCGATGCTGCAATGGAGCGGGCGCTGCTACTGGCGGCGCCACAAGTCGAGGACGGGAGCATCGAGCGGGCGGCGACGTATATCCGCTATGAGGAGGGCCACCTCCGCACTCACGCATCCAAGCGTTGCGGCGACATGGGGATGAAGAAGCAGCGACATCCAGCAAGCTGCACGTTGACCATATCTGACGGCCAGGTTGCGTTGAAATCACAATGGTCGGAGGGCTCGCGAGGAGGCTTAAGTTTAACACTTATCAGCCGACTGATTGGTAGCAGTCGCCGTAAAATAATGATCCCTTCAAAAAGTTTGTGCTGGCTGGACCAGTTTGTGCTAGGCCATAGTTCTTCCCCAATCCCATTGATAGAACATGGAGCAAGCACACATTTCATTGATATAATTAATTTCTTTCATAGTAGGGGTGAAAAATTAGTCATAGTGCAGTTAAATTCATAGCATAACTATAAAATGAATAAAAAATAATAGCCTATAACTAAACTAGTTGCAGCGGCGGCGGAACATGCCCGTGCTCACGGAATGCGCCGCTGAGTGCCTCAATCCAGCGGAAACGAGCAAGGCCATCCTCGCCCTACACCAGCCATGCACGGGTGGTGACATTATGTGCCGCGATGGTACAGAAACGGGCCTCAACAGCCAGGTCCCACGTCGTCCATTTGACACCATTGGCGTCGAGGACGAGCATGGAGTCTCAGATACGTTTCCCCTTCTCTTAGTCCATCCTCCAACCAGCGTCCAAGGCACACTCAAAGTCCGCCTAATAGACGGCCTCGTCGTACACCCCCTTCCTCCTGCTCCTGGTTCTCTTCCTACTTGATGGGTGGCGAGGCTTAGGCCCTGTTTGTTTCAAAAAGTCCCGAGACTTTTTTAGTCCCAACTTAAAAGTTCCTAGTCCCTACCCGTTTGTTTTCAGGAACTAAAAAGGGACTAGAGATCATTAAATGACATGTAAAAAGACTATGTTGTCCCTGAGGAGCAGCTTCCCCCGCCCTTCGTTCCGCTTCACCGCCCCCGCGCCTCCGCCGCCCAGCACCTGCAGGGCCTCCCGTTTCGTCAAGGAGAGGAAGGGGTCGCGGCCGAGCGCACTGACAGCGGCGGCGGCGGCGGCGGCGGGAACCGGCGTGGGCGGCGGGAACCGGCGGGGGCGGCGGCGGGGTAGGGAACTGGCGGCGGCGGCGGCGGGGTAGGGAACTGGCGGGGGCGGCGGCGGGGTAGGGAACTGGCGGCGGCGGCGGCGGGGTAGGGAACTGGCGGGGGCGGCGGCCGAGGTGGGAGACGCGAGCGGCAGCGCGAGCGGGAGGTGCAGACGCGAGCGGCTGGAGGAGACGAGGAGTGGATAACGCGATGCGGTGGGCAGTGTAGGAAAAAGTCCCAAAAAGTCCCTCCCACAGGTACTTCTCCAAATAGTCCCGAACAGCCCACTTTAGTCCCTAAAAGTCCCTCCTGTTTGTTTCACATGGGACTTTTTGGGATTTTTTTTAATCCCTACACCAAAAAGTCCCTGGAAACAAACACCCCCTTACTTCGTCCTTGTGCTGTGCCATTGAGTGGAAGTGGCGGATGTGAGGCGCTAAAGAGGGACAATATTTTATAGTCGTGAATGCGGTCGGGAACAAGCGCGTCAAGAGATGGGGGCATTCTTCCTAGTGTAAAAGTGGTTGCACAATTCATAGGAATGAAAGTGGAGATCATATAGAAGGTTGCATTATTAGCAGGGCTGGGCATGGAAAAGGAAAACAAGCTCAAACTTTCCTCCCGTGTTATCGGTTGGGTTTAGAGCTCACTCCATATCATTGCCCCTTGACCCTTGACTCCAAATTTGAAGGCTTTACGAGCTCAATTTGGAGGTGACCTCCAAAAATTATGGGGGCCGAGTCTGATATGGTGACTCCACTAGACTTGTTTTTGGAATCGAACGCGAAACGGACGATTATTATGACGATCCTACATTTTGGTGGCTCTGCTAAAGTTGCTCTAAGTCACTAATTTTGTATTTGAGTGACTCTAATTTTTTTAGTGTCTTACATACGTCTTTGAACTTTGAAAAATCGTTGTCCAAATCTCAAAGTTGCAATTGATGGGTCATCTAGTCCAAATTAGTCCCAATACCGCTTGACCAGCCTAGCTGGAGTGTTGCTCGGTGATACCTCCTCACTGGTTTTGCCAAACTTGGTTGAGATTTTTCTCTTGCAGTTGCCAGCACGATCAATTGAAGCCCTAGAAATCATTTTTGCCTTTGTTTATTATTTTTTCTCCTTGTGTGTTCTTCCTGTTGAAGAATCAAGCTAGGATTTAGTTCCTTTTATAGGTTATAATTTCATCTGCATATATGTAGTTGGTAGAGCATGCATGATTTAGGACTTGATCAACATCGCGTGCTATGCGGTACAAGTAAGTTCCATGTTCTTGTGAGATGTGGCTTCTCTCCTTTACACTTCATTGTCATGTTGCCGCTGTAGCAATCTTGGAGGGTTCGCGTGTTCAAATCGAGCACGTGAAGACTTCTGTGCATGCAAATATATTCGACAGGTGACGAGTCCATATGGATTTTTTGTGGATAAAATCATGTATTACTCATCACGAAGGTTCACAAAGTTAATCGTAGCTAACTCCATAGCATCAGTAGAACCAACACCTACCCAAGTCATAGTTCTGCCCACAACATGAGCAAACTTCGCTATTATATCACTAACCTTATTTTGACTATGACTCACAAAGGTTCGTAAGATACTTGATATCCTTTATGAATGATGACCCACAAGTATAGGGGATCAATCATAGTCCTTTCGATAAGTAAGAGTTGTAGGGGAACGTTGCACGGGAAACAAAAAAATTCCTACGCACACGCAAAACCTATCATGGTGATGATCATCTACCAGAGGGGAGATCGGATCCACATACCCTTCTAGATCGCTAAGCGGGAAGCGTTAAGAAACACGGTTGATGTAGTCGAACGTCTTCGCGATCCGTATCAGAAGCGTCCCACGAACTCCGTCACGATCTAGCACCGAACGGACGACACCTCCGCATTCAGCACACGTACAACTTGATGACGAGCTCCACCTTGTTGATCCAGCAAGAGGGGCGGAGAGGTAGATGAGTTCCCCGGCAACATGATGATGTGGTGGTGGTGGTGGTGAACTAATCCAGCAGGGCTTCGCCAAGCTATGCCGGACTAATCTAGACGAGGAAGATGATGTGTGAAGAAGAGGGCAACACGTGGCTTTTTTCTGGTGTGTTTGCCCTCAAAACCTCCACTATATATAGGAGGAACAGGAGGGAGGGTTGCCTTGCCTCCTACTCTAAGTAGGAGGGCTTCGGCCGAGCCAAGGGGAGGAGTCCTCCTCCAATTCGGTTTGGTGGAGGACTCCCTTCCCACTTGTCCACCTCCTTCTTTTTTTCCCTTTTCCTTTTATTTTTGCCTTTGGCCGAAATAGGTTATTGGGCTGGCCTCACCAGCCCACTAAGGGCTGGTGCGCCAACCATAGGACTATTAGGTGCTCTCCCGGGTGAGTGGCCCCTCCCGGTAAAACCCCGGAACCCATTCATCACTCCCGGTACTTTACCGGTAATGCCCAAAATATTTCCGGAAGCCAAATGCAACATTGCTATATATCAAAATTTACCTCCGGACCATTCGGTAGCTCCTCGTGACGTCCGGGATCTCATCCGGGACTCCAAACAACTTTCGGTCACCAACATACATAACTCAATACTACCGAAACGTCACCGAACCTTGTGGGTTCGAAACTATGTAGACATGACCGAGATACTCTCTGGTCAATATCCAATAGTGGGACCTAGATGCCCATATTAGATCCTACATATTCTATGAAGATCTTATCGGTTGAACCTCTATGTCAAGGATTCAGTTAATCCCGTATATCATTCCCTTTGTCCTTCGCTATGTTACTTGCCTGAGATTCGATCGTCGGTATCTCCATACCTATTTCAATCTCGTCATCGACAAGTCTCTTTACTCGTTCCGTAATACAATATCCCGTGGCTAACTCTTTAGTCACATTGCTTGCAAGGCTTGTTTATAATGTTGTATTACCGAGTGGGCCCTGAGATACATCTCCGTCATACGGAGTGACAAATCCCAGTCTCGATCCATGCTAACTCAACGGACACCTTCGGAGATACCTGTAGAGCACCTTTATAGTCACCCAGTTACGTTGCAACGTTTGATACACACAAGGCATTCCCCCGATGTCAGTGTGTTACATGATCTCATGGTCATAGGAACGTATACTTGACATGCAGAAAACAATAGCAACAAAATGACACAACCACATGCTATGTTTATAGTTTGGGTCTTGTCCATCACATCATTCTACTAATGATGTGATCCCGTTATCAACTGACAACACTTGTCTATGGCTAGGAAACCTCAACCATGTTTGATCAACGAGCAAGTCAACTAGAGGCTCACTAGGGACATTGTTTTGTCTATATATCCACACATGTATTTGTGTTTCCATTCAATACAATTATAGCATGGATAATAAACGATTATATTGAAATAGGAAATATAATAATAACTATTATATTATTGCCTCTAGGGAATATTTCCAACAAGAGTGCCGAACCCTACAAGGAGCAGAAGGAAATGACAAGCGGTTTTCAGCAAGGTAATTTTTGCAAGCACTGAAATAGCGGTAACAAGTTGTTTGATAACAAGATAATTGCAACAAGTAATGAGTAGCAATAGTAACAATAGGTGCAACAAGGTAGCCCAATCCTTTTGTTGCAAAGGACATGCCAGAATGGTTTCTTATAATAGGCAAAGCGTTTTTGAGGGCACACGGGAATTTTATCTAGTCATTTTCGTCATGTCGGGTTGATTCACGTTCGATACTTTGATATTTGATATGTGGGTGGACCGGTGCTTGGGTGTTGTTCTTACTTGAACAAGCCTCCCACGTATGATTAACCCTCCCGCAAGCATCCGCAACTACGAGAAAAGTATTAAGAATGAATTCTAACCATAACATTATACGTAGGGATCGAAATGATCCCCTTACAGAGTAGTGCATAAACTAGGGTTTAAGTTTCTATCACTCTCGCAACCCATCATCTAGTAACTACTCCACAATGAATTCCCTTAGGCCCAAATATGGTGAAGTGTTATGTTCTCAACGTTCACATAACACCACTAAGGGAATCATAACTTTCATAACATCAAAATATCAAACAAATATTAACTTCACATGACTACTTGCAAGATGACTTCTCCCGTGGCCTCAAGAACAAAAGTAACTACTCACAAGTGATAAACATGATCATGATTAGATAGGTATTAAATAGCATAATGGATCTGAACATATGATATTCCACCAAATAAACCATAAATCATCAACTACAAGATGTAATCAACACTACTAGTCACCCCCAGGTACCAATCCGAGGTTCTAGTACAAGATTGAGCACAAGAGATGAACTAGGGTTTTGAGAGGGGATGGTGTTGTTGAATATGTTGATGAAGATTGGCCTCCCCAAGATGAGAGTGTTGTTGGTGATGAAGATGGCCTCATTTTCCCCCTCCGGGAGGGAAGTTCCTCCGACATAATTGCTCCGTCGGAGGGCTAAAGTGCTCCTGCCCAAGTTCCGCCTCGAGAAGGTGGCTCTCCCTCCCGAAAGTCCTCTCCTCATTTTTCAGGTCAAGAGTGAATTTATAACAGAAGATGGTCGCTAGAAGTGGGCTGGGTGGCCCACTACGCACCAGGCCGCGCCAGGGGGATGGTGTGCCCTCGTGCCTAGTGTCACACCCTGTTTTCACTACCACATTATCTGTAACTCAAAAACCTGAGTTTATTAAAACTTTTTCAAAACTAATGTTGTGAGTGCCATGATTATCATTGTATGCTTGTATGCTTGATCACGTGATGATAAAAACCACATTTCTCAAGATCAAATTATTTTCAAAACCCTTTTCTTATATTCTGATTAAAGTAAAACCCTGCTTTGAGTTACACTACATGCCCTTGATGGCAAGGAGTGTTTTCACCCAAAGTTGGTGATCTGATTCTAGCACCATTTTAGTGCATGAAAACCACAAAATAATTATTTTGTGAATTATTTTTCTATTTTATTTGCATGTCCATTTCTGAGTCCAGAAATGGTATTCCTATATGGAACAAATACTTTTCTGCCTTAGAAAAATGTGATCAAATTTGGAGATGGTCAGAAGGACATATATTTTCCATACATAAGATTTTAACCCCTATTTATTATTATTATTTGAGTAAAACCGTGAAAACCATTTCTGTCTGTTTTGACCTTTTGAAATATTTCCAAAGGAAATATTCTCAATAAATTCCTAGAAAATTCCAGTGGTATCCCTAAGCCATATTTGGTGTCCACATAAAGTTTCACCTTGATCCAAGGTGATTAAGGACACCAAATAAGTGCAAAACCCCTTCTGTCTAGATTGAAGTTAGAGAAACTCTACATAGCAAAGTTTGTCCAATGGAGTTGAAACTTTGCAGGAGTGCCTAATACCTCAAATGAGGGTTCCACACCAAGAATGGGATTTGTTGGACTTAATTTTCCCACACTCTCTTTGGAAGGAACATATCTGGTAAAATGGTGAAGTTTTCAAGTTTACAAAGCTAAACTTGTCCAATGGAGCTCAAACTTGGTGAAACCCCATGTTTTAGCACCAAACCCAATCCTGTTAAGTTGCAGAACTAGTGGTGGGGTGAAACCACCCCAAACCACTTTCGAGCACCTTCTGACAGATGGGTAAAAGCCCCTCTAACCTTAGCTAAACCCCAACCCTTTGCCCCAAACTCTCAGGTAAGGTGGCCAATATCAATGCCCAGCCCAAGTCAACTGGCCCCCTCTCTGGTTCAAAGTAGAAATGACAAAATCCCCATTCTAAGCTTCAGCTCAAGGCTGACATCACGTGTTTCTCGTGTCTCCCTTTACCAACCGAAGCTCCCACGGGTCTGCAAACGGCTAGCCACATCCCAGCCAGTGCCCAGGACATGCTAAACATGTCCAAGGCACCCTAGAGCATGCCAGCATGCCGTGGCATGCCAAAGCTGCGCTTTGGGCGCGCTACAGGAAGCCACCGAGGTGGCGGCGACGCTCTCGGCCAGTTCCAGCCTCCCCCGAGGTGTCTAACCTCTTCCCCGACAACCCCTCTGCATCAGGTGACCATCAGGGCCCCTCCTCTCGTGCGCACCAGAACCGGCCAGAGATGCGCGGCCACGGATGCTCGTCTCCTCTCTATCCCTTCCCCGCAGTAGGTTTTGGCAGTCCAAAACCACGTCATGAGACTGTTGTTTCGACCCCAGCTCCTCTCTGCACCCCCGTGCGCGCCACGGTGAGTCACCGATGCTCCCGAATCGGCTCACCGTCGCGGGCCTATATATAGCCCTCCCCCTTGCTCCTGCACCCCACAAACCGAATCACAACAACCTCTAGCACCTCCCTAGCCACCCCAGCAAGCCAGCAAAGCCCCGGTGCTCGAGATCGACCGCGGCCCCTCCGCCTTGGAGCTTCGGTCGATCTCTGGCTACACGTCGGCTCCTGCGTCCCTCTGCCCCCCAAACCACTCCCCGTGACACCAGGGATCTTTCCCCCATCTTTCCCAAGCTAATACGTGCTCCTAGCTACCACCTCCACCTTCGCCCGAAACTCCTCCACCGTGGCTTCCTCGTTGCCGGTGAACCTGAACCTCTCCGCTGTTGTCTCGACCACCATCACATAGGCGACGACGAGCCAGACTCATTTACGTCTTCGTTGGGGCCCGAGGACGTCGGTAGCCACGGCGGCGCACTCCTCCTCCTCTCTGGCCAGAGGTAGGAGACGACCCCGACAGGTGTGCCCTACCTGTCGGTGGGCCATCTCTCTCTCCCTCGCTGCCCGCAGCCACTGAACGCACGGGCCCGCGCGTCAGGTTCAAACCTGACGGCGCGCGCGCCTGGGCACGCTAGCTGACTGGCCTTTGGGCTGGCCCAGTCCCAGGCCAAGCCAGGCGAGGGGTGTAGCCCTTTTTGTTTTATTTTAAAACTTGATTTTCAATGATTTTTATAAAAAGACTTCACCAGTGTAAAAATATAATTTTTCCACTGTTATTCTTCCAAAAGTGTGTAGTATTTAATAGAACCATTGGTTGAATTTTTGCAGCAACTATTCTATTTTATAATAATAAAAAGGATTAATTTGGAATAGTTTTGCTTCTGTTAAGTTGATTTTAAAAATATTCCTTCATTAGAAACAGAAGCAAATATGTTTAAAATAACAACCTGGATTTATCAGAAATAACCAACATTTTAAAAACGACTTTGTGATCTGTTTTGGAGTGAGCTACTTATTATTTTTACCTTATTACGACGATAGAAAACCTGTGTGACGAAGGAATCGGAGCGAAAGACCTCGAAGACCCCGGATACCTAGCTGGCCAAGGCAAGCAACCCTTTGACCATGACTAAGCATATGTTATGATGCATGCTAGAGTAGCTAATATTTCTGTTGCATATGATCATAAGTGCCGGTACATCATTGAAGTGGTGTTACCGATGGCTCCTTCGGAGCACATGCATTGAGCTTGATCCTACCACCTATGAGGGTCATGCTAATATCTTGTTGACAAGTAAAGTTAGAGTAATATTAGCATGGGCATGATGATGACATAAATCAAAGGTTTATGAAAACACTGTCGGGTGCCACTAATGCGCGAGGGTGATGATGAGTTAGGTGGCCACTTTTGGTGAAGTGGTGCACCGGGTATTTTGAGTGAGTATGGTTGGGAAAATGGGATTAGATTTATGATGTGTCGACCATCCCAACCTTACATGTACGACTACGTTACCCCTTTATGGGACGGGGCTTTGTTGATTACTCTGGTCGGTGCTAGCAAAGAGCCTCATTACTAGTGGCGGGAGTGATGAGTGGTGACTCTCGTGATGGGGTCGTGCCAGGTAGGGTGACTATGTCGTTTTTACGTGTTCCAGGCACACTGTTGGTCCCCGCATTGTTGATACTGTCCAGAGTCGGTGCTCGTAAGGCGTATAACATGTGGGCTGGGTACCAATCGAGTGGACCTCTTTGTCTAGTATCGTTAGGGGAAAGGCATTGATCGGGTACTTACCTCGAGTATGTTATATACCGCGAGTCGTGGATGACACGGAAGTTTCTGGATCTCGTGGGTCCAACGTACTACCTCTATAGAGTGTAAAACTATTCGAATAGCCGTATCCACAGTCAAGGACAGTTGGGTGGTGCTGCTTAAACTACGTCCAGTCGTTTCCGCATACACCAAGCATGTGTGCGTATGTGTTAAATGGTGGTAATATGAAAGAATTGATATGACCAAGTTTGGTGACTTGGCATAAAGGGTGGACCTGGATGGTTCAGCCCGTGACAGATATATTGATATCTGTAACCTGTTCTTCAAAAGTAGTTTTACTTATGATGCATACCTATTATCATGTTTATTACCACCAAGAAGATATCCACCAAAGAAGCATGTTATTGTTATCCTTCACTTGCGTTGTTCATATCATGGACTGTTTGCAAGTACATTCAAAAGTACTCATTGGCTTGCCACTGGTTATATTATTGACCAGACATGGAAGGACCAGAGTTCGGAGATGAGTACGTCTTCGGAGACGCCCCTGCAAACTAGGACGCTTCCCAGTCAGAATGCCTCTTGGTGTGGCATGAGAACCCGCTTAGCCCTAAGATTTCCGCTACTAGTTGTATCCGTGTGATTTGGCCTTATAGGCCCTACCTTGTGAACTTGACCATTCGGTCACGTGATGTAATAATTCGGTACTTGGATGTAAGACTCTTAATATTCAGTATCCGTGTGTTCGGTGAGCATTGATCTCTGGGATCACTAAGCACGTTCATTTGGCGATCTCGACTCATATTTTCGGGTCCCCATAGAGCTGGTATCAGAGCCATCCTGACTATAGGAAGCCTTAGGTAGCATGGACGATAGCCAAGACGACTAGTGCACTTAGATCTTAACCTGAGATTCTGCACCCACTAAAAACTTTCTAAACTTCTCCCCTACATCTTGTAGATGGCCGCCGTACCTGAGATGCTTCTGGAGACGAGCTTTCCCCTACTTTTGGGTGATAGCCTCGAGAAGTGCCAAGTACGCCGCACACCCATCTTCCTCTACCACGAGCACTGGGTCAACACCGACACCAAGGAGTATCACGTGGATGTGATAGTGAAGCCTAATGACTCCCCGACTAGCTGGTTCTTTGAAGGACCACAGATGGAGGATCTGATGCTGGCAGTGGAGACAGCCGCACGACAGGCGCTCGTACGTCTCCGCGATATCCTTCCCGAGATGGCTAACGAGCCACCTACTCGTCACCTACCTTTTGTTAAGGATGGGATAGACGGGAGTTGGACACTTAACCCATCTTCCGAGGACGGGACGCCACTAAGGTCTCAGACCTACTTTAGCCTCTCCTCCGACACTTTGACACACCTTTTGATCACGGGGTCAACGAAGATTCTCCAAGAACTGCATCAAGTCAAGGATCTACTCCGCATGGGAAAGATGAAGAACCGCAAGGTGAAGAAGGAAGGAGCACCCGAAGGAGGATCATGCATTGAGGAGGAGTACCACCGCTTCAGGCCACTCCTATTCAGAGTCGCTGATACGTCCATTTTGCATCATGTTTTCATGTTGATATTTATCACTTCTTGGGCTGTTATTTCACTTCCCGGTACAATACTTATGCCTTTTCTCTCTTATTTTGCAAGGTTTACATGAAGAGGGAGAATGGCGGCAACTGGAATTCTGGCCTGAAAGTGGAGCAAAGTTGAGATACCTATTCTGCGCAACTCTAAACGCCGAAAAATTAATGAGGATTTTTTTCGGATTTATAAAAAATATCGGGCCGAAGAAGCGCCAGAGGGGCGCCAGCAGGTGGCCACAAGCCTGCACGGCGCGGCCACCCCCCAGGTCGCGCCATGAGGGCTTGTGGGCAGCCTGCTGGCCCACTGGCCCCCCTCTCTACTATATGAAGGGTTTCGTCCAGGAAAAAATCAAGGAGGAGCTTTTTCGTGGATTCGCCGCCGCCACGAGGCAGAACTTGAGCAGAACCGATCTAGAGCTCCGGCAGGACGATCCTGCCGGGGAAACTTCCCTCCCGGAGGGGGAAATCGTCACCATCGTCATCACCAACACTCCTCTCATCGGAGGGGACTCGTCACCATCAACATCTTCATCAGCACCATCTCATATCCAAACCCTAGTTCATCACTTGTAAACAATCTCCGTCTCGCGACTCCGATTGGTACTTGTAAGGTTGCTAGTAGTGTTGATTACTCTTTGTAGTTGATGCTAGTTGGATTACTTGGTGGAAGAGTTCATGTTCAGATCCTTGATGCTACTCATTACCTCTCTGGTCATGAATATGATTATGCTTTGTGAGTAGTTACTTTTGTTCCTGAGGGCATGGGATAAGTCATGCTAATAGTAGTCATGTGAATTTGGTATTTGTTCGATATTTTGATGTGTTGTATGTTGTTTTTCCTCTAGTGGTGTTATGTGAACGTTGACTACATAACACTTCACCATTATTTGGGCCTAGAGGAAGGCATTGGGAAGTAGTAAGTAGATGATAGGTTGCTAGAGTGACGGAAGCTTAAACCCTAGTTTATGCGTTGCTTCGTAAGGAGCTGATTTGGATCCACTAGTTTAATGCTATGGTTAGACTTTGTCTTAATTCTTCTTTCGTAGTTGCGGATGCTTGTGAGAGGGGTTAATCATAAGTGGGATGCTTGTCCAAGTAAGGGCAGTACCCAAGCGCCGGTCCACCCACATATCAAACTATCAAAGTAACGAACGCGAATCATATGAACATGATGAAAACTAGCATGACAGAAATTCCCGTGTGTCCTCGGGAGCGTTTTTCCTCCTATACGACTTTGTCCAGGCTTGTCCCTTGCTACAAAAGGGATTGGGACACTTTGCTGCACCGTTGCTACATTTGTTACTTGTTGCTTGTTACGAATCATCTCACCACACAATCACTTGTTACCGACAATTTCAGTGCCTGTAGATGTTACCTTGCTGAAAACCACTTGTCAGATCCTTCTGCTCCTCGTTGGGTTTGACACTCTTACTTATAGAAAGGACTACGATTGATCCCCCATACTTGTGGGTCATCAAGACTCTTTTCTGGCACCGTTGCCGGGGAGTGAAGCGCCTTTGGTAAGTGGAACTTGGTAAGGAAACATTCATATAGTGTGCTGAAATTTATTGTCACTTGTCACTATGGATACTAATCCTTTGATGGCTTGTTCGGGGTATCTTCACCTCAAACGGAAGCACAAATAGTTGCTCCTCAACCTGCTGCACCTACTGAAAATATTTTCTTTGAATTTCCTTCGGGTATGCTTGAGAAACTGCTAGCTAATCCTTTTGCAGGAGATGGAACATCACATCCAAACTTGAATGTAATCTATGTAGATGAAGTTTGTGGTTTATTTAAGCTTGCAGGTTTGCCTGAGGATGAGGTCAAGAAGAAGGTCTTTCCTTTATCTTTGAAGGATAATGCGTTGACATGGTATAGGCTATGTGATGACACTGGATCATGGGACTACAATCGATTCAAATTGGAATTTCATCAAAAGTTTTATCCTATGCATTTAGTACATCGTGATCGGAATTATATTTACAATTTTTGGCCTCGTGACAGAGAAAGCATCGCTCAAGCTTGGGGGAGGCTTAAATCAATGTTATATTCATGCCCCAATCATGAGCTCTCGAGAGAAATTATCATTCAGAACTTCTATGCTCGGCTTTCTCATGATGATCGCACCATGCTTGACACTTCTTATACCGATTCTTTTGTGAAGAGAGATATTGACCTCAAATGGAATTTATTGGAGAGAATTAAACGCAAGTCTGAAGATTGGGAGCTTGAAGAAGGTAAGGAGTCAGGTATGAATTTCAAGTTTGATTGCGTTAAAACCTTTGTTGAGACAAATACTTTTTGTGACTTTAGTGCTAAGTATGGACTTGACTCTGAGATAGTAGCTTCATTATGTGAATCCTTTGCTCCTCATATTGATCTTCCCAAATAGAAGTGGTTTAAATATCATCCTCCTTTAGAAGTCAATGTAGTTAAACCCACTCCAGTTGAAGAGAAAAGTCATTGCCTATAATGATCCTGTTGTTCTCAGTGCTTACATTGAGAAACCACCTTTCCCTGTTAGGCTATATTAGAACACCTACACCCCCTCAGAAAATTAGAGTTGAACCTAGCATTGCTATTATCAAAGATCTTCTGTCTGACGATGTTGAGGGACATAATATTCACTTCTGTGAAGATGCTGCTAGAATTGCTAAACCTCACGTTAGAGACAAACATAGGCCTGTTGTTGGCATGCCTGTGGTTTCTGTTAAGATAGGAGATCATTGTTATCATGGTTTATGTGACGTGGGTGCTAGTGTTAGTGCAATACCTCAATCCTTATACAATGAAATCAAAGATGAGATTGCACCTGTTGAGATAGAACCTATTGATGTCACTATTCAGCTTGCCAATAGAGATACTATCTGCCCTGTGGGAATTGTTAGGGATGTTGAAGTCTTGTGTCATAAAACGAAGTATCCTGCTGATTTCCTTTGAGAACACTTGATGTATGTCTTGCACGTGTCCATCTGTGGTGATCAACTTGCGGGTTTGTGACATTGGGAACCTATGCATATAGGTTGGCACACGTTTGGATATTCATGTGAGTACTCGATGTATGTTTTGGTGATCAACTTGCGGGTTTCGTGACATCAGGAACCTATGCATATGGGTTGGCACACGTTTTGACTCTCCGGTAGAAACTTCGGGGCACTCTTTGAAGTTCTATGTGTTGGTTGAATAGATGATTCTGAGATTGTGTGATGCATATCGTATAATCATGCCCACGGATACTTGAGGTGACAATGGAGTATCTAGGTGACATTAGGGTCTTGGTTGATATGTATCTTAAGGTGTTATTCTAGTACGAACTCTATGAAAGATTGAACGGAAAGAATAGCTTCGTGCTATTTTACTACGGACTCTTGAATAGATCGATCAGAAAGAATAACTTTGTGGTGGTTTCGTACCCGACAATAATCTCTTCGTTTGTTCTCCGCTATTAGTGAATTTGGAGTGACTCTTTGTTGCATGTTGAGGGCTAGTTATATGATCCAATTACGTTATCATTGTTGAGAGAACTTCACTAGTGAAAGTATGAACCCTAGGCCTTGTTTCCACGCATTGGAATACCGTTCGTGCTCACTTTTGTTACTAGTTACCTTGCTGTTTTTGTAATTTCAGATTACAAAAACCTATATCCACCATCCATTTTGCACTTGTATCACCATCTCTTCGCCGAACTAGTGCACCTATACAATTTACCATTGTATTGGGTGTGTTGGGGACACAGGAAACTCTTTGTTATTTGGTTGCAGGGTTGCTTGAGAGAGACCATCTTCATCCTACGCCTCCCACGGATTGATAAACCTTAGGTCACCCACTTGAGGGAAAATTGCTACTGTCCTACAAACCTCTGCACTTGGAGGCCCAACAACGTCTACAACGAGAGGGTTGCGTAGTAGACATCAATGCCCTTAATATCATCAAGAGTATACTCAATAGCAGCTCGGTGCTTCCTTAATGTTTTTAACAATCTTTCTTCTTCATGCTCTGTAAGGTTGGCACTAATAATAAGAGGATATATCTTCTTTGCATCAAGATAAGCATATTTCAAAGTGTCAGGTAATTGCTTTAATTCAAACACAGGATCACCCTTCGATGGAGGAGGACCTCCAAGAGTTTCAATAGGCAAGTTGTGTTTAAGGATAGGCTTTTTCTCAAAGAATATTTTTATCTATTTCATTTCTTTCACGCATATGCATAACATTTTCATGGTCTAAAAAATATTGTTCTAATGGATCAGTAGGAGGAATGTCAATAGAAACAAGACGAATTAATTCATCTTTACTGGGCATTTCTTTATCATGGGGTTGCCTACTAAACTTAGAGAAATTAAACTCATGAGACATACCACCAAAATTAACACTTACAATTTCCTTTTTGCAATCTATTTGAGCATTGATAGTGTTCAAGAAGGGTCTACCAAATATTATGGGACAAAAATCATATTGTGGTCAAACAAGTACTAGAAAATCAGTAGGGTATTTTACTTTTCCACAAAAGACTTCAACACCTCTGACAATCCCAAGTGGTGTGATGGTATCTCTATTAGCAAGTTAAATAGTAACATCTATGTCTTCTATTTTGGCAGGTGCTATCTCATGCATAATTTCATGATATAAGGTAAAAGGAATATCACTAACACTAGCACCCATATCACATAAACCATGATAACAACGATCTCCTATTTTGTTTGAGACGATAGGCATGCCAACAACGAGTCTATTTTTATCTTTAGTCTTAGGTTTGGCAATTCTAGCGGCTTCATCACAGAAATAAATAAAATGCCCATCAATTAATATTATCTACCAAGAGATCTTTAACCATAGCAATACTAGGTTCTACCTTGATTTGATCACAAGCTTTAGCATGTTCCTTTATCCTAACAGGGAAAGGTGGTTTCTCAATATAAGCAGTAGGCACAACTGGGTCAATATTGTAAATGATAATTTTATCCTCAACTTTAATTGGTTCTTCAAAATGTTCTTTAAAATGTGGATGATATTTAAACCATTTCTCTTTAGGGAGATCAACATGAGTAACAAAGGTTTCACAAAATGAGGCTACTATCTCGGAGTCAAGTCCATACTTAGTGCTAAAATCATTGAAAGCATCGGTATTCATAAAACATTTAACACAATCAAACTCAAGTTTTATACCTGACTCTTTACCTTCGTCAAGCTCCCAATATTCAGAGTTGCATTCAATTCTTTATAAAAGATCTCACCCGAATTCAATATTCTTCATCATAAAAGAACCAGAGCCAGAAGTATCGAGCATAGTTTGATCATTACGAGAAACCCGAGCATAAAAATTCTGAATGATAATTTCGCTCGAGAACTCATGATTGGCGAATGAATATAGCATTGAATTCAGCCTCCCCCAAGCTAGAGTGATACTTTCTCCTTCACGGGGCCAAAAATTATAGATAAAAGTCCGATCATGATGAACAAGATGCATAGGATAAATTTTTTGTTGAAACTCCAATTGCAATCGATTCCAGTTCCAAGATCTTCTATCATCACATAGCCTATACCATGTCAATGCTTTTCCCCCCAAAGATAAAGGGAAAACATTCTTCTTGACTTCATGTTCGGATAAACCTGCAAGCTTAAATAATGCACAAACTTCATCCACATAGATTAGGTGCATATGAGGATGTTTTGTTCCATCTCCTGCATAAGGATTAGTTAGCAGTTTCTCTATCATACCCGAAACAATTTCATAATAAACATTTTTAGTAGGTTCAGCAGGTTGAGGGACAACTCTTGGTGTTTCCGGTCGAGGTGAAGATACCCCGAACAAGCCCCTCAAAGGATTATTTTCCATAGTGACAAGTAACAGTAAATTTCAGCACGCAATATAAATCTTCCTTTACCAAATTCCACTTACAAAGGCACTTCACTCCTCGGCAACGGCGCCAGAAAAGAGTATTGATGACCCACAAGTATAGGTGATCAATCGTAGTCCTTTCGATAAGTAAGAGTGTCAAACCCAACGAGGAACGGAAGGAAATGACGAGCGGTTTTCAACAAGGTAATTTCTACAAGCATTGAAATAGCGGTAACAAGTTGTGCAATAGCAAGACAATTGTAACAAGTAACGAGTAACAATAGTTACAATAGGTGCAGCAAGGTAGCCCAATCCTTTTGTGGCAAAGGACCGGCCGGAACGGTTTCTTATAATAGGCAAAGCATTCTTGAGGGCACACATGAATTTCATCTAGTTACTTTCGTCATGTCGGGGTGATTCGCGTTTGGTACTATGATAATTTGCCATGTGGGTAGACCGGTGCTTGGGTGTTATTCTTACTTGAACAAGCCTCCCACTTATGATTAACCTTCTCGCAAGCATCCGCAACTATGAGAAAAGTATTAAGAATAAATTCTAACCATATCATTAAATATAGGGATCCAAATCATCCCCTCACGGAATAGCGCATAAACTAGGGTTTAAGTTTGTGCCACTCTCCCAACCCATGATCTAATAACTACTCCACAATGCATTCCCTTAGGCCCAACGATGGTGAAGTGTTATGTGGTACGTCTCAAACGTATCTATAATTTTTGATGGTTCCATGCTATTATCTTGTCAACTTTGGATGTTTTATATACCTTTTATATCTTTTTTGGGACTAACTTATTAATTCAGTGCCAAGTGCCAGTTCTAGTTTTTTCTGTGTTTTTGACTCTTTTCAGATCTGATTTTGGAACGGAGTCCAAACGGAATAAAATCCCCGAAATAATTTTTTCCAAAACAGAAGAAGATCGGGAGGCTTGAGGGCCAAGGCAGAGGGCCCACAGGGAGCCCACAAGCCGTGTAGCCGCCACCAGGGGGCGGCGGCTACCAGGCTTGTGGCCTCCCTGGCGCTCCCCTGCCCTAGCTCTTTGGCCTATAAATTCCCTAAAATCCTAGAAAAAATCAGGGCATCCACGAAAACACTTTTCCACCGCCGCAAGCTTCCGTTTCCGTGAGATCTCATCTGGAGACCCTTCCCGGTGCCTTGCCGGAGGGGACTTTGGAGATGGAGGGCTTCTTCATCAACATCATTGCCCCTCCAATGACTTGTGAGTAGTTCACTTCAGACCTACGGGTTCGTAGTTAGTAGCTAGATGGCTTCTTCTCTCTCTTGGATCTTCAATACAAAGTTCTCCATGATCTTCATGGAGATCTATCCAATGTAATCCTCTTTGGCAGTGTGTTTGTCGAGATCCAATGAATTGTGGATTTGTGATCAGATTATCTATGAATTATCTTTGAGTCTTTGCTGATTTCTTATATGCATGATTTGATATCCTTGTAAGTCTCTCCGAGTCTTCGGTTTTGTTTGGCCAACTAGATCTATGATTCTTGCAATGGGAGAAGTGCTTGGTTTTGGGTTCATACCGTGTGGTGACCTTTCCCAGTGACAGAAGGGGCAGCAAGGCACACATCGTCTTGTTGCCATCAAGGGTAACAATATGGGCTTTTATCGTAGATATGAGATTGCCCATCTACATCATATCATCTTGCTTAAGGCGTTACTCTGTTCTCATGAACTTAATACAATAGATGCATGTTGGATAGCGGTCGACGTGTGGACTAATAGTAGTAGATGCAGAAAGTATCGGTCTACTTGTTTTGGACGTGATGCCTATAGATATAATCATTGCCATAGATAACGTCATGACTTTGCGCGGTTCTATCAACTTCTCGACAGTAATTCGTTCACCCACCGTCTACTTGCTTTCATGAGAGAAGCCACTAGTGAACACTACGACCCCCCGGGTCTATTCACAACTATCGTTTCCACTTTCACTTTTACTTTGCTTTGATTCCTTTTTGCTTCCAGTTCTCACTTTGCAAACAATCTATAAGGGATTGGCAACCCCTTCATAGCATTGGGTGCAAGCTCTTTGTGTTTGTGCAGGTACTTGTGACTTGACGCAATCCTTCACTGGATCGATACCTTGGTTCTCAAAACTGAGGGAAATACTTACCGCCGTTGTGCTACATCACCCTTTCCGCTTCGAGGGAACACCAACGCAAGGCTCCAAGGCCACGGGGGTATCCTTTGCATATTTTCCAAGGAAGTCCCTAAAGGCGTAGCCGTAGCAGATGCATTCCTGGTACCGTTGCTGAGGAGTATCAAGACAAGAATAGTCTACCGTCAACACGCTTGTTTCTCGCGCCGTTGGAAGGTCTTTTGTTGCAGTAGCAGAAGTATTTCTCGCGCCGTTGTCGGGGAAGGAGAGATCAAGATCTATCCAAGTAGGTGTCACAAACTCATCTCTTGCATTTACTTTTTTGCCAGTTGCCTCTCGTTTTCCTCTCCCCCACTTCACATTTGCCTTTTTTTTTGCCTTTCTCCTTTGCCTTTTTGCCGTTTTCCTTTGCCGATTTTCTTGCTTTCTTGGGTGCTTGATTGTTTGTTGAAGTCATCATGGCTGAAAACACCAAACTTTCCGACTGCTCGAGTACCAATAATAATGATTTTATTAGTACTCCGATTGCTCCTGCCACTAGTGCGGAATCGTATGAAATCAACGCAGCTTTGCCGAATCTTGTTATGAAAGAGAAATTCTCCGGCCTTCCTAGTGAAGATGCCGCATCCCATCTCAATACCTTCACTGAGCTTTGCGATATGCAAAAGAAAAGAGATGTGGATAATGACGTGATTAAGTTGAAACTTTTTTCCTTTCTCGTTGTGAGAACGCGCAAAAACTTGGTTTTCTTCTTTGCCTAAAAATAGTATGGATTCTTGGGATAAGTGCAAAGATGCTTACATATCCAAGTATTTTCCGCCGGCTAAGATTATCTCTCTACGTAACGATATCAGGAATTTCAAGCAACTTGATCATGAACACGTTGCACAATCTTGGAAGAGGATGAAGTTAATTTTTAGAAATTGTCCCGCTCATGGCTTGAGTTTGTGGATGATTATACAAATCTTTAACACTGGTTTGAATTTTGCTTCTCGCAATATCTTGGACTCCGCCTCAGGTAGAACGTTCATGGAAATCACGTTAGGAGACGCTACAAAACTCCTAGACAATATCATGACCAACTACTCTCAGTGGCACACTGAAAGGTCACCTGCTAGCAAAAAGGTACACGCTATAGAATAAATTAACTCGCTTAGTGCTAAGATGGACGAGTTGATGAATTTGGTTGCTAGTAGAAATGCTCCTTTAGATCCTAATGACATGCCACTATCTTCTTTGATTGAGAGTAGCAACGTTAGTTTGGACGTTAATTTTGTTGGTAGGAACAATTTTGGCAACAACAATGCTTTTAGAGGAAACTATGTTCCCAGGCCTTTTCCTAGTAACTACTCTAACAATTATGGCAATTCCTACAACAACACTTATGGAAATCACAACAAATTACCCTCTGATTTAGACAGTAATATCAAAGAGTTCATCAACTCTCAAAAGATTTTCAATGCGTCCATAGAGGAAAAACTACTCAAAATAGACGATTTGGCTAAGAGCGTTGATAGGATGTCTTGTGATATTGATGCTTTGAAAGTTAGATGTGCTCCTCCCAAGGTCAACTTGGATGAAACTTTAAAATCTATGCGTGTCTCCATGAATGAGAGCAAAGAAAGAACCACCCAAATTCGCGCTAGGCATGAATGGTTTAAAAGGGTGCATTCTAGTGATGCAAATCACGAAGATCTTAAAGTGCTTGGTGTGACTCCTCTTGAATCTTTGTTTTCGCGTGTCAACCCTATTGATGAAATGGCTGGATATGAATCCACTTTGGTTGAAAAACGCCCCAATGATTCAGAGTACACCTATCTTGATGATAAAGGTGTGGAGAGTGGAGTAGAAGAAATCAAAATATTGGGTAGTAATGAAACTCCCACTTTGGATTTCAAAGAATTCAATTATGATAGTTGCTCCTTGTTTGAATGCATTTCTTTGATGCAATCCATTGCAAACTCTCCACATGCTTATAGCCAAAGCAAAGCCTTTACCGCACATATCGTAGATGCTATGATGAAATCTCTTGAAGAGAAACTCGAATTAGAAGTCTCTATACCTAGAAAACATCATGATGAGTGGGAACCTACTATCAAAATCAAAATCAAAAACTATGAATGCAATGCTTTGTGTGATTTGGGTGCTAGCGTTTCCGCGATTCCAAAGTCTTTATGTGATATTCTTGGGTTTCATGAGATTGAAGAGTGTTCTCTTAATTTGCATCTTGCGGACTCTAGTGTCAAGAAACCCATGGGAAGGATCGATGATGCTCTTATTGTTGCAAATCAGAACTATGTACCCGTGGATTTCATTGTACTTGACATAGATTGCAATCCTTCATGTCCCATTATTCTTGGTAGGCCTTTCCTAAGGACTATTGGTGCTATCATCGATATGAAGGAAGGGAATATTAGATTTCAATTTCCCCTAAAGAAGGGCATGGAGTATTTTCCTAGAAAGAAAATAAGATTGCCTTATGAATCTATGATGAGGGCTACTTATGGTTTGAGCACCAAAGATGACTATACGTGATTCCATCACCTTTTGCCTAGCTAAGGGCGTTAAACAATAGCGCTTGTTGGGAGGAAACCCAACGAATCTATCCTTTCTCTTTCTATTTTGTGTTTTCCACACTTTCATAATTCTGTTATGATTGTGTTTTTTGTGTTTCTTTTGCGTTTGTGCCAAGCAAAACCATTATGATTAGTCTTGGGGATGATCGTTTGGTCATGCTGGAAAAGACAGAAACTTTCTGCTCACGAAAAGAATTTTCATTTTTTTTCTGTAAGAGCTTTTGAGTTGATTCTTTTTGATGCTGATTGCTACGCAAATTCTCAGACTTTCGTAAGTTGTCAGAAGTTTTGAAGTACCACAAGTATACGAAGTATACAAATTATTACAGACTGGTCTGCTGTTAACAGATTCTGTTTTTCTTGAGTTGGTTGCTTATTTTGATGAAACTATGGATAGTATAGGGGGGTATTAGCCATGGAAGATTGAAAATACAGTAACCCAACATCAACATAAGTAGAATTTCAGTTTGCTACAGTACCTAAGGAAGTGGTGGTTTGCTTTCTTATACTAATGTTATCACGAGTTTCTGTTTAAGTTTCGTGTTGTGAAGTTTTCAAGTTTTGGGTGAAGTTCTTGTGGACAAAGAGATAAAGAGTGGCAAGAGCTCAAGATTGGGGATGCCCAAGGCACCCCAATAGATTCAAGGATGCCATAAAAGCCTAAGCTTGGGGATGCCCCGGGAAGGCATCCCCTCTTTCGTCTTCAATCCATCGGTAACGTTACTTGGGGCTATATTTTTATTCACCACATGTTATGTGTTTTTATTAGAGCCTCTTGTATCGTAGGAGTCTTTTATTTTTGTTGTGTCATAATCTTACTTGCAGCACATCTAGAGAGAGACATGCACTCACCGTGATTTTGTCGAGCTTCACTTATATCTTTTGGTTAGACAATTCAGCTCACATGTGCTTCACTTATATCTTTTGAGTTAGTTGATTTTGCTCTATGTGCTTAACTTATATCCTTTAGAGCACGGAAGCGCGTGGCTTGGTAGTTGATCTATGCTATGAAAGTAGTCTCAAAAGGGGTAGTTATCCAAAGGGATATGAAAACTTCCATCTCCATGTGCATTGAATAGTTAGAGAAGTTTGATTCATCTCAATTAGTTTTGAGTTGTGGTTGTGATAGTATTGAAGTTATGATAGTAAGGTGTTGTGGATCTAGAAATACTTGTGTTGAAGTTAGTGATTCCCATAGCATGCACGTATGGTGAACCGCTATGTGATGAAGTTTGAGCATGATTAGTTTATTGATTGTCATCCTTTGTGTAGCGGTCGGGATCACGCGATGGTTTATACCTACCAACCCTTCCCCTAGGAGTATGCGTTGAATGCTTTGTTTCGATTACTAATAAAACTTTTGCAGTAAGTATATGAGTTCTTCATGACTAATGTTGATTCCATGGTTTAGATGCACTTTCACCTTCCACCATCACTATCTTCTTTAGTGTCGTGCAACTTTCGCCGGTGCACAAAACCCACCATTAGCCTCTCTCAAAACAGCCACCATACCTACCTACTATGGCTTTTTCAAAGCTATTCCGAGACATATTGCCATGCAACTACCACCATGACATGTGCCACCACTCCTACATTGCCATTGCATGATCGTAAGATAGCTAGCATGATGTTTCCATTGATGTCTATGCCATGCTAGATCATTGTCACGGTACACTATCGAAGGCATTCCATATAGAGTCATCATTGCTCTAAGTTTTGAGTTGTAAGTGTGATGATCATCATTGATGGAGCATTGTCCCATGTGAGGAAATCAAAGAGGCCAGTGAAGCCCATATACAAAAAGAGGCCAAAGATGCCCACCAAAATATAAAAGAAGAAAAGAAAAAAGAGGCCAGAGAGCCCACCAAAAAAAATGAGAGAAAAAGAGAGAAGGGACAATGCTACTATCCTTCCACACTTGTGCTTATTAAAGCACCATGATCTTCATGATTGAGAGTCTCTCGTTTTGTCACCACCATATAGCTAGTGGGAATTTTTCATTATATAACTTGGCTTGTATATTCCAATGATAGGCTTCCTCAAAATTGCCTTAGGTCTTCGTGAGCAAGCAAGTTGGATGCACACCCACTAGTTTTCTTTAAGAGCTTTCACATACTCTTAGCTCTAGTGCATCATTTGTATGGCAATCCCTACTCATTCACATTGATATCTATTGATGAGCATCTCCACAGCTCATTGATATACCTAGTTAATGTGACCATCTTCTCCTTGTTTGTCTTGCAACCTCCACCACTCTCCATTCCACTCATTGTGCTAAAACCATGGCTCACGCTCATGTATTGCGTGAGGGTTGAAAAAGTTTGAGAAAGTAAAAGTGTGAAAATGATTACTTGGCCAATACCGGGGTTGTGCATGAT
This sequence comes from Hordeum vulgare subsp. vulgare, assembly GCF_904849725.1. NCBI lineage: Eukaryota > Viridiplantae > Streptophyta > Magnoliopsida > Poales > Poaceae > Hordeum > Hordeum vulgare. The sequence continues at coordinate 563,340,896 of NC_058520.1, forward strand.
TTAAATTCGTTGTGCAAGGATGATAGAGCATAGCCAGACTATATGATTTTGTAGGGATAACTTTCTTTTGGCCTTGTTATTTTGAAAGTTCATGATTACATTGCTAGTTTGCTTGAATTATTATTGTCTCCACGTCAATAGAAAACTATTGTTTTGAATCTAATGGATCTGAACATTCACGTCACATAAGAGGAGTTACAAGGGACATCTATGCTAGGTAGCATGAAAGCATCAAAAATTCATTCTTTATCATATCCCTTCTCGAAGACGAGCAGGAGTTAAGCTTGGGGATGCTTGATACGTCTCAGACGTATCTATAATTTTTGATGGTTTCATGCTGTTATCTTGTCAACTTTGGATGTTTTATATACCTTTTATATCTTTTTTGGGACTAACTTATTAATTCAGGGCCAAGTGCCAGTTCCTGTTTTTTCTGTGTTTCTGACTCTTTTCAGATCTGATTTTGGAACGGAGTCCAAATGGAATAAAATCCCCGAAATAAATTTTTTTAGAACGGAAGAAGATCGGGAGGCTTGAGGGCCAAGGCACAGAGCCCACAGGGAGCCCACAAGCCGTGTAGCCGCCACCAGGGGGGCGGCGGCTACCAGGATTGTGGCCTCCCTGGCGCTCCCCTGACCTAGCTCTTTGGCCTATAAATTCCGTAAAATCCCAGAAAAAATAAGGGCATCCACGAAAACACTTAACTGCCGCCGCAAGCTTCCATTTCTGCGAGATCTCATCTGGAGACCCTTCCCAGTGCCCTGCCGGAGGGGACTTTGGAGCTGGAGGGCTTCTTCATGAACATCACCGCCCCTCCAATGACTCGTGAGTAGTTCACTTCAGACCTACGGGTCCGTAGTTAGTAGCTAGATGGCTTCTTCTCTCTCTTGGATCTTCAATACAAAGTTCTCCATGATCTTCATGGAGATCTATCCGATGTAATCCTCTTTGGAAGTGTGTTTGTCAAGATCTGATGAATTGTGGATTTGTGATCAGATTATCTATGAATTATATTTGAGTCTTTGCTGATTTCTTATATGCATGATTTGATATCCTTGTAAGTCTCTCCGAGTCTTGGGTTTTGTTTGGCCAACTAGATCTATGATTCTTGCAATGGGAGAAGTGCTTGGTTTTGGGTTCATACCGTGTGGTGACCTTTCCAAGTGACAGAAGGGGCACCAAGGCACACATCATGTTGTTGCCATCAAGGGTAACAAGATGGGATTTTATCGTAGATATGAGATTGTCCATCTACATCATGTCATCTTGCTTAAGGCGTTACTCTGTTCTCATGAACTTAATACACTAGATGCATGCTGGATAGCGATCGACGTGTGGAGTAATAGTAGTAGATGCAGAAAGTATCAGTCTACTTGTTTTGCACGTGATGCCTATAGATATAATCATTGCCATAGATAACGTCACGACTTTGCGCGGTTCTATCAATTGCTCGACAGTAATTCGTTCACCCACCGTCTACTTGCTTTCATGAGAGAAGCCACTAGTGAACACTACGGCCCCCGGGTCTATTCACAACTATCGTTTCCAGTTTCACTTTTACTTTGCTTTGTTTTCTTTTTGCTTTTAGTTCTCACTTTGCAAAAAATCTATCAGGGATTGACAACCCCTTCATAGCGTTGGGTGCAAGCGCTTTGTGTTTGTGCAGGTACTTGTGACTTGATGCAATCTTTAACTGGATCGATACCTTGGTTCTCAAAAATGAGGGAAATACTTACCGCCGATGTGCTACATCACCCTTTCCGCTTCGAGGGAACACCAACGCAAGGCTCCAAGGTCACGGGGGGATCCTTTGCATATTTGCCAAGGAAGTCCCTAAAGGCGTAGCCGTAGCAGAAGGATTCCTGGTGCCGTTGCTGAGGAGTATCAAGACAAGAATAGTCTCCCATCAACACGCTTGTTTCTGGCACTGTTGGAAGATCTTTTGTTGCAGTAGCATTATGTAGTCTACGTTCACATAACACCACTAAGGGAATCACAACATTTATATCATCAAAATATCGAACAAATATTAACTTCACATGACTACTTGCAACATGACTTCTCCCGTGGCCTCAAGAACAAAAGTAGCTACTCACAAGTGATAAACATGCTCATGATCAGAGAAGTATTAAATAGCATATTGGATCTGAACATATGATTTTCCACCAAATAAACCGTAAAGCATCAACTAGAGGATGTAATCAACACTACCAGTCACCCCCTAGGTACCAATCTAAGGTTCCGGTACAAGATAGAGCACAAGTGATGAAGTATGGTTTTGAGAGGAGATAGTGCTATTGAAGATGTTGAAGAAGATTGGCCTCCCAGAGATGAGAGGGTTGTTGGCGATGACGATGACCTCGATTTCCCACTCCGGGAGGGAAGTTCCTCCGGCAGAATCGCTCCGCCAGAGGGCAAAAGTGCTCCTCCCAAGTTCCACCTCGAGAAGGCAGTGCTCAATCCCAAAAGTCCTCTCCTCATTTTTTTCACGTCAAGAGTGAATATATTACAGAAGATGGTCACGAGAAGTGGGCTGGGTGGCCCACTACCCATGAGGCCGCGCTAGGGGCTCTGGCGCGCCCTGGTGCTTAGTGGCCACCTGGCAGCCCCACTCTGGTACTTCCTTCCTCCAACATTTCTTATTTATTACATAAAAAATCCTTGTGAAGTTTCAGCCCATTTGGAGGTGTGCAGGATAGGTATCTCTCACGTAGCATTTTTAGGTCAGAATTCCATTTGCGAGCATTCTCCCTCTGGGTGTAAACCTTGCATGTTATGAGAGAAAAGGCATTAGAATTACTCCATAAAGTGTTATAAGTCATAAAATACTATAAATAACAATAGCAAAACATGATGCAAAATGGACGTATCAATGATCGATGCATAGACTGATCTATCAACCTCCTTTGCTTGAGTGCGTGAGAATCCATCTCGATCTCGATGGGTAAATAGCTTCTTTGGATGGAAAAAGACAAACCTTTCGTACACTCACACAATTCAGCTTTCAATGCTTGTTGATAGGAAAAAAGTTGCCTGCATGAAGAAAAAATGATAGACCCATTGTCACCTCTTAGTACCATGCCGGCACCCGCTCAGCCATCATCAGCATAAGATGAGTCCATATGGCTCGCTACTTTGTATTAGAGTGAAGTGGATCACATATCCCCAAATTGTTTTGAGTGTTAATGTATACTACATGATAACCCACAAGTGTAGGGGATCGCAACAGTCTTCACGAGTAGTGTTACACCCTAATTTATTGATTCGACACAAGGAAAGCGAAATAATATTTATTGATCTTAGCAGTTGAGTTGACAATTCAACCACACGTGGGATTTCCTTCTACAACAAACATTTAGTAGCATGGTAAAATAGTATTAGTAATAGTAACAGTAACAACAACAGTTTTGTAATGATGTAGAAGTACCAACATCAATAGTAACTTGGAAAGGATCAATATATCAAAAGCTTAGGCATTTGGATCGGTGATGGATGAGTATAATGGATAACATTCATCATGTAACAGTTACACACTAGAGCGACATAGAACTAGCTCCAATTCATCGATGTAATGTAGGCATGTATTCTGTATATAGTCATTCATGCTTATAGTAAGAACTTGCATGACATCTTTTGTCCTGTCCTCCCGTGGCAATGGGATCCATAAGGAAACTAAGGGATATTAAGGCATCCTTTTAATAGTGAGCCGGAACAAAGCATTAACACAGTGAATACATGAACTGCTCAAACTACGGTAATCACCAGAAAGAATCCCAATTATTGTCACCTTGTGGTATGCGGATCATGACACATAATAGGTGCATACATACGGCAAGATATGATCCAAAACACTCTCATATTCATGGGAATATAATAGGTTCATATCTGAAATCATGGCACTCAGGCCCTAGTGACAAGCATTAAGCATAGCAAAGTCATAGCGGAGGTTCTACAACCCACGTTACTACTATGTCATATTCTCCGGAGAATTGAACTAGGCACCAATTCGCCCCTCGGTCTCATCCCAGCATGGGTGGTGGTGGCGGCGACAAGATCGAGGGGGATAGTAGTTCCACCGAGGGGTGGGGTGAGGTTCACGAAGAGTTTGGTGGGGGTGGGAGTGGATCAGGTGGTGGGTGGTGCGTCACTCGCTAGTAGTAGCATGGGATGTCTCACATGCACTATAGCTATTCAACTAGTAATAGCACAGTCTCTACATTCCACATTACTACTATGTCATATCCCCCGGAGATATCTACGAGTAGCGCGTTTTTTTCGTCATGCACTACCAATAATATTTACTAGTAAAGAGGGGATAATACAACACGCTACTAGTAATTGGCAGTAGCGTGGGTCAATATAACGCGCTACTAGTAAGCGTCTACCTATAGGGTTTCCCCTAGTAGTGCAAGCTTGGGGGAGGCTCCTCCACCTACTTATAGCTTTGTCTGATCGTTCTCTTGAGAAAAATGAAATACTTGATATCTTTTATAATGGACTGATCGATATTTCTAGGGAGTACCTAGACAATTGTCCTTGTTGTGTTTTCATGGAATGAGCTGTTGGACAAGGAGAAGAATTATTGAATAAAATATTGCAAAATACGGATAATTGGACACTTCATGAACCACCGCCAAAACCTATTCACAAAAAGAGATTTATTCTATTCCCGAGTCCAAAAGATATGCAAGAAGCTAAGAGAACTATGAAAGAAAAAGGTATTAAATCTGAAGATGTTAAGAATCTACCACTTATTGAAGAAATACATGGACTTAATATCCATACATATGTAGTATAGGTAAATTGTCTTCATTGATTTCATGCAAGTGATACACCTTACGCTAAAACTCCTAGTCAATGGATGGATGAATTTGATAATTACATTGTCAGGCAAGAGCACTTCAATAATTATGTCAAAGATCAATTACAACGTAATGCTATGATGATAGATCACTTGAGTGACTTGATGTTTAGAACTTCTAATGATGTTAAAGGTCTAGGTAAACTTGCCTCCATGGTTCATACTCAACTGGAGCTAGTTGCTAAGTCACAAAATGATTTGCTTGCTGAGTTAAATGAGAACATGAATGGCCATGTTGTTAGAGTAATGACTAGAGGAGGGAGAATGACTCAGGAACCTCTTTATCCTGAAGGTCATCCTAAAAGAACTTAAAAAGATTCTCAAAGGGTTAATGTTGATGCACCTAGTCCATCTAAGAAGAAAAAGAAAAAGAAAAGTGATAGGACTTTGCATGCTTCTAGTGAACCTATCATACAAAACCTCGTGATAATCATAATGATGTTTCTATTTTATGATAATAAGAGACAATCGGGTAGTGGACATGCACCTAGTGATAATAAGAGTGATAATCATAATGATGATTTTCATGTTCATACTCAACTAGATAGTAATAAAGAGCCTGATAATGATCTGGAAATAGAACCTGTTGAAGATCTTGGTAACCCACATTCTAAAAATAAACGCTATCAGAAGAAAGACTTCGCTGCTAGAAAACATGGTAAAGAAAGAGAGCCATGGGTTCAAATACACATGCCATTCCCTCGTAAGCCTTCTAAGAGTAAGGACAGGGAGGAGTTTGAATGCTTTGCTGAAATCATTAGACATGTCTTTTTGAGCACTTGCTTGACTAATATTCTCAAGGTGCCTCCTTATGTTAAGTATATGAAAGACATTATTACCAACAATAGAAATATACCTAATACTGAAATTGCTACCATGCTTGCTAATTATTCTTTTGATGGTGGAGTGCCTAAGAAGTTAGGAGATCCGTGTATACCCACAATAACTTGCTCCATTAAACGAAATTATGTTAAACTACTTTATGTGATCCAGGAGCTCGTTTTAGTGTTATGCCTTTATGTTTATATAAAAGACTTAATTTGAATAAGCTTACACCTACTCAGATATCTTTGCAAATGGCCGATAAATCCACTACTATACATATTGGAATTTGTGAGGATGTTCGTGTTGTGGCTGCAAATGTTACCATCTTAACAGACTTTGTTATTCTTGAGATGCCCGAGGATGACAACATGTCGATTATCCTTGGTAGACCCTTTTTAAATACTACATGTTGGAAATATGCCGTAGAGGCAATAATAAATTAGTTATGATCATATTTCCTTGTTCATGATAATGTTGGAATTATGCCCTAGAAGCAATAATAAATATAGTTATTATTATAATTCCTGTATCAAGATAATCGTTTATTATCCATGCTATAATTGTATTGAATGAAGACTCATTTACATGTGTGGATACATAGACAAAACACTGTCCCTAGCAAGACTCTAGTTGGCTAGCCAGTTGATCAAAGATAGTCAGTGTCTTCTGATTATGAACAAGGTGTTGTTGCCTGATAACTGGATCACGTCATTAGGAGAATCACGTGATGGACTAGACCCAAACTAATAGACGTAGCATGTTGATCGTGTCATTTTGTTGCTACTGTTTTCTGCGTGTCAAGTATTTGTTCCTATGACCATGAGATCATATAACTCACTAACACCGGAGGAATACTTTGTGTGTATCAAACGTCGCAATGTAACTGGGTGACTATAAAGATGCTCTACAGGTATCTCCGAAGGTGTTCGTTGAGTTAGTATGGATCAAGACTGGGATTTGTCACTCCTTGTGACGGAGAGGTATCTCGGGGCCCACTCGGTAATACAACATCACACATAAGCCTTGCAAGCAATGTGACTTAGTGTAAGTTGCGGGATCTTGTATTACGAAACGAGTAAAGAGACTTGCCGGTAAACAAGATTGAAATAGGTATGGGGATACTGACGATCGAATCTCGGGCAAGTAACATACCGAAGGACAAAGGGAATGACATACGGGATTATATGAATCCTTGGCACTGAGGTTCAAACGATAAGATCTTCGTAGAATATGTAGGATGCAATATGGGCATCCAGGTCCCGCTATTGGATATTGACCGAGGAGTCTCTCGGGTCATGTCTACATAGTTCTCGAACCCGCAGGGTCTGGACACTTCAGGTTCGACGTTGTTTTATGCGTATTTGAGTTATATGGTTGGTTACCGAATGTTGTTCGGAGTCCCTAATGCGATCACGGATGTCACGAGGGTTTCCGAAATGGTCCAGAAACGAAGATTGATATATAGGATGACCTCATTTGATTACCGGAAGATTTTCGGAGTTACCGGGAATGTACCGGGAATGACGAATGGGTTCCGGGAGTTCACCGGGGGGGGGGGGGGGAACCCACCCTGGGGAAGCCCATAGTCCTTGAGGGTGGCGCACCAGCCCTTAGTAGGCTGGTGGGACATCCCAAAAGGGCCCTATGCGCATTGGAAGAAAAATCAAAGAGAAAGAAAAAAAAGGAGGAGGTGGGAAGGGAAGGAAGGACTCCCACCCACCAAACCAAGTACAACTCGGTTTGGGGGGGGGGAGACCTTCCCCCCTTGGCTCGGCCGACCCCCTTGGGTCTCCTTGAGCCCCAAGGCAAGGCCCCCCTCTCCCACATATATATACGGAGGGTTTAGGGCTGATTTGAGACGACTTTTCCACGGCAGCCCGACCACATACCTCCACGGGTTTTCCTCTAGATCGCGTTTCTGCGGAGCTCGGGCGGAGCCCTGCTGAGACGAGATCATCACCAACCTCCGGAGCGCCGTCACGCTGCTGGAGAACTCTTCTACCTCTCCGTCTCTCTTGCTGGATCAAGAAGGCCGAGATCATTGTCGAGCTGTACGTGTGCTGAACGCGGAGGTGCCGTCCGTTCGGTACTAGATCGTGGGACTGATCGCGGGATTGTTCGCGGGGCGGATCGAGGGACGTGAGGACGTTCCACTACATCAACCGCGTTCACTAACGCTTCTGCTGTACGGTCTACAAGGGTATGTAGATCACTCATCCCCTCTCGTAGATGGACATCACCATGATAGGTCTTCGTGCGCGTAGGAAATTTTTTGTTTCCCATGCGACGTTCCCCAACAGTGGCATCAAGAGCTAGGTTCATGCGTACATGTCTTCTCGAGTAGAACACAAAAGTTTTTGTGGGCGGTGATGTGCGTTTTGCTGCCCTCCTTAGTCTTTTCTTGATTCCGCAGTATTGTTGGATTGAAGCGGCTTGGACCGACATTACTCGTACGCTTACGAGAGACTGGTTTCATCGCTACGAGTAACCCCGTTGCTCAAAGATGACTGGCAAGTGTCGGTTTCTCCAACTTTAGTTGAATCGGATTTGACCGAGGAGGTCCTTGGATGAGGTTAAATAGCAACTCATATATCTCCGTTGTGGTGTTTGCGTAAGTAAGATGCGATCCTACTAGGTAGTCGTGGTCACCACGTAAAACATGCAACAAAAAAATTAGAGGACGTCTAACTTGTTTTTGCAGGGTATGCTTGTGATGTGATATGGCCAACGATGTGATGTGATATATTGGATGTATGAGATGATCATGTTGTAATAGACAATATCGACTTGCACGTCGATGGTACGGCAACCGGCAGGAGCCATAGGGTTGTCTTTATACTAATGTTTGTGCTTGCAGATGCGTTTACTATTTTGCTAGGATGTAGCTTTAGTAGTAATAGCATGAGTAGCACGACAACCTCGATGGCAACACGTTGATGGAGATCATGGTGTGGCGCCGGTGACAAGAAGATCGTGCCGGTGCTTTTGGTGATGGAGATCAAGAAGCACATGATGATGGCCATATCATGTCACTTATGAATTGCATGTGATGTTAATCCTTTTATGCACCTTATTTTGCTTAGAACGACGGTAGCATTATGAGGTGATCTCTCACTAAAATTTCAAGACGAAATTGTGTTCTCCCCGACTGTGCACCGTTGCTACAGTTCGTCGTTTCGAGACACCACATGATGATCGGGTGTGATAGACTCAACGTTCACATACAACGGGTGCAAAACAGTTGCGCACGCGGAACACTCGGGTTAAGCTTGACGAGCCTAGCATGTGCAGACATGGCCTCGGAACACATGAGACCGAAAGGTCGATCATGAATCATATAGATGATATGATAAGCATAGGGATGCTTACCACTGAAACTATACTCAACTCACATGATGATCGGACTTGAGCTAGTGTAAGTGGATCATGAACCACTCAAATGACTAGAGAGATGTACTTTTTGAGTGGGAGTTTAGCGTATAATTTTGATTAAGTTAAACTCTAATTATCTTGAACATAGTCTAAGTCCACTTTGGATATATTTGTGTTGTAGATCATGGCTCACGCGACAGTCACCCTGAATTTTAATACGTTCCTAGAGAAAGCTAAGTTGAAAGATGATGGAAGCAACTTTGTAGACTGGGCTCGTAATCTTAAGCTAATCTTACAAGCTGGGAAGAAGGATTATGTCCTTAATGCTGCGCTAGGAGATGAACCACCCGCTACGGCTGATCAGGATGTTAAGAACGCTTGGTTAGCACGTAAGGAGGACTACTCAGTAGTTCAATGTGCAGTCTTGTATGGCTTAGAATCGGGACTTCAACGTCGCTTTGAGCGTCATGGAGCATTTGAGATGTTCCAGGAGTTGAAGTTTATCTTTCAGAAGAACGCCCGGATCGAGAGGTATGAGACCTCCGATAAATTCTATGCTTGCAAGATGGAGGAAAACTCGTCTGTCAGTGAACATGTGCTCAAAATGTCTGGGTACTCAAACCGCCTAGCTAAGCTGGGGATTGAACTCCCGCAAGAGGCTATCACTGACAGAATCCTTCAATCACTGCCGCCAAGCTATAAAGGCTTTGTGTTGAACTACAACATGCAAGGGATGAACAAGTCTCCCGGCGAGTTGTTTGCGATGCTGAAAGTCGTAGAGTCTGAACTCCGTAAAGAGCATCAAGTGTTGATGGTGAATAAGACCACTAGTTTCAAGAGAAACAGCAAAGGCAAGAAGGGTAATTCAAAGAACAGCGGCAAGCCTGTTGCCAATCCGACGAAGAAACCCAAAGCTGGACCTAAGCCTGAAACGGAGTGTTGTGGAAGCGCAATTGCCCCAAGTATCTGGCAGATAAGAAGGCGGCCAAAGAAAAATCAGGTATATTTGATATACAAGTTATTGATGTGTACTTAACCGGCTCTCGTAGTAGTGCCTAGGTATTCGATACCGGTTCTATTGCTCATATTTGCAACTCGAAACAGGAATTGCGGAATAGACGAAGGCTGGCGAAAGATGAAGTGACGATGCGCGTAGGAAATGGTTCCAAGGTTGATGCAATCGCCGTCGGCACAGTTTCCCTTCAGTTACCATCAGGATTAGTTATGAACTTATATCATTGTTATTTAGTGCCTGCGTTGAGCATGAACATTATATCTGGATCTTGTTTATTGCGAGACGGTTACTCTTTTAAGTCAGAGAATAATGGTTGTTCTATTTCTATGAGTAACATCTTTTATGGTCATGCACCCAATGTGAGAGGATTGTTCATATTGAATCTTGATAGCGATACACACATACATAACATTGAGACCAAAAGAGTTAGAGTTAACAATAATAGCGCCATATTTTTGTGGCACTACCGCTTAGGTCATATTGGTGTAAAGCGCATGGAGAAACTCCATGCTGATGGACTTTTGGAGTCACTTGACTTTGATTCACTTGACACGTGCGAACCATGCCTCATGGGCAAGATGACTAAGACTCCGTTCTCCGGAACAATGGAGCGTGCAAGTGACTTGTTGGAAATCATACATACCGATGTGTGTGGTCCGATGAGCGTGGAGGCACGCGGCGGATATCGTTATTTTCTCACCTTCACTGACGATTTGAGTAGATATGGTTATGTCTACTTGATGAAGCACAAGTCTGAAACATTTGAAAAGTTCAAGCAATTTCAGAGTGAAGTTGAAAATCATCGTAACAAGAAGATCAAGTTCCTACGGTCTGATCGTGGGGGTGAATATCTGAGTTTCGAGTTTGGTGCTCACTTAAGACAATGTGGAATTGTTTCACAGTTGACACCACCTGGAACACCACAGTGTAATGGTGTGTCCGAACGTCGTAATCGTACTTTATTAGAGATGGTGCGATCTATGATGTCTCTTACCGATTTGCCGTTATCGTTTTGGGGTTATGCATTAGAAACAGCTGCATTCACTTTAAATAGGGCACCATCAAAATCCGTTGAGACGACACCATACGAACTGTGGTATGGCAAAAGGCCAAAGTTGTCGTTTCTTAAAGTTTGGGGATGTGATGCTTATGTCAAAAAGCTTCAGCCTGAAAAGCTGGAACCCAAAGCGGAAAAGTGCGTCTTCATAGGTTACCCAGAAGAGACAGTTGGGTACACCTTCTATCTCAAATCCGAGGGCAAAGTGTTTGTTGCTAAAAACGGAGCTTTTCTCGAGAAGGAGTTTCTCTCGAGAGAATTGAGTGGGAGGAAGATAGAACTTGACGAGGTTGTCGAACCTCTCATCCCTCTGGATGGTGGCGCAGGGCAAGGGGAAACCTCTGTCGTTGCGACGCCGGTTGAGGAGGAAGTTAATGATGATGATCATGAAACTCCGGTTCAAGTTTCTGTCAAACCACGCAGGTCGACGAGACCACGTGCTGCTCCAGAGTGGTACGGTAATCCCGTCTTGTCAATCATGTTGTTGGACAACAATGAACCTGCAAATTATGAAGAAGCAATGGTGGGCCCAGATTCCAACAAATGGCTAGAAGCCATGAAGTCTGAGATAGGATCCATGTATGAGAACAAAGTGTAGACTTTGGAGGTACTGCCTGAGGGCCGCAAGGTTATTCAGAACAAATGGATCTTTAAGAGGAAGACGGACGCTGACGGCAATGTGACCATTTATAAAGCTCGACTTGTGGCAAAGGGTTTTTCACAAGTTCAAGGAGTTGACTACGATGAGACATTCTCACCCGTAGCGATGCTTAAGTCTGTCAGAATCATGTTAGCAATAGCTGCATTTTTCGATTATGAAATCTGGCAGATGGATGTCAAAACGGCGTTCCTTAACGGTTTCCTTAAGGAAGAATTGTATATGATGCAACCCGAAGGTTTTGTCGATCCTAAGAATGCTAACAAGGTGTGCAAGCTCGAGCGATCCATTTATGGACTGGTGCAAGCATCTCGGAGTTGGAACAAACGCTTTGATGAGGTGATCAAAGCATTTGGGTTTATACAAGTGGTTGGAGAATCTTGTATTTACAAGAAAGTGAGTGGGAGCTCTGTGGCGTTTCTAATATTATATGTGGATGACATATTGCTGATTGGAAACAATGCGGAGTTTTTGGAGAGCATAAAGGATTACTTGAATAAAAATTTCTCTATGAAGGACCTAGGAGAAGCTGCTTACATTCTAGGCATTAAGATCTATAGGGGTAGATCAAAACGCGTGATAGGACTTTCACAAAGCACATACCTTGATAAAGTTTTGAAGAGGTTCAAAATGGAACAGTCCAAGAAAGGGTTCTTGCCAGTTTTACAAGGTACGAGATTGACTAAGACTCAGTGCCCAGCAACTGATGAAGATAGAGAGCATATGCGCTCCGTCCCCTATGCTTCAGCCATAGATTCTATCATGTATGCAATGTTGTGCACTAGACCGGATGTTAGCCTGGCCATAAGTATGGCAGGTAGGTTCCAGAGTAATCCAGGAGTGGATCACTGGACGGCGGTCAAGAATATCGTGAAGTACCTGAAAAGGACTAAGGAGATGTTTCTCGTATATGGAGGTGACGAAGAGCTCGCCGTAAAAGGTTACGTCAATGCAAGCTTTGACACAGATCCGGACAACTCTAAGTCGCAAACCGGATACGTATTTATTCTTAATGGGGGTGCGGTAAGCTGGTGCAGTTCCAAGTAAAGCGTCGTAGCAGATTCTACATGTGAAGCGGAGTACATGGCTGCCTCAGAGGCGGCTAAGGAGGGTGTCTGGATGAAGCAATTCATGACGGATCTTGGATTGGTACCAAGCGCACTGAATCCAATAACCTTGTTCTGTGACAACACGGGTGCCATTGCCTTAGCAAAGGAACCACGGTTTCACAAGAAGTCCAGACACATCAAACGACGCTTCAACCTCATCCGCGACTACGTCGAAGGAGAGGACGTAAATATATGCAAAGTGCACACGGATCTGAATGTAGCAGACCCGCTGACTAAACGTCTTCCACGGCCAAAGCATGATAACCACCAGAACTGTATGGGTGTTAGATTTATAACAATGTAATTCGCATGATGATGTGAGGGCTAGATTATTGACTCTAGTGCAAGTGGGAGACTGTTGGAATTATGCCCTAGAGGCAATAATAAATATAGTTATTATTATAATTCCTGTATCAAGATAATCGTTTATTATCCATGCTATAATTGTATTGAATGAAGACTCATTTACATGTGTGGATACATAGACAAAACACTGTCCCTAGCAAGCCTCTAGTTGGCTAGCTAGTTGATCAAAGATAGTCAGTGTCTTATGATTATGAACAAGGTGTTGTTGCTTGATAACTGGATCACGTCATTAGGAGAATCACGTGATGGACTAGACCCAAACTAATAGACGTAGCATGTTGATTGTGTCATTTTGTTGCTACTGTTTTCTGCGTGTCAAGTATTTGTTCCTATGACCATGAGATCATATAACTCACTAACACCGGAGGAATACTTTGTGTGTATCAAACGTCGCGACGTAACTGGGTGACTATAAAGATGCTCTACAGGTATCTCCGAAGGTGTTCGTTGAGTTAGTATGGATCAAATCTGCGATTTGTCACTCCGTGTGACGGAGAGGTATCTCGGGGCCCACTCGGTAATACAACATCACACATAAGCCTTGCAAGCAATGTGACTTAGTGTAAGTTGCGGGATCTTGTATTACGGAACGAGTAAAGAGACATGCCGGTAAACGAGATTGAAATAGGTATGGGGATACTGACGATCGAATCTCGGGCAAGTAACATACCGAAGGACAAAGGGAATGACATATGGGATTATATGAATCCTTGGCACTGAGGTTCAAACGATAAGATCTTCGTAGAATATGTAGGATCCAATATGGGCATCCAGGTCCCGCTATTGGATATTGACCGAGGAGTCTCTCGGGTCATGTCTACATAGTTCTCGAACCCGCAGGGTCTGCACACTTAAGGTTCGACGTTGTTTTATGCGTATTTGAGTTATATGGTTGGTTACCGAATGTTGTTCGGAGTCCCGAGTGAGATCACGGACGTCACGAGGGTTTCCGGAATGGTCCGGAAACGAAGATTGATATATAGGATGACCTCATTTGATTACCGAAAGATTTTTGGAGTTACCGGGAATGTACCGGGAATGACGAATGGGTTCCGGGAGTTCACCGGGGGGGGGGGCAACCCACCCCGGGGAAGCCCATAGGCCTTGAGGGTGGCGCACCAGCCCTTAGTGGGCTGGTGGGACAGCCCAAAAGGTCCCTATGCGCATTGGAAGAAAAATCAAAGAGAAAGAAAAAAAAAGGAGGAGGTGGGAAGGGAAGGAAGGACTCCCACCCACCATACCAAGTCCAACTCGGTTTGGGGGGGGGGGGGAGACCTTCCCCCCTTGGCTCGGCCGACCCCCTTGGGGCCCAAGGCAAGGCCCCCCCTCTCCCACCTATATATACGGAGATTTTAGGGCTGATTTGAGACGACTTTTCCGCGGCAGCCCGACCACATACCTCCACGGTTTTTCCTCTAGATCATGTTTCTGCGGAGCTCGGGCGGAGCCCTGCTGAGGCGAGATCATCACCAACCTCCGGAGCGCCGTCACGCTTCCGGAGAACTCTTCTACCTCTCCGTCTCTCTTGCTGGATCAAGAAGGCCGAGATCATCGTCGAGCTGTACGTGTGCTGAACGCGGAGGTGCCGTCCGTTCGGTACTAGATCGTGGGACTGATCGCAGGATTGTTCGCGGGGCGGATCGAGGGATGTGAGGACGTTCCACTACATCAACTGCGTTCACTAACGCTTCTGCTGTACGGTCTACAAGGGTATGTAGATCACTCATCCCCTCTCGTAGATGGACATCACCATGATAGGTCTTCGTGCGCGTAGGAAATTTTTTGTTTCCCATGCGACGTTCCCCAACAGATAATAGTTTATTATTGATGCTATAATTGTATTGATTGGAAACTCAAATACATGTCTGGATATATAGACAACACTGTGTCCCTAGTAAGCCTCTACTATACTAGCTCGTTGATCATAGAAGGCTAAGGTTGCCTCGCCATAGACATGAGTTGTCATTTGATAACGGGGTCACATCATTAGGATACTGATGTGATGGACAAGACCCAAACCTTAAGCATAGCGTTTGATCGTATCGAGTTTACTGCTATTGTTTTGTGCATGTCAATGTATGTGTTCCTATGACCATGAGATCATGCAATTCACTAACACCGTAGGAATGACTTGTGTGTATTAAACATCACAACATAATCGGGTGACTATAAAGATGATCTACACGTATCTCCGAGGGTGTCTATGGAGTTGGCATGGACCAAGACTAGGATTTATCACTCCGTATGACGGAGAGGTATCTCATGGCCCACTAGGTAATGCAACATCATAATAAGCTTGCAAGTAACATACTGGTAACGAGTAAAGAGACTTGCTGGTAACGAGCTTGAACTAGGTATGGAGATACCGACGGTCAAATATCGGGCAAGTAACATACCGTTGAACAAAGGGAACTACATACATGATTGATTGAATCATTGGCATCATCATTCGATTGATGAATATATTCATGGAATATGTAGGAACCAATATGGGCATCCAGGTCTTGCTACTGGTTATTGAATGGAGAGGTGTCTCGTTCATGTCTACATGATTCTCGAACCCGTAGGGTCCACATGCTTAATGTTTGGTGATGCTAGAGTAGTATTGGGATATGTACGTTGGTGACCGAATATTGTTCGGAGTCCCAGATGATATCCCAGACGTCACAAGGAGCTACGGAATGGTTCGGAGGTATAGATTTATATATGGGAAGTCATATTTTGGCTACCGAAAAAGTTTTGTGTTTTATCGATTTTATACCGGGAAGCTTGTGGAAGGTTTCGGAAGGTCCTAGAGGGTTCTGTAGGAGTCTCTAAGGGTCCCTCGAGCCCCTAGGACGTGCATGGGCTGTAATGGGGCGTTCAAGCCTTGTTGGGCCAGCCCCCAAGGGCCCATGCGGCTAGGAGGGTAGGAAACCCTAAAGGGGAAGGCACCTAGGAGGTGCCTTGGGGAGGGAGGACTCGTCCTCTTGGCCGCCGCCCCTCCCTTAAAGGAGGGGTTAGGGCTGCACCCCTCTACTGCCCCGTGCCACCTATAAATAGTGGAGGGGAGGGGAGGGCTGAACACAACAAGTCCTCTCCCTTGAGGCAGCCCTCTCCTTCTCATTTCTCCCGCCCCCCTCGTTCGCAGTTCGAGAGGCGCTTGGCGAATCCCTGCTGGCATTTATCCACCACCATCTCCACCATGACATCGTGTTGGCTGAGATCCCATCTAGTTCTCCTTCTGCTCTTGCTGGATCAAGAAGGAGGAGATGTCATCGAGCCGCACGTTTGCTGAATGCGGGGGTGTCGTCCGTTCGGCGCTAGATCGGGACGAATCGTGATTGGATCATGAAGACGTACGGCTACATCAACCATGTTATATACGCTTCCGCTTAGCGATCTACATGGGTATGTAGATGCACTTCCCCACTCGTAGATGTTGATGTCCATAGACTGATCTTGGTGAGCGTAGGAATTTTTTTGTTTCCCATGCAATGTTCCTCAATAGTGGCATCATGAGCAAGGTCTATGCATAGATAACATGCACATGTAGAACACAGAACAATTTGTGGGCGTTGATGTTCACATTTCTTACCTCCTTAGTCTTATTTTGATTCGGCGGTATTGTGGGATGAAGCGGCCCGGACCAACCTTACTCGTCCTATCGACTAACATGCAACTTGTTGCATAAAGATGGCTGGTGGGTGTCGGTCTCTCCCACTTTAGTTGAATCGGATTAGACACAGGCGGTCCTTGTAGAAGGTTAAATAGAAACTTGAATATCACCGTTGTAGCTTTGTGTTGGTAAGAACGGTTCTTGCTAGTCACCCATAGCAGCCACGTAAAACATGCAACAACAAAGTAGAGGACGTCTAACTTGTTTTAACACGGTATGTTGTGATATGATATGGCCAAAGACATGATGAGATATATGTAGATGTATGAGATGATCATCTTTTGTATAGATTATCACGACTTGCATTTCGATGAGTAAGAGCCATAGGGTTGTATTTAATTATTTGTACCTTTTTGCTTTACTTGATCACTATGATTTAGCAATAGTGGTAGAAGCATAGTTGGCACGACAACCTCAATGGAGACACGATCATGGAGGTCATGGTGTCATGCCGGTGCTTTGTAGACAGAGATCAAAAGCACAAGATGATGGCCATATCATGTCACTATTTTGATTTGCATGTGATGTTAATCCTTTTTGCATCTTATTTTTCTTAGGACGACGATAACATTATAAGATGACCCCTCACTAAAATTTCAAGATAAAATTGTGTTCTCCCCAAGTGTGCACCGTTGCACAGGTTCGTCGTTTCGAGGCACCACATGATGATCGGGTGCGATAGACTCTACATTCGCATACAACGAGTGTAAGCCAGATTTGCACATGCAGAACACTTGGATTAAACTTGACAAGCCTAACATGTACATACATGGCCTCAAAACATAGGAGACCGAAAGGTCAAACATGAGTCATATAGTAGATATGATCAACATGGAGATGTTCACCATTGAAACCACCTCATCTCACGTGATGATCGGACTTGGGTTGGTGGATTTGGATCATGTCACACTCGAACAACCTGAGGGATGTTGAGTTGAGTGGGAGTTCTTAAGTAATATGATTAATTGAACTCGCTATCATGAACATAGTCTAAGTCATCTTTACAAAGTAGGTTGTAGAACAATAGCTTGCCCTGTAGTTTCCCTATATTTTTGGTGCGTTCCTAGAGAAAACTAAGTTGAAAGATGATAATAGAAACTATGCGGCCTTGGTCCATAAACTGAGGATTGTCCTCATTGCTGCACAGAAGGCTTATGTCCGTAATGCACCGCTCAGTGTGCTACCCCCTCAAGCGTCATATGTGGATGTTGTGAACATCTGATAGAAACGCTTTTGATGACTACTTGATAGTTCAACGTGTCATGCTTTACGGCTTAGAATTAAGTCTCCAAAGACGTTTTGAATGTAATGGAGCATATGAGATGTTCCAAGAGTTGAAATTGGGATTTCAGGTTGGTGACTGTGTTGAGAGCTATGAGAGCCCCAACAAGATTCTTTGCCTACAAGATGAAGGAGAATAGCTCAATCGGTGAGCATGTGCTTAGATAGTCTCGATCCTACAATCACTTGAATTAAGTGGGAGTTGATCTTCTAGATGAGATTGACAAAGTTCTCCAAGTCACTGCCACCAAGCTACTCGAGCTTCGTGATGAACTATAACATGCTAGGGATGGAGATGATTATCCATGAGCTATTCGCGATGTTTTACACCGCGAAGGTAGAAATCAAGAAGGAGCATCAAGTGTTGATGGTTAGTAAAACCAGTAGTTTCAAGAAGGGCAAGGGAAAGAAGGGAAACTTCGAGAATGATAAGCCAGTTGTCGCTCCAATGAAGAAACCCAAGGTTGAACCCAAACCCGAGACCGAGTGCTTGTGTTGTGAGGGGAACGATCACTGAGAGAGGACTACCCTAGATGCTTGGCAGATTAGGAGGCTGGCAATGTCAACAAAATTATATTTGATATACATGTTATTGACATGTGCCTTACTAGGGCTCATTATAGCTCCTAGGTATTTGATACCGGTTCAGTTGTTAATATTAATAACTCGAAACAGGAGTTGCGGGATAAACGGAGACTAGCTAAGGGGGAAGTGTACATGTGTGTTGGAAGTGTTTCCAAGGTTGATGTGATCACCATCACACGCTCCATCTACCATCGGGATTAGTGGTGTACCTAAATAAATGTTATTTGGTGTCTACGTTGAGCATGAACATTATATTAATTTTGTTCATTGTAAGACGATTATTCACGTAAGTTAGAGAATAATGGGTTATTTTGTTTACATGAATAATATCTTTTACGACCATGCAACCAATGTGCGTGGTTTATTGAATCTCCATCATAGTGATACACATGTTCATAGTATTGATGCCAAAAGATACAAGGTTAGTAATGATAGTACCACTTACTTGTGGCACTGTTGCTCAGGTCATATTGGTATAAAATGCATGAAGAAACTCCATGCTGATGGATGTTTGGACTCACTCGATTTTGAATCGTTTGAGAGATGTAAACCATTCCCATTGGTGTAAACGCATGAAGAAACTCCATGCCGATGGATCTTTTGGACTCACTTGATTTTGAATCGCTTGAGACATGCAAACCATGCCACATGGGTAAGATGACCGAATGCATCGTTTTCTAGTGAGATGGAACGGGCAAGTGACTTATTGAAAATAATACATTTTGATGTATGTAGTCCAACGAGTGCCGAAGCATGCAGTGGATATCGTTATGTTCTTACTTCACAGATGATTTGAGTAGATATGGGTATATTTACTTGATGAATCACAACTCATGCCACCTGGAACACCAGAGTGTGATGGTGCGTCTGTACGTCGTAGCCGTGCCCTATTGGATATGGTGCATACTGTGATGTCTCTTATCGATTTGACACTATCATTTTGGGTTTGTGCATTAGAGACAACCACATTCACTATAAATAGGGCACCATATAATTCCGTTGAGATGAAACTCTATGAACTATGGTTTGGCAAGAAACCTAAGCTGTTATTTCTTAAAGTTCGGGGCTACGATGCTTATGTCAAAAGGCTTCAGCCTCATGAGCTCGAACCCAAAGCGAATAAATGCATCTTCATAGGACACCCAAAGGAAACAGTTGGGTATACCTCCTATATCAGATCCGAAGGCAAAGTGTTTGTTGCTAAGAACGGGTCATTTCTCGAGAAAGAGTTTCTCTCGAATTAATTGAGTTGGAGGATGGTGGAACTTGATGAGGTTATTGAACCATCACTTCAACCATAGAGTAGCAGGGCGGAGGAAGATGTTCGTGTTGCGCCTATACCAGTTAAAGAGGAAGCTGATGATGGTGATCATGAAGCTTCGAATCAAGTTACTACCAAACCTCGTAGGTCGACAACGACACGTAACGCTCGAGAATGGTATGCTAATTCAGTCTTGGAGTTCATGTTGCTGGACAACAATGAACCTACGAGCTATGGAGAAGCGATGGTGGGCCCGGATTTCGACAAATGGCTAGAGGCAATGAAATCCGAGATAGGATCCATGTATGAAAAAAAAGTGTGGACTTTGGAAGAACTACTTGATGGCCGTAAGGCTATTAAGTACAAATGGATATTCAAAAGGAAGACACACGATGATGGTAAATGTCACCATTTAGAAAGGTCGACTTGCCGCAAAGAGGTTTTCGACAAGTTCAATGACTTCACTACGATGGGACTTTGTCACCCGTAGGAATGCTAAAGTCTATTGGAATTATGTTAGCACTTGCTGCATTTTTCGATTATGAAATCTCGCACATGGATGTCAAAACATTGTTTCCTTAATAGTTTCCTTGAAGAAAGGTTGTATGTGATACAACCAGAAAGTTTTGTCGATCCTAAGGATGCTAAAAGGCCTGCGAGCTACAGTGATCTATTTATGGATGGGTGCAAGAATCTCGGAGTCGTAATAAGTGCTTGGATGAGTGATCAAAGCTTTTGGTTTATACAGAGTTTATGAAGAAACTTGTATTTACAAGAAAGTGAGTGGGAGCACTATAGAATTTCCGATATGTGGTTGACATATTGTTGATCGGAAATGATGTAGAATTTCTGGAAAGCATAAAGGATTGTTTGAAAGGATTTTTCAAAGGAAAACCTGGATGAAGCTACTTAAAATATTGGGCATCAATTTCTATAGAGATTGATCAGGACGCTTGATATAACTTTTAATAAAGACATACCTTGACAAGATTTTGAAGGAGTTCAAAATGGATCCGTCAAAGAAGGAGTTCTTGACTGCATTGTAAGGTGCGAGTTTGAGTAAGACTCAAAGCCCGACCACGGTAGAAGAAAGAGAAAGAACCCCTATGCCTTAGCCGTAGGCTCTATAGTATGCCATCCTATGTACCGCACCTGGTGTGTGCCTGGCCATGAGTCCTTCACTGGGACAACGGTCAACGGTACAAGAGTGATCCAGGAGTGGATCACTGGACAACGGTCAAAATTATCCTTAGTAACTAGAAGACTAAGGATACGTTTCTCAATTATGGTGGTGATAAAAGAGTTCGTCGTAAAGGGTTACGTCGATGCAAGCTTTGACACCAATCTGGATGACTATGAGTAGCAAACCGGATTCATATAGTGGAGCAGTCATTTGGAATAGTTCCAAGTGAAGCATGGTAGTAGCATCTACAACATGACATAGAGATTTATAAAGTACACACGGATCTGAATGTTGCAGATCCTTGACGAAAACCTCTCTCACAAGCAAAACATGACCAAACGCTTGAACTTATTGGGTGTTAATCACATGCTAATGTGAACTAGATTACTGACTCTAGCGCAAGTGGGACACTGTTGGAAATTTGTCCTGGAGGCAATAATAAATTAGTTATTATCGTATTTCCTTGTTCATGATAGTCGTTTATTATCCATGGTATACTTGTATTGATTGTAAACTCAAATACATGTGTTGATATATAGACAACACCGTGTCTTTAGTGAATCTATACTAGACTAGCTCGTTGATCAAAGATGGCTAAGGTTTCCTGGCCATAGATGTGATGGACAAGACCCAAACCTTAAGCATAGTGTTTGATCGTATCCAGTTTACTGTTATTGCTTTGTGCATGTCAATGTATATGTTCCTATGACCATGAGATCATGCAACTCACTAACACAGTAGGAATGCCTTGTGTGTATCAAGCATCACACCGTAATTGGGTGACTATAAAGATGTTCTACAGGTATCTTTGAGGATGTTTGTGGAGTTGGCATGGATGAAGATTGGGATTTGTCATCCCGTATGACGGAGAGGTTTCTTGGGGCCTACTCGGTAATGCAACATCACAATAAGATTGCAAGCAATGTGGATAAGGAGTTAGTCACGGGATCTTGCATTACAGAACGAATAAAGAGACTTGTCGGTAACGAGATTGAACTAGGTACGGAGATACCGACGATCGAATCTCGTACAAGTAACATACCGCTAAACAAAGGAACTGCATACGTGATTTATTGAATACTTGGCATCGTGGTTCGACCAATGAAGATCTTCGTGGAATATGTAGGAACCAATATCGGCATCTAGGTCCCGCTATTGGTTATTGGCCGGAGAGGTGTATCGGTCATGTTTACATGATTCTCGAACCGTAGGGTCCGCACGCTTAACGTTCGTTGACGCTAGAGTAGTATTGGGATAGGTACGTTGGTTACCGAATGTTGTTCGGAGTCCAGGACGATATTCTGGACGTCACAAGGAGCTCCGGAATGGTCTAGAGGTAAAGATTTATATATGGGAAGTCGTATTTTGGCTACCGGAAAAGTTTCGGGTTTTCTCGATATTGTACCAGGAAGCTTCTCGAAGGTTTCACAAGGTTCCAAAGAGTTTTGGACGAGTCTGAAAGGGTCCCTCCAGCCCCTATGGTGTGTATGCTGTAAGGGGGAGTCCAAGCCTTGTTGGGCCAGCCCCAAGGGCCCATGCGGCTAAGGGGTAGGAAACCCGAAAGGGAAGGCACCTAGGAGGTGCCTTGGGGAGGGAGCACTCCTCCCTCTTGGCATCTACCCCTCCCTTGGAGGAGGGGTTAGGGCTGCACCCCCTATTGCCCCTTGCCTCCTGTATATAGTGGAGGGGAGGGGAGGGCTGAACACAACAAGTCCTCTCCCTTGAGGCAGCCCTCTCCCTCCTGTTTCTCCCGTTCCTCCTCGTTCGCAGTTCGATATGCGCTTGGCGAAGCCCAGCTGGGCTTGTTCCACCACCATCTCCAGCACACCCTCGTTCTAGTTGAGATCCCATCTACTTCTCCTTCCTCTCTTGGTGGATCAAGAAGGAGGAGATGTTATCGAAACACACGTGTGTTGAACACGGAGGCGTCGTCCGTTTGGTGCTAGATCGGGACGGATCGCGATTGGATCGTGAATACGTATGACTACATCAACCGTGTTATATATGCTTCCGCTTAGTGATCTACAAGGGTATGTAGATACACTCCCCCTCTTGTAGATGTTGATCTCCATAGATTGATCTTGGTGAGTGTAGGAATTTTTTTGTTTCCCATGGGCCGTTCCCCAACACTACACGGACTGCTATTGATTGCAACAAAAGAAAGGTTACTTTTCATGTCAACGGCAAACAACATATTGTACATTTTCCGAAGAAACAAGCTTTAGTAGATAATATTAATGTCATTGAGCCAATTCCCACAGTAACTATTCGAGGGTTCAAATTTCCTCTTCCTACCGCCAAGAAGAAACATGATATTCTTAATGTTGGGGATACGCAAATCCACATTGAGGTAACTTAGTGTTATACGAAAATTCTTCAGTTTAATGTCAATCAGAAATGGTTATTAATAAGACTTGATCAACCTTATTAATGGATCCTTTTTGAAAGACATGTGGTTGATGAATTTAGTAAGAACAACCTTTTGCACCATTACTTTACTCTTTGATATTCTTAGTTAAATAAAATAAATTGCCATGATTCCTTCTTTGAATTTCCGGTGCAATGAAAATGAGCCAAAAATAAAAAGCCTTAGAGCGATACAAAATTTTAACATGATTTTTACTAGAATATTTAAAAAATTCTCGTGTTGAAAACACCCATGGGGTGCACTTGTTGGTGCCATACCAACAGGGCACACCCACCCCGTGCGCGTGCCCTCATGGCTTGGGGGGCCGACATGGACCCCCTCACTTATCTATTCAGCAGATTCCTTCTCCTACCTCTAGGAAAAAAATGATATTTGGTTTCTCTCTCTTGTGTTCTTGCTCGCAAACTTGAGGTTTTCGATCTCTTGTGCTCGAAACTTTGTTTCTGGACCTGTTTTGAGGGATTGCTCCTTGGTATGTGACTCTCCCATTGCTCCAATTAGTTTTTGCTTTAGCGGTTTATATTTTGCATATTTTGCTGCACTTGGTGCTACTAAAAATGAGTTTGCATGTTGAATTCTTTGAGTTCCAAGTAGCATGAATGCTTGATATGGCTTCTAGGCATCAATATGAGTAGTCCCTATCAATCTTACACAGTTTTCCTGACATAATTTTGTGGCCCAAAAATTTCAAAATTTTGTTTATAGGAAAATTGAACTCTTTAGGAGGAGTTCTTCAAGTTGAAGTCCCAAGGGAGTTGGTGGGAGTGTTCAAGATCAAGACATCCACCTCCCTCGCAATACAAAGATAAGGCCATGCGAATGGCTACATACACCATTCATGACCGAAGCAGGGTTCTGCCAAGAGTTCATGTAATTCACTGCAAATGCTAGGCTGGCCAACTTCCTCGCACATGACTGTGATCAATACTACCTTCTCACAAATTCCTTTTGTGCAAAATTTCTATTTTCTACATTGGCTCGATATTCCAATGGTACGCTTTCATTTATATGTTGAACACTTTGAAATACCATTCACCCAGTTCTACCAAATATGCTTGATTCCCTTTGACGGGGGAATACGCTAATACTTAGTCCAGGTCTATCGCCTATCTGAGGGTAACCCGCACGAGAGTTCGGCCGAGGTTTCCGCCACGGCCCCAAACGATGTGTGCAGGGTTTCCAAGCACACCATCCGGGTGCCACTTGGTACACCGTGCCACTGCCTACCGCATCATAGCCCACCTCTAAGGTCAGTGCTACGCACGGCCTTCGGCATGACTATAAACACCAGAAACTACTTGCAACTCCTGGACCGAGTACTAGGCGATTAATAAGTCGAGTGGGGTCATATTTCAGGGCCCAGCATGTGGTAGTATCTCGTCTTGGATTACATACAGGAACTCAGTTCCTAAGGACGGTTCCAATGAAACAGCCCGCCATGTACTCCTACATAGCCTTTCACCGGTACCTTTACCAAATCAGGTTCAACACACAACCTTTACTTACTGAACACATTCTCACAATTCTGTTCATCACCTAGATGACAGACCATACACAACTCTAAGCATATCATGCATAGCAGGATAAGGCACATCATGGCTCAAACATCTACCAGGTATGCTAGATTGCAAGGTTCAGCTATTTACTGTAACAAAGACAGGTCATGCAAAGGAAGTGGGTTCAACTAACGTAGTAAAAGTAGTGAAATCATTTGCCTTAATGCAAGAAATAAGAGCAGGAGTGAGAACATGGGATTTATCGGGATGATCAAAATGGTTGCTTGCCTTGTTGCTCAGCAGAGGGACAATAACCGCCAGTCGGATATTCGGAGTAATCCGGAGGAGCGGGGCCTACCGGTAAGAACAATATCAATCAATAACAATCATATGCAACAAGATGATGCATGAGCATGGCATGAAAATGAAAGGTGGTAGGCTAATGTGACTACCATTTCTTAAGTTGAAGTTGATTTGAATTAAGATTCAAATATCACTTCAAACAAGGTATTTTCAAATACCCTTTTAATTGATTCGACCTGATGCTCAGGTAATCTTGTTTTAGCATGCATGAAGATGGTATTTTGAGGTGCTGATTGTTCTTGATCATTGTTTGGTCATAAGGTTTGAAGTGGAATTCAAATGGATTTCAAATTCCAACTCCAAATTATTTAATAAGGTTATCCTATTCATCATTTAATCTGTTTGGTGATGTTAACATTTTCAAACATGTTTGAAAATATCAAAATCAGATTCCTTGGATTTTTCTGATACTTTTTTATATATAAATTATTTTCATTGGAGTTACAGATTATTTTCTATGATTTTTAGAAGTTTTGTGCATTTTCTGGAATTCTTTTAAATCAGAAAATCTCTTTATTGCGTTATAACCACGTCAGCACTACGTCAGCAGGTCAACCGACCTGGTCAGGTCAAACCTGACAGGTGGGGGCCACTGGTCAGTGTCTCAGGAGTTAATCCCGCGTTGACGAGCCCCTAAGTGGGTTTGACCAACTGCTAGGGCCCACTGCCAGTGGCTAATTAGCGTTAAACCACCAGGATTAGGCCGGCCACGTCGTCCCCCGCCGGAGACTCACCGGTGGCGACCAGATCCGTGGCGGATCTTCGCCGGAGATGCATCAGATCTTGCTGTGGTACTCGGAATCGAGTGTCGAGAGCACTGGGATGATACCCACGCTCGGCCTGATCCACTACGGGCATCAGGAGGGGCTATAGGTGGCCGGAGCATGCCGGCGACGAGCCGAGGCGGCTGCCGGAGCTCGGTCTCGTCGGTCCCGTGGCTAGAGTGCCGGAGAGAGAGGGGAAACAGAGGGGAAATGCTCGCAAGCTCACGGTGGAGACGAAGCTGGGCTCAGACTGCTCAGGGATGGGTTGTAGTTGGCGATCCACCGTCGATTTGTCGGCGGCCGGAGGTTGAAGACGACGGCACTGGGGGCGTTGCAGGCTCGGGGAGGACGGTTCCGTCGACGTGCACGTCGAGCTCGACGTTGCGTAGAGGATGGAGCACTCGGGGGGGGGGGGCTTCCCTGTGGCCAGAGAGCTCGGGCTCCTCGAGCTCAAGCTCCTGTCAATGGCGGCAGGAGGAGAGGGAAGAAACCGAGAGGAGGGGGAGGAATGGAGAGCGGGGATGGATAGGGACGCGCTCGGGGAAGTCATCCCCGTTGTCGCGCTGTCCTGGGGGCACCGGAGAACGCCACGGCGAAGCAGGAGGTGGAGGAGGCCGCCGTGGTCGATCTCTCCTCTGCGAGAAGGCAGAGGAAGAAGACGACCCTGCCCCTTGTGGGCTGGGCCTCGCAGGTGAGCGTAGTTTAGGGTTTTTTTCTTTCTTCTGTTTTTGTTTTCTATTTTTCTTGCTGACATTGTTGTCATTTATTTTTGGCACTAAATCAAAACTAAAATTAGTTTGAAAAATGCTGGGGTGTTAGTTGGAATATTTCCAATCACCCATAAAGTTTTCAGCATTTTTGAAAACTTATATATTTTTGAATTCAAATATAAGTTTGGATTCAGGGACTTGTTATTTTAAATAAAATGCCAAAAGTGATTTAAAAATAGTTTTCTCCCCTGATAATTTGTTTTCAATATTTATCAGAAATATTGAACTTTTAAGAAGGCCATTTTGGGTTCATTGATTTTGACAAGATTTGAATTTCCTTTGAATAAGAAGTGGCTAGGGTTTTTGGTTTGAGTTTCACCACTTCTTTGGAGTTTGTTTCAATTTCTTGAATGCAATGGAAGAAAACATGAGCACAGATACTAAACCCTAGTTAGGGATCCAGGGATGTGACATGTGCAAATTAATGCTTCCCTCTGCGAATTGACTTTCTATTTACCTTTATGTTATTTAGTTTCATGTTATTTTCTTTTACTTGAGTCATCATATTCTTACTAAAAGCACCAGATGTGAGAGCACTACCGTCATTCTTATGCATAGGGTATACTTAATGTTGGATGTGAGCATGACTGGATCTTTTCTACTCTGAATTACAATGTTTATTCGTTGCTTGAATCTCACAGGTGCTTTGGATTTATGTTTTGCAGTCTCAGAAAGGCCTAGCGGGTTACAATATCATCATAGTATATCATGATTGTTTTGAAAAATTGTTGGCATGTGAGATATTTTATTATTACTCGTTAGTTGGTTATGTATTGCCATGAGTGAATATGACTTTTAATTGTTATGACGGATATGGTTATTTATGATATATGTAGAAAACCTGAACACTAGCTAAGCATATATATAGCAACGAGATCAAAAGAGTTTGTAAATGTTTTCTTTATCACTTTCAGTTTATCAACTCAATTGCTTGTGGACAAGCAATGAGTTAAGCTTGCGGTAGTTCATACGTCTCAAAAGTATCTACTTTTCCAAACAATTCTGCTCTTCTTTCGGACTCTAGTTTGCACGATTGAATGAAACTAACCCACGACTAATGCTATTTTCAACAGAACTGTCATGGTGTTATTTTTGTGCAAAAAAGTTCTCAGAATTGGACGAAACTTGTTGTAGATTGTTTCTAGAAAATATGAAGATTTATGGAGCGAAGACCCACCAGAGGGGGTCACCTGTTGGTGCCAAGCAAACACGGTGCACCCTGATGGCTTGGGGCCACCTCGTGGCTCCTCCGACCCTAATTCCAGTCCTATAAATTCATAATTGTGGAGAAAAACAAGAGAGAACTTTTCATCGCGTTTACGAGATGAAGTCACCGCCACATCCTGTTCTTCCTCGGGAGGGATGATCTGGAGTCCGTTTGGGGCTCCGAAGAGGGGGATTCGTCGTCGCCGTCTTGAGGAACCCTTCTCCATCAACGATTCCATGATGCTCGCTGTCGGGAGTGAGTAATTTCTTTGTAGGCTTGTTGGACGGTGATGGGATTGGATGAGATTAATCATGTAAATGAGTTATTTTGATAGGGCTTGATCCCTAGTATCCACTATATTTTGAGATTGATGTTGCTATGATTTTGCTATGCTTATGCGTGTCACTAGGGCCCAAGTGCCATGATTTGAGACATGAACCTATTATGTTTTCTCTGAACGTTAAAGTGTTTAGATCCTACCTTGCAAGTTGTATGCACCTATTATATATTATGATCTGCGTACCCCAAGGTGATAATGATTGGGATTCTTTCCGGTGATTTCCGTAGTTTGAGGAGTTCATGTATTCACCATGTGTTAGTGCTTTGTTCCGGTTCTCTTTTAAAAGGAAGTCTTAATATCCCTTAGTTTCCTTATGGACCATGCTGCCACAGGAGGGTAGGACAAAAGATGTCATGCAAGTTCTCATCGCAAGCACGTATGATTATATATGGAATACATGCCTACAATACATTAAGGAATTGGAACTAGTTTTGTGTCGCTCTATTGTGTAACTATTACATGATTGATGTCATCTAAATCATTATCCATCACTTGTCCACGTGCCTATGCTTTTCATATACTGAATCTTGCTAAGTTACTATTGCTGCTGCTACTATTACAATCACTACAAAACTGTTGTTGTTATCATTACTACTACTATTTTGTTGTGCTACTATTACTTTTGTTGCAGAGAGATATCACAGGTCTGGTTGAATTGATAACTCAGCTAGTAAGACCGATATATTTTATTTGGCTCCGCTTGTGTCGAATCAACAAATTAGGGTGTGATACTACCCGCGAAGACTGTTGGTTATCAAACATTTTACCATCCTAGTTGGCACGTAACTGACATCTCAAACAAGGGAGGCATGACAACATATATGCCACCGAATTGAGTTGAGATTTATTGCACTACCAACAATATGTGTTAGCTCTAATGAAAGACCAAAAAAACATTTAGCCTTTGTTTCTTGTTTCTTCTCGTTTATGTATTCTTCATCGTTGAGCAATCGAGCTACGATCGGGTTTCCTTTTTTAGATATAGTTTTACTTGTGTATACGTACTAGCAAAGAAGATGTAATTTGGGGCTAGCTCTTCATCGCGCAGTACGAGATACATCTTGGTTCCATGTTCTGATGCGATGTGGCTCCTCTACTCTACATTTCGTTGTGTTGCCGCCATTGTTACAACTTTGAAGGGGTCATGTGTTCGCTTGTGTACCTGAAGACTTTTATTCAAGAAAATGTATTCTCTAGATGATGATCCAATGTAGCCCACTACTTCTGTATTATCGTGGAAACCATTGTATGTCACAAAATTGTTTTGAGTGTCTCCGTACACCTTCAATTTTTTTTAAAAATAAATCCATGTAAAAATGTACAATAAGTGATCCGTCCAAATCCACATTTGTGTTGGTATCTGTTTGACTGTCCCAACTGGCATGTTAAGTGGTGACACCTTGAATAGTATCTTTCTAACACAGAATCAAGTACGTTGAATAACGATGGCATGGCTGCAGAAGGTGTCGATGATCTTGGGGATGTAGTGCTCTATGGCAATAAAAGAATTGAATATAAAGATCATTATTCGATTAGAGTGCCACCCAATTGTCGACGATGTCAAAACGATTCTTTTTAGTTTGGTTCATATAAGGTTCGGGCTACTCGAAGGAACCAAAATGTTATGGCAGATGAACTAGCAGCTCTTACTATGAGACATGTAGAACATGAATTGATAGCAAACAAGGCTTTGTGCTTGTGTGAGCTCTTGGCAGCATATTGGAATTAAAGAGGACCCATACACTTAAAGCTATGGTTAAGCTTACCATGGTGAATTATAGGGGTTTTGGATGCTTGCTAAGTGTTTCAATCATAAGAATATGTTAGTCAATAAATTTTGCAGGATGTTTGTATAGTCCTCTCCCACATGTAAAGTAAAACTACAAATCATGATTATCGGTTATAGTATCACAACCAATGGCCTAGGGAAAATATCACAACACCTACCAGCACTACTTCTACACTCGCTTTATTTTACTTATGTAACATTAAATTTCACGTCCTAACTTTTATTTACTTGCACCTTGTAGTTTTGCACACTTCCTCCTTTAAAACTAAAAACATATATTACTAGATAGTCTAGGTAAAGCAAACATTTGATGTATTGTTGACATATAGAACATGGGAGAATATAATACCTACATTTATTTGATTTGAGATATCAACACTCCATACTTCCACCTTCACATTCGAATGTGTTGCAACAATCCCCTACACATGGGGATTATCACTGTGTTTTAATCAAGTCCTCGAAGACTTTCACGCATGCAAATGTAGTCGGTATATGACGAGCTAATGTTAGCTCACTATGTTTGTATAAGAGTTTAGTTCATCGTATGTCCCAAAACGGTTTTGAGTATACCACATAGTCTTGAAACTTTTAAAGATAGTCATCCAAATCCAAAAGTGAAATCAATGTGTCATCTATATCTACATGTGCCTCGATATTGTTTTGTCGTCCTATCTGGCACATTAAATGGTGACACCACAAACGAGGGGGGCTTGGTGGCATAGTTCCCACCAAATTTGGTTGAGCTTTCTTGGAAATAGCCACCCTTTGCTATATTTGTTGTCTGCAATGAACCACATGGAACCAGATTGCCTTTTATCTTCTTTGTTCTCCCCTGTGTATAGTTCTCATAGAAGAATCGAGCTAATAATTTGGTTTTGTTTATCAAGTTATAACTTTTTGCATGTATATAGTTGGTAAAATGGCGTGAGCTAGGACTAGCTCAACATCACACACTACATATAACAAGTGACTTCTATATTCTTGTGGGATGTGGCCCGTCTGCGCAATACTTCATTGTGATATCGCCACAGTTGCACATTTGGAGCATATACGTGTTCGAATTGACTACATGAGACTTTTGTGCCTCAAAACATGCTGAGTAGGTGACGAGCCCATGTAGCCCACTACTTCTGCATTAGGGTTAAGTCCCTTATATGTACGAAGTTGTTTCAAGTGTCTCAAAGAAGTCTTGAAACTTAATAATACCATTCAAAATCCAAAAGTGTAATCAATGAGTCATATGTATCCATGATTTCCTTCATATCGTTTGACCGTCCCATCCAGCACATTAAATGGGGATAACTTGAACAAGGGAGGCTTGGCGGCACATCTCCCACAAAATTCAGTTGAGTTTTCATTTTTTTTGTCGCAATAACCATCCTTATGTTTCCTCAATTGAACCCCAATAAATCATTCTGCATTTTCTTCTTGTTTCTTCTTCGTTGTGTGTTCTTGTTGTCGAAGAATTGAGGTAGGTTATACTTTTCATCGTACGAACATAGTTGGTAAACGGGACTAAGCTAGGACTATTTCAATGTTATGCACTACGAGATACAACCAGGTTCCAGGTTTTAGTGAAATGTGGCTTTTCTATTGTGCACTATTTCAATGTGACCACAATTTCAGCTTTGTAACAGTTCTCTGTTCAACTTAAGTATCGAAGACTTTACTGCATGCAAATATATTCGGTAGACGACGAGCCCATGTAGACCACCAATTTTGTAGTAGAGTTTAGTGCATCAAATGTTCCCAAATTGTTTCTAGTGTCTCAAACAAGTCTTAAAACTTTGAAAAATTGTCAACAGAATTTGGAAGTGTAATTAATGAGTTGTCTATATCTACATTTGATTGGCTATCGTTTGATCATCCTAGCTATTGTGTTAAATGGTGACACGTCCAATAAGGGAGGCTTGGTGCCAGAATTCCCGCTACATTCAGTTGATTTTTCCTTTTTGCAATAGCCATGCGTATCTACGTATGTTGCATCAAATGAACCCGAAGAAACATTTTGCATTTCTTCTTCTTTTTTCTCCAGTGTGTCTTGGTCCCACCGAAGAATGAAGCTAGTAATTGGGATTTGTTTTTCATGTTATTTTTTTATTGTACATAGTCGGTAAGAAAGCATGGCTAGGACTAGCTCAACATCACGCAGTACGAGATACAACTACCTTTCATGCTCATGTGGCATGCGGCTCCTTTGCTATGCACTTTATTAGGATGTCATCACAATCACATATTTGGAAATTCCGTGGGTTGAAATCAAGTACCATAAAACTTTCATGCATGAAAAATCTTCATCCAAATCCAAAATAAGAATTAGTGAGTCATCAAGATTCATATCGGCCCCGATACCATTTGATCATTCCGGTTGGCACGTAACGGGTGATACCTTAAACAAGGGAGGTTTGACGCATAATTCCCTCTAAATTTGGTAGAGCTCTTTCGCAACAACAACAATATGTGTTGCCTCTAATGAAAGACCAGGAAGTTATTTAGGCTTTATTTCTTCTTTCTTCTCTTGTATGTATTCTTCCTTGTTGAGGAATCGAGCTAGTGTTTGGGTATTTGTTTTGGATATAGTTTTATTCATGTGTATGTAGGTAGCAAAGAAGATGTGAGTTGGTGTTAGCTCTTCATCGCGCAGTACGAGATATAGTTAGGTTACATGTTCCGGTGTGATGTGGCTCCTTCCCTTTGAATTTTATTGTGTTACCACCACCATGATAACTAGTGGTTCATGTGTTTATTCATGTACGTGAAGACTCTGTGCAAGCAAAATATATTCACTAGATGATGATTCGGTGTAGCTCACTACTTCTGTATAAGCGTGAAATCCATATATTATCCAATTACATGACCAACCCGTTAGTTCTGTCGGGGTGTGCGTTATGTACGAAATGGCCTATAAGTGGGGGGGCGCGGCTACGTACCGCTTCATGAATCATACAAGGTCTCACTTTAAGTAGTGCCATCGCAGTTGCTAGTATTGGGTAAGCCCAACATCCTAATTACTTTGTTTTCGTCATTTGTTTCTTCATTATTTACATATCTTTTTATTCACTTTTGTTTATATTTTTGGAAAACAATATCTAATCCATATATTTCAAAACACAATTATTTGTTTATTTTTCCAAAAACCATGAATCTAAAATGTTAACACCTATTCAAAATATATATTTCAAATAAATGATGATAACTTTGAAAAAATATATGTATAAGACTTAAAAATCTTCAAATGTTTTAAAATAATTTATGCAACATTTAGAAATATATTTATACAATGTAAAAAATGTCCGTATAGTTTTAAAAATATTATGTACAATTTTAAAATATATTTCATACCATTAAAATTTGTTTACATTATTTAGAAAATTACATGATTTTTTCAAATGGTTCCTGTCATTCAAAACATGTTACAATGTGGGCTTGAAAAAAAGTTTAGCATGTGTTCGGAAAACAATGTTCAAAGCATCTGGTTTTTAAAATGTTAATTGCATATATAAAATTTTAGATATAGAAAAAATTTACATTATGTATGAAAAATAGACATCAAAACATATATTTGAAAAAATATGACTCATGCATTTGAAAAATGTTAAATATGTATAAAAAATATCGGTAATGTACACGACAAATGTATAATGTGGATGAAACAATTCAAGTTGTGTTAAAAAGGAAATTAGAAATATAAAACCCTGAAAAAATTGGTGAAAACCCAAGTAAGAAACTACGGAAAAAAAACTAAAGAAAACCATGCAAAACAATGGAAATCTTTACCTAACACTAAAGCAGCTACTCCTTTTGCCCGCTCACTGTTGCGACATTTTTATAGAAAAGTCCTTGACATTTTAGTTATTTAACATGTAGTCCTTATGATAAGTTAACGAAGCGGTATAGTAGGCGAGATAAAAGAAAATAAGAACAACCACACGCACGACCCTGCCTTCGGATCCAATCTCGACCTCCACCACGCCGCCACCTCCTCCCGTCCCGCCCCTCCTCACCGCGATTCGAGTAGGGCACCGCGATTGTTGCCACGCGCGGTCACGCCGCTTGCCTTCTTCTCTGTCCATCCGTTCTGAGGGCGCTCGACATCGCCGTGCCGCCGTTCTGCCGGCTTCGCCAGAAATCCATTTGTCACAATCTTCCTCCACCCGTGGTGATGAGCGGCTGAGTTGAGTCAGGCACCAACGCGCGGATATGCCGTGGTCATGCAAGTATGGGGACGGGCTGACATGGGATGGCGACTTGAACTTAGGGAAAAAGAGCATGGGAAGCCAGGCCGTAGGAGCAGGAGCCGGTGGGCAGCGCGAGGACCTCGACAGTGCGGCGGCGCCTACTGGTTCTACATGTTCCTCTTTGTCACTTGCTCTCTCTATTTCGATCCAATCTTACTGGTCTGCCTACTTTCCATACCATGCACATCATAAAGACCGGCTAGTTATGGAGGTGAGTGTCCCGTCCATGACAAGCGTAGAGGTGAATTCAGGGTTGTTTGCCATAGAAGCTACCTATCTCATTGTAATTCAAGAATCATGTATTATTATGATTTGAGTTGCTCGACCATTATGATAAGTCAATTGCAGAGTACATAAGAATATAGACTGTTCAAGAAGTTCGTTAGATGAAATATGTAGTTGGACATGTTCCTGGACTAGTTGTTGTGTTGATAGGTGATTTAAAGTGCAAGGTTGTCTTGAAATTGGGATAAAATCCTTATTGTCGGAGTTGCCTGGGAACTGCACGGAAGATGGGGTCCTGGATTCAGTGCCAAGATTCAATGAAGAGCCATATTTGCATGGCCTACTTGTTTAGATACCACTACCACGAACAATGCCTTTTACTTTTCTGGATGCAACCCTAGAAATGAATTATATTTGGTTTAGTTCCTAGGCAGATATCAGGAAATCCTTTCTGTCAACATATGACAGAACAATTTTAATAACTGAATAATACAAAGTGTTTTAGTTCTCATGGTAATAGACGAGCAACTTCCGTTGTATTTGATTTGTGTTGGGGAACGTTGCATGGGAGACAAAAAGTTTCCTACGCACACGCAAGACCTATCCATGGTGTTGATCATCTATGTGAGGGGAGAGTGCATCTACATACCCTTGTAGATCGCTAAGCGGAAGCGTATATAACGCGGTTGATGTAGTCGAACATCTTTGTGATCCAAATCGTAGCCCGTACCGCGATCTCATCACGATCCGTCCCGCGATCTCAACACGATCCATGCCGATCTAGTGTCGAACGGACGGCACCTCCACATTCAGCACACGTACAGCTCGATGACGATCTCCGCCTTCTTGATCCAGCAAGAGAGACAAAGAGGTAGCTGAATTCTTCGGCAGCACGACGGCGTGGCGATGATGATGGTGGAGCTGCTCCTTCAGGATTTCGCCTTACCGTACCGAACTAGCTACGGGGTGTCACGAAGTGGTGGAGGGAGAGAGGGCTGCACCTTGGCTTGAAGTGCCAAAAGCCTCTCTCACCTCCACTATATATAGGAGGGAGGGGAGGGGTGGCGCCCTAGGGCAAGGCCCTAGGGTTTGGCCGAACCAAGAGGAGAGGGAGGAGTCCTCCTCCAAGACAACTTGGAAGGAGTCCTCCTTCACAAATTGGTTTTCGCGCTTCCTCCTTTTCTCCCTTGGCCGAAATAGCCTCTTTGGGCTGGCCACCAGCCCACTAAGGGCTAGTACGCCACCCTTGGGCCTTTTTGGTTCTATCCCGGTTGTGTGGCCTCTCTCGGTAGAACTCCGGAACCCATTCGCCACTCCCGGTACTTTACCGGTAATGCCCGTAAACCTTCCGGAAGCCAAATGGATACTTCCTATATATCAATCTTCGTCTTCGGACCATTCCAGAAATCCTCGTGGCATCTGGGATATCATCCAGATTCCGAACAACCTTTGGTTACCAACATCAATAATTCAACTATACCGAAACGTCATCGAACCTTAAGCGTGTAGACCCTTCGAGTTCGAGAACTATGCAAACATGAAGTGAGACACTCTCCGGTAAATAACCAATAGCGGGACCTGGATGCGCATATTGGCTCCTACAAATTCTACGAAGATCTTTATCGGTTGAACCTCTATGTTAAGGATTCAGTTAATCTCGTATGTTGTTCCCTTTGTCCTTCGGTATGTTACTTGTGTTGGAAATATGCCCTAGAGGCAATAATAAATTAGTTATTATTATATTTCTTTGTTCATGATAATCGTTTATTATCCATGCTATAATTGTATTGATTGGAAACACAGTGCATGTGTGGATACATAGACAAAACACTGTCCCTAGTAAGCCTCTAGTTGACTAGCTCGTTGATCAAAGATGGTCAAGGTTTCCTGACCATAGGCAAGTGTTGTCACTTGATAACGGGATCACATCATTAGGAGAATCATGTGATGGACTAGACCCAAACTAATAGACGTAGCATGTTGATCGTGTCATTTTGTTGCTACTGTTTTCTGCGTGTCAAGTATTTGTTCCTATGACCATGAGAGCATATAACTCACTGACACCGGAGGAATGCTTTGTGTGTATCAAACGTCGCAACGTAACTGGGTGACTATAAAGATGTTCTACAGGTATCTCCGAGGGTGTTCGTTGAGTTAGTATGGATCGAGACTGGGATTTGTCACTCCGTGTGACGGAGAGGTATCTCGGGGCCCACTCGGTAATACAACATCACACACAAGCCTTGCAAGCAATGTGACTTAGTGTAAGTTGCGGGGTGTTGTATTACGGAACGAGTAAAGAGACTTGCCGGTAAATGAGATTGAAATAGGTATGCGGATACTGACGATCGAATCTCGGGCAAGTAACATACCGAAGGACAAAGAGAATGACATACGGGATTATATGAATCCTTGGCACTGAGGTTCAAACGATAAGATCTTCGTAGATTGTGTAGGATCCAATATGGGCATCCAGGTCCCGCTATTGGATATTGACCGAGGAGTCACTCGGGTCATGTCTACATAGTTCTCAAACCCGCAGGGTCTGCACACTTAAGGCTCGACGTTGTTTTATGCGTATTTGAGTTACATGGTTGGTTACCGAATATTGTTCGGAGTCCCGGATGAGATCACGTACGTCACGAGGGTTTCCGGAATGGTCCGAAAACGAAGATTGATATATAGGATGACCTCATTTGATTACCGGAAGGTTTTCGGAGTTACCGGGAATGTACCGGCAATGACGAATGGGTTCCGGATGTTCACCGGGGGGGCAGCCCACCCCGGGGAAGCCCATAGGCCTTGGGGCTGGCGCACCAACCCTTGGTGGGCTGGTGGGACAGCCCAAGAAGGCCCTATGCGCCATAGATAGAAAATCAAAGAAAAAAGAAAAAAAGGAGGTGGGAAGGAAGAGAAGGACTCCACCTTCCAATCCTAGTTGGACTAGGATTGGAGGAGGACTCCTCCTCCCCTTGGTGGCGCAGCCCTTGGAGCTCCTTGAGCCTCAAGTCAAGCCTCCCCTCCCCTCCTCCTATATATATGGAGCTATTAGGGCTGATTTGAGACAACTTTTGCCACGGCAGCCCGACCACATACGTGCACGGTTTTTCCTCTAGATCGCGTTTCTGCGGAGCTCGGGCGGAGCCCTGCTGAGATTAGATCACCACCAACCTCCGGAGCGCCGTCACGCTGCCGGAGAACTCATCTACCTCTCTGTCTCTCTTGCTGGATCAAGAAGGCCGAGATCATCGTCGAGTTGTACGTGTGCTGAACGTGGAGGTGTCGTCTGTTCGGCACTAGATCGGAGCGGATCGTGGGACGGATCGTGGGACGGTTCGCGGGGCGGATCGAGGGACGTGAGGAAGTTCCACTACATCAACCGCGTTCACTAAACGCTTCTGCTGTGCGATAGACTCAACGTTCACATACAACGGGTGCAAAACAGTTGCACACGCGGAACACTCGGGTTAAGCTTGACGAGCCTAGCATGTGCAGACATGGCCTCGGAACACATGAGACCGAAAGGTCGAGCATGAATCATATAGTTGATATGATTAGCATAGAGATTCTTTCCACTGAAACTATTCTCGACTCACGTGATGATCGGACTTGAGATAGTGGATTTGGATCATGTACCACTCAAATGACTAGAGAGATGTACTTTTTGAGTGGGAGTTCTTACGTAATATGATTAATTGAACTAATTGTCATGAACATAGTCTAATGGTCTTTGCGAATTACGATGTAGCTTGCGCTATAGCTCTACTGTTTTATATGTTCCTAGAGAAAATTTAGTTGAATGTTGATAGTAGCAAACTTTGCAGACTGAGTCTGTAAAACCGAGGATTGTCCTCGTTGCTGCACAGAAGGCTTATGTCCTTAATGCACCACTGGGTGTGCTGCACCTCGAGCATCGTCTGTGGATGCTGTGAACATCCGACATACACGTTTTTGATGACTACACGATAGTTCAGTACAAAAATACTTAATGGCTTAGAAGCAAGGCGCCGAAAACGTTGTAAAACGTCACGGAACATAAGTGATGTTCTAAAGAGATGAAATTGTGATTTCATGCTTGTGCCCTTGTTAAGAGGTATGAGACCTCCGACAAGATTCTTTGTCCACGAAGTAGAGGAGAAAAGCTCAATCATTGAGCGTGTGCTCAGATTATCTGAGTATGACAATCGCTTGAATCAAGTGGGAGTTGATCTTCCAGATAAGATAGTGATGGTTCTCCAAAGTCACTGCCACCAAGCTGTGAGAGCTTCGTGATGAACTATAAACATATCAAGGATAGATACAACGATCCTTGAGCAATTCGCGATGTTTGACACTGCGAAAGTAGAAATCAAGAAGGAGTATCAATAGTTGATGGTTAGTAAAACCACTAAGTTTCGAGAAACGCAAGGGCTAGAAGGGATACTTCGTGAAACGGCAAAGCAGTTGCTGCACTAATGAAGAGACCCCAGATTAAACCCAAGCCCGGGACTAAGTGCTTCTGTTATGAGGGGAACGGTCACTGAGGCGGAGCAACTCTAGATACTTGGTACATAAGAAGGCTGGCAAAAGTCGAAAGAAGTATATTTGATATACATGATGTTGATGTGTACTTTACTAGTACTCCTAGTAGCACGAGGGTATTGGATACCGGTTCGGTTGCTAAGTGATTAGTAACACGAAATGAAAGCTACGGCATAAACGCAGACTAGCTAAAGGCGAGGTGACGATACGTGTTGGAAGTGTTTCCAAGGTTGATATGATCAAACGTCGCACACTCCCTCTACCATCGGGATTGGTGTTAAACCTAAATAATTGTTATTTGGTGCTTGCGTTAAGCATGAACATGATTGGATCGTGTTTATTGCAATACGATTATTCATTTAAAGAGAATAATGGTTACTCTATTTACTTGAATAATCACCTTCAATGGTTTATTGAATCTCGATCGTAGTGTTACACATGTTCATGATATTGGTGCCAAAAGATACGAGGTAATGGTGATAGTACCACTTACTTGTGGCACTGCCGCTTGAGTCATGTTGGTATAAATTGCATGAAGAGGCTCCATGCTGATGGATCTTTATACTCACTTGATTTTGAATCACTAGTGACATGCAAATCATACCACATGAGCAAGGCCTTGTTTTCATTGAGATGAAACAAGATAGTAACTTGTTGGAAGTGATACATTTTGATGTATGCAGTCCAATGGGTGTTGAGGCACGCAGTGGATATCATTATGTTCTTACTTCAATGATGATTTGAGTAGATACAAGAGTATTTACTTAAGGAATCACAAGTCTGAAATATTGAAAAGTTCAATTCTGTTTCAGGAGTGAAGTTCGTCGTAACAAGAGGATAAACTGTCTACGATATGATCATAGAAATGAATATCTGAGTTACGAGTTTCGGTACGCAGTTAAGACAATGTGGAAATTGTTTCGCAGTTCATGCCACCTGGAACATCATAGTGTGATGATGTGTCTGAACGTCATAGCCACGCACTATTTGGTATGATGCATGCTATGATGTCTCTTATCGAATTACCACTATCGTTTATGGGTTATGCATTAGAGACAACTGCATTCACTTTAAATAGGGCACCGCGTATTTCCGTTGAGATGACACAGTATAGACTGAGGTTTAGAGAAATCTAAACTATCGTTTCTTGAAAGTTTGGGGCTTCGACACTTATGTGAAAAAGTTTCAGTCTGATAAGCTCGAACCCAAAGCGGATAAATGCATCTTCATAGGATATCCAAAACAGTTGGGTACATCTCTGTCGTGGTTTTGTCACGGCACATGTCCTCGTGAAAGGACTTAATACTGGAGCCATCGCACCTTAGTGGCGACTCAAAGGGGTTAAGCGGGAGAGACACGACGATTTACCCATGTTCGGCCCCTCGAGAGGAGGTAATAGCCTACGTCCTGCTTTTGTGTGTATTGATGTGGATTCGATTACAAGGGGGGCGTAATTCGCCAAGCCTAGCACTCGATGATTTCTAACCTGCCCTCTGTCCCCCGGGACTCACCTTTATATACAGGTCGATTCCCTAGGGTTTACAAGGATTCTTTCCTTCCTACAACTCGTGACCCCTGCGGCCTCCAAGTCGCCATCTTCCGAAGCCTGGAGACCTTCCAAGAGCCATAACCGTCATACGACCTTGATTCGGCCAAAACGAGGCCCAACTAAATGTTTGGGTGAA
The DNA here is from genome assembly GCF_904849725.1 of Hordeum vulgare subsp. vulgare. Taxonomy (NCBI): domain Eukaryota; kingdom Viridiplantae; phylum Streptophyta; class Magnoliopsida; order Poales; family Poaceae; genus Hordeum; species Hordeum vulgare. The sequence goes on from NC_058520.1 coordinate 563,381,956, forward strand.
TCACCCAATGGATAACCCGGCCCAACTAGGGTGAGTTATCCACACGTAATATCCCCAACATTAGGCCCCAAATTGACTTGAACCTTTCTTTTTCATGCCAATACCTCTGCTCCATTGAAGGCGATTCATCCCTCATTTTTCTTCATATGTCAGAAATTGTACACCCACCATTGGGCACTGAGAATCCCTTAAGTCGCCAAACCATTGCTGATTGGCCTCTTCTTATTCCTTGATTTTCGGGAAGACAGTCACAACCCCAACGGATCTTTAGCGCATTGTTATCCCGAAATCTTCGGCACGCATTTATAGCGAATCTTTTTATCCCCCGGCGGTTCCCGCTCATGGCGCCTCGATTCCAGCACCTGCCTTGATAAATAGGCCATGGGGGACAGAACTGGCGCTTCCCACCTACCAGTCCCGTCACCTTCCTCCCCACCTGCGCAGCGAGAAAACCTCATCGCCCCCGAGGAATCCGCCGCCGACCGTGCTTTCGGCCTTCACGCGAGGAGCTTCGGTGCCGCCTGTAGGCTTTCGCCATCGTCCAGTCTCGTGCTACAACCAACACATCCGCCGTCGTCATCGTCGACTACATCGCCGTCGTCATCGTCGACTGCATCACCGTCGACCACCTCGCCATTCACCACAAACTCTACCGCCGCCGAAGACCTCTTCGCTCAACGGGACGCCCGTGCTTCTCCAACAAACTCCATCACCGTCGGCTCCTTTTACCCGACAGCATCAGGTTAGGCCTCCACCCATTTTTAGGAGTAGATTCAATCTCCGTTTGAAAACTCCAGCCATTGCCATGTTCTTGATGCTCCTTGCGTACAGACGCCGCTTACCCTCAACCGATTAGCATGAATGTTGATAGGATAGCTAATATTTCGAATACCTTTACTCATCCGCCTTTACTTGTGAATCTTTAAAAATAATGCTTTCACCAAGCGAAGGGCGTCATCTGATAATAAACTGCTGCGTCCAGTCATTTTTCTTAGGTTTTCTCGTCTGCCTGGTAGATCCATTCTTTACTTACTGTTTGCAAAAAGTTGTTTATAGTCTTCATACCCTGGCACTTCAAACGAACGCCTTTACCATGTTTAGAACGTAGCCCTTGTGAATAGCCACACTCCGTAAGTCGCCATAGTGACCCAACTCGGCCCTTTGATCTGGCGGGTCAAACCCTTCCTTAATCAAAGTACTCGGCGAGTCAAATGAACTGATTTTCATCCCATACAGTAGATGTTCAAGGCATGTAATTTCATACTTTACTCATTTGTAGCATGGGCGCCGTCTTCAAAAGTGACTGGCTTCCTACCAAGGTCGATGACACCATATTAGTCGATTATGTGAAAACGGGCAGCTTGGATCCTCGGGATGTTATTGGCTGGCGCACCAGGTTCGGAGAAGATCTCCCTAACCCCAAAGAAGGGGAAATAGTCGTTTTTGTTGAACACCTGGAACGAGGTTTTAAGCCGCCCGGATCAAAGTTTCTTAGGGACGCCATGACTTTCATGAACGTCCGCCTCCAGGATTTGGGACCCAATTCCATAAGTAACTTGTGCCAATTCCAAGTTTCCTGTGAGGCTTATCTACGGATTGAGCCCTCTGTTCCTTTATTCTGGCACTTTTTCCATCTAAATCGCCAAACGGAATTCCACAACGGCCCCAGCTTGGAACTCGGCGGCGTCAATGTCCAACGCCACGGGGATAGCCCGTTCCCCTCACTCGCCATGCCTAGCCATCCCAAAGGCTGGGGCGAGTCTTGGTTTTATTGTCAAGAGACGTCTCCTGCAGGCGAAAACAAGCTTCTGGGCTACAGGCCAACTCACCTTCCGACCAACTTCAAGCTCCCAGACAAGCTCACCGAGGAGGAAGAATCGGAATTCATCCCGATACTATCTGAATTAAGATCCTTGACGAACAACGGCCTTACTGGGGTCGACCTAATCCGTTGTTGGGTTGAATGGCGTATCCTCCCTCTGAGCCGCCGGGATGGTCTGATGTGTGAATTTGATGGCACCCTGGATCATCTTCAATGTTATTTCCATACGGCTTTAACAGAAAAGGACATTGTTACCATTATCAAAAAGCTGACTGGCGAGCCTGCGGGAAAATTCGGCCAAATCGGCCTCAAGCCTTTCTGCAAAATTAACCCAGCGCCCAAGGTGAACAAACCTAACCCGCCTTTGGTCTTTACTCTTTATGCTTCATTTGTATTATGGTTTCGTAACATATGCCATTTCAGAAAGGCGATAAGTTCTGGTCCAGGAAGCCCAAAAGGCCAGCCATGAAGAATGCTAAGCCGCCCTCAAAGAAAACCAAGGGCAAGGGCAAATCTGCTGCGGCTGAGCCATCCGAAGTCGATGAATCTCAAGTCGGCGATGCACTTCGGAGGTAAAAATTCGTCCTCTTTTCACTCGCCATCCATTACTGTTAACCTTTGTATTTATATCTCTCCCTCTCCTTGTAATAGAATGAAGACAACGAAAGCCAGGAGGACTCTGTTGAGGTAATTTCTGTTTCCTCCGATTCATCTCCTTCTCCACCTAAGCCGGCCAGGCGAATTTGTGGGAAAGTTCCCTTCTCACATCCAAATGCTTGTTTGGACCCAAATTTCCTACTGAAGAAAGCACAGCATACCTCAAATCGGAAAACACGAAGTCACTCCGGTGATCTGGTATCCGGTTTACCAGCAACGAGCAAAAGGAAAACAAACGAGGTACTTTATGAATAACAATTCTTCATGTCTCTTTGGATCACGCTTGTAACCCGCCTGTATTATTGACGTATAATTCTTGCAGAATTCTCCTCCCACATCTGGCGCCTCAGTGATGTCGACACTTCCACCAATGATTCGAGTTCCAGGGTAAGTCTTTTGATAACCTTGCTTTGAATCTTGAGAGTAATGAATTTTCAGTTCCTTAATATGCTTATTCCCTCTTTTTAGGGCACAAGCCAAGAAAAGGAAAACCAGTGGATCAACTCCTGTCGCAACTTCAGAACCCATTAAAGAATCAACTCCGATTCAAGACAACCCAGATCAAACTGAGCCTGAAAATCAAATGGATCTTCCTGAGTCGCCGAAGGAAACAATGGATACCCCTAAGCCGCCAAGTCCATTGATGACAATAGAAGACCCAGATGCTGTGGTTATTACTGGTACCGGCTTTTCTAAGCCGGCGGCAACAATTTTGTCCAAACATGTAGCATCCTCCTCTCAAGCCATTCCCGAGTCTGAGCTCTCCAAAGCGAAGCTTTCCGAATATGAAAATCTGGAGTTTAAGGAACTGTGCTCTGGCTTTGCAAGTCGCCTGGAGGCGAGCTATGAGATGGAGAAAAGCCTGCTACGGATGTTAAAAAATAAACATGAGGTGAGTTTTGTTATACTATCTTATTCCCATTAACCCCCAAGGGCCGGGTCATCAATAAAAAGATGAGCCGGGTCTTGAAAATTTTTAGAAAAAACTTTGCGACCAGTAACCCCCAAGGGCCGGGTCATCAATAAAAAGATGAGCCGGGTCTTGAAAAATTTAGAAAAACTTTGCGACCAGTAACCCCCAAGGGCCGGGTCATCAATAAAAAGATGAGCCGGGTCTTGAAAAATTTAGAAAAACTTTGCGACCAGTAACCCCCAAGGGCCGGGTCATCAGTAAAGATGAGCCGGGTCTTGATTTTGTATAATTCGTCTGAAAAATTATACATTAGCCCCCAAGTGTCAGGGATATTGCTTGCAGTAGTTCTGAGACTTGCCCTTATTTTGTTCTTTCAACAGGAAACTCTTGCTCAGACCGAATCGGCGTTGGGCGATTTAAAGAAAAACTTATCTAGTCAACAAGACGCCCGAGCTAAGTCGGAGGAGAGATGTCAATTGGCCTTTGTCGAACTGGAGAAACTCAAGGCCGAGTTGAAAAGAGCTCAGGCTGACCAAGATGCCGCCGTGAAAAGAGCAGAGAAGGCTGAAGCCAGGCTGGCCACTGTACAACAGGAATTGTCCGGCTTGAAGCGTCATATCTCCAACATGACGAAAGCCGTCTTCGGTAAGCTTACCTAAACTTTTGATCTCCTCTTTTTTTTTAAATAAATCTTATCATAAGTCGCTGATCAACATGATTCCTTGCTCAGGTCCGAGAGCCGCCAACCTTCAAGAAGACGGTGTGTTGATGCTGAAGGCGATTTACACGCTGACAAAGCAATTGTACGCAGGCAGTGTCTTGACTGTTAAAGCTGTGATGGGTGCCAAAGAACCTATAACTTCCATAAAGAAGGTGCTTGGCTGCTTATCCACACTTCCCCCTCAGATTGGCGAGTTAACTCGGTCAGCCGCCCGAAAGGGTGTTCTGACTGCCCTGAGTCGCTGCTTGGCGTATGCTCCAGAAATCAACATGGAAGAGGTAGCAGCACGCTTTCCTCAGCTTAAAGACGATGGATCAGAATTTGTTGAAGAGGACTATCAACGTGTCGTCAAGGACTCCCGGCTGGCAGCCACCCAACTCGCAGCAAGCCTTGATTTATCAAAGTATCAGGCGGCTTATGATAGCAAAAACAAGAAGATCAACCCGCCAACCTTTGTGACGACCAGTCTAACTCCTCGGCGACCCAAGAACCCTTTCGACTTGGAAGCAGACCTGGCATCAATTCTGACTGATGAAGACGACTTCGCAGCTTTGGCTAAGTGCAACTGGGTACTAGGCGACTTGAAAATCGAAGTCGGCCAAAGCTCACATCAGGATGATCCTGAGGCGCCAGCAAGATAAACTCTATTGATTTTGGCCTGAGAGCCATGTAATAGGTCTTTTTCCATAAATTTGTACTGTTTTGGTGATACCCTTTGCAAGAATCTTTATGTCGCCCTTAGGGCGATTTGAAATATTTGACCCGTCTTTATAAGAATCTTTTATGATGCTTAATTTGCTATGGATGAAACAGTTCTGATCATCCTCCTGACTTAAGCTTTGAAAATAGCATATGTGAATTCAAAACAAATGATAAATATTTTCAATAGGTGTCAGAAAGAAAAGCTTAAAAACCCTCGAGGCTATGCCACGAAGAAAAAATAACAACAGCAACTTCGTCGGCTCATAACGTCGCGACAGGTTGAGGCGAGTCAGAAAGCTCGTGTACACACCCTAAATGCAGGTTTCGTCGGCTCATAAGGTCGCGACAGGATGAAGCGAGTCAGAAAGCTCGTGTACACACCCTAAATGCAGGTTTCATCGGCTCATAAGGTCGCGACAGGATGAGGCGAGTCAGAAAGCTCGTGTACACACCCTAAATGCAGGTTTCGTCGGCTCATAAGGTCGTGACAGGATGAGGCGAGTCAGAAAGCTCGTGTACACACCCTAAATGCAGGTTTCGTCGGCTCATAAGGTCGCGACAGGATGAGGCGAGTCAGAAAGCTCGTGCACACACCCTAAATGCAGGTTTCGTCGGCTCATAAGGTCGCGACAGGATGAGGCGAGTCAGAAAGCTCAAGCACACACCCTAAATGCAGGTTTCGTCGGCTCATAAGGTCGCGACAGGATGAGGCGAGTCAGAAAGCTGAAGCACACACCCTAAATGCAGGTTTCGTCGGCTCATAAGGTCGCAACAGGATGAGGCGAGTCAGAAAGCTCAAGCACACACCCTAAATGCAGGTTTCGTCGGCTCATAAGGTCGCGACAGGATGAGGCGAGTCAGAAAGCTCAAGCACACACCCTAAATGCAGGTTTCGTCGGCTCATAAGGTCGCGACAGGATGAGGCGAGTCAGAAAGCTCGTGCACACACCCTAAATGCAGGTTTCGTCGGCTCATAAGATCGCGACAGGATGAGGCGAGTCAGAAAGCTCAAGCACACACCCTAAATGCAGGTTTCGTCGGCTCATAAGGTCGCGACAGGAGGAGGCGAGTCAGAAAACTCAAGCACACACCCTAAATGCATGATTCTGTCGGCTCATAAGGTCGCAACAGGATGACACAATTGCTCTGTAATGAAGAAGCCCCCAAGCTAGGGAGTATTTGCAACTTTATTACTTCATAATGAAATTGAAAAACTTACAAAGTGTAAAGCTTAAGAGCTCAAGTGTAATAAGGCCGCAGATGGGCAATATTCCAGGGGCGAGTTGACTCAACCTCCGTGGTTGGCCGATTAGGCCGGAGATCCACCAAATAATAAGAGCCATTGTGGAGATTCTTGCTGATGACGAACGGCCCTTCCCAAGGTGGTGACAGCTTGTGCATGCCGGCTCGATCTTGTATCAACCGAAGAACCAAGTCGCCTTCCTGAAAAGTCCAACTCTTAACCCGGCGACTATGGTAACGCCGCAGATCCTGCTGGTAGATAGCCGAACGAGCCACAGCCAGGTCACGCGCCTCCTCTAAGGCGTCCAAAGAATCTTGACGCGCCAGCTCATTGTCTTGTTCCACATATGCGGCGACTCTAAGTGAGTCATGCCTTATGTCAGTAGGGAGAACAGCCTCTGCTCCATAGACCAGAAAGAAAGGGGTGAAACCCGTGGATCGGTTCGGGGTGGTCCGAATACTCCACAACACCGAAGGTAATTCTTCAACCCAACATCCTGGGGTTTTTTCCAGGGGAACCATGAGTCGGGACTTAATCCCCCGCAAAACCTCCTGATTCGCCCTCTCTGCCTGCCCATTAGACTGTGGGTGAGCGACTGCAGAAACATCAAGTCGGATGTGTTCTCGATGACAAAACTCCTGCATCGCCCCTTGGGACAAGTTAGTACCATTATCAGTAATGATACTATGCGGATATCCAAACCGGAAAATCAGCCTTTTCAAGAATTTGACCGCCGTTTCCGCATCGCAAGCTCCAACAGGTTCCGCCTCAACCCACTTGGTGAACTTGTCAACCGCCACCAACAAGTGGGTCTTCTTGTTAGAGGACATTTTAAAGGGGCCGACCATGTCCAGCCCCCAGACTGCAAAAGGCCAAGTAATGGGAATCATTCTTAATTCTTGAGCCGGCACATGAGCCTGCCTCCCGTAACGCTGGCACCCTTCGCACCGACGAACTATATCCTCTGCATCTGTATGAGCCGTCAGCCAAAAGAAAACATGACGGAAAGCCTTCGATACCAAAGAACGTGACCCGACATGATGCCCACAATCTCCGGAATGAATGTCATTTAAGATTATGCATCCTTCTTCGGAGGAAACGCATCGCTGAAAGACTCCAGAGGCGCTCCGTTTATATAACTCGCCATTGATGATGACCATGGATTTGCTGCGCCGAACGATTTGGCGAGCCAAAACTTCGTCGGCCGGTAACTCGCCCCGAGCGAGATAAGCCAGATAAGGGAGAACCCAATCCGGAGTGACATGGAGGGCCGCCACGAGCTGAGACTCAGGATCCGGTATCGCCAATTCCTCCTCTGATGGTCAAATCACGGATGGTTTATGTAAGATATCCAGAAAAACATTAGGAGGGACCGGCTTTCTCTGGGAGCCAAGTCGTGAGAGGGCGTCAGCCTCTTCGTTGAGGTGCCGATCAATATGGTCCACCTGATAGCCATGAAAATGACCTGCCACATCAGACACAGCCCGCCTGTAAGCCGCCATCGTGGGGTCCCGAGAATCCCAGGTACCCGAAACTTGCTGTGCCACCAAATCAGAGTCGCCAAAACATCTGACCCGTGTTAGATTCATCTCCTTGGCGAGTCGCAAGCCGTGAAGCAGAGCTTCGTATTCCGCTGCATTGTTAGTGCACGGAAACATGAGTCGGAGAACGTAACAGAACTTATCTCCTTGAGGGGATACCAACACCACACCAGCCCCCGAGCCTTCCAGCTGCCTAGACCCATCAAAATAAATAGTCCAATAAGTGAGATCGGGTCGGTCCTCCGGAGCCTGTAACTCCGTCCAGTCGTTGACAAAATCAACTAACGCTTGGGACTTGATGGCGGTGCGGGGAGTGTATTGTATGTGATGGGGCCCAAGTTCTATCGCCCACTTGGCGATTCGCCCTGTTGCCTCCCGATTCTGGATGATGTCCCCAAGGGGGGCAGAGCTTACCACTGTGATAGGGTGTTCTTGGAAATAATGCTTAAGTTTTCGGCTCGCCATAAACACCCCATACACCAATTTCTGCCAGTGTGGGTACCGCTGTTTGGAAAGAGTTAGCACCTCACTGATAAAATATACCGGGCGTTGCACTGGGTATTTCTTTCCTTCCTCTTTTCTCTCAACGACCACTGCCACACTTACTGCTTTGGAATTTGTCGCGATATACAGAAGCATGGGCTCTTTTTCAGTCGGGGCGGCCAGGACTGGCGGGTTGACTAATTAGTGCTTCAGGGCTTCGAGCGCCTCGTCTGCCTCGTTTGTCCAAACAAATCGATCGGATTTCCTCAATAACTGATAAAGGGGGATCGCCTTCTCCCCCAGGCGACTCACGAAACGACTTAGGGCCGCAATGCGACCCGCCAGTCGCTGAACTTGATTAACGTTCGCCGGCTTTCCAAGGGACGTAACCGCTTCGATCTTGTCCGGATTAGCTTCAATGTCGTGCTCCGATACCAGGAAACCCAGCAATTTCCCTGCAGGCACACCAAAAACACATTTGGTGGGATTTAGCTTCATCTGATACACCCGTAGATTATCGAATGTTTCCTTAAGGTCCTCCAGTAGTGTCTCCCACTGGCGGGTCTTGATCACAATATCGTCGAGATAAGCATGGACGTTGCGACCAATTTCGTTACGAAGACAATTCTGGATGCAGCGTTGATAAGTCGCCCCCGCACTCTTGAGTCCAAAGGGCATGGACACATAACAAAAGGCCCCGAAGGGGGTTATGAAGGCCGTTTTCTCTTGATCTTCCACGGCCATCTTGATTTGGTGATATCCCAAATAGGCATCCAGAAAGCACAATCGTTCGCATCCCGCCACCGAGTCAATGATTTGGTCGATGCGGGGAAGAGCGAAGGGATCTTTTGGACAAGCTCTGTTGAGATCCGTGTAGTCAATACACATACGAAAAGTACCATTTTTCTTGAGTACCAAAACCGGGTTAGCCAGCCATTTGGGGTGAAAAACTTCCACGATGAACCCGGCGGCAAAAAGACGGGCGACTTCTTCCCCAATCGCCTTGCGTCGCTCCTCGTTAAATCTGCGAAGGTATTGCTGGATGGGTTTGCACTTTGGGTCAACATTAAGATGGTGCTCAGCGAATTCTCTCGGCACACCAGGCATGTCAGAAGGTTTCCATGCAAAGATGTCCCGATTCTCACGGATGAATTCGATGAGCCGCTTTCCTATTTGGGGTCCAGACCCGTCCTAATGGTGAACTGCTTGGATGACTCGCCAGGCACGAAATCAATTGTCTTAGTGTCATCTGTTGGTTTGAACTTGAGGGGCGACTCAGAGTCTGTAGTTGGCTTCTTCAGGGGTGACATGTCTGCCGGGTCAACATTGGCCCGAAGGTGTTTGAGCTCTTCCGCAGCACAGGCGACCTCCGCATAAGTCGCATCCCCTTCTTCACATTCCTTTGCGATCCTTCTATCTCCATCAACTGTGATGGGTCCTTTGGGACCATGCATTTTTAGCTTGAGGTAGACATAGCACGGGCGAGCCATGAAGCGGGCGTAAGCCGGCCGCCCAAACAGCGCATGGTAGGGGCTTTTCAATTTGACCACTTCGAAGATTAGAGACTCCGACCTATGATTCTGTGCAGTTCCGAATGCCACTGTGAGCCTGACCCGGCCTATGGGATAAGCCGACTTGCCAGGGACAATTCCGTGGAAAACTGTGGTTGAAGGCATCAGGTCTTGCTCCAATAGATTCATCCTTTGGAAGGTGTCGAAGTATAGGATATTGATGCTGCTGCCACCATCCATTAGTACCTTTGATAGGGTGTAACCCCCCACTTGGGGAGCCACGACCAACGCCAGATCGCCCGGGTTATCTACTCTCGGCGGGTGATCCTCCCTGCTCCATGTTATGGTCTGCTCAGACCAATGGAGGTATCTGGGAATCGCCGGTTCAGATACACTTTACGCCCGGTGACTCACCTTCTTATCACGCCTGCAAGCATTAGTGGTAAAAACGTGGTACTGCCCATTACTTAACTGTTTGGGGTTGCTACGTAAGCCCCCATTATCGTCCTGACCCTGCGGAGCCCCCTGTGGGGGCGGCTGCTGGAAGGCCCCTGGCGGGTTGTACCGCCGCTGGTGGTGTACCGGGTATTGGCCGCCGCCTGGCTGTGGGCCTCCCTGAGCCCCCTGCTCGGGAAATCCGCCGAAGGGGTTTTGTCTTTGCTCCTGGCGCTGGTCCGGGTCTTTGTTTTGACTCTTCTTGATTGCCTCCGCCGGAAACTCTCGCATCACGAAGCAGTTTTCCCAAGAGTGGCTCGCCGGGCCATCGGCCGTGGCGTGGTGTGGGCAAGGGCCCTTGAGTAGCTCTTCATAGTTACGCGGCCTCTTCCCACTGAAACCTCGATTCTTCTTCTTGCCGTTATTAGCGTTGGTATTGGCGAGTAAGTCCGAGGGCTCCTCCTGTGGTCTCCGCTTCCATTGGTCCCTTGATTGTGACGGTTACGCCCCTGGAACCGAGTATGATTTTTGGATGACTCGCCCTTCTTAGGCGAGTTAGCCTTGCCATCCTCGCCGGGATCTTTGGTATCATCGGCCTCGGCATATCTAGTGAGGGTGTCCATCAGCTCGCCCATGTCTTGGACCTTTCGTTTGAGCCGCCCTAATTTCTGCACCAAGGGTTCGTAATGACAATTGTGCTCGAGGATGAGCACAGCTTGAGCCGCCGTAATACCATCTGACGAATGAATAATTTCTGCAACCCGCCGTGACCAATGGTGGACCGACTCATCTGGGCGCTGAACACAGTGTTGTAGATCGACGATCGTCATCGGACGTTTGCAAGTTCCTCGGAAGTTTTTGATGAAGCGCTCCTTTAACTCGCCCCAGGACTGGATGGAATTGGGAGGTAAGTTTTTCAACCAAGTGCGAGCTGACCCCTCGAGCATCATCGTAAAGTATCGGGCGCAAACCGCCTCGTTTACGTCGAGCATGTCCATGGTGATCTCATAACTCTCGATCCATGACGCCGGCTCGAGGTGTGGGGTATAATTGGGCACTTTCCTTGGTCCCTTGAAGTATTTGGGCATCTTTTCGTTTCGAAGGGCCGGGGACAAGCATGGTACCCCAACTCGCCCTCCGCCCCCAACGAGGGGGGTCGGGGCATCTTGGATGTTCGGGAGGTCCCGGCCCGGCGGGTTCCGTTCAGGCAGTTTGTCCTGTGGGACGTGTCGCGGCCCGCTGTTTACGGCGGGTTGGTCCCCTGGCCTGCTCCTGGTATAACTTGCCTGAGGGGTAGAATGTAGTCTCTCGAGGCTATGTGAGAACTGGGCGTTTTGAACCACCGCCGTCTTCAACATCTCGATGGCATTCCTTGCTTCTATCACGGCAGGAGTGTTGCCGTGAATCGGGAGAGACTCCAGATGGCGGGTTGCGGCAATAACGTTATCCACCGGGTTGGAGAAGTGGCCTTGAGGCGTCCGGAACCGGGGAATGTGATCCCCGACCGGTTGAGCCGGCGGGTTAGATGGGCGACCCGGTCCTCCTGCCGGGGCGGCTCCCGTCCCAGGGGTTCGTGGAGTGTCGAACAGGCGGGTCGGATTGAGGTCATGGGGCAGGCGACCCTGGTGTCTCCGCTGATGGACGGCGTCGGACGCGCGCTGCTGTCTCTCGAGCCGCCAGTTGTCAGTGTTTAAACGCATCCTTTCGGCCGTGATTTGAGCTTGCCGAGTCTCGATTCTGGCGGACTCCATCTCGGCGTCCCGATGAGCCTTGGCCACCGCCTCTCTGAGTTTTGCTAGCTCCGTGTTTATCTCTTCTTGGTTCTCTGGTGTGAGGGGAGTCGCCATTAGCCTTGTGATCTCCGCCGCTAAATCCACCAGGACTGCGGCCGGACTCCTGGACGCCTCGCCGGTTCCATCGCCTCCAGTAGGGTTTTGTGCGGGCTGAGTCGCCCCAGCCATGTAGATGGCGATCTGGCGGCGAGTTCGGTCAAGGATTTTTGGGTCCATGGCCAGCGACAAGCTCCCAAGACAATCCCCATGCAGAGAGCGAATTGAATCTGAGTCACCCATGGATGATTCGTCATCGGAGTTGACCGGTGTAGTTTCCTGAGTCGCCGAGCGTTCTGGCTCCTCCGATCCCTGCGTGAACCCCACAAAGACCGGGCGAGTCAGATTTGGCGTTATGACTTGGTGGACGTACCTGGCCGGCTCGACAATGTCGGTGGAGACGTCCGGCTCAGGCGCGGATGATCCGATCATGCCGATAAAGATGTTGATCTTGCCGAAGGGGACCATGTAACCAGATTCAATCGAATCCGCTTCAGGCCCCCATTGCTGGTTGTCGATGTAGGTTATCCCGCGGAGGCTCCGAGTCATGAGCCCCGTCGCGTAACGCCCAAACCCTGGTAGGGCTCCCTTTGAGAACTCAACTCCACCGTGCGTAGGCCCCACGGTGGGCGCCAACTGTCGTGGTTTTGTCACGGCAGATGTCCTCGTGAAAGGACTTAATACTGGAGCCATCGCACCTTGGTGGCGACTCAAAGGGGTTAAGCGGGAGAGACACGGCGAATTACCCAGGTTTGGCCCCTCGAGAGGAGGTAATAGCCTACGTCCTGCTTTTGTGTGTATTGATGTGGATTCGATTACAAGGGGGGTGTAATTCGCCAAGCCTAGCACTCGATGATTTCTAACCTGCCCTCTGTCCCCCAGGACTCACCTTTATATACAGGTCAATTCCCTAGGGTTTACAAGGATTCTTTCCTTCCTACAACTCGGGACCCCTGCGGCCTCCAAGTCGCCATCTTCCGAAGCCTGGAGACCTTCCAAGAGCCATAACCGTCATACGACCTTGATTCGGCCAAAACGAGGCCCAACTAAATGTTTGGGTGAATCGCCCAATGGATAACCCGGCCCAACTAGGGCGAGTTATCCACAGGTAATATCCCCAACAATCTCTATCTCAGATTCGAAAGCAAAGTGTTTGTTTCTAGAAACGGATCCTTTCTCGAGGAAAGGTTTCTCTCGAAAGAATTGAGTGGGAGGGTGGTAGAACTTGATGAGGTTATTGAACCATCACTTCAACCAGTGTGTAGGAGGGCGCATGAAGTTGTTCCTGTGGTGCCTACACCAATTGAAGTGAAAGTTGATGATGGTGATCATCGAGCATCGGATCAAGTTACTACAAGCCTCGTAGGTTGACAAGGTCGCGTACTACTGCAGAGTGGTACGGTGACCCTGTCTTGGAGGTCATGTTGTTGAGCAACAGTGAACCTACGAGTTATGGAGAAAGCAATGGTGGGCCCGGATTCCGACAAATGGCTGGAAGCCATGAAATCCGAGAGAGGATCCATGTATGAAAACAAAGTGTAGACTTTGGAAGAACTACTTGATGGTTATAGGACTATTGAGTAAAGATGGATCTTTAAAAGGAAGACAGACGATGATGGTGATAAGTCACTATTAAGAAAAGCTCGACTTGTCGCAAAGATGTTTCCGACAAGATCAAACAGTTGACTATGATGAGACTTTCTCACTCGTAGCGATGCTAAAAGTCTGTTAGAATTATGTTAGTAGTTGTTGCATTATTTATGAAATATTGCACATAGGATGTCAAAACATTGTTTCCTCGATGGTTTCCTTGAGCAAACATTGTATGTGATACAACCAGGAGGTTTTGTCGATCCTAAAGACACTAGCAAGTATGCAAGCTCCAGCGATCCTTCAATGGACTGGTGCAAGCATCTCGGAGTTGGAATATACACTTTGATGAGATGATCAAAGATTTTGGGTTTGTACAAGGTTTATGAGAAACTTGTATTTCCAAAGAAGTGAGTGGGAGCACTATAGAATTTCTGATAAGTATATGTGGTTGACATATTGTGGATCAGAAGTAATGTAGAATTTCTGTAAAGCATACAAGGTTGTTTGAAAGGAGTTTTTAAAGGAATACCTGGATTGTGCTACTTGAACGTTGAGCATCAAAGATCTACGGAGATAGATCGAAAGCGCTTAATAGAAGTTTCAACAAGATGCATGTCTTGACAAGTTTTTGAAGGAGTTCAAAATAGATCAGCAAAGAAGAAGTTCTTGGTTGCGTTGTGAGGTGTGAATTTGAGTAAGACTCAAAACCCGACCCCGGCAGAATAAAGAGAATAGACGAAGGTCATCTTCTATGCCTTGGCCGTAGAATCTGAAGTATGCCATGCTGGGTACCGCACCTGATGTGTGCCTTGACTCAAAGTCTGTTGAGAGGTACAGAGAGTGCTCCATGATTGAATCACTAGCAGCGGTCAAAATTTATCCTTAGTAACTGATGGACTAAGGAATTTTTCTCGATTATGGAGGTGGTTAAAGAGTTTGTCGTAAAGGGTTATGTCGATGCAAGCTTTGACACAAATCCGAATAACTATGAGTAGTGAAACGGATTCGTATAGTAGAGTAGATATTTGGAGTATTTTCGAATAGCACATAGTAGCAGCATCTATAAGATGACATAAAGATTTGTAAAGAACACATGGATCTGAAAGTTTCAGAACCGTTGACTAAAACCTCTCTCACGAGCAAGACATGATCAGACCCCATAACTATATGGGTGTTGGATTCGTTGGAATCACATGGTGATGTGAACTAGCTTATTGACTCTAGTGCAAGTGGGAGACTGTTGGAAATATGCCCTAGAGGAAATAATAAATTAGTTATTATTATATTTCTTTGTTCATGATAATCGTTTATTATCCATGCTATAACTGTATTGATTGGAAACACAGTGCATGTGTGGATACATAGACAAAACACTGTCCCTAGTAAGCCTCTAGTTGACTAGCTCGTTGATCAAAGATGGTCAAGGTTTCCTGACCATAGGCAAGTGTTGTCACTTGATAACGGGATCACATCATTAGGAGAATCATGTGATGGACTAGACCCAAACTAATAGACGTAGCATGTTGATCGTGTCATTTTGTTGCTACTATTTTCTGCGTGTCAAGTATTTGTTCCTGTGACCATGAGAGCATATAACTCACTGACACCGGAGGAATGCTTTGTGTGTATCAAACGTCGCAACGTAACTGGGTGACTATAAAGATGCTCTACAGGTATCTCCGAAGGTGTTCGTTGAGTTAGTATGGATCGAGACTGGGATTTGTCACTCCGTGTGACGGAGAGGTATCTCGGGGCCCACTCGGTAATACAACATCACACACAAGCCTTGCAAGCAATGTAACTTAGTGTAAGTTGCGGGATCTTGTATTACGGAACGAGTAAAGAGACTTACCGGTAAACGAGATTGAAATAGGTATGCGGATACAGACGATCGAATCTCGGGCAAGTAACATACCGAAGGACAAAGGGAATGACATACGAGATTATATGAATCCTTGGCACTGAGGTTCAAACGATAAGATCTTCATAGAATATGTAGGATCCAATATGGGCATCCAGGTCCCGCTATTGGATATTGACAAAGGAGTCACTCGGGTCATGTCTACATAGTTCTCGAACCCGTAGGGTCTGCACACTTAAGGTTCGACGTTGTTTTATGCATATTTGAGTTATATGGTTGGTTACCGAATGTTGTTCGGAGTCCCGGATGAGATCACAGACGTCACGAGGGTTTCCGGAATGCTCCGGAAACGAAGGTTGATATATAGGATGACCTCATTTGATTACCGGAAGGTTTTCGGAGTTACCGGGAATGTACCGGGAATGACGAATGGGTTCCGGATGTTCACCGGGGAGGCAGCCCACCCCGGGGAAGCCCATAGGCCTTGGGGGTGGCGCACCAGCCCTTGGTGGGCTGGTGGGACAGCCCAAGAAGGCCCTATGCGCCATAGATAGAAAATCAAAGAGAAAAGAAAAAAAAGGAGGTGGGAAGGAAGAGAAGGACTCCACCTTCCAATCCTAGTTGGACTAGGATTGGAGGAGGACTCCTCCTCCCCTTGGTGGCGCAGCCCTTGGGGCTCCTTGAGCCTCAAGGCAAGCCTCCCCTCCCCTCCTCCTATATATATGGAGCTATTAGGGCTGATTTGAGACAAATTTTGCCACGGCAGCCCGACCACATACCTCCACGGTTTTTCCTCTAGATCGCGTTTCTGCGGAGCTCGGGCGGAGCCCTACTGAGATTAGATCACCACCAACCTCCGGAGCGCCTTCATGCTGCCGGAGAACTCATTTACCTCTCCGTCTCTCTTGCTGGATCAAGAAGGCCGAGATCATTGTCGAGCTGTACGTGTGCTGAACGTGGAGGTGCCGTCCGTTCGGCACTAGATCGGAGCGGGTCGTGGGACGGATCGCGAGTCGTTTCGTGGGACAGTTCGCGGGGCGGATCGAGGGACGTGAGGACGTTCCACTACATCAACCGCGTTTCTTAACGCTTCTGCTGTGCGATCTACAAGGGTACGTAGATCGGAAATCCCCTCTCGTAGATGGACATCACCATGATAGGTCTTCGTGCGCGTAGGAAAAATTTTGTTTCCCATGCGACGTTCCCCAACAACTTGCCCGAGATTCGATCGTCGGTATCTCTATACCTAGTTCAATCTCGTTACCCGCAAGTCTCTTTACTCGTTCCATAATACAAGATCTCGTGACTAACTTCTTAGTCACATTGCTTGCAAGGCTTATTGTGATGTTGTATTACCGAGTGGGCCCCGAGATACCTCTCCGTCACACGGAGTGACAAATCCCAGTCTTGATCCACGCCAACCCAACAGACACCTTCAGAGATACCTGTAGAGCACCTTTATAGTCACCCAGTTACGTTGCGATGTTTGATACACACAAGATATTCCTCCGGTGTTCGGGAGTTGTATGATCTCATGGTCATAGAAACTCATACATTTCTCTATGGTCGCAAAGTTCAAGCAGTAGTAAGTAGTATACATACATACTTTCCTCACAGTATACTCATCTGCTGCAATGTGATAGTTCCAACTAAATTTCTTGACCTATAAATCAATTTATGTTTCTTCTCTTTATGTAAATCTTGGATTTTAGATCTTATGAACATGAATTTTTATTTCAACAAGTCTTAATTTGAATCTATAATTTGTTGCAATATAGACTAACAAAGTGGTGTGTGTATCTACAACATGGAGTTTCTCAAGATGATAGAGCATTCTTCTGCATGGTTGTGACATAATCATGGTGCACATATATGTAATACTGAAGCTCCTCTTCTACCAATATGAATGGTTGTGCTGTTGTGTAAGTGATTTCTTGAGTGTTGTGTTGTGACACATTACAGTAAAAGGTAATTGTGTATGAATAATAATATTACAGAGTCAGACAGCATTTGACCTTAGTTCTGACCAAATTAATCTTTATTTATGTGCCAAGTTGTGTGTTAAACATCACTTCATATTGTAGTGCGTTTTT
Organism: Hordeum vulgare subsp. vulgare; assembly: GCF_904849725.1. Lineage (NCBI taxonomy): Eukaryota > Viridiplantae > Streptophyta > Magnoliopsida > Poales > Poaceae > Hordeum > Hordeum vulgare. The sequence goes on from NC_058520.1 coordinate 563,399,360, forward strand.
TCCTTTCAAAAGCCAGATTATGCAATTTGTTGTATAAGATGTGTCACTTTTTTATTAGTGGTGAACTGGAGATAAGGAAAGGGAAGGGAAATATAGTAATTCTAGCAAGTAGCCTTTGTTCCATTGCAAAACACGGGAGTTTGTTCTATTATGTTCATCAGAAGGCTTTACAGAGCAGTTGGGACTGAGTGAGTGGCATAGATTTGCTTGAGGTTGTTAGAGCATAATTCTCCGTATGTGGTTTTGGTAATTGATGGCAATCCCTATGGACTAATGGTTGCCTTAAGTTATATTCGAAGGATTTGTCCATAGACACTTCTTGAAGTCCATCTGTTGGTTTCAAGGAGTTTATATGATGACCAAGGTGGTATTCAAGGTATTATCCAAAGATTGGTCATAAAGAAAAAAGGTTTATCAAGATAAAGCAAAGAGTAAATCAAGATGATCAACACACAAAGCATACAAGATGTACCGAGAGGGATCAAGTGATCCCATGGTATGGTAAGCATTGTCCATAACGCTTTTGTGTACTAATCCATGCTCTCCATGAGAGTTCTATGTGGGGTTAGGTGTGTTTCCATGGGTTTGCGTCAAGATAAAGATCTCATTCAACCTATGAAGGATGACAACAAGTGGTGATCGTCATCAAGATTGTGGTGTGCAAGTTCAGGTGGAGCATCACGAAGATATCATGCTTGAAGCTTGTCGTCCATTGTAGTGGCAATGGATTTGTGAAGATGTGTTGAAGAGTGGCTCACCCATAGTGAGTATGGGGGAGCAATCAACTAGTCTTCATCAAACCGACGTAATTAAGAAAGGTGTTCCATCTTGAGGAAGCCAAGATCATCATCATCTAGCTCAAGAGGACTAGGTGCAAGGTATAGATTTGCCCTTGATAGGTTTTTATTTTTTAGGATAGATTGTCGTTCTGTCACATGGGGCTCTCAAGTGGGTAGCTTAATCGTATTGTTCGTTGAGAGCTCAAACCATTTGCATCCATGCATCATCTTTCTTGGTTCTTGTTTTGTGATTCTCTTTTTGCGTTGTAGAGCTTACGGTCATCTTCATGACAAGCTCGAGTTCATCGAAAACGGAGTCCATATGCATCTTATATGATGTTTTCGATGTTGGGAGTTTTTGTCGGTTCGACATTCATAGAGGTTTCACATCTCTATATCATTGGCATTTTCATAACTGCATGTCCTTAAGATTTCGCTGTTTGGATAGCTCTTGTCGTCTTGAATCGAACAAGCTTGAGTTTGCTCGATTCAGAGCTCGTATGCGAAAGTCATGGCAGTTTCAGTTCCAGAACTGTTTTTCTCTACACAGGCGGTAGTACCGCTCGGTATCACGATAATACCGCTTGGGCGGTACTTCCGCTGTGTACTACCGTTGTCACTAGCTTGTACTATGAGCGCCTACGGTAGTATGAGCGGACATAGTTTTTTACTATCGCCCTCAGGTAGTAGTACCGCAAAACCGTGTCACGTACTACCATGCCAGATTTTTTGCACAGCCGTAGCCTCAGTGGAGGTAGACACAAAAGTAATTTTTTACTTCCGTGTACCTCCTGTGGCAGTTGGATACTACCCCGCGGTAGAACCGTAAGGGCGTGCGGTAGTACTGCTCCGACGGTTCTATCGCTCGTTGCCCCGTGCAGTAATTCCTCCCTATGCCACTACCCTGTGTGTGATAGTACCGCACCGGGCAGCGATAGTACCGCTATGCTCGAGCTGAATGTGGGGGTGACGGGTGGATTCTTTCCCCCACTATATAAAGGGGGTCTTCTTCCCCATTGGATATCTATCCGTTGAGCTCGTGTTCTTCCCCCATTGTTGACCATCTTCGATCTTGCTAACTCTCAATCCCTCCAATGATTCTTGCTCCTTTTTGAGGGAAAAGAGAGAGGAGATCTAGATCCACATTTCCACCAATCACTTTCTCCTCTAAGTGAGGGGAACCCCTTGGATCTAATTCTTGGAGTTCTTGTTGTTCTTTTTTGTTCTTCCTCTCATTTTCCACCACAGCATTAGTTGTTGTGGTGGGATTTGGGAGGTAAGGACTTGGGCACTCCGTGTGCCCTTGCCATTGCATTTGGTGCATAGGTTTGAGTTCTCCGCGGTGATACGTGGAAGTGAAGTTTGAGAAGCCTATTACCCTTTGGTACTTGGTACCCTAGAGATTGTTCTTCGTGGATGCTTTGGCGTCCTAGAAGCTTGGTGGTGCATCGGAGCTCAATCATTGTGGTGTAAAGCTCCGGGCAAGCGACAGGGTCTCCAATTAAGTTGTGGACATTGCCCCAAGCATTTGTGGTCACCTCGATGCCATGTGCCTTTATGGTGAAGCTTCATGGTGTTGTTGTTAGCCTCCAATTGAGTTGTGGAGATTGCCCCAACCTTGTTTGTACGGGTTCGGTGACCGCCCTCAAGGGTCCTTAATGGAATCACGGCATTTTGCAATGTGCGACGGCGTGAGGAGATTACGGTGGCCTTAGTGGCATCTTGGGGAGCATTGTGCCTCCACACCGCTGCAAAAGTAGATTAACATCTCCAAGGGTGTGAACTTCGGGATACATCGTCGTCTCCGGGTGCCTTGGTTATCTCTCACCCGAGCTCTTTATTTATGCACTTTACTTTGTGATAGCCATATTATTTCTTGTTGTATATCTTGCTATCACTTAGTTGTTTATCTTGCTTACCATAAGTTGTTGATGCACATAGGTGAGCCTAGTTGTTTTAGGTTTTGTGCTTGACAAATTAAACGTTAGTTTTATTCCGCTTTTGTTCAAGTTTAAGCCATGATTATTTTAAAGCGCCTACCCCCCCCCCTTATGTGACATCCATGTCCTTTTAGAGGTTATGAATTATTTTTTGCTGTTACTTGCATCTTACTTGAAGTATTTTCTTCAAGTTCTTCTTGTTTTCCACATCATCTACTCTACAGAAGATGTTACATTAAGTTAAGTAAATACATCCTTCTTTCTTGTCCAATTTTGTTCTATTCTATTATTAGGAAGTTTGTACAAGACAGTGAAGCATATTTCAATTATTTTTTGATGTCGGGTTTGTATGATATAGTGTTGATTGATGAAAACTGATGAAAAGTAGTGGCAAACATTTGATTGAGTGAACTACTGTTTTTTTTACCAGTAATACACGTTAATTTCTTGCAATATACTCTGCATGCCAAGAAACATCTATATTTGATTTTGCTTTGTGATTGGTTCGAATATCACTTTTTGGGCTAAAGCTGATTAGTTTATTATTTGGATATGAGTAGTGGTATCAACATTAATTAACTTAAAATATGATTCTTTCATGGCTCTAAAGTTTAGTGGTGATGCTTTGTTTCATGATAAATTGTGGCATCTAAGCTTGTGTGCAGTCAATTACTAAATGTGTAATATTAGCATGGCTATTTCTTAAGTGCAGCATGCCACCAGTTTTATTTGATTTGGATTAATATTTTATATATTCATTGAGATATTATGTTTATGATGGATTAATTTGAATGTATATAATTTTAAGATCTCGTTGCAACGCACGAGCCCTTGTGGTAGTCGATAATAAAAACACGAAAAGAAAACTCACGAGTAACTATAATAATGGGCCTGTCCAATAAGGCCGCTCTGTCGGCCAGAAGATCGTCGGTATAGTGTGTGAAATCACTAGTTAGCGAATACACCTTCCAACGATTATCCCCACCTTCCAGGTTGCGACAAGTGGCGCACTGCATGCATGTCACTTGTCGCAACCTATGAGTTTTCCTTTTTTTTGGTAGATCCGTATTTTTAAAACGTTTTATCTCCTAAACCATGCGTTCAAATCTCGTACTGTTTACACTGTTGGCTTTCTCGCGTTGAGATCTTCAAAACCGGATCTCATGTTGACAGGTTCTGACGAACTTTTATTTCATAAAAAAAATCGGAAGAAAAAAAACCATGCCTCACGCGATAGAAAAAAATAATTAAAAGACGCGTTTTTTTCCTTTCCGAGAGGCACTGGTCGGAAGGCAAAACAGTGCCTCTCGTGAAAGCAAAACCGTGCCTCTCGCGGAAAAAAAGAGAGCAGAAAACGCGTTTTTCCCCTTTTTCGGGAGAGGCACGGGCGCCTCTCGCAAAGGCAAAACCGTGTCTTTTGTAGAAGCAAAAATCGTGCCCCTCGTAAAAAAACAGAAAATGTGTTTTGTTTTTCTTTCCAAAAGGCAAGGACATGCCTTTCGCGAAGGTAAAATCGTGTCTTTCGTAAATGCAAAATCGTGCCTCTCGCAAAAAAATGAAAACACATTTGTTTCCTTTCCAAGAGGCACGGCCGTGCCTATCACGAAAGCAAAACTGTACCTCTTGCCGAAGCAAAACCGCCTCTCAAAAAACCAGATTTTCGCATGAAAAAAACGCGTTTTTTTATTAAAAAGTAAATTTTTTTCGTCCAAAAGTTAAAAAAGATGGTAAAAAACATAACACTAAAAAAAATCAAAAAAAACCACTCAAAAAAACGAAAACGCGTGCAAAAAAATAAAAAACAACAAAATTCAAAGAAAACGCTCATAGCGCGATACGTGGCGGCGACTGAAAACGCCTCAAGTGGCGATGTGCGGGAGCGATCGCTGGCTAGCTAGTTGCTCCCTATAGTGTGGCCCTGCCCAAGACAGTACCCCTTGAGAACATGGGCCAAATATGAGGCAAAATCAGGTTTTGGTCGCCCCCGCCAACTGCGCCCCTTCGAACAATATAGGCCAAGCTCCACCACAGCCATAGTGGAAGTCTCAGGGGCAGCATGGTAACTTTCGCAGCCCCTCGGCCTCAACGGCTCGACGTCTCTCGTAATCTCGTGGCACCGCTTTAAAACAGGCAGAGACAGAACGAGCCCGATCACCATTCCCCGCCGCCCCCAGCCACCTCCAGCCGAGGGAGCACCTAACCCTAGCCTCTAGTCCGGCAACCGTTCGCGCGGGATCATCGGCGGCGGCGATGGCGTCGTTCTCGGAGGCGCCCCCGGGGAACCCCGCGTCCGGCGAGAAGATCTTCAAGACCAAGTGCGCCCAGTGCCACACCGTCGACAAGGGCGCCGGCCACAAGCAAGGTGAGTGGCCCCGCTGACGTCGATCGCGCCTCGTTCGTGTAGCGCGGTATCGTTCGTGTCGTGGAGTCCCATTTCGGGATCGGTTTTGCGATTGGCGTCGGCGGTGTTCTGCCCTGACGCGAGCCCCTGTTTCGTGGGGGTTTGGGTTGTGTTCGGGTTCAACTTGGGACCAGGAAACTGGGAGGGATAAATCACATCGATTGATCGTAAACCCTGCGTATTGCTCGCGTTTGGATCCCGGTTGTTCGGTCAGCTGGAGTGCGGGTTTTTTTTTCTTCGAAAAGGGGGTTATCCCCGGGCCTCTGCATCAGAACGCGGTCCCGGACGAGTGTTGGTTGATTCATGAAATGGGTGAATCCGTCTGTGGGCTATGTTGTTCGACCCGTGATTTGACGGATGGCGTGCCTTTGTTTCAACGTAGATGCTAAGACGCATTAGATTTAATGACCATGATAATTTTCTACAGATAGCAAGTGATCTGAAAAAACCACTTGAAATGAACAATTCAAAAAGACGCAATGTCTTAGCGGTGTTACTCATGACACGGCACTGCATGTATGTGTGTTCGGTGTTATAATTCAGTGACCAGCCTTGCCAATAGTTTGGCATGTATTTATGTTGTTTTTTTGAGAAATTTATGTTTCTTTTTGACAAACAAGCAGGAGCACTGTCAATTCATTATGGAGAAATAAGAGTGTTTACATACATGTATTCAATGTTTATTTGTTTGTAGTCTTCTGCAGGCTTTCAGTTTTGTGTAATTTTCTGAGAAAACATCTCTAGTAATATCTGCAGGGTACATTTTTCTTTAGAAAAGAAGGATTACCCCCGGCCTCTGCATCTCGGTGATGCATGCGGCCATTTTATTGATTATTCATCAAGACCTATATTTAGGAACAGATGGAGTAGTTTTGAACTGACGATACATTGTTGGAACTGAATTCGTTCACCACTTGTCGCCTCTTTACAAAGCCAGATTTTGTTTAACCAAATCCCAACATGTGTTGTTAGTAATGCCAGTCATGCTGATCTTATGCAGGGCCTAACCTGAATGGTCTGTTTGGGAGGCAGTCTGGAACAACTCCTGGATACTCTTACTCTACGGCTAACAAGACCATGGCTGTGGTTTGGGAGGAGAAAACACTCTACGACTACCTGCTTAACCCGAAGAAGGTATGGTTAATGTCTACTTCTATTTTTTGTCATCAGTGGCCTGTGGGTATGTGAAAGCTGCTGCCTTGTGCTGTGCACTTGTAATCAGATACCCTGTTAGAGAGTGGTTTTTTTTTTTTTTGAGGAATTGTTGTGAGTTCAGTGTCTTGGAAGTTCTTTTGAGCTAAATTGTTGATAGTTGCTATTCTCGAGGTCGTTCTACATTGATGGCACATTTCTTCATTTTGTGCTCTTCTATTTTAATCTAGTTGTTCTTGAATTTACCTAATTATTTGATATCTCCGTTTATCCGGGTTATAGTTATATGTAGCTGAAACTCCTTGTTCTCTACATAGAGATGTTTGTTTCGTTAGAACTGTCTATTGTTTCCTATCATTCATTCTGTTCATATTAGCAGGGACAATGTTTACGCTTTTTACTAAGAGCCAAAAATGCATTCTGTTAAATAATGAACTGTATAAACTTGATTTTATCTCAGAGGATGCCATGCATCTGGTTATAGTCCTACCCTTGCGGGTGGTGACTTTTAACCTCATTAGATTTTCTCAAGATAAGAACACTGGTAACTTTAATTCTCACTAGGCCTTCTTATGTAATGATTGGATTAATAAGCATGGCCTATTGAAATTTGAGATTTCTAATAGGAGCTTTACTTGGGGGAATCACCAGGATTCCCTGGTATTTTCTACTCTTAAAACTGCCTCTCGAACCTTACTCGTTAATGTGCTGGATATGTTAGCCATGATTGTTTCTTAAACTTGTAGAGTGACATTCGTTGGTTTTGTATGTGATATCCTGATAACATTCCAATTGCTGTTCTCTTATGTGCAGTACATCCCTGGAACTAAGATGGTGTTCCCTGGACTGAAGAAGCCTCAGGAGCGTGCTGATCTCATCGCATACCTGAAGAGTGCCACAGCTTGAAAGGGCTTTTGCTCTGCTGCCACGTTCCTGAAGTTAATAAAAATAGACATTGCCATGGTGTCACTCTGGTTTGACGGGGTGCATCACCAAGACGGTTAGAGATTTTGGTAGCATTTCTCCTTACGATGGTTTCTTTCCTTCAGCAAAATGCACTGCTATAATGGCCGTTTCTCAGGTCTGTTATGAACCTGTTGTTGTTGTTGTTGTTGTTGTTGTTGTTGTTGTTGTTATTGATGATCACCTGTTTGTGCATTTGGTTGGGCAGTAGACCTCCTCAAGTATCTTGTGCGCCGCATACTCTACTTTTTTCGTTGTCATGGAATACGCGAATACCCTAAAGATACCTATGGGTTGAGTACCACGAACGAACACCAAGTCACACAATGAAACGGTACATGGTGGATGGGGTAAATTTAAGGCCCTGCAGAACCGGACAGTGGCAAGCGGGGGCAGTGATGTGGTGTTAATACGTTCCCTGGTCTGAAGTTTGCAATTTTGGTGTAAGATTCAGCCATAGCCACCCCATCAGCCATGTGAGTGCAGAGTGCAGGGAAAGGAAACTAGCGAAATATTGCAACAGCTCACCATCGTCTTCCCCCGTGACATTGGGCAGAAAACCACAGCCATCACCATGAGCTTGTTTTCCTTCCCACAATTACCACCATTGCCCTTTGAGGCTGAAAGCTTAAGGCAGTGGCAGTCTGACCATGACTAGATGGCTACGGAAGGTACTTGGATGCATCTTCCACCTGCAGTTGTAGAATGAGGGCATTTCAGATAAATGTGCAAGTAACAGTACAAGAACTGCATCAGGAACAAACTATCAATAGTATGTTACCTTTGATACAGCAGCCCTGTTTTGCTCAAAGCACAGAGAAGCCTTCCAGCGTTTTATTAGCTTGTTATTACGGGAGGAAGAGGCTGCGAATCAAAGGTGGTAGTGTACCCTTATCCCTCCAGGGCAGTGAGGCGTTGGTCATTTACCAGCATCTTAACCTGTTTCTTCTTCAGTTCTGGTTGGACCTGCGTAGAGAAAATGATGACCCATAAATAGATTCTTACAAATCAAATACTACAATTAATTTCTCGTCAAGCAGCCTTAGATCAGTGGTACGTACGTACACCACGAAACATGCACGGGGAAGAGTAGCGCTGTAGGCGTCAGGACGCTCGTATGCATGCATTGAAAGATGAGAAACCACCAAGCGCTTGGCCCGCACACGATACAACCGAGCATGCATAGAGCCATGTGAGCTCCAAAGGCTACGGCACACACGCCGCGCAGCTTGACGCCCCTTTGGTGTTTGCTGCCAGCAAAGTGTGTGTGTCCTGTGTGCCGCTTCTTGCTAAGAAGTGGCAGATGAGACGTACGTGATGGGTGCATGTGTTGGTGCTGCGCAACGTTTTACAAGAGATCGTCTCCTCCTCCTCCCATCCCACTCCAACACAACAAGATCCGCAGCCTCCTCCTCCTCCTCCCGTCAGTGAGACTGTGACGCCAGCCGCTGCCCTCGTCCGTACGTGCTCCATGGTGATTCTGCGCTCTCGCAGTCGCAGGTAGGCGCGGTGCGGCAACCGGAATTCGATCTGCTTACTCTAACGTTTCGATCATCTCCGTTCATGGCTGTTTCGTCGGTCTAATTATTTTCCAAGCAGAGACGCGGAGACGGCGGAGATGGCGCGGCAGCTGCAGGAGAGCCCGAACCTGGCTGGTTTCCAGTTCTACAAGCTCATGGCCTCCGGAATGTCCTGGGAGAAGCTGGTACCTGGTCGCGCATGCTCTGCTAGCTGGTTCACCGAGCACGGGCTCGTCTCTATCTCTCTCACACACTCATCTCCCTGCTTGCTTACTGTTTCTTGCCGCCTGTCTGCTCCGAGCTGCAGGTGCTGCCTGCCAAGTTCGCGAGCGAGCTCAACGGCCGTGCGCTCCGGGAGGTGAAGCTGCGGGTCGAGGGCGGAGGGGCGCGCGCGTGGGACGTGGAGCTCGTCGTCAACGAGTACGGCGACATGCACCTCGGCGGGGGCTGGAAGGAGTTTGTCCGCGCCAACGGTATAGAGGTCGGGCAGCTCCTCGTCTTCCGCTACAACGGCGCCGCCCTGCTCACCGTCACGGTGTTCGAGGACACCGAGTGCGGGAGACACTGCTGCCAGCGGGCGGAGGAGGATGGCAGCGCCGGTACGTACGTTCCCTTGTATATTCCCTTGCAGTATATATACTCATCCTGGAATTGACAGTGTGCGGGTGCGTTAAACAGAGGAGGAGGAGGAGTCTCCGCCACCGGCGTTGCCCGGGAGCGGAAGCAGCAGCGACGACGGCATTGAAGGCGGCGGCGGCGGCGGCGGCGCTAGGTTCATCGTGACGCTGGGACAGTGCCACCTGGGCACAAAGAAGAAGCAGTACCTGGTGAGCTGTGGCTGTAAACCTGCGCCTCCCGCCCCTCCCTCGAGTCTTTGGTTTCTACTACTTTCTACTAACATTTTGGCGATTGAGCAGAACGTGCCTGTGGAGTTCAGCGAGGCACACGGGTTCACGGAGAAGAGCAGGGTGGTGCTGCGGATGCGCGGGCAGCAGTGGACCGTCTGCCTCAAGCACAGCAACCGGCGGAAGGCCAACGCGAGGACCCGCACGGCGTTGAAGTACGGGTGGAACCAGTTCCGCGTCGACAACGGCCTCCGCGTCGGCGACATCTGCTTCTTCCAGCTGGTGCAGGAGGCCGCCGGCGGCGACGACCCGGTGCTGAGCGTCGAGGTGCGCAAGATGGACGGCACCACCGTCCAGTGATCGACTACTGGTTCGTGTGTGTGCCTTGGTGTGATGGCAAATAAGCTGAGGAATGGATTGTATTTGTATGAACCACTGGGATGTTCGATGAATGAACTGCTTCTCTTTATTATTTAGTACTAGCAAAAGGACCCATGCGTTGCAACGGAAGAAAGAAATACCACACACTCTTAATTTATAAAAAATGGTCTATAATTTAAGAATTTGTATTTACGATACAAATAAAGATGGTCTTATCCTACAAAAATGCAGTTCAAAATTTCACAGGTCTTATATTTTAACATGGCTTGCATGTAGATTTAATACGTACAAAAAATCAGTCCAGTGACCTTCAGTTTCATCTCTAATCCTGATTTTGTTGACGTGTTCATCCCCAACCCGGATGAGTACCGGTATGAAAGAAAGACGAATAATGACTTATTTATTTAAAATTGCACCCAAGATAGTATTTTTATTAAACGTTTAACAGATAAAATAATATCATATTTAAATTCTACATATTTTTCTAATCAAATTCCATGTATAATATGTTAAATTTGGAGTTACGGTTTAAAAGATATGAGTATTTTAAAAAATATTTAATATATACTACGAGTTTAATGTCATAAACAGTAAGGGCTTTTTTATAAAATCACATCGGTGGGTTTTCCGACGGAAGCGATAGCCTCTTTATTATTAGGTAAAGAATAATGGGACTGGCTATGTGTGTCAGTCCACTGATTTTTAGAACTGGAGTCGGTGGACAGAACAAACACAACAAACACAAATGAAGAATTCTGCGTTTGCTGGTGACGTCAAATGCCTTCCTTCATCTTTATATGGGATTCGAGCTCTCAGAAACAACCATACTTTTAAAATGACGCGCCTGTAAGCAAATTGAAATCTTGTATGTACTCGTCAGTTTCACTGAAGACTAACGGTCATCTTCAAGGCCAACAAGACAAAAGAGAATAGAAATTATCGTTCATTGAGGATGTTTCATTTAAACTCCTCAATCGACAATCAAACACAGAACAGAGTGATTGTACGAAAGGCCATGTTAGAAGAAGTGTTTGTCCTTCACCCGAACGCCATCGTGAATTGAAGTTGAAGACAACTTTTTGACTATGGGACATTTATGGAATTTTTTTTCATCTGCAAGAGTGCTTTTGTTTCTCAATTTTAATGATTTTTTAGTCTCTCGATACTAACTAATTAGTTAGGGGAGGTGCTTACTTCTGTAGTTAAGGATCCAAAGAAACATGTCTGGGGTATCACAAGATGAAAACAAAATGCCTCAAGCATACAGAAGTGAAGTATAATACGAATAAGGAATAATGGCACACTCGTCAATGCAAATTGGTTCCCGTGTGTGCTTGTGCTCTTCTGTCCCACAATTTCTCAGGAAATTCTCATATGCATGTATTTATTTGGGGTTTAAAATGTTTTAAAAGCTATAACTTTTGATTCGAGCATCGAAAATCAGAACCGTTTTCATCTTTGGGTTTTTCGCGATGAATTCTTTAAAACTAGATCCCACATGAGTAGGTTTCGACGAATTTTTTTCATGGGCAACTTAGGGTGCAATGGAAGCAACTCCTTTTTGCTCTAGTAGGAATGCCTATTGGATTGGTTTGTGTAAGAACGAGAAAATCACATAAACATAAGGCGTCTTTAGTGCTACATGCAAGCAATTTCACTATGTTATGTGTACCTGTGAATTTTGCTAACATTATCTCATTGCCTATAATGGCTGGCAGTTGACTTTCGTTGATCGTCAGGTGCCCACGGTTGAGTCTCACTTGCCTACAAATACTATGACATTGCCTATCATAGATGATCATATGCTTGTTAGTGGTGATTAGTTGCCCATCATTGCTTCTCACTTGCCTATTGATCATCATTTGCCTATGGTTGAGTCTCGATTGCCTACAAATACTATGAAATTGCCTACTATTTTATGCCTAGTTGCTTGCTATTGGTAATTAGTTGCCTACCATTGATGCTGAGATGTCTATTGTTGATCGTCAGATGCCTACAATAGAGTCTCAGTTGCATAAAAATACTATGAAATTGTCTATCATTGATGCTCACTTGCTTGGTAGTGGTAATTAGTTGCCTATCATTGCTACCCAGTTGCATAACTTTGCAAATTAGTAGCCTATAAATATTGTAAATTTGCTTATAATTGTGTCTTCTAAGCTGCCTACCAACATTATCAAGTTTAGTTGCCTACCAATGACGCTTAGTTGCCAGCGACTACTATTTAAGTTGCATGCATTACATAAAAAAAGTTGTCCATTAGTGTTGCTAAGTTGCCTAACTATGAAACTACCTTGCTTACCATACCAAAAATTCTTGCATGCAACTAAGGCTTATGTTAAATCTAGTGGCTAGCCAGGATAGGCAATTTAGATAATGTTAGCCTAATTCAAAACTAAGTTTAATACAATACTACCAACTTAGAGGTGAAACTAATTATGGTAGGAAACTAAGAGTTGAAGATAGTTAACTTGGTACTCATGGTAGCCAACTTCTAAGGGGATTTTTTATAATAGGTAGTCATAATACGGAGTGATGAGGACATGGCTACCTTGGATACGACCAAAAATATTTCATATTTGCATTTGTGAGGTGATTTCTTATAATAATTATGCAATAATTTATTTATGTTATCCGAAACAAAAATACTTCACCTATTTTTACTTCATGCCTAAATGCAGAATTGTCGAATGCTTGCACGGACCACGTTTGAAGATAAAGGAAGATGAAATGATTAGGTGTTGTTCAAGAAGTCCTCTCACATCAAAGTAAATGATTATGTGTTGTTCAAGAAGTTCTCTCACGTCACTTTTATCCCAAGAGAAGATAAAATTCAAGTCTCTCGCGTTCTGGACTCAGATTCGGATGCACATGCATACCTATCTCAAAACGTCAATAACTTTTTGATACCGATTACGAATTGGGTGGTTCCTTTTTTGTTGGAAAGTAGATTTTATTTACGTTCCAGCCCAATTGGAACCACCTTAAAATTCATTCGTAGTATGGAGATATTGATGAAACAATTTGACGTTGCACCAGAATCCAAATCAAACTACAAGTCCAAAGGTGTTGCATCACCTCCACTTGGGCCCATAGACCTTGTACGACCTAGGGTTAGTTTTGGGCTGCCTTGGGATGTCCTCTCGCCTCCTTGTCCGCCACCCCTTGCTCCTACTCCCTCTATACCGAAATATATGTCGCTGGAGTAGCTAAAGTTCAGCTACTCCAGCGACATATATTTCGATACGCAGGGAGTATATAAGTAGATCAACCTAGCAGCGTTTTGCTTGGAATTTGTTTAGTTAAAAGTTAGCCATTGCAACTTCGTGTATTTTGTTTGTGTCCAACCACCAGAACAAGACCGCTTTCGGATCCCCACCCTTATCAATACTTCATATATATTCGCAATATTCAGGTCGCTTTTATCATACTCTTGCTTGTTCTTCGATTGCTTGCAGGAAGAGACCTTCGTGGTCAGGTTGATCGTGCTCCGGCATGGTCAATGACCTCTTGAAGTTGGTTTAGAGATTAGGCGCAACGTCATACACGTTTGTAGTGGGATCATCAAAGTTGTCTCCAACAAATCGATAGCCACCTTCTCATCGAAACATAGGGACACCCTCCCTCTATGGATCATTTGTTTCGTCTTGCTTGAAAAGATGAACAGGAAATAAAACGAGTGTTACCCACAAGGAGAACGAGCGCAAGGTGCATATTCCAAGAGTTGATATGGTTGTTCCTTCAACTACTAGGTGTACGATGACAACAACATCAGTTGTTGTGAGGGCTACATCACCTTCACCATATGACACGTTAACATTGAGAGTGCCTACATCATCCGAGTTGATCATAAGAGGTAATGATAAAGGTAATTATCTTCCACCTCCACATGAGTATTATGAATGCCTTTTCAATTAAAATGTACCATGTGATGAGCTACCCATTACTTTGGTCACACCACCTATTTTAGAGGACTCTGTTCATGATTTGACTTTGGCATGTGATCAAATAACTACAATATCAACAATGTTGAGTGAACCCATTTAATTAATTACTGATGAGAAATAACCATGTGAATCAGAGAATAAATCAAATTTGCTTCAAATATTTTTCAAAATAATTGTGCCAATGTTTAATCATTTTTATATGACCTCTAATCTTGGTGATGATTCTGTGTCAAATGACTTGTTGCATGTTTGTTTATTTAAGCATGTTGTAGCATGTAAATTTGAAACAATGAAAGTGTATTCACCGATGTTAGGATGGTTTAATGATGAACATTGTCAATCTTTTGATATGAATAAGGACTTCACTTATATGTGCAAACTCAGTTGCAATATTTCCATGCCTTGTACTTCTTGTGATAATATTTTACCTTTATATTTCATAACATTTTAAAGTTACTCATGTATACATGTGTCATATGTGCAAAAAACAAGGGAAGTAAAAATAGATGACATATACATGTACAACATGTATGCTTTCTCTCTTTTGTTGGCCATATTTAAGATTAAGCAACGCCGAGGACGGCTTTATTTTCAAGAAGGGGAGGATGACTTGGATACGACCAAAAATATTTCATATCTGCATATTTGTGAGGTGATTTCTTATAATAATTATGCATTAATTTATTTATGTTATCCGAAACAAAAATACTTCACCTATTTTTACTCCATGTCTAAATGCACAATTGTTGAACGCTTGCACGAACCATGTGTGAAGATAAAGGAAAAGGAAATCATTAGGAATTGTTCAAGAAGTCCACTCACATCAAAGTAAATAATTATGTATTGTTCAAGAAGTTCTCTCACGTTAATTTTAGCCCAAGGAAAGATAAAGTCCAAGTCTCTCACGTTCTGGACTCACATTCGGACTACACAAACATACCTATCTCAAAACATCGATAAATTCTCCATACCGACTCCGAATTGGGTGGTTTCTTTTTTGTTGGAAAGTAGATTTTATGTATGTTCCATCCCAATTGGCATCACCTTAAAATTCATTCGGAGTATGGAGATATTGACGAAACAATCTAGCGTTGCACCAGAATCCGAGTCAAACTACAAGTCCAAAGGTGTTGCATCACCTCCACTTGGGCCCATAGGCCTTGTATGACCTAGGGTTAGTTTTAGTCTGCCTTGGGACGACCTCCCATCTCTTTGGCCGCCACCCCTTGCTCCTATATAAGTAGATCAACCTAGTAGTTTTTTGCTTGGGATTTTTTTAGTTAAAAGTTTGCCATTGCAACTTCGTGTACTTTGGTTGTGTCCAACGACCAGACCAAGACCGCTTTCGGATCCCCACCCTTATCAATACTTCATATATATTCGCAATATTCAGATTGCTTTTATCAATTCTTACTTGTTCTTCGATTGCTTGCAGGAAGAGACCTTCATGGTCAGGTTGATCGTGCTTTGGCGTAGTCAATAACCTCTTGGAGTTCGTTTAGCAATTGCTAAGGCGCAACATCGCGCATGTTTGTAGTCGGATTGTCAAAGTCATCTCTGCCAAATCTATAGCCGCCATCTCATCGAAAGATCGGGACACCCTCCCTCTATCACGCAGGCTAACAAAAAGTTGCTTCCTTGTAGCACTAAAGTTGCTTTCGTAGCACCCAAAGTTACTCATATAAAAATTAGTCGTAACATACTCATATGGGATCTAGTTCCCGCCCCGACGCGAGTCCCCGAGTCCCAGACACCAGCCTCCATGACATTCCTCACGCCTTGCGGCCTGCCGCGATGCCTCCGGTCGCGCCCCCACCCATCGGCCCGATCCATGCATCTAGCCGCTGAGTCGTGCCTCCCTACCCTCTCGTGCCCAGCGCGCGGCTGGCCGGCTCCGCCCATGCCTACGCGCGGATGCGGTTTTGCGCTGTTGCCGCTGATCGACTACCGAGCTCCCCTTCCATCGCGACCTCGCCCAAACGTCCCGTGCAAATCGAGACAGTTTCGGCCTGAGTCTGCGGTTAGAATACCCAAGTACCAAAATACCCAAATTTCTGATTTAGGGTTTGCTATTCTGTAGTCCACTACATGAACACAGAATGCATACATACTTTTGCACATCATTTCGGCCTCAATTAGTTATCTTGATATAAAGTTGTTTTCTTGCAGATTTGTTGTAAAATGAAGAGGGGTGCAGACATTGTTTCTCTTTTCCAGAAAGAAGCTATGAATAGGAAAGAAAAATAAGGCGGGGAATATATCAGATGTGGAAAAGAGAAAATTAGAGAACCTGTGTGTGTGCTAGTTGTGGTCGAAGAGAAAACTAAAGAATCAACATTGTTTATGTCGAATGTGACGATAGAGGAAACTGAAGATGTGTCACCGTCGTCACCATCGGTTTATGATTTTAGTCGTCTTAAACATGATTGATGACCCAGAAGTGTAGGGGATCTATCCTAGTCCTTTCGATAAGTAAGAGTGTTGAACCAAACAAGGAGCCGAAGGAAATGACAAGCGGTTTTCAGTAAGGTATTCTCTGCAAGCACTGAAATTATCGGTAATAGATAGTTTTGTGATAAGGTAATTCATAACGTGTAACAAGTAACAAATGTAACAATGGTGCAGTGATGACCCACAAGTATACGGGATCAATCATAGTCCTTTCGATAAGTAAGAGTGTCGAACCCAACGAGGAGCATAAGGATCTGACAAGTGGTTTTCAGCAAGGAAATATCTGCAAGCACTGAAATTGTCGGTAACAAGTAGTTGTGTGGTGAGATGATTCGTAGCAAGCAACAAGTAACAAAAGTAGCAACGGTGCAGAAAAGTGGCCCAATCCCTTTTGTAGCAAGGGACAAGCCTGGACAAAGTCTTATAGGAGGAAAAACGCTCCCGAGGACACACGGGAATTTCTGTCATGCTAGTTTCATCATGTTCATATGATTCGCGTTCGTTACTTTGATAGTTTGATATGTGGGTGGACCGGCGCTTGGGTACTGCCCTTACTTGGACAAGCATCCCACTTATGATTAATCCCTCTCGCAAGCATCCGCAACTACGAAAGAAGAATTAAGACAAATTCTAACCATAGCATTAAACTAGTGGATCCAAATCAGCCCCTTAAGAAGCAACACATAAACTAGGGTTTAAGCTTCTGTCACTCTAGCAACCCATCATCTACTTACTACTTCCCAATGCCTCCCTCTAGGCCCAAATAATGGTGAAGTGTTATGTAGTCGACGTTCACATAACACCACTAGAGGAAAACAACATACAACATATCAAATTACCGAACGAATACCAAATTCACATGACTACTATTAGCATGACTTATCCCATGTCCTCAGGAACAAAAGTAACTACTTACAAAGCATAATCATAATCATGATCAGAGAGGTAATGAGTAGCATCAAGGATCTGAAAATAAACTCTTTCACCAAATAATCCAACTAGCATTAACTACAAAGAGTAATCAACACTACTAGCAACCTTACAAGTACCAATCGGAGTCGCGAGACGGAGATTGGTTACAAGTGATGAACTAGGGTTTGGATATGAGATGGTGCTGATGAAGATGTTGATGGTGACGAGTCCCCTCCGATGAGAGGAGTGTTGGTGATGACGATGGCGACGATTTCCCCCTCCGGGAGGGAAGTTTTCCCGGCAGGATCGTCCTGCCGGAACTCTAGATTGGTTCTGCTCAAGTTCCGCCTCGTGGCGGCGGCGAAACCACGAAAAAGATCCTCCTTGATTTTTCCTGGACGAAACCCTTCATATAGCAAAAGAGGGGGCAAGTGGGCCAGCAGGGTGCCCACAAGCCCCCATGGCGCGGCCTGGGGCGTGGCCGCACCGTGCAGGCTTGTGGCCACCCCCTGGCGCCCCTCTGGCGCTTCTTCGGCCCAGTATTTTTGATGAATCAGGAAAAAAAGCCCCGTTTATTTTTACGGCGTTTGGAGTTGCGCAGAATAGGTATCTCAACTTTGCTCCACTTTCAGGCCAGAATTCCAGTTGTCAGTATTCTCCCTCTTCATGTAAACCTTGCAAAATAAGAGAGAAAAGGCATAAGAATTGTACCGTGAAGTGAAATAACAGCGAAAGAAGCGATAAATGTCAACATGAAAACATGATGCAAAATGGACGTATCAACTCCCCCAAGCTTAGACCTCGCTTGTCCTCAAGCGAAAACCTACCTCAATAAATATGTCCACATGTTTAGGGAGAGAGGTGTCGAGAAAACAAGATACGAACATGCATGCATCATGATCATGATCAGAACAGTAATACCAACTTATAATCTCTCATGCTAAAGTGATAATTCCTTC
The DNA here is from genome assembly GCF_904849725.1 of Hordeum vulgare subsp. vulgare. NCBI lineage: Eukaryota > Viridiplantae > Streptophyta > Magnoliopsida > Poales > Poaceae > Hordeum > Hordeum vulgare. The sequence continues at coordinate 563,417,610 of NC_058520.1, forward strand.
ACAAAGTAAAGCATGGATCAAGAACCTTACCGAGAAGTAACAACCGATAGCCTTTAGTCATTGAAGCAATTGCAATTTATCATAACATCAGAAAGAGTCAAAAAGAGCTTGTAAAGCAAATCCACATACTCAATCATTCTTTCGTTTTCTACAAATTTCTACAACTCACGTGGTACTCATGAGATCAAAGTTTCAGCTGGACACAGAGAAAGATAGGGGCTTATAGTTTTGCCTCCCAACTTCTTACGTCAAGGGTAATGTCAACAATAATAATTCATGAATGCTTACCTCCAAGTTGACATATGAATATAGATATTTCCCAAGCATATGACGTTAGCCAAGATAAAGGCGAGATAAGGAATTGGTGAAGATCACCATGACTCTTTCAAGGGCAAAAAGTAAAGGTACAAGATAGTCCCTTCGCAGAGGGAAGCAGAGGTTGTCATGCGCTTTTGAGGTTTGGATGCGTGTCCTCTTAGTGCGGAGGAACGTCACTTTATATTGCCTCCTGTGATAAAGAACTTTATTATGCAGTCTGTCGCTTTTATGTCTTCCTCATCACAGGTTCGTATAAAGCTTATTTTCCACACACTAATAGATCATACATATTAGAGAGCATTTTTTATTGCTTGCACCGATGACAACTTACTTGAGGGATCTTATTCAATCCATAGGTAGGTATGGTGGACACTCATGGCAAAACCGGTTTGAAGGTTTATGGATGCACAGGTAGTATCTCTACCTGGTGCGGGAGTTTTGGCTAATATGAGGTGCAAGCAATCGTCACATGCTAAGGGATCTCTAATCATATAGCATTGTTCAGAGCCAAGCAAACACAATTCATTATGTTGTCTTCCTTGTCCAACATCTACTTCTTGGCATGTAATAGTTTAGTGAGTGTTCACAATCATAGATGGTGTCAGAGATGATATATTTATATGTGAACATCTATTTCTTTATCACTTCCTATTAATTGCAACAATGACCAAGGTCTACGTTTGTCTACCCTCAACAAGTTTCAATCATCATCCCTTTTATATGTGAAGCCATCACTTCCCATAAGATCATTACATGATCTTTCATGCTTTTGTTCTATTCTCACTCTTTTGATCATGGCAAGAGGCAAAGCCCTTCAACTAAGACACTCTTTATTATATGGCTCATGAGCTCGAATACATCGGGGGAGACACAAAGCAAAACTCAAGACTAAAACACTAAGACTTTTAAGACTACTAGAGAAAGAGAAAACTGAAAAGGAAAACTAAAACAAAGGTAAAGGCAAAAGATGTTATGGTGATACGATACCGGGGCAAATCCCCTAAGCTTGGCACAAGCCAAGGGGATTGCCCATACCAATGCTCAGTTGTCTTCCTTTGGTAGTGAAGGTGGAGGAGTTGTTGCAATCTTTGACTCAAAGAGGGCCATTAATCTTTGATTTATACCTCGGAGATCTGCGACAAAAACAGGCTTGAAATGAAAAACAGAGGAAATCTACGTGATGCAGGGGTCAGACCAAATGGGAGTATATATAATGATTTTTTCCAGACCAAAAGGAGTACCCTGCACGAAAACGGTGTCCGGGAGGCGCACGAGGTGGCCACAAGCCCTCACGGCGCGGCCAGGGAGTGGGCCCACGTCGTGCAGGCTTGTCGCCTCCTCGCGCACTATCCGGACTACTTCCAATTTTTGTATTTTTTTCAAATATTCCAAAACGGAGAAAATTTCCCACTGGAAAAGTTTTGGACTCTGTTTTCTTACCGAATCACATACCTTTTTCGTTTTCGGAGTCTGAAACAGGCTGATAAATGTCCCTTAGGTATTCTTCCGGAGTTATGGCATTGATGATATTGCTTTCAGCATTTATGGGAGTACTTGAGATATAATGCTTGATTCTCTGCTCATTTACCACTCTCGTACAATTACCTTCTGTGTTGTGTATCTTGATAGCACCGGAACGATATACTTCCTCAACAACATAGGGACCTTCCCATTTAGAGAGAAGCTTGCGTGCAAAGAAACTTAAACGAGAGTTATATAGCAAGACATAATCACCTACATTGAACTCACGCTTTTGTATCCTCTTATCATGCCACCTCTTAACCTTCTCTTTGAACAACTTGGCATTCTCATATGCCTAAGTTCTCCACTCATCAAGCGAGCTAATATCAAATAACCTCTTCTCACCGACAAGTTTGAAATCAAAGTTGAGCTCTTCGATTGCCCAATAAGCTTTATGCTCTAGCTCAAGAGGTAAATGACATGCTTTACCGTACACCATTTTGTATGGAGACATGCCCATGGGATTCTTATAGGCAGTTCTATAAGCCCACGGTGCATCATCGAGCTTCTTAGACCAATTCTTTCTAGACGTGTTGACAGTCTTTTGCAGAATCAGTTTAATCTCTCTATTACTTAGCTCTACTTGACCACTGGACTGAGGGTGATAGGGATACGCAATTCTATGGTTGACATCGTACTTAGCAAGCGTTTTACGGAAAGCACCATGAATGAAGTGTGAACCACCGTCGGTCATTAGATATCTAGGGACTCCAAATCTAGGGAAGATAACTTCTTTCAGCATCTTGATAGAGGTGTTGTGATCAGCACTACTAGTGGGGATAGCTCCTACCCACTTAGTGATGTAATCAACAGCAACTAAGATGTGAGTATACCCATTGGATTTTGGAAAAGGTCCCATATAATCAAAGCCCCAAACATCAAATGGTTCAATGACAAGTGAATAGTTCATAGGAATTTCCTGACGTTTGCTAATATTTCCTATTCTTTGATATTCATCACACGACAAGACAAACTTACGGGCATCCTTGAAGAGAGTGGGCCAATAGAAACCTGATTGCAATACCTTGTGTGCAGTTCTATCTCCCGCATGGTGTCCTCCGTAGGCCTTGGAGTGACACTTCTATAGGATCTGTCCATGTTCATGTTCAGGTACACAACGTCTAATAACACCATCTACTCCTTCCTTATAAAGGTGAGGATCATCCCAAAAGTAGTGTCTCAAGTCAACGAAGAATTTCTTCTTTTGCTCGTACGTGAAACTAGGTGGTATATATTTGGCAACGATATAGTTTGCATAATCAGCATACCACGGTGCACTACGTGAAGCATTGGTGACATTCAATTGCTCATTGGGAAAGCTATCATCAATAGGTTGTGGGTCATCAAGAACGTTCTCCAACCTAGACAAGTTATCTGCTACTGGGTTATCAGCACCCTTTCTGTCGACAACGTGCAAATCAAATTCTTGTAGCAAGACAACCCATCTAATAAGTCTAGGTTTAGCGTCCTTCTTCTTCATGAGGTACTTAATAGCAGCATGATCAGTGTGAATAGTGACTTTGGAATCAACTATGTAAGACCTGAACTTTTCACATGCAAACACGACTGCTAAAAACTCCTTCTCCGTAGTAGCATAGTTTCTTTGGGCATTGTCTAGAGTTTTACTAGCATAGTGAATAACATTCAACTTCTTATCAATTCTTTGCCCTAGGACAGCACCAACAACATAATCACTAGCATCACACATGATTTCAAAAGGTAAGTTCCAATCAGGTGGTTGAACAATAGGTGCAGTTATTAAAGCCCTCTTAAGTATTTCGAAGGCTTCCTCACAATCATCGTCAAAGACAAAAGGAATATCCTTTTGTAAGAGATTGGTAAGAGGCCTAGAAATCTTAGAGAAGTCCTTAATGAACCTTCTATAGAAACCAGAATGACCAAGGAAACTTCTTATCCCTTTGATATCTGTGGGGTATGACATTTTCTCGATTGCGTCAACCTTAGCCTTATCGACTTCAATACCTCTTTCGGAAATTTTATGTCCTAAGACGATGCCTTCATTAACCATAAAGTGGCACTTCTCCCAGTTCAAGACAAGATTGGTGTCTTTACATCTCTGCAAGACTCGATCAAGGTTGCTGAGGCAATCATCAAAGGAAGACCCATAAAAGGAGAAGTCATCCATCAAAACCTCAACAATCTTTTCACAAAAGTCAGATAATATAGTCATCATACATCTTTGAAAGGTGGCAGGTGCATTACATAAGCCAAAAGGCATACGTCTATAAGCAAAGGTACCGAAAGGGCAGGTGAAACTGGTTTTCTCCTGATCAGATTGTGCAACTGCTATTTGGGAGAAACCAGAATAACCGTCTAGAAAGCAGAAGTGTGTGTGTTTGGACAGCCTTTCTACCATTTGGTCGATAAAAGGCAGAGGGTAATGATCTTTCCTAGTGGCCTTATTCAATTTCCTAAAATCGATCACCATCCTATAGCCAGTAATAATCCTCTGTGGGATCAATTCATCCTTATCATTAGGGACAACGGTAATGCCTCCCTTCTTAGGGACGCAATGCACTGGACTCACCCAATCGCTATGATCAACAGGATAGATAATACCTGCTTCCAGGAGCTTTAGTATTTCTTTTCTCACTACTTCTTTCATCTTAGGATTTAATCTCCTTTGATGATCAGCAACTGGCTTGAATTCAGGATCAGTTTTGATCTTGTGCTGGCATAGAGTAGGACTAATGCCCTTAAGATCATCAAGAGTATATCCAATAGCAGCACGATGCTTCCTCGGAGTTTTTAGTAACTTCTTTTCTTCTTGCTCTGAGAGGCTAGCACTAATAATGACATGATATATCTCCTTTTCATCAAGATAAGCATACTTAAGAGTATTAGGCAACTGTTTAAGCTCGAACACAGGATCACCCTTTGGTGGGGGTGGATCCCCAAGCAGTTCAACAGGCAGATTATTCTTAAGGATATGATATTGTTCTAAGACAACTCTATCTATCTCATCCCTTTCATGCATATGCGTATCATTTTCATGCTCAAGCAAGTATTGCTCTAAGGGATCAGTAGGAGGCACGGCAATAGAAGCTAAGGCAATTGTTTCATCCCCATTGGGCAACTCCTTTTCATGAGGTTGTCTACCAAACTTAGAGAAATTGAACTCATGTGACACACCTTCAAAGCCAACAGTGACAGTTTGCTTCTCACAATCAATATGAGCATTGACGGTATTGAGAAAAGGTCTACCAAATATGATGGGACAAAAGCTATCTTGTGTAGTAGCAAGAACGAGGAAATCAGCAGGTTACTTCATTTTACCACACAAGACTTCAACATCCCTAACAATTCCCACAGGGCCGATAGTATCTCTATTGGCAAGCTGAATAGTGACATCAATAGGCTCTATCTCTACAGGTGCAATCTCATCTTTGATTTCATCGTATAAGGATTGAGGTATTGCACTAACACTAGCACCCACGTCACATAAGCCATGATAATAATCATCTCCTATCTTAACAGAAACCACAGGCATGCCAACAACATGCCTATGTTTGTCTCTAACGTGATGTTTAGCAATTCTAGCAGCATTTTCACAGAAGTGAATATTATGTCCCTCAACTTCTTCAGACAGAAGATCTTTGATAATAGCAATGCTAGGTTCAACTCTAATTTGCTCAGGGGGTGTAGGTGTTCTAATATAGCCTCTACGTATCACATTTGAAGCTTTAGAATGATCCTTTAACCTAACAGGGAAAGGTGGTTTCTCAATGTAAGTACTGGGAACCACATGATCATTATAGGCAATGACTTTCTCTTCAACTGGAGTGGGTTTAACTACATTGACTTCTAAAGTAGGATGATATTTAAACCACTTCTCTTTGGGGAGATCAATATGAGCAGCAAAGGATTCACACAATGAAGCTACTATCTCAGAGTCAAGACCATACTTAGCGCTAAAATCACTAAAGGTATTTGTCTCAACAAAGGATTTAAAGCAATCAAACGTGGAATTCATACCTAACTCCTTACCTTCTTCAAGCTCCCAATCTTCAGAGTTGCGTTTAATTCTCTCCAATAAATTCCATTTGAAGTCAAATCTCTCTTCATAAAAGAACCGGTACAAGAAGTGTCGAGCATGGTGCGATCATCATGAGAAAGCCGAGCATAGAAGTTCTGAATGATAATTTCTCTTGAGAGCTCATGATTGGGGCATGAATATAGCATTGATTTAAGCCTCCCCCAAGCTTGAGCGATCCTTTCTCTGTCACGAGGCCAAAAATTGTAAATATAATTCCGATCACGATGTACTAAATGCATATGATAAAACTTTGATGAAATTCCAATTTCAACCGATTGTAGTCCCATGATCCAGTATCATCACATAGCTTATACCATGTCAATGCCTTATCCTTCAAAGATAAAGGAAAGACCTTCTTCTTGACCTCATCCTCGGGCACACCTGCAAGCTTAAATAAACCACAAACTTCATCTACATAGATCAGATGCAAGTCTGGATGTGATGTTCCATCTCCTGTAAAAGGATTAGCCAGCAGTTTCTCAAGCATACCCGAAGGAAATTCAAAGCAAATACTTTCAGTAGGTGCAGCAGGTTGAGGAGCAACTCTTTGTGCTTCCGTTCGAGGTGAAGATACCCCGAACAAGCCCCTCAAAGTATTAGTATCCATAGTGACAAGTGACAATAAATTTCAGCACACTATATGAATGTGTCCTTACCAAGTTCCACTTACCAAAGGCGCTTCACTCCCCGGCAATGGCGCGAGAAAAGAGTCTTGATGACCCACAAGTATAGGGGATCAATCGTAGTCCTTTCGATAAGTAAGAGTTTCGAACCCAACGAGGAGCAGAAGGATCTGACAAGTGGTTTTCAGCAAGGAAATATCTACAAGCACTGAAATTGTCGGTAACAAGTAGTTGTGTGGTGAGATGATTCGTAGCAAGCAACAAGTAACAAAAGTAGCAACGGTGCGGCAAAGTGGCCCAATCCCTTTTGTAGCAAGGAACAAGCCTGGACAAAGTCTTATAGGAGGAAAAACGCTCCCGAGGACACACGGGAATTTCTGTCATGCTAGTTTCATCATGTTCATATGATTCGCGTTCCTTACTTTGATAGTCTGATATGTGGGTGGACCGGCGCTTGGGTACTGACCTTACTTGGACAAGCATCCCACTTATTATTAACCCCTCTCGCAAGCATCCGCAACTACGAAACAAGAATTAAGACAAAGTCTAACCATAGCATTAAACTAGTGGATCCAAATCAGCCCCTTACGAAGCAACACATAAACTAGGGTTTAAGCTTCTGTCACTCTAGCAACCCATCATCTACTTACTACTTCCCAATGCCTTCCTCTAGGCCCAAATAATGGTGAAGTGTTATGTAGTCGACGTTCACATAACACCACTAGAGGAAAAACAACATACAACATATCAAATTACCGACCGAATACCAAATTCACATGACTACTATTAGCATGACTTATCCCGTGTCCTCAGGAACAAAAGTAACTACTCATAAAGCATAATCATAATCATGATCAGAGAGGTAATGAGTAGCATCAAGGATCTGAACATAAACTCTTCCACCAAATAATCCAACTAGCATCAACTACAAAGAGTAATCAACACTACTAGCAACCTTACAAGTACCAATCGGAGTCGCGAGACGGAGATTGGTTACAAGTGATGAACTAGGGTTTGGAGATGAGATGGTGCTGATGAAGATGTTGATGGTGACGAGTCCCCTCTGATGAGAGGAGTGTTGGTGATGACGATGGCGACGATTTCCCCCTCCGAGAGGGAAGTTTCCCGGGCAGGATCGTCCTGCCGGAGCTCTAGATTGGTTCTGCTCAAGTTCCGCCTCGTGGCGGCGGCGAAACCACAAAAAAGCTCCTCCTTGATTTTTTCCTGGACAAATCCCTTCGTATAGAAAAAGAGGGGGCAAGTGGGCCAGCAGGGTGCCCACAAGTGCCCATGGCGTGGCCTGGGGGGTGGTCGCGCCGTGCAGGCTTGTGGCCACCCCCTGGTGCCCCTTTGGCCCTTCTTTGGCCCAGTATTTTTGATAAATCGGGAAAAAAATCCCCATTGATTTTTACGGCGTTTTGAGTTGCGAAGAATAGGTATCTCAACTTTGCTCCACTTTTAGGCCAGAATTCCAGTTGCCGGTATTCTCCCTCTTCATGTAAACCTTGCAAAATAAGAGATAAAAGGCATAAGAATTGTACCGTGAAGTGAAATAACAGCCAAAGAAGCGATAAATGTCAACATGAAAACATGATGCAAAATGGACGTATCATGAAGAAAGGTGGCCCAATCCTTTTTGTAGCAAAGGACAAGCCTCGACAAACTCTTATATAAAGAAAAACGCTCCCGAGGAAACATGGGAATTTATGTCAAGCTAGTTTTCATCATGCTCATCTGATTCGCGTTTGTTACTTTGATAATTTGATATGTGGGTGGACCGGTGCTTGGGTGCCGCCCTTTCTTGGACAAACCTCCTAATTATGATTAACCTCTCTCGCAAGCATCCGCAACTACGAAAGAAGAATTAAGATAAATCCAACCATAGCATTAAACCTATGGATCCAAAACAGCCCCTTACGAAGCAACGCATAAACTAGGATTTAAGCTTCTGTCACTCTAGCAACCCATCATCTACTTATTACTTTCCAATGCCTTCCTCTAGGCCCAAATAATGGTGATGTGTCATGTAGTCGACGTTCACATGACACCACTAGAGGAGATACAACATATATGTTATGAAAATATCGAACGAATACCAAATTCACATGGTTACTTATAACAAGACTTATCCCATGTCCTCAGGAACAAACATAACTACTCACAAAGCATATTCATGTTCATCATCCGAGGAGTATTAATAATCATTAAGGATCTAAACATATAATCTTCCACCAAATAAACCAACTAGCATCAACTACAAGGAGTAATCAACCCTACTAGCAACCCACAGGTATCAATCTGAGGTTTTGAGACAAAGATCGGATACAAGAGATGAACTAGGGTTTGGAGAGGAGATGGTGCTATTGGGGAACGTTGCATGGGAAACAAAAAATTTCTTACGCGCACGAAGACCTATCATGGTGATGTCCATCTACGAGAGGGGATGAGTGATCTACATACCCTTGTAGACCGTACAGCAGAAGCGTTAGAGAACGCGGTTGATGTAGTGGAACGTCCTCACGTCCCTCGATCCGCCCCGCGAACAATCCCATGATCAGTCCCACGATCTAGTACCGAACGGACGGCACCTCCGCGTTCAGCACACGTACAGCTCGACGATGATCTCGACCTTCTTGATCCAGCAAGAGAGACGGAGAGGTAGAAGAGTTCTCCGGCAGCGTGACGGCGCTCCGGAGGTTGGTGATGACCTTGTCTCAGCAAGGCTCCGCCCGAGCTCCGCAGAAACGCGATCTAGAGGAAAAACCGTGGAGGTATGTGGTCGGGCTGCCGTGGAAAAGTCGTCACAAATCAGCCCTAAAACCTCCGTATATATAGGTGGGAGGGAGGGGGCCTTGCCTTGGGGTTCAAGGAGCCCCAAGGGGGTCGGCCGAGTCCAAGGGGGGAGGACTCCCCGCCCCCAAACCGAGTTGGACTTGGTTTGGTGGGAGGAGTCCCCCTTCCTTCCCACCTCCTTCCTTTTTTTTCTTTCTCTTTGATTTTTATCTCTATGGCGCATAGGGCACTTGTGGGCTGTCCCACCAGCCCACTAAGGGATGGTGTGCCTCCCCCAAGTCCTATGGGCTTCTCCGGGGTGGGTTGCCCCCCCCCCCCCCGGTGAACTCCCGGAACCCATTCGTCATTCCCGGTACATTCCCGGTAACTCCGAAAACCTTCCGGTAATCAAATGAGGTCATCCTATATATCAATCTTCGTTTCCGGACCATTCCGGAAACCCTCGTGACGTCCGTGATCTCATCCGGGACTCCGAACAACATTCGGTAACCAACCATATAACTCTAATACGCATAAAACAACGTCGAACCTTAAGTGTGCAGACCCTGCGGGTTCGAGAACTATGTAGTCATGACCCGAGAGACTCCTCGGTCAATATCCAATAGCGGGACCTGGATGCCCATATTGGATCCTACATATTCTACGAAGATCTTATCGTTTGAACCTCAGTGCCAAGGATTCATATAATCCCGTATGTTATTCCCTTTGTCCTTCGGTATGTTACTTGCCCGAGATTTGATCGTCAGTATCCGCATACCTATTTCAATATCGTTTACCGGCAAGTCTCTTTACTCGTTCTGTAATACAAGATCCCGTAACTTACACTAAGTCACATTGCTTGCAAGGCTTGTGTTAGATGTTGTATTACCGATTGGGCCCCGAGATACCTCTTCATCACACGGAGTGACAAATCCCAGTCTCGATCCATACTAACTCAACGAACACCTTCGGATATACCTGTAGAGCATCTTTATAGTCACCCAGGTACGTTGCGACGTTTGATACACACAAAGCATTCCTCCGGTGTCCGTGAGTTATATGATCTCATGGTCATAGGAATAAATACTTGACACGCAGAAAACAGTAGCAACAAAATGACACGATCAACATGCTACGTCTATTAGTTTGGGTCTAGTCCATCACATGATTCTCCTAATGATGTGATCCCATTATCAAGTGACAACACTTGCCTATGGCCAGGAAACCTTGACCATCTTTGATCAACGAGCTAGTCAACTAGAGGCTTACTAGGGACAGTGTTTTGTCTATGTATCCACACAAGTATTGTGTTTCCAATCAATACAATTATAGCATGGATAATAAACGATTATCATGAACTAAGAAATATAATAATAACTAATTTATTATTGCCTCTAGGGCATATTTCCAACAGTCTCCCACTTGCACTAGAGTCAATAATCTAGTTCACATCACCATGTGATTCCAACGAATCCAACACCCATATAGTTATGGGGTCTGATCACGTCTTGCTCGTGAGAGAGGTTTTAGTCAACGGTTCTGAAACTTTCAGATCCGTGCGTTCTTTACAAATATTTATGTCATCTTATAGATGCCGCTACTACGTGCTATTCGGAAATGCTCCAAATATCTACTCTACTATACGAATCCGTTTCACTACTCATAGTTATTCGGATTAGTGTCAAAGCTTGCATCGACGTAACCCTTTACGACGAACTCTTCAACCACCTCCATAATCGAGAAAAAATTCCTTAGTCCATTAGCTACTAAGGATAAATTTTGACCGCTGCTAGTGATTCAATCATGGATCACTCTCAGTACCTCTCAACATACTTTGAGTCAAGGCACACATCAGGTGCGGTACACAGCATGGCATACTTTAGATTCTACGGCTAAGGCATAGAAGACGACCTTCGTCTATTCTCTTTATTCTGCCGGGGTCGGGTTTCGAATCTTACTCAAATTCACACCTCACATCGCAACCAAGAACTCCTTCTTTGCTGATCTATTTTGAACTCCTTCAAAAACTTGTCAAGGCATGCATCTTGTTGAAACTTCCATTAAGCGCTTTCGATCTATCTCCATAGATTTTTGATGCTCAACGTTCAAGTAGCTAAATCCAGGTATTCCTTTGAAAACTCCTTTCAAACAACCTTGTATGTTTTACAGAAATTCTACATTACTTCTGATCCACAATATGTCAACCACATATACTTATCAGAAATTCTATAGTGCTCCCACTCACTTCTTTGGAAATACAAGTTTCTCATAAACCTTGTACAAACCCAAAATCTTTGATCATCTCATCAAAGTGTATATTCCAACTCCGAGATGCTTGCACCAGTCCATTGAAGGATCACTGGAGCTTGCATACTTGCTAGTATCTTTAGGATCGACAAAACTTTCTAGTTGTATCACATACAATGTTTGCTCAAGGAAACCGTCGAGAAAACAATGTTTTGACATCCTACGTGCAATATGTCATAAATAATGCATCAACAACTAACATAATTCTAACAGACCTTTTAGCATCGCTACGAGTGAGAAAGTCTCATCATAGTCAACTGTTTGATCTTGTCGAAAACATCTTTGCGACAAGTCAAGCCTTTCTTAATAGTGACTTATCACCATCATCGTCTGTCTTCTTTTAAAGATCCATCTTTACTCAATAGTCTTATGACCATCAAGTAGTTCTTTCAAAGTCTACACTTTGTTTTCATACATGGACCCTCTCTCGGATTTCATGGCTTCCAGCCATTTGTCGGAATCTGGGCCCACCATCGCTTTCTCCATAACTCGTAGGTTCACTGTTGCTCAACAACATGACCTCCAAGACAGGGTTACCATACTACTCTGCAGCAGTACGCGACCTTGTCGACCTACGAGGTTTGTAGTAACTTGATTCGAAGCTCAATGATCATCATCATCATCTTCCACTTCAATTGGTGTAGGCGCCACATGAACAACTTCCTGCGCCTTGCTACACACTGGTTGAAGTGATGGTTCAATAACCTCATCAAGTTCTACTACCCTCCCACTCAATTCTTTCGAGAGAAACCTTTCCTCGAGAAAGGATCCGTTTCTAGAAACAAACAATTTGCTTTCGGATCTGAGATAGGAGATGTACCCAACTGTTTTGGATATCCTATGAAGATGCATTTATCCGTTTTGGGTTCGAGCTTATCAGACTGAAACTTTTTCACATAAGTGTCGAAGCCCCAAACTTTCAAGAAACGACAGTTTAGATTTCTCTAAACCTCAGTCTATACTGTGTCATCTCAACGGAAATACGCGGTGCCCTATTTAAAGTGAATGCGGTTGTCTCTAATGCATAACCCATAAACGATAGTGGTAATTCGATAAGAGACATCATAGCATGCACCATACCAAATAGTGTGTGGCTATGACGTTCAGACACATCATCACACTATGATGTTCTAGGTGGCATGAACCGCGAAACAATTTCCACATTGTCTTAACTGCGTACCAAAAACTCGTAACTCAGATATTCATTTCTATGATCATATCATAGACAGTTCATCCTCTTGTTACGACGAACTTCACTCCGAAACGGAATTGAACTTTTCAATATTTCAGACTTGTGATTCATTAAGTAAATACTCCTGTATCCACTCAAGTCGTCAGTGAAGTAAGAACATAATGATATCCACTGCGTGCCTCAGCACCCATTGGACTGTATACATCAAATGTATCACTTCCAACAAGTTACTATCTTGTTTCATCTCAATGAAAACAAGGCCTTGCTCATGTGCTATGATTTGCATGTCACTAGTGATTCGAAATCAGGTGAGTACAAAGATCCATCAGCATGGAGCTTCTTCATGCAATTTATACTAACATGACTCAAGCGGCAGTGCCACAAGTAAGTGGTACTATCATCATTAACTCGTATCTTCTCGCACCAATATCATGACCATGTGTAACACCACGATCGAGATTCAATAAACCATTGAAGGTGATTATTCAAGAAAAATAGAGTAACCATTATTCTCTTTAAATGAATAATCGTATTGCAATAAACACGATCCAATCATGTTCATGCTTAACGCAAGCACCAAATAACAATTATTTAGGTTTAACACCAATCCTGATGGTAGAGGGAGCATGCGATGTTTGATCATATCAACCTTGGAAACACTTCCAACACGTATCGTCACCTCGCCTTTAGCTGGTCTCCGTTTATGCCGTAGCTGACATTTCATGTTACTAATCACTTAGCAACCGAACCGGTATCCAATACCCACATGCTACCAGGAGTACTAGTAAAGTACACATCAACATCATGTATATCAAATACACTTCTTTTGACTTTTGCCAGCCTTCTTATCTACCAAGTATCTAGAGTTGCTCCGCCTCAGTGACTGTTCCCCTTATTATAGAAGCACTTAGTCTCGGGTTTGGGTTTAATCTTGGGTCTCTTCATTAGTGCAGCAACTGTTTTGCCGTTTCACGAAGTATCCCTTCTAGCCCTTGCCCTTCTTGAAACTTAGTGGTTTTACAAACCATCAACTATTGATGCTCCTTCTTGATTTCTACTTTCGCAGTGTCAAACATCGCGAATCGCTCAAGGATCATTGTATGTATACTTGATATGTTATAGTTCATCACGAAGCTCTCACAGCTTGGTGGCAGTGACTTTGGAGAACTATCACTTATCTCATCTGGAAGATTAACTCCCACTTGATTCAAGTGATTGTCGTACTCACACAATCTGAGCACATGCTGAACGATTGAGCCTTTCTCCTTTACTTTGTGGACAAAGAATCTTGCCGGAGGTCTCGTACCTCTTAACAAGGGCACAAGCATGAAATCACAATTTCATCTCTTTAGAACATCACTTATGTTCCGTGACGTTTTACAACGTTTTCGGCGCCTTGCTTCTAAGCCATTAAGTATTTTTGCACTGAACTATCGTGTAGTCATCAGAAACGTGTATGTCGGATGTTCACAACATCCACAGACGACGCTCGAGGTGCAGCACACCGAGTGGTGCATTAAGGACATAAGCCTTCTGTGCAGCAACGAGGACAATCCTCGGTTTTACAGACTCAGTCTGCAAAGTTTGCTACTATCAACTTTCAACTAAATTTTCTCTAGGAACATATAAAAACAGTAGAGCTATAGCGCAAGCTACATCATAATTTGCAAAGACCATTAGACTATGTTCATGACAATTAGTTCAATTAATCATATTACTTAAGAAATCCCACTCAAAAAGTACATCTCTCTAGTCATTTGAGTGGTACATGATCCAAATCCGCTATCTCAAGTCCGATCATCACGTGAGTCGAGAATAGTTTCAGTGGTAAGCATCTCTATGCTAATCATATCAACTATACGATTCATGCTCGACCTTTCGGTCTCATGTGTTCCGAGGCCATGTCTGCACATGCTAGGCTCATCAAGCTTAACCCGAGTGTTCCGCGTGCGCAACTGTTTTGCACCCGTTGTATGTGAACGTTGAGTCTATCACACCCGATCATCACGTGGTGTCTCGAAACGACGAACTGTAGCAACGGTGCACAGTCGGGGAGAACACAATTTCGTCTTGAAATTTTAGTGAGAGATCACCTCATAATGCTATCGTCGTTCTAAGCAAAATAAGGTGCATAAAAGGATTAACATCACATGCAATTCATAAGTGACATGATATGGCCATCATCACGTGCTTCTTGATCTCCATCACCAAAGCACCGGCACGATCTTCTTGTCACCGGCGTCACACCATGATCTCCATCATCATGATCCCCATCAACGTGTCGCCATCGGGGTTGTCGTGCTACTCATGCTATTACTACTAAAACTACATCCTAGCAAAATAGTAAACGCATCTGCAAGCACAAATGTTAGTTATAAAGACAACCCTATGGCTCCTGTCGGTTGCCGTACCATCGACGTGCAAGTCGATATTTCTATTACAACATGATCATCTCATACATCCAATATATCACATCACATCGTTGGCCATATCACATCACAAGCATACCCTGCAAAAACAAGTTAGACGTCCTCTAATTTTGTTGTTGCATGTTTTACGTGGTGACCATGGGTATCTAGTAGGATCGCATCTTACTTACGCAAACACCACAACGGAGATATATGAGTTGCTATTTAACCTCATCCAAGGACCTCCTCGGTCAAATCCGATTCAACTAAAGTTGGAGAAACCGACACTTGCCAGTCATCTTTGAGCAACGGAGTTACTCGTAACGATGAAATCAGTCTCTCGTAAGCGTACGAGTAATGTCGGTCCAAACCGCTTCAATCCAACAATACCGCGAAATCAAGAAAAGACTAAGGAGGGCAGCAAAACGCATATCACCGCCCACAAAAACTTTTGTGTTCTACTCGAGAAGACATCTACGCATGAACCTAGCTCATGATGCCACTATTGGGGAACGTTGCATGGGAAACAAAAAATTTCCTACGCGCACGAAGACCTATCATGGTGATGTCCATCTACGAGAGGGGATGAGTGATCTACATACCCTTGTAGACCGTACAGCAGAAGCGTTAGAGAACGCGGTTGATGTAGTGGAACGTCCTCACGTCCCTCGATCCGCCCCGCGAACAATCCCGCGATCAGTCCCACGATCTAGTACCGAACGGACGGCACCTCCGCGTTCAGCACACTTACAGCTCGACGATGATCTCGACCTTCTTGATCCAGCAAGAGAGACGGAGAGGTAGAAGAGTTCTTCGGCAGCGTGACGGCGCTCCGGAGGTTGGTGATGACCTTGTCTCAGCAGGGCTCCGCCCGAGCTCCGCAGAAACGCGATCTAGAGGAAAAACCGTGGAGGTATGTGGTCGGGCTGCCGTGGAAAAGTCGTCTTGTTTTCATACATGGACCCTCTCTCGGATTTCATGGCTTCCAGCCATTTGTCGGAATCTGGGCCCACCATCGCTTTCTCCATAACTCGTAGGTTCACTGTTGCTCAACAACATGACCTCCAAGACAGGGTTACCATACTACTCTGCAGCAGTACGCGACCTTGTCGACCTACGAGGTTTGTAGTAACTTGATTCGAAGCTCAATGATCATCATCATCATCTTCCACTTCAATTGGTGTAGGCGCCACATGAACAACTTCCTGCGCCCTGCTACACACTGGTTGAAGTGATGGTTCAATAACCTCATCAAGTTCTACTACCCTCCCACTCAATTCTTTCGAGAGAAACCTTTCCTCGAGAAAGGATCCGTTTCTAGAAACAAACAATTTGCTTTCGGATCTGAGATAGGAGATGTACCCAACTGTTTTGGATATCCTATGAAGATGCATTTATCCGTTTTGGGTTCGAGCTTATCAGACTGAAACTTTTTCACATAAGTGTCGAAGCCCCAAACTTTCAAGAAACGACAGTTTAGATTTCTCTAAACCTCAGTCTATACTGTGTCATCTCAACGGAAATACGCGGTGCCCTATTTAAAGTGAATGCGGTTGTCTCTAATGCATAACCCATAAACGATAGTGGTAATTCGATAAGAGACATCATAGCATGCACCATACCAAATAGTGTGTGGCTATGACGTTCAGACACATCATCACACTATGATGTTCTAGGTGGCATGAACCGCGAAACAATTTCCACATTGTCTTAACTGCGTACCAAAAACTCGTAACTCAGATATTCATTTCTATGATCATATCATAGACAGTTCATCCTCTTGTTACGACGAACTTCACTCCGAAACGGAATTGAACTTTTCAATATTTCAGACTTGTGATTCATTAAGTAAATACTCCTGTATCCACTCAAGTCGTCAGTGAAGTAAGAACATAATGATATCCACTGCGTGCCTCAGCACCCATTGGACTGTATACATCAAATGTATCACTTCCAACAAGTTACTATCTTGTTTCATCTCAATGAAAACAAGGCCTTGCTCATGTGCTATGATTTGCATGTCACTAGTGATTCGAAATCAGGTGAGTACAAAGATCCATCAGCATGGAGCTTCTTCATGCAATTTATACTAACATGACTCAAGCGGCAGTGCCACAAGTAAGTGGTACTATCATCATTAACTCGTATCTTCTCGCACCAATATCATGACCATGTGTAACACCACGATCGAGATTCAATAAACCATTGAAGGTGATTATTCAAGAAAAATAGAGTAACCATTATTCTCTTTAAATGAATAATCGTATTGCAATAAACACGATCCAATCATGTTCATGCTTAACGCAAGCACCAAATAACAATTATTTAGGTTTAACACCAATCCTGATGGTAGAGGGAGCATGCGATGTTTGATCATATCAACCTTGGAAACACTTCCAACACGTATCGTCACCTCGCCTTTAGCTGGTCTCCGTTTATGCCGTAGCTGACATTTCATGTTACTAATCACTTAGCAACCGAACCGGTATCCAATACCCACATGCTACCAGGAGTACTAGTAAAGTACACATCAACATCATGTATATCAAATACACTTCTTTTGACTTTTGCCAGCCTTCTTATCTACCAAGTATCTAGAGTTGCTCCGCCTCAGTGACTGTTCCCCTTATTATAGAAGCACTTAGTCTCGGGTTTGGGTTTAATCTTGGGTCTCTTCATTAGTGCAGCAACTGTTTTGCCGTTTCACGAAGTATCCCTTCTAGCCCTTGCCCTTCTTGAAACTTAGTGGTTTTACAAACCATCAACTATTGATGCTCCTTCTTGATTTCTACTTTCGCAGTGTCAAACATCGCGAATCGCTCAAGGATCATTGTATGTATACTTGATATGTTATAGTTCATCACGAAGCTCTCACAGCTTGGTGGCAGTGACTTTGGAGAACTATCACTTATCTCATCTGGAAGATTAACTCCCACTTGATTCAAGTGATTGTCGTACTCACACAATCTGAGCACATGCTGAACGATTGAGCCTTTCTCCTTTACTTTGTGGACAAAGAATCTTGCCGGAGGTCTCGTACCTCTTAACAAGGGCACAAGCATGAAATCACAATTTCATCTCTTTAGAACATCACTTATGTTCCGTGACGTTTTACAACGTTTTCGGCGCCTTGCTTCTAAGCCATTAAGTATTTTTGCACTGAACTATCGTGTAGTCATCAGAAACGTGTATGTCGGATGTTCACAACATCCACAGACGACGCTCGAGGTGCAGCACACCGAGTGGTGCATTAAGGACATAAGCCTTCTGTGCAGCAACGAGGACAATCCTCGGTTTTACAGACTCAGTCTGCAAAGTTTGCTACTATCAACTTTCAACTAAATTTTCTCTAGGAACATATAAAAACAGTAGAGCTATAGCGCAAGCTACATCATAATTTGCAAAGACCATTAGACTATGTTCATGACAATTAGTTCAATTAATCATATTACTTAAGAAATCCCACTCAAAAAGTACATCTCTCTAGTCATTTGAGTGGTACATGATCCAAATCCGCTATCTCAAGTCCGATCATCACGTGAGTCGAGAATAGTTTCAGTGGTAAGCATCTCTATGCTAATCATATCAACTATACGATTCATGCTCGACCTTTCGGTCTCATGTGTTCCGAGGCCATGTCTGCACATGCTAGGCTCATCAAGCTTAACCCGAGTGTTCCGCGTGCGCAACTGTTTTGCACCCGTTGTATGTGAACGTTGAGTCTATCACACCCGATCATCACGTGGTGTCTCGAAACGACGAACTGTAGCAACGGTGCACAGTCGGGGAGAACACAATTTCGTCTTGAAATTTTAGTGAGAGATCACCTCATAATGCTATCGTCGTTCTAAGCAAAATAAGGTGCATAAAAAGATTAACATCACATGCAATTCATAAGTGACATGATATGGCCATCATCACGTGCTTCTTGATCTCCATCACCAAAGCACCGGCACGATCTTCTTGTCACCGGCGTCACACCATGATCTCCATCATCATGATCCCCATCAACGTGTCGCCATCGGGGTTGTCGTGCTACTCATGCTATTACTACTAAAACTACATCCTAGCAAAATAGTAAACGCATCTGCAAGCACAAATGTTAGTTATAAAGACAACCCTATGGCTCCTGTCGGTTGCCGTACCATCGACGTGCAAGTCGATATTTCTATTACAACATGATCATCTCATACATCCAATATATCACATCACATCGTTGGCCATATCACATCACAAGCATACCCTGCAAAAACAAGTTAGACGTCCTCTAATTTTGTTGTTGCATGTTTTACGTGGTGACCATGGGTATCTAGTAGGATCGCATCTTACTTACGCAAACACCACAACGGAGATATATGAGTTGCTATTTAACCTCATCCAAGGACCTCCTCGGTCAAATCCGATTCAACTAAAGTTGGAGAAACCGACACTTGCCAGTCATCTTTGAGCAACGGAGTTACTCGTAACGATGAAATCAGTCTCTCGTAAGCGTACGAGTAATGTCGGTCCAAACCGCTTCAATCCAACAATACCGCGAAATCAAGAAAAGACTAAGGAGGGCAGCAAAACGCATATCACCGCCCACAAAAACTTTTGTGTTCTACTCGAGAAGACATCTACGCATGAACCTAGCTCATGATGCCACTATTGGGGAACGTTGCATGGGAAACAAAAAATTTCCTACGCGCACGAAGACCTATCATGGTGATGTCCATCTACGAGAGGGGATGAGTGATCTACATACCCTTGTAGACCGTACAGCAGAAGCGTTAGAGAACGCGGTTGATGTAGTGGAACGTCCTCACGTCCCTCGATCCGCCCCGCGAACAATCCCGCGATCAGTCCCACGATCTAGTACCGAACGGACGGCACCTCCGCGTTCAGCACACTTACAGCTCGACGATGATCTCGACCTTCTTGATCCAGCAAGAGAGACGGAGAGGTAGAAGAGTTCTTCGGCAGCGTGACGGCGCTCCGGAGGTTGGTGATGACCTTGTCTCAGCAGGGCTCCGCCCGAGCTCCGCAGAAACGCGATCTAGAGGAAAAACCGTGGAGGTATGTGGTCGGGCTGCCGTGGAAAAGTCGTCTTGTTTTCATACATGGACCCTCTCTCGGATTTCATGGCTTCCAGCCATTTGTCGGAATCTGGGCCCACCATCGCTTTCTCCATAACTCGTAGGTTCACTGTTGCTCAACAACATGACCTCCAAGACAGGGTTACCATACTACTCTGCAGCAGTACGCGACCTTGTCGACCTACGAGGTTTGTAGTAACTTGATTCGAAGCTCAATGATCATCATCATCATCTTCCACTTCAATTGGTGTAGGCGCCACATGAACAACTTCCTGCGCCCTGCTACACACTGGTTGAAGTGATGGTTCAATAACCTCATCAAGTTCTACTACCCTCCCACTCAATTCTTTCGAGAGAAACCTTTCCTCGAGAAAGGATCCGTTTCTAGAAACAAACAATTTGCTTTCGGATCTGAGATAGGAGATGTACCCAACTGTTTTGGATATCCTATGAAGATGCATTTATCCGTTTTGGGTTCGAGCTTATCAGACTGAAACTTTTTCACATAAGTGTCGAAGCCCCAAACTTTCAAGAAACGACAGTTTAGATTTCTCTAAACCTCAGTCTATACTGTGTCATCTCAACGGAAATACGCGGTGCCCTATTTAAAGTGAATGCGGTTGTCTCTAATGCATAACCCATAAACGATAGTGGTAATTCGATAAGAGACATCATAGCATGCACCATACCAAATAGTGTGTGGCTATGACGTTCAGACACATCATCACACTATGATGTTCTAGGTGGCATGAACCGCGAAACAATTTCCACATTGTCTTAACTGCGTACCAAAAACTCGTAACTCAGATATTCATTTCTATGATCATATCATAGACAGTTCATCCTCTTGTTACGACGAACTTCACTCCGAAACGGAATTGAACTTTTCAATATTTCAGACTTGTGATTCATTAAGTAAATACTCCTGTATCCACTCAAGTCGTCAGTGAAGTAAGAACATAATGATATCCACTGCGTGCCTCAGCACCCATTGGACTGTATACATCAAATGTATCACTTCCAACAAGTTACTATCTTGTTTCATCTCAATGAAAACAAGGCCTTGCTCATGTGCTATGATTTGCATGTCACTAGTGATTCGAAATCAGGTGAGTACAAAGATCCATCAGCATGGAGCTTCTTCATGCAATTTATACTAACATGACTCAAGCGGCAGTGCCACAAGTAAGTGGTACTATCATCATTAACTCGTATCTTCTCGCACCAATATCATGACCATGTGTAACACCACGATCGAGATTCAATAAACCATTGAAGGTGATTATTCAAGAAAAATAGAGTAACCATTATTCTCTTTAAATGAATAATCGTATTGCAATAAACACGATCCAATCATGTTCATGCTTAACGCAAGCACCAAATAACAATTATTTAGGTTTAACACCAATCCTGATGGTAGAGGGAGCATGCGATGTTTGATCATATCAACCTTGGAAACACTTCCAACACGTATCG
The DNA here is from genome assembly GCF_904849725.1 of Hordeum vulgare subsp. vulgare. Classification (NCBI taxonomy): domain Eukaryota; kingdom Viridiplantae; phylum Streptophyta; class Magnoliopsida; order Poales; family Poaceae; genus Hordeum; species Hordeum vulgare. The sequence continues at coordinate 563,439,359 of NC_058520.1, forward strand.
TCACCTCGCCTTTAGCTGGTCTCCGTTTATGCCGTAGCTGACATTTCATGTTACTAATCACTTAGCAACCGAACCGGTATCCAATACCCACATGCTACCAGGAGTACTAGTAAAGTACACATCAACATCATGTATATCAAATACACTTCTTTTGACTTTTGCCAGCCTTCTTATCTACCAAGTATCTAGAGTTGCTCCGCCTCAGTGACTGTTCCCCTTATTATAGAAGCACTTAGTCTCGGGTTTGGGTTTAATCTTGGGTCTCTTCATTAGTGCAGCAACTGTTTTGCCGTTTCACGAAGTATCCCTTCTAGCCCTTGCCCTTCTTGAAACTTAGTGGTTTTACAAACCATCAACTATTGATGCTCCTTCTTGATTTCTACTTTCGCAGTGTCAAACATCGCGAATCGCTCAAGGATCATTGTATGTATACTTGATATGTTATAGTTCATCACGAAGCTCTCACAGCTTGGTGGCAGTGACTTTGGAGAACTATCACTTATCTCATCTGGAAGATTAACTCCCACTTGATTCAAGTGATTGTCGTACTCACACAATCTGAGCACATGCTGAACGATTGAGCCTTTCTCCTTTACTTTGTGGACAAAGAATCTTGCCGGAGGTCTCGTACCTCTTAACAAGGGCACAAGCATGAAATCACAATTTCATCTCTTTAGAACATCACTTATGTTCCGTGACGTTTTACAACGTTTTCGGCGCCTTGCTTCTAAGCCATTAAGTATTTTTGCACTGAACTATCGTGTAGTCATCAGAAACGTGTATGTCGGATGTTCACAACATCCACAGACGACGCTCGAGGTGCAGCACACCGAGTGGTGCATTAAGGACATAAGCCTTCTGTGCAGCAACGAGGACAATCCTCGGTTTTACAGACTCAGTCTGCAAAGTTTGCTACTATCAACTTTCAACTAAATTTTCTCTAGGAACATATAAAAACAGTAGAGCTATAGCGCAAGCTACATCATAATTTGCAAAGACCATTAGACTATGTTCATGACAATTAGTTCAATTAATCATATTACTTAAGAAATCCCACTCAAAAAGTACATCTCTCTAGTCATTTGAGTGGTACATGATCCAAATCCGCTATCTCAAGTCCGATCATCACGTGAGTCGAGAATAGTTTCAGTGGTAAGCATCTCTATGCTAATCATATCAACTATACGATTCATGCTCGACCTTTCGGTCTCATGTGTTCCGAGGCCATGTCTGCACATGCTAGGCTCATCAAGCTTAACCCGAGTGTTCCGCGTGCGCAACTGTTTTGCACCCGTTGTATGTGAACGTTGAGTCTATCACACCCGATCATCACGTGGTGTCTCGAAACGACGAACTGTAGCAACGGTGCACAGTCGGGGAGAACACAATTTCGTCTTGAAATTTTAGTGAGAGATCACCTCATAATGCTATCGTCGTTCTAAGCAAAATAAGGTGCATAAAAGGATTAACATCACATGCAATTCATAAGTGACATGATATGGCCATCATCACGTGCTTCTTGATCTCCATCACCAAAGCACCGGCACGATCTTCTTGTCACCGGCGTCACACCATGATCTCCATCATCATGATCCCCATCAACGTGTCGCCATCGGGGTTGTCGTGCTACTCATGCTATTACTACTAAAACTACATCCTAGCAAAATAGTAAACGCATCTGCAAGCACAAATGTTAGTTATAAAGACAACCCTATGGCTCCTGTCGGTTGCCGTACCATCGACGTGCAAGTCGATATTTCTATTACAACATGATCATCTCATACATCCAATATATCACATCACATCGTTGGCCATATCACATCACAAGCATACCCTGCAAAAACAAGTTAGACGTCCTCTAATTTTGTTGTTGCATGTTTTACGTGGTGACCATGGGTATCTAGTAGGATCGCATCTTACTTACGCAAACACCACAACGGAGATATATGAGTTGCTATTTAACCTCATCCAAGGACCTCCTCGGTCAAATCCGATTCAACTAAAGTTGGAGAAACCGACACTTGCCAGTCATCTTTGAGCAACGGAGTTACTCGTAACGATGAAATCAGTCTCTCGTAAGCGTACGAGTAATGTCGGTCCAAACCGCTTCAATCCAACAATACCGCGAAATCAAGAAAAGACTAAGGAGGGCAGCAAAACGCATATCACCGCCCACAAAAACTTTTGTGTTCTACTCGAGAAGACATCTACGCATGAACCTAGCTCATGATGCCACTATTGGGGAACGTTGCATGGGAAACAAAAAATTTCCTACGCGCACGAAGACCTATCATGGTGATGTCCATCTACGAGAGGGGATGAGTGATCTACATACCCTTGTAGACCGTACAGCAGAAGCGTTAGAGAACGCGGTTGATGTAGTGGAACGTCCTCACGTCCCTCGATCCGCCCCGCGAACAATCCCGCGATCAGTCCCACGATCTAGTACCGAACGGACGGCACCTCCGCGTTCAGCACACTTACAGCTCGACGATGATCTCGACCTTCTTGATCCAGCAAGAGAGACGGAGAGGTAGAAGAGTTCTTCGGCAGCGTGACGGCGCTCCGGAGGTTGGTGATGACCTTGTCTCAGCAGGGCTCCGCCCGAGCTCCGCAGAAACGCGATCTAGAGGAAAAACCGTGGAGGTATGTGGTCGGGCTGCCGTGGAAAAGTCGTCACAAATCAGCCCTAAAACCTCCGTATATATAGGTGGGAGGGAGGGGGCCTTGCCTTGGGGCTCAAGGAGCCCCAAGGGGGTCGGCCGAGTCCAAGGGGGGAGGACTCCCCCCCCCAAACCGAGTTGGACTTGGTTTGGTGGGAGGAGTCCCCCTTCCTTCCCACCTCCTTCCTTTTTTTTCTTTCTCTTTGATTTTTATCTCTATGGCGCATAGGGCACTTGTGGGCTGTCCCACCAGCCCACTAAGGGCTGGTGTGCCTCCCCCAAGGCCTATGGGCTTCCCCGGGGTGGGTTGCCCCCCCGGTGAACTCCCGGAACCCATTCGTCATTCCCGGTACATTCCCGGTAACTCCGAAAACCTTCCGGTAATCAAATGAGGTCATCCTATATATCAATCTTCGTTTCCGGACCATTCCGGAAACCCTCGTGACGTCCGTGATCTCATCCGGGACTCCGAACAACATTCGGTAACCAACCATATAACTCTAATACACATAAAACAACGTCGAACCTTAAGTGTGCAGACCCTGCGGGTTCGAGAACTATGTAGTCATGACCCGAGAGACTCCTCGGTCAATATCCAATAGCGGGACCTGGATGCCCATATTGGATCCTACATATTCTACGAAGATCTTATCGTTTGAACCTCAGTGCCAAGGATTCATATAATCCCGTATGTTATTCCCTTTGTCCTTCGGTATGTTACTTGCCCGAGATTCGATCGTCAGTATCCGCATACCTATTTCAATCTCGTTTACCGGCAAGTATCTTTACTCGTTCCGTAATACAAGATCCCATAACTTACACTAAGTCACATTGCTTGCAAGGCTTGTGTGTGATGTTGTATTACCGAGTGGGCCCCGAGATACCTCTTCGTCACACGGAGTGACAAATCCTAGTCTCGATCCATACTAACTCAACGAACACCTTCGGATATACCTGTAGAGCATCTTTATAGTCACCCAGTTACGTTGCGACGTTTGATACACACAAAGCATTCCTCCGGTGTCCGTGAGTTATATGATCTCAAGGTCATAGGAATAAATACTTGACACGCAGAAAACAGTAGCAACAAAATGACACGATCAACATGCTACGTCTATTAGTTTGGGTCTAGTCCATCACATGATTCTCCTAATGATGTGATCCCATTATCAAGTGACAACACTTGCCTATGGCCAGGAAACCTTGACCATCTTTGATCAACGAGCTAGTCAGCTAGAGGCTTACTAGGGACAGTGTTTTGTCTATGTATCCACACAAGTATTGTGTTTCCAATCAATACAATTATAGCATGGATAATAAACGATTATCATGAACTAAGAAATATAATAATAACTAATTTATTATTGTCTCTAGGGCATATTTCCAACAGGTGCTGATGTAGATGTTGATGGAGATTGACCCCCTATCGATGTGAGGATCATTGGTGATGATGATGGCCTCGATCTCCCCCTCCGGGAGGGAAGTTTCCCTGATGGAATAGCTCCGTCGGAGCTCTAGATTGGTTCTGTCAAAGTTCTGCCTTGAGACGCAGGCGCGTCGTCTCGAAAGGTCTGATATGATTTTTCCAGGTCAAAACCCTTCATATGGCACAAGATGGGCACCGGGAGCCTGCGAGGGGGCCCACAAGCCTGCAGGGCGCGACGAGGGGGTTAGGTCGCGCCCCCTGGCTTGTGACCTCCTGGTCGGTCCCCTCCGGTATTTATTTCGCCCATTATTTTTTATATATTCCAAAACAATTCTCCGTAACTTTTTAGGACTTTTGGAGCTGTGCAGAATAGGTATCTAAGATTTGCTCCTTTTCGAGTCCAGAATTCCAGCTGCCGACATTCTCCCTCTTCATGTAAATCTTGTAAAATAAGAGAGAAAAGGCATAAGTATTATACCATAATGTGTATTAACAACCCATAATGCAATAAATATTGATATAAAAGCATGATGCAAAATGGACGTATCAACTCCCCAAAGCTTAGACCTCGATTGTCCTCAAGCGAAAGCCGAGATCAATAAATATGCCCACATGTTTAGGGATAGAGGTGTAGATAAATAAAATACGGACACGAGGGCATCATGATTATCTTTAGAACAGCAATACATATTGACATAGAGTATCTTATACTAAAGTAACAATTCATTCACAAGGTAAAGTATGAATCAAGAACTCTATTGAGAACTAACAAACTATGATTTCAGTCATTGAAGGAATTCCAATTTATCTTAACGTAGGAAATAGTCAATATAAGAGCTTGTAAGGAAAATCCACATACTCAATCATCTTATGGTCTTTCATAATTTCTAACACTCACGCGGTACCTATGAGGTCAAAGCTTCAATCGGACACAGAGAAAGATAGGGGCTTATAGTTTTACCTCCCAACTATTTACCTCAAGGGTAATGTCAACAATAATAACTCATGATCACCCACATTTGAGTGGTTATATTTGCCTAGATCATTGCCCAACACATGACGCTTGCCAAAAGATAAAGGCGAAATAAAGGAAATGGTGAAGATCACCACGACTCTTACATAAAGGTAAGTACTAGAAAAGTAAAGGTAACAGATAGGCCCTTCGCAGAGGGAAGCACATGTTTTCATGCGATTTTATAGTTGGATGTGCAATCCCTTAATGCAAAAGAACGTCACTTTATATTGCCCCTTTTGATAAAGACCTTTATTATGTAGTCCGTGGCTTTTATTTCTTCTATATCACAAGTTCGTATAAAGTTTATTTTCCTCGCACTAATAAACCACACATATTTAAAGAGCATTTTTTTGCTTGCACCGATGACAACTTACTTGAAGGGTCTTACTCAATCTATAGGTAGGTATGGTGGACTCTCAAGGCAAAACTGGGTTAAAGGGTTTTGGATGCACAAGTAGTATCTCTACTTGGTGGAGGAGTTTCTGGCTAATATGAGATGGAAGCAAGAGACACATGTTGAAGGATCTACAACCATATAACTTATATTCGGAAATAAGCAAACATAACTCATTATGTTATCTTCCTTGTCCAACATCAACCTTTTGGCATATGATATTTTAATGAGTGCTCAGAATCACAAAAGATGTCTAAGATGATATATTTATATGTGAACCTCTCTTTCTTTATTACTTCCTCATAATTGCAACAATGACCAATAGCTTTGTTTGTCAAATCACAACAAATTTCAATCGACATACTTTTTATATGTGAAGTCATCACTTCTCATAAGATCATTATGCATGTCTATTGCTTTTATTCTATACTTATTTCTATTTATTTTTCTCAAGATCATAGCAAGCAAGCAAAGCCTCGACTCAAAACTACTCTTTATTATATAACTCTCGGACTTGCTTACACAGGGGGAACAAAAAGAAAAATCAAAACTAAATCACACTAAAACTTTATTCTACTAGATCAAGATATAACTAAAAGGATCGAACGAAGAAAAACAAAAAAGGTAAAAAGGTGGGATGGTGATACGATACCGGGGCACCTCCCCAATCTTGGCATAAGCCAAGGGGAGTGCCCATACCCATGTGTTTAGTTGTCTTTCTTCGGAGATGGTGATGTTGGAGTTGTTGGTGAGGTTGAAAGCTTATCAAGTTTCCACTTAAGCATGAAATTTTGTTCCCTCAGATTGCCTAATTCCTGCTCGAGCCTCAATATCTTTTGACATAATTCACCCTTGCTATCGTGCAGAAAACGAGAAGGGAGAAATAGAACCTTGGGTTTTCTCCTTGTATTTGGGAGGCTCGACTTCTTGAACTCCACATGCATATCTTCGGGTTGAGGCAAGGGAATCTCCTCTTCATCCGAGCTTTCTTCCGCATACTTGCATGTCTCCCATTACTCCTTCGAGCACAATCCATAGGGATTTATGTCCCCGTAGAGCTTGAGATTGGCAAGATAGTGTGATACATAGATTTCCCCATCGGAATCTTGGGACGACATCTTACTCTAAATCTGCTGCAGAAACAGCTCAAAACGAAAATGGGAGATATTATCGAGATACGAAGGTCAAAACCTTCGGGAGATTATATAATGAACTTTTGCCGACCCGAAGGAGCATTCCACAAGAAAACGGAGTCCGGAGGGTGCAACGGGTGGCCACAAGCTTGCAGGCCGCGACCAGGGGGTAGGTCGCGTCCCCTGGCTTGTCGCCTCCTCATGCATGCTTCGAACTGCTTTAAATTTTCCTATTTTTTTATATTCCAAAACTGGTAAAAATTGCCATTGAAAACATTTTGGAGTCGATTTTCTTACCGTAGCACATACCAATTCCTTTTCGAGGTCTGAGATGTTCTGATAGGTCTCCCTAATGTACTCTTCCAGAGTTATGATATTTATAATATTAGTTTCAACATTTATGGGAGTACCTGAGATATAATGTTTGATTCTTTGCCCATTTACCACCTTCGGATTTGTGCCTTCGACATTGTAGATCTTGATGGCACCGGAATGATATACTTCCTCAATAATGTAAGGACCTTCCCATTTAGAGAGAAGTTTTCCTGCAAAAAATCTTAAACAAGAGTTGTATAGCAAGACATGGTCATCTACATTGAATTCACGCATTTGTATCCTTCTATCATGCCATCTCTTAACCTTTTCTTTAAACAACTTAGCATCCTCACACGTCTGGGTTCTCCATTCATCAAGTGAGCTAATGTCAAATAACCACTTTTCACTAGCAAGTTTGAAATCATACTTAAGTTCTTTAATTGCACAATAATATTTATGTTCTAGCTCTAGAGGTAAGTGGCATGCCTTACCATAGACCATTTTTATACGGAGACATACCCATAGAGTTTTTGTAAGCGGTTCTATAAGCCCATAATGCATCATCAAGTTTCTTACACAATTCTTTCTAGATATATTAACGGTATTTTGCAAGATCAACTTAATTTATCTATTGCTCAATTCTACTTGCCCACTAGACTGAGGATGATAAGGAGATGCAACTCTATGATTAACATCATACCTAGAAAGCAATTTACGGAAAGCACCATGAATAAAGTGTGAACCACCATCACTCGTTAAATATCCATGGAATCCAAATCTAGGGAAAATAACTTCTTTCAGCATTTTAATAGAAGTGTTATGATCAGCACTACTAGTTGGAATAGCTTCTACCCACTTAGTAACATAATCAACAGCAACTAGAATATGAGTATACCCATTGGATTTTGGAAAAGGTCCCATATAATCAAAACCCCAAACATCAAATGATTCAATAACGAGAGAGTAATTCATAGGCATTTCCTGACGTCTACTAATATTACCAATTCTTTCACATTCATCACAAGACAAGACAAACTTACGAGCATCCTTGAAGAGAGTAGGCCAATAAAAACCAGATTGTAATACCTTGTGTGCAGTTCTATCTCCAGCGTGATGTCCTTCGTAGGCCTCGAAGTGACACCTGTATAGGATTTGTCCCTGTTCATGCTCAGGTACACAACGTCTAATAATACCATCTACTCCTTCTTTATAAAGGTGTGGATCGTCCCAAAAGTAATGTCTTAAATCATAGAAGGACTTTTCTTTTGTTGGTATGTGAAACTAGGTGGTATAAATTTAGCAACGATATAATTAACATAATCAACATACCAAGTAGTATTGCATGAAGCATTTATGACAGCTAATTGTTCATCAGGAAAGCTATCATCAATAGGTAGTGGGTCATCAAGAACATTCTCTAATCTAGACAAGTTATCTGCTACAGGGTTATCAGCGCCCTTTCTATCAATAATATGCAAATCAAATTTTTGTAGCAGAAGAACCCATCTAATAAGTCTAGGTTCAGCATCTTTTTTCCATAAGGTACTTAATAGCAGCGTGATCGGTGTGAACAGTTACTTTGTAGTCAACAATATAAGGTCTAAACTTATCGCAAACAAACACAACTGCTAAAAAATCCTTTTCAGTGGTAGTGTAGTTTCTTTGAGCGATATCTAGAGTTTTACTAGCATAATGGATAACATTTATTTTCTTATCAACTCTTTGTCCAATAACGGCACCAACAACATAATCACTAGCATCACACATACTTTCTAAGGGTAGGTTCCAATCAGGTGGTTGAACAACACGTGCAGTTATCAAGGCTTTCTTAAGAATTTCAAATGCTTCTACACAATCATCATCAAAAACGAATGGAACATCCTTTTGCAAAAGATTAGTGAGAGGCTTAGAAATTTTAGAGAATTCTTTAATAAATCTCCTATAGAAACCAGCATGACCAAGGAAACTTCTTATACCTTTAATATCTGTTGGACACGACATTTTTTCAACAGCATCAACTTTAGCTTTATCAACTTCAATACCTCTTTCGGAGATTTTGTGTCCCAAGACAATGCCTTCATTAACCATAAAGTGGCACTTCTCCCAATTCAAGACAAGATTAGTTTCGTCACATCTGTGCAAAACTCGATCAAGGTTGCTCAAGCAATCATCAAAAGAAGTTTCGTAAATAGAAAAATCATCCATGAAAACCTCAACAATCTTTTCACAAAAGTCAGAGGATATAGCCCTCATACATCTTTGAAAGGTAGCAAGTGCATTGCATAAACCAAAAGGCATACGTCTATAAGCAAAGGTACCGAAAGGGCAAGTAAAAGTGGTATTCTCTTGATCCTCTTTTGATACAGGTATTTGAGAGAAGCCAGAATAACCATCTATAAAGCAAAAATGTGTATGTTTGGATAGTCTTTCTAGCATTTGAACAATAAAAGGTAGAGGGTAATGATCTTTCCTAGTAGCCTTATTTAATTTCCTGAAATCAATTACCATTCTATATCCTGTAACAGTTCTTTGCGGGATCAATTCATCTTTATCATTAAGAACAATAGTAATACTTCCCTTCTTAGGGACACAATGAACGGGACTAACCCATCTACTATGAGCAATAGGATAAATTATACCTGCCTCGAGAAGGTTTAGTATTTCATTTCTTACCACTTCCTTCATTTTAGGATTTAATCGTCGTTGGTGATCAACAACTGGTTTAGCATCAGGCTCCATATTGATTTTGTGCTGACATAGAGTGGAACTAATTCCCTTGAGATCATCAAGAGTATATCCAATAGCGGCATGTTGCTTCCTCAGAGTTTTCAATAATCTCTTTTCTTCATGCTCTGAAAGGTTTGCACTAATAATAACAGGATATATCTCTTTTTCATCAAGATAAGCATACTTCAGAGTATCAGGTAATTGTTTAAGCTCAAACACTGGATCACCCTTGGGTGGAGGAGGATCCCCGAGTATTTCAATAGGCAGGTTGTGTTTCAGAATAGGCTGCTGATCAAAGAAAATCTTATCTATTTCATTCCTTTCATTCATATGCATATCATTTTCATGGTCTAGCAAATATTGTTCTAATGGATCGGTAGGAGGCACAGTGATAGAAGCGAGGCCAATAATTTCATATTTACTAGGCAATTCTTTGTCATGGGGATGTCTACGAAATTTAGAGAAATTGAAATCATGAGATGCATCCCCAAAACTTACAGTAACCGTTTCTTTTTCACAATCAATCTTAGCATTAACAGTATTCAAGAAAGGTCTACCGAATATAATGGGACAAAAATAATCTTGTGGGAAACCAAGAACAAGAAAATTAGTAGGATACTTTATTTTTCCGCACAAGACTTCAACATCTCTAACAATCCCAATTGGTGAAATAGTATCTCTATTAGCAAGCTTGATGGTAACATCAATTTCCTCTAATTCGGCTGGTGCAATATCATTCACAATTTCTTGGTATAAGGTAAAGGGAATTGCACTCACACTAGCACCCACATCACATAAGCCATGATAACAATGATCTCCTATTTTAAGAGAAACAACAGGCACGCCAACAATGGGTCTATGTTTACCCTTAGTATCAGGTCTAGCAATTCTAGCAGCTTCATCACATAAGTGAATGACATGCCCATCAATATTGTCAACCAAGAGATCTTTAACCATAGCAATATTAGGTTCAACTTTAATTTGTTCAGGAGGTATAGGTGTTCTAGTACAACTCTTACGAACCACAGCTGAAGCTTTAGCATGTTCCTTTATCCTAACAGGAAAGGGTGGCTTCTCAATATAAGTAGTAGGAATAACAAGACTAGTATTATAAATGATAGTTTCTTCTTTAACTTTAATAGGTTCTACCATTTTAACTTCAATGGGAGGATGATATTTAAACCACTTCTCCTTGGGAAGATCAACATGAGTAGCAAAAGATTCACAAAATGAAGCTACTACCTCAGAGTCAAGTCCATATTTAGTGCTAAAATCACGAAAAACATCGGTGTCTATAAATGATTTAACACAATCAAATTTAAGGCTTTATACCTGACTCATTACCTTCGTCGAGTTTCCAATCTTCAGAGTTGCATTTAATTCTTTCCAATAAGTCCCATTTGAATTAAATATATTTCTTCATAAAGGAACAAGCACAAGAAGTGTCGAGCATGGATTGATCATTACGAGAGAGCCGAGCATAAAAATTCTGAATAATAATTTCTCTCGGGAGCTCATGATTGGAGCATGAATATAACATTGACTTAAGCATCCCCCAAGCTTGAGAGATTATTTCTCCTTCACGAGACCAAAAATTACAGATATAATTCTGATCACGATGAACCAAATGCATAGGATAAAACTTCTAATGAAATTCCAATTTCAATCGGTTTTAGTTCCATGATCCAATATCATCACATAGCCTATACCATGTCAACGCCTTTTCCTTCAAACATAAAGGAAAGACCTTCTTCTTGACATCATCCTCGGGCATACCTGCAAACTTAAATAATCCACAAACTTCATCCACATAAATTAGGTGCAAATCAGGATGTAGTGTTCCATCTCCTGCATAAGGATTAGCTAGCAGTTTTTCTACCATACCCGAAGGAATTTCATAATAAATATTTTTAGTAGGTGCAGCAGGTTGAGGAGCATCTCTTTGTGCTTCCGGTCGGGGTGAAGATACCCCAAACAAGCCCCTCAAAGGATTATTTTTCATAGTGACAAGTGACAGTAAATTTCAGCACAGTATATAAAATTTTCCTTAACAAGTTCCACTTACCAAAGGCACTTCACTCCCCGTCAACGGCGCCCGAAAAGAGTATTGATGACCCACAAGTGTAGAGGATCTATCGTAGTCCTTTCGATAAGTAATAGTGTCGAACCCAACAGGAGCAGAACGAAATGACAGCGGTTTTCACTAAGGTGTTCCCTCCAAGCTCTGAAATTATCGGTAACAGATAGTTTTGTGATAAAGTAATTCGTAACGGGTAGCAAGTAACAAATGTAACAATGGTGCAGCAAGGTGGCCCAATCCTTTTTGTAGAAAAGGACAAGCCTGGACAAACTCTTATATAAAGCAAAGTGCTTCCGAGGACACATGGGAATTTCTGTCAAGCTAGTTTTCATCCTGCTCATATGATTCGCGTTCGTTACTTTGATAATTTGATATGTGGGTGGACCGGTGCTTGGGTGCTTCCCTTACTTGTACAAACATCCCACCTATGATTAACCTCTCTCGCAAGCATCCGCAACTACGAAATAAGAATTAAGATAAATCTAACCATAGCATGAAACGTATGGATCCAAATCAGCCCCTTACGAAGCAACACATAAACTAGGGTTTAAGCTTTTGTCACTCTAGCAACCCATCATCTACTTATTACTTCCCAATGCCTTTACCTAGGCCCAAATAATGGTGAAGTGTCATGTAGTCGACGTTCACATGACACCACTAGAGGCGAGACAACATACATCTCATCAAAATATCGAACGAATACCAAATTCACATGATTACTTATAACAAGACTTATCCCATGTCCTCAGGAACAAACGTAATTACTCACAAAGCATATTAATTTTCATAATCAGAGGAGTATTAATAATTATAAAGGATCTGAACTTATAATCTTCCACCAAGTAAACCAACTAGCATCAACTACAAGGAGTAATCAACACTACTAGCAACCCACACGTACCAATCTGAGGTTTTGAGACAAAGATCGGATACAAGAGATGAACTAGGGTAGGCCGCGCCCCTGGCTTGTGACCTCCTGGTGGGTCCCCTCTGGTATTTCTTTCGCCCAATATTTTTTATATATTCCAAAACAATTCTATGTAACTTTTCAGGACTTTTGGAGTTGTGTAGAATAGGTCTCTTGGATTTGCTTCGTTTCCAGTCCAGAATTCTAGTTGTCGACATTCTCACTCTTCATGTAAACCTTGTAAAATAAGAGAGAAAGGGCATAAGTATTATACCAAAATGTGTAATAACAGACCATAATGCAGTAAATATTGACATAAAAGCATGATGCAAAATGGACGTATCAATGATCGCTTTAGAAGAGAAGTTTTTCTTATAGTCATTGATCAAATTAGTCAAGAGCTTGAAAATCGGTTTGATGAGATCAATATGGAGTTGCTATCTTGTATGTCTGCTTTGAATCCCGCCAATTCATTTGCTGCTTTTGATGCACAAAAGGTATGTGAACTTGCTTCTAAAATTTGTTCTGCTTTTAAAATTGGTATTGAATCCCTTCATCTCATTTGATTCTTGTGATTCACGCAAGGTACGAAGACCTGTTGAATTTTATCCCAAAGATTTTTCAAGTGCTGACTTGCTACACCTTGAACTACAACTTGATAACTACACAGATGATATGAGGAAAGATGATAACTTCCGAGGCCTTGGAAATCCTGTTGATCTCTCGGTTAAGCTTGTTCAAACAGGGAGACATATAGTTCACCAATTGGTGTACTTGCTTCTAAAATCGGTATTGGTTCTACCGGTGGAAACAACAAGTGTTGAGAGATATTTTTCTATCATGGGCATAGTCAAGAGCAAGTTGAGAAATAATATGGGTCATAATCTTTTGGATGATAGCCTAATCACATACATTAAGAGGGATGCTTTCTCCGAGGTGAATGAAGATGATTTAATTGGTACATTCATGGCAATGCATAAACGTAGGCCAGAAACATAGTCTTTTTGGACTTCTCAAGGTATGTCTATGGTCCATCTAGTATGTACTATGTATGATTCTTTATGCAAAACTTAGTTTTAATTGAGAATTCTAGTGTGTTTGTAAAACCATATTGATCTTTTTTTGATGTGATACTGAGAACTAGTTAGAACGTTTGCATGTTAAATTTTTTGTCAAATTTTTTTGGAGCGGACCACCGTGATGTGAAAAGCTAGCTCCGCTACCACATATGGCCGCGCGAACTCTCGACGCTGACATGATAGATGTCATGACCTATGACCGCCGGTCGGTTTAACGTTAAAAATTGTATGTGCGTGGAAGAAAAATGAATCGGTAATCGATCCGTTAGACGCACGGTCGACCCATTCGCAAAGGAGAACGGACGAACCGATCCAAACGGACAAAATACAGACAAAAGCGCGTGTCGTCGCGTAGTTAAAGTTGCTTTAACGACGAGTTGAGTTTATTTAAAAGTTAGCGTGAGAGCTGTTAAGAGGGTCAGCTCAGTTGGTGTAGGATTCTGAGAGCATCTCTAGTAGTACCCTCAAATCCTCGAACCCTCAAACTAGTTTAAGGGTTGAGAATTGGCATCTTTTGGCACTTTTAAGGGTTAAAAAGGAGGGGCAAAGACTAGAACCCTCAAACCCAACCCTTATAACGAAATATTCCGTTATAAGGGTTGAGTTTGAGGGTTCTAGTCTTTGCCGCACCCCCAACCCTTAAAACTGTCATTTGACATATCACAATTTTCATCATCCCAATAATGGTTTGAAGCGAACAATAATCATTCTAGTTATTATTACAACACCGAATAGTACTTTCAAACACACAATAATCATTCAAGTTATTACAACAATGTTTTCAAGCAAATTGCAATAATTGTTCGAATCAAATAGGACATAGAAAAGTAAACAAAGGTAGATCATGGGCCTTGGCGCTGCCCAACCAACTGCCACTGGTGCTCTACTAGATCATCCCGGAGTTGCCCCTGAGTGTGTGCATCCTCAATCTGACGATGTGCTTGAAGAAAAGCTTGTATGCAAGAAGGGTTTCTTTCCGGTTGCACACGGGTACCAACATTGTCATAGAAACAAGGCAGTTTAACCCTCTCTCATCCTTGATGATCATGTTGTGTAGAATCACACAACATTTCATGATGTTCTCCAAGGATTTTTTGTCCCAAAAATGAGCTGGTCCCCGAACTATGGCAAACCTTGCTTGTAAAACACCGAAAGCTCTCTCAATATCCTTGCGGGCTGCCTCTTGTGCCTTGGTGAAATGAGCCTCTTTCTGGTTAAGCGCACCCCATTTTTCTCCTTGATGGACTTCACAAGAGTTGCCTAATCGGGGTAAATTCCATCGGTGAGATAGTATCCCATTGAGTACTCATTGTCCATGATTTTGTAGTTGCAAGTTCGAGCATCCCCAGAAACTAATCTTGCAAACAAAGGAGATCTATTGAGCACATTAATATCATTGAGTGTTCCTGGCAAACCAAAAAATGAATGCCAAATCCATGTGTCATCTGATGCCACGACCTCAAGCACAATGGTAGCATCACGACTTTTACCGCAATACATTCTGTGCCATGCCTTTGGACAATTTTTCATGTACAATGCATGCAATCAAGACTACCATGCATCCCCGGCCATCCCCTTTTTTCATTCATCTCCATCAATCTCTTTGTATCTTCCTCGTTGGGTGCCCGAAGATACTCATCACCATACAACCGGATGACCAGGGGCGGGAGGCTAAGGGCTGAGGGCGCGGGGGCGTGCCGGCCTCTTGCTCCGGGAGGCGGAGGGCGCGGCCGCCTCAGGCCAGCCTGCTGCGGGCGGCGGCCGGGGGCGGGCGGGAGGAGGTGGAGTGGGCGGGTGGCTGCCGGGGGGCGGGGCGGGGCGGGCGCAGGCGGGAGGAGGCCGACCTGCTGCGGGCGGCGGGCGGGGGCCTGGGCGGAGGCCGGACAGGGAGATCGAGGGGAGGAGAGGCGGCCGGCCTGCTACGGGCGGCGGCCGGGGGCGGGGCGGGGCAGCCGGGGGGTAGGGCGGGATGGGAGGAGAGGCGGTCGGGAGGCGAGACGACGGCGACGGCTGGGGAGGTGGTGTGGGCGGCGGCCGGGGGGCGGGGCGGGGCAACCGGGGCGCGGTGCGGGACGGGAGGAGAGGCGCCCGGGAGGCGAGACGGCGGCGGCGGCGGCTGGGGAGGTGGTGCGGGCGGCGGCCGGGGGCGGGACGGTGGCTGCGGGTGGAGAGGCTGCCGGCGATGGCTCGGGTGGGCGCGGGAGCAGTTGGGATGGGAAAATTCCCTCCCGCGCTCGGATGGATCACAAGTGAGGGTTGGGGTAGATTTTGCTCCCTAATCCTCACTTGTACAGGTTGGGAGAGGGTTTGAGGGTTAAGGGGTTCTAGTCTACGCGTTTTTTTCTCGCAAACTGTAAAAAAACAGTTACTTTTAAGGGCAGTGCTCTGCGCCGGCGCGCCGGCCGAATCGTTCGGCCGGTCGCGCACGGGCCGCCTTATCCGCCAGCTGTACGCGGGCTGTATCGTTAGAATCTCCATACAACATTATTCTCTCAATGCAACAAATTTCGTTCACGATGCAACAATTTTCGTCAACGGTTGTAATAAAAATATAGTTGTAGCAAAAAAAATATCAACATGGTCGTAGCAAAAAAAGAAGTTGATGATGTGTGGTAGCAAAACAAAAAAAATGGT
Source organism: Hordeum vulgare subsp. vulgare (assembly GCF_904849725.1). Lineage (NCBI taxonomy): Eukaryota > Viridiplantae > Streptophyta > Magnoliopsida > Poales > Poaceae > Hordeum > Hordeum vulgare. Next base: position 563,455,732 of record NC_058520.1, read on the forward strand.
TGTAGCAAAACAATCCGATGAACTCGGGTTGCAACCCTAATGAACGTGTATGCAACTTTTTTAGTGAACGGTTGCAGCAAAAAATAATACCGGTTGTAGCAAAAATTAACATTGTTGTAGCAAAAAACAAAACATCGGTTGTAGCGAAAAACCCGGCGAAGTCAAGTTGCAACCAAACGTGAATGCAACTTTTTTAGTGGGCAAATGTAACAAATAGAAAAAATGCTAGTAGCAAATTTACACGGAATAAAAGTTGCATGTCCTGACCAGCAAAGCGCACGCGGCCCGCGCGACCGGCCGAACGATTCAGCCGGCGCGGTGGTTGGAAGCGTTTATCTATTTTTAAGATTTTAAGGGTTTGAAGGTACTACAGATGCTGCGGGGAGATAAAATCTGGAGGGCATCTTTCCCAGTTCGATCACAGATTCCGTTGCACCAATCACAGACCACGCGCTCAGGTTTCGGAATCTCAGCAGCTCTACTGGCTTCCGGCCACCACGGAACGGCACAGAGCAGGGCCGCAGCGACAGCGGGCCGGACGAGGGCGGGCCCGCGCCGCAGCCACCGCGCGCTCCGGCCGCGCGCCACCCCCGCCCCCACATGCCGCCACGTGTCCCTCTCTCTCCATTCACTCTCCAGCGCCTTCCTCCCTCCCCCGTTCCGTTCTCTCCCCCCTCGCTCTCTCTCTCCCACGCCTCTTATCGCTTCCGAGCTCTCATGGCCGCACAGCCCGCGCGTTAAGCAAGCCGCGCCGCGCCCCCTGGCCTGACAGCCCGACCCCATGAGGCAGCCGCACCTCCTCTCGCCGCAGCAGCTCTCCCCCTCGCCCGTCCTCTCCTCCCACTTCTCGCCGCCCTGCGCGGCGCGGGGCTGCTCGCCGTGGCGGTGGCGCCACCGCCGGGCCTTCCACCCGCCGCTCTCCTCGCTGCGGGAGTCCGACAAGGGCACGCTGCGCAAGGCCTCGCCCAACCTCCCCTTCCGCTTCGGTGGCGGCGGGGGCGGCCCCAGCCCCGACGACCGCCGCTCCGCCGCAGACCAGGAGAAGAAGAAGGGGAAGGAGGAGGAGGAGGAGGAGGGCGGCGGGGTCTCGGGGGCCCTCACCGGGACTCTGCTCGCCGGGGCTGTGCTGGTCGGGGTCGTAGGGGGGTTCGGGGCCGCCGGGTACGTGTACAAGGACCAGATCAATACCTTCCTCACGCACTTCTCCGGGTTCATTGAGGGTAATGGAACGAACAATCCAGCTGTGCTCCACTGCTCCTAGCTCTGCTTGCTTTGCGCTACTTGTTTGGCCTAAGCTGTGCTCCTAGTAGAAATTAATGAAATGCCCTGCGAATTCTATGTTCAAATATAGCTGGTGATTCTAGTGCTTAGACCATTGGACTGCAGAACTAGCCATTCGCATATCTGCTGGTTCCTGTTTGATCATTACGAAATCTTTCAAGTAAACGCCTTCCTTGGACATTTGTGGTTAAACTTTCATATTGCTTTGCATGAACAGGCTATGGCACTGCTGGGTACGCGTTGTTTATACTTGCCTATGCAGGATTGGAGGTATATTCTTGAATAATCAACCTTAGTCTTCTACCTTCTTGTCAAGGCTTATGATCATTTCCACCTAAACTAGCTATTGCACTACAGATCTTGGCAATGAATTTAGGGTTGCAACTTTGGATCAATACTAATGATGGTGTTTGTTTGATTCAGGTTCTTGCGATTCCAGCAGTACCGTTGACCATGACTGCAGGTCTATTATTCGGTAGTGTTACTGGTACTATTATGGTTTCAATCAGTGGGACAGTAAGTAACTTCAACATGAATAACATTTTTGTTTTCATTCTGATGTTATGCATTTTCTCATTGAACTTTGTCGACTGTATAGCTAGCTGCCGCTGTGGCCTTTCTCATCGCTAGATACTTTGCTAGAGAGCGTATTCTTAAGATGGTTGAAGGAAACAAGAAGTTTCTGGCGATTGATAAAGCAATCGGTGAAAATGGATTCAAGGTTGTGACCCTGCTTCGTTTGAGTCCCCTATTACCTTTCTCCCTTGGGAACTACCTGTATGGCTTGACTTCAGTCAAGTTCATACCCTACGTGTTGGGCAGGTTAGTTCTACTCCCTCAACACTTCCTTATTGTTTTTTGGGATTGTCCATGAATCTAACAGAAAACTTTATGTTAAGTACATAGCCTTAAACTTCTATCCCACAGAGCAAACTGCATTCATTGAGAAATTTAGCTGTTCTTAACGACCTATGAACTTAAAGTTTCATATGCATGATTCATGATGTAGTATAGTAATGTTATCGGAAATGATAAATCCTGAACGTTTGGGATTTTCCCATGGCAAATCAAACGTTTTTTATGGCAACTCTAGTTGACGCGAAGATGACAAGTTTATTTCACAAGCACGGCAATTTCCTGGCAAAAAACAAACTGAGGGCGGAATTGCCATGCTTACCAACTAAACTTGCCATCCCTCGCGTATATAAATTGCCACACAAAAAGTTCGATTTGCCATGGGAAAATCTCGAACATTCGGGACTTATCAGCGTCCAATGTTATTCCGGACGCATGCGATTCAAAATCAAAGGAGTAGCAGATGTCATATACCTGGTTAAGGGACTGACCTTCTGATCCACTACAAATTGAGCATTCTTTTGCGAAGGAATATTACACTAAAAAAGTTGCCATCGGTATTTTTCCTTCTTTTATAAAGCAATGTTACCTCAGATATTGCTTTTGTACGCATGCAGTTGGTTGGGCATGCTTCCAGGAACATGGGCCTATGTCAGTGCTGGTGCATTTGGGCGAGCTATAATTGTAAGTTCGTACCGTCGATCTTTTCTTAGTTAATCTTTTCTTGGCAAACTTGCTTTTGTTGCTACATCAGGGATACTGGTCCACTATACTCTTTCAAGCCGTCAAACTCATTTCATCTTCCAATGCTGATAGATAATGTTTTTCTAACTTGTTAATCAGAATGCCTTACATACTGTCTGTTCTCTACTTCCCTTATATAATACAGTTTTGCTAAAGCACATTTAGATGTGCAATAAGTATAGCACATCTAAGTGCATGTTCGGATCCTCTCCACTCCTCAAGTGTGCTCCTGAAGCAGACGGAGCGGCACTGAAAGCACCAACTCCGGAGTCAAAAGAGCAGAGCGGAACAGCGTGCAGCTCATTTTCATGGAGTGGCTAAAACCGAGCTCCGCCACGTAGAATCTTAACTACCAGGATCATAGAAACTTAGATTCTATGAGCAAAATCGTAGAATCGAAGGGGCTAGTTTGGATCGTAAGGTCGTAAGATTCTAAGACTTGAGTCGCGATTCTCACAACTTTGCTTAGATGTGCCATAGACAGAACCAAATAGTAGCTCATAAGAACGGTGCCCATCCCATGGATATGGGGGTGTCCCGCAGCATGTTGATTATATGTGTCTGCTTTTCAGTGAAGTGTCCAGAATGAAAAAACACTTGTATATATCAAAATGCGGACACCTTAATCCAACTCAAGGCATCCCTTAGTCTAGGTGTTGCTTGTTAGCAGCTCAAATGTTTCACCAGAGAATTAGAACATGGTGTTTCATTTGGTATTTTGAAAATTCAGCTGTATGTGTAGTCAGGACGGTTGAAACAATGATGAACTCATATGGTTGATGAGATTTTTTTTATCAAGCAGCTTGAATATTGGAACCAACTAAGACATGGCTCCCTCATTTTGCAGCAAGATGAGACGGAAATCGGTTTGGGAGGAAACAACCAGCTATTGACACTGGGCATAGGGCTATTAGTTACAGCCGTTGCTGCTACTTATGTAACACGGCTTGCAAAGGTAATTAAGCTTTTGTGGTGTGTATATAACAAGTGGAAATCAACTATTGAGATGTGTTATTTTCTTTTTGTCAACCTTGGCTACTATTGCTAACTGCCTCTCCTCTTTGTTTTCCAGGATGCTGTAAAGGATATTGACGACGAATAGAATGGTAGGATTACATAGCAAAAGGGCCATTCAAATAGCAAAAGTAGCACGAGAATGTACATCACTGGCATCTTTTGGTGCAATCTAATCTAGAAATACAAGCGGTTGTCGGAGAGGGAAAAACTGTCTCTTCTCAGTGTCCTCACCCAGCTCTCTTATCCACATCCCTAATTCCTGCTACGCTTGATCTACCAAAAATGAGGCAGAGGCAGGGACTGTTGTTGCACCTGCCAGCCGGCGCTGAACCCACCTAACCTACCAGTAGTCGCCGCACGAGCACGCACCATCCTTCATGTGATGGAAGCAGTTGGAGTCCCTCAGTACGATCTCCCTGCCGTACGCCTGGGCGACCATCTTGATCGCAGCGTGGCAGTCCCCGCACACCCGGAGGTTCTTGAACACGCGGATGGGCGCGCCGGCCGGCACGGCGAGCAGCCCGAACGCCACGGCGAGCCTCTCGCTGTGGTGCGCCAGGCCCTTCTCCCTCCCCTCCGGCCCCTCGTCCTGCAGCGCCCACGCGGTGTCCGCCACGTACCCTTGGCCGCGGATCCTCTCCGTCATCTCCTCCACCTTCCGGTAGACCTCGGCCGCCCGCGGGTGCCGGCGGTCCTCCACGTAGAACAGGTGCGTCACGCCGTTGGCCGCCACCCAGCTGCAGCCGGGCTCCTTGGTGATCCCTCTCGCCTTCATCGACGTCCGGACCCTCGCCACGTCGCCCCACCTCCCCGCCCGCGAGTACAGGTTCGACAGCATGACGTACGGCACGGCGTCCGTCGGGTCGAGCCTCCACACCATCGCGGCCGCGTGCTCGGCGAGCTCGGCGTTCCGGTGCGTCCGGCACGCGGCCAGCAGCGCCTTCCAGACCGTGGCGTCCAGCCTCGTCGTGCTCCGGTTCAGCAGGTCCATGGCCTCGTCGAGCCGCCCGGCGCGCCCGAGCAGGTCCACCATGCACGCGTAGTGGTCTGCCCCGGGCGCGATGCCGTGCTCGGCCTGCATGGACCGGAAGTGCGCCCGGCCGGCGTCGACCAGGCCGGCGTGGCTGCACGCGAAGAGAAGGCCGATGAAGGTCACGTAGTCCGGCCTGCACCCGGACCGGACCATGTCGGCGTAGATCTCCAGCGACTCCCTGCCCCGGCCGTTCTGCGCGTACCCGACAATCAGCGCCGTCCACGTGATGGGGTCGCACCGGTCGACCCGCGTCGCGTCGAAGACCTTCTTGGCCTCGCCGAGCGAGCCGGTCTTGGCGTACATGGAGACCAGCGAGTTCCCGACGGAGAGGAACGGGTCGAGCGCGAGCCGGACCGCGGCGGCGTGCACCGACCGGCCCAGCTCCAGCGCCGTCGCCCCGGCGCACGAGCTCAGCGCGGCCGCGACGGAGAACTCGTCCGGGCCGACGCCGGCGGCGACCATGTCGCGGTAGACCTGCAGGGCCGAGTCGTGGGACCGGGAGCGCGCGAGCCCCGTGAGGAGGGAGGTCCAGCTGACCACGTCGCGGCGCGGCATTTCGTCGAACACGGCCCGCGCGGCGCCGTGGCGGGACAGCTTGGCGTAGGCGTCGACGAGCGCGTTGGCGACGTGGAGGTGCGCGGCGAGGCCCGCGCGGAGGAGGAGGGAGTGGAGCGCGTCGGCGGGGAGCCGGAGGAGCGCGGCGGAGTTGAGGGCGGGCGGGAGGGTGTACTCGTCGGCGCGGTGGCCACGGGCGCGCATCTCGTGGAGCAGGGCGAGAGCGCGCTGGTGCAGGCCCGCGCGGGAGCAGCGTGAGATGGCCGCGTTGTAGGCCACGCCGGGCGGCACGACCATCGCGCCCGGGGTGCACGGCGGGCTGAGCTCGGCGCCGCCCGTTGGCGTGCCAGTAGAAACGCCGGGAAGTAGAGCGTCTGGCGTAGCGACTGCCGCGTCATGTGTGCATGCTGCTTAGGATACGCACGATTGCGCCTTGACGGCGTCCGCGAGTTGCTGCTCTGCTGCCCTTCCCTTTCGCCAGCGCAAGCCGTGCTGATCATTTCATGGGTATATCAGTGGCGGCAGGTCAATAATTTGATCGCGGTATATGTTTAATGGAGTTCTTTCGTACACGTCCAGCGTTGTAAGGGCATGTAGATGTAGAGCGATTGGTATGACGGTCTTATCTTGAACCTGTCGTGTGCAAAAGAATTGCACGGTTCATCCCGTACCATTGGGAATTCACCATGGGATCATCATTTTGTGGCAAAACAGATGAAAATTTGTGAAAGCAAATATTCAAACATCAAAAGTTGAGTGGGGTTCCACCATATAACATGACCGCCATATAACATTGCCAGCAATGGGTCGTCAGCAAAGGCAAATCCATGTCCAATGCAATCGATCTGCTTTCTCATGGTACTTCTGTTTGTATGTTAGATAGATCACTGCCGAAAGCAAATATTCAGCTGGTTGGTTGATGCTGAACATTGTTAGGCAATGCAAATCTTTTAATGATCACTGGTGATTTGAATGCTTCTTACCAACAACATAACAATTTTGATTCTTGAAGGACATGAGTTGGAGACAATTCAGACAAAACAATAGATACTGATACATACAAAGACAGTCCATTCTCCTAACCGATTCGTTGTGGAGTACACACATTTGAACCACTTCATTTCTACCTTGCCAGGAATTCAAAAGATTCTGGCGCTAAGGATTTATGATCTGCTTAATGCTGCTTTGTGGCTTATATCAAATAAGGTCAATTCGTCCGGCCTCCACAAGGCCCTTGATGGACTTGTACCGAAGGACATACAGGTCGTCAGCAACCAAATCCACAACTTCTTCCCCTCTTCATGGAAGCAAGCATCACAAGTTAGCGCAGTTCAAGGAAGTGAAATGATAAAGACCATCTGTGTGTAGGCACTTACATGTCATCGAGCTGGAATGCTCCTACGTCACTCTTGGTCTTGCAGAAGACAAATGTGTCAAGCTGAGGCTCTGGAACTGCACAAGGCATTCGAAAACAAAGTCAGATGGTGTCTCAAAGCTGACTACGTGCGACAAACACAATTCTCTTGCATCTTCAGCAAATCAGCAACAAAAAGGATAAAAACATTGTCAGCAATAAAAATACATACATGAACAGTAAAAAGATGTCCAACATCTGTTATTAATATTGGACAGCATAACTATTATATGACCTTTCTTTGCTCTTGTTACTTGCTGAAAAGTAAGGTTCAGGTTCCAGTTCTTGCTAATGCCTAGATAGAGTACTGACTACTGAATCAGCTCCATAACATCCATGTCAGTTGTTGGTTATTACTGGTAAGTTAAAATGCTTAACTGGATATACAGCGGTAACTGGGTTACATTTGCAGTCATTATTACAAGCCATAAGATTGTCAGCATGAATCTTCGGCTGAATGAGGGGACTCGTGAAAATCTGGTGACTAAACTTAGAAATGATAGAAAGATGCACCATCACAGTCCAAGATTGACTCTCCTAACTTGTCATGCTCTATCTGTATGTAATGTATCTTAGTATTTTAGTGCTCTGTAACTACTACCTCAGGCTTCCCTGTCATGTTGTGCAGTCATGCACTTGCTTTTTCACTTTAAAATTGTCAGAATATTATATAAGTACATGATGAAACCAATCGTGATGATTCCAACAAATCTACATTGCATACAAATATTTCGAGCTCAGGTAGGAGACAAGAAACAAATGGTAAAACCATTCAAGATAAGCAGCTTATAAGGCACATTACTATAATCAGATGCTTTATTAAACAAATAATACTCCCTCCGTCCCAAAATAACTGTCTCAACTTTGTACTAGCTCTAGTATAAAGTTGTACTAAGCTTAAGACACTTATTCTGGGACGGAGGGAGTAGTTACATTTCAGATGCTGTTGTCAGAAGAGAGCACCCCGAGTATTGATATTTTGAATTACAGGCTACCATTCCAGTAGCCCACCCTGCTCCCGTGTCGCTCCCCGCAGCGACCCGGGAGAAACCCTAAATCGCCGCCGCCGCCACCCCTGCCCCCTACCTTTCCCCTCGCCGCCGCCGGAGAGCGCCGCCGGCAAAGCCAGTGCGGCGTCCGCGGTGGCGGGACCTGTCTCGTCTCGCGAGGAGCAAGAGCGGCGCGGGGGCGGCTCGCCCTCAGAGATGCGCGACGAGTCCGAGCTCCCGCTGTTTGCCGTCGGGGGCGCGCGGTGGATGGAGTGCTGCCTCGCCACACGGGCGGGCGTGAAGGTGCGCGCCGGCTGGGCGAGGTGAGGGCGTGTGTGGTCTGTGCGAGGCGTGGGCATGCACGGCCTGGGCGCGAGTTGGGCGGCCGGATGGCAAGGCGCGGGAGGTGTCCCCGGCGAGGCTCTGCTAGGTGAGGGGCATGGGCCGCGCCGGATCTGCTGCTTGCTGGCGTGAGCTGGGTGGGCAGCGGGGTGGACCGGTGAGGGCTGCGGTGGATCTGGTCGGCCGGCGTGCCTCCGGTCGGAGCTTGTGTGGAGCTTGGGGCAGAGGTGTTGCGGCGGCACGAGATCCACAGGCGGCAGGGACTGATATGGCAGATCTCATGGTGGAGGGGCTTGAGCGGCATGTTCGGTGCTCGAGCAACGGCTTCGGCCGCACGGGGCGTGACCGGTGTGTGCCTGCGCGGTCTGGCTTCGCATGGACGCCCCTCGAGGTGCGCGGATCGAAGGCCCGTGGCGACGAGGAAGTGCACTCTGGCAGCGTGTGATGCGGATCTGGTCTCCGGCCGTCGGTGGTCTCCGCGAGGTGCGGTTGGCTGCGGCGTGTCTTGTGCTTCTTCGTCGATGGGCAGCTTCGATGGTGGTGATGTTTGGTGGGCTTGCCGACGCCAATGCGGGATGATGTGCGGCCGAGGTGGTGTGGAGCTTGGTGAAAACTATGTCTTGGCCTCGTGCCATGACCAGCAATGGCGGCGGTTGTGGCCGTCGTTGACCTTCTTGGAGGCATCGCTGCTTGTTCTCCCATCCCTCCTGCACGGATCTGGCCATTTCGGCCTCTCCCGGGGAAATCTTGATCTGCGATCGGACGATGGCAGCGCTACGGTGTTGTATTCACTCTTGGGGCTTCGTCTTGGGAGCTTGGCGTCGGTGAGCAGGACCAGTGGATGGTGGTTGGTGGCGGGTGTGGTGTCCAGACTTCTGTGGCAACGATGATGGTGGGAGCGATGTCGGCGACGCGACAATGGTTGCGATAGTCGGCTCTTCTTCGACGTGTCCACGGTTTGTTTGTTGCTATGGAGTCGAAGCTGCGGCGGCGAAGCCCTGCGGTATACGATGACTGGCTGCAGGTAGCCCGTTCGACGATCTCCCATGCCGCCAGTCGTGCCTGGTTTTGTCCTTCAGAGTTCTCCGTCAGAGTCGGAGTTGCGTTGTGTGGTCGTAGGTCGACGTGTCGTCGATAACGGGGGCTTTGCCCTGTGTGTTTCAGACTATGGGAATGGGCTTGGCCCTTGCTGTACCGGTTTTTGCCCGGTTTTCCATAATTAACTGGGCAATTCTCTTCTGCTTATTAATAGATGAGGCAATCTTTGCCTCCGTTTCGAAAAAAGAAAGTTATATTTCAGTGACGCAGGCCATTTTATTCTTAAAAACTGTTTCTACAGCTCTATTAGTACTCCCTCTGTCCCAAAATAAGTGTATTAAGCTTAGTACAATTTTGTTCTAAAGCTAGTACAAAGTTAAGGCACTTATTTTGGAACGGAGGTAGTATTTAGTAATGAGCATTATTTTCTGGAAGGAATATTCCAGACAAGGTTTATGTATCAGTACAATGTACACTGAACTATATAGCACCAAATGAGACTTCAAGAGGCATGTGTGTAGTGAGGCCCTTTTATGAACCTGTCAAGTTAGTTCTGTTATTCAAAATCAACTTGCAAGTACATGTTCATTAGTGATGCCGTAACAAGGATCCAAAAATCTATTTGTCACAGATTAGTTGAATGAAATGTAAACATACAGACATATCAAGTTGGGCGCTTAAACGGTGAAGTACTAACCATCATACTGAGTAGCTTATGTATGGCTGAAGCTATAAATAAGTGATGCAGTAAAGTGCGACAAAGAAACATGCTGATTTCAAGATCAAGTGGGATACCCATGTCATCCTCCGTGCTCGATAAGGATTGCCTCGTTACCGAGTCATAACCATATGGAAGCTTCGACAGCACCGACTGCTCGAGATGCTTCTCCATGATCTCCTTGCAGCTTCCGACAGATCAACAAGGGAGCGTCACTTCAGCGACAAAACAAGCACAAACAACCACTAGACGGCCCAATTGAGTAGAGAGATACCTCTTGGCGAATCGTTGCTCCTGCTGCGACAGCCGGCTCAAGAGGTCGTCAGAATTGGCGATGTGGGCCATGTACTTCTCAATCTACAGACATCAGCACAACGAGGTCAAGTAATTGCCAATAATGCAACATTTCTGTCAGTAACTGAACCTTACAGACTACAGAGACTGGATTCAGCCTGACCTTCTGCAGGCGGAGGCGTAGGTAGGAGCGGAGCAGGAAGAGCGTGCGGTCGAGGTCCATCTGGTAGAGCGAGACCACCAGGTCGTCGACGCCGTTATCCGTGAAGTCATCGAGCGTCTCCTCCTGGTTTCACCACGCAGGTCGTCATCAAGAATCAGAAACATTCAGTATTGTGAAGAACGACGGCGCAACCAATATTTATAGGGTAAAATAGTGAAGCGAGAGGGGGTGGGAGGGCTAACGAGGAGCTGGATCTGCTCGCGGGCGCGGGAGACGAGGGCGGAGTCGAAGTGGAGGATTTCCGGCGCGGCCTTCTCGTTGCGCCAAGCCCGCTTCAGGAGCTCCACGTCCGTGGTCGCCGCGGCCGACGCGGCGGCAGAGTCCTCGTCCTCCCACGAAGACATCGTCGCCACTGAGTTCCTCTGTCGCTAACTGGCGAAGCGAGCGCCGGCGCGGCGAGGAACGAGGCGGTTAGGAAGGGGCGGCACCGGCCTGGCGAGGAAGAGGGGGGGGGGGGGTCGGACTTGCACGGCGGTGGCGGTGGCGGTGGCGGTGGCTACGCCGACGGCGAGACCCGAGGAGGCAAAATCACAGGGGTTTGGGTTCGGGAGTGAGGCTAGTGCTGGGCCTCGTCCTCGTCCTCCCACGGAGACATCGTGCCAGGCATGCAGACTGTCGGGCCGGTCCGATTTACACGGCCCGTTTGGCTAGATCTGGAGAGTAGGAGTGTCCACTCGTGTCTCCCAAAAAAAAAGGATGTACACTCCAAAAGAGAAGAGGGAGAGAGAGTAGGAGCGTTGTCTTTCTTAAAAAAACGTGTAGGAGTGTGTGTTCATTAAATAGATGAGATTAATTCATATTGATTGAGTTTTTTGTCTACATTATGTCATTGTTCTCAATCATTATTATTTTTTACTTAATACTCTAGATATATCCTGGATATCGGTTGATGGGTGGAGTAATAGTAATAGGTGCACGCAGTAGTCAGCCTATGTGCTTATGGACATGATGTCTATATATACATGATCATTGTCGTAAATATCCCATAACTATGCACTTTTCTATCAACTGTCCAACAGTAATTTGTTTACCCTCTGTATACCTACTACATGAGTGATGTCATTAGGAAAAACTACGGTTCCTGGGTCTATTCACTTATAAGTTTACAAACGCTACAGTTACCTCGCAACCTGTAACACCCTGAATTTTGCCCATTTTTTTCTTTTGATTTTGATCTGATTTTGTTTTTTGAGGCTTAACAGTTTTGAAACCTAAATGGATTACTCTTGGTTTCTTTTTCTTAGTGCCTTGCCAATCTTCAAACCACCCCAAGACCTAGCCATTTCCATCTTGAGCCAATCCTAAGATTCTTTTCCATGAGAATATTCTTTTTTTCTTTTAAAGGAATAATCATGTTTGCCTTGAGTTGTGAAGCAACCCCCATTTACATCTCTTCAAAAAATCCCAAATAATTCTCATAAATCTATTGGGTCATATCTTCCTCAGATATGACAAAATATTTCCTTGCCATATTCAAACATATTTCCCAAAAATTCATTTTGTGATTCTGCACTATCTGTCAAGTTGTGAAGCAAGTACCCTTTTCATTTTCTTGATTGCTCTCAAAATTTATGGGAACTCTTTCCTAGCCATATCATTGCCTCATGCCAAAATGCAACTCAATCTAGCTAGTAAATATTTCTTGGCAAATTTCCAAAGTTTCTGATCCAGAGGAAGCTTTGTGAAGCAAGTGCTATATAGAAGTGCTCAAATGAGTTGAAACTTTGCCATCACCTCAGTATGCTCAAATTATGCCTCTCCGCCAAATTTGAGCATCACACCTTCAACCATGTGACCATAGCTTCAAATCTTTGTCTCTGGTTATTATTTGGATTTGTGAAGCAACTATATTTTATGTTGCTCCATAAATTGTGCAATTTTACCAGGACATTCTCCTATCTATAAAACCTTGCTAAACCAATTTTGAGCCCATTTTATTTAGCCAATTAATCCCAGTAATTCTTTTAAGTTTCTGTCCAGAGAGATAGTGTGTGAAGGAAGTGCCACTTTGGCTTATTAAGATGGCTTGAAATTTATACAACATCTTCATAACACCAAAATATGTATCTCCTCCAAGTTTCAGCTCCATCCAAGCAAGTATGTGAGTGACACATCAAAATCTCTATTCTGGACCAGATTAGCTAGTTCCAAAGCAACCCTATTAAATCTTGATCCTCTTCTTCTCAAACTTCACAGGATTGTAGTCCCTCCTACCCTGAGCCTCCCAGACATAATATTTTGCTCTTCTCACCTTCCTGTTGATCACAATGTGGTGTCCAAGTCTGCTGCAGGAACCTTCAGGTGACCCCTCCCATCCAAACACAGTCTTTTGCTTCGAGCCATCACCTTTGGGGGACTATGCCTTGAAGGGACTTCACTCCTGACATATTCAGGGGAGCAGTGGCACACTAGAGTACGTAGTGCACGTGGTGACCACGCCCAGAGCAAGCCATAATGGTGCTCTGTGCATTGACAGAGACATGAGCTCCTCTCCAGCGAGCAATGGCTTGTCCACGAGCGCCGGGGAGCTCTCCACCACTCGCGTGCACCTCTGGAGTGTTCTACCCCTGGTCCAGTAGCTCCGGGCCGCCTCTGTCGATCGTCGGAAGGCTGTCACAGCGACGTCCCCCGCGAAGCTTCGGCCGTCGTTGTGCAGCTCCTCCCCGTGCCTATTTAAGGCGTGCCCCGAGACCTCCTTGCCAGCAGAACCCAAAACCCCCTCCCGTTCGAGCTCAGGAGAGCTTTTCTCCTCGCCCACGGCCGCCCTGTGCCATCGGCGATCTTGCCTTGATTCCGGCAGCCCGAGCCTCCTCTCCACTCCCTCGCCCCTCCATCCCTTTCTCTGAGTGTCGGGGATCCTTTTCCCCTTCTCAGCTCGCCGCCGGAGCGCCCCTAGCTGAAAAGACCTCGATGACGCCTAGAGGGGGGGGTGAATAGGCTATTTAAAAACTTCATCGGATTTGGCTTGAAACTAATGCGGAAATAAACTAAGAGGGTACTTGTCAAGCACAAATCCTAAATGCACTAGGCACTGCAGCGTGTATCAACACCACGATCTACCAAGATGGACACAATATAGTTACTAACAAGCACAAGTAAGTTACACAAACTTACTTGAGCAATATCACACGACAAGTAGGTGAACAACACAAGATACTAGATCACACTATATCACACGATATATCAAAAGCTGCAAGTATGAACGTGTGGATATAGAAGGTATGCTTGAATGATTAATCTTGTACAAGAAATAGCCAACACAATATAATGAGCACAAACAGTATGCAATGTATGTATGCTCAAGTAACACAAGTAAACCACAAGTAAGGAGTTAGGGTTAAGGATAACCAAGGTCACTGAGACGAAGATGTATCCCGATGTTCACTTCCTTGGAGGGAAGCTAGTCACCGTTAGAGAGGTGGATGTTACCACGAAGGCACACCAACGCCACGAAGGCTCACCCTATTCTCCCTTTGAGATAACACCACGAAGGTGTTTCTCAACCACTAGTGGTAAGCCTTTGAGGTGGCTTCCAAACCCTCACAAACTTTTCCAGGGGAAATCACACGGATTGATTCCTCTCCGAAGAACTCCTACCGCCTAGGAGTCTCCAACCTCCAAGAGTAACAAGATCATGGGGAATGCTCAAAACTTGCTCAAATCTCAAATAGCTTTGGTTGAGAGGAGGAGAGAGAGATGATCTATCTTTTGATTGGAACAACTCACAAAGGGGCTCACAAATGCTCTTGGGATCTAAGATTTGGTGTGAGCAAATGTGTGTGAGGTAGAAATGTGTTCTTATGAGGATAAGGCTGTGTTGGACTACCCTCTCACAAAGTGGGAGGGGGGGTATTTATAGTGGGGAGAGAAAAACAGCCGTTGGGGACACTTTAAGTCACACAGGGTCCGGACGTTCGACGGTTTTCGGAAGTCCAGGCGTCCGCGAGGGGTCGGGCGTCCGCGAGAGGTCGGTCGTCCGAGGCCTGTAGATATCACTGAAAATACTGTGAATTGCACAGCGACCGGACGTCCGGAGAGGAGCCGGAAATCCGAGTTATAGAGCTCACGTACTTCTCGTGCAGGGCTCTGGATTTCCGAAGCTGGTCGGTCGTCCGGCCCTCGGATGTCCAGAGTGAGCCGGAAATCCGAGTTATAGAGCTCAATTTCTTCTGGTGGAGAGCTCCGGATTTTCGTAGTATGTCGGTCGTCCGACCCTTGACCGGGCCTCGGACGTCCGGAGGGAGCCGGAAGTCCGAGTTATATGGCTCTGATTTCTCTGGTATAGGATTCCGGATTTCTGAAGCAGTCGGTCGTCCGGCCCTCGGACGTCCGGAGGAAGCCGGATGTTCGAGGCACTGGTTCTGTTTTCAGATAACAGCAAAGCAGTGGAGATGTGGTCTGTGCAAAATAGTGGGGATGTAGTTTGAGCAAGTTCATCGCAAAACCTGTGATCCCCTCTTAATAGTGCGGGATTCCTAAAGACTCGAGAATCATAAAAGGGGTACTGATGATCCATACTTGAGTGTATACTTTTATTCGCTGATCATCACTCTGCACCACTAACGTCAAAGGAACTGATACCTTTGAGTTAGCCCTTTCACTTGAGCTTGATGTTGTTGTTCCTTCTTGGCTCAAGTTGAAAACAAGACATGATGAAGTCTTCAAGCAGCTCTCGCATACACAATGTGGAAAGCCTAGCTTATGTATTCATCTTCATTTGTCCACCATGTGAACATCCACAAGAATCAAGCACTTGCTCAGGAATGCTTATCTTGATCTTGTCCTTGTTAGCACATGAGCTTGTCCTTATCAACACATGATCATTAACGATAGTTTCAGTGATATATTCGTGTTGATCCACTTGAACTTGCACACCACAATGTTGATGACGATCACCACTTGACGTCTTCCTTCATGGGTTGTATGAGATCTTCCTTTTGACGCAAGCCCATGGAAGCACACCTAACCCCCACATAGGACTCTCACAAAGACCATGGGTTAGTACACAAACACGTAATGGACAATGCTTACCATACCATGGGATCACTTGATCCCTCTCGGTACATCTTATACGCTTTGTGTGTTGATCATCTTGATCTACTCTTTGTCTGAGATCTTGATCAACCTAGTGTCTTTATGACCATTCTTTGGATAATGCCTTGAATACCATCTTGGTCATCATATAAACTCCTTGAACCCAACAGATGGACTTCAAGAAGTGCCTATGGACAAATCCTATAACTATAACTTAAGGCAACCATTAGCCCATAGGAATTGTCATCAATTACCAAAACCACATATGGACATATATGCTCTAACAATCTCCCCCATTTTGGTAATTGAAGACAACCACTTCAAGAGAGTTTATATAAGGAAATAAGCATAACCAAGCGCACACATACAAGGTAATAATGCATGCGTGCAAGATGTAAATGCTTACGCAATAATAGCAAAACCCTCTAAACATATCCAAAGTAAACTCTCTAAACTTCTCCCCCATTGGCATCGATTGCCAAAATGGACGAAAAGTTTAGAAAGCCAATATAGTAGGTGGTCCTCCAAAAAGTGTGTACTTCTCAGCAAATGAGTGCAGAGAAATACACAAATACAATGATAAGTAGTTGGAGGGAAACAAACTATATTTAGGACCCAAAGATTGCAAATAAAAGGATCATATGCCACAAAGACATACAAAAATAGAGGCAAACAATCAGAAGATTCCAGATGGAACAAACAATCATATGGTCCTTCGAACCACATGAATAGAAGATATTATGATAAAGACAAGAGAGTGTTTTATCAAAAACTAGAGAAGCTCCCCATGATTTGTGCACTAATACGAGATTTGTGTTTTTGATACAGGTGCACAAAATAGGATCGTTGCTCCCCCAAAATGAATAAAAACACACAACGAGTGCAAGAAGATAGATGAGACAATAAGCATATCAATTGCACAAAACAAATGGTTGAGCAACATGTAAAAGAAGCAACTTAAGAATAGGCTCAACCAAAGTAATGTGTGTGAGTCATGGCAAAGCACTTGAGAAGACTAAGATAAGGATGAGCATTACTCATCAACATAGTCTTGATGAAATGAGATACAAAGTGCAAGACATATCATTCCCACACACACATACTAGAAAATGGGTTCACAAGCTTACTAATAAACAAAATAAGAACCAACGCCTGTGACAACCCATTGTATAGCTTGGAAGTAAGAACCTTGTCAAGAGGAGGGATACTAATTGAAATGGCAAAACCCTCATCAAGACAAGCATGAGGAAAAATAATCTTCACGACCAAAGAGTGCATCAAAATGTAGGAAAATAAGATACGCACTCAAAATAAAACCTTTCACGAAGCCACCAAAAGCTGAAAAAGGAAATGCAATGATGATCGTGAAAGAAAAGAGGATATTAATTAGAGATGTAACTTCTCTCATGTGTACAAGATTCTAAGTAGAAGACAATCATGATGATATATATCCACAAAGAAGGATGTACACACGAAATGGTTACAAGAAGGAACAAACTAGATATCCAAAAGGAAGTCATAAATATATCAATGAGATATTTTGCTTGGAAGCATAGCACATGGCCTAATATTTTCTTATTGTACAATATGAACTTCCAACATACGAACATCAAAGACATCCCAACTAGTAGTAAGACATCATCGTTCGAATGCTTTGAGAAAGCAAACAAGTACTACGAGAACAAATCAAGAGATTCATGCCATGATGCAACCTGGAAAAGAAAAGACAGGTTGGGTCCTTTGCAAGAAAAGAATGCATGAAGTGGATACTTGTTACCGAGACAACATTGGATTGATGTAGTAGATAGTTGTTCTTTGATCATCCTAACTTGGCTCCAATAATCACATGGTCTCAACATCTTACTTATAGGTGAGCCGAGCATCCAATGCATCTCCAGTTGTTCCTGGAACAACAAAACAAACAAAATGGTCCCCAAACTCATTGGGACCAAAGAGTTAGAAAACCAGCAATACATAGGACAAACTCCACATACATATGTGCATATAGATATGAATTTGAATTTCATGCACGCTTTAGCCAATTTATGACAAGGTGGAGTTTCCCCTATATATTGGGTCAAAGAAGGAAAGCAAGCAAAAGAAGTTGTATATAGTAGCTAGATACGCATGCTCAAGACTCTCAAGAATCAACTCAACACAAAGTTGATAAGTCACCAAAAGACAAGGTATCAAGTGATAATAAGATCCTAAAACAAAAAGAACTATCACTTGAAGGATATAAATTAAAAAATACCTCAAGGAATGAGATATCCATTGACATATGCCAAATAGAAGGCAACAAGAAACCAATTGAAGGAAAACAAACACGAGGTATCTAGTTTCCGAAAGAGAGCTAGGTTCCACCAAACCAAGCCCTCGACAAATTTTCATGATGGCACAAAGCATCATAGAGAGCAAGACTTGCCTCCCATCAACACACACTTGATGGGGATCAAAAGATTTTATGATGGGTGAATAAAGTGAGTGTTTTAAAGAAAATAGGATAGCTCCCCCAAGGGACGTGCATTATATAGAATTTGCATTTAAATACAAAATGCACACGATGGGATCATCACTTTCTCTATATCTATAAAAACACTAGACATGTTAAAATAGATTCATAAGAGGCAAGGAAGACAAATGAAACACAAAATCCAATGTAAAGATGATTAGCAATTCCTATCACATGATGGGAATACCAATTGTCAAGGACAAGAAATATTTTCGAAGTGATACTCATTGGTAGATCACAAATATATCCAAGATCATATTTACCCATAAAACGCAAGCAAATGACACTTGTAGAGTTAACATGCCACCTAGGAACAAGATAATTTACAATATCAACACTAAGTGGCAACACGTCAAATGTACACATTTTCTAGGTTTGTAATATGCACATAGCATATTACTCCCCCATAATGTGATAAACCAACAACATTAACAAGTGGCAAATTAAAACCAACAAGAGATACTTAATGGACCATATATAATTTGAATTTCTCATGAGTAAGACATACCACATAGAAACTAGATAATCTTGAAGTATCAAAACTAAGTGGTATTCCCCATGTATACACATTTATAGGATTGTGAGGTGTGCAAAGCACATCACTCCCCCACAATGGGATAATCCATTAATCTCTCACAAGAGCCAACAAAAGAATATAAACAAGATGCAAAAAGGCTCAATACGAGACTCACATGTACATGATATGCAAACCAACATACCCATACTCGATTACTCAAGATAAGCAAGTTGGAAGCACAACATATACAAACGCATGCAAGGTAGAAAATCACAACATGCAAAGGGGCAAGCACCTAACAATGTAAACAGTTTAAGTATAAGTTACCGTAAGGAGGCACATTGGATATAAGATAGAAACTCGAGAATCCAAATGACTTGGCTTGAGATAATATGAATGATGAAGACCCCTTGATTCTTCATTATGTATCCAAGTCTCTAATGTCCTCCATAGTCACCTATTGATCAAGTTTGAGCTTGTTGGTCCCCAACTACGGTGGGTCCTAAGAGGTTAATCACAATAGGCTTGGCAACCCAAATGGTTCTTTTCTTGACACCATTTTGAGTACCAACAAACTTGGCAAACACATTGCCAACCTTATCGTTCCCAAGGGAATAGATATCATCAATAGTGATTGGGTTGGATAAGTTACCTCTCGTGCAAGACGAAGCGACGTGACCCTTCTCACGACATAAGTAGCAACATCTACCCTTTGTTTTCTTCCCAGTTGATTTCTCACCTTGGGGAGTGTTGGCTTGGGTCTTATTGGGAAGAGGCCTTCCTTCAACTTGTAGCTGAGTGTGTGATTGAGTTTGTGGCCGGTTCCCTTGTTGCTTGTGACTTTGAGACTTCGTCTTCAAAGGGCAAGATCTAACATGGTTCCCTTTAACTTTGCACTTGAAGCAAATGATTTTGGCCAAATTCTTAACTCGTTCTAGGCCACTCTTGTTCTTGTTTGAGTTTACCCCAACATCATTTTTGTCATTCGGAGATGTTTGCTCACACAGGACGTTGTTGAGTGTGGACATCCCTTCATGACACTGTTCCAAGTCTTTCTTCAAAGAAGTGACTTGGGCCTTGAGCTCTTCGATTTCCTCTGCATGGTTAGTTTTAATGCAAATACTAGAGGAAGTGTAAGTTTCATTGTTAGAGCAACAAGGCAAGGAAAGTAATCCATCACACGAGGTAGCAACATTATGAGTAGACGAATTACAAGGACTAACACATGGAAATATAGTACTTTGACTAGAAGTAGTGCCATTGTCCACATGAGGCTTATTTGATGTTACCTTGGTGATGATAGCCTCATGAGCTAACTTTTGCACATTATAGGATGTTAGAAGATCGGCATGAGAGCTTGTGAGCATTACATGGTTTTCTTCCAACTTCCCATAATTGCTAGTTAGTAAATCAAGTTGAGCACGTAGCTCAATATTCTCCTTCAATGTTGATACTTCAAATGAGGCAGAGTTAGATGTACAAGTATCATCAACAATATGAGAGGAGTGAGTAGCAAATAGAGACTTCGCATGAGTAGATTGAAGCTCCTCATAGATCTTAGAGGTTTTGATGAGCTCTCCCTTGACATTATTGCATTCAAGGAAAAGGACCTCAAAATCCTTTTTAAGTTTATCATGAGT
Source organism: Hordeum vulgare subsp. vulgare (assembly GCF_904849725.1). NCBI lineage: Eukaryota > Viridiplantae > Streptophyta > Magnoliopsida > Poales > Poaceae > Hordeum > Hordeum vulgare. The sequence continues at coordinate 563,475,938 of NC_058520.1, forward strand.
AACTTCAATCTGTCCTTTTGAAGATCTTAAGTCTCTGCATGCTTGATGACTCTTCTCAAGTTCATGTTCAAGTTGTTCACTTTTAGCTTGTTCATGATTAAGTGAATCATTACAATTTTCAAAGTAAGCAAGAACATCTTGGAATCTTTGAAGAGCGTTATTTTTAGCTTTATGAAGAATTTTACTGATCACATAGATATTTTCAGTCAAGTCATCATCATCATCCTCATCGCAAATATCATCGTTATTGCACAGGGAAGATGATACCTCATTATTACCTCTTGCCATGAGGCACATGTGAACTGGAGGAGTTGATGATGATTCTTTTGGTGAATCAGATTCTTCATTAGTCAAACGTACTTCATATTTCTTGGTTTCCCCTAAATGATTAGTCATAGAGCAACTAGGGAGAAACAAGATATTTTGATCAAGAGGACACGAGGAAGCAGGCATATCACCACAGACATTTGTCGAGGGATCTTTAGGTGAAATGCATGACCTATCAGCACAACAATTTACACTATGTGTGGTGCTAGATATGCTCGTGTCCATAGAGGCTATGACATTTTCATCAACATATATTTCTTCACTCCCCATGTCATTACCTTGTGAGATTGAAGATGCTGAGGTGTGCAAGCAATCGGATATGGAAGTAGTGGTGGACTCTTTAAGATCGAAAAGAGTGAAGAGCTCATGCACCAACTCCTTCATCATAACACCGTCTTCATCAAGATTGGACCCACCATATATATCTTCAAGTTTAGTCCAAACTTCATGAACGGACTTGCAAGTCGAGATAGACTTAAACACTTCAGGACTTATGGTTCGATGAATGGCAAGAAAAGCCTCACAATCAAGATACATTTCATTAGTAGATGAAGATGCATCATCCTTTTTGTCGGCAATCCCTACAAGAACAATTCGTAAAGTATTTGGGCCCATGGCCCGAAAGTGATGAAGCATACGGATTCTCCATAGGGTATAATTTGTGCCATCAAAGTCAAAGGTGCCATTGTGCACTAATCCAATAGTCGACATCGATACTCTCTAGGTTGTGAAACCTAATTAAAGAGAGACCTAGCTCTGATGCCAATTGAAAAGACCTCGATGACGCCTAGAGGGGGGGGTGAATAGGCTATTTAAAAGCTTCTTCGGATTTGGCTTGAAACTAATGCAGAAATAAACTAAGAGGGTACTTGTCAAGCACAAATCCTAAATGCACTAGGCACTGCAGCGTGTATCAACACCACGATCTACCAAGATGGACACAATACAGTTACTAACAAGCACAAGTAAGTTACACAAACTTACTTGAGCAATATCACACGACAAGTAGGTGAACAACACAAGATACTAGATCACACTATATCACACGATATATCAAAAGCTGCAAGTATGAACGTGTGGATATAGAAGGTATGCTTGAATGATTAATCTTGTACAAGAAATAGCCAACACAATATAATGAGCACAAACAGTATGCAATGTATGTATGCTCAAGTAACACAAGTAAACCACAAGTAAGGAGTTAGGGTAAAGGATAACCAAGGTCACTGAGACGAAGATGTATCCCGATGTTCACTTCCTTGGAGGGAAGCTAGTTACTGTTAGAGAGGTGGAAGTTACCACGAAGGCACACCAACGCCACGAAGGCTCACCCTATTCTCCCTTTGAGATAACAGCACGAAGGCGTTTCTCAACCACTAGTGGTAAGCCTTTGAGGTGGCTTCCAAACCCTCACAAACTTTTCCGGGGGAAATCACACGGATTGATTCCTCTCCGAAGAACTCCTACCGCCTAGGAGTCTCCAACCTCCAAGAGTAACAAGATCACGGGGAATGCTCAAAACTTGCTCAAATCTCAAATAGCTTTGGTTGAGAGGAGGAGAGAGAGACGATCTATCTTTTGACTGGAACAACTCTCAAAGGGGCTCACAAATGTTCTTGGGATCTAAGATTTGGTGTGAGCAAATGTGTGTGAGGTAGAAATGTGTTCTTATGAGGATAAGGCTGTGTTGGACTACCCTCTCACGAAGTGGGAGGGGGGTATTTATAGTGGGGAGAGAAAAACAGCCGTTGGGGACACTTTAAGTCACACAGGGTCCGGACGTCCGACAGTTTCCGGAAGTCCGGGCGTCCGCGAGAGGTCGATCGTCCGAGGCCTGTAGATATCACTGAAAATACTATGAATTGCACAGCGACCGGACGTCCGGAGAGGAGCCGGAAATCCGAGTTATAGAGCTCACGTACTTCTGGTGCAGGGCTCCGGATTTCCGAAGCTGGTCGGTCGTCCGGCCCTCGGATGTCCAGAGTGAGCCGGAAATCCGAGTTATAGAGCTCAATTTCTTCTCGTGCAGAGCTCCGGATTTCCGTAGCATGTCGGTCGTCCGACCCTTGACCGGGCCTCGGACGTCCGGAGGGAGCCGGAAGTCCGAGTTATATGGCTCTGATTTCTCTGGTATAGGATTCCGGATTTCTGAAGCAGTCGGTCGTCCGGCCCTCGGACGTCCGGAGGAAGCCGGATGTTCGAGGCACTGGTTCTGTTTTCAGATAACAGCAAAGCAGTGGAGATGTGGTCTGTGCAAAATAGTGGGGATGTAGTTTGAGCAAGTTCATCGCAAAACCTGTGATCCCCTCTTAATAGTGCGGGATTCCTAAAGACTCGAGAATCATAAAAGGGGTACTGATGATCCATACTTGAGTGTATACTTTTATTCGCTGATCATCACTCTGCACCACTAACGTCAAAGGAACTGATACCTTTGAGTTAGCCCTTTCACTTGAGCTTGATGTTGTTGTTCCTTCTTGGCTCAAGTTGAAAACAAGACATGATGAAGTCTTCAAGCAGCTCTCGCATACACAATGTGGAAAGCCTAGCTTATGTATTCATCTTCATTTGTCCACCATGTGAACATCCACAAGAATCAAGCACTTGCTCAGGAATGCTTATCTTGATCTTGTCCTTGTTAGCACATGAGCTTGTCCTTATCAACACATGATCATTAACGATAGTTTCAGTGATATATTCGTGTTGATCCACTTGAACTTGCACACCACAATGTTGATGACGATCACCACTTGACGTCTTCCTTCATGGGTTGTATGAGATCTTCCTTTTGACGCAAGCCCATGGAAGCACACCTAACCCCCACATAGGACTCTCACAAAGACCATGGGTTAGTACACAAACACGTAATGGACAATGCTTACCATACCATGGGATCACTTGATCCCTCTCGGTACATCTTATACGCTTTGTGTGTTGATCATCTTGATCTACTCTTTGTCTGAGATCTTGATCAACCTAGTGTCTTTATGACCATTCTTTGGATAATGCCTTGAATACCATCTTGGTCATCATATAAACTCCTTGAACCCAACAGATGGACTTCAAGAAGTGCCTATGGACAAATCCTATAACTATAACTTAAGGCAACCATTAGCCCATAGGAATTGTCATCAATTACCAAAACCACATATGGACATATATGCTCTAACAATCTCCCCCATTTTGGTAATTGAAGACAACCACTTCAAGAGAGTTTATATAAGGAAATAAGCATAACCAAGCGCACACATACAAGGTAATAATGCATGCGTGCAAGATGTAAATGCTTACGCAATAATAGCAAAACCCTCTAAACATATCCAAAGTAAACTCTCTAAACTTCTCCCCCATTGGCATCGATTGCCAAAATGGACGAAAAGTTTAGAAAGCCAATATAGTAGGTGGTCCTCCAAAAAGTGTGTACTTCTCAGCAAATGAGTGCAGAGAAATACACAAATACAATGATAAGTAGTTGGAGGGAAACAAACTATATTTAGGACCCAAAGATTGCAAATAAAAGGATCATATGCCACAAAGACATACAAAAATAGAGGCAAACAATCAGAAGATTCCAGATGGAACAAACAATCATATGGTCCTTCGAACCACATGAATAGAAGATATTATGATAAAGACAAGAGAGTGTTTTATCAAAAACTAGAGAAGCTCCCCATGATTTGTGCACTAATACGAGATTTGTGTTTTTGATACAGGTGCACAAAATAGGATCGTTGCTCCCCCAAAATGAATAAAAACACACAACGAGTGCAAGAAGATAGATGAGACAATAAGCATATCAATTGCACAAAACAAATGGTTGAGCAACATGTAAAAGAAGCAACTTAAGAATAGGCTCAACCAAAGTAATGTGTGTGAGTCATGGCAAAGCACTTGAGAAGACTAAGATAAGGATGAGCATTACTCATCAACATAGTCTTGATGAAATGAGATACAAAGTGCAAGACATATCATTCCCACACACACATACTAGAAAATGGGTTCACAAGCTTACTAATAAACAAAATAAGAACCAACGCCTGTGACAACCCATTGTATAGCTTGGAAGTAAGAACCTTGTCAAGAGGAGGGACACTAATTGAAATGGCAAAACCCTCATCAAGACAAGCATGAGGAAAAATAATCTTCACGACCAAAGAGTGCATCAAAATGTAGGAAAATAAGATACGCACTCAAAATAAAACCTTTCACGAAGCCACCAAAAGCTGAAAAAGGAAATGCAATGATGATCGTGAAAGAAAAGAGGATATTAATTAGAGATGTAACTTCTCTCATGTGTACAAGATTCTAAGTAGAAGACAATCATGATGATATATATCCACAAAGAAGGATGTACACACGAAATGGTTACAAGAAGGAACAAACTAGATATCCAAAAGGAAGTCATAAATATATCAATGAGATATTTTGCTTGGAAGCATAGCACATGGCCTAATATTTTCTTATTGTACAATATGAACTTCCAACATACGAACATCAAAGACATCCCAACTAGTAGTAAGACATCATCGTTCGAATGCTTTGAGAAAGCAAACAAGTACTACGAGAACAAATCAAGAGATTCATGCCATGATGCAACCTGGAAAAGAAAAGACAGGTTGGGTCCTTTGCAAGAAAAGAATGCATGAAGTGGATACTTGTTACCGAGACAACATTGGATTGATGTAGTAGATAGTTGTTCTTTGATCATCCTAACTTGGCTCCAATAATCACATGGTCTCAACATCTTACTTATAGGTGAGCCGAGCATCCAATGCATCTCCAGTTGTTCCTGGAACAACAAAACAAACAAAATGGTCCCCAAACTCATTGGGACCAAAGAGTTAGAAAACCAGCAATACATAGGACAAACTCCACATACATATGTGCATATAGATATGAATTTGAATTTCATGCACGCTTTAGCCAATTTATGACAAGGTGGAGTTTCCCCTATATATTGGGTCAAAGAAGGAAAGCAAGCAAAAGAAGTTGTATATAGTAGCTAGATACGCATGCTCAAGACTCTCAAGAATCAACTCAACACAAAGTTGATAAGTCACCAAAAGACAAGGTATCAAGTGATAATAAGATCCTAAAACAAAAAGAACTATCACTTGAAGGATATAAATTAAAAAATACCTCAAGGAATGAGATATCCATTGACATATGCCAAATAGAAGGCAACAAGAAACCAATTGAAGGAAAACAAACACGAGGTATCTAGTTTCCGAAAGAGAGCTAGGTTCCACCAAACCAAGCCCTCGACAAATTTTCATGATGGCACAAAGCATCATAGAGAGCAAGACTTGCCTCCCATCAACACACACTTGATGGGGATCAAAAGATTTTATGATGGGTGAATAAAGAGAGTGTTTTAAAGAAAATAGGATAGCTCCCCCAAGGGACGTGCATTATATAGAATTTGCATTTAAATACAAAATGCACACGATGGGATCATCACTTTCTCTATATCTATAAAAACACTAGACATGTTAAAATAGATTCATAAGAGGCAAGGAAGACAAACGAAACACAAAATCCAATGTAAAGATGATTAGCAATTCCTATCACATGATGGGAATACCAATTGTCAAGGACAAGAAATATTTTCGAAGTGATACTCATTGGTAGATCACAAATATATCCAAGATCATCTTTACCCATAAAACGCAAGCAAATGACACTTGTAGAGTTAACATGCCACCTAGGAACAAGATAATTTACAATATCAACACTAAGTGGCAACACGTCAAATGTACACATTTTCTAGGTTTGTAATATGCACATAGCATATTACTCCCCCATAATGTGATAAACCAACAACATTAACAAGTGGCAAATTAAAACCAACAAGAGATACTTAATGGACCATATAGAATTTGAATTTCTCATGAGTAAGACATACCACATAGAAACTAGATAATCTTGAAGTATCAAAACTAAGTGGTATTCCCCATGTATACACATTTATAGGATTGTGAGGTGTGCAAAGCACATCACTCCCCCACAATGGGATAATACCTTGAATACCATCTTTGGATAATACCTTGAATACCATTCTTTGGATAATACCTTGAATACCATCTTGGTCATCATATAAACTCCTTGAACCCAACAGATGGACTTCAAGAAGTGCCTATGGACAAATCCTATAACTATAACTTAAGGCAACCATTAGCCCATAGGAATTGTCATCAATTACCAAAACCACATATGGAGATATATGCTCTAACACTAGCGCTAGGAGCCACCGGCGCCACTGATGGCCGCGACCGGCCATGACCTCCCTGCCACGTGGGCGAGCTCCTCTTCCGCCTCGGGCGTACCCGGGACGCGGTGCTCGTTGGGGGGGGGGGACTCCCGACCGCTCGTCGGCTGGAGTAGCTCACCGGAGCAGCGCCCCCCACTCGTCAGCCGAGCCCTGCCCGACCTCCTTTGTTTCCCCTGTCGGGAGGAGGAAGAAGGCAAGGAGGGAGGAGTGAGACAGTGGGGAGAAGGTCAACGCGGACCCACGCGTCACTGGCCCTGAGGCCGGACCCGCCTTGCCACGTCGGTTTAAGTGGAAACGCCTCGGGAGCGTTTACGCTTTCCTCAAGGGAAAGCGTATTCTCCCCGGGTACGCGACCAAATCAGCTACCAGGGACCTGAATGTAAATAATTTTATTGCAGAATAGCCCCTAGCACCAAAACCTTCATATCTTTTTACCCGTAGCTCCGATTCCAGTAATTCTAAAGCCCACGTCTTCGTCTCATCGAGCCCGTCATGATGGTATCATTTTCACTATGTGTCCACTCAGTGCAAATGACCATGTTGCCCTTGCCGTATACTGTTGGGTAACGTAGCATAAATTCAAAATTTTCCTAAGCATATTCAGATCTTCCTATGGAGAGATCAGCAACGAGAGAGGGGTAAGAGCATCTTCATACCTTTGAAGATCGCTAAGCGGAAGCGTTGCTAGAACGCGGTTGATGGAGTCGTACTCGCAGCGATTCCGATCTAGTGCCGAACTACGGCACCTCCGCGTTCAACAGACGTGCAGCCCGGTGACGTTTCCCGCACCTTGATCCAGCAAGGAGGAGGGAGAGGTTGGGGAAGAACTCCAGCAGCACGACGGCGTGGTGTCGATGGAGAGATGAGGTCTCCCGGCAGGGTTTCGCCAAGCACCGGCAGAGAGGAGGAGGAAGAAGGGCAGGGCTGCGTCGAGAGAGAGAGGAAATCATGTGCAAAACAGCCCCAAAACCTCAACTATATATAGGGGGAGGGGAAGGGGGCGCAGCCCTTAGGGTTCCCACCCCCAAGGGGTGCGGCAGCCTAGATGGGAGAGGGGGCGGCGGCCAGGGCAGGGAGGAGGGGTGGTGCGCACCCCTGGTGGGCCTTAGGCCCACCTAGCTTAGGGTTTGCCCCCCTTTCCCTCTCCCCTGCGCATTGGGCTGAGTGGGGAGGTGCACCAGCCCACCTAGGGGCTGGTTCCCTCCCCCACTTGGCCCATATTACCTCCCGGGGTCGTTGCCCCCTTCGGTGGACCCTCGAGGCCACCTCCGGTGGTCCCGGTGGTCACGATACGTTACAAGTGATGCCCAAAACACTTCCGGTGTCCAAAACAATCCATCCTATATATCAATCTTTACCTCCGGACTATTTCGAAGCTCCTCGTGACGTCCGGGATCTCATCCGGGACTCCGAACAACTTTCGGTAACCTCGTATAACAATTCCCTATAACCCTAGCGTCATCGAACCTTAAGTGTGTAGACCCTACGGGTTCGGGAGACAGGCAGACATGACCGAGACGCCTCTCCGGCCAATAACCATCAGCGGGGTATGGATACCCATGGTGGCTCCCACTTGCTCCACGATGATCACATCGGATGAACCATGATGTCAAGGATTCAATCAATCCCGTATACGATTCCCTTTGTCTGTCGGTATAGAACTTGCCCGAGATTCGATCGTCGGTATACCCATACCTTGTTCAATCTCGTTACCGGTAAGTCTCTTTACTCGTTCCGTAGCACGTCATCGTGTGACTAACTCCTTAGTCACATTGAGCTCATGATGATGTTCTACCGAGTGGGCCCAGATATACCTCTCCGTCACACGGAGTGACAAATCCCGATCTCGATTCGTACCAACCCAACAGACACTTCCAGAGATACCCGTAGTGCACCTTTATAGTAACCCAGTTACGTTGTGACGTTTGATACACCCAAAGCACTCCTACGGTATCCGGGAGTTGCACAATCTCATGGTCGAAGGAAAAGACACTTGACATTAGAAAAGCTTTAGCATGCGAACAATACGATCTAGTGCTATGCTTAGGATTGTGTCTTGTCCATCACATCATTCTCCCAATGATGTGATCCCGTTATCAATGACATCTAATGCCCATGATCAGGAAACCATGATCATCTATTGACTAACGAGCTAGCCAACTAGAGGCTTGCTAGGGACTCATTGTGATCTATTTATTCACACATGTATTCCTGTTTCCTGTTAATACAATTATAGCATGAACAATAGACTATTATCATGAACAAGGAGATATGATAATAACCATTTTATTATTGCCTCTAGGGCATATTTCCAACAGTCTCCCACTTGCACTGGAGTCAATAATCTAGTTATATTGTGATGTATCGAACACCCATAGCATTATGGTGCTGATCATGTTTTGCTCGTGGAAGAGGTTTAGTCAATGGTTCTGCAATATTCAGATCCGTGTGTACTTTACAAATATCTATTACTCCACTCTGGACATGGTCCTGGATGGAGTTGTAGCGGCGTTTGATGTGCTTCGTCTTCCAGTGAAACTTGGGCTCCTTGGCTATGGCAATGGCCCCAGTGTTATCACAGAAGAGTGTCATTGGACCCGACGCGCTTGGAACCACTCCAAGGTCGGTGATGAGCTCCTTCATCCAAATTCCTTCATGAGCCGCTTCTGAAGCAGCTATGTACTCCGCTTCACATGTAGATGCTGCCACGACTTCTTGCTTGCTGCTGCACCAGCTCACTGCCCCACCATTCAAAACATATACATATCCGGTCTGTGACTTAGAGTCATCTGGATCTGTGTCGAAGCTAGCGTCGGCGTAACCCTTTACGACGAGCTCTTCGTCACCTCCATAAACGAGAAACATTTCCTTAGTCCTTTTCAGGTACTTAAGGATATTCTTGACCGCTGTCCAGTGTTCCATACCGGGATCACTTTGGTACCTCCCTACCAAACTTATGGCAAGGTTTATATCAGGTCTGGTACACAGCGTGGCATACATAAGAGAGCGTACGGCTGAAGCGTAGGGGACAGAACTCATCTTCTCTCTATCTGCTCCCGTGGTCGGCGACTGAGTCTTACTCAATCTCATACCTTGCAAAACTGGCAAGAACCCTTTCTTTGAGTTTTCCATATTGAACTTCTTCAATATCTTATCAAGGTATGTGCTTTGCGAAATCACCTCATTAAAGCGAATGTTCCAACTCCGAGATGCTTGCACCACCCCATAGATGGAGCGCTGGAGTTTGCACACTTTGTTAGCACCCTTAGGGTCGACAAAACCTTCTGGTTGCATCATATACAACTCTTCCTTAAGGTTCCCGTTAAGGAACGCTGTTTTGACGTCCATTTGCCAAATTTCATAATCATAAAAGGCGGCAATTGCTAACATGATTCGGACTGATTTCAGCTTTGCTGCGGGAGAGAAAGTCTCTTCGTAGTCAACTCCTTGAATTTGTCGAAAACCCTTTGCGACAAGTCGAGCTTTATAAACGGTTACATTACCGTTTGCATCAGTCTTCTTCTTGAAGATCCATTTATTTTCTATGGCTTCCTAGTCATCGGGCAAGTCCACCAAAGTCCATACTTTGTTCTCATACATGGATTCTATCTCGGATTTCATAGCTTCAAGCCATTTGTTGGAATCCGGGCCCGCCATCGCTTCTTCATAGTTCGAAGGTTCACCATTGTCTAACAACATCATTTCCATCATAGGGTTGCCGTACCACTCTGGTGCGGAGCGTGCCCTTGTGGACCTTCACGGTTCAGTAGTAACTTGACCCGAAGCTTCATGATCATCATCATTAACTTCCTCTTCAGTTGGTGTAGGCGCCACAGGAACAACTTCCCGCGCTGTGCTACTATCCTGTTCGAGAGGGGGTGTAATTACCTCATCAAGTTCTACCTTCCTCCCACTTACTTATTTTGAGAGAAACTCTTTCTCTAGAAAGGATCCGTTCTTGGCAACAAAGATTTTACCTTCGATCTAAGATAGAAGGTATACCCAATAGTTTCCTTATGGTATCCTATGAATACACATTTCTCCGCTTTGGGTTCGAGCTTTTCTGGTTGAAGTTTATTCACGTAAGCATCGCAGCCCCAAACTTTAAGAAACGACAACTTAGGTTTCTTGCCAAACCATAGTTCATACGACGTCGTCTCAACGGATTTAGACGGTGCCCTATTTAAAGTGAATGCTGCAGTTTCTAATGCGTATACCCAAAATGATAGCGGTAAGTCGGTAAGAGACATCATAGATCGTACCATATCTAATAAAGTGCGATTATGACGTTCAGACACTCCGTTGCGTTGCGGTGTGCCAGGCGGCGTCAGTTGTGAAACGATTCCACACTTCCTTAGGTGTGTGCCAAACTCGTGACTCAAATATTCTCCTCCACGATCAGATCGTAGACACTTAATTTTTCTGTCACGTTGATTCTCGACCTCACTCTGAAATTCCTTGAACTTTTCAAATGTCTCAGATTTGTGCTTCATCAAGTAGATATACCCATACCTACTCAAATCATCGGTGAGAGTGAGAACATAACGATAGCCACCGCGAGCTTCAACGTTCATTGGACCACACACATCGGTATGTATTATTTCCAATAAGTCGGTTGCTCTCTCCATTATTCCTGAGAATGGAGTCTTAGTCATCTTGCCCATGAGGCACGGTTCGCATGTGTCAAATGATTCAAAGTCAAGAGACTCTAATAGTCCATCAGTATGGAGCTTCTACATGCGCTTAACGCCGATATGACCAAGGCGGCAGTGCCGAAAGTATGTGGGACTATCATTATCAACTTTACATCTTTTGGTACTCACACTATGAAATATGTGTAACATCATGATCGAGATTCATCAAGAATAAACCATTCACCGGCGGAGCATGACCATAAAACATATCACTCATATAAATAGAACAACCATTATTCTCTGACTTAAATGAGTAGCCGTCTCGCATTAAGCAAGACCATGATACAATGTTCATGCTTACAGCTGGTACTAAATAACAATTATTAAGGTTTAACACTAATCCCGATGGTAGATGTAGAGGTAGCGTGCCGACGGCGATCACATCGACCTTTGAACCATTCCCGACGCGCATCGTCACCTCGTCCTTGGCCAGTCTCCGCTTATTCCGCAGTTCCTGCTTTGAGTTGAAAATGTGAGCAACAACACCTGTATCAAATACCCAGGAGCTACTACGAGCGCTGGTAAGGTACACATCAATAACATGTATATCACATATACCTTTAACATTGCCGGCCTTCTTGTCCGCTAAGTATTTGGGGCAGTTCCGCTTCCAGTGACCCTTTCCCTTGCAATAGAAGCACCCAGTCTCAGGCTTGGGTCCATTATTTTTCTTCTTCCCGGCATCTGGCTTACCGGGCGCGGCAACAACTTTGCCGTCTTTCTTGAAGTTCTTCTTACCCTTGCCCTTCTTGAAACTAGTGGTCTTGTTGACCATCAACACTTGATGCTCTTTCTTGATTTCTACTTCTGCAGACTTGAGCATCGAGTACAACTCGGGAATGGTCTTCTCCATCCCTTGCATGTTGTAGTTAAGCACAAAGCCTTTGTAGCTTGGTGGGAGAGACTGGAGGATTCTGTCAATTATAGCATCATCCAGAAGTTCGACTCCAAGTGAAGTCAGACGACCGTGTAACCCTGACATTTTGAGTATGTGCTCACTGACAGAACTGTTCTCCTCCATCTTACAGCTAAAGAACTTGTCGAAGACTTCATATCTCTTGACACGGGCATGAGCTTGAAAAACTAGCTTCAGCTCTTAGAACATCTCATATGCTCCGTGTTGCTCAAAACGCCTTTGGAGCCCCGTTTCTAAACTGTATAACATGCCACACCTAACCAGAGAGTAGTCATCACTCCGCGTTTGCCAGACGTTCAGAATGTCCTGGGCTACTGCGGGAGCGGGAGGGTCACCTAGCGGCGCATCAAGGACATAAGCCTTTTTAGCTGCTTCAAGGATGAGCTTCAAGTTGCGAACCGAGTCCGCATAGTTGCTACCATCATCTTTCAGCTTGTTTTTCTCTAGGAATGCGTTGAAATTGAGGTTGACGTTGGCCATCTACAATATTTATAAAGACAAACCTTTTAGACTAATTTCATGACAATTAAGTTCATTTAATCATATTAAGTATGAACTCCCACTTAAATTGACATCCCTCTAGTCATCTAAGTGATACATGATCCATGTTGACTAACCTGTGTCCGATCATCACGTGAGACGGACTAGTCACCATGGTGAGCAACTTCATGTTGATCGTATTCAACCATACGACTCATGTTCGACCTTTCGGTCTCTTGTATTGGAGGTCATGTCTGTACATGCTAAGCTCGTCGAGTCAACCTAGGTGTTTCGCGTGTGTAAATCTGGCTTACACCCGTTGTATGCGAATGTTAGAATCTATCACACCCGATCATCACGTGGTGCTTCGAGACAACGAAACTTTGCAACGGTGCACACTTAGCGGAATACATTCTCGAAATTTTAAGAGGGATCATCTTATTATGCTACCGTCGTTCTAAGCAATAAGATGAAAAACATGATAAACATCACAATGCAATCATATAGTGACATGATATGGCCATTATCATCTTTGCCCTTTCGATCTCCATCTTCAGGCATCGCATGATCATCATCGTCACCAGCGTGACACCATGATATCCATCATCATGATCTCCATCATCGTGTCTCCGTGAAGTCATCACGCCAACTACTACTATCACTACTACTATAGCTAACCGTTAGCAATGAAGTAAAAGTAGTAAGCACATGGCGTTGCATCTCATACAATAAATTAAGACAACTCCTATGGCTCCTGCCGGTTGTCATACTCATCGACATGCAAGTCGTGAAACCTATTATAATAACATGATCATCTCATACATCATACATGCAACATCACAACTTTGGCCATATCACATCACATGTCAAACCCTGCAAAAACAAGTTAGACGTCCTCTAATTGTTGTTGCAAGTTTTACGTGGCTGATTTGGGTTTCTAGCAAGAACGCCTTCTTACCTACGTGACAGCCACAACGATGATATGCCAAAGCTATTTACCCTTCATAAGGACCCTTTTCATCAAATCCAATCCGACTAGAGTAGGAGAGACAGACACCCGCCAACCACCTTTATGCACGATGTGCATGTCTGTCGGTGGAACCAGTCTCACGTAAGCGTACGTGTAAAGTAGGTCCGGGCCGCTTCATCCCACAATACCGCCGGAAAAGAATAAGACTAGTAGCGGCAAGCAAATTGACAAATCATCGCCCACAACTTTTGTGTTCTACTCGTGCATAGAATCTACGCATAGAAAACCTAGCTCGGATGCCACTGTTGGGTAACGTAGCATAAATTCAAAATTTTCCTATGCATATTCAGATCTTCCTATGGAGAGACCAGAAACGAGAGAGGGGTAAGAGCATCTTCATACCTTTGAAGATTGCTAAGCGGAAGCGTTGCTAGAACGCGGTTGATGGAGTCGTACTCACAGCGATTCCGATCTAGTGCCGAACTACGGCACCTCCGCGTTCAACACACGTGCAGCCCGGTGACGTCTCCCGCACCTTGATCCAGCAAGGAGGAGGGAGAGGTTGGGGAAGAACTCCAGCAGCGCGACGGCATGGTGTCGATGGAGAGACTAGGTCTCCCGGCAGGGCTTCGCCAAGCACCGGCAGAGAGGAGGAGGAAGAAGGGCAGGGCTGCGCCGAGAGAGAGAGGAAACCGTGTGCAAAACAGCCCCGAAACCTCAACTATATACAGGGGGAGGGGAAGGGGGCGCAACCCTTAGTGTTCCCACCCCCAAGGGGTGCGGCAGCCCAGATGGGAGAGGGGGCGGCGGCCAGGGCAGGGAGGAGGGGTGGTGCGCACCCCTGGTGGGTTTTAGGCCCACCTGGCTTAGGGTTTGCCCCCCTTTCCCTCTCCCCTGCGCATTGGGCTGAGTGAGGAGGCGCACCAGCCCACCTAGGAGCTGGTTCTCTCCCCCACTTGGCCCATCTTACCTCCCAGGGTCGTTGCCCCCCTTCGGTGAAACCCCGGGGTCACCTCCGGTGGTCCCGGTGGTTACGACACGTTACCGGTAATGCCCGAAACACTTCCGGTGTCCAAAACCATCCATCCTATATATCAATCTTTACCTCCAGGCCATTCCGGAGCTCCTCGTGACGTCCGGGATCTCATCCGGGACTCCGAACAACTTTCGGTAACCTCGTATAACAATTCCCTATAACCCTAGCGTCATCGAACCTTAAGTGTGTAGACCCTACGGGTTCGGGAGACAGGCAGACATGACCGAGACGCCTCTCCGACCAATAACCATCAGCGGGTCTGGATACCCATGGTGGCTCCCACTTGCTCCACGATGATCTCATCGGATGAACCACGATGTCAAGGATTCAATCAATCCCGTATACGATTCCCTTTGTCTGTCGGTATAGAACTTGCCCGAGATTCGATCGTCGGTATACCCATACCTTGTTCAATCTCGTTACCGGTAAGTCTCTTTACTCGTTCCGTAGCACGTCATCGTGTGACTAACTCCTTAGTCACATTGAGCTCATGATGATGTTCTACAGAGTGGGCCCAGAGATACCTCTCCGTCACACGGAGTGACAAATCCCGATCTCGATTCGTACCAACCCAACAGACACTTTCAGAGATACCCGTAGTGCAAATTTATAGTCACCCAGTTACGTTGTGACGTTTGATACACCCAAAGCACTCCTACGGTATCCGGGAGTTGCACAATCTCACGGTCAAAGGAAAAGACACTTGACATTGGAAAAGCTTTAGCATACGAACAATACGATCTAGTGCTACGCTTAGGATTGGGTCTTGTCCATCACATCATTCTCCCAGTGATGTGATCCCGTTATCAATGACATCTAATGCCCATGATCAGAAAACCATGATCATCTATTGACTAACGAGCTAGCCAACTAGAGGCTTGCTAGGGACACATTGTGATCTATTTATTCAGACATGTATTACTGTTTCCTGTTAATAACCATTTTATTATTGCCTCTAGGGCATATTTCCAACATATACAACCCTCGTCCGAGAGAGAACTGTTTCCGGCAATCCCTTCCGCGAGCTTCTCGCCCTTCTTCCCGACGGTTTCATCATCCGAGGCAAGCCACAACCTTCATTTTCTTCATTCCATTGCAATATCATAGTCTTATTAACTACTTTAATAATGAATATATCTGCTGATAGTCTGGAATGTGAGCATGCACTGTCTGAATAGATGACTGTCGTGTTGAGCACAAGATCGTTAGTAACTAATACTTTCACCCACTAATTTACACTATACTGTTGACATTACTGTCTATGATTACTTTGTGAACATGGATCAACAGTAGTGGCTTGAGCTTATTAATTATCGGATTGCTATGACATCGGAGTGTCAGCTATGACACACATATTATTCAGAGATAAGATAATCTAGTTGGTTGGTCGGAGTCACATGTCTGGGCTCATCAGTGCAACCACATTTGCCTATATGGGACGGCCTTGACTTGAGTTGATCGCGTGCTCTTTTACCGGTACTTCCAAAGAGGGAGGGTTATGCACGCGTGCTACCTTGGCCCGGTGGGCGGTGATAACCCTGTGATCCAGTTGAGTTGTTTGTGCCGGCGTCCCTGGATGGGACAGTTTAGTTTGGCCACGACGGTGGCAGGTGTCATGAGGATACAGGGCCACCCAGGGTAGGACTCCGAGGGAGGACGAATGTCGGTGGTACTATGAAAGAGTCACGGGCAGGCAAGTTTCGTTGGAGAAACACTCGTCCACCCGAATTGGATCACGAGGTCAGTGTTCCATAGTGTGGGTAAATTGTGCAACCTCTTCAGAGTGTCAAACCTATTCGAATAGCCGAGTTCACGATATTGGACAGCCCGACTAGACCTCAGTAGATGGTCAACCATGTTGATGTTAGTAATGATGGAAGAACATCGTTTTAGTATGTTACAGTTGGGCATCGTGCCAGTGATAAGTCTTGGTATCCATCTTGAGGATACTCACTAAAGGTTCTTGGTAAGAACACAAGAGTTGGTATTCTCCGAGTAAGGTGAGAGTAGCCTCGTATACCTAGTTTGCTACCACTCCTTTAGTAATAACAACCCTTTACTTAATCTTGATTGCTATGATGTTGTCTTGCCTTAATGCTGATGTTTGTTGTGAGCTTGCGAGTACATTCAAAGTACTCACCTGGCTTGTCATGCTAGTTTGCAGGTCATGTCTTGATTGTTTGTTTGCTGAGGATTCCGAGTTGCGAGCTAGGATGCGCGTTCCAGCCAGATTCTGTGCGGAGTGGAGTTCATCACATCGGTAGCTGTTCTGCTGCTAGCGTAGGATTTACCATAGGCAGGCGTAGTATCGCCAAGGCGATGAAATTCATGTATCCTTGTAATATTTTCCATAGTAATAAAGAGCTGATTTGTTCTGTGCCAACAGTTCCGTATTCCAGAAGACTGGTCCTTGGGCTGGAATACGGGGCGTTCTGGTTTCCTCTGAGCCGGGGTGCCAGACAACCTTTATTTAATTATTATTTACTTTGCAATAATCAAGTTTCATCTATACACTTTACCTGCTTGCAAATAATGAGTCCAAGAGCATTGAGAGCTCTCTTACCCGCGTTGGATGCAAGTGTTTGCTTCTTTGTGTGCAGTCGTTGAAGATGGGGGCTGGTTGTTACTCCTATTGGTTCGACAAACCTTGGTTATCTACTTAGGGAAATACTATAAATATTGTGTTGATCACCCGTTCCTCCTTATGGAAAACCCAACGCAGATCACAAGTATCACCCATCAATAGATATCAATGCGACGAGTAGGGATTGCCATGCAACGGATGCACTAGAACTATATGTGTATAAAAGCTCAACTGAGGATAGGTGTATGTGCATCCAACTTGCTTGGTCATGAAGGCCTCGAGCATTTAAGGAAGCCCGTCATCGAAATATACAAGTCAAGTTCTATAATAAAAAATTCTGACTAGCATATGAAAGTGATAAAATATGAGACTCTCAATATTAAGAACATGGTGCCACTTTGAGGCATAAGTGTGGAAAAAAAATCGTAGCACTATCCCTTCTCTCTTTTCTCTCATTTTTTCTTTTCTTTTTTCTTTTTCCATTTTTCTTCTATTGTTTTCTTCCTTTTTCTTTCTTTCTCTTTTTTTCTTTTCTTTTTTGTCGGGAGTCTCATCCCGGCTTGTGGGGTAATCATTATCTCCATAATCCTTTCCTTAGTGAGACAGTGCCCTAATAATGATGATCATCATAGTTTTATTTACTTACAACTCAATATGAAGAACTATAGTATGACTCTATATGAATGCCTCTTGCACTGTACCAGGATGTGCAATGATCAAGCGTAACATGTAACAAAAATGGTGAATGGTGGCTTTGTCACAAATACTATGTCGCTTATATGATGATGTAAAGCAATATGACAATAAATGTACTAGTCATAGGATGTGACGGTGGAAGTTGCATGGCAATATATCTCGGAATGGCTATGGAAATGCCATGATAGGTAGGTGTGGTGGCTGTTTTGAGGAAGATAAAATGAAGCTTATGTGCAACAGAGTGTATCATGTCACGGGGTTTGGATGCATCAGCAAATGTTGCACCGATCCTCGAGGTGAGAGTGGGCAATGCATGGTACCAAAGAGGCTAGCAAATATGTGGGGGTGAGAGTGCGTATATCCATTGATTCACATTAGTCATAAAGAACTCACATACTAATTGCAAGATTTTATAAGCTTTCTCGAAGCAAAATACTACTCGCATGCCCTTAGGGACGAGGTTGGTAGGATTTAAGCATCGCGCGCCCCCAACCTAAATAGCACTAAGATTTCAACGAATAATAAGAATGTCCACACATCATCACCATGCCATGGGAAAACTTTGGATGTACAACAAGTTAAAACCCTCTAATTCACGATATTTTATTAACCAATGATCATGCACTCATACCCTTTCACATTACCACATTAATATCATTAACTCAAAGTTTCTCTTTTATGTGCTACATGTGGTTTTGGTTATGCACTCACTGAATACCTATTGTTTTTGGACTAGTCTTATAACCCATGAAAATTACCGTCACTTTATTAAATCTCAAACAAATACAAGTGAAGAGAGAGAATGCAATTGTTTCTTTAAAATCTATACGCCACCGTGCTCTAAAAGATATAAGTGAAGTACTAGGGCAATTGCTAAGCTCAAAACATATAAGTGAAGCACAAAGAGTATTCTAATAAATCATGGTGATATTGTGTCTCTCTCAAGTGAGTGTATCCAGTGAACAATGATTGTGGAAAACTAAAACAAAAAAGCAAACTAACACAAACGACGCTCCAAGCAAAACTCATATCATGCGATGAACAAAAATATAGCTCCAAGCGACATACCGATGAATTGAGACAAAAGAGGAGATGCCTTCCCGGCTATCCCCAAGCTTAGACGCTTGATTATTTCTAGAATATTACCTTGGGGTGCCTTGTTCATCCCAATAATAGGCTCTTTTCGATCCTTATTACTTCGTCCATCGTGATAGCACACAAAACTTCAAAACTTCAGCACACAAAATAGAAACTTCGTGAGATCCGTTAGTATAATAAACATATCAAATACTTTAGGAACCATTATAAATTGGTTTATATTTTATTATTGCATAAGGTATTGTATTCTAACTTTTCTATTACTTATACACCCCCTGCTGCTGGCTACGCCTATAGGGATTTCCTTGGCAAATATGCAAAGGATTCCCCCGCGGCCTTGGAGCCTTGTGTTGGTGTTCCCTTGAAGAGGAAAGGGTGATGTAGCACAGCGGCGGTAAGTATTTCCCTCAGTTTGAGAACCAAGGTATCAATCCAGTAGGAGGATCGCGTCAAGTCACAAGTACCTACACAAACACAAAGATCTTGCACCAAACGCTATGAAGGGGTTGTCAATCCCTTATAGATTGTTTGCAAAGTGAGAACTGTAAGCAAAAAGTAAACAAAGCAAAGTAAAAGTAAAAGCTGAGATGATAATTGTGAATAGACCCGGGGACCGTAGTGTTCACTAGTGGCTTCTCTCATGAAAGCAAGTAGACGGTGGGTGAACGAATTACTGTCGAGCAATTGATAGAACCGCGCAAAGTCATGACGTTATCTATGGCAATGATCATACATATAGGCATCACGTCCAAAACAACTAGACCGATACTTTCTGCATCTACTACTATTACTCCACACGTCGACCGCTATCCAGCATGCATCTAGTGTATTGATTTCATAAGAACAAAGTAACGCCTTAAGACAGATGACATGATGTAGATGGACAATCTCAAATCTATGATGAAAGCCCATCTTGTTACCCTTGATGGCAACAACATGATGTGTGCCTTGTTGCCCCTTCTGTCACTCGGAAAGCTCACCGCACAGTATGAACCCAAAACCAAGCACTTTTCCCATTGCAAGAATCATAGATCTAGTTGGCCAAACAAAACCCAAGACTCGGAGAGACTTACAAGGATATCAAATCATGCATATAAGAAATAAGCAACGACTCAAATATAATTCATAGATAATTTGATCACAAATCCACAATTCATCGGATCTCGACAAATACACCGCCAAAGAGGATTACATCGGATAGATCTCCATGAAGATCATGGAGAACTTTGTATTGAAGATCCAAGAGAGAGAAGAAGTCATGTAGCTACTAACTACGGACCCGTAGGTCTGAAGTAGACTACTCACGAGTCATTGGAGAGGCAATGATGTTGGTGTAGAAGCCCTCCAGCTCCAAAGTCCCCTCCGACAGGGCACCGGGAAGGGTCTCCAGATGAGATCACGCGGAAACGGAAGCTTGCGGTGGCGGAAAATTGGTTTCGTGGACGCCCTGATTTTTCTGGGATTTTAGGGAATATATGGGCCAAAGAGCTAGGTGTGACAGCCCGAGACCGACGTTCCAGAAGATTCCCCTCTCTTTCCGTTTTCGTCGTGTGTCTATTTTTATCTGTCGCAACATCATCGCATCATCTGCATTGCATCGACATCTCCGTTGCTGCCAGTTTTCAAAAGTTGCATCCGTCAGAAGTTGTCGGTTCTCTCGTTGTCCGTTCTGAGTCCGACCGCACTCGCACGCGCCCGCGGCATCGTCAAGTCTTGTTTTCAAAGGTGTGCGTGAAACTTCCTCTGATCGGGTTGATATTTGACGCGCGGTCTTTATTAGTTGTAGTTAGGCCGCCTGTCAAGTTTCGTCGCGATCGGAATTCGTCTAGTACCCGAACGGTCGACCGTAGCGGCACCGTAATCGGTCTACCGTCGGACGTCAGTCGGTGTTTTAAAATTTGTTGCCGTGCTGCCCGTTCTCCCTCTTGTCTCCGGATAACCACTCTACACGGCCTCGTAACCGTTCCCGCGTGCGGAATCATCCGATTCCGACCGCACGGTTGGATCCGGAACGAAATTTCGGCTAACCTAGCCTCCCCATTTGTCTTTAAATACCCCCCCATGCATTTTAGACACCCTCCCTCTAATCCCTCCTTGTTTTCCGCACCCACCTACCCCTAACCCTAATACTCCCACCTCTCTCTCCTACCCCAGCCGCCGGGCCCGCCCGAGCCCATCCGGCCGCCGCCACAACGCTCCAGCGCGCCTGCTCCCGAGAGAGATCCCCGTGCTCCCGGGCTCCCCCGTGCCCGCGCCGCCCGAGGCTTCCCCCGTCGGCCCCGCCTCCGGCCGCCGCTCGACGGCCTCCGACTGCTGCCCACCGGAGCTCCGCAAGGACCTCGCCGTTCGCCGCCTCCCTGCCAGCGCCGCCATTTCAGCCGGCCGCATCTCGGCTCCCCGCCATGGATCCGTGCCGCCGTCGCTCCCCGCTGCCCGGATCCGCAGTGAACCTCGCCGCCGTCTCGATCCTCGGCCTCCCCGCCGGTCCCGCCGTCCCTAGGGCTGCCGGCCGCCCCGTGCTTTCGCCCTGCCGCCGCCTCTAGCAACCTCCTGGTCGGGAGGCTGAGCCGGTCGAGGAGCACGACGCTCCGTCGCCGTCCTGGGCCTCCCCCGCGGAGCGGCCCAGCAGCAGCTTCCCCGAGGCCGAGCGCCAGCTAGGCCAGCTCGGCGTGCCTGCCTCCACTACCTCTGCAGCACCGGGCCAGGCCCAATAGGTGAGCAGCCCCCCCTTCTAATTAGCGCCCGTAGCGCATTATACTATGTTGCGCCTCTGCACTATTCGGCCTGTTAGTAGTTTAGGCCCGTTAGTTTATTTTTTTAAGGAATTCGGTTTAGTTAATTTCAGGATTTAGACGTATATTCAAACGCCTGTAGTTTAATAACCGTCTGTCGGATCGAGTAGTATATGGATTTCATGTAGTTTCTCGCGTAGAATACATTTTCGCAACTTGCATATTTATTTGACGTTGTTTGACGTGTCGAATGCATAGATTAGCGTGCCGTCTAGATAGGATAGACGCCGTATTTATTTTTTCGCGCGTGTCCGGTTTGCCCGAATGCCGTAGTATAAATGCCCATGTTTTAGGAACTAATTTTCCATGTATTTTAGGGCGGTCATTTGTATTTTTGCGCGTAGGGATTAGCCGCTAGTTTATTTTCCCGTGAATAGGTTATTATCTCGCATTTTACGTGTGGCAATAATTTTGTTGCGCAACCCCACATATTTTATATGTTTTCGGGGTAGAAAAATCCATTGGACTTTTTTGTGCAATTAGTTTTAGCTTTTGAGTAAATTAGTCCGCGCGATATATTGCCGTGATGCCCTTTTGTTTATTTCGTAGGATTTATTCCGTGCTTCGTTTGACGGAGTTGTCAACTAGGTAGTTCTTCTTTGATGTTTAGTCTAGCCCCTGGTATTTTTAGTTGCAATAGAAATGCATGTTTAGGTGTGGTTTGCTTGCACTCAAGTTGCTAGAAATAGTGCTGCTTTGGAGGAGCTGAAATATTTCTAAGTCTGGAATCTGTTATATTTTGTTGCTGTCTTCTCTTGCTTCTATCTTTTGTTCTGTAGCTCTTTTGAGGTTGGTGCAATGGAGTTAGTTGTAGCCCTTGTGATTCTCTAGCATGCTGTGAATTTTCATGCCATTTGTAGACCTGTAGCTTATGATTTTGCTGCTGTCAATATGGCTTCAGATCGAAAACTGCACTTTCATGAGGTGTAATTTTCACTAAGTCTGAAATAGTGTGTGAGATGCCATTTTGTGACTTCTTTCCCTAGTGATCCTTGCAGCCATGTTAGTTGTTGTTAGTTGTTTGTAGTAGTGCTTCTTGCCCTCTTTCGTGTCATGCCTTGGTTGATTATATTTGAGTTGTGTAGCTCGTAGTTGTGGGCCGTAGAAAACGCTATGTGGCTGATTTTGGCAGATTGTAGTGATTTCTTGTTTTGCTCGTAGTTGTTGAACCGTAGCTCCGATTTGATCGTGTCCTATATGAAACTTGCTTAGAATCTCGTGTAGTTTCATTTTCTCTTGCTGTTTGTTAGTTTTGAAGTGTTCGTAGCCGTCGTTGCACGCATATTGCATTCATGCCATCATATCTTGCGGTGCTTGTAACTTTTCATCCGTAGCTCCGTTGGAGAAGTTCTCTACGTGTAAATTGCTTGTCTCGACGCGTAGAATCACGTGAACCTATTTGTTTTTCTGTTTAACAACTAATTAAATGTGTCAGTTCAGATCTGGACAGAATTGTAAATTAACATGTGAGGTCGTCTCGGAGGTGCTATATGTCATTTCCGACCTCATTTAAAATGCCTAGATAGGTAGAACTAATATTGCACTTCACTTAATGTGTAGTGTTTGTTTGTGTGATTTTCCATGCCGTGACTTGCATGTTTTCAGCTGCTCATGCATCATATGTGTTGTGCATCGTGTGGTGTATATAGTGTGTTGATTTGTGTTTCCGGTTTGCTTCGTTTCGATAGAGTTCCGCAAGCGTGTCGGATTGTGAGGACCCGTTCGACTACGTCAGTTCGTCTGCTTCACAGAGTCATTCTTCTTCCAAGCGGGATCTCAGGTAAGATGACCATTTCCCCAGATACCATTACTATCATTACCATGCTAGTTTTATCGTTTCTGTCGTTATGTCTCGTTGCCTATCATATGTTAAATATCAGCCTCTCAACAATGCCATGATAACCTTCAACCTGTTCGACCTAGCAAACCACTGATTGGCTTTGTTACCGCTTGCTTAACCCTATGTAGCGTTGCTAGTTGCAGGTGCAGTTGCTTCCATGTGATTACATGGGTTCCTTGTCATATCACCATATTTAAATGTTATTTAATTTAATGCACCTATATACTTGGTAAAAGGTGGAAGGCTCGACCTATCTAGCCTGGTGTTTTGTTCCACCTTTGTCCCCTTAGTTTTCGGCTACCGGTGTTATGTTCCATAATTGAGCACTCCTAACACGATCGGGGTTGTTATGGGGACCCCCTTGATAATTCGTTTTAGATTAAAGCTGGTCTGGCAAGGCCCAACTTTGGTACTACATTTGCCTAATCACCTAATAAAATTGCATAGGGACTTTTCGGACCCCGAGGATAATTTAATCAACCCCCGGGCCAGTGCTCCTCATGAGTGTTGGTCCCACCTGAGCGATGTCCGGCGCCCCTCTGGTCACCCGGAGGTTTAGCGATCCCGATGTCTAGCTCATCCGTCGTGTCCTCAGAACGAGGTACGCGACTCCTATCGGGATCGTCGACATGTTGGGCGGCCTTGCTGGATTAGTTTTACCTTTGACGAAATATCTTGTGCATCGGGATTCCGGTGATGCTTTGGGTAATTTCAGAGTTGAGGTTTTCCACTAGGGAATCCGACAAGATCGCGAGCTTCGTGATTGAGGATTTCTATGCGGCTTGTGTGTTAGAGCATATATCTCCATATGTGGTTTTGGTAATTGATGACAATTCCTATGGACTAATGGTTGCCTTAAGTTATATTTATAGGATTTGTCCATATGCACTTCTTGAAGTCCATTTGTTGGGTTCATGGAGTTTATATGATGACCAAGGTGGTATTCAAGGTATTATCCAAAGAATGGTCATAGAGACACAAGGTTGATCAAGATCTCATACAAAGAGTAAATCAAGATGATCAACACACAAAGCGTACAAGATGTACCGAGAGGGATCAAGTGATCCCATGGTAAGGTAAGCATTGTCCATTACGTGTTTGTGTACTAACCCATGGTCTTCGTGAGAGTTCTATGTGGGGGTTAGGTGTGTTTCCATGGGCTTGCGTCAAAGGGAAGATCTCATACAACCCATGTGTTAGAGCATATATCTCCATATGTGGTTTTGGTACTTGATGACAATTCCTATGGACTAATGGTTGCCTTAAGTTACATTTATAGGATTTGTCCATAGGCACTTATTGAAGTCCATCTGTTGGGTTCAAGGAGTTTATATGATGACCAAGATGGTATTCAAGGTATTATCCAAAGAATGGTCATAGAGACACATGGTTGATCAAGATCTCAGACAAAGAGTAAATCAAGATGATCAACACACAAAGCGTACAAGATGTACCGAGAGGGATCAAGTGATCCCATGGTATGGTAAGCATTGTCCATTACGTGTTTGTGTACTAACCCATGGTCTTCGTGAGAGTTCTATGTGGGGGTTAGGTGTGTTTCCATGGGCTTGCGTCAAAGGGAAGATCTCATACAACCCATGGAGTATGACGTCAAGTTGTGATCATCATCAATGGTTGATCAAGATCTCAGACAAAGAGTAAATCAAGATGATCAACACACAAAGCGTACAAGATGTACCGAGAGGGATCAAGTGATCCCATGGTATGGTAAGCATTGTCCATTACGTGTTTGTGTACTAACCCATGGTCTTCGTGAGAGTTCTATGTGGGGGTTAGGTGTGTTTCCATGGGCTTGCGTCAAAGGGAAGATCTCATACAACCCATGGAGTATGACGTCAAGTTGTGATCGTCATCAAGATTGCGATGTGCAAGTTCAAGTGGATCAACATGAAGATAGCATGCTTGAAGCTTGCCGTCCATTGTGGTGGCAATGGACTTGTGAAGATATGCTGAAGAGTGGCTCACCCATAGTGAGTATGGGGGAGCAATCAACTAGTCTTCATCAAGACAACGCAATCAAGAAAGGTGGTCCATCTTGAGGAAGCCAAGATCATCATCATCTAGCTCAAGAGGACGAGGTGCAAGGTATAAGTTTGCCCTTGATAGGTTTTCTGGTTAGGATAGATTGCTGTACTATCAAGGGGGGCTCTCAAGTGAGTAGCTTGATCGTATCGTTCGTTGAGAGCTCAAACCATTTGCATCCTTGCATCATACTTCTTGGTTCTTGTTTGGTGTTTCTCTTTGTGAGTTTTAGAGTTCATCAAAAACGGAGTCCATATGCATCTACTATGATGTTTTCGATGTTGGAGTTTTTGCCGGTTCTTCATTCATAGAGATCTCACATCTCTATATCATTGGCATTTTCATATCTGCATGGTCTTAAGATTTCATAGCCCTTGTCGTCCTGAATCCAACAAGCTTGGGTTTGCTCGATTCGGAGCTCGTATGTGAAAGTTATGGATGTTTCCGTGGCGAGCGGTAGTACCGCTGGACCTAGCGGTAGTACCGCTGGCCCTAGCAGTAGTACCGCTAGAGCTGGCGGTAGTACCGCTGTGCTGGCGGTAGTACCGCCCCTGGTCAGCGGTAGTACCGCTCCAGGAGCTTAGTACCGCCTTCCTAGCGGCTGTACTTCGTCGGACCTTTTTGCGAAGACTTTCTTGGCGGTGGTTGGCCCGGTAGTATCTTTGCGCTACCATGGGTTCAGCGGTAGTACCGCTGCACCCAGTGGTAGTACCGCTGGACTCGGGCTGTAAGTGGGGGTAACGGTCTGATTCCTTCCCCCACTATATAAAGGGGGTCTTCTTCCCCCTTGGCCTTATCCATCCGTTGAGCTCTTGTTCTACCTCCATTGTTGACATTCTTAGAGCTTTCTTACTCTCAATCCCTCCAATGATTCTTGCTTGTTCTTGAGGGAAAAGAGAGAGGAGATCTAGATCCACATCTCCACCAATCACTTTCTCCTCTATGTGAGGGGAACCCCTTGGATCTAGATCTTGGACTTCTTTGTGAGCTCATTGTTCTTCCTCTCATATTTCTCCATAGCTTTCGTTGTTGTGGAGGGATTTGAGTGTGAGGGACTTGACCACTTCGTGTGTTCTTGCCATTGCATTGGTTGCATCGGTTTGAGTTCTCCACGGTGATACGTGGAAGTGAAGTTTGAGAAGCTTATTACCTTTGGTACTTAGTACCCTAGATATTGTTCTTCGTGGATGCTTTGGCGTCCTAGAAGCTTGGTGGTGTCTTGGAGCTCAAGCATTGCGGTGTAAAGCTCCGGGCAAGCGTCGGGGTCTCCAATTAGGTTGTGGAGATTGCCCCGAGCAATTTGTACGGGTACCGGTAACCGCCCCCAAGGGTTGCCACGTGTACGGGTTCGGTGACCGCCCCCAAGGGTTGCCATTTGTACGGGTTCAGTGACCGCCCTCAAGGGTCCCTTAGTGGAATCACGGCATCTTGCATTGTGCGAGGGCGTGAGGAGATTACGGTGGCCTTAGTGGTATCTTGGGGAGCATTGTGCCTCCACACCGCTCCAACGGAGATTAGCATCCGCAAGGGTGTGAACTTCGGGATACATTATCGTCTCGCCGTGCCTCGGTTATCTCTTACCCGAACCCTTTACTTATGCACTTTACTTTGTGATAGACATATTGTTTATTGTAATATATCTTGCTATCACTTAGTTGTTTATCTTGCTTAGCATAAGTTGTTGGTGCACATAGGTGAGCCTAGTTGTTTGTAGGTTTTGTGCTTGACATATTAAACGTTAGTTTTATTCCACATTTGTTCAAGCCTAAACCTTAATTATTTTAAAGCGCCTATTCACCCCCCCCCTCTAGGCGACATCCACGTCCTTTCATTGTGGTAATTTGTGATGGACTAGTTGGAGCACCCCTGCAGGGTTAAATCTTTTCGGAAAGCCGTGCCCGCGGTTATGTGGCAACGTGGAAACTTTGTTTAACACTGGTTCTAGATAACTTGAAGTAACTTAATTAAAATATGTCAACTGTGTGCGTAACTGTGACTGTCTCTTTCGTGAGTTCTTTCTTCGATCGAGGACACGATGGGGTTATGTCTGGCGTAGGTAGGTGTTCAGGATCATTCATTTGATCATCTGTAGTTCACGTCCGCTATGAGTAGACCTTCCCCTCCTACTTCTTGTACTCGTAAGTTTAGCCACCAAATATGTGCTTAGCCGCTGCTGCGACCTCACCACTTAACCATACCTCACCCATTAAGCTTTGCTAGTCTTGATACCTTTAGAAATGAGATTGTTGAGTCCCCTGTGGCTCATAGATTACTACAAAACCAGTTGCAGGTACAGGTAAAGGTTACTTGACGCGAGCGCGTTGATTGTTCATTTGGAGTTGCTTCTTCTTCTTCTTCTTCTTCATCGATCTAGGATGGGTTCCAGGCCGGCAGCCTGGGATAGCAAGGATGGGCGCCGTTCTTATTTTCTCGTTTGTTTTTGTCCGTAGTCAGACCCTGCTCTTAATCTTGATGAATATGTAATGTACTGATGTGACTCTGATGTAGCTTGTGGCGAGTGTAAGCCAACTTTGTTATATACCTCTTCTTTTCAGTACATGTACTTGTAACTATATCCATTCTTGCGACACGACGAGATGTGCTTCTATCCCTGATGAGGCCTTCGTGCCAAATTGAGGATAGGGTCGCATCTTGGACGTGACAAGTTGGTATCAGAGCAATACCGACCTAGGAGCCCTCTTGATTGATCGAACTTGGCCGAGTCGAGTCTATTAAAAAATTGCTTTGAGTCTAGTTATATATCAGAGAGTAGTATTCTTTTTTCTCCTCTTCTATGCTCTGGTGAGGAATCTTGACGTAATAATTTAATTCTACTCCTCTTCTCACTCAAAAAAAATTCGGATCACGCGGATATTTTTGGAATCTATATGATGCCGATGTGACGGAGTTCTGTCTTGGTGCCTCCTATTTGCTTTGAGTTTCAGGGGAGTTGAGCTCCAGGGAATTCTTGAGCACATCGTTATCATTCAGATTTCTGAGTATCTAAGGACGAAGGATGTTCATAATTGCTTCAATACTAGTAGTGGCGAGATAACCCCGATGTCCCCAGTACTGGTGCAGATTGTTTGGGAGTACTGCCATACTTTGTATCGTTGTGATCACGAGGGTGTGTAGTAGATGAAGGTCCGAGATTCTGGTTGTGTGTTGACGGATGTGATACAAGTGACGGGTTAGTATAGGAGTTGTGTGATATTACTCCTTGTATCCGTGTACCAGATTGCATGACCAGATATTTCGGGAATTCATAGGTGGGAATTCAAGTAGTTTCTTATAGGACAATCTTCTAACAAATGCATGATGTTAGGTTGGGGTTCGACATCTAGTGGATTCCTGTCCACGAAAATATTGGATGAAATATTTCTCATGAGTTTGTTCTGGCTAATTGCAAGCCGCACCCTTTGTTTTGTTGAATGTGGTAATTCGTGTTGCTTCGATGACAATTGGTGATTTCAGATCTTTCCTAAGAGGTGTTCTCATATTTTTTATGTGTATGCTAATTCTTTTTCTCAATCAGTTGTCTTATCAATTCTTGTCAACCGGAGTCGTCGTATCAATTCCATTCAACTGAATTCAATCTTATCTAATTTTGCAAGATCATTCTCTCTTTTGTGCCGGAGTTCATCTCACTTGTTCCAAGTCGTCTTTGTTTTTCCCCGCCCTCCCACCCTTTTTCTTCAGTGATTGGATTTTCATCCAAGAGTTTTCTTTTCATTGTGCTCCCGCTGTCTGTGCTTTTCTCTCTTACCCGGTGATTCATTGTGAAGATTCTCAGGAGATTCGTGTCATATTTGTTCATTCTTGTCATCCTTACCGGTGAATTTAATTCAGTTGTCCGTGTCATCATATCCTTTTTATCCTTGTAATTCTTTCCGACGTTGGAAATTCTTTCAGCCTATCTTGTTTATTAATTCCTCTCTCTTTCTATCCGGAGTGTTAAAGATATTTCAGGTGTTATGGTTTTCAATCCTTCAGTTATTTCGAGGTTCTCAACCTCATCTAGTCTTCATTTGTACCGGTGCAATATCAATCTTCTAGCAATCTTTTCTAACGGTGGTTTCTTTGAGTGGTCCCATAACCCACATGCTCTTTCCCAGGATCTTTCCTGGCTCTTTTAATTTTTCCCGGAGATCATTAATTCTTTTCAACTATGACATAAGTATGAATTTCATCAGTCATATCCCTTCTTCAAGTTATATTTGAATTAATTCTCATACTGGCTCAACCTTTCATTCTTCTTTATTCCGGAGTGTCTCAGCTATTCTTGGTGTTGTTTCTCGTCTTCATTCTCAGCTTGCAAATTCGAAGGAGTGTTTCTCTCAGTCTTGTTCCATTCTTGTGAAGACTGTCATCTCAGCTTCGTGTATCCTCTCATTTGTTGTCAATCATGAGTAATCCCTTTCGTGCTATCCGGTGCATTTCTGAGTTGTTTTCATTCTCGATCCTCCGAAGGCCATCGTTTTAGAAGATTCTTCGTTCTCACCTTTCAGCTTTCATCCTCAATTCTTCTCCATTGTTGTCTCTTCGTTTGTCTCTCGGTTATCCGGTGCCTTGTTCTAGTTTCTCTTAGGTGGTTAATGATCTCTTCATTCTCATGTATCTCCATTAATTCGTGGTGTTCCCATTTAATTGTGAATTCTTACCGGTGCTTCCTTCGTTTATGCTTCAAGTGGTGCTTATCTATCTCTCTCTTCAAGTTTCTTTCAAGAAGAATAAGGGGTATGCAAAAATCCGTTGCTTGTCATCAATTTAATTTGATGAAGGATGAGCATAACATAATTCTTATTCTTGTTCATAGTAATATGAATTCTTCTTCCGGAGTGACTCATGATATCAATTCTTTTCGCAAGTGCTTATCTTTATTTTCCAAAGTTCCAAGTTTTATCAAGTATCTCTTTGTGAAGCTTCATCTAAATCTTGGCAACGTCGTAATCTTATTCTTTTCTACCTTCTTTTCGTGCATCATTCATTTGTATACGGTGGTCCTTCATGGTGGTTCATCAAGGTTTCAATTCATTCTCAAGTCTTCTTCAGGATTCTTGTTGGAGAACCTCAAGTATCCTTTTTCTTGCATTTATATGTGCAATTGTTCTTCCTTTATCCTTTGAGGTGGTATTATAGAATTCTTGTTAGTGTAGGAGCCCCGAAGAGTTTTTCCTTTCAAGTATGAGATAATTAAACCCACCAATTCTATGGTCATGAGATATTTCCAACCCATGATTTCTTCATTGAGCTATCTTGATTTGGATTTCACCTAAAGATTTTCCTATGGTTTGTTGCTATCATGGTGCTTGCCATTAATCCAAGTTCTCAATGTATCCTTTTGGTGTAAGAAATTGTTCATATCTTGTTTCTCCCAATCAATCCTTGTTTCTGTTAGTGGCGGGTTGTCACTTCATTAGTTTGATAAGGTTTCCATAAGCCCACTTCTATCTTGTTATTTTCGTTGTTGTTTTTCCAACAACTCCGTCCAATTCTTCTTGCAAGGATGCTTGCCAAGTTCATTGGAGTTACTAGTTGTCATTCTTTTCTTCATTCTCTTCTTCCGTATGAGCTAGTTCCTATTCTATTGTTCCGGAGGCATTGTGATGTTGCTCTTTTGGGTCAATCTTGTTGTTCTATCAAGATCATGGTGTTCCCTTGTTCTATTTACTTGTTTGTTGTGAATATTATCTATTTCTACCATCTTATCGAATTTTTTGTCCCATTTTCCTACCGAAGTGCTGCCGAAATTTTCCGTGAATTCTTGCTTCTTTCTCATATCATTCCTTATCTCTTTGCAACCTTCAAGGATCATTGTTTTCACTCGTTTGTCAAAGAAGTGACTAAGTTTTTACCTCTTGTTCTTTCTCATCCTCTCCCCCTTTCATTCTTGGATCTCGGGGCGAGATCCTCTTGTAGTGTAGGAGAGTTGTGACAGCCCGGGACCGACGTTCCAGAAGATTCCCCTCTCTTTCCGTTTTCGTCGTGTGTCTATTTTTATTTGTCGCGTCATCATCGCATCATTCGCATCATCTGCATTTCATCGACATCTCCGTTGCTCCCAGTTTTCAAAAGTTGCATCCGCCAGCAGTTGTCGGTTCTCATCGTTGTCCGTTCTGAGTCCGACCGCACTCGCACGCGCCCGCGGCATCGTCAAGTCTTGTTTTCAAAGGTATGCGTAAAACTTCCTCTGATCGGGTTGAGATTTGACGCGCGGTCTTTATTAGTTGTAGTTAGGCCGCGTGTCAAGTTTCGTCGCGATCGGAGTTCGTCTGGTACCCGAACGGTCGACCGTAGCGGCACCGTAATCGGTCTACCATCGGACGTCCGTCGGTGTTTTAAAATTCGTTGTCGTGCCGCCCGTTCTCCCTCTCGTCTCCGGATAACCACTATACACTGCCTTGTAACCGTTCCTGCATGCGGAATCGTCCGATTCCGACCGCACGGTTGGATCCGGAACGAAATTCCGGCTAACCTAGCCTCCCCATTTGTCTTTAAATACCCCCCCATGCATTTTAGACACCCTCCCTCTAATCCCTCCTTGTTTTCCGCACCCACCTACCCCTAACCCTAATACTCCCACCTCTCTCTCCTACCCCAGCCACCGGGCCCGCCCGAGCCCATCCGGCCGCCGCCACAACGCTCCAGCGCGCCTGCTCCCGAGGGAGATCCCCGTGCTCCCGGGCTCCCCCGTGCCCGCGCCGCCCGAGGCTTCCCCCGTCGGCCCCGCCTCCGGCCGCCGCTCGGCGGCCTCCGACTGCTGCCCACCGGAGCTCCGCAAGGACCTCGCCGTTCGCCGCCTCCCTGCCAGCGCCGCCATGTCAGTCGGCCGCATCTCGGCTCCCCGCCATGGATCCGTGCCGCCGTCGCTCCCCGCTGCCCGGATCCGCAGTGAACCTCGCCGCCGTCTCGATCCTCGGCCTCCCCGCCGGTCCCGCCGTCCCTAGGGCTGCCGGCCGCCCCGTGCTTTCGCCCTGCCGCCGCCTCTAGCAACCTCCTGGTCGGGAGGCTGAGCCGGTCGAGGAGCACGACGCTCCGTCGCTGTCCTGGGCCTCCCCTGCGGAGCGGCCCAGCAGCAGCTTCCCCGAGGCCCAGCGCCAGCTAGGCCAGCTCGGCCTGCCTGCCTCCACTACCTCTGCAGCACCGGCCCAGGCCCAATAGGTGAGCAGCCCCCCCCCCCTTCTAATTAGCGCCCGTAGCGCATTATACTATGTTGCGCCTCTGCACTATTCGGCCTGTTAGTAGTTTAGGCCCGTTTGTTTATTTTTTTAAGGAATTCGGTTTAGTTAATTTCAGGATTTAGACGTATATTCAAACGCCCGTAGTTTAATAACCGTCTGTCGGAGCGAGTAGTATATGGATTTCGTGTAGTTTCTCGCGTAGAATACTTTTCGCAACTTGCATATTTATTTGACGTTGTTTGACGTGTCGAATGCATAGATTAGCGTGCCGTCTAGATAAGATAGATGCCGTATTTATTTTTTCGCGCGTGTCCGGTTTGCCCGAATGCCGTAGTATAAATGCCCATGTTTTAGGAACTAATTTTCCATGTATTTTAGGGCAGTCATTTGTATTTTTGCGCGTAGGGATTAGCCGCTAGTTTATTTTCCCGTGTATAGGTTATTATCTCGCATTTTATGTGTGGCAATAATTTTGTTGCGCAACCCCACATATTTTATATGTTTTCGGGGTAGAAAAATCCATTGGACTTTTTTGTGCAATTATTTTTAGCTTTTGAGTAAATTAGTTCGCGCGATATATTGCCGTGATGCCCTTTTGTTTATTTCGTAGGATTTATTCCGTGCTTCGTTTGACGGAGTTGTCAACTAGGTAGTTCTTCTTTGATGTTTAGTCTAGCCCCTGGTATTTTTAGTTGCAATAGAAATGCATGTTTAGGTGTGGTTTGCTTGCACTCAAGTTGCTAGAAATAGTGCTGCTTTGGAGGAGCTGAAATATTTCTAAGTCTGGAATCTGTTATATTTTGTTGTTGTCTTCTCTTGCTTCTATCTTTTGTTCTGTAGCTCTTTTGAGGTTGGTGCAATGGAGTTAGTTGTAGCCCTTGTGATTCTATAGCATGCTGTGAATTTTCATGCAATTTGGAGACCTGTAGCTTATGATTTTGCTGCTGTCAATATGGCTTCAGATCGAAAACTGCACTTTCATGAGGTGTAATTTTCACTAAGTCTGAAATAGTGTGTGAGATGCCATTTTGCGACTTCTTTCCCTAGTGATCCTTGCAGCCATGTTAGTTGTTGTTAGTTGTTTGTAGTGGTGCTTCTTGCCCTCTTTCGTGTCATGCCTTGGTTGATTATATTTGAGTTGTGTAGCTCGTAGTTGTGGGCCGTAGAAAACGCTATGTGGCTGATTTTGGCAGATTGTAGTGATTTCTTGTTTTGCTCGTAGTTGTTGAACCGTAACTCCGATTTGATCGTGTCCTATATGAAACTTGCTTAGAATCTCGTGTAGTTTCATTTTCTCTTGCTTCTTGTTTGTTTTGAAGTGCTCGTAGCTGTTGTTGCACGCATATTGCATTCATGCCATCGTATCTTGCGGTGCTTGTAACTTTTCATCCGTAGCTCCGTTGGAGAAGTTCTCTACGTGTAAATTGCTTGTCTCGACGCGTAGAATCACGTGACCCTATTTGTTTTTCTGTTTAACAACTAATTAAATGTGTTAGTTCAGATCTGGACAGAATTGTAAATTAACATGTGAGGTCGTCTCGGAGGTGCTATATGTCATTTCCGACCTCATTTAAAATGCCTAGATAGGTAGTTTAATTACGCTTCACCTCTTGCCATGTTTAACCACATTTAATATTGTTTTGTAACTAATCGGGATAGAACTAAATAAATAAACATGGAGTTTCGTCAATATGCAACTCGTTGCATATTGCACTTCACTTAATGTGTAGTGTTTGTTTGTGTGATTTGCCATGCCGTGACTTGCATGTTTTCAGCTGCTCATGCATCATATGTGTTGTGCATCGTGTGGTGTATATAGTGTGTTGATTTGTGTTTCCGGTTTGCTTCGTTTCGATAGAGTTCCGCAAGCGTGTCGGATTGTGAGGACCCGTTCGACTACGTCGGTTCGTCTGCTTCACGGAGTCATTCTTCTTCCAAGCGGGATCTCAGGCAAGATGATCATTTACCCAGATACCATTACTATCATTGCCATGCTAGTTTTATCGTCTCTGTCGTTATGTCTCGTTGCCTATCACATGTTAAATATCAGCCTCTCAACAATGCCATGATAACCTTCAACCTGCTCGACCTAGCAAACCACTGATTGGCTTTGTTACCGCTTGCTTAACCCTGTGTAGCGTTGCTAGTTGCAGGTGCAGTTGCTTCCATGTGATTACATGGGTTCCTTGTCATATCACCATATTTAAATGATATTTAATTTAATGCACCTATATACTTGGTAAAAGGTGGAAGGCTCGGCTTTCTAGCCTGGTGTTTTGTTCCACCTTTGCCCCCTTAGTTTTCGGTTAGCGGTGTTATGTTCCATAATTGAGCGCTCCTAACACGATCGGGGTTGTTATGGGGACCCCCTTGATAGTTCGTTTTAGATTAAAGCTGGTCTGGCAAGGCCCAACTTTGGTACTACATTTGCCTAATCACCTAATAAAATTTCATAGGGACTTTCCGGACACCGAGGATAATTTAATCAACCCCCGGGCCAGTGCTCCTCATGAGTGTTGGTCCCACCTGAGCGATGTCCGGCGCCCCTCTGGTTAGCGATCCCGATGTCTAGCTCATCCGTCGTGTCCTGAGAACGAGGTACGCGACTCCTATCGGGATCGTCGACACGTCGGGCGGCCTTGCTAGATTAGTTTTACCTTTGACGAAATATCTTGTGCATTGGGATTCCGGTGATGCTTTGGGTAATCTCAGAGTTGAGGTTTTCCACTAGGGAATCCGACGAGATCGCGAGCTTCGTGATTGAGGATTTCTATGTGGCTTGTGGTAATTTGTGATGGACTAGTTGGAGCACCCCTGCAGGGTTAAATCTTTTTGGAAAGCCATGCCCCCGGTTATGTGGCAACGTGGAAACTTTGTTTCACACTCGTTCTAGATAACTTGAAGTAACTTAATTAAAATATGTCAACTGTGTGCGTAACCGTGACTGTCTCTTTCGTGAGTTCTTTCTCCGATCGAGGACACGGTGGGTTTATGTCTGACGTAGGTAGGTGTTCAGGATCATTCATTTGATCATTTGTAGTTCACGTCCGCTATGCGTAGACCTTCCCCCTCCTACTTCTTGTACTCGTAAGTTTAGCCACCAAATATGTGCTTAGCCGCTGTTGCGACCTCACCACTTAACCATACCTCACCCATTAAGCTTTGCTAGTCTTGATACCTTTAGAAATGAGATTGCTGAGTCCCCTGTGGCTCATAGATTACTACAAAACCAGTTGCAGGTACAGGTAAAGGTTACTTGACGCGAGCGCGTTGATTGTTCATTTGGAGTTGCTTCTTCTTCTTCTTCTTCATCGATCTACGATGGGTTCCAGGCCGGCAGCCTGGGATAGCAAGGATGGACGTCGTTCTTATTTTCTCGTCCCCTCCGGCAGGGCACCGGGAAGGGTCTCCAGATGAGATCTCGCGGAAACGGAAGCTTGCGGCGGCGGAAAAGTGGTTTCGTGGACGCGCTTATTTTTTCTAGGATTTTAGGGAATATATAGGCCAACAAGCTAGGGCAGGGGAGCTCTAGGGGGCCACAAGCCAGGTAGCCGCGGGCCCCCCTGGCCGTGGCTACAGGTCTTATGGGCTCCCTGTGGGCCTCCTGCCTTGGCCCTCAAGTCCCCCGATCTTCTTCTGTTCTGGAAAAATTCATTTCGGGGATTTTATTCCGTTTGGACTCCATTCCAAAATCAGATCTGAAAAGAGTCAAAAGCACACACAAAAAAGGAACTGGCACTTGGCACTGAATTAATAAGTTAGTCCCAAAAAAGATATAAAAGGTATATAAAACATCCAAAGTTAACAAGATAACAACATGAAACCATCAAAAATTATAGATACGTTTGAGACGTATCAAGCATCCCCAAGCTTAACTCCTGCTCGTCCTCGAGTAGGGAAGTGATAAAAAATGAATTTTTGATGCTTTCATGCTACCTAGCATAGATGTCCTTTGTAACTCCTCTTATGTGACATGAATTTCAGATCCGTTAGATTCAAAACAATAGTTTGCTATGGACGTGGAGACAATAATACTTCAAGCAAACTAGCAAGGTAATCATGAACTTTCAAAATAACAAGGCCAAAAGAAAGTTATCCCTACAAAATCATATAGTGTGGCTATGCTCTATCATCCTTGCACAACGAATTTAAATCATGCACAACCTCGGTATAGGCCAAGTAATTGTTTTCACACCTTTACTTTCTCAAACTTTTTCAACTCTCACGCAATACATGAGCGTGAGCCATGGTTTTAGCACTATAAGTGGAATGGAGTGTGGTGGAGGTTGCAAGGCAAACATGGAGAAGATGGTCACATTGACTAGGCATATCAATGAGCCATGGAGATGCTCATCGATAGATATCAATGTGAATGAGTAGGGATTGCCATATAAATGATGCACTAGAGTTAAGAGTATGTGAAAGCTCTTAAAGAAAACTACTGGGTGTCCATCCAACTTGCTTGCTCACGAAGACCTAAGGCAATTTTGAGGAAGCCCATCATTGAAATATACAAGCCAAGTTATATAATGAAAATTTCCCACTAGCTATATGGTGGTGACAAAACGAGAGACTCTCAATCATGAAGATCATGGTGCTTAATATGAAGCACAAGTGTGGAAAGGAGATAGTAGCATTGTGCCTTCTCTCTTTTTCTCTCATTTTTTTCTGGGCTCCTTGGCCTCTTTTTTTTGGTGGGCATCTTTGGCCTCTTTTATTTCCTCACATGGGAAAATGCTCCATCAATGATGATCATCACACTTACAACTCAAAACTTGGAGCAATGATGACTCTATATGAAATGCCTTCGGTAGTGTACCGTGACAATGATCTAGCATGTCATAGACATCAATGGAAACATCATGCTAGCTATCTTATGATCATGCAATGGCAATGTAGAAGCTGTGGCATATGTCATGGTGGTAGTTGCATGGCAATATATCTCGGAATGGCTTTGAAAAAGCCATAGTAGGTAGGTATGGTGGCTGTTTTGAGGGAGGCTAATGGTGGGTTTTATGCACCGGCGAAAGTTGCACGACACTAAAGAAGATAGTGATGGTGGAAGGTGAAAGTGCATCTAAACCATGGACTCAATATTAGTCATGAATAACTCATATACTTGTTGTAAAAGTTTTAGTAGTAGTCGAAACAAAGCATTCAACGCATACTCCTAGGGGAAGGGTTGGTAGGTACAAACCATCGCGCGATCCCGACCGCTACACAAAGGATGACAATCGATAAACTAATCATGCTCGGACTTCATCACATAGCGGTTCACCATACGTGCATGCTACGACAATCACTAACTTCAACACAAGTATTTCTAGATCCACAACACCTTACTAGTATAACTTCAATATTACCACAACCACAACTCAAAACTAATTGAGATGAATCGAACTTCTCTAACTACTCAATGCACATAAAGGTGGAAGTTTTCATATCCCTTTGGATAACTACCCCTTTTGAGACTACTTTCATAGAATAGATCAACTACCACGCCACGCACTGTCGTGCTCCAAAAGATAGAAGTGAAGCACACAGAGCAAAATCAACTAGCTCAAAAGATATAAGTGAAACACATGTGAGCTGAATTGCCTAACCAAAGGATATAAGTGAAGCTCGACAAAATCATGGTGAGTGCATGTCTCTCTCTCTAGGTGTGCAGCAAGGAAGATTGTGAGACAACAAAAATAAAAGACTCCTATGATACAAGACGCTGCAAGCAAAACACATAACATGTGGTGAATAAAAATATAGCCCCAAGTAACGTTACCGATGGATTAAAGACGAAAGAGGGGATGCCTTCCCGGGGCATCCCCAAGATTAGGCTTTTTCGGCATCCTTGAATCAACTTGGGGTGCCTTGGGCATCCCCAAGCTTGAGCTCTTGCCACTCTTTATCTCTTTGTCCATAAGAACTTCACCCAAAACTTGAAAACTTCACAACACGAAACTTAAACAGAAACTCGTGATATCATTAGTATAAGAAAGCAAATCTCCACTTCCTTAGGTACTGTAGCAAACTTAAATTCTACTTATGTTGATGTTGGGTTAGTGTATTTTCAATCTTCCATGGCTAATACCCCTCGATACTATCCATAGTTTCATCAAAATAAGCAACCAACTCAACAAAAACAGAATCTGTTAACAGCAGACCAATCTGTAGCGATATGTATACTTCGTATACTTATGGTATTTCAAAAATTCTAAAAAATTACGACAGTCTGAAGAATTTGCGTAGCAATGAGAAGCAAAAAGAATCAACTCAAAAGCTCTCATAGAAAAAAAAATGAAAATTCTTTTCGTGAGCAGAAAGTTTCTGTCTTTTCCAACATGATCAAACGATCACCCCCAAGACTAATCATAACGGTTTCACTTGGCACAAACGCAAAAAGAAACACAAAACACACAATCATAACAGAATTATGAGAGTGTGGAAAACACAAAACGGAAAGAAAAAGGATAGATTCGTTGGGTTGGCTCCCAACAAGCGCTATTGTTTAACGCCCTTAGCTAGGCATAAGGTGATGGAATCACGTATAGTCATCTTTGGTGCTCAAACAATAAGTAGTGTGATCATTTATCATCTTAAGATCTTCATCTTTATTGGATGACTCACCTCTAGCTTTAGGAACAAAAACAAACTTGACAGTCTTTTTGAGAGTGAGATTTGGAGTATTTTGCACAGCGGCGAAAGCGGAACCCAAGTTGGTTATGACATCTTCTAGTTTGCCAATTCTAGAGGAATCATTAACTATAGGTTCCTTCTCCCTTAAATATTTCAAAACCATTCCCACTTTGGATCTGTACTGAGTAATTTGGTTGTGGATCTTTCTATCCAAATCCTCAATAAGTTCAATTGTGGCAATTTTGTTTTCAATGGCGTCAAGCCTTTGCATCATGTGTTCCAGGATCAAGGTAGTTCCATTAACCATGAGCGGGGGTGAGCCTACCAAATTCATGATAGCTCCATAGGAGTCAAGAGTATGGCTCCCCAAAAAATCCCCGCCTACGATGGTATCAAGAATATACCTATTCCAAGGAGAAATTCCAACATAAAAACTGCGAAGAAGAACGGTAGTGGATTGCTTACGAGTACATCTACTTTGAGCATTTCAAATCCTGTACCAAGCGTCCTTTAAATTTAATTCCTCATTCTGCTTGAAATTGAGAACTTCGTTCTCAGGGGTATCGTTTGGAGTGGTGGGTCTATCCATTGATGGACTATCCCACACACAAACGAGCAGGAAGTAAGCGAGTGAAACAGGCAAAAGAGAACGACAAATAGGCAAAAGAAAACGGCAAAGGAGAAAGGCAAATGAAAACGGAAAATGTGAAGTGGGGGAGAGGAAAACGAGAGGCAACTGGCAAAAAAGGTAAATGCAAGAGATGAGTTTGTGACACTTACTTGGATAGATCTTGACTTGATCTCTCCCCGACAACGGCGCCAGAAATTCTTCTGCTGCTGGCTACGCCTATAGGGATTTCCTTGGCAAATATGCAAAGGATTCCCCTGCGGCCTTGGAGCCTTGCGTTGGTGTTCCCTTGAAGAGGAAAGCGTGATGTAGCACAGCGGCGGTAAGTATTTCTCTCAGTTTGAGAACCAAGGTATCAATCCAGTAGGAGCATCGCGTCAAGTCACAAGTATGTGCACAAACACAAATATCTTGCACCCAACGCTATGAAGGGGTTGTCAATCCCTTATATATTGTTTGCAAAGTGAGAACTGAAAGCAAAAAGTAAACAAAGCAAAGTAAAAGTAAAAGAGGAGATGATAATTGTGAGTAGACCCGGGGGCCGTAGTGTTCACTAGTGGCTTCTCTCATGAAAGCAAATAGACGGTGGGTGAACGAATTACTGTCGAGCAATTGATGGAACCGCGCAAAGTCATGACGTTATCTATGGCAATGATCATACATGTAGGCGTCACGTCCAAAACAAGTAGACCGATACTTTCTGCATCTACTACTATTACTCCACACGTCGACCGCTATCCAGCATGCATCTAGTGTATTGAGTTCATAAGAAGAGAGTAACGCCTTAAGCAAGATGACATGATGTAGATGGACAATCTCAAATCATGATGAAAGCCCATCTTGTTACCCTTGATGGCAACAACACGATGCGTGCCTTGCTCCCCTTCTATCACTGGGAAAGGTCACCACACGGTATGAACCCAAAACCAAGCACTTCTCCCATTGCAAGAATCATAGATCTAGTTGGCCAAACAAAACCCCAGACTCAGAGAGACTTACAAGGATATCAAATCATGCATATAAGAAATGAGCAAAGACTCAAATATAATTCATAGATAATCTGATCACAAATCCACAATTCATCGGATCTCAACAAACACACCGCCAAAGAGGATTACATCAGATAGATCTCCATGAAGATCACGGTGAACTTTGTATTGAAGATCCAAGAGAGAGAATAAGTCATCTAGCTACTAACTACGGACCCGTAGGTCTGAAGTAGACTACTCATTAGTCATTGGAGAGGCAATGATGTTGATGTAGAAGGGCACTAGGAAGGGTCTCCAGATGAGATGTCGCGGAAACGGATGCTTGCGGCGACGGAAAAGTGGTTTCGTGGACGCCCTTATTTTTTCTGGGATTTCAGGGAATATATAGGCCAAAGAGCTAGGGCAGGGGAGCTCCAGGGGGGCCATAAGCCTGGTAGCCGCGGGCCCCCCTGGCTGTGGCTACATGGCTTGTGGGCTCCGTGTGGGCCTCCTGCCTTGGCCCTGAAGTCCCCCGATCTTCTTCTGTTCTGGAAAAATTCATTTCAGGGATTTTATTCCGTTTGGACTCCGTTCCAAAATCAGATCTGAAAAGAGTCAAAAACATAGAAAAAACAGGAACTGGCACTTGGCACTGAATTAATAAGTTAGTCCCAAAAAAGATATAAAAGGTATATAAAACATCCAAAGTTGACAAGATAACAGCATGAAACCATCAAAAATTATAGACACGTTTGAGACGTATCAGTGGTATCTTGCTAGCTCTTTCTGAGACTGCAAAACATAAATGCAGAGCACTTTCAAATATCAAGGGCTGACTAAACATTGTAATTCATAGCAACGAAGATCCAGTCATAGTCATACTCAATATCAATCAAAAGCAAAGCATAAAAATGACAGAGGTGCTCTCTAATTGGTGCTTATATAAGAAGAGGATGACTCAACAGGAAAATAAATAGACAGGCCCTTCGCAGAGGGAAGCATTGATTTGCAGAGATGCCAGAGCTCAAGCTGTGAAAACAGAGATAATAATTTTCGATGGCATGCTTTCATTGTCAATGCAATGACCAAGAGTTCTCAATATCTTCCATGCTACTCATGCTATAGGCGGTTCCCAAACAGAAAAGTAAAGTTTTAACTCCCCCACCACCAATCAATCACACTCCACGGCTAGCCGAATCCTCGGGTACCATCCATACTAACATCAATCCGGGGGGAGTCTTGTTTTACAATCCGGGGGTACCATCCATACTAACATCAACACCAATTAGCAGCCCCTTTCTCGTGAATGACAGTGAATAAACACATGTCGAGGATAACACGCCTAACATGGAAGATACCAATAGCCCCCTGTCACCACATGAACGGTTCAAGCATGCAAAACAGATTATTTCTTGAAGGTTTAGAGAATGGCACATGCAAATTTACTTGGAACGCAGGTAGATACCGCAAATAGGTAGGTATGGTGGACTCTCATGGAAAAACTCTTGGGTTTATGGAAGTGGATGCACAAGCAGTATTTCGCTTAGTACAAGTGAAGGCTAGCAAAAGACTGGGAAGCGACCAACTAGAGAGCGACAACAGTCATCAAGATGCAATGAGTTTGACTA
This sequence comes from Hordeum vulgare subsp. vulgare, assembly GCF_904849725.1. NCBI lineage: Eukaryota > Viridiplantae > Streptophyta > Magnoliopsida > Poales > Poaceae > Hordeum > Hordeum vulgare. The sequence goes on from NC_058520.1 coordinate 563,518,720, forward strand.
ACATTGAGTGCAAGCATGAGCAGGATATAAATCACCATGAACACGAACATCATAGAGGCTATGTTGATTTTGTTTCAACTACATGCATGAGCATGCGCCAAGTCAAGCCACTTCAATCATTCAAAGGAGAATACCATCCTATCATACTACATCATAGTCATCTCAAAATCTATGTTGGCATTCAATACAAACCATTATAAGCTCCTAGCTAATTAAGCATAGCATCAGAAACTATGATCTCTAAGTTGTCATTGCAAACATGGTTCTCTCTCAACAAAGCTGAATCTGGGACGACAAGCTAGTCATATTTACCAAAACAAAATAGATAGAGTTCATACCATCTTTTCCAATCTCAGTCACTTCATCATGTATCATCATTATTGCCTTTCACTTGCACGATTGAACGATGTGAACAATAATAAGAGTGCTCGTGCATTGGACTATGCTGAATCTGCAGGCAAGCACAAAGGAGAAGACAAAGTAATATGGCTCTTTAACAAATGAACAGGTATGCATGCAAGAGCCACTAAACATTGTAACCATGATCTTCTACCTCGACTCAAATAAAAACAAAACTATTTACACGGGAAGGCTCCCAACAAGCAAAAGAAGAAAGGAAAATCTTTTTTAGGTTTTCTCAAAAGGACACAAAACAAGAAAACAAGAAAACAAAAATAAACTAGCATGGATAATACAGTGGCAAAGTGTAAACACCGACTAACAAAGTGAAAGCATAAGCATGAATGTAAAGTTGGTGCAAACACGTACTCCCCCAAGCTTAGGCTTTTGGCCTAGCTTGGTCTACTCCCAAGGAGGGAAATAACCAGCTCCGGGATACTCCGGAGCGGACTGTGGATGCCACTGTTGTGTGAGCTCCTCTAGCTCCCACTGAAAAACTGGCGTCTGGTACTCGAGTGGCGGCTCGGGCACGGGCACCTGTGGTTGGGCCAAGCCCCAATATGCGTAGATGTCCGAGGGCATAATAGTGTTCCTGCATGCATGAAGATCGAACAAAGAAGGAGCAGGCAAGGTAATAGTCTATCGAGTACCCTGACTAAATACCAGGTTATAAATCATCCGTCTACTAGCATCTCTATCCAGAAAATCATGGCGAACCATGATGTCGTAATCTAGATATCTCTCGGGAAGAAGCATCTCTTCTTCCTCCTCCAGTCTAACGGGTATCTCAAAGTGTCTGGCAAGACGGGTAGCATAGATACCTCCATAGACGACACCTTTGGAACGGTTTGTGTTCAACCGCTGAGCTACTATAGCACCTAGGCTATAAGTCTTATTGTTATAAAGGCCTTCGCGCAAAACCGCAAGGTCTGGAGAGCTAAGTGATCCAGCCTCCCCACGGCCAATCAAACATTTTCCCACAAATAATGAGAAGTACCGAAGCACAGGAAAATGTATGCTAACAATACTAGCGCGAGACACTCCTCTCTCCTCTCCAACAGCAATAGTATCTATGAAAGCCTCCAAGTCCCGTGGACGAGGATCGTGAGTATCCCCAACATAAGGTAATTTGCAAACATTGCAAAAATCTTGTAGTGTCATGCGCTGGGGATATCGTATAACATGAACTCAACCATAGGAGGATTCTTCCTCGGATAAAAGTTGAAGCTTTGAACGAAAATATTGGTGAGAAGGAGGTATTGTGGGCACTTACCTTCGATGAACGCGCTAAGACCTGCGTTCTCCACCAAGTAATAAAAGTCTTCATAAAGCCCAGCGGCGCGCAAAAATTCATCACTTGGCCACTCGCACGCTCGAACTTCTGTGACTCGAGGAACCACGTACTTGGGGTGGTTCTTCTCATCCTCCTTGGGGTTACGGCTTGAAGAGCCTCTCAAGAACCTCCTAATCTTTTCCTTTTTATAACTCTGAAAAATTCTGAAATTTTTAGAGACTTCAAAAGAAAAGTGAGTAAGGATTAACCCAACTCGTAGCAACTACTCCTACTAGTGCCTAGAGACCGTATCACGCGCTAAAAACTACTTGGGACAAGCTAAAATCAACATTTCAAGCTCAAGAACAGGGTCACCAAGGTAGCAAGAATACACGAAGGATAAAGCACTAGAGTAGAAACTAATTGGACCAATGGAGGAGTCACTTACCAAGGAGTAATTTCCCCAAAACGGTTCAGAGAATGGTGCTTTGAGCAAGGAGATCGAAAATCACAGCCAAATGAGCAAGAACACGGGTTTGAGCTGCGAAACGATTTTTATCTGGAGGTAGAAGAAGAGGATGGGAGCTGGAATGAGTGGAGGGGGTCCCTGTGGGCCCCACAAGCTTGGTAGCCGCGGCCAGGGGGAGGTCGCGGCTACAGGGCTTGTGGCCCACTGGTGTGGCCCCCAGGCTAGCTCTCAGTCCCAGTATTTTTTTTAAAATCCAGAAAAAATCATATTTGATTTTCACGACCATCAGAGAACTTTTATTTTCGGGGTACTTTTCTCCGGGATGCTAAAACAGAAAACATGAAAAACTAAACTAAATCTATCATTTTTCTTCTAAGCGACAAAAAGTGAAAGCTTAAAACAAAGGTATGTGACTCTTTGATTCATCCATTTCATGGTCATCGAAAGAAATCCGTCAATGGGGTTGATCAAATCCTCATGACAAAAGTTTTTCAAATCGCAAAAGGAAACGGAGAATTGTCGAATAGCCACTAACTCACCTCAATGGGGACACGAATCTCCCCAACAAGCAAATCATACTTCATCTTAACACAAGGAATAGGGCATTCAAAGCTCCCAATAAGAATCGATGAAGTTTTTTCGATAGCATTGATGCAATGTACTTGATATCGTTTCTTCGGAAAGTGCACTGTATGCTCATTACCGTTGACATGGAAGGTGACGTTGCCTTTGCTGCAATCTATAACAGCCCTTGCGGTGTTTAAGAATGGTCTTCCAAGAATGATCGCCATGGCATCATCCTCAGGAATATCCAGGATAACAAAGTCCGTTAAGATAGTAACGTTAGCAACCACAACAGGCACATCCTCGCAAATGCCGACACGGAAAGCAGTTGATTTGTCGTCCATTTGCAGAGAAATTTCAGTGGGTGTCAACTTATCCAGTTCAAGTCTACGATAAAGAGAGAGATGCATAACACTAACACCGGCTCCAAGGTCACATAAGGCAGTTCTTACGTAGTTTCCTTTAATGGAGCAAGTATAGTGGGCACTCCGGGATCACCAAGTTTCTTAGGAGTTCCACCTTTGAAAGTCTAATTGGCGAGCATGGTGGAGATCTCAAGATCTGGTATCTTCCGTTTATTAGTCACGATATCTTTCATGTACTTGGCATATGGAGACATTTTGAGCATATCAATTAACCGCATCTGCAGAAAGACGGGTCTCAACATTTCAATAAAGCGCTCAAAATCCTCATCATCCTTTTTCTTGGATGGCTTAGGAGGAAAGGGCATGGATCTCTGAACCCATGGCTCCCTTTCTTTACCATGCTTCCTAGCAGTGAAGTCATTCTTATCATATCTCTTAGGTTGTGGGTTATCAGGATTAACCGTAGGTTCAATCTCCACATCCTTATCATTGCTAGGTTGAGCATTATTATGAACATTGCTGTCCATATTGTCACCAGGTTCATGTTCATCACCAGATTGTGTTTCTACATCAGACGCAAAAATATCATTTGGTTCTTCAGGTGTGACAGTATTTGGTGAACTGACATGTAGATTTCTATCATCCTTCTTCTTCTTCTTAGGATGACTGGGTGTATCAGCATTAATTCCTTGAGAATCTTGATCAATTCTCTTAGGATGGCCTTCAGGATACAAAGGTTCCTGTGTCATTTTGCCTCCTCTAGTAATGACCCTCACAGAATTGTCATTTAATTCATTGAGGAAGTCATTCTAAGCTTTCAGTACTTGTTCTACCTGAGTAGTAATCATAGAGGCATGTTTACTCAGAAGCTTCAGATCATTGACATTTCTGTCTACACAAGCACTTAAATGACTAAGCATACGAGTACTTTGTTCCAATTGTCTGCTAACATAATCATTGAAACTCTGTTGTTTGGCAACAAACTTGTCAAATTCATCAAAGCATAGGCTAGCAGGTTTGTCAAAAGGAATATCACTCTCATTGAATCTACGCAGAGAATTCACCTCTACTACTTGTATCGGGTTATCGAGACCATGGATCTCTTCGATAGGCGGTAGATTTTTGACTTCTTCAGATCTAATGCCTTTCTCTTGCATAGATTTCTTGGCTTCTTGCATATCTTCGGGACTGAGGAATAGAATACCTCTTTTCTTAGGAGTTGGCTTAGGAGGTGATTCGGGAATAGTCCAAGCATTATTGTTGATCAAGATGTTATTCAATAGGATCTCAGCTTGTTCTACAGTTCGTTCCCTAAAAACACAACCGGCACAACTATCTAGGTGGTCTCTAGAAGCATCGGTAAGCCCGTTATAGAAGATATCAAGTATCTCATTCTTCTTAAGAGGGTGATCAGGCAAAGCATTCTGTAGATGGATGAGCCTCCCCCAAGCTTGTGGGAGACTCTCTTCTTTGAGTTGAGCAAAGTTGTATATTTCCTGCAAGGCAGCTTGCTTCTTATGGGCAGGGAAATATTTCTCACAGAAGTAATAGACCATATCCTGGGGACTACTCACACATCCAGGAGCAAGAGAAGTGAACCAGGCTTTAGCGTCATCCTATAGAGAGAAAGGAAACAGCTTAAGGATATAGTAGTAGCGGATCTTCTCCTCACTAGTGAAAAGGGTGGCTATATCGTGTAGTTTGGTAAGATGGGCTACGACCGTCTCAAACTCATAACCGTGGAAAGGATTAGAAACGACTAGAGAGATTATCTCAGGGTCGATAGAGAATTCATAATCCTCATCGGTGATAAAGATAGGTGAAGTGGCAAACTTCGGGTCGTACTTCATCCTAGCTTTCAGAGATTTTTTCTTCCACTTGAGAAGTAATTTCTCAGCGTCATAGGCATCCTTAAACGCAAGAAAATCTTCAGCTATCTCTCCCTCCATAGAATAACCCTCAGGTATATCAGGCAATTCATATCTAGGAGAGCTAGATCTAGCAGGAGCAAAAGCAGGTTCTATCTCAATAGTATCGGCAGTTTCAGAAGCATCACGAGCATTGGCAGTAACTCTAGCAATATGAGCATCAAGGAATGCTCCTAGTGGCATATCAGGCAAAGTAGTATCTCTAGCAGTATCAAGCATAGCATCATTAGGCAAAATAGCATCTCTAGCACCATCAGGCAAAGCAGTATCAAGCATAGCATCATGGATAGCAGTATCAGGCATAACATCTCTAGGAGTATCAGGCATAGTATCTCTAGCAGTATCAGGCATGGTATCATCAAGCATAGTAGCATCATAAGCATCATCAATAGCAGTAGCATCTTTAGCATCATCTAGTTCATGCGACATATCAAGATTTCTAGCAGGAGGTGGTGTCGCAAACTTACTCATAACTGAAGGTGAATCAAGTGCAGAGCTAGATGGCAGTTCCTTACCTCCCCTCGTAGTTGAGGGCAAGACTTTGGTTCTTGGATCTTTTAGATTCTTCATAGTGATCGGCAGATATAAATCCCAAGTGACTCAGAGAATATAGCTATCCTTCCCTGGCAACGGCGCCAGAAAAGAGCTGCTTCCAGTTGCTCAACAATTAGCAATTGTCTTGCAATGGCCCACCAGCGTGTGGGATCATGACAGTTTTCGAGGGTAGAGTATTCAACCCAAATTTGTTGGTTCGACACGATGGGAGTGAAAGGATATTCTCCAGTATTAGCAGTTGAGTTGTTGGCTCAACCACACCTAAAAGATTAGTATCTGCAAGCAGGATATAAGCAGCAAAGGTAGTATGATAGCAGCGGTGCTAGGAAAGAATCTGTTGACGACAGATTATTACTAACTGAAGTATCAATGGCACCAGAAAAGTATTGTAGCAGGTAGCAGCAGGGTAACGAGTAACATCGGTGGCAAGGAACAGCAATAGTGACAGCAGTAGCAAGTAGCAACAGTAGCAAGTAACAACAACAGCAAGTAACAGTAGTAGCAACAGTAGCGGCAGCAGCAGGAGGACAAAGCAAGTAACAGTAGCAGCAAGTAACAGTAGCAGCAACAGTACTAACAGAAGCAGAGCAAAGCAAGTAACAATGGCAGTGGGACAAACTCGTAGGCAATGGATCGGTGATTTGTTGGATGACATTCATCATGCAACAGTTATAACACGGAGATATATGTGGCCAGCTCCCGTTCATCAATGTGATGTAGGCATGCATTCCGTGTGTAGTCATACGTGCTTAGGGAAAAGAACTTGCATGACATCTATTGTTCATTCCTCCCGTGGCAGCGGGGTCCAAATGGATACTACGGGATATTAAGGTTCTCCTTTTAATAAAGAACCGGACCAACGCATTAGCACTTGGTGAACACATGAACTCCTTAAACTATGGTCATCACCGGGAGTGGTTCCGGTTATTGTCACTCCGGGGTTGCCGGATCATAACACATAGTAGGTAACCACAACTTGCAAGAACGGATCTAAAACACACATATATTGGTGACAACATAATAATTTCAGATCTGAAATCATGGCACTCGGGCCCTAGTGACAAGCATTAAGCATGGCAAAGTAGTAGCAACATCAATCTCAGAACATAGTGGATACTAGGGATCAATCCCCGTCAAAACTAACTAGATTACATGATAGATCTCATCCTACTCATCATCGCCCAGCGAGCCTACGAATAGATTACTCACGAACGATGAAGAGCTTCATGGAATTGGAGAGGTAACAAGGTTGATGATGACGATGGCGACGATCTCCTTGATCCGGAGCCCAAAACGGACTCCAGATCTACCCTCGAGGGCAAGAACGGGATGTGGCGGCGCCTCTGGATCATGAAACGCGATGAACTCTTCTCTCTTGATTTTTTCCGGGACGAAAGGGAATAAATAGCGCTGGAATTGGGGGCGGCAGAGCCACATGGGCCCCACAAGCCTGGTAGTCGTGGCCACGGGGGAGGTCGCGGCTACAGGGCTTGTGGCCCACTGGCCCGCCCCCTCCGGTGGATCTTTGCGTAGGTATTTTTCATATTTTCCAGAAATATTCTCCGTAAATTTTCAGGACGTTCCAAGAACTTTCATTTCTGCACAAAAACAGCACCATGGCAATTCTGCTGAAAACAGCGTCAGTCCGGGTTAGTTCCATTCAAATCATGCAAATTAGAGTCCAAAACAAGGGCAAAAGAGTTTGGAAAAGTAGATACGATGGAGACGTATCAGTCCTTTAATTGTTGTTGCATGTTTTACGTGGTTGCCATGGGTATCTAGTAGGATCGCATCTAACTTACGCAAACACCACAACGGAGATGTATGAATTGCTATTTAACCTCTCTCCAAGGACCTCCTCGGTCAAATCCGATTCAACTAAAGTTGGAGAAACCGACACTCGCCAGTCATCTTTGAGCAACGGGGTAGCTCGTAGCGATGAAACCAGTCTCTCGTAAGCGTATGAGTAATGTCGGTTCGAGCCGCTTCGATCCAACAATACCGCGGAATCAAGAAAACACTAAGGAGGGCAGCAAATCGCACATCACCGCCCACAAAAACTTTTGTGTTCTACTCGAGATAACATCTACGCATGAACCTAGCTCATGATGCCACTGTTGCAGAACGTCGCATGGGAAACAAAAAATTTCCTACGCACACGCAATACCTATAATGGTGATGTTCATCTACGAGAGGAGATTTCCGATCTACATACCCTTGTAGATCGCACAGCAAAAGCGTTAAGAAACGCGGTTGATGTAGTGGAACGTCCTCACGTCCCTCGATCCGCCCCGCGAACCGTCCCACGAACCGTCCCGCGATCTGTCCCACGATCCGTCCCACGAACCATCTCGCGATCCGTTGCACGAACCGTCTTGCGATCCATCTCACGATCCGTTCCGATCTAGTGCCGAATAGATGGCACCTCCGCGTTCAGCACACGTACAACTCGACGATGATCTCAGCCTTCTTGATCCAGCAAGAGAGACGAAGAGGTAGATGAGTTCTCCGGCAGCGTGACGGCGCTCCGGAGGTTGGTGATGATCTATCTCAGCAGGGCTCTGCCCGAGCTCCGCAGAAATACGATCTAGAGGAAAACCGTGGAGGTATGTGGTCGGGCTGCCGTGGCAAAAGTTGTCTCAAATCAGCCCTAATACCTTATTATATATAGGAGGGAGGGGGAGGGAAGAGGCAGCCTCAAACCCTCAAGGTTTGGCCGAAATTGGAGGTCGAGGAGTCCTACTCCAATCCTACTTGGAGTAGGATTCCACCTTCCCACTTGGAAACTCTTTCCACCTTGTGTTTTTTCCTTCTCAAACCTTATGGGCCTTAGTGGGAACTTATTCCAGCCCACTAGGGGCTGGTTTATCTCTTCCCATAGCCCATGAGACCCCTTGGGGCGTGACACCCCTCCCGATGGTCCCCGGCACCCCTCCCGGCACTCCCGGTACACTACCGATGAGCCCGAAACTTTTCCGGTGACCAAAACAGGACTTCCTATATATCACTCTTTACCTCCGGACCATTCCGGAGCTCCTCGTGACGTCCTGGATCTCATCCGGAACTCCGAACAACTTTTGGTTACCAACCATATAACTCAAATACGCATAAAACATCGTTGAACCTTAAGTGTGCAGACCCTGCGGGTTCGAGAACTATGTAGACATGACCCAAGAGACTCCTCAGTCAATATCCAATAGCAGGACCTAGATGCCCATACTGGATCCTACATATTCTCTGAAGATCTTATCAGTTGAACCTTAGTGTCAAGGATTCATATAATCCCGTATGTCATTCCCTTTGTCCTTCGGTATGTTACTTGCCCGAGATTCGATCGTCGGTATCCGCATACCTATTTCAATCTCGTTTACCGGCAAGTCTCTTTACTCGTTCCGTAATACAAGATCCCGTGACTTACACTAAGTCACATTGCTTGAAGGCTTGTGTGTGATGTTGTATTACCGAGTGGGCCCCTGATACGTCCATTTTGCATCATGCTTTCATGTTGATATTTATTGCTTTATGGACTATTATTATACTTTGTGGTACCATACTTATGCCTTTTCTCTCTTATTTTGCAAGGTTTATTTGAAGAGGGAGAATACCGGCAGCTAGAATTCTGGACTGGAAAAGGAGCATGTCTGAGTCCTCTATTCTGGCAACTCCAAATGCCCTGAAAATCAACGTGGAATTTTTTGGGAATATATAAAAAATATTGGCCGAAAGAAGTGCCAGAGGTGAGCTGATGGGGCCCACAAGACTAGTGGCCGCGGCCTGCCCCCTGGTCAGGGCTACAGGGCTTGTGGGCACCCTGGTGGCCCACTGGCCCCCTCTTCTGCTATATGAAGGGTTTCGTCCGGAAAAAAATCAAGGCGGAGCTTTTTCGAGGAGGCGTCGCCGCCATGAGGCAGAACTTGAGCAGAACCAATCTAGAGCTCCAGCAGGACGATCTTGCCGAGGAAACTTCCCTCCCCGAGGGGGAAATCGTCGCCATCGTCATCACCAACACTCCTCTCATCGGAGGGGACTCGTCTCCATCAACATCTTCATCAGCACCATCTCATCTCCAAACCCTAGTTCATCACTTGTAACCAATCTCCGTCTCGCGACTCTGATTGGTACTTGTAAGGTTGCTAGTAGTGTTGATTACTCTTTGTAGTTGATGCTAGTTGAATTACTTGGTGGAAGAGTTTATGTTCAGATCCTTGATGCTACTCATTACACCTCTGATCATGATTATGATTATGCTTTGTGAGTAGTTACTTTTGTTCCTAAGGACATGGGATAAGTCATGCTAATAATAGTCATGTGAATTTGGTATTCGTTCGGTATTTTGATATGTTGTATGTTGTTTTTCCTCTAGTGGTGTTATGTGAACGTCGACTACATAACACTTCACCATTATTTGGGCCTAGAGGAAGGCATTGGGGAGTAGTAAGTAGATGATGGGTTGCTAGAGTGACAGAAGCTTAAACCCCAGTCTATGTGTTGCTTCGTAAAGGGCTGATTTGGATCCACTAGTTAAATGCTATGGTTAGACGTTGTCTTAATTCTTCTTTTGTAGTTGTGGATGCTTGCGAGAGGGGTTAATCATAAGTGGGATGCTTGTCCAAGTAAGGGCAGTACCCAGGCGCCGGTCCACCCACATATCAAGCTATCAAAATAACGAACGCGAATCATATGAACATGATGAAACTAGCATGACAGAAATTCCCGTGTGTCCTCGGGAGCATTTTTCCTCCTATAAGACTTTGTTCAGGCTTGTCCCTTGCTACAAAAGGGATTGGGCCACTTTGCTGCACCGTTGCTACTACTTGTTACTTGTTACTTTTCACCTGCTACATTTCACATCACTACACCATCACTTGTTACCGCCAAAGTTGTCAGAATTGCGATTCTGAATCGGATCGGAGTTCCATTGCTAGGATCATGAATAGTAGAATCTTAACTATGAGGATCGTAGAAACTTAGATTCTATGAGCAAAATCGTAGAATCGGAGGGTCCATTTTGGATCGTAAGATCTTAAGATTCTAAGACTTGAGTCACGATTCTGACAACTTTGGTTACCGCTACTTTCAGTGCTTGCAGTTATTACCTTGCTGAAAACCGTTTATCACAGCCTTCTGCTCCTCGTTGGATTTGACGCTCTTACTTATCAAAAGGACTACAATTGATCCCCTATACTTGTGGGTCATCAAGACTCTTTTCTGGCGCCGTTGCCGGGGGAGTGAAGCGCCTTTGGTAAGTGGAATTTGGTAAGGAAACATTTATATACTGTGCTGAAATTTATTGTCACTTGTCACTATGGAAATATCTTTTATGAAATTCCTTCGGGTATGCTTGAGAAACTGCTGGCTAATCCTTTTACAGGAGATGGATCTTCACATCCAGACTTGCATCTAATCTATGTAGATGAACTTTGTGGTTTATTTAAGCTTGGAGGTTTGCCCGAGGATGAGGTAAAGAAGAAAGTGTTTCCTTTATCTTTGAAGGATAAGGCGTTGACATGGTATAGGCTATGTGATGATACTGGATCATGGGACTACAATCGGTTGAAATTGGAATTTCATGAAAAGTTTTATCCTATGCATTTAGTACATCGTGATCGGAATTATATTTATAACTTTTGGCCTCGTGACAGGGAAAGCATAGCTCAAGCTTGGGGGAGGCTTAAATCAATGCTATATTCATGCCCCAATCATGAGCTCTCGAGAGAAATTATCACTCAAAGCTTTTGTGCTCGGCTTTCTCATGAAGATCGTACCATGCTTGACACTTCTTGTACCGGTTCTTTTATGAAGAAGGATATTGACCACAAGTGGAATTTATTGGAAAGAATCAAACGTAACTCTGAATATTGGGAGCTTGAAGAAGGTAAGGAGTCAGGTATGAATTTCTAGTTTGATTGCGTTAAATCTTTTGTTGAAACAAACACTTCTAGAGATTTTAGCGCTTGACTCCGTAACAGCAAACCTTCCCTTGCAACGGCACCACAAGAATGCTGCTAGCACTCTCCAGCAATCGAAACTAGAAGAATGTTGTTGACGGCCCACCAGCGCGTGGGATCGTAGCAGTTTTCGAGGGTAGAGTATTCGACCCAAATTTGTTGATTCGCCAAACAGGAGGTGAGAGAATACTCTCGAGTATTAGCAGCTGAATATGTCAGATTCAACCACACCTGAAAGATTAGTATCTACAAGCAAAGTAGTAACAGCAAAGTAACGAGTAACGGCAGTGGCAAGGAACAGCAGTAGTGACGGCAGTAGCAACAGAGCAAGCGACAGTAGTAGCAACAGTAGAAGCACAGCAAGACAAGTAACAGCAGCAGAGCCAGACAAGTAACAACAGCAGTAGGATAAACTCGTAGGCAATGGGTCGGTGGTTTGTTTGGATGATATTCATCCTGCAACAGTTATAACACGGAGAGATATGTGGCTAGCTCCCGTTCGTCAATGTGATGTAGGCATGCATTCCGTGTGTCGTCATACGTGCTTAGGGAAAAGAACTTGCATGACATCTATTATCCATCCCTCCCATGGCAGCGGGGTCCAAAAGGAAACTACGGGATATTAAGGTTCTCCTTTTAATAAAGAACCAGACCAACGCATTAGCACTTGGTGAACACATGAACTCCTCAAACTATGGTCATCACCGGGAGTGGTTCCGGTTAGTGTCACTCCGGGGTTGCCGGATCATAACACATAGTAGGTAACTACAACTTGCAAGATCGAATCTAAAACACACATATATTGGTGACAACATAATAATTTCAGATCTGAAATCATGACACTCGGGCCCTAGTGACAAGCATTAAGCATGGCAAAGTAGTAGCAACATCAATCTCAGAACATAGTGGATAATAGGGATCAATCCCCATCAAAACTAACTCGATTACATGATAGATCTCATCCTACTGATCACCGCCCAGCGAGCCTACGAATAGATTACTCACGAACGACGAAGAGCTTCATGGAATTAGAGAGGGAAGAAGGTTGATGATGACGATGGCAACGATTTCCCCTCTCCGGAGCCCAAAACGGACTCCAGATCTGCCCTCGAGATGAAGAACAGGTTGTGGTTGCGCCTCCGTATCGCAAACGCGACGAAATCTTCTCTTTTTACTTTTTCTAGGACGAAAGTGAACTTATAGAGCTGAGGTTGGGGGCGGCAGAGCTGTGTGGGCCCCACAAGCTTGCCCACCGCCACCAGGGGGTGGCGGAGCCAGGGCTTGTGGCCCACTGGCCCACCCCCTCACGTGGATCTTGGCGCAGATATTTTTCTTATTTTCCAAAAATGCTCCCCATAAATTTTCAGGACGTTTGGAGAACTTTGATTTCTGCACAAAAACAACACCAAGGCAATTCTGCTAAAAACAGCGTCAGTCCAGGTTAGTTCCATTCAAATCATGCAAATTAGATTTCAAAACAAGGGCAAAAGAGTTTGGAAAAGTAGATACGATGGAGACGTATCAGCGCTAAGTATGGACATGACTCTAAGATAGTAGCTTCTCTATGTGAATCTTTTGCTGCTCATATTGATCTTCCCGAAGAGAAGTGGTTTAAGTATCATCCTCCTATAGAAGTCAACATAGTTAAACCCAATCTAGTTGAAGAGAAAGTCATTGCCTATAATGATCCTATTGTTCCTTGTTCCTACACTGAGAAACCACCTTACCCTGCTAGGAAAAAGGATTATTCTAAAGCTCCAACTGTGATACGTAGGGGTTACATTAGACCACTTGCACCCCCTGAGGAAATTATAGTTGAACCTAGTGTTGCTATTATCAAAGATCTCTTAGCCGAAGACATAGACGGGCATGTTATCAAATTCTGTGAGGACTCCGCTAGAATTGCTAAACCTCACGCGAAAGACAAATACGGACCTGTAGTTGGCCTGCCCGTTGTTTCTGTCAAGATAGGAGATCACTGTTATCATGGTTTATGTGATATGGGTGCTAGTGTTAGTGCAATACCCCGGTCCCTATATGATGAAATCAAAGATGAGGTTGCACCTGCTAAGTTAGAACCCATTGATGTCACTATTACGCTAGCTAATAGAGACACTATCTGCCTTGTGGGAATTGTGAGAGACGTAGAAGTCATGTGTGGGAAGACAAAGTATCCTACTGATTTCCTCGTCCTTTCTACTGCACAAGATAGCTTTTGTCCCATCATATTTGGTAGACCCTTTCTCAACACTGTCAATGCTCATATTGATTGCATTAAACAGACTGTCACTGTTAGTTTCGAGGGTGTGTCTCATGAATTTAACTTCTCCAAGTTTGGAAGACAACCCCATGAAAAAGAGTCGTCTAGTAGGGATGAAATCATTGCTCTTGCCTCTATTGTCGTGCCTCCTACGGATCCTTTAGAGCAATATCTGCTTGAGCATGAAAATGATATGCATATGGTTGAAAGAGATGAGATAGATAAAATTGTTTTAGAACAATATCCTATTCTTAAGAATAATCTGCATGTTGAACTACTTGGGGATCCTCCCCCACCAAAGGGTGATCCTGTGTTCGAGCTAAAATAGTTAGCAGATACACTTAAGTATGCCTATCTTGATGAGAAGGAGATATATCCTGTTATAATTAGTACTCACCTCTCGAATCATGAAGGGAAGAAGTTATCAAAAACTTTGAGGAAGCACCGTGCTGCTATTAGATATACTCTTGATGATCTTAAGGGTATTAGTCCCACTCTATGTCAGCACAAGATTAAAATCGATCCTGATTCTAAGCCAGTCGTTGATCATCAACGGAGGTTAAATCCTAGGATGAAAGAGGTCGTGAGAAAAGAAATATTAAAGCTTCTGGAAGCAGGAATCATTTATCCTGTTGCTCATAGTGATTGGGTAAGTCCAATACATTGCGTACCTAAGAAGGGAGGTATCACCGTCGTTCCTAATGATAAGAATGAACTAATCCCACAGAGGATTATTATTGGCTATAGGATGGTGATAGACTTCCGGAAACTGAACAAGGCAACCAGGAAAGACCATTATCCTTTGTTGTTTATCAACCAAATGCTAGAAAGGCTATCTAAACACACACACTTCTGCTTTCTAGACGGTTATTAAGGTTCCTCGCAAATACCTGTTGCACAATCTGATTAGGAGAAAACCACTTTCACCTGCCCCTTCGGTACCTTTGCTTATAGATGTATGCCTTTTGGCTTATGCAATGCACCTGCCACCTTTCAAAGATGTATGGTGGCTATATTCTCTGACTTTTGTGAAAAGATTGTTGAGGTTTTCATGGATGATTTCTCCGTTTACGGTTCTTCCTTTGACGATTGCCTCAGCAACCTTGATCGAGTCTTACAGAGATGCAAAGATACCAACCTCGTCTTGAACTGAGAGAAGTGCCACTTCATGGTTAATGAAGGCATCGTCTTAGGACACAAAATCTCTAAGAAAGGCATTGAAGTTGATAAGGCTAAGGTTGATGCAATTGAGAAAATGCCTTGCCCCACAGATATCAGAGGTATACGAAGTTTCCTAGGTCATGTTGGTTTCTATAGAAGGTTCATTAAAGACTTCTCTAAGATTTCTAGGCCTCTTACCAACCTCTTGCAGAAGGATGTTCCTTTTGTTTTTGATGAGGATTGTGAGGAAGCTTTCGAAATACTTAAGAAGGCCTTGATAACCGCACCTATTGTTCAACCACCTGATTGGAAATTGCCCTTTGAAATCATGTGCGATGCTAGTGATTACGTTGTTGGTGCTGTTCTAGGACAAAGAGTTGACAAGAAGTTGAATGTCATTCATTATGCTAGTAAAACTCTAGACAGTGCCCAAAAAAACTATGCCACTACGGAGAAGGAATTTTTAGCAGTCGTGTTTGCATGTGAAAAGTTCAGATCTTATATAGTTGACTCCAAAGTCATTATTCACTCTGATCATGTTGCTATTAAGTAGCTTATGGAGAACAAGGACGCTAAGCCTAGGCTAATCAGATGGGTTCTCCTGCTACAGGAGTTTGATTTGCACGTTGTTGGCCGAAAGGGTGCTGATAACCCTGTAGCAGATAACTTGTCCAGGCTAGAGAATGTCATTGATGACCCACGACCTATTGATGACAGCTTTCCCGATGAGCAATTGAATGTCATCCGCACTTCACATAGTGCACCGTGGTATGCTGATTACGCAAACTATATCGTAGCCAAATACACACCACCCAATTTCACCTACCAGCAAAAGAAGAAATTCTTCTTTGATTTGAGACACTACTTTTGGGATGATCCTCAAATTTATAAGGAAGATAGATGGTGTTATTAGACAGTGTGTGCCTGAACATGAACAGGGACAGATCCTGCAGAAGTGTCATTCCGAAGCCTACGGAGGACACCATGCCGGAGATAGAACTGCTCATAAGGTATTGCAATCAGGTTTCTACTGGCCCACTCTCTTCAAGGATGCCCGTAAGTTTGTCTTGTCTTGTGACGAATGCCAAAGAATAGGGAACATCAGTAAACGTCAGGAAATGCCTATGAACTATTCACTTGTCATTGAACCATTTGATGTCTGGGGCTTTGATTATATGGGACCCTTCCCGAGTTCCGATGGGTATACTCACATCTTAGTTGCTGTTGATTACGTCATAAGTGGGTAGAATCTATCCCCACTAGAAATGCTGATCACCACACCTCTATTAAGATGCTTAAAGAAGTCATTTTCCCAAGATTTGGAGTCCCTAGATATCTGATGACTGATGGCGGTTCACACTTCATTCATGGTGTTTTCCACAAGATGCTCGCTAAGTATGATGTCAACTATAGAGTTGCATCTCCTTATCATCCTCAGTCTAGTGGTCAAGTGGAGTTGAGTAATAGGGAGATCAAATTGATCTTACAAAAGACTGTGAATAGATCTCGAAATAATTGGTCTAGCAAACTTGATGATGCACTATGGGCTTATAGGACTGCTTATAAGAATACCATGGGCATGTCGCCGTATTAAATGGTTTACGGTAAGGCTTGTCATTTACCTCTTGAGCTAGAACACAAAGCTTATTGGGCAATCAAAGAGCTCAACTTCGATTTCAAACTTGCCGGTGAGAAGCGTTTGTTTGATATCAACTCATTAGATGAATGGAGGGCCCAGGCATATGAGGATGCCAAGTTGTTCAAGGAAAAGGTTAAGAGATGACACGATAAAAGAATACAAAAACGTGAGTTCAATGTAGGTGATTATGTCCTGCTATACAATTCTCACTTAAGATTCTTCGCAGGCAAGCTTCTCTCTAAATGGGAAGGTCGGTACGTTGTCGAGGAAGTATATCGTTCCGGTGCCATCAAAATCAATAACACGGAAGGTAATTTTCCTAGAGTGGTAAATGGGCAAAGAATCAAGCATTATATCTCTGGTACTCCCATAAATGTTGAGACCAATATCATCAATATCATAACTCCAGAGGAGTACATAAGGGATGTTTATCAGCTTGTTTCAGACTCTGAAAACGAAGAGGTATGTGTGTCGGTAAGTAATTGGACTCCAAAACTTTTCCAGTAGGAAATTTTCTCCGTTTTGGAATTTATGGAAAAATAGAAAAATAAAAAAGCAGTTCGGAGAGCGCACAAGGCGGCCACAAGCTTGGTAGCCGCGGCCTCCCCCTGGCCGCGGCTACAGGGCTTGTGGGCACCTTGTGTGCCTCCCGGACTCCGTTTTCTTGCGGAGCACTCCTTCTGGTCCAGAAAAAATCATTATATATACGCCCGAGGGTTTCGATCTCCGTATCGCGCAGTTTTCCTCTGTTTTTCGTTTCGAGCATGTTTCTGTTGCAGATCTAGATCGTCATGACTTCCCCAAAAGCTCCTAAGGACAAGATCTTCGAGAAGGTCATCAATCCCTACCTCACGGAAGTGCTGCAACACCCTCAATCTATTGAGATGCGTGAGGGGATGTGATACGTCTGAAACGTATCTATAATTTTTTATGGTTTCACGTTGTTATCTTGTCAACTTTGGATGTTTTATATACCTTTTATATCTTTTTTGGGACTAACTTATTAATTCAGTGCCAAGTGCCAGTTCCTGTTTTTTTTGTGTTTTTGACTCTTTTCAGATCTGATTTTGGAACGGATTCCAAACGGAATAAAATCCCCGAAATAAATTTTTCCAGAACAGAAGAAGATCGAGAGGCTTGAGGGCCAAGGCAGGGGGCCCACAAGCCATGTTGTCGCGGCCAGGGGGGCCCGCGGCAACCAGGCTTGTGGCCTCCCTGGCGCTCCCTGCACTAGCTCTTTGGCCTATAAATTCCCTAAAATCGCAGAAACAATGAGGGCATCCACGAACACACTTTTCCGCCGCCACAAGCTTCCGTTTCTGTGATATCTCATCTGGAGACCCTTCCCGGTGCCCTGCCGGAGGGGACTTTGGAGTTGGAGGGCTTCTACATCAACACCATCGCCTCTCCAATGACTCGTGAGTAGTCCACTTCAGACCTACGGGTCCGTAGTTAGTAGCTAGATGGCTTCTTCTCTCTCTTGGATCTTCAATACAAAGTTCTCCATGATCTTCATGGAGATCTATCCGATGTAATCCTCTTTGGCGGTGTGTTTGTCGAGATCCGATGAATTGTGGATTTGTGACCTGATTATCTATGAATTATATTTGAGTCTTTGCTGATTTCTTATATGCATGATTTGATATCCTTGTAAGTCTCTTCGAGTCTTGGGTTTTGTTTGGCCAACTAGATCTATGATTCTTACAATGGGAGAAGTGCTTGGTTTTGGGTTCATACCGTGTGGTGACCTTTCCAAGTGACAGAAGGGGCAGCAAGGCACGCATCATGTTGTTGCCATCAAGGGTAACAAGATGGGCTTTCATCATAAATTTGAGATTGTTCATCTACATCATGTCATCTTGCTTAAGGCGTTACTCTCTTCTTTTGGACTTAATACACTAGATGCATGCTGGATAGCGGTCGACGTGTGGAGTAATAGTAGTAGATGCAGAAAGTATCGGTCTATTGTTTTGGACGTGATGCCTATAGATACAATCATTGCCATAGATAACGTCACGACTTTGCGCAGTTCTATCAATTGCTCGACAGTAATTCGTTCACCCACCGTCTACTTTCTTTCATGAGAGAAGCCACTAGTGAAAACTACGGCCCCCGGGTCTATTCACAACTATCGTCTCCACTTTCACTTTTACTTTGCTTTGTTTACTTTTTGCTTTCAGTTGTCACTTTGCAAACAATCTATAAGGGATTGACAACCCCTTCATAGCGTTGGGTGCAAGCTCTTTGTGTTTGTGCAGGTACTTGTGACTTGACGCGATCCTCCCACTGGATCGATACCTTGGTTCTCAAAACTGAGGGAAATACCTACCGCCGCTGTGCTACATCACCCTTTCCTCTTCAAGGGAACACCAACGCAAGGCTCCAAGGCCGGGGGGGAAATCCTTTGCATATTTCCCAAGGAAGTCCCTATAGGCGTAGCCCGTAGCAGCAGGATTCCTCGCGCCGTTGTCAGGGAAGGTCTGTTGTCGCAATAGCAGGATGTTGCACATCCGTGATGTTAAGGGGCCTAAGAAGACCGGAAGCATGGAGACGAGGCTCGGAGCAATGGAGCAACAAGTCTTCAAGTGCCAAGGGGTGGTGGAGCGTGGACTCAACGCCAACCACATGATGATCACGGAGTTCACCAACAAGGACAAGATGGATGCCAATGACATTGGGAAGCACCTCTCCAGGCTCTATGAAAAGATTGATCAACTCCAGGGCCAGATCTATGACCTGAAGAATCAAAACTGTGAGTATGAGTATATATTTAAATCAATACGGTTGGCTGCGGATTTGAGGATTTCGGCGACTCGTTCATCCTGCCTTGATGGAGCACCTATGCCTTGGAAGACGGAGGATCAAACTCATGTTGCAACTCCACCACCATCACCACCAAAGGAAGACAACTAAGCATTGGTATGGGCAACTCCCTTGGTTTGTGCCAAGCTTGGGGGAGTTGCCCTGGTATCGTATCACCTTTATATCTTTTGCTTTTACCTTTGTTTTAGTTCTTTCTTTTTCAGTTTTTACTTTCTTCTCTTAGTGGGATAAGTCTTTAGTGTTTAGTTTGAGTCTTCTGCCTTGTGTCTCCCCCGATGTATTCGAGCTTGCGAGCTATATAATAAAGAGTATCTTAGTCAAGGGCTTTGTTTTGTGCCGTGATCAAAAGTATGAAAAGAACGATAGCATGAAAGATCATGAGATGATCTTATAGAAAGTGATAGCTTCACATATAACAAGTATGATGAGTGAAACTTGTTGAGAATAGACCAAAATAGACCCCAGTCATTGTTGCAATTAATAAGAAGTAATAAGGAAAGAGAGATTCACATATAAATATATCATCTTAGACACTTTTTACAATTGTGAGCACTCACCAAACTATTACATGCTTAGAAGTAGATGTTGGACAAGGAAGACAACATAATGAATTGTGTTTGCTTGGTTCCAAACAATGTTATATGTCTAGAGATCCCTTAGCATGTGACGATTGCTTCCACCTCATATTAGCCAAAACTCCCGCACCAAGTAGAGATACTACTTGTGCATCCATAAACTTTCAACCCAGTTTTGCCATGAGAGCCCACCATACCTACCTATGGATTGAATAAGATCCCTCAAGTAAGTTGTCATCGGTGCAAGCAATAAAAAATGCTCTCTAATACTCCCTCCGTCCCAAAATAACTGTCTTAAGCTTAGTACAATTTTGTATTAGAGCTAGTACAAAGTTAAGACAGTTATTTTGGGACGGAGGGAGTATGTATGATCTATTAGTGTGTGGAAAATAAGCTTTATACGAACCTGTGATGAGGAAGACATAAAAGCGACAGACTGCATAATAAAGTTCTTTATCACAGGAGGCAATATAAAGTGACGTTCCTCCGCACTAAGAGGACACGCATCCAAACCTCAAAAGCGCATGACAACCTCTGCTTCCCTCTGCGAAGAGCCTATCTTGTACCTTTACTTTTGTCCTTGTGAAAGTCATGGTGATCAACACCAATTCCCTATTCCGTCTTCATCTTGGTGAACGTAATATGCTAGGGAAAGATCTATATTCATATATCAACTCGGAGATGAGTACTTATGCTTTATATTGTTGACTTTACCCTTGAGGTAAATGGTTGGGAGGCAAAATTATAAGCACCTATCTTTCTCTATGTCCAACTGAAAGTTTGATGCCATGAGTACCACGTGAGTTGTAACAATTGTGGAAAACAAAAGAGATGATTGAGTATGTGGATCTGCTTTACAAAGCTCTTATTTGACTCTTTCTGATGTTATGATAAATTGCAATTGCTTCAATGACTATGGACTGTTGTTGGCTACTTCTCGTTAAGGTTTTTGATTCATACTTTGCTTTGTGAAGGAATTGTTACTTTCCCATAAGAATCTTTATGTTGTATTGTTGTTCTATGTGTGATCATCATGCCCTCATGTATGTATTATGTTTTATCGACACCTTCATCCCTAAACATGTGGCCATGTTTATGGATCTTGGTTTTCGCTTGAGGACAAGTGAGGTCTAAGCTTGGGGGAGTTGATACGTCCATTTTGCATCATGCTTTCATGTTGATATTTATTGCTTTATGGACTGTTATTATACTTTGTGGTACCATACTTATGCCTTTTCTCTCTTATTTTGCAAGGTTTATTTGAAGAGGGAGAATACCGGCAGCTGGAATTCTGGACTGGAAAAGGAGCAAGTCTGAGTCCTCTATTCTGCGCAACTCCAAATGCCCTGAAAATCAACGTGGAATTTTTTAGGAATATATAAAAAATATTGGGCGAAAGAAGTGCCAGAGGGGAGCTGCCAGGGGCCCACAAGACTGGTGGCCGCGGCCTGCCCCCTGGCCGCGGCTACAGGGCTTGTGGGCACCCTGGTGGCCCACTGGCCCCCTCTTCTGCTATATGAAGGGTTTCGTCCGAAAAAAATAAGGGCGGAGCTTTTTCGAGGAGGCGCCGCCGCCACGAGGTGAAACTTGAGCAGAACCAATCTAGAGCTCCGGCAGGATGATCCTGCCGGGGAAACTTCCCTCCCGGAGGGGGAAATCATCGCCATCGTCATCACCAACACTCCTCTCATCGGAAGGGACTCGTCTCCATCAACATCTTCATCAACACCATCTCATCTCCAAACCCTAGTTCATCACTTGTAACCAATCTCCGTCTCGCGACTCTGATTGGTGCTTGTATGGTTGCTACTAGTGTTGATTACTCTTTGTAGTTGATGCTAGTTGGATTACTTGGTGGAAGAGTTTATGTTCAGATCCTTGATGCTACTCATTACACCTCTAATCATGATTATGATTATGCTTTGTGAGTAGTTACTTTTGTTCCTGAGGACATGGGATAAGTCATACTAATAATAGTCATGTGAATTTGGTATTTGTTCGGTATTTTGATATGTTGTATGTTATTTTTCTTCTAGTGGTGTTATGTGCACGTCGACTACATAACACTTCACCATTATTTGGGCCTAGAGGAAGGCATTGGGGAGTAGTAAGTAGATGATAGGTTGCTAGAGTGACAGAAGCTTAAACCCCAATCTATGCGTTGCTTCGTAAGGGGCTGATTTGGATCCACTAGTTTAATGCTATGGTTAGACGTTGTCTTAATTCTTCTTTCATAGTTGCGGATGCTTGCGAGAGGGGTTAATCATAAGTGGGATGCTTGTCCAAGTAAGGGCAGTACCCAAGCACCGGTCCACCCACATATCAAGCTATCAAAGTAACGAACGCGAATCATATGAACATGATGAAACTAGCATGACAGAAATTCCCGTGTGTCCTCGGGAGCGTTTTTCCTCCTATAAGACTTTGTTCAGGCTTGTCCCTTGCTACAGAAGGGATTGGGCCACTTTGCTGCACCGTTGCTACTACTTGTTACTTGTTACTTTTCACCTGCTATGTTTCACCTCATTACACCATCACTTGTTACCGCTACTTTCAGTGCTTGCAGTTATTACCTTGCTGAAAACCGTTTATCAGAGCCTTCTGCTCCTCGTTGGGTTCGACAATATTACTTATCGAAAGGACAATGATTGATCCCCTATACTTGTGGGTCATCAGCCCCGAGATACCTCTCCGTCACACGGAGTGACAAATCGCAGTCTTGATCCATCCTAACTCAACGGGCACCTTCGGAGATACCTGTAGAGCATCTTTATAGTCACCTAGTTATGTTGTGACGTTTGATACGCACAAGGAATTCCTCCGGTGCCGGTGAGTTATATGATCTCATGGTCATAGGAATAAATACTTGACACACAGAAAACAGTAGCAACAAAATGACACGATCAACATGCTACGTTTATTAGTTTGGGTCTAGTCCATCACATGATTCTCCTAATGATGTGATCTAGTTATCAAGTAACAACACTTGCCTATGGCCAGGAAACCTTGACCATCTTTGATCAACGAATTAGTCAACTAGAGGCTTACTAGGGACAGTGTTTTGTCGATGTATCCACACAAGTATTGTGTTTCCAATCAATACAATTATAGCATGGATAATAAACGATTATCATGAACAAAGAAATATAATAATAACTAATTTATTATTTCCTCTAGGGCATATTTCCAACAATTTTACCAACTAAGACATTAGGTGGGACCTTCTTTCTAAGGTTTACATCATCACCAACATAGTTCGTTGATCTTAATCCCCTTATTTCCTCCATATCATAAAGGATTCCTTCTATTGGTGAGCACTCACTGTTGACCCTATAATGAGCAAATATTTATCTTTCTTGCTGCATAATATGATTAAATTCATGAACGATAAATATTGTTGCGAACCATTTAGTAGGAGCATCCTCGATATTAGAAAAATCTAGAAACAAGCATTGTATGGAGGGATGCATATGGACGAATTGACTTTCCAATTCAACTATGAGCAAAGATATGGCATCCACATAACTACTAGTTCTAGCAGGAATAGATCCTCCTATCAAGGGTAATGAGCCGACACAGGTGAAAAAGTTTTGAATTACACTTTTCCCAATAATATTACCACTACCTATGCGGAATTTCTTTGTTTGCATAATAGGTTCTCCTTTAGAAGGATCATCATCCATAAGGTTATCAAAATTTTCTTAAGAAAATTCATCAAAATTTCTTTTAGCATGCTCACAACAAGCTGAAGTTGGATATTCAAAAGTTTCCGCACTAGAGGCACGAGCACCACTAGTTTCATACTCATACATGATAGCAACTTTCAAGCAAGCAAACAAGGAAGTAAACTAGTGACTAGAAAATATAAATATTTTTGTATTTAAAAAAAATGTAGCAGGAAAAATATAAGAACAAATAAAAATAAGAACAAGTGAATGATAATTTGTGCGAAGGTAATTGATAGTAGGTTGATGATACTCCCCGCAATGGCGCAAGCAATCCTTCCTCATACTTGTGATCTGCGTTGGGTTTTTGGTAAAGAGGAACGGGTTATGCATTGTAGTATAGATAAGTATTTCCCTCAGTGAGAACCAAGGTTATCAAACCGATAGGAGTAACACGCAACCCTGTCTTCAGCAACTGCGCACCAAGAAGCAAACACTTGCACCAAACACGGGCAAGAGGGTTGTCAATCTCCTTGGACTCGTTATTTGCAAGACAATGAGATGTGTAGATGATAGTTTGTAAATGGAAAAGAAATAAAAAGTAAATAAAGGCAGCAAGGTAATTGTAGTGTTTGTAAATATATAAGTGAATAGACCCGGGGCCACAGTTTTCCCTACTAGCATCTCTCATGTAGTGAGTGATACTTGAGATCTGCGTTGGGTTTTCCGTGAAGCGGAACGAGTGATGCAGTGCAATATAGGTAAGTATTTCCCTCACTAGACAACCAAGGTTTATCGAACCAATAGGAGTAACAGACAGCCCCCATCTTCAGTGGCTGCACACAAAGAAGCAAACACTTGCACCCAACACGGGCAAGAGGGTTGTCAATCCCCTTGGACTCGTTATTTACAAGCAAGTAAAGTGTGTAGATGATAATTGATAATTGCAAAGGAAAATTCAAGTAAATAAAGGCAGCGAGGTATCGTAGCGTTTGTAAACTTATAAATAAATAGACCTGGGAGTCGTAGTTTTTCCTAATGGCATCTCTCATGTAATAGGCATACAGCGTGTAAACAAATTATCGTTGGGCAATTGATAGAAAAGCGCATAGTTATGTGATATTCACGACAATGATCATGTGTATATAGGCATCACACCAATAAGCAAATAGGCCGACTACTGCCTGCACCTATCACTATTACTCCACCCATCGACCACTATCTAGCATGCATCTAGAGTATTAAATAAAACAGAGTAATGCTTGGAGAACAATGATATGATGTAGACAAAGATAATTCAATGATCATTATAAAGCACCAACTAAGGAACACTATTATCATACTTGAGCATTGGATGTAGCTAATATTTGGGTGCGTTGCATGATGGGCTAGGGATAGCGTTCTTTAGCGTTGATATTTTGAAAGACTTGGTTGCTTGTTGATATGCCTGAGTATTAAAGTTTTCATGTCAAATTATAGACTAGTGTTTTTAATCATCTACAAGTCTGTATGTCCATGCTATAAACAAAAGAATATGATGAACATGTTGGGCAACATTCCACATCAAAAATTCTGTTTTTATCATTTACCTACTCGAGGACGAGCAAGAATGAAGCTAGGGTATGTTGATACGCCTCCAACGTATCTATAATTTTTTATTGTTTCATGCTATTATATTATCATTCTTGGATGCTTTACAATCATTTTATAGCAACTTTATATCATTTTTTGGGACTAACCTATTCACATAGTGCATAGTGCCAATTGGTGTTTTTTGCTTGTTTTTACTTCGCAAAAAAAATCAATATCAAATGGTGTCCAAATGTCATGAAACTATTTGGAGATTTTTTTCTGTCCAGAAGATATCCAGAGGAGCAAAGACCCACTGGAGAGGAGGCCCACGCTGCCCACTAGGCACCAGGGCGTGCCTGCCCCGCTTGGCGCGGCCTCGTACCTAGTGGGCACCTCATGGTTGATACGTCCCAAACGTATCTATAATTTCTGTTTGTTCCATGATCTTTTGGGTGACATTATTATATGTTTTGCTACACTTCATATCTTTTACACATATTTGGACTAACCTACTAACTCAGTGCACCCAGTGTCAGTTCCTGTGTGCTGATGTCTTTTTTGCATGGGCTTTTACCCAAATTTCCAAAGGCCCAAAAATCCCAAGAAAAATATATATAAATCAGCGTGACGGAAGCTTCCGGATCACCGAAGATGGGCTAGAGGGGAGCCAGGGGCTGCCTAGGCGGCCTGGCCCCTGGCCGCGCCCACAGCTCGCCTGGGTGGGCCCCACCTCCTCTGACGCCCTCATTTGGCCTATATTTACCCCTCCAATCGGAAACCCTTCAAGCATATCCAGAATCGTGAATTTCTCCATCGTTCCGCTGCCGCATCGCTTCCGAGATCGGGAGCGTCAGGAGACCTCTTCCCGGCACCCTGCTGGAGGGAGGATTGACCTCTGGGAGCTTCTCCACCGCCATGGCCGCTTCCCGGACGTGCCGTGAGTAGTCCTCCTTGGACCATGAGTCCATGACCAGTAGCTATGTGATGTCTTCTCTCCAATCTTGTGCTTCAATGATTAGCCCTTGTGAGCTACCCTACATGATCAAGGCATCTATGTAATTTTCATGCTATTGCTATGCTCGGTTTGATGGGATCCGATGGATTATGAGATTATGTTCAGACTGTTATGAGTTATATATTTGATTATCCTTTTATATTAGGTTCTTTAGTGATTCATGCATGTTCTCCGTTGCTCTTTATTGCTTTGGCCGAGTAGTAGACTGTAACTCCAAGAGGGAGCGTTATGCATGATTGTGGGTTCATGCCCCCTGATGTCTAGCTTGAGTGACAGAAACATGATACTAGGGGATGTGTTGTTGCCACCAGGGAGAAAAACAATTGTGCTTGTGACCGCGGTTGCAAGTATTGTTTACCTTACGCAAAGTTCGTTAATGCAGTTGTCTGTTGCTTTGAGTTTACACTTTGGGTGGGGCTCGCAACTTAATATCAGCGAGATGTTCTGGATAGATATCTCAAGGTGGATGATTAGTAAGTAGATGCTGATGGATAAACGGTCTACTTGTCTTGACGTATTGCCCATTACTATTGAGCCTCTAACTTTCAAGTAGCATAATTATCGTTGCGCTGCATTCATAATTCTGTCAATTGCCCAGCTGTAATTTGTTTACCCTTGCATAGTTGTTTATCGTCGTTTGGGAGAGAGACATCACTAGTGAACATCATGTGACTCAGGTCCATATCACCATCATTGCTTACACCTCCATCATTTACTCCTTTTGTTTACTTTTCTGTTGCAATCACTATCACTATTCCCGCTTGAGTTTTTGATCCTTTGCAAACTACAAGGCCGGAGAGATTGACAACCTCTCTGTACTCGTCGGTACAAAAGTTATTTGTTGTGTGTGCAGGTCCACGTCTTCTGCTAGCGCCAGGGCGGGGGACACCTACTTGTTGATCCTCAGAGTCCTCCTGGTTCGATAAACCTTACAGTCTTCGTGTAAGGGAAACTTGCTGCTGACTACATCTCCACCTTCCACTTGGGGTAACCAATGAGGGGCGAGAAGTATATTCATCAACTCGTCATCAAGCAAGTTGCTGGCGCCGTTGCCGGGGACTCCAGTCTTCAAGATAGGGGAGTTGCACGCTATCTTTTACCTTTGCTTTTAGTCTTGTTAATTTGCCATGAGCTAGTTAGGCTTAATGGAAAACAAGAAAAATATGAGAGAAATTTATAAACTTTATCTTGAACTAGGACATGAAGTGTTTGAGGAGAAAATTAAAAACCTATGGAACTTTATTATTTGCATAACAATCATGATGGTGGCAATGTTATTAGTATGCTTTCTTTGAATACCAATATTGCTAATGACAGGGAAAGCTCTAAGCTTGGGGATGACGGGTTTTATGAACATGATATTTTTAGTCCCCCAACTTTTGAGGAGAAATTTTGCTTTGATGATACTATGCTTCCTAAACATGATGATTACCATGATGATAATGATTGCTTTACTCTCACTATTCCTAATAAGAAAGATTTTGCTTATAAGAAGAGTAATGATACTTTTATGCTTTTGGATCATGGAAAATGCCTTATGTGATAGTTATATAGTTGAGTTCATCCATGATTCCACTGAAATTTATAATGAGGGGGAGACATGGTTCTAAATATCTAAAAAATAAGAAGTTCCACTCTTTATGTCGAAGGTTTTGAAGTCGCACTTGTTTTGCCTTCCTATGCTTATTGATTTGTGCTTCAATGAATTATTCTATTGCAATATTCCTATGCATAGGAAGCATGTTATACTTAAATGTGTTTGGTATTTTCTTCTTGATGCTCTCTTTTATTCTACAACTCTTATTCCTATGAGAGCATCATTAAAATCTTAAGCCTATCTTTATGGCTATTAAGAAAGATCTCTAGGGAGACAACCCTTGTTATCTTTACTTTGAGTTTTTACTTTCAGTTTAGTGGTCTTCATTCTTGTTACTACTGTAGCAACATCATTGTATCTTTATTTTCAAGCTTTGTGCCAAGTTTTAGCCTCCGATTACAAGAAAGTTCAAAAGTTGTGGCATGCTGTCTAGAAACAGATTATGTCTGCTTGATGGAAAAATTCGCCAAAAATTACGAGATCATCTTTTTGATCTGAATGTTTTTGACAGCATGCTCTATATAATTGTCTATCTAGCGTATGTTCTGAGTTTTTTTATTTGAATTGCAGAAGTGCCCTGAAACAATTATTTACTACCCGTTGTTCTGTTTTTCACAGATTCTGCCACGTTTTGCATTTTCATCATTTTGCAAATCTTAAGCTTTCTTTTTTGCAAAAACCTTTTGGCGATCTTGAGAAGCAGTAGCTCTTCATGAAAATCTTTATTTTCAATAGAGAATAAATTATTTTATTATGGGCACTAACTAGTCTAATCAACTTATGATGAGTTCCGCATGAAGGGAGTTTTCAAGTATGCGATGGAAGATGATGAAAAAAGATCAAGGAGTGTCAAGCCCTCAAGCTTAGGGATGCCCCATGCACCCCAAAGAAATACTCAAGAGACTCAAGCTCTAAGCTTGGGGATGCCCCCGTGCATCCCCTTCTCTATCAAAAAACATTAGTTCGTCCTTCTCCGTGCTATATAAAAGTGTAGCAAAACATATAACAATGTCACCCAAAAGATCGTAGAACAAGCAGAAATTATAGATACGTTTGGGACGTATCAACCCCTATCGGCCTGGTCGACACCGACGTGGTGGCGCCCGTGACTGCCGCCAGACCTTCCTGGAGGGCGTCGGGGGCTACCCTTCGTCTCGCCTCGTTGTGTATCAGGGGAAATCCTTGGCAGCAGCGTCATCATCGTCGCGATCCTTTCTGAAGGTGTTGATTGATACCGACGCTTCGGAGCCTTAGAGCTTGGTCAGAGACTTTGGTGGGCGCACTGGTCGTGAAGCTTCTTCGTTTCTGTTGATTCGCCATTGTCGGTATTTATTTATTTTGTTTTTTCTTTTAGGTGTGACTGTGTTGTTTCCATCCAAGCACATTATCGTTAGTTGTAGCGGTTGATTGCTTTGTAATACAAAGCGGAAGAAACCCTTTTTCAGAACACTTATAAACCTGAGGAATATTCATCACGCCTTGTTTGATACTAGTGTTTTTAAGGAGATTGGTGAGGATAATCCCCCAAGGGATTGGGTGAAACCCCAACCTTCACCCAATCCATTGAAATCCCCATTTATCCCCGATACACTAGGTATTGAGGGAAAATGTGGGAATGAAACATGTCAAATACACTAGAACCAAATGGTGTTATGAGATGTGTGGGGATTGAAGGGTTTGACCGGGATAATCCTTACAAATTTTCTAAAATACACTAGTACTACCAAACAAGGCTTCAAGGGTAGTCGCCAACAAAAGCATGTTGGGCATGTGGACCCCTGGTTCTCACAGTTCCAGGACAACATTTTTTTTGGTGGATCACTGAAATTGACTGGCTACGATGACCACTCACACGTTAACATCACCTGAAATCACACCGGTCCATCTCTCCTCCTTCTTTTACCTATTACATTAAAATATCATTTTGATTTAAAAACATCTTTTTCGGTTAAAAAAACGTTTGTGCAGACGAGAAAGAATCCGGTTCCATTCTTTCCCTTCCTCCCCACCAAACGATAGAGTCCAATGAGCAGAATCCGGGTGTCCCCGCGCGACAAACCACCTCCTGCTCGCCCCGAATCTTCCCTTTCCTTTCCCCACCCCACACGGCGCAACAGCACCAAGCGCTCGCCTCCAAAGCCCCCAATCCTGCCGCTCACGCCCCCCGAACCCGTCAAACCCTAGCGTCACCCCCATCGAGATGGACGCCCGGGACGCCACGGCGGACCTGCAGGAGTGGGAGCTCCTCCTCGCCTCCCCCACCGCCGCTGCGCCCGGGCCGTACGCCGTCGCCGGGGAGCCGGTGGAGGACGACGCCGCCGGGGCCATCAAGCACGACTACTTCGACCTCGGCTCCGACGCCAAGTACGCCAGGAGGGCGTCCCTGTCGATCGGGGCTGAGGAGGAGGGTAAGGAGGAGGGGACGGACGAGGAGGCCGGCGAGTCGAGCTGGGTGGAGCCGCACCCGGGCGCCCTCGCCTTCCCCGCCCGCGACCGCGCCGCGCTCTGGTCCGACTCGTCGTCCGACGGGGAAAGGCGCGAGGACGCGGAGGCGACCGAGCCGCTGGTGGAGACTCCCCTGGAAGCGCCGGCGGCGGGGGCGGACGAGGGGGCGGTGGCAAAGGGAGGGGCCGCGGCGCGGTGGTGGAGGCTCCCCGTGGAGGTGCTGCGGCTGTGGGCGGCGCGCGCGGCGAGGAGCGCGTGGTCGGTGCCCGTCGCCGTCGCGCTGCTCGGGATCGCCGTGCTGGGCCGCCGGCTGCACCGGATGCGGCGGCAGAGCAAGGCCGTGGCGCGCGTGCGGCTCGTCCTTGACGATAAGGTCAGGCCCTTTGCCCCTTTCAGCCACATGTCGCGTCCCAATCGCTTCATCTTGCGCCGCTGTGCTTGCGTGGGCGTCTCACTCGTGGGTCTACTGTTGTTGAGACGTTGCGTCGTGTATCACTTTTAGAACCAGTCACCGCTGAGCTTAGCAATAAGCAGCTCCAAAGGAGCTTACGTACTTACATTCTGTAGAGTACATGCTGACATACATGCTGTAAGAATAGTGCCACGTTGAGGAGAAATTCTAGGAATCTCCTTGCAAGAATTGTTCGTGATTCTAGGAAGCTGTATTGTTTAAGTTGAAGGTAGAGCATTTCGGAAATCGATTTGCTTCCTCGCAAAAAGGAATGAAAAAAATAACTCTGTCTGCTTCTGTTGCGATGTTCTTGTGTGTGTACTCGGTCAGGAAATGCATGCCAGCGGTATTTAAACACAACAATAGTTACTACTCCCTCTGTTCCTAAATATAATACCTTTTAGAGATTACACGTAGATAGAAAATATTAAAAACTAGTAAAAAAACTAAAGTATTAAAAACTGCAGTAATTTTACGTGTAGATAGAAAATACCATGGTTTTAATATAACAACATTTTTTGCAGTATTCACAATGTAGAGAAACTGTTTGATTACGCCACATATTACTGCAGTTTAGATCGAGCAAGTACACGGGAAGAAGATAACGACGTCCCACCCCTTCTTTTCGCCTTCTCTGTTTTTTAAAAAGAGGTCTGGGGTTCTTTTTTTTATGCAGAGAAAAAACCACAGTTTTTTCAATACTGCAGTTTTAAAATCACAATTCTTAGAGGCAACCAAACACCTCATTGTAAATAAAACTATGATAATCTCCAAAACTGCAGTATTCTAAAAATACTACGAAAATTCTTTGTTATCAAACAGGGCCTAAACTACACACGAAGCAAAATGATTGAATCTACACTCTAAAATATGTCTATGTACATCCGTATCTAGTTCATAGTGGAATGTCTAGAAGGTCTTATATTTAGGAACGGAGGGAGTAATATAAGAGCGTTTAGATCACTAAAGTAGTAGTGATATAAACGCTCTTATCATAGTTGACGGAGGGAGTATATGCTATGTGAATTGTGGCTCGCTGTTAAACTGATTGGATCATTGAGCTCAAACACTTCAGGGTGTTGATGTTGTTTCAGACACTTATATATACCTCAGTACTGCTTATCTGTGTGTGAATCTCGCAAAATTGCGTATTTGTGTTGTCAACTACTTTCTCGCTGAGCATTTATGTTTTCATAATCCCTGCAGAAGGCATCTCAATTCAAGGCCCAGCCGATGTTATGGCGAGCTCCGATGATAAAGCCTATGCTTCCTGGCAATGGAGTGACCCCATGGCCTGTGCTGGGGCACCTGTGAGATGTGGAATCCGCTGCATAGAGCTAGAAATGCAGTTGGCTTGTGAGCATACTATGCAGTCCCCTGCAGATTTATACCCTACCTGAAGTGCCTACTTGTGGAAGACAAAAGGATGCTTAAGTGACTCGTTTAGTACTATCTTTTCTGCTTGATGCTTGTAATGCACCCGTGTGTATATTTTTCTTCTGTAGCCCTGTTTTACCTGATGTGCTTGAACAATGTGGCTGTGTATATATGACAAAGTATCTGAATATGGTTGTAGAATGGCAGTTTGAAACTGCGGCGAGCTTCCTTTCAGCACCACATTTCTCTTGTTGTTTTCTTCTCTCACTGGAAAATGGTGTTGGCTGTGAATTCAGCACACCTAGAATGGATAGCATTATTTACGAAAACAGCCGATGTTTATGAGTGAGACACCTTCTGTTATTCCTATCGTGGTTTTTAAGGTGTCCCCAAAGCGTCGAATAGGCGTCAGAGCGTCGGGAGACGGCAGGTTGAATAGGCGTCAGAGCTTCGGGAGACCGCAGGGCGTCGGGCTCGCCTTAGACCATCGCCCAAGGCATCCAGATTCACCTATTGAGGCGTCCAGGTCTTCGCCTAGGCGGGGGAGGCGTTGCCTTGGCCCAATTTGGATGCCCTGGTCCATGTCGGGCAGGAAACTAGTGAGGGGCGGGACGGGAAACAGAAATTGGGCGGGATTGGATTGGATAGAAATTGGAAGACAATCTGAGGTGAAATAGATGAAAGAGAGTGAGGAACACACCGGTGCAAGGAATCGATCTGAGAGAGAGAGAGAGAAGAGCTCTCTTCTCTCATGCGCCATCTGCCAGATCCCTTCCCCTGCCAGATCCCTTCCCTTCCGCCGGCCCGGATCCCTCCCTCCAGCTTTCTCCCCATCGTCGGCCAAGCTTCACTGGCTTGCACCATCGAGAAAACAAGCAAAGTAATGGTTGGTAGTATGGCATCACTGGCTTGCACCATCGAGAAAGCAAGCAAAGTTTTTTTAGGGTGAGAAAGCAAGCAATTTGATGAGACACGACTAAGGGTAAGAGAACAACAAAAGAGTCTAACATAGAACTGCCGCATAATACATGTTGTGAGGTTTGATCATGGTTCCAGGTTGCTTATTACTACTTGAGGAGCTTATGGGCATAATTAACATTAAAGTGGTCGTGCCGGAGTGGTTATCGGGCATGACTAGAAATCATGTGGGCTTTGCCCGCGCAGGTTCGAATCCTGCCGACCACGAAATTTCTAGTTTATTTTTTCCATTTTTCTGGAGGGTCATCAAGTTACTAGGTTCGAATCCCGCCGTGATCCAAGCGGGTTCAAGTGCTTGAAGAGCATATCTACCAAAACAAATACGATTGCCTCGGAAGGATTTTCCTTTCATTCTTCCTCTATGTTGTTTGCGAAATCTGGTTCTTTTGGGGTTATAGTCGATGGTTCTCTTTCTTAGTTCCATCTCTACTCCAAAACTGGCCGACCACGAATATTTTAGTTTATTTTTGCCATTTTTTTGGAGGAAAGAAATGATCATCATATATCGTGTTTCTTTGTTGCGATTGCGAAACCCCCCGACACGTAATTTGAATTACATAGCTCGTTCGAATCCCGTCGACCACATTTTTTTTCCAGGAGGGTCAAATTATAGCTCGTACGAATCATTTTTCTCTTTTCTTTCCGGCAACAAAGAAATATGCACCATATATTGTTTTCCTTTGTTGTGATTACAAGAAACTCCGACACATGATTTGAATGACATAGTTCCTTTGAATCCTGTCGACCACAACTTTTTTTCTAGCAGGATATTTTTCTGGAGGGTCGTCAAGTTATAGTAGTACAGCTCTAGGCAATTTTTTCACTTTAGTAGGTTCGAATCTTACCAACCACGAATATTTTAGTTTAATTTTTTTCATTTTTCTGGAGGGTCATCAAGTTACTAGGTTCGAATCCCGCCGACCACGAATATTTTAGTTTATTTTTTCCATTTTTTTGGAGGAAAGAAATGATCATCATAGATCGCGTTTCTTTGCTGCGATTGCGAAAACCCCCGACACGTAATTTGAATTACATAGCTTGTTCGAATCCCGCCGACCACATTTTTTTTTCAGGAGGGTCAAATTATAGCTCGTACGAATCCTTTTTCTCTTTACTTTCCGGCAACAAAGAAATATGCACCATATATTGTGTTTCTTTGTTGTGATTACAAGAAACTCCGACACATGATTTGAATGACATAGTTCATTTGAATCCTGTCGACCACAACTTTTTTTCTAGCAGGATAAAATTATAATATGCGTGCAAGCATTTTTTTTCTCTTTACTCTTCGGTAACACGGAAATAAGCACCATATATTATGTTTCTTTGTTATGATTACAAGAAACATAGACTCATGTATGCTCGACACATAGTTTTTTTAGTTGAATGGCATAGGTGCATGGAAGGACTCTCTTTTGCCATTCAAATGAGCGACTTGCCAAATTATAGTTGAAATGGACTATGTCGTTGATGTCAAGCTGATTCAAGCTTCATATCTTTGATAGATCGATTTATTCTTCTATGATTAGAGAGATTAGGCACCTTGTGTCTCTTCATGATTCATGTGTTACTCTTCTAAATCGCAATCAAAATAAGTTTAACGATAGATTAGCTAAATTTGCTACACTAGAGAGGCAAAATGATGACATGTATTGGTTATGGCCTAATAGATTCTTTAGAAGTTGCCGAAGCTGATTGCACGGGCAAATCCAAATTCCCTTTGTGCAAGAGTTCGGAAGGGGTGTTACTTCCCTCACACTGCTTTTATGCAAGCATCAACCCGTCTAAGTCGGCTTCGGCTACGTGGAAGGCGGTCATTGTGGGAAGAGGGCCCCTCAAGATGGGCTTGATCTCATGAATAGGAGATGGCAGTACTATATCAGTATGGACTGATGATACGCTAGTTTTGCACCATGAATTACTATTGATATTTGTGTTGATCATGTCCATTATCCATTATTATCATACAATTCTTATGCCTTTTCTCTTTGAATATGCAAGGTACATCATTGAGAGGGAAATATCTGTAAACTCGAATTCTGGACCGGGAAACCGAGAAAAAGGCAGAAAAATCAACTTGCTCCAAATGAACTGAAAATTTACGGAGATTTTTTCTAGAATATTTAGCAAGGAATTTTCTGCAAGTTCTGTAAGTAACAGTGATAGATGGTCTTGCTATAAAACTTGTTGGAAATATGCCCTAGAGGCAATAATAAATTAGTTATTATTATATTTCTTAGTTCATGATAATCGTTTATTATCCATGCTATAATTGTATTGATTGGAAACACAATACTTGTGTGGATACATAGACAAAACACTGTCCCTAGTAAGCCTCTAGTTGACTAGCTCGTTGATCAAAGATGGTCAAGGTTTCCTGGCCATAGGCATGTGTTGTCACTTGATAACAGGATCACATCATTAGGAGAATCATGTGATGGACTAGACCCAAACTAATAGACGTAGCATGTTGATCATGTCATTTTGTTGCTACTGTTTTCTGCGTGTCAAGTATTTGTTCCTATGACCATGAGATCATATAACTCACGAACACCGAAGGAATGCTTTGTGTGTATCAAACGTCGCAACGTAACTGGGTGACTATAAAGATGCTCTACAGGTATCTCCGAAGGTGTTCGTTGAGTTAGTATGGATCAAGACTGGGATTTGTCACTCCGTATGACGGGGAGGTATCTCGGGGCCCACTCGGTAATACAACATCACACACAAGCCTTGCAAGCAATGTGACTTAGTGTAAGTTGCGGGATCTTGTATTACGGAACGAGTAAAGAGACTTGCCGGTAAACGAGATTGAAATAGGTATGCGGATACTGACGATCGAATCTCGGGCAAGTAACATACCGAAGGACAAAGGGAATGACATACGGGATTATATGAATCCTTGGCACTGAGGTTCAAACGATAAGATCTTCGTAGAATATGTAGGATCCAATATGGGCATCCAGGTCCCGCTATTGGATATTGACCGAGGAGTCTCTCGGGTCATGTCTACATAGTTCTCGAACCCGCAGGGTCTGCACACTTAAGGTTCGACGTTGTTTTATGCGTATTTGAGTTATATGGTTGGTTACCGAATGTTGTTCGGAGTCCCGGATGAGATCACGGACGTCACGAGGGTTTCCGGAATGGTCCGGAAACGAAGATTGATATATAGGATGACCTCATTTGGTTACCGGAAGGTTTTCGTGCATTACCGGAAAAGTTTCGGGCTCATCGGTAGTGTACCGGGAGTGCCGGGAGGGGTGTCGGGGACCATCGGGAGGGGTGTCACGCCCCAAGGGGTCTCATGGGCTATGGGAAGAGATAAACCAGCCCCTAGTGGGCTGGAATAAGTTCCCACTAAGGCCCATAAGGTTTGAGAAGGAAAAAACACAAGGTGGAAAGAGTTTCCAAGTGGGAAGGTGGAATCCTACTCCAAGTAGGATTGGAGTAGGACACCTCCACCTCCAATTTCGGCCAAACCTTTAGGTTTTGAGGCTGCCTCCTCCCCTCCCTCCCACCTATATATACGGAGGTTTTAGGGCTGATTTGAGACGACTTTTCCACGGCAGCCCGACCACATACCTCCACGGTTTTTCCTCTAGATCGCGTTTCTGCGGAGCTCGGGCGGAGCCCTGCTGAGACAAGGTCATCACCAACCTCCGGAGCGCCGTCACGCTGCCGGAGAACTCTTCTACCTCTCCGTCTCTCTTGCTGGATCAAGAAGGCCGAGATCATCGTCGAGTTGTACGTGTGCTGAACGCGGAGGTGCCGTCCGTTCGGTACTAGATCGTGGGACTGATCGCGGGATTGTTCGCGGGGCGGATCGAGGGACGTGAGGACGTTCCACTACATCAACCGCGTTCACTAACGCTTCTGCTGTACGATCTACAAGGGTACGTAGATCACTCATCCCCTCTCGTAGATGGACATCACCATGATAGGTCTTCGTGCGCGTAGGAAATTTTTTGTTTCCCATGCGACGTTCCCTAACAGTGGCATCATGAGCTAGGTTCATGCGTAGATGTCTTCTCGAGTAGAACACAAAAGGTTTTGTGGGCGGTGATGTGTGTTTTGCTGCCCTCCTTAGTCTTTTCTTGATTCCGCGGTATTGTTGGATTGAAGCGGCTTGGACCGACATTACTCGTACGCTTACGAGAGACTGGTTTCATCGTTACGAGTAACCCCCTTTGCTCAAAGATGACTGGCAAGTGTCGGTTTCTCCAACTTTAGTTGAATCGGATTTGACCGAGGAGGTCCTTGGATGAGGTTAAATAGCAACTCATATATCTCCGTTGTGGTGTTTGCGTAAGTAAGATGCGATCCTACTAGATACCCTTGGTCACCACGTAAAACATGCAACAACAAAATTAGAGGACGTCTAACTTGTTTTTGCAGGGTATGATTGTGATATGATGTGGCCAACGATGTGATATGATATATTGGATGTATGAGATGATCATGTTGTAATAGAAATATCGACTTGCACGTCGATGGTACGGCAACCGGCAGGAGCCATAGGGTTGTCTTTATACTAACATATGTGCTTGCAGATGCGTTTACTATTTTGCTAGGATGTAGCTTTAGTAGTGATAGCATAAGTAGCACGACAACCACGATGGCAACACGTTGATGGATGATCATGGTGTGGCGCCGGTGACAAGAAGATCGTGCCGGTGCTTTGGTGATGGAGATCAAGAAGCACGTGATGATGGCCATATCATGTCACTTATGAATTGCATGTGATGTTAATCCTTTTATGCACCTTATTTTGCTTAGAACGACGGTAGCATTATGAGGTGATCTCTCACTAAAATTTCAAGATGAAATTGTGTTCTCCCCGACTGTGCACCGTTGCGACAGTTCTTCGTTTCGAGACACCACGTGATGATCGGGTGTGATAGACTCAACGTTCACATACAACGGGTGCAAAACAGTTGCACACGCGGAACACTCGGGTTAAGCTTGACGAGCCTAGCATGTGCAGACATGGCCTCGGAACACATGAGACCGAAAGGTCGAGCATGAATCGTATAGTTGATATGATTAGCATAGGGATGCTTACCACTGAAACAATTCTCGACTCACGTGATGATCGGACTTGAGATAGTGGATTTGGATCATGTACCACTCAAATGACTAGAGAGATGTACTTTTTGAGTGGGAGTTCTTACGTAATATGATTAATTGAACTAATTGTCATGAACATAGTCTAATGGTCTTTGCGAATTACGATGTAGCTTGCGCTATAGCTCTACTGTTTTATATGTTCCTAGAGAAAATTTAGTTGAAAGTTGATAGTAGCAAACTTTGCAGACTGAGTCTGTAAAACCGAGGATTGTCCTCGTTGCTGCACAGAAGGCTTATGTCCTTAATGCACCACTCGGTGTGCTGCACCTCGAGCATCGTCTGTGGATGCTGTGAACATCCGACATACACGTTTTTGATGACTACACGATAGTTCAGTACAAAAATACTTAATGGCTTAGAAGCAAGGCGCCGAAAACGTTGTAAAACGTCACGGAACATAAGTGATGTTCTAAAGAGATGAAATTGTGATTTCATGCTTGTGCCCTTGTTAAGAGGTAGGAGACCTCCGACAAGATTCTTTGTCCACAAAGCACTGGAGAAAAGGCTCAATCGTTGAGCATGTGCTCAGATTGTCTGAGTACGACAATCGCTTGAATCAAGTGGGAGTTAATCTTTCAGATGAGATAGTGATAGTTCTCCAAAGTCACTGCCACCAAGCTGTAAGAGCTTCGTGATGAACTATAACATATCAAGGATACATACAATGATCCTTGAGCGATTCGCGATGTTTGACACTGCGAAAGTAGAAATCAAGAAGGAGCATCAATAGTTGATGGTTTGTAAAACCACTAAGTTTCAAGAAAGGCAAGGGCTAGAAGGGATACTTCGTGAAACGGCAAAATAGTTGCTGCACTAATGA
Source organism: Hordeum vulgare subsp. vulgare (assembly GCF_904849725.1). Lineage (NCBI taxonomy): Eukaryota > Viridiplantae > Streptophyta > Magnoliopsida > Poales > Poaceae > Hordeum > Hordeum vulgare. Next base: position 563,557,729 of record NC_058520.1, read on the forward strand.
AGAGACCCAAGATTAAACCCAAACCCGAGACTAAGTGCTTCTGTAATGAGGGGAACAATCACTGAGGCGGAGCAACTCAAGAGACTTGGTAGATAAGAAGGCTGGCAAAAGTCGAAAGAAATGTATTTGATATACATGATGTTGATGTGTACTTTACTAGTACTCCTAGTAGCACGAGGGTATTGGATACCGGTTCGGTTGCTAAGTGATTAGTGACGCGAAATGAAAGCTACGGCATAAACGGAGACTAGCTAAAGGCGAGGTGACGATACGTGTTGGAAGTGTTTCCAAGATTGATATGATCAAACGTCGCACGCTCCCTCTACCATCGGGATTGGTGTTAAACCTAAATAATTGTTATTTGGTGCTTGCGTTAAGCATGAACATGATTGGATCGTGTTTATTGCAATACGATTATTCATTTAAAGAGAATAATGGTTACTCTATTTTCTTGAATAATCACCTTCAATGGTTTATTGAATCTCGATCGTAGTGTTACACATGTTCATGATATTGGTGCCAAAAGATACGAGTTGATGATGATAGTACCACTTACTTGTGGCACTGCCGCTTGAGTCATGTTAGTATAAATTGCATGAAGAGGCTCCATGCTGATGGATCTTTGTACTCACCTGATTTCGAATCACTAGTGACATGCAAATCATACCACATGAGCAAGGCCTTGTTTTCATTGAGATAAAACAAGATAGTAACTTGTTGGAAGTGATACATTTTGATGTATGCAGTCCAGTGAGTGCTGAGGCACGCAGTGGATATCATTATGTTCTTACTCCACTGACGACTTGAGTAGATACAGGAGTATTTACTTAATGAATCACAAGTCTGAAATATTGAAAAGTTCAATTCTGTTTCAGAGTGAAGTTCGTCGTAACAAGAGGATGAACTGTCTACGATATGATCATAGAAATGAATATCTGAGTTACGAGTTTTTGGTACACAGTTAAGACAATGTGGAAATTGTTTCACAGTTCATGCCACCTGGAACATCATGGTGTGATGATGTGTCTGAACGTCATACCACGCACTATTTAGTATGGTGCATGATGTGATGTATCTTATCGAATTACCACTATCGTTTATGGGTTATGCATTAGAGACAACCACATTCACTTTAAATAGGGCACCGCGTATTTCCGTTGAGATGACACAGTATAGACTGAGGTTTAGAGAAATCCAAACTGTCGTTTCTTGAAAGTTTGGGGCTTCGAAACTTATGTGAAAAAGGTTTTAGTCTGATAAGCTCGAACCCAAAGCGGATAAATGCATCTTCATAGGATATCCAAAACAGTTGGGTACATCTCCTATCTCAGATCCGAAAGCAAAGTGTTTGTTTCTAGAAAAGGATCCTTTCTCGAGAAAAGGTTTATCTCGAAAGAATTGAGTGGGAGGGTAGTAGAACTTGATGAGGTTATTGAACCATCACTTCAACCAGGGTGTAGCAGGGCGTAGGAAGTTGTTCCTGTGGCGCCTACACCAATTGAAGTGGAAGCTGATGATGGTGATCATTGAGCTTCGAATCAAGTTACTACAAACCTCGTAGGTCGACAAGGTCGCGTACTGCTGCAGAGTAGTACGGTAACCCTGTCTTGGAGGTCATGTTGTTTAGCAACAGTGAACCTACGAGTTATGGAGAAAGCGATGGTGGGCCCAGATTCCGACAAATGGCTGGAAGCCATGAAGTCCGAGAGAGGATCCATGTGTGAAACCAAAGTGTAGACTTTGGTAGAACTACTTGATGGTCATGGGACTATTGGGTAAAATGGATCTTTAAAAGAAGACAAACGATGATGGTGATAAGTCACTATTAAGAAAAGCTCGACTTGTCGCAAAGATGTTTTCGACAAGATCAAACAGTTGACTATGATGAGACTTTCTCACTCGTAGCGATGCTAAAGGTCTGTTAGAATTATGTTAGTTGTTGATGCATTATTTATGAAATATTGCACGTAGGATGTCAAAACATTGTTTTCTCGACGGTTTCCTTGAGCAAACATTGTATGTGATACAACGAGAAGGTTTTGTCGATCCTAAAGATACTAGCAAGTATGCAAGCTCCAGTGATCCTTCAATGGACTGGTGCAAGCATCTCGGAGTTGGAATATACACTTTGATGAGATCAAAGATTTTGGGTTTGTACAAAGTTTATGAGAAACTTGTATTTCCAAAGAAGTGAGTGGGAGCACTATAGAATTTCTGATAAGTATATGTGGGTGACATATTGTGGATCAGAAGTAATGTAGAATTTCTGTAAAGCATTCAAGGTTGTTTGAAAGGAGTTTTCAAAGGAATACCTGGATTGCGCTACTTGAACGTTGAGCATCAAAGATCTATGGAGATAGATCAAAAGCGCTTAATGGAAGTTTCAACAAGATGCATGCCTTGACAAGTTTTTGAAGGAGTTCAAAATAGATCAGCAAAGAAGGAGTTCTTGGTTGCGTTGTGAGGTGTGAATTTGAGTAAGACTCAAAACCCGACCACGGCAGAATAAAGAGAATAGACGAAGGTCGTCTTCTATGCCTTAGCCGTAGAATCTAAAGTATGCCATGCTGTGTACCGCACGTGATGTGTGCCTTGACTCAAAGTATGTTGAGAGGTACAGAGAGTGATCCATGATTGAATCACTAGCAGCGGTCGAAATTTATCCTTAGTAACTAATGGACTAAGGAATTTTTCTCGATTATGGAGGTGGTTAAAGAGTTTTTCGTAGAGGGTTACGTCAATGCAAGCTTTGACACTAATCCGAATAACTATGAGTAGTGAAACGGATTCGTATAGTAGAGTAGATATTTGGAGCATTTCCGAATAGCACGTAGTAGCAGCATCTATAAGATGACATAAAGATTTGTAAAGAACGCACGGATCTGAAAGTTTCAGAACCGTTGACTAAAACCTCTCTCACGAGCAAGACGTGATCAGACCCCATAACTATATGGGTGTTGGATTCGTTGGAATCACATGGTGATGTGAACTAGATTATTGACTCTAGTGCAAGTGGGAGACTGTTGGAAATATGCCCTAGAGGCAATAATAAATTAGTTATTATTATATTTCTTAGTTCATGATAATCGTTTATTATCCATGCTATAATTGTATTGATTGGAAACACAATACTTGTGTGGATACATAGACAAAACACTGTCCCTAGTAAGCCTCTAGTTGACTAGCTCGTTGATCAAAGATGGTCAAGGTTTCCTGGCCATAGGCATGTGTTGTCACTTGATAACAGGATCACGTCATTAGGAGAATCATGTGATGGACTAGACCCAAACTAATAGACGTAGCATGTTGATCGTGTCATTTTGTTGCTACTGTTTTCTGCGTGTCAAGTATTTGTTCCTATGACCATGAGATCATATAACTCACGAACACCGAAGGAATGCTTTGTGTGTATCAAACGTCGCAACGTAACTGGGTGACTATAAAGATGCTCTACAGGTATCTCCGAAGGTGTTCGTTGAGTTAGTATGGATCAAGACTGGGATTTGTCACTCCGTATGACGGGGAGGTATCTCGGGGCCCACTCGGTAATACAACATCACACACAAGCCTTGCAAGCAATGTGACTTAGTGTAAGTTGCGGGATCTTGTATTACGGAACGAGTAAAGAGACTTGCCGGTAAACGAGATTGAAATAGGTATGCGGATACTGACGATCGAATCTCGGGCAAGTAACATACCGAAGGACAAAGGGAATGACATACGGGATTATATGAATCCTTGGCACTGAGGTTCAAACGATAAGATCTTCGTAGAATATGTAGGATCCAATATGGGCATCCAGGTCCCGCTATTGGATATTGACCGAGGAGTCTCTCGGGTCATGTCTACATAGTTCTCGAACCCGCAGGGTCTGCACACTTAAGGTTCGACGTTGTTTTATGCGTATTTGAGTTATATGGTTGGTTACCGAATGTTGTTCGGAGTCCCGGATGAGATCACGGACGTCACGAGGGTTTCCGGAATGGTCCGGAAACGAAGATTGATATATAGGATGACCTCATTTGGTTACCGGAAGGTTTTCGTGCATTACCGGAAAAGTTTCGGGCTCATCGGTAGTGTACCGGGAGTGCCGGGAGGGGTGTCGGGGACCATCGGGAGGGGTGTCACGCCCCAAGGGGTCTCATGGGCTATGGGAAGAGATAAACCAGCCCCTAGTGGGCTGGAATAAGTTCCCACTAAGGCCCATAAGGTTTGAGAAGGAAAAAACACAAGGTGGAAAGAGTTTCCAAGTGGGAAGGTGGAATCCTACTCCAAGTAGGATTGGAGTAGGACACCTCCACCTCCAATTTCGGCCAAACCTTTAGGTTTTGAGGCTGCCTCCTCCCCTCCCTCCCACCTATATATACGGAGGTTTTAGGGCTGATTTGAGACGACTTTTCCACGGCAGCCCGACCACATACCTCCACGGTTTTTCCTCTAGATCGCGTTTCTGCGGAGCTCGGGCGGAGCCCTGCTGAGACAAGGTCATCACCAACCTCCGGAGCGCCGTCACGCTGCCGGAGAACTCTTCTACCTCTCCGTCTCTCTTGCTGGATCAAGAAGGCCGAGATCATCGTCGAGCTGTACGTGTGCTGAACGCGGAGGTGCCGTCCGTTCGGTACTAGATCGTGGGACTGATCGCGGGATTGTTCGCGGGGCGGATCGAGGGACGTGAGGACGTTCCACTACATCAACCGCGTTCACTAACGCTTCTGCTGTACGATCTACAAGGGTACGTAGATCACTCATCCCCTCTCGTAGATGGACATCACCATGATAGGTCTTCGTGCGCGTAGGAAATTTTTTGTTTCCCATGCGACGTTCCCTAACAAAACTATCTATCATTGTTACTTACAGAACTTGCAGAGAATTCCTTGCTAAAAACTACTTATCATTTCCTTCTACTCCTCGTTGGGTTCGACACTCTTACTTATTGAAAGGACTGCGATTGATGCCCTATACTTGTGGGTTATCTAGACTCTTTTCTAGTGCCATTGTCGGGGAGTGGAGCGCCTTTGGTAAGTGGAAATTGGTAAGGAAACATTTTTTGTACATGCTGAAATTTACTGTTGCTTATCACGATGAACGGTCACCCTTTAATTGGTTTGTTCGGAACATCTTCACCTCGAACGGAAGTTGAGGAAATTGTCTCTCAACTTGTTGAACCTACTGAAAATATTTATTATGATATTTCTTCAGGTATGGTAGATAAACTGCTGGTTAATCCTTATAACGGTTCAACTCATCCAGATTACCATTTGATATATACCGATGAGATTTGTGGATTGTTTAAGCTTTCAAGTTTTCCCGAAGACAAACTTAAGAAGAAAGTTTTCCCTTTATCTTTGGAGGTAAAAGCACTAATGTGGTACATGCTGTTCGATGATATTGGATCACGGGTTGGAATCGCTTGAAGCTGGAATTTCATCAGAAGTTTTATATATGCATCTAATTTATCACGATCGGAATTTTATTTATAATTGTTGGCCTCGTGAAGGAGAAAGCATCGCTCAAGCTTGGGGAGGCTCAAATCTATGATGCACACTTGCCCAACCATGAGCTCTCGAAGGAATTTATTATACAATTTTTTTATGCTCGGCTTTCTCGTGATGATCAAACCTTACTCGATGCTTATGTAGTCGGTTCCTATATGAAGGGGATTATTGAATTCAGATGGGATCTTCTAGAAAAGATTAAACACAACGCTGAAGATTGGGAACTCGATGAAGGTAAATAGTCAGGTATAAAGATTAATTTTGATTGTGCTAAATCTTTTATGGAAACTTCTCCTTTTCATGAGTTTAGCAACAAATTTAGCCTTGACTCTGACATAGTAGCTTCTTTCTACGAATATTTTGCTACCAATGTTGACCTGCCTAAGGAAAAGTGATTCAAATATCATCCTCCAATTGGAAAATTACCTCATGAACTTGTTAGAATTAAGAAGGAAGAAATAATTGTTAACCATGTTGATCTAATTGTTCCTAGTGCTTACATTGAAAAACCTCCTTTCCTTGATAGGATTAGAGAACATGCTAAGGCTACAATAATGGTTAATAAGAGTTATGTTAGAACACCTATACCTTTTGAACAAATAAATGTTGAGCCTAATGTAGCTATAGTTAAAGATCTCCTAGTTGATAATTTTGATGGGCAAGTTATTTACATCTGTGATGAAGCTGCTAGAACTGCAAAACCTGATAGAAACAAACGAGATGAACTAGATAAAAATAAGCCGGTGGTAGGCACACGTGTCATCTCAGTTAAACTTGGAGATCATTGCTATCATGGCATGTGTGGTATTGGTGCTAGTATTACTGCTATACCCTTTACATCATATCAAGAAATTACGCATGATATAGCACCTTCTGAAATTGAAGATATTTATGTCACTATTAAGCTTGTGAACCATGATACTATTTCGCCACTTGGGATTGTTAGAGATGTTAAAGTCTTGTGCGGAAAAGTAAAGTTGTTGGGGAACGTTGCATGGGAAACAAAAAATTTCCTACGCGCATGAAGACCTATCATGGTGATGTCCATCTACGAGAGGGGATGTTCGATCTACGTACCCTTGTAGACCGCACAGCAGAAGCGTTAAGAAACGCGGTTGATGTAGTGGAACGTCCTCACGTCCCTCGATCCGCCCCGCGAACCGTCCCGCGATCAGTCCCACGATCTAGTGCCGAACGGACGGCACCTCCGCGTTCAGCACACGTACAGCTCGACGATGATCTCGGCCTTCTTGATCCAGCAAGAGAGACGGAGAGGTAGATAAGTTCTCCGGCAGCGTGACGGCGTTCCGGAGGTTGGTGGTGATCTTATCTCAGCAGGGCTCCGCCCGAGCTCCGCAGAAACGCGATCTAGAGGTAAAACCGTGGAGATATGTGGTCGGGCTGCCATGGCAAAGTTGTGTCAAATCAGCCCTAAAACCTACGTATATATAGGGGGAAGAGGGGGAACCTTGCCTTGGGGTCCAAGGACCCCCAAGGACTTCGGCCGAGCCAAGGGGGGCAACCCTCCCCTTCCAAACCGAGGAGTCCTTCCCCCTTTTCCCACCTCCTCTTTTTTTTTTTCTCTCTTTGATTTTCTTCCTATGGCGCATAGGGCCTTCTTGGGCTGTCCCACCAGCCCACTAAGGGCTGGTGCGCCACCCCCAAGGCCTATGGGCTTCCCCGGGGTGGGTTGCCCCCCCGGTGAACATCCGGAACCCGTTCGTCATTCCCGGTACATTCCCGGTAACTCCGAAAACCTTCCGGTAATCAAATGAGGTCATCATATATATCAATCTTCGTTTCTGGACCATTCCGGAAACCCTCGTGACTTCCGTGATCTCATCCGGGACTCCGAACAACATTCGGTAACCAACCATATAACTCAAATACGCATAAAACAACGTCTAACCTTAAGTGTGCAGACCGTGCGGGTTCGAGAACTATGTAGACATGACCCGAGGGACTCCTCGGTCAATATCCAATAGCGGGACCTGGATGCCCATATTGGATCCTACATATTCTACGAAGAGCTTATCGTTTGAACCTTAGTGCCAAGGATTCATATAATCCCGTATGTCATTCCCTTTGTCCTTCGGTATGTTACTTGCCCGAGATTCGATCGTCAGTATCTGCATACCTATTTCAATCTCGTTTACCGGCAAGTCTCTTTACTCGTTCCGTAATACAAGATCCCGCAACTTACACTAAGTCACATTGCTTGCAAGGCTTGTGTGTGATGTTGTATTACCGAGTGGGCCCCGAGATACCTCCCCGTCACACGGAGTGACAAATCCCAGTCTCGATCCATACTAACTCAACGAACACCTCCGGAGATACCTGTAGAGCATCTTTATAGTCACCCAGTTACGTTGCGACGTTTGATACACACAAAGTATTCCTCCGGTGTCAGTGAGTTATATGATCTCATGGTCATAGCAACAAATACTTGACACGCAGAAAACAGTAGCAACAAAATGACACGATCAACATGCTACGTCTATTAGTTTAGGTCTAGTCCATCACGTGATTCTCCTAATGACGTGATCCAGTTATCAAGCAACAACACCTTGTTCATAATCAGAAGACACCGACTATCTTTGATCAACTAGCTAGCCAACTAGAGGCTTGCTAGGGACAGTGTTTTGTCTATGTATCCACACATGTATATAAGTCTTCATTCAATACAATTATAGCATGGATAATAAATGATTATCTTGATACAGGAATTATAATAATAACTATATTTATTATTGCCTCTAGGGCATAATTCCAACAAAAGTACCCCATTGATTTCTTAGTACTTGGTTCAGAACAAGATAACTTTTCTCCCATCATATTTGGTAGACCATTCTTGAATACGGTTAATGCTGAAATTAATTGTGCTACTCAGAAGGTTAAATTGAGCTTTAGTGATATTTCTCATGAATTTAACTTCTATAAGGTTGGAAAACAGCCACGTGAAAAGGAATTCCCTAGTAAGGATGAAATAATTGGTCTTGCTTCTATTGTTGTACCTCCTACCGATCCACTAGAACAATATTTGCTAGACCATGAGAATGATATGCATTTGAATGAAAGAATGAAATAGATAGGATACTCCTTGATCAACAACATATCCTTAAGCACAATTTACCAGTTGAAATTTTAGGTGATCCTCCTCCACCCAAAGGAGATCTCGTATTTGAGCTTAAGGCTTTACCTGATACTTTGAAATATACTTATCTTGATGACAAGAAGATATATCCTATTATTATTAGTGCTAACCTTTCAGAACATGAAGAAAAGAGATTACTGAAAACTTTAAAGAAGCACAAGGCTGCTATTGGATATACTCTTGATGATCTTAAAGGCATAAGCCCCACTCATTGTGAGCACAATATTAATATGGAACCTGATGCTAAACCGGTTGTTGATCATCAACGCCGTCTCAACCCTAAGATGAAAGAGGTGGTAAGAACTGAAATACTAAAGCTTCTCGAGGCAGATATAATCTATCCTATTGCTGATAGTAGATGGGTGGGTCATGTTCATCGTGTTCCTAGGAAAGGTGGTATAACTGTTGTTCCTAATGATAAAATGAACTTATGCCACAAAGGATAGTAACTAGTTATAGGATGGTAATTGATTTCAGAAAATTGAATAAGGCTACTAGAAAAGATCATTACCCCTTACCTTTTATTGATCAAATGTTAGAAAGATTATCTAAGCACACACACTTTTGCTTTCTTGATGGTTACTCTCGATTCTCTCAAATACCTATGTCAAAAGAGGACCAAGAGAAAACTATATTTGTTTGCCCCTTTGGAACTTATGCATATAGGCATATGCCTTTTGGTCTATGCAATGCACCTGCTACCTTTGAAAGATGTATGACTACTATTTTTCCGACTTTTGTGAAAAGATTATTGAGGTTTTCATGGATGATTTTTCCATTTATGGGACTTCTTTTCATGATTGCTTGAGCAACCTTGATAGAGTTTTGCACACATGTGAATAAACTAATCTTGTCTTGAATTGGTAGAAGTGCCACTTTATGGTGAATGAAGGTATAGTCTTGGGCATAAAATTTCTAAACACGGTATTAAGGTGGATAAGGCCAAAGTTGATGCAATAGATAAAATGTCTTGCCCAAGAGATATCAAAAGTATAAGAAGTTTCCTTGGTCATGTTGGTTTCTATAGGCATTTCATTAAAGATTTCTCAAAGATTTATAGGCTATTAACTAATCTTCTCCAAAAAGTCGTTCCTTTTGTTTTTGATGATGATTGTGTAGACGCCTTTGAAATACTTAAGAAAGCCTTAATTTCTGCACCTATTGTTCAACCACCTGATTGGAACCTACCCTTTGAAATTATGTGTGATGCTAGTGATTATGCTGTTGGTGCTATTCTAGGGCAAAGAATAGACAAGAAATTGAATGTTATCCATTATGCTGGTAAGACCCTTGATACGTCTCCAATGTACCTGTAAATTTTGATTGTTCCAAGTTGATATATTATCATTTTAGAATACTTTTGGGGTATTTATTTACCACTTTATATTATTTTTGATCACTAACCTATTGACCCAGTGCCAGTTGTTGTTTTCTGTGTTTTTTTCACTTTGCGGTTTTTCCATACCAAATGAGGTCCATTGCCCTGAAACTTTTTGGTGATTTTTTCTGGACCAAAAGAAGACCAACGAGCATTGGAAGAAGGTTGTAGGGTGATGTCTGCTAGAACTACGTCAGTATTTTACCCAAGGAGGAAGGGATGATGTAGTATATCAACGGTAGGCATTTTCCTCAGTGATGAGACCAAGGTTATCGAACCAGTAGGAGAATCTCCTCACACCACGTAAACATCACCTGCACACAAATAACAAATACTCGCAACCCGACGTGTTAAAGGAGTTGTCAATCTCAATCAGATACGGCGCCTCAAGATAGGCAAATAACGTGAGGTAAAAGTGGTAGATAGGATAAATAGAACGCAGAACCAATAAATTGCAGCAAGGTATTTTTGTGTTTTTGGTTTAATAGGTCTGAAAATAAAAGCAAAGGAAAATAGATCGCAAAGGCAAATATGATGAGAAGAAACCCGGGGGCCGTAGGTTTCACTAGTAATTGGTATCTCACCTTTGACATGCATCAACAGAGACATAACATCCTTTGACAATTTCTATTGAAGAACACAATAGTAGCCTAGTTAGTAATGTAACCTCGACGGCTGGCCCAAGCCCTATGCGTGAGCTTTGAGAGCATCTACAACCACAAATGGCAAATGTGACCCCTAAAATGCCCATGGACGCGCCCGGGCGCGTCCGTGGGGAGTGACCAGATACGCCTCAAATTAGCATCAATGCATCCGGACATACCATACTAGATTCTTACATCCATACAAAAGCATGCAAACTAAAAAACACACATACTACATAACTACTCCTCGTTTGAGATGTCAACTATCTCCGTGCCCTCTGACGGATACATTCGCGGCAACTGTAGCTCTGGCTACTCCCTTTGACCTCCTCCGCCAACATATCGGAGTCGAGCTCGTCGAAGAGCGCGTTCGCCTCTGCCTACTTCTGCCGGATGAGCTCCCGGCTGGCCTCCACCTCTACATCATCGTGGATGGACTCCAGGATGGCCCGCTGCTCCGCCATCTCCTCGGTTTGGGCGACGGCGAACTCCGCATCCGGCCCCGCCATGATGAACCCCGAAGCAGTTTCGTCCTTCTCCGGATCCACCACCTCCATCGTCTCCGGTTACTCCTCCTCCGGCTCCGGCGAGTCCGGAGGCAGATCCACAGTGATGCATGTAGCTCGCCTAGCCTGGATCTCTGCCTCCATCTGCATCCGGCGCTCTGGCGTGAGCATCACGTAGGCCGTGATCCTACGCCGGACCATATCGACATCGGAGAGCGCGGGAGAGCATGGGAGAGGAGGGGGACGGGCTCGGATGGCGACGCAAAGAGGGCGGAGGTGGATGTGCTAGGGTTGGGGGACGTCGACCGGCTTAAAATAGCCGAATTTGGCCTCGGCGGCGAGTTGAAGCGACGCCACGCGACGTTCACACCGCGGCGATAGATGAGGCGTCCGTCAGACCGCTGGGTTTTCGAGCGAGTCCGCCTGGGACCCAATCATCAGGCCGACGTGGCGGGCATGCCGCATCCTATATTTGGATTGGATATGAGAGGTGCTAGTCAGCTCGAACGGTTTGAGGCGTCCGACTGCGTTAAAATTTCGTGACCGGCCAGTGACCTGACTGCCTGCCGAGTCGTTTTAAAACGGATATGAGGGGGTTCGATTATAGATGCTTTGATGCGACAAATTAGCTCAACCTGTTGTTCCAAAAGCAAAGTGGAAACTTGCAGAGGAACCGGGTTCTTCCCTGAGAAAAGCACAAAAGGCAGGGGAAAGAAAGGAGCCGAGTACGTGCAGCAGATTGGAGAAAAATTAGGGCATGGCCAACGCGCTGCCCCAATGTGGTGCTCCACGGGTCCAACTCAGTTCGGACTCTGCAACATAGGTTCGGGTGTTGCTTTGTAGGACCAGCGGTCTCTTGCAGAGGAGCTAGCCGCTCCATGAAAGAAGCAAGAGAAAAGAAAGGAAGAGACGAACAAAAGAGAAGAGAGAGTGGGTGGAGAGTGATGAAAGGAGAAGGAGATGAAAAGGAAATTATTGAGGTGGGGTCCATAGAAATGGATCCACCCACCGTTGGGTGATGAAAAATATACACCCTTCATAAACTAATGCCCCCTCCGTCCCAAAATAACTGTCTCAAACCTAGTATAACTTTGTACTAGAGCTAGTACAAAGTTGAGACACTTATTTTGGGACGGAGGGAGTATAAAAAATATTTAAATTACTATTTTAATTATCTAAACACTCTTATATTAGTGTACGGAAGGAGTACATGATAGCTTCATTACTTTATGCATACGTGGAGGTAATGAGGCATCACCAAGTGCTGCCCATTGTACATGCCCAGTGAGACAATGGATGCATTGGGTGGATGGAATTTTTAGCAACTGTTTCGTACGTGGATGATGGGGCAGCACTATGGTATAGCCTCCATTGTACATTCCAGTTTACCCGAAAGAAAAGAAACTTAAACAAAGGAATGGTCACCATGTAGTAGCATGTTTCAAAACCATGTAGTAGCATGTTTCTTTGTTGCGGGAGTACAGGGAGCCCCAGACGGATGGCGTCATGGGAATGGGGAGCAGAGAAGCGCGCCCAGGTTGCCCGATCGACGCTAGGCAGTTCCTGGTCCCGGTCCCAGGGCCTCGCGGAGCTCCGTTTCCCCATCGGGGCAGGCAGGTGATACGCAGTAACGCAGATCGGACCGCACGGAACGTGCTGGCGTCGCACTGCAGCGCCAAGTGCGCACACGCGGCCGTCGACGTCAGTCACGCGAAACGCGATCGACCGCGAAGCGACCCGCCACGCCACGCGGCGACCGGACAGGCGACACTTGGCTCTGCCTCTCCCTCTCCCTCGACCGGAAACGGCCATCCCCAAACCTGAACCCCGACGCTCCTCCGCCTCCCCACTCACCAGCCACCTCACCAGCGACCTCAACCCCGCGGCGTTCGATCGACTCCTCCTCCTCCCCCTCCCCTCTCGGGGCGCATTAACGCCTTCCTAATCAGTTCCCCTCTCGCATCCCCGCACCAATCCGCGCCCGCACCAATCCATTTCCGCCCCCCTCGAATCCCCAAACCCTACCCGCCGCCGCGCCGCCCCGCCCACCCACCGCCGCGGCCCGCCCGCCCGCCCGCCGCGCGGGGCCAGGGGGGAGGGATGGGGGAGGAGAAGATGGGCGGGTGGAGGAGGACGCTCGGCGACGTGGCCGAGTTCCAGTGCTTCGTCTGCAAGGACGCCGGCGACGTCCGCGTCTGCGACTTCAGGTCCGCCCCGCCCTCCCCCGTCTTTATCCCTCCTCTGTACCCTCGGTCGTCGCCGCGGTGGGTGCGCGCGGAATCATCGCTGTGAACTTCGCTGGATATTAATTGCCCTGTCATGCCGCGTTTCAGGAACTGCCTCAAGAGCTACCACCCGGGCTGCGTGGGGAAGCCGGACGACTTCATTGATTCCAGTGACCGATACGTTTGTGGTTAGCGCTTACGCTTAATGAGTCCTAGTTGGTTCACCACGCGTGGCTGCTGCACTGCGTTTGTGCACTTGTTATGCTGCGTGCTCATATACATTTGTGGTGACCGCTTATGCTGAATCATCCCTAGTTATTTCACCATGCATGACTGCTGTGGAACCGGCACTACATCGGGCACCTGTTATTCTGTTCTGCGTGCTCAAATTCAGTTACTCGTTCCTTGTTCACGGCGGAGAATCCTAGATCATATATCCTGCATATGTGTGAAATCCCTGTTGTTCATGCCCTTGTCCTTTTCTTCCATGAAAAGGAAAATGCTGTTTGATGCTTAACCTTTTAGAACGCATGCTTTATCATTGTTCCAGCATCATGCAGCATGATAGTGAACCGTGTTCCAGCGCTGCAATATCCCAACTAGAAACTCCGCATGCATAAACAGAACATGTTACAACAGAAGTTCATATTCTTGGTGTCCACTTTACAGTCTTGATTATTACCATATATATCTTGAATTTATCAAATGTTTCTTTTACTTCTGTCCTGTAAAATAATGGCATTGGTTCTTGCACCTAATTTTAACTATTTTCAGATTGGCACAAATGTGCTAAATGCAGAAGTGATGCACTCTATTTATGTTTGTGCTGTCCAAGTTCCTCCACTTGTGGAGTCTGCTTTGGAAAAGTTGATTTCGTCCCAGTGAAGCAGAGCAAGGAAATCAGCGTGGGGTTCTGCCGCAGCTGTTTTAATATGGCAGTAGCGACTGAGAAAGATGACCATGAAGAGGTAATATGCATGCCCCCAAGCTCATTTTTGAATTACAGTAACGAGCTTCCATCTCAAAGTGGCACTATGTTTAAATTTGCACGCCATGCTATTGCATTCGTCAATTTTGTCATCCCACCGGAATTTTTTTTAACAATCCTGTTGCTTACCGTCAAGCTATTCTCTTTTATTTACCTGAAGGTTGTCCACCTGCACTTGTGTTGGATTTCTTAGTAAATAGATAGCAGTTGGGCTGGTTTGAATACAAAATTCAGTTTACCCACCCATTATGTTTTCTTTTGACTTTTTCTGACAAGAACTCATGTACATCTCCAGTTAATGGTTGTTTTTGGAGGTGCCCCGGAGAACTATAAAATATTGTTTAAAGATTACTGGACATTACTTAATGACAAGGAGCATTTCACATTGCTCGACTTGCAAACAGCAAATATTCGTCATAAAAGAAGCCTAAAGTGTAAAGAAGGGAATGATTTGGATAAGTATCACAAGCCATTAGGTGACAATGATTGTGCTGGACCATCATCTCTTCTTGACACGATGGACAAACCAAATGAAGTGCAAGCAACTATGAAGCGAAAGAAGCTGGAGAAAAAAACATATGTTGGCTGGGGTTCAAAAGAGCTAACAGAATTCCTATCATGTATTGGTAAGGATACAAGCACGCCTCTTGACCATTTCAAAGTTACTGAAGTTGTCAAGCAGTATGTTCGACAGAAGAATCTTCTACATGATAAGAAGAAGAAATCTGTCATGTCTGATCCGAATCTGCAATCTTTATTTAACAAAAGGAAATTTAAGTATAACATGATCCATAGCTTGCTGGAAACACATCTTTCTGCAAATGCGATTTCAGAGGATGAAAGTGATCGATCTGTGGATGACAACGGTTACACGGTAAAAAAGAAGCTTCGGAATAGTTTGGAGCCAAAAATACCTAAGAGTGTTTCAGGAACAGACCAATTAATTCCTAAGAGTGTTTCAGGATTAAAGAAGAAGTGTCTTGCCGCTCTCAACCAGAATAACCTCAATCTGATTTATCTGAGAAGAACCTTAGTTATAAAACTTCTGACTGAGCTAGACACATTTGAACAGAAGGTTATTGGTTCTTTGGTTAGAGTGAGGAATGATCTCAAGAGTTATACTTATCAGATGACTAAGAAATATTACCAGATTGGACTAGTTACAGGTAATGTCCAGTTGAATCCACTCGTCTTCTGACTATTTCCATAGTTTTAGTTTATTTTGTCAAGCATGCCCAGCAGACATGTGGTTTTAGAGTGAAAGCCCAAATCATGTCGTGACATCCTTTTACTTACTTCATTAGCTGGTAAATAAGAACACTTGTGCATTGAAGAGTGAGCTGACCATCCCAACAAATTCATATCTCAATGTCTCAATAAATGCGATATATGTGCATTCTGCTGTCTTTTTTCGATTCTAAGAAAGCCACAATGTTCTCACCCGTGAAAACATCCATAACAGGAATTAAGAAATCTTCAGAAGAATACAAGATTAAGGATACACGTACAGATATTCTTTTATGTGTTTCCAGCATGTGGGATGATGTCAAGATCTCGATGCTATCAGAAGAGGACTTTGAGGAAGTATGTTTTGTTCACTCCAGTAGCATTTATTTTAGTATTGGCCTGGTCACCTACTCCAAATACAGCCTTCTTTTAGAATTAGCCTGGTCAAATAATTCTTTTTTGTTCTTGATAACAGGATGAGTGCAATGATCTTCTTCTGTCGGCCAAGAAAGAGCTCTTCAAAAGGCCTACCGTTGTAAGTGTTCCTTTTAAACTGCAATGTTTGACCTCCTTGTGCTATGTGTCTATAGTCAAATTGGTCTTAGCATTTCTCGCTCTTTGTTCTCTGTTCCCAGTTGATGCATCCGAGACTGTAACAAATACTTAAGTAAGAACAAGCCTACATTATGTAGTCATAAGGAAGGTATTTTTTTTAAGGAATTGACTGTCAGTGGCCCCGTTGGATACTATTTCTTTAACTGAGATTATGTAATAACAAGCCTTTTGTCATATTTTTTTTTCATTCTGGGCAGTAAGGTCATAGAACCGGATTAAATTATACATTATGAAAGTAGAGATAGATCTACCCATAGAATTTTCCTGAAATGAAATCAATCTAAATATTTTAATATTCACGACTACTCCCTCCGTCCCAAAATAAGTGACTCAACTTTCTACTAACTTTAGTACAGAGTTAGTACAAAGTTGAGTCACTTATTTTGGGATGGAGGGAGTACATTCTTGGCCAAAATTTGACTCCACATGTCCCAAGGTGTCACTCTTTGATTGGTGGGGGTAAGCCTAGTCATAGTGGGAGTTACTTGGCTATTAACATAACACATCCCAAGACAAGTTTGCTTATCTGGCAGCTAGTTAATGAGGAGAGAGGTGTTTGGAGTAACATATTATGTTACCATCACATAGCGCTTCCCAAGAGAAGTTGCGTCTGCAAGCTAATAAATGCAACCATATATGATACTACTTCTATGACACTAAGCACTATGAAGGTAGTAACATAGACTAGTGACACTAGTCTAAGTTACTCCCCACTATGACTAGCCTAATGTAGCAAGTGCACATGAGATCAGACAGCAAATATTTTGGTGCCGTACAAGCCAGCTTGTTTGTCTTGTGCGTTTTAGTTTCTAATATATTAAAACTACAGCTAAAGGCAGCAGAAATGCAGGGAAAGACCCTAAGTGGTCGGACCCTTTCCTGAAGCCTGCGCAAGCGGGAGCTATGTGCGCCGGGCAGCCCTTTTAGTTTCTAATAGATTGAAAATGTTTCAAAGGCTTATTCTTTATCGCTTTTAGGTGTCATTCAGTCTCTTGTTTTACTTAAGCTTCTTAAAACATTTGTGTGCTTCTCTTAATGCTCCGAGCTTGTGCTTTTTGACAGGCTGAGTTAGAGGAAAAGGAGGCAAGTGTACATGCAGACATAGTAAATCATGTAAGTGCACTCATATGACTTCAATTTGGAACTTTACTGGTAAATATTGAATGAAAATACATATAAATAGGATTTTTTCATAACTAATTGATTATCTGAAGCAATATAGAAAGAGGCCAAGTGATTATTTTTGTGAGATAGTGCATGACTCAGCAAAAGGTTCTTATGTACTCTTTTAAGTCTCAACTCTAACTGCATAAAGGAGTATCATACTTTCAACCTTAGATTGTGTTAGAACTTGTATATATTTATTACTCCCTCCGATTTGAATTAATTGACCCAGCTTTAGTACAACTTTTAATTAATCTGGATCAGAGGGAGTAGTTGTTTTTTACCTTCTTTGTCTTTAGTTTGATATGTGAAGTCTTCTAGTATTATAAGTTTAGGGTAGTTCATGCTCAACGGAGTCGGTCTGGACTGATTTTTTGACACCTGAGCAGTTTCGGCCTTTTCTGAATCCTGATAAAAGGTAAAGTGCAATAAACAGATACTGTATTAAGCAGATTACGAATGCAATATTCTTCCCTGAAAATCAACCAATGTTTTTAGTGGTGGACCTGACCTTTAAAGATCAGGCTGTAGGTTTGGCGCTGGAATGACCTGTAGCTAGGAGGCTGGATATGATTTTTCCTAAGTTGGCTGGATTTAATGGCGTACTCATGGGTCATTAGATTTTCCCAACCATTCTTCGAAAGGATTTTATTTAGATGTTTTTAGTAGCATGGTGCCTTCATTGCATGCCAAATTGCTTATGTTTGTTTTATAGATATCATATGGAGCTTGAAAGAAAAATCCTGGTTTCTCATCGAACTGAACACTAGCCTCCTTACTAATATATATCGTTTCTTTCTCCATATCTATATGCTTCTATGCATTAATTGGCGAAGTTCCCTTTTTTCCTTTAGTGGTTTGATAAGCAGCTTGCAAAATTGGGAAAGGAGTTGGAAAGAGCGCGTGAGAAGGGTTGGCGCCAAGAATATCCTTTCCAGATTGACTATAATGATCATGCAGCAGTAACTTGCCATGCTTATGATTTGTAGTTTTGTATATATTTTCATATTATTTTCTGTCATGTATTGCCATCCTATAACTTAATGCACAGGAATGAAACTTTGTGCGGATCTTTTTTCCTTGACCGATTCTTACAATCCATGACCTAACTTGTAAAAAAGTGCTTCTAAGCACACCAGAAGAAAGACAGCGCCGTCTTGAGGCGATCCCGGAAGTTATTCCAGATGCAGAAGAGGAGAGTAAGGAAACTGAGATTTTATCAGCACCAAGCAACCCTTTTCAAGGGAATCGAGGTAGAAATTTAGTTATATAATTTTTTTCCTTCTCAATTCATTCTAAAAGCTTTATATTTATAATTCTGCCAAATATGTTCAAAGCAGATGACAGACAGCGACGTGTTGAGGCGATCCCTGAAGTTATTCCAGATGTAGAAGAAGAGAATAAAGAAACTGAGATTGAATCAGCAGCAATGAATCCTTTTCAAGGGAATCGAGGTACAAACGCTTGAAATTTCAGTTCTTAATTATATAATTGTTTTTTGTTCTCTTTCATTCTATAAGCTTTATATTCGTAATGATGCCAAATATGTTCAAAACATTACATGCTCCATCCGAGATTTCCCCACTGGTTCCCATTACAGAAGATATTTCTTTGCTGATTCTCTGGGGAGAACTTTTAGCTGTCAATTATACTGTCAACAGCTATTTGATTTTGTCACTGCGCAATTCTTGTGTGAATTTGCAGCATAAGTTTGCACTTTTCTTTTCTAAGTTTAGCATTTGGTTGTATTTATCCTTGTAGAAGTTGATTATTTATTAATATGCTACGTTGCGTAAACTATAAATATTGACTTTGTGACCTGTTTACCAAATACTGTGGAGTCAATTGATTGAACATTACGTTTACATTGGCCTCTTCTTTTTCGCATCCAAGTATTTCTTTTTCTATTTCGAGAAAACATCAAAGATTGATGTCTCGATGCATTGATAGAAACTGCCAAACTGGCAAAACAGCAAAGGTTCATGTACATGTACATGCCTAGGGATATGCCATCCCTGCACAAATGCCGATAACTATCTAACTTCCAATGGCAGGGAGGAGCCAAACTTCCTGCGACGCCCACCAATATTTGACTTAGATAGTAACAGACTGACCTCTTCAATTGCATGCCTAAATGTTACAATTTGTATGTTATGTACTCCCTCCGTCCCAAAATTCTTGTCTTAGGTTTGTCTAGAAATGGATGTATCTAAATACTAAAATGTGACTAGATACATTCATATGTATACAAATCTAAGACAAGAATTTTGGGACGGAGGGAGTAGTATTTAAAACATGTATGTTACCTTCTGAAACAAGTCCATTTGACACCAATTATCGATGCACCTTGAGTGCTATCAAGAGACATTTGTAGTCCTAGAAGAAAGCGGAGGTAAGTACCTTAAGTCCATTAGTTGCATCTGCACTGAGGGGCTCCCTGTGAAACTTCTGGAACACGCGCACTTGAACTAGCGCATGGAGGAGTGGCCAACACACATTAGTAGTATGTACATGTGATGTGAATGTGATTACTGAATTCCTGACACGACAACTGTGGATAATTTGAGCAATACTGCACCAATGCATGCAAGTGGCAATAAGGCCTAAACTGCTTGATCAAGCACTACTTTAGCTGGTGAAGTCTATATGTTAGGTCGAGCAATATTTAGCAACCATCCCGATGCAATCCCGTCTCATCAAAATTTAGCCATTGAAGCCTAACTCATTCGCTCAATCAATACCTTAGCTACATCCAGGTGATCAACTAAAGCATGGTTCGAGTTTCATAGATTATCAAGCTTCATTAAATAAGGAAACAAACTGTACTATAACCTCAGCTCGCAATTTCTGCTGCAATTTGACTGGAGCAACTAGTCAAACCTTGATGATGTCCTAGCAAGTTTTTACTTTAGCGATGGTATAACCTGCTATTGGATATGTAGGTTTGAGCTGGATTTGGCATAATATGCCATTGATATTTTGCAGCCTGTTTACTGACCATATTACCACCAATGACTCAGATTACATGCTCCGTATTAAACACCGGGTCGTGCATATATAGGCATATTAATATAAAGCAGTGGATCCTAATTTTAAGCGAATATGTATTGCATGAACAAATTTATTGCCAGGTTGCTGATGTTTTTTTAAAAGACTGACCTGGCGCAGTGGTGAAGTACTCCCCACTTGTGCCAAGATGTCCTGCCCTTCTGCATTGAACTGTGCAGGGGTATTTTTGTGTGGTAGCTTCTAGCACTGGGTCTTTCCTATTTTTGTGCTTTCTTTTTTTCGTTTGGATGCCTTATATATTTTCATAACAAATACTAGATTTTCTTACCGGGAAGTACTTGGCTTTTTTGTAGTGTTGCAATATTACTACAATGTATAATCTGGATCCAACATAAACTATGGTTCAGCTTTCTTTCCAGTTTCATGTATGCTTATGCTTTTCTTTTTAGGTTAGATACCTAGTATGCAATCTTTAAAGTTTTGAGTGTAAATTTGTTTGTATTCAGAATTGTGCCGTTACAATCTGAGTTTTTTTTTGTGGTGCATGTCACGAGTTGATTCATATTTTTGGAGTTGAATTTATTTTCACCATGTTTTCTCCCTTAGGGTTTCATTCCATGTATATTTTCTAGTTGTCACCTCTACTTTTCTACCTCACAATAAGCTTCATTGCTTAAGCCTTGACTTGTTACTATTAGATCAAACTTTTCAATATAAATATCTACTGTCCTTTCTTTTCTCAGGTGTGACACAGACAGTAGCCGACCCTTTGGAAGTTGGTATAGATCAATCGCTAGAAGGTTCGTGTTTGGTAACCAGATATGGGGTTTTCTGGAAGCTCATGTTTGAAGAGACTACTATCCATCTTTTCTTTAATAAACCTACTGGCAATCTTCTCTGTCTCCAGGTGCATCACTGCAACATGATGCTGCTTGTGAAGTTGCTTTTGAAGGTACTCTACAGCAATTCTTTCTTTCCTTATTTGCATTTTCGCTAGCCATTGCCAAGTATCTAATAAAATAAAATCTGCATACCCTCTCTCTATAATGCTAGCCCCCCCCCCCCCCCCCCCTTCTCGTGCGGCTGTTGGCCCAATGAAGTTGAGTATGATCCTTGTGAGGAGGTACCATTGATCCCTATGAAGAGGACTACTTTCTTGTGTCCAACATGCTGATATAATGTCTGCAAATAAGAATATTCACATATGAGCATAGTTTATCTGTTTCCAAGGATTAGTGATCGTGTCTGCTATGAGCTGTCCTCTGATTTTACTCTTATCTATCTTCTTCCATGGCTCCTGATTTATTGATTGCATGCAATTGCTAATTTGCTACTGTTAGAGTTGGACCTTTATGTATCCATTTTAATCCTCGCAGCTGCCGGCAAAGCCCTCTGTAATGGTGGCACTCCTGGTCCTGGATTGCACACTCCATCGAACACAGGTCAAATTTTGCTACTCGACCCTTTCGATAGTTTTGAACATGTTAACTTGCTGGAGGTTTTTTATGCTGCATATTGAGCTCCATTTTCCATCAATTTATGAGCCTGGTCCTATTAATAGCGCTATAATTAGATCGTAGTGGATTGTGAAAAAGATGCTTAGCATTTAGCTCGCATTTTACCTGTTGGTACATACATGGTTTACTATTCTGGTTGTATGGAGGGAGGTTTGATCAATCCCACCATATAAGATGCATTGAAATACTATTCTAAACCATTTGATAGTAACTGCTTTTCTACCTGTTTCCCCTTCCCAAATAAAAAAATAATCTTGTAAATTTACTGCAGTTGCTGGAGTCATTGATATCGACAACGAGGAGTATGTAAATGGTCTTAGTCATCACAATGGTAGTGACGAACAAAATATCATCGATCTGGTCAGTGATGACGACGAGAACCAACGTGAGCCAGAACGGGCAAAATGTGGTGGACCGGAAGCCGACAATGGGATCGCTGCTCATGCACATGATGGACCGGAAGCCGTCAATGGGGTCACCATACCTACAGTCCGTGTTTCCGATGATCTGGATGGAATCACGGGGCCTGCACGCAGTACTTCACAAGCCATGGCACGTGATCCTGTAACTGTGAATGGGATAGGCGAGTCAGATCAAGGGTGGCTTTACATGGATCCTCAGGGGCAAGAGCATGGGCCATTCCCAATGGCTCGAATGCGGGAGTGGCAGCAACTCGGGTACTTCCCTGAGGACTTCCGCGTGTGGAAAGCAGGGAAATCACGGCGGAGGAGAACCATCTTGCTTGTAGATGCCATGCGGTCGCACTAGTGCGGTGTCCTCTTTGAGTTGCATTCTGCTTGGAAAGCCTTGGAGAGTACAGTTTTGCTCGTTGCTTTGCTCAACTGTAACTGAGCCGGGCACCATTATAGTTGAAATGTTATTGTGGATGTTTGGTTTGGGTAGGAGATGGTCCAGAGTGGAAAACCCTCTTGCTGTACAGCCAATTCCTTGCTCCTCTCCATTCCAGCAACATAGTCAGTTTTAGCATATTCTGATGCAGTTAATTCCCATAGCATTGAAATTCAGATTTCTTTTGTGTTGTCAGTGTAGATTGGATCCTGACAGCAACAGATCGGGCCTATTTGATTTATGCCCGCACTTTGTTGAATAAAAGTAGGGATTTTTTTGACTTTTCATGGCAACGGTTCTGTTTAACACTGTTCTTGTAAAACTATGACCTGCTCCCTCCGTTCCTAAAATATAAATTCTTTTAAAGATTCCATTAAGGACTACATATAGATGTATTTAGATATATTTTACTTCCTTCATTTTTAAATTTAAGTTTTTTTAAAGGTTTCATTAAAGGACTACATACGAATATATATAAATTTATTTTAAAGTATAAATTTATTCATTTTGCTTTGTATGTAGTGTATTTTGATATATTTTACTCCCTCTGTTTATAAATATAAGTTTTTTTAAAAGTTTCATTAGAGAATTACATATGAATGTATATAAATTTAATATAAATTTATTTTAAAGTATAGATTTATTCATTTTGCTTCATATGTCCCTAGTGAAATCTTTAAAAAAATTATATTTAAAAACAGTAAAAGTAGAATTCACTCATTTTATTTCGTATTTAGCCCGTAGTGAAATCTTTAAAATGACTTATATTTAAGAATTTTGATAGTATTTTCTTCGTTTTAAAAAAGTGTCTCAAACTTAATACAACTTTGTATTAAAGCTAGTACAAAATTAAGACATTTATTTTAAAACGAAGGGATTACTATTTTCTAGTCATGTTCCCAACAAATTGTTATGGCTTTGACATATTTATTTGCCAGAATTAGTTATGACAGTCACCACAACACTTCGTTGCATTCGAATGTAGACGTTTCGCTCACCATCCGCCTCTTCTGACTGCCATGTGTCCCCACGAGACCAAAATATATAAAAAATATTTACAATATCGAATATATACCCCCTCTATTCTAAAGCAAGTATCTTAACTTTGTACTAGGTCTAGTACAAAGTTGTACTAAGCTTGAAATATTTATTTTAGGACGGAGGGAGTATAATATAAAAATATATTTTAGGGCGAATCTAGTGTTGATGATTTTGTATTCTAGATTTTGATATTTTTATCTATAAACTTGGTCAAAGTTTGAGAAATTTAACTTTACAAAAACAATACACCTTATATTCAGGAACAGAGGGAGTATAATGAAAGATGGCTCCCATCTGGAAGGGGTATGGAAAATAATCATAATGAGTATGTTATCAATTAAGAATCAAGCTATTTGGCGTGTATTTATTCCATTCTCTTGTATCTTCTTACCCATGATTCAAACAAAATCCAATAACCAACGGTGAAACAACAACGACTTAGCAAACATAAAAGTTCAATTAGAGAGAAAATGGAAGACGAGGAAGTCAACAACCTGTCATTAGATAGAAATCTATAGGAGTGGTGGTGGGAAGAAGGAGCGGGGGCACCGGAGAAAGGATCCCACCACCAGCTTACCAATGACACTATTGGTGAAAGGATTGATATGGTTGACTAGAAGGGGGGGAGGGGAAATAGGCAACTACCATTTGTTAGCTTTTCTTTAACAAATTAAGTTGAGCAACAAATAGGTTGTCTAGATATGCAACTAGGTGAGCAACTTATATGATGCTAACAACAACAATAACAAGCAAGTAACAAATACAAAGTAAAGGTAAGAAGTAACCACAAGTGGAGGGGAAGTACGTCTCCGTTGGAGCGGTGTGGAGGCATAATGCTCCCCAAGATACCACTAAGGCCACCGTATTCTCCTCACGCCCTCACACAATGCGAGATGTCATGATTCCACTGATGATGCACTTGAAGGCAACAACCGAACCTTTACAAACAAGGTTGGGTCAATCTCCACAACTTAATTTTAGGCTCCCTACAACACCACGAAGCTTCACCACAATGGAATATGGCTTCGAGGTGATCTCTTCCATCTAGGATGCTCAAACACCCAAGAGTAACATGATTCTCAAGGGATTAGTGGAGGGAATCAAATTTCTCTTGGTGAAAGTGTAGATCAAGGCTTTCTCCTCGAAACCCTAGAGTATCAACAAGATTCGATGGCTAGGAAGAGAGATCGGGAAAGAATGAGCTTAGGAGCATCAATGGAGTTTTTTTGGGAAAAGTGGTGAATCCACTTGGAGGAAGTGGAAGAAAATCTGACCGTTTTCTGCTCATAGGACGCACATAAGTGGCATTACCTTCTGCTTGCATGGAAGTTCTGGGCTCCCATACAGCTGACACGGCCAGAGGGGGCGGTAGTGGTGTCACAGCGGTACTTCCGCCTCACTACTAGGGAAAACCCTACTAGTAGCGCTGGTCCAAGCGCTACGGCTATCGCGCTACAGCTAAAAACTAGTAGTAGCGTCGGTACGGGCAACGCTAGTGGTAACTTTAGTAGTAGCGCTTGTGCATAAAAAGCGTTGCTGCTAAGCCGCGCTACTACTAATATTTTCCAGCGCTACTGCTAACTTTTATTGCTTTCACAGATTTGCATCATCAGAATGCATCATCATCATCGACAATATTAGCAATATTCAAAATATTCAGAATGCATCATCATCGACAATATTAGCAGTATTCAGAATATTTTCAAGCTCTACGTATTTAGCATCATCATCATCATCATCGACAATATTTGCATCATCATCATCTATATCAACAACATGGGGATCGGATTATCGGTAGCTCATACTCATTTAACTCATATAACTCATACTCATTTAACAACTCATATAACTCATATTCATATAACTCATACTCATTTAACTCATATAACTCATACTCATTTAACAACTCATATAACTCATACTCATACTCATATAACAATATCACTAATAATAATCCAGTTGACGTCTCACGGTGCAGGCGGTGGCAACCCAAAGATAAGGAACCATCACCGGATCATAGCTCGGGTGATGTCCCTGTAGAACCTGCCAGGTATTGGAGAACCTGGCATCCAACGCAGCCATGTAGCGACATACGTGCTCGTCCTCCTCCTGACACGACGACGTACCACCTCCGTGGGGCCCGGCTCCCTCGTCACCTATAATGGCCCACGTGACCGCCACCAAAGAAGCTTCGGGTCAACGATGAGACCCGAATTCCGCACCAAGGTGAGCCCCTCAGAAGGTAGCACCTCCCAGTGCCAGCCCGACGGAGCCCAGTCCCGGACATGGCGCCTATCAAGCAGGCTCTCGACGACCACTCGACGACGAGGATGCGGGTCGGGCATTGTCGAAGCCGATACAAATTCCTGTGAGAAAATTTTCTTATTGTTTAATGTTTCAACCAACAATGACATGGCAACATCATATGACAAATTAACCAAATATGACATAGGCTATCTCAAGAGAACATGGCAACATCATATGACAAATTAACTAAGTTCATATGACAAAAGCTAATTAGCTCATGTCCAGGGGATCAACGCTCAGGTAGGTAACCCAAACCCAAACCCAAACACAAACACAATATTTTCTTCTTGATTCTAGTCAACAACACAGTGCAATGTACTACTTGCCTACATTTTTTTATATCAACTGTAAATAATGATTGTGCATGTTTGCAAGTTTGAGGTAGTATGAATTAGAGGGGAGCGAGAGCGTGGCAGTACCGTGCGGGGGCAGGGTCGGAGTTGGCCGGGGGTGACGTCGGAGGTGGCCGGTGGCGACGTCGAAGGTGGCCGGAGGCGGCGGCGCTAACCCTAGGAGAATGAGAATCGCTGAGAGGGGATGAAAATAAGTTGTCAATAGAAATTAGTTGTCAAATATTTTTAAATAAACGACATAAATTACTTAATAAATATGGTTAAGGAACTTAAATAAACGACATATGATGGACACTCTTCTCTCATATATGGTGGACACTCCCTCACCGATTTTTTGACCGTCGATGATGGTCGCTACTCCTACTTCCCCTAGTGCATAACAAATATCTAGCACAAGGAGAAGGAGGAGAAGCGACCCCCACGACAACAGTCGGTATTCTTCTTCTCTCATATATGGTGGACACTCCCTCACCGATTTTTCGACCGTCGATGATGGTCGCTACTCCTACTTCCCCTAGTGCATCACAAATATCTAGCACAAGGAGAAGGAGGAGAAGCGACCCCATGACAACAATCGACATTCTTCTTCTCTCATATATGGTGGACGCTCCCTCACCGATTAAACTATTTCTATTAATTTTTACTAAATAAACTATTTATAATAAACACTTACTAAAAACAGTAAAAAAACTACATTATACTTATATTGAAATATAATGTAGCACAAGGAAATAAACTACTTGTGGCTAAAAAGTGAAGCATTGCTAGATATATGTATTAGAGATGTTATATTGGATCCTTTCATCATTAGAGAAAAAGAGCTCAACATGTTTTCACAAAGACCAACAAATATGCTCGTAAGTTGTAATCTCAAGGATACTTTTTTATAATATTACATTGAGAAACCTCACAAAATGAACATTAATATGATTCTTAACGACACTTATTTTGGTTCATTTTTTGTTTTGAAAGGTTTCTTCGTAAATTTTAGTGCAAGTTCGTCAATGTAATCAAGATTACTATATTTAGCTGGTTCATATGATTGTCTACAACACTGAATGCATGCACACTATATGATGTCCAGGACACACACAAAAATGACATTAGGATACTGATTTCCCATACAAAAAGTTGAAAGGAAAATAAATTGATGAACTCATCACTGTGACATTAGGATACTGATTTCCCATACAAAAAGTTGAAAGGAAAAAGATACCGATTTCACATATACAAGAAAAATATACACCATTGATGAACTCGAACGACGGGGGGTGGGAGGAGGGAGGAGGAGAACCAGGAGCGGCAGCGGCGGGCGGCGGGCGACGGGAATGGCGGCAGCGGACGACGGGCGACGGGAACAGCGGCGGTGGCGGACGACGGGGGTGCGGGGGGGGGGGGAGAATTGGAGTGGAGAGGGGAGTAGGAGGGGCGGCCAGTTGGATAAGGTGGAGAAGATATACATATCAGTAGCGCTCGTTTAAGGAAAGCGCTACTGCTATTCAACTTATCAGTAGCGCTTTACACAAGCGTGCGCTGCTACTAACGCTACCGTCTGTGCACCTCGTTGGGCCTCCTTTAACAGTAGCGTTGGGTATATATCCAGCGCTACTGCTAAGATTTTAGTAGTAGCGCTTAACCGGATCAACGCTATTGCTAATTAGCAGTAGCATTTTATGTTTTCCAACGCTACTACTGAGGTCCTGCCTATAAGGTTTTTCCTAGTAGTGCCTCGTTGCCAGCGGTACTTTCGCTTAGCACTATAGGAAGGGGGACTTAGCCAAATCAGAGGAGGGCAGTACAATAGTACCGCGCGTAGTGGTATCACAGTTGATTATTGTCGCTCTAATTTATCTCGAGTGAGGCAGTTACCCACGGAGTAAAAAAATAAGCGGTAGTACCCCAGAAGTGGAGGGCGCCAGTATCGTTCGAGCGGTACTACTGCTTCCACCCCAGTGATACTCCCGCTTAACAAAGGCAAAGGTTACATCAGTTCATACAAGCGGAAGTGGCCAATGCACCGTAGGGAAATAGTACCGATCGAGCGGTACTTCCGCTTAGGTGAAGCTGAGGCTATCTCGGAGGGAACAAGAGCTCCAAAGTGTCGGGAAGGGAAAGGTGTGCAAGTGTGTACGTGATGATTCCGTTCAACCCTTTCCAAATGCAGACCCCTCTTGATAGTACGAATTTTCCTACGACTCAAGCCCACCAACACTAAATCTATAGAAAATAACCATCCTCTCTTTTAACCAGTGATACGTCTCCAACGTATAAGCTAGCAGGTTTATCAAAAGGAATATCACTCTCATCAAACCTACACAGAGAATTTACTTCTACTACCTGTATCGGGTTATCAAGACCATGGATCTCTTCGATAGGTGGTAGATTTTTGACATCTTCAGATTTAATGCCTTTCTCTCGCATAGATTTCTTGGCTTCTTGCATCTCTTCAGGACTGAGGAATAGAATACCTCTTTTCTTCGGAGTTGGTTTAGGAGGTGGTTCGGGAATAGTCCAAGCATTCTCATTGCACAAGATGTTGTTCAACAGAATCTCAGCTTGTTCTACGGTTTGTTCCCTAAAAACACTACCGGCACAACTATCTAAGTGGTCTTTGGAAGCATCAGTAAGTCCATTATAGAAGATATCAAGTATTTCATTCTTCTCAAGAGGGTGATCAGGCAAAGCATTCAGCAGCTGGATAAGCCTCCCCCAAGCTTGTGGGAGACTCTCTTCTTCAGCTTGAGAAAAGTTCTATATTTCCTGCAAGGCAGCTTGCTTCTTATGGGCAGGGAAATATTTTTCAGAGAAGTAGTAGACCATATCCTGGGGACTACGCACACAACCAGGAGCAAGAGCAGTGAACCAGGTCTTAGCATCATCCTTTAGCGAGAAAGGAAACAACTTGAGCATATAGTAGTGGCGTATCTTTTCCTCACTAGTGAATATGGTGACTATATCGTGCAGTTTGGTAAGATGGGCTACAACCGTTTCAGATTCATAACCGTGAAAGGGATCACATACGACCAGAGTGATTAACTCAGGGTCGACAGAGAATTCATAATCCTTATCGATCACGAAGGTAGGCGAAGTGGCAAACTTCGGGTCGTATTTCATCCTAGCGTTCAGAGATTCTCAACATCATAGCTATCCTTACATGCAAGAAAATCCTCAACTATCTCTCCCTCCAAAACATAGCGCGTATCAGGCATAACACGTAGTTCAGGCATAGTAGCAGGTTCTACTTCAATAGTATCAGCAGTTTCAGAGGTATCATCACATCTAGCAGCAATTCTAGCAAGTTGTGCATCAAGGGCACCAAGTGGCAAAGCAGTATCAGGCATAACATCATCAGGCATAGTATCAAGCATAACATCATCAGGCATAGTATCAAGCATAGCATCATCAGACATAGTATCAAGCATAGCATCATCAGGCATAGGCGACATATCAAGATTTCTAGGAGGAGGTGATGTCGCAAACTTACTCAAAACTGAAGGTGAATCAAGTGCAGAGCTAGATGGCAGTTCCTTACCTCTCCTCGTAGT
This sequence comes from Hordeum vulgare subsp. vulgare, assembly GCF_904849725.1. NCBI lineage: Eukaryota > Viridiplantae > Streptophyta > Magnoliopsida > Poales > Poaceae > Hordeum > Hordeum vulgare. Next base: position 563,587,746 of record NC_058520.1, read on the forward strand.
GGAAGGCAAGATTTTAGTTCTTGGATCTTTCAGATTCCTCATAGTGATCAACAGACGTCAATCCCAAGTGACTCAGAGAATATAGCTGTGCTTCCCCGGCAACGGTGCCAGAAAAAGCCTTGATGTCCCACAAGCGTATGGGATCGCAGCAGTTTTCGAGGGTAGAGTATTCAAGCCAAATTTATTGATTCGCTCACAAGGGGAAGCTAAAGAATATTCTCAAGTATTAGCAGCTGAGTTGTCAATTCAACCAGACCTGAAAGATTAGTGTCTGCAAGCAAAGTATCAGTAGCAAGGTAGTATGATAGCAACGGAACCAGAAAAAGCTTTGGCAATTGCCAACAACGGCGCTAGAAAAAGCCTTGTTGACGGGATGTTAGCGCCAACAAAGTCTTGCAACAAGTAATATCGGAGTAGCAAGTAACAGCAGCAGCAGCAGCAGAGTAACAAGTAATAGTAGTAGTGACAGCAGCAGCAAAGTGGCCCAATCCCTCTTGTAGCAAGGGACAAGCCTAGGCAAAGTAACGTAGCGAGAACCAGTAGTAAAAGACTCATAGGCAGTGGATCGGTGATGGATGAGTGTAACGGATGTGATTCATCATGTAACAGCTATAACACGGAGAGATACGTAACTAGCTCCCGTTCATCAATCTAATGTAGGCATGTATTCCGTATGTAGTCATACGTGCTTAGGGAAAAGAACTTGCATGACATCTATTGTCCATCCCTCCCGTGGCAGCGGCGTCCTAATGGAAACTACGGGATATTAAGGTTCTCCTTTTAATAAAGAACCAAACCAACGCATTAACACGCGGTGAATACATGAACTCCTCATACTATGGTTATCTCCGGGAGTGGTTCCGGCTATTTTCACTCCGGGGTTGCCGGGTCATAACACATAGTAGGTGACTACAACTTGCAAGATAGGATCTAAAACACACATATATTGGCGACAACATAATAGGTTCAGATCTGAAATCAGGGCACTCGGGCCCTAGTGACAAGCATTAAGCATAGACAAGTAGTAGCAACATCAAGCTAGAACATAGTGGATACTAGGGATCAATCCCCGTCAAGAACTAACTCGATTACATGATAGATCTCGTCCAACTCATCACCGTCCAGCAAGCCTATGATGAGATTACTCATGAACGATGAAGAGCATCATGGAATTGTCGATGGAGAAAGGTTGATGATGACGATGGCGACGATTTCCCCTCTCCGGAGCCCAAAACGGACTCCAGATCTATCGTCCAGATGAAGAACAGGATGTGGCGGCGCCTCCGTATCGCAAAACGCGATGAAACCTTCTCCCTGATTTTTTTTCTGGGCGAGAAGGAAAATATAGAGCTGAGATTGGGGGCGATGGTGCCATGTGGGCCCCACAAGCCTGCACGGCGCGGCCATAGGGGGTGGCCGCGGCCTGTGGGCTTGTGGCCCACTCGCGCGCCCCCTCACCTGGATCTTTGCGCAGGTATTTTTATTTTATTCCAGAAAAAATCTCCGTAAATTTTTAGGACATTCCGAGAACTTTTATTTCTGTCCGGGTTAGTTCCATTCAAATCATGCAAATTAGAGTCCAAAACAAGTGCAAAAGAGTTCGTGAAAGTAGATACGACGGAGACGTATCAACTCCCCCAAGCTTAAAGCCCTGCTTGTCCTCAAGCAACTCTTTTGACAAACTGAGAGAGACAAAAGAAAAACTTTGACGAACTCTGTTTGATCTTGTTGTTGCAACTATGTCTAACTCATAACCAGAATTTCAGCAACATCACAAGCAAACCACATAAGAAAATGACATCTAGGTCTCACGGTAAACTCATACCAATGGCATAATCAACTAGCGAGCAAATAATAATAAGCCTCAAATGTCAACACTTCAATCAAAACAACATGAAGCAGTACGAATAGATGGTATGTCGCTAGCTCTTTCTGAGACCGCAAAACATAAATGCAGAGCACCTTAAAAGACCAAGGGCTGACTAAACATTGTAATTCAAGGCAATGAAGATCCAGTCATAGTCATACTCAACACAGTTAAAAGCAAAACATAAAAATGATAGAGGTGCTCTCTAATTGGTGCTTTTGTAAGAGGAGGATGACTCAATAGGAACATAAATAGACAGGCCCTTCGCAGAGGGAAGCATTGATTTGCAGAGGTGCCAGAGCTCAAGCTTTGAAAACAGAGATAATAATTTTGGGTGGCATGCTTTCATTTTCAACGCAATGACTAAGAGTTCTCAACATCTTCCACGCTACACATGCTATAGGCGGTTCCCAAACAGAAAAGTAAAGTTTTGACTCCCCCACCACCAATCAATCATACTCCACGGCTAGCCGAACCCTCGGGTACCTTCCATACCAACAGCAATCCTGGGGGAGTTTTGTTTGTAATTATCTTTTCGATTTGAGCATAGAACTGGGAATTCCAATTACCGACCCCTTTCTCGTGAATGATAGTGAATAAACACATATCGAGGATAACACGCCTAGCATGGAAGATACTAATAGCCCCCTGTCACCACATGAGCGGTCCGGGCATGTAAAACAAATTATTTCTTGAAGATTTAGAGAGTGGCACATGCAAATTTACTTGGAACGGTAGGTAGATACCGCACATAGGTCGGTATGGTGGACTCATATGGAACAACTTTGGGTTTATGGAAGTGGATGCACAAGCAGTATTCCCGCTTAGTATAAGTGAAGGCTAGCAAAAGACTGGGAAGCGACCAACTAGAGAGCGACAACAGTCATCAAAATACATTGAGAGTAACTAACATTGAGTGCAAGCATGAGTAGGACATAAATCACCATGAACATGAACATCATAGAGGCTATGTTGATTTTGTTTCGACTACATGCGTGAACATGCGCCAAGTCAAGCCACTTGAAACATTCAAAGGAGGATACCATCCTATCATACTACATCATAGTCATCTCAACATTCATGTTGGCAACCAAGACAAACCATTATAAGCTCCTAGCTAAGTAAGCATGGCATAAGCAACTATGATCTCTAAATTGTCATTGCAAACATGTTTCTCTCACAACAAAGCCGAATCAGGAACAATGAGCTAGTCATATTTACAAAAACAAAATAGATCGAGTTCATACCAGCTTTTCCAGGCTTAGTCACTTCATCATATATCGTCATTATTACCTTTCACTTGCACGACCGAACGATGTGAACAATAATAAGAGTGCTCGTGCATTGGACTAAAGCTGGAATCTGCACGCAAACACAAAGGAGAAGACAAAGTAATATGGTTCTTGATAGCTAAACATGTATGCATGCAAGAGCCACTAAACATTGTAACCATGGTCTTCTACATTGACCCAAAGAAAAAGAAAACTATCTACACGGGAAAGCTCCCAACAAGCAAAAGAAGAAAAAGAAAATCTTTTTGTTTTTTCTCAAACTAGACAGACACACGAAAAGAAACGAGAAAAAGAAAATAAACTAGCATGGATGATACAGTGGCAAAGTGTGAACACCGGCTAACAAAGTGAAATCATAAGCAAGAATGTAAAGTCGGTGAGAACACGTACTCCCCCAAGCTTAGGCTTTTGGCCTAAGTTGGTCTACTCCCAAGGATAGTCCTGGCGAAACCCAAAATCATAATGGGGGTTATACGGGAGCACTGCAGCCACTGCGTGAATAGCTGCCTCACGGAGACGAGCAGCCTTTGCCTCCCTCTCATACTCCTCTACCTCTCCTCTGGTTATGTAATATCTCTGTTTTACCTGAAAGTCAAAGAGAGCAGGAGCAGGAAGGGTAATATGGAAAACACGCTGCCGGTTAAATATCAATCGGTATAGGAGGGATTCATCATCTGTTGGAGCATATATTGAGCATATATCTCCATATGTGGTTTTGGTACTTGATGACAATTCCTATGGACTAATGGTTGCCTTAAGTTACATTTATAGGATTTGTCCATAGGCACTTCTTGAAGTCCATCTGTTGGGTTCAAGGAGTTTATATGATGACCAAGATGGTATTCAAGGTATTATCCAAAAAATGGTCATAGAGACGCATGATTGATCAAGATCTCAGACAAAGAGTAAATCAAGATGATCAACACACAAAGCCTACAAGATGTACCGAGAGGGATCAAGTGATCCCATGGTATGGATTTGTCCATAGGCACTTCTTGAAGTCCATCTGTCATAGAGAGACATGGTTGATCAAGATCTCAGACAAAGAGTAAATCAAGATGATCAACACACAAAGCGTACAAGATGTACCGAGAGGGATCAAGTGATCCCATGGTATGGTAAGCATTGTCCATTACGTGTTTGTGTACTAACCCATGATCTTCGTGAGAGTTCTATGTGGGGGTTAGGTGTGTTTACATGGGCTTGCGTCAAAAGGAAGATCTCATACAACCCATGGAGTATGACGTCAAGTTGTGATCATCATCAATGGTTGATCAAGATCTCAGACAAAGAGTAAACCAAGATGATCAACACACAAAGCGTACAAGATGTACCGAGAGGGATCAAGTGATCCCATGGTATGGTAAGCATTGTCCATTACGTGTTTGTGTACTAACCCATGGTCTTCGTGAGAGTTCTATGTGGGGGTTAGGTGTGTTTCCATGAGCTTGCGTCAAAGGGAAGATCTCATACAACCCATGGAGTATGACGTCAAGTTGTGATTGTCATCAAGATTGCGACGTGCAAGTTCAAGTGGATCAGCACGAAGATAGCATGCTTGAAGCTTGCCGTCCATTATGGTGGCAATGGACTTGTGAAGATATGCTGAAGAGTGGCTCACCCATAGTGAGTATGGGGGAGCAATCAACTAGTATTCATCAAGCCAACACAATCAAGAAAGGTGGTCCATCTTGAGGAAGCCAAGATCATCATCATCTAGCTCAAGAGGATGAGGTGCAAGGTATAGGTTTGCCCTTGATAGGTTTTCTGGTTAGGATAGATTGTTGTTCTATCAAGGGGGGGGGCTCTCAAGTGAGTAGCTTGATCGTATCGTTCGTTGAGAGCTCAAACCAGTTGCATCCTTGCATCATACTTCTTGGTTCTTAGTTGGTGTTTCTCTTTGTGAGTTTTAGAGCTTATGGTCATCTTCATGACAAGCTCGAGTTCATCGAAAACGGAGTCCATATGCATCTACTATGATGTTTTCGATGTTGGAGTTTTTGCCAGTTCTTCATTCATAGAGATCTCACATCTCTATATCTTTGGCATATTCATAACCGCATGGTCTTAAGATTTGGATAGCCCTTGTCGTCCTGAATCCAACAAGCTTGGGTTTGCTCGATTCGGAGCTCGTATGCGAAAGTTATGGCTGTTTCAGTGGCGAGCGGTAGTACCGCTGGACCTAGCGGTAGTACCGCTCGACCTAGCGGTAGTACCGCTAGAGTTGGCGGTAGTACCGCTGGCCCTAGCGGTAGTACCGCTGGCTCGCGGTAGTACCGCCCCTGGTCAGCGGTAGTACCGCCCCAGGAGCTTAGTACCGCCTGCCTAGCGGTTGTTCGTGGACGGACCTTTTTGCGAAGACTTTCTTGGCGGTGGTAGTGCCTTTGCACTACCAGGGGCCCAGCGGTAGTACCGTTGGGGTGCCAGCGGTAGTACCGCTGCAGCCAGCGGTAGTACCGCTAGCTGGCGGTAGTACCGCTGGAGTGACAGCGGTAGTACCGCTGGAGCCAGCGGTAGTACCGCTGGAGCTCGGGCAGAGAGTGGGGGTAACGGTCTGATTCTTCCCCCCACTATATAAAGGGGGTCTTCTTCCCCCTTGCCTTATCCATCCGTTGAGCTCTTGTTCTACCTCCATTGTTGACATTCTTAGAGCTTGATTACTCTCAATCCCTCCAATGATTCTTGCTTGCTCTTGAGGGAAAAGAGAGAGGAGATCTAGATCCACATCTCCACCAATCACTTTCTCCTCTATGTGAGGGGAACCCCTTGGATCTTGATCTTGGAGTTCTTTGTGAGCTCCTTGTTCTTCCTCTCATATTTCTCCATAGCTTTTGTTGTTGTGGAGGGATTTGAGTGTGAGGGACTTGACCACTTCGTGTGTTCTTGCCATTGCATTAGTTGCATCGGTTTGAGTTCTCCACGGTGATACGTGGAAGTGAGAAGTTGAGAAGCTTACTACCTTTGGTACTTAGTACCCTTGATATTGTTCTTCGTGGATGCTTTGGCGTCCTAGAAGCTTGGTGGTGTCTCGGAGCTCAATCATTGTGGTGTGAAGCTCCGGGAAGCGTCGGGGTCTCCAATAAGGTTGTGGAGATTGCCCCGAGCAATTTGTACGGGTACCGGTAACCGCCCCCAAGGGTTGCCACGTGTACGGGTTCGGTGACCGCCCCCAAGGGTTGCCATTTGTACGGGTTCGGTGACCGCCCCCAAGGGTTGCCATTTGTACGGGTTCGGTGACCGCCCTCAAGGGTCCCTTAGTGGAATCACGGCATCTTGCATTGTGCGAGGGCGTGAGGAGATTACGGTGGCCTTAGTGGCATCTTGGGGAGCATTGTGCCTCCACACCGCTCTAACAGAGATTAGCATCCGCAAGGGTGTGAACTTCGGATACATCATCGTCTCCCCGTGCCTCGGTTATCTCTTACCCGAACCCTTTACTTATGCACTTTACTTTGTGATAGACATATTGTTTATTGTAATATATCTTGCTATCACTTAGTTGTTTATCTTGCTTAGCTTAAGTTGTTGGTGCACATAGGTGAGCCTAGTTGTTTGTAGGTTTTGTGCTTGACATATTAAACGTTAGTTTTATTCCGCAGTTGTTCAAGCCTAAACCTTAACTATTTTAAAGCGCCTATTCACCCCCCCCCTCTAGGCGACATCCACGTCCTTTTCATCATCCCTCTCAAGGAACTGGTAGCGTGTCAAAGCGACGCGGTCAAGGAAAGCTGTATGGAGCGGGGGATCTCCTTCGCGGATGGGTACTCCAAGAAAATTTGCTATGCGAGTGGCATAGATCCCACCAAAGAAATCCCCTTCAATAGCATTCTTATTCAGCCTCCTTGCTATAATAGCTCCCATGTTGAAGCTTTTGTCACCCGTCACTGCGCTCTTAAGGATGCTAAGGTCGGGTGCGCAGAGGTGACAATGCTCAATCTTGCCATTAATGCATCTGCCTATGAAGAGGGCAAAGTAATGCAAGGCAGGAAAATGAATACTCCCCATGGTAGCTTGCGTAATGTCTCTAGTTTCTCCAACCGTAATACCAGCGCAAAAATCTCTAACCGAAGATTTAGGAGGATCACTAAGGCTACCCCAAGTAGGTATTTTGCAAATTCTACTGAAATCCTCTAAATCCATGGTATACGATTTATCGTAGAGATCAAACAGTACCGATGGCTCACGGCCAGCTGAAAATTTGAATCTACGAACAAAAGAGGCAGTGAGAGCAACATACTGTTCACATTTATCGGAGATGAATTCTTCGAGTCCGACGTTGTGAACAAATGCATCAAACTCATCTTTGAAACCTGCCTCAATCATAAATTCATCAGAAGGCCATTCACATGGTTGTACCTGCGCGTCCCTAGGTTGGTAAGGATCAGGCTCCCTAATCGCCATATGAGGACCTCTCTTGCTTGAGGAACCACCATGAAAGCTTCTCCTGAACATCTTCCTTTTCTGAATTTTTCAGTGACCCAAAGGGAAGGCGAACAAGGTTCAACTAAACTAGTAGCAACTACTCCAACGAGTGCCTAGAGACCATATTACGCATCAAAACTACTTGGGACCATCTAGAATCAGCATGCAAAGCTCAAGAACATGGTCACCAAGGCAGCAAAAATACGGGAGTATAAGGCACTAGAGAAAAAACTAATTGGACCAATGGAGGAGTCACTTACCAAGGAGTAATTTCCCTAAAACAGTTCGGAGAATGGTGATTTGAGCAAAGAGATCGAAAATCCCAGCAAGATGAGCAAGAACACGGGTTTGAGCTGCGAAGCGATTTTTTCTGGAGGTAGGAGAACTGGATGGGAGCAAGAATGAGTGGCAGGGGTTCCTGTGGGCCCCACAAGCCTGGCTTGCGTGGCCAGGGGGTGCCCGCGCCCCTAGGGCTTGTGGCCCACTGGTGTGGCCCCCAGACAGACTCTTTGTCCCAGAATTTTTCAAAAATACCAAAAAAATCATACTTGATTTTCACAGCGTTCAGAGAACTTTGATTTTTGGGGTACTTTTCTACTGGACGCTAAAACAGAAAAGAGGGAAAACTGAACTAAACCTATCATTTTTCTTCTAAGCAACGAAAAGGGAAAGCTTGGAACAGAGGTTTGTGACTCCTTGATTCATCCATCTCATGGTCATCGAAAGAACTCCATCAATGGGGTTGATCAAATCCCCTCGACAAAACTTTCTCGAATCGCAAAAGAAGACGGAGAATTTACGAATAGTCACTAGGTCACCTCAATGGGGATGTGTATCTCCCCAACAAGCAAATCATACTTCATCTTGACACGAGGAATAGGGCATTCAAAGCTCCCAATAAGAATCGATGAAGTTTTTTCGATAGCATTGATGCAATGTACTCGATATTGTTTCTTCGGAAAGTGCTACGTATGCTCATTACCGTTGACATGGAAAGTGACATTGCCTTTATTGCAATCTATAACATCCCCTGCAGTGTTTAAAAAGGGTCTTCCGAGGAGATAGCCATGGCATCGTCCTCGGGAATATCCAAGATAACAAAGTCTATTAAGATAGTGGTGTTAGCAACCACAACAGACACATCCTCGCAAATGCCGATAGGGAAAGCAGTTGATTTGTCGTCCATTTGCAGAGAGATTTCAGTGGGTGTCAACTTATCCAGTTCAAGCCTACGATAAAGAGAGAGAGGCATAACACTAACACCGGCTCCAAGGTCGCATAACGCAGTTCTAACGTAGTTGCCTTTAATGGAGCAAGGTATAGTGGGCACACCGGGATCACCTAGTTTCTTCGGAGTTCCACCCTTGAAAGTGTAGTTGGGAAGCATGGCAGAGATCTCAAGATCAGGTATCCTCCTCTTATTAGTCACAATATCTTTCATGTACTTAGCATTCGGAGACATCTTGAGCATATATGTCAAACGCATTTGCAGAAAGACAGGTCTGATCATTTCAACGAATCGCTCAAAATCCCCATCATCCTTTTTCTTGGATGGTTTGGGAGGAAAGGGCATAGGTTTCTGAACCCATGGTTCTCTTTCTTTACCATGCTTCCTAGCAGTGAAGTCATTCTTATCGTATCTCTTAGTCTTAGGCTGTGGATTATCAAGATCAACAGGTTCAATCTCCACATCCTTATCATTGCTAGGTTGAGCATCAAGATGAACATCACTATTGATATTATCATTAGGCTCATGTTCATCACCTGATTGTGTTTCAACATCAGAGACAGAGACATTGTTTGGACTCTCAGGTGTAGCAGCAACAGGGTTGCTAGCGTGCAAGTTCCTATCATCTTTCTTCTTCTTTCTAGGATGACTAGGTGCATCAGTGCTAACTCCTTTAGAATCTTGTTCAATTCTCTTCGGATGACCCTCAGGATACAAAGGTTCCTGGGTCATTCTACCACCTCTAGTGACGACTCTGACATAATTGTCATTCAACTCATTGAGCCAGTCATTTTGAGCTTTAAGTACTTGTTCTACCTGAGTAGTAACCATAGAGGCATGTTTACTCAGAAGCTTAAGACCGTTGACATTTCTGTCCACACAAGCACTTAAATGACTAAGCATACGAGCATTATGTTCCAATTGTCTGCTAACATAATCATTGAAACTCTGTTGTTTGGCAACAAAGTTATCAAATTCATCCGGGCATAAGCTAGCAGGTTTATCAAAAGGAATATCACTCTCATCAAACCTACGCAGAGAATTTACTTCTACTATTTGTATCGGGTTATCAAGACCATGGATCTCTTCGATAGGTGGTAGATTTTTGACATCTTCAGATTTAACGCCTTTCTCTCGCATAGATTTCTTGGCTTCTTGCATATCTTCAGGACCGAGGAATAGAATACCTCTTTTCTTCGGAGTTGGTTTAGGAGGTGGTTCGGGAATAGTCCAAGCATTCTCATTGCACAAGATGTTGTTCAACAGAATCTCAGCTTGTTCTACGGTTCGTTCCCTAAAAACACTACCGGCACAACTATCTAAGTGGTCTTTGGAAGCATCGGTACGTCCATTATAGAAGATATCAAGTATTTCATTCTTCTCAAGAGGGTGATCACACAAAGCATTCAGTAGCTGGATAAGCCTCCCCCGAGCTTGTGGGAGACTCTCTTCTTCAGCTTGAGCAAAGTTGTATATTTCCTGCAAGGCAGCTTGCTTCTTATGGGCAGGGAAATATTTTTCAGAGAAGTAGTAGACCATATCTTGGGGACTACGCACACAACCAGGAGCAAGAGAAGTGAACCAGGTCTTAGCATCATCCTTTAGCGAGAAAGGAAACAGCTTGAGCATATAGTAGTGGCGTATCTTTTCCTCACTAGTGAATAGGGTGGCTATATCGTGCAGTTTGGTAAGATGGGCTACAACCATTTCAGATTCATAACCGTGAAAGGGATCAGATTCGACCAGAGTGATTAACTCAGGGTCGACAGAGAATTCATAATCCTTATCGGTCACGAAGATAGGCGAAGTGTCAAACTTCGGGTCGTATTTCATCCTAGCGTTCATAGATTTTTCTTTCCACTTGCGCAGAAGTTTCTCAACATCATAGCTATCCTTACACGCAAGAAAATCCTCAGATATCTCTCCCTCCATAACATAGCGCGTATCAGGCATAACAGGCAATTCAGGTATAGTAGCAGGTTCTACTTCAATAGTATCAGCAGTTTCAGAGGTATCATCACATCTAGCAGCAATTCTAGCAAGTTGTGCATCAAGGGCACCAAGTGGCAAAGTTGTATCAGGCATAGCATCATCAGGCATAGTATCAAGCATAGCATCATCAGGCATAGTATCAAGCATAGCATCATCAGGCATAGTATCAAGCATAACATCATCAGGCATAGTATCAAGCATAGCATCATCAGGCATAAGCGACATATCAAGATTTCTAGGCGGAGGCGATGTCGCAAACTTACTCAAAACTGAAGGTGAATCAAGTGCAGAGCTAGATGGCAGTTCGTTTCCTCTCCTCGTAGTGGAAGGTAAGATTTTAGTTCTTGGATCTTTCAGATTCCTCATAGTGATCAGCAGACGTCAATCCCAAGTGACTCAGAGAATATAGCTGTGCTTCCCCGTCAACGGCGCCAGAAAAAACCTTGATGTCCCACAAGCATATGGGATCGCAACAGTTTTCAAGGGTAGAGTATTCAACCCAAATTTATTGATTCGCTCACATGGGGAAGCTAAAGAATATTCTCAAGTATTAGCAACTGAGTTGTCAATTCAACCACACCTGAAGATTAGTGTCTGCAAGCAAAGTATCAGTAGCAAGGTAGTATGATAGCAACGACACCAGAAAAAGCTTTGACAATTCCCAGCAATAACGCTAGAAAAAGCCTTGTTGACGGGATGTTAGCGCCAACAAAGTCTTGCAACAAGTAACAATGGAGTAACAAGTAACAGCAGTAGCACAGTAACAAGTAACAGCAATAGTGACAACAGCAGCAAAGCGACAAGTAAGAGTAGTAGTGACAACAGCACCAAAGTGGCCCAATCCCTCTTGTAGCAAGGGACAAGCCTAGGCAAAGTAACGTAGCGAGAACCAGTAGTAAAAGACTCGTAGGCAGTGGATCGGTGATGGATGAATGTAACGGATGTGATTCATCATGTAACAGCTATAACACGGAGAGATATGTAACTAGCTCCCGTTCATCAATCTAATGTAGGCATGTATTCTGTATGTAGTCATACATGCTTAGGGAAAAGAACTTGCATGACATCTATTGTCCATCCCTCCCGTGGCAGCGTTGTCCTAATGGAAACTACGGGATATTAAGGTTCTCCTTTTAATAAAGAACCAAACCAACACATTAACACAAGGTGAATACATGAACTCCTCATACTATGGTCATCTCCGGGAGTGGTTCCGGCTATTGTCACTCCGGGGTTGCCGGGTCATAACACATAGTAGGTGACTACAACTTGCAAGATAGGATCTAAAACACACGTATATTGGCGACAACATAATAGGTTCAGATGTGAAATCATGGTGATGGGGTCATAGTCCTAGGGTAGGGTCATAGGCCTACCATGCAGGTCCTACCCAAGGACTACCCCACACAAAGGGCAAGACCCTAAGTCTACCCCGACTGAATTAAGGAATCCCCATTATCCAGTTGGCAACAGGTCCTATATCATCCAGTCGGATACTAGCATTCAAAGAATACCAAGCTAACCGACTGGATACACTCGGTACATCGTAACCTCCCTGGAGGGAAACGGTCGTACGTTTCCGGGTGCATTTATTAGCATTTAGAGCATACGTTACCTGTAACGTATGCATTCAATCCCCACTACTCCGCCCTTATACCGGAACCATTCTGGAGGGCAGCGCACTCTATATAAGCCGCCCTCCCCCACTGGTAGAAGGGTTAGAAAATCATTGTATTCCATATTACACTCGACAACAAGCTCCGAGAGCACTGAGACGTAGGGCTGTTACCTCCACTACAGAGGGGCCTGAACTCATACAACCTCGTCGTAGCTAGGACTCTGCCCATCTCATTCGTACCCTACACATCTACTGTCAAGCTTATACCCACGGCAGTTGGCGCCCACCGTGGGGCAGGCGTCTAAGCGACTTCCGGCGAGTTTGCGACTACTTCCTTTCGTCATGTCGTCCGGTGGAGATTCGAGCATGGGTCACCAGATCTTCTTCGGCGCTCTCTCCTTCACCGTCGACGATTCGGCGTGGCTTCGGGAGGCACCTCTCGACGTCGAGGCGCTTCCCCGTCGCGGGGCCACGCACTTCCGTGCTGGCGCCCGCGGCGTTCTTCTTCTCCAACAACCGGCTCCGTTGTCGACCTTCACCTCCATCATGCGCCGCAACAAGCGGTCCCGCCGTCCACGTCTCCAACGTTGGGTGCAGCATGCCCGAGCGCGTCAGATCGCGTCTTCTCAAGTGGCAGTTCTTGAGTCTGTTGTGGTTGCCCCGCGTTCCCAGCACTCGGGCTCAGTTCCGACTGAGTTTCCTTCCGAGTACGCGGGCCGCGGGCCTGCAGCAGAAGTTCACATGGCCAACACCCATGAAGATCCCCGTCAAGCTGGTCAAAGCGAGCGAGAGGTCAGCGAAGCATCCGGTGCGCGCCGTCCACCTCGCCGTTCTGCCAGTCGACACACTCGGCGGAGCAACGTAGAGTTGTTCCGCACGCCCCTCCTCAACTTGGCTCCTGCTGCCAAGATAGACGATTCCCTCCAGCCGACTGATTCAGAGGCTGGTAGGGGGATCGAGCAGATCCGAGCCCTATTGCACACGGCACAGCAGCAGAATTCGGCAGTCTCCCAGTCGCACAACCGGATCTACAATAGTTCCGTCCACGCCAACACGCATCGGTCGGTTCACAGCCCTGGGTCCCATCAGTGCCATAGGGGAGGCAGCCGTTCCTTGATTCATGAAGATCGCCGCCGCTCACGCACCCCTCCGCGGGGTGGGACTTATGGGTCCCGACATCATGATGATCGGCATTCAGTCGGCGACACTCACGACCCAAGACCCGACGCAAGAGGACGTATCGCCCAGCGAAGAGTCGACAGGGGTCGAGCCCACCGCGATGGTTACGATATGGACAGTCCGAGTGGAAGCAGGGCCATCGTGTCCGGTCCCGAGTGTTTTAGTCGAGCCATCCGCTCGGCTGACATCCCGCCCAACTTCCGATTGGCAGCGGGAATTAGTAAGTTTACAGGAGAGTCCAAGCCGGAAACATGGCTGGATGACTACCGAGTGGCAGTCTAGATCGGAGGAGGGGACGACCATGTCGCTATGAAGCACATCCCTCTGATGCTCGACGGCTCGACGCGAGCGTGGCTAAACCAGTTGCCACCCTCGAGCATTTACAGTTGGGCAGATCTGGCCCGAGTATTCATCAGGACCTTCGAGGGGACGTGCAAACGCCCTGCAGGCCTTGTGGAGCTCCAGCACTGTGTCCAGAAGCCGAATGAGCCCCTACGCGACTTCATCCAGCGTTGGACAACTCTCTACCACACGGTGGAGAACGTCACCGAGCATCAGGCAGTCTGCGCCTTCAAGGCAGGCGTGCGGTACAGAGAGCTGTACTTAAAGTTCGGTCGAACAGGCGACATCTCCATGAGCAAGATGATGGAGATAGCGGCGCGCTATGCAGATGGCGAAGAAGAGGACCGCATCCGGAGCGGCAAGCACAAGACAGTCGGTGATGTTGACGGAGGTAACACTCGGAAGCAGAAACAGAAAGCTCCGCCCACACCGCAAGCAGAGGCTGCAGCCGTGACCAATGCTAAGTTCAAGGACAAAGGGAAGGCGCAGTTTACCCCCAAGAAGAAGCCGTTCAACAATCCCATCCTGGACCAGCCTTGTCCGGTGCACACGAAGATGGACAAAGAAGGCAACTCCATATATGCGAAGCATACCACTCGACAGTGTCGCCTCCTGATCCAGGGATTCAGCAAAGGGCAACCGAGTGACAAGGACCATGAACAGGATGAGGAGGATAAGGAGGATCCGTTCCCCCAAGTCCATGCCACCCTGATGATCTTTGCTGACGTCGAGAGCAAGAGCTGACTGAAGCTGGTGAACCGAGAGGTGAACATGGCCACCCCTTCCAACCCCAAGTTCCTCAAATGGTCTCAGACTGCGATCACCTTCGACCAGTCGGATCATCCGGCACATGTACCCACCCCGGGAAGACAGGCCCTGGTCGTCGACCCGGTGGTAGAAGGAGTTCGACTGCGCAAAGTCCTCATGGATGGCGGCAGCGGCTTGAACATCATGTACGCCGACACCCTCAAGGGGATGGGCATCCCGATGTCTAGACTCAGCGAGAGCAGCATGCAGTTCCACAGAGTCGTCCCTGGACGGAAGGCCAAATCACTCGGCCAGATCGCGTTGGACGTCGTTTTCGGCTCCGACAAGAACTTTCGCAAGGAAAGGCTGACGTTCGAAGTGGTTGACTTCCAGAGCGCTTATCACGCAATTCTGGGTCGCCCAACGTATGCGCATTTCATGGCCCGTCCATGTTACGTGTACCTGAAGTTGAAGATGCCGGGCCCGAAAGGCGTGATCACCACCACAGGCAATCGACAGCGGGTTGAAGAGTGTCTGCAGCAGGGATCAAGGATTGCCGACCAGCAGATGGCCGTCCTCAAGCTGGACGAGTACAAGAAAACAGTCGACCCCGCCGACCTGATGCGCTCGAAGAAGCCAGCTTCAGAGTCTGTATTTTAGTCGGCGGGAGAGACGAAGAAGGTCAGCATCCACCCGACGGACGCCACTGCTGCCCCGACGAACATCTCCACCACCCTCGATCCTAAATAGGAAGCCGAGCTCACCCAATTCCTCCGTGAGAACTGGGACATCTTCGCATGGAAACCCTCTGACATGCCAGGTGTACCCAGGGAGTTGGCTGAGCACCGACTGCACGTGGATTCCACGGCTCGACCTGTCCGAGAGCGCCTGCAGCGGTCCGCCGCACACAAGAGGAAGGCAATCGGGGAAGAGGTGGCCAAGCTGTTGGCAGCCAACTTCATTCGCGAGGTTCACCACTCCGAGTGGCTCGCCAATGTTGTCATGGTGCCCAAGAAGGACCAGTCGCTCCGAATGTGCATCGACTTCAAGCACCTCAATAAGGTATGCACGAAAGACCATTTTCCGCTCCCCCGCATAGATCAAATTGTCGATTCGACTGCGGGTTGCGAGCGTCTGTCGTTTCTTGATGCCTACTCGGGCTATCATCAGATCCGTCTGTATGGTCCCGATGAGTTATAGACAACCTTCATCACCCCATTCGGGTGCTTCTGCTACATCACTATGCCTTTCGGTCTGAAGAATGCAGGAGCTACCTTTATGCGCATGATCCAAAAATGTCTCCTCGACCAGATCGGTCGCAATGTGGAGGCATATATGGATGATATCATAGTCAAGTCACGCAAAGGTTCCGACCTGCTGACTGACTTGGCAGAAACATTCGCCAACCTTCGTAGGTACGATATCAAGCTCAACCCAGCCAAATGTTCATTCGGTGTTCCCAGCGGAAAGTTACTCGGTTTCTTCGTTTTCGAACGAGGGATCGACGTCAACCCCGAAAAGATCGGGACCATCGTCCGAACGGAAAGGCCGGTCAGAATACACGATGTTCAACGGCTCACAGGTTGCCTAGCGGCTTTGAGCAGGTTCATCAGTCGACTCGGCGAAAAAGCACTTCCTCTGTACCGACTCATGAAGAAATCAGATACCTTCGAGTGGATAGATGAAGCCCAAGTCGCATTCGACGACCTCAAAGTCCTACTTTCCACCCAGCCGGTTCTTACTGCTCCGCTCAGTAAAGAGCCCCTTCTTCTATATATTGCGGCTACAAATCAAGTCGTCAGTACTGTTCTTACAGTTGAGCGAGAAGAAGAAGGCAAAGCATACAAAGTTCAGCGGCCAGTGTACTACGTCTCCGAAGTCCTGACTCCTTCCAAGCAGAGGTATCCCCATTATCAAAAACTTATCTGTGGGATCTATATGACTGCGAAGAAGGTGGCTCATTATTTCCAAGACCACTCGGTATCTGTCGTTTCTGATGCTCCGTTGTCGGAAATTCTCCACAATCGAGACGCATCAGGCCGAGTGGCGAAGTGGGCAATGGAGATGCTGTACTGTGACATCAAGTTCGAGGCCAAGAAAGCTATTAAGTCTCAAGCTCTGGCTGACTTTATAGCAGAATGGGTAGAACAACAGCAACCGACCCACATCTACTCGGCTCATTGGACAATGTTCTTCGATGGGTCTAAGATGTTGAATGGCTCCGGCGCTGGCGTTGTGATCATATCACCAAAGGGCGACAAGCTCAAATACGTGTTGCAGATACACTTTGATTCCTCCAACAACGAGGCAGAGTATGAGGCTCTCCTCTACGAATTGCGCATGGCCATCTCACTCGGCGTCCGTCGCTTGATGGTCTACGGCGATTCGGATTTGGTGGTCAATCAAGTGATGAAAGAGTGGGACGTCAGGAACCCCACCATGACCACATACTGCAATGCAGTGAGGAAGCTGGAGAAGAAGTTTGAAGGTCTGGAGCTCCACCATGTTCCAAGACTGAAGAACCAAGCGACTGACGAGTTAGCAAAACTCGGATCCACTCGGAGACCAGTCCCGAGTGACGTCTGCCTCGAGCACCTCCACCTCCCCTCAGTCAAAGAAGATCCTTTCACAGAGGAATCGGTACAACCCAAGAGCGCAACAGATCCGACTGAAGTCGATGTACCTGCGGCGGTTGATCTGGTCATGGAGATTCTAGCTGTCATTCCCGATTGGACTCTGCCGATCATGGCATATATCTTGAGGCAAGAACTTCCAGAAGACGAAGTCCAAGCCAGGCAGATAGTCCGCAGATCGAAGTCATTCACTGTCATTGAAGGCCAATTGTACAAGGAAAGTATCTCGGGTGTTCTTCAACGATGCATCTCCCCAGAGGAGGGGCAGCTGATTCTGGAGGATATTCACTCGGGAACCTGCGGTCATCACGCTTCTTCGAGAGCAATCGTAGCCAAGGCGTTCAGGGCTGGCTTCTTTTGGCTATAGGCTAATGAGATGGCTAAGGATATGGTTGATCGATGTGAGGGCTGCCAGTTCTAATCCAACAAGTCCCACAAGCCAACGTCTGTGTTGAAGACGATCCCTCTTGTGTGGCCGTTTGCAGTGTGGGGATTAGATACAGTCGGCCCATTCAAGACAGGCCAAGGTGGATACACGCATCTGTTGGTGGCAGTCGACAAGTTCACGAAGTGGATCGAAGCGAAGCCCATCAAGAAGCTCGACGCTTCGACAGCCGTCAAGTTTGTCAGGGACATCATCTTCAGATTCGGTGTACCTCACAGCATAATTACGGACAACTGGGACAAACTTTGACTCAGACAGATTCAAAGGGTTCTGTACAAGCCAGGGCATCCGAGTGGATTTTGCTTCCGTAGCACATCCTCAGTCCAATGGACAAGCAGAGCGGGCAAACGGGCTTATTTTGCAAGGATAGAAGCCCCGACTCCTGCGAGAGATAGGACATGCCGCTGGCGCTTGGGTTACCGAGCTACCTTCAGTGCTTTGGGGACTTCGGACAACCCCGAACAGATCTACAGGGCGATCACCGTTCTTCCTCATTTATGGAGCAGAAGCGGTCCTTCCGAGTGACTTGCTTCACAATGCGCCACGAGTCGAACTCTTCTCCGAAGCCGAAGCAGAACAAGCAAGGCAATACGGAGTGGATCTTCTGGAAGAGGAGCGCGAGATGGTGTTAACTCGCTCGACCATTTATCCACAAAATCTGCGGCGTTTTCATGCACTCCACGTCAGAAGTCGGACGTTCCAAGCAGGCGACCTGGTGCTCCGAGTGGATCAACAAAGACCCCACAAGCTGGCTCCGGCCTGGGAAGGACCCTTCATCATCTCCAAGGTGCTGAACAACGGAGCATACAGACCCTACAACATCGAAAGAGAGACTGACGAGCCGCGCGCATGGAACGGAGATCTCCTGAAGCGCTTCTACACGTGACCGTCGACTGAAGCGATGTAAAGAACAAGTGTTGGCGAAATAATATAAAGCAGACTGAGTTTTTTGCAGGTTCAAAGTTCTTCCGCGGTCGCAGACTCCGGTCTCAAAAAAAAAACTTAGCTGCGATCCATCATCGCCTAAGTATTAACTTTCTCCGAGTGTGTACTTAACGTCACACTCGGGGGCTTAGCTGCGATTCCGCATCGCCTAAGTACACACTCGGGGGATTAGCTGCGATCCAACATCGCCTAAGTATTAACTTTCTCCGAGTGTGTACTTAACGTCACACTCGGGGGCTTAGCTGTGATCCCGCATCGCCTAAGTATTAACTCTCTCCGAGTGTGCACTTGACGTCACACTTGGGGGCTTAGCTGCGATCCCGCATCGCCTAAGTATTAACTCTCTCCGAGTGTGCACTTGACGTCACACTCGGGGGCTTAGCTGCGATCCAGCATCGCCTAAGTATTAACTCTCTCCGAGTGTGCACTTAACGTCACACTCGGGGGCTTAGCTGCGATCCAGCATCGCCTAAGTATTAACTTTCTCCGAGTGTGTACTTAACGTCACACTCGGGGGCTTAGCTGCGATCCCGCATCGCCTAAGTATTAACTCTCTCCGAGTGTGCACTTGACGTCACACTCGTGGGCTTAGCTGCGATCCAGCATCGCCTAAGTATTAACTCTCTCCGAGTGTGCACTTAACGTCACACTCGGGGGGCTTAGCTGCGATCCCGCATGGCCTAAGTATTAACTCTCTCCGAGTGTGCACTTAACGTCACACTCGGGGGCTTAGCTGCGATCTAGCATCGCCTAAGTATTAACTTTCTCCGAGTGAGTACTTAACGTCACACTCGGAGGCTTAGCTACGATCCCGCATCGCCTAAGTATTAACTCTCTCCGAGTGTGCACTTAACTGTTGGGGAACGTCGCATGGGAAACAAAAATTTTCCTATGCGCACGAACACCTATCATGGTGATGTCCATCTACGAGAGGGGATGAGTGATCTACATACCCTTGTAGACCGTACAGCAGAAGCGTTAGAGAACGCGGTTGATGTAGTGGAACGTCCTCACGTCCCTCGATCCGCCCCGCGAACAATCCCGCGATCAGTCCCACGATCTAGTACCGAACGGACGGCACCTCCGCGTTCAGCACACGTACAGCTCGACGATGATCTCGGCCTTCTTGATCCAGCAAGAGAGACGGAGAGGTAGAAGAGTTCTCCGGCAGCATGACGGCGCTCCGGAGGTTGGTGATGACCTTGTCTCAGCAGGGCTCCGCCCGAGCTCCGCAGAAACGCGATCTAGAGGAAAAACCGTGGAGCTATGTGGTCGGGCTGCCGTGGAAAATTCGTCTCAAATCAGCCCTAAAACCTCCGTATATATAGGTGGGAGGGAGGGGGCCTTGCCTTGGGGTCCAAGAACCCTCAAGGGGGTCGGCCGAGCCAAGGGGGAGGACTCTCCCCCCCCAAACCGAGTTGGACTAGGTTTGGTAGGAGGGAGTCCTCCTCCCTTCCCACCTCCTCCCTTTTTTTTTCTTTTCCTCTTGATTTTTCTTCTCTTGGCGCATAGACCACTTGTGGGCTGTCCCACCAGCCCACTAAGGGCTGGTGTGTCTCCCCAAGGCCTATGGGCTTCCCCGGGGTGGGTTGCCCCCCCGGTGAACTCCCGGAACCCATTCGTCATTCCCGGTACATTCCCGGTAACTCCGAAAACCTTCCGGTAATCAAATGAGGTCATCCTATATATCAATCTTCGTTTCCGGACCATTCCGGAAACCCTCGTGACGTCCGTGATCTCATCCGGGACTCCGAACAACATTCGGTAACCAACCATATAACTCAAATACGCATAAAACAACGTCGAACCTTAAGTGTGCAAACCCTGCGGGTTCGAGAACTATGTAGACATGACCCGAGAGACTCCTCGGTCAATATCCAATAGCAGGACCTGGATGCCCATATTGGATCCTACATATTCTACGAAGATCTTATCGTTTGAACCTCAGTATCAAGGATTCGTATAATCCCGTATGTCATTCCCTTTGTCCTTCGGTATGTTACTTGCCCGAGATTCGATCGTCAGTATCCGCATACCTATTTCAATCTCGTTTACCGGCAAGTCCCTTTACTCGTTCCGTAATACAAGATCCCGCAACTTACACTAAGTTACATTGCTTGCAAGGCTTGTGTGTGATGTTGTATTACCGAGTGGGCCCCGAGATACCTCTCCGTCACACGGAGTGACAAATCCCAGTCTTGATCCATACTAACTCAACTAACACCTTCGGAGATACCTGTAGAGCATCTTTATAGTCACCCAGTTACGTTGCGACGTTTGATATACAAAAAGCATTCCTCCGGTGTCAGTGAGTTATATGATCTCATGGTCATAGGAATAAATACTTGACACGTAGAAAACAGTAGCAAACAAATGACACGATCAACATGCTACGTCTATTAGTTTGGGTCTAGTCCATCACGTGATTCTCCTAATGACGTGATCCAGTTATCAAGCAACAACACCTTGTTCATAATCAGAAGACACTGACTATCTTTGATCAACTGGCTAGCCAACTAGAGGCATGCTAGGGACGGTGTTTTGTCTATGTATCCACACATGTAAATGAGTCTTCATTCAATACAATTATAGCATGGATAATAAACTATTATCTTGATACAGGAATTATAATAATAACTATATTTATTATTGCCTCTAGGGCATAATTCCAACAGTCTCCCACTTGCACTAGAGTCAATAATCTAGCCCTCACATCACCATGCGAATTACATTGTAATAAATCTAACACCCATACAGTTCTGGTGTCGATCATGTTTTGGCCGTGGAAGAGGTTTAGTCAGCGGGTCTGCTACATTCAGATCCGTGTGCACCTTGCATATATTTACGTCCTCTTCCTCGACGTAGTCGCGGATGAGGTTGAAGCGTCGTTTGATGTGTCTGGTCTTCTTGTGAAAACGTGGTTCCTTTGCTAAGGCAATGGCACCAGTGTTGTCACAGAACAAGGTTATTGGATTCAGTGCGCTTGGCACCACTCCAAGATCCGTCATGAACTGCTTCATCCAGACACCCTCCTTAGCCGCCTCCGAGGCAGCCATGTACTCCGCTTCACATGTAGAATCTGCTACGACGCTTTGCTTGGAACTGCACCAGCTTACTGCACCCCCATTAAGAATAAATACGTATCCGGTTTGCGACTTAGAGTCGTCCGGATCTGTGTCAAAGCTTGCATCGACGTAACCTTTTACGGCGAGCTCTTCGTCACCTCCATACACGAGAAACATCTCCTTAGTCCTTTTCAGGTACTTCAGGATATTCTTGACCGCTGTCCAGTGATCCACTCCTGGATTACTCTGGAACCTACCTGCCATACTTATGGCCAGGCTAACATCTGGTCTAGTGCACAGCATCACATACATGATAGAACCTATGGCTGAAGCATAGGGGACGGAGCGCATATGCTCTCTATCTTCATCAGTTGCTGGGCACTGAGTCTTACTCAATCTCGTACCTTGTAAAACTGGCAAGAACCCTTTCTTGGACTGTTCCATTTTGAACCTCTTCAAAACTTTATCAAGGTATGTGCTTTGTGAAAGTCCTATCAGGCGTTTTGATCTATCCCTATAGATCTTAATGCCTAGAATGTAAGCAGCTTCTCCTAGGTCTTTCATAGAGAAACTTTTATTCAAGTAATCCTTTACGCTCTCCAAAAGCTCTACGTTGTTTCCAATCAGTAATATGTCATCCACATATAATATTAGAAACGCCACAGAGCTCCCACTCACTTTCTTGTAAATACAAGATTCTCCAACCACTTGTATAAACCCAAATGCCTTGATCACCTCATCAAAGCGTTTGTTCCAACTCCGAGATGCTTGCACCAGTCCATAAATGGATCGCTGGAGCTTGCACACCTTGTTAGCATTCTTAGGATCGACAAAACCTTCGGGTTGCATCATATACAAATCTTCCTTAAGGAAACCGTTAAGGAACGCCGTTTTGACATCCATGTGCCAGATTTCATAATCGAAAAATGCAGCTATTGCTAACATGATTCTGACGGACTTAAGCATCGCTACGGGTGAGAAAGTCTCATCGTAGTCAACTCCTGGAACTTGTGAAAAACCCTTTGCCACAAGTCGAGCTTTATAAACGGTCACATTACCGTCAGCGTCCGTC
Source organism: Hordeum vulgare subsp. vulgare (assembly GCF_904849725.1). Classification (NCBI taxonomy): domain Eukaryota; kingdom Viridiplantae; phylum Streptophyta; class Magnoliopsida; order Poales; family Poaceae; genus Hordeum; species Hordeum vulgare. Next base: position 563,610,593 of record NC_058520.1, read on the forward strand.
TTCTTCTTAAAGATTCATTTGTTCTGAATAGCCTTGCGGCCCTCAGGTAGTATCTCCAAAGTCCACACTTTGTTCTCATACATGGATCCTATCTCGGATTTCATGGCTTCTAGCCATTTGTTGGAATCTGGGCCCACCATTGCTTCTTCATAATTTGCAGGTTCATTGTTGTCTAACAATATGATTGACAAGACGGGATTACCGTACCACTCTGGAGCAGCGCGTGATCTCGTCGACCTACGTGGTTCAACAGAAACTTGAACTGGAGTTTCATGATCATCATCATTAACTTCCTCCTCAACCGGCGTCGCAACGACAGAGGTTTCCCCTTGCCCTGCGCCACCATCCAGAGGGATGAGAGGTTCGACAACCTCGTCAAGTTCTATCTTCCTCCCACTCAATTCTCTCGAGAGAAACTCCTTCTCGAGAAAAGCTCCGTTTTTAGCAACAAACACTTTGCCCTCGGATTTGAGATAGAAGGTGTACCCAACTGTCTCTTTTGGGTAACCTATGAAGACGCACTTTTCCGCTTTGGGTTCCAGCTTTTCAGGCTGAAGCTTTTTGACATAAGCATCACATCCCCAAACTTTAAGAAACGACAACTTTGGCCTTTTGCCATACCACAGTTCGTATGGTGTCGTCTCAACGGATTTTGATGGTGCTCTATTTAAAGTGAATGCAGCTGTTTCTAATGCATAACCCCAAAATGATAACGGCAAATCAGTAAGAGACATCATAGATCTTACCATCTCTAACAAAGTACGATTATGACGTTCGGACACACCATTACGCTGTGGTGTTCCAGGCGGTGTTAACTGCGAAACAATTCCACATTGTCTTAAGTGAGCACAAAACTCGAAACTCAGATATTCACCCCCACGATCAGACCGTAGGAACTTGATCTTCTTGTTACGATGATTTTCCACTTCACTCTGAAATTGCTTGAACTTTTCAAATGTTTCAGACTTGTGCTTCATCAAGTAGACATAACCATATCTACTTAAATCGTCAGTGAAGGTGAGAAAATAACGATATCCGCCGCGTGCCTCTACGCTCATCGGACCACACACATCGGTATGTATGATTTCCAACAAGTCACTTGCACGCTCTATTGTTCCGGAGAACGGAGTCTTAGTCATCTTGCCCATGAGGCATGGTTCGCACGTGTCAAGTGAATCAAAGTCAAGTGACTCCAAAAGTCCATCAGCATGGAGTTTCTTCATGCGCTTTACACCAATATGACCCAAGTGGCAGTGCCACAAAAATATGGCGCTATCATTGTTTACTCTAACTCTTTTGGTCTCAATGTTATGTATATGCGTATCGCTATCAAGATTCAATATGAACAATCCTCTCACATTCGGTGCATGACCATAAAAGATGTTACTCATTGAAATAGAACAACCATTATTCTCAGACTTAAAAGAGTAACCGTCTCGCAATAAACAAGATCCAGATATAATGTTCATGATCAACGCAGGCACTAAATAACAATGATTTAAGTTCATCACTAATCCCGATGGTAGCTGAAGTGACACTGTGCCGACGGCGATTGCATCAACCTTGGAACCATTTCCCACGCGCATCGTCACTTCGTCTTTCGCCAGCCTTCGTCTATTCCGCAGTTCCTGCTTCGAGTTGCAAATGTGAGCAACAGAACCGGTATCGAATACCCAGGCACTACTACGAGAGCCGGTTAAGTACACATCAATAACATGTATATCAAATATACCTGATTTTTCTTTGCCCGCCTTCTTATCTGCCAGATACTTGGGGCAATTGCGCTTCCAGTGACCCATACCCTTGCAATAGAAGCACTCTGTTTCAGGCTTAGGTCCAGCCTTGGGTTTCTTCGGCGGATTGGCAACAGGCTTGCCGCTCTTCTTCGAATTGCCCTTCTTGCCTTTGCCGTTTCTCTTGAAACTAGTGGTCTTGCTCACCATCAACACTTGATGCTCTTTACGGAGTTCACACTCTGCGACTTTCAGCATCGCAAACAACTCGCCGGGAGACTTGTTCATCCCTTGCATGTTGTAGTTCAACACAAAGCCTTTATAGCTTGGCGGCAGTGATTGAAGGATTCTGTTAGTGATAGCTTCTTGCGGGATTTCAATCCCCAGCTCAGCTAGACGGTTTGAGTACCCAGACATTTTGAACACATGTTCACTGACAGACGAGTTTTCCTCCATCTTGCAAGCATAGAATTTATCGGAGGTCTCATACCTCTCGATCCGGGCGTTCTTCTGAAAGATAAACTCCAACTCCTGGAACATCTCAAATGCTCCATGACGCTCAAAGCGACGTTGAAGTCCCGGTTCTAAGCCATACAAGACTGCACATTGAACTATTGAGTAGTCCTCCTTACGTGCTAACCAAGCGTTCTTAACATCCTGATCAGCCGTAGCGGGTGGTTCATCTCCTAGCGCAGCATTAAGGACATAATCCTTCTTCCCAGCTTGTAAGATTAGCTTAAGATTACGAGCCCAGTCTACAAAGTTGCTTCCATCATCTTTCAACTTAGCTTTCTCTAGGAACGTATTAAAATTCAGGATGACTGTCGCGTGAGCCATGATCTACAACACAAATATATTCAAAGTGGACTTAGACTATGTTCAAGATAATTAGAGTTCAACTTAATCAAATTATATGCTAAACTCCCACTCAAAAAGTACATCTCTCTAGTCATTTGAGTGGTTCATGATCCATTTACACTATCCCAAGTACGATCATCACGTGAGTTGGGTATAGTTTCAGTGGTAAGCATCCCTATGCTAATCATATCAACTATATGATTCATGATCGACCTTTCGGTCTCATGTGTTCCGAGGCCATGTCTGCACATGCTAGGCTCGTCAAGCTTAACCCGAGTGTTCCGCGTGCGCAACTGTTTTGCACCCGTTGTATGTGAACGTTGAGTCTATCACACCCGATCATCACGTGGTGTCTCGAAACGACGAACTGTAGCAACGGTGCACAGTCGGGGATAACACAATTTCGTCTTGAAATTTTAGTGAGAGATCACCTCATAATGCTACCGTCGTTCTAAGCAAAATAAGGTGCATAAAAGGATTAACATCACATGCAATTCATAAGTGACATGATATGGCCATCATCACGTGCTTCTTGATCTCCATCACCAAAGCACCGGCACGATGTTCTTGTCACCGGCGCCACACCATGATCATCCATCAACGTGTTGCCATCGGGGTTGTCGTGCTACTTATGCTATTACTACTAAAGCTACATCCTAGCAAAATAGTAAACGCATCTGCAAGCACAAACGTTAGTATAAAGACAACCCTATGGCTCCTGTCGGTTGCCGTACCATTGACGTGCAAGTCGATATTTCTATTACAACATGATCATCTCATACATCCAATATATCACATCACATCGTTGGCCATATCACATCACAATCATACCCTGCAAAAACAAGTTAGACGTCCTCTAATTTTGTTGTTGCATGTTTTACGTGGTGACCAAGGGTATCTAGTAGGATCGCATCTTACTTACGCAAACACCACAACGGAGATATATGAGTTGCTATTTAACCTCATCCAAGGACCTCCTCGGTCAAATCCGATTCAACTAAAGTTGGAGAAACCGACACTTGCCAGTCATCTTTGAGCAAAGGGGGTTACTCGTAACGATGAAACCAGTCTCTCGTAAGCGTACGAGTAATGTCGGTCCAAGCCGCTTCAATCCAACAATACAGCGGAATCAAGAAAAGACTAAGGAGGGCAGCAAAACGCACATCACCGCCCACAAAAACTTTTGTGTTCTACTCGAGAAGACATCTACGCATGAACCTAGCTCATGATGCCACTGTTGGGGAACGTCGCATGGGAAACAAAAATTTTCCTACGCGCACGAAGACCTATCATGGTGATGTCCATCTACGAGAGGGGATGAGTGATCTACATACCCTTGTAGACCGTACAGCAGAAGCGTTAGAGAACGCGGTTGATGTAGTGGAACGTCCTCACGTCCCTCGATCCGCCCCGCGTACAATCCCGCGATCAGTCCCACGATCTAGTACCGAACGGACGGCACCTCCGCGTTCAGCACACGTACAGCTCGACGATGATCTCGGCCTTCTTGATCCAGCAAGAGAGACGGAGAGGTAGAAGAGTTCTCCGGCAGCGTGACGGTGCTCCGGAGGTTGGTGATGACCTTGTCTCAGCAGGGCTCCGCCCGAGCTCCGCAGAAACGCGATCTAGAGGAAAAACCGTGGAGCTATGTGGTCGGGCTGCCGTGGAAAAGTCATCTCAAATCAGCCCTAAAACCTCCGTATATATAGGTGGGAGGGAGGGGTCCTTGCCTTGGGGTCCAAGAACCCTCAAGGGGGTCGGCCGAGCCAAGGGGGAGGACTCTCCCCCCCCCAAACCGAGTTGGACTAGGTTTGGTGGGAGGGAGTCCTCCTCCCTTCCCACCTCCTCCCCTTTTTTTTTTTTTCCTCTTGATTTTTCTTCTCTTGGCGCATAGACCACTTGTGGGCTGTCCCACCAGCCCACTAAGGACTGGTGTGTCTCCCCAAGGCCTATGGGCTTCCCCGGGGTGGGTTGCCCCCCCGGTGAACTCCCGGAACCCATTCGTCATTCCCGGTACATTCCCGGTAACTCCGAAAACCTTCCTGTAATCAAATGAGGTCATCCTATATATCAATCTTCGTTTCCGGACCATTCCAGAAACCCTCGTGATGTCCGTGATCTCATACGGGACTCCGAACAACATTCGGTAACCAACCATATAACTCAAATACGCATAAAACAACGTCGAACCTTAAGTGTGCAGACCCTGCGGGTTCGAGAACTATGTAGACATGACCCGAGAGACTCCTCGGTCAATATCCAATAGCGGGACCTGGATGCCCATATTGGATCCTACATATTCTACGAAGATCTTATCGTTTGAACCTCAGTATCAAGGATTCGTATAATCCCGTATGTCATTCCCTTTGTCCTTCGGTATGTTACTTGCCCGAGATTCGATCGTCAGTATCCGCATACCTATTTCAATCTCGTTTACCGGCAAGTCCCTTTACTCGTTCCGTAATACAAGATCCCGCAACTTACACTAAGTTACATTGCTTGCAAGGCTTGTGTGTGATGTTGTATTACCGAGTGGGCCCCGAGATACCTCTCCGTCACACGGAGTGACAAATCCCAGTCTTGATCCATACTAACTCAACTAACACCTTCGGAGATACCTGTAGATCATCTTTATAGTCACCCAGTTACGTTGCGACGTTTGATACACACAAAGCATTCCTCCGGTGTCAGTGAGTTATATGATCTCATGGTCATAGGAATAAATACTTGACACGCAGAAAACAGTAGCAACAAAATGACACGATCAACATGCTACGTCTATTAGTTTGGGTCTAGTCCATCACGTGATTCTCCTAATGACGTGATCCAGTTATCAAGCAACAACACCTTGTTCATAATCAGAAGACACTGACTATCTTTGATCAACTGGCTAGCCAACTAGAGGCATGCTAGGGACGGTGTTTTGTCTATGTATCCACACATGTAAATGAGTCTTCATTCAATACAATTATAGCATAGATAATAAACTATTATCTTGATACAGGAATTATAATAATAACTATATTTATTATTGCCTCTAGGGCATAATTCCAACATTAACGTCACACTCGGGGGCTTAGCTGCGATCCACCATCGCCTAAGTATTAACTCTCTCCGAGTGTGCACTTAACGTCACACTCGGGGGCTTAGCTGCGATCCAGCACCGCCTAAGTATTAACTCTCTCCGAGTGTGCACTTCACGTCACACTCAGAGGCTTAGCTGCGATCCAGCATCGCCTAAGTATTAACTCTCTTCGAATGTGCACTTAACGTCACACTCGGGGGCTTAGCTGCGATCCAGCATCGCCTAAGTATTAACCTTCTCCGAGTGTGCACTACACGTCACACTCGGGGGCTTAGCTGCGATCCAGCATCGCCTAAGTAATAACCTTCTCCGAGTGTGAACTTCACGTCACACTCGGGGGGAGCTTAACAACGATCTAGCATCGGCTGTTTGCCTTTGGCTTCACCAAGAAATGCCAACCAAAAACTCGAATCAACATTGCAACAGAAGAGCACAAATCGGATTCCAAAATTCTCGCAAAGATAGCTAACTTGGTGCGGATCAAGCTTACCCGCACCGATTTAAAAGTGTGACAGCCAACAGAAGTGGCCAAAGTACCTTACAGATAACACACTCGGCATACCGAGGATAATGTTTTCTTACGCGTCAGCAGGGTCAGCGCCAGGACTGGAGGGCTCAACAAAGGTGTCCAAGTCAATTCCATCGGCGATGCGGGTAGCACTCTCAAGGAACGTCTCCATGAAGTCTTTGAATTGAAGCTTCTTCGTGTTGGCGACCTTCAGTGTCTTCAGCTTTTCCTCACGCACCTCCTTGCAATGGACTCAGACCAATGACAGAGCAACATCTGCACCGCAACGAGCTGCAGATTTCTTCCACGACTGCACTCTGTTGGGAATCTCCTCCAGTCGGGTCATCAGGTTCTCCATCCCCTGCCGCGACTCATCTTCTGGCCAAAGCTCCTTGTCAATTCGGCCGACGACTTCTCTCAGTCGACCGATGAAAGGACCAACTTTGCCCACGCGGATGTGCGCACGACGCAAATCTCGATTGGCGTCGTCGCCGAGTGGAACGTTCTCAAGAATCGAACGCTCCACGTCAGCCGCTTCAGCTTCGGCGTCAAAGCAAAAATCTGCGACAATAGGACAAACAGACAATAAGCGTCGAGTGCTACGCGCATAGCACAACCACTCGGAAAAATAAGGACTTACCAGCCAGACGCGTCATCATCTGCCGAGCCCAGTCGCTGACATATTTCTCTCGTGCTCTACATCGTTTGTTCAGCACATCCATCTGACTCATCAGCGCAGTCCTCTGCTTCCCCATCTTTTCCACTTCCTCAGTCAACACCTTGTTCACTTCACGCGCCTGCTCCAATGATTTCTCCCGTTCCGCCAGGGCATCCTTCATGCCAGCCATTGCAAGCATGGCCGCATCAAGTTCGCCAGCGAACTGATTCCTCTCTGCCTTGAGAGTCTCATAGGCTGATCCCATTGCACAAGTTTTCTGCCAACAACAAACAAGGGACAATCAGAAAGTTCAACAGTTAACAGTCTAAGTTCTTTAGACCCCTGCCGACGCAAGCAGTCGACAGCGGTCTCGGGGACTACACCCAGTGGGTTCACTAAGAGTGACCCCACTGGCATGCACCTCAAGCAGGCCTGCCCTATTGAGATGCATGTTATCAACTACGCCTCCGAGGCCAATACTACCCGACCTGAGTACAACTTACTCTCGGGGACTCTTACCGTAAGTGCAATCCGACTGCAACAACTACTCGCACTCGGTACTCCTATCTACAGACACAACCAAACTCAAAGCAACATGTATAAAGACAACTGTCGGTGCAAGCACTCGACAGAAGTCTCGGGGACTACACCCACTGGGTTCACTCAGAGTGAACCCATTGCAAATAACAGCTACTATTCAAGAACACCCAGTCGGTTACAGGGGAAAGTAAATACTTACTAGACCACTTACTCGGATATCATCGCGCAGCTCCAAGCTCCGCTGGTACAAGGCCGCAATGGAGTCATAGGCCCTCTTGGCTTCTCGAGCCATCAGCTCCGCCTGAACCATAGCCCCCTTGGCCGCTCCCACCTGCTCCTCCGGAAGACGCTGGATGCTGAATTCAGCATTCGACAAACCTGGAATAGTCGGAAGTTCCCGAGGCATCCCAAGGTCCGCCCCAGTCGGCTCCTCCTCCACCGGCACTGGTTCAGTCGGTGGTGGCGCCTCTGTCGGCAGCACGTCGGCGGCGAGAGCGGCAGCGGGAGGAGCAGCCTCAAGAACAGGCTCCACGGCTAGGTCAGCTCTCCCCTGGTCGCCCTCATCCAGGCAGATCGCCCCTGACAGGCCGAACGACACGAGGTCTCAGAAAAAGAAAGAAGCACCTGACTGGGACGCGATGGTATAAAACACTCGACGTTCCTACAACGCACCTGGCTGGGACGAGACGACGTTGTCCGTGTCCATGGGGTCGTCTTTCTGACGCGCCGGAGAGGTGGCAGAAGTAGCGACCCTGTCGAGTGAGATCCATTCGGCCAGTAAGCAGAGGCTTACTCGGATATCAGAAAAAACTGAAAGCTGAGTACACTTACGTGGAGGTGACGGGGACAACGACCCTCATTCGCGGCAGAGCCTTCCGAGGTTTAGGCCCACTCGGCTTGGGCGCCTTAGAAGGTTGGCCCGCAGGCTCAGCGGCGGCATCCCTGGTCCTCTTAGCGCTTCGGACACTCGGGACCACTGGAGCAGTCGGCGGAGCACTCGAAGACGCGGGAGGAGCTGAGGGGACAGCGGGCTCGTGTCGGCGCTTAGTCCGATGCTCCGGTTGTGGGGGTGGCGAGTCCTGTTCCTCGTCTTCTTCCTCTTCCTCGCTGGACTCTTCCTCCGACTCCCCACTGTCGGAGACATATTCAGCGCTCTCCACGCTGCCCTCCTGGCTGCCCTCCTCCTCCTCGGCCGAGTTCCCGTTCGAGACGGGAGAAAACTAGTTGGTCCACTCCTGCATAAAATTCAGTTGGCGACATCAAACATCACACAGAGATTCAAGCAAACGACAAGATTAAGACAATTAGGAGCACTCGACAAGAGTCTCTCACCTGATTCGGCGGAGGATTATCCGCGCAAAAGGGTTTCACCCGCCGCGATCCTTTGGGATTCTCGCAGGGGCCCGTGATCTGGAGCACCCACGAGGTCACCCTCTCCTCAGTCACGCCCACAACATTGGTCCGAGTGGAATCCTCGGGCCCCGTATAATGCCACATGGCATGGTCGCGAGCCTGCAGAGGCTGGATCCGCCGACCAAGGAAGACTTCCAGCAGGTCTATTCCGGTAACCCCCTTCCTGACGACGTCCACGAGTGCCTCAACCAAGGGCTGGACGTCGTTCTTCTCCGCCTTCCAGAGCGCGAGTTGCTTAGGCAGGGCGGGCCGGTCTAGACTAAAAGGAGGCAGACCAGTCGACGCATTCGGACAGGCGATATCCTGGCAGTAGAACCACGTCGGCTGCCAGTTCCTAACCGACTCACTTAACTGGAGAGCAGGATAGCTACTCCGACTCTTCTTCTAGAATCCTAAACCCCCACAGAGCTGGAGGAGGTGCGTCTTATCATCCGACTGGCTAAGTCGTTCGATGGTTTGGGATCGGACGGAGAAGATGTGTTTGAACAAACCCCAATGAGGAGGGCAGCCGATAAAGCACTCACATAAGACTATGAAGGCAGAAAGGTTCGCGATGGCATTCGGAGGGAAATGGTGAAGTTGGGCACCGAAGTGATTCATGATGCCCTTGAAGAAAGGATGCGGGGGCAAAGAAAAACCTCGGTGGACATGGCTGAGGAGCAGGACGCGCTCCCCCTCCCGGGGCGCTGGCTCGACCTCGTCCTCCGCCGGCAGTCTCCAGGACTTGTGCACGAGCACTCCGTGCTCCACCAGCTGTAGCAGATCTCCCTCCGTCACCGTGGAGGGGAGGAAGTCTCCTTGGATCCACCCCGCCGACAGCGGCCGCTGCCGCCGCTGCGCATGCCCCGCCGCCTTGCCCTTCTTCTTCCTCGCCTCCATCTTGCTGGTCTGACCCTTGGTCATGGGGGCGATGGCGAACTCTCGAGAGGAAGGAGAAGGAGGGAGTGTTGGAGCGCTAGAGGTGGCGAGGAAGATGGAGCAGGCGAGAGCGAAAGATTCGGCAAGCGTAACGAAGAAGCCTCGCCGCCCAGATTAAATAGGGTTCCGACTGGGTCACTGGCGGGTGGCCCCGAAACCTTATCCGCCCGACCGGCCGCGGCGATATCAGTGGAGGACTTGAAGGCACGAGAATCGAGGCGTCAGGCGCTACTCGAGTGCGCTGACGTCGTCCCCGCTGAGCACGCGGAACCCGAGATTTGAGATCCCGGAAAATCCGCCGCTGTCAGTTGACCGGTCGCGTCAAAAGATGCCGCTGAAACAGTCGGCTCCCGACAGTCGGTTTCGCAAAGCACTTCCACTCGGATCGTTGGTCAGAAAAGGTAAAATGGATAGAGGCAAGCAACTCCCAAGCCGAATCTAATCCAGTCGGATCCGAACTTCAAGCACCGCTTCGTCGTTTCAACCCCAATCCATTCGGGGACTAATGATGGGGTCATAGTCCTAGGGTAGGGTCATAGGCCTGCCATGCAGGTCCTACCCAAGGACTACCCCACACAAAGGGCAAGACCCTAAGTCTACCCCGACTGAATTAAGGAATCCCCATTATCCAGTCGGCAACAGGTCCTATATCATCCAGTCGGATACTAGCATTCGGAGAATACCAAGCTAACCGACTGGATACACTCGATACATCGTAACCTCCCTGGAGGGAAACGGTCGTACGTTTCCGGGTGCATTTATTAGCATTTAGAGCATACGTTACCTGTAACGTATGCATTCAATCCCCACTACTCCGCCCTTATACCGGAACCGTTGTGGAGGGCAGCGCACTCTATATAAGCCGCCCTCCCCCACTGGTAGAAGGGTTAGCAAATCATTGTATTCCATATTACACTCGACAACAAGCTCCGAGAGCACTGAGACGTAGGGCTGTTACCTCCACTACAGAGGGGCCTGAACTCATACAACCTCGCCGTAGCTAGGACTCTGCCCATCTCATTCGTACCCTACACATCTACTGTCAGGCTTATACCCATGACACATGGCACTCGGGCCCTAGTGACAAGCATTAAGCATAGCCAAGTAGTAGCAACATCAATCTAGAACATAGTGGATACTAGGGATCAATCCCCGTCAAGAACTAACTCGATTACATGATAGATCTCATCCAACTCATCACCGTCCAGCAAGCCTACGATGAGATTACTCATGAACGATGAAGAGCATCATGGAATTTTCGATGGAGAAAGGTTGATGATGACGATGGCGACGATTTCCCCTCTCCGGAGCCCAAAACGGACTCCAGATCTGCCCTCCAGATGAAGAACAGGATGTGGCGGCGCCTCCGTATCGCAAAACGCGATGAAACCTTCTCCCTGATTTTTTTCCAGGCGAGACGGAAAATATAGAGCTGAGATTGGGGGCGGTGGTGCCACGTGGGCCCCACAAGCCTGCACGGCGCAGCCATAGGGGGTGGCCGCGGCCTGTGGGCTTGTGGCCCACTGGTACGCCCCCTTACGTGGATCTTTGCGCAGGTATTTTTATTTTATTCCAGAAAAATCTCCGTAAATTTTCAGGACATTCCGAGAACTTTTATTTCTGCACAAAAACAACACCATGGCAATTCTGCTGAAAACAGCGTTAGTCCGAGTTAGTTTCATTCAAATCATGCAAATTAGAGTCCAAAACAAGGGCAAAAGAGTTCGGAAAAGTAGATACGACGGAGACGTATCACCGTAGCAGAAGAATTTCTGGCGCCGTTGCCGGGGAGGATCAAGTCAATAACTCATCCAAGTAAGTGTCGCAAACTCATCTCTTGCATTTACCTTTTTTGCCTCTCGTTTTCCTCTCCCCCACTTCTAAAAAAAATTACAAAAAAATTATTTGCCTTTTTCGTTTGCCCTTTTCTCTCGCTTGCTCTTTGTTCGCTTGTGTGCTTGCTTGCTTGCTGAAGTCACCATGACTGAAAACACCAAACTTTGTGACTTCTCGAATACTAATAATAATGATTTTATTAGTACTCCGATTGCTCCCGCCACTAGTGCGGAGTCATACGAAATCAATGCCGCTTTGCTGAATCTTGTTATGAAAGAGAAATTCTCCGGCCTTCCTAGTGAAGATGTCGCATCCCATCTTAATACCTTCATTGAGCTTTGCGATATGCAAAAGAAGAAAGATGTGGATAATTATGTGATTAAATTGAAGCTTTTTCCTTTCTCGTTGCGAGATTGAGCAAAAACTTGGTTTTCGTCATTGCCCTAAAATTGTATTGATTCTTGGAATAAGTGCAAAGATGCTTACATATCCAAGTATTTTACGCCGGCTAAGATTATATCTCTCCGTAATGATATCATGAATTTTAAGCAACTTTATCATGAACATGTTGCACAATCTTGGGAGAGAATGAAATTTATGATTAGAAATTGTCCCGCTCATGGCTTGAGTCTTTGGATGATTATACAAATCTTCTACGCTGGCTTGAATTTCGCTTCTAGAAATATCTTGGACTCCGCCTCAGGTGGAACGTTCATGAAAATCACGTTAGGAGAAGCTACAAAACTCCTAGACAATATCATGACGAACTACTCTCAGTGGCATACCGAAAGGTCACCTACTAGTAAGAAGGTACACGCTATAGAAGAAATTAACTCGTTAAGTGCTAAGATGGATGAGTTAATGAATTTGGTTGCTAGTAGAAGTGCTCCTTTAGATCCTAATGATATGCCCTTGTCTTCCTTGATTGAGAGTAGCAACGCTAGCTTGGACGTTAATTTTGTTGGTAGGAATAACTTTGGCAACAACAATGCTTTTAGAGGAAACTATGTTCCTAGGCCTTTTCCTAGTAACTCCTCTAATAACTTTGGCAACTCCTACAACAATACTCATGGAAATTACAATAGATTACCCTCTGATCTAGAGAGTAATATCAAAGAGTTTATTAACTCACAAAAGATTTTCAATGCGTCCACAGAGGAAAAACTACTCAAAATTGACGATTTGGCTAGGAGCGTTGATAGAATGTCTAGTGATATTGATGCATTAAAAGTTAGATGTGCTCCTCCCAAGATCAATATAGATGAAACTTTTAAAGCTATGCGTGTTTCCATGAGTGAGAGCAAAGAAAGAACCGCCCAAATTCGTGCTAGACATGAATGGCTTAAAAGGCGTGTTCTCGTGATGAGAATCACGAAGATCTTAAAGTGCTTGGTGTGACTCCCATTGAATCTTTGTTTTCTTGTGTCAAACCTAATGATGATGGGGCTGGATATGGATCCACCTTGGTTGAAAAACGCCCCAATGATTCGGAGTCCATCTATCTTGATGCTAAAAGCATTGAAAGTGGAGTAGAAGATATTAAAACTTTGAGTAGTAATGAAATTACTACTTTGGATTTCAAGGAATCAATTATGATAGTTGCTCCTTGATTGAATGCATTTCCTTGGTGCAATCCATGCTAAACTCTCCACACGCTTATAGCCAAAACAAGGCCTTTACCGATCATATCGTCGAAGCTATGATAAAATCTCTTGAAGAGAAGCTTGAATTGGAAGTCTCTATCCCTAGAAAGCTTCATGATGAGTGGGAACCTACTATCAAAATCAAAATAAAAAACTATGAATGCAATGCTTTGTGTGATTTGGGTGCTAGTGTTTCCGCGATTCCAAAGTCTTTATGTGATGTTCTGGGTTTTAATGAGATTGAGGAGTGTTCTCTTAATTTGCATCTTGCGGATTCTACTGTCAAGAAACCCATGGGAAGGATCAATGATGTTCTTATTATTGCAAATAGGAACTATGTACCCGTGGATTTAATTGTGCTTGACATTAATTGCAATCCTACATGCCCTATTATTCTTGGTAGACCTTTCCTAAGGACTATCGGTGCTATCATCGATATGAAGGAAGGGAATACCAGATTACAATTTCCTCTAAAGAAGGACATGGAGCACTTTCCTAGAAAGAAAATAAGATTGCCTTATGAATCCATGATGAGGTCTACTTATGGTTTGAGCACCAAAGACGACGGTACGTGATTCCATCACCTTATGCCTAGCTAAGGGCGTTAAACAATAGCGCTTGTTGGGAGGCAACCCAACGAATTTATCTTTTCTTTCTGTTTGTTGCGTCCACACCATCATAATTTTGTTGTGATTGTGTCTTTTGTGTTTCTTTTTGTGTTTGAGCCAAGCAAAACCTTTATGACTAGTCTTTGTGATGGTTGTTTGATCCTGCTCGAAAAAGAGAGAAACTTTTCGCTCACGAGATTATTTTTAATTTTATTCAGAAAGACATTTTGAGTTGATTCTTTTTTTTGCTGGTTGATATGCCTTTTGCCCAGGCAGTCGTAATTTTTCAGAATTTTTGAGGTACCATAAGTATACGAAGTATACAGATTGCTACAAACTGGTCTGTTTTTGACAGATTCTGTTTTTGTTGAGTTGGTTGCTTGTTTTGATGAAACTATGGATAGTATCAGGGGGGGGGGGTACTAGCCATGGAAAAGTGAGAATATAGTAATCTAACACCAATATAAATAGAAATCAAGATTGCTACAGTACCTAAAGAGGTGGTAGTTTGTTTTCTTGTGCTAATGTTATCACGAGTTTTCTGTTTAAGTTTTGTGTTGTGAAGTTTTCAAGTTTTGGGTGATGTTCTCATGGACAAAGAGATAAGGAGTGGAAATAGCTCAATATTGGGGATGCCCAAGGCATCCCAAGCCAAATTCAAGGACACCAAAAAGTCTAAGCTTGGGGATGCCCCGAGAAGCCATCCCCTCTTTCGTCTTCAATCCATCGATAACATTACTTGGAGCTATATTTTTATTCACCACATGATATGTGTTTTGCTTGGAGCGTCTTGTATTGTAGGAGTCTTTTATTTTTATTGTGTCACAATCATCCTTGCTGCACACATTTTGAGAGAGACATGCACTCATCATGAGTTTGCTAGAATGCTCATAGTACTTCACTTATATCTTTTGAGCTAGATAATTTTGCTCTATGTGCTTCACTTAGATCTTTTAGAGCACGGCGGTGCGTGACTTGGTAGTTGGCTTGTGCTATGAAAGTAGTCCCCAAAGGTGATAGGTACCCAAAGAGGATACAAAAACGTCCATCTTCATGTGCATTGAGTAGAAAGAGAAGTTTTGATTCCTCTCAATTAGTTTTGAGACGTGGATTTGGTAATTGTTAGAGCATATATATCCATATGTGGTTTTGGTAATTGATGACAATTCCTATGGACTAATGGTTGCCTTAAGTTACATTTATAGGATTTGTCCATAGGCACTTCTTGAAGTCCATCTGTTGGGTTCAAGGAGTTTATATGATGACCAAGATGGTATTCAAGGTATTATCCAAAGAATGGTCATAGAGACACATGGTTGATCAAGATCTCAGACAAAGAGTAAATCAAGATGATCAACACACAAAGCGTACAAGATGTACCGAGAGGGATCAAGTGATCCCATGGTATGGTAAGCATTGTCCATTATGTGTTTGTGTACTAACCCATGGTCTTCGTGAGAGTTCTATGTGGGGGTTAGGTGTGTTTCCATGGTCTTGCGTCAAAGGGAAGATCTCATACAACCCATGAAGTATGACATCAAGTTGTGATCGTCATCAAGATTGCGATGTGCAAGTTCAAGTGGATCAACACAAAGATATCATGCTTGAAGCTTGCCGTCCATTGTGGTGGCAATGGACTTGTGAAGATATGCTGAAGAGTGGCTCACCCATAGTGAGTATGGGGGAGCAATCAACTAGTCTTCATCAAGCCAACGCAATCAAGAAAGGTGGTCCATCTTGAGGAAGCCAAGATCATCATCATCTAGCTCAAGAGGACGAGGTGCAAGGTATATGTTTGCCCTTGATAGGTTTTCTGTTTAGGATAGATTGTTGTACTATCAAGGGGGGCTCTCAAGTGAGTAGCTTGATCGTATTGTTCGTTGAGAGCTCAAACCATTTGCACCCTTGCATCATACTTCTTGGTTCTTGTTTGGTGTTTCTCTTTGTGAGTTTTAGAGCTTATGGTCATCTTTGTGACAAGCTCAAGTTCATCGAAAACGGAGTCCATATGCATCTACTATGATGTTTTCGATGTTGGAGTTTTTGCCGGTTCTTCATTCATAGAGGACTCACATCTCTATATCATTGGCATTTTCATATCTGCATGGTCGCTGTTTGGATAGCTCTTGTCGTCCTGAATCCAACAAGCTTGGGTTTGCTCGATTCGGAGCTCGTATGCGAAAGTTATGGCTGTTTCAGTGGCGAGCGGTAGTACCGCTGGACCTAGCGGTAGTACCGCTAGAGTTGGCGGTAGTACCGCTGGCCCTAGCGGTAGTACCGCTAGAGCTGGCGGTAGTACCGCTATCCCAGCGGTAGTACCGCCCGTGGCCAGCGGTAGTACCGCTCCAAGTTTTTAGTACCGTCATCTTTGCGGTTGTACTGCGTCGGACATTTTTTGCGAAGACTTTCTTGGCGGTGGTTGGCCCGGTAGTATCTTTGCGCTACCATGGGCTCAACGGTAGTACCGCTGCAGCCAGCGGTAGTACCGCTGGGCTCGGGCTGTAAGTTGGGGTAACGGTCTGATTCCTTCCCCCACTATATAAAGGGGGTCTTCTCCCCCCTTGGCCTTAATCCATCCGTTGAGCTGTTATTCTACCTCCATTGTTGACATTCTTAGAGCTTGCTAACTCTCAATCCCTCCAATGATTCTTGCTTGTTCTTGAGGGAAAAGAGAGAGGAGATCTAGATCCACATCTCCACCAATCACTTTCTCCTCTATGTGAGGGGAACCCCTTGGATCTAGATCTTGGAGTTCTTTGTGAGCTCCTTGTTCTTCCTCTCATATTTCTCCATAGCTTTCGTTGTTGTGGAGGGATTTGAGTGTGAGGGACTTGACCACTTCGTGTGTTCTTGCCATTGCATTAGTTGCATCGGTTTGAGCTCTCCACGGTGATGCGTGGAAGTGAGCAGTTGAGTAGCTTACTACCTTTGGTACTTAGTACCCTAGACATTGTTCTTCGTGGATGCTTTGGCATCCTAGAAGCTTGGTGGTGTCTCAGAGCTCAATCATTGTGGTGTGAATCTCCAGGCAAGCGTCGGGGTCTCCAATTAGGTTGTGGAGATTGCCCCGAGCAATTTGTACGGGTACCAGTAACCGCCCCCAAGGGTTGCCAGTGTACGGGTTCGGTGACCGCCCCCAAGGGTTGCCATTTGCACGGGTTCGGTGACCGCCCTCAAGGGTCCCTTAGTGGAATCACAACATCTTGCATTGTGCGAGGGCGTGAGGAGATTACGGTGGCCTTAGTGGCATCTTGGGGAGCATTGTGCCTCCACACCGCTCCAACGGAGATTAGCATCCGCAAGGGTGTGAACTTCGGGATACATCATCGTCTCCCCGTGCCTCGGTTATCTCTTACCCGAACCCTCTACTTATGCACTTTACTTTGTGATAGACATATTGTTTATTGTAATATATCTTGCTATCACTTAGTTGTTTATCTTGCTTAGCATAAGTTGTTGGTGCACATAGGTGAGCCTAGTTGCTTGTAGGTTTTGTGCTTGACATATTAAACGTTAGTTTTATTCCGCATTTGTTCAAGCCTAAACCTTAATTATTTTAAAGCGCCTATTCACCCCCCCTCTAGGCAACATCCACGTCCTTTCAGTAATATTAAGAGTTATGTTAGTAGGGTGTTGTGAATGTAGAAATACCTGTGTTGAAGTTAGTGATTCCCGTAGCATGCACGTATGGTGAACCGCTATGTTAGGAAGTCGGAGCATAATTGATCTATTGATTGTCATCCTTTGTGTTGCGCTCGGGATCGCGCGATGGTTAACACCTACCAACCCTTCCCCTAGGAGTATGCATTTAGCACTTTGTTTCGATTACTAATAAAAACTTTCGCAACAAGTATGTGAGTTCTTCATGACTAATGTGAGTCCATGGTATAGATGCACTTTCACCTTCCACAATTGCTAACCTCTTGAGTACCGCGCAACTTTCGTCGGTACACAAACCCACCATATGCCTTCCTCAAAACATCCACCATACCTACCTACTATGGCATTTTCATAGCCATTCTGAGATATATTGCCATGCAACTCCGACTGTTCTGTCTCATGACTTGTGCCGTCACTCTCATATTGCCATTGCATGATCGTAAGATAGCTAGCGAGATGTTTCAACGTTATACACCAAGCTAGATCGTAGCACATCCCAGTACACTGCCGGAGGCATTTCCTATAGAGTCATCATCGTTCTGAGCTTTGAGCTGTGAGTAAATAAAATTGTGATGATCATCCTTATTAGAGCATTGTACCATGTGAGGAAATAAAAAAAAGAGGCCAAAGAGCCCAAATAAAAAAAAGAGGCCATAGAGCCCAAATAAAAAAGAAGAAGAGAGAAAAAGAGAGAAGGGACAATGCTACTATCTTTTTCCACACTTGTGCTTCATTATAGCACCATGTTCTTCATGATTGAGAGCCTCTCGTTTCGTCACCACCATATGCTAGTGGGAATCTTCATTATATAACTTGGCTTGTATATTCCAATGATAGGCTTCCTCAAAATTGCCCTAGGTCTTCGTGAGCAAGCAAGTTGGATGCACACCCACTAGTTCTCCTTTTGAGCTTTCACATACTTATAGCTCTAGTGCATCCTTTGTATGGCAATCCCTACTCATTCACATTAATATCTATTAATGGGCATCTCCATAGCCCTTTGATACACCGAGTCAATGTGACCATCTCCTCCTTTTTTGTCTCACAACCACCACCACACTCTATTCCACTTATAGTGCTATATCCATGGCTCACGCTCATGTATTGCGTGATAGTTATAAAAGGTTTGAGAACGTAAGAGTGCGAAAACAATTACTTGGCCAATACCGGGGTTGTGCATGATTTAAATTAGTTGTGTGGGGATGATGGAG
This sequence comes from Hordeum vulgare subsp. vulgare, assembly GCF_904849725.1. Classification (NCBI taxonomy): domain Eukaryota; kingdom Viridiplantae; phylum Streptophyta; class Magnoliopsida; order Poales; family Poaceae; genus Hordeum; species Hordeum vulgare. Next base: position 563,629,264 of record NC_058520.1, read on the forward strand.
CATAGCCAGACTATATGATTTTGTAGGGATAACTTTCTTTGGCCTTGTTATTTCGAAAGTTCATGATTACCTTGCTAGTTTGCTTGAAGTATTATTGTTTTCAAGTCAATAGCAAACTATTGTTTTGAATCTTACGGATCTGAACATTCATATCACACGAAAGAAGTTGCAAAGGACAACTATGCTAGGTAGCGTTCCACATCAAAAATTCAGTCTTTATCACTTCCCTACTCGAGGACGAGCAGGAGTTAAGCTTGGGGATGCTTCATACGTCTCCAACGTATCTATAATTTTTGATGGTTTCATGCTATTATCCTATCAAACTTTGGTTGTTTTGTATGCCTTTTATATCTTTTTGGGACTAACTTATTAACTCAGTGCCAAGTGCCAGTTCTTGTTTTTTCCGTGTTTTTGACCCCTTTCAGAGGAGGATTTTAAACGGAGTCCAAACGGAACTAAACTTCCAAAAAGATTTTTTCCGACACAGAAGAAGATCAAGAAACATGAGAACCAAGGCAGGGGGCCACCAGGGACCCCAGAAGCCCCCTAGCCGCGGCCGGGGGGGGGGGGGGGCTCCCAGGCTTGTGGGCTCCCTGGGCCACCTCTGCCCTAGGTATTTTGCCTATATATTCCCAATAATTTCAGAAAAAATCAAGAGATCATCGAAAGTACTTTTCCGCCGCCGCAAGCTTCTGTCTCCGCAAGATCCCATCTGGGGCACGTTCTGGTGCCCTGCCGGAGGGGGGATTTGGATACGGAGGGCTTCTTCATCAACACCATGACCTCTCCGATGATGCGTAAGTAGTTCACCATAGACCTACGGGTCCATAGCTAGTAGCTAGATGGCTTCTTCTCTCTCTTGGATCTTCAATACAAAGTTCTCCATGATCTTCATGGAGATCTATCTGACGTAATATTCTTTTGCAGTGTGTTTGTCGAGATCCGATGAATTGTGTATTTATGATCAGATTATCTATGAGTCTTATTTGAGTTTCTTCTGATCTCTCTTATGCATGATTTCATATCCTTGTAATTCTCTTCGAGTTGTGGGTTTTGTTTGGCCAGCTTGATCTATGATTCTTGCAATAGGAGAAGTGCTTGGTTTTGGGTTCATACCGTGCGGTGACCTCACCCAGTGACAGAAGGGGTAGCGAGGCACGCATCGTGTTGTTGCCATCAAGGGTAAAAAGATGGGGTTTTCATCATTAGTTTGAGTTTATCCCTCTACATCATGTCATCTTGCTTAAGGCGTTACTCTGTTCGTCATGAACTCAATACACTAGATGCATGCTGGATAGCGGTCGATGTGTGGAGTAATAGTAGTAGATGCAGAAAGTATCGGTCTACTTGTCTCGGACGTGATGCCTATATGCATGATCATTGCCTTAGATATCGTCATGACTTCGCGTGGTTCTATCAATTGCTCGACAGTAATTTCTTCACCCATCATAATATTTGCTATTTTGAGAGAAGCCTCTAGTGAACACTATGGCCCCTGGGTCTACTTCACACCATATTTTCAGTCTTACACTTTTTCTTCTTTGCACTCTCCGTCTTCAGATCTCACTTTGCAATCAATCTTGAAGGGATTGACAACCCCTTTATAGCGTTGGGTGCAAGCTCTTTTGTGTTTATGCAGGTACTCTGGACTTGATGAGATTCTCCTACTGGATTGATACCTTGGTTCTCAAACTGAGGGAAATACCTGGAAATACTTACTGCTCATGTGCTGCATCGCCCTTTTCCTCTTCAAGGGAAAAACCAAGCAAGCTCAAGAGACGACAGCAGATTTCTGTTGCCGTAGCAACCAGCGAGGGGCAGAAAACCGTCTCGTGCCATCTGCTAATCTCTAAAGCTTAATGCACACGGTTAGTCCGCAAATGACATTGTCATCAATCACCAAAACTACTTAAGAAAAATTATGCTCTTATAGCTGGAGCTTGAGAGGCGAGCAACCCACAGCCAACTCGCCGTCAGCTGCTGGATTTGGTGGCGATGCAAATAGTGAGTACAAAAGAAGGAAATAAGATCGGGAGTTGGTGTCTAGACACCGGGCTTGGGACAATCTATGGTCATATCCCCCTTAGGGCATCTCCAATGGCTGTAAGATAGTTGTTGGTAAACTTTGCCACCTAGGATATATGATAATGTGGCAATAAATAAATGAGGAGAGAGAGGAAAGTTGTATGTAGATTAACCAAGAGCTCTTGCACAAGCTCCAAGGTTATATAGAGAGCAATTGCATTTATTCACTCTTCTTCTATTGGATAACTTAGATGCAACCATTGAAGTAGTTGTATGATCCCTTGTTGGTTGACGACATGAACAATCTTACCAATAAGTGGAAATGCGCTTAGAGATTTGAGTGCACTAATCATATCAAGGAAGTATCGGAAACACACCTACATTAAATATATTGTCTATATTTATCGACACTCTATTGATACATATCAGGACACATCACGAGGGAATCAGTATCAGATATCATATCCAATATGGATACGATGGTTGATGTGAGTATCGGTGTTTTTGAGAAGTCAAGTAGAATTTATGAATCCTTCTACACCTGTGTACATATGCATGTTTTCCACAAGTGTGCAAAGTTTCATGATGAATACATTATGATTTGACCTACACAAAAAAAAAACATGTATATTTATCAAAAATGTAATATTCACTATAAAAGTTATTGATTTGTTATTTTTATGTAGACCACATAACAATGTATTTTATGATGAAAATTTACACACTTGTAGACACCATCTCCTTGTAGATGTCTATTTTCGCACTTTTTTTTTTGAAACTTTGAAATGTTCAAAATTTTGGGCTCCATGGAGCCCGAGAGAAAAAAAAAATCAACTTTTGCAGTCAAGCACGTATATAATTTTGTAAATAAAATGCAGTTTTATGGACTTAAATCAAGCACACTTTCTGCAACTATTTTTCTCTACCGAATGTTGCTTGCCAGAGGTTCATTCTAATCTTGTGTGGGTATGAATATGGTCCACTTGTGTCACTGTTATCTGAATACTGTGAGGATACTGTGGTCCAGTGATGTCCACCCTTTTGAACAACTGACTGGACAACTCTCCAGAGGCCTGCCAAGATTATTACTACAGTATCATTCATCTCAAATGGCAGAAGCAGTGGGCAAGGTCAAGCGCAGCTAGCAACCAGTGTCAATCGATCACCGATTCACCATTCAGATAAGAAAACCCAGAAAACACCGCCCCCCAATCAAAACGCGCGCACAGATCATGCCGGGTCCTGTCTGTGTGCCAGGAATCAGGAGACACGACTTATATATGTCCTCCAGCTCTCTGTCAGACTGTCACATACCATGTACGCATGCGCATTGTTTATGAACCATTAATCAATGGTCCACTAATCGAGCCCCATTATACTAATCCGATGTGCTCATCCAGCCAAGCAAGCAGGCGCAGATAAACGAATTAATAAGCCATGGATGGAGGCTTCGGGAGCTCCACATCGCCATTGGAGTACAATAATGCAGGGCTGAGGTCACGGAGTTAGGTCAGCGACCGCTTTCGCCCCTGTGTGAATTATAAACGGAATCAGGCGCCATTAGTTTTGCTCCATCAGTGGTGCCGACTGATCCAGAGACAGCCTGGGCGATCGCCATAAACTAGTCGAGGAGTAATGCTTGCATTGGCAGCATTGCTATCGTCTTTGGAAGCATCGAGCGATCGATCGGGTCCAGTCAGGATCAGGATTTTTAAAAAAGTGCAGCGTAAGCAGATTGGAGGTTTATATTAATTTATCCAGAGTAGTGAGGATCACACCAAGGATCCATGAAGTTACGTCAATCAGAGAAGCAGCATGTAAAGAATGGGTTCGTTCTCTGCCATGCGGACGTGAACATGCCGTCTGTCACCTAGGGAAAAGGGTGCAATCATGAATCATAGCTGCGCTGCATGTATGGGCCATCATGCCAACCGGCTAATGTTTGTCTACTCACCGTTTCCTCTGCATTTTTAGACACATGTAATAATTTAGTGACAGCAAGCAGTATAGCTTAGAGAAGGAACTTATTTTCTGCCCAGCAAGAAGAAGAAGAAGGAGGAACTATTCTTTGTCAGATAAGAGAAAGAAGGAATTCAGAGCGTTGTTAACAAAACCGTGGACTTGTCCTGGAATCAACTTATCCCTGATGCTTCGATATACATCGACCTCAAGTAAAAAGCTCTCACTAGTCGGCAGTGCGTGGCAGCATCTTCTCACAGTAGGCTCGATCTTTTCTTTTCCTTCCTTCTTTTTACAGTCAACAGGTTCGATCTTTACCTGCTTTCAGCCCACAGGAGAAGCAAGGAAAGATCGGGAGAGGGGAGGGGGGCATAGATAAGCGTCTCGCGTGATCGATGTCTACCGCTGTTGCCGACGCTGAAGAATATTTCTCGGCACCCTCTGTAGCTCTCTGACCGATCCACGCCACACCCACAGGTGTCAACCAAACGGATCATGGGTTGCATATTTTCCTCTGGCATCTGGAGCAGGCACACGCGTCCCGTTCCAGCACGAAACAGCCCTCCACGGCTACATGCTACGTGCGTGCGTGCGTGCATGATTGGACGTCACGGATCCACCTGCACGTCGACCAAAGCCCCGGCGATCGTATCGCGGTGGCACCAAGAAAATCGGAGACGAAAAGAAATTCAGGAAACGAACGCGCGGTTGATGGGTCAGCACGCCATCTCTTCCGGTTCCGGCGCGCACAGGAGCAGCAGCGTGGGCGCACTTTCGTTTTCTCAGCCCATGGGCCATGGCTGTATCCGGATAGGCCTGGACGGTCTTTTCGTGCCGGTTCCCTGCCCCGGTCGACGCCCGGGGACGAACGTCCAGAGGCGGTTGATTGATGGATTTGTCTCAAAATAAAATAAAATTGATTGATGGATTGATCGATCGAGCTCGAGCGGAAAGCAACTGTACATACATAGCCCGTCTGATCGATCCAAAGCTGCAGCCTGCATGCAGTTGTTCAGCAGAATACCCTAGCATATCACTGCACCAGCCTGTTGCCTAGTCTCTTCCACCCAAAACCTAACTCACCAACCCCCAACTGTACATACATACGTACGCTTAACACGCACGCACGTAACTCGTCGTCGTCGTCTCATCATCCTCATCGTCGACCGGAGTGTCGATGGGCACGACACGACGCATCCTTATCCACCACGTCCGTCCGTCCCGCGCACACGATCGAACGAACCACCACGCCGCCGGCCGGTCCCGGGCCACGACGTGTCGCGCCGCCACGGGCCACGCGCGCGGTCCCCTTCCCGAAACGGAAGGCGCGTCCGTCCAAGCGCCCTGACGTAAGCCATGACAGAAGCGGCGCCGCCGATCGGGCCTCCACGTGTCCCGGTCAGCGCCTCCGCACCACGTGTGGGCTGCCCCTCCCCGCACCACACGTGTCGCGCCCCTCGCCTCGCCGCCCCTATAAATCCCCCCCGCCTCACCCGGAACAAGTTTCAAGCCTCCTCTCCTCCCTCCCTCCCCTAGACCAGCTCAACAGCACAAGAATTATCCAGTAGCAGCAGCAGTAGAATTCAGAGCAGCAGCAGGACTGCAGCGAGCGAGAGCTTTCGTTGGATCAAGGATCCGATCGACCGGAGATGAGCGGCGGACAGGAGCTGAATCTGCCGCCGGGCTTCCGGTTCCACCCGACGGACGAGGAGCTGGTGATGCACTACCTCTGCCGCCGCTGCGCCGGCGCGCCCATCGCCGTCCCCATCATCACCGAGATCGACCTCTACAAGTTCGACCCCTGGCAGCTCCCAAGTACGTCCTCCATCTCCTCTCTCTCTCTCATCGATCCGTCGTGACTGTTACCCACACGTTCAAACACTTGTTGGAGTTAAGCATATATATGAATTGTGATTTGTTGTGCAGAGATGGCGATGTACGGCGAGAAGGAGTGGTACTTCTTCTCCCCGCGGGACCGCAAGTACCCCAACGGGTCCAGGCCCAACAGGGCCGCCGGGTCCGGGTACTGGAAGGCGACGGGGGCCGACAAGCCCGTGGGCACCCCCAAGCCGCTGGCCATCAAGAAGGCGCTCGTCTTCTACGCCGGCAAGGCGCCCAAGGGCGAGAAGACCAACTGGATCATGCACGAGTACCGCCTCGCCGACGTCGACCGCTCCGCCCGCAAGAAGAACAGCCTCAGGGTAAGCAAACCAAGCCATCCATGCCAGCCTCGCTTCGCAGCAGTAATTCGTTTACTAGTATCTTGTAATAAATCGCCCCGTTAATTGAAATGAAATCGCCTCGTTAGATCGACGGGGGATATTTTAGTGCGATATTTCCATGATCTGCCAATTACGACGGCACGGTAGATTGTTGCTTTCGAAATAATAAATGGGCGGATAGGCGGCGCCCGTGGATCTGGGCCGCGGATGGACCAGGAGGGCCGCGCCCGGGTGCAACTTGCTCAATGATTCGCGCGGTGTGAATGCGTTCGATGCCATCAATCCATCATCCCTTTCAGTTTGAGGACCCATGACTCGTCCAGGTCCAGCCATGGGAGCCCATGCGACAGCGACGGCGACGGCGCGGACGGGAACGCCGTTGTACCGGTTGAAAGCATCGCTGCAACTGGCTGACTTGATAATGCTAAAATAATGTCCACAGCGGTCGTCATGTGTGATCTGTGATCGTTTGTCTGACATGTTTGTGGTTTTCTTTGGTGCAGTTGGATGATTGGGTGCTGTGCCGCATCTACAACAAGAAGGGCGGCATGGAGAAGCCGGCGTCCGTGGACCGGAAGCCGGTGACCATGGGCGGCTACGGGGTTGGTCCTGGGGCCATGGCGAGCTCCCCGCAGGAGCAGAAGCCCGTCATGGGGATGAACGCCAACGGCGGTGGCAGCGGCGGCGTGCAGCCGTTCCCGGACTTCGCGGCGTACTACGACCGGCCGTCCGACTCGATGCCGCGGCTGCACGCCGACTCGAGCTGCTCGGAGCAGGTGCTGTCGCCGGACTTCCCGGGCGAGCGCGGCGGCGGGGAGGTGCAGAGCCAGCCCAAGATCAGCGAGTGGGAGCGCTCATTCGCCTCCGGCGGCGACCCTGTGAACCCGGCTGCCGGCTCCATCCTCGAGCCCCACGGCGGCTTCGGCGGCGACCCGCTCCTCCAGGACATCCTCATGTACTGGGGCAAGCCGTTCTAAGCAGCAAAGAAACCGATCGATCGATCGATCGGAGCGAGTACTCCTATCCTTGGCGTTTGTGTTGGCCTTGGCCTTGGGGCGATGAAGCGGGCGAGCCGCCATTGTTGACCTGATGAAGGGGAGATAATTTAAGAAAGATATTAGACGGGAGATAAGACAAAATCAGGTGCTTGATGACGACGACTGCGAAGATTGGAAGGTGGCGGCGATGATACCGTGGGTCCCCGGGCTCTCACCAGCATGACATGACGTGCGCCAAGATGCTTCAAAGCGTTCGCCGCATTGCATCATCGGGCGGGCGGTTGTGCGCAAGCGTGTGTGTGTGTGTGTCTATATGGCCATATGGGTGTACATACATGGAGAACATGATTGATTTGGTGCAGGGGTTGCTGTTTCTTGATTGGTTAGTTGTAAGGGTTTATTGATAAGTTCATACCGGTGCTAGCAGCAGCAGCGGCCGTTGGTAGCTATAGCTATAGTCCGATGGGTAGTAGTGTAAGCCATTCATCAAATGAAACTGAATAATATTATTCTTGCCCCTCCACTTGCTGAGACGTCTCGAGAGAAATTCTAAATTCTTCGTGGCTGATTATCAGGCGAGCCGCACCAACCGTTGCTGATGCCCGAATAAAAATCGGGGGTGTAAACAGTGTTTTTTTTTTTGAGCATCTAACAGTGTTTTTCTTTTGGCAAGTATTTCCGCACTTCCAAAAGAGCACGCTTCACCGACGGTGGCTGCATGCGCTCCAGCTGTGGAGGAGATAAGCATCCGTACGGAGGAAACGTGCTCGCGCCGCGCCTTCCACGAGAGAGGGGGGAGAAAAAACGTGATGGAAATCAGCGGCGCATGCGGGCGTTGAGCGGACCTTTTAGCCTTGGACGCACGGCTCGTGTTCGTCGAGCAAAGACCATGTGCACGTACGTGTATGCGGGCGGGCGGACCCCGAGAATTCACGGCGCCGTACGTGCCCATGGACTGACCGGCAGATCGATTTCCACGTTCACACACGGGCGGATCACGTTGGAGAACCTCGTGCTTATCGCCTACGATCCGGGTCCGCCGGGCGGCGCGACGGGACGCCGTCAAGGCTCGCCCGTCCACCAGACTTCTCCCGATCAGATCAGATCACCGGACGCGAGTGCGTTTTCGTTGAAGCACGCCACTGAACTCCCGCGACAAACTATTCGGTGGCGCATGCAGGGATTCGGGAGGTAGTTCATTGTACTCCATCCGTTTTAAAATAATTGTCTCAAGTGTAATACTCCATTTGTTTTAAAATAAATGTTTCAATTTTAAACTAGCTCTAGTATAAAGTTTTATTACTAAGCTTGAGACAGTTATTTTAGGACGAATGAAGTATAACTTTGTATTAAAGTTAATACAAAGTTGAGACACTTATTTTGGGATGAAGGAAGTAATAGAAAACTATGTTGTGACTAGGTTTGTATAAAGGGACACGCTATGCGTCTGTTGGTCGATCTTTTTAAAGATTGGTCCGATTATGAGCCAATAGCTCTAGCGAATTGTGTCGTTAATTGACATCTTTATTGTTGCAACAAATATCTTGTTACAAATTATCTTTTATAACAAAGGTTTGTTACAATTTTTTTACTCCCTCTGTTCCTAAATATAAGTCTTTTAAGAGATTTTATTACACTTGTGGGGACATGGCCTATAGCCCCGGCCTGTAAGGGGCTTTAGTCCCGGTTCACCAACCGGGATTAAAGGGGCGGGGCCCTGTTCCAAGCCGGGACCAAAGGTGCTCCACGTGGGCGCCTCGGAGCGCCCTCAGGGGCAGGCCCTTTAGTCCCGGATCTTAACACGGACCGGGACTAAAGAGTTTCAGATTTTGTTTATTTTTGGATTTTAGGGTTTTAGGGTTTAGGTGTTCGGGAGATTATAGTGATGCCTCGTTTGGTGTTCGGGAATTAGTTTTGAGATAATTTTAAATAAAAATAATTATGCATATATATATAAGATTAACTTATCTTACAAGCGAGCATATATATACAATTATATGAAGATCTGAATTATCGGGACTAGAGCCCGTCTATTCGATTACATGGACCAACATCAGTAATGGCCCCTAGCTACACTAAATCGTCCTTTGTCATCTATAGCTTCCGACCTCAGAAAGGTCGCAAGCTCCTCTGCAACAGCAACCGCGCGTTGCTCTGGTAGGGACTTCTTCCTCATGGTCGTGTACTATATAAGAAGAGGAGATGAATATGAATATCAATCATGATAACAAAGAATGACGGGTAAAAATAGAGGTGTAAATGTTCATTGCTTACGTCGTATCTGTGATCCTTGTGCTTAGAGGTAAACGTGCGAATGGTCTCGCAAACATAGTATCCACATAGATGCGTCCCCCGTGGCTGCTGGTCGCACTTTACGAGAATATAATATATATAATCAAAATAATAATCTAGCATCATAAATGTATTGAAAATAGAAGTATATCATACTACTACTTACCTGAGCCGCTCTAAAGGTCAGCTTCTCAGGCTCGATACCGGGAGTCACGCACTTGAACCGCTTCCAAACCCTGCCCGACAATAAAAATGATTTGCTAAGTTTTTCATTAATTGATATATCAGAAAATCATCGAAAGAGACCGATAGAGCGCAAGAATGATTGAAATTACCCTTGGAGCATGTCCTGCAGGCTTTGGAACTGTCCCAAGGGTCTCGATAATGGGTCGAAGGCATCAACTCTTCCCTTATCAATTTGAATGTCCAACAGAATCCAATGGAAGCTGCACATGTATATATATATATATGTATATATATATATGTATATATATATATATGTAGTCCAACAGAATCCAATGAAAGCTGCACATGTATATATATATATATATATATATATATATATATGTGTGTGTGTGTGTGTGTGTGTGTGTCAGTAACTTATCAATTACACTTATAAGTGAATGGACACAACAGAGTAAAGACCCTCACCTGAAGTTGCATGAAAACAGTATGTGGTCACAGAAATTTTGATCTGTTAGAAACCTTAGAAGGTTTTCCTCCGTCTCCTTGGGTTTATCAGTTAGCGTCGCTATATGTATTTTATCTGAGTCAATAAACCCAATATTTAGGATGTTTCTATTTTTTACAATCCAGAATCTTCATTCTGCATAATAGAGTACAAGTTATATGTAGACAATGAATTGAAATAACTAAACAAGTTATATGTAGACAACGAATTGAAAAACTTGCAGACAATAGCAACTCATAAGCGATTTGTCGAGGGCGTCGGCATTGTACATCTGGAAGAGTTCATCAAAGTCGATATGGATTTCTTTGGGGCGGCCATAGTACTCCCGTGGGACACTCACCACGATCATCGTTCTCCCATTCTTTGATTCACTTAAGTACCATGTATGCAAGTACCTCCGAGGAAAACGCCAGGATAGCAAAGGAATCAAAGAATCAAATATGCGTTACTTGCATACATGGTACTGTGATGGAAGGTTCGTGAAGTATTTTGCAAATGCTATTTGCTTCTCGGTGTATTCCGGGCGGGGCTCGGGTTCCTTCTTTTTCATCTGCGCATCATGATGTTCCTTTGCTATCCTGGCGTTTTCCTCGGCGGTACGATCATAAGGTCTGATAGGAAGATTAGCATGAGGTACCTTTGGGAGGGGCGACAGTTTGCGCTTTGGGGGGCTCCGTTGCTTAGAAATCCTCGGCGGAGCGTTCTTGTTGGCACGCTTCCACATAGTATCATGTGCGGGCGGCGGCGGAGACGGACGACCCAAGTCCGACGGCGGTGATCGAGATGGACTCGTGTTGTGCTGGGCGACGTCATGTGGAGGGCTTGAAGGTGATGGAGGTGTAGGTGACCTGCGACGACTCGGAGGCGGTGTTGTCCTTGGGGCCGAGCGTGGAAGCTTGATGTAGTTCTTGTCCCATAGGATGACTCCACCCAGTACTTCTCCGAGTGTCCTCTCATCTTCGGGTCCAGCTATGTCGAGCTCCATATCATGAAACCCCGCCATGATTTCATCCACCCCGACTTTAGCAAAGCCAACTGGAATCTCACGGCCATGCCAGCGTGCATCAGGGCCAGAAGGTAAAGCTTGTCCGACGGCCACCTTCATGGATATGTTCTTGAATTTCTGTTGGAGTTCACATGATGTTGACTCCTTGATTCCATCAACGGGGTAGCCGGGACCGCCCTCTATCATTCTTCGTGCATCGTCGGGCGGGGCCTCAGATTCAGCCACGCTGCTTTTCCGCCATGGTTCGTCCATGTACGCAAGATTGTTGAGATCCACTGTTGTCATGCCATACTTTTGGTCTACAACTACTCCGCCTCCTGTCAGCGTCACCCATTTGCACCGAAACAAAGGATCTTAAAAGTAGGTCCATAGTCAAGTTCCCATATCTCCTCTATGTACCCGTAATATGTTTCCAAACAGTGCCCATTCTCGTCTGTTGCATCAAAGCGGACACCACTATTTTGGTTGGTGCTCTTTTTATCTTGGGCAACCGTGTAATATGTATTCCCATTTATCTCATACCCTTGGAAATTACATATAGTCGAAGATGGTGGCCTGGCCAAACAGTACAGCTGATCTCCAACGGTGTCGTCATTCATGAGATGTGTCTACAACCAACTGCCGAAAGTCTTCTCGTGTTCCCTTTTAATCCAAGAGTCAGCCTTCCCCGAGTTTTCGGAGCGTAGAATATTCTTGTGTCTCACGATATACGGAGCCACCACGGTGGAATTGTGTAGAACTGTGTAGTGTGCTTGAGAGAAAGAATGCCCGTCCATACATACTTTTGCTTTCCTTCCTAGTGTGCCTTTTCCTGTCAGCCTACCCTCATACCGAGATTCAGGAACACCAATCAGCTTAAGGTCAGGAAGAAAGTCCACACAAAACTCAATGACCTCCTCTGTTCCATAGCCCTTGGAGATGCTTCCTTCTGGCCTAGCACGGTTACGAACATATTTCTTTAAGACTCCCATGAACCTCTCGAAGGGGAACATATTGTGTAGAAACACAGGACCGAGAATTCTAATCTCTTCGACTAGGTGAACTAGGAGGTGTGTCATTATATTGAAGAAGGATGGCGGGAACAACAACTCAAAGCTGACCAGACATTGGACCACATCAATCTGTAACCCTGATAGACTTTCTCGATCGATTACCTTCTGAGAAATTGCATTGAGGAATGCACATACCTTCACAATTGCCAGGCGAACATTTTCCGGTAGAATTCCCCTCAATGCAACCGGAAGCAATTGCGTCATAAGCACGTGGCAGTCATGAGACTTTAGGTTTTGGAATTTTTTGTCTTTCATATTTACGATTCCCTTTATATTCGACGAGAAGCCAGTCGGGACCTTGATACTGAAAAGGACTTCAAAGAAGATTTCCTTCTCTTCCTTAGTAAGAGCGTAGTTGGCACGCCCTTGAAACTGTCCTGGATGCATGCCATCTCTTCCTTTATGACGTTCCTGGTCCTCCCGTGCTTCCGGTGTATCTTTTGACTTCCCATACAAGCCCAGGAAGCCTAGAATATTCACGCAGAGATTCTTCGTCAGGTGCATCACGTCGATTGCCGAGCGGACCTCATGGACTTCCCAGTAGGGTAGCTCCCAAGATATAGATTTCTTCTTCCACATGGGTACGCGCTTATCAGGCCCGTTAGGAACAGGTTGGCTGCGAGGACCCTTTCCAAAGATTACTTTTAAATCTTTGACCATATCAAATACTTCAGCACCAGTACGGATGACAGGCTTCCCCCGGGGTTCTGCCTTGCCATTGAAATGCTTGCCTTTTTTCTTTAAGGAATGCTTGGGCGGAAGAAAACGACGATTGTACGGGTACACATTCTTCCTACATTTGTCCAGATATATACTTTATGTCTGATCCAAACAGTGCGTGCATGCATTGTATCCCTTGTTTGACTGTCCTGAAATGTTACTAAGAGCAGGCTAATCATTGATGGTTACGAAAAGCAACGCTCGAAGGTCAAATTCCTCTTGTTTGTGCTCATCCCACACACGTACACCTGGTTCGGCCCACAGCTGTAAAAGTTCATCAACTAATGGCCTTAGGTACACATCAATATCGTTGCCGGGTTGCTTTGGATCTTGGATAAGCACTGGCATCATAATGAACTTCCGCTTCATGCACAACCAAGGAGGAAGGTTGTAGATACATAGAGTAACGGGTCAGGTGCCGTGACTGCAACTCTGCTCCCCAAAAGGATTCATGCCATTTGTACTCAGAATTAACCATAAGTTCCTTGCGTGAGCTACAAATCTCGGGAACTCTCTCTCGATTTTTCTCCACTGCCGACCATCAGCGGTGTGCCTCAACTTATCGTCTTTCATACGATCTTCCATGTGCCATCGGAACAACTTCGCATGATCTTTATTTCTGAACAGACGTTTTAACCGTGGTATTATAGGAGCATACCACATCACCTTGGCAGGAACCCTCTTCCTGGGTGGCTCGCCCTCAATATCACCAGGGTCATCTTTTCTGATCTTATACCGCAATGCAGTGCATACCGGGCATTTATCCATATTCTCGTACTTCTCACCGCGGTAGAGGATGCAGTCATTAGGGCATGCATGTATATTCTGCACGTCTAATCCTAGAGGGCAGACAAGCTTCTTTGCTTCGTACGTGCTGGCGGGCAATTCGTTCTTTCTTGGAAGCATCTTCTTCATTAGTACCAGCAACTTTTCGAATGACGAGTGAGTCACACCGGTCTCTGCCTTCCACTTCAGCAATTCCAGTGTGCTACCCAGCTTCTTCTGGCCATCTTCACAAGTTGGGTACAACAATTTGTTGTGGTCCTGTAACATCTGCTCGAACTACAACCTCTCCTTTTCTGTGTCGCAACCTCGCCGTGCATCAGAAATGACCCGACCAAGATCATAGCGGGCTCATCTGGTTCCCGTTCTTCATCCTGATCTTCTTCTTCATTGTCTTCCATTGCGGTATCAACATACTCAGGGAACATAGATTGGTAGTTGTCATCATCGTTCTCTTTTTCTTCATCGTCGTCTTCCACCATAGCCCCTCTTTCTCCGTGCTTGGTCCAAACATTATAGCCCGACATAAAACCAGACCGAAGCAGGTGGCTTTGAATGACTCTTGAGGAAGTGTAATCCTTCTCATTCCGACATTCAACACATGGAAAAAACATATAGCCACCACCATGCTTGTTCGCATCGGCTGCATCTCGAAAAGAATGCACGCCTTCTCTGTAAGCGGCTGTGCGTCGATTACCGTACATCCATGGATGGCTCATCTGCGTTATACGACAGTATATCAAATACAATCACGATCCTAAAAATTAGTACCGCACGGTCTAAACGAGGAAATATAGTTGCTAACCTTTTAGAATAAGTAGAAATAAAGAGAAAGAGGTTTAAGCGTGGCTCGGGCATCTCATATCGTAGTTGTGTTCGGTGAACTGAAGCGGCATCGCTCTAACACACATTTCAACAAACACCTCTAGTGCATAAAAAAAGGAGAGCTAGCACACACCCACACTCTTCCATCCAAGAAAAATGCAAGGAAGAGGGGAGAGGGGGGCTGTGCTATATATAGGCACATGACTTTAGTCCCGGCTTGAGACACAAACCGGGACTAAAGGCTCCTTACGGGCCGGGACCAAAGCCTCGTGGGCGGCATTGCGATTTGGGGCGACGTGGCTGGGCCTTTAGTCCCGGCCCAGAGGGAGGCCGGGACTAAAGGGTCCAGGCCAAAGGCCCGTTTCCCACTAGTGTTAAGTGATTACATACGAAGCAAAATGGGTTAATCTATACTCTAAATTATGTCTATATACATCCGTATATAGTTTCTTAGTGAAATCTCTAAAAAAAGTTATATTTAGGAACGGAGGGAGTAAATAAAAATCTTGTTATAATTTTTTTTGTAACAAGATTCTTTTTGTAACAGAGTGCAGAATTTTTTATAACAAAGGTCTTTGTTGCTTCTTTTTGAACAAAACGTGAAGTTTCAGATTTTTTTTTATTTCAGACGAGGACACAATCCGCGAGTAGCTAGAGTGGCTCGGGCCGGCGGTGCTCGACGATGGCACACTTGTGCTCCGTGGCAGCCATGTGGGCTTCGAGCGACGGTTCTTACGGGAGAAAGACAAGGAGATGAGAGAGGGAAGGAAAGAAAGAGCGTGCGAGGTGAGAGTAGGTATATGTTTGCAACTAACTGTTTGTTGCAGTTCAGAAGTGCAACAAAAGCCTAGTTACATAAAACGTAGACGTGGAATGGGTTGCTTTTTCGTATGATCAATAGTTGATCGAACGGAACGGAGCCAATGAACGCTCACGCGCACTCGATTGGGTGAAGGTAAACTTTTCCCTTGCATAAAAGCACCTGGTTTATTATTATTATTTCAAAAGCTATCGCATATTTGTTTTTTTGCAAAAAATAGTGATCGGATGATTTGATCTATCACTTTATATGACAAGTAGGGTCAATTTGTAAGGAGCTAACTTCACATTTTTTTACATACACCCCTCTGAATGTAAAAATAGAAAGCAATCAACCCCCTCTTCCCACCCGTCGTCCTTGACCTCTATCGCCGGCAACACCGATAGCCGTGGTTGCGGTGCCGCTCTTGGGCGTGGTGCGTGCTGACTCCCACGGGAACGTCTTCAGGCTCGTCCGCTCCCGCTCTCGCCATGGCTACTCGACGCCTCTGCGGTAGCACCCATCAAGCCCAAGCAGGAAGTTGATGCGACATTCGTGGCCCCGTTCCAGTAGGTCAAGCGGAGGCGTCGGTGGCTGAAGCATTGCAGGTCGGGCGGGAGAAGGTGGACTCCTGCGAGCAACGAGAAGGGGCGCAAACAAGGGGTTGATTGCATTTTTCATTTAGCTTCAAAGGTGTGTATGTCAATTTTATTAAATCAGTTCCTTACAATCCGGCCTTACTTGTAAAAATGTGCTTAAACGACGCACATCAAGTGATCAGTCTTTTTTTTAATTTATCAAAAACGCGGCAACTTCTACAAAAAATTAGGGATCATATGTTTTCTGCAAACCTAAGAGCATTTATAGTCGGATTAGGCAAATCTGGCTCCTATATATCCGGGGACGCATCTAGATGACCCTTCATATTTCGCTTCCTACATCCACATATCTTATATCCGGACTCTCATATTCATGTATACCATGCACGTCGATCACATAAAGTAATATCACACATAAATAATAAATGTTGGTACCGAACATAAATAACGTTTACATCAAATTTATTTAAAGTGCGCAATCAACCATCTCTTCTTTGATTTTCATTATGGGTCCATATATGTGTCACCAGATAATTGAGTAGTTGCATGTGTACGTGATGATCTCAGAGATTCCGACACATATACAAAAAGTTCATAAGTTGAACTCCATCTTGATCTTTCAGGATTTCAATTTGTTTTTCAGATGCTTCAATATCATTGATTTGAGCTACACCATCATCTTTATCCTCGACGATTATATTGTACAAATGAATCAAGCTGTTCTGCAAACTGAACTTGATGCAATTTACAATGTGTTGTGGTTTTGTCACGGCAGATGTCCTCGTGAAAGGACTTAGTACTGGAGCCATCGCACCTTGGTGGCGACTCAAAGGGGTTAAACGGGAGGAACACGGCGATTTACCTAGGTTCGGCCCCTCGAGAGGAGGTAACAGCCTACGTCCTGCTTTGTGTGTATTGATGTGGATTCGATTACAAGGGAGGCGTAACTCGCCTAACCTAGCCCTCGATGATTTTCTAACCTCCGCCTCCTCCTTAAGACTCGCCTTTATATATAGGTCGAGGCCTTAGGGTTTACAAGAGTCCCTTCCTCCTTACAAATCGTGACCATTGTAGTCTCTAAGTCGCCGTCCGTCAAAACCCGGAGACCTTCCAGAAATCATAACCGTCCCGCGGCCTTGAACCGCCCAGGCTGAAGCCCAAGTAACCTAAAGGATGAATCGCCTTACTAGTAACCCGGCCCATCTTGGGCGGGTCACTTAATAAGTAATATCCCCAACATTAGGCCCCAGATTGACTTGAACTTTCACGCCAATGCTTCCGCTCAGTTGAAGGTGATTCACTCCTTCGTCTTTCTCCATACGTCAGAAATTGTAACTCGCCATCTGGCACCGAAAAAATCTTTGAGTCGCCAAACCATTTCCTGTTGGCATCTTCTTATCCCTCGATTCTCGGGAAAATTAACATAATCCCAACGGATCTTTAGTGCATCGTTATCCCAAAATCTTCGGACGTCATCATGGCGAATCTTTTTATTCCCCAACGGTTCCCGCTCACGGCGCCTCGATTCCAGCGCCCGTCCTGATAAATAGACGGAAGGGACAGGGCTGGCGCTTCCCACCTACCAGTCTCGTCAGTCCCCCCATTATCACAGCAAAAGGCCTCATCGATTCCCGAGGGCTCCGCCGCCGGCCGCAACTTCCGCCCTCGTCCGAGAAGCTTCAGCGCCGCCCGCAAGCCGTTGCCGTCGTCAAGCTTCGCACCTCGGACGATCCGTCCGCCGCCATTGTCCATCGCATCATCACCGACCACCTCGTTGCTCGCCTCGAACTCCACCGCCGCCGAAGATCTCTTCGTTCGTCGGGACCCCCGCGCTTCTTCAACAATCTCCGTCACCGCCGGCCTTCTTCGATCGAGAGCATCAGGTTAGGCCTTCATTCACCTTCTTAGGAGTAGGTTCATTCTTTGCTTGTGCTTTCGCCATTGCCGTAGCTTCGAAGCTTTTCGCTCACAGTTGTTCATCTCCCTCGAATCGATTAGTCCGAGCACCGACAGGGCAGCCAGTGCCCTGAATAATTTTAATTATCCGCTGTACTCACGAATTTTTGAACACAATGTCTTCACCAAACGAGGGGCGTCACTTGATAATAAATTGTTCGTGCCCAGTTATATTCGTAGGTTTTCACATCTGTTTGGTAGATCCATTCCTCATTTACTGTTTGCGAAAAGCCGTTTGTAGCCTTCATCCCCCCTTAGTGCTTCGGAACGAATAGATTTTACCATCCGCAGAAACGTAGCCTTTGGGAATAACCCTACTTCCATAAGTCGCCATAGCAACCCAACCCGGCCTCTTGGTCTAGCGGGTTAAACGAACCGATTCCATCCCATATAGTAGATGTTCAAGACATGTAATATCACACTTTTACCTACTTGTAGCATGGGCGCCGTCTTCAAGAGTGACTGGCTTCCTACCAAGGTCGATGACGCTGTCTTAGCTAATTATGTGAAAGCGGGCTGTTTGGATCCTCAAGATGTCATTGGATGGCGCACCGGGTTGGGAGAAGATCTCCCTAACCCCAAAGAAGGGGAAATAGTAGTTTTTGTTGAACATTTGGAACGGGGTTTTAAGCCGCCCGGATCGAAATTTCTTAGGGACGCTTTGAGCTTCATGAACGTCCGACTCCAGGATCTGGGACCCAATTCCATAAGCAATTTGAGCCAGTTCCAAGTTCTTTGCGAAGCTTATCTGCGGATCGAGCCTTCTGTCCCTCTATTCTGGCATTTTTTTCATCTGAATCGCCAGACGAAATTCCACAATGGCCCCAGTTTGGAACTCGGCGGCGTCAACGTCCAGCGCCGTAGGGATAGTCCGTTCCCTTCACTCATCATGCCTAGCCATCCCAAGGGCTGGGGCGAATCTTGGTTTTATCGTCAAGAGACGTCCCCTGCTGGTGAGAATAAGCTTCTGGGTTACAGGCCAACCCGCCTTCCGGTCAACTTCAAGCTCCCAGACAAGATCACCGAGGAAGAAGAGTCGGAGTTCATCCCAATATTATCTGAACTGAGATCCCTGACGAACAATGGTCTTACCGGGGTTGACCTGATCCGCTGCTGGGTCGAATGGCGGATTCTTCCTCTGAGCCGCCGAGATGGTCTGATGTGTGAGTTTGACGGCACTCTGGATCATCCTCAATGCTACTTTCACACAGCATTAACAGAAAAAGACATTGTTGCCATCATCAAAAAGTTGACTGGCGAGCCTGCAGGAAAGTGCGGCCAAATCGGCCTTAAGCCCTTTTGCAAGATTAACCCGGCGCCCAAGGTAACCAAAACTGACCCGCCCTTGGTATTTACCCCTTCTGTTTTATTGCCATCATGATTTCATAATATATACCTTTCCAGAAAGGCGATAAGTTCTGGTCCAGGAGACCTAAAAAGCAAGCCATGAAAACTGCTAAGCCGCCCTCTAAGAAAGCCAAGGGCAAAGGTAAATCTGCTGCGGCTGAGCCATCTGAAGTCGACGAATCTCAAGTCGGCGATGCACTTTCAGAGGTACAAATCCGTCCTCTTTTCACTCGCCACCTATCACTTTTGACCTTTTATTTATATCTTTCTCTCTCCTTGTAATAGAATGAAGATAACGAAAGCCAAGAAGACTCTGTTGAGGTAATTTCTGTTTCCTCCGATTCATCTCCTTCTCCACCTAAGCCGGCCCGGCGAATATGTGGGAAAGTCCCCTTCTCACATTCAAATGCTCATTTGGACCCAAATTTCTTACTAAAGAAAACAGAGCACGCCTCAAACCGGAAGACACGAAGTCACTCTAGCGATCTGATATCTGGTTTACCAGCAACGAACAAAAGAAAACCAAGCGAGGTACTTTTATGAGTAACCATTATTCGTGCTTCTTTGGATCACATTTGTAACCCGCCTGTATTATTGATATATAATTCTTGCAGAATTCTCCTCCCACTTCCGGCGACTCAGTGATGTCAACACTTCCACCGATGATTCGAGTTCCGGGGTAAGTCTCTTGCCTTGACTTTTGAGAATAACGATCTTTTCAATTCCTTAACGTGCTTATTCCCTTTTGTTAGGACACAAGCCAAGAAAAGGAAAACCAGTGGATCAATTCCTGATGCAACTTCAGAACCTCCAAAGAAATCAACTCCGACTCAAGACGATCCGGATCATGCTGAGCCTGCGATTCAAGTGGATCTTCCTGAGTCACCGAAGGAAACAATGGATGCCTCTAAATCGCCGAACCCATTGATGATAACAGAAGACCCAGATGTTGTAGTTATTACTGGCTCTGGCTTTTCCAAGCCGGCAGCGACAGTTTTGTCCAAACATGTAACATCCTCCTCTCAGGCCATTCCTGAGTCTGGGCTCTCCAAGGCAAAACTTTCCGACTATGCAAATCTGGAGTTTAAGGAACTCTGTTCTAGCTTTGCAAGTCGCCTGGAGGCGAGCTATGAGATGGAGAAAAATCTGCTAAAGATGTTAAACAACAAACATGAGGTAAACTTTGTTATACTTATACTATTCCCAGTAACCCCCAAGGGCCGGGTCATCAGTAAAAAGATGAGCCGGGTCTTGAAATTTTAGAAAAAGCTTCGCGATCAGTAACCCCCAAGGGCCGGGTCATCAATAAAAAGATGAGCCGGGTCTTGAAAATTTAGAAAAAGCTTCGCGACCAGTAACCCCCAAGGGTCGGGTCATCAATAAAAAAGATGAGCCGGGTCTTGAAAATTTAGAAAAAGCTTCGCGACCAGTAACCCCCAAGGGCCGGGTCATCAATAAAAAAGATGAGCCGGGTCTTGATTTCTGTATAATTTCTCCTGAAAAAATTATACATTAGCCCCCAAGTGTCAGGGATATTGCTTTGCAGTAATTCTGAGACTTGTCTTTATTTTAAACTTTCAATAGGAAAACCTTGCTCAGACCGAATTGGCGCTGGGCGATTTAAGGAAAAACTTAGCTGAACAACAAGACGCCCGAACTCAGTCGGAAGAGAAGTATAAATTGGCTCTGGCCGAACTGGAAAAACTCAAAGCCGAGTTAGAAAAAACGCAAGCTGACCAAAACGCCGCTTTGAAGAGAGCAGAGAAAGCTGAAGCGAAGCTGGTGACTGTTCAACAGGAGTTATCCGGCTTAAAACGTCATATCTCTAACATGACGCAAGCCATCTTTGGTAAGCCTTACCTAAATCTTCAACCTTACCCCTTTTTTGTACTCAAATTTCTGATGTTAAGTCACTAATTATCATATTCCAGGTCCAAGAGTCGCCAACCTGTAAGAAGACTGTGTGTTGATGCTGAAGGTGATTTATACGCTGACAGAGCAACTGTACATGCAGTGTGTTGACCGTCAAAGCTGTGATGGGTGCCAAAGAGCCTATTACTTCCATCAAGAAGGTACTTGGATGTTTGTCCACACTTCCTTCCCAGATTGGCGAGTTAACTCGGTCAGCCGCCCGAAAAGGTGTCCTGACTGCCCTGAGTCGCTGCTTAGCATATGCCCCGGAGATCAATTTAGAAGAAGTAGCCGCTGGCTTCCCTCAGCTTAAAGACGATGGATCGGAATTTGTTGAAGAGGATTACCAGAAAGTCGTCAAGGACTCTCGGCTTGCTGCAACTCGACTCGCCGCAAGCCTTGATTTAACGAAGTACCAGGCGGCTTATGACAGTAAGAATAAGAAAGTCAGCCCGCCAACCTTCGTGGTGACCAACCTAATTCCTCGACGACCCAATAATCCTTTCG
This sequence comes from Hordeum vulgare subsp. vulgare, assembly GCF_904849725.1. Taxonomy (NCBI): domain Eukaryota; kingdom Viridiplantae; phylum Streptophyta; class Magnoliopsida; order Poales; family Poaceae; genus Hordeum; species Hordeum vulgare. The sequence continues at coordinate 563,650,956 of NC_058520.1, forward strand.
ACTAGGAAGCAGACTTGGCATCAATTTTGACCGACGAAGACAACTTTGCTGCTTTGGCCAGGTGCAATTGGGTATTGGACGATTTACAAATCGAAGTTGGTCAGAGCTCACACCAGGATTTAGCGAAGTAGACGTTCCTGAATTTGGCCTGCGAGCCATGTAATAGTCAGTACTATTTTTTGATGACATCTCCTGCGAGAAAAAACCCTTATATCGCTTTTTAAGGCGACTTGAAATATTTGGCCCGCCTTTATAAGAATCTTCTATAATGCTTAATCCGTCAAGGATGAAACAAATCTTAGTACTCTCCTGTCTCCATGGTGGGCGCCAACTGTCGTGGTTTTGTCACGACAGATGTCCTCGTGAAAGGACTTAGTACTGGAGCCATCGCACCTTGGTGGCGACTCAAAGGGGTTAAACGGGAGGAACACGGCGATTTACCCAGGTTCGGCCCCTCGAGAGGAGGTAACAGCCTACGTCCTGCTTTGTGTGTATTGATGTGGATTCGATTACAAGGGAGGCGTAACTCGCCTAACCTAGCACTCGATGATTTTCTAACCTCCGCCTCCTCCTTAAGACTCGCCTTTATATATAGGTCGAGGCCTTAGGGTTTACAAGAGTCCCTTCCTCCTTACAAATCGTGACCATTGTAGTCTCTAAGTCGCCGTCCTTCAAAACCCGGAGACCTTCCAGAAATCATAACCGTCCCGCGGCCTTGAACCGTCCAGGCTGAAGCCCAAGTAACCTAAAGGATGAATCGCCTTACTGGTAACCCGATCCATCTTGGGCGGGTCACTTAATAAGTAATATCCCCAACACAATGAGATGAGAATGTCGGGTCCGACGTGACGGACGTGTCCGGACGTCTCATATACGTCCTATATTTAAACTGGATATGGAATGCCGGCCAGCCTGAAATTTTGAGTTCCGTTTGAAAGATTCGATTAGGTCGCGTTTTATGACCGGACCGGACGGTGTGACAAAACGTTTAAGACAGGTATAAGAGTCCGGTTATAGATGTTGTATCTGTAAATGTGATAGTTTTCTGCTTTTAACCCAGGGATTCGATGGCCAACATTTTATTTCAGCAGCGACTGCGATGTCTCCGGCTTGGATGGTAAATACCGCTGGAATTAATTCGGGACGGATCGTCCAGGTACTCCGCATCCGGGATGGCCGCCGCCGCCGGCGCCGCTGTTCCGCGGAGACCACCGCCCTGATCCTGCTATGGATGTGTGTGCACACTGCTTTATGCCGAGGACAAAACAGCTGACTGCTCCGGCTAGGATGAGGTTAACCTGGCATATAAACCAAGCGGCGGCGTCGCCTTCGTCGAACTTTCGTCTGACACCTTCGTCGTCCACTAGGCCGGGAAATTTGCTGCTCCGCTTTCTGGGGTTGAGCGGCAGCCGTTTGCTGTTCGTGTACTGGTTTTGTTCACCGGTTTGAGCGGAAGGTGGCCCTAGTAGGTGGGGTGATACCCACCTCGCTAATTTGCAACGAGTCGCTTGGGCATGTATATTAGGTACTCCCTCCGAGTTCACTAATATAAGATGTTCTAACTTTAACTTTTCTAGGAATCAGATACACTTTCTACTGTGACTGTTGAGTCATTTCAGTCCATTAGTAATCCATGCACAAATATACAAAACATCTTATTCTAATGTGTTTGTTCACTCGTTTGAGTTCGTATATAGTCTATACAAAAATATACATACTTGTTGAATTATTTGTGTGACTAGGATGCCATGCACATTAACAAATTGTATCTAGAATAACATCCAATTGCACCCATTGAGGTCATCACCGATACTATATTGTGACGGCGGTGAGATAGATATATCTTTCCATCGCTGCAACACTCCCTTTGATTGGATGGGGTGAGTGAATATTGGGAGGAGACTGTGCCATATGAGAAGTGAGATCGCACACGTGCTAGCTCTCTCTCTCGTCATCCCTTTAATATAGCGCCGACGACATGGGACCTAAACCATAAGTTGATTTGAATGCCTCCCATCAGATCTCATTAGTTACATATGACACTAGTGGGGACGGAGCCTTTAGCCCCGGCCCGTAAGGGGCTTTAGTCCCGATTCACCAACCGGGACTAAAGGGGCGGGACTAAAGGCCTAACCTTTAGTCCCGGCCCTGTTACAATACGGGACTAAAGGTGTTTCACGTGGGTGCCTCGTAGCGTCCCAGGGGCAGGCCCTTTAGTCCCGGTTCATTACACGGACCGGGACTAAAGATTTTCAGATTTTGCTTATTTTTGGGTTTTTTTGAATGAAATTATTTTAGGGTTTTAGGGTTTTAGGGTTTAGGTGTTCGGGAGATTAACGTGATGCCTCGTTTGGTGTTCGGGAGTTAGTTTTCATATAATTTAAATAGAAATAATTATGCATATATATATGATTAACTTATCTTACAAGCGAGCATATATATACAATTATATGGAGATCTGAATTATCGGGACTAGAGCCCGTCTATTCGATTACATGGACGAACATCAGTAATGGCCCATAGCTACACTAAATCGTCCTTTGTCATCTATAGCTTCCGTCCTCAGAAATTCCGCAAGCTCCTCTGCAACAGCAATCGCGCGTTGCTCTGGTAGGACCTTCGTCCTCATGGCCGTGTGCTATATAAGAAGAGGAGATGAATATGAATATCAATCATGATAACAAAGAATGACGGGTAAAAATAGAGGTGTGAATGTTCATTGCTTACGTCGAATCTGTGATCCTTGAGCTCAGAGGTAAACGTGCGAATGATCTCGCAAACATAGTATCCGCATAGATGCGTTCCCCGTGACTGCTGGTCGCACTTTATGAGAATAGAATATATATAATCAAAATAATAATCTAGCATCATAAATGTATTGAAAATTAATAGAAGTATATCATACTACTACTTACCTGAGCCGCTCTAAATGTCAGCTTCTCAGGAAAGTTACCGTGAGTCACGCACTTGAACCGCTTCCAAACCCTGCCCGACAAGGATAATGATTTGCTAAGTTTTTCATTAATTGATATATCAGGAAATCATCGAAAGAGACCGATAGAGCGCAAGAATGATTGAAATTACCCTTGGAGCATGTCCTGCAGGCTTTGAAACTGTTCCAAGGGTCTCGATAATGGGTCGAAGGCATCAACTCTTCCCTTATCAATTTGAATGTCCAACAGAATCCAATGGAAGCTGCACATGTGTGTGTGTGTGTATATATATATATATATATATATATATATGTGTGTGTGTGTGTGTGTGTGTGTCAGTAACTTATCAATTACACTTATAAGTGAATGGACACAACAGAGTAAAGACCCTCACCTGAAGTTGTATGGAAACAGTATGTGGTCACAGAAATTTTGATCTATTAGAAACCTTAGAAGGTTTTCCTCCGTCTCCTTGGGTTTATCAGTTAGCATCGCTATATGTATTTTATCTGGGTCAATAAACCCAATATTTAGGATGCTCTTACTTTTACAATCCAGAATCTTCATTCTGCATAATAGAGTACAAGTTATATATAGACAATGAATTGAAATAACTAAACAAGTTATATGTAGATAACAAATTGAAAAACTTACAGACAATAGCAACTCATAAGCGATTTGTCGAGAGCGTCACCATTGTACATCTGGAAGAGTTCATCAAAGTCGATATGGATTTCTTCGGAGCGGCCGTAGTACTCCCGTGGGACACTCAGCACGATCATCGTTCTCCCATTCTTTAATTCACTTAAGTACCATTGATGCAAGTAACGCATATTTGTTGGGAGATCATCTTTGCTGACCAAAGGCTCTCCCATGATAAACTGTGGCTTAGGGGCTACCACAGCCTTGGGTATCCCGTCGTCTTGGGAAGCCAGTGAATCTTCAACCGAGATACCACATTCAGCCGCCAACTCCTTTGCTCTTTCAAAAGCTTGCCCCTGCACCGAAGGGGGAACATTCTCGGTTAACACATTGAGGGGTGGGATCGACTGTTTGGCCTGTTGTCCAAGCTGAGGAACGTCTGATTTTTTCTTGCTTTTAGTTGAACTTGATTTGCTCCCACTTTCACTTGCACGTGATCTGCTCTTTTTCACTTCCTTCTGCAATGTGCGTGTATAGTCATTAGGCTTATGGTGTAAGTCATACTGTGATGGAAGGGTTATGAAGTCTTTTGCCCATGCTATTTGCTTCTCGGTGTATTCCGGGCGGGGCTCGGGTTCCTTCTTTTTCATCTACGCATCATGATGTTCCTTTGCTATCCTGGCGTTTTCCTCGGTGGTACGATCATAAGGTCTGATAGGAAGATTAGCATGAGGTACCTTTGGGAGGGGCGACCGTTTGCGCTTTGGGGGGCTTCGTCGCTTAGGAATCGTCGGCGGAGCGTTCTTGGTGGCACGCTTCCACATAGTATCCTGTGCGGGCAGCGGCGGAGACGGACGACCCAAGTCCGGCGGCGGTGATCGAGATGGACTCGTGTTGTGCTGGCCGACGTCATGTGGAGGGCTTGGAGGTAATGGAGGTGTAGGTGACCTGCGACGACTCGGAGGCGGTGTTGTCCTTGGGGCCGAGCGTGGAAGCTTGATGTAGTTCTTGTCCCATAGGATGACTCCACCGAGTACTTCTCTGAGTGTCCTCTCATCTTCGGGTCCAGCTATGTCGAGCTCCATATCATGAAACCCCCTTATGATTTCATCCACCCCGACTTTAGCAAAGCCAGCTGGAATATCACGGCCATGCCAGCGTGCATCAGGGCCAGAAGGGAAAGCTTGTCCGACGATCACCTTCATGGATATGTTCTTGAATTTCTGATGGAGTTCACATGATGTTGACTCCTTGATTCCATCCACGGGGTAGCCAGGACCGCCCTCTATCATTCTTCGTGCATCGTCGGGCGGGGCCTCAGATTCAGCCACGCTACTTTTCCGCTTAGATGGGGCGCCGGTAATATCAAGTGCAGGATCTTCCTGGCGCGCTACTCCTCTAAGCTCATCAATCTGCTTCTGTTGCTCGTTAATCCTGGCAAGCAACTGGTTGAACTTGTCATTCTCCTCATCCTGCTGCTGCTTCTTTGCTCTCTCTCGGCTTCTGTAAGTGTCTTGGTCTCTGGCAAACCCAAGCCACCACGGGTAAGAAGGACCGAAGCCTCGAGTTCGTCCTCCATGTTCGTCATTGCCGAGGACCAGTGTGAGCAAATCTTTCTCTATATCTGCAGTGAACTTTCTTTTTCCCTCCTTAATTTCTTTCACTATCCTTTTCCAATTCTCCGTGGGTATCCTAAGACCGTCACTGCAGATGAGGTCCCCTGTTTTTTCGTCGTACGACCCACCATGCGCAAGGAACCAATTTCTTGCTCTCAATTCCCACTCATCACAGAGTGGTTCAGGTACGATGCCTTTATCTAGCAGATCTTGCTCTTTCTTATCCCACTTTGGGATGGCAGTCTCATAGCCCCCTGGCCCGAGCTTGTGGTGATATTTCTTCTTGTCGGCATTTATCTTGTTCTTTTCTGATAATGCATGGGCATCTTCTGACTCCTTGTACTCTTGAAATGCCTTCCAATGATTCGCCTGCTTGGCTAGATACCCCTCGAATACTGGCACTTTCTTTGTCTTCAGATAGTTTTTCCATAGCTTCTTCTTCCAGCTACGGAACAGTTCGGCCATCTTCTTTAGAGTCCACTGCTTGACTTTGGCCCTCAGTTTGTCTGCGGCGTCTTCATTCTCACATTCTGGCAGGTTGAAATGTGACATGAGATCATTCCAAAGATTATCTTTGTACCTTTCGGCGACATAGTCACTATCGGCTGCCCCTTTGTGCTTGTTCCACTCCCGAACGCTGATCGGGACGTGATCCCTAACAAGAACTCCGCATTGCTTCTTGAATGTGTCAGCAGCATTCTTAGGAAGCTTGGGTTCGCCCGTAGGCAATATCACCTCAAAGGTGTAATGCGTCCGTGCATCCAACTTTCTAATCGGGCCTCGTTTCGTAGTTTTGCTCGATGTGGAGGCCTAAGAGGGAGAAACATTCGTCAAATGAATGTATATGTATACAATATAGAGCTATCTCCAATATTTTTCACATATTACAAGTGATTGTCGAACTTCATATGTATACCTCGCCGGACTTTATTATTTCTTCACCGGCTTCTCCATCAGTGGAGCTATCACCTTCTCCATCATTGGACCTATCTCCTGCCCCATCGGCTTCATCTTCGTGTCGCTCGACCTCCATTCCAACGTCGAGGTTTAGATATGACGACGGAGATTCAACTGGTTCAACGTCGGGGCCGTCTTTGATTATATCTTCGAGAAGTTCTTCCTCTTCGAGGTTCCTGATATGTGGATCCATAGTTCTGCAAAAAATGGATTCTCTTAACCTTTGTACCAAAAACTTTAGTCCCGGGTCGTGGCTCCACCCGGGACTCCTAGATTTCTGCATAGTATTCAAAGTAGGAGTACTTTTCCAATTTGAGCATTCAATAAGCAAAACCAAATCGTAAAATCAAGTAGTATTCAAATTAGCATGCATTCAATTATAAGCAAATACATCATCTCTTTTGTCCGTACATCGTCGAATATTATCACTAATACTCCTCGAATACTATCATACATATAGCATCACTGATACATCTAGAACCATAGCGCCCGACGGGTATCGACGCGGGCGGTGGACACCCAAAGAGAAGGAACCATCACAGGATCATAGCTCCAGTGAGATCCCCGAAGAACCTGCCAGGTATGCTCGAACCTGCCCTCCAACGCAACCATGTAGCGACGGACGTGCTCATCCTCCTCCCTGACACGGTGACGTACCACCTCCGCGGTGTCCGGAAGCCTCGGCACCCTCACTGGCCCATGCGACCGCCACCAAACAAGGATCGGGCCAACGACGGACTGGCTCCTCACCAACCTACGCCCCCCGGAAGGTAGCACCTCCCAATACCAGCCAGGCGGAGCCCAGTCCCGGACAGGGCCCCTCCGATCAAGCAGGTGTCCTCCGCCGAGTCGACAACGAGGATGCGGGATAGGCATCGTAAAATGAACTAAAAAAATAAACTAGTTCTATTAATTTTCTTGCTAAAAATAAACTATTAACACTTAAGCATATACAATAGCAAAATTAAACTATTAACACTTAAGCATATACAATAGAAAATTAAGCAATAATCTAAGAAACACTATTAACACTTAAGCATATACACTATACAATAGCAAAATTAAATGACAAAAAAAATATATTTCTTCTTCTTGTAACCCTAAACTAATTTTTCCTCTTCTTCTATTTCTCCTCTTCTTCTACTTCTACTTCTCCTCTTCTTGTAGTACTTCTCCTCTTCTCTTCTTCTACTTCTCCTCTCCTCCTCTTCTAATTTTTCCTCTTCTTCTATTTTTCCTCTTCTTCTATTTTTCCTCTTCTTCTATTTTTCCTCTTCTTCTCCTCTCCTCCTCTTCTTATTCTCCTTTTTCTTCTTTTCTTCTCCTCCTCTTCTTATTTTAATTTTTCCTAATCTTATTTTCTTATTTTTGTTCATATTTCTTCTTCTTGTAACCCTAACCTAATTCTAAATATTACTAACCCTAATAATCTAGCACAAACCTAATAACAATAGGAATTAAATGACAAAAAAATCTTTTTCTTTTTCTTCTTTTCTTCTCCTTTTTCTTCCTTTCTTCTCCTTTTCTCCTTTTCTTCTCGTTTTTCTTCCTTTCTTCTCGTTTTTCTTCCTTTCTTCCCTTTTTCTTCTTTTCTTCTCCTTTTTCTTATTTTCGTCTCCTTTTTCTTCTTTTCTTCTCATTTTTCTTCTTTTCTTCTCCTTTTTCTTCTTTTCTTCTCCTTCCCTTTTTCTTCTTTTCTTCTCCTCCTCTTATTATTCTGTTCTTCTACTTGTCCTCTTCTTCTCCTCTCCTCCTCTTCTTTTCTTCTCCTTTTTCTTCTTTTCTTGTCCTTTTTCTTCTTTTCTTCTATCGGCCGGAGTGTTGGGGAGGAAGGGGCGGGGGGCTTACCGGCCGGAGGTGTCGACGGCGCACGGCGAGGAGGCGGCGCGCGGGGAGGAGGACGGCGGCGGCGAGGAGGACGACGGCGATGGCGAGGAGGACGGTAGGCGGCGGCGAGCAGGACGGCGGGCAGCCTGACGGCGTCGTCGAGTTCGTTGTTGTGCCGCGCCGGGCGGGAGAACGAGAGGAAGAAGAAGAGAAATGGGCGATTTGGGTTGGAATTTTTCGGAGTCCCGCTTATATAGGTGGATCTTTAGTCCCAGTGCATGGCTCGAACCGGGACTAAAGACCTCCTTTAGTCCCGGGTGGAGCCACGGCCCGGGACTAAAGCCCTCGTTTCCCGCCTCCTCGCCTGCCGAAAAGGGGGTCTTTAGTCCCGGGGCGTGGCTCCACCCGGGACTATAGGGGGTCTTTAGTCCCGGGGCGTGGCTCCACCCGGGACTATAGGGGGTCTTTAGTCCCGGGGCGTGGCTCCACCCAGGACTAAAGCCCCTCCTTGGCTGCACGATAAGTTTAGTCCCACCTCGCCCAGCGAGGGGGACTAACACTTGCTTATAAGCCCCGTCGCAGCTTCTCCATCGAGCTCCTCTCTAAAGCAGGCTTACGGGCCTAAACTCACTGAAAATTGAAACTATATTCGAAATTATAGAGAAAATTCAATCAAAATTCAGTAGAGAAAAATTTAGATTGAATTTTCTCTATGATTTCGAATATAGTTTCATTTTTTTTATTTTCATAATTAATAATTTTGACTATCCAAACTATTATCTATTTTGTTATTTTCAATTAAAAACTATGTTTATTAAAAATTATTTTTGCATATTTGAGAATTTGACAAAACTATGATAATGAAAAGTGTTTGAAATTGAATAAATAATGCAAAACTATTTTCTATTTTCATAATTAATAATTTTGACTATCCAAACTATTATCTATTTTGTTATTTTCAATTAAAAACTATGTTTATTAAAAATTCTTTTTGCATATTTGAGAATTTGACAAAACTATGATAATGAAAAGTGTTTGAAATTGAATAAATAATGCAAACTATTTTCTATTTTCAAAAGTTATTATTTTGACTATCCAAACTATTAACTTATTTTTTTTGAGCTAGTTGACCCTAAAATTGAAAAGCACTACAAATGAACTCTGAAAATGTTGAAAGTTGGCATGCTATCATCATTTCACCCACATAGCATGTGTTAAAAAGTTGAGAGGGCTACGACAAAAACTGGATGCACTTCGTGTAAAAAACGGACAATCTCTCTCGAAGTATGAGCGTTTCGAACGAGAACTCATCTCTTACAAAGGGATTTCATTTTTTTGAACTTATTTGAACTCCATACTTTTTGTGTGTTCAAAACGTACCATTCAAAGGCACATCACAAAATTTCAACAATTTCTGACTTCATTTGGTAGTCTTCGTGCATTTACTTATTTTTTTTGAGCTAGTTGACCCTGAAATTGGAAAGCACTACAAATGAACTCTGAAAATGTTGAAAGTTGGCATGCTATCATCATTTCACCCACATAGCATGTGTTAAAAAGTTGAGAGGTCTACGACAAAAACTGGATGCACTTCGTGTACAAAACGGACAATCTCTCTCGAAGTATCAGCGTTTCGAACGAGAACTCATCTCTTACAAAGGGATTTCATTTTTTTGAACTTATTTGAACTCCATACTTTTTGTGTGCTCAAAATGCACCATTAAAAGGCACATCACAAAATTTCAGCAATTTCGGACTTCATTTGGTATTCTTCGTGCATTAACTTATTTTTTTTGAGCTAGTTGACCCTGAAATTGAAAAGCACTACAAATGAACTCTGAAAATGTTGAAAGTTGGCATGCTATCATCATTTCACCCACATAGCATGTGTTAAAAAGTTGAGAGGGCTACGACAAAAACTGGATGCACTTCGTGTACAAAACGGACAATCTCTCTCGAAGTATCAGCGGTTCGAACGAGAACTCATCTCTTACAAAGGGATTTCATTTTTTGAACTTATTTGAACTCCATACTTTTTGTGTGTTCAAAATGCACCATTCAAAAGCACATCACAAAATTTCAACAATTTCTGACTTCATTTGGTATTCTTCGTGCATTTACTTATTTTTTTGAGCTAGTTGACCCTGAAATTGAAAAGCACTACAAATGAACTCTGAAAATGTTGAAAGTTGGCATGCTATCATCATTTCACCCACATAGCATGTGTTAAAAAGTTGAGAGGGCTACGACAAAAACTGGATGCACTTCGTGTACAAAATGGACAATCTCTCTCGAAGTAGAAGCGACCCCCACAATAAGAGATGACATTCTTCTTCTCTCATATATCGTGGACACTAGCTCACCTGATTTTTCAACCGTCGATGATGGTCGCTACTCCTACTTCCCCTATTGCATAACCAATATCTAGCACAAGGAGAAGAAGGAGAAACGACCCCCCACAGCAACAGTCGACATTCTTCTTCTCTCATGTATGGTGGACACTCCCTCACCTGATTTTTCGACCGTTGATGATGGTCACTACTCCTTCTTTCCCTAGTGCATAACAAATATCTAGCACAAAGAGAAGAAGGAGAAGCAACCCCCACAACAACAGTCGGCATTCTTCTTCTCTCATGTATGGTGGACACTCCCTCACCTGATTTTTTGACCGTCGATGATGGTCGCTATTCCTTCTTTCCCTAATGCATAACAAATATCTAGCACAAGGAGAAGAAGGAAAAGCGACCCCCACAACAAAAGTGGTTCCGCGGCACGCCACGTGGTTCCGCTGCACGCCACGTGGTTCCGCTTCACGCCACGTGGGACTAATGGTCTTTCATTTTTAAATGACTGTTTTAATCAAAAACAGATCTGTTACAAAAGAGATTTCATTTTTTGAACTGAAGACTTTTTGTATATATATGTGGTCGAAATGCACGATACCATGAAGTTAGAAAGGGCTAAACCATTCAAAAATAGCAAATGAAGTAGAAAGGGCTAAACCATTCAAATTTGGAAACTATAATGGCACAAACAGAAACTAGACATATATAAATTGGTCCAAGCAGTACATGATACTAGTCCAAATAGTACATAATAATAGCTACCATAGATATATATACAAGTGTTCGACGTTGAGAACACTACTTGTCTGAATCGTCTGAATCAGAATGTCCACCTTCCTCGAGGTGACACTGGCCATAGTTGACGACTCGAATCTTGCGGTACAACTCGTATGAAACGTATGCATCTTTTGCTGCATACTCAATGTTGATACGATCAAGTGGGCCCTTCTCCCAAAGTTTGTGCTGAGACTTTGGGAAACTGGTCTTCATATCACCATATTCCTCGTTGATCAAGGCAACTGCCATATGAGCCATCGAAGTCCTGACATGTCGAAGCCTGAATATCGTTTGGAGATCAATGAGGCAACCAGTTGGTATCTCAATACCGAAGCTGTGCCTCATCTTCAGGATGTCGTTCCTTATGTCAACGGTAGCAAAAGTGATGCCGCTGCGAAGGAAGTCCATGTGTTCTGGACAATGCTTGTCACTTATGCAACAGAAACAAATTAAAATGGAACAAATGTTACATACTGCTGCAATAAGGAAACATGTTTCACTACAACTAAAGAGAAAATTATCTCTAGGATTCAAATAGAACATATGCAATGGAACCTAGAGAGATCACTATAGCTATCCAATGGAACCTAGAGAGATCACTAGCTATATGCAATTTTCATGACTATGACATATCATATTGCTATCCAATGGAACCTAGAGAGATCACTAGCTATATGCAATTTTCATAACCTTGGATCAAAGAACACCGCATAAAATTGTATCACTACAACTATGATTTCAATGGAACATATTGAACCAATCAGATTTTTCAGATTGTGGACCACTATTCCAATCAGATTGTGTTCCCTTCAACTAATCATAATTGTTCCACTACTGTAACATCCCAAAATTTATAAATTTTGGAATGTTAATATAATTATTATTAGATTGTTTGTTGGTTGCGTGAGTGATTGAAACTTGTGTGAAATTTGAAACTTTTCGAAACTTTTGAATGAGAGGGAATAAAATGACTTTCCCCTTCTCCAGTGAATTCAAATTCAATCTTTTAAAAAGCAAAGAGAGAAGATGACATGACTTCTTCAACTATAAAGAATTTGAACGGAGATATTTGCATTTGAATTCTTTTGCATGTCCATTTGTTTTCTTCGTGCAAGAAATGTCGGGAAATACATTCTAGAGAGGAGGAACATGACCCTCAAACCCACGGGCATTTTGAAAGTTATTTGAACCCTAAAACTTAGAGGGTCATTTGAAAATTATTTGCAAAAGAAAATAAACTTTTTAGGCAATTTTGTGAAAATAATTCTTTTTGAAGTTTTTATTTTTGCCGTGGAAAAATGCCCATCATCTATATTTTATTTTTCTGATAATTTTAGTACATAGAAACTCTTTATTTCGAATTGATTTGATTTCCTTTTTATCGTTTTAGTTTCCTAGTTTTAAAAATAGGAAAGGAATCCCTTTATTTTGGAAAAACCTGCTGGCCCATTAAACACTTTCCTATTCTAGCCCAACAGGAGATCATCTTCTTCCTCCTCTCTCCCTCACGTCACACAAAACCTTCCTTGCCATGGACAGAGGAACCCCACCTCCGGGATTCGCGAAATCCTTCCCCTCCCAGCGCCTCCCGTCGCCTCTATAAGAACCCCCATGGCTCCCTCGTTCCATTCCCGTTGAAACCGCCGCCCCTCCTCGCCTCTAGCTCGCGCGCCACCTCGCCGGAGTTGACCACCAGAAAACTCACAGGAGCTCCTCCACCTCGCCGCCCTTCCTCCACCTCGCCCCCCCCTGCACCCTCTCCTCCCTGCCGCACCACCCCTCCCTTCGACCCCTCCTCCACCGCCGCACCACCCCACCCCGTCGCCCCCTCCCTGCATCTCCTCCCCACCCCACGAAAAATCTCCTGCCAGAAACTTCCCAGCACATCCCGTCGCCCCCCTGCAGCCACCCCTCCACCTCGCCTCCCTCCCCTCCCTGGAGCCCCTCCACCCTTCGCCCCCCCTCCACCACTCCTCCCGCCGGCCCCTCCCCCACCCCACCGGAGCTCCACCACGACCCAGCCCCATCGGCCACCAGCACGGGAGCAACTCCACCACGGTAAGGCTCCTCCCTCCTTTTTTTTCTTTTACTTGTTTTTTTTGTATTACCGTTAGATCTAGATCCCACGGTGTAGATTAGGAAGTACTTACCTCTTCGGTTTTCTAAAAAGAACCGGTCCATCAGTTAAGTGAACCGAAGCATCTTTCTTATTTAGCGGCCATCCGCTGTTTAGTCTATGCAGCAAACACCCCTTAGCCAATCAGGGACTGCCACGTAGTCTGTAGCAATTGTTTTATTTTTTTCTGTTTAGTTCCAAAAACAGCAAAGTTTCTGTTTTGTTTTGGCCATAACTTTTGATCCCGAAGTCCAATAATAGTGATTATTTTTCCAGTAGCTCAAAAATTTCCTGTAGTTTTTAAAAACATATAATTTATCCATGTTTGAATTTTTCAAATATAAGTTAGATCAGATTTAGATTAAACCTTGTTTTGCCTATTCCAGGAGTTTAAAAATAGCTTTTAATTTGATTCTTTTTGCTGCTGATCACTAGTGATCGTATTTATCAGTGGTAAAGATTTCAGATTTGTTTGAGTATTTTAGCTCACTGTTTCTTGCGAAACAATTTCTGTTTCACCTCTTTTAGGATTTCGGCTAATTCCTTTTCTACTTTTGTTTTAAAATATTTTCTTTATTATTTCAGAAATATTATGTTTTGTTTCTGTTAGTTAAACAGTATTTTTGCAACAAGTTTTTATTTTAGTTTTATTTGTTTTCATGAAATCAATTCTAGTTCCTTAGTAACTTGCAATTGGTTTCCGCACTGTTTCAAATCCCGTTTGGGAATACTTTCAAAAGGTTTTGTGAAAAATACTTTATTTTATCTTAGTTAAACTTATATCTTAGTTCCTTGTTATTATTTTCTGTTAGACAAAAACTATTTAGTGTTTGACGTAGTAGAAGACTCCCTAGTCTTATTTGAAGTTCTTTCGGTTTCTTATTCGCTCTCTCTCTTTTGTTTTGATTGCTAGAATGATTGCTAGTACGAGTGCTTATGTGAATGATATGTTTGCTATATAGATTTCATCGGAGAGTGACGATTAGTCTATCAAGTTATTTTCTCGAGAAATTCTTCTTTGTCAACATCACCAGGCAAGTCACTTTGATCATACTATCACCTATGTTTTATGCATCGTAGTTCTACCATCCTATGCACAATTGCATGCTGCTTAGGTACTTGGAAATTTTAGTATAGATTGTAGTATCATGTGGTAGGCACACAACAACCCCGATACTTGGCCCCGGGACGACAAATTTCATATTGCTATGCTTGAGTAGACGGGATTTCGGTTGAGTGCATAAACACGAGTGATGCGAGGTTGATTAAATAATCAAGACCGGTTAAGACAAGATTTTCAAGACCTTGGACGCAATGCAACTCTGGGTAAAGAACGGTTGATCGGCTCCCTGGAGAACCCAGTGGATGACCCGGGATGCCGGGGATGGCCATGACATCCTGCGGAAAGCTTCACCCAGGCTCAAAGGGACGGACGGATATTTTCAAGACCCAAGGCTTACCCGCACAGCCACAAGTCATTATGGGCTCTGGCTTGGTTGGGCAACGCGGCGACTCTGGACAGGCGGTGCTAGCAGATGTAGAAGAACGGTAGGATTGGATGGGCACCGACAGGGATTCAGAGGGACCCGTTGAAAGACCATGTTTTGATCATCCGGTCTTCAAACCCCCTGAGGTGCGAGGACATACACGGAGGCGATCAAATCTTGTGGGGAATGTGTGCAAAACTGTGTAGAGTACTCAAACCTAATCGATTAGCCGTGTCCACGGTCATGGACAACTTTAGCCAAAGGAACTGAAGTTATCTGAAATTCTCAACACAAATAATAATATTGATGTGGGAATTATTGACAACTCGGGTACGAGAACTGGTTGGCGGAACCATCTCGTTAACAACCAACAATGTAGTAACATTTTGCTTTTAGCCCTCTCTTGATGTAGGAGAAAACTTGCTTTTTCGCTAAAAACTTATAGCCCCACCTGCCATATATGCATATAGTATAGATGATTACTTTTCACCCCTCTCTTATGTGACTTGCCGGCATATTCAATATGCTGACCTACACGGCTGCAACGTCTTATGTTGTAGATATTTTTCTTCGACGAGTAAGAGTACGATTCAGGGTTACGGTCTACACTCAACTTGCCGTTGGTGTTTATTGGAACTCCACTCCCTTGACTGCTTCCGCTGAAATATTTAAGGTATATATCAGTTTTACGCTATTTACATGTGATTGCACTTTGATATATACATTGATGTACTGTGTGTGCCAGCATACTGATCCAGGGATGGAACAGAAACACAGAGGCTTGACTCGTTTTGAGTCGGGTCGCTACAGTAATGGTGTCAGAGCACATGTTGACTGTAGGACATGACCCTAGAAACAGGAAATCCCTTAGGGAAGAATCTCTCAAAAAAATTATTTTCAAGAACATCCTTTACTTCTCATCCCTTCTGATTTAATCAAACGTTCTCTCTCACCTCCAATAGTTAGACAATGCCCTTTCCCCTTTGACTACGTGAAGGATCAACCGACTCCCACATCAAAGTGAAGAGGATTTCATCATGCATTTGAAGAATTGAAGCTCCACCAATTGAAGACTCTCAAGACCCGAAGAATTCGAAAACCCTGAAGTGTTCGAATATTTATATGACCATTAGAAGTCCAAACCCCTGTTATATACCCACGTTAGATACGATGATTTGTGAGCCGTCATTGGTGTGTGTTTTCCGACGGCCACAAATAAAACCTATTCTCAAAAGTATTGTTTGTATTGTGTGTATCTCCCTCCCTCTCTTACCCGTCTCATCCCCAAAAACCTCAACCCTACCAGATGGAGTATGAAGCTCGACTTGTTGTCTCTGGACCAATGACCCAGCTGGAAGCTGAGATATGGATTCAGAACATGGAGAACCACTTCGGGAGTAACTTAATCTCAAGGAAGTATGAAGTGGAACACGCTCTCCAGTACTTTACCCAAAGTGCTACTATCTGGTGGAAAATGCACCATGCCATACAAGGATTTAGTGGAGCAGAAACTTGGGACGAATTCAAGAAGACTCTGTTAAGATCCCGACTTATTCAGAAGTGCTATGATAATCCGAAGGAGAAGACTTGTGCATGCAAGATCTATGGAGAAATAGGACACACTCAGGAAGAACACAAGCATGGATGCACTCATTGTGAAGAAATCACCCAGCTGAGGAGTGCCCAAGTAGCCAGGTGACTTGTTTCCTTTGTGAAGGAACCACCCACTTCCCAGCTCAGTGTCACATTTACCCCAAGGTAGAACAAGTTGTCCAGCAGCAGAAAGAAGCAATGAAGGAAACACTCAAGAAGAAGATTCTAGAAGAGTCGGTGATGAACGAAAATATTGAAGACCCTGATGGACAAGGTCTGACCAGATTTTTCTCCAATGCATGCTACTCATGTGGAGAAGAAGGACATTATTCACAGGATTGTATGAAGGGAAGCCAAGGGTATCTGGGAAACTTCCCGACGGAAAAAGTGGAGTTTGATCCACTTGAGATAGAAGAACTGGCCAAAATGAAGGAGTCCGAAAATAAGAAAAAATACCCTCGGAAGAGCCAAATCTCTGCAGATATAGACCTGAGTCATGTCAGATGTTACAAGTGTATGGAATTTGGCCACCACAAATACATGTGCTCAGGAAGGAAGCCGGAAACCCAAGGAGCAAAAGCAAACACTAAGACGCCTCGAGACTTGTCAGAACTCATTTGCTTTCGTTGCAAGGAAGCAGTACATTATGCTAGTGATTGTCCACAAGGGAAGAAAGCTAAAATGGAGTAGATAAGTTTTGACAATGGCAATAAGTGGAACCTGAAGCACTCTTGTTTTTCATGAGATCATGGAGTGATTTTTTTGTAACAGAAGTCCCTGAGATTGTAATAACATCATGAATAAATGGAATTTATTGTCTCATGATTGTCTATGTTGAAACTGTATGCATTGTTTCTCTTCGAACAAAGATCTCTGAACAATTATGAGGATATGAGAAAATACGGTCTATGCAGGCATGAGTATAATTCATTTAAGTGTGGTAGTAATCAGTAAACCCACAGGATCCACTGAGTAGGAATGTACCATGATTACCAAGGAGACACATACATTCCTGTGAGTACCTATTTACTAGCACCTGCAGATGACAACTCTCTACGAGTCATTCCTCAAGGGCCCAGAAACGATCATGACCCTGACCAGTGATCATGATTACACGAAAATCCTGAAGGACATGATGAAGCACATTCACCTTGAAGGAGATGCAGTCTACAAAGGCTACCCATTCATGGAAAATGGAGTAGAACTTTGGTATGTGGAAGTACACCTCCATCATGTGAAAGGATTTTGTCCAAAGACTATGGGGCAATACTTCTTCATTTCACGTGTACCACGAGCAACCTTCTTTGATGCTGTTCGTGAAGCTGCCATGGAAGCCATACGTCAGATCGGAGAAATACTTGAAGCAAGACTCCGTCATACCCAGGAATACCTGAGTGAAGTGCATGCGGAGATGATGGAGGTGAAGCTCATGGCCACCATGATGAAGCAAAAGATGGATGATTTCAAGGAGCACATTGGAAAGTTCCAGTGGAATTAAAGTATCCCCAAGGGAGACGAATGAATAAAGTTGGCAGAAATGCTCGACCATACCGAACAATGTGGATGGCAGCATTTGTAATAGAGTACTTTTGAGTTGGAATTTTGAAGAAAGCAAGGATGTAATAAAGGATTGATTATGAAATGAATATGATTTATGGAAGAAGCTATGATGGATCAGCAAACGTTTTCTTAGGAACATACGAAAGCCAGAGAGTTGTGAAGATACGATAGATGTTTTGTTCAGCTTGCAGAACCAATGGATTATCTGAACTCCGTTCGTGGACAAGAGAAATTCTGCAACGCTTGTGAGGATGCCCAAGTGTTAGAATACAAGATTCACTAAGCCTTATACAAGGTAATGATTTTAGTGCGACATGGCTTGGCCACCATGACGACTTACTATTATCATTCTCTTGCTATTCGGAATGGTAAATCTGAAAGACTTACCCATAGTGAGAGACGACGTTCTTTGAAGCTTTTGTTTAAGCCTTAGAATGGTATGATGAAAGCCCCATGTACATGGCATTTGTTGTCACGCGTAGGAAATTTTATGGTGAGAATGAAACCAAGACCCCTCTCTCTGCAGGATAACCACAAATGGTAGACCACCATGAGAATCATCGATAGGTTATTTAGAATTGATCACGAGACTGTCAGTTAAGAAGACCCAGTAAAGGAAGAAGCTTATATCAACGGGAGAGCATCACCAAAGGATTTAATATGAAGACTGTGAGGAGTCAGATGCCAAAACCCCAGAGGATCGTTAACGCATTTTGAGGGACCAGTACCTCTCATTTTAAGTGCGGTAGCATCCCACCTTGCCGGAGATTGGATTTGTTAGAAGACCCCAAAACCTAACCTTTCTTTCTAGCCTCTTCGAATCTCGAGGACGAGATTCATTTTAAGTGTGGTAGTTTGTAACATCCCAAAATTTATAAATTTTGGAATGTTAATATAATTATTATTAGATTGTTTGTTGGTTGCCTAAGTGATTGAAACTTGTGTGAAATTTGAAAATTTTCGAAACTTTTGAATGAGAGGGAATAAAATGACTTTCCCCTTCTCCGATGAATTCAAATTCAATCTTTAAAAAGCAAAGAGAGAAGATGACATGACTTCTTCAACTATAAAGAATTTGAACGGAGATATTTGCATTTGAATTCTTTTGCATGTCCATTTGTTTTCTTCGTGCAAGAAATGCCGGGAAATACATTCTAGAGAGGAGGAACATGACCCTCAAACCCACGGGCATTTTGAAAGTTATTTGAACCCTAAAACTTAGAGGGTCATTTGAAAATTATTTGCAAAAGAAAATAAACCTTTTAGGCAATTTTGTGAAAATAATTTTTTCTAAAGTTTTTATTTTTGCCGTGGAAAAATGCCCATCATCTATATTTTATTTTTCTGATAATTTTAGTACATAGAAACTCTTTATTTCGAATTGATTTGATTTCCTTTTTATCGTTTTAGTTTCCTAGTTTTAAAAATAGGAAATGAATCCCTTTATTTTGGAAAAACCTGCTGGCCCATTAAGCACTTTCCTATTCTAGCCCAACAGGAGATCATCTTCTTCCTCCTATCTCCCTCACGTCACAGAAAACCTTCCTTGCCATGGACAGAGGAACCCCACCTCCGGGATTCGCGAAATCCTTTCCCTCCCAGCGCCTCCCGCCGCCTCTATAAGAACCCCCATGGCTCCCTCGTTCCATTCCCGTTGAAACCGCCGCCTCTCCTCGCCTGTAGCTCGCGCGCCACCTCGCCGGAGTTGACCACCAGAAAACTCATAGGAGCTCCTCCACCTCGCCGCCCTTCCTCCACCTCGGCCCCGTTGCACCCTCTCCTCCCTGCCACACCACCCCTCCCTTCGGCCCCTCCTCCACCGCCGCACCACCCCACCCCGTCGCCCCCCTCCCTGCATCTCCTCCCCACCCCACGAAAAATCTCCTGCCAGAAACTTCCCAGCACATCCCGTCGCCCCCCCTGCAGCCACCCCTCCACCTCGCCTCCCTCCCCTCCCTGGAGCCCCTCCACCCTTCGCCCCCCCTCCACCACTCCTCCCGCCGGCCCCTCCCCCACCCCACCGGAGCTCCACCACGACCCAGCCCCATCGGCCACCAGCACGGGATCAACTCCACCACGGTAAGGCTCCTCCCTCCTTTTTTTTCTTTTACTTATTTTTTTTGTATTATCGTTAGATCTAGATCCCACGGTGTAGATTAGGAAGTACTTACCCCTTCGGTTTTCTAAAAAGAACCGGTCCATCAGTTAAGTGAACCGAAGCATCTTTCTTATTTAGCGGCCATCCGCTGTTTAGTCTATGCAGCAAACACCCCTTAGCCAATCAGGGACTGCCACGTAGTCTGTAGCAATTGTTTTATTTTTTTCTGTTTAGTTCCAAAAACAGCAAAGTTTCTGTTTTGTTTTGGCCATAACTTTTGATCCCGAAGTCCAATAATAGTGATTATTTTTCCAGTAGCTCACAAATTTCCTGTAGTTTTTAAAAACATATAATTTATCCATGTTTGAATTTTTAAAATATAAGTTAGATCAGATTTAGATTAAACCTTGTTTTGCCTATTCCAGGAGTTTAAAAATAGCTTTTAATTTCATTCTTTTTGCTGCTGATCACTAGTGATCGTATTTATCAGTGGTAAAGATTTCAGATTTGTTTGAGTATTTTAGCTCACTGTTTCTTGCGAAACAATTTCTGTTTCACCTCTTTTAGGATTTCGGCTAATTCCTTTTCTACTTTTGTTTTAAAATATTTTCTTTATTATTTCAGAAATATTATGTTTTGTTTCTGTTAGTTAAACAGTAGTTTTGCAACAAGTTTTTATTTTAGTTTTATTTGTTTTCATGAAATCAATTCTAGTTCCTTAGTAACTTGCAATTGGTTTCCGCACTGTTTCAAATCCCGTTTGGGAATACTTTCAAAAGGTTTTGTGAAAAATACTTTATTTTATATTAGTTAAACTTATATCTTAGTTCCTTGTTATTATTTTCTGTTAGACAAAAACTATTTAGTGTTTGACGTAGTAGAAGACTCCCTAGTCTTATTTGAAGTTCTTTCGGTTTCTTATTCACTCTCTCTCTTTTGTTTTGATTGCTAGAATGATTGCTAGTACGAGTGCTTATGTGAATGATATGTTTGCTATATAGATTTCATCGGAGAGTGACGATTAGTCTATCAAGTTATTTTCTCGAGAAATTCTTCTTTGTCAACATCACCAGGCAAGTCACTTTGATCATACTATCACCTATGTTTTATGCATCGTAGTTCTACCATCCTATGCACAATTGCATGCTGCTTAGGTACTTGGAAATTTTAGTATAGATTGTAGTATCATGTGGTAGGCACACAACAACCCCGATACTTGGCCCCGGGACGACAAATTTCATATTGCTATGCTTGAGTAGACGGGATTTCGGTTGAGTGCATAAATACGAGTGATGCGAGGTTGATTAAATAATCAAGACCGGTTAAGACAAGATTTTCAAGACCTCGGACGCAATGCAACTCTGGGTGAAGGACGGTTGATCGGCTCCCTGGAGAACCCAGTGGATGACCCGGGATGCCGGGGACGGCCATGACATCCTGCGGAAAGCTTCACCCAGGCTCAAAGGGACGGACGGATATTTTCAAGACCCAAGGCTTACCCGCACAGCCACAAGTCATTATGGGCTCTGGCTTGGTTGGGCAACGCGGCGACTCTGGACAGGCGGTGCTAGCAGATGTAGAAGAACGGTAGGATTGGATGGGCACCGACAGGGATTCAGAGGGACCCGTTGAAAGACCATGTTTTGATCATCCGGTCTTCAAACCCCCTGAGGTGCGAGGACATACACGGAGGCGATCAAATCTTGTGGGGAATGTGTGCAAAATTCTGCAGAGTACTCAAACCTAATCGATTAGCCGTGTCCACGGTCATGGACAACTTGAGCCAAAGGAACTGAAGTTATCTGAAATTCTCAACACAAATAATAATATTGGTGTGGGAATTATTGACAACTCGGGTACGAGAACTGGTTGGCGGAACCATCTCGTTAACAACCAACAATGTAGTAACATTTTGCTTTTAGCCCTCTCTTGATGTAGGAGAAAACTTGCTTTTTCGCTAAAAACTTATAGCCCCACCTGCCATATATGCATATAGTATAGATGATTACTTTTCACCCCTCTCTTATGTGACTTGCCGGCATATTCAATATGCTGACCTACACGGCTGCAACGTCTTATGTTGCAGATATTTTTCTTCGACGAGTAAGAGTACGATTCAGGGTTACGGTCTACATTCAACTTGCCGTTGGTGTTTATTGGGACTCCACTCCCTTGACTGCTTCCGCTGAAATATTTAAGGTATATATCAGTTTTACGCTATTTACATGTGATTGCACTTTGATATATACATTGATGTACTGTGTGTGCCAGCATACTGATCCAGGGATGGCACAGAAACACAGAGGCTTGACTCGTTTTGAGTCGGGTCGCTACAACTACAACTATTTGAAGCGAACCAACTATGATTCCAATGGAAAATATTAAACACTAGTTGATTCTAATACGATTTTTCAGATTATGGAACACTATTCCAATCAGATTGTATTCCCCTTCAAGTAATCAAAATTGTTTCACTACAACTATTTGAAGGGAACCAACTATGATTCCAATGGAACATATTAAACACTAGTTGATTCTAATACGATTTTTCAGATTATGGAACACTATTCCAATTAGATTGTGTTCCCCTTCAACTAATCAAAATTGTTTCACTACAACTATTTGAAGGGAACCAACTATGATTGAAACAAATAAACTTACAATGTCATTACCTTGGATCAAAGAAAGCCTCAAAACTTACCTCGCCCATTGGAAGATCAAGACATGGTGTGCGAAGCATAGTTGGATGACGGCAACACCGCGTTGATCGGCCATGTACTCCAGATCAAGCCCCAAGAACTTCTCATGATCCATTGCGGCGTCAAGCCATTTTTCCTTCAACTGTTCAAGAAAAAACGACATCTCCCTGCTCTCGTTCGTGTACACGACATCGAGCATGGTCGTGCCATTTGCGAGCACCTCTTCAAAATGAGTTGGCATGGTGGAAGAAGAGAAGGGAAGAAGAGAGGAGAAGAACAGAGAGCGAGAGCGAGAGAGAAGAAGAAACAGAGAAATGGCGACTCTGCTTCGGTTCGTGCTTTTCATCGCCCGAAACGACGTGGGATGCAAACCGTTTGGGACTTTAGTCCCGGGTTGAGACACCAACCGGGACTAAAGAGGTATACCAACGGTTGCCATCACTACGGCAGGCCATGTGTTAGGCCTTTAGTCCCGGGTTGAGCCACCAACCGGGACTAAAGGGGGATACGAACGGTTGCCACCACCACTGCCCACCGCGTAGCCCTTTAGTCCCGGTTTGGGACACGAATCGGGACTAAAGGCTCCTTACGGGCAGGGACTAAAGCCTCGAGGGAGGCATTGAGAATTGGGGCGACGTGGCCGGGCCTTTAGTCCCGGCCCAGAGGCAAGCAGGGACTAAAGGGTCCCGGCCAAAGGCCCGTTTTCCACTAGTGTGAGGGTTACGTACGTTGATCCGTGAAACCCTTCTCTTAATGTTATCTTAATGGGATGTTGAAGCTGTTAAGTTAAACTAGCATGTTAAGCCGTCAAATCAAACCAATACCCCCCTCCTTGATCATTAGTCTTAACTACATTCACGCATTCTCCATAGTAATGATATATCAAAGTGAGGTGTTACAACAGGTAGCAAAATGCCATAGAACCTCAACACTTATAGCATAACTGCCTATTTTGAAATGGAAAACATTTTGCTTATTGGGAGTGGTTTATTATAATGTCCTCTTATTCGAGAATCATAAGCTTCTAGTAATCCCATGCCGATAACATGCTCATGAAAAATATTGGTTAGCGGATCCACAAGCATATGTGTCGTTTTTATATGTTTAGCATAAGTTGTTTGATCTTGGACTCTATCTTTCACAACACGATACATACTATCAATGTGCTTGGCAACAACACTTGACCCATTGTTACTCATAAAAAAATTACGGATTCATTATCGCAGTAAAACACAATTGGTTTACATATGTTGTCAACCAGTTTAAGTCCATGAATAAAATCATCTAGCCATATAGCTTGCTCGGTGGCCTCAAAACATGTTACAAATTCTGCTTGCATCGTAGATCCAATAGTTAGCGTTTGTTTGGAGCTTTTCCATGATATGGCTCCCCAATGAGTGTGAATATATATCCTGCCATGGATTTCTTACTATCCACACAACCAAAAAAATTAGAGTCTGAATAGCCCATAACTTGTAAGTTATCAGGCCTTTTATATGTAAGCATGAGATCTTTAGTTCCTTGCCAGTGGTCCGGTCCTTGATCTGATTGGTATTTGCCAAGCATCCCGGTTACAAAACACAAATCTGGACATGTACAAACTTGAGCATGCATGATGCTTCAGACAGCTAAAGCATAAGGAACCGACTTCATCTGATCAGTTTCATACTAATTCCTCGGACATTGAAATGTCACAAACTTACCGCCCATGACTATAGCAGCATGATAGGGTGAGCACATATGCATAATGCATTAAAAATATGCCCTAGATGCAATAATAACAAAGTTGTTATTATCATATTTCCTTGTTCTTGATAATCGTTTATTTTCCATGCTATAATTGTATTAATGAGAAACTCAAATACATGTGTGGATACATAAAAAATATATCGTGTCCCAAGTAAGCCTCTACTTGACTAGCTCATTGATTAAAGATGGTTAAGGTTTCCTAACCATAGACACGAGTTGTCATTTGATAATGAGATCACATCATTATATAGGAGAATGATGTGATGGACATACCCAACCGTAAGCTTAGCAGTTCACCATGTGACTAGGTTCATATTGTTATTGCTTTCTTAATGCCAAGTATCTATTCTGTAGACCATGATACTATGCCACTCCCTAATGTTGGATGAATGCTTTGTGGTTTATCAAACGTCGCTTCATAACTCGGCAATCATAAAGGTGCTTTACACGTATTTCTGAAAGTACTAGTTGGGTTGCATAAATCGAGACTCAGATTTGTCACTCCATGTGATGGAGAGATATCTTTGGGCCCTCTTAGTAACATTATATCCAAAGTAGCTTGCAAGCGTGTGACTAATGTGTTTAGTCATGGGGATACTGTATTACGAAATGAGTAAAGAGACTTGCTGGTAACGAGATTAGGCTACGTATGGCGATACTAAAGTTCGAACCTCGATCAAGTAATATATCTCTCACAAAGAGAATTTTAAAGAGATTATCTGAATCCTCGATGTTGTGGTTCAAAGTGATAAAGATCTTCGTTGAATATGTGGGAGTCAATATGGGCATCGAGGTCCTGCTATTTATTATTGATCGGAGAGGAGTCTCGGTAATGTCTGCCCATTCTCGAACCCACACGGTCACACACTTAATGTTATGTAATGTTAGGTTAGTATTGAGATATTCATAATGGCAAGGAAAAGTATTGTTCGGAGTCCCGCACAAGATACAGGACATCACGAGGAGCACTCGAATATTCCGGGGGTAAATATATTTTGGCTACTGAAAAAGTTCGGGTGTATGCCGGTGATACATCTCCAACGTATCTATAATTTTTGATTGTGCCATGCTATTATATTATCATTCTAGGATTCTTTTTAGGCATTTACTTGCTGATTTATATTATTTCTGAGCACTAACATATTTTTTTGGTAAGAACACTAACCTATTAACCCAATGCCAAGTGCTAGTTCCTGTTTTCTGCATGTTTTTGGCCTTTCATGAATACTGTACCAAACGAAGTCCCAATATCCCAAAACTTTCTGATGTTTTTTTGGAAAAAATAAGGAAATGGAAGCTTCGGAAGGAGGACGGAGGCCCCATGGGGTAGCGCCAAGCCAACAAGGCGCGCCCGGGGGGGGGGGGGGGTGGCCCCGCCGTGATGGCTTGGGGTCACCTTCCTTGGCCTCTGGCACTCCTCTCTGTCCTATAAATTCACATTAATCACAAAAACCCTAAGGAACCAACCGAAACATTTTTTCCGCTACCGCAAGTCTCTGTTCTGTCGTGTGCCCATTTGAAACCCTGTTCGGCTGTCCTGCCGGTGGGGGGATCAATCACGAAGGGCCTCTACATCAACCTTGTTGCTCCTATGGTGATGTGTGAGTAATTCACCATAGACCTACACATCCATAGTTAGTATCTAGATGGCTATCTCTCTCTATCTCTATGTTCTTCATTGCCGAGATCACCGCGATTCCCACGGTGATCTATCTTATGTAATCACTCTTGTGCGGTGCGTCTTTTGCGATCCGATGAATTACGGGTTTAAGTTGTGATTATTCATGAGATTATATCAAGTTTCTTGCTGGTCTTTTCATATATATGCATCATTATGATAGCTTCATAATTCTCTCCGATCTATTGATTTGGTTTGGCCAACTATATTGATTTATCTTAAGCAGGAGATGTGCGTTGTAGTGGGTTCATGTTGGGGAACGTTGCATGGAAAACAAAAAATTTCCAATGCACGCGAAGACCTATCATGGTGATGTCCATCTACGAGAGGAGATTTGGGTCTACGTACCCTTGTAGATCGCAGAGCAGGAAGCGTTAAGAAACGCGGTTGATGTAGTGGAACGTCTTCACGTCCCTCGATCAGCCCAACGAACCGTCCCACGAACCATCCCGCGATCCGTCCCACGATCCGTTCCGATCTAGTGCCAAACGGAGGGCACCTCCGCGTTCAGCACACGTACAACACGACGATGATCTCGGCCTTCTTGATCCAGCAAGCAAGACGGAGAAGTACATGAGTTCTCCGGCAGCGTGACGATGCTCCGGTGGTGGTGATGATCTACTCCTGCAGGGCTCTGCCCGAGCTCCGCAAGAATCCGATATAGAGGTGGAACCATGTGGTTTAGGGTTGAGTTGCACGTGGCAAAAGTTGTCTCAAATCAGCCCTAGAGCACCACTATATATAGGAGGGAGGGGGAGGAGGCTTGCCTTGAGGGCCAAGCCCTCAAGGGTGCGCCGGCCAGGGAGGAGAGGAGGATTCCTACTCCAATTAGGATTGGAAAGTGGAGTCCTTCTCTTCCTTCCCACCTCCCCTTTTTTTTTTCTTTCTTTGGTTTTCTTCTTATGGCGCATTGGCCCTCTTGGGATGTCCCACCAGCCCACTAGGGGCTGGTGCGCTACCCCTAAGGCCATTGGGCTTCCCCCGGGTGGGTTGCCCCCCTCCCGGTGAACTTCCGGAACCCATTCGTCACTCCCGGTACAATGTCGGTAATGCTCGAAAACCTTCCGGTAACCAAATGTAACCATCCTATATATCAATCTTCGTTTTCGGACCATTCTGGAAACCCTCGTGACGTCCGTGATGTCATCCGGGACTCCGAACAACATTCGGTAACCACACATATAACTCAACTATACTAAAACATTATCGAACCTTAAGTGTGCAGAACCTGCGGGTTTGAGAACTATGTAGACATGCCCCGAGGCACTGCTCGGTCAATATCCAATAGCGGGACCTGGATGCCCATATTGGATCCTACATGTTCTCCGAAGATCTTATCGGTTGAACCTCAGTGTCAAGGATTCATATAATCCCGTATGTCATTCCCTTTGTCCTTCGGTATGTTACTTGCCCGAGATTCGATCGTTGGTATCTTCATACCTATTTCAATCTCGTTACCGACAAGTCTCTTTACTCGTTTCGTAATACAAGATCCCGTGACTTACATTTAGTCACATTGCTTGCAAGGCTTGTGTGTGATGTTGTATTACCGAGTGGGCCCCGAGATACCTCTCCGTCACACGGAGTGACAAATCCCAGTCTTGATCCATACTAACTCAACGGACACCTTCGGAGATACCTGTAGAGCACCTTTATAGTCACCCAGTTACATTGTGACGTTTGATGCACACAAGGTATTCCCCCAGTGCCAGTGAGTTATATGATCTCATGGTCATAGGAACAAATACTTGACACGCAGAAAACAATAGCAATAAAATGACATGATCAATATACTACGTTCATAGTTTGGGTGTAGTCCATCACATGATTCTCCTAATGATGTGATCCAGTTATCAAGCAACAACACTTTGCACATAGTCAGAAAACCTTGACTATCCTTGATCAACTGACTAGCCAACTAGAGCCTTGCTAGGGACATTGTTTTGTCTATGTATCCACACATGTATCTATATTTTCATTCAATACAATTATAGCATGGATAATAAACTATTATCTTTAAATAGGAAATATAATAATAACTATTTATCATTGCCTCTAGGGCATATTTCCAACAGTCTCCCACTTGCACTAGAGTCAATAATCTAGTCCTCACATCGCCATGCGATTTACATTGTAATAAATTGAACACCCATACAGTTCTGGTGTTGATCATGTTTTGCCCGTGGAAGAGGTTTAGTTAGCGGGTCTGCTACATTCAGATCCGTGTGCACTTTGCAAATATTCATGTCCTCTCCTTTGATGTAGTCGCGGATGAGGTTGAAGTGTCGTTTGACGTGTCTGGTCTTCTTGTGAAACCTTGGTTCCTTTGCTAAGGCAATGGCACCAGTGTTGTCACATAACAGAGTTAATGGATCTAGTGCGCTCGGCACAACTCCAAGATCTATCATGAACTGCTTCATCCAGACACCCTCCTTTGCTGCCTCCGAGGCAGCCATGTACTCCGCTTCACATGTAGAATCTGCTACGACGCTCTGCTTGGAACTGCACCAGCTTACTGCACCCCCATTAAGAATAAATACATATCCGGTTTGCGACTTAGAGTCATCCGGATCGGTGTCAAAACTTGCGTCAACGTAACCTTTTACGACGAGCTCTTTGTTGGAGAACGTCGCATGGGAAACAAAAAATTTCCTACGCGCACGAAGACCTATCATGGTGATGTCCATCTACGAGAGGGGATGAGTGATCTACGTACCCTTGTAGATCGTACAGCAGAAGCGTTAGTGAACGCGGTTGATGTAGTGGAACGTCCTCATGTCCCTCGATCCGCCCCGCGAACAATCCCGCGATCAGTCCCACGATCTAGTACCGAACGGACGGCACCTCCGCGTTCAACACACGTACAGCTCGACGATGATCTCGGCCTTCTTGATCCAGCAAGAGAGACGGAGAGTTAGAAGAGTTCTCCGGCAGCGTGACGGCGCTCCGGAGGTTGGTGATGACCTTGTCTCAGCAGGGCTCCGCCCGAGCTCCGCAGAAACGTGATCTAGAGGAAAAACCGTGGAGGTATGTGGTCGGGCTGCCGTGGAAAAGTCGTCTCAAATCAGCCCTAAAACCTCCGTATATATAGGTGGGAGGGAGGGGACCTTGCCTTGGGGATCAAGGAGCCCCAAGGGGGTCGGCCGAGTCCAAGGGGGAAGGCTCCCCCCCCCCAAACCGAGTTGGACTTGGTTTGGTGGGTGGGAGTCCTTCCTTCCCTTCCCACCTCCTTTTTTTTTCTTTTCTCTTTGATTTTCTTTCCTAGGCGCATAGGGCCCTTTTGGGCTGCCCCACCAGCCCACTAAGGGCTGGTGCGCCACCCTCATGGCCTATGGGCTTCCCCGGGGTGGGTTGCCCCCCCCGGTGAACTCCCGGAACCCATTCGTCATTCCCGGTACATTCCCGGTAACTCCGAAAACCTTCCGGTAATCAAATGAGGTCATCCTATATATCAATCTTTGTTTCCGGACCATTCCGTAAACCCTCGTGACGTCCGTGATCTCATCCGGGACTGCGAACAACATTCGGTAACCAACCATATAACTCAAATACGCATAAAGCAACGTCGAACCTTAAGTGTGCAGACCCCGCGGGTTCGAGAACTATGTAGACATGACCCGAGAGACTCCTCGGTCAATATCCAATAGCGGGACCTGGATGCCCATATTGGATCCTACATATTCTACGAAGATCTTATCGTTTGAACCTCAGTGCCAAGGATTCATATAATCCCGTATGTCCTTCCCTTTGTCCTTCGGTATGTTACTTGCCCGAGATTCGATCGTGAGTATCCGCATACCTATTTCAATCTCGTTTACTAGCAAGTCTCTTTACTCGTTCCGTAATACAAGATCCCGCAACTTACACTAAGTCACATTGCTTGCAAGGCTTGTGTGTGATGTTGTATTACCGAGAGGGCCCCGAGATACCCGAAGTGACAAATCACAGTCTTGATCCATACTAACTCAACTAACACCTTCGGAGATACCTTTAGAGCATCTTTATAGTCACCCAGTTACGTTGCGACGTTTGATACACATAAAGCATTCCTCCGGTGTCAGTGAGTTATATGATCTCATGGTCATAGGAATAAATACTTGACACGCAGAAAACAGTAGCAACAAAATGACACGATCAACATGCTAGGTCTATTAGTTTGGGTCTAGTCCATCACGTGATTCTCCTAATGACGTGATCCAGTTATCAAGCAACAACACCTTGTTCATAATCAGAAGACACTGACTATCTTTGATCAACTGGCTCGCCAACTAGAGGCTTGCTAGGGACGGTGTTTTGTCTATGTATCCACACATGTAAATGAGTCTTCATTCAATACAATTATAGCATGGATAATAAACGATTATCTTGATACAGGAATTATAATAATAACTATATTTATTATTGCCTCTAGGGCATAATTCCAACAGTCTCCCACTTGCACTAGAGTCAATAATCTAGCCCTCACATCATCATGCGAATTACATTGTAATAAATCTAACACCCATACAGTTCTGGTGTTGATCATGCTTTGGCCGTGGAAGAGGTTTAGTCAGCGGGTCTGCTACATTCAGATCCGTGTGCACTTTGCATATACTTACGTCCTCTCCTTCGACGTAGTCGCGGATGAGGTTGAAGCGTCATTTGATGTGTCTGGTCTTCTTGTGAAACCGTGGTTCCTTTGCTAAGGCAATGGCACCCGTGTTGTCACAGAACAAGGTTATTGGATTCAGTGCGCTTGGCACCACTCCAAGATCCATCATGAACTGCTTCATCCAGACACCCTCTTTAGCCGCCTCCGAGGCAGCCATGTACTCCGCTTCACATGTAGAATCTGCTACGACGCTTTGCTTGGAACTGCACCAGCTTACCGCACCCCCATTAAGAATAAATACGTATCCGGTTTGCGACTTAGAGTCGTCCGGATCTGTGTCAAAGCTCGCATCGACGTAACCTTTTACGGCGAGCTCTTCATCACCTCCATACACGAGAAACATCTCCTTAGTCCTTTTCAGGTACTTCAGGATATTCTTGACCGCTGTCCAGTGATCCACTCCTGGATTACTCTGGAACCTACCCGCTATACTTATGGCCAGGCTAACATCCGGTCTAGTGCTCAACATTGCATACATGATAGAACCTATGGCTAAAGCATAGGGGACGGAGCGCATATGCTCTCTATCTTCATCAGTTGCTGGGCACTGAGTCTTACTCAATCTCGTACCTTGTAAAACTGGCAAGAACCCTTTCTTGGACTGTTCCATTTTGAACCTCTTCAAAACTTTATCAAGGTATGTGCTTTGTGAAAGTCCTATCACGCGTTTTGATCTATCCCTATAGATCTTAATGCCTAGAATGTAAGAAGCTTCTCCTATGTCCTTCATAGAGAAACTTTTATTCAAGTAATCCTTTATGCTCTCCAAAAACTCCACGTTGTTTCCAATCAGCAATATGTCATCCACATATAATATTAGAAACGCCACAGAGCTCCCACTCACTTTCTTATAAATACAAGATTCTCCAACCACTTGTATAAACCCAAACGCTTTGATCACCTCATCAAAGCGTTTGTTCCAACTCCGAGATGCTTGCACCAGTCCATAAATGGATCGCTGGAGCTTGCACACCTTGTTAGCATTCTTAGGATCGACAAAACCTTCGGGTTGTATCATATACAACTCTTCCTTAAGGAAACCGTTAAGGAACGCCGTTTTGACATCCATCTGCCAGATTTCATAATCGAAAAATGCAGCTATTGCTAACATGATTCTGACGGACTTAAGCATCGCTACGGGTGAGAACGTCTCATCGTAGTCAACTCCTTGAACTTGTGAAAAACCCTTTGCCACAAGTCGAGCTTTATAAACGGCCACATTGCCGTCAGCGTCCGTCTTCCTCTTAAAGATCCATTTGTTCTGAATAGCCTTGCGGCCCTCAGGTAGTGCCTCCAAAGTCCACACTTTGTTCTCATACATGGATCCTATCTCGGACTTCATGGCTTCTAGCCATTTGTTGGAATCTGGGCCCACCATTGCTTCTTCATAATTTGCAGGTTCATTGTTGTCTAACAACATGATTGATAAGACGGGATTACCGTACCACTCTGGAGCAATACGTGGTCTCGTCGACCTGCGTGGTTTGATAGAAACTTGAACCGGAGTTTCATGATCATCATCATTAACTTCCTCCTCAACCGGCGTCGCAACGACAGAGGTTTCCCCATGTCCTGCGCCACCATCCAGAGGGATGAGAGGTTCGACAACCTCGTCAAGTTCTATCTTCCTCCCACTCAATTCTCTCGAGAGAAACTCCTTCTCGAGAAAAGCTCCGTTTTTAGCAACAAACACTTTGCCCTCGGATTTGAGATAGAAGGTGTACCCAACTGTCTCTTTTGGGTAACCTATGAAGACGCACTTTTCCGCTTTGGGTTCCAGCTTTTCAGGCTGAAGCTTTTTGACATAAGCATCACATCCCCAAACTTTAAGAAACGACAACTTTGGCCTTTTGCTATACCACAGTTCGTATGGTGTCGTCTCAATGGATTTTGATGGTGCCCTATTTAAAGTGAATGCAGCTGTTTCTAATGCATAACCCCAAAACGATAACGGCAAATCGGTAAGAGACATCATAGATCGCACCATCTCTAATAAAGTACGATTATGACGTTCAAACACACCATTACGCTGTGGTGTTTGCTACATCAACAAAAGTACTTCCCTGGCAATGGTGCCAGAGATCCTTCTGTCGTCTCTTGAGCTTGCGTTGGTTTTTCCCTTGAAGAGGAAAGGGTGATGCAGCACAGGAGCAGTAAGTATTTCCCTCAGTTTGAGAACCAAGGTATCAATCCAGTAAGAAAATCTCGTCAAGTCCAGAGTACCTGCACAAACACAAAAGAGCTTGCACCCAACGCTATAAAGGGGTTGTCAATCCCTTCAAGATTGTTTGCAAAGTGAGATCTGAAGGCGGAAAGTTCAACGAAGTAAAAAGTTTAAGGCTGAAAATATGGTGTGGAGTAGACCGTGGGGGCCATAGTGTTCACTAGAGGCTTCTCTCAAAATAGCAAGTATTACGGTGGGTGAACAAATTACTGTCGAGCAATTGATAGAACCGCGCAAAGTCATGACGATATCTAAGGCAATGATCATACATAGAGGCATCACGTTCGAGACAAGTAGACCGATACTTTCTGCATCTACTACTATTACTCCACACATCGACCACTATCCAGCATGTATCTAGTGTATTGAGTTCATGACGAACAGAGTAACGCCTTAAGCAAGATGACATGATGTAGAGGGATAATCTCAAACCAATGATGAAAACCCCATATTTCTACCCTTGATGGCAACAACACGATATGTGCCTCGCTACCCATTCTGTCACCAGGTGAGGTCACCGCACGGTATGAACCCAAAACCAAGCACTTCTCCCATTGCAAGAATCATAGATCTAGTTGGCCAGACAAAACCCACAACTCGAAGAGAATTACAAGGATATGAAATCATGCATAAGAGAGATCAGAAGAAACTCAAATAAGATTCGTAGATAATCTGATCATAAATCCACAATTCATCGGATATCGACAAACACACCGCAAAAGAAGATTACATAGGATAGATCTCCAGGAAGATCATGGAGAACTTTGTGTTGAAGATCTAAGAGAGAGAAGAAGCCATCTAGTTACTAGCTATGGACCCGTAGGTCTATGGTGAACTACTCACGCATCATCGGAGAGGTCATGGTGTTGATGAAGAAGCCCTCCGTATCCGAATCCCCCTCCGGCAGGGCACCAGAATGTGCCCCAGATGGGATCTTGCGGAGACAGAAGCTTGCGGCGGCGGAAAAGTACTTTCGATGATCTCCTGATTTTTTGTGGAATTTTTGGGGATATATAGGCACAAAACCTAGGGTAGAGGAGGTCCAGGGGGCCCACAAGCCCGAGGGCCGCGACCTCCCCCTGGCCGCGGGGTGGGGGCTTGTGGGGCCCCTGGGGACCCCCTGGCTTGGCTCTCAAGTCTCCTGATCTTCTTCTGTTACGGAAAAAATCTTTTCGAGGATTTTATTCCGTTTGGACTCCGTTTTAAATTCTCCTCTGAAAGGGATAAAAAACATGGAAAAAATAGGAACTGGCACTTGGCACTGAGTTAATAAGTTAGTCCCAAAAAATATATAAAAGGTGTGCAAAACATCCAAAGTTTGACAAGATAATAACATGAAACCATAAAAAATTATAGATACGTTGGAGACGTATCAAGCATCCCCAAGCTTAACTCCTGCTCGTCCTCGAGTAGGGAAGTGATAAAGAATGAATTTTTGATGTGGAATGCTACCTAGCATAGTTGTCCTTTGCAACTGCTTTCACGTGTCATGAATGTTCAGATCCGTAAGGTTCGAAACAATAGTTTGCTATTGACATGAAAACAATAATACTTCAAGCAAACTAGCGAAGTAATCATGAACTTTCAAAATAACAAGGCCAAAGAAAGTTATCCCTACAAAATCATATAGTCTAGCTATGCTCCATCATCCTCACACAACTAATGTAAATCATGCACAACCGCGGTATTGGCTAAGTAATTGTTTTCGCACTCTTACTTTCTCAAACTTTTTATAACTATCACGCAATACATGAGCGTGAGCCATGGATATAGCACTATAGGTGGAATAGAGTGTGGTGGTGGTTGCGAGACAAAAAGGAGGAGATGGTCACATTGACTCGGCGTATCAAAAGGCTATGGAGATGCCCATTAATAGATATCAATGCGAATGAGTAGGGACTGCCATACATGAGATGCACTAGAGCTATAAGTATGTGAAAGCTCAAAAGGAAAACTAGTGGGTGTGCATCCAACTTCCTTGCTCACGAAGACCTAGGGAAATTTTGAGGAAGCCCATCATTGGAATATACAAGCCAAGTTATATAATGAAGATTCCCACTAGCATATGGTAGTGACAAAGCAAGAAGCTCTCAATCATGAAGAACATGGTGCTATCATGAAGCACAAGTGTGGAAAAAGATAGTAGCATTGTCCCTTATCTCTTTTTCTCTGTTCTCTTTTTTTATTTGGGCTCTTAGGCCTCTTTTTTTCTTTTCTCTTTTCTCTTTTTTATTTATTTTTGGGCTCTTTGGCCTCTTTTTTTTTATTTCCTCACATGGGACAATCCTCTAATAATGATGATCATCACACTTTTATTTACTCACAGCTCAAAGCTCAAAATGATGATGACTCTATAGGAAATGCCTCCGGGAGTGTACCGGGATGTGCAACGATCTAGCATGGCGTATGACGTTGAAACATCTCGCTAGCTATCTTACGATCATGCAATGGCAATATGAGAATGACGACAAAAGTCATGAGACGGAACGGTGGGAGTTGCATGGCAATATATCTCGGAATGGCTATGAAAATGCCATAGTAGGTAGGTATGGTGGCTGTTTTGAGGAAGGCATATGCTGGGTTTGTGCACCGGCGAGAATTGCGCGGCACTAGAGAGGATAGCAATGGTGGAAGGTGAAAGTGCATCTATACCCATGTACTCACATTAGTCATGAATAACTCACATACTTGTTGCGATTTTTTTATTAGTAATCGAAACAAAGTGCTAAACGCATACTCCTAGGGGAAGGGTTGGTAGGTGTTAACCATCGCGCGATCCCGACCTCAACACAAAGGATGACAATCAATAGATCAATTATGCTTTGTCTTCCTAACATAGCGGTTCACCATACGTGCATGCTACGGGAATCACTAACTTCAACACAAGTATTTCTAGATTCACAACACCCTACTAACATAGCTCTTAATATTACCGAATCCACGTCTCAAAACTAATTGAGAGGAATCAAGACTTCTCTTTCTACTCAATGCACATGAAGATGGAGGTTTTTGTATCCTCTTTGGGTACCTATCACCTTTGGGATTACTTTCACAACATAAGCCAACTACCAAGTCATGCACCGCCGTGCTCTAAAATATATAAGTGAAGCACATAGAGCAAAAGTATCTAGCTCAAAAGATATAAGTGAAGCACTATGAGCATTCTAGCAAAAATCACGATGAGTGCATGTCTCTCTCTCTCAAAAAGGTGTGCAGCAAGGATGATTGTGACACAACAAAAATAAAAGGCTCCTAAGATACAAGACGCTCCAAGCAAAACACATATCATGTGGTGAATAAAAATATAGCTCTAAGTAATGTTACCGATGGATTGAAGACGAAAGAGGGGATGCCATCCCGGGGCATCCCCAAGCTTAGGCTTTTTGGTGTCCTTGAATTTGTCTTGGGATGCCTTGGGCATCCCCAAGCTTGAGCTCTTTCCACTCCTTATCTCTTTGTCCATGAGAACATCACCCAAAACTTGAAAACTTCACAACACAAAACTTAAACAGAAACTCATGATAACATTAGCACAAGAAAACAGACTACCACTTATTTTGGTACTGTAGAAAACTTGAACTCTATCTATATTGGTGTTGGGATACTGTATTCTCACTTTTCCATGGCTAGTACCCCCGATATTATCCATAGTTTCATCAAAACAAGCAACCAACTCAACAAAAACAGAATCTATCAAAAACAGACCAGTCTGTAGCAATATGTATACTTCGTATACTTCTGTTACCTCAAAAATTCTGAAAAATTATGAATGCCTGTGCAAAAGGCATATCAACCAGCAGAAAAATAAATCAACTCAAAATCTCTTTGTGAATAAAAATTAAAAATCATCTCGTGAGCGAAAAGTTTCTGTCTTTTTCTAGCAGGATCAAACAACCATCACCAAGACTAGTCATAAAGGTTTTGCTTGGCTCAAACACAAAAATGAACACAAAAGACACTATCATAACAGAATTATGATGGTGTGGACGCAACAAAACAGAAAGAAAAAGATAAATTCATTGGGTTGCCTCCCAACAAGCGCTATTGTTTAACGCCCTTAGCTAGGCATTGATAATTCAATGATGCTCACACAAAAGACAAGAATTGAAGCACAACGAGAGCATCATAAAGCATGTGAAAATCACATCTAAGTCTAACATACTTCCTATGCATAGACATTTTATAGGAAAACAAATTGGCAAGACAACCAATAGTTACCAAATGCAAGGAAGAAGAAAGAGACAATAGCAATCTCAACATAACGAGAGGTAAATTGGTAACATGAAAGTTTCTACCACAATATTTTCCTTTCTCATAGCAATTACATGTGGGATCATAATCAAATTGAACAATGTAACTATCACATAGGATATTCTTTTCATGATCCACATGCATGCAAAGTTGACGCTCTTCAAAAATAGTGGGATTATCATCAACTAAAGTCATGACTTCTCCAAACCCACTTTCAATAATATTGCAAATATCATATTCATCATGAGACTTAAACAAATTTTCAATATCATAAGAAAAATCATCACCCAATCATGATCATTGCAACCAGTAGTGGACATAGCAAAACTAGCATCCCCAAGATTAGGGTTTTGCATATTTTTAGCATGATTGTCACTAATAGAATTTATGGTGAAACCATTGCAATCATGCTTTTCATCCAAGGAGCCCTCTTGAATCACTTCATAAATTTCTTCCTCACAATTTCCAGATTCACGCATCTCAAGCTAAACTCGATAAACATAGTCAAGTGCACTCAACTCACTAGCAATTGGATCAACATAATTGGATCTCTTAAAGAGATTAGCAAGTGGATGAGGATTCATATCAATAGATTTTCAGCAAGCGAAGATGCAGGCATATTGAAGGCACATGGCACACAAGCGAACAGGAAGCAAGCAAGAGAAAAGGGCGAATGAAAAAGGCGAACGAAAAAGGCAAACGAAAAAGGCAAGTTGTGAAGTGGGGGAGAGGAAAACGAGAGACAACTGGCAAACAAAGTAAATGCAAGAGATGATTTGGCGACACCTACTTGGATGAGTTCTTGACTTGATCCTCCCCGGCAACAGCGCCATAAATCCTTCTGCTACGTCAACAAAAGTACTTCCCTGGCAATGGTGCCAGAGGTCCTTCTGTCGTCTCTTGAGCTTGCGTTGGTTTTTCCCTTGAAGAGGAAAGGGTGATGCAGCACACGAGCAGTAAGTATTTCCCTCAGTTTGAGAACCAAGGTATCAATCTAGTAGGAGAATCTCGTCAAGTCCAGAGTACCTGCACAAACACAAAAGAGCTTGCACCCATCACTATAAAGGGGTTGTCAATCCCTTCAAGATTGTTTGCAAAGTGAGATCTGAAGGAGGAAAGTGCAACGAAGTAAAAAGTGTAAGGCTGAAAATATGGTGTGGAGTAGACCCTGGGGGCCATAGTGTTCAATAGAGGCTTCTCTCAAAATAGCAAGTATTACGGTGGGTGAACAAATTACTGTCGATCAATTGATAGAACCGCGCAAAGTCATGATGATATCTAAGGCAATGATCATACATATAGGCATCTCGTCCGAGACAAGTAGACCGATACTTTCTGCATCTACTACTATTACTCCACACATCCACCGCTATCCAGCATGCATCTACTGTATTGAGTTCATGACGAACAGAGTAACGCCTTAAGCAAGATGACATGATGTAGAGGGATAATCTCAAACCAATGATGAAAACCCCATCCTTTTACCCTTGATGGCAACAACACGATACGTGCCATGCTACCCCTTCTGTCACTGGGTGAGGTCACCGCACGGTATGAACCCAAAACCAAGCACTTCTCCCATTGCAAGAATCATAGATTTAGTTGGCCAGACAAAACCCACAACTCAAAGAGAATTACAAGGATATGAAATCATGCATAAGAGAGATCAAAGGAAACTCAAATAAGATTCATA
This sequence comes from Hordeum vulgare subsp. vulgare, assembly GCF_904849725.1. Taxonomy (NCBI): domain Eukaryota; kingdom Viridiplantae; phylum Streptophyta; class Magnoliopsida; order Poales; family Poaceae; genus Hordeum; species Hordeum vulgare. Next base: position 563,689,852 of record NC_058520.1, read on the forward strand.
GATTATCTGATCATAAATCCACAATTCATCGGATCTCAACATACACACCGCAAAAAAAGATTACATCGGATAGATCTCCATGAAGATCATGGAGAACTTTGTATTGAAGATCCAAGAGAGAGAAGAAGCCATCTAGTTACTAGCTATGGACATGTAGGTCTATGGTGAACTACTCACGCATCATTGGATAGGTCATGGTGTTGATGGAGAAGCCCTTCGTATCCAAATCCTCCCTCCGGCAGGGCACCAGAACGTGCCCCAGATGGGATCTTGCGGAGACAGAAGCTTGCGGCGGCGGAAAAGTACTTTCGATGATCTCCTGATTTTTTGTGGATTTTTTGGGGACATATAGGCACAAAACCTAGGGCAGAGGAGGTCCAGGGGACCCACAAGCCTGAGGGCCGCGGCCTCCCCCTGGCCGTGGGGTGTGGGCTTGTGGGGCCCCTGGGGACCCCCTGCCTTGGCTCTCAAGTCTCCTGATCTTCTTCCGTTACGGAAAAAAAAATCTTTTCGGGGATTTTATTCCGTTTGGACTCCGTTTCAAATTCTCCTATGAAAGGGGTCAAAAACATGGAAAAAACAGGAACTGGCACTTGGCACTGAGTTAATAAGTTAGTCCCAAAAAATATATAAAAGGCATGCAAAACATCCAAAGTTTGACAAGATAATAGCATGAAACCATCAAAAATTATAGATACGTTGGAGACGTATCAGTGTTCCAGGCGGTGTCAACTGTGAAACAGATCCACATTGTCTTAAGTGAGCACCAAACTCAAAACTCAGATATTCACCCCCACGGTCAGACCGTAGGAACTTGATCTTCTTGTTACGATGATTTTCAACTTCACTCTGAAATTGCTTGAACTTCTCAAACATTTCAGACTTGTGCTTCATTAAGTAGACATAACCATATGTACTCAAATCGGTAGTGAAGGTGAGAAAATAACGATATACGCCGCGCGCCTCCACACTCATCGGACCGCACACATCAGTTTGTATGATTTCCAACAAGTCACTTGCACGCTCCATTGTTCCGGAGAACGGAGTCTTAGTCATCTTGCCCATGAGGCATGGTTCGCACGTGTCAAGTGAATCAAAGTCAACTGAATCCAAAAGTCCATCGGAATGGAGTTTCTTCAAGAGCTTTACACCAATATGACCTAAGCGGCAGTGCCACAGAAACATGGCGCTATCATTGTTAACTCTAACTCTTTTGGTCTCAATGTTATGTATATCTGTATTATCGCTATCAAGATTCAATATGAACAATCCTCTCACATTGTGTGCATGACCATAAAAGATATTACTCATAGAAATAGAACAACCATTATTCTCTGACTTAAACGAGTAACCGTCTCGCAATAAACAAGATCCAGATATATTGTTCATGCTTAACGCAAGCACTAAATAACAATTATTTAAGTTCATAACTAATTTTGATGGTAAGTGAAGTGAAACTGTGCCGACGGCGATTGCATCAACCTTGGAACCAGTGAGTTATATGATCTCATGGTCATAGGAACAAATACTTGACACGTAGAAAACAATAGCAATAAAACGACACGATCAATATGCTACGTTCATAGTTTGGGTCTAGTCCATCACATGATTCTCCTAATGACGTGATCCAATTATCAAGCAACAACACTTTGCACATAGTCAGAAAACCTTGACTATCATTGATCAACTGACTAGCCAACTAGAGGCTTGCTAGGGACATTTTTTTGTCTATGTATCCACACATGTATCTATGTTTTAGTTCAATACAATTATAGCATGGATAATAAACGATTATCTTTAAGCAGGAAATATAATAATAACTATTTATCATTGCCTCTAGGGCATATTTTCAACAGTTCAATCTTCCGGTGCTCAATCTGAGTGACTGAAAGGTACATGACACGTATTTTATTGATTCCACTAAGGGTAAAATGATGTGATTCATTCATATTAATTGTATTTACTTTGTCTACATCATGTGATTATTCTCCAAGCTTTACTCTATTTTCACTTAATACTCTACATGTATGCTAGATAGCGATTGATGGGTGGAGTAATAGTAGTAGATGCATGCAAGAGTTGGTCTACTTGCTTACGAACATGATGCCTATATATAATGACCATTACCATGAATAAATATTGCATAACTATGCGCTTTTCTATCAATTGTTAAACAACAATTTGTTTACCCACCGTATGCTTTCTATGAGAGAGAAGCCTCTAGCGAAAACTATGGCACCCGGGTCTATTCACAAGTATAAATAAAAAAGTCCAAAATATATTGCTGCAATTATTTAATTTTTATTTATTTCTATTTTATATTCATCAAAATATCCAACTACACTACTTATTACTTGCAAGTACTGAGTTCAAGGGGATTGACAACCCTATTACCCGTGTTGGGTGCAAGTGTGTGCTCTTTTGTGTGTAGGCAATGAAGACGGGAAATTGCGTGGACCTCCTGTTGGTTCGATAACCTTGGTTCTCACTGAGGGGAATACTTATCTATACTGTGTTGCATCATCCCCTCCTCTTCGGGGAAAAACCCAACGCCGACTACAAGTATGAGGAAGGATTTCTCGCGGCGTTGCCGAGGAGTATCACCAATGTCTTATCAAGTACCTTCTCACAAATTATCATTCACTTGTTCTACTTTTTATTTGTTGTTATATTTTGCTGACTATAAAAATGAAAAATACAAAATATTTACTTGCTAGTTTACTTGCTTCGCTTGTTACCTTGCTTGTTTGGTCACCATGTCTCAAGATAGATTCTATATTATTTCCTATTACTAAAGGATGAATGAAATTGAAAGTTCCATGAAAACATTTATGACTACTCAACATGAGCATAATAAATTCTTTGCTGCTGAAATTAAGGAACACTCAGCCTTGCTAGATGTTATTAGTACGCAACTTGATGAAGTCAATAGGGAAGTATGTAGTCGCCAATCAAAATTTACGCAAATTGAAGAGTTGATAGGAAATATATCTCATAAGGCAACTACTGTAGTAAATAGGATGTCCGCTAAACCGGAATCTCTCGCTATTGGTAATCATGATGATCTTAAAATGATTGGTACTCTCCCCCATTGAATCTTTGTTTACAAATATGAAAATAAATGATAAAGGAACTAGAGATGAGTCAACTTTAGTTAGAAGGCGTCCCATTTGTTCGGCGGGTAATGATTCTAATGATAAAAATGAAAAACGTGGGTTTGTAGAGGTCAACAATTTAAATAGTGATGTGTACACTATCTTGGATTACAAGGACTTTAATCATGAGATTTCACTACCGCAGGATGCTGCTAACGCGACGCATTAATCAAAGAACCTTCAACGAAACTGTGTGCGATGCATGAACCGCAAACAGTATTGTTCAAGCTCCATATCCAATAACGCGAACTATGTGCAATGGAGGATCCATCAAATACGATTCAGAAAATAATTGTGTGTGCGATCTATGATGGACAATTTACCCGGATATTTTGCAATGGGACAAAATAACGCAAACGATTAACTTAATGCAAGTGTGTGCGATGTACGACATATAGTTCACCCGGATAAACTGTTTGCGTTGACATAAAATAACCCAAATGGTTAGCATAATACAAGTGTGTGCGATCTATGAAAAACAGTTCATTCGGATAAACTGTTTGCAATAACCTAGAATAACACAAACGGTTACCATAATAAAAGTGTGTGCGATGTATGACATAGATTTCATCCGGATAATCTGTTTCTGATGACATAAAATAACACAAACGGTTAACATCATACAAGTGTGTATGCAGTGTACAACATACCGAGATCAAGATGTGTGGGATATACGGCAAACACGTTGCCCAGATGAACCGTTTGCGACGAGTTAAAATAACACAAACGGTATCTCAAATCAAGTTGTGTGTGAGTTACAACATACATGCCACTCGGATGAACTGGGTGCGATTAACCGAAAGAACAGAAATGATTGCGCAAGATAAATTCTTACAAATACAAGACGCATAACCGATGCAATGGTACGCAAGATTTTGGTAGGAATTATTTAGTTAGGTTAATTAAACGCAATTCCATGCTATGTTGGTGTCCAAAGCACGCTCTCTCCTCCTTATTGTTGTGCCATGTCAATTGTTTTACTTATATGTGGCATGCTTAGCACCTAAACACCGTGGATCACTCAGAAGGATGCCACTTCTTGTCAACCGTCGTATGGCACCCGTGGGAGGCGCTTCGGCCCATCCATCAGGCACTAAAGATGGATGGACCGTCTATGGTAGTGGGCATACACATACACACTTCCGAGAGCGCGAGCCACGTATGGCATCCACACTGTTTCTAAAAACCATAAAGCGTTTCGGAATGGGAACGAAAACAATCAATAAATTTTGAGCTTGTTTCCTGTCACATTTCAAATTACCATGCTTTAATTTATTGCAAACTAGTTCAAACCTACCAAACCTAATCATGCTTCCACTTAGCAGTTGTTTAGTAGTAGGCTATAAAAATACCTACTCGAAAATTACCACACATTCCTCTCCCCATCACCAAAAAATAGGCCTTTCTTGTTAGTCGTTCCTTCTTTCATCTGCCATGGCCGATAGGAGGGGGGGTGTTCTGGGTCGAGATATAACTAGGGAAGGAAGACCAAGGCCGCGAAAGCAACAGAGAGGTAGCACAACCATGTTAGGGAAGCGCTAGAGAGCTCCATCCACACCGCGTTTGCCACATCAGAGATATCCAGCGGCGCTGCGGACGCCTCGGAGGATCTTTCGTGGAGAGGCAATGACTGTTGCAATCACAAGCGCATTCTCCTCGGAGGCAAACTAGACGAGCTGGCAGTGTTGGATTCCTCATCCAGCAACGACATGCACACTGAGCTCGATAAGAAGGAGGCGGTGATTGATATCTTGGTGAAGCTGCTGGAGAATAGCGATGCCTCGGTTGATAAGGCAACCGACCTCATGGTGAAACTTATGGGCGAGAAGGCGAAGCTCCGCAAGGAGTGCGATGAGCAGAAGGAGCAAACCGCCTTCTGGGAGAAACTGCTCGAGGAGAAAAGTTCCTCGGAGGGGAGGCTGAAAGAAGTCGTCGAGTAACTTTTGGAAGACCTGGCGAAGCTCCACATCGAGCGCGAGGGGCTGGTGATGGAATCCATAGCGCATGTCATGGAAGTGTTGGAGAATGTAGTAATTTCAAAAATTTCCTACGTCACACAAGGATCTATCTAGGAGAGACCAGCAACAAGCAAAGGGGTAGAGGATCTTCTTACTGTTGAAGATCGCAATGCAGAAGCGTTACTATGAACACAGTCGATGGAGTCGTACTCGCGGCGATTCAAATAGCGGAAGATCCGATCCAAACACCGAATGCACGGTGTCTCCACGTTCAACACACCTACAACCCGGGGACGTCTCCTCCTTCTTTATCCAACAAGGAGGGAGGATAAGTTGAGGGAGAACTCCGGCAACACGACGACGTGGTGGCGTTTGAGCTATGTGGTTCTCCGGCAGGGCTTCGCCAAGCACCGCGGAGGAAGAGGAGATGTAGGAGGGGGAGGGCTGCGCCAGGGGCTATGGTTCATCTCCCATGTGCCTCCCCACTATATGTAGGGGTGGAGGGGGCTGGTTTCTTACCGTCCAAGTCCATTGGGGAGTTGGCAAAGGTGGAAGGAAAGAAATTCCATCTTTCCCTTCCCCACCGATTGTTATCCCCCTTTTTAGGGATCTTGATCTTATCCCTTCGGGATATGATCTTATTCCTTCTAAGGGGGATCTTGCTGCACCTTGACTGGGGGTGTGGGGCCTTGCCCCCACTACCCACATTCATGTGGGTCCCCCATGCAAGTGGACCCACTCCGTAACCTTCTAGAACCTTCCCGGTACAACACCAAAAAATCCCGAACATTTTTTGGTGGCCAAAATAGGACTTCCCATACATAAATATTTACCTCCGGACTATTCCGGAACTCCTCATGATATACGGGATCTCATCCGGGACTCCGAACAACTTTTATAACCACATATACGATTCCCATAACAACTCTAGCGCCATTGAACCTTAAGTTTGTAGACCCTACGGGTTAGGGAATCATGCAGACATGACCGAGACACCTCTCCGGCCAATAACCAACATCGGGGTCTGGATATCCATGTTGGCTCCCACATGTTCCATGATGATCTCATCGGATGAACCACGATGTCGAGGATTCAATCAATCATGTATGCAATTCCCTTTGTCTACCGGTATGATACTCGCCCGAGATTCGATCGTTGGTATCCCTATACCTTGTTCAATCTCGTTATCGGCAAGTCTCTTTACTCTTTCCATAACACATCATCCCGTGTATAACTCCTTAGTCACATTGAACTCATTATGATGATGCATTACCGAGTGGGCCCAGAGATACCTCTCTGTCACACGGAGCGACAAATCCCAGTCTTGATTTGTACCAACCCAACAGACACTTTCGAAGATACACGTAGTGCATGTTTTTAATCACCCAGTTACGTTGTGACGTTTGATACACCCAAAGCACTCCTACGGTATCCGGGAGTTGCACAATCTCATGGTCTAGGGAAATGATACTTGACATTATGAAAACTCTAGTAGACGAACTACACGATCTTGTGCTATGCTTAGGATTGAGTCTTGTCCATCACATCATTCTCCTAATGATGTGATCCCGTTATCAATGACATCAAATGTCCATGATCAGGAAACCATGACCATCTATTGATCAACGAGCTAGCCAACTAGAGGCTCACTAGGGACATGTTGTGGTCTATGTATTCACACATGTATTGCGGTTTCCGGTTAATACAATTATAGCATGAACAATAGACAATTATCATGAACATTTGGTCGGGCTAGGGTCTCGGTTCGTCTGACCCATTTGGTCCCGATGCCAGACACGAACAGGGACGAGTGGTCCTCTCTTCTTGGGAAGAACCTTTAGTCCCATTTGGTGGCTGGAACCGGGACGAAAGGTCAGTCTTCTGTCCCGGTGCTGACCACCAACCGGGACCAAAGAGATGCCTATATATACCCTCGCCCCTCCACCCTCTCCTCTGTTTTTGGCCCTGTGAGAGGTGTGCATGCCCTGCTCTTGCCACCGTTCTATGAATGCACATGAGGTGTATGATGAAATGCCCGAGCCACACTTAAGATTTCTCCTTGATGACCCACAAGTATAGGGGATCAATCGTAGTCCTTTCGATAAGTAAGAGTGTCGAACCCAACGAGGAGCAGAAGGCTCTGATAAACAGATTTCAGCAAGGTAATAACTGCAAGCACTGAAAGTAGCGGTAACAAGTGATTGTGTAGCGAGGTGAAACGTAGCAAGCAAAGAGTAACAAGTAACAAGTAGTAGCAACGGTGCAACAAGTGGCCCAATCCCTTTTGTAGCAAGGGACAAGCCTGAACAAAGTCTTATAGGAGGAAAAACGCTCCCGAGGATACACGGGAATTTCTGTCATGCTAGTATCATCATGTTCATATGATTCGCATTCGTTACTTTGATAGTTTGATATGTGGGTGGACCGGCGCTTGGGTACTGCCCTTACTTGGACAAGAATCCCACTTATGATTAAATTCTCTCGCAAGCATCCGCAACTACAAAAGAAGAATTAAGACAAAGTCTAACCATAGCATTAAACTAGTGGATCCAAATCAGCCCCTCACGAAGCAATGCATAGACTAGGGTTTAAGCTTCTGTCACTCCAGCAACCCATCATCTACTTACTACTCCCTCCGTTCCTAAATATAAGTCTTTTAAGCGATTTCACTAGGTGTCTACATACGGAGCAAAATGATTGAATGTACACTCTAAAGTATGTCTATATACATCTGTATGTGGTCCACTAGTGAAATCTCTACAAAGACTTATATTTAGGAACGGAGGGAGTACTTCCCAGTGCCTTCCTCTAGGCCCAAATATGGTGAAGTGTTATGTAGTCGACATTCACATAACACCACTAGAGGAAAAACAACATACAACATATCAAAATACCGAACGAATATCAAATTCACATGACTATTATCAGCATGACTTATCCCATGTCCTCAGGAACAAAAGTAACTACTCACAAGACATAATCATAATCATGACCAGAGGTGTAATGAATAGCATCGAGGATCTGAACATAAACTCTTCCACCAAATAATCCAACTAGCATCAACTACAAAGAGTAATCAACACTACTAGCAACCTTACAAGTATCAATCGGAGTCGCGAGACGAAGATTGGTTATAAGAGATGAACTAGGGATTGGATAGAAGATGGTGCTGATGAAGATGTTGATGAAGATGCCTCCCCTCCGACGAGAGGAGTGTTGGTGATGAAGATGGCGATGATTTCCCCCTCCGGGAGGGAAGTTTCCCCGACAGGATCGTCCTGCCGGAGCTCTAGATTGGATCTGCTCAAGTTCCGCCTCGTGGCGGCGGTGAAACCATGAAAAAGCTCCCTATTGATTTTTTTTCAAGACCAGGACGCTTCATATAGCAAAAGAGGGGGGCTAGTGGTCCGTCAGGCAGCCCAAAAGCCTGCCCTGCGCCACCAGGGGGGTGGTCGCGGTGGGCAAGCTTGTGGAGCCCTGGTGGCCCCCTCCGGTAGTTCTTTCGCCCAGTATTTTTAATATAATCCAGAAAAAATCCATGTAAAATTTCAGGGCATTTGGTGATGTGAAGAATAGTGGACTAGGATTTGCTCCTTTTCCAGTCCAAAATTCCAGTTGCCTGAATTCTCCCTCTTCAAATAAACCTTGCAAAATAAGAGAGAAAAGGCATAAATATGGTACCACAAGTAATATAACATCCCAAAAAGCAATAAATATCAGCATGAAAGCATGATGCAAAATGGACGTACCAACTCCCCCAAGCTTAGACCTCGCTTGTCCTCAAGCGAAAACCAAGTTCCCTAAACATGTCCACATGTTGAGGGACGAAGGTGTCGATAAAACATAATACGGACATGAGGGCATCATGATCACACATAGAACAGAAATACATCATAAAGATTCTTATGGGAAAGTAACAATTCCTTCACAAAGCAAAACATGAAGCAAAAATCTTACCGAGAAGTAACCAACAATAGTCCATAGTCATTGAAGCAATTGCAATTTATCACAACATGAGAAAGAGTCAAATACGAGTTTGTAAGGCAAACCCACATACTCAATCATCTCTTTTGTTTTCCACAATTGTTACAACTCATGTGGTACTCATTGTGTCAAAGTTTCAGCTGGACACAGAGGAAGATAGGGGCTTGTAGTTTTGCCTCCCAACCATTTACCTCAAGGGTAAAGTCAACAACAATAAAGCATGAGTACTCAACTCCAAGTTGATATATGAATATAGATCTTTCCCAAGCATGTGATGGTAGCCAAGACAAAGGCAAAAAGGGAATTGGTGATGATCACCATGACTCTTACAAGGGTAAAAAGTAAAGGTACAAGATAGGCCCTTCGCAGAGGGAAGCAGAGGTTGTCATGCGCTTTTGAGGTTTGAATGTGTGTCCTCTTAGTGCGGAGGAACGTCACTTTATATTGCCTCCTGTGACAAAGAACTTTATTATGCAGTATGTCACTTTTATGTCTTCCTCATCACAGGTTCGTACAAAGCTTATTTTCCACACACTAATAGATCATACATATTAGAGAGCAATTTTTATTGCTTGCACCGATGACAACTTACTTGAAGGATCTTATTCAATCCATAGGTAGGTATGGTGGACTCTCATGGCAAAACTGGGTTGGAGGTTTATGGATGCACAAGTAGTATCTCTACTTGGTGCAGGAGTTTTGGCTAATATGAGGTGGAGGCAATCGTCACATGCTAAGGGATCTATAGTCATATAACATTGTTTGGAACCAAGCAAACACAATTCATTATGTTGTCTTCCTTGTCCAACATCTAGTCCTAGGCATGTAATAGTTTGGTGAGTGCTCACAATTGCAAAAAGTGTCTAAGATGATATATTTATATGTGAACCTCTCTTTCCTTATTACTTCTTATTAATTGCAACAATGACTAATGTCTATGTTGATTTATTCTCAACAAGTTTCAATCATCATATGTGTCCTAAGTGAAGTTATCACTTTCCATAAGATCGTCTCATGATCTTTCATGCTATCGTTCTTTTCATACTATTGATCATGGCACAAAGCAAAGCCATTGACTCAGACACTCTTTATTATATAGCTCGTAAGCTCGAATACATCGGGGGAGAGACAAAAGAACAAGACTCAAACAAAAAACTAAAGACTTATTCCTCTAAAAGAAGAAATAAAAACTGAAAAGGAAAGAACTAAAACAAAGGTAAAAGCAAAAGATATAAAGGTGATACGATACCAGGGCAACTCCCCCAAGCTTGGCGGAAGCCAAGGGGATTGCCCATACCAATGCTTAGTTGTCTTCCTTTGGTGGTGATGGTGGTGTTGTTGTCGCATTTGAGTCCAAGAGAGCCATCAACCTTTGATTTATACCTTTGAGATCTGTCACAGAAACAGGCTCGAAACGAAAACAGAGGAAACTACGCGATACGGAGATCAAAACCTTCGGGAAACTATATATTGATTTTTTCTGGGCCAGAAGGAGTCCTCGCAAGAAAACGGAGTCCGGGAGGCACACGAGGTGCCCACAAGCTTTCCCTCCGCCACCAGGGGGTAGGGGTCGGTGGCAGGGCTTGTGGCCGCCTCGTTCGCTCTCCGGATTGCTTTTTATTTTTCTAATTTTCCAAAAATTCCAAAAACGGAAGAGATTTCCCATTGGAAAAGTATCGGAGTCCAATTTCTTGCCGAAACAGATACATCTTCATTTTCAAGGTCTGAAACAGGCTGATAAACATCCCTTATGTACTCCTCTGGAGTTATGACATTGATGATATTGGTATCAACATTTATGGGAGTACCAGAGATGTAATGCTTGATTCTTTGCCCATTTACTAGTCTAGGAAAATTTCCTTCCGTGTTATTGATTTTGATGGCACCGGAATGATATACTTCCTCGACAACGTAGGGACCTTCCCATTTAGAGAGAAGCTTGCCTGCAAAGAATCTCAAACGAGAATTGTATAGCAAGACATAATCACCTACATTGAACTCTCGTTTCTGTATTCGTTTGTCGTGCCATCTCTTAACCTTTTCCTTGAACAACCTGGCATTCTCATATGCCTGGGCTCTCCATTCATCTAACGAGCTGATATCAAAGAACCGCTTCTCACCGGCAAGTTTGAAATCAAAGTTGAGCTCTTTGATTTCCCAATAAGCTTTGTGTTCCAGATCAAGAGGTAACTGACAGGCCTTACCGTAAACCATTTTATACGGTGACATGACCATGGGATTCTTATAAGCAGTCCTATAAGCCCATAGTGCATCGTCAAGTTTGCTAGACCAGTTTTTTCGAGATCTATTGTCGGTCTTTTGTAGGATCAACTTGAACTCCCTATTACTCAACTCCACTTGACCACTAGACTGAGGATGATAAGGAGATGCAACTCTATGGTTTACATGATACTTAGCTAGCATCTTGCGGAAAACACCACGAATGAAGTGTGAACCGCCATCAGTCATCAAGTATCCAGGGACTCCAAATCTTGGGAATATGACTTCTTTAAGCATCTTAATAGAGGTGTGGTGATCAGCATTTTTAGTGGGGATAGCCTCTACCCACTTAGTAACGTAATCCACAGCAACTAAGATGTGAGTGTACCCATTGGAACTCGGGAAGGGTCCCATATAATCAAAGCCCCAGACATCAAATGGTTCAATGACAAGTGAATAGTTCATAGGCATTTCCGGACGCTTACTGATGTTCCCTATTCTTTGGCATTCGTCACAAGACAAGACAAACTTACGGGCATCCTTGAAGAGAGTGGGCCAATAGAAACCTGATTCCAATACCTTATGGGTAATTCTATCTCCAGCATGGTGTCCTCCGTAGGCTTCGGAATGACACTTCTGCAAGATCTGTCCCTGTTCATGTTCAGGCACACAACGTCTAATAACACCATATACTCCTTCCTTATAAAGGTGAGGATCATCCCAAAAGTACTGTCTCAAATCAAAGAAGAATTTCTTCTTTTGTTGATAGGTGAAACTGGGTGGTATGTATTTGGCTACGATATAGTTTGCATAATCGGCATACCACGGTGCACTATGTGAGGTGCGGATGACATTTAATTGCTCATCAGGAAAGCTATCATCAATAGGTAGTGGGTCATCAAGGACATTCTATAGCCTAGACAAATTATCTGCTACAGGGTTATCAGCACCATTTCGGTCAACGACGTGCAAATCAAATTCATGTAGCAGGAGAACCCATCTGATCAGCCTTGGCTTAGCGTCCTTCTTCTCCATGAGGTACTTAATAGGAGCATGATCAGAGTGAATAGTGACTTTGGAATCAACTATGTAAGATCTGTACTTCTCACATGCAAATACGACTGCTAAAAATTCCTTTTCCGTAGTGGCATAGTTTCTTTGGGCACTGTCTAGAGTTTTACTAGCATAGTGAATGACATTCAACTTCTTGTCAACTCTTTGTCCTAGAACAACACCAACAGCGTAATCACTAGCGTCACACATGATTTCAAAGGGCAAGTTCCAGTCAGGTGGTTGAACAATAGGTGCGGTTATCAAAGCCTTCTTAAGTATTTCGAAAGCTTCCTCACAATCCTCGTCAAAAACAAAAGGAACATCCTTCTGCAAGAGGTTGGTAAGAGGCCTAGAAATCTTAGAGAAGTCTTTAATGAAGCTTCTATAGAAACCAGCATGACCTAAGAAACTTCGTATACCTCTGATATCTGTGGGGCAAGGCATTTTCTCAATTGCATCAACCTTAGCCTTATCAACTTCAATGCCTCTCTCAGAAATTTTGTGTCCTAAGACGATACCTTCATTAACCATAAAGTGGCACTTCTCCCAATTCAAGACGAGGTTGGTTTCTTCGCATCTCTGTAAAACTCGATCAAGGTTGCTGAGGCTATCATCAAAGGAAGACCCGTAAACGGAGAAGTCATCCATGAAAACCTCGACAATCTTTTCACAAAAGTCAGAGAATATAGCCATCATACATATTTGGAAGGTGGCAGGTGCATTACATAAGCCAAAAGGCATACGTCTATAGGCAAAGGTACCGAAAGGGCAGGTGAAAGTGGTTTTCTCTTGATCAGATTGTGCAACAGGTATCTGCGAGAAACCTGAATAACCGTCTAGAAAGCAGAAGTGAGTGTGCTTTGATAGCCTTTCTAGCATTTGGTCGATGAACGACAAAGGATAATGATCTTTCCTGGTTGCCTTGTTCAGTTTCCGGAAGTCTATCACCATTCTATAGCCGGTAATAATCCTTTGTGGGATTAGTTCATCCTTATCATTAGGAACGACGGTGATACCTCCCTTCTTAGGTACGCAATGTACTGGACTTACCCAATGACTATGAGCAACAGGGTAAATGATTCCTGCTTCCAGAAGCTTTAATATTTCTTTTCTAATGACCTCTTTCATCTTAGGATTTAATCTCCTTTGATGATCAGCAACTCGTTTAAAGTTAGGATCAGTTTTAATCTTGTGGTGACATAGAGTAGGACTAATACCCTTAAGATCATCAAGAGTATATCCAACAGCAGCACACTGCTTCCTCAGAGTTTTTAGTAACTTCTTCTCTTCGCGCTCTAAGAGGAGAGCACTAATAATGACATGATATATCCCCTTCTCATCAAAATAGGCATACTTAAGAGTATCAGGCAACTGTTTAAGCTCGAACACAGGATCACCCTTTGGTGGGGGAGGATCCCCAAGCAGTTCAACAGGCAGATTATTCTTGAGAATAGGATATTGTTCTAAGACAATTTTATCTATCTCATCTCTCCTCCATATGCATATCATTTTCATGCTCAAGAAGATATTGCTCTAAAGGATCCGTAGGAGGTACGGCAATAGAGGCAAGAGCAATGATTTCATCTCTACCAGACGACTCTCTTTCATGGGTTTGTCTTCCAAACTTGGAGAAGTTAAATTCATGAGACACACCCTCGAAACTAACTGTGACAGTCTGCTTAATGCAATCAATGTGAGCATTGACAGTGTTGAGAAAGGGTCTACCAAATATGATGGGACAAAAGCTATCTTGTGCAGTACCAAGGACGAGGAAATCAGTAGGATACTTCGTCTTACCACACAGGACTCGTACGTCTCTCACAATTCCCAGAGGGCAGATAGTGTCTCTATTAGCTAGCGTAATAGTGACATCAATGGGTTCTAACTCAGCAGGTGCAATCTCATCTTTGATTTCATCATATAGAGAACGGGGTATTGCACTAACACTATCTCCAATATCACATAAACCATGGTAACAGTGATCTCCTATCTTAACAGAAACAACGGGCAGGCCAACTACAGGTCCGTGTTTGTCTTTCGCGTGAGGTTTAGCAATTCTAGCGGAGTCCTCACAAAATTTGATAACATGCCCATCTATGTCTTCGGCTAAGAGATCTTTGATAATAGCAACACTAGGTTCAACTCTAATCTCCTCAGGGGGTGCAAGTGGTCTAATGTAACCCCTACGTATCAAAGTTGGAGCTTTAGAATAAACATTTATCCTAGCAGGGTATGGTGATTTCTCAGTGTAAGCACAAGGAACAACGGGATCACTAAAAGCTATGATTTTCTCCTCAACTAGATTGGTTTTGGCTATGTTGCATTCTATAGGAGGATGATATTTAAACCACTTCTCTTTGGGAAGATCAACATGAGCAGCAAAAGATTCACATAGAGAAGCTACTATCTCAGAGTCAAGTCCATACTTAGCGCTAAAATCTCTAGAAGTGTTTGTCTCAACAAAAGATTTAACGCAATCAAACTGGAAATTCATACATTACTCCTTTCCTTCCTCCAGCTCCCAATCTTCAGAGTTGCGTTTGATTCTCTCCAATAAATTCCACTTGTGATCAATATCCTTCTTCATAAAAGAACCGGCACAAGAAGTATCAAGCATGGTACGATCTTCATGAGAAAGCCGAGCATAAAAGTTTTGAGTGATGATTTCTCTCGAGAGCTCATGATTGGGGCATGAATATAGCATTGATTTAAGCCTCCCCCAAGCTTTAGCTATGCTTTCCCTGTCACGAGGCCAAAAGTTATAAATAAAGTTCCGATCACGATGTACTAAATGCATAAATTCCAATTTCAACCGATTGTAACCCCATGATCCAGCATCATCACATAGCCTATACCATGTCAACGCCTTATCCTTCAAAGATAAAGGAAAGACTTTCTTCTTTACCTCATCCTAGGGCAAACCTGTAGGCTTAAATAAACCACAAACTTCATCTACATAGATTAGATGCAAGTCTGGATGTGAAGATCCATCTCCTGTAAAAAGATTAGCCAGCAGTTTCTCAAGCATACCCAAAGGAATTTCATAAAAGATATTTTCAGTAGGTACCCCAGGTTGAGGAGCAACTCCTTGTGCTTCCGTTCGTAATGAAGATACCCCGAACAAACTCCTCAAACAAACATTTTCCATAGTGACAAGTGACAATAAATTTCAGCACAGTATATAAATGTTTCCTTACCAATTTCCACATAGCAAAGGCGCTTCACTCCCCGGCAACGGTGCCAGAAAAGAGTCTTGATGACCCACAAGTATAGGGTATCAATCATAGTACTTTCGATAAGTATGAGTGTCGAACCCAACGAGGAGCAGAAGGCTCTGATAAACGGATTCCAGCAAGGTAATAACTGCAAGCACTGAAAGTAGCGGTAACAAGTGATTCTGTAGCGCGGTGAAACATAGCAAGTAAAGAGTAACAAGTAACAAGTAGTAGCAACGGTGCAGCAAGTGTCCCAATCCCTTTTGTAGCAAGGGACAAGCCTCAACAAAGTCTTATAGGAGGAAAAGCGCTCCCGAGGACACACAGGAATTTCTGTCATGCTAGTTTCATCATGTTCATATGATTCACGTTCGTTACTTTGATAGTTTGATATGTGGGTGGACCGGCGCTTGGGTACTGCCCTTACTTGGAGAAGCATCCCACTTATGATTTACTTCTCATGCAAGCATCCACAACTACAAAAGAAGAATTAAGACAAAGTCTAACCATAGCATTAAACTAGTGGATCCAAATCAGCCCCTCACGAAGCAACGCATAGACCGGGGTTTAAGCTTCTGTCACTCCAGCAACCCATCATCTACTTACTACTTCCCAATGCCTTCCTCTAGGCCCAAATATGGTGAAGTGTTATGTAGAGGACATTCACATAACACCACTAGAGGAAAAACAACATACAACATATCAAAATACCGAACGAATATCAAATTCACATGGCTATTATCAGCATGACTTATCCCATGTCCTCAGGAACCAAAGTAACTACTCACAAGACATAATCATAATCATGACCAGAGGTGTAATGAATAGCATCAAGGATCTGAACATAAACTCTTCCACCAAATAATCCAACTAGCATGAACTACAAAGAGTAAACAACACTACTAGCAACCTTACAAGTACCAATCGGAGTCGCGAGACGAAGATTGGTTACAAGAGATGAACTAGGGATTGGAGAGGAGATGGTGCTAATGAAGATGTTGATGAAGATACCTCCCCTCCGATGAGAGGAGTGTTGGTGATGACGATGGTGACGATTTCCCTCTCCGGGACGGAAGTTTCCCTGGCAGGATCGTCCTGCCGGAGCTCTAGATTGGATCTGCTCAAGTTCCGCCTCGTGGCGGCAGCGAAACCACGAAAAAGCTCCCTATTGATTTTTTCCAGACCAGGGCGCTTCATATAGCAAAAGAGGGGGGCTAGTGGGCCGTCAGGCAGCCCACAAGCCTGCCCTGCACCACCAGGGGGGTGGTGGCGGTGGGCAAGCTTGTGGAGCCCTCGTGGCCCCCTCCGGTTGTTCTTTCGCCCAGTATTTTCAATATAATACAGAAAAAATCCACGTAAAATTTCAGGGCATTTGGAGATGTGCAGAATAGTGGACTAGGATTTGCTCCTTTTCCAGTCCAGAATTCCAGTTGCCTGAATTCTCCCTCTTCAAATAAACCTTGCAAAATAAGAGAGAAAAAGCATAAATATGGTACCACAAGTAATATAACAGCCCAAAAAGCAATAAATATCAACATGAAAGCATGATGCAAAGTGGACGTATCACTCCTCTCCAAGCTCGACCTCCAAGCTCCATTTTCCTCAAGATTTGTCTAGGTTTGGCGATGCACCAATTGCACAAGTGTTCTAAAATGTTAGCTACTTCATCCTTTCATCTCTCACTTCTAGTTTAGCTCATTTCTAATGCTCTAAAATTAGAGTGGTTTGTGGGTTTTAGTGTAGGAGTGCATGTGGGAGTTCTTTTGATTCAGATGCACAATTTGAGCTCAAATTAACTTCTTAGAGTCTGCACATGTGAAGGGTGCTGCCCCGTCCCCGTACTCACCGTCGTTGATCGCCCGCGCCGATCTCGTCGCCGACACCACCGTGGTGAGCCTCTTGTTCTTATCTTCTTTTTAAAAGAAAAAAAATTCTTACTTGTATGATTTAGATAGATACTTTTATAAATTTCTTACATTTATTATTGTTTGTTATTATATAGTGCGATGGTTTTGGTATCCTCCCACGTCTTCCCTCGTCCGGCCTATGATTCGAACATGGTATATGTTCTTTTATAACTATTTATATCATTTAGTGTTTATGACAATTATGTCGATCAATGTGACATGGATTTTTTTATCTAGGAGGTATGTGAACCGGAAATTCCAACCGACCCTCTTGTCGAGAGCTCAAATTTAGTTGAAAAAGAAAATAATTACTTGAAGAAAAAATTGAAGATGGATGCAACGCGCTTGAAGATGGATGCAATGTGCTTGAAGATTAGGAATATTAGAAAATATGCCATTGATAAAGAGGCTTGTTATCATTATGTTGTTGGGTTAATTGTAACCTTAGTTGCGATTTTGATCAAATTTGTTGTTGCATTTTAATGCTTTACATAGTTGTATGTTTTTTTATGAGAACTACAGATGAACTTTATGTATTTATTTTTGTAGTAATAACATTTGATCACTATTGTACTTTGGTTTTAATGTGATGATGAACTTGTATCAATTTGGTCATTTCTCTATTCATGATGTTCTGCAATGATTTTTGGTATACTTAATTTCATAATACAGATGAACCGCCAATGGATGTATGGTGACCGACGCACTTCGGAGTACATTACGGGCCTGCGTAATTTTCTCGGTGCGGCAACCAAGCAGAAAGGTTTTATGTACTGTCCATGTGTTAACTGTGAGAATACGAAGGATTACTCTTCCGCAAAAACCCTTCACGTCCATCTGCTTGAGAAGAGTTTCATGCCCCATGATACGTCCATTTTGCATCATGTTTTCATGTTGATATTTATCGCTTCTTTGGCTGTTATTTCACTACACGGTACTATTCTTATGCCTTTTCTCTCTTATTTTGCAAGGCTTACATAAAGAGGGAGAATACCGGCAACTGGAATTCTAGCCTGAAAGTAGAGCAAAGTTGAGATACCTATTCTGCGCAACTCCAAACGCCGTAAAAATCAATTAGGATTTTTTTCCCGATTTATCAAAAATACTGGGCCAAAGAAGCGCTAGAGGGGCGCCAGGGGGTGGCCACAAGCCTGCACGACGCGACCACCCCCCAGGCCGCGCCATGAGGGCTTCTGGGAAGCCTGCTGGCCCACTTGCCCCCGTTTTTTGCTATATAAAGGGTTTCGTCCAGGAAAAAAATCAAGGAGGAGATTTTTCGTGGATTCGCCGCCGCCCTGAGGCGGAACTTGAGCAGAACCAATCTTGAGCTCCGGCAGGATGATCCTGCCGGGGAAACTTCCTTCCCGGAGGGGGAAATCGTCGCCATCGTCATCACCAACACTCCTCTCATCAGAGGGGACTCGTCACCATCAACATCTTCATCAGCACCATCTCATCTCCAAACCCTAGTTCATCACTTGTAACCAATCTCCGTCTCGCGACTCCGATTGGTACTTGTAAGGTTGCTAGTAGTGTTGATTACTATTTGTAGTTGATGCTAGCTGGATTACTTGGTGGAAGAGTTTATGTTCAGATCCTTGATGCTACTCATTACCTCTCTGGTCATGAATATTATTATGATTTGTGAGTAGTTTCTTTTGTTCCCGAGGACATGGGATAAGTCATGCTAATAGTAGTCATGTGAATTTGGTATTCGTTCGGTAATTTGATATGTTGTATGTTGTTTTTCCTCTAGTGGTGTTATGTGAACGTCGACTACATAACACTTCACCATTATTTGGGCCTAGAGGAAGGCATTGGGAAGTAGTAAGTAGATGATGGGTTGCTAGAGTGACAGAAGCTTAAACCCTAGTTTATGCGTTGCTTCGTAAGGGGCTGATTTGGATCCACTAGTTTAATGCTATGGTTAGACTTTGTCTTAATTCTTCTTTCGTAGTTGCGGATTCTTGCGAGAGGGGTTAATCATAAGTGGGATGCTTGTCCAAGTAAGGGCAGTACCCAAGCGTCAGTCCACCCACATATCAAACTATCAAAGTAACGAACGCGAATCATATGAACATGATGAAACTAGCATGATAGAAATTCCCGTGTGTCCTCGGGAGTGTTTTTCCTCCTATAAGACTTTGTCCAGGCTTGTCCCTTGCTACAAAAGGGATTGGGCCACTTTGCTGCACCATTGCTACTTTTGTTACTTGTTGCTTGCTATGAATCATCTCACCACACAATCACTTGTTATCGACAATTTCAGTGCCTGCAGATTTTACCTTGCTGAAAAGCACTTGTCAGATCCTTCTGCTCCTCGTTGGGTTCGACACTCTTACTTATCGAAAGGACTACGATTGATACCCTATACTTGTGGGTCATCACCCCACTATTATGTTTGGACCAAGCACAGATAAACAGGGGTTATTATGGAAGACAATGAAGAAGAAGAGGATGATGACAACTATCGGGATCCTATGTTCCCTGAATACGGTGATACTGCAACGGCGGAAGCTGAAGAGCAAGAGGCACCACACGATGTGCACGATGATGAGCTGTGCCGGGTCATTGTTGATGCACAAAGAGAATGCGAAAGTAAAAGGGAGAGGTTGAAGTTCGAGCGCATGTTAGAGGATCACAAAAAAGGGTTGTACCCAAATTGCGAAGATGACAACACAAAGCTCGGTACCACACTGGAATTGCTGCAATGGAAGGCAGAGAATGGTTTATCTGACAATGGATTTGGGAAGCTACTGAAAATAATGAAGACGAAGCTTCGAAAGGATAACAAATTGCCTGACAGCACATACGAAGCAAAGAAGGTTCTCTACCCTCTAGGATTGGAGCTGTAGAAGATACATGCATGCCCTAATGGCTGCATCCTCTGCCGTTCTGAGTACGAGGATTTGAATGCATGCTCGGTATGCGGTGCATTGCGATATAAGATTAGACGAGATGACCCTGGTGATGTTGAGGGCGAGCGCCCCAGGAAGAGGGTTCCTGCAAAGGTGATGTGGTATGCTCCTATAATACCACGGTTGAAACGTTTGTTCGGAAACAAAGATCATGCCAAGTTGATGCGATACCACAAGGAAGACCGTAAGAAAGACGTGAAGTTGAGAGCACCCGCCGATGAGTCGCAATGGCGAAAACTCGAGAGAAGGTGGGGGGACTTTGTAGGTGACACAAGGAACATATGGTTTGGTTTAAGTGGAGATGGCATTAATTCTTTTGGGGAGGAGAGCAACAATCATAGCACGTGCCCCGTGAATCTATGTATCTATAACCTTCCTCCTTGGTTGTGCATGAAGCGGAATTTCATTATGATGCGAGTGATCATCCAAGGCCCTAAGCAACCGGCAACGACACTGATGTATACCTAAGTCCATTAGTTGAAGAACTTTTACAACTGTGGAATGGAAAAGGTGTACGTGTGAGGTATGAGCACAAACAACAGGAATTTGACCTACATGCGTTGCTGTTTGTAACCTTCAATGATTGGCCTGCTCTCAGTAACTTTCCAGGACAGACAAACAAGGGATGCCATGCATGCGCGCACTGTTTAGATGACACCGAAAGTATATATTTGGACAAATGCAGGAAGAATGTGTACCCGGGACATCATCGATTTCTTTCGACCAACTACTTGTTGCTTGCTACGAATCATCTCACCACACAACTACTTGTTACCGACAATTTAAGTGCTTGCAGATATTACCTTGCTGAAAACCACTTGTCAGATCCTTCTGCTCCTCGTTGGGTTCGACACTCTTACTTATCGAAAGGACTATGATTGATCCCCTATACTTGTGGGTCATCAAGACTCTTTTGTTGCGCCGTTGCCGGGGAGTGAAGCGCCTTTGGTAAGTGGAACTTGGTAAGGAAACATTCATATAGTGTGCTGAAATTTATTGTCACTTGTCACTATGGATACTAATCCTTTGAGGGGCTTGTTCGTGGTATCTTCACCTCGAAGGGAAGCACAAAGAGTTGCTCCTCAACCTGCTGCACCTACTGAAAATATTTTCTTTGAATTTCCTTCGGGTATGCTTGAGAAACTGCTGGCTAATCCTTTTACAGGAGATGGAACATCACATCCATACTTGCATCTGATCTATGTAGATGAAGTTTGTGGTTTATTTAAGCTTGCAGGTGTGCCCGAGGATGAGTTCATGAAGAAGGTCTTTCCTTTATCTTTGAAGGATAAGGCGTTGACATGGTATAGGCTATGTGATGATACTGGATCATGGGACTACAATCGGTTGAAATTGGAATTTCATCAAAAGTTTTATCCTATGCATTTAGTACATCGTGATCGGATTTATATTTATAATTTTTGGCCTCGTGACAGGGAAAGCATTGCTCAAGCTTGGGGAGGCTTAAATCAATGTTATATTCATGCCCCAATCATGAGCTCTCGAGAGAAATTATCATTCAGAACTTCTATGCTCAGCTTTCTCATGATGATCTCACCATGCTTGACACTTCTTGTACCGGTTCTTTTATGAAGAGAGATATTGACTTCAAATGGAATTTATTGGAGAGAATTAAATGCAACTCTGAAGATTGGGAGCTTGAAGAAGGTAAGGAGTCAGGTATGAATTTCACTTCTGATTGTGTTAAATCCTTTGTTGAGACAAATACCTTTAGTGACTTTAGCACTATGTATGGACTTGACTCTGAGATAGTAGCTTCATTGTGTGAATCCTTTCCTGCTCATATTGATCGCCCCAAAGAGAAGTGGTTTAAATATCATCCTCCTTTAGAAGTCAATGTAGTTAAACCCACTCCAGTTGAAGAGAAAGTCATTGCCTATAATGATCCTGTTGTTCCCAGTGCTTACATTGAGAAACCACCTTTCCCTGTTAGGATTAAGGATCATTCTAAAGCTTCAACTGTGATACGTAGAGGCTATATTTGAACACCCACACCCCTTGAGAAAATTAGAGTTGAACCTAGCATTGCTATTATCAAAGATCTTTTGTCTGAAGAAGTTGAGGGACATAATATTCACTTCTATGAAGATGCTGCTAGAATTGCTAAACCTCACGTTAGAGACAAACATAGGCCTGTTGTTGGCATGCGTGCGGTTTCTGTTAAGATAGGATTCATTGTTATCATGGTTTATGTGACGTGGGTGCTAGTGTTAGTGCAATACCTCTATCCTTATATGATGAAATCAAAAATGAGATTGCACCTGTTGAGATAGAAACCATTGATGTCACTATTCAGCTTGCCAATAGAGATACTATCTGCCCTGTGGGAATTGTTAGGGATGTTGAAGTATTGTGTGGTAAAATGAAATATCTTGCGGATTCCCTCGTTCTTGCTACTGCACAAGATAGATTTTGTCCCATCATATTTGGTAGACCTTTTCTCAATACCGTCAATGCTCATATTGATTGTGAGAAGCAAACTGTCACTGTTGGCTTTGAAGGAGTGTCACATGAGTTCAATTTCTCCAAGTTTGGTAGACAACCTCATGAAAAGGAATTGCCTAGTAGGGAAGAAACTATTTCCTTAGCCTCCATTGTCGTGCCCCCTACTGATCCCTTAGAGCAATACTTGCTTGAGCATGAAAATGATATGCATATGGATGAAAGGGATGAGATAGATAGAGTTGTCTTAGAACAATATCCTATCCTTAAGAATAATTTGCCTATTGAATTGCTTGGTGATCCACGCCCACCAAAGGGTGATCCTGCATTCGAGCTTAAACAGTTGCCTGATACTCTTAAGTATGCCTATCTTGATGAAAAAGAGATATATCCTGTTATTATTAGTGCTAGCCTCTCAAAGCATGAAGAAAAGAAGTTACTAAAAACTCTGAGGAAGCACCGTGCTGCTATTGGATATGCTCTTGATGATCTTAAGGGCATTAGTCCCACTCTATGCCAGCACAAGATTAAAACTGATCCTGACTTCAAACCAGTTGCTGATCATCAAAGGAGATTAAATCCTAAGATGAAAGAAGTAGTGAGAAAAGAAATACTAAAGCTCCTAGAAGCAGGTATCATTTATCCTGTTGCTCACAGCGATTGGGTGAGTCCGGTGCATTGAGTCCCTAAGAAGGGAGGCATTACCGTTGTCCCTAATGATAAGGATGAATTGATCCCACAGAGGATTATTACTGGTTATAGGATGGTGATCGATTTTAGGAAATTGAATAAAGCCACTAGGAAAGATCATTACCCTTTGCCTTTTATCGACCAAATGCTAGAAAGGTTGTCCAAACACACACATTTCTGCTTTCTAGATGGTTATTCTGGTTTCTCCCAAATACCAGTTGCACAATCTGATCAGGAGAAAACCACTTTCACCTGCCCTTTCGGTACCTTTTCTTATAGACGTATGCCTTTTGGCTTATGTAATGCACCTGCCACCTTTCAAAGATGTATGATGGCTATATTCTCTGACTTTTGTGAAAAGATTGTCGAGGTTTTCATGGATGACTTTTCCGTTTACGGTTCTTCCTTTGATGATTGCATCAGCAACCTTGATCGAGTCTTGCAGAGATGTAAAGACACCAATCTTGTCTTGAATTGGGAGAAGTGCCACTTTATGGTTAATGAAGGCATCGTCTTAGGACATAAACTTTCTGAAAGAGGTATTGAAGTCGATAAGGCTAAGGTTGATGCAATCGAGAAAATGCCATACCCCACAGATATCAAGGGTATAAGAAATTTCCTTGGTCATGCTGGTTTCCATAGAAGGTTCATTAAAGACTTCTCTAAGATTTCTAGGACTCTTACCAATCTCTTGCAAAAGGATATTCCATTTGTCTTTGACGAGGATTGTGAGGAAGCCTTCGAAATACTTAAGAGGGCTTTGATAACTGCACCTATGTTCAACCACCTGATTGGAATTTACCTTTTGAAATCATGTGTGACGCTAGTGATTATGTTGTTGGTGCTGTTCTAGGGCAAAGAGTTGATAAGAAGTTGAATGTTATTCACTACGCTAGTAAAACTCTAGACAGTGCCCAGAGAAAGTATGCTACTACGGAGAAGGAGTTTTTAGCAGTCGTGTTTGCATGTGAAAAGTTCAGGTCTTACATAGTTGATTCCAAAGTCACTATCCACACTGATCATGCTGCTATTAAGTACCTCATGTAGAAGAAGGACGCTAAACCTAGACTTATCAGATGGGTTCTCTTGCTACAAGAATTTGATTTGCACGTTGTCGAAAGAAGGGGTGCTGATAACCCCGTAGCAGATAACTTGTCTAGGTTGGAGAACGTTCTTGATGACCCACAACCTATTGACGATAGCTTTCTCGATGAGCAATTGAATGTCATCAATGCTTCTCGTAGTGCACCATGGTATGCTGATTATGCAAACTATATCGTTGCCAAATATATACCACCTAGTTTCACATACCAGCAAAAGAAGAAATTCTTCTTTGACTTGAGACATTACTTTTGGGATGATCCTCACCTTTATAAGGAAGGAGTAGATGGTGTTATTAGACTTTGTGTACCTGAACATGAACAGGGATAGATCCTACAGAGGTGTCACTCCGAGGCCTACGGAGGACACCATGAGGGAGATAGAACTGCACACAAGGTATTGCAATCAGGTTTCTATTGGCCCACTCTCTTCAAGGATGCCCGTAAGTTTGTCTTGTCTTGTGACGAATGTCAAAGAATAGGTAATATTAGCAAACGTCAGGAAATGTCTATGAACTATTCACTTGTCATTGAACCGTTTGATGTCTGGGGCTTTGATTATATGGGACCTTTTCCGAAATCCAACGGGTATACTCATATCCTAGTTGCTGTTGATTATGTCACTAAGTGGGTAGAAGCTATCCCCACTAGTAGTGCTGATCACAACACCTCTATCAAGATGTTGAAAGAAGTTATCTTCCCTAGATTTGGATTCCCTAGATATCTAATGACCGACGGTGGTTCACAGTTCATTCATGGTGCTTTCCGTAAAAAGCTTGCTAAGTACGATGTCAACCATAGAATTGCGTCCCCCTATCACCCTCAGTCCAGTGGTCAAGTAGAGCTAAGTAATAGAGAGATTAAACTGATTCTGCAAAAGACTGTCAACAGGTCTAGAAAGAATTGGTCTAAGAAGCTCGATGATGCACTGTGGGCTTATAGAACTGCCTATAAGAATCCCATGGGCATGTCTCCGTACAAAATGGTGTATGGGAAAGCATGTCACTTACCTCTTGAGCTAGAGCATAAAGCTTATTGGGCAATCAAAGAGCTCAACTTTGATTTCAAACTTGCCGGTGAGAAGAGGTTATTTGATATTAGCTCACTTGATGAGTGGAGAACTCAAGCATATGAGAATGCCAAGCTATTCAAAGAGAAGGTTAAGAGGTGGCATGATAAGAGGATACAAAAGCGCGAGTTCAATGTAGGTGATTATGTCTTGCTATATAACTCTTGTTTAAGATTCTTTGCGGGCAAGCTTCTCTCTAAATGGGAAGGTCCCTATGTTGTTGAGGAAGTATATCGTTCCGGTGCTATCAAGATCAACAACACGGAAGGTAATTGTCCGAGAGTGGTAAATGGGCAGAGAATCAAGCATTATATCTCAGGTACTCCCATAAATGTTGAAAGGAATATTATCAACACCATAACTCTGGAAGAATACCTAAGGGATATTTATCAGCCTGTTTGAGACTCCGAAAACGAAGAGGTATGTGATTCGGTAAGAAAACAAAGTCCAAAACTTTTCCAGTAGGAAATTTTCTCCGTTTTGGAATATTTGAAAAAATACAAAAAATGGAAGTAGTCTGGAAAGTGCGCGAGGAGGCGACAAGCCTGCACGGCGCGGGCCCACCCTCTGGCCGCGCCGTGAGGGCTTGTGGCCACCTCGTGCGCCTCCTGGACTCCGTTTTCATGCAGGGTACTCCTTCTGGTCTGGAAAAAATCATTATAGATACTCCCGTTTGGTCTGACCCCTGCATCACGCATATTTCCTCTGATTTTCGTTTCGAGCCTGTTTCTGTTGAAGATCTAGATCGCTATGACTTCCCCAAAATCTCCGAAGGACAAGATCTTCGAGAAGGTCATCAATCCCTACCTCACGGGAGTGCTGCAACACCCTCAATCTATCGAGATGCGTGAGGGGATGTTGCACATCCGTGATGTTGAGGGGCCTAAGAAGACCGGAAGCATGGAGACGAGGCTCGAAGCAATGGAGCAACAAGTCTTCAGGTGCCAAGGGATGGTGGAGCGTGGACTCAACGCCAACCACATGATGATCACGGAGTTCACCAACAAGCACATGATTGATGCCAATGACATTGGGAAACACCTCTCCAGGCTCTATGACAGGGTTGATCAACTCCAGGACCAGATCTATGACCTGCAGAACCAAAACTGTGAGTATGAGTATAGATTTAAATCAATAAGGTTGGCTGCAGATTTGAGGATTCCGGAGACTCGTTCATCTTTCCATGATGGAGCACCTATGCCTTGGAAAACGGAGGATCAAACTCATGTTGCAACAACTCCACCATCACCACCAAAGGAAGACAACTGAGCATTGGTATGGGAAATCCCCTTGGCTTTTGCCAAGCCTGGGGGAGTTGCCCCACTATCGTATCACCATCACATCTTTTGCCTTTACCTTTGTTTTAGTTTTTCTTTTCAATTTTCTTTTTCTCTAGGAGTTTAAAAGTCTTAGTGTTTAGTCTTGAGTTTTGCTTTGTGTCACCCCCGATGTATTCTTGCTCGTGAGCCATATAATGAAGAGTGTCTTAGTTGAAGGGCTTTGCCTCTTGCCATGATCAAAAGATTGAGAATAGAACAAAAGCATGAAAGATCATGTAATGATCTTATGGGAAGTGATGGCTCCACATATAAAAAGAATGAGGATTGAAACTTGTTGAGGGTAGGCAAATGTAGACCTTGGTCATTGTTGCAATTAATAGGAAGTGATAAAGAAGGAGAGGTTCACATATAAATATATCATCTGTGACACCATCTATGATTGTGAAGACTCACTAAACTATTGCATGCCTAGAAGTAGATGTTGGAGAAGGAAGACAACATAATGAATTGTGTTTGCTTGGTTCCGAGCAATGTTATATGATTAGAGATCCCTTAGCATGTGACGATTGCTTCCACCTCACATTAGCCAAAACTCCCGCACCAAATAGAGATACTACTTGTGCATCCATAAACCTTCAAACCAGTTTTGCCATGTGAGTCCACCATACCTACCTATGGATTGAATAAGATCCCTCAAGTAAGTTGTCATCGGCGCAAGCAATAAAAATTGCTCTCTAATATGTATGATCTATTAGTGTGTGGAAAATAAGCTTTGTACGAACCTGTGATGAGGAAGACATAAAAGCGACAGACTGCATAATAAAGTTCTTTATCACAGGAGGCAATATAAAGTGGCGTTCCTCCGCACTAAGAGGACACGCATCCAAACCTCAAAAGCGCATGACAACCTCTGCTTTCCTCTGCGAAGGGCCTATCTTGTACCGTTACTTTTTTCCCTTGAAAGAGTCATGGTGATCTTCACCAATTCCTTATTTCGCCTTTATCTTGGCTAACGTCATATGCTTGGGGAAGATCTATATTCATATGTCAACTTGGAGGTAGGCATTCATGAATTATTATTGTTGACATTACCCTTGAGGTAAGAAGTTGGGAGGCAAAACTGTAAGCCCCTATCTTTCTCTGTGTCCAGCTGAAACTTTGATCTCATGAGTACCACATGAGTTGTAGCAATTGTAGAGAACGAAAGAATGATTGAGTATGTGGATTTGCCTTACAAGCTCTTATTTGACTCTTCCTGATGTTCTGATAAATTGCAATTGCTTCAATGACTAAAGGCTATCGGTTGTTACTTCTCGGTAAGGTTCTTGATCCATGCTTTACTTTGTGAAGGAATTATCACTTTAGCATGAGAGATTATATGTTGGTATTACTGTTCTGATCTTGATCATGATGCATGCATGTTCGTATCTTGTTTTGTCGACACCTCTCTCCCTAAACATGTGGACATATTTATTGAGCTAGGCTTTTGCTTGAGGACAATCGAGGTCTAAGCTTGGGGGAGTTGATACGTCCATTTCGCATCATGTTTTCATGTTGATATATATCGCTTCTTTGGTTGTTCTTTCAATTCACGGTACTATTCTTATGCCTTTTCTCTCTTATTTTGCAAGGTTTACATGAAGAGGAAGAATACCGGCAACTGGAATTCTGGCCTGGAAGTGGAGCAAAGTTGAGATACCTATTATGCGCAACTCCAAACGCCGTAAAAATCAACGAGGATTTTTTTCCCGATTTATCAAAAATACTAGGCCGAAGAAGCGCCAGAGGGGCGCTAGGGGGTGGCCACAAGCCTGCACGGTGCGTCCACCCCCAGGCCGCGCCATGAGGGCTTGTGGGCAGCCTGCTGGCCCACTTGCCCCCTCTTTTGCTATATGAAGGGTTTCGTCCAGGAAAAAAATCAAGGGGGAGCTTTTTCGTGGATTCGCCGCCGCCACGAGGCGGAACTTGAGCAGAACCAATCTAGAGCTCCGGCGGGACGATCCTGCCGGGGAAACTTCCCTCCTGGATGGGGAAATCGTCACCATCATCATCACCAACACTCCTCTCATCGGAGGGGACTCGTCACCATCAACATCTTCATTAGCACCATCTCATCTCCAAACCCTAGTTCATCACTTGTAACCAATCTCCATCTCGCGACTCCGATTGGTACTTGTAAGGTTGCTAGTAGTGTTGATTACTATTTGTAGTTGATTCTAGTTGGATTACTTGGTGGAAGAGTTTATGCTCAGATCCTTGATGCTACTCATTACCTCTCTGGTCATGAATGTGATTATGCTTTGTGAGTAGTTACTTTTGTTCCTGAGGACATGGGATAAGTCATGCTAATAGTAGTCATGTGAATTTGGTATTCGTTCGGTAATTTGATATGTTGTATGTTGTTTTTCCTCTAGTGGTTTTATGTGAATGTCGACTACATAACACTTCACCATTATTTGGGCCTAGAGGAAGGCATTGGGAAGTAGTAAGTAGATGATGGGTTGCTAGAGTGACAGAAGCTTAAACCCTAGTTTATGCGTTGCTTCGTAAGGGGCTGATTTGGATCCACTAGTTTAATGCTATGGTTAGACTTTGTCTTAATTCTTCTTTCGTAGTTGCGGATGCTTGCGAGAGGGGTTAATCATAAGTGGGATGCTTGTCCAAGTAAAGGCAGTACCCAAGCGTCGGTCCACCCACATATCAAACTATCAAAGTAACGAACGCGAATCATAAGAACATGATGAAACTAGCATGACAGAAATTCCCGTGTGTCCTCGGGAGCGTTTTTCCTCCTATAAGACTTTGTCCAGGCTTGTCCCTTGCTACAAAAGGGATTGGGCCACTTTGCTGCACCATTGCTACTTTTGTTACTTGTTGCTTGCTACGAATCATCTCACCACACAATCACTTGTTACCGACAATTTCAGTGCCTGCTGATTTTACCTTGCTGAAAACCACTTGTCACATCCTTCTGCTCCTCATTGGGTTCGACACTCTTACTTATCGAAAGGACTACGGTTGATACCCTATACTTGTGGGTCATCACCCCACTATTATGGTTGGACCAAGCACGGATAAACAGGGGTTATTATGGAAGACAATGAAGAAGAAGAGGATGATGACAACTATCGGGATCCTATGTTCCCTGAATACGGTGATACTGCAACGGGGGAAGCTGAAGATCAAGATGCACCAGACGATGTGCGCAATGATGAGCTTCGCCGGGTCATTGTTGATGCACAAAGAGAATGCGAAAGTGAAAGGGAGTGGTTGAAGTTCGAGCGCATGTTAGAGGATCACAAAAAAGGGTTGTACCCAAATTGCGAAGATGACAACACAAAGCTCGGTACCACACTGGAATTGCTGCAATGGAAGGCAGAGAATGATTTATTTGACAATGGATTTGGGAAGCTACTGAAAATAATGAAGACAAAGCTTCCAAAGGATAATGAATTGCCTGACAGTACATACGAAGCAAAGAAGGTTCTCTACCCTCTAGGATTGGAGCTGCAGAAGATACATGCATGCCCAAATGGTTGTATCCTCTACCGCTGTGAGTACGAGGATTTGAATGCATGCTCGGTATGCGGTGCATTGCGATCTAAGATCAGACGAGATGACCCTGGTGATGTTGAGGGCGAGCGCCCCAGGAAGAGGGTTCCTGCAAAGGTGATGTGGTATGCTCCTATAATACCACGGTTGAAACGTTTGTTCAGAAACAAAGATCATGCCAAGTTGATGCGATACCACAAGGAAGACCGTAAGAAAGACGTGAAGTTGAAAGCACCCGCCGATGAGTCGCAATGGAGAAAACTGGAGAGAAGGTGGGGGGACTTTGTAGGTGACACAAGGAACATATGGTTTGGTTTAAGTGGAGACGGAATTAATCCTTTTGGGGAGGAGAGCAACAATCATAGCACCTGGCCCGTGACTCTATGTATCTATATCCTTCCTCCTTGGTTGTGCATGAAGCGGAAGTTCATTATGATGCGAGTGATCATCCAAGGCCCTAAGAAACCCGGCAACGACATTGATGTATACCTAAGTACATTAGTTGAAGAACTTTTACAATTGTGGAATGGAAAAGGTGTACGTGTGTGGGTTGAGCACAAACAACACGAATTTGACCTACATGTGTTGCTGTTTGTAACCATCAATGATTGGCCTGCTCTCAGTAACTTTTCAGGACAGACAAACAAGGGATACCATGCATGCGCGCACTGTTTAGATGACATCGAAAGTATATATTTGGACAAATGCAGGAAGACTGTGTACCTGGGACATCATCGATTTCTTTCGACCAACTACTTGTTGCTTGCTACGAATCATCTCACCACACAACTACTTGTTACCGATAATTTCAGTGCTTGCAGATATTACCTTGCTGAAAACCACTTGTCAGATCCTTCTTCTCCTCGTTGGGTTCGACACTCTTACTTATCGAAAGGACTATGATTGATCCCCTATACTTGTGGGTCATCAAGACTCTTTTCTGGCGCCGTTGCCAGGGAGTGAAGCGCCTTTGGTAAGTGGAACTTGGTAAGGAAACATTCATATAGTGTGCTGAAATTTATTGTCACTTGTCACTATGGATACTAATCCTTTGAGGGGCTTGTTCGGGGTATCTTCACCTCTAACGGAAGCACAAAGAGTTGCTCCTCAACCTGCTGCACCTACTGACAATATTTGCTTTGAATGTGTACCTGGGACATCATCGATTTCTTTCGACCAACCATCAATGTCGAAAGAAAGGCAAGCATTTCAAAGGTGAGGCAGATCACCAAAAGAAGTCCGCCCTCCGTACTGGCGATCAAATACTTGATATGGTCAATGATTTACAAGTAATCTTTGGAAAGGGTGCTGGCGGACACTCTGTTCCAAATGACACTGAGGGACACACACCCATGTGGAAGAAGGAATCTATATTTTGGGACCTACCCTATTGGAAAGACCTAGAGGTCCACTCCGCAATCGACGTGATGCACGTGACGAAGAATGTTTGCGTGAACCTGCTAGGATTCTTGGGCGTGTATGGGAAGACAAAAGATATACTGGAGGCGCAGGAGGACCAACAACATGTGCACGAAAAAGACGACATGCATTCAGAGCAGTATGAAGGTCATGCCAACTACGCTCTTATCAAAGAAGAGAAGGAAATCTTCTTTGAATGCCTGCTCGGTATGAAGGTTCCGTTTGGCTTCTCATCCAATATAAAGGAAATAATAAATATGGCAGAGAAAAAGTTCCAGAACCTAAAGTCTCATGACTGCCACGTGATTATGACGCGATTGCTTCCGATTGCATTGGGGGGGGGCTTCTATCGGAAAATGTTTGATTAGCCATTGTGAAGTTATGTGCATCCCTCAACGCAATCTCTCAAAAGGTAATCGATCCAGAAATCATACCAAGGATAAAGAGTGATTTGGTACAATGTCTTGTCAGTTTCGAGCTTGTGTTCCCACCATCCTTCTTCAATATCATGACGCACGTCCTAGTTCATCTAGTCGACGAGATTGTCATTCTCGGCCTTGTATTTCTACACAATATGTTCCCATTTGACAGGTTCATGGGAGTCTTAAAGAAATATGTTCATAAACGTGCTAGGCCAGAAGGAAGCATCTCCATGGGTCATCAAACAGAGTAGGTCATTCGGTTTTGTGTTGACTTCATTCCCGACCTTAAGAAGATTGATCTCCCTCAATCACGGTATGAGGGGAGACTGACTGGAAAAGGCACGCTAGGAGCAGACTCAATAATATGTATGGACGGGCATTCTTGGGCTCAAGCACACTACACGGTTCTATAGAATTCTACCTTGGTGACCCCGTATGCCAATGAACACAAGAATATTCTGCGCTCCAAACACCCGGAGCAGTGTGACGACTGGATTACATGTGAACACATCAGGACTTTCGGCAGTTGGTTGCAAACGCATCTCATGGTTGACAACACTATTAAAGATGTGATGTATTCGTTAGCCAAGGGACCATCTTCAAATGTATTGACTTACAAAGGGTACGAGATAAATGAGAATACATTTTACACGATTGCCTAAGATCAAAAGAGCACCAACCAAAACAGTGGTGTCCGCTTTGATGCGACAACCAAGAGGGGAAAGGACAAATATGATGGTGGACATATGGGAACTTGACTATGGACATGATTTTAAGGTCACTTTGTTTCGGTGCAAATGGGTCAATCTGTCAGGAGGTGGGGTATAGGTAGACCCACATTACAGAATGACAACAGTGGATCTGAACAATCTTGGGTACAAAGATGAACCATTCGTCCTAGTCAATGATGCGGCGCAGGTTCTCTATGTGAAGGACATGTCTACCAAACCGAGAAAAAGAAAAGATAAGGAAGCGAATACACCATACGATGAGCCAAAGCGCCACATAGTTCTTTGAAGGAAAAGAGACATCGTGGGAGTAGAGGGCAAGACAGACATGTGTGAAGATTATGAAAAGTTTCATCAAATTCCTCCCTTCAAAGTGAAGGCTGACCCAAGCACCCTGTTAAGCGATGAAGATTATCCATGGTTACGACGCAATAAGCAAAAAAAATGAATACTTTCTCTCAAAAACTATTCCGATGATGGCTCTAACGATGGATTTGATTACGCGAAGAAATGAAATCCCTTTGTAGTAGATGAGTTTTCGTTCGTAACCCCGATACTTCGAAAGAGATTGTAGATTTTGTACGCGAAGTGCATCAAGTTCTTACTCTAACCCTCCCAACTTCTTAGCACATGCTATGTGGGTGAAATGATGATACCATGCCAACTTTCGACCTTCTCAGAGTTCATTTGTAGTGCTTTTCAATTTCTGGGTCATTTAGCTCAAAAAATGAGTAAATGCATGAAAAATACCAAATGAAGTCAAAAAGGGTTGAAAATTGATGATGTGGCTTTGAATGGTGCATGTTGAACGCACAAAAATTCTGGAGTTGAAATAAGTTAAAAAAATGAAATTCCTTTGTAACACATGAGTTTTCGTCTCAAACCTTGATACTTCAAAAGAGATTGTCAATTTTGTACACGAAGTGCATCTAGTTTTTGCCATAACACTCTCAACTTTTTAGCACATGCTATGTGGGTGAAATGATGATACCATGCCAACTTTCAACCTTTTCACAGTTCATTTGTAGTGCTTTTCAATTTCAGGGTCATTTAGGTGCAAACATGAGTAAATGCATGAAAAATAACAAATGAAGTCAAAAGGGTAGAAAATTGATGATGTGGCTTTGAATGGCTCATGTTGAACGTACAAAAAGTCTGGAGTTGAAATAAGTTAAAAAAATGAAATCCCTTTGTAAGAGATGAGTTTTCGTCCGAAACCGTGATACTTCGAAAGAGATTGTCGATTTTGTACACGAAGTGCATCCAGTTTTTGCCGTAACCATCTCAACTTTTTAACACATTCTATATGAGTGAAATGATGAAACCATGCCTACTTTCAATCTTTTCAGAGTTCATTTATAGTGCTATTCAATTTCAGGGTCATTTAGCTCAAAGAATAAACTAATATAAAAAAGAACGAACTAAAAAGAATGAAATTAATATTAACTAAAACTATCAAAGTATTGATTTTTAAAAAAGAGGAACTAA
This sequence comes from Hordeum vulgare subsp. vulgare, assembly GCF_904849725.1. NCBI lineage: Eukaryota > Viridiplantae > Streptophyta > Magnoliopsida > Poales > Poaceae > Hordeum > Hordeum vulgare. Next base: position 563,724,473 of record NC_058520.1, read on the forward strand.
AAATAATCAAAAAATATTAACTAAAATTATCAAAGTACTTAGTTGTTAAAAAGAATGAATGTAAAAAAATGTCGCCTACTTGGCAACCACAGCGTGCATACGACTAGAAACCCTACACGCTAGTTGGGCCAAGATGCAGGCCTGTAGCAGGCCAAGTATGCCCACGGGCAGAGAGGGTACGTTTAGGCCCGTAGGCGTGCATAAGAGAGGAGCTCAAGAGGGTTTGCGCAGCCGCTCTTATAAACCACCCTCGATGCCTCTCAGCTAGCGAGGTGGGACTAAACATCCACCCGCCCAATGTCGTGCTAGCTGCAGGACTTTAGTCCCGGTTGGTGTCCTCAACCGGGACTAGTCCCGGTTTAGGACACCAACCGGGACTAAAGGCAAAATTTTGCTAGCCGAAAGGGCGGGAGCCCAAGCCTTTAGTCCCGGTTGGTGGCTCCAACCGGGACTAAAGGGGGGGGGGGTCTTTAGTCCCGGTTGAGGCCACCAACCGAGACTAAAGGGGGTCCTATATAAGCGGGACTTTGTAGTTCTTCCATTCCCCCCGATTTAGTTTCTTCTCCTCCCTCTCCCCTGACGGTGCCGACGACCACCTCGACACTGCCAGGCTGCCCGACCTCGTCTTTCCCTTCAACGACGCCCTATCCTCCCCGAGCCCGCTAACCATCGCCGGCACCGGAGCTCCTCGCGCGCCCTCCTCCCCGTCGTCGCGTGTCCCCGAGCCGGCTCCTCGTTGTCGCCGGCCTCCCCAGCTCCATCCCCGCGCCCCTAGTGAGCTCCCCTTTCCCAAGCCCCCCTACTTCCACTACTCCGGCCATGCTAGCCCCTGCTCTGATTGCTCCGACCATGGTCCCCTGCTGCCACTACTCCGACCATGCTCTGTTTTTTGTTGCATAATGAGATGAGATGAATAGATAGATGAATTTATGTTGCATAATGAGATGAAATGATATGAGATGTATGAAATGTGCTCTGTTTTTTAGATGTGCTCTATTTTTTAGATAGAGCAACAAATGTTAAATTTGGCATATGCATGATGAGTTTTGAAATGAATATGCGAAGCTCCCATTTTGAGAGATGAGATGTTTTGTGGAAATGTGCCCTCTTTTTGAAATGAAAATATGAAGGTAGTATTTTTGTTAAACGAAAATGTGAAGCAAGTCTTTTTTTGAAATGAAAATGTGAAGCTACTTTTTTAAATGAAAGTGTGAAGCTCCCATTCCTATAGTTGATATATACGGGATGACGTCACCGCACGCACTGGAAAACAAATGCACCACAGTCACTCGTTGGATGTTATTGTTATATAATAAAGGGTTTTAGACTAACCAAGTTATAATCTCGCACTGTACACATCTTAGTTAAAATTTACCAAGTTACTAAGTTAAAATGTTCATATATTCAAAATGAGTTAACTAAAAGACTCACTAAGTTAAAATTTACCCCCTCCCCAATAACTTCGACATGAGGGGGGATGTCGGACATGCATGAGAGAGAGGCGGTATGCTCGCCCGACCAACTATCGAGGCCACCCAAACCCTAGAAGAAAGAGCGTCGTTGTTGATCTACCCCCTCCTAAATAATTTCAACATGAGGGGGGACGTTGGACATGCATGAGAAAGAGGCGGTCCGCTCGCCCGACCAACTATCGAGGCCACGCTAGTCCATCTCTCATGTTTGTATATTGCCATGTTGTACTATTTGCAGAAACCATGGTCAGAGACTGGAAAAAGGAAGATTTGTTGGGGGATATAATTCGCGACGGACGTGATCCCTTGTCGTTTCTCAATGACACCGATGGTCAAGAAGGACAGGATGACGGCTCCGGTGATCCAACAATGGAGGAGGAAGGAGGTCATGATGGCTTTGGTGATCGAACATTGGAGTAGGAAGGAGGTCATGACAACTCCGGTGACCGAATGGTGGAGGAAGGAGATCATTATGACGGCTCTGGTCACCGAACAGAGGAGGGAGCCTGAACTGTTGCAAAATCCGGCGTGGTATATATATATATTAATTAGACATTTACTGACTTGATGCATTATATGTTTTGGTAACGCTTCTTTCTTCTTTTAGCACTCCAGATTGATCCAAACTTCCGTAAGGAGATGAGGCCCAAAGAAAAGGTTGTGGCAGGATGAAAGGTTCACGATCACAGAAGTCGCGCAACAGGGCCAACCGATTGCTCCCAAGCAGACCAAGGACACATTTGTACATCAATGCAGAGTTGTTGTTAGGGACAACATCCCGATCACAATCCACTAATGGAATAAGAAGAAGGACCCTGAAGTTTCTTATGTCCATGATAGACTGAAAGATGATTTTTGGACCTCACTAATGACAAATTTCAGCCTACCGCCAGAGGAGGATCCGAATAACCCAGTTATAGAGCGAAAGGTCAAGGCATTTGCTCTAAAGAAGATGGCAGAACTATTCAAGAACTGGAGGAAACATTTGAAAAAAAAGTTTGTCGAGAAATATGAGACTCCAGAGTTAGTCGGTCAATATGAGAAGATCATGGATCACTGGCCCGCATTTGTGGCCTACAAGAAATCGAACAATGGTAAGCAAAGGTCAGAGACAAACAAATGAAATGTTGCACGAAGTATCAGGATACCATGGGGTCAGGTGGCTACAACAAAGCTCGACAGTTGTGGGAAAAAGATAAGCAAGACCTGCTTGCTAAAGGGGTCCAACCAGAGACATTGCACTGGCCAGATCGGTCAAGGAATTGGTTCTTCAGGGCTGGGGGGAACTTTGGACCCAGAATCAGGGAAGTGTGTTTGGACGAACAAACAACTTGCAATACCCATTAGCAAGCTTCAGAAGGCAATCAAGGCAGCGCATGAAGGGACTGATAACCCACAAGTGTAGGGGATCGCAATAGTCTTCGCGGGTAAGATAACCCAATTTATTGATTCGACACAAGGGGAGCCAAAGAATATTTATAAGCTTTAACAGTTGAGTTGTCAATTCAACCCACCTGAAAGATACTTGCTTGCAAACGAAATATTAGTAGCAACGGTGATATGGAAGTGATGGTGGCAACGAAAATAATGGTGGCAAATCAACGAAAGTAAAAAGGCGAAAGTAAAGCTACTTGTGACCAGCAGGATTAAAACACTGTAGGCTAAGGAGATGGATGGTTGGTCATTGATACATCTCCAACGTATCTATAATTTTTGATGGTTTCATGCTATTATCTTGTCAAACTTTGGATGTTTTGCATGCCTTATATATATTTATTGGGACTAACTTATTAACTCAGTGCCAAGTGCCAGTTCCTGTTTTTTCCATGTTTTTGACCCCTTTCAGAGGAGATTTTGAAACGGAGTCCAAACGGAATAAAATCCCCGAAAAGAATTTTTCCGTAACGGAAGAAGATCAGGAGACTTGAGAGCCAAAGCAGGGGGGCCCCAGGGGCCCCACAAGCCCTCACCCCGGGGCCAGGGGGAGGCCGCGACCCACAGGCTTGTGCCCCCTGGACCTCCTCTGCCCTAGGATTTGCGCCTATATATCCCCAAAAATTCCACAAAAAATCAGGAGATCATCGAAAGTACTTTTCCGCCGCCACAAGCTTCTGTCTCCGCAAGATCCCATCTGGGGGACGTTCTGGTGCCCTGCCGGAGGGGGATTTGGACACGGAGGGCTTCTTCATCAACACATGACCTCTCCGATGATGCGTGAGTAGTTCACCATAGACCTCCGGGTCCATAGCTAGTAATTAGATGGCTTCTTCTCTCTCTTGGATCTTCAATACAAAGTTCTCCATGATCTTCATGGAGATCTATCCGATGTAATCTTCTTTTGCGGTGTGTTTGTCGAGATCCGATTAATTGTGGATTTATGATCAGATTATCTATGAATCTTATTTGAGTTTCTTCTGATCTCTCTTATGCATGATTTCACATCCTTGTAATTCTCTTCGAGTTGTGGGTTTTGTCTGGCCAACTAGATATATGATTCTTGCAATGGGAGAAGTGCTTGGTTTTGGGTTCATACCGTGCGGTGACCTCACCCAGTGACAGAAGGGGTAGCGAGGCACGTATTGTGTTGCTGCCATCAAGGGTAAAAAGATGTTGTTTTCATCATTGGTTTGAGGTTATCCCTCTACATCATGTCATATTGCTTAAGGCGTTACTCTGTTCGTCATGAACTCAATACACTAGATGCATGTTGGATAGCGGTCCATGTGTGGAGTAATAGTAGTAGATGCAGAAAGTATCGGTCTACTTGTCTCGGACGTGATGCCTATATGTATGATCATTGCCTTAGGTATCGTCATGACCTTGCGCGGTTCTATCAATTGCTCGACAGTAATTTGTTCACCCACCGTAATACTTGCTATTTTGAGAGAAGCCTCTAGTGAACACTATGGCCCCAGGGTCTACTCCACACCATATTTTCAGCCTTACACTTTTTACTTCGTTGAACTTTCCGCCTTCAGATCTCACTTTGCAAACAATCTTGAAGGGATTGACAACCCCTTTACACCGTTGGGTGCAAGCTCTTTTGTGTTTGTGCAGGTTCTCTGGACTAGACGAGATTCTCCTACTGGATTGATACCTTGGTTCTCAAACTGAGGGAAGTACTTACTGCTCGTGTGCTGCATCACCCTGTCCTCTTCAAGGAAAAAACCAACGCAAGCAAGTCTCCGTCAACGTGTCAGTTTCTGGCGCTGTTGTTTGAGAAGTAGCAGTCATGGATGAGAGATATCATGTATTTAACTTGGGGCAAGGCACATAGAAAAGTGATGATCATCTAGGCATATATCAAACATTAGGCATGTATCCCGAGGTAGTTGTGCGTGCTTGCAATAAGAACTTGCACAACATCTTTTGTCCTACCATCCCGCTATCAACGGGGCCAAAAGGAACTTATGGAGATTAAGGTGCTCCTGTCAAAGAACACCGGATCAAAGCATTAACAATCAATGGATACATGGAATCCTCAAACTATAGTCTATCCCCTTTGGTGTCCCAAGCTGTCACCATTGGGATCGCCGGTTCCGGACTAGAATAGGTGCATACTACTCATAGATAGGATCTAGGAAACAAATATATTCATGAAAACATAAGGTATTCAGATATGAAATCATGGCACTCGGGTCCAAAGTGACAAGTATTAAGAGTAACAAGTAGTAGCAGAGATGATAAACACCATAGTAGATGATAGGCAACATGCCCCCAACAAACCGACGAACTATTACATGATCTAACTCATCCAATCTCTCCCATCCCCTTCACCTACAACCGGAATTACTCAAACATGATGGGAGAAGCCAATGGGGGATTATGGAGTGGTGATGGTGATGACGATGGTGACGATTTCCCCTCTCCGGAGGCCAAAACAGCGTCCAGATTAGCTCTCCCGAAGAAGAACCGAGGGTGGCGGCGGCTCCGCGTCGAGAACTTGCAAAACGAATTCTATTCTGGAATTTTCTCGACACTGGTAAAAATAGGAGCCAAAGTAGGGCACCAGAGGGGGTGTGCCCCACCCAGGAGGATTCCTAGTGCAACCAGGGGGTAGGCCTCGCCAGAAGGTCGCCTCGGGGCCCTATGGCTCCCCTCCGGCCCATCTTCTGGCCCATGGTTCCTCCCGGTGCGTGGAGTTTCTCTATTTTTATGCAAATTTTCTGGGACGTCTAAATATTCATTTTCCTGCGCACAAGAAAACCAAACAAATAGCTCTGATGAAAATAGCGTCAGTCCGGGTTAGTTTCATTCAAATCATGCAAGAATGAGGTCAAAACAATAGCAAAAGTGTTTGGAGAAGTCGATACGTTTGATAAGTATCAGGGATGTTCATTCCCGACAGGGAGAAGGACAAGCTGACAAAGGCCCTCGGTAATCCTGAACACCCTGGACGAACACGAGACACATTAGGCTCCGTTCCGTGGGTGCATGGGTTTCCTGACGATGATGGTTATATAAGCCAATTGAGAAAGAAAAAAGAGGAAGCAACCGAAATGTAGAAGCTCAGTGCAAGATTAGGGAAACTAGAGGAACTTGAGAGCCAGCGAGCTGCCAGCCAACCATCTCAGCAGCACGGAGATCATTACTTGGACGCTTCCATAGAAGCTACTGTTGGGGAACGTCGCATGGGAAACAAAAATTTTCCTACGCGCACGAAGACCTATCATGGTGATGTCCATCTACGAGAGGGGATGAGTGATCTACATACCCTTGTAGACCGTACAGCAGAAGCGTTAGAGAACGCGGTTGATGTAGTGGAACGTCCTCACGTCCCTCGATCCGCCCCGCAAACAATCTCGCGATCAGTCCCACGATCTAGTACTGAACGGACGGCACCTCCGCGTTCAGCACACGTACAGCTCGACGATGATCTCGGCCTTCTTGATCCAGCAAGAGAGACGGAGAGGTAGAAGAGTTCTCCGGCAGCGTGACGGCGCTCCGGAGGTTGGTGATGACCTTGTCTCAGCAGGGCTCCGCCCGAGCTCCGTAGAAACGCGATCTAGAGGAAAAACCGTGGAGGTATGTGGTCGGGCTGCCGTGGAAAAATCGTTCAAATCAGCCCTAAAACCTCCGTATATATAGGTGGGAGGGAGGGGGCCTTGCCTTGGGGTCCAAGGACCCTCAAGGGGGTCGGCCGAGCCAAGGGGGAGGACTCTCCCCCCCCCAAACCGAGTTGGACTAGGTTTGGTGGGAGGGAGTCCTCCTCCCTTCCCACCTCCTCCCTTTTTTTTTCTTTTCCTCTTGATTTTTCTTCTCTTGGCGCATAGAGCACTTGTGGGCTGTCCCACCAGCCCACTAAGGGCTGGTGTGTCTCCCCAAGGCCTATGGGCTTCCCCGGGGTGGGTTCCCCCCCCCGGTGAACTCCCGGAACCCATTCGTCATTCCCGGTACATTCCCGGTAACTCCGAAAACCTTCCGGTAATCAAATGAGGTCATCCTATATATCAATCTTCGTTTCCGGACCATTCCGGAAACCCTCGTGACGTCTGTGATCTCATCCGGGACTCCGAACAACATTCGGTAACCAACCATATAACTCAAACACGCATAAAACAACGTCGAACCTTAAGTATGCAGACCCTGCGGGTTCGAGAACTATGTAGACATGACCCGAGAGACTCCTCGGTCAATATCCAATAGCGGGACCTGGATGCCCATATTGAATCCTACATATTCTACGAAGATCTTATCGTTTGAACCTCAGTGCCAAGGATTCGTATAATCCCGTATGTCATTCCCTTTGTCCTTCGGTATGTTACTTGCCCGAGATTCGATCGTCAGTATCCGCATACCTATTTCAATCTCGTTTACCGGCAAGTCTCTTTACTCGTTCCGTAATACAAGATCCCGCAACTTACACTAAGTTGCATTGCTTGCAAGGCTTGTGTGTGATGTTGTATTACCGAGTGGGCCCCGAGATACCTCTCCGTCACACGGAGTGACAAATCCCAGTCTTGATCCATACTAACTCAACTAACACCTTCGGAGATACCTGTAGAGCATCTTTATAGTCACCCAGTTACGTTGCGACGTTTGATACACACAAAGCATTCCTCCGGTGTCAGTGAGTTATATGATCTCATGGTCATAGGAATAAATACTTGACACGCAGAAAACAGTAGCAACAAAATGACACGATCAACATGCTACGTCTATTAGTTTGGGTCTAGTCCAGCACGTGATTCTCCCAATGACGTGATCCAGTTATCAAGCAACAACACCTTGTTCATAATCAGAAGACACTGACTATCATCGATCAACTGGCTAGCCAACTAGAGGCATGCTAGGGACGGTGTTTTGTCTATGTATCCACACATGTAAATGAGTCTTCATTCAATACAATTATAGCATGGATAATAAACTATTATCTTGATACATGAATTATAATAATAACTATATATTTATTATTGCCTCTAGGGCATAATTCCAACAGCTACCCCACCATCTCACCGAAGAAGAAGCATGGCTTCCACGGAGCTCGTTCGGCCCGATTTTACGGCTCCTCGCTACCCCGTGGATAGTATCACGGAGGATGCACATTGTGTGCTAATGGCGAAATGCCAGAAGCTGAACTTGAATGCGGTGGTCGGCTCTGTTCTACCTCCTTGAGCTGAGGGAACTTTCCATTGCCGTCCGATTCCACATGACTATGCTATTGTAACTGTGGATGAAATAACGGAGGGATTTGAGGAGCTGGAGCTTGACTACCCTACACGTGGAGGGGAGATTCATGTGGAAAATGCTTTAAGGTCTACATGTATATGGAGAAAGGAGTACATCAAGCTTCCACACTGGACGCCTGAACAGACTCCTCCTCCTTCTCCTTCATCTCCTCCTCCTCTGCCTCCTCCGGCGCATGAGAGAACTCCGCCTCCTCCGGCGCGTCAGCACACTCCACCACCTCCTCCTCCGCCTCCTTCGACGCGTGAGGGCACTCCGCCTCCTCCTCCTTTGCCTCCGCCTCCTCCGGCGCGTGAGTGCACTCTACCTCCTCCTCCTCCACCTCCTCCGACGGGTCAGCAACGATGGAAGAGAGACGCCGTCGCTCTAGCGGCTAACTGTACTGGAGGCGGGAAGAAATTACAATATGGTCCAAGCCTCAAGCCTCTTCCAAAGTTACCATATGAGATGACTCCCGAGGAAAACGTGGAAATGGTGGCTGCCTATAATAAGGCCCTTTTGCACCTAAAAGTCCACCTCCAAAGGAGAAAGTTGATCCGGTAAAAGCGAAGCGCTATCTGGATGCCCTTGAGCAACCACCATCAGTACCAAGTCCGCTTCCATCACACTATGAGCAAATTATTCAAAAGACTCATGATAAAGCGAAGCAGCCGGGAAGCTTAAGTACCAGTGGTTCGAGAAGTGGAAAAAATTCCCTAGCTCGGCGAACAGGAGAAGCAATCGTGCCCCCCGCTCAAGGTGTTTACCGATGTCGCTAATGTTGATCCGGGGGTAGTGTCCACTAATTATCCCGGTTTCAGTCCTGCTGATTTCAAAAGCGATGATCTACAGTTTGAAACTGCCCCGATAGTATCCCTTAGATACAAGTACGGGAAGCCTCTCGTGAAAAATAAGCAGTTGACGGAACTATCAACGATGATGCGAAGACTGCATGATTGGTACTTGAATGCTTGCAATGATTCGATCAACAGTATCTACATGGGATCTAAAGATGAGCACTTTTACAATGGAAACGGGTCGTTGTTTGTTGAATTTGACGACTTATTTTAGTTATACAATCAAGACACCCTCGACAAAATGATCGTCAGTTCCTATTGTCTGTAACTATTATGTATGTAATTAAGTCTCCAGATCATCTCCTTCATTATTGCATGTGTAATTATCCTTGCTATATTATGCAGATTGAAGGTCCTCGAATGCAAAATAGGACAAATATATGACATTGGATTCATTAACCTAGATACCGTAAATGCGTATAACATATGTAATACACCCAAGGATAGAGAGAACAACTTGCTAACTGCGGTACTTCGACAACATGACAGAAGGGAAATACTATTTCCTTACAACTTCGGGTGAGTGTTACTAGTTGTCTTCTGCACATTATGTTTCTCTTACTCGAGGTTAAGTGTAATTGATGAGTTATGCGTGCGAAGGTTTCACTTTGTTCTGCTAATCATTAGGCTTGACTAGGGAGTAGTAATTGTCTTGGACTCGCTACGTAAATATCCTACAGAGTTGGCGCCGGTTACTGAAATGCTCCACAGGTAAGTTCAACCATTATCACACCATATCGAAAAATTTCTTTCATTTCTTGATATCAAGTAATCATTTTCTTTGCCGTGAATGGTTTGGAAAAAGTTCACCAAGAAAGTTAAGGGTGAATGGAATAAGGAGCTGCAATTTACCTTCTGCAAAGTAAGTAGTACTAGCTAGTTCCGCGCATCTTGATTTTCATTCATTCTAGTTTCAATACCATTATCATTCTTGATTATTATTTTAAATGAACTCTATTCTCGTAAAGTACTACTTGAGACAGGAGACTGGAACTAATTTATGTGGATTCTTCGTTTGCGAGTGGATTCACCAGACCACCTCTGAGAAGGGCAGATGTTTTAAAGAACTTGATGTACGTAAACAATATTCATGTTTTTATTTTATTACCATAAACTGTCTTGAGTTCCATTCATATATATAGTGACCCCCTTCTTTAAATTAGATCAAGTGGAAGCGGGCAGAACTCCTACCAACTGATCGCATACGAGCAATTCAAGTGGAATTGGCGGGATTGTTTGTTGAGCATGTCATACCATCAGACGGGGAATATCATCAGGATTTCTTTACTGATTTTGGTGGACGATAGATATTAGCTAGTTAGGGATTGCAAAAGATGTTATATATTGTATATATGCTTGATCGTGTACTATATGTAGTAGCGTCGAGTTGTTCGACCAAGCACGGAGAAAGAGAGGTCACTTCTCTCTATATATGTTCATGACGATGTTGTGTAATTAATGGTTCATTCATTTACTTACTAGCTAGCGTCGAGTTCTCTCTATATGTAGTAGCTACCGTCGACCAAGCACGGAGAAAGAGATGTCACTTCTCTTTATATGTAGTAGCTAGCTAACACAATATGAAACCCCTAATAAAACCCTCCAAAACCCCTAACCCACCCATTTAAAACAAACAAAAACCCCAGTGCCTGCAAGCTGCCTTTTGGTCCCGCTTGGTGTTACTAATGTGGACTAACGGTTCTCCTGCCTGGGCGCCCCGCAGCGGCCACGTGGAGATCCTTTGGGCCCGGTTCATAAGCCAACCGGGACTAAAGGTTTGGCTTTAGTCCCGATTGTTTTGTCTCGATTGAAGAACCGGGACTAAAGCCCCTCTCGAACCGGGACTAAATCCTTATTTTCTACTAGTGGCAGCGGACCAGATTGTTGCATGTGTCTTCCTTATTCAGCCTTTTCCTTTTTCTTTTGCTGCTGTGTCTTTGGGGAGTTGCCGCATGTGGTATTTTTTTGTTATCCTGAGTATGTATGAGAATTATTACCCTTTGCTGATGCGAATTTTTCGTTATATTATTTCATTCGTAGGTACATGTATATGATTCAAAAAGAAACGAAAAGTCAAGTTCTCAACAAGGCCTGAACAAAACAATGGTTACATTGAGTGGGGTATTGGGATCACAAGCAAACTAGTCCCTCCGTCGAGGCACATTAACCGCATGATAAACTATGGGTCGAATGTCATTAATGAAGAACTTGGGAGGAAGGCGAGTAGGGGTGGAGGTCAAAGTATCGCTTCCTGATGAGCCCGCGCAATAGACTCCTCTCATGCACCCCGTCGAGCATGCGCGGCGGACAACTCTCACGCGTCCCATTGAGCCTGCGTGGTGGAAAGCTCGCATGTGTCCTGTCATCAAACAACTGCTCGCACGACACCCCCATATAAAGTGAAAAAAGTTGGATGCATGGCACCAAATAAATTATTATCAGAACGCACATGATTCATGTAATATAACCTTTTGTGATAATAACGTGGCAACCATTTGTTCCAAAATGTCTACATTGTTTGTTATTGTGTGAACCTCTACGTTGTTCATTTTGTATTTACGGGAATTCAAAAATCAAGATTATCAATCATTGCGGTTCCACGAGCTATCATTCCTAAATGTTTCTAATTCATTCACATTCGTTGCATCGGACCTAAGCAAGCACCAAGAGACACAAAAATGATTTTCCAACGAATTTTTCGTGCACTAGAGCATGTCTTGGGGTACTCTTTGAAGTTCTTTGTGTTGGATTGAATATGATGAATCTAAAATTGTTTGATGCATGTCAAATAATTAACCCACGAATACTTTGGGTGTCATTGGAGTATCTAGGTGACATTAGAGTTGATTGATATGTATCATAGATGTTATTCTAGTATGAACTCTAGGGCTGTTTGTGACACTTATAGATATAGATCTAGAGATTGATTGGAAAGAATAGCTTTGAGGTGGTTCTACTACCTACAATAGTTTCATCTTATGTTCTCCACTACTTATGAACTTTTGAGTGATTCTTTGTCGCACATTGAGGGATGATCATATGACTCTATTATGTTAGCATTGTTGAGAGATTGCACTAGTGAAAGTATGAACCTTATGCCTTATTTCCAAGCGTTGCAATACCGTTTATGCTCACTTTTACTAGTTTTTACCTTTCTATTTTTATATTTTCATATTACAAAAACCTATCTCTACTATCCATGTTACACTTGTTTCACCATCACTTTGCCGAACTAGTGCACCTATACAATTTACCGTTGTATTGGGTCTATTTGGGACACAAGAGATTTGTTGTATTTGATTGTAGGGTTGTCTGAGAGAGACCATATTCATCCTACACCTCCCAAAGATTTATAAACCTTAGGTCATCCACTTGAGGGAAAATTGCTATTGTTCTACAAAACTCTCAGCTTGGAGGCCCAACACAGTCTACAAGACTAAATTTGTGTAGTACACATGAGGGGCTCGCCGACTGCCGGGTATTGCCGGGCGTGGGTCCTGCTGGCTTCCTGTCACTGTGGCGAGTACGTGCCAACTTCATTGAGTAGGTAGCGCATGCCTTCTACAGGGCCGGACCGCTCGGTCAAGGTCAGCAGTACCCGCGGCCCTATAGTCGCACGTTGCCTCGTCAAAGGGTCTTGTTGCCATGCTTGCCTGATCGGGAAGGCCATGTCGTGTCATCATAGATTGGTATGGGCGGATGGGACGGACGATGACCTGCCTACCGCTCCCATAGATGTCCGTTGGTTCTGATTGCCGCCAAACCGGCCTCTGGTCGAGGTGCCGACCCGCGGGAGTAGCCGGTCAGACGGTCAGGCGGCCCGGGGGGGGGGGGGGGGGGAGCGGACCCCAAATGTTTTAGTGCATTGACTCCTCACCTTGGTATACCTAGGGTTCATATCCCCATCAAAGTATAATACATTTAAAAAGTTCAAGGAATTTTAGAGTGAAGTAGAAAATCATCTAATAATAAGATAAAATATCTACAGTTTGATCGTGGAGGTGAATATCCGAGTTATGCGTTTGGTATGCATTTAAGACAATGTGGAATTATTTCATAACTCACGTTGCCTGGAACACCACAACGTAATGGTGTGTCCGACAATTGTAATCATACTATATTAGATATGGTGCAGACTACAAGAATCTGAGAATTTGCCATCTGCCATGGCTGACGGCAAAGGGGGGAGCCATAGACGGCAAAGGCTTTGTCGTCTGTCAGCAGACGGCAAAGTAGACGGAAAAAAAAATCCGGTGAAGAGGTTCTTTGCCGTCTTCTTTTTTAAAGAAGACGGCAAAGAATCTTTGCCATGAGGGGGCAGACGGCAAATTAAATGGGACGTCAGATACATCAACGGCCCCGTTAAGTGTTAACAGCAGGCCTCCTCTCTTTGTCGTCTGCCTCCCCCCCCCCTTTGCCATGTGGGGGCAGACGGCAAAGGGGGGAACTAAGCCCCTCTCTCTCCCCTCTTTGCCGTCTCCCATCCCCCCTTTGCCATGTGGGGGCAGCCGGCAAAGGGGGGAACCAAGCCCCTCTCTCTCCCCTCTTTGCCGTCTGCCATCCCCCCTTTGCCATGTGGGGGCAGACGGCAAAGGGGGGAACCAGCCCCTTTTTATTTTATTTCTTATTATATCGAGCATTTTTCACAATAATCAGGATATATATATATATATTTGAAAAAAATAAATTTATTTCCGTACTCATAACCATATTAAAATAACTTTCATCCATAGTACATACATATTATGCAAGTTCCTTCCGTACCAAACCATATATTACACCAGTTTCATCCACATGCATACAAAGTTTCATATATATCCATATACTACAGTAGTTTCAATACAAGCTTCCGTGAAGCCACGGTACAAGAAATCATCTTCAAGCATTCCATCAATATAATCCAAGCTTCCCGTGAAGTGAATGTAATCTGCAAAATGACAAATAAGAAAGTTAGAAGAATAATACTAGATGAAGAAGTATATAGGTTTTTTCGGAGAGAAATTAGCTAAGTATAGGCCATTTAATAGCTAAGTTAGGTGGAATAGGTCATCTTGGAGCTACATAGCCTTATTATGTCATTTAGGAGAGAACTTAGCTAAGTATAGGTCATTCTAGAGCTAACTTGGATAAAATATGTCATTTTGTAGCCAACTATGATTATTAATCCATTTTGACCTTATTATGTCATTTTGGAGCTAAATTAGTCATTTTAATGAGCTAACCAAGGTTCTTATGATGTTTTTACCTAACTATGCTAATTATGTCATTTTGGAGGATAATTAGCTAAGTATGTCTTTGTTGGGGAAAATAACCTACGTAGAAGAAGAAAGAGAAGAAGCAAAAAGAGAAGAAGCAAGAAGAGAAGAAGAAGGAGAAGAAAAAGAAGAAGAGGAAGGAGGAGGAGGAGAAGGAGGAGGATAAGGAGAAGGAAGAGGAGAAGAAGAAGAAAAGAAGAAGGACAAGAAGAAGGAGAAGAAGGAGGAGAAGAAGGAGAAGGAGCTTCTCTCCTCCTTCTCCTTCTCCTTCTTCTTCCTCCTTCTCCTTCACCTTCTTCTTCTTCTTCTTCTTCTTCTTCCTTCTTTTCATGTTTCCTCTTTCTTCTCCTCTTGTCCCCTTCTTGAGGCTAAATTAGCTAAGAATGGCTTTTTGGAGCTAATTATGTCATTTCGAGGATAATTAGCTAAGTATAGGTCATGTTTTATTAAATAGACCATTTTGGAGATAACTAAGCTAATTATGTCATTTAGGTGGAAGCCTAGCTAACTATAGGTCATTTCGGAGCTACTTGGGTAAAATATGTCATTCCGGAGCAAACTATGCTTATTAAGCCATGTTGGTTCTAGCTAAGCTAATTATAGGCCATTTAATACCTAAGTTAGGGGGAATAGGTCATCTTGCAGCTACATAAGCCTTATTATGTCATTTAGGAGAGAACTTAGCTAACTATATGTCATTTTTTATTAAATAGGTCATTTTAGAGCTAACTATGTCATTTAGGTGGAAGCCTAGCTAACTATAGGTCGTTTCGGAGCTCACTTGGGTTAAATATGTCATTTTGGAGCTAACTATGCTTATTAAGCCATATTGGAGCTAAATTGGCTAATTATATCATTTAGGTGGAAGCCAAGCTAAGTATATAATATTCATGAGCTAACCAAGGTTCTTATGCCATTTTGAGCTTATTATTTCATTTTTTAGCTAAATTGGTCATTTTAATGAGCTAACCAAGGTTGTTATGATGTTTTCACCTAACTAAGCTAATTATATCATTTTGTAGGATAATTAGCCAATTTAGTCTTTGTTGGATGAGTCTAAGCTACGTAGAAGAAGAGAGAGAGAAGAAGCAAGAAGAAAAGAAGAAGTAAAAGAAGAAGGAGGAGGAGGAGGAGGAGAAGGATAAGGAAGAGGAGAAGAAGAAGAAAAGAAGAAGGAGAAGGAGAAGGAGGAAGAAGGAGGAAGAAGAAGGAGAAGGAGGAGCTCCTTCTCCTTCTTCTCCTCCTTCTTCTCTTTCTTCTTATCCTTCTTCTCTTTTTCTTCTTCTCTTCTTCTTCTTCTTCCTTCTTTTCATTTTTCCTCTTTCTTCTCCTTTTGTCCCCTTCTTCGGGCTAAATTAATTTAGAATGCCTTTTTGGAGCTAATTATGTCATTTTGAGGATAATTAGCTAAGTATAGGTCATGTTTTATTAAATAGACCATTTTGGAGCTAACTAAGCTAATTATGTCATTTAGGTGGAAGCCTAGCTAACTATAGGTCATTTCGGAGATACTTGGGTAAAATATGTCATTCCAGAGCAAACTATGCTTATTAAGCCATTTTGGATCTAGCTAAACTAATTATAGGCCATTTAATACCTAAGTTAGGGGGAATAGGTCATCTTGGAGCTACCTAAGACTTATTATGTCATTTAGGAGAGAACTTAGCTAACTATAGGTCATTTTTTTATTAAATATGTCATTTTGGAGCTAACTAAGCTAATTATGTCATTTAGGTGGAAGCCTAGCTAACTATAGGTCGTTTCGGAGCTCACTTGGGTTAAATATGTAATTTTGGAGCTAACTATGCTTATTAAGCCATATTGGAGCTGAATTGGCTAATTATATCATTTAGGTGGAAGCCAAGCTAAGTATATAATATTCATGAGCTAACCAAGGTTCTTATGCCATTTTGAGCTTATTATTTCATTTTTTTAGCTAAATTGGTCATTTTAATGAGCTAACCAAGGTTCTTATGATGTTTTCACCTAACTAAGCTAATTGTGTCATTTTGTAGGATAATTAGCCAATTTAGTCTTTGTTGGATGAGTCTAAGCTACGTAGAAGAAGAGAAAGAGAAGAAGCAAGAAGAGAAGAAGAAGTAAAAGAAGAAGGAGGAGGAGGAGGAGGAGGAGAAGGAGAAGGAAGAGTAGAAGAAAAAGAAAATAAGCAGGAGAATGAGAAGGAGGAAGAAGAAGGAGAAGGAGGAGCTCCTTCTCCTTCTTCTCCTCCTTCTTCTCCTTCTTCTTGTCCTTCTTCTTCTCTTCTTTTTCTTCTCTTCTTCTTCCTTCTTTTCATTTATCCTCTTTCTTCTCCTCTTGTCCCCTTCTTCGGGCTAAATTAGCTAAGAATGCCTTTTTGGAGCTAATTATGTCATTTCGAGGATAATTAGCTAAGTATAGGTCATGTTTTATTAAATAGACCATTTTGGAGCTAACTAAGCTAATTATGTCATTTAGGTGGAAGCCTAGCTAACTATAGGTCATTTCGGAGCTAACTTGGGTAAAATGTGTCATTCCGGAGCAAACTATGCTTATTAAGCCATTTTGGATCTAGCTAAGCTAATTATAGGCCATTTAATACCTACGTTAGGGGGAATAGGTCATCTTGGAGCTAAGTTAGCCTTATTATGTCATTTAGGAGAGAACTTAGCTAACTATAGGTCATTTTTTATTAAATAGGTCATTTTGGAGCTAACTAAGCTAATTATGTCATTTAGGTGGAAGCCTAGCTAACTATATGTCGTTTCGGAGCTCACCTGGGTTAAATATGTCATTTTGGAGGAGAATTAGCTAAGTATATGTCATTTTGGAGCTAATTATGTCATTTCGAGGATAATTAGCTAACTATATGTCATTTTTATTAAATAGACCATTTTGGAGCTAACTAAGCTAATTATGTCATTTAGGTGGAAGCCTAGCTAACTATAGGTCATTTCGGAGCTAACTTGGGTAAAATAGGTCATTCCGGAGCAAACTATGCTTATTAAGCCATTTTGGATCTAGCTAAGCTAATTATAGGCCATTTAATACCTAAGTTAGGGGGAATAGGTCATCTTCGAGCTACCTGAGCCTTATTATGTCATTTAGGAGAGAACTTAGCTAAGTATATGTAATTTTTATTAAACACTAGAAATAACATACCATTATCGTCATCACGGTGGTGAAGCATGGTGGCTCTGGCTTGTTTCACGTGGAGAAGGCTGCCCTGGAGAAGGCTCCACTGTAGAAGGGTCGTGCGATGCGTTTCGGGAGATATTCTGCACCAAACATCATTTGTAATGTATCGTTAGCATGAGGACACTCTTAAGATCACTGCACTGAAATGAAACTCACCGTCCCCGCCATGTTAATGACTGGTATCGGCGGAGGGACATGGCCGGTCTTCTCACACATAGACTGTACATTTGGTTTCGACAAGTCAAACTTTTTATTTATTAATGAAACGGACATTAAAATGCAATATTTGAAATAATATGAAGAAGAAACTTACCACGAAGAGCTTGTATATGGCCCTGCTAGACGCATCATTCTGTGCCCTCTCCGTCTCCACCAATGCAGTCGTCCTCTCCTCCAGCTCCCTCATCTCCTTATCCTTCTCCGACATAGCCGCCTGCATTGCCTCTCTCTCTTTCAGAATAGCAGCCTGCAACACAACTCATTGTTAGCATTGTAATCATATTGGTTCCAACGCACAACATAATGCGGAAAGATAGTTGAGTCCATTAAACTAACCTCGATGGAGAGCTCGACTGGCCGTGGACGAGGTGTTATCTCCGGACAGGAGCTCGTTTGGCGTGCCTTTTTCTGCCAGAGAGTGCTAGGACAACGTATAAGGCCGTCTCCAATGGCGATCGAGCCATGGGGCCTCCCATTGCTAGCTATCATCACGAGCTCTGGATCAATACACTACTAGGAAAAGGGCTATAGATGATATAGATACTAATGGCGCACCACACAAGCCGTGCGCCACTACTATATAGTAGTGGCACACCATGTGAGGTGTGCCATTAGTGTGGTGGATACTAATGGCGCACCACACACTCGGTGCGCCACTACTATATTTTTTTTTTTGCAAAACTACTATTACTAATGGCGCATGTGTTAGTAGTGCGCCACTACTATAATTTTTTTTTTGGGTTTTTTTTTGCAAACTACTAATGGCACACCAATGCTAGTGCGCCATTAGTAACCAGTGTTACTAATGGCGCATCTGTTGGTGGTGCGCCACTACTATTTTTTTTTGCAGAACTACTAATGGCGCACCAGAGGAGGTGCGCCATTAGTAACCAGGGTTACTAATGGCGCATATGTAGGTGGTGTGCCATTAGTAACCTGGGACCAGCTAGATATTTTGGACAGACACCTACCACACTCACTTTCCCCCACTTTCATTCTCTCCACCTCCTCCTCCAAGCTTGTCTCGGGTGCCTCCTCCTCCTCACCTCATTTGCATCATAGATTCACCCAAATTAAGTGGTTAAATTACCTTTTTTTGATAGGTAAGTAAGGGGAAAGCTTTTATGTTGTAGATCTACTTTTTTCTCCCTCCAACAACATGCACATGCACTTTTTATGGCCTAGCTAGATCTACGTATGTTTGTTGTGTTGCATATGTTTGTGGTGTTGCATATATGTTTGTGTTTGCAGGTACCGGTATTTGAAATGCGATTGTTGCCAATATTTTCCCGGAATGTTGATTCATTTCCGTTTCGGCGAGAATTTGACACTATGCATTCTTTTTTGTCCTATTTTTAGGCAAAGTCATGCCAAAAAATTTTTGGTTCTAAAATATCGTATTTCTCTACCCCGCAGGCGACCATGGTCCGCACGATGACCGAAGGCATCGTGAATAGGTTTTTGAGCTCCGCGAAGGCCGAGATGCTTCAAAAGAACAAGACGGAGATAAGATGTCCGTGTCGAAGATGCAAGCTGAAGAGCCTTATGGACCCGGATTCCATAAAGGTGCGGGACCACCTGCTCTTGCGTGGTTTCATGGATGGCTATCGGTGGCAAGGTGATGAAGATGATTATGAAGTCGTCCATGGGGGCCGGGAAAGAAATGAGGAAGGGCATGAGCAAGACAACCGCGGCGAGGGCGGGCGAGAAGACGAAGAATCTCCAGGACACAATCATCATGTAGAAGATGCCGGACATGATGATGAGGAAGATGCCGGAGCAGACGAAGGGAATGATCATAAAGATGAAGATGCCGGAGCAGACGACGATGGAACATCGATGGCCTGGATGCAGGACCCTCATATTCAAGAGCTGCTTCTCAAGCAGACGGATAACGCAAGAGCTGCCGCCCGAGAGAAAGCCAAGCTGGATCAACTGGAGATAGACGTTGTTACTCCATTGTATGAAGGATGCAGGCCCGAGGATACCCGCCTGAAAGTAACGCTCATGGCTCTAGAGATGAAGGTAAAACACAAAATGACCGACGCATGCTTCGACGAGAACATGTCATTCTCGCACGAACGTCTTCCCAAGGGGAACAAGTGCCCGACTAGTTTCGAGGAGGCGAAGAAAACCGTGTGTCCTATGGATTTACCGCACATGAAATACCATGTGTGCATGAACAATTGCATCATTTGTCGGGACGAGCACGTGGAGTCTACCATATGTCCGGTGTGCTGCGTCAGTCGATACAAGAAGAAGAAGAAAGCTCCTCGAAAAGTGGTGCGGTACTTTCCGAACACTCCTCGTCTGCAACGGTATTTCGCGGACCCTAAGGTAGCAAAGCTCCTGCGTTGGCACGCGGATAGGGAGGAGAAAAAGCGAGAAGATGACGGAAATGATCCGGAGATAAATAAAAAAGACAAGATGCGGAGGCAAAAGGAAGATCATCGGAATGGATGGAGTCGCCAATGAGCAAAAATTTGACAAGTACGGCGACCCGAAGATGGAACATGACGACGATGATGAAGCACCAGCGTACACCACAAGAAGAAGCAGGACCACCCTACCTAAAGGACGTCCGTTCAAGAGAAGAACTCCATTTACGAAAAATAAGGGCAAGAAGATTGTGAACAAATAGCTAGCTAAGATCGATTGTATTTAAATTGTAGCCTTCATTTCTCGATTGTATTTCGACATTTTCAAATTTGATGATATTTTTTCATATTCAATATGAAAAAATATTGAATATTCATGAGGACACTCGATCTCGATCCCCTCCATCTCGATCGCTATCACCCCTTGCAAGATCCCCCTCGCCGCCGAGCACCCCCCGCACCCTCCCCCGCTCCACTGCCGCCGCCGTCGGCATACTTACCACTAGAACACCTATTCACAAGATTCAACTCCTATTCATAGGCATCTACTTGCAAACATCAAAAAAAAATACTAGGCACTAGATGTTGTTGTGAGGCACTAGATATTCATAGGCATCTAATTGCAAACATCAAAATAAAATACTAGGCATCTACTTGCAAACATAAAAAAAATACTAGGCACTTCTCAAACCAAGGTGCAACCAGCACAAGAAAACAATGCATAGAAAAAAGGAAAAAAGGAGGGGGGAAGAGGATTCGAACCCGCAACCTCCTGCTAGGAGGCAAAACCCACGCACCACTGCGCTGCTACTTCGGAGGTTAAAAACATAGAGAAGGCGCACCTCATATACATGCGCCACTACTATATAAAAAAACATTCTAATGGCGCACCGCTCGGGGTGCGCCATTCCTAAGCCGGCTGCCCTCGCGCCCTCCTATCTTCTTCCGCGGCCTCCCCCCTACCCCCTTTCCACCAAACAGCAGCGCCCGCCGTCTCCCCGCTCGCCGACCGCTGCCGGACCTGCTTGCTTTCTTTCTTGGTTCGTGGGATTCGGCCCGGGTTCCGGCACCGCCCGGCTCGATCCAGAGGGCCGCTGCCCAGCCCAGCCCAGCGGCCGCGCCGGAGGCGTGGGGGATCGGTTCTTTCCCCAGCAATTCGTCTTGCGCCGCCGCCTCTGGTTCTAGGTAGGTGCGTGCGTAAGCTCCTTTCCCCCACCCCTTTTCGAGCAGATTTCACATTCATTTTGTTTTCCTTCGGTTGTGCCTCAGATTGTGCCTCGGATTTGAAAATGTGTGCCTCAGATCTAGGTAGGTGCGTGCGTAAGTGATAATGCGAATCTGCTGCTTTCCTTCGGTTGTGCCTCAGATTTCCCGGGCCGTCGCTGCTCTGACCCTAGTGCCTGCTGACTCCATGGAGGTTTCTCTCTGCTCTCTCTCCCTCTCTTCATGCTCTGCCCTGGGTGCCATCCAATTCGCTTACCACGCGACCACATTAGCCGTGGTGTGGTCTGACAAGAAAACTGAAACTTTTTTTTGCATATATCTGCTCATGTGCATGTCACGGCGACTCCTGCAAATCTATCTTGTTTGACAAATTAAGCTATCTGTTTTAACTTGTTAGTCTGCCTGCTCTTGCTGTTGCCTAATTGAAGAGTACAAATGTATGAACTTGTAGTCATCTTATTAAGAGAAAAGGGACGGATACTGATGACTTGTTGAACTCTATTTGACTGACCATATACAGTATTGCTTTCTTCCACTACACAATCAGCATCTGTATTTATGATATGTATGGTCAAGAAGATGTTGATGTTTTGCTAACTTTTAAGATGGTGATTCTTTCATATTCTAGACTGATTCAAATCTGGAAGGTTGCATTCTCAGACCAACTAATACTCTTGAAATTATTTTTCATGTCCTATCAAGCTGATTTTTTTTCATAGTAATGTTGGTGTGAGACCAACATCAGCTAGTACTTTGATGCAGTTTTTTACCTATATCAACAGCTAATATATAAGTAACAAATAAAAATGTTTTCAAAAGGTGCATATTTAACATGTTGCATTTCACTAGCCTGCCAAGATTTCTTGCAGATTTCCAAGCTTTAACACTACCTTTACGTGAACGATATACTGTTGATAACTAGCTTTGAGAAAATCACATTCAAATTCACTTTTTATGTCACTTTTTATGTCACTGACCAGTGCCACCCACCACGTATAGGGTTCAACTGGTTCGGGTGCTGCGAGGCTGCGACAACTTGTTACCTCCGTTCCACCCCGCTGGGGCCGACAAAGATGATGTGATGACCCTCAGCCTCTGCTTAAGCTGGCCCTTGCTTTGGCCGAAGAGCCAGATTCGTTTGGGGGCGGGGGACACCACCCCACAAACAACACCACCGGTCGTGCCGGCGCCAAGCCATGGCAAGACCGCCGCAACGCTACCGGACATGCATATGGCACAGGATCCGGACGACGACGATGACGACGATGGTACATTTACCAAGGTCGAGAAGTACTTTACCGAACATGGGTACGGTGAGGAATTCTTGGGGCCTCCTTCTCAAGAACCCAACCCTGCAAAAGACGACCGCGATCTAGCTGGTACCGCGGAGAAACCCAATTGCAACAGGCGTTGTCTGGCGTTTAGTTTTGAGGAGACGCCTCCAGCTGCTGCCTTCACCGAGCCTCAGATAGCCGAGGTGCGAAATATTATCAGCCCCAACACACTCAAGAAGGTGGTCTCTGAGCAGATGAAGTCGATCCCATTACATCAGCAGAAGAAGGGACGGAAAAGAAAGACTAACAAGGGTGCAGCCAGCCGGCACTGAGTACGATCCGTGCTCTGGACGGGCCACCTTCACCTAAGGATATCTCGAGGAGGGTGCATGTGGCGGGTAGGCCGATGCTACCGAGTAATCTGCTCAATGCTGCAACCGGTGATATGCGGAGTCTACATGACAGTGTTCTTTGTTTGGAGAAGCGGCGTCTCTCCGAGAATAATGTGGCATACCCGGTTTTCGTGGCCAAGGTGCCAGAGGGCAAGGGCTTTGTCAATAGCGCCATCGGGGGTATGATCGTCCTGCGGTTTGTTGACATCTTCGCTATGTTTAACCTTCATCTGCTGCACTACACCTTCGTTCGGCTATTTTCCCTGAGTATGGAGATGCGGATCATTAGAGACAAGACCCCGGACCTAGTGATAGTCGACCCCTTCTATATGTGTGCCAAGATCTTGGGCAGCGCTGGGGACCGGCAAGTCACGAGTTCATACCTCGAAGGCATCATTCTGGCAAACTCAGAAAAGGATAACTTCCTCGTGCCTTACTTTCCCTGGTAAGTTATCCCCTCATCGCCATGTAACATATGATTTCTTAGATTTTGATCGTCCTTTTTTTTCTAACATTCCGTGTTTTGTGCAGTGACACACGTTGCACACTCATCCTCTTAAGCCTGAAATATTCCACGGCCACGTATTTCGACTCGGACCGTCAGTCAAAAAAAGACTACACAAATATCAAGAAAGTTCTTGATGAAGCTCTTCCCGGCTATGCCATATCTGGAGGCACCTTCAGCAGGACAAGTCTCAGGCACGGCAAGCACGTGTTCACCCACAATACGATGTTTGCCTACGTCAAGCAGCCGCCTGGCAGTCAGAAGGATGCCTACTACGCCCTCCATCACATGCGGGCGATCATACGGGACAGTAATCACCTTCGGCTACCAAATAATCTCAAAGATTGGGCCGCACGCTTGTCGGCAATCCAGGATGCGGACATCAGACAAGAATTCTTTCGCATCCAGTCGGAGTTTGCGGAAATCATCCATCAAGATGTCCTTCGTACCTCGGAGCAGTTCTACCTCAGATCTCCGCTGTCCAATAGTGAGATAGATACATGCTACAAATGCAGGCTGACAACGACCGCAATTTCATGACCATCACGAAAGACGGCGGCTTCATCCACGTTCCCGTGAATCGCTACTAATTCATGTTGCAATATTAAACTTTAATGAACTGGTATGTCTCTTTGGTTTGGACAGTCGTTCAACTTATATATAATCGATGCTATTTATTAGTAGGACCATGAATCGTGCTGTTATAGTTGTAATATTAAACTTTAATGAACTTGTATGTCTTTGTGAATTGCTACTAACGTTTTGTTTGGCTAGTGCATAGAGATGTCGTCGTATGTCGTGTACAAGGGTAAGGTTCCCGGAGTCTACGACGACTGGGAGGAGTGTCGGAGACAGGTTCACCGATTCAGCGGTAACAGTTACAAAGGGTACACCCCAAGGGCAGAGGCGGAAGTTAGATATGCGCGCTATCTAGCGGGAGAGAGGAGGGAGCGTTGGAGGAACCGGATGAAGACCAGTTTCATTGCGATTATGCTCATCGTGATGACCGCAGCTCTCTTCTATGTGATGGTAGTTTAGATGGTCGATATCGACTTGTAATGTGAAGACAAACTCGCTACTCGCGGTCTCGAGACTTGTAATGTTCTAACTTTGTTCGGTATTTTAAATTCGGAGACTAATATGATGAATTGTATTCGGAGACTAATCTTCTATTGTATTCGATAAATCTGTTGTTTATATGTTGTGCTATCTATATTCTGTGCAATAATATATTTTGTAATCTGTGCAAATATCAGAAAAAATAAAATAAATACCTAATATTCATACTAGTTGCGCATCACTCAGCACACTAGTGGCGCATCACTCAGCACACTAGTGCGCCATTAGTAAGCCAGAGCATGTGGGTAAATATGGCCTTCGGAGGCATACTAATGGCGCACCATAAGCTATACTAATGGCGCACCAGGATCTATACTAATGGCGCACCAGGATCTATACTAATGGCGCACTGGGATCTATACTAATGGCGCACCAGGATCTATACTAATGGCGCACTACTTGGTGCGCCATTAGTATACCAGATACTAATGACGCACCGTGAGCAATACTAATGGCGCACTACCTGGTGCGCCATTAGTATACCAGATACTAATGGCGCACTTGTGGTGCGCCATTAGTAAAAAAATCTAATGGCGTGATGCTAGTGGTGCACCTATAGTGCGCCATTAGTAGCAAAAATAGGTGCGCCATTAGCAAGCCTTTTCCTAGTAGTGATAGGCCCCTCGCTCTGGTTAAAGTCCTCCCCTTTCCTCGCCTTCCTGTGATCTCTGTACTTCACGAGCTTGTGGTGGGAGGAGATGTTGGTGAAGTTTTTTGGATGCTCGAGGTCAGACTCAGAGAATGCCTTTACCTTCTTGTACGAGGCAGTATGGGCCATCGCATACAGGTCGTACATCTGTGGCACCTCCGTCTTATTGTGACGCGCCTAAAAGAGAGAGAGAGGAAAATTGTATTAGTAAAGGGCTCAAGATAGCATTAAGAATGAATTGCATGAGGCATGAAGCAAACCACAAACCCAGTTCTCGCCAAATTGGATTAACTTGACGCTCCCTTGATGGTGTGGCACACCAACCATTTTGCCACGCCTCTCCTTGGCGTTGTTGTGGCTGGCCTCCCACGTTTCGGAGCACCACTGATCCACCAAGGCCTCCCAACAATCCATCTTATCCACACACCATCTCGGGGGCACCTAAGTTAATAAAGAGAAATTTGAGCGCGTAAGAACCAAATCAAGGAAACTAACTACAAAGCCTTAATAATATGTAATTACCTTCATGTAGTGCTCCTTCTCCATCTTAGAATCATGGCACTTCGCCTTGTCCTTCCTAATACGCCACGTGGCATAGTAGTCTCGAACAGCCTGCACCCGAGCCTCGTGCCAAAAGTTTTGAAGTAGGCGGCGACATTCGGTTTCGATAACCTTTGCCGCGTCCTCCTCGTATCCCTCCTCACACCTGTAGTAGGTCTGCAAATGATACAACACCGATTAGTACAATAACTAGCTATGGTTGATTTATAATTGTGTGAAGGAGAAATTACCCAGAACTATCGGATCACCATGTTGGCTCTCGTGTGGCACAAAACACCGTCGATCTCCACCTCCGGCGGGGCCGGGGCACCCAAGTAGTGCTCCCAGGTCATTCCTACCTCTCGCTCCTGACCCGGCAAAGTATCAAACCCAGGGAAGTTTTTATGGCAAAGCACACCAAGGACGCTGTTGGGCTTGCGGACACCCTTGGCAACAATCCAACCCCTACGGTATGACAAATTAAAGCCAAAACATTAGATATTTGAGAAAACGTGTAGGCAAAAGGTTAAATAAGAGTAAATTAACTTACTTGTCCCCATTTGGCCTAATCGACCACCTCTGCTCGGGGGTCACCGGCACGAGCGGGAGCCCCGAACTACCACGCTGGTAGACGGTAGCCGCCTCACCCAGCTCCTCGTCGCTACCAGCATGGCCACTTGGCTCAGCCCAGGTATCCCACTGGGTCTCTGGGGACGTACCCTCATCCCTGCTTTGCTCCGGAGTCGCCTGGAACGAAGCCTGTGGGACACGAGTCTCGTGGGTCGAAGGCTCGTCGACCTGAGGCTCGTCGACCCGAGGCTCGTGAACCGGAGACCGTGTAGCTTCCACCTCAGACGAATCCACCCTAGAAGTCCTCTGCTCAGGTGAATCAGCTTGGGGTGGTGGCGGAGACCGTGTAGCCTCCACCTCAGAAGGCGTGCCAGCCACCGCTCTACCTCTCCCGCGGCCACGTGTACCTTTAGTACAACATAAATACCAACATGAGTAATAAAATGTATATAAATACCAATATGCATACAACATGAGTACAACATAAATACCAACATGAATACAATGTGTACCTTTAGTACCTCTTAGCTTCGCGGGGGGTCAACCTCCTCTCTCGGGGGGCACTCCTTGCAGAGTAGAGAGAAACACTCTCCGAAGAGGCGAGGCAGGAATGGAAGTACCCATCCCATCACCCGCCGATGAAGAAGGAGCCACGGAGTGCTTTCGACCCTTTCCCACCATCTTTCAACACCTGTCGTGACAAAGAGTAAATGAAATTAGTACAACATAAATACCAACATGAGTAATAAAATGTATATAATTTAAGTGTATCATCGTCATAAATACCAACATGACTAATAAAAATTGAATACCTAACATGAACTCAAAATTTATATATAGTATAATAGTTGAATACCTGACATGAACTAATAACAATCGTGCTCATCTATATATGCTTCGGGGTTAATAAATGAACCATGATCATCACTATCATCAATAAATGCATCATCATCATCACTATCAAGAAGAACATGTGGAAGGCCACCATTATGTAATCGGTCAAGAAGTGACAGGTCTTCCACAGCAGTAACCTCTTCTTCTTCCAGCTCTTCCTGTTCGGGCTCAGGGGTTAAGACGGATTCACTGTCGCTGTCTACTTCACTGTTCTGGGGTGAAGTAGAGCGGTTCTTGAAACGTTTCTTGGACATACGTGTTTCTTAGAAGAATTCTCCTTCATATGTGTCTGGGTTAATGTGAGGTTCGTAATCCTCTTCATTAAGGGTAGGTGGTCTAAAATGTGGTGGCACTTCATAAACGACATCCCAACCTTTGAGATTTGGATCAGTTTGGCAGGCCCATAGTAGATAGAAAACTTGTGTCGTCTGTTGAGCCATGATATAGACATCGGGAACATCTAAGTGGGTGTTTTGGTTGATTTCGACTAGTCCTATATGTTCATGAGTCCTTCTAGTCTCCCTCGGCTCAAACCAATAACATTTGAAGACTACGACGGTCGGTGGGTTTTCACCATAGAATAGAAGTTCATAAATTGCTTCAACTCTTCGATAATACTCGGTGCCTCCTTCGCCGATAGCAGAGACAGAACAATTTGTAGTCTTTAGGTCGCGCATAGATAGCTCTTTGCCAAAGGTACAAAAGTCATACCCGTTGATGTTGTATTTGTCAAATGAACGGACCTTATAGTCAAAACCATTAGCGACCTTTCATAGAAGGCCTTTGCAGATTCCTCCATCTCATTGTCCGAATCCCGAGCATCATCAAAGTCTTACACCATGTCTTCAATCCCGGTACCACGTTCGTCGGTGCGACGACGAATCACCTCAGCTCTGGCACGTTGGTCAGACTCACCATGAAAAGTCCACACCGTATAATTAGGCGTAAAACCCCACTTCTATAGGTGTTTACCCATTTCAAACTCTGTCTGCTTTTTCCAGTTGTCGCAGTTGGGACACGGGCACCATGTTTTTTGCTGGCCATTTGCAAATGCGTCTCTCACAAACCCCCTGGTTTTTGTTAACCATTCATGGGTCATGTCTTTCTGACTAGGGTGACCAGTGTACATCCAAGCACGATCACTCATGTTGCCTAGCTACCTATGGGCGCACAAGAAATAAATATATAATTCATCATCTATATTCATACGCTAATCAAGTTTGTCAGTTTTATTACGTCCATGCAACCTACACGCTAATAGGTAAAGATAGGTCCTAATCCCACCCGAGTATGTGTAGATTGGGTTCGTTTTCCCATGCTCTGCTCCAAATGCGACGCAGAATTTTGGCAGCACCTCCCCGCTGTTCTCCTGATACACGTCTCGACAATAAGCAGAGAGGATGTGTACCCGAAGAACAATAGGGAGGCACTGACAAAATTATGCATCGGATCCAGAGCACATCATACGGAAAAAGAACCCAATCTACACATACTCGGGTTGTCCATGGATAATGTTGGACAATTCGAAAGGATGGCGGTTATAAATATGCAAAGAAATGCATATTTATAGATGTCACCCTTTCGAACGGGAGACGCATACTGGTCACACATACTCATGATTGAAGAAACCTATAGCTAGCAAGTTTCATCGGCACGAAGACCGGGACAGAGCAAATTAAGGGGGTAGGAGGAGAAGTCATTTGTGCTCACCAAAAAACGCAAGGGCGGAGCTCCTCCAACGCACGTGGAGGTCATCGAACAACTGCACATTGAAATTCACACGATCAACACAAATATGATGTTTTTATAATTAACATAACTATGTGACCTAACTCATAACTATGTGTGTCAGTGTCTTTGGGGGTCGAGGGTCACTGCCGTCGGGGGTTGGGGTTTTTTCGGTCAACAAGAGGCCGAAGAGGTATCAGGGCTCGGGAGTTGCGGTCAGTGGCGTCGGGGGTCGGGGTAGGGGGTTGGGGGTCGAGTGTGAGTGGCGTCGGGGGTCGGGGGTCGGGGGTCGAGGGTTAGTGGCGTCGGGCGTCGGGGGTCGGGGGTCGAGGGTCAGTGGCGTCGGGCGTCGGGGGTCGGGGTCGAGGGACAGTGGCGTCTGGAGTCGGGGTGCCGCGGCGCTCGGACGAGCGGAGGGGAGGCGGACGGCGGGCGGGGGACGAGCAGAGAGAGCGGGTGAGAGAGACAGAGAGATGGGCGAGGAACTGTCGAAGATAGGGGGACGTGGGGTGGGGAGACGGCCGTTAGGGGGTTGCACCGGGCAAAAGATATCTCAAGGCCTTTCTACCGGTGCGATCATCTACAGTTTTGAGTTACTACCGGTGCGATCATCTACAGTTTTGAGTTGCACCGGGCAAAATTTATATGAGTGCTAGAACACAATCGATGTGCACATGTTATAGAAAACAATTGGCATATACAGTATAACCTAACAAACTAATTACCATGAACCTAAAAATGACAAAAGAGAAAAAAACAAAAAAAAAAGCAGAAACAAATTTACGTAGGGGAGGGGCAGCGCTGGCAGGAGCGGTCGTGGGGGAGGGAGTCCACGACGGAGGGGATCGGTGCAGGGAGGGGCCGGGTGGATCCGACCTGGGGGAGGGGCACCGAGCGGCGCAGGGAGGGGTGGCCACGGGGGAGGGAAGGGTGCGAGGGAGGGGCAGCATAGGGAGGTGGGGCAGAGAAGGGTGGTGGCGGCGCAGGGAGGTGGCGGCGCAGGGAGGAGGGGCAGAGCAGGGAGGGGCGGAGCAGGGAAGAGGGGCGGCGCAGGGAGGAGCGGCGGCGCAGGGAGGAGGGGCGGTGCAGGGTGGTGGCAGCACAGGGAGGAGGGGCGGAGCAGGGAGGGGCGGTGCAGGGAGTGGCGGTGCAGGGTGGTGGCGGCGCCGGGTGGGGGAGGCGCCAGGGGAGGGGCGGGCGTGCGGGAGGAGGGCGACGAGGTGGTAGCGAAGCCGGGTGGGGGATGACCGACGGGTGGGGGCAGCCGTTAGTGGGGTTGGTGGGACACCGTCCCCTTTGTCGTCCGCCGTGCTCTCAGGCAGACGGCAAAGGAGTCCCAGGCAGACGACAATGGGGCGGGGTGGGTGGGGGTGGGGTTTCGGCCGTTTGGGGGGGGCTTTGCCGTCTGCCCACCCTTTGTCGTCCGCCAGCGGACGGCAAAGAGGTGGCCGACAGCAAATTAAACCTTTGCCATTAGCCACATCTTTGCCGTCAGCACTGTGAAAGCTGACGACAAAGAGTACCTTCGCCATGCGTCAGCAGACGGCAAAGGGAAGGCAGACGGCAAAATTCTGAATTCCAGTAGTGGCATTCTATGATGTCTCTTACCGATTTTCCACTATCGTTTTAGGACTATGAATTAGAGACACTCACATTCACTTTAAATAGTGCACCATCTAAATCCCTTGGAACAAAACTGTATGAATTATGGTTTGGTAAGAAACCTAAGTTGTCATTTCTTAAAGTTTAGGGATGTGATGATTTTATTAAGAGGCTTCAACCTGATAAGTTCGAACCCAAAGTGGAGAAGTGTGTCTTCATAGGTTACCCTAAATAGACAATTGGGTATACCTTTATAACGGATCTGAAGGCAAGATCTTTGTTGCCAAGAACAGTTCCGTTCTAAAGAAGGAATTTCTCTCTAAAGAAGTGAGTGGGAGGATGGTAGAGCTTGATGAGGTTATCAAACCTTCCCTTGAATTGTAGAGTAGCGCAACATAGAAAGATGTTCCTGTGGTGCCTACACCATCCAGATAGGAAGCTAATGATGATGATCATGAAACTTTGGATCAAGCTACTACCGAACTTCATAGGTTGACGAGGACATGTATTGTCCATGAGTGGTATGGTAATGATGTCTTGGATGGCATGTTGCTAGACTACGATGAACTTGCAAACTATGAGGAAGCAAAGATGGACCTGGATTCCGACAACTAGCTAGTGGCCATGAAATCCGAGATAGGATCTATTTATTAAAATAACTTTGGACTTTGGAGGACTTACCCGATGACCTGAAGTCCATTGAGAACAAATGGATCTTTAACAAGAAGACAGACGCTGATGATAATGTCACCATATATAAGGCTTGACTTGTCGCAAAGGGTTTTTGGAAGTTCAAGGGGTTGACTACAATCAAACTTTCTCACCTGTAGCGATGCTAAAGTCTGTTAGGATTATGTTAGCAATTGTTGCATTGTTTGATTATGAAATGCGGCAGATGGATGTCAAAACCGTGTTCCTTAAGGGTTTACTTAAGGAAGAGTTCTATATAATGCAACCCAAAGGTTTTTTCGATCCTAAGGATGCTAAAAAGGTATGCAAGCTCCCGTGGTCCATTAATGGATTGGTGCAAGCATCTCCAAGTTGGAATCTTCCTTTGGATGAGGTGATCAAAGCTTTTGGATTTATTCAAGCTTATGGAGAAGTTTGTATTTACAAGAAAGTGAGTAGAAGCTCTGTAAAATTTCTAATACTATATGTGGATGGCATATTATTAATTGGAAATGATATATAACTTCCTGAAAGCATAAAGGGTTATTTGAGCAATAGTTTTTTGATGAAATACCTCGGGGAAGCTGCGTGCATATTGGGCATCAAGATGTATAGAGATAGATCAAGATGTGTGATAGGACTTTCCTACTTGTAAACTGCTACCCCTTGCTGATGTGTTGGTTTCCTTCTAAGCTTAAAGGGTGATGTAGCACAGCGACGACAAGTATTTCCCTCAGTTAAGAAACCAAGGTATCAATCCAGTAGGAAGACCCACAAGACTATGTAAGCAACATCTGCACACAAATAACAAATCCTCGCAACCCAACGCATGGAGGGGTTGTCAATTCCTCGTGGGTAAAGTAAGGATGGATTGATAGATGAAAATAAGAGTGATAGCAAATAGAACACAACAAGGTATATTTTGGTTTTTTGATAATATAGATCTGAAAATAAAATAAGAAATAAAATAGAAACGCAAATAGCAAAGTAGAGATTGCAAATAGATGATGTGAAGTAGACTCGGGGGCCGTAGGTTTCACTAGTGGCTTCTCTCGAGAAATTAGAAAACAGTGGGTAGAGAAATTAATGTTGGGCAATTGATAGAAGAGCAAATAATTATGACAATATTGAAGATACGATCATGTATATAGGCATCACGTCCAAGACAAGTACACTGACTTCTGCCTCCATCTACTTCTGTTAGTCCACACATTGGCCGCTATCGAGCATGCATCTAGTGTATTGAGTTCATGAAGAAACAGAGTAATGCCTTAAGAACGATGACATGATGTAGACAAGATATATTCATGTAGGAATAGACCCCATCGTTTTATTCTTGATAGCAACGATACATGCCTGTCATGTCTCTTTCTGTCACTAAGATTGAGCACCGCAAGATCGAACCCATCACAAAGCACCTCTTCCAATTGAAAGATAAAAGATCAAGTTGGCCATACAAAAACAAAATATCGGAGAATAAATACGAGGCTATAATAATCAAGAATGAATATATTTTCATAGATCTGATCATAAACTCACAATTCATCGGATCCCAACAAACACACGCAAAAGAAAGAGTTACATCATATGGATCTCCAAGAGACCATTGTATTGAGAAACAAAATGAGAGAGAAAGCCATCTAGCTACTGCCTACGGACCCGTAGTGCATCATCGAAGGAGCACCAATGAGGATGGTGAACCCCTCCATGATCGTGTTCCTCTCTCGAACGGGCTCTAGATTGGATTTCGTGGCTCTAGAATTTGCGGCGGCAAAAATGATTTTTCTCGACTTCTCTAGGGTTTCTTGAATATTGGGGTATTTATAGAGCTCACAGGCAGTGGAGGAGGTGCCCGAGGGCCCCACTAGACACTAGGCCACACGACGGACCTCTGGCGCTCCCTGATGTCTAGTGGCCCCCCTGGTCCTTGTCTGCTGCTCATTCTTGGCTCCCAAGTTTCCTTCTAGTCCAAAAATATATCTGTAAAGTTTTGTGGCATTTGGACCTCATCTGATATGGATTTTGTGCAAAAGGAAAAAAACAGCAACTCGCACTAGGCACTATGTTAATAGGGTAGTTCCGAAAAATGATACAAAATTGATATAAAATGATCATAAAACATTCAAGAATAATAATATAACAACATGGAACAATAAAAAATTATAGATACATTGGAGACGTATCAACATCCCCAACCTTAATTCCTGCTCGTCCTCGAGTAGGTAAATGATAAAACCAGAATTTTTGATGTGGAATGATGCCTCACATGTTCATCATATTCTTTTCTTTTTAGCATGGACATATGGACTTATAGATGATACAAAGCAATAGTCTATAGTTTGACATGAAAATTTTAATACTCAAGCATATCAACAAGCAACCAAGTCTTTCAATATATCATTGCTAAAGAACGTTATCCCTAGCCCGTCATGCTCTATCAATGATCCGTTCATGCAACACACTCAAATATTAACTACATCCAATGCTCAAGTATGATAATGGTGTTCCTTAGTTCGTGCTTTATAAGAGAAGATGGAGACTCAAGTTCATAAATAAAAATTTGCATAAGTAATTAGATAGGTCTTCCGTAGAGGGAAGTAGGGATTTGTAGCTGTGCGAGAGCTCAAAGTGCAAAACTTAGAGATAATTTTTTTTAGGGTGGCATGCTTTTCGTGTCAACGAGAACGACTAAGATTTTCCAATATCCTCCATGCTAAACAAATTATAGGTGGTACCCAAACTGAAAATAAAGTTTATTCCTTTTTCCACCATTCTTTCACATTCCACGGCTAGCCGTATCCACTGGTACCGTCCATACCAACACTTCCGATGGAATGTATTATTTCACAACATAAAATAAATTTATTTTTGGGACTGGGCAACCAATTACCGCCATACTCTCGTGCAAAGTTAAGTGAAGAAACATTCATCTTGAGAATAATCAATTTAACATGGAAGATACCGGCGACCCCTCACCGCTTCATGAGCGGTACGGGCACACATAACGGAAATTTATTTTGAACATTAGAGTTGGCACTTACAAATTTACGTGGAACAACGATGAAATAACGCATATAGGTAGCAATGGTGGACTAATTTGGCATAACTTTGGGTTTAGGATTTTGATGCACAAGCAGTATTCCCGCTTAGTAAAAGTGAAAGCTAGCAAATAGATTGAGGAACGCCCAACCAAGGAACAAAAATCATCGTAAGTGAACATTAAACATAACTAACACTGAATAATGCAACACAAGTAGGATTTAATTTCATAGCATAATTATTGACTTCATGTGCATGCATAGGGAATCACAAACCTTAACACCAATATTCTTACTAGAGCATAATTACTCATCAACATAACTCACATATTACTATCTTCATATCGCAAAACTATTGCAAAGAATCAAGCTCAATATCCAATGATCTTCATGAAAGTTTTTATTATATCTTTCTTGCATATTTATCACTTTGTTACTAATTTTCATTTAAAGCAGATTTCCATTGCAATTAACAAGCTCTCAAACAAATATAAGTGAAGAACGAGAGCACAAGTTTCTTTAAAATTGT
The DNA here is from genome assembly GCF_904849725.1 of Hordeum vulgare subsp. vulgare. NCBI lineage: Eukaryota > Viridiplantae > Streptophyta > Magnoliopsida > Poales > Poaceae > Hordeum > Hordeum vulgare. Next base: position 563,759,230 of record NC_058520.1, read on the forward strand.
GAATTCTCAAAATTATATAACTGAAGCAAGAGAGAATTTCTTCAAAATTTCAGCAACTCTCAAAATAATCTAAGTGAAGCATGGGAGAAAAATTCTTCAAAATAATAGCACCACCGTGCTCAAAAAGATATAAGTGAAGTACTTGAGCACTTCCATGGCTCAAAAAAATTTAAGTGAAGCATAAAGAGAGATTCTAACAAATCATAGCATAATTTAGCTCTCTCACATGGGTGTGTACAGCAAGGTTTCTTATGACAAACTAACCATAAAGGAAGCAAATACAGAAATGATACAATATTCTCCAAGCAAAACTAATGATATGTGACGAATAAAAATATAGCTCCAAGTAAAACTACCAGTGGTTTTTAGAAGAAAGAGGGGATGCCTTCCGGGGCATCCCCAAGCTAAGATGCTTGATACTACTTAGATATTGTCTTGGGGTGCCATGTGGCACCCCCAAGCTTACGCTTTTATCACTCCTTATTCCTTCATCCATCATGATTTTACTCAAAACTTGAAAACTTCAATCACACAAAACTCATCTTTACCATGGATTATGCATTAGTTTCCAACTCCTCAATCACACATCCCTGATTTCTTAGAGATTTAGCATGCATATTCTCAAGAATTACACTCCTAGGGATATTCTCAAAAAATAATATGAGGAGGTTCAGTCAAGTTGAAGTGAGCCCTAATCATCTTAAGATCTACGTTGTTGCTAGAAGAGGCACCCTTGTTCTTGGGAGTTGGGGTAGTTTTCTTGCCAAGGGGAGTTTTTTCAATATTTTCAATGGAAGAAAAAGTTGTGCTCAAGTTAGTGAAAAATTCCTCTAATTTATCAATTCGAGAGGGACTCTCTACTACCCTTTCATTAGTTATGGGTTGTTTCTCTTTTAGCATTTTAATAGTGTCCCATTCTTGAACAAATACGATTAACAAGATCTTGCACCCTTTTATCCAAATTTTCAATATGTTATTTGGTAAGAATTTTTTTTCAATAGCATCTATCCTTTGCATAACATGATCAAGGGTTAAAAACGTTTCATTTATAATGATAGGTGGAGTCCCCAATAGAATTCCCATGACATTAAGAGCAACACAGGGTGGACAACTTAAGAAATTGGGAAATTTCCCCCGGTGATAGTATCAAGAAAAAAATCTGTACCAAGTAGTAATTATCACATAAAAGATTCGAAGAAGAATGGTAGTAGATTGCTTGTGGATAGATCTATCATGAACATTACAAGTCCTATACCAAGCATCTTTCAGAGTTTCTCCTCCCCTTTGCTTAATATTGAAAAATTCAATCTCACGGGTACTCATAGCGAGGGACGAGTTTGCCATAGCAATAAGTAAAAAGATCTGGCAAGAAAATGGCAAATGGAAAGAAGGCAAATAAAAAGGCAATTTTTTGTGAGGTGGGGGAGAGGAAAACACGGGGCAAATGGAAAATAATATAACTACAAGGAGATGAGATTTATGTGAAGGAACCTGATAGATCTTGACTTGATCTTCCCCGGCATAGGCGCCAGAAATCTTCCTACTCCTCGCCGATCTTTGGTTTACCTCCAAGCTTAAAGGGTTATGTAGCACATCGACGACAAGTATTTCCCTCGGTTAAGAAACCAAGGTATCAATCCAATCGGAAGATCCACAAGACTATGTAAGTAGCACCTGCACACAAATAGAAAATCCTCGCAACCCAACGCGTGGAGGGGTTGTCAATCCCATGTGGTTAAATTAAGGATAGATTGTTCAATGAAAATAAGAGTTATAGCAAATAGAATGCAGCAAAGTATTTTTGGGTTTTTTGATAATATACATCTAAAAATAAAAGAGCAAATATAATAGAAACACAAATAGCAAAGTATAGATTGTGAATATTTCTACATGATTAGGGGCAACAAGAGTATGTCTACGGGCAAACACCGTCTTACTTGTGGCAGTAGCAAACACCATCTTAGTTCCAAAACACATATGTGAAGAGATAAAGCAGCAGATGGGTAGTAAGAAACATAAACCATTGAAGATAATTACATGAAAATGTACCAATTTGCAGCTAGCTATGGTAACGACCTCTAAGACTACACATTCTCCTCTCCTTTGATCTCTCCATGTGAGGAGGTGTCATGAAACCTTCATTAGATTCACTTAGTGTGGGGTCAGAGGTTATTACCATAGCTGGCTGCCAGTTGTACCTTTTTGTGTAGCCTAGTTTTGTTAATTTATGTTTCTTACCATGATGCTTTATCTCCTTATAAATGTGTTTTGTAACTAACATTCACTTCCTTGCATTGCTACTACCACTAAGAAGATGGTGTTTGATTGTAGACACGCCATCACTACGCCCAATGATGTAGCACTACCTACACTATCAATGTTGTCTATTTTTGTGGATGGTAATACCATTATCAACATCCCTTTTTATCCCTAATTTTAAAACCATGTGTATTATGTAAAAATTTAGAAGTCTTAGATATCAAGGACATCATAACTTAATGCCCTAAAACAAAAGGCCCAGTTTAATGAAAGTAACATGTCTACAAATTGTAGGTAGCTTGTAACAACTAATTGAGTAATGCTAAAAGGCTAGGCAACAATTGTTTACTACCATTAAAAAAGATTAGACAAAATTCCTATATATATGCAAAACAATAGGTGTAATATGATTGCCTATGCCATTTGGCTTCTCTTTGTTATTTTCTCCTCTTCTCGTAGACTTGTACATTCCAAATAACTACTCCACACCTATGTGCCCAATGATGTCAAGATACTGAGCCCAACTCGAATCCATTGGCACATAATATCATCACAAAGAAATAACCTAGTCCTACGTGGGTCCATTGATGTAGAATCACATCACAAGGAAAAAGACTAGAATCAATTAATATATAATTGCATCGCATAAGGTTAAAGCAAGTACATCTTACCTATCAAATGAAACCAGTCAAGATTTACATGTTGCTTTGGTGCATCTTCGGGCATGGTCTCTAAAACCGGCAACCGGGCTTCCTATAGGACGATTGTACTGAACTATGAGACAATGGATCCAGGCAATTCACCTTCCACTTCCCCTTGTTGTGTTGTGAAGCCATGTTCCTCATAACTCCAACCAAAAAAATTAGTAGTACTGCTATCCCCTACCCTATTAAGCATAAAGACATGGAAAATTTCTCCACCGAGATGCATTTTGTTCTAAATATTTCTCCGTGTGTGCTTTTTTCATATGTATAGATTATCACTCATGTAAAACACATGCTTGTTAGGAATACATTTATCGTAGAATTTAATATGTCCACTGAAATTATCGACGACTCATCATTTTATTTTTGTATAAACTTATTTACAACATTCTACCATGGATTAACGAGTGATTTTCATGTGAAGACGATGTCCAAAGTGATTAACTTCACAACACTCTAGTGGCATACAAATGAGGCCTAGGCTTCCTTTATTGTTTGTCCACAACTAACATCATCCCCACATGAAGTCATTTAAAAATTCGCAGTGCTCTTTCATTCGATAAATGTGAGTAAGCACGAGAATAAGGAGATTGATTGATAGTTAACCAGTGTCGATCAATTGGACACATTAACTAAATGTTTCAAACGGGTGATCATCTGGAAAAAAACTATAAAAGACTTGCTTGATCTTGGAATTCCAGTTCCGTATAATGGATGAAGGTGCTTTAGCCCACTCTCATAAATTTGAATTGCAAATGTCATAAATCCCATAATTATATGTAATCAAACCACTGATCCATATTGTCTTCATATATTTCAAAGCATGATTTTGCAAATGCTTTTGGGATATAATAAGTAGCTAGGTACCTCATCTTTCATGACTTATATAGGGGTTGCTTCAGACCATCTAGTTAGGCATCACAATCAACCTTCGGTGTTAGATATACAAAATGATAAGCACCAAGGGTGTTTCCATTTGTAGATATGGTGTCATGTAATTGCCTCATCATTAAGACCATGGGTAAAATTATTTAAATGCATGATTTTGCAAAGGATTTAGGAATCTATTTATTCATACCTCATTTTCATCCTTGATCTTGTGGTTAGTCGATCTAGTAGGGCACCATGAACTATTTTCATTGTGAGAATTCTACAAGGATTTATTTAGGCCCTCCAAAGCTCCGTTTAGTGATGATTGCACGATGGTAGGAAGTGGGTACCAATCAGATACATGGGTGTTATCATTTTATAAATAAATTACATTTTAAATATATATAGAAAGTCTATTCATCTCCCACAATGCAGAATAAGTTATTCTTCACCCGAGGTAATCTTACAATCGTTTTATAAATAAATTACATTTTAAATGCAAGTAGCTACATTTGTATTGATTCACTATGTAAAGTTTGACACAAGAAAACAAAAATGAAGGTAATAAGACCAGAAAAATCGCTTTTATGTACATTTTACAATATGTTTGTGTGTTTGTAATTTTACGTGGCATAAAATATTGTTTACGATGACTGTATATTTTCTTACGGACTCTTTTTACGTATGAAATAAGACAAAATTTATGGAACCTAAAATTACACTGCATTGATATGAAAATAAAGGAGGGTGAAGAATAAGTATTCCTCACCGAGGGTGACGAATAGTGGGGATAACTTTTAATGCATATCGAGTATTCTACAATGCAATCACTCTAGTGTTAGAACTATGTGGGGATATCTTTAGTTTCCAACTCCTCAATCACACATCCCTGATTTCTTAGAGATTTAGCATGCATATTCTCAAAAATTACACTCCTAGGGATATTCTCAAAAAATAATATGAGGAGGTTCACTCAAGTTGAAGTGAGCCCTAATCATCTTAAGATCTACGTTGTTGCTAGAAGAGGCACCCTTGTTCTTGGGAGTTGGGGTAGTTTTCTTGCCATGAGTAGTTTTTTCAATATTTTCAATGGAAGAAAAAGTTGTGCTCAAGTTAGTGAAAATTTCCTCTAATTTATCAATTCGAACGGGACTCTCTACTACCCTTTCATTAGTTATGGGTTGTTTCTCTTTTAGCATTTTATTAGTGTCCCATCCTTGAACAAATACGATTAACAAGATCTTGCACCCTTTTATCCAAATTTTCAATATGTTATTTGGTAAGATTTTTTTTTCAATAGCATCTATCCTTTGCATAACATGATCAAGGGTTAAAAACGTTTCATTTATAATGATAGGTGGAGTCCCCAATAGAATTGCCATGACATTAAGAGCAATAGAGGGTGGACAACTTAAGAAATTGGGAAATTTCCTCCGGTGATAGTATCAAGAACAAATCTATACCAAGTAGTAATTATCACATAAAAGATTCTAAGAAGAACGGTAGTAGATTGCTTGTGGATAGATCTATCATGAACATTACAAATCCTATACCAAGCATCTTTCAGACTTTCTCCTCCCCTTTGCTTAATATTGAAAAAATCAATCTCACGGGTACTCATAGCGAGGGACGAGTTTGCCATAGCAATAAGTAAACAAAAGATCTGGCAAGAAAATGGCAAATGGAAAGAAGGCAAATAAAAAAGGCAATTTATGTGAAGTGGGGGAGAGGAAAACATGGGGCAAATGGAAAATAATATAACCACAAGGAGATGAGATTTGTGTGTAGGAACCTGATAGATCTTGACTTGATCTTCCCCGGCATAGGCACCTGAAATATTGCTACTCCTCGCCGATGCTTTGGTTTACCTCCAAGCTTAAAGGGTTATGTAGCACATCGACAAAAAGTATTTCCCTCAGTTAAGAAACCAAGGTATCAATCCAGTCGGAAGATCCACAAGACTATGTAAGTAGCACCTGCACACAAATAGCAAACCGTCGAAACCCAACGCGTGGAGGGGCAATCTCACGTGGTTAAATTAAAGATAGATTGATCGATGCAAATAAGAGTGATAGCAAATAAAATGCAGCAAGGTATTTTTGAGTTTTTTGATAATATACATCTAAATATAAGAGAGCAAATATAATAGAAACACAAATAGCAAAGTATAGATTGCGAATATTTCTACATGATTAGGGGAAACAAGAGTATGTCTACGGGCAAACACCATCTTACTGGTGGCGGTAGCAAACACCATCTTAGTTCAAAAACACATATGTGATGAGATAAAGCAGTAGATGGGTAGTAAGAAACAGAAACCATTGAAGATAATTACATGAAAATGTACCAATTTGCAGGTAGCTATGGTAACGACCTCTAAGACTACACATTGTCCTCTCCTTTGATCTCTCCACGTGAGGAGGTGTCATGAAACCTTCATTAGATTCACTTAGTGTGGGGTCAGAGGTTATTACCATAGCTGGCTGCCAGTTGTCCCTTTTTGTGTAGTCTAGTTTTGTTGTTTTATGTTTCTTACCATGATGTTTTATCTCCTTAGAAATGTGTTTTGTAACTAACATTCACTTCCTTGCATTGCTACTACCACTAACAAGATGGTGTTTGATTGTAGACACGCCATCACTACGCCCAATGATGTAGCACTACCTACACTGCAATATTGTCTATTTTTGTGGATGGTAATACCATTATCAACATCCCTTTTTATCCCTAATTTTAAAACCATGTGTATTATATAAAAAATTAGAAGTCTTAGATATCAAGGACATCATAACTTAATGCCCTAAAACAAAAGGCCTAGTTTAATGAAAGTAACATGTCTACAAATTGTAGGTAGCTTGTAACAACTAATTGAGTAATGCTAAAATCCTAGGCAACAATTGTTTACTACCATTAAAAAATATTAGACAAAATTGCTATATATGCAAAACAATAGGTGTAATATGATTTCCTATGCCATTTGGCTTCTCTTTGTTATTTTCTCCTCTTCTCGTAGACTTGTACATTCCAAATAACTACTCCACACATATTTTCCCAATGATGTCAAGGTACTGAGCCCAACTCGAATCCATTGGCACATAACATCATCACAAAGAAATAACCTAGTCCTACGTGGGTCCATTGATGTAGAATCACATCACAAGGAAAAAGACTAGAATCAATTAATATATAATTGCATCGCATAAGGTAAAGCAAGTACATCTTACCTATCAAATGAAACCAGTCAAGATTTACATGTTGCTTTGGTGCATCTTCGGGCATGGTCTCTAAAACCGGCAACCGGGGCTTCGTATAGGAGGATTGTACTGAATTGTGAGACAATGGATCCAGGCAATTCACCTTCCACTTCCCCTTGTTGTGTTGTGCAACCATGTTCCTCATAGCTCCAACCAAAAAAATTAGTAGTACTCCTATCCCCTACCCTATTAAGCATAAAGACATGGAAAATTTCTCCACCGAGATTCATTTTGTTCAAAATATTTCTCCGTGTGTGCTTTTTTCATATGTAGAGATTATCACTCATGTAAAACACATGCTTGTTAGGAATATGTTTATCGTAGAATTTAATCTGTCCACTAAAATTATCGACGACTCATCATTTTATTTTTGTATAAACTTATTTACAACATTCTACCATGGATTAACGAGTGTTTTTTATGTGAAGAGGGTGTCCAAAGTGATTAACTTCACAACACTCTAGTGCCATGCAAATGAGGCCTAGGCTTCCTTTATTGTTTGTCCACAACTAACATTATCCCCACATGAAGTCATTTAAAAATTCACAGTGCTCTTTCATTCAATAAATGTGAGTAAGCACTAGAATAAGGAGATTGATTGATAGTTAACCAGTGTCGATCAATTGGACACATTAACTAAATGTGCCAAATGGGTGATCATCTGAAAAAATAGCTATAAAAGACTTGCTTGATCTTGGAATTCCAGTTTCGTATAATGGATGAAGGTGTTTTAGCCCACTCTCATGAATTTGAATTGCAAAGGTCATAAATCCCATAATTATATGTAATATAACCACTGATCCATATTGTCTTCATATATTTCAAAGCATGATTTTTCAAATGCTTTTGGGATATAATAAGTAGCTAGGTACCTCATCTTTCATGACTTATACAGGGGTTGTTTCAGACCATCTAGTTAGGCATCACAATCAACCTTCGGTGTTAGATATACAAAATGATAAGCACCAAGGGTGTTTCCATTTGTAGATATGGTGTCATGTAATTGCCTCATCATTAAGACCATGGGTAAAATTATTTAAATGCATGATTTTGCAAAGGATTTAGGAATCTATTTATTCATACCTCATTTTCATCCTTGATCTTGTGGTTAGTCGATCTAGTAGGGCACCATGAACTATTTTCATTGTGAGAATTCTACAGGGATTTATTTAGGACCTCCAAAGCTCCGTTTAGTGATGATTGCACGATGGTAGGAAATGGGTACCAACGAGATACATGGGTGCTATCACTTTATAAATAAATTACATTTTAAATATATATATATATATAGAAAGTCTATTCATCTCCCAGGATGCAGAATAAGTTATTCTTCACCCGAGGTAATCTTACAATCGTTTTATAAATAAATTACATTTTAAATGCAAATAGTTACATTTGTATTGATTCACTATGTAAAGTTTGACATAAGAAAACAAAAATGAAGGTAATAAGACCAGAAAAATCGCTTTTATGCACATTTTACACTATGTTTGTGTGTTTGTAATTTTACGTGGAATAAAATATTTTTTACGATGACTATATATTTTCTTACGGACTCTTTTTACGTATGAAATAAGACAAAATTTACGGAGCCTAAAATTACGCTGCATTGGTATGAAAATAAAGCAGGGTGAAGAATAAGTATTCCTCACCCAGGGTGACGAATAGTGGGGATAACTTTTTAATGCATATCGAGTATTCTACAATGCAATCACTCTAGTGTTAGAACTATGTGGGGATATCTTTTTAATGCATAATTCACTAATCTTTATAGGATTTGCTTAGAAGGTACCTTATGAATTGTCTTCCTCTCATGATTTTGGTGTGATCCACTTAAGCACCTTTATCCATCTATATCATGAGATCTACACCATGGGAATTCGCCAAGTCCAACTTCATTTGGAGAGTAGCGACGACGGGAGGTGGTTGATGATAGTCTGTTGAGGATGTTCTAATTTATTTGGATCCAGTGGCTTGTATCGTGGATTTTGGGCCTCTCAAACAAAAAAATTGGATGAAAATACATGTGCTTTCTTCAAGCAACAAATTAACGAGGAGTTATCAGGGGTATTCAAGTGGCGAGGTTGATGCCTTGCCACATGTATGGTGCCTCATGGTGGCAAGGTATGATGTCAACAAAGATGAAGATGCCATGAAGGGGGCGTGAGGAAAACACACAAAATTCCTAGAGGCAATGAGGATATGTGGAGAGGAGCGGCGAAGGAGGCAAGGTAGGGAGTGTGAGGCATAGGTGCGGATTTAGGGTTGGGCAGGCTTAAATACTAGTCCAGTTGGATTCAAAAATTATATGGATGTTTTGCTAGATAGTCCCTTCAACAACCTAAATTTATAGAAATATTCTTTTTAGCATACATGATAGACTCGCTAACTTTTTAATGATAAGGTATTTCAAGAAAGATTTGAATATTTGACATCCTGTATAGAGTTACGAAGAAGAATATGAGATGCAAATGGAAGGTAAGAGATATCTTGCGAATGTAAAAATCCTCGTGACACCCCAAATTAAAACCTTATAAATATTACTCTTTTCTTTAATCTATGAAGGTCACTTAGTATTATCTGAATTCAAAGTTTTACCAGATTGTAAAATTGTATACAACACCCAATGAATATATTGTGAAAAAAACATTTTTCATAGATCTAGTGATGTTTTTTTGGTAGTGTAGATGTTAAAATATATTTCTACAAAATTGTTCAAACTTAAACCAATTTGATTTAATATAAAACTATGTGGCCTTTATATGGAATAAGGAGAGAGCACCAAGATTAAAAAATCACAAGATAGAGGGAAGAAGTTTTTTCACACCGCATTGCCAAGATTATCGAAAAATGGGTGTTGGAATGACCAACCCAAATCAAATAGCACTAAGAGAGTTGGCCCTTGTAACTTTTAGAATATTCTGACTTCTATGTAGACTTATTTTTTGCGATGACACTTCGATATAGACAATTGATTTGCATGGTTAGAAAATTTTCACTGCCCATCTTCCTAGGCAAATAGATTTTTATTACTAACAATACCAATGTTAATTAATAAGGGCCTTCTATAAAAGTTAAAATCACACCATATTATAATCAGTATAGCCGATTAATGATGCTACACTAGGAAAGTATAAAGTAATAATGACGTGAAATCATGTTAACATTAGGATTTTACAATTGGTAGCACTACTCTGTATGCTCCTTCCCTAGTCTCCACAATTTATATTTTCACAATATTTAGTCATAAATATGTTGAATTGAAAACATTTAGAAAATTATTCAGACGAATCTAGTTTTTTTGGTGCACTAAAAATTACTCATGTCAAACTAAAATAGATTCTATATATGTGCTCAAGTTATAATGTATTTGAAACTACGATCTAATTTGGCATTTATTTGTGATACGCACATTGACAAAAAAGAACACCCAAATATATTGTTTATCGCAATCCTTTATGCACCACCTTATGGATGGGAATGGGTCGGCCCTCTGTGGCTCGGGCATGTTAGTCGTTGGACCCTCTACTTGGGTTGTGGACATGGAGCAAAGCTAGTGGTTTAGTGGTGATTGGCCTCATGACCCACGTTAATACAATATTTGCATAAAGTAGAACATAATAACACAACAATATGTTTCCAAATATAATCATTTAGCGGTCAAAAAATTTAGCATGTTAGGATGTCTCAATTTTATTATTTTCAAAGGAAAACAAGGGATATACACAACTTCATTTCTATTTATTCCATGATGGTGTTAGCATCACAAGTTAGCATATTTGTAACTCTAGAACAAACATTTTCTGGTGAAGACTTGAATTTTCTCTCTCTATAAATACAAGGTAACAACCCTTGCAAATGCATATCTTGTGGTATCCATCTATTCCAAAAGAAAAAGATGCTCAAGAGAATGTTGCCACATCTCAAAAAGACATTTCATTGTCAACAACTTCATGTTCTTTGATACCTTTTTGAAACTTGATGACAAAAAGAGGAAGAATACATCAAGAGTTAATAGTTGCGACCTTTGCATGACGGTTTTTCCATCGAGTTTTATTGCACTTTCTCTTTATTTGATTCTTAGCGTGTTGTAAAAACACTCGTGATACTCTAAGACGCTTGTGGTGTTAATAAATCCTCCAACCAAATTATTCCTTGAAGATATTTTTTCGGTGGTATTATTCTCATAAATCATTGTTTGCTGCATTGAATTATTCATCACGATTATTTATTATCAATGCAATCCATTTCTCTCCAAGATATCAAATATCTCTATACAAAGTTGTCTTAACATATATAGGTTTATCTAGAACAATTATTCCTTGTTGCATACACTTAGGGGACCTTATATTGTATCTTTGATACATTTAGATTCCCCATAGTACGATAAAATTACCCCTCTCCAATGCTTAAATTTTGTCAACAATCGTTCAAAAAGGGGGGGGGCGATTGTTGGTGTAATCTAGTACCTTGATTGTTTTGGAGATTGTTGAAAAAATAGTGAGGAACTAATGTGTTTGGTAGTGCACACAGAGTAGAATGGTCCGTGAAGTTATGAGGAGTTTGCTAGACGTAATATTCTTTCATAGTTTCATTTGCTTCATAGAGGAACTATAATATCAAGAAGGGTTCAAGTGTTTAGAGACTTGTCTCTATGCTTATACTCAACGAGCATTGCCCCAAGTGAGTTCAAAGAAATCTCTATGTGCATTGAGTTTTTACTCGTAAGGCAAAGACGAGGTTTCTCTAGGCTTCGAGAGAAATCCTCATGTGATGGAGTCGGTTTTACTTGTTCCTCAAGTAAAGTTGTTGTGCGAATTCGAAATCCGACTATGGGAAATGTGTCAGTTGGCCATTGGTTAGACCCCTCCCATGCATTGTTGGTTGGCTGGTTCGTTTGATTTTGACAACTGTTTGTGTGAGCACCCCTCTCTCACATATTTGAGAGAACCGTGCCGAAATAATACTCCAGAGCCAAAACTTAGTTGTGGTTGAACATCAAATAGAAGTAAGTTAACATAACTTGTGCCTATTACTCATGAGAGCCGCATATTGTCTAGACGGTTACAAAATAAGTCATATCAAAACATTCTAGAAGGTTCCAACCAGCAAAAACCAGAAACGAAACCTTCTCAAAACCTAAAAGCCACCTCTTTATAAGCTATCTGGTTGAGCTGGACCAGTCGTTCGCTAAGTGTGTTGTTGTTGTGTGCACGGGAGCTAGGTTGCTGTTATGTATCGCCACTTACTATATAGCTAGATCCTATTCAGCGATTAAGGCATCAATTTTAGGTTATTTGGCAAACTCGCGCACCCCCCCCCCCTCCTCACCCACACACACCAGAAACGAAACACTAGTTTCTATATGGGTCGGTCGAAGTAGTTTTTCACTTGTTCACGTTCCCCGGGATTTTTCTAGGTGTTTTGTTTCGTTATTTCATTCTTTGTTTTCACTTTATTTTTCCATTTTTTGTTTTCATTTTTCCGTTTTAATTGTCAGGAATTTGCTTTTAACTTTTGGTCTTTTTAGAATTATGAATTTTTAAAATTCATAAAATTTTGCTGAATGCAAAAAACTTTTACGATTTTGTGAACATTTTTCGAACTAGTATTTTTTCTCAAATTCATGGATTTTTTTAACAATACAAATTTTTGGATTGTTTTAAAATTTGCAAACATTTTTATAACTCATGATTTTTTTTCAAATTCATGGATTTATCAGAATTCAAATTCAGGACCAATTTTCAAAGTTGCAAACATTTTTTTTATAAAACTTGTGAACCTTTTTTCCAATTCATGATCTTCTTAAAAATTTAACTCATAAACAATTTGAAAATCTAAACTTTTTAATTTCGTTAATTCTATTAAAAATACTCCCTCCGTTCCTAAATATAAGTCTTTTAAGAGATTTGACTAGTGGTCTACATACGAAACAAAATGAATGAATCTATATTCATATACATCTGTATGTAGTTCACTAATGAAATCTCTAGAAAGACTTATATTTAGGTACGGAGGGAGTAGTATATAAACGATTGAAGGGCTGACTAGGAGCTCTATATGAGTGCGGGCGTCGCTCAGATCGCCAGCTCGTGGCGCCAACTAGGTTACCCGCACGATACTAACATACGCTTGGCCCAGCTCATGGCACAAACTAGCCTTGCCTCAAGCTAGCACATGGTGATTCTTCATGAATGTTCTTAAACTCGCAAATGGTGTCAGGATTATAACTTTTTATTTTGTTTTAAGTGGTGTCATTATAATCCCAAAATTCGCAAATATTCTTAGGTTGCCGGGATTATAATTTTTTGATTTGTTTTAAGTGGTGTCAGTTATAATCCCAAAATTCGCAAATTAGGTTGCGGGGATTATAAATTTTTGATTCGTTTTATGTGGTGTAAGTTCAAGTCAATTTGAACAAAATGTCCTGAACTAAGGAAACGTGAACATAAAGGAAAAAATCACAAATTTGGAAAAGAATGCTGATTCAAAAATATTCTCAAATTCACAAACTTTCATGAATAAAAAAACAGAAATGAAAGGAAAGCGGGAAAAACTTATATTATATATATTTGAAAAAGGATCATGAATTCAAAAAAAATCTTTAATTCATATATGTTTATGAATTCAGAAAAACTCATGAGTTACAAAAATAACGAATTAACAAATTCCAGAATTTTGAAATATGTTCATGAGATCCAAAAATGTTCCTGAAATAAAACACTGCTCAACATTTCAATAATATTGACGAATTCATTTTTTTACGGGATTTAAGAAATGTTCACAGATTCAGGAACTATGCACTAATTCAAAAATAAATATAAAGAATTCAGAAAATGTTAAAGGATTTGTAAATTGTTCGCACATTCAAAGATGTTTTAGAACTACAAAAAACTTCATGAAAATCTATGGATAGAGAATTCATTCATGGATTTGAAGAAATGTTCACAAATTCGTAAAAGATTCGTGATTAGAAAAACTATTTGTGAATTCGAAAAATTCTCTCGAAATTTCCTGAAATTGTGAACACATCTTGAATTTCTGAGCATTAAAAAAACTTGAACTGTTTTGTGATATTATCAACCATTTTAATTTTCAAGCATTTTTTGAGTTTGTTGTTCCTTTTTTAAAATTTGGAAAGAAAACAAGGAAGCATAGAAAAGAACAAATAGCAGAAAAATATAAGGAAAATAGAAAAGAAATTCAGGAACTTTGGAGAAGGTTCCCAAAACTGATTAGGATCCTTTCAGAAAGTTTTTATAATTGGCCGGCCTGCCTAGCCTACGCGAGTGAGTGATTGCTACCAGCGATATATGACGGGAGCTCCGAATCAGCGTTTCAGGCGCCCGTTAACCTGGACCGGACCACTAGCATCGTCGCGAGCTGTCTATCTTTTTGTGCTGTTTTTATTCTGTTGATACAGTAGAGAAAAATAGCCCAGATTTTCTATTTGTTACAATAATAGAAATATGAAATAACCAAATATTTACATATTTAAATAAAAAGGTTCATCCATTTCAAAAAAATCATATCTTTCAAAAAGGTTCATCTGTTTTAAAAAAGTTCATCAATTTAAAAAAACGTTCATTAAAATTTTAAAAAGTTCATCCAATTTGGATAAAGTTCATTAAATTTGTCAACAAGTCATTAAATTTGAAACTAGTTCATAGAAATACAAAAAAACTTGTATTTAAAAAAAATCATTGAACTGATACAAAAATTCATAAATATTAAAGAAGTTCATCAATTTTTAAAAAGTTCACCGGTATTCAAAACAATTCATAGAATTTCAAAGTTGATCGAATTTTAGAGTAAAGTTTATCAATTTTAAAAGATATTCATTAAATATTTATAAAAGATCATTAATATTTAAAAAACTTCATTGAATTTTTGGAGAAATGGTTGGTCACCCGGCATCTAGATGGAGAGGCCCATTTAAGAACGCTGCAGGCGTCAGTTAACAATATGCACGTTAACTGAGGCCTGCAGCGTCAAATAGGAAATGCCATATATGAGAGCCGCGTTGGAGTTAAAAGTTCAAAAGTTGCTAACGACCGTTTCTATTTAGCGTTTCAGGCACCTGTTAGTTGTGTTTTTGTAAAAGGACTCGTAAAGCACTTCCATGATGGCCAGCCCATCTCCTCATTCTTCTTCCTAATTTTTAGACGCAAGCAAGGCACCGTGGCAAGTGACTGAACCTGTAACCTCGGCTACGAGCTAAGCTACCCTAACCACTGCACCACATTGCCCGTTATGTTAACTTGTATCATATTACTTCCTTTCTTCATTCATCTTTCCTTTTCGTTTTCTCGTTCTTTAATTTTTAGTTTCTGATTTTTATTTTTTTAGTTTTTGTGGTCCGATGATTTTTGTAATAATTCCTGAACTTTTTCTTAAAATTGATGAATAAGGAGTAAAATTCAATGAACCTTTAAACTTTAATGAATTGATTTTTCAATTTGATTTTTTCAAATTCAATTATTTTTAAAAAATCAATGAACTGTTTTTCCAAAATAAACATATTTTTTAAAGTCCATAATCTTGAATAAACTTTATTTCAATTCCAATGAATTATTTTCAAAATCCACGAATGTTTTTCAAATATAATGAAATTCTTTGAAAGTCAATGAGTTTTTTTTCAAATTTAGAAATCAATGATTTTTTATTCGAATTCAATAATTTTTTTCAATGTTGTTAAACTCCTTTTCAAAATCGTTGAACCTGTCGCAAATTCGATGGACTTTTTTTTTCAAATTGATGAGCTGCGTTGAACTATTTGAACTTGTTTTCAAAACCTGTCAAAAAAATTGAATTCATGATTTTTTAGGTTCTTGCTATGTTTCTATTATTTTGTTCAATTTGCGTATCCTTTTAATTAGTTCCTGTTTGATTATATCCGATCCTTCCACAATTGCTCGCCAAATTTGACTTGAGTGGTTCCCTAGCGATGCATCCAGGATGCTAGTTTTAGGGAAGTATATGCAACACACGAGCACCAAGGGATTCTGAGATTTGCAGTAAGCCACATGTTTGGCTAGCAAGCATTGCTAGATTAAAGATCTTGAAATTGTCTAGTTGCAGTTGACGCTCGTGTTTGGGTCGCTTCGGATGTGCATGCTTTGTTACTCTTATAGCAAGGATATCATCCATCTCGTCTGAAGATAGGGCCGACCCATTGGATCTGGTCATTCGATCGCTCGGTTGACGTATTTGTATGGTTTGTTTTTGTCCTTTTTTTGTTCATTTCTTTTGGTTTTCTTCTGTTTCTTTACTGATTTTCTATTATTATTTTGCATTTTTGTTGGTATTCTTCATGGTTTTTACTGGTTTATCATTCTTTTTCTTTGTGTTCATTGGATTTTTTCTTTTATTGATTTCGATGCTAATTTTTTATACATGTTTGCAAAACTTATTATATTTTTGTATACATGTTCACATTTTAGAAATACTCTAATAATATTTTTGCAAAACTTATATTTTGTATGCCTTCTTTTTTCAGTACACATTTTACAATTTATTTATAAAATAGAAAAAATATAATAACTGTAAACTTTTTAAATACATAACTAATATTTTTATATTTAGTTTTCGCATAAATATATTTTATTTTTTACACATTAGGAACATTTTATATGTATGCATTTAACATCTCAAAATACAAGATTAATTTTGTTTAAACATCTACATTTTGATGTCTTCTTTTTTCGTACACATTGTATATGTTTTTTTACACATCAGAAATTTTTGTATATAAACGGTTAGCATTTTTAAATGCATGATTAACATTTTTGAAACCTTGTACTTTTTATGTCCAATATTTTCATAAATATTGTACATTTGTTTATTCATTAGGAACATTTTTTTATATAACATGTTTAACATTGTTAATATATACTCCCTCCAATCCATAATGTAGGATGTTTTTGGACACTACACTAGTGAAAAAAATGTGTATGTTTTGATGTATATTTTTTCCATATACATTAGAAACATTTTCTACACACGATTTAACAGTTTTTTAATGCGTTACTAACATTTTTCAAATTTTGTACATAAACCGAATTTTATTTTAGATATATTCAAAAGTGTAAAAATATTAATATAGGAATCATCGGGTTAACAGCCTCGAGGCCACCTGTACTGCTGCCGGCCCAGCCTCCAGTCATAAAACTTGTTATTACTGTCCACTTGTAAAGAACGGATGCTTCTAAAGAATGGATTGATACTTGTTCTACCTTCGATATACAACTTGTTATTACTGTACACGTCATCGATCCGGCTGTTCTGTGGAGGTAGCTAGCCGTTGATAATTCCAGCCAAGAAATTAAACTCCACCATAAATGTAATCCTATTGCTAACGCGTGTGTGTTTTACAAGATTTGTGCTAATCTATATGGAGAAAGAAACACGGATGAGAATGGATTTAGAAAGAAAATGTATCTCCCGCTGGCGGCGATGAATGAGTTTCGTAGAGGGAAGGATGGAAACCCGAGCCTTTTGGGACTTTTAAAAGGAGGTGCTAGGCGGCAATTTCCTCACCAGACAAGACATTGCCGGATTCTCGTCAGACCTCCTCTCCTCTCCTCTTGCTGGTTCTCGTGGAAGCTTTTTGCTCAGGTTGCCAATCTGTTTCGTCTCTAATGGTTGGTTTGGGTGGGAGATACGGTAGTAGTACTGACAATTTCCGTTGGAGTTGCAGAGAAAGATGGCTGCGCAGGGGAGCAACGGGAAGGAGAAGCTGCAGTGCATCGACTTATCGTCTGACGATTCAGAACAGTCCTGCAAGAGGCCCCGGCAGGCGTCTCCAGAGAGCACCCCGGAGCAGCAGGTATATAATCCTCTATTGGGTCCCCGATTGTAGGATTCTGTTGGTAGAAAAGCTGTGTGGGTTTTATCTTTTGCGACGCAATTCTGTGTTAGTGCTTGTTCGTTTAATCCCTCCCCCAAGGGGATTGAAGAGGTCTGGAGGGGATTGGGGAGGAATTTGACTTAGAGGGGATTTAATCCTTCACAATCCCTCTTAATCCTCCTCAAATCCTGTGCAACCGAACAAAGCCTTAATGGATTCTAGGGCTATTTTTTTTTTATCTCTGATGTTTCTTGAGATGATTTGTTGTTCTGGGTAAATCTGTCTTAATATTTTTGTCTCAAAGAACCACAGATCTTACAGATTGATTATGAGCTTCTGAGCTTTGTGGATCTAAGTCTATGTTTTGAACCTATTTTAATAAGATGGTTGCATGCATCGATTGATGCAGAGGCCGGGGGCTAAGTTCCTCTTTTTCCAAAAAAAAAAACAGATATTACAGATTTCTGCTAGATTTTATCATTCAAATCTGTGGACTGAAAAAAAGGCTTACCCTGAATTTTCGTCCAATCCCTGAACTTAGTTAACATTATGAGGGAAAACAATTCAAAAAAACAATAGACAAAGATCTCGTGTTAGTCGTCGGCTCCAACTTTTGCATGGTAGTCTTTTTTAGGTTGCAGCAGAGAGAGCCTGATCTAATCTGATCTGTACAACTATCTAACACTCCTAAATTTTGCAGAGTGCACATGGTCCCTTGAAGATCAGGGATCGAAAAGGATGGGAGCATGGCACCATGATCGACGGAAACAGACACTGGAAGTGCAAGTACTGCCCCATGGTTGGGCGCAGCGGTGGTGTCACCAGCCTCAAGCATCATGTTGCCGGGGGCAGTAGCAGGGTAAGGCCGTGCCCATCTGCCCCAAAGGATGTCTCCAGTCAAATGAAACGTTTGTTGGACAGTACCAAGCAGAAACCGCGAAAGTGGACTTCACGAAAAGCTACTGTTGTGCAGCCGGCTACGGCCACAACCTCTGAGCCCAAGAACTCTGTACCCTTGACCTCAGGTGTACCATGCTCCACACCAAGCGATCCCGCAGAAGGTTACATGCCGGAGACATATTCTATGGAAAACGGTGCATTCCCCTCCCCGGCATCATTCATGACACGTGTTGTGGACATGATGCTTGCTGCTGCGGAGCTGCTGGAGGCGGAGGAGGAGTCGATGCCCGCTGCAAAGAAGCCGTGACCAAGTAGGAAGACTGGAGGAGGTTCAGTAGAATAAAATATTGTTACCTTAACCTCTGCGAGGTCATATTTATTTTTAATTGTGCTCCCTCCATCTTATAATATAAGAACGTTTTTGACACTATTTATATCATGGGACGGAGGGAGTACTTGTCGGTGTAACTTGAGGATGCTTCATACAGTATTGTCCTCTTGGGAGAGTGCTGTCATTGTCTTCAGAAAAGATGAATGTTACCATTTAGTACGCCTCATGTTTCTAATTATCGCCCTTGGATGTGAAGCTATTTTGCTGTACTATGAATACAGACGTCGCTGTTGCATGTTAAAAGTTGCACGCCCCAGGCATCATTTCTCTCATAATCTCTCCTTTCCCTGTCTCAATCTACTTCTGCATATCTGATAATGTGGGAATACATCTGTTAAGTGCATACCTCGGTGACATTGGTTTGTAAACAGTGCAAGCGTTTTTAGATATCGCTTTTGTGGTTATTTACTTAGCCGATTGATAAACATGTTATGGACCCTGGAATATATATGCTACACAAGCCTACAGAAGCTAATAACTTATCTAGCCTCCAATCTAGAAGAGTGACATGCCATGGTTGAAGGTAGAGGGAGTGGAAATTTCAAGCTGAAACTTTGGCTGTTTGTTATTCTGTATGATTAGAGGAAACTGGTATAGTTACCCTGTAAGGCTGTAACTAGGGAATCATGGCATGATCTTTGTACTCAAGGCAAATTTGAGCAAAAATCTTGAAGTCTCTGTAGTTCTTTCAGAAAAGTAAGAGGATTTACCCAAAACAATTGGTTACCTGAAACAACTTAGTCCTACTGGAAGTGTTTTGGCTGTTCTTATAGTGGTGTGTACATTCACATTATCAGATATGCCCGGTAGATTGAGACAGGGAGAGGAGAGATTATGAGAGAAATAATGCCTGAGACGTGCAACTTTTAGCATTCAAGGGCGACGTCTCGGCATCATAGTATAGCAAAATAGCACATCCAAGGGCGATAGTTAGAAACATGAGGCATTCTAAATGGTAACGTGCAACTTTTCTCAAAGAATATGACAGTATCCTCCCAAGAGGACAAGACTGTTTGAAGCCTCCTCAAGTTATACTGACAAGTACTTAAAATAAATTTCACCTTGCAGAAGTTAAGGTAACAATATTGTTATTTTTATGAAACCTCCCGCAATCTTCATACTTCGTCACAACTTGTTTGCAGAGGCCATTGACCCCTCCTCTACCCTCAGCACCTCTACAGCAGAAAGCATCATGTCCACCCCCAAAAAAAAAAATCATGTCCACAAGACGTGTCATGTGTAGTTTGAATGATGCTGACGAGGGAAATGCATCGTTTTCCTCATAATCTGTCTCCATGTCGTGCCAGAAGATTGTTCTGTTTAACAAACTATGAAAAACACCAGCTAGTTCGTACGTATTACCTATTTAATCCTACGCAAGCTGTTTGTTCCATTGTTGTAACCTAGGAGTGTATTTTTTTGAATAGTGTAACATGCTCGATACTATGCTGATACTTTGCCGTTAACTCATGTTCTTCTATGACGACCTGCTCGATACTATGCTATTCTGCAGCCAGTTGCCATGATTTGCAATTAGTTCTTGTGCACCTGGTGCACCCTACATTAGCAATCTATATGATAAAAGCTTCGGAAAATGATTGAGTATAGATATAATGTTCATCTGTAATGTCAAAAGATTTCAATCAAATTCAACTCACAACGTGAGAAATGGAAAAGGCGTAACAGCCAAAAAAATGGAAAAGGCTCTTAAGGCGGGTAGGATACTGTCCTAGAGCTATTCAGGGCAGAGAGTGTATTCTATGCACCAAGAGCTCTTGTACAACCGATGCACCAAAAACTCAAACAATACTATAAAGTTCTGAAAAAGGGCTAAAAAAATTGAGTACATAGAGATTGTACAAATTCAATATGGCATAAAATTTCAGTTAGAAGTTCAACTCAGGGCTTGAGAAACTGAAAATGATTGAGTACATAGTACATACACATTGGATACATTTAAGTTAGGGCTTGAGAATCATTTTCAGTTATTCTTTTATTTAGAAGGTTGATTCAATTATTAAATAGTCTCACCTCGCCCCCTTACATCAAATCCTTCTAATTTATATACATTTTGAGCTTTCAGGTATCACAGAGTTGTCTTATGGATTAGTAATAAGCAAAGGGTGCAAAGAATAAGGAAAGGAAAAGAGGAATAAGAAAGGACAGATGAACAAGGAAAGGAATAAGGCAGGCGTGCATGTAATAAGGAAAATAATAAGGAAAGAAAGTAGAATAAGGAAGGAAATGAATTGAGATAGAGAATAAGGAAGGCATGCAACGAAAGGAAATAAGGAAGGAAAGCTCTAATTAAAATGGAATTTATATGGAGGGCTCTTGGGCATACGAAAGAATTTCGATAACCTGTCGATTTCACTCAAAACTCAAGGGAGAAACTTTGGACATGTTCATAAATCAAATTATCACTTTTTAGGCTATATTTATTGGTTTTATTTACAAAAACCATAGTCATTTGATTAGGAGTAACGATGTGTGAGGAATATGTATCCGGTTGCAAGGCACGGGCATGTTTTCTAGTTCACATATAACATAACAATCAAAGAAATATGTAGAGACAGAATCAATGTCCAAAACGACATGTATCTACAAGTAGGCATGCAATTTTTCAGTTCGTTTGGTTGAACTAGCTAGGGTCACAAGGTACCCTAACAAAGGAGTATATATGATATTCATATCAATTTGTTCCAATTTCTTTACAACATTCCACCAAGTATTTAAAAAGGTTTTGGTGAGGAGGGGGGCCCAAAGTAACTTCACAAATCAGAAAGGAAAAGTTGTGGTTGTGGCAATGTATCTAGACCATCCATTTTTGCATTAAAAATTCGTGCGCACAAACTTCTCTTTTGTTTGTTTCTCCCAAATTATAAAACATTTGAATTTTGCAGATCAACATCACACAAGTATGACCATTTGCAAAATTGTTTTCAGATTTTTTGGATGAACTAGAAATATATAAAATGCTAAAATTCATTTGAAATTTATAATTTGATGAAAAAATATTGCTTCAAAAAAAGGAAATATTTTATTCATAGAGTGGTACTTATGTTACGTTGACATGCAAAGTTTCAAAGCCAAATGCTCTCTTGCTTGGATGAAACAAAAAAGAGAAATCTCTCAGAAATTTCTATGTAAAGACAACATGGATCTTGATGCTAAGTTGGATGGCCTAGATAGACGGTGTAGCTACATGGTAGAATAGAAAATCCACACCCAATCACAAAACACAAGTAAAACATAAAATAGCCATTGTCTACCTTAATCATATCCCCACAACTCACATCATCTCCGCACGAAATGATTTGAAAATTGTTATGTCGAGTGTGTAATCTCAAAGACAAAGGAGAATGATATATACTTTCTCGGTATCAAGCAATCAAACACATTAAGATAGATATTTTAGAAGGGTGTTCATATGACATAGCTAATACAATACTTGCATAATCTTGGAATCCTGGTTCCATAAAAATGGCTGAAGGTGCTCTAGCCCTGACTGCTCCAATAGATTTGGCTCGTAAATGCCATAATTTTGCCCCAGTAATCGGACTACTGAGCTATATTGTTTCTTTTATTTTTAAAATCATAAATTTTGCAAATGCTTCTAGGATCTACTAAGTAGCTAGGTATATGATGTATCATTATTGATTTCGTCTTTGTAGCCATCTAGTTAGGCATCATGATCCATCTTCGTCATTAGATGTACACAACAATGAAACTAAGGATGTTGCCATATTAAGATATGGTTCCATGTGATAGCCATCGTAATATAAGAACAGGATTTATTTTCAATGCATGATTTTTGAATGTTTTAGGGTTCGTTAATTACATACCTCGCCTCTCATGCTTGATCTTGCCGTCTTGAGTCGATCCAGTTGGGCGTCATGATCCACTTTGTTGTTATACTTATGCTATGGGGACTCACTTAAGTCCCACCATGGATCTAGTGAGAAATGATTGTACAAAAATATAGAGGTGGGTAGCAATGAGAACCGAGGGTGTTCTCATCTATAGATCTGGTAACCTGCAATCACTCTCGTTAAAATTGTGAGAAGATATCTTCTCAAATGATAATTTTGGTAACATTTATTGGATTTGCTAAGAACGTACCTTATATGTCATGCGTGCTCTCCCAGGTTTGGGGCAATCCGAACAAATATCATGATCCATCTTTGTCGTGAGATCTATCCCATGGGCATTCTTCGAGGCCCCCTTAGATCTGGAGAGGAGCGATGATGGGAAGTGACATGTGTCGAGGGTGTTTCCATCTATCTAGATCCGTTGACTTGTGACATGGCTTCTGGCAAGATCAAAGCTGAAACTAGGAGGAATGAATCGAGGTTTCGGCCGGCAACAAATGGACAACAGGCAGTGGGAGGCGATCAGGTGGCGAGGTGGCCAAGGTATGGTGCCTATGGTGGCAAGGTATGGTGTCAACAAAAAGCAGAGACCATACGCAGGACTAGAGTGTCTAGAGACAATGGAGATTTGTATGAGAGGGGCGGCGGCGGAGGTGGAGGAGGAAGGTGGGAGGCGTGGGTGGGGATTTAGGGTTAGGTAGGCTTAAATAGACCCATTGGATATATATTAGGAAAGTGTATGAATGTTTTGCTAGATAGCCCCTTCAATAATCTAAATTTCTAGAAATACTATTTTCACGAGAAAGGGTAGACTTGCTAAAAAATTAGAATATTTTCAAGAACCTACACTAAGTCTTGAATATTTCATATCCCTTATAGAGCCATGAAGCAGGATATGAGATGTGAATTGATGATAATAGATGTCTTGTGCAGAAATCAAAAGAGAACCTTTTTCTGCACAAGAAGAAGCCAAGGTTAAGTATGTTGATTTGTATACTATCTTCGCAAAGTTTTGACCGACTCGAAACAAGTATGCCCACACTACAAGAAGCTTCTCTATGGCTTACTCCTAGCTGCACGAACATTGGCTCACTACTTCCAAGACCATCAGATCACGGTTGTAGGCCTTGTTGTTAGAAATCATACGTAACCAGGATGCCATAGGCCGAGTGGAAAAATGGGCAACCGAATTATTTCCACATCATTTGAAGTACAAGCCAAGAAAAACAATCAAGTCTCAAGCATTAGCTGATTTCACAACATAATGGACTGAATCCCAAGACCCACCCACCTAGATATAGTCGAACAAGTTCAATTGGATCAGACTAGACGATCTGACGGATCTATGCGAGTTAGTTGAAATAGTAGATAATGGTGGGATAGTCCACAACAACATAGGAGTGTAATGCTGATGATGGCTGACTTCTGGGCATGAAAACATGTGGCACATGTTGGAATTATGCCCTAGAGGCAATAATAAATATAGTTATTATTATAATTCCTGTATCAAGATAATCGTTTATTATCCATGTTATAATTGTATTGAATGAAGACTCATTTACATGTGTGGATACATAGACAAAACACTGTCCCTAGCAATCCTCTAGTTGGCTAGCCAATTGATCAAAGATAGTCATGTCTTCTGATTATGAACAAGGTGTTGTTGCTTGATAACTGGATCACGTCATTAGGAGAATCACGTGATGGACTAGACCCAAACTAATAGACGTAGCATGTTGATCGTGTCATTTTGTTGCTACTGTTTTCTGCGTGTCAAGTATTTGTTCCTATGACCATGAGATCATATAACTCACTGACACCGGAGGAATACTTTGTGTGTATCCAACGTCGCAACGTAACTGGATGACTATAAAGATGCTCTACAGGTATCTCCGAAGGTGTTAGTTGAGTTAGTATGGATCAGACTGGGATTTGTCACTCCGTGTGACGGAGAGGTATCTCGGGGCCCACTCGGTAATACAACATCACACACAAGCCTTGCAAGCAATGTGACTTAGTGTAAGTTACGGGATCTTGTATTACGGAACGAGTAAAGAGACTTGCCGGTAAACGAGATTGAAATAGGTATGCGGATACTGACGATCGAATCTCGGGCAAGTAACATACCGAAGAACAAAGGGAATGACATACGGGATTATATGAATCCTTGGCACTGAGGTTCAAACGATAAGATCTTCGTAGAATATGTAGGATCCAATATGGGCATCCAGGTCCCGCTATTGGATATTGACCGAGGAGTCTCTCGGGTCATGTCTACATAGTTCTCGAACCCGCAGGGTCTGCACACTTAAGGTTCGACGTTGTTTTATGCGTATTTGAGTTATATGGTTGGTTACCGAATGTTGTTCGGAGTCCCGGATGAGATCACAGACGTCACGAGGGTTTCCAGAATGGTCTGGAAACGAAGATTGATATATAGGATGACCTCATTTGATTACCGGAAGGTTTTCGGAGTTACCGGGAATGTACCGGGAATGACGAATGGGTTCCGGGAGTTCACCGGGGGGGCAACCCACCCCGGGGAAGCCCATAGGCCTTGGGGGTGGCGCACCAGCCCTTAGTGGGCTGGTGGGACAGCCCCAAAGGGGCCCTATGCGCATTGGAAGAAAAATCAAAGAGAAAGAAAAAAAGAGGAGGTGGGAAGGGAAGGAAGGACTCCCACCCACCAAACCAAGTCCAACTCGGTTTGGGGGGGGGGAGACCTTCCCCCCTTGGCTCGGCCGACCCCCTTGGGGCTCCTTGAGCCCCAAGGCAAGGTCCCCTCCCTCCCACCTATATATACGGAGGTTTTAGGGCTGATTTGAGACGACTTATCCACGGCAGCCCGACCACATACCTCCATGGTTTTTCCTCTAGATCGAGTTTCTACGGAGCTCGGGCGGAGCCCTGCTGAGACAAGGTCATCACCAACCTCTGGAGCGCCGTCACGCTGCCGAAGAACTCTTCTACCTCTCCGTCTCTCTTGCTGGATCAAGAAGGCCGAGATCATCGTCGAGCTGTACGTGTGCTGAACGCGGAGGTGCCGTCCGTTCGGTACTAGATCGTGGGACTGATCGTGGGATTGTTCGCGGGGCGGATCGAGGGACGTGAGGACGTTCCACTACATCAATCGCGTTCACTAACGCTTCTGCTGTACGGTCTACAAGGGTACGTAGATCACTCATCCCCTCTCGTAGATGGACATCACCATGATAGGTCTTCGCGCGCGTAGGAAATTTTTTGTTTCCCATGCGACATTCCCCAACAGTGGCATCATGAGCTAGGTTCGTGCGTAGATGGTGATGTGCGTTTTGCTGCCCTCCTTAGTCTTTTCTTGATTCTGCGGTATTGTTGGATTGAAGCGGCTTGGACCGACATTACTCGTACGCTTACGAGAGACTGGTTTCATCGCTACGAGTAACCCCGTTGCTCAAAGATGACTGGCAAGTGTCGGTTTCTCCAACTTTAGTTGAATCGGATTTGACCGAGGAGGTCCTTGGATGAGGTTAAATAGCAACTCATATATCTCTGTTGTGGTGTTTGCGTAAGTAAGATGCGATCCTACTAGATACCCATGGTCACCACGTAAAACATGCAACAACAAAATTAGAGGACGTCTAACTTGTTTTTGCAGGGTATGCTTGTGATGTGATATGGCCAATGATGTGATGTGATATATTGGATGTATGAGATGATCATGTTGTAATAGACTAGCACAAGGGCCCGTGCGTTGCAACGGGAGAAAAAAATACCACACGCTTTTAATATTTTTATAATCATTTCAATTTATTAAAATAATGATGGAGCGCGGGTTGAATAACAAAAATGACAGGAGCTTTTTTATAAAAATACCGCGGTGGGTTTTCCGACGGAAGCAATAGCCTCTTTATTATTAGGTATAGATAGCAAAAGGGCTCATGGGTTGCAATGGGAGAAAGAAATACCACACACTCTTAATTTATAAAAAATGGTCTATAATCTGAGAATTTGTAGTTACGACATAAATAAAGATGGTCTTATCCTACAAAAATGCAGTTCAAAATTTCACAATGCAGTTCAAAATTTCACAGGTCTTCTATTCTAACACGGCTTGCATGTAGATTTAATACGTACAAAGAATCAGTCAAGTGACCTTCAGTTTCATCTCTAATCCTGATTTTGTTGACGTGTTCATCTTCAACCCGGATGAGTACCGGTATGAAAGAAAGACGAATACTGACTTATTTATTAAGATTGCACCCTAGATAGTATTTTTATTAAACGTTTAACAGATAAAATAATATCATATTTAAATTCTACATATTTTTCTAATCAAATTCCATGTATAATATGTTAAATTTGGAGTTACAGTTTAAAAGATATGAGTATTTTAAAAAACATTCAATATATACTACGAGTTTAATGTCATAAACAGTAAGGGCTTTTTTTGTAAAATCACCTGGGTGGGTTTTCCGACGGAAGCGATAGCCTCTTTATTATTAGGTAAGGGCCCGTGCGTTGCAATGGGAGAAAAAAATACCACACGCTTTTAATATTTTTATAATCATTTCAATTTATTAAAATAATGATGGAGCGCGGGTTGAATAACAAAAATGACAGGAGCTTTTTTATAAAAATACCGCGGTGGGTTTTCCGACGGAAGCAATAGCCTCTTTATTATTAGGTATAGATAGCAAAAGGGCTCATGGGTTGCAATGGGAGAAATAAATACCACACGCTCTTAATTTATAAAAAATGATATATAATCTAAGAATTTGTAGTTACGACATAAATAAAGATGGTCTTATCCTACAAAAATGCAGTTCAAAATTTCACAATGCAGTTCAAAATTTCATAGGTCTTCTATTTTAACACGGCTTGCATGTAGATTTAATACGTACAAAGAATCAGTCAAGTGACCTTCAGTTTCATCTCTAATCCTGATTTTGTTGACGTGTTCATCTTCAACCCGGATGAGTACCGGTATGAAAGAAAGACGAATAATGACTTATTTATTAAGATTGCACCCTAGATAGTATTTTTATTAATTTTTTAACAGATAAAATAATATCATATTTAAATTCTACATATTTTTCTAATCAAATTCCATGTATAATATGTTAAATTTGGAGTTACAGTTTAAAAGATATGAGTATTTTAAAAAACATTTAATATATACTACGAGTTTAATGTCATAAACAGTAAGGGCTTTTTTTGTAAAATCACCTCGGTGGGTTTTCCGACGGAAGCGATAGCCTCTTTATTATTACGTAAATATAATATCGACTTGCACGTCGATGGTACGGCAACCGGCAGGAGCCATAGGGTTGTCTTTATACTAACGTTTGTGCTTGCAGATGCGTTTACTATTTTGCTAGGATGTAGCTTTAGTAGTAATAGCATGAGTAGCACGACAATCCCGATGGCAACACGTTGATGGAGATCATGGTGTGGCTCCGGTGACAAGGAGATCGTGCCGGTGCTTTGGTGATGGAGATCAAGAAGCACGTGATGATGGCCATATCATGTCACTTATGAATTGCGTGTGATGTTAATCCTTTTATGCACCTTATTTTGCTTAGAACGACGGTAGCATTATGAGGTGATCTCTCACTAAAATTTCAAGACGAAATTGTGTTCTCCCCGACTGTGCACCGTTGCTACAGTTCGTCGTTTCGAGACACCACGTGATGATCGGGTGTGATAGACTCAACGTTCACATACAACGGGTGCAAAACAGTTGCGCACGCGGAACACTCGGGTTAAGCTTGACGAGCCTAGCATGTGCAGACATGGCCTCGGAACACATGAGACCGAAAGGTTGATCATGAATCATATAGATGATATGATTAGCATAGGGATGCTTACCACTGAAACTATACTCAACTCACGTGATGATCAGACTTGAGCTAGTGTAAGTGGATCATGAACCACTCAAATGACTAGAGAGATGTACTTTTTGAGTGGGAGTTTAGCGAATAATTTGATTAAGTTAAACTCTAATTATCTTGAACATAGTCTAAGTCCACTTTGAATATATTTGTGTTGTAGATCATGGCTCACGCGACAGTCACCCTGAATTTTAATACGTTCCTAGAGAAAGCTAAGTTGAAAGATGATGGAAGCAACTTTGTAGACTGGGCTCGTAATCTTAAGCTAATCTTACAAGCTGGGAAGAAGGATTATGTCCTTAATGCTGCACTAGGAGATGAACCATCCGCTACGGCTGATCAGGATGTTAAGAACGCTTGGTTAGCACGTAAGGAGGACTACTCAGTAGTTCAATGTGCAGTCTTGTATGGCTTAGAACCGGGACTTCAACGTCGCTTTGAGCGTCATGGAGCATTTGAGATGTTCCAAGAATTGAAGTTTATCTTTCAGAAGAACGCCCGGATCGAGAGGTATGAGACCTCCGATAAATTCTATGCTTGCAAGATGGAGGAAAACTCGTCTGTCAGTGAACATGTGCTCAAAATGTCTGGGTACTCAAACCGTCTAGCTGAGCTGGGGATTGAACTCCCGCAAGAGGCTATCACTGACAGAATCCTTCAATCACTGCCGCCAAGCTATAAAGGCTTTGTGTTGAACTACAACATGCAAGGGATGAACAAGTCTCCCGGCGAGTTGTTTGCGATTCTGAAAGTCGCAGAGTCTGAACTCCGTAAAGAGCATCAAGTGTTGATGGTGAATAAGACCACTAGTTTCAAGAGAAACGGCAAAGGCAAGAATGGTAATTCAAAGAAGAGCGGCAAGCCTGTTGCCAATCCGACGAAGAAACCCAAAGCTGGACCTAAGCCTGAAACGGAGTGTTACTATTACAAGGGTATGGGCACTGGAAGCGCAATTGCCCCAAGTATCTGGCAGATAAGAAGGCGGCCAAAGAAAAATCAGGTATATTTGATATACATGTTATTGATGTGTACTTAACCGGCTCTCGTAGTAGTGCCTGGGTATTCGATACCGGTTCTGTTGCTCATATTTGCAACTCGAAACAGGAACTGCGGAATAGACGAAGGCTGGCGAAAGATGAAGTGACGATGCGCGTAGGAAATGGTTCCAAGGTTGATGCAATCGCCGTCGGCACAGTTTCACTTCAGTTACCATCAGGATTAGTTATGAACTTAAATCATTGTTATTTAGT
The DNA here is from genome assembly GCF_904849725.1 of Hordeum vulgare subsp. vulgare. Lineage (NCBI taxonomy): Eukaryota > Viridiplantae > Streptophyta > Magnoliopsida > Poales > Poaceae > Hordeum > Hordeum vulgare. The sequence goes on from NC_058520.1 coordinate 563,789,449, forward strand.
GCCTGCGTTGAGCATGAACATTATATCTGGATCTTGTTTATTGCGAGACGGTTACTCTTTTAAGTTAGAGAATAATGGTTGTTCTATTTCTATGAGTAACATCTTTTATGGTCATGCACCCAATGTGAGAGGATTGTTCATATTGAATCTTGATAGCGATACACACATACATAACATTGAGACCAAAAGAATTAGAGTTAACAATGATAGCGCCATATTTTTGTGGCACTGCCGCTTAGGTCATATTGGTGTAAAGCGCATGAAGAAACTCCATGCTGATGGACTTTTGGAGTCACTTGACTTTGATTCACTTGACACTTGCGAACCATGCCTCATGGTCAAGATGACTAAGACTCCGTTCTCCGGAACAATGGAGCGTGCAAGTGACTTGTTGGAAATCATACATACCGATGTGTGTGGTCCGATGAGCGTGGAGGCACGCGGCGGATATCGTTATTTTCTCACCTTCACTGACGATTTGAGTAGATATGGTTATGTCTACTTGATGAAACACAAGTCTGAAACATTTGAAAAGTTCAAGCAATTTCAGAGTGAAGTTGAAAATCATCGTAACAAGAAGATCAAGTTCCTACGGTCTGATCGTGGGGGTGAATATCTGAGTTTCGAGTTTGGTGCTCACTTAAGACAATGTGGAATTGTTTCACAGTTAACACCGCCTGGAACACCACAGCGTAATGGTGTGTCCGAACGTCGTAATCGTACTTTATTAGAGATGGTGCGATCTATGATGTCTTCTACCGATTTGCCGTTATCGTTTTGGGGTTATGCATTAGAAACAGCTGCATTCACTTTAAATAGGGCACCATCAAAATCCGTTGAGACGACGCCATATGAACTATGGTATGGCAAAAGTCCAAAGTTGTCGTTTCTTAAAGTTTGGAGATGTGATGCTTATGTCAAAAAGCTTCAGCCTGAAAAGCTGGAACCCAAAGCGGAAAAGTGCGTCTTCATAGGTTACCCAAAGGAGACAGTTGGGTACACCTTCTATCTCAAATCCGAGGGCAAAGTGTTTGTTGCTAAAAACAGATCTTTTCTCAAGAAGGAGTTTCTCTCGAGAGAATTGAGTGGGAGGAAGATAGAACTTGACGAGGTTGTCGAACCTCTCATCCCTCTGGATGGTGGCGCAGGGCAAGGGGAAACCTCTGTCGTTGCGACGCCGGTTGAGGAGGAAGTTAATGATGGTGATCATGAAACTCCGGTTCAAGTTTTTGTCAAACCACGCAGGTCGACGAGACCACGTGCTACTCCAGAGTGGTACGGTAATCCCGTCTTATCAATCATGTTGTTGGACAACAATGAACCTGCAAATTATGAAGAAGCAATGGTGGGCCCGGATTCCAACAAATGGCTAGAAGCCATGAAGTCCGAGATAGGATCCATGTATGAGAACAAAGTATGGACTTTGGAGGTACTGCCTGAGGGCCGCAAGGCTATTCAGAACAAATGGATCTTTAAGAGGAAGACGGACGCTGACGGCAATGTGACCATTTATAAAGCTTGACTTGTGGCAAAGGGTTTTTCACAAGTTCAAGGAGTTGACTACGATGAGACATTCTCACCCGTAGCGATGCTTAAGTCCGTCAGAATCATGTTAGCAATAGCTGCATTTTTCGATTATGAAATCTGGCAGATGGATGTCAAAACGGTGTTCCTTAACGGTTTCCTTAAGGAAGAATTGTATATGATACAACCCGAAGGTTTTGTCGATCCTAAGAATGCTAACAAGGTGTGCAAGCTCCAGCGATCCATTTATGGACTGGTGCAAGCATCTCGGAGTTGGAACAAACGCTTTGATGAGGTGATCAAAGTGTTTGGGTTTATACAAGTGGTTGGAGAATCTTGTATTTATAAGAAAGTGAGTGGGAGCTCTGTGGCGTTTCTAATATTATATGTGGATGACATATTGCTGATTGGAAACAACGTGGAGTTTTTGGAGAGCATAAAGGATTACTTGAATAAAAGTTTCTCTATGAAGGACATAGGAGAAGCTGCTTACATTCTAGGCATTAAGATCTATAGGGATAGATCAAAACGCGTGATAGGACTTTCACAAAGCACATACCTTGATAAAGTTTTGAAGAGATTCAAAATGGAACAGTCCAAGAAAGGGTTCTTGCCAGTTTTACAAGGTACGAGATTGAGTAAGACTCAGTGCCCAGCAACTGATGAAGATAGAGAGCATATGTGCTCCGTCCCCTATGCTTCAGCCATAGGTTCTATCATGTATGCAATGTTGTGCACTAGACCGGACGTTAGCCTGGCCATAAGTATGGCAGGTAGGTTCCAGAGTAATCCAAGAGTGGATCACTGGACAGCGGTCAAGAATATCCTGAAGTACCTGAAAAGGACTAAGGAGATGTTTCTCGTGTATGGAGGTGACGAAGAGCTCGACGTAAAAGGTTACGTCGATGCAAGCTTTGACACAAATCCGGACGACTCTAAGTCGCAAACCGGATACGTATTTATTCTTAATGGGGGTGCGGTAAGCTGGTGCAGTTCCAAGCAAAGCGTCGTAGCAGATTCTACATGTGAAGCGGAGTACATGGCTGCCTCGGAGGCGGCTAAGGAGGGTGTCTGGATGAAGCAGTTCATGACGGATCTTGGAGTGGTGCCAAGCGCACTGAATCCAATAACCTTGTTCTGTGACAACACGGGTGCCATTGCCTTAGCAAAGGAACCACGGTTTCACAAGAAGTCCAGACACATCAAACGACGCTTCAACCTCATCCGCGGCTACGTCGAAGGAGAGGACGTAAATATATGCAAAGTGCACACGGATCTGAATGTAGCAGACCCGCTGACTAAACCTCTTCCACGGCCAAAGCATGATCAACACCAGAACTGTATGGGTGTTAGATTTATTACAATGTAATTCGCATGATGATGTGAGGGCTAGATTATTGACTCTAGTGCAAGTGGGAGACTGTTGGAATTATTCCCTAGAGGCAATAATAAATATAGTTATTATTATAATTCCTGTATCAAGATAATCGTTTATTATCCATGCTATAATTGTATTGAATGAAGACTCATTTACATGTGTGGATACATAGACAAAACACTGTCCCTAGCAAGCCTCTAGTTGGCTAGCGAGTTGATCAAAGATAGTCATGTCTTCTGATTATGAACAAGGTGTTGTTGCTTGATAACTGGATCACGTCATTAGGAGAATCACGTGATGGACTAGACCCAAACTAATAGACGTAGCATGTTGATCGTGTCATTTTGTTGCTACTGTTTTCTGCGTGTCAAGTATTTGTTCCTATGACCATGAGATCATATAACTCACTGACACCGGAGGAATACTTTGTGTGTATCAAACATCGCAACGTAACTGGGTGACTATAAAGATGCTCTACAGGTATCTCCGAAGGTGTTAGTTGAGTTAGTATGGATCAAGACTGGGATTTGTCACTCCGTGTGACGGAGAGGTATCTCGGGGCCCACTCGGTAATACAACATCACACACAAGCCTTGCAAGAAATGTGACTTAGTGTAAGTTACGGGATCTTGTATTACGGAACGAGTAAAGAGACTTGCCGGTAAACGAGACTGAAATAGGTATGCGGATACTGACGATCGAATCTCGGGCAAGTAACATACCGAAGGACAAAGGGAATGACATACGGGATTATATGAATCCTTGGCACTGAGGTTCAAACGATAAGATCTTCGTAGAATATGTAGGATCCAATATGGGCATCCAGGTCCCGCTATTGGATATTGACCGAGGAGTCTCTCGGGTCATGTCTGCATAGTTCTCGAACCCGCAGGGTCTGCACACTTAAGGTTCGACGTTGTTTTATGCGTATTTGAGTTATATGGTTGGTTACCGAATGTTGTTCGGAGTCCCGGATGAGATCACAGACATCACGAGGGTTTCCGGAATGGTCCGGAAACGAAGATTGATATATAGGATGACCTCATTTGATTACCGGAAGGTTTTCGGAGTTACCGGGAATGACGAATGGGTTCCGGGAGTTCACCGGGGGGGGGGGGGGGGCAACCCACCCCGGGGAAGCCCATAGGCCTTGAGGGTGGCACACCAGCCCTTAGTGGGCTGGTGGGACAGCCCAAAAGGGGCCCTATGCGCATTGGAAGAAAAATCAAAGAGAAAAAAAAAGAGGAGGTGGGAAGGGAAGGAAGGACTCCCACCCACCAAACCAAGTCCAACTCGGTTTGGGGGGGGGGAGACCTTCCCCCCTTGGCTCGGCCGACCCCCTTGGGGCTCCTTGAGCCCCAAGGCAAGGTCCCCTCCCTCCCACCTATATATACGGAGGTTTTAGGGCTGATTTGAGACGACTTTTCCACGGCAGCCCGACCACATACCTCCATGGTTTTTCCTCTAGATCGCGTTTCTGCGGAGCTCGGGCGGAGCCCTGCTGAGACAAGGTCATCACCAACTTCCGGAGCGCCGTCACACTGCCGGAGAACTCTTCTACCTCTCCGTCTCTCTTGCTGGATCAAGAAGGCTGAGATCATCGTCGAGCTGTACGTGTGCTGAACGCGGAGGTGCCGTCCGTTCGGTACTAGATCGTGGGACTGATCGCGGGATTGTTCGCGGGGCGGATCGAGGGACGTGAGGATGTTCCACTACATCAACCGCGTTCACTAACGCTTCTGTTGTACGGTCTACAAGGGTACGTAGATCGCTCATCCCCTCTCGTAGATGGACATCACCATGATAGGTCTTCGTGCGCGTAGGAAATTTTTTGTTTCCCATGCGACGTTCCCCAACAGCACATGCCTAAGGGCATGTGTGACTTCTACAAGACTATCGCGCATGGTCGATTCATGATGGTGCACATGTCATCTTAAAGTCGACGGGCGCGGGGGTGGACTGATCATCTACCATGGAGTCATTTTAAAGGTGAAGGTGGAGTGTGATGAAGACTTCACTAAATTTTGATTGAGGGGCTACAGCATAAGACACACCTATTTCATCGGGAAAAGTGAGAGTCACTATGTCCGGACTCGAGCTCAGTGGTCTGATGGAAATGTGAAACTCATCATCGATCGGCGATGACCAGTGTACTCTGTAGTGGGGGTTGGTGGTGTTGGTTCGTAACCCTTGAGATTCAATCCAGATAGCAGAGCCTCGACACGGTAATAGCGATGAGGTGTTGATTAAGCACGCGATATGGAGATCGTCCAGGGCTCTCGAGATCATACACGTGGTGACTGGTGAGAGACTACTACAAATTTGAATCGAGATGATTACAAGCAACGATGAAATTCCTTCAAATTTCTCATAGGCAATCAAGAAAGAGCGGGAATGTTGAGTTCATGTAGGTCCTATGTGTGCCACCTAATAGGTGAGTAGTTTACTTTCAGTAGATCAATGATCGGTGTGTGATGGCATTGAGCGGATACTTCAAAAGTTGGGACCGCCAAATAGAGTAAATATGAACTTAATTTCGTGCGAGGGTTGATTGTAATTAATTAAGAAAAGAAGGTATTGGAGTTGCAGGTGGAGTAACATATAGTCTTGGACTAGCAGTGGTTCTCATGTTGTAACTCAGCATCAATATACGTGCAAGTTTGACAAAAGCAAATTCAAGGTGGTGGACAATAATCGTCAAGGAAGAATTTGTTGGAACTGTGTCGAATATACTGTACAATTTAGATTACAGTTGGAATGTGAGTTTTATTGTGTCTAGATAAAGTAGGAGTTGTGTCCTAATAGGACACTTGTATGCTAGGGCTCACATATAATAATGTGAGGATAGACACATGATATAACCTATACCAACATAATAACACAAGCATGCAGGGGGCAGGGACGTGTGTCGACATCCAGGTGTACGATGTACGATATTGTGATCGTGTCATGTGAGAAGCACCCGTAGTCTGACCACGAGGATGTAACCTAGTTTGATGGAACACGTTAACAAATCTCGGTGTCGTGCCTTGTACAATTGCTTGATTCTTGATGGATCAACTATGTGCCTCTAATTAGAATATTCTAACAGGATGCCTAATTGGCCGGCATGCTTTTCATTGATTAGGACATTAGAAATATCCTGAACAACTTCGTGTCCGGACAAGTTATTTTGGTCAAGTGGGAGGCGCATGCTTTGGTGGCTAAAACTAGAACAATTGGTGAAAAGACCTTGGTGGCTTATGTTCCTAGCAATTGCCATAGTATTTTATTGGTTGATTGTGAGTGCTTTCCCAAAAATTTGTATACCAAATGAGACACACAAATTGTATTCAACCGTATGCATCAAATAGGTATCAAATCAGATAGCGACGTGGGTCAGATGACTAAAGGAAAATAAATACACATGGGTTGCAAGAACATGTATAGGATCTGAAGTATGTATAGAGGGGGTGATTAGATTACTTGACCAAATAAAAACTTAGACTTTTCTAATTTTAGTTGTGGGCAAGTTTTAGTAATTATAGCAAGTCAAACACACCCTACACATGCAAGTCTAAGAGTATAGCAGCGAAAAGTGAAACATGCACATGTAAGTAGAGGGTAGGGATAGGAAGATCAAACGCAAATATGACACTACGATTTTTGGCATGGTTCCGATAGGTGGTGCTATCGTACGTCCATGTTGATGGAGACTTCAAACTATGAAGGATAACGGCCATGAGAGTCCATGGGGGGCTCCACCCATGAAGGGTCCATGGAGAAGCAACCTTGTCTATTCCACCATGGCTTACATCCTCGAAGGACTAGCCTCATTCGGGGTAGATCTTCACGAAGTAGGCGATCTCCTTACCCTTACATTTTTTTTGGTTCAACTCAACACAAAGTCGGAGGCTCCCAAGTGACACCTAACTAATCTAGGAGAAACCACTCTCCAAAAGGTAATGGATGTGGTAGTATGATGAACTCCATGCTCTTGTGCTTCAAAAGATAGTATCATCAACACTCAATCATTTCTCACAGATTTGGCTTGGGTAGAAGAGATTGATTGTGTGGAAAGCAACTTGGGTAGGCTAGAAATCAAGATTCATATGGTAGGAATGGAATGTCTTGATATCAACACATCAGTAGGTGGCTCTCCCTCAGAAAAATGGATGGGGAAAGTGTTCATTCGTTCTGAGTGCTTCCTATTCGAATGAGAGGCAGGTGGAGGGGTATATATAGGCATCTCCAAAAATCCAACTATTACAACATTATTGTCCAATGCGGTGAAACCGAAGTAAAAACTTGGTTGCATCGACTAGTGCAAAGTGTGGGAACTTTTGGCGTTTCTGTGAGACCGATGCATAATTCTCGGAGGGTCCGATTTTGGCTGACCTGGGTGGTTGCTTGTTTCGATGCCACCGATTCCTAAAACTCGGAAATTCTAACTTCTATAAATGGGACAACAAAAAGTTGGTCACTGATTTCGGCATCGCTGAAATGGAACTTGGTGGTACTGATCTTTGTGGGTTGACTCTGGATTTTGTCTAGGATAAAACTCGGTAGGGCCGATTTGGACTTTTAGGGTTTGGACAAAATAATTTGTGGAAGAATTTATGAGTATTTTTGGTGGCTAATCTCTAATCACTTGAGCAAACAGATCATCATAGACACTTCATCCCCTTTTAATAGTATTGTCTTTCCTATGGACTCAAGTGTGATTTCCCACAAAATGCAAAATGCAGAGTCTTGAAGCTTGTTGCCAATAGATGTTCCCTACATCTAGGGGATCTCCTCATAATCCTTAGCCAATCCATTCATTGAACTTTTCCTAAAATATACTTGTTAGAATCATTAGTCCAATGAAGTATATGTTATTGTTAATTACCAAACCCACCTTGGGAGAAGGTGTGATTTCAATCTCCCCTTTTTGGTAATTGATGACAACATATAGATCAAAGCTTCGACATAAATTATCATCAATGAATAACATCTTTGCTTTGAGAACTATGTGATAAGCAAGAGCTCCCCCTAAATTTGTGTATTATTTTAAATTTGCGTTTGAATGCAAATGCACAATTGATTAGGATCATGGGGTTCTCTTCCATGTCACATACATCTTGGTGGTGCGCATAAATGATATGAATGGATTACAATGCATATAACACCAATAATGAGTGCATGATCGTCACATAGATATCTCAAAGATAGGATGTAGTAGCATCAAACATAAAGTGTATGATTAATCACAACGAGGTTTAAGACATCCACACGATAAACCAAATGTTTTAGAAACCAAACAGAGCAACCAAAATGCAACACTCTCTCTATCTTTAAGCCCTATGATCTATAACACTTCTCCCACATTGGCAACAAGTTACCAAAAAGTTCAAAGATATAGAGCTAAGCGTCGCTCTGGGCATGGCATCCTCCTATAGTTGTGGAAGGAGTCGATAGGAGAGTGTCGGTGAAGGCTTCAGCTCATATCTTTTGAGGAGGTGGTGTAGACACTAGAGGTGTAGGGGCTAATGAAGCTGATGAAGATGGTCTCGACTCTAGAACTAGCACGACATAAGATCTAGCATGTGTCATGAACTGAGTGTGTGTTTGGAGAGGAGGACTATCATCATTATCGCTGGACCTAGGACCAGGCACTGCATCTACCTCATGCTTTAACTGGTTGACTATGGTAGTCACCTCAGTCATCTTGATATCCAGGTCATGAAATTTTGTTTCCACTATCCTCTCAAGGCTCTTCTGATTCGGTAGAATGTCTTTGATGTTCTTCTCCATCCCTTGGATGGTGCTGATAAGAAATGTCATTTGATCACTCTTGGTTTTGGGCACTGGAGCACTAGTGGCTCTAGCTGCCTCTGCCTGGGCCTCAGCCTCTATCTCAGCCTGTGCTCATGCCATGACAAGGCCATAACATATCACGTTCCACGTGACTAGGCTATTCCACAACCTTTCATAACTACCACTTGTCATCATCATATTTTTATCATGGTTGAATATGTATAGCATGCATGAAATATTCAAGGTGATGAGTATTAAATATGAGTCAAGTTAGCAAACAGCACACTAAGAGTAACAAACATGCTTGCCTGGTTCCACGTAATCGGGATCAAGCTGGGTGCAGTTGACGTCGGGATTCTCGGTGTCGGAATCTACGGTATACATCAAACAAGGGCATAAGTGGCACTGCCTACTATTGGCCTTAAAATATTTTTTAAAAAAATCTTAAAATAAACTAGGCATTACCATGAACAATTTGCAAAAAGAATCACTGAAAAGTTAGTCATGAATCAAAAGTTATAGCCAAAACAGTTCCAGGGACTATTCTGTAATAAGTTTTAATATAAACAGGGGCTAGACTGAGATTTGTCAAAGCGCCCGAGGGGGAAGGGTTTCCCCGAAAGGAAAATGGCTACTGGCCGAATACGTTTCCATCGAAACGTTTCGGAGGGAGAGAGAGACACTGACAGAGGGGGTCCCCATATCAAGTTCGAAAGCTTTACCGGCGCCAGAAGCTTCCGGTGATCATCGGCGACGCTAGGAGGGAGAGGAGACCAAGCTGGGGGTGCGGGCGCACTCATCATTGACTCGCCTGACAAATGGAGGAGGATTTGGCTGCGGGGGAAGCCTCACGTCGACGGCAACAAGTCTCCGGCGGTAGCAACTCCGGTGACGCGAGGAGATCAACGACACAGAGCTTCTGTGATGGAATTGAGCACGGGGTAAGAAGGGGAGGAGCTCTTGAATGCAAACGAAGGCCTCAGGGGGTCCTACCTCTACTTACACTGCATGGGAATGGCTGGATCCCGAAGCGGATCGGTGCGGCCGGAGCTAGGGAAGAAGGCCCCTCGAGGACCCCTTCCTGGATCGGCTCGTGCTGTGGGGTGAAGATGGAGTGTGGTGAGGTGCGGAGTGAGGTCTGAAGCTCGGGAGGAGGGCTCTATTTATAGGCGCCACGGGACGATCTAGGACAATAACTGTGGTGAGCGATTCCGGTGATGCAGGGGCTCGGGCAGGAGGTTAGGTGGCTTGGATCGAACCTAATCACCACTGGGGTTCCATTTTTGACCAGATGGAGGCTGGTCATCGACCGTGGCAACGCGGCAACGACACGGCCATTGCTGCACACTACGGGTGCAAAACCCGTGCTGTGAGCTGCTCGGTGTGTGGTGACAGTCTTCGTGGAGCACACTGTTGAGGAGGGACACGCGGAGGAGCAGGAGCAAAGGGCGGTGTTGGGCGGCGCAGGATCGTAGCACGGGGCTGTTGCAGCTGCTGCAGAGCCGCTGCCAGAGCTTTGGCCTGCTCTGTAGGCAAGCCACCGACAAGGAGATGAGTCCAAGTTGCGGCCAGCGCTGCGGATAGGCTTGGAGCACAGGATCGACGGCCGACGCGCTGCTACTGGCGAGATTGGCAGAAATAAATTCAGATAGTTTTAGACAGGGTGCAACTGAGATGCTCGGCAGAAAGAAAATGCAGCTAGGAAAACAATTTGAAGCTGATTTTTTTAGGGGAGCACTCTCATTGGAAGAAAAGATGCTGCAAAAAATTTCAGAATTTTTGGTGGGGTCTAAGGCAGGTTTCAAGAAAAAATGAGTTTCTAGGGTCAAACATCAGTCAAATTTTTTTTGGAATTTTCAAACTTGAGCACCTAAAGTTTCTGATGGAATAGAATGAGGATACCCAAGACTACAAACTACAAAAGTTTGGGGTCAAGAATCCAAAGGAAAAGGAAGGTTCCTTTGAAAAATTTCACGAGCTCAAACTGATTACAGAAATTCCCATTTTAACAAATAAAAATAATTAAGGGTGATCCATCCCTTCTAAACTTTTGGAAAACATTAAAAATAAAACTTTAGGGCTAGGAGAGGAGTAAAAATATTTAAAACAGGTGGTGGTGATTAATTCCCAAAAAAAGGCTTACGGCAAAATTCAATTTTGAAAAATAAGGAATATTCTTTCAACCATTTCATTTTGAGAAAAGGGCCAAGAGAATATTTAAAAAATGGTTTGGTGGAAAAGAAGCTCCAAAAGGTTTCTCTCATGAAGATCAGCAAGAAAGCTTCAAGGTTTTTATCAAGCCAAAAATTAAAAAAATTTAGGGAAATCAAGGAAATAAAAGTTGAAAAATCTTGGGTGTTACATGCTCATTATTATAGCAGCAAATAAACTTTATAAAATACTTCATCGTAGCATTTTCAACATATAACTTTCATCATAAAAACTTCTCATAAGCAAGTAACAATTCATCACAACATTGAAGTATGAAGCATAAACTCAATTGAAAACTAACAACTATTTTTTCAATCAACTTTGCAACACAATTCATCACATTTTCAGGAAGGGTCACATATCGGAGCTTTTAAGCAAGTCTACATACTCAACCATCATTTAGTCCTCTATGATTGCTGATACGTCTCCAACATATCTATAACTTTTTTATTGTTCCATGCTATTATGTTATCATTCTTGGATGTCGAAACTTGTTGAGGGTAGGCAAACGTAGACCTTGGTCATGGTTGCAATTAATAGGAAGTGATAAAGAAGGAGAGGTTCACATATAAATATATCATCTCTGACACCATCTATGATTGTGAAAACTCACTAAACTATTGCATGCCTAGAAGTAGATGTTGGACAAGGAAGACAACATAATGAATTGTTTTTGCTTGGCTCCGAACAATATTATATGATTAGAGATCCCTTAGCATGTGACGATTGCTTCCACCTCATATTAGCCAAAACCTCCCGCACAAAGTAGAGATATGATACGTCTCAAACGTATCTATAATTTTTTATGGTTTCACACTGTTATCTTGTCAACTTTGGATGTTTTGTTTACCTTTTATATCTTTTTTGGGACTAACTTATCAATCCAGTGCCAAGTTCCAGTTCCTGTTTTTTCTGTGTTTTTGACTCTTTTCAGATCTGATTTTGGAACGGAGTCCAAACGGAATAAAATCCCCGAAATAAATTTTTCCAGAACAAAAGAAGATCGGGAGACTTGAGGGCCAAGGCGGGGGGCACATGGAGCCCACAAGCCCTGTTGCCGCGGCCAGGGGGGCCACGACAACCAAGCTTGTGGCCTCCCTGGCGCTCCCCTGCCCTAGCTCTTTGGCCTATAAATTCCCTAAAAATCCAAAAACAAATCAGGGCATCCATGAAAACACTTTTCTGCCGCCGCAAGCTTCCGTTTCCACGAGATCTCATGTGGAGACCCTTCCCGGTGCCCTGCCGGAGGGGACTTTGGAGTTGGAAGGCTTCTACATCAACATCATCGCCTCTCCAATAACTCGTGAGTAGTCTACTTCAGACCTACGGGTCCGTAGTTAGTAGCTAGATGGCTTCTTCTCTCTCTTGGATCTTCAATACAAAGTTCTCCATGATCTTCATGGAGATCTATCCGATGTAATCCTCTTTGGCGGTGTGTTTGTCGAGACCCGATGAATTGTGGATTTGTGATCAGATTATCTATGAATTATATTTGAGTCTTTGCTGATTTCTTATATGAATGATTTGATATCCTTTTAAGTCTCTCCGAGTCTTGGGTTTTGTTTGGCCAACTAGATCTATGATTCTTGCAATGGGAGAAGTGCTTGGTTTTGGGTTCATACCGTGTGGTGACCTTTCCCAGTGACAGAAGGGGCAGCAAGGCACACATCGTGTTGTTGCCATCAAGGGTAACAAGATGGGCTTTTATCGTAGATATGAGATTGTCCATCTACATCATGTCATCTTGCTTAAGGCGTTACTCTGTTCTCATGAACTTAATACACTAGATGCATGCTGGATAGCGGTCGACGTGTGGAGTAATAGTAGTAGATGCAGAAAGTATTGGTCTACTTGTCTTGGACGTGATGCCTATAGATATAATCATTGCTCGACAGTAATTCATTCACCCATCGTCTACTTGCTTTCATGAGAGAAGCCACTAGTGAACACTACGGCCCCCGGGTCTATTCACAACTATCATTTCCACTTTCACGTTTACTTTGCTTTGTTTACTCTTTGCTTTCAGTTCTCACTTTGCAAACAATCTATAAGGGATTGACAACCCCTTCATAGCGTTGGGTGCAAGCTCTTTGTGTTTGTGCAGGTACTTGAACTGTCCTCCTACTGGATTGATACCTTGGTTCTCAAATTGAGGGAAATACTTACCTCCGCTGTGCTACATCACCCTTTCCTATTCAAGGGAACACCAACGCAAGGCTCCAAGGCCATGGGGAAATCATTTGCATATTTGCTAAGGAAGTCCCTATAGGCGTAGCCGTAGCAGCACGATTCCTGGCACCGTTGCCAGGGAATGTCTATTGTCGCAGTAGCAGAAGGATTGCTGGCGCCGTTGCCGGGGAGGAGATCTATCCAAGTAGGTGTCACAAACTCATCTCTTGCATTTACCTTTTTTGCCAGTTGCCTCTCGTTTTCCTCTCCCCCACTTCACATTTGTCGTTTTCATTTGCCTTTCTCCTTTGTCGTTGCCTTTTGCCTTTTTGTCGTTCTTTATTTCCCGCTTACTTCCTGCTCGTTTGTGTGTGGGATAGTCCATCAATGGCTAGACCCACCACTCCAAACGATACCCCTGAGAACGAAGTTCTCAATTTTAGGCAGAATGAGGAAGAAAATTTAAAGGACGCTTGGTACAGGATTTGCAATGCTCAAAGTAGATCTACTCGTAAGCAATCCACTACCGTTCTTCTTCGCAGTTTTTATGTTGGAATCTCTCCTTGGAATAGGTATATCCTTGATACCATCGTAGGCGGGAATTTTTTGGGGAGACATACTATTGACTCCTATGGAGCTATCATGAATTTGGTAGGCTCACCCCCGCTCATGGTTAATGGAACCACCTTGACCTTGGAACACGTGATGCAAAGGCTTGATGCTATTGAAAACAAAATTGCCACAATTGAACTTATTGAGGGTTTGGACAGAAAGATCCAAAATCAAATTACTCAGTACGGATTCAAAGTGGGAATGGTCTTGAAAATTTTAAGGGAGAAGGAACCTATAGTTAATGATTCCTCTAGAATTGGCAAACTAGAAGATGTCATAACCAACTTGGGTTCCGCTTTTGCCGCTGTGCAAAATACTCCAAATCTCACACTCAAAAAGACCGTCAAGTCTGTTTTTGTTCCTAAAGCTAGTGGTGAGTCATCCAATAAAGATGAAGATCTTAAGATGATAAATGATCACGCTACTTATGGTTTGAGCACCAAGGATGACTATACGTGATTCCATCACCTTATGCCTAGCTAAGGGCGTTAAACAATAGCGCTTGTTGGGAGGCAACCCAACGAATCTATCCTTTTTCTTTCTGTTTTGTGTTTTCCACACTTTCATAATTCTGTTATGATTGTGTTTTTTTGTTTATTTTTGCGTTTGTGCCAAGCAAAACCGTTATGATTAGTCTTGGGGATGATCGTTTGGTCATGCTGGAAAAGACAGAAACTTTCTGCTCATGAAAAGAATTTTCATTTTTTTTCTGTAAGAGCTTTTGAGTTGATTCTTTTTGCTGCTGATTGCTACGCAAATTCTTCAGACTGTGGTAATGTTTCAGAAATTTTGATGTAACAGAAGTATACGAAGTATACAGATTGCTACAGACTGGTCTGGTGTTAACATATTCTGTTATTGTTGAGTTGGTTGCTTATTTTGATGAAACTATGGATAGTATCAGGGGGTATTAGCCATGGAAGATTGAAAATACAGTAACCCAACATCAACATAAGTAGAATTTAAGTTTGCTACAGTACATAAGGAAGTGGTGGTTTGCTTTCTTATACTAATGTTATCACGAGTTTCTGTTTAAGTTTCGTGTTGTGAAGTTTTCAAGTTTTGGGTGAAGTACTTATGGACAAAGAGATAAAGAGTGGCAAGAGCTCAAGCTTGGGGATGCCCAAGGCACCCCAAGTTGATTCAAGGATGTCGTAAAAGCCTAAGCTTGGGGATTGCTACTGCGACAGCAAACCTTCCCTCGTACGGTGCCAGGAATCCTGCTGCTGCGGCTACACCTTTAGGGACTTCCTTGGCAAATATGCAAAGGATTTCCCCGCGACCTTGGAGCCTTGCCTTGGTGTTCCCTTGAAGAGGAAAGGGTGATGTAGCACAGCGGCGGTAAGTATTTCCCTCAGTTTTGAGAACCAAGGTATCGAACCAGTGAAAGATCTCGTCAAGTCACAAGTACCTGCACAAACACAAAGAGCTTGCACCCAACGCTATGAAGGGGTTCTCAATCCCTTATAGATTGTTTGCAAAGTGAGAACTGAAAGCAAAGAGTAAACAGAGCAAAGTAAAATTGAAAGTGTAAACGATAGTTGCGAATAGACCCGGGGGCCGTAGTGTTCACTAGTGGCTTCTCTCATGAAAGCAAGTAGACGGTGGGTGAACGAATTACTGTCGAGCAATTGATAGAACTGCGCAAAGTCGTGACGTTACCTAAGGCAATGATTATATCTATAGGCATCACATCCAAAACAAGTAGACCGATACTTTCTGCATCTACTACTATTACTCCACATGTCGACCGCTATCCAACATGCATCTAGTGTATTAAGTCCAAAAGAACAGAGTAACGCCTTAAGCAAGATGAAATGATGTAGATGGACAATCTCGTATCTATGATAAAAGCCCATCTTGTTACCCTTGATGGCAACAACATGATGTGTGCCTTGCTGCCCCTTCTGTCACTGGGAAAGGTCACCACACGGTATGAACCCAAAACCACGCACTTCTCCCATTGCAAGAATCATAGATCTAGTTGGCCAAACAAAACCCAAGACTCGGAGAGACTTACAAGGATATCAAATCATGCATATAAGAAATCAGCAAAGACTCAAATATAATTCATAGATAATCTGATCACAAATCCACAATTCATCGGATCTCGACAAACACACCGCCAAAGAGGATTACATCGAATTGATCTCCATGAAGATGATGGAGAACTTTGTATTGAAGATCCAAGAGAGAGAAGAAGCCATCTAGCTACTAACTACGTACCCCGTAGGTCTGAAGTAGACTACTCACGAGTCATTGGAGAGGCGATGATGTTGATGTAGAAGCCCTCCAACTCCAAAGTCCCCTCCGGCAGGGCACCGGGAAGGGTCTCCTGATGAGATCTCGCGGAAACGGAAGTTTGCGGCGGCGGAAAATTGTTTTCGTGGATGCCCTTATTTTTTCTGGATTTTTAGGGAATTTATAGGCCAAAGACCTAGGGCAGGGGAGCGCCAGGGGGGCCACAAGCTTGGGTTCCGTGGCCTCCCCCTGGCCGCGGCAACAGGGCTTGTGGGGCCCCTATGGGCCCACTGCCTTGGCCCTCAAGCCTCCCGATCTTCTTTTGTTCTGGAAAAAATTATTTCGGGGATTTTATTCCGTTTGGACTCCGTTCCAAAATCAGATCTGAAAAGAGTCAAAAACACAGAAAAAACCGGAACTGGCACTTGGCACTGAATTAATAAGTTAGTCCCAAAAAAAGATATAAAAGGTAAACAAAACATCCAAAGTTGACAAGATAACAGCGTGAAACCAACAAAAATTATAGATACGTTTGAGACGTATCAAGCATCCCCAAGCTTAACTCCTGCTCGTCCTCGAGTAGGGAAGTGATAAAGAATGAATTTTTGATGCTTTCATGCTTCCTAACATAGATGTCCTTTGTAACTCCTCTTATGTGACGTGAATGTTCAGATCCATTAGATTCAAAACAATAGTTTGCTATTGACGTGGAGACAATAATAATTCAAGCAAACTAGCGAGGTAATCATGAACTTTCAAAATAACAAGGCCAAAAGAAAGTTATCCCTACAAAATCATATAGTCTGGCTATGCTCTATCATCATTGCACAGCGAATTTCAATCATGCACAACCCTGGTATTGGCCAAGTAATTGTTTTCACACCTTTACTTTCCCAAACTTTTTCAACTCTCACGCAATACATGAGTGTGAGCCATGGTTTTAGCACTATAAGTGGTGTGGAGTGTGGTGGAGGTTGCAAGACAAACAAGGAGAAGATGGTCACATTGACTAGGCATATCAATGAGCTATGGAGATGCTCATCAATAGATATCAACGTGAATGAGTAGGGATTGCCATACAAATGATGCACTAGAGCTAAGAGTATGTGAAAGCTCTTAAAGAAAACAAATGGGTGTGCATCCAACTTGCTTTCTCACGAAGACCTAAGGCAAATTTGAGGAAGCCTATCATTGGAATATACAAGCCAAGTTATATAATGAAAATTTCCCACTAGCTATATGGTGGTGACAAAACGAGAGACTCTCAATCATGAAGATCATGGTGCTTAATATGCACAAGTGTGGAAAGGTGGTATCATTGTCCCTTCTCTCTTTTTCTCTCATATTTTTTTGTGGGATCATTGGCCTCTTTTTTTTGGTGGGCATCTTTGGCCTCTTTTATTTCCTAACATGGGACAATGCTCCATCAATGATGATCATCACACTTACAAGTCAAAACTTGGAGCAATTATGACTCTATATGGAATGCCTTCGGTAGTGTACCGTGACAATGATCTGGCATGACATAGACATAAATGAAAACATCATGCTAGCTATCTTACGATCATGCAATGGCAATGTAGAAGTGGTGGCACATGTCATGGTGGTAGTTGCATGGCAATATATCTCGGAATGGCTTTGAAAAAGCCATAGTAGGTAGGTATGGTGGCTGTTTGGAGGGAAGCTATATGGGTGGTTTTGTGCACCGGCGAAAATTGCATGGCACTAAAGAAGATAGTGATGGTGGAAGGTGAAAGTGCATCTAAACCATGGACTCAACATTATTCATGAAGAACTCATATACTTGTTGCAAAACATTTAGTAGTAATCGAAACAAAGCATTAAACGCATACTCCTAGGGGAAGGGTTGGTAGGTATAAATCATCGCGCGATCCCGACCGCCACACAAAGGATGACAATCAATAGACTAATCATGCTTAGACTTCATCACATAGCGGTTCACCATACATGCATGCTACGGGAATCACTAACTTCAACACAAGTATTTCTAGATCCACAACACCTTACTAATATAACTTCAATATTACCACAACCACAACTCAAAACTAATTGAGATGAATCAAACTTCTCTAACTCTTCAATGCACATGAAGGTGGAAGTTTTCATATCCGTTTGGATAACTACCCCTTTTGAGACTACTATCAAAGCATAGATCAACTACCAAGCCACGCACCGCCATGCTCTAAAAGATATAAGTGAAGCACATAGAGCAAAAGCAACAAGCTCAAAAGATATAAGTGAAGCACATATGAGATGAATTGTCTAACCAAAGGATATAAGTGAAGCTCGACAAAATCACAGTGAGTGCATGTCTCTCTCTCTAGGTGTGAAGCAAGGATGATTGTGACACAACAAAAATAAAAGACTCCTACGATACAAGATGCTCCAAGCAAAACACATAACATGTGGTGAATAAAAATATATCCCCAAGTAACGTTACCGATGGATTGAAGACGAAAGAGGGGATGCCTTCCCGGGGCATCCCCAAGCTTAGGCTTTTAAGGCATCCTTGAATCATATTGGGGTTACTTGGGCATCCCAATCTTGAACTCTTGCCACTCTTTATCTCTTTGTCCATAAGAACTTCACCCAAAACTTGAAAACTTCACAACACGAAACTTAAACAGAAACTCGTGATAACATTAGTATAAGAAAGCAAACCACCACTTCCTTAGGTACTATAGCAAACTTAAATTCTACTTATGTTGATGTTGGGTTACTGTATTTTCAATCTTCCATGGCTAATACCCCCCGATACTATCCATAGTTTCATCAAAATAAGCAACCAACTCAACAAAAACAGAATCTGTTAACAGCAGACCACTATGTAGCAATCTGTATACTTCGTATACTTCAAGTAGTTCAAAAATTCTGAAAAATTACGACAATCTGAAGAATTTGCATAGCAATCATCAGCAAAAAGAATCAACTCAAAAGCTCTTACAGAAAAAATGAAAATTCTTTTCGTGAGCAGAAAGTTTCTGTCTTTTCCAGCATGACCAAACGATCTCCCCCAAGACTAATCATAACGGTTTTACTTGGCACAAACGCAAAAAGAAACACAAAAAACACAATCATAACAGAATTATGAAAGTGTGGAAAACACAAAACAGAAATAAAAAGGATAGGTTCGTTGGGTTGCCTCCCAACAAGCGCTTTTGTTTAACGCCCTTAGCTAGGCATTGATATTTCAATGATGCTCACATAAAAGATAGTACTCAGACAGGAAGAGAGCATCATGAAACATGTGGAAATCACATCTAAGTCTAACATACTTCCTATGCATAAGCATTCTATAAGAAAATAGATTGTCAAGACAACCAATAGTTACCATATTCAAGGAAGAAGAAAGAGACAATAGCAATCTCCACATAACGAGAGGTAAATTGGTAACATGAAAGTTTCTACCACAATATTTTCCTCTCTCATAGCAATTACATGTGGGATCATATTCGAGTTCAACAATGTAACTATCACATAGGATATTCTTTTCATGATCCACATGAATGCAAAGTTGACGCTCTTCAAAAATAGTGGGATTATCATCAACTAGAGTCAGGACTTCTCCAAACCCACTTTCAATAATATTGCAAATATCATATTCATCATGAGGCTTAAACAAATTTTCAAGATCATAAGAAAAATTATTGCCCCACTCATGATCATTGCAACAAGTAGTGGACATAGCAAAACTAGCATCCCCAAGCTTAGGGTTTTGCATATTTTTAGCATGATTGTCACTAGTAGAATTTATATTGAAACCATTGCAATCATGCTTTTCATCCAAGATGCCCTCGTGAATCACTTCATAAATTTCTTCCTCACAATTTTCAGATTCACGCATCTCAAGCAAAACTCCATAAAGATAGTCAAGTGCACTCAACTCACTAGCAATTGGATCAACATAATTGGATCTCTTAAAGAGATTAGCAAGTGGATGAGGATCCATATCACTAGATTTTCAGCAAGCGAAGATGCAAGCATGTTGAAGGCACATGGCACACAAGCGAACAGAAAGCAAGGGAGAGAAAAGAGCGAACGAAAAAGAAAAAAAAGGAAAACAAAAACGACAAATTGGTGAAGTGGGGGAGAGGAAAACGAGAGGCAACTGGCAAACAAAGTAAATGCAAGAGATGAGTTTGCGACACCTACTTGGATGAGTTCTCTCCTTCCCCGGCAACGGCGCCAGAAATACTTCTGCTACTGCGACAACAGACCTTCCCTGGTACGGCGCCAGGAATCCTGCTGCTACGGCTACGCCTTTAGCTACTTCCTTGGCAAATATGCAAAGGATTTCCCCGTGGCCTTGGAGCCTTGCGTTGGTGTTCCCTTGAAGAGGAAAGGGTGATTTAGCATGATACGTCTCAAACGTATCTATAATTTTTGATGGTTTCATGCTACTATCTTGTCATCTTTAGATGTTTTATGTACCTTTTATATCTTTTTTTTGGGACTAACTTATTAATTCAGTGCCCAGTGCCAGTTCCTGTTTTTTCTGTGTTTTTGGCTCTTTTTAGATCTGATTTTGGAACGGAGTCCAAACGGAATAAAATCCCCGAAATGATTTTTTCCCGAACGAAAGAAGATCAGGGGGCTTGTGAGCCAAGCCAGGAGGGATACAAGGAGCCCACAAGCCCCCCATCCGCCACCAGGGGGCGGCGGTGGGCAGGCTTGTGGCCTCCCTGGCGCCCCCATGACCTAGATGTTTCGCCTATATATTCCCTAAAATACAGAAAAAAAATCAAGGGATCCACGAAAATACTTTTCCGCCGTCGCAAGCTTCCGTTTCCGCAAGATCTTATCTCGAGACCCTTCCCGGTGCCCTGCCGGAGGGGACTTTGGAGTTCGAGGGCTTCTACATCAACATCATCGCCCCTCAAATGACTCATGAGTAGTTCACTTCAGACCTACGGGTCCGTAGTTAGTAGCTAGATGGCTTCTTCTCTCTCTTGGATCTTCAATACAAAGTTCTCCATGATCTTCATGGAGATCTATCTGATGTAATCTTCTTTGGCGGTGTGTTTGTCGAGATCCGATGAATTGTGGATTTGTGATCAGATTATCTGTGATATATATTTGAGTCTTTGCTGATTTCTTATATGCATGATTTGATTTCCTTGTAAGTCTCTCCGAGTCTTGGGTTTTGTTTGGCCAACTAGATCTATGATTCTTGCAATGGGAGAAGTGCTTGGTTTTGGGTTCTTACCGTGTGGTGACCTTTCCTAGTGACAGTAGGGGCAGCAAGGCACACATCGTGTAGTTGCAATCAAGGGTAACAAGGTGGGCTCTGTCGTAGATATGAGATTGTCCATCTACATCATGTCATCTTGCTTAAGGCGTTTCTCTGTTCTTTTGGACTTAATACACTAGATGCATGCTGGATAGCGGTGAACGTGTGGAGTAATAGTAGTAGATGCAGAAAGTATCAGTCTACTTGTTTTGGACGTGATGCCTATATATATAATCATTGCCCACTACAACAAGAACCCCCATACACCAACGCATCCATACCAACGATTTGATAATATGTGTTGTTTAGGTCAACCACCCACCTCCCACGAATAGCTAACCTCCCCTTCCCTAGAAAAAAAAGCTAACCTCCCCATATCTATCTCCACGTTATGTGTAGTTCTGTACCTCCTTGTGCAAATATCTCTCACCCAATCACCCCCCGCGTCTCCTCTCCCACACAAACTATGCAACAACAGCGCACCTGCCGCCACCTCCGATCTCGGATAGCTCCGGCGTTCTTTGGCGCGGCTGCTTATTGATCACGCTCTGAATCTGTGCTCCCCCGCCGCGGTGACGTCCTCTGCTCACCCACCCCTGCCCCCTTGCTCTTCTCTGATTCTCTACCGCGGCGACGCCCTTCGCGCCCCAGCTCACCTGCCCGGCTCCCATCACTGTTCACCATGGATCCTGCACCTCGGCAACGTCTCCACGGGTTGCCAGCAAGGCTCCGGACGCGCGACTGCCGTCTCGGGACCGACCGTGCTTCATCGCCTTGTCTACCTCGACTCTAGTGTTGATGGTTCAGTAAGGCACTCGTCGTCTCTTCTCTTAACCTGACTAGTTCTATGTGTGGTAGGCCATCGTGCCATGGCACAATATTTGCAGGCCATCAGGGCGACAATCTATGCAACCTTGATTTATTTGGAGTTGTGATTGGTGATTCACCACTTGTCTATACGTGTTAATTCAGAATAATGTTCCCCCTCTTTTTCTTAATAATTATTTCTTGTGATACATTTGGTTTTATATTTATTGCTACTATGTGCGTGGATAATTAATCAATATATTTGTGAGGATGATCACATCTCATTATGCATTAGTTTTGCTTCCACAAGGTTTGATCTCACGAAGCATATGCACATACTGATTCACACTGTGAATGCACTGATATTAAATTGGACAAATCAGTCGATGCTTTGTTTGCTACATACTTCATATTTGGGCCTCGAGCTTATTCATAGCTTTTGGAAAACATTATTCCAGTTCTGTAAAAAATAAAAAAATGGTTTGCTGAATCTGTCGCTTTTGAGTGGCACAGTAACTATGAGCCATGTAGAGTGATTAGTGACATTGATAGAATAAATACTACCCAACTACATGCTAGTTTCGTTTGATATATGCAGATACTGATTCACACGGTGCATGCACTGAGATTAAATTGGAAAATCAAGTGGTGCTTTGTTTCCTCCATATACTTTATTTCTTGGCTTTGAAGCTTATTTCCGCCTGGCTTCCTAAAACACTCTTCTAGTCTAAAAGAAAAACTGATTGACTGAATCTGCAATTTTTCCGAGCAGCAACTATTAGCCATATAGAGTGCTCAGTGACATAAATAGAAATCAACACTAGGGCAACTACACGCTAGTTTGATTTACTTAATTTTCAATTATTTTAGTTTTCGTCCTGTAGTAGATATAAGTGAAATAGGTAAATTTCTTGTTGAATAGTGGAGTGATGAATACGTGAGTGAGGATATAATAAATAACAACTAAAAAAGAGTAATCGTTAAGTGTAATAGTAAATCAGACCTATTTAATAAAGATGATCGACGAGAGCATATGGTGATCATCATAGTCCACAACTTGGTTGGACAACAAAATAAAGTACTAATATATTCATGTGTGGATATATTCTTGTTTGTATTATCTTGAAGATACTTACATCTTCCCTTCCACTACAGAGCAAGCAAATTATTTTGAATGACAAGGAGTTGCGACCATCAAACATATGCCCTGCTACTAATCAGGTGTGATCACTTATATTCTCTTTGGGACCCAACGAAGGTAAGCTGCAATGTTATTGATCGTACTTTTTGAAATATTCTCTTTTTGCAATGTTGGTTACTATTCTTGCCTATCTGGCTATATATCTTTTGTCACTCAACAACAAAACTTTGTTCCACAATGAAACTATGCAACAAGGAAAGTAAATGCTAGTGCAGATAACGTTTGTTCACTTTTTTGGAACTCGGAAACAGTGTCGAAGACCATGAGAAGATTTCCAAAAGAAGTTCAATGTTGATCAACAATAGAATGAACTGTGGAAACACTGACAATATATTTTTCTGCGCAACCTACTTCAGTTTATGAAATATAAGGGTCATTCTCTTGTGAGTGCACTATTCTATATCTAGTCTTCTTAGACCCATGGCTGAGTTCAAAATAATGGTGAGAGGGACAATGCAATGGTTCTTTGATCTCAAGTGATTTGTGTTTGCCTCGCTCCCATATAACTTAAAATCAACTCAAATGATAGGTTAGCGCCCCATTCATCAGTAGATGGGATGGAGTAATGCAGTCCCATGTGTAGCTACAGTTACTCACATCCAACGCGTAGGCCTCTTTGCGTGAATTGGTATATTCCCAGTCACAATTTCTTGGTAGCGCTGAATCCATTTCAATAATAACACCAACAATAAATTTCTGAATTCTGTAATGATTTGTTGTTTACACATTAACACCAGGAAAATGAGCACCAACATAACAAAACCCACGGTTACAGGTTTCCTTTATACAAATCGTACATTCTCATTCGCCATGTTAATATTCAGCTTACTTCTTCAAGTATTCCTGGTTATTTTTCTTCTTATTATTAGCATGGTGGCCAAAACACTAGGATCTCAAAAGGTGCTAGTGCAAGAAAGTTGGCTGATGTGTAACATATACCTCCTCAATCTTTTTCTTCTTTAGCTTAGTTTGCTAGAGCCTTAACTATACTTTATACTAATGTTGCAGAAAATATCTCCTGCATAAACAACAATTCAATGTAACAAATTTGTCCATGCCAACTCTATAGATGTATGACTATCAGGATTTGAATTGCTTGCATTGGAAATTATTGTTATCTACTTTTGTTTGTGAAATAGGCCGGCAGTATAGTATTTTCTAACAACTCGGGAGCTCCAAACAAGAATGGTGCTCTTGCTACACTCCTATGTATGTTGACCCTCTTAATTTTATTATATTATTAACTTCTTTTTTAATTTCTGTAAAGATACGTTACTGATCACAGTTTTTGTTGATGTAAATTGATAGGACAAATGGTTGATGCATGGCCAAGATTTTGATTTCAAGGCGCAGAATGGTGCTACTACCAGATAGCTCTACGTTATGTTTTGAATGTCATTCAATGGTCAATGTTAGAGCAAATCATGTACGTTATGTTTTGAATGTCATTCAATGGTCAATGTTAGAGGAAATCATGTATATATTATGTATTCTATAACATATATTCTACGGATGATGTCTTGTAATGTAACATTTTGTATTTAATATATGATGTTTTTCTTACTATATTGCTCCTATTGTGCACTATTTACATTGGCCTAATAATCTTTACTTGATATATATAAAATATGGAATATACGAAATACCATTAATTGGTTGATCGTGCTATGCCACAATGCTTTTATGTGTTGCAATGATTCGTTGTGTACATGTCCGCATTCATTCTTAGAGGGTAATCACCAACGCATATGAAGCATTGTTATGCTCTAACTATATATGTTGTTGTCTTACAACGCTTTTTCATGTTGGTTTCGAACGAATGTGTATGTGTTGGTGTAGACCATTCCAACGCCACCTACGACAACACATATTAATCCGTTGGTGTAGACATTAGCAACGCTTATATGGACATTCGACAACACATTAATGCATTGTTTGAAGGGGGGATCTTGTTGTAGTGGCCATAGATGACGTCACGACTTTGCGCGGTTCTATCAATTGCTCGACAGTAATTTGTTCACCCATCGTCTACTTGCTTTCATGAGAGAAGCCACTAGTAAACGCTACGGCCCCCGGGTCTATTCACACCTATCGTTTCCACATTCGCTTTTACTTTGCTTTGTTACTTTGTTGCTTTCAGTTGTCACTTGGCAAACAATCTATAAGGGATTGACAACCCCTTCATAGCGTTGGGAGCAAGCTTTTGTGTTTGTGCAGGCACTTGTGATACACCTTCACTGGATCGATACCTTGGTTCTCAAAACTGAGGGAAATACTTACCACCGCTGCGCTACATCACCCTTTCCACTTCGAGGGAACACCAACGCAAGGCTCCAAGGCCACGAGGGAAATCCTTTGCATATTTTCCTAGGAAGTACCTTAAGGCATAGCCGTAGTAGAAGGATTCCTGGTGCCGTCAACACACCTATTTCTGGCGCCGTTGGAAGGTCTTTTGTTGCAGTAGCAGAAGTATTTCTGGCGCCGTTGCCGGGGAAGGAGAGATCTATCCAAGTAGGTCTCACAAACTCATCTCTTGCATTTACTTTTTTGCCAGTTGCCTCTCGTTTTCCTCTCCCCCACTTCACATTTGCCGTTTTCATTTGCCTTTCTCCTTTGCCTTTTGCATTTGCCTTTTTCGTTTGCCTTTTCGTTCGCCCTTTTCTCTCACTTGCTTTCTGTTCGCTTGTGTGCCATGTGCCTTCATTATGCTTGCATCTTCGCTAGCTAAAAATCTAGTGATATGGATCCTCACCCACTTGCTAATCTCTTTAAGAGATCCAATTATGTTGATCCAATTGCTAGTAAGTTGAGGGCACTTTACTATTTTTATGGAGTTTTGCTTGAGATGCGTGAATCTAAAAATCGTGATGAAGAAATTCATGAAGTGATTCACGAGGGCTCCTTGAATGAAAAGCATGATTGCAATGGTTTCACTATAAATTCTATTAGTGACAATCATGCTAAAAATATGCAAAACCCTAAGCTTGGGGATGCTAGTTTTGCTATGTCCACTACTTGTTGCAATAATCATGATTGGGGTGATGATCTCTCTTATGATCTTGAAAATTTGTTCAAACCTCATGATGAATATGATATTTGCAACAATATTGAAAGTGGGATTAGAGAAGTCATAACTATAGTTGATGATAATCCCACTATTTTTGAAGAGCGTCAACTTTGCATGCATGTGGATCATGAAAAGAATATCCTATGGGATAGCTATATTGTAGAATTTGAATATGATCCCACATGTAATTGCTATGAGAGAGGAAAATATTGTGGTAGAAACTTTCATGTTACCCAATTACCTCTCATTATGTGGAGATTGCTATTGTCTCTTTCTTCTTCCTTGCATATGGTAACTATTGGTTGTCTTGACAATCTGTTTTCCTATAAAATGCCTATGCATAGGAAGTATGTTAGACTTAGATTTGATTTTCACTTGCATGCCTAGCTAAGGGCATTAAACAAAAGCGCTTGTTGGGAGGCAACCCAACGAATCTATCCTTTTTATTTCTGTTTTGTGTTTTCCACACCTTCATAATTATGTTATGATTGTGTTTTTTGTGTTTCTTTTTTTGCGTTTGTGCCAAGCAAAACCATTATGATTAGTCTTGGGGATGATCGTTTGGTCATGCTGGAAAAGACAGAAACTTTCTGCTCACGAAAAGAATTTTCATTTTATTTCTGTAAGAGCTTTTGAGTTGATTCTTTTTGCTGCTGATTGCTACGAAACTTCCTAAGACTGTAGTAATTTTTCATAATTTGTGAAGTACCAGAAGTATACGAAATATATAGATTTCTACATACTGGTCTGCTGTTAACAGATTCTGTTTTTGTTGTGTTCGTTGCTTATTTTGATGAAACTATGGATAGTATCGGGGGGTATTAGCCATGGAAGATTGAAAATACAGTAACCCAGAATCATCATAAGTAGAATTTAAGTTTGCTACAGTACCTAAGGAGGTGGTGGTTTGCTTTCTCATACTAATGTTATCACGAGTTTCTGTTTAAGTTTCGTGTTGTGAAGTTTTCAAGTTTTGGGTAAAGTTCTTATGGACAAGAGATAAAGAGTGGCAAAAGCTCAAGCTTGGGGATTCCCAAGGCACCCCAAGAGATTCAAGGATGCCGTAAAAGCCTAAGCTTGGGGATGCCCCGGGAAGGCATCCCCTCTCTCGTCTTTAATCCATCGGTAACGTTACTTGGGGCTATATTTTTATTCACCACATGTTATGTGTTTTTGCTTGGAGCGTCTTGTATCGTAGGAGTCTTTTATTTTTGTTGTGTCACAATCATCCTTGCTGCACACCTAGAGAAAGAGACATGCACTCACCGTGATGTTGTCGAGCTTCACTTATATCTTTTGGTAGACAATTCAGCTCACATGTGTTTCACTTATATCTTTTGAGCTAGATACTTTTGCTCTATGTGCTTCACTTATATCTTTTAGAGCACAGTGGTGCGTGTCTTGGTAGTTGATCTATGCTTTGAAAGTAGTCTCAAAAGGGGTAGTTATCCAAAGGGATACGAAAACTTCCACCTTCATGTGCATTAAATAGTTAGAGAAGTTTGATTCATCTCAATTAGGTTTGAGTTGTTTTTATGGTAATATTGAAGTCATGCTAGTAAGGTGTTGTGGATCTAGAAATACTTGTGTTGAAGTTAGTGATTCCTGTAGCATGCACGTATGGTGAACCGCTATGTGATGAAATCTGAGCATGATTAGTCTATTGATTGTCATCCTTTGCGTGGCGGTCGGGATCGCGCGATGGTTTATACCTACCAACCCTTCCCCTAGGAGTATGCGTTGAATGCTTTGTTTCGATTACTAAGAAAACTTTTGCAACAAGTATATGAGTTCTTCATGACTAATGTTGAGTCAATGGTTTAGATGCACTTTCACCTTCCACCATCACTATCTTCTTAGTGTCGTGCAACTTTCACCGGTGCAAAAGACCCACCATTAGCCTCCCTCAAAACAGCCACTATACCTACCTACTATAGTTTTTTAAAAGTCATTCCGAGATATATTGCCATGCAACTACCACCATGACATGTGCCATCACGTCTACATTGCTATTGCACGATCGTAAGATAGCTAGCATGATGTTTCGATTAATGTCTATGCCATGCTAGATCATTGCCACGGTACACTACCGAACGCATTCCATATAGAGTCATCGTTGCTCTAAGTTTTGAGTTGTAAGTATGATGATCATCATTGATGGAGCATTGTCCCATGTGAGGAAATAAAAGAGGCCAAATAGGCCCACCAAAAAAAAGAGGCCAAGGAGGCTCACCAATAAAAAAATGAGAGAAAAAGAGAGAAGGGACAATGCTACCACTTTTCCACACTTGTGCATATTAAGCACCATGATCTTCATGATTGAGAGTCTCTCGTTTTTTCACCACCATATAGCTAGTGGAAAATTTTCATTATATAACTTGGCTTGTATATTCCAATGATAGGCTTCCTCAAAATTGCCTTAGGTCTTCGTGAGCAAGCAAGTTGGGTGCACACCCACTAGTTTTCTTTAAGAGCTTTCACATACTCTTAGCTCTAGTGCATCATTTGTATGGCAATCCCTACTCATTCATATTGATATCTATTGATGAGCATATCCACAGCTCATTGATATGCCTAGTTAATGTGACCATCTTCTCCTTGTTCGCCTTGCAACCTCCACCACACTCCACACCATCTATAGTGTTAAAACCATGGCTCACGCTCATGTATTGCGTGAGAGTTGAAAAGGTTTGAGAAAGTAAAGGTGTGAAACAATTACTTGGCCAATACCGGGGTTGTGCATGATTTAAATTCGTTGTGCAATGATGATAGAGCATAGCGAGACTATATGTTTTTGTAGGGATAACTTTATTTTGGCCTTGTTATTTTGAAAGTTCATGATTACCTTGCTAGTTTGCTTGAATTATTATTGTTTCCACGTTAATAGCAAACTATTATTTTGAATCTAATGGATCTGAACATTCATGTCACATAAGAGGAGTTACAAAGGACATCTATGCTAGGTAGCATGAAAGCCTCAAAAATTCATTCTTTATCACTTCCCTACTCGAGGACGAGCAGGAGTTAAGCTTGGGGATGCTTGATACGTCTCAAACGTAACTATAATTTTTGATGGTTTCACGTTGTTATCTTGTCAACTTTGGATGTTTTGTTTACCTTTTATATCTTTTTTGGGACTAACTTATTAATCCAGTGCCAAGTGACAGTCCTGTTTTTTCTGTGTTTTTTACTCTTTTCAGATCTGATTTTGGAACGGAGTCCAAACGGAATAAAATCCCCAAAATAAATTTTTCCAGAACGGAAGAAGATCGGGAAAATTGAGGGCCAAGGCAGGGGGCCCACAGGGAGCCCATAAGCCCTATTGCCGCGGCCAGGGGGGTCGCGGCAACCAAGCTTGTGGCCTCCTTGGCGCTCCCCTGCCCTAGCTCTTTGGCCTATAAATTCCCTAAAAATCCAGAAAAAATCAAGGCATCCACGAAAACACTTTTCCGCCGCCACAAGCTTCTATTTCCGCGAGATCTCATCTGGAGACCCTTCCCGGTGCCCTGCAGGAGGGGACTTTGGAGTTGGAGGGCTTCTACACAAAGTTGTCAGAATCATGACTCAAGTCTTAGAATCTTACGATCCAAACTAGCCCCTCCGATTCTACGATTTTGCTCATAGAATCTAAGTTTCTACGATCCTAATAGTTAAGATTCTACGATTCACGACCCTAGAAACGGAGCTCCAACCCAATTCAGAATCGCGATTCTGACAACTTTGCTTCTACATCAACATCATCGCCTCTCCAATAACTCGAGTAGTCTACTTCAGACCTACGGGTCTGTAGTTAGTAGCTAGATGGCTTCTTCTCTCTCTTGGATCTTCAATACAAAGTTCTCCATGATCTTCATGGAGATCTATCTGATGTAATCCTCTTTGGCGGTGTGTTTGTCGAGATCCCATGAATTGTAGATTTTTGATCAGATTATCTATGAATTATATTTGAGTCTTTGCTGATTTCTTATATGCATGATTTGATATCCTTGTAAGTCTCTCCGAGTCTTGGGTTTTGTTTGGCCAACTAGATCTATGATTCTTGCAATGGGAGAAGTGATTGGTTTTTGGTTCATACCGTGTGGTGACCTTTCCCAGTGACAGAAGGGGCAGCAAGGCACGCATCGTGTTGTTGCCATCAAGGGTAAGAAGATGGGCTTTTATCGTAGATATGAGATTGTCCATCTACATCATGTCATCTTTCTTAAGGCGTTACTCTGTTCTCATGAACTTAATACACTAGATGCATGCTGGTTAGCGGTCGACATGTGGAGTAATAGTAGTAGATGCAGAAAGTATCGGTCTACTTGTTTTGGACGTCATGCCTATAGATATAATCATTGCCTTAGATAACGTCACGATTTTACGCGGTTCTATCAATTGCTCGACGGTAATTCGTTCACCCACCATCTACTTGCTTTCATGAGAGAAGCCACTAGTGAACGCTACGGCCCCCGGGTCTATTCACAACTATCGTTTCCACTTTCACGTTTACTTTGCTTTGTTTACTCTTTGCTTTCAGTTCTCACTTTGCAAACAATCTATAAGGGATTGACAACCCCTTCATAGCGTTGGGTGCAAGCTCTTTGTGTTTGTGCAGGTACTTGAACTCTCCTCCTACTGGATTGGTACCTTGGTTCTCAAACTGAGGGAAATACATACCACCCCTGTGCTACATCACCCTTTCCTCTTCAAGGGAACACCAACGCAAGGCTCCAAGGCCGCGGGGAAATCATTTGCATATTTGCTAAGGAAATCCCTATAGGCGTAGCCATAGCAGCAGGATTCCTCACGCCGTTGCGAGGGAAGGTCTGTTGTCGCAGTAGCAAGATACTACTTGTGCATCCATAAACCTTCTTGGGACTAACCTATCGACATAGTGCCTAGTGCCAGAACCTGTTTTTGTTGTTTTTTCCTTTGCAGAAAATCCATATCACATGAGGTCCAATTGCCGTGAAACTTTACGGGTATTTTTTAGACCAGAAGGACAATTGGGAACAGAGAATGAGCAGCAGAGGTTGCCTAGGGGTCCCACTTGACATCAGGGCACGCTAGAGGCCCGTGGCACTGCCTCGTGTCTAGTGGATCCCTCAGGAGGCTTATCTACCACCTCTCGGCTCTATAAATACCCCAATATTCAGAAAACCCATGAGGAGTCGACTAAAAATCATTTGAGTCACCGCAAGTTCCAGAGCCACGAAATCCAATCTTGAGCCCATTTCGGAGAGGAACACGATCATGGAGGGGTTCGACATCCTCACTCTTGCTCCTTTGATGATGCATGAGTGATACGTCTCCAACGTATCTATAATTTTTTATGGTTTCATGCTATTATCTTGTCAAACTTTGGATGTTTTGCATGCCTTTTATATATTTTGTGGGACTAACTTATTAACTCAGTGCCAAGTAACAGTTCCTGCTTTTTCCATGTTTTTGACCCTTTCATAGGAGGATTTTGAACGGAGCCCAAAAGGAATGAAACTGCCAAAAATATTTTTTTCGGAACAGAAAAAGATCGGGAAGCCGGAGAATCAGGGCAGGGGGCCAGCAGGGACCCCACAAGCCCTCATGGCGCGGCCAGGGGACCCGCGCCCCCTGGCTTGTGGGCTCCCTGAGCCTCCTTTGCCCTAGGTTTTGTGCCTATATATTCTCTAAAATTCCATAAAAAATCAGGAGATCATCGAAAGTACTTTTCCACCGCCGCAAGCTTCTGTCTCTGCAAGATCCCATCTGGGGCACGTTCTGGTGCCCTACCGGAGGGGGGATTCGGATACAGAGGGCTTCTTCATCAACACCATGACCTCTCTGATGATGCGTGAGTAGTTCACCATAGACCTACGGGTCCATCACTAGTAACTAGATGGCTTCTTCTCTCTCTTGGATCTTCAATACAAAGTTCTCCATGATCGTCATGGAGATCTATCTGATGTAATCTTCTTTTGCGGTGTGTTTGTCGAGATCCGATGAATTGTGGATTTATGATCAAATTATCTATGAATCTTATTTGAGTTTCTTCTGATATCTCTTATGCATGATTTCATATCCTTGTAATTCTCTTCGAGTTGTGGGTTTTGTTTGGCCAACTAGATCTATGATTCTTGCAATGGGAGAAGTGCTTGGTTTTGGGTTCATACCGTGCGGTGACCTCACCCAGTGACAGAAGGGGTTGCGAGGCACGCATCGTGTTGTTGCCATCAAGGGTAAAAAGATGGGGTTTTCATCATTGGTTTGAGTTTATCCCTCTACATCATGTCATCTTGCTTAAGGTGTTACTCTGTTCGTCATGAACTTGATACACTAGATGCATGCTGGATAGCGGTCGATGTGTGGAGTAATAGTAGTAGATGCAGAAAGTATCGGTCTACTTGTCTCGGACGTGATGCCTATATGTATGATCATTGCCTTAGATATCGTCATGACTTTGCGCGGTTCTATCAATTGCTCGGCAGTAATTTGTTCACCCATCGTGATATTTGCTATTTTGAGAGAAGCCTCTAGTAAACACTATGGCCCCCGGGTCTACTCCACACCATATTTTCAGCCTTACACTTTTTCTTCGTTGCATTTTTCGCCTTTAGATCTCACTTTGCAATCAATCTTGAAGGGATTGACAACCCCTTTATAGCGTTGGGTGCAAGCTCTTATGTGTTTGCGCAGGTACTCTAGATTTGACGAGATTCTCCTACTGGATTGATACCTTAGTTCTCAAACTGAGGGAAATACTTACTGCTCCTGTGCTTCATCACCCTTTCCTTTTCAAGGGAAAAACCAACGCAAGCAAGAGAAGTAGCAAGAAGAATTCCTGGCGTTGCCGGGGAAGGACTTTTGTTGCCGTAGCAGAAGAATTTCTGGCGCCGTTGCCGGGGAGGATCAAGTGAAGAACTCATCCAAGTAGGTGTCGCAAACTTATCTCTTGCATTTACTTTGTTTGCCAGTTGCCTCTTGTTTTCCTCTCCCCCACTTCACAATTTGCCTTTTTCGTTTGCCTTTTCGTTCGCCTTTTTTCTCGCTTGCTCTTTGTTCGCTTGAGTGCTTGCTTGCTTGCTGGAGTCACCATGAATGAAAACACCAAACTTTGTGACTTCTCGAATACTAATAATAATGATTTTATTAGTACTCCGATTGCTCCACTAGTGCGGAGTCATACGAAATCAATGCCGCTTTGCTCAATCTTGTTATGAAAGAGCAATTCTCTGGCCTTCCTAGTGAAGATGTCGCATCCCATCTCAATACCTTCATTGAGCTTTGCGATATGCAAAAGAAGAAATATGTGGATAATGATGTGATTAAATTGAAGCTTTTTCTTTTCTCGTTGCGAGATCGGGCAAAAACTTGGTTTTCTTCTTTGCCCAAAAATAGTATCGATTCTTGGGATAAGTGCAAAGATGCTTATATATCCAATTATTTTCCGCCGGCTAAGATTATCTCCCTCCATAATGATATCATGAATTTCAAGCAACTTGATCATGAACATGTTGCACAATCTTGGGAGAGAATGAAATTGATGATTAGAAATTGTCCTGCTCATGGCTTGAGTCCTTGGATGATTATTCAAATCTTTTACGCTGGCTTGAATTTCGCTTCTAGAAATATCTTGGACTCCGCCTCAGGTGGAATGTTCATGGAAATCACGTTAGGCGAAGCCACGAAACTACTAGACAACATCATGACGAATTACTCTCAGTGGCACACTGAAAGGTCACCTACTAGTAAGAAGGTACACGCTATAGAAGAAATTAACTCGTTGAGTGCTAAGATGGATGAGTTAATGAATTTGGTTGCTAGTAGAAGTGCTCCTTTAGATCGTAATGATATGCCCTTGTCTTCCTTGATTGAGAGTAGCAACGCTAGCTTGGACGTTAATTTTGTTGGTAGGAATAATTTTGGCAACAACAATGCTTTTAGAGGAAACTATGTTCCTAGGCCTTTTCCTAGTAACTCCTCTAATAACATTGGAAACTCCTACAACAATACTCATGGAAATTACAATAGATTACCCTCTGATCTAGAGAGTAATATCAAAGAGTTCATCAACTCACAAAAGATTTTCAATGCGTCCAGAGAGGAAAAGCTACTCAAAATTGACGATTTGGCTAAGAGCGTTGATAGAATGTCTAGTGATGTTGATGCTTTGAAAGTTATATGTGCTCCTCCCAAGATCAATATGGATGAAACTTTGAAAGCTATGCGTGTTTCCATGATTGAGAGCCAAGAAAGAACGGCCCAAATTCGTGCTAGACATGAATGGCTTAAAAAGGCGTGTTCTCGTGATAAGAATCATGAAGATCTTAAAGTGCTTGGTGTGACTCCCATTGAATCTTTGTTTTCTTGTGACAAACCTAATGATTATGGGGCTGGATATGAATCCACTTTGGTTGAAAAGCGCCCCTATGATTCGGAGTCCATCTATCTTGATGCTAAAAGCATTGAAAGTGGAGTAGAAGATATTAAAGATTTGAGTAGTAATGAAATTACTACCATGGATTTCAAGGAATCCAATGATGATAGTTTCTCCTTGATATAATGCATTTCCTTGATGCAATCCATGTTAAACTCTCCACACGCTTATAGCCAAAACAAGGCCTTTACTGATCATATCGTCGAAGCTATGATAAAATCTCTTGAAGAGAAACTTGAATTGGAAGTCTCTATCCCTAGAAAGCTTCATGATGAGTGGGAATCTACCATCACAATCAAAATCAAAAACTATGAATGCAATGCTTTGTGTGATTTGGGTGCTAGTGTTTCCGCGATTCCAAAGTCTTTTTGTGATGTTCTGGGTTTTAATGAGATTGAAGAGTGTTCTCTTAATTTGCATCTTGCGGATTCTACTGTCAAGAAACCCATGGGAAGGATCAATGATGTTCTTATTATTGCAAATAGGAACTATGTACCCATGGATTTCATTGTGCTTGACATTGATTGCAATCCTACATGCCCTAGTATTCTTGGTAGACCTTTCCTAAGGACTATCGATGCTATCATCGATATGAAGGAAGGGAATATTAGATTTCAATTTCCTTTAAAGAAGGGCATGGAACACTTTCCTAGAAAGAAAATAAGATTGCCTTATGAATCCATGATGAGGGCCACTTATGGTTTGAGCACCAAAGACGACGATACGTGATTCTATCGCTTTTATGCCTAGCTAAGGGCGTTAAACAATAGCGCTTGTTGGGAGGCAAGCCAATGAATTTATCTTTTCTTTCTGTTTTGTTGCATCCAAACCATCATAATTATGTTGTGATTGTGTTTTTTGTGTTTCTTTTTGTGTTCGAGCCAAGCAAAACCTTTATGACTAGTCTTGGTAATGGTTGTTTGAACCTGCTGGAAAAAGACATAAACTTTTCGCTCACGAGATGATTTTTCATTTTTATTCAGAAAGAGCTTTTGAGTTGATTCTTTTTTATGCTGGTTGATATGCCTTTTGCCCAAGCAGTCGTAATTTTTCAGAAGTTTTGAGGTACCAGAAGTATACGAAGTATACAGATTTCTACAGACTGGTATGTTTTTGACAGTATCTGTTTTTGTTGAGTTGGTTGCTTGTTTTGATGAAACTATGGTTAGTATCGAGGGGTACTAGCCATGGAAAAGTGAGAATACAGTAGCCCAACACCAATATAGATAGAATTCAAGTTTTCTACGGTACCAAAAAAAGTGGTAGTTTGTTTTCTTGTGCTAATGTTATCACAAGTTTCTGTTTAAGTTTTGTGTTGTGAAGTTTTCAAGTTTTGGGTGATGTTCTCATGGACAAAGAGATAAGTAGTGGAAAGAGCTCAAGCTTGGGGATTACCAAGGCATCCCAATCCATATTCAAGGACACCAAAAACCTAAGCTTGGGGATGCCCCGCGAAGGCATCCCTTCTTTCGACTTCAATCCATCGGTAACATTACTTGGAGCTATATTTTTATTCACCACATGATATGTGTTTTGCTTGGAGCGTCTTGTATCATAGGAGTCTTTTCTTTTTGTTTTGTCACAATCTTCCTTGCTGCACACCTTTTTGAGAGAGAGAGACATGCACTCATCGTGATTTTGCTAGAATGCTCATAGTGCTTCACTTATATCTTTTGAGCTAGATAATTTTGCTCTATGTGCTTCACTTATATCTTTTAGAGCACGGCGGTGCGTGACTTGGTAGTTGGCTTATGGTATGAAAGTAGTCCCAAAGGTGATAGGAACCCAAAGAGGATACAAAACCTCCAGCTTCATGTGCATTGAGTAGAAAGAGAAGTTTTGATTCCTCTCAATTAGTTTTGAGACGTGGATTTGGTAATATTAAGAGCTATGTTAGTAGGGTGTTGTGAATCTAGAAATACTTGTGTTGAAGTTAGTGATTCCCGTACCATGCACGTATGGTGAACCGCTATGTTAGGAAGTCAGAGCATAATTAATCTATTGATTGTCATTTCCTATAGAGGCATCATCGTTCTAAGCTTTGAGCTTTGAGTAAATAAAAGTGTAATGATCATCATTATTAGAGCATTGTCCCGTGTGAGGAAATTAAAAAGGAAGAGAAGAGTCCAAAGAGCCCATACAAAAAAAAGAGAAAAAAAAGAGAGGGCTAAGAGCCCAAATAAAAATAAAAATAAAAATAAAAAGAGAAAAGGAGAGAAGGGACAATGCTACTATCTTTTTCCACACTTGTGCTTCATAATAGCACCATGTTCTTCATGATTGAGAGCTTCTTGCTTTGTCACTACCATATGCTAGTGGGAATCTTCATTATATAACTTGGCTTGTATATTCCAATGATGGGCTTCCTCAAAATTGCCCTAGGTCTTCGTGAGAAAGCAAGTTGGATGCACACCCACTAGTTTTCCTTTTGAGCATTCACATACTTATAGCTCTAGTGCATCCCTTGTATGGCAATCCCTACTCATTCACATTGATATCTATTAATGGGAATCTCCATAGCCCTTTGATACGCCGAGTCAATGTGACCATCTCCTCCTTTTTGTCTCACAACCACCACCACACTCTATTCCACCTATAGTGCTATATCCATGGCTGACGCTCATGTATTGCGTGATAGTTGTAAAAGGTTTGAGAAAGTAAGAGTGCGAAAACAATTACTTGGCCAATACCGGGGTTGTGCATGATTTACATTAGTTGTGTGAGGATGATGGAGCATAGCCGGACTATATGATTTTGTAGGGATAACTTTCCTTGGCCTTGTTATTTTGAAAGTTCATGATTACCTTGCTAGTTTGCTTGAAGTATTATTGTTTTCATGTCAATAGCAAACTATTGTTTCAAATCTTACGGATCTGAACATTCATGTCACGTGAAAGAAGTTGCAAAGGACAACTATGCTAGGTAGCATTCCACATCAAAAATTCAGTCTTTATCACTTCCCTACTCGAGGACGAGCAGGAGTTAAGCTTGGGGATGCTTGATACGTCTCGAACGTATCTATAATTTTTAATGGTTTCATGCTATTATCTTGTCAAACTTTGGATGTTTTGCATGCCTTCTATATTTTTTGGAACTAACTTATTAACTCAGTGCCAAGTGCCAATTCCTGTTTTTTCCATGTTTTTGACCCCTTTCAGAGGAGGATTTTGAACGGAGCCCAAACGGAATGAAACTGCCAAAAAGATTTTTTCCGCAAGAGAAAAAGATCGAGAAGCCGGAGAATCAGGGCAGGGGGCCACCAGGGACCCCAAAAGCCCTCATGGCGCGGCTAGGGGGGCCCGCGCCCCCTGGCTTGTGGGCTCCCTGAGCCTCCTTTGCCCTAGGTTTTGTGCCTATATATTTTCTATAATTCCATAAAAAATCAAGATACCATCGAAAGTACTTTTCCGCTTCTGCAAGCTTCTGTCTCCGCAAGATCCCATCTCAGGCACGTTCTGGTGCCCTGCCGGAGGGGGGATTCGGATACGGAGGGCTTCTTCATCAACACCATGACCTCTCTCATGATGCGTGAGTAGTTCACCATAGACCTACGGGTCCATAGCTAGTAACTAAATGGCTTCTTCTCTCTCTTGGATCTTCAATACAAAGTTCTCCATGATCTTCATGGAGATCTATCCAATGTATTCTTCTTTTGCGGTGTGTTTGTCGAGATCCGATGAATTGTGGACTTATGCTCAGATTATCTATGAATCTTGTTTGAGTTTCTTCTGATCTCTCTTATGCATGATTTCATATGCTTGTAATTCTCTTTGAGTTGTGGGTTTTGTTTGGCCAACTAGATCTATGATTCTTGCAATGGGAGAAGTGCTTGGTTTTGGGTTCATACCGTGCGGTGACCTCACCTAGTGACAGAAGGGGTAGCGAGGCACACATCATGTTGTTGCCATCAAGGGTAAAAAGATGGGGTTTTCATCATTGGTTTGAGTTTATCCCTCTACATCATGTCATCTTGCTTAAGGCGTTACTCTGTTCGTCATGAACTCCATACACTAGATGCATGCTGGATAGCGGTCGATGTGTGGAGTAATAGTAGTAGATGCAGAAAGTATCGGTCTACTTGTCTCGGACATGATGCCTATATGTATGATCATTGCCTTAGATATCGTCATAACTTTGCGCGGTTCTATCAATTGCTTGACAGTAATTTCTTCACCCACCGTCATATTTGCTATTTTGAGAGAAGCCTCTAGTAAACACTATGGCCCCGGGGTCTACTCCACACCATATTTTCAGCCTTACACTTTTTCTTCGTTGCATATTTCGCCTTTAGATCTCACTTTGCAATCAATCTTGAAGGGATTGACAACCCCTTTATAGCGTTAGGTGCAAGCTCTTTTGTGTCTGCGCAGGTACTCTGGACTTGACGAGATTCTCCTACTGGATTGATACCTTGGTTCTCAAACTGAGGGAAATACTTACTGCTCCTGTGCTGCATCACCTTTCCTCTTCAAGGGAAAAACCAATGCAAGCAAGAGAAGTAGCAAGAAGAATTCCTGGCGTTGTCGGGGAAGGACTTTTGTTGCCGTAGCAGTGAGTAGTTCATATCAGACCTACAGGTCCGTAGGTAGTAGCTAGATGGCTTTATCTCTCATTTTGTTTCTCAATACAATGGTCTCTTGGAGATCCATATGATGTAACTCTTTCTTTTGCGGTGTGTTTGTTGGGATCCGATGAATTGTGAGTTTATGATCAGTTCTATGACAACATTTTCATGCTTGATTATTATAGCCTTGTATTTCTTCTCCGATATTAGGTTCTTGTCTAGCCAACTTGATCTTTTATCTTGCAAGGGGAAGAGGTGCTTTGTGATGGGTTCGATCTTGCAGTGCTCAATATCAGTGACACAAAGAGACATGACACGCATGTATCATTGCTATCAAGGATAAAACAATGGGGTCTATTCCTACATGAATAGATCTTGTCTACATCATGTCATCGTTCTTAAGGCATTACTCCATTTCTCCATGAACTCAATACACTAGATGCATGCTGGATAGCGGTCGATGTGTGGAGTAATAGAAGTAGATGCCTACTTATCTTGGACGTGATGCCTATATACATGATCATTGTCTTGAATATCATCATAATTATTTGCTCTTCTATCAATTGCCCAACAGTAATTTGTATACCCACCGCTTGGTAATTTCTCGAGAGAAGCCACTAGAGAAACATATGGCCCCCGGGTCTACTTCACATCATCTATTTGCAATATCTACTTTTCTATTTGTGTTTATACTTTATTTGCTCTTTTGTTTTCAGATCTATATTATCAAAAAACCCAAAAATACCTTGTAGTGTTCTATTTGCTATTACTCTTATTTGCATCTATCAATCTATCCTTATTTTAGCCACGAGGGATTGACAACCCCTCCACGCGTTGGGCTGCGAGGATTTGCTATTTGTGTGCAAGTACTTCTTACTTAGTCTTCTGGATTGATACCTTGGTTTCTTAACTGAGGGAAATACTTGAAGTCGTTGTGTTACATCACCCTTTAAGCTTGGAGGGAGAACCAATGCACCTGCGAGGAGTAAATTGCTAAGGCTTGCTGCCTCTTGAGCTTGCGTTGGTTTTTCCCTTGAAGAGGAAAGGGTGATGCAGCACGGTACCGATAAGTATTTCCCTAGGTTTGAGAACCAACGTATCAATCCAGTAGGAGTATCAAGACGAGGCTCCAATGTACCTGCGCAAAAAACAAACAAACTTGCACCCAACGCTATAAAGGGGTTTTCAATCCCTTCACGATTATTTGCAAGGTGAGATCTGAAGGTGAAAAGTGCAACAAAGTAATTGTGTAGATCTGAAAATATGATGTGAAGTAGACCTGGGGGACATAGTGTTCACTAGAGGCTTCTCTCAAGATAGCAAGTATTACGGTGGGTGAATGAATTACTGTCGAGCAATTGATAGAATCGCGCAAAGTCATGATGATATCTAAGGCAATGATCATACATATAGGCAACACGTTCGAGACAAGTAGACCGATACTTTTTGCATCTACTACTATTACTCCACACAACGACCACTATCCAGCATGCATCTAGTGTATTGAGTTCATAACAAACAGAGTAACGCCTTAAGCAAGATGACATGATGTAGAGGGCTAGATTCATGCAATATGATATAAGCCCCATCTTTTTACCCTTGATGGCAACAACACGATGCGTGCCTCGCTAACCCCTTCTGTTACTAGGTGAGGACACAACACAGTATGAACCCAAAACCAAGCACTTCTCCCATTGCAAGAATTGTAGATCAAGTTGGCCAAACAAAACCCATAACTCGAAGAGAATTACAAGGATACGAAATCATCCATATAAGATATCAGAGGAGACTCAAATAATATTCATAGATAATCTGATCATAAATCCACAATTCATCGGATCTCGACAAACACACCGCAAAAGAAGGTTACATCGGATAGATCTCCATGAAGATCATGGAGAACTTTGTATTGAAGATCCAATAGAGAGAAGAAGCCATCTAGCTACTAGCTATGGACCCGAAGGTCTGTGGTGAACTACTCATGCATCATCGGAGAGGCAATGGTGTTGATCAAGAAGCCCTCCGTGCCCGAATCCCCCTCCGACAGGGCACCAGAACGGTCCCCGGATGGGACCTTGCGGAGACAGAAGCTTGCGGCGGCGGAAAAGTATTTTCGTGGTTCTCTCTGGTGGTTTTGGATTTTTAGAGAATTTATAGGCGAAAGTGGTAGGGCAAAGGAGCCACGGGAGGGGGGGAGGGGGCACAAGCCTGCCAGGGCCCCCCCAGGCTGCGGCTAGGGGGCTTGTGACCTCCCCCGAGGTCCTTCGCCTTGGTTCTCAAGTCCCATGAATATCTTCTGTTATGGAAAAAATCATCCCGCAGGTTTTATTCTGTTTGGACTCCGTTTAATATTCTTCTCTGAAAAAGGTCAAAAACATGGAAAAAACAGAAACTAGCACTTGGCACTGAGTTAATAAGTTAGTCCCAAAAAAGATATAAAATAGCATATTCATGCATACAAAACATCCAAAGTTGACAAGATAATAGCATGGAACCATAAAAAATTATAGATACGTTGGAGACGTATCAAGCATCCCCAAGGTTAACTCATGCTCGTACTCGAGTAGGGAAGTGATAAAGACTGAATTTTGTATGTGGAATGCTACCTAACATATTTGTCCTTTGTAACTTCTTTCTTGTGGCATGAATGTTCAGATCCATAAGATTCAAAACAATAGTTTACTATTGACATGAAAACAATAATACTTCAAGCATACTAGCAAAGTGATCATGAACTTTTGAAATAACAAGGCCAAAGAAAGTTATCCCTACAAAATCGTATAGTCTGGCTATGCTCCATCATCCCCACACAACGAATTTAAATCATGCACAACCCTAGTATTGGCCAAGTGATTTTTTCACACTCTTACTTTCTCAAACTTTTTCAACTCTCACGCAATACATGAGCGTGAGCCATGGATATAGCACTATAGGTGGAATAGAGTGTGGTGGAGGTTGTGAGGCAAAAAGGAGGAGATGGTGACATTGACTTGGCATATTAATGGGCTATGGAGATGACCATCAATAGATATCAATGTGAATGAGTAGGGATTATCATGCAACAGATGCACAAGAGCTATAAGTGTGTGAAGGCTCAAAAGGAAAACTAGTGGGTGTGCACCCAACTTGCTTGCTCACGAAGACCTAGGGCAATTTTGAGGAAGCCCATCATTGGAATATACAAGCCAAGTTATAAAATGAAAATTCCCACTAGTATATGAAAATGACGAAACGAGAGACTCTCTATCATGAAGAACATGGTGCTTTTTAGAAGCACAAGTGTGGAAAAAGATAGTAGCATTGTCCCTTCTCTCTTTTTCTCTCATATTTTTTTGGGGGCTCTTTGGCCTCTTTTTTTTGGTGGGCATCTTTGGCCTATTTTTTTCCTCACATGGGACAATGCTCTAATAATGATGACCATCACACTTTTATTTACTCACAACTCAATACTTAGAGCAATGATGACTCTATAGGAAATGCCTCTGGCAGTGTACCAGGATGTGCAACGATCTAGCTTAGTGTATGGCGTTGAAACATCTCGCTAGCTATCTTACGATCATGCAATGGCAATATGAAAGTGACGGCACTTGTCATGAGACGGAACGGTGGGAATTGCATGGCAATATATCTCAGAATGGCTATGAAAATGCCATAATAGGTAGGTATGGTGGCTGTTTTGAGGAAAGTATATGGTGGGTTTGTGCACCGGCGAAAGTTGCGTGGCACTAGAGAGGCTAGCAATGGTGGAAGGTGAAAGTGCATCTATACCATGGACTCGCATTAGTCATGAAGAACTCATATACTTATTGCGAAAGTTTTATTAGTAATCGAAACAAAGTGCTAAACACATACTCCTAGGGGAAGGGTTGGTAGGTGTTAACCATCACGCGATCCCGACCGCCACACAAAGGATGACAATCAATAAATCGATTATTCCCCGACTTCCTAACATAGCAGTGCACCATACGTCCATGCTACGGGAATCACTAACTTTAACACAAGTATTTCTAGATTCACAACACCCTACTAACATAACTCTAATATTACCATATCCATATCTCGCAACTAATTGTGAGGAATCAAACTTCTCTTACTAATCAATGCACTTGAATATGGAAGTTTTTTATTATATCCTCTTTGGATGCCTATAATCTTTAGGACTACTTTCATATCACACGCTAATTACCAAGTTACTTAGAGAGAGCACTCTCAAAAAGATATAAGTGAAGATCGAGAGTTTTATTTCTTCAAAATATGACACCGCCGTGCTCTAAAAAGATCTAAGTGAAGCACCAGAGCAAAGTTATCTAGATCAAAAGATATAAGTGAAGCACAATGATGACCCACAAGTATAGGGGGTTCTATCGTAGTCCTTCCCATAAGTAAGAGTGTCGAACCCAACGAGGAGCAGAAGGATCTGACAAGTGGTTTTCAGCAAGGTATTCTCTGCAAACACTGAAATTATCGGTAACAAGTAGTTGTGTGACAAGATGATTCGTAGCAAGAAGCAAGTAACAACGGTGCAGCAAAGTGGCCCAATCCCTTTTGTAGCAAGGGACAAGCTTGGACAAACTCTTATAGGAGCTAAAACGCTCCCGAGGACACATGGGAATTTCTGTCAAGCTAGTTTTCATCATGTTCATATGATTCGTGTTCGCTACTTTGATAGTTTGATATGTGCGTGGACCGGCGCTTGGGTACTGCCCTTACTAGGA
Source organism: Hordeum vulgare subsp. vulgare (assembly GCF_904849725.1). Taxonomy (NCBI): domain Eukaryota; kingdom Viridiplantae; phylum Streptophyta; class Magnoliopsida; order Poales; family Poaceae; genus Hordeum; species Hordeum vulgare. Next base: position 563,833,362 of record NC_058520.1, read on the forward strand.
CAAGCATCCCACTTATGATTAACCCCTCTCGCAAGCATCCGCAACTACGAAAGAAGAATTAAGACAAAGTCTAACCATAGCATTAAACTAGTGGATCCAAATCAGCCCCTTACGAAGCAACGCATAAACTAGGGTTTAAGCTTCTGTCACTCTAGCAACCCATCATCTGCTTACTACTTCCCAATGCCTTCCTCTAGGCCCAAATAATGGTGAACTGTTATGTAGTCGACGTTCACATAACACCACTAGAGGAAAAACAACATACAACACATCAAATTATTGAACGAATACCAAATTCACATTACTTATAGCAAGACTTATCCCATGTCCTCAGGAACACAAAGTAACTACTCACAAAGCATAATCATAATCATGACCAGAGAGGTAATGAGTAGCATCAAAGATCTGAACATATAATCTTCCACCAAGTAATCCAACTAGCATCAACTACAAAGAGTAATTAACATTACTAGCATCCTTACAAGTACCAATCGGAGTCGCGAGATGGAGATTGGTTACAAGTGATGAACTAGGGGTTGGAGATGAGATGGTGCTGATGAAGATGTTGATGGTGACGAGTCCCCTCTGATGAGAGGAGTGTTGGTGATGACAATGGCGACGATTTCCCCCTTCGGAGGGAAGTTTCCCCGGCAGGATCTTCCTGTCGGAGCTCTAGATTGGTTCTGCTCAAGTTCCGCCTCGTGGTGGCAGCGAATCCTCCGAAAATCCTCCTCTTGATTTTTTCTGGAACGAAACCCTTCTTGTAGCAAAAGAGGGGGGCAGAGGGCCAGCTGCGAGCCCACAAGCCCCCTAGGCGCGGCCAGGGGGGAGGTCGCGCCTAGCAGGCTTGTGGCCTCCTGCTGGCGCCCCTCTGGTACTTCTTCGGCCCAATATTTTTTATAAAATACAAAATAAATCCTCGTTGATTTTCACGGCTTTTGGAGTTGCGCAGAATAGGTATCTCAAACTTGCTCCTTTTTCAGGCCAGAATTCCAGCTGTCGGCATTCTCCCTCTTCCTGTAAACCTTGCAAAATAAAAGAGAAAAGGCATAAGTATTGTACCGTGAAGTGTAATAACAGCCCAAAAATCGATAAATATCAACATGAAAGCATGATGCAAAATGGACGTATCACACATGCGAGCTAAATTGCCTAACTCAAAAGATATAAGTGAAGCTCAAAGAGTATTCTAGCAAATTCACGATGAGTGCATGTCCCTCTCAAAAAGGTGTACATAAAGGATGATTGTGACAAAACAAAAAGAAAATACTCCTATAGTACACGATGCTCCAAGCAAAACACATATCATGTGGTGAATAAAAATATAGCTCCAAGTAACGTTACCGATGGATTGAAGACGAAAGAGGGGATGCCTTCCCGGGGCATCCCCAAGCTTAGGCTTTTTGATGTCCTTGAATTTCGCTTGGGATGCCTTGGTCATCCCCAAGCTTAAGCTCTTTCCACTCTTTGTTCCATTCTCCATGAGAACATCACCCAAAACTTGAAAACTTCACGAAACAAAACTTAAACAGAAACTCGTGATATCATTAGCATAAGAAAACAAACCACCAACTCTTTAGGTACTGTAGTAATCTTGATTTATATTTAGATTGATGTTAGATTACTGTATTCTCACTTTTAGATGGCTAGTACTCCCCGATACTATCCATAGTTTCATCGAAATAAGCAATCAACACAACAAAAACAGAATATGTCAAAAACAGACCAGTCTGTAGCAATCTGTATACTTCGTATACCTCTGGTATCTCAAAAATTCTGAACTTTTTTGAAAATTAGGGAAATTCGCATATCAACCAGCAGCAAAAAGAATCAACTCAAAATCTCTTTATAGATAGGAATTAAAAATAATTTCGTGATCACAAATTTTCTGTCTTTTTCAGCATGATCAAACAACCATCACCAAAACTGATGATACAGGTTCTACTTGGCACAGACACTAAAAGAAACATAAAAAACTCAATCATAACAGAATTATGATGGTGTGTATACAACAAAATAGAAAGAAAAAAACAAAGATAAATTCATTGGGTTGCCTCCCAACAAGCGCTATTGTTTAACGCCCTTAGCTAGGCATAAGGCGGTAGAATCAATTATCGTCGTCTTTGGTGCTCAAACCATAAGTAGCCCTCATCATGGATTCATAAGGCAATCTTATTTTATTTCTAGGAAAGTGTTCCATGCCCTTCTTTAATGGAAATTGAAATCTAATATTCCCTTCCTTCATATCGATAACAACACCAATAGTCCTAAGGAAAGGTCTACCAAGAATGATGGGACATGTCGGATTGCAATCAATATCAAGCACGATGAAATCTACGGGTACATAGTTCCTATTTGAAATAATAAGAACATCATTGATCCTTCCCATAGGTTTCTTAACCGTAGAATCCGCAAGATGCAAATTAAGAGAGCACTCATCAATCTCATTGAAGCCTAGAACATCACATAAAGACTTTCGAATAGCGGAAACACTAGCACCCAAATCACACAAAGCATTGCATTCATAACTTTTGATCTTGATTTTGATAGTAGGTTCCCACTCATCATGAAGTTTTCTAGGAATAGATATCTCCAAATCAAGTTTCTCTTCAAGAGATTTCATCATAGCATCAACGATATGATCGGTAAAGGCCTTATTTTGGCTATAAGCATGTGGAGAGTTTAGCATGGATTGCATCAAGGAAATACATTTAATCAAAGATCAACTATCATAATTGAATTCCTTGAAATCCAAAGTAGTAATTTCATCACTACTCAAAGTTTTGATATCCTCTACTCCACTTTCAGTGCTTTTAGCATCAAGACAAATAGACTCCGAATCATTGGGGCGTTTCCCAACCAAAGTGGATTCATATCCAGCCCCATCATCATTAGGATTGACATTAGAAAACAAGGATTCAAAAGGAGTCACACCAAGCACTTTAAGATATTCGTTATTCTCATCACGAGAACACGCCTTTTTAAGCCATTCATGTCTAGCACGAATTTGGGCGGTTCTTTCTTTACTCTCACTCATGGAAACACGCATAGCTTTCAAGGTTTCATCCATATTAATCTTGGGAGGAGCACATCTCAATTTCAAAGCATCAATATCAAGAGACATTCTATCAACGGTCCTAGCCAAGTCATCAATTTTGAGCAATTTTTCTTTTATGGACGCATTGAAAATCTTTTGCGAGTTGATAAACTCTTTAATATTACTCTCAAGATCAGAGGGTAATCTATTATAATTTCCATGATTATTGTTGTAGGAGTTGCCAAAGTTATTAGAGGAGTTACTAGGAAAAGGCCTAGGAACCTAGTTTCCTCTAAAAGCATTGTTGTTGCCAAAATTATTCCTACCAACAAAATTAACGTCCAAGCTAGCGTTGCTACTCTCAATCAAGGAAGACAAGGGCATATCAATAGGATCTAAAGGAGCACTTCTACTAGCAACCAAATTCATTAAATCATCCATCTTAGCACTCAAAGAGTTAATTTTTGCTATGGCATGCACTTTTTTACTAGTAGGTGACCTTTCAGTGTGCCATCGAGAATAGTTTGTCATTATATTATCTAGGAGTTTTGTGGCTTATCCTAGTGTGATTTCCATGAAAGTTCCACCGGAGGTGGAATCCAAGATATTTCTAGAAGCAAAATTCAAACCAACATAGAAGATTTGTATAATCATCCAAAGAGTGAGGCCATGAGCGGGACAATTTCTAATCATCAATTTCATTCCCTCCCAAGATTGTGCAACATGTTCATGATGTAGTTGCTTAAAATTCATGATATCATTACGGAGAGAGATAATCTTAGCCGGTGGAAAATACTTGGAAATACAAGCATCTTTACACTTGTTCCAAGAATTAATACTATTTTTGGGTAAAGATGAAAACCAAGTTTTTGCTCGATCTCATAATGAGAACGGAAATAGCTTTAATTTAATCATGTCATTATCCACATCTTTATTCTTTTGCATATCGCATAACTCAATGAAGGTATTAAGATGGGATGCGACATCTTCACTAGGAAGGTCGGAAAATTGCTGTTTCATAACAAGATTCAACAAGGCAGCATTGATTTCATATGATTCCACACTGGTGGCGGGAGCAATCGGAGTACTAATAAAATCATTATTATTAGTATTCGAGAAGTCACACAATTTGGTGTTTTCAGTCATGGTGACTTAGCAAGCAGACAAGCACACAAGCGAACAGAAAGAAAGCGAAATAAAGGGTGAACGAAAAAGGCAAATATTTTTGTAAATTTTGTTTTTTCAGAAGTGGGGGAGAGGAAAACGAGAGGCAAAAGGCAAATAATGTAAATGCAAGAGATGAGTTTGCGATAGTTACTTGGATAAGCTTCACTTTGAATACTCCCCGGCAACGGCGCCAGAAATTGGCACATTGACGGGAGACTATTGTTGACTTGATCCTCCCCGACAACGGCGCCAGAAATTCTTCTTGCTACCTCTTGAGCTTGCGTTGGTTTTTCCCTTGAAGAGGAAAGGGTGATGCACCACAGTACCGATAAGTATTTCCCTCAGTTTGAGAACCAAGGTATCAATCCAATAGGAGTATCAAGATGAGGCACCAATGTACCTGCGCAAAAAACAAACAAACTTGCACCCAACGCTATAAAGGGGTTGTCAATCCCTTCACGATTATTTGCAAGGTGAGATCTGAAGGTGAAAAGTGCAACAAAGTAATTGTGTAGATCTGAAAATATGATGTGAAGTAGACCCGGGGGCCATACTGTTCACTAGAGGCTTCTCTCAAGATAGCAAGTATTACGGTGGGTGAACGAATTATTTTCGAGCAATTGATAGAATCGCGCAAAGTCATGATGATATCTAAGGCAATGATCTTACATATAGGCATCACGTCCGAGACAAGTAGACCGATACTTTTTGCATCTACTACTATTACTCCACAGATCGACCGCTATCCAGCATGCATCTAGTGTATTGAGTTCATAACAAACAGAGTAACGCCTTAAGCAAGATGACATGATGTAGAGGGATAGATTCATGCAATATGATATAAACCCCATCTTTTTACCCTTGATGGCAACAACACGATGCGTGCCTCGCTACCCCTTCTGCCACTAGGTGAGAACACCGCACGGTATGAACCCAAAACCAAGCACTTCTCCCATTGCAAGAATTATAGATCAAGTTGGCCAAACAAAACCCATAACTCGAAGAGAATTACAAGGATACGAAATCATGCATATAAGAGATCAAAGGAGACTCAAATAATATTCATAGATAATCTTATCATAAATCCACAATTCATCGGATCTCGACAAACACACCGCAAAAGAAGGTTACATCGGATAGATCTCCATGAAGATCATGGAGAACTTTGTATTGAAGATCCAAGAGAGAGAAGAAGCCATCTAGCTACTAGCTATGGACCCGAAGGTCTCTGGTGAACTACTCACGCATCATTGGAGAGGCAATGGTGTTTATGAAGAAGCCCTCACTGTTCGAATCCCCATCCGGCAGGGCACCAGAACGGTCCACAGATGGGATCTGGCGGAGACAGAAGCTTGCGGCGGCGGAAAAGTATTTTTGTGGCTCTCTCTAGTGGTTTTGGATTTTTAGAGAATTTATAGGCGAAAGAGGTAGGGCAAAGGAGCCACGGGGGGCCAGAAGCCTGCCAGGGCCCCCCGGGCCACAGCTAGGGGGCTTGTGACCTCCCCTAAGGTCCTTTGCCTTGGTTCTCAAGTCCCATGCATATCTTTTGTTATGGAAAAAATCATGCCGCAGGTTTTATTCCGTTTGGACTCCGTTTAATATTCTTCTCTGAAAAAGGTCAAAAACACGGAAAAAACAGAAACTGGGACTTGGCACTGAGTTAATAGGTTAGTCCCAAAAAAGATATGAAATAGCATATTCATGCATACAAAACATCCAAAGTTGACAAGATAATAGCATGGAACCATAAAATATTATAGATACGTTGGAGACGTATCAAGGCTCACCACATACATATGAGCAAAAGGTTTCAACGGGACACATAGAAAGATAGGGGCTTAAAGTGTCGTCTGCCAACGTATTCACCTCAAGGGTGATGTCAACAATAATAACTCATGACCACCCACATTCAAATGGATATATATTTCTAGATCTTTCCCCACCACATGATGCTTGCGAAAGAGAATATAAAGGGGAATAGAGAAGAATACTTTGACTCTTGCATAAAAGTAAATACATAAAGTAAAAGATAGCCCCTTCGTAGAGGGAAGCATAGATTGTCATGCGCTTTTTGATTGTATGCCAAATCCCTTAGTGCAAAGGAACATTACGTTATATTGTCCCTTATGATAGCAGCCTTTATTATGCAGTTTATCGCTTTTATTATTGCCACCACAAGTTCGTACAACGCTTAATTTCCCTTACACTAAATGATCGAACACGTTTAGAGGCAATTTATATTGCCTTGTGAACCAATGACAACTTACTTGAAGGATCTTACTCAGTCTATAGGTAGGTATGGTGGACTGTTAAAACATGGATTTGGTTTAAGGTTTTGGATGCACAACTAGTATTTCTACTAAGTGCGGAGTTTTGGATAGCAAAGATATTGGGCTCACAATCATAAAATATGTCAAGGATAGTGTACTTTCATGTAAATCTTCTCTTCCTTTATTAATTCTTTCATGTGTTGCATCACCGACCAATGCTATGTTTGTCAAACTTCAACAAATTTCACCACTTATAACTTTCCTTATGTGATGTCACTACTTACTATAAGATTAGCATATGATATTTTTCATTATTTTCCTTTATTTTGGTTGCAGCAAGAAAGTAAAGAAGAAAAAAACTCAAACTAACTTTATTATATAACTCTCACTCGATTACATGGATAGATAGATAGATCACGAAACTAGCACTCAAAAAGATTAATCGAACAAAATGTTCATCTAACTAAATCATGAAATAGCTAAAGATCGAACTAAGGTGGATAAACATAATAAGAGAGATGGCGATACGATACCGGGGCACCTCCCCCACGCTTGGCACAAGCCAAGGGGAGTGCCATACCCGTGTACTAAAGTCTCCTTCATTGGTGATGAAGATGAAGGTGGTGGTGTAGATGATGAAGTAGCATCACAATGTAGCCTCAAGAGGTTCTCCAGTTGTTGAATAATGCTCGAGAGGCCAATGATTTGGTCCTTTAACAAAATATTTTCACGAGTAAGATATTTATTCTAAACACGAACCGTTTCGAAGGCTCTGAAGGCTTCGATTTCAGTAGGGGTGAGATGCTCATAGTAGGGTTGGAGGTAATCTTCTTCCTCCTCTTCCCTTGTCGGCATGGCCTGCCCTTCTGATACGTCTCCATCGTATCTACTTTTCCAAACTCTTTTGCCCTTGTTTTGGACTCTAATTTGCATGATTTGAATGGAACTAACCCGGGCTGACGCTGTTTTCAGCAGAATTGCCATGGTGTTGTTTTTGTGCAGAAATGAAATTCTCGGAACGTCCTGAAAATTTACGGAGAATATTTCTGTAAAATATGAAAAATACCTGCGCAAAGATCCACCGGAGGGGGTGAGCCAGTGGGCCACAAGCCCTGTGGCCGCGGCCACCCCCCCTGGCCGCGTCGTCAGGGCTTGTGGGGCCCATGAGACTCCGCCGCCTCCAAACTCAGCTCTATATATTCCCTTTCGTCCCAAAAAAAATCAGGAGAGAAGATTTCATCGCGTTTCACGATCCAGAGGCGCCGCCACATCCCGCTCTTCATCTGGAGGGCAGATCTGGAGTCCGTTTTGGGCACCGGATCAAGGAGATCGTCGCCATCGTCATCATCAACCTTCTTCCCTCTCCAATTCCATGAAGCTCTTCATCGTTTGTGAATAATTTATTCGTAGGCTCGCTGGGCGGTGATGAGTAGGATGAGATCTATCATATAATCGAGTTAGTTTTGACGGGGATTGATCCCTAGTATCCACTATGTTCTGAGATTGATGTTGCTACTACTTTGCCATGCTTAATGCTTGTCACTAGGGCCCGAGTGCCATGATTTCAGATCTGAAATTATTATGTTGTCACCAATATATGTCTGCTTTAGATCCGATCTTGCAAGTTGTAGTTACCTACTATGTGTTATGATCCGGCAACCCCGTAGTGACAATAACCGGAACCACTCCCGGTGATGACCATAGTTTGAGGAGTTCATGTGTTCACCAAGTGCTATGTGTTGGTCCGCTTCTTTATTAAAAGGAGAACCTTAATATCCCGTAGTATCCATTTTGACCCCGTTGCCACGGGAGGGATGGACAATAGATGTCATGCAAGTTCTTTTCCCTAAGCATGTATGACTACACACGGAATGCATGCCTACATCACATCGACGAACGGGAGCTAGCCACATATCTCTCCATGTTATAACCGTTGCATGATGAATGTCATCCAACAAATCACCGATCCATTGCCTACGAGTTTGTCCCACTACTGCTGTTACTTGTTTTGCTCTGCTGCTGTTACTCACTACTGCTGCTACTTGCTACTGTTGTTACTCGCTACTGCTGCTACTTGCTACTGTTGTCACTACTGCTGTTCCTTGCCACTGTTGTTACTCATTACACTGCTACTACCTGCTATAATACTTTTCTGGCGCCATTGATACAACAGTTAGGAATAGTCTGCCTTGTCAACAGATCGTTTCTGGCACCGTTGCTATCATACTACTTTTGCTGCTTATATCCTGCTTGCATATACTAATCTTTCAGGTGTGGTTGAGCTAACCCTCAACTGCTAATACTGGAGAATATTCTTTCACTCCCATCGTGTCGAACCAAAAAATTTGGGTTGAATACTCTACCCTCGAAAACTGTCGCGATCCCACACGCTGGTGGGCTATTGCAAGACAATTGCTAATTGTTGAGCAACTGGAAGCAGCTCTTTTCTGGCTCCGTTGCCATGGAGGCATCAAGTCAGGAATAATTGCACGTCAACAGCATTTTTCTGGCGCCGTTGCCGGGGAGGATAGCTATATTCTCTGAGTCACTTGGGATTTATATATGCTGATCACTATGAAGAATCTGAAAGATCCAAGAACCAAAGTCTTGCCCTCAACTACGAGGGGAGGTAAGGACCTACCATCTAGCTCTACACTTGATTCACCTTCAGTTATGAGTAAGTTTGCGACACCACCTCCTACTAGAAATCTTGATATGTCGCATGTGCTTGATGATGCTTATGATGCTGTTATGCCTAATACTGCTAGAGATACTATGCCTGATACTGCTAGAGATGCTATGTCTGATACTGCTAGAGATGCTATGCCTGATACTGCTAGAGATGCTATGCTTGATACTGCTTTGCCTGATGATGCTAGAGATGCTATTTTTCCTGATGATGCTATGCTTGATGCTAGAGATACTACTTTGCCTGGTATGCCACTAGGGTTATTCCTTGATGCTCATATTGCTAGAGTCACTGCCAATGCTCGTGATGCTTCTGAAACTGCCGATACTATTGAGATAGAACCTGCTTTTGCTCCTGCTAGATCTAGCTCTCCTAGATATGAATTTCCTGATATACCTGAGGGTTATGTTATGGAGGGAGAGATAGCTGAGGATTTTCTTGCGTGTAAGGATGCCTATGACGCTGAGAAATTACTTCTCAAGTGGAAGGAAAAATCTCTGAAAGCTAGGATGAAATACGACCCGAAGTTTGCCACTTCACCAATCTTTATCACCGATGAGGATTATGAATTCTCTGTCGACCCTGAGATAATTTCTCTAGTCGAATCTGATCCTTTTCATGGTTATGAGTCTGAGTCGGTCATAGCCCATCTTACCAAACTACACGATATAGCCACCCTTTTCACTAGTGAGGAGAAGATCCGCTACTACTATATCCTTAAGTTGTTTCCTTTCTCTCTAAAGGATGACGCTAAAGCCTGGTTCACTTCTCTTGCTCCTGGATGTGTGAGTAGTCCCCAGGATATGGTCTATTACTTCTGTGAGAAATATTTCACTGTCCATAAGAAGCAAGCTGCCTTGCAGGAAATATACAACTTTGCCCAACTCAAAGAAGAGAGTCTCCCACAAGCTTGGGGAGGCTCATCCAGCTACAGAATGCTTTGCCTGATCACCCTCTTAAGAAGAACGAGATACTTGATATCTTCTATAACAGACTTACCGATGCTTCTAGAGACCACCTAGATAGTTGTGACGGTTATGTTTTTAGGGAACAAACTGTAGAACAAGCTGAGATCCTACTGAATAACATCTTGATCAACGATAATGCTTGGACTATTCTCGAACCACCTCCTAAGCCAACTCCTAAGAAAAGAGGTATTCTATTCCTCAGTCCCGAAGATATGCAAGAAGCCAAGAAATCTATGCAAGAGAAAGGCATTAGATCTGAAGATGTCAAAAATCTACCACCTATCGAAAAGATCCATGGTCTCGATTACCCAATACAGGTAGTAGAAGTAAATTCTCTGCGTAGGTTTGATGAGAGTGATATTCCTTTTGATAAACATGCTAGCCTATGCTTTGATGAATTTCATAACTTTGTTGCCAAACAACAGAGTTTCAATGATTATGTTAGCAGACAATTGGAACAAAGTACTCGTATGCTTAGTCATTTAAGTGCTTGTGTAGACAGAAATGTCAATGATCTGAAGCTTCTGAGTAAACATGCCTCTATGATTACTACTCAAGTAGAACAAGTACTTAAATCTCAGAATGACTTGCTCAATGAATTAAATGACAACTCTGTCAGAGTCATTACTAGAGGAGGCAAAATGACTCAGGAACCTTTGTATCCTCAAGGCCATCCTAAGAGAATTGATCAAGATTCTCAAGGAATTAATGCTGATACACCCAGTCATCCTAAGAAGAAGAAGAAGGATAATAGAAACATACATGTCAGTTCACCAAATACTGTCACACCTGAAGAACCAAATGATATTTCTGCGTCTGATGCAGAAACACAATCTGGTGATGAACATGAACTTAGTGATAATATGGACAGGATGTTCATAATAATGCTCAACCTAGCAATGATAAGGATGTAGAGATTGAACCTACGGTTAATCCTGATAACCCACAACCTAAGAGATACGATAAGAATGACTTCACTGCTAGGAAGCATGGTAAAGAAAGGGAGCCATGGGTTCACAGACCTATGCCCTTTCCTCCTAAGCCATCCAAGAAAAAGGATGATGAGGATTTTGAGCGCTTTATTGAAATGTTCAGACCCGTCTTTCTGCAGATGCGGTTAATTGATATGCTCAAAATGTCTCCATATGCCAAGTACATGAAAGATATCGTGACTAATAAACGGAAGATACCAGACCTTGAGATCTCCACCATGCTCGCTGATGGGGTTATAGTCCCAGGGTAGGGTCATAGGCCTGCCCCATAGGTCCTACCCAAGGACTACCCTTCATAAAGGACAAGGTCCTTAGTCAGTTCCGACTGAACTAAGGACTCCCCCATCATCCAGTCGGTAACGTGCATTCGGAGCGTATTTAACGTACCGACTGAATTCCACTCTGTACATTGTAACCTCCCAGGAGGGCAACGGTCATACGTTTTCATACACCATTATTAGCATTTAAGGCATACGTTACCTGTAACGTAGGCATTTATTCGCCACTATTCCACCCCTGTCCATCGGGCCGTTGTGAAGGGCAGCGCACTCTATATAAGCCGCCCTTCCCCACTGGTGCAGGGGTTGGCATTTACTGTAGTCTGATGTTCCACTCGACACTAAGCTCCCAAGAGCACTGAGACGTAGGGCTTTTACCTCCACCGTAGAGGGGCATGAACTCATACAACCTCGCCGTAGCTAAGGCTCTGCCCATCCTTTCGTACCCTACACATCTACTGTCACACTTATACCCACGACAGTTGGCGCCCACTGTGGGGCAGGCGTCTAAGCGACTTCCGGCGAGTTTGCAACTTCATCTTTTCATCATGTCGTTCGGCGGAGATTTATGCATGGGTCGTGAGATCCTCTTCGGTGCACTCTCCTTCATCGTGGACGATTCGGCATGGCTTCGGGATGCGTCTCTCGACATCGAGGCGCTCCCCAGTCGCGGGGCTATGCACTTCCGTGCCGGTGCCCGCGGCGTCCTTCTTCTCCAGCAATCGGCCCCGGTGTCGATCTTCGCCCCCGTCACGCGCTGCAACAAGCGGTCCCACCGTCCGCGGCTTTAGCGTTGGGTGCGACACGCCCAGGCGCGACAGAACGCGTCCTCTCAAGTGGCGGTCCTCGAGTCGGTTGTGGTCGCGCCGCCGTCCCAGTGCTTGGACTCAGTTCCGACTGAGTTACCTTCCGAGTACTTGGGTCGCGGGCCTGCAGCCGAAGTTCTCATGGCCGATTCCCATGAAAGTCCTCGCCGAACTGGTCAGAATGAGCATGAGGTCGGCGAATCATCCGGCGCTCGCCGTCAACACCACCGTTCTACCAGTCGACGCACTCGTCAGAGCAACGTGGAGGTCTTCCGCACACCCGTCCTCAACCTGGCTGCCGCTGCCAAGATAGCTGATTCCCTCCAACCGACTGATTCAGAGGCTGGTAGAGGGATCGAGCAGATCCGTGCCCTGTTGCAGACGGTGCAGCAGCAGAATTCGGCGGTCTCCTAGTCGCACAACAAGATCCAGAACAGTTTTGTTCGCACGAACACGCATCGGTCGGCTTTCAGCCCCGACTCTCATCAGCGACGCAGAGGGGGCAGCCGTTCCATGAATCCCGAAGATCGTCGCCGTTCACACACCCCTCCGCGGGGTGGGCCTTACGGGCCCCGACATCACGATGATCGGCGTTGAGTCGGTGACACGTATGATCCAAGTCCCGACACAAGAGGGTACATCGCCTAGAGGAAGGTCGACAGGAGTCGAGCCCACCGTGATGGTCACGATAGAGACCGTCCGAGTGGAAGCAGGACCATCGTCTCTGGCCCCGAGTGCTTCAGTCGGGCTATCCTTTCAGCCGACATCCCTCCCAACTTCCGATTGGCGACGGGGATCAGCAAGTTCACAGGAGAGTCCAAGCCAGAAACGTGGCTGGACGACTACCGAGTGGCGGTCTAGATCGGTGGCGGAGATTACCAGGTCGCCATGAAACATCTCCCCCTGATGCTCGACGGCTCGGCACGAGCGTGGCTGAACCAGTTGGCTCTGTCAAGCATCTACAGCTGGGCAGATCTGTCCCGGGTCTTCATCAGGACCTTCGAGGGCACGTGCAAATGCCCTGTTGGTCTCGTGGAGCTCCAGCACTGTGTCCAGAAGCAGAATGAGCCCCTGCGCGATTTCATCCAGCGTTGGACGACCCTCTACCACACGGTGGAGAACGTCACAGAGCACCAAGCAGTCTGCGCCTTCAAGGCAGGCATGCGGTACAGAGATCTGTACCTGAAGTTCGGTCGGACAGGCGAGATATCCATGAGCAAGATGATGGAGATAGCCGCATGCTATGCAAATGGCGAAGAAGAGGACCGCATACGTAGCGACAAGCATAAGGCAGTCGCCGACAGAGATGGGAACAGCAATCGGAAGCAAAAGCAGAAAGCTCCATCCACTCCGCATGCAGAGGCAGCAGCTGTTACAAATGCCAAGTTCAAGGGCAAGGGGAAAGCTCAGTACACCCCCAAGAAGAAACAGTTCGGGAATTCCATCCTGGATCAGCCATGGCCAATCCACACGAAGATGGATGAAGAAGGGAACGCCATATTCCCGAAATACACCACTCGGCAATGTCGCCTCCTGATCCAAGGGTTCGGCGAAGGGTAGCCGAGTGAAAAGGACAACGATTAGGATGATGAGGACAAGGAGAATCCGTTCCCCCAAGTCCATCCAACATTGATGATTTTTGCTGACGTGGAAAGCAAGAGTCGACTGAAGCTGGTGAACAGGGAGGTGAACATGGCCACCCCAACCAACCCCACGTTCCTCAAATGGTCTCAGACTGCGATCACCTTTGATCAGTCGGGTCATCCAGCACACGTGCCCACCCCAGGGAGGCAAGCTCTGGTTGTCGACCCGGTGGTGGAAGGAGTCCGACTGCGCAAAGTCCTCATGGACGGCGGCAACGGCTTGAACATCATGTACGCCGACACTCTCAAGGGGATGGGCATTCCGATGTCCAAACTTAGCGGGAGCAGCATGCAGTTCCACGGAGTCGTCCCAGGATGAAAGGCCAAGTCACTCGGCCAGATCGCGTTGGACGTCGTTTTCGGCTCCGACAAGAACTTCCGCAAGGAAAAGCTGACGTTCGAGGTGGTGGACTTCCAAAGTGCATACCATGCGATTCTGGGCCGTCCGGCGTATGCGCGTTTCATGGCCCGTCCATGTTACGTGTATTTGAAGCTGAAGATGCCGGGTCCCAAAGGTGTGATCATGGTCACAGGCAATCAGCAGCTGGCCGAGGATTGTCTGCAACAGGGGTCAAGGATTGCCGATCAGCAGATGGCTATCCTCGAGTTGGATGAGTACAAGAAGACAGCCGACCCCACTGACTTGATGTGTTGGAAGAAGCCAGCTTCGGAGTCTGCATTCCAGTCGGCAGGAGACACGAAGAAAGTTAGCATCCACCCGATGGACGACGCCGCTGCCCCGACGAACATCTCCACCACCCTTGATCAAAAATAGGAAGCCGAGCTCATTTTTGCATGGAAGCCCGCTGACATGCCAGGTGTACCCAGGGAGTTGGCTGAGCACCGACTGCATGTGGATCCTGCTGCTCGGCCCGTCCGAGAACGCCTGCGTCGGTCCGCCGCGCACAAAAGGAAGGCAATCGGAGAGGAGGTGGCTAAACTTTTGGCAGCCAACTTCATTCGCGAGGTACACCACTCCGAGTGGCTCGCCAATGTTGTCATGGTGCCCAAGAAGGACAAGTCCCTCCATATGTGCATCGACTTCAAGCATCTCAATAAGGTCTGCCCGAAAGATCATTTCCTGCTCCCCCGCATTGACCAAATTGTTGATTCGACTGCGGGCTGCGAGCGTTTATCATTCCTTGATGCCTATTCAGGCTATCATCAGATCCGTCTGTATGGTCCGGATGAATTAAAAACAGCCTTCATCACCCCATTCGGGTGTTTCTGCTACATCACTATGCCATTCGGTTTGAAGAATGCAGGAGCAACTTTTATGCGCATGATCCAAAAATGCCTCCTTGACCAGATCGGTCGAAATGTGGAGGCATATATGGACGATATCGTAGTCAAGTCATGCAAAGGTTCCAACCTGCTGACTGACTTGGCAAAAACATTCGCCAACCTTCGTAGGTACGATATCAAGCTCAACCCTGCCAAGTGTTCATTCAGTGTTCCTAGCGGAAAGTTACTCGGTTTCTTCGTTTCCGAACGAGGGATCGATGTCAACCCCGAAAAGATCGGGACCATCGTCCGAATGGAGCGGCCGGTCAGAATACATGATGTTCAAAGGCTCACAGGTTGCCTAGCGGCTTTGAGCAGGTTTATCGCTCGACTCGGCGAGAAGGCGCTACCTCTGTACCGACTCATGAAGAAATCAGATACTTTCGAGTGGACAGACGAAGCCCAAATTGCATTCGACGACCTCAAAGCCCTGCTTTCCACCCAGCCGGTTCTTACTGCCCCGCTCAGCAAAGAATCCCTTCTTCTGTACATCGCGGCTACAAATCAAGTCGTCAGCATTGTTCTCACAGTCGAACGCGAAGAAGAAGGCAAAGCGTACAAGGTTCAGCGGCCAGTATATTATGTCTTCGAAGTCCTCACTCCTTCCAAGCAGAGGTATCCCCATTATCAAAAGCTTATTTATGGGATATACATGACTGCAAAGAAGGTGGCTCAATATTTCCAAGACCACTCGGTGTCTGTCATTTCTGATGCTCCGTTGTTGGAAATCCTCCACAATCGGGACGCATCAGGCCGAGTGGCGAAGTGGGCAATGGAGATGTTATACTGCGACATCAAGTTCGAAGCCAAGAAGGCTATAAAGTCTCAAGCTCTGGCTGACTTCATAGAAGAATGGGTAGAACAACAGCAACCGACTCACATCTACTCGGCTCATTGGACCATGTTCTTCGATGGGTCCAAGATGTTGAATGGCTCCGGCGCTGGCGTAGTGATCATATCGCCAAAAGGTGATAAACTTAAGTATGTGTTGCAGATACATTTCGATTCTTCCAACAATGAGGCAGAGTACGAAGCTGTCCTTTATGGATTGCGCATGGCCATCACACTCGGCGTCTGTCGCTTGATGGTCTATGGCGATTCAGATCTGGTGGTTAATCAAGTGATGAAGGAGTGGGATGTAAGGAACCCCACCATGACTACATACTGCAACGTAGTAAGGAAGCTCGAGAAGAAGTTTGAAGGTCTGGAACTTCACCATGTTCCGCGACTGAAAAACCAAGCAGCTGATGAATTGGCAAAACTTGGATCCACTCGGAGACCGGTCCCGAGTGATGTCTGCCTCGAGCACCTACACCTTCCCTCAGTAAAAGAAGATCCTTTCATAGAGGAACCAGTACAACCGAAGAGCTCAACAGATCCAACTGAAGTCGAGGTCCCCGTTGTGGTTGATTTGATCATGGAGATTCTTGCTCTCATCCCCGATTGGACTGTGCCGTTCATTGCGTACATCCTGAGGCAAGAATTACCAGAAGACGAAGTCCAAGCGAGGCAGATCGTCCGCAGGTCGAAGTCCTTCAACGTCATTGATGGCCGGTTGTACAAGGAAAGTGTTTCAGGCGTCCTTCAGCGATGCATCTCCCCTGAGGAGGGACAGTTAATCCTGGAAGAAATTCATTCGAGAACCTGCGGCCATCATGCCTCCTCAAGAGAAATCGTCGCCAAAGCATTCAGAGCTGGTTTCTTCTGGTTGCAGGCAAATGAATTGGCAAAAGATATGGTCGACCGATGCGAAGGCTGTCAGTTCTATTCAAACAAGTCCCACAAGCCAACATCTGCGCTGAAGACAATCCCTCTCGTTTGGCCATTCGCAGTGTGGGGATTAGATACAGTCGGACCATTCAGAATAGGCCAAGGGGGATTCACTCATCTGTTGGTGGCAGTCGACAAGTTCACCAAGTGGATTGAAGCCAAGCCCATCAAGAAGCTTGACGCCTTTACAGACATCAAGTTTGTCAGAGACATCATCGCCAGATTCGGGGTTCCGCACAACATAATCACCGATAATGGCACAAACTTTGACTCGGACAGATTCAAGGGTTTTTGCATAGGCCAAAAGGTATCCGAGTGGATTTTGCATCTGTGGCGCATCCCCAAACAAACGGGCAAGCAGAGCGGGCGAATGGACTTATTCTTCAAGGGTTGAAGCCTCGACTCCTGCGAGAAGTTGGACATGCCGCCGGTGCATGGGTCACTGAGCTGCCTTCGGTGTTGTGGGGCCTCCGCACAACTCCAAATAGATCTACAGGGCGATCCCTGTTCTTCCTCGTTCATGGAGCAGAGGCGGTCCTTCCGAGTGACTTGCTTCACAACTCTCCACGAGTCGAACTCTTCTCCGAAGCCGAAGCAGAGCAAGCCAGGCAAGACGGAGTGGACCTACTAGAAGAAGAGCGCGAGATGGCACTGACTTGCTCAACAATTTATCAACAAGATCTGCGGCGATTTCACGCGCGGCACGTCAGGAGTCGCACATTCCAAGCAGGCGACCTAGTGCTCCGAGTGGACCAGCAGAGGCCTCACAAGTTGGCTCCCGCCTGGGAATGACCCTTCATCATCTCTAAGGTGTTGAACAACGGAGCATATCGACTCTACAACCTCGACAGGGAAACGGACGAGCCGCGAGCATGGAACGGAGATCTCCTGAAGCGCTTCTACACGTGACCGCCGACAAAGGCAATGTAAAGAACAAGTATCATTGAAGTAATACAAAGCAGACTGATTTCTTGCAGGTCCAAAATTCTTCCGCGTTTGCAGACTCCGGTCTAAAAAACTATCTCCGAGTGTGCACTAAAAGTCGCACTCGGGGACTTAGCTGCGACCCAGAGTCGCCTAAGTAAAAAACTCTCTCCGAGTGTGCACTAAAAGTCGCACTCGGGGACTTAGCTGCGACCCAGAATCGCCTAAGTACAAACTCTCTCCGAGTGTGCACTAAAAGTTGCACTCGGGGACTTAGCTGCGACTCAGAGTCGCCTAAGTAAAAACTCGCTCCGAGTGCGCACTAAAAGCCGCACTCGGGGACTTAGCTGCGACCCAGAATCGCCTAAGTACAAACTCGCTCCGAGAGCGCACTAAAAGCCGCACTCGGGGACTTAGCTCCGACCCAGAATCGCCTAAGTACAAACTCGCTCCGAGTGCACACTAAAAGCCGCACTAGGGGACTTAGCTGCGACCCAGAGTCGCCTAAGTAAAAAACTCGCCCCGAGTGCGCACTAAAAGCCGCACTCGGGGACTTAGCTGCGACCCAGAGTCGCCTAAGTAAAAACTCGCTCCGAGTGCGCACTAAAAGCCGCACTCGGGGACTTAGCTGTGACCCAGGATTGCCTAAGTACGAACTCGCTCCGAGTGCGCACTAAAAGCCGCACTCGGGGACTTAGCTGCGACCCAGAATCGCCTAAGTACAAACTCGTTCCGAGTGCGCACTAAAAGCCGCACTCGGGGACTTAGCTGCGACCCAGAATCGCCTAAGTAAAAACTCTCTCTCCGAGTGCGCACTAAAAGCCGCACTCGGGGACTTAGCTGTGACCCAGAATCGCCTAAGGAAAAAAGCTTCCTTCGAGTGTATCCTCGAGATCCACTCGGAGGCTTAGCAGACCCTCATTGAGGCTCATGTGGATGTGAAGACAACTGACAACTACATGAGTAACAACTCGCTCCGAGTGCACGCTAAAAGCCACACTCGGGGACTTAGGTGCGACCCAGAATCGCCTAAGTAAAAAGCTTCCTTCGAGTGTATCCTCGAGATCCACTCGGAGGCTTAGCAGACCCTCATTAAGGCTCATGTGGATGTGAAGACAACTGACAACTACATGAGAAAACTCGCTCCGAGTACGCACTAAAAGCCGCTCTCGGGGACTTAGCTGCGACCCAGAATCGCCTAAGTACAAACTCGCTCCGAGTGCACACTAAAAGCCGCACTCGGGGACTTAGCTGCGATCTAGAATCGCCTAAGTAAAAAGCATCCTACGACTGTATCCTCGAGATCCACTCGGAGGCTTAGCAGACCCTCATTGAGGCTCATGTGGATGTGAAGACAACTGACAACTACATGCTCCGCATGTTTGCCATTAGCTTCACCAAGAAACGCCAAACAAAAACCACGAGCCAAAATCGTGTCAAAAAAAACTTGGCGAAAGAAGAGCAAAATATTCTATTCGAATTCAAAGTTGGATCTAAGATCAGTCGGCTCGGTATGGATCAAGCTTATCCACACCGAACCACGAATGTAATGGCCAACAGCAGTGGCCAAAGTTTGATACAGATACCACTCGGCATACCGAGCTAAAGTTTTTCAAGCGTCATCGGTACTGGCACCGGGACTGGCAGGCTCCACAAAGGTGTCAAGGTCGATCCCGTCTGCGATGCGAGTGGCTGTCTCGAGGAAGGTCTCCATGAAATATTCGAATCGAAGCTTCTTGGTGTTGGCGACCTGCAACGCCTTCAGCTTTTCTTCGCGAGCTTCCTTGCAATGCACTCGGACCAGTGATAGCGCCACGTCCGTACCACAACGAGCGGCAGACTTCTTCCATGCATGCACTCTGTTCGGGACATCCTCCAGCCGAGTCATCAACCCTTCTATTTCTTGCCGGGAATCGTCTTCGGGCCACAGCTCCTTGTCGATCCGGCCGATGACTTCTCTCAGGCGTCCAATGAAAGGTCCCACTCTGCCAAGGCGAATATGCGCTCGGAGCATGTCCCGGTTGGCTTCGTCGCCGAGTGGAACGTTCGGAACAACCGACCGTTCAATGTCGGCTGCTTCAGCCTCAGCGTCCAGACAAAAATCTGCCAAGAAAAGACAAGCAGAAAGTAAGCGCAGAATAAACTCCAAAGACAAGAAGCACTCGGCAAAAAGCTTACCACCAAGCAGTGCAATCATCTTCCTTGCCCAGTCGCTGACGTACTTCTCCTGCGCCATGCACCGATTGTTCATCAACTTCAGCTGACCCATCCGTTCGGTTCTTTGCCTGCCCATTTTCTGAATTTCGGCCACCAATGCCTTGTTGGTCTCCCGGGACTCCTCCAAAGACTTATCTCGGTCAGCAAGAGCCCCTTCACACCAGCCAAGTCATTCACAGCCGCCTCCAATTCCGCAGCAAGCTGAATCTTTTCAGCCTTCAGAGCATTGTACGCGGATCCCATTTCGCAAGTCTTCTGCCAAATCAGCGCAAAGGGAAGATCAGACACATTCAACAAGGAAAACAAACAAAGCTCAAAGTTCTTCAGACCCCTGCCGATTCAAGCACTCGACAGAAGTCTCGGGGACTACACCCACTAGGTTCACTCGGAGTGAACCCACTGCAAAATCATCCTACCGTATCCGAGTATATCACTTAAACCCCCAGTGGGTAACAAGAGGAAAGTAAACACTTACTAGCACACTTACTCGGATATCGTCCCGGAGTTCCAAGCTTCTCTTGTACAAAGACGTGATGGAGTCATACGCTCCCTTGGCGTCACCCACCATCAGCTCCACCTACACCATGGCCTCCTTGGCGGCCCCCACTTGGTCTTCCGGGAGGTGTCGGGCGTCGTACTGGACGGTCGACGGAGCCGGCACGACAGAAGACTCCTTGGGCATCCCAAGTTCCGCTCCAGTCGGTTCCGCCGCGAGGGGCACCGTCTCAGTCGGCGGCATCGTCTCGGTCGGCGGCACGTCCATGGTGGGAGCAGCAGCAGATGGGACAACCTCAAGGACAGGCGCCAAAGCTGGCCCTGAACCCCTTTGGTCGTCGTCCTCCAGGTGAATCACCTCCGAAGGAAGCCCGACTGAACAACATGAAATTACAGAAAAAGGGCAAGATTAAAGATAGCGCTCGCGAAACAATAATACAAACTCTCGGAGTCATGACACCGTACCTTGCTGGGATGTGGCAGCGTTATCCGTGTCCATGGGATCATCATCTTGGCGCGGCAGAGAGGTGGCGGAGGTAGCAGCTCTGTCGAGTAAAATCCACTCGACGGATAAGCATGAGTTCAACTAGATACTGAAGCAAGATGGGAGAACAAGACACTTATGCTGAGACAACTGGAACAGCGATCCTCATCCGAGGCAAAGCTTTCCGAGGCTTGGGCCCGCTAGGTTTTGCCACCTTGGACGGCTGATCCGTGGGCTCCGCAGCAGCGTCCCTAGTCCTCTTCACGCTCCGAGCACCCGGAGCCACGGGAGAGGCTGGCGGAGCACTCGGGGCCGCTGGAGGAGCCGGCGGAGCCGCGGGTTCGTGACGGCGCTTAGTTCAAGGCTCTGATGGTGGAGGTGGCGAGCTCTGCTTCCCAACCTCCCCCTCCTCCTCTTTAGTCTCCTCCTCCGTCTCCCCACTATCGGAGATGTACTCGGCGCTATCCACGCTGCCCTCCTGGCTGCCCTCCTCTTCCTCAGCTGGATTCTCATTCGAGACGGGAGAATACCAGTTGGTCCACTCCTGCACAAAACACAGTCGGCAACGTCAGACGTCAGGCGGTGGTACAAGAGAAGCAATAAATCTAAGAAGATTGAAAGCACTCGACAAGAGGTGCTCACCTCATTCGGAGGAGGATTATCGGCGCGGAAGTGCTTCACCCGCCGGGCTCCTCTGGGGTTGTCGCATGCGCCTGTGATGCCGCGGACCCATGCTGTCACAACCTCCCCGGTCACACATTCTGGATGAGTCCGAGTGGAATCCTCAGGCCCCGTGTAGTGCCACATGGCGTGGTGTCGGGCTTGCAGCGGCTGGATGCGTCGACCCAGAAAAGTCTCCAGCAAATCTGTGCCGGTGACTCCCTTGCGGACGACAGCTATCAGCGCGTCGACCAGAGGTTGGATCTGGATCTTTTCCACCTTTGAGAGCGCAAGCTGCCTGGGAGGGGCCGGACGGTCTAGGCTAAAGGGTGGCAACCCAGTCGCGGTATTCGGACAAGCGATGTCCTGGCAATAGAACCAGGTCGACTGCCAGTTCCTAACTCACTCGGACAACTGGAGAGGGGGGTAGCTACTTTTTGTTTTCTTCTGGAAGCCTAAGCCCCCGCATAGCTGGAGGAGATGGGTTTTATCGTCCGACTGGCTAAGATTTTTGATAGTCTGGGACCTAGCGGAGAAGATGTACTTAAAGAGCCCCCAATGGGGGGGACATCCAATAAAGCACTCGCAAAGGGTGATGAATGCGGCAAGATGGGCTATCGCGTTCAGAGGAAAATGATGGAGCTGCGCCCCGAAGTGATTCATAATACCTCTGAAGAAGGGGTGGGGAGTCAAGGAGAAGCCCCTGAACAGGTGGCTGAGCAGCAGGACGCGCTCCCCCTCCTGCAGCGCCGGCTCCGTCTCGCCCTCCGCCGGCAGCCTGCACGACTTGTTGGCGATCATGTCGTGCTCCACTAGCTCCAGCAAGTCGTCCGCCGTCACCGTGGAAGGGAGGAAATCCCCCTGGATCCAACCCGTCGGCAGTGCCCGCTGTCGCCGCTGAGCAGGGGCCGCCCCCTTCTTCTTCTTCTTCTGCGACTCGAGTTTTCGGGTCTGTCCCTTCGTCATGGTGAAGGCAACAGATCCGGCGAGGAGGAGAGGAAGGAGGAGGCTTGGAGTGCACAAGGAGCTATAGGAGGAGCGAGGTGAATGCGAGTAACAAGGGCAGCACAACAAGAAACCCCCACCGGAGAGACTTAAATAAGCTTCCGACTGAGTCACTAACAGGTGGCCCCGAAATCTTATCCCCCGACCGGCTACTGCGATGTTAGTGGACAAGATAAAGGCGCGGTAATCGAGGCGGGAGAAACTACTCGATGGCAATGTCGTCATCCCCGCTGAGCGCGCGGCAACTGAAATTTGAGGATCCCAGAAAATCCGCCGCTGTAATTTTGACCGGTCACATCGAAAGATTCCGTGGAAGCACTCGGTCCCTGACGGTTCGTT
Organism: Hordeum vulgare subsp. vulgare; assembly: GCF_904849725.1. Taxonomy (NCBI): domain Eukaryota; kingdom Viridiplantae; phylum Streptophyta; class Magnoliopsida; order Poales; family Poaceae; genus Hordeum; species Hordeum vulgare. The sequence goes on from NC_058520.1 coordinate 563,856,390, forward strand.
TCACTGGTATATTCACTCGGATCACTGGTTGAGAGGATAAAATGGTTCGAGGCAAACAACGCCAAAGTCACATCCATACCAGTCGGATCCGTACTCCAGGCATCACTTCATCGTTCCAACCCCGATCCATTCGGGGACTAATGATGGGGTTATAGTCCCAGGGTAGGGTCATAGGCCTGCCCTATAGGTCCTACCCAAGGACTACCCTTCATAAAGGATAAGGCCCTTAGTCAGCTCCGACTGAACTAAGGACTCCCCCATCATCCAGTCGGTGACGTGCATTCGGAGCGTATTTAATGTACCGACTGAATTCCACTTTGTACATTGTAACCTCCCAGGAGGGCAACGGTCATACGTTTTCATACACCATTATTAGCATTTAAGGCATACGTTACCTGTAACGTAGGCATTTATTCGCCACTATTCCACCCCTGTCCACCGGGCCGTTGTGAAGGGCAGTGCACTCTATATAAGCCGCCCTTCCCCACTGGTGCAGGGGTTGGCATTTACTGTAATCTGATATTCCACTCGACACTAAGCTCCCAAGAGCACTGAGACGTAGGGCTTTTACCTCCACCGTAGAGGGGCCTGAACTCATACAACCTCACCGTAGCTAAGGCTCTGCCCATCCTTTCGTACCCTACACATCTACTGTCAGACTTATACCCACGACACTCGCCAATTACACTTTCAAAGGTGGAACTCCTAAGAAACTTGGTGATCCCGAAGTGCCCACTATACCTTGCTCCATTAAAGGAAACTACGTAAGAACTGCCTTATGTGACCTTGGAGCCGGTGTTAGTGTTATGCCTCTCTCTATTTATCGTAGACTTGAATTGGATAAGTTGACACCCACTAAAATTTCTCTGCAAATGGCCGATAAATCAACTGCTTTCCCTGTCGGCATTTGCGAGGATGTGCCTGTTGTGGTTGCTAACACCACTATCTTAACAGACTTTGTTATCTTGGATATTCCCGAGGACGATGCCATGGATTTCATCATCGGAAGGCCCTTTTTAAACACTGCAGGGCCTGTTATAGATTGCAACAAAGGCAATGTTACTTTCCATGTCAACGGTAATGAGCATACACTGCACTTTCCGAAGAAACGATATCAAGTACATTGCATCTATGCTATCGAAAAAACTTCATCGATTCTTATTGGGAGCTTTGAATGCCCTATTCCTCGTGTCAAGATGAAGTATGATTTGCTTGTTGGGTAGATTCATATCCCCATTGAGGTGACTTAGTGGCTATTTGACAATTCTCCGTTTCCTTTTGTGAATTGAAAAGGTTTTGTCATGAGGACTTGATCAACCCCATTGACGGATTTCTTTCGATGACCATGAGATGGATGAATCAAAGAGTCACAAACCTCTGTTTTAAGCTTTCACTTTCTGTTGGTTAGAAGAAAAATGATAGATTTAGTTTAGTTTTTCCTGATTTTTGTTTTAGCATCCCGGAGAAAAGTACCCCGAAAATAAAAGTTCTCCGATGGTCGTGAAAATCAAATATGATTTTTTCTGGAATATTTGAAAAATACTGGGACTAAGAGCTGGCCTGGGGCCACACCAGTGGGCCACAAGCCCTGTAACAGCGGCCTCCCCCCTGGCTGCGGACACCAAGCTTGTGGGGCCCACAGGGACCCCCTCCACTCATTCTAGCTCCCATCCTCTTCTTCTACCTCCAGAAAAAATTGTTTCGCAGCTCAAACCCGTGTTCTTACTCATTTGGCTGTGATTTTCGATCTCCTTGCTCAAAGCACCATTCTCCGAACCGTTTTGGGGAAATTACTCCTTGGTAAGTGACTCCTCCATTGGTCCAATTAGTTTCTACTCTAGTGCTTTATCCTTCGCGTATTCTTGCTACCTTGGTGACCATGTTCTTGAGCTTGAAATGTTGATTTTAGCTGGTCGCAAGTAGTTTTAGCGCGTGATACGGTCTCTAGGCACTAGTAGGAGTAGTTTCTACGAGTTGGGTTAATCCATACTCACTTTTCTTTCAAAGTCTCTAAAAATTTCAGAATTTTTCAGAGTTAGAAAAGGGAAAAGATGAGGAGGTTTTTGAGAGTCCCTTCAAGCCGTAACCTCAAGGAGGATGAGAAGAACCACCCCAAGTATGTGGTTCCTCGAGTCACACAAGTTCGAGCATGTGAGTGGCCAAGTGATGAATTCTTGCGCGCCGCTGGGCTTTATGAAGACTTTTATTACTTGGTGGAGAACGCAAGTCTTACCGCGTTCGTTGAAGATAAGTGCCCACAATACCTCCTCCTCACCAATATTTTCGTTCAAAGCTTCAACTTTTATCCGACGAAGAATCCTCCTATGGTTGAGTTAATGTTATACGATATCCCCCAGTGCATGAAACTACAGGATTTTTGCAATGTATGCAAATTACCTTATGTTGGGGATATTCATGATCCTCGTCCACGGGACTTTGAGGATTTCATAGGTACTATTGCTGTTGGAGAGGAGAGAGGAGTGTCTCGCGCTAGAATTGCTAGCATACATTTTCCCTTGCTTCGGTACTTCTCATTATTTGTGGGAAAATGTTTGATTGGCCGAGGGAGGCTGGATCACTTAGCTCTCCAGACCTTGCGGTTTTGCGCGAAGGCCTTTATAACAATAAGACTTCTAGCCTAGGTGTTATAGTAGCTCAGCGGTTGAACACAAACCGTTCCAAAGGTGTCGTCTATGGAGGTATCTATGCTACTCGTCTTGCTAGACACTTTCAGATACCTATTAGACTTCGCGAGGAAGAAGAAATGCTTCTTCCTGAGAAATATCTGGATTATGACAGCATGGTTCGCCATGATTTTCTGGATAGAGATGCTAGTAGACGGATGATTTATAACCTGGTATTTAGTCAGGGTACTCGAGAGACTATTACTTTGCCTGCTCCTTCTATGTTCAACCTTTATGCAGGCAGGTACATTATTATGCCCTCGGACATCTACGCGTATTGGGGTTTGGCCCAACCACAGGTGCCCGTGCCCGAGCCGCCAGTCGAGTACCAGACACCAGTTTATCAGTGGGAGCCAGAGGAGCTCACACAGCAGTGGCATCCACAGTCCGCTCCGGAGTATCCCGGAGCTGGTTATTTCCCTCCTTGGGAGTAGACCAAGCTAGGCCAAAAGCCTAAGCTTGGGGGAGTATGTGTTTGCACCAACTTTACATTCATGCTTATGCTTTCACTTTGTTAGTCGGTGTTTACACTTTGCCACTGTATTATCCATGCTAGTTTATTTTCTTTTTCTTGTTTTCTTGTTTTGTGTCCTTTTGAGAAAACCCAAAAATATTTTCCTTTCTTCTTTTTCTTGTTGGGAGCTTTCCCGTGTAAATAGTTTTCTTTTTCTTTGGGTCAAGGTAGAAGATATTGGTTACAATATTTAGTGGCTCTCGCATGCATACCTGTTCATATGTTAAAGAGCCATATTACTTTGTCTTCTCCTTTGTGTTTGCCTGCAGATTCAGCTTAGTCCAATGCACGAGCACTCTTATTATTGTTCACGTCGTTCGATCATGCAAGTGAAAGGCAATAATGATGATATATGATGAAGTGACTGAGACTGGAAAAGCTGGTATGAACTCTATCTATTTTGTTTTTGTAAATATGACTAGCTTGTCGTCCCAGATTCAGCTTTGTTGAGAGAGAACCATGTTTGCAATGACAACTTAGAGATCATAGTTTCTGATGCCATGCTTAATTAGCTAGGAGCTTATAATGGTTTGTCTTGAATGCCAACATAGATTTTGAGATGACTATGATGTAGTATGATAGGATGGTATTCTCCTTTGAATGATTCAAGTGGCTTGACTTGGCGCATGTTCATGCATGTAGTTGAAACAAAATCAGCATAGCCTCTATGATTTTCGTGTTCATGGTGATTTATATCCTGCTCATGCTTGCACTCAATGTTAGCCAAACCCATTGCATCTTGATGACTGTTGTCGCTCTATAGTTGGTCGCTTCCCAGTCTTCTGCTAGCCTTCACTTGTACTAAGTGGAATACTGCTTGTGCATCCACTTCCATAAACCCAAAATTTGTGCCATATGAGTCCACTATACCTACCTATTTGCGGTATCTACCTGCCGTTCCAAGTAAATTTGCATGTGCCATTCTCTAAACCTTCAAGAAATAATCTGTTTTGCATGCCCGAACCGCTCATGTGGTGACAGGGGGGCTATTGGTATCTTCCATGTTAGACGTGTTATCCTCGACATGTGTTTATTCACTGTCATTCACGAGAAAGGGGCCGGTAATTGGAATGCCCAGTTCCATGCTTAAATCGAAAACATAACTGTAAAACAAGACTCCTCCCAGATTGATGTTAGTATGGACGGTACCCGAGGATTCGGCTAGCCGTGGAGTGTGATTGATTGGTGGTGGGGGAGTTAAAACTTTACTTTTCTGTTCGGGAACCGCCTATAGCATGAATAGCATGGAAGATATTGAGAACTCTTGGTCATTGCGTTGACAATGAAAGCATGCCACCCAAAATTATTATCTCTGTTTTCAAAGCTTGAGCTCTCGCACCTCTGCAAATCAATGCTTCCCTCTACGAAGGGCCTGTCTATTTATTTTCCTGTTGAGTCATCCTCTTCTTATATAAGCACCAATTAGAGAGCACCTCTGTCATTTTTATGCTTTGCTTTTGATTGATATTGAGTATGACTATGACTGGATCTTCGTTGCTATGAATTACAATGTTTAGTCAGCCCTTGATCTTTGAAAGTGCTCTGCATTTATGTTTTGCGGTCTCAGAAAGAGCTAGCGAGATACCACCTATTCATATTGCTTCATGCTTGTTTTGATTGATTGTTGGTATCTGAAACTCATTATTATTTGCTCGCTAGCTGATTATGCCATTGATATTAGTTTACCGTGCGACCTTTGTGTCACTTGCTTATGTGGTTAACTTGTGATCTTGCTGAAATTCTGGTTATGAGTTAGACATAGTTGCAACAACAAGATCAAACAGAGTTTGTCAAAGTTTTTCTTTCTCTTTCAGTTTTTCAACTGAGTTGCTTGAGGACAAGCAAGGTTTTAAGCTTGGGGGAGTTGATACGTCTCCATCGTATCTACTTTTCCAAACTCTTTTGCCCTTGTTTTGGACTCTAACTTGCATGATTTGAATGGAACTAACCCGGACTGACGCTGTTTTCAGCAGAATTGCCATGGTGTTGTTTTTGTGCAGAAATGAAAGTTCTCGGAACGTCCTGAAAATTTATGGAGAATATTTCTGGAAAATATGAAAAAAAACTGCGCAAAGATCCACCGGAGGGGGTGAGCCAGTGGGCCACAAGCCCTGTGGCCGCGGCCACCCCCCTGGCCGCGCCGTCAGGGCTTGTGGGGCCCACGAGACTCCGCCGCCTCCAAACTCAGCTCTATATATTCCCTTTCATCTTGAAAAAATCAGGAGAGAAGATTTCATCGCGTTTCATGATCCAGAGGCACCGCCACATCCCGCTCTTCATCTCGAGGGCAGATCTGGAGTCCGTTTTGGGCACCGGATCAAGGAGATCGTCGCCATCGTCATCATCAACCTTCTTCCCTCTCCAATTCCATGAAGCTCTTCATTGTTTGTGAATAATCTATTCGTAGGCTCGCTGGGCGGTGATGAGTAGGATGAGATCTATCATGTAATCGAGTTAGTTTTGACGGGGATTGATCCCTAGTATCCACTATGTTCTAAGATTGATGTTGCTACTACTTTGCCATGCTTAATGCTTGTCACTAGGGCCCGAGTGCCATGATTTCAGATCTGAAATTATTATGTTGTCACCAATATATGTGTGTTTTAGATCCGATCTTGCAAGTTGTAGTTACCTACTATGTGTTATGATTCGGCAACCCCGGAGTGACAATAACCGGAACCACTCCCGGTGATGACCATAGTTTGAGGAGTTCATGTGTTCACCAAGTGCTAATGCGTTGGTCCGGTTCTTTATTAAAAGCAGAACCTTAATATCCCGTAGTATCCATTTGGACCCCGCTGCCACGGGAAGGATGGACAATAGATGCCATGCAAGTTCTTTTCCCTAAGCACGTATGACTACACACGGAATGCATGCCTACATCACATCGAGGAACGGGAGCTACCCACATATCTCTCTGTGTTATAACCGTTGCATGATGAATGTCATCCAACAAATCACCGATCCATTGCCTACGAGTTTGTCCCACTGCTGTTGTTACTTGTTTTGCTCTGCTGTTGTTACTCGCTACTGCTGCTACTTGCTACTGTTGTTACTCGCTACTGCTGCTACTTGCTACTGCTATCACTACTGCTGTTCCTTGCCACCGTTGTTACTCGTTACACTGCTACTACCTACTACAATACTTTTCTGGCGCCATTGATACAACAGTTAGGAATAGTCTGCCTTGTCAACAGATCGTTTCTGGCACCGTTGCTATCATACTACTTTTGCTGCTTATATCCTGCTTGCGGATACTAATCTTTCAGGTGTGGTTGAGCTGACACCTCAACTGCTAATACTGGAGAATATTCTTTCACTCCCATCGTGTCAAACCAACAAATTTGGGTTGAATACTCTACCCTCGAAAACTGCCACGATCCCACACGCTGGTGGGCTATTACAAGACAATTGCTAATTGTTGAGCAACTGGAAGCAGCTCTTTTCTGGCTCCGTTGCCGTGGAGGCATCAAGTCAGGAATTGTTGCACGTCAACACCTTCTTCTCGAGCTTGACCCCCCTTGACTTCCTTGCCCTTGTTCTCGTTGGTGGCTTCTACTGGTTCCTCCTTCTTCAGTTCCATCTTCATTAGACAAGCATCCTCTTCTACACGGTTGGAGGAGGGAGAAGACATGATGCCCAGCTTGACAGTTCTCACAGAAAAATAGCACGAAAGAAGAGCAGAGGATTTCTTCGTGGTACTAGGGTCAAATCATCGAGAGAGATATATAAAGATTTTTTATACAAGGAAATACTTTTCCTGCAAGAAAATGGATCCACGAAGGTGCCCGAGGGGCCCACTACCCACGAGGCCACGACAGGGGGCTCGCGCACCCTCGTGCCTAGTGGGCATGTGGGTTCCCTTCCCATGTGTTTATCAATTTCCTAGTTTTTCTAATATTCCAAAACTAACAGAAAATACTTTTGCGGGTTTTTTGGAGTTTGTTTACTTACCGTATCACATACCTCTTCCTTTCAAGGGTTCTGGAGTGTTCTGGAAGGTCTCCTTTATGTGTTCCTCAGGTGTCATGGTTTCAATAATATTTGTTTCAACATTAATAGGTGTACCAGAAATATAGTGATTTATTCTTTGTCCATTGACCACCTTCAGGTTAGTGCCTTCGGGATTGTTGATCTTAATGTCTCCATATCGATAAACTTCTTCGATGATATATGGTCCTTCCCATTTGGAGAGAAGTTTTCCTACAAAAAATCTAAGACGAGAATTGTACAATAGAACATATTCACCAACATGGAATTCTCGCTTTTGTATTATTTTGCCATGCCATCTTTTAACCTTTTCTTTGAATAGTTTGGCATTTTCATAAGCTTGGGTTCTCCATTCATCTAATGAGCTAATGTCAAATAACCTCTTCTCGCCAGCAAGTGTGAAATCATAGTTGAGTTCTTTAATTGCCCAATAAGCTTTATGTTCTAACTCAAGAGATAAATGACATGCTTTTCCATAAACCATTTTATAAGGTGCATCGCATAATTTCTTAGACCAATTATTTCGGAACCTATTGATAGTGTTTTGCAATATTAATTTTATTTCTCTATTGGTTAATTCTACGTGACCAATAGATTGAGGATGATAGGGAGATGCATTTCTATGGTTAACATCATATCAAGCAAGCAACTTACGAAAAGCACCATGAATAAAATGTGAACCACCATCAGTCATTAAGTATCTAAGGACTCCAAAACATGGGAAAATAACTTCCTTAAGCATTTTAGTAGAGGTGTTACGATCAGCACAATTGGTTGGAATAGCTTCTATCCATTTAGTGACATAATCAATAGCAACCAAAATTTGTGTATACCCATTAGAGGATGGAAAAGATCCCATATAATCAAATCCCCAAATATTAAATGGTTCAATAACAAGTGAATAATTCATAGGCATTTCTTGACGTCTACTAATATTACCAATTCTTTGACATTCATCACGAGAAAGAACAAACTTGTGAGCATCTTTGAAAAGAGTAGGTCAATAAAATCCAAACTGTAATACCTTGTGTGCAGTTCTATCTCCCGCATGGTTTCCTCCATAAGCCTTAGAGTGAAACTTCTGAAGGATTTGTTCCTGTTCATGTTCACGTATACAATGTATAATAATACCATTTACTCCCTCTTTATAAAGATGTGGGTCATCCCAAAAGTAATGTCTTAAATCAAAGAAGATTTTTTTTCTTTTGTTGATAGGTGAAACTAGGTGGTATGTATTTAAAAAATGTAATTAGCATAATCAGCAAACCATGGTATGTTATGAGAAACATTGACCACGGCTAATTGTTCATCACGGAAGCTATCATCAATGGGTAGTGGGTCATCAATAACATTTTCTAACCTAGAGAAGTTATCAGCTACGGGTTTCTCAACTCCTTTCGTATCAATGATATGCAAATCAAATTCTTGTAGCAAAAGAACCCACCTAATAAGTCTAGGTTTAACATCTTTATTTTTCATAAGATATTTAATAGCAGCATGATCAGTGTGAACAATTAATTCAGAATCAATAATGTAAGATCTGAATTTATCACAAGCAAATACAACTACTAAGAATACTTTTTTAGTGGTAGCATAATTTCTCTCGGCACTTGAAAGTGCATGTAGTTCCCATGTGTGGTTTTGGTAAATGATGACAATCCTAATGGATTAATGTTTGCATGGAGTTATACGTTTGAAGGATTGTTCTATTTGCAATACATGAAGAATATTGGACGAACTGAAGTATGTTTGTTCCATGAATATGCAAGAATGCGCTCGAATGAATTCTAAATGAATGTCATATACATATTGTTGTGCATGCATCAAGGATGAGCTCAATGATTGAATCAAATATGATACGATCAAGATGAATTCCATGTGATGGACAAGTTGTGATCTATATGGAGCTCATTGAAGATCTTAGACATTCTCATGCTTTGGCTTATGGTTTGAACAATGATGGATCAAGATCTTGAGAGAAGAATTAAAGAGAAGAATTCTACATATGTCTTGAAAATAGGATCATGATGAGCTCGTATGTTGAGTCATGCATGATTATGTCTTGAAGCAAGTAATTTAAGTGAAGAATTCATTATGCCTCTCAAGAAACTATGTTGTATCATGAAGACGAGCAAGTTATAGCCAATATGAGATTCATGGAGAAACTTGATATGGTCATGGTGAATTGAGATATTGGTAATCATTTCTTAAAGCAATGAATCCTAACAAGAAGTCAATAGGGCCTTCAAGACATCAAGATTAATCATGGATCAAAGATAAATGTTGACCAAAATGAAGATCAAAGAGTTAACTCAAAGTTGGTCATCACACAAGTGGAAATGATGTACCACATGGGATCTTGTGGTATGGTAAGTAATTGTCAATTGCACTTTGTGTACTAACCCATACTATGTGTTGTCTATGTCTATGAGGGTTAGGTAATTCTCATGGGCTCGCTCAAGAGAGAGATTCCAAGTGTCCATGAGAGGATGACATCGAGTGTTCATGATCATGTTTGACATGTGCAAGTTTAAGATAACCATCCCTAAGGATTACATGCTTGAATCTTGTGAATGTTCACATGATGGACAAGTGAAGATGAATACAAAGCAAGGCTTTCCACAGTGTGTATGGGAGAGCTACTTGAAGACTTCATCAATATCTTGCCTTCAGCTTGAGCCAAGAAGAACCAATAACATCAAGCTCAAGTGAAAGGCTCGACTCAAAGGTATTAGTTCCTTTGACATTAGTGGTGTGGAGTGATGATCACCGAATAAACATATACACTCAAGAATGGATTATCGGTAGCTATGTAGTGTAGCTCTTTTATGATTCTTGAGTTTTAGAGATCCCGCACCATTAAAAGGGTATCAAAGGGTTCTGTAATGGACTTTCTCAAGTCAACATCTTCAATACATAATTCCACTCCTATCATATATCCCAAAGTAAAACCGTTAGCCAAAAAGGGTTCCCCAAATTCTATACCCAAACCTTTACATTTATTGCATCATCCATTTTGTTTGATATTAGGTGGTCCTCTATGTGAGGACCTGGATCTTTTCTATAGCTACAAAATGATCCCAAGATCATCAAAATCGGAGTTCGTATGTAAAAGTTACGCATGTTTTACTATTGGTATGTTGGTTGTTTATTGGGGGGCGGAAGTTTCGGGAAGGTTCCAGGCTAAACAGAAAGTTTGCGAAAATGTGTCCTAAAGGGAGCCCGGGAGTTCCGGTCCTCCCAGAAGTTTTGGAGGCTAGAATTTCCGGGCCTCTTGGAAGTTTCGAGGGCCAAAAGTTCCACGCAGGTTCCGGGGCAAGTTTTGGTCTAACCAGAAACTTTACATTGTGTGCCTCAATAGGGAGCCCAGAAGTTCCACGAAGCCCAGACGTTTCGGGCTACATTTTTCTGTGCATAACGAGCAGATTTGGTGGGGCACTATATAAGGTACCCTTCTTCCCCAACAAGGTAGAGCCTTTTGGATCCGAGATTTCCCTATTGTTTTGAGCTCTCTCCTCCTCCCCCAAGCCTCAAAACTCCAATCCATTTGGGGGAAAACTATCCCATGGATCTAGGATTCATTTGTTGACCTCCTCCATTGTTCCTATCCTCTTCCATCCTTCCATATCACCCTGGGCGTTTTGGTACCCGAACCCGAACCGAACTGAATTACCCGAATTGTCGGGTAATTCGGGTATCGGGTAAGGGTTCGGTTCTCATTTCTTGACTATTCGATTTTCGGGTTAGGGTTCGGGTTCTAGTCTGGAAAACCCGAAATACCCATACTACCTAAATTATTCATATTGTCCAAAATTTGCATGCTATTATTACACTAACTTGTTACCCATACTAACTAATATACCCATATTGCCAAAATACCCATAATATCTGAGTTGTTCATATCAAAAGTTGATGTATGCTCCGAATTTTTTGGGTATTTTGGGTACCCGAATTACCCGAACCAAAATTTTGGGTAATTTGGGTTCGGGTATTTTTTTGACAGAAACAATTTTGGTTCCCATTTTCGAATACCCGAATTACCCATAAACCGAACTACCCGAACCGAAATAACCAAAATACCTGAACGCCCAGGCTGACTTCCATAGCAATAGTTGCTTTTGGTGGGATTTGAGAGAGAGGGATTTGAGCATTCTTGTGGTAAATCTTGAAGAAATTTCTGTGAGTTCTAGAGAGAGATTTCATCCAAGAATACATCCACTCCTCTCTCTTTTTTTACCAAAGAAATTTGTGATTTGAGCAAATCTTGAGCATTTCCCCTTTGATCTTGTTACTCTTGGAGGTTGGAGACTCCTAGGCGGTAGGAGTGCTTCAGTGAGGAATCAACTTGTGATTTTTTTCCCAAAAAGTTTGTGAAGGTTTGGAGGCCGCCTCAAGGTCTACCATTAGTGGTTGGTAATCGCCTTCATGGTGATATCTCAAGGAGAATAGGGTGAGCCTTTGTGGCGGGTGCGCCTTTGTGGTAACATCCACCTCTCTAACGGTGACTAGCTTCCCTCCAAGGAAGTGAACATCGAGATACATCCTCATCTCCGTGACTTCGGTTATCCCTAACTCCTTACTTGTGGTTTACTTTGGTTACTTGAGAGTACATTCACTACATATTTTTGTCCTCATTATATTGTGTTGGCTATTTCCCTGTAAAGATTAATCATTTAGGCATGCACTTTATAAACCGCAATTCATACTTGCTGCTATTTATATATCTTGTGTTTAGTGTGAATTGCTAACTTGTGTCATACGCTTACATATATTGTGATATTTCTCAAGTAAGTTTGTGTAACTTACTTGTGCTTGTGAGTAATCTTTTTGTGCTCATCTTAGTGGAACAAGTTATGGTGCACGTAGTTGAGCCTAGTATATTTATGATTTGTGCTTGAAAAGTATCCTCTTAGTTTATTTACGCATTAGGATAAAGCCAAATTTGTAGAAGTTTTTAAAACGCTATTCACCCCCCCCCCCCCCTCTAGGCGACATCGTGTTCCTTTCAATTGGTATCAGAGCAAGGTCTCTCCTTATTAGGCTTCACCGCCTAGAGAGTATGGATGTCGACTAATGGATTGGTGCACAATGACACCTTCGATTTTGATGGCACAAATTATCACTTGTGGAGAATTCGTATGCTTTGTCACCTTTGGGCCATGGGTCCAAATGCTTTACGAATTATTCTTGTAGGGATTTCTTTTATAAAGGATGGTCTATCTCCATCTATAGATGACATGTATCTTGATTCTGAAGCCTCTCTTGCCATTCATCAAACTATAAGTCATGAAGTGTTTAAGTCAATATGGACTTGCAAGTCGGCTCATGAGGTTTGGACCAAACTCGAAGATATATATGGTGGGTCCAATCTTGATGAAGACAATATTATCTTGAAGGAGTTGTTGTAGGAGCTCTCCACATTTTTCTATCATGAAGATCCCTTTATTGCTTCAACGTCTGATTACTTGCACACTTCAATATCTTCCACTCCACCAACATGTGGCATGCCACAAGGTAATAACATGGTGGGGGAAGAAATATGTTGTGATGATGGCGTTAAGCTCATTATTAATGAACATGCTTGTGTTGATGCTAGTGGTCTATCCTCTATGGACTTTGGCGTATCTATCACCACAAATAGTATAAATTATTATGTTGATAGTTCATGCATATCACCTGAGGACTCCTGACAAATGTTTGTGATGATATGCTTTCTCTCCCATATTTCCATGATCAAAATGCTTTCGTTTCCTCTAGTTGTTCTATGACTAACCATTTAGCGGAAATCAAGAAAAATGAGGCACTCTTGATTGATAAAGAACCTTATTCTCCAAAAGAATCATCGTCAACCCCCTTTGTTCACATGTGCCTCATGGAAAGAGGTAATGATGAGGTATCATCTTCTCTTAGTGATAACGATGATAGTTATAATGAGGATGAGGATGATGAATTGACTGAAAATCTCTATGAGATTGGTAAAATTCTTCATAGGGCTAAAAATAACGCTTATAAAAGGTTTCACGATGTTCTTGCTTACTTTGAAAAACGTAATGATTTATTATTAAAGAGCAAGCTAAAGGTGAACAACTTGAACATGAACTTGATAAGGCTCATCAAACATGTAGAGAATTAAGATCTTCAAAAGGAGAGATTGAAATTGCTCATGGTAAACTTAAATAGGATTTTGAGCTCCTTCTCCTTGCATGCAATGATGTCCAGGGAGAGCTCATCAAAATCTCTAAGATTCATGAGGATCTTCAATCTACTCCTAAGAAGTCTCTAATTGATACTTGCCCCTCTCATATTGTCGATGATACTTGTGCATCTAACTCTACCTCATGTGAAGCATCAACTTTGAAGGAGAATGTTGAGTCATGTGCTCAACTTGATTTGCTAACCAAAAATTATGGGAAATTGGAAGAAAGTCATGAAAATCTCTCAAGCACTCATGAGGATCTTCTAATCTCTCATAATGAGCTAAAGTTAACACTTGAGACTATGGCCACCAAGGTATAATCTTTTGAGTTTCATGTGAACATTAGCACATCTACTATAAATTCTTTATTGCCATGTGCTAATCCTTTAAATTCATCCACCTCTCATATTATTACCAATCATGATGAATTGCTCACATTGTCTTATTGCTCTAACCATGAAGTTTATGATTCCACTAGTCCTCTTTTTTCTAGTGTTGAAACTAACCATGTAGAAGAATTAATGAGCTCAAGGCCCAAGTCACTAGTTTGAAGAAAGACTTGTAAAAGTGTGATGATGGACATAGTTATCACTACAATAAGAATATGTCCAAGAACAAGAAAAGGGGACAAGACCAAGCCACGAACAAGTCCAACATTTATTTCCTTCAGTGCAAAAAGGTTGGGCATCACGTGAGATCTTGTCCATTAAAGATAAGGGCTTAGAAATATATGCTACATGGGAATAGGCCTCAAGCTCAATATTGAGCTCAACCTCATGTTTTAGAACAACCACTATGCATGATGAAACATGTTATTTCTTCCCAAGTTGAGAAAGTAAAGAAGAAGAAGAGAAAGGGGAGTACATGTTGCTATTTCTTTCGAAAGAAGGGGCACATAGCTTCAACATGCCCCACTGGTAACATCTCTAAGCCTCCAATTATCAATGATCATTATTCACTTAGGAAGGATATTTTTGGCAATTTTTTTGCCAAGTATGTTGGTGCCCAAACTGGTTCGGAAGTGGATAAGATCATTTGGGTTGCCAAGCCTATTGTTACTAACTTCTTAGGACCCAACTTGGTTGGGGACCATCAATCTCAAACTTGATAGGTGTGTCGAGGGCATTGAAGACTTGGCTAGTTCATGAATAAAAATTATTTTCACCATTTATTATGGTTCAAGCCAAGTCAAGAATATTACCATCATATTTGTCGTTCCAATGCCTCTCCTAGCGGTAAATTTTATATATTGTCTACATTGAAAGTTACTAGCCCCTCTCATGTTTAGGTTTGGTACCTAGCATGTGTTTTGTTATGTTGTGCCTCCTAGTATGCTTGATTTTTGTTATCTAGCATGTGTAGGTTGTTATGCATGCCATATAGTTGTGTGTGTAGTCTTGAGCCTTACTTGCATCTTGGTTGCACCTTATTGGGCTCTTTTGAGATATTAATAGATCATCACATTATGGGGGAGTGTTATGCTCTACGCACATCACAAACCTAAAATGTGTATATATTGGACACCACCTAGTATTTATAGTGCAAGATTATCCAGTTACTATGTGGTATATGGTATGTAAAGTTCATTTGAAGTTCAAATTCTCATCCATTGATCATCTTTAGTTGGATTTCAATTGCCTCTTGTGGAAAATACATAGATTATCACATTATGGGGGGTGATATGCTTTGTGCATATCACAATCCTAGGTAATATAAACAATTGATGACTGCCACTTAGAATCTGTTATTGAGATTATTTTATATCTTTGTGGCTTGCCAAGATCAACACGTCTCTATTTGCATAATAATTCTTTTGTTGTTTAATTACTTAGATGTGTGTGAGTATGACATTGTACTACAGGTTTATTCATGGTTTATCTTCTAGACCATACTTTAAAAAGGGTATATATGATGCAAGCCTTTCCAATTGTTTCTCTACATGATGATCTAGCTAATTGGCATGTTAATAATGTGGTATCTAAGCATTGTGCTTATTGCAAAACTCTCATATCATGCTTGTATGAGTATAAATGACCTTGTGCTTATTTGGAATCTATCACTGAATGATAATTCTAAATACCATTGTGTTCCCTTACACATGGCATTCCTTGTATGGTAGAGTTTCATGGTCATCTTTATATCGGCTTTGCTTCTACTTGCATTTTATAACTAGCCGAGAAATTCATCTGCCTCCGGTAATCTCCCATGCTTTTGTTTGAGTTAATATTACTAGTTTTATGGTATTGTGGGAATTATTATCTTATTACTTGTACTATAATATATCTACTTAAGTGAGATATGCATGTAAGAATATGTGCAATGCATATCTTATATGCTCATTGGTTTTGCTTGGTTCATGTGTTGAACTTGGTGTGCTATCGTACGTTGATTTGTCACTTTCATTTATTTTGGACAACATGAATGATTGGTGAGGTTATTGAAAGTATTAACAGTTATGTGTTCATTTGTCCAATTTGTATCTCTTTGTATTTTGGTAGGCTTGTGTAGGCATATTTACCATGTGTAAATTCTCATGCCTTGTTTACTTTATTTTTGATCCAATATATATATGGTGAATCTGTCATATCCTTCAACGATAAGACGTGCATGAAATTGGAATTCATATCTATATGCACATAATTGAGTGGTTTTTGCCCTATATAATATAGTTAGACTAACTACTTCGGACCCAATAAGTTTGGGGACCATATTGAACTTAAAAGTGATCTAGGTACATTGGAGAAGCATTGTTGTCTTGGCTTATTCATAAAGAAGGTGGTGTCACCACGAGGGAATTCGAGCCAAAAGTATATGACTCGGTCATTACTACTCCATACCAATGCTTTCTCGCTAACAAGTATTTACTTCATGCATTTATATAAGTAGAGTCAACCTTGTGAGGTTGCATCATAGCATGTAATAGTACTTATTCTATTTGTGTTTTCTTGCATATTCTTGAAAAGACTCTATTGCAATGGTCAGACAATTGAGTAGAATCATCTAATGGGGTCTACAAAATCATATTCATGGTTCACTAATCCCAAGACATGCCAATTAAGCAATACATTGCATATCAATTCCTAAAATGTTCTATCACGTCCAATTTTTGTGAAAACTCTAAAAAAACTATAATTGCTCGTAGTATTTGGTATCTTCTTAGGAGTTCATGGTTATACAAATGAGATCAATTTGTGCCATGGTCTTTGTGGCATGTGCCTTGCTCTTATGTTAGGATCACATGTGTATGAAAATGGATTCACTTGTGCATATCATGTTCTTATCAATTGTGACTATTTTATGTGCGTAAGTTTCTTTGTGGATACATAGACTACTATTGTCCACTTAAAAAGTTGTGCACATAAGTAAGTTCCCATCTTTGCGATATCACTTGATCCTTGCTCGTCACTTGGTTCCTTCCTTATTGATTCATTGGTGGTATCGGTAAGAGGTTGCGAAGTGAGTGCTTGTATGTTTTGCATATAATCTTATGCACTCATGTGTTTGGATGTATTTTGGACCCATACTTATCATAATGATCGATTTGGATATTCACATTATATCTTGTCCAAAATATGTTGTTTGGATCTTTGAATGTTTTCCTCACATGTCGAATGCTTGTTTTCATATCATATCTATTCAATATCTAGATCATGGGCTCCTCAAATTTCCTCTCATTACATATGTGCATTTTATTTCACTCGCATCTTGTAATATGCGTACTCTAAGGAGGAACTCATTGTCTTCGAGATTTGTCCCATTTTGGCATTTGTTGCCAATGGGGGAGAAGCTTAAAGGATTAAAGATAATCTAAAAGTGCATATGGCTTATTGTTTATTGCATGAATGAATATATATAGATAAAACTCCACCTAATTTATGTCAACCAATATATCCAAGCAAATTCATAGTTCGTTCATACATGCATATATTGTGGGGGAGCTTTTTATATATATTGTGGTTCTACCAACATAAAATCCTTGTGTGGTATTTTGATGTTAGTACATCGAGTGTGATAAACTCAAGTATCTTTGTGACACTTAATGCTATCAAAACCATCCCAAGTATTCAATATATCCTTGGGAAAATTGCATACTTCTGTTAAAATTCATTATATAAATCCTCTGTTGAGATTGTCATCAACTACCAAAATGGGGGGGGATTGAAAGTGCATGTAGTTCCCATGTGTGGTTTTGGTAATTGATGAAAATCCTAATGGACTAATGTTTGCATTGAGTTATACATTTGAAGGAATGTTCTATTTACAATACATGAAGAATATTGGATGAATTGAAGTATGTTTGTTCCATGAATATGCAAGAAGGAGCTCGAATGAATTCTAAATGAATGTCATATACATATTGGTGTGCATGTATCAAGGATGAGCTCAATGGTTGAATCAAATATGATACGATCAAGATGAATTCCATGTGATGAACAAGATGTGATCTATGTGGAGTTCATTGAGGATCTCAGACATTCTCATGCTTTGGCTTATGGTTTGAACCATGATGTATCAAGATCTCGAGAGAATAATTAAAGAGAATAATTATAAATATGTCTTGAAAATAGGATCATTATGAGCTCATATGTTGAGTCATGGATGATTATGTCTTGAAGCAAGTAATTCAAGTGAAGAATTCATTATGCCTCTGAAACTATGTTGTATCATGAAGACGAGCAATTTATAACCAATATGAGATTAATGGAGAAACTTGATATGGTCATGGCGAATTGAGATATTGGTAATCATTTCTTAAAGCGATGAAGCCTAAAAATAAATCAATAGGTGCTTCAAGGCATCAAGATTAATCATGGATCAAAGATAAATGTTGTCCAAGATGAAGATGAAAGAGTTAACTCAAAGTTGGTCATCACACAAGCGCAAATGATGTACCACATGGGATCTTGTGGTATGGTAAGTAATTGTTAATTGCACTTTATGTAATAACCCATACTATGTGTTGTCTATGTCTATGAGGGTTAGTAATTCTCATGTGCTCGCATCAAGAGAGAGATTCCAAGTGTCCATGAGAGGATGACATCAAGTGTTCATGATCATGTTTGACAAGGGCAAGTTCATGATAACCATCCCTAAGGATTACATGCTTAAAGCTTGTGGATGTTCACATGGTGGACAAGTGAAGATGAATACAAAGCAAGGCTTTTCACATTGTGTATGGGAGAGATACTTGAAGACTTCATCAATGTCTTGCCTTTAGCTTAAGCTAAGAAGAAAAAATAACATCAAGCTCAAGTGAAAGGCTCGACTCAAAGGTATTAGTTCCTTTGACGTTAGTGGTGTGCAGTGATGATCAGCGAATAAACATATACACTCAAGAATGGATTATTGGTAGTTATGTAGTGTAGATCTTTTATGATTCTTCAGTTTTAGGGATCCCGCACTATTAAGAGGGGGTCAAAGGATTTAATAATGGACTTGCTCAAGTCAACATCTTCTATACACAATTGCACTCCTATGATATTTCTCAAACTAAACTATTAGCCAAAAAGGGTTCCCCAAATTATATACTCAAAGCTTTACATTGATTTCATCATTCATTTTGTTTCATATTAGGTGGTTCTCTATGTGAGGACCTGGATCTTTTAAATAGCTACAAAACGAGCCCAAGATCATCAAAATCGTAGTTCATATGTAAAAGTTACGCATGTTTTACTATTGGTATGTTCGGTGATTATTGGGGGCGGAAGTTCCGGGAAGGTTCCGGGCTAAACAGAAAGTTTGCGAAAATGTGGCCCAAAGGGAGCCCGATAGTTCCGGTCCTCCCGGAAGTTCCGGGCAGGTTACGGGGCAAGTTCCGGGCTAACCAAAAACTTTAAATTGTGTGCCTCAATAGGGAGCCCGGAAGTTCCACGAAGCCGACAAGTTCCGGGCTACATTTTTCTATGCATAACGGGCAGATTTGGTGGGGCACTATATAAGGTACCCTTCTTCCCCAACGAGTTAGAGGCTTTTGGATCTGATATTTCCCTATTGTTTTGAGCTCTCTCCTCCTCCCCCAAGCCTCAAAACTCCAATCCATTTGGGGGAAAACTATCCCATGGATCTAGGGTTCATTTGTTGACCTTATCCATTGTTCCTCTCCTCTTCCATCCCTCCATATCATTATTGCTTTGGGTGGACTTTGAGAGAGAAGTATTTGAGCATTCTTGTGGTAAATCGCGAAGAGATTTCTGAGAGTTCTATAGAGAGATTTCATCCAAGCATACTCCTCTCTCTATTTTGACCAAAGCAATTTATGATTTGAGCAAGTCTTGAGCATTTCCCCTTTGATCTTGTTACTCTTGGAGGTTGGATACTGCTAGGTGGTAGGAGTGCTTTGGTGAGGAATCAATTTGTGATTTGTCCCCCGAAAGTTTGTGAAAGTTTGGAGGCCGCCTCAAGGTCTACCACTAGTGGTTGGGAATCGCCTTTGTGGTGATATCTCAAGGAGAATAGGGTGAGCCTTCTTAGCTTTTGTGTGCCTTCGTGGTAACATCCACCTCTCTAATGGTTTCTAGCTTCCCTCCAAGGAAGTAAACATCGGGATACATCCTCATGTCTGTGACTTCAGTTATCCCTAACCCTAACTCCTTACTTGTGGTTTACCTTGGTTACTTGAGCGTACATTCACTACATATTGCTGTCCTTATTATATTGTGTTGTCTATTTACCTCTAAAGATTAATCATTTAGGCCTACACTTTATATCCCGCAATTCATACTTGCTGCTATTGATATATCTTGTGTTTAATGTGAATTGTTAACTTGTGTCATACACTTACATATCTTGTGATATTGCTCAAGTAAGTTTGTGTAACTTACTTGTGCTTGTGAGTAGACTTGTTGTGCTCATCTTAGTAGAGTTTTTGGTGCACATAGTTGAGCCTAGTATATTTAGGATTTGTGCTTGAAAAGTATCCTCTTAGTTTATTTCCGCATTAGGATAAAGCCAAACCATAGAAGTTTTTAAAAAGCCTATTCACCCCCCACCCTCTAGGAGACATTGTGGTCCTTTCAGCACTAACTAGAGTGTTACTAGCATAATGGATAACATTTAATTTCTTATCAACTCTTTGTCCTAGAACAGGACCAACAACATAATCACTAGCGTCAAACATAATTTCAAAAGCCAAGTTCCAAACAGGTGGTTCAATAATAGGTGCAGAAGTTAAGTCTTTCTTAAGTGTTTCATAAGATTCTACACAATCATCATCAAAAACGAAAGGAACATCCTTTTGTAATAAATTAGTGAGAGGTGTAGAGATTTTAGAGAAGTCTTCAATAAACCTTCTCTAGAAACCAACATGACCAAGGAAACTACTGATACCTTTAATATCTTTAGGACATGGCATCTTCTCAATTGCATCAACTTTAGCCTTATCCACCTCAATACCTCGTTCGGAAATTTTATGACCCAAGACAATACCTTCGTTTACCATAAAGTGGCACTTCTCCCAATTCAAGACAAGGTTAGTTTGCTCACATCTTTGCAAAACTCAACCATGGTTGCTTAAGAAATCATCAAAAGAAGTTTCATAAATGGAAAAATCATCCATGAAAACCTCAACAATCTTTTCACAAAAATCAGAGAATATAGCAATCATTCATCTTTGAAAGGTAGCAGGTGCATTGCATAATCCAAAAGGCATACGTATATAAGCATAGGCTCTAAAAGGGCAGGTAAATGTGATTTTCTCTTGATCAGGTTGTGACATAGGTATTTGATAAAAACATAATAACCATCTAGAAAGCAAAAATGTGGGTGCTTCGATAATCTTTCTAGCATTTGGTATACGAAAGGTAAAGGATAGTGATCTTTTCTAGTAGCTTTGTTTAGTTTTCTAAAATCGATTACCATTCTATAGCGAGTCACAATTGTTTGTGGAAAGAGTCCATTTTTATCATTAGGGACAACAATAATACCTCCTTTCTTACCACTTCTTTCATTTTCGGACTCAGTCTTCGTTGGTGATCAACAACTGGTTTAACATCTAGTTCCATATTAATCTTACGCTCACAGAGAGTGGGATTAATGACCTTAAGATCATCAAGAGTATATCCAATAGCAGCTTGGTGCTTCCTTAAAGTTTTTAACAATCTTTCTTCTTCATGCTATGTAAGGTTAGCACTCATAATAATAGGATATATCTTCTTTTCATCAAGATAAGCATATTTCAAAGTGTCGGGTAATTGCTTTAATTCAAACATAGGATCACCCTTGGGTGGAGGATGACCTCCTACAGTTTCACCAGGCAAGTTGTGTTTAAGGATAGGCTTTTTCTCATAGAACATTTGATCTAGTTCATTTATTTCACTCATATGCATATCATTTTCATGGTCTAGCAAATATTGTTCTAATGGATCAGTAGGAGGAATGGAAATAGAAGCAAGACCAATTACTTCATCTTTACAAGACAATTCTTTATCATGGGGTTGCTTACTGAACTTGGAGAAATGAAACTCATGAGACATACCACCAAAATTAACAGTGACAGTTTCCGTTTTACAATGTGTTTAAGCATTCACAGTGTTCAAGAAGGGTCTACCAAATATTATGGGAAAAAAATCATCTTGTGGTGAGCCAATTACTAGAAAATCGGTAGGGTATATTACTTTTCCACACAAGACTTCAACATCTCTAACAATCCCAAGTGGTGTGATGGTGTCTCTATTAGCAAGTTTAATAGTAACATTTATGTCTTCCATTTCATCGGGTGCTATATCATGAATAATTTCTTGATATAAGGTAAAAGGAATACCACTAGCACAAGCACCTATATCACATAAACCATGATAACAATGATCTCCTATTTTGACTGAGACGACATGCATGCCAACAACGGGTTTATTTTTATATTTAGTATCAGGTTTGGCAATTCTAGCAGGTTCATCATAGAAATAAATAGCATGCCCATCAATATTATCGACCAAGAGATCTTTAACCATAGCAATACTAGGTTCTACGTTGATTTGTTCAAAGGGTTTGGTTGTTCTAACATAACTTTTGTCAACCACGGTTGAAGTTTTAGCATGTTCCTTTATCCTAACACGGAAAGGTGGTTTCTCAATATATGCAGTAGGCACAACTGGGTCAACATTGTAAATGATGTTGGAATTATGCCCTAGAGGCAATAATAAATATAGTTATTATTATAATTCCTGTATCAAGATAATAGTTTATTATCCATGCTATAATTGTATTGAATGAAGACTCATTTACATGTGTGGATACATAGACAAAACACTATCCCTAGCATGCCTCTAGTTGGCTAGCCAGTTGATCAAAGATAGTCAGTGTCTTCTTATTATGAACAAGGTGTTGTTGCTTGATAACTGGATCACGTCATTAGGAGAATCACGTGATGGACTAGACCCAAACTAATAGACGTAGCATGTTGATCGTGTCATTTTGTTGCTACTGTTTTCTGCGTGTCAAGTATTTATTCCTATGACCATGAGATCATATAACTCACTGACACCGGAGGAATGCTTTGTGTGTATCAAACGTCGCAACGTAACTGGGTGACTATAAAGATGCTCTACAGGTATCTCCGAAGGTGTTAGTTGAGTTAGTATGGATCAAGACTGGGATTTGTCACTCCGTGTGACGGAGAGGTATCTCTGGGCCCACTCGGTAATACAACATCACACACAAGCCTTGCAAGCAATGTAACTTAGTGTAAGTTGCGGGATCTTGTATTACGGAACGAGTAAAGAGACTTGCCGGTAAACGAGATTGAAATAGGTATGCGGATACTGACGATCGAATCTCGGGCAAGTAACATACCGAAGGACAAAGGGAATGACATACGGGATTATACGAATCCTTGGCACTGAGGTTCAAACGATAAGATCTTCGTAGAATATGTAGGATCCAATATGGGCATCCAGGTCCCGCTATTGGATATTGACCGAGGAGTCTCTCGGGTCATGTCTACATAGTTCTCGAACCCGCAGGGTCTGCACACTTAAGGTTCGACGTTGTTTTATGTGTATTTGAGTTATATGGTTGGTTACCGAATGTTGTTCGGAGTCCCAGATGAGATCACGGACGTCACGAGGGTTTCCGGAATGGTCCGGAAACAAAGATTGATATATAGGATGACCTCATTTGATTACCGGAAGGTTTTCGGAGTTACCGGGAATGTACCGGGAATGACGAATGGGTTCCGGGAGTTCACCGGGGGGGCAACCCACCCCGGGAAGCCCATAGGCCTTTGGGGAGACACACCAGCCCTTAGTGGGCTGGTGGGACAGCCCACAAGTGCCCTATGCGCCAAGGAGAAGAAAATCAAGAGGAGGTGGGAAGGAAGGGGGACTCCCTCCCA
The DNA here is from genome assembly GCF_904849725.1 of Hordeum vulgare subsp. vulgare. Lineage (NCBI taxonomy): Eukaryota > Viridiplantae > Streptophyta > Magnoliopsida > Poales > Poaceae > Hordeum > Hordeum vulgare. Next base: position 563,880,101 of record NC_058520.1, read on the forward strand.
CCAAACCTAGTCCAACTCGGTTTGGGGGGGGAGAGTCCTCCCCCTTGGCTCGGCCGACCCCCTTGAGGGTCCTTGGACCCCCAAGGCAAGTCCCCCTCCCTCCCACCTATATATACGGAGGTTTTAGGGCTGATTTGAGATGACTTTTCCACGGCAGCCCGACCACATACCTCCACGGTTTTTCCTCTAGATCGCGTTTCTGCGGAGCTCGGGCGGAGCCCTGCTGAGACAAGGTCATCACCAACCTCCGGAGCGCCGTCACGCTGCCGGAGAACTCTTCTACCTCTCCGTCTCTCTTGCTGGATCAAGAAGGCCGAGATCATAGTCGAGCTGTACGTGTGCTGAACGCGGAGGTGCCGTCCGTTCGATACTAGATCGTGGGACTGATCGCGGGATTGTTCGCGGGGCGGATCGAGGGACGTGAGGACGTTCCACTACATCAACCGCGTTCTCTAAACGCTTCTGCTGTACGGTCTACAAGGGTACGTAGATCACTCATCCCCTCTCGTAGATGGACATCACCATGATAGGTCTTCGTGCGCGTAGGAAAATTTTTGTTTCCCATGCGACGTTCCCCAACAGTGGCATCGTGAGCTAGGTTCATGCGTAGATGTCTTCTCGAGTAGAACACAAAAGTTTTTGTGGGCGGTGATGTGCGTTTTGCTGCCCTCCTTAGTCTTTTCTTGATTCCGCGGTATTGTTGGATTGAAGCGGCTTGGACCGACATTACTCGTACGCTTACGAGAGACTGGTTTCATCGTTACGAGTAACCCCCCTTTGCTCAAAGATGACTGGCAAGTGTCGGTTTCTCCAACTTTAGTTGAATCGGATTTGACCGAGGAGGTCCTTGGATGAGGTTAAATAGCAACTCATATATCTCCGTTGTGGTGTTTGCGTAAGTAAGATGCGATCCTACTAGATGCCCTTGGTCACCACGTAAAACATGCAACAAACAAAATTGGAGGACGTCTAACTTGTTTTTGCAGGGTATGCTTGTGATGTGATATGGCCAACGATGTGATGTGATATATTGGATGTATGAGATGATCATGTTGTAATAGAAATATCGACTTGCACGTCAATGGTACGGCAACCGGCAGGAGCCATAGGGTTGTCTTTATACTAAACGTTTGTGCTTGCAGATGCGTTTACTATTTTGCTAGGATGTAGCTTTGGTAGTAATAGCATGAGCAGTACGACAACCCCGATGGAAACATGTTGATGGATGATCATGGTGTGGCGCCGGTGACAAGAAGATCGTGCCGGTGCTTTGGTGATGGAGATCAAGAAGCACGTGATGATGGCCATATCATGTCACTTATGAATTGCATGTGATGTTAATCCTTTTATGCACCTTATTTTGCTTAGAACGACGGTAGCATTATGAGGTGATCTCTCACTAAAATTTCAAGATGAAATTGTGTTCTCCCCGACTGTGCACCGTTGCTACAGTTCGTCGTTTCGAGACGCCACGTGATGATCAGGTGTGATAGACTCAACGTTCACATACAACGGGTGCAAAACAGTTGCGCACGCGGAACACTCGGGTTAAGCTTGACGAGCCTAGCATGTGCAGACATGGCCTCGGAACACATGATACCGAAAGGTCGATCATGAATCATATAGTTGATATGATTAGCATAGGGATGCTTACCACTGAAACTATACTCAACTCATGTGATGATCGGACTTGGGATAGTGTAAGTGGATCATGAACCACTCAAATGACTAGAGAGATGTACTTTTTGAGTGGGAGTTTAGCATATAATTTGATTAAGTTAAACTCTAATTATCTTGAACATAGTCTAAGTCCACTTTGAATATATTTGTGTTGTAGATCATGGCTCACGCGACAGTCATCCTGAATTTTAATACGTTCCTAGAGAAAGCTAAGTTGAAAGATGATGGAAGCAACTTTGTAGACTGGGATCGTAATCTTAAGCTAATCTTACAAGCTGGGAAGAAGGATTATGTCCTTAATGCTGCGCTAGGAGATGAACCACCCGCTACGGCTGATCAGGATGTTAAGAACGCTTGGTTAGCACGTAAGGAGGACTACTCAATAGTTCAATGTGCAGTCTTGTATGGCTTAGAACTGGGACTTCAACGTCGCTTTGAGCGTCATGGAGCATTTGAGATGTTCCAGGAGTTGGAGTTTATCTTTCAGAAGAACGCCCGAATCGAGAGGTATGAGACCTCCGATAAATTATATGCTTGCAAGATGGAGGAAAACTCGTCTGTCAGTGAACATGTGCTCAAAATGTCTGGGGTACTCAAACCGTCTAGCTGAGCTGGGGATTGAACTCCCGCAAGAAGCTATCACTGACAGAATCCTTCAATCACTGCCGCCAAGCTATAAAGGCTTTGTGTTGAACTACAACATGCAAGGGATGAACAAGTCTCCCGGCGAGTTGTTCGCGATGCTAAAAGTCGCAGAGTCTGAACTCCGTAAAGAGCATCAAGTGTTGATGGTGAGCAAGACCACTAGTTTCAAGAGAAACGGCAAAGGCAAGAAGGGCAATTCGAAGAAGAGCGGCAAGCTTGTTGCCAATCCGCCGAAGAAACCCAAGGCTGGACCTAAGCCTGAAACAGAGTGCTTCTATTGCAAGGGTATGGGTCACTGGAAGCGCAATTGCCCCAAGTATCTGGCAGATAAGAAGGCGGGCAAAGAAAAATCAGGTATATTTGATATACATGTTATTGATGTGTACTTAACCGGCTCTCATAGTAGTGCCTGGGTATTTGATACCGGTTCTGTTGCTCATATTTGCAACTCGAAACAGGAACTGCGGAATAGGCGAAGGCTGGCGAAAGATGAAGTGACGATGCGCGTAGGAAATGGTTCCAAGGTTGATGCAATCGCCGTCGGCACAGTGTCACTTCAGCTACCATCGGGATTAGTGATGAACATAAATCATTGTTACTTAGTGCCTGCGTTGAGCATGAACATTATATCTGGATCTTGTTTATTGCGAGACGGTTACTCTTTTAAGTCTGAGAATAATGGTTGTTCAATTTCTATGAGTAACATCTTTTATGGTCATGCACCGAATGTGAGAGGATTGTTCATATTGAATCTTGATAGCGATACGCATATACATAACATTGAGACCAAAAGAGTTAGAGTAAACAATGATAGCGCCATATTTTTGTGGCACTGCCGCTTGGGTCATATTGGTGTAAAGCGCGTGAAGAAACTCCATGCTGATGGACTTTTGGAGTCACTTGATTTTGATTCACTTGACACGTGCGAACCATGCCTCATGGGCAAGATGACTAAGACTCCATTCTCCGGAACAATGGAGCGTGCAAGTGACTTGTTGGAAATCATACATACCGATGTGTGTGGTCCAATGAGCATAGAGGCACGCAGCGGATATCGTTATTTTCTCACCTTCACTGACGATTTGAGTAGATATGGTTATGTCTACTTGATGAAGCACAAGTCTGAAACATTTGAAAAGTTCAAACAATTTCAGAGTGAAGTGGAAAATCATCGTAACAAGAAGATCAAGTTCCTATGGTCTGATCGTGGGGGTGAATATCTGAGTTTCGAGTTTGGTGCTCACTTAAGACAATGTGGAATTGTTTCGCAGTTAACACCGCCTGGAACACCACAGCGTAATGGTGTGTCCGAACGTCGTAATCGTACTTTGTTAGAGATGGTGCGATCTATGATGTCTCTTACTGATTTGTCGTTATCATTTTGGGGTTATGCATTAGAAACAGCTGCATTCACTTTGAATAGGGCACCATCAAAATCCGTTGAGACGACACCATACGAACTGTGGTATGGCAAAAGGCCAAAGTTGTCGTTTCTTAAAGTTTGGGGATGTGATGCTTATGTCAAAAAGCTTCAACCTGAAAAGCTGGAACCCAAAGCGGAAAAGTGCGTCTTCATAGGTTACCCAAAAGAGACAGTTGGGTACACCTTCTATCTCAAATCCTAGGGCAAAGTGTTTGTTGCTAAAAATGGAGCTTTTCTCGAGAAGGAGTTTCTCTCGAGAGAATTGAGTGGGAGGAAGATAGAACTTGACGAGGTTGTCGAACCTCTCATCCCTCTGGATGGTGGCGCAGGGCAAGGGGAAACCTCTGTCATTGCGACGCCGGTTGAGGAGGAAGTTAATGATGATGATCATGAAACTCCAGTTCAAGTTTCTGTTGAACCACGCAGGTCGACGAGATCACGCGCTGCTCCAGAGTGGTACGGTAATCCCGTCTTATCAATCATGTTGTTAGACAACAATGAACCTGCAAATTATGAAGAAGCAATGGTGGGCCCAGATTCCAACAAATGGCTAGAAACCATGAAATCCGAGATAGGATCCATGTATGAGAACAAAGTGTGGACTTTGGAGATACTACCTGAGGGCCGCAAGGCTATTCAGAATAAATGGATCTTTAAGAAGAAGACGGACGCTGACGGTAATGTGACCGTTTATAAAGCTCGACTTGTGGCAAAGGGTTTTTCACAAGTTCCAGGAGTTGGCTACGATGAGACTTTCTCACCCGTAGCGATGCTTAAGTCCGTCAGAATCATGTTAGCAATAGCTGCATTTTTCGATTATGAAATCTGGCAGATGGATGTCAAAACGGCGTTCCTTAACGGTTTCCTTAAGGAAGAGTTGTATATGATGCAACCTGAAGGTTTTGTCGATCCTAAGAATGCTAACAAGGTGTGCAAGCTCCAGCGATCCATTTATGGACTGGTGCAAGCATCTCGGAGTTGGAACAAACGCTTTGATGAGGTGATCAAAGCATTTGGGTTTATACAAGTGGTTGGAGAATCCTGTATTTACAAGAAAGTGAGTGGGAGCTCTGTGGCGTTTCTAATATTATATGTGGATGACATATTACTGACTGGAAACAACGTAGAGCTTTTGGAGAGCATAAAAGGTTACTTGAATAAAAGTTTCTCTATGAAGGACCTAGGAGAAGCTGCTTACATTCTAGGCATTAAGATCTATAGGGATAGATCAAAACGCCTGATAGGACTTTCACAAAGCACATACCTTGATAAAGTTTTCAAAAGGTTCAAAATGGAACAGTCCAAGAAAGGGTTCTTGCCAGTTTTACAAGGTACAAGATTGAGTAAGACTCAGTGCCCAGCAACTGATGAAGATAGAGAGCATATGCGCTCCGTCCCCTATGCTTCAGCCATAGGTTCTACCATGTATGCGATGTTGTGCACTAGACCGGATGTTAGCCTGGCCATAAGTATGGCAGGTAGGTTCCAGAGTAATCCAGGAGTGGATCACTGGACAGCGGTCAAGAATATCCTGAAGTACCTGAAAAGGACTAAGGAGATGTTTCTCTTGTATGGAGGTGACGAAGAGCTCGCCGTAAAAGGTTACGTCGATGCAAGCTTTGACACAGATCCGGACGACTCTAAGTCGCAAACCGGATACGTATTTATTCTTAATGGGGGTGCAGTAAGCTGGTGCAGTTCCAAGCAAAGCGTCGTAGCAGATTCTACATGTGAAGCGGAGTACATGGCTGCCTCGGAGGCGGCTAAGGAGGGTGTCTGGATGAAGCAGTTCATGACGGATCTTGGAGTGGTGCCAAGCGCACTGAATCCAATAACCTTGTTCTGTGATAACACTCGTGCCATTGCCTTAGCAAAGGAACCACGGTTTCACAAGAAGACCAGACACATCAAACGACGCTTCAACCTCATCCGCGACTACGTCGAGGGAGAGGACGTGAATATATGCAAAGTGCACACGGATCTGAATGTAGCAGACCCGCTGACTAAACCTCTTCCACGGCCAAAACATGATCAACACCAGAACTGTATGGGTGTTAGATTTATTACAATGTAATTCACATGGTGATGTGAGGACTAGATTATTGACTCTAGTGCAAGTGGGAGACTGTTGGAATTATGCCCTAGAGGCAATAATAAATATAGTTATTATTATAATTCCTGTATCAAGATAATAGTTTATTATCCATGCTATAATTGTATTGAATGAAGACTCATTTACATGTGTGGATACATAGACAAAACACTGTCCCTAGCATGCCTCTAGTTGGCTAGCCAGTTGATCAAAGATAGTCAGTGTCTTCTTATTATGAACAAGGTGTTGTTGCTTGATAACTGGATCACGTCATTAGGAGAATCACGTGATGGACTAGACCCAAACTAATAGACGTAGCATGTTGATCGTGTCATTTTGTTGCTACTGTTTTCTGCGTGTCAAGTATTTATTCCTATGACCATGAGATCATATAACTCACTGACACCGGAGGAATGCTTTGTGTGTATCAAACGTCGCAACGTAACTGGGTGACTATAAAGATGCTCTACAGGTATCTCCGAAGGTGTTAGTTGAGTTAGTATGGATCAAGACTGGGATTTGTCACTCCGTGTGACGGAGAGGTATCTCTGGGCCCACTCGGTAATACAACATCACACACAAGCCTTGCAAGCAATGTAACTTAGTGTAAGTTGCGGGATCTTGTATTACGGAACGAGTAAAGAGACTTGCCGGTAAACGAGATTGAAATAGGTATGCGGATACTGACGATCGAATCTCGGGCAAGTAACATACCGAAGGACAAAGGGAATGACATACGGGATTATACGAATCCTTGGCACTGAGGTTCAAACGATAAGATCTTCGTAGAATATGTAGGATCCAATATGGGCATCCAGGTCCCGCTATTGGATATTGACCGAGGAGTCTCTCGGGTCATGTCTACATAGTTCTCGAACCCGCAGGGTCTGCACACTTAAGGTTCGACGTTGTTTTATGTGTATTTGAGTTATATGGTTGGTTACTGAATGTTGTTCGGAGTCCCAGATGAGATCACGGACGTCACGAGGGTTTCCGGAATGGTCCAGAAACGAAGATTGATATATAGGATGACCTCATTTGATTACCGGAAGGTTTTCGGAGTTACCGGGAATGTACCGGGAATGACGAATGGGTTCCGGGAGTTCACCGGGGGGGCAACCCACCCCCGGGAAGCCCATAGGCCTTTGGGGAGACACACCAGCCCTTAGTGGGCTGGTGGGACAGCCAACAAGTGCCCTATGCGCCAAGGAGAAGAAAATCAAGAGGAGGTGGGAAGGAAGGGGGACTCCCTCCCACCAAACCTAGTCCAACTCGGTTTGGGGGGGGAGAGTCCTCCCCCTTGGCTCGGCCGACCCCCTTGAGGGTCCTTGGACCCCCAAGGCAAGGCCCCCTCCCTCCCACCTATATATACGGAGGTTTTAGGGCTGATTTGAGATGACTTTTCCACGGCAGCCCGACCACATACCTCCACGGTTTTTCCTCTAGATCGCGTTTCTGCGGAGCTCGGGCGGAGCCCTGCTGAGACAAGGTCATCACCAACCTCCGGAGCGCCGTCACGCTGCCGGAGAACTCTTCTACCTCTCCGTCTCTCTTGCTGGATCGAGAAGGCCGAGATCATCGTCGAGCTGTACGTGTGCTGAACGCGGAGGTGCCGTCCATTCGGTACTAGATCGTGGGACTGATCGCGGGATTGTTCGCGGGGCGGATCGAGGGACGTGAGGACGTTCCACTACATCAACCGTGTTCTCTAAACGCTTCTGCTGTACGGTCTACAAGGGTACGTAGATCACTCATCCCCTCTCGTAGATGGACATCACCATGATAGGTCTTCGTGCGCGTAGGAAAAATTTTGTTTCCCATGCGACGTTCCCCAACAAATGATAGTTCATCCTGAACTTTAATTGGTTATTCAACTTTTTCTTTAATAGGTGGATGATATTTAAACCATTTCTCTTTAGGGAGATCAACATGAGCAGCAAAGGTTTCACAAAATGAGGCTACTATCTCACAGTCAAGTCCATATTTAGTACTAAAATCATTGAAAGCATCGGTATTCATAAAAGATTTAACATAGTCAAACTTAAGTTTTATACCTCACCCTTTACCTTCGTCGATTTCTCAATCTTCAGAGTAGCGTTTATTTCTTTCCAAAAGATCCCACCTGAATTCAATAGTCTTCTTCATAAAAGAACCAGAACAAGAAGTATCGAGCATGGTTTGATCATTACGTGAAAGCCGAGCATAAATTTTTTGAATAATAATTTCCCTCAGGAGCTCATGATTGGGGCATGAATATAACAATGAATTCAGCCTCCCCCAAGCTAGAGCGATACTTTCTCCTTCATGAGGCCAAAAATTATAGATAAAATTCGATCACGATGAACAAGATGCATAGGATATTTTTTTTGGTGAAACTCCAATTGCAATCGATTCCAATTCCAAGGTCTTGTATCATCACATAGCCTATACAATGTCAATGATTCCCCCCCCCCAAAGATAAAGGGAAAAAATTCTTCTTGACTGCATCTCCGGATAAACCTGCAAGCTTAAATAATCCGCAAACTTCATCCATATAGATTAGGTGCTTATCGGGATGTTTTGTTCCATCTCCTTCATAAGGCTTAGCTAGCAGTTTCTCTATCATACCTGAAGGAATTTCATAATAAAAAATTTGAGTAGGTTCGGCAGGTTGAGGGACAAGTCTTGGTGTTTTCGATCAAGGTGAAGATACCCCAAACAAGCCCCTCGAAGGATTACTTTCCATAGTGACAAGTATTTCAGCATGTAATATAAATTTTTCCTTACCAAAGGCGCTTCACTCCTCGGCAACGGCGCCAGAAAAGAGTCTTGATGACCCCGCAAGTATAGGGGATCAATCATAGTCCTTTTGATAAGTAAGAGTGTCAAATTAAATGAGGAGCGGAAGGAAATGACAAGTGGTTTTCAGCAAGGTAATTTCTGTGAGCACTGAAATAGCGGTAACAAGTTGTTTGATAGCAAGATATTTCTTAACGAGTAGCAATAGTAACAATAAGTGCAGCAATGTATCCCAATCCTTTTGTGGCAAAGGACAGGACGGAACCGTTTCTTATAATAGGCAAAGCATTCTTGAGGGCACAAGGGAATTTCATCTAGTCTCTTTTGTCATGTCGGGTTAATTCGCGTTCGGTACTTTGATAATTTTATATGCGGGTGGACCGGTGCTTGGGTGTTGTTCTTACTTGAACAAGACTCCCACTTATGATTAACCCTCCGACAAGCATCTGCAACTACGAGAAAAGTATTAAGAATAAATTCTAACCATAGCATTAAACATAGGGATCCAAATCAGACCCTTTTTAAACACTGCAGGGGCTATTATAGATTGCAACAAAGGCAATGTCATTTTCCATGTCAACGGTAGTGAGCATACAGTGCACTTTCCGAAGAAACGGTATCAAGTACATTGCATCAATGCTATCGAAAAAACTTCATCGATTCTTATTGGGAGCTTTGAATGCCCTATTCCTCGTGTCAAGATGAAGTATGATTTGCTTGTTGGGGAGATTCATATTCCCATTGAGGTGACTTAGTGGCTATTCGACAATTCTCCATTTCCTTTTGCGAATTGAAAAGGTTTTGTCATGGGGATTTGATCAACCCCATTGGCGGATTTCTTTTGATGACCATGAGATGGATGAATCAAAGAGTCACAAACCTCTGTTTTAAGCTTTCACTTTCTGTTGGTTAGAAGAAAAATGATAGATTTAGTTTAGTTTTTCCTGTTTTCTGTTTTAGCGTCCCGGAGAAAAGTACCCCGAAAATAAAAGTTCTCCGATGGTCCTGAAAATCAAATATGATTTTTTCTGGAATATTTGAAAAATACTAGGACTAAGAGCTGGCCTGGGGGCCACACCAGTGGGCCACAAGCCCTGTAGCCGCGGCCTCCCCCCTGGCAGCGGCCACCAAGCTTATGGGGCCCACAGGGACCCCCTCCACTCATTCCAGCTCCCATCCTCTTCTTCTACCTCCAGAAAAAATTGTTTCGCAGCTCAACCCCGTGTTCTTGCTCATTTGGCTGTGATTTTCGATCTCCTTGCTCAAAGCACCATTCTCCGAACCGTTTTGGGGAAATTACTCCTTGGTAAGTGACTCCTCCATTGGTCCAATTAGTTTCTACTCTAGTTCTTTATCCTTCGCGTATTCTTGCTACCTTGGTGACCCTGTTCTTGAGCTTGAAATGTTGATTTTAGCTGGTCCCAAGTAGTTTTAGCGCGTGATATGGTCTCTAGGCACTAGTAGGAGTAGTTGCTACGAGTTGGGTTAATCCATACTCACTTTTCTTTCAAAGTCTCTAAAAATTTCAGAATTTTTCAGAGTTAGAAAAGGGAAAAGATGAGGAGGTTCTTGAGAGGCTCTTCAAGACGTAACCCCAAGGAGGATGAGAAGAACCACCCCAAGTACGTTGTTCCTCGAGTCACAAAAGTTCGAGCGTGCGAGTGGCCAAGTGATGAATTTTTGCGCGCCGCTGGGCTTTATGAAGACTTTTATTACTTGGTGGAGAACGCAGGTCTTACCGCGTTCGTTGAAGATAAGTGCCCACAATACCTCCTCCTCACCAACATTTTCGTTCAAAGCTTCAACTTTTATCCGAGGAAGAATCCTCCTATGGTTGAGTTCATGTTATACGATATCCCCCAGTGCATGAAACTACAGGATTTTTGCAATGTATGCAAATTACCTTATGTTGGGGATATTCATGATCCTCGTCCACGGGACTTGGAGGATTTCATAGGTACTATTCCTGTTGGAGAGGAGAGAGGAGTGTCTCGCACTAGAATTGCTAGCATACATTTTCCCGTGCTTCGGTACTTCTCATTATTTGTGGGAAAATGTTTGATTCGCCGTGGGGAGGCTGGATCACTTAGCTCTCCAGGCCTTGCGGTTTTGCACGAAGGCCTTTATAACAATAAGACTTATAGCCTAGGTGCTATAGTAGCTCAGCGGTTGAACACAAACCGTTCCAAAGGTGTCGTCTATGGAGGTATCTATGCTACTCGTCTTGCTAGACACTTTCAGAAACCTATTAGACTTCGCGAGGAAGAAGAAATGCTTCTTCTTGAGAAATATCTGGATTATGACAGCATGGTTCGCCATTATTATCTAGATAGAGATGCTAGTAGACGGATGATTTATAACCTGGTATTTAGTCAGGGTACTCGAGAGACTATTACTTTGCCTGCTCCTTCTATGTTCAACCTTTATGCAGGAAGGTACATTATTATGCCCTCGGACATCTACGTGTATTGGGGTTTGGCCCAACCACAGGTGCCCGTGCCCGAGCCGCCAGTCGAGTACCAGACACCAGTTTATCAGTGGGAGCCAGAGGAGCTCACACAGCAGTGGCATCCACAGTCCGCTCCGGAGTATCCCGGAGCTGGTTATTTCCCTCCTTGGGAGTAGACCAAGCTAGGCCAAAAGCCTAAGCTTGGGGGAGTACGTGTTTGCACCAACTTTACATTCATGCTTATGCTTTCACTTTGTTAGTCGGTGTTTACACTTTGCCACTGTATTATCCATGCTAGTTTATTTTCTTTTTCTTGTTTTCTTGTTTTGTGTCCTTTTGAGAAAACCCAAAAAGATTTTCCTTTCTTCTTTTGCTTGTTGGGAGCTTTCCCGTGTAAATAGTTTTCTTTTTCTTTGGGTCAAGATAGAAGATATTGGTTACAATGTTTAGTGGCTCTCGCATGCATACCTGTTCATTTGTTAAAGAGCCATATTACTTTGTCTTCTCCTTTGTGTTTGCCTGCAGATTCAGCTTAGTCCAATGCACGAGCACTCTTATTATTGTTCACATCGTTCGATCGTGCAAGTGAAAGGCAATAATGATGATATATGATGAAGTGAATGAGACTGGAAAAGCTGGTATGAACTCTATCTATTTTTTTTGTAAATATGACTAGCTTGTCGGAAGTTCCGGGAAGGTTCCGGGCTAAACAGAAAGTTTGCGAAAATGTGGCCCAAAGGGAGCCCGATAGTTCCGGGCCTCCCGGAAGTTCCGGGCAGGTTACGGGGCAAGTTCCGGGCTAACCAAAAACTTTACATTGTGTGCCTCAATAGGGAGCCCGGAAGTTCCACGAAGCCGACAAGTTCCGGGCTACATTTTTCTATGCATAACGGGTAGATTTGGTGGGGCACTATATAAGGTACCCTTCTTCCCCAACGAGTTAGAGGCTTTTGGATCTGAGATTTCCCTATTGTTTTGAGCTCTCTCCTTCTCCCCCGAGCCTCAAAACTCCAATCCATTTGGGGGAAAACTATCCCATGGATCTAGGGTTCATTCGTTGACCTTATAAATTGTTCCTCTCCTCTTCCATCCCTCCATATCATTATTGCTTTTGGTGGACTTTGAGAGAGAAGGATTTGAGCATTCTTGTGGTAAATCGCGAAGAGATTTCCGAGAGTTCTATAGAGAGATTTCATCCAAGCATACTCCTCTCTCTATTTTGACCAAAGAAATTTATGATTTGAGCAAGTCTTGAGCATTTCCCCTTTGATCTTGTTACTCTTGGAGGTTGGATACTGCTAGGTGGTAGGAGTGCTTTGGTGAGGAATCAACTTGTGATTTGTCCCCCGAAAAGTTTGTGAAAGTTTGGAGGCCGCCTCAAGGTCTACCACTAGTGGTTGGGAATTGCCTTTGTGGTGATATCTCAAGGAGAATAGGGTGAGCCTTCATAGCTTTTGTGTGCCTTCGTGGTAACATCCACCTCTCTAATGGTGACTAGCTTCCCTCCAAGGAAGTAAACATCGAGATACATCCTCGTGTTTGTGACTTCAGTTATCCCTAACCCTAACTCCTTACTTGTGGTTTACCTTGGTTACTTGAGCGTACATTCACTACATATTGTTGTCCTTATTATATTGTGTTGTCTATTTACCTATAAAGATTAATCATTTAGGCCTACACTTTATATCCCGCAATTCATACTTGCTGCTATTGATGTATCTTGTGTTTAGTGTGAATTGTTAACTTGTGTCATACACTTACATATCTTGTGATATTGCTCAAGTAAGTTTGTGTAACTTACTTGTGCTTGTGAGTAATCTTGTTGTGCTCATCTTAGTAGAGTTTTTGGTGCACATAGTTGAGCCTAGTATATTTAGGATTTGTGCTTGAAAAGTATCCTCTTAGTTTATTTCCGCATTAGGATAAAGCCAAACCATAGAAGTTTTTAAAAAGCCTATTCACCCCCCACCCTCTAGGAGACATTGTGGTCCTTTCAGCACTGACTAGAGTGTTGCTAGCATAATGGATAACATTTAATTTCTTATCAACTCTTTGTCCTAGAACAGCACCAACAACATAATCACTAGCGTCAAACATAATTTCAAAAGCCAAGATCCAATCAGGTGGTTCAATAATAGGTGCACAAGTTAAGTCTTTCTGAAGTGTTTCAAAGGATTCTACACAATCATCATCAAAAACGAAAGGAACATCCTTTTGTAATAAATTAGTAAGAGGTGTAGAGATTTTAGAAAAGTCTTCAATAAACCTTCTATAGAAACCAACATGACCAAGGAAACTACTGATACCTTTAATATCTTTAGGACATGGCATCTTATCAATTGCATCAACTTTAGCATTATCCACCTCAATACCTCGTTCGGAAATTTTATGACCCAAGATAATACCTTCGTTTACCATAAAGTGGCACTTCTCCCAATTCAAGACAAGGTTAGTTTGCTCACATCTTTGCAAAACTCAACCATGGTTGCTTAAGAAATCATCAAAAGAAGTTTCATAAATGGAAAAATCATCCATGAAAACCTCAACAATATTTTCACAAAAATCAGAGAATATAGCAATCATGCATCTTTGAAAGGTAGCAGGTGCATTGCATAATCCAAAAGGCATACGTATATAAGCATAGGCTCCAAATGGGCAGGTAAATGTGATTTTCTCTTGATCACGTTGTGACATAGGTATTTGATAAAAACATAATAACCATCTAGAAAGCAAAAAATGTGTGTGCTTCGATAATCTTTCTAGCATTTGGTCTACGAAAGGTAAAGGATAGTGATCTTTTCTAGTAGCTTTGTTTAGTTTTCTAAAATCAATTACCATTCTATAGCGAGTCACAATTGTTTGTGGAATGAGTCCATTTTTATCATTAGGGACAACAATAATACCTCCTTTCTTACCACTTCTTTCATTTTCGGACTCAGTCTTCGTTGGTGATCAACAACTGGTTTAACATCTGGTTCCATATTAATCTTACGCTCACAGAGAATGGGATTAATGACCTTAAGATCATCAAGAGTATATCCAATAGCAGCTTGGTCCTTCCTTAAAGTTTTTAACAATCTTTCTTCTTCATGCACTGTGAGGTTAGCACTCATAATAACAGGATATATCTTCTTTTCATCAAGATAAGCATATTTCAAAGTGTCGGGTAATTGCTTTAATTCAAACATAGGATCACCCTTGGGTGGAGGATGACCTCCTACAGTTTCACCAGGCAAGTTGTGTTTAAGGATAGGCTTTTTCTCATAGAACATTTTATCTAGTTCATTTATTTCACTCATATGCATATCGTTTTCATGGTCTAGCAAATATTGTTCTAATGGATTAGTAGGAGGAATGGAAATAGAAGCAAGACCAATTACTTCATCCTTACGCAATTCTTTATCATGGGGTTGCTTACTGAACTTGGAGAAATGAAACTCATGAGACATACCACCAAAATTAACAGTGACAGTTTCCGTTTTGCAATGTGTTTGAGCATTAACAGTGTTCAAGAAGGGTCTACTAAATATTATGGGAAAAAAATCATCTTGTGGTGAGCCAATTACTAGAAAATCGGTAGGGTATATTACTTTTCCACACAAGACTTCAACATCTCTAACAATCCCAAGTGGTGTGATGGTGTCTCTATTAGCAAGTTTAATAGTAACATCTATGTCTTCCATTTCATCGGGTGCTATATCATGCATAATTTCTTGATATAAGGTAAAAGGAATACCATTAGCACAAGCACCTATATCACATAAACCATGATAACAATGATCTCCTATTTTGACTGAGACGACACGCATGCCAACAACGGGTTTATTTTTATCTTTAGTATCAGGTTTGGCAATTCTAACAGCTTCATCACAGAAATAAATAGCATGCCCATCAATATTATCGACCAAGAGATCTTTAACCATAGCAATACTAGGTTCTTCCTTGATTTGTTCAAAGGGTTTGGTTGTTCTAACATAACTTTTGTCAACCACGGTTGAAGTTTTAGCATGTTCCTTTATCCTAACACGGAAAGGTGGTTTCTCAATATATGCAGTAGGCACAACTGGGTCAACATTGTAAATGATAGTTCATCCTGAACTTTAATTGGTTATTCAACTTTTTCTCTAATAGGTGGATGATATTTAAACCATTTCTCTTTAGGGAGATCAACATGAGCAGCAAAGGTTTCACAAAATGAGGCTACTATCTCACAGTCAAGTCCATATTTAGTACTAAAATCATTGAAAGCATCGGTATTCATAAAAGATTTAACATAGTCAAACTTAAGTTTTATACCTCACCCTTTACCTTCATCGATTTCCCAATCTTCAGAGTAGCGTTTAATTCTTTCCAAAAGATCCCACCTGAATTCAATAGTCTTCTTCATAAAAGAACCAGAACAAGAAGTATCGAGCATGGTTTGATCATTACGTGAAAGCCGAGCATAAATTTTTTGAATAATAATTTCCCCCGGGAGCTCATGATTGGGGCATGAATATAACAATGACTTCAGCCTCCCCCAAGCTAGAGCGATACTTTCTCCTTCATGAGGCCAAAAATTATAGATAAAATTCGATCACGATGAACAAGATGCATAGGATATTTTTTTGGTGAAACTCCAATTGCAATCGATTCCAATTCCAAGGTCTTGTATCATCACATAGCCTATACAATGTCAATGATTCCCCCCCCCAAAGATAAAGGGAAAAATTTCTTCTTGACTGCATCTTCGGATAAACCTGCAAGCTTAAATAATCCACAAACTTCATCCATATAGATTAGGTGCTTATCGGGATGTTTTGTTCCATCTCCTTCATAAGGATTAGCTAGCAGTTTCTCTATCATACCTCAAGGAATTTCATAATAAACATTTTGAGTAGGTTCTGCAGGTTGAGGGACAAGTCTTGGTGTTTTCGATCAAGGTGAAGATACCACAAACAAACCCCTCGAAGGATTACTTTCCATAGTGACAAGTAGCAGTAAATTTCAGCATGTAATATAAATTTTTCCTTACCAAAGGCGCTTCACTCCTCGGCAATGGCGCCAGAAAAGAGTCTTGATGACCCCACAAGTATAGGGGATCAATCATAGTCCTTTTGATAAGTAAGAGTGTCAAATCAAATGAGGAGCAGAAGGAAATGACAAGTGGTTTTCAGCAAGGTAATTTCTGTGAGCACTGAAATAGCGGTAACAAGTTGTTTGATAGCAAGATATTTCTTAACGAGTAGCAATAGTAACAATAAGTGCAGCAATATATTCCAATCCTTTTGTGGCAAAGGACAGGACGGGACAGTTTCTTATAATAGGCAAAGCATTCTTGAGGGCACACGGGAATTTCATCTAGTCTCTTTTGTCATGTCGGGTTAATTCGCATTCGGTACTTTGATAATTTTATATGCGGGTGGACCGGTGCTTGGGTGTTGTTCTTACTTGAACAAGCCTCCCACTTATGATTAACCCTCCTGCAAGCATCCGCAACTACGAGAAAAGTATTAAGAATAAATTCTAACCATGGCATTAAACATAGGGATCCAAGTCAGCCCCTTATGGAATAGCGCATAAACCGGGGTTTAAGTTTATGTCACTCTTGCAACCGACCATCTAATTACTACTCCAAAAGGCATTCCCTAGGCTCAAAGATCGTGAACTTTATGTAGACAACGTTCACATAACACCACTAAAGGA
Organism: Hordeum vulgare subsp. vulgare; assembly: GCF_904849725.1. Taxonomy (NCBI): domain Eukaryota; kingdom Viridiplantae; phylum Streptophyta; class Magnoliopsida; order Poales; family Poaceae; genus Hordeum; species Hordeum vulgare. The sequence continues at coordinate 563,896,853 of NC_058520.1, forward strand.
ATCACAACATTCATATCATCAAAATATCGAATGAATATCAACTATATGACTACTTGCAACATGACTTCTCACGTGGCCTCAAGAACAAAAGTAACTAATCACAAGTGATAAACCTTCTCATGATCAGAGAGGTATTAAATAGCATATTGGATCTAAACATATCATCTTCCACCAAATAAACCATAAAGCATCAACTACAAGATATAATCAACACTACCAGTCACACCCCAGGTACCAATCTGAGGTTCCAGTACAAGATTGAGCACAAGAGATGAACTAGGGTTTTGAGAGGAGATGGTGTAGTTGAAGATGTTGATGAAGATTTACCTCCCCAAGATGAGAGGGTTGTTGGTGATGACGATGGCCTCGATTTCACCTGCTTCGTCGGAGGCCAAAAGTGATCCTGCCCAGGTTCCGCCTCGAGACGGTGGTGCTTCGTCCCAAAAGTCCTCTCCTGATTTTTTTCCACGTCAAAAGAGAATAGATACCAAAAGATGGTTGCCAGAAGTAGGCTGGGTGGCCCACTGCCCACAAGGCCGCGCCAAGGGGGGCTGGAACACCCTGGTGCCTAGTGGCCACCTGGCAGCTCCCCTTGATGCTTCCTTCCTCCAATATCTCTTATTTATTCCATAAAAATCCTCATAAAGTTTCAACACATTTGGAGATGTGCCGCATAGGTATCTCTGACGTAGCTTTTTCAGGTCCAGAATTCCATCTATCGGCATTCTCCCTCTTGGTGTAAACCTTGCATATTATGACATAGAAGGAAATCGAATTACTCCATAAAGTGGTATACTGCATAAAAACCCTATAAATAATAGTAGTAAAACATGATGCAAAATGGACGTATCAAGGGGACATGTGACTCCTTGAACTAGTGCATAAGGTTGGAGTTGATTGCAAATAGTTCTTGCCAAAAATGAATGAGAGTGAATTTTGTTGGTGGAGTCACCCCTCAAAAACTTCTCTACTTCTTCTTCTTGGGGACCCACATCAACTTGACGGGGATCCTTGGATTTGAAGTAGCGCTTGACGAAGTAGAGCTAGTGGTGGCCTTGGGAACCCACTTGACCATGGCTTGGGATTCTTCTTCAAATGAGCCAATCTCATCTTGAAGCTTGTCCTTGCCCTTGAGCTTGTGGTCTTGTGGTGGAAGGTCATCTTGAGCATTTGTTCCCCTGGGAGAGTAGGAACATACTTTCCTTTTGGGGAACACATTTTGTCTTGGGGTATTGATCTTCTTCCCATTCAACTCCATTAGCATTGAAGTAGACAATACCTTGTTTCTTCCGGTGCCCTCCTTGCTTGCGTAAAATCTCGTCGAATTTCTTATTTCTGGCAAGACTCTAGTAGACACCTTTCTCTATTATTCCTTTCAACAGATCATTTTCTTGCTCAAGTGTAACTTGGCTAAAAGAATCATTAGTGAAATCAATAAAGCTACTAGAAACAACATCGTTGGATTTAGCATTAGTGTTGTTGTTACTAGACGAAGAACCTTTCTTGCCTTTGTTACTAGTTTGCTTAGGCTTAACTTGTGGAGCAAATGTAAACAAGAGTAATAATTTGGCTAGGTAAGAAGAACTCTTCTTTCGAAGATCGTCATTGATAACTTTAGAAACTCATGTTCTTGCTCTAAATTTAGCTTCTTCAAGCGTAACTTCTCATGAGTTCTTACAAGCTCTCTACGATCTTCTAGAGTAGATTCACGAGCTAATTTAGAGTGTTTAATTCTTTAGTTATACGCTCAATCTCCTTCTTATCATCATCACACGACTTGTCTTTACTATCATGATTATAATCAAGTTCATTTTAACTAACATTACTAGTTTTATCAAAGAGCAAGTCATCATCTCCAAGTAAGTCATCCTCATCACTATTAAAGTCAAAGTATTTAGGGTGTGATACCTTGGGGACTTTATCCATGAAGCAACTTCTGATTCCTTCATTTGGTGAATCAAATATGACACACGAATTGGAGGATACGAGTGCTAATTCAGCAACACCTTCATCTTGACTATAGTCGGAGCTGGAGTAGTAGCTTCTCCCGGATTGGTTATCAGATTTGGATTTGGATACCCATTCACCAACATGAGCTTGATGTCTTCTTATTAAGTGTCTCTTGGTGTACTTGTCCTTCTTCTCCGAGTCCTTGCTTCTCTGGGAGGGTCTTCGTTCATAAGGATCTCCTCTACTCCTTCCCTCTCTTCGAGGTGACTCGTCTCTTGAGCTTCTTCTTCTAGGTGACTCTTCTCTTATTTTGTGGGGAGTCGTGCACTCATTGGAGTAGTGTCCGGACCTTCCACAATTGTAACAACTCCAGTCACGACTAGATGAACTCTTCTCTTCATATCTTGAGTAGGAGCTTCTTTCTTTGCCTCTACTCTTGTAGAACTTGTTCAATTTCTTGACCATCAGGCTTATCTCTTCATTGGTAACAACTAACAAGGATGTCATTTGAGGTAGCGAGAGTGTCACTTGAAGCTTTGTATGCACCGCTTGACTTGTTATGAAGCTCTTCTTTGTCTTTGAGTGACATTTCATGAGCAAGAATCCTTCCAATGACTTCTGTAGGCTTGAGATCTTTGTAGTTTGGCATCATTTGTATCAATGTGCAAATGGTGTCATATTTTCCATCCAAGATTCTAAGGATCTTCTTGATGATGAATTTGTCGTTCATCTCTTCGCTTCCTAAGCCGGCAATCTCATTTGTGATGAGAGCGGGCCTAGAGTACATTTCGGTGACTCCTTCAGCATCCTTCATCTTGAACTTGTCAAGTTGACTTTGTAGCACATCCAACTTAGATTCCCTAACAGATTCGGTACCTTCGTGCATATCGATCAAAGTATCCCAAATTTTCTTAGCATTCTCAAGACGGCTAATCTTGTTGAACTCTCTCGGGCATAGGCATTTGAAAAGAATGTCCCATGCTTGAGGTTTGTATTGCAACATCTTCAATTCTTCTGTGGTCACTTCACGATCCGGTTTCCTTCCATCCCCAAAGAATTCACCTTGCAATCCAACACGAACAATAGGCCAAAAGATGGGATTATGACCAACAATATGCTTTTTCATTTTATGCTTCCAAGTAGCAAAGTTTGTACCATCAAAATATGGACCTCTACGGTCATAATTTCCTGCACTAGACGCCATACTCTCCTAGGTTGTGAATCCAAAGCAATGGATATCAAAGCTCTCATACCATGTAGGGTCCTAAGTATGTCTAGAGGAGGGTGATTAGATTACTTGACCAAATAAAAACTTAGCCTTTTTCTAATCTTAGTTGTGGGCAAGTTTTAATTATAGTAAGTCTAAAAATATAGCAGCGGAAAGTAAAGACGTGCATATGTAAGTAGAGGGTAGGTATAGGAAGGTCAAACGCAAAGATGACACGACGACTTTTGGCCTGTTTCTGATAGGTGGTGCCATCATACGTCCACGTTGATGGAGACTTCAACCCACGGAGGGTAAGGGCCGCGAGAGTCCATGTAGGTCTCCACTCGTGAAGGGTCCACGGAGAAGCAACCTTGTCTATTCCATCATGGCTTACGTCCATGAAGGACTAGCCTCACTCAGGGTAGATCTTCAGGAAGTAGGCGATCTCCTTGCCCTTAAAATCTTCTTGGTTCAACTCCACATGAACTCGAAGGCTCTCAGGCGACACCTAATCAATCTAGGAGACACCACTCTCTAAAAGGTAATAGATGTGGTAGTATGATGAACTCCTTGCTCTTGTGCTTCAAAAGATAGTCTCCTCAACACTCAATCACTCTCTCGTAGATTTGTCTTGGATAGAAAATATTGATTGGGATATCTTGATCTCAACACATGAGTAGGTGGCGCTCTCTCAGAAAAATGGATGGGGCAAGTGTTGGTTCGTTTTGAGTGCTTCCCTTCGAATGAGAGGCAGGTGGAGGGTGTATATAGGCATCACCAAAAATCCAACCGTTACAACATTATTGCCCAACTCGGTGAAACCAAAGTAAAAAACTTGGTTGCACCGACTAGTGCAAAATTTGGCAAATTTGGGCGTTTTGGTGAGACCGATACATAAATCTTGGAGGGTCCGATTTTGGCTGGCCTAGGCAGTTACGTGTTTCGTTGTCACCGATTCTTAAAACTCGGAAATTCCAATTTTTAGAAATGGTACAATGGAAAGTTGGTCACTGATTTCAGCTCGCGGAAATGGAACTTGGTGGTATAGAGATTGGTGGGCTGGCTCTGGATTGTGTCTAGGGTAATACTCGGTAGGGTTGGAAAATATTTGTGGCACCGAATTTGGACTTTTATGCTTTTGACAGAATATTCTATGGAAGAATTTGTGAGTATTTTTGATGGCTAATCTCCAAGCACTTGAGCAACTAGATCATCACAAACACTTCATCCCCTCTTAACAGTATTGGCTTTCCGATCTCAAGTGTGATTTATCACAAAATACAAAATGTAGAGTCTTGAAGCTTGTTGCTAATAGATGTTCCTTGCATCTAGGAGATCTCCTCACAATCCTTAGCCAATCCATTCATTGAACTTTTCCCGAAATATACTTGATACAATCATAAGTCCAATGAAGTATATATTATTGTTAATTACCAAAACCAGCTAGGGAGAAATTGTGTTTTCAACATGTGGTCCAAATAACAGTGGGCCAAGCGTACTGTCGAGACTCCCAAAAGCTCCCTCGGGTCTGGTTTGGAATTTACGGGTTTTTAGTATCCTTTGGATGAGGGATCTCCTATGCTTAAGCGCCATTTGGAGGAACCGAGACTCACTGTTGCACCGCGTAGGGCCAGCCCAGCAACACAAGGAGGTGGAGGTGCTAGCTGAGGTAACTTTAGTTCCGCCGTTCGAAATAAATGGGTCATTGTCGTGCACGGTGGTGGCATCTAAATAACCCATTGACTAATTTTTTTGAGAAAAATCACAATATTATTAAAGAGGTTCATCGATTTCAGAAAATAAGAGTTCACAAAAATGAAAAATGTTCATCAATTCTTCAAAAAAAAAATCAACGGTTTGTAAAAAAGTTCACTAATTTAGAAAAGGTTCACATATTTTGAAAAAAAAAATCATGGATTTTCAAAAAAGTTCATCAGTTTTGGGACAAAAAAGAATTTTAAAAAGTTCACCAGATTTTGAGAAAATAAATAAAAGTGGTTCAACAAAATAGAAAAAGAAAAAAAAGGAAAATAAAAGAAGGAAAAACAAGGAAAGAAGGAGAGAATAAATAGGATATAACCAATCATGAGTTGTCTAGTTGGCTACACAATGAGATAGTGGTTTCGAAACACATGTTGTCCTTACCCCTCAAAAAAATCACAGGAGGACCGGCCAACCATTAATATTTGAAAGAAAAAACACTATAAAAAAGAAAATCAAAAAATCATGATTTCAAATGTTCATGGATTTGAAAAAATCACGAAAAACCAAAAAAAATGGAAAACGGTTACCATCGTTTGGCAGATTGCAGCGGACGGGTTCATCACTTTCCCTGCATGACACGCATCAAAGTTAGGCCGCACATACCATCCTTTGTCGAACACCCTTCTCCAACACAAGTTATGCTTCCATATTTCCTAACAAAACCACTCTTTGCGGATTATTTCTGCAACAAGATCTGTTTGGCTTCTCCAACAGAGGTTATCCTTCTAAAACATATGCAATGTTGCAATGGTCTATGACGGATCTATATTTCCTAACAAAACCTTTCTTTATGCATTATTTCTACAACAAGATCTTAGTTTAAAAAATATTTCAACAAAACCTAGGTTTCATTTTCTTTAAATATTTGTTGCAATAATTTCGGCAACATGACGTGTGTTGTAGAAATAATTCCACAACAAGACGTGTGTTACAGAAATAATTCTACAATAAGACGTGTGTTGCAATAGTGGAGGTGCGCCCAACCGTTCGATGCGGCAAATCTGACGGCATGCGACCCGGCTGATCTTTTTCGCCCAGTGGACGAGTAGCACGCCTCCAAAAAAAATCATATGAGGACCGGCCAACCATTGATATTTGAAAGAAAAAACAGTAAAAATGAAAATCAAATATCAAAAAATCATGAATTCAAAATGTTCATGAATTTAAAAAAATCGCAAAACCCCCAAAAAAATGGAAAACGATTCCCATCGTTTGGCGAATTGCAGCGGACGCGTCCATCACTTTCCCTGCATGACACGCATCAAAGTGAGGCCGCACATACCATTCTTTGCCGAACACACTTCTCCAACATAAGTTATGCTTCTATATTTCCTAACAAAACCTCTCTTTGCGGATTATTTCTGCAACAAGATCTGTTCGGCTTCTCCCATAAAGATTATGCTTCTGAAACATATGTGATATTGCAATGGTGTATGACAGATCTATATTTCCTAACAAAACCTCTCTCTACAGATTATTTTTGCAACAAGATCTTAGTTTAAAAAATATTTCAACAAAACCTAGGTTTCATTTTTTAAACATCTGCTGCAATAATTTCGGCAACATGATGTGTGTTGTAGAAATAATTCCACAACGAGACGTGTGTTACAGAAATAATTATACAATAAAACGTGTGTTGCAATAGTGGAGGCGCGCCCAACCGCTCGATGCGACAAATCTGACAGCATGCGATCCAGCTGATCTTTTTAGCCCAGTAGACGCGTAGCACGCCCCCCAAAGAAGAATCACAGGAGTACCGGCCAACCATTGATATTTGAAAGAAAAACACTATAAAAAAGAAAATCAAAAAATCAAGAATTCAAAATGTTCGTAGATTTGAATTTTTTTGCAAAAAGTCAAAAAAAAGGGAGATTGCAGCGGACGCGTCCATCATTTTCCCTGCATGACACGCATCAAAGTGAGGCCGCACATACCAATTTTTGCCGAACATGCTTCTCCAACAGAAGTTATGCTTCTATATTTCCTAACAAAACCTTTCTTTCCGGATTATTTCTGCAACAAGATCTATTCGGCTTCTCCAACAAAGGTTATGCTTCTCAAACATATGTGTTGCTGAAATGGTCTATGACGGATCTATATTTCCTAACAAAACCTCTCTTTACGGATTAAATCTGCAACAAGATCTTAGTTTACAAAATATTTCAACAAAACCTAGGTTTCATTTTTTTAAACATCTATTGCAATAATTTCGGCAACATAACATGTGTTATAGAAATAATTCCACAACAAGACATGTGTTACAGAAATAATTCTGCAACAAGACGTGTGTTGCAACAGTGAAGGTGTGCCCAACCGCTCGATGCGGCAAATCTGACAGCATGCGACCCGGCTGATCTTTTTAGCCCAATGGACGCGTAGCACGCCCTCAAAAAAAGAATCACAGGAGGACCTGTCAACCATTGATATTTGAAATAAAAAGCACTATAAAAAAGAAAATAAAAAAGAAAAAACATGAATTCAAAATGTTCATAGATTAGAAAAAAATCACAAAAACCAAAAAAATGGATAGATTGCAGCGGACGCGTCCATCACTTTCCCTGCATGACACGCATCAAAGTGAGGCCGCACATACCATTCTTTGTCGAACATGCTTCTCCAACAAAAGTTATGCTTCTATATTTTCTAACAAAATCTCTCTTTGCGGATTATTTCTGCAACAAGATCTATTTTGCTTCTCCAACAAAGGTTATGCTTCTGAAACATATGCGATGTTGCAATGGTCTATGACGGATCTATATTTGCAAACAAAACCTCTCTTTTCGGATTATTTCTACAACAAGATCTCGGTTTATAAAATATTGCAACAAAACCTAGGTTTCATTTTTTTAAACATCTGTTGCAATAATTTCGGCAACATGACGTGCGTTGTAGAAATAATTCCACAACAAGATGTGTGTTACAGAAATAATTCTACAACAAGACATGTGTTGCAATAGTGGAGGCGCGCCCAACCTCTCCATGCGGCAAATCTGAGGGCATGCGACCCGGCTGATCTTTTTAGCCCAGTGGACGCCTAGCACGCCCCCAAAAAATTATCACAGGACGACCGGCCAACCATTGATATTTGAAAGAAAGAACACTAAAAAAAATAAAATTCAAAAATCAAAAAATCATGATTTCAAAATGTTCATAGATTTAAAAAAAATGAAAAAGCTAAAAAAATGGGCAGATTGCAGCGGACGCGTCCATCACTTTCCGTGCATGACACACATCAAAGTGAGGCCGCACATACCATTTTTTGCCAAACACGCTTCTCCAACCAAAAATATGCTTCTCTATTTCCTAACAAAACCTCTCTTTGCGGATTATTTCTGCAACAAGATCTGTTCAACTTCTCCAACATAGGTTATGTTTCTGAAACATATGCGATGTTGCAATGGTTTATGACGAATCTATATTTCCTAACAAAACCTCTTTTATTGGATTATTTTTGCAACAAGATATCAGTTTAAAAAATATTTCAACAAAACCTAAGTTACATTTCTTTTAAACATCTGTTGCAATAATTTCGGCAACATAATGTGTGTTGTAGAAATAATTCCACAACAAGACGTGTGTTACAGAAATAATTCTGTAACAAGACGTGTGTTGCAATAGTGGAGACGCGCCCAACTGCTCGATGCGGCAAATCTGACGGCATGCGACCCAGTTGAGCTATTTAGCCCAATGGACGCATAGCACGCTCCCAAAAAAATTCTAAAAAAAGGTTCACAATTTTGAAAAAAAATTCATGAATTTTGAAAAAGTTGGTAGATTTTTCTGAAAAGTTCATTATCTTCAAAAAGATCTTCAATTTTGAAAAATAAGTACATATATTTGAAAAAAGTTCAACAAATATTAAAAAGTTCATTGAGTGTAAAAAAAAATACAGAGTGGAAAAAAATTCATCGATCTTTGGAAAAAATAGTTTTTAATAAAATATATCAATTTTGAATAACTAGCTCACAAACTAGACAAATTTCATCATTTTTAAAAAAGTCCATTGCATTTGGAAAAAAGTTCATCAATTGTCAAAAAATCATTGATATTGAAAAATGCATTTTATAAAAAGGAATAAATGAAAATGAAAACTTAAAGAAAAATTAAAAGAAAAGAGAGAAAAGAGAAAAAACGTAAATTAAACCATCTATAAAAAACCATATGAAAAAAGAAAAAAAGGCTGGGAAGCTTTCCAAAATCGGCAGCTTCCGCGAATTGAAAAAAGAATAAAAGGGCAAACTGAATTAATTTGGCACAAGCATTCAGATGTAGTGGTCAGTGGGGTTCTCTTTGAAAGAAGGTTCTGGAGTTCGAATTGAGTTCAGAACACGTTCAGGGTTGTGAGTCACAAGATGGTCTTTGTGTTTCAATATTTCTTTAAGTACCGAAAATTGAATTACAACTGAATTAGTTTCAATATTGCGACAAAGCCTTGAACCAAAAAGTACCTAAAATAAGGGTTTTGGATTGCTTAAAATATTAGCATTTTTTTATTAATCTAATCTACAACTAATTCATAAAGATGGCATTCACGTATGCAACTCATAATGATACGTGAACATGTGAGAACGTATAGTACATATAACCGAAACATCTATGAACACATCATGTATGGCTAGCACATGAACGAGCAAGGAGTGGATGAAAAAATCATACCCTCCGGCTGGCGAGGCCAACGCAGCGACGACAACACCAGCCTCGGCATCGTGTGCGGCCTTCTTCTTGACAGCTTTGTCAGCGGTCATGGAGTCGACGTAGGGGAAGTACTCGATGCACAGGACGGAGATGGAGACGGGTCGGGAGCTGTCGCACCGAGGGCGCTCCCCAAAAACATTATCACCCTTCTCCCGGGCAAGATCTTGAAGGACAGGGTTTCGGATGCACGTGCTCTAACACACTAAGAGGAACAGTTAGGCGGGGGAGGAGCACGAGTGTACTACTCCTTTTTCCAAGCTCACATTGACATGCAACAGAGCAACCCTTATAAAGGGATCTCAACTCTCCTCAACTGGCAAGGTAGTACGAAACTTCCCACCACTTCCCATACACCTAGATGGACTTAGAGATTAATCCAGAATTATTGCCTTATATGGGCCAAAGCCCATCTAAATTTCAACAATGATGCCATATAAGAAATGCCTTTGGATGACAATAAGTGTTTGGACTACGCGGTCCGAACATTTAGGCTGTGTGTGGTTGCTTGAGTGGCTTTTGGCTGCATTGCATGTGGGGTCCTGGGTCAGTATGGCCACATTGAGGTGATCGAAAGTTGCGCTGAGATGGTTGTTTGGTGAGCTTGTGTCATAAGGCTGCACAAAGTGTAGTTTTATCCAAATGTCGCTGAAATTGGTGCGGAAGGAGAAGCATGCAGCAGCACGAAAAGAGGGGATCATTGTCTCGGCGGCTCCAGACGGTGGGATCCTTGCTCCCGACGGCACGGGAAGGCAGGATCTGGCATGCGGGAGCGACGCTTGGTCAAGGACGGCTACGACGCTTGATGAGAAGTTGCGGTGGCGTTTCCTGATGGTGGCGGCGTTCTTCATCAGTGGCTGGACTTTGGCGAAGCCGTAATTACGTCCATGGTCGACGGCTGAGCTCGTGAGGGTGTTGGACATGGATAAGGGAAGGGCCGACAGGGTGATGTGGAGACGTGTGGAGGATGATGGCCAGCGACGGGGTGAACTCGAGCTGCGGGGAGGCTCGATTGATGTGGTCATGGGATGCAGGGAGGAGTGACGACGAAGCTTGGGGAAGAGATGGAAGGAAGATGAAAGAAAAGAATCAAAGGCTTTTTCATAAACGAGAGATTTTATTCATTAGAGATAACAAGTATATCACTGATGAGGTTCGTTACAATATCATTAGAGGGCTTCTCCAACCAATCACAAGTTAAAGAAAGTCTAGCTAATCTAGCAAGCTCGTCAGCAACTTTATTTTCCCTCTATTACAATGTTCAAACCTAGTAGCAATGAAATCACAAGCTAAATGAAAACAATCATAAAAATTGTCGCAATTATACCTGCGGATCGTCCTTCCTCCTTCATTGTATCAATCACCTCAAGATTATTTGAATTAATAATAAGGTGATTGCATCCCGATCTTTGCACTACCGGTAGACCAAATTTGAGGGGCAAAGCTTCAGCTCAAAAAACATTCGTGCAACAATCTATCTTCCTATTCCCCAGCTATAAATCTTTCTTTGCAGTATTTTAGAATTGTCCCCATTTTGCCCCTAAACAGATCATGGTGAAAAGATACATCAACATTTGGCTTAACAAAACCTAGTCGATGGCAAGAGAAGTTGTCTCTTTTCATACAAGCCTTTGGAGAGGAGGTAGTGACAAAATTCGCCATTAAAGCTAGTAGTATCTTCAGAGAGATCGGATATGCATTCTGAGTTGTCTCTTTATGTACCAACTTTTAACTTTTTCATCATAAATATCAAGCTGATATGGCTATTATTTTATGAACATTTTGATGACCCGAAATACACAAATCTTGATCGAGCAGAACGAATAAATACTCTAACATTGCCACATCAGCACGATCAATCTCACATGACTTATTAATAATATTATCTATTTCCAACCTTTTACAAACTTTTTTCTCATTGTTACAGAGAAATAACACGTATCTTCTAGACCAGCAGAGCACCTAAGACAAGTTGACAAGATTTTTATATTTTTGTGTGTGAGCGTAACACGACATGGGAGTGTGCCATGTATGCAAGACTCGAAGGCTTAGAATCGGATGAACGTGCACTCTTGTGCAAGGAAGGCTCGAAGGGTTAGAGCAACTTCAACCGCGCAACCTAAACGGACGCCCGCTTTGTGTGTCTTTTGTTCATTTGGGTCGGCATGTCCATCCCATTTTGCAAACGGGTTGGCCATGTGTCCAACGGGATGACCCAAATCTCGTGTAGGCGGCCAACCAACATCCATTTTTTAATTACATATTTTGTTTTGTTTGGGATGTGAATGTTATTTCTATTTCATCATATGCATTTCAGTACTTTTTTTACTAATTCTTTGCTATGGGTATAAGACCAAAGAAAACAAAAAGCCACAATTACATATTTTAAAAGATGCCTAACTTCTATAACTGCTCCTACTAGTTGAACTAAGATCTTCTTTATGTCTTCGCCGTCTTCGCCGTTTATCTATGAATTCTTGAGCTTAATAACGTCTTTCTTCTTTGATGCTAAAAAATAGACATTGCTTCTTCTATGGTTTCTTCTTTAGTCTCATCTATAGCTTCAATTCTAGATAGAAGTACACGAACATTTACAAATTTCATGAGATCAATAGATCGATGTATTCTTTTTCCCAATATAAAAAATTGCATCCATCCTACACACAATATTGAAAAAATATAAGCTATCAAAATTGCATCAAATCATCAAAGAGCAAAAGGACGAACAAAAGTCATACCCCGCCGTTTGTTCACTTCACCAACATCCAACCGGGGTGTTCCGGCATCCAAGAAACGCGTTGAACGACTTGCATCGGGCAGTCATCGCACTTAACGAACGACAAAGGTGAGACAATAAGCATGTGGGCGAGCGTCGAGCCAAGACGATGGTCGGCCGCGGCCTTGCCGACAAACCTGCGACGGGTCAAACCCGAATGACTAGAGACGGATTGAGCGCGTGCATGTGGCATCGAGGGATTGCCCATGCCTCGTGGACCGACATCGGCCAATCCATGGCACGTGCAGTCCGCTGGTGGTCGGATTTACGAAATCCCATCGGTAGGATGTGCAAAAATTCGATCCCGCCGTCGTAGATCCACCACTTGGCCTCTCGCATTGGGACGAAGAAGGCACCCCGTCGATAGATTTTCTGTTGGGGAGCTAGGGTGACCGGGGGGAAATGGGTCGTCGGGCTAGGATTCGTGTGCTTGCGGACGGCGGATGGGGGAAAGGGATAAGAAGGAGAGACTGTGACGCCAACTGGAGGGCCAGGGGAAGGAGCACGTGGGCGAGGCTCATGTCTGCTTCGTGCCCGCGGCGATGCAAATAACGTCTAAATTTAGGTCTACAATGAGTCGCGAACGGACGAAAAACAAACGCACGTCCGTTTGGATCGGCGCGCTGGACTGACTTTTATATCCTCAACGATCCAAATAGATACGTACGGACAAAATGGATGGTGGGTTGGAGTTGCTGTTAGGGGCATCCAAAGCACGTGTGGTTGGAAATTCCACATTGCTTTATCAAACGAAATTCAGCGAGGCGCTCGGCTGTAGAGTGCCCTGCCCACTGCCCAACTTCACACTTCCTCAGTCAAATCAAGTGCGCTCCAAGCAGTTGCATCCTCACGCCCTTTCGCTTTTCCTATAGTCAATTCAAGTGCGTTCCAAGCAACTGAAACCTCGCACATTTTTTGGAGTAATTTCCTTGGAGTGGTCATCATTTCTTCTAGCCTGCTGCTAAAATGTTCCCAAGCTACTGTACCAGATTTTGCGGGTGGCTAAATCATGCAGGGTAGGGTGAGTTTGACAGACAAGATCGGGCAGCTCGTCTGATGCTTGCTCCCCCCCTGTGTTGGGGCCTCGTGCCGATTGATTCCTTGCAAAGCCCGCTTTTAATTTACCTTTCCCGGATGGATCGATCGATCGATCTCATCTACGTGCACCTGCAGCATCGTGGCGCTAGCTTAGCTTGCAAGGTCTCGCTGGATCAGGCGAATCTAGTACACTACCCTAGCCAGCCAGCTAGGAAGTCCAAGTCACGAGCGGTTTGGTGCGCCTCAACACGCAGACGACCGCCGACAGACGAACAGTCACGGCGGCCGCCGGGGCAGGTAGGCCGCGCCGCATTAGTGAGAGACCCGATCAGCCGCGCCGCGCCGCGCCGACGCCACCACCCATTACCCGGGCCGGGTGGGGTGGGGTGAGTGGGCTTGTCCCCGACCCCGACCCAGACCCAACTTGTCTGTTGTCCCGCGGGACCAGACCAGGGTCCATCCAGGGCGGCCCTACGCTCCACCGACACCGGCGCGGGGAAGTGGATCACGCAGCGCGCGCGGGCGGGGCCAGGGGCACCGTGCGTGGTGGACGCGAGGCCCTGCGCCTGGTCCCGTGGACCAGCGGAGTGGGATATGGAGCCGTGGGTCCCCGCGTCGGTCGGTGCGGCGCAGTGGGCGAGGTGCGTGGTGGGTGGCCCTCGCAGGGCGGAGGGGTTTGCGCAGTCGGCTCCCGCTCACGCGTTCGGCCCCATTTCCCCGTGGCGAGAGGAACGCGGCCGATGTTCTTTGCATTCCCACCCTCCGAAGAAAATGGTCCATTCATTCCGCATTTCGTACTCGATACTTCCCTCCCTAGTCCCTACGCATTTTCCGTAATTCACAAAATGCTGAAGTTTCGTTTGGTTTATATTTGAGCTGTAAAATCAGTAGACCTTAGGTAATTCTAACATATACCCACACGGGTAATTTCAAAATTTTATTGTTCCTGCTATTTGCCCCCCCCCCCCAAAAAAAAACCCAAGGAAACTCGAACCTAGCCACAACACATGTCCGAAAGGGTTTTAGGGCATCTTCAACTCCAATCCGCAAATCTGTTGCATGCGTCCGGACCACAGAAGCCAAACATGGTAATGTATCGGTCCGCGGCACGGTCCGAACGCTTTTCTCCCCCCAAACTGGAGACAAACGTGGGGGGCTGCATGGGAGTCCGGATACGCGACCACGCCCGCTTATGACCACCCTCGCCCACCCAAACCACCCTCCCGCGCTTTCCTTTCGATGCATGCGTAGTTTATCGCGTCGCGTTCATGCCATACCAGAGCATGATGCGGCCGACATTGATGTCACGATCTGACCGAAGGGAGGGAGGGTGTGTTAGAATACAATTTTCCTTATGTGGTTTTGGTAATTGGTGACAATGTCCTTTACAAACTAACCGTGTGCATTTAGATTTCAGAGATTATCAGGTGGCACGGGATGATTTTTTTTCCCCTCGGTGTTTAAAGAGAAGACAAGTATTTTCTATTGATTTAGCGTTGGTGGACTTGAGTCGTAAGAAATCTCTAATATCAAGAGGGGTTATGCTCGGAAAGGTTTGGGTGGAATCATTACATACACAGTTACTTTGCACCTCACATTTCTTTCTGGCACCTCGAGCTTCTAGCCTTCCTTGCTTGAGCTTTCTAGATTGCCTAAGCGGTAATTCAGAGCGTAGTACCGCTCTGGCGGTATTGCCACAGTTTAGTGCTTAGGCACTTCCGCTTATATTTTGCTCCATGGGTAAACCCACATGAGTAGGGTGGTAGTAGGGCACGGTAGTACCGCTCCGGCGGTTCTACGGTCTGACCTGCTTCATGTGCTCTTGGTCTAAGCGGAAGTACCGCTCCGGTGGTACCATGGTGAACTACCGCTGAACTAGCTCATTGTTCTGGGCGGAAGTGGAGCAGTTATAGACGGCGGTAGTACCGTTCCGGGCAGTACTATCGTGCTACACCACTTCACTACTGCCAGTTCCCTCGTTGTTGTAGCACTAAGAAGAAGTACCGCTGGTGGGAGCGGTAGTACTGCTCTGGCGGTACTATCGCCTCCCCGACCTCGTGAGTTGTAAAGTGCGAGAATAATGTCCATGCAACGGTACTACCGCTTATGCACACGCAAAATGACTGAACGATTGGATTATTCTTCCCGCTATATAAGTGAGTCTTCTTCCCAAAGTTGACTCACCTCTTTTCCCCCAAAGTTTCATTATTGCTCCTAAGCTCATTTTCGCCCTATCTCCCTCCCTAGACATCAAATCTTGTTGATGCTCTAGGGTTTGGAGAAGAAGACCTCGATCTACACTTCCACAAAGACAAATTTGATCCCCCACTATTTCCTTGCAGATCTTGTTACTCTTGGGTGTTTGAGCACCCTAGACGGAAGAGGTCACCTTGGAGCCACAATACATTATGGTGAAGCTTCGTGGGGTCGTTGGAAGCCTTCAATTAAGCTGTGTATATTGCCCCAACCTTGTTTGTAAAGGCTCGATCGCCGCCTTCAAAGGGATCCATTAGTGGAATCACGTCATTTCGCATTGTGTCAGGGCGTCAGGAGGATATGGTGGCCCTAGTGGCTTCTTGGGGGAGCATTGTGACTCCACACCGCTCCAACGGATACGTATTTCCCCTCAAAGGGAAGAAACTTTGGCAACATATCCTCGTCTCCGCTAGTTCAACTTGTGGTTATCCCTTACCTTTACTTTGTCCAAGCCTTACTTGTGTTGCAACCTTTGCTTGCTTGTTTCTTTGGTGTTGTTAGCATCATATAGGTTGTAAACCTAGTTTCACATCTGGACAACCTATTTATTGCTAAACTTAATTTGTTAAGAAAAGCTAAAAATGGTAGTTGCCTATTCACCCCCCTCTAGTCAAACGTATTGATCCTTTCAGTTGGTATGAGAGTTATGTCTCCTTTAAAGGCTTATCCGCCCAAAGAGTATGGTTGACATAGTAGGTGACGAAGGGGAGCACTCTGCGGCCACGGTCGGGCACCCATGCCGCGGTTGCCCCTCCCCGGTGACGAAGGGGAGCACTCTGCGGCCGCAGTCGGGCACCCATGCCGCGGTTGCCCCTCCCCGATGACGAAGGGAGCACTCCGCGAACACAGTCGGGGCCGTGGTCACCCGCGATGATTTGAATGATGTTATCACCTCTCTCAAATCATCCATGGTGGACGAGGTCAAGGACACGATAAATAAATTCTTTGAGAATCTTAAACTCCCCACCGATCCCAAGGATTTTGTTAATCCATTCCATGCGGAGACGGATGCCCATTCCGCCAAGGAGTCGGCTAGTACCGAGCTACCCAAATCCTCTAATGGAGGTAATGGGTTGGACACCCATGCCGCGGTTGCCCCTCCCTGGTCTATGGCATGGACCGATTCCGTCACCTCATATTAACTCTAATGCCCCCCTCACAAGCTTGATTTGACTAACTTTCCTCACTGGGTTTTTCATATGAAGTCTCATCTGAATCATAACTCAACACAACTATGGAGAGTAATCGAGCAAGGCTTTCACCTTCATGATCCCAACAACATGACTCCAAGGGAAGAAGTGGGCAACCAACTCAATGCTTTAGCTTTGTTCATTCTTCAATCAGCCTTGCCACCGAGGAGCTCTCCCACTTGTGCCTGTTCACCATTGCCAAAGATATGCATCAGCACACATCAACTCCTTGTAGAAAGGGAGATCAAGCATTCATCAATGCAACTTTGAGGTAGTTCTTGATGAAGCATATGCGTTTTGTGATGAAGTAAGATGAGGAGCCAAGAGAGCTCTACCGAAGATTGACCACCCTTGTCGTTTCTCTTCAAGATGATGGGAGCAAGGACACGGATGACACTTGGGTCAAGCGCAAGTTCATGAAAGCCATCATTCCTTTCAACAAAGGTGTGTCCTCCATAATCCGTCAAAGGCCGGACTTCCACACCTTGTCTTCAAGTGAAGTGTTGGACGAGTTCATTTTGAAGCGGCTGGTCGGTCCTTTGCATGGCCTGGTCGCGATTATATAAGTTGCGCTCTGGCGCTGTTCACATTGCACCCTCCTCCTCCCCATCTCCCCGCACATCTCCCTCCACATGTCCGGTGATGGGCAAAACTGGCGACTGTTCTAGCGCGGGCTCTCGCGGATCATGGCAACGCCACCCTTGAACTCCGAGATCGTTGTCCTCATTGGTGGGCGGCTCCTCGACAGAGGCGGATATTGTCATCTCCTCTCGCGATGAGGAGGACTAGCCTCCGCCACAACAACAGTCCATGCCAGCAGCGATAGGCCAGTTGTACTCCGCCATCGACACGGAGTCGAGGAGAAAATGGATCCGATGCTCCGTCGTTTCATGCTCTACCTCAACGGTCCGGCTCCACCATCGGGGACGCTCCTCCCCATAAAGTTGAAGCCGGCATCCCCACCGCGCTCTCCATCGCACAACCGCACCGTCCAAATCAGATGTCACATGAAGGAATAACGCATCTCGCTGCCGCCAATGTGCGTGAAGGAGGGGAAACTCTCCTCGTCGCCTCGACGCGTGAAGGATGAGCGGCTCTCTCCACCTCCTCGGTGCGTCAAGGAGGAGTGTCTCTCTCCGCCCTAGCGCGTCAAGGCGGAGCGCAGCTCGTCGCAGCCCCGTGCCAAACGCCTTCAACACTATCTCAACGGCGATGGCAGTGACAACTCTTCATCGTCCTCGAGCACCATAATAGCGCACGAGTACAAAGATAGGGGGCCGTGCCTGCAAGACAAGCGCAACGCGACGCACCGGTTGGAGTTCGCTGACTCGGACGACCCACTACCACACAATGTGGCGGGCGAGGAGCCGGCGAACATGCGGCCTCTTGACAACCCCGTGACAACGACAGAGACGAGCAAACGGTTCTACGGGGAGATTGCCAAGCACAACGAGGATTGGTCTCGCGCCAAGATCACTGCCGCCAATGCCACCTCATCCAAGGTCCGCCGGCCTCTCCCCTTCCTGCCCATGTTGTAAGCGGCGAGGCCATCATGCGCACGGTGCAGGAGGAAGCCCTGTCCTAACTCCGCCACCTTCCGCCGCCCCGAGCCCGACGATGACAACTCCGACGACAGAGCGGACGATGATGACAGAGGAGGAGCCACCGACCAACCAGGCATGGTGTATGAGGTCACCATCAAGTATAGGGTAGTTTAGGGTTTTAGTTTAAGGTTTTTAGTTCACCAGATGGAATATCGTTTGGTTTTATGTACAGATTATCCTATTTCAAATGAAATAGGTCGTGTTTATATCAAAATTCGCTAGGTTCACACGAATTTTGTTCGTTTGGTTCGAATTGTTGTTAAAATGTATGCGGCTATGGTTAGATGGCATCCTCCCTCATCCGTGTCTACGCACTGATCCCCCTGTCCGTGGACGGATGCGGGAGGAAATTTGAGGGTTGTCGATGGACATGCCCTTACATGTTGCTTATTGTGATGAAATAATTTTTTTTTGAATGAAATGCTATTGAATGTTCCTATGGATTGTGGGTATGGGTTTCCGTGAGAATGAAAACCCACAAAACTCTCATTCCTCTCCCTCCCACGCATAGACGATTAGGGTCCCCTTGCCTCCCATCGCGGTGGCCGCCGATCGGCCTCGCTTCTGTTGCCTGCAGGCCATGGAAGCGGGGTGGATCTCGTCCCTCGTTGATGGGAGGGCTCCATTTTCCTGCTTTTAGGGTTAAGGTTTGGTGGGATAACACTCAAATGATGGCGGCGACATCTTGTTTAATATGGTCTTCCCGGCTTCAGCCTCATCTTGGCGGCGATGTCGAGAAGATTGTGGGAGTTGTGTGGTTCTTGAGGACTTCTTCTGGCTATGTGGATATCCTGATCATCAATGAGCTTCATAAACGATTCTTCCTCCTTCATCTCCGGAAAGATGTGGTCTTCTTACCCGTTCGACGACTTCCCGCCCGCATCCAACTACGTCAGGCCGACTCAAGAAGGAGCGGTAGTGCGGCACGCTGCCGACATGGTCTAGAGGTTGAAGACGAAGGGCATCTCAAGGATTTCATTATAGTTTTCATTTTTGTTGAGGTGCTTTGTACTGTCCGATGTTTCTTTTAATGCGAGGGTCCTATTCGCAAAAAAACTCGTGCGAGGACGAGGATGGATTTTTTTATCCTCGCGGATGGGGGCATGGACAGAGATATGCATGAAGAGACTGTCACGAGGACAATGATGAGAGTCTAATACATGCCTAGATAATCCCCATTGCCAACTTGACCGAGTATCGAATAAGGAAAACAACGATGGCGGAGCCTTCCATTCACATACTTTTCAAGATGGCATGGAGTCCATGCACGTGGGATGCCACCCTTCCATGAACAACGGCGACAGTCATTTGAGTACAAAGGGCAAAGGCAGAAGTGAAAGGGTCAAACTCCTCTATCGGGGAAAGACAGTAAGATCTTTTTAAAAAAAAATCACTTGTTTGAAACATCTAAAATGTAGAAATGGCTACAAGAAGCATTTTTGTCCAACATTGATGTTTTTTAATTGGTCGACAATATGTCGCTAGATTATGGTTCGCGGACATCTCATCTGTAATGGGATCAACATGATTTATTGGTATTATCAAATAATATAATTAATTTGAATGTGTGTGTGTCCTGGGTTATACATTTTGAAAGAAAAAATCAGAATATTTTGGAATAGATATATATATTTTTCTTCTTATTGAAATAGAGGCAAAAGACATATGAGAATGAGTTTATCTTTCATAGATTTTTTTTTAGTGTTGATTGATATAATCATGCTTTTTTTTAACACTTGATATAATCATGCTTCACTTACTCCGAGCGTGAGTAGACAAAAGTACACGTACTGGCTTGTCACAATAATGCGAGCCCGAGAGGGCAAATCTGCAAAAGATGGCAGCTCATGAGAATCCCACATTTTTAGTCAAGATTCTCGCACTAATTTAACCCGTGCGTACGGCCATCGCCACTGCCCCCATCCATCTCCTTCGCTCGCTCGCACTGTCACACACACGACACACTCCACTGCCTGCCCTCGCTCCTCCCCCTCCCCCTCCCGCACGCTAGCTGGAGGCCAGCCCTTTATAACCCGGCGAGGCCACGCTGCGGATCCAAGCACTCCTCGATCCCCTCGCCCCCTCCTCGAGATCCGCTCGGAGCCGCGCCCCAGCTCCCCGGCCGGCGAGGTACGAACCCACCGACCGACTCCGCATTGCCCGCCTCCCCCTCTTCCCGCCCGCCGGAGCGGATCTAGCTCGAGCTTGTCCGTCCGTCTGATTGGGTGGTGGTCTAGTGCACCGCTGTGCTATGGCGTCCGCTACTAGTTGTGTTAGATTGCGACCCAGCTCGGAGCCAGCTCTGCCCACAGATCCGATTGCGATTCGCGCAAGGGAATAGGGGGATTTGCCTGATTTTTTCCTTCATTAATGCACGCGCTTTGCATCCATGTTTGCATGCTTGCCGATAGAAGGGGATTTGCTTGCCTTTTTCATGGCTTTCCTCTTGGGAAGCGTCGCCTTGGTAGGGAACATGATACGGAAACGACACGCCTTTTTGGGAGTTATATCATTGAGTTTTGTAATGCTCTGCGGATCCGGTGCTTCCTTCTTTAGATCTGGTGGTTTGGTTGGTAGTATAAATTTCTAGTGCTCCGGGCTCTAACGATGTAGTTTAATTTGCTTTAGGTGCGCGCGGTGTGTGGCAGGAAGCAGCAAAGCTCTGCAACCTTTGGTGGATCGAGCTGATATAAACAGGCCGCGTGCAGCGGGGTGGTCCTGTACATGTGCTAGTGGGACTGATGGCATTCGGCCGAGGCGGGAAGATGGACGGCAGGCGGCCCTCGTCGCCGTCTTCGTCGTTGTGCACGACGACCACCGTCGTGGTGTTTGTGGCGCTCTGCGTGGTGGGCGCCTGGATGATGACGTCGTCCACCGTCTTCCCGGTAGAGCCGACTTCAAACAAGAGGTCGGAGCCACTAGAGGTATCAACATCCAATAAGAAGACGGAGGTCAAGGATCAACGCGCAGAAGTTGGCTTTGGTGAAACCGAGGAGACGGCGACATCCGGCAATGCTGGCTCGGAGAAATTCGAGGACACTGACAATAATGACAATGTTCCAGATGAGTCGCATAGTAACAGGGATGCTCCTGAGGAAGAGAAGTTCACTGAGAACACAATGGAGAAGCCTGTGGAGATGTCTGAAGAAAAGGAACCGCCAAAAGAAAAGGAGGACAGCAAGGATTCCTTTGATGATGCGAATGGAAAATCCGAAGGGCATAGTGCTAAGGAGGGTGGGGAGTCTGGCGATGAGGAGGAGAAGAGCGAGGAGAGGAAAGATAAGGAGACCAACACTGACAATGATGTTGAAAAATCTGATGGAGAGAAGAAGGAAGATCAAGAAGGAAAGTCTGAGGATGATGCAACTGAACAGCCTCAAATCGAGGAGAAAGTGGAAGAAAGTGGAGAGAAGGAACCAGCTGCAAAAGCTAACGAGGTATTTCCTGATGGAGCTCAATCTGAACTTCTCAAGGAGTCGAATACCGAGAATGGGTCATTCCCTACACAGGCCGCAGAGTCAAAGAATGAGAAGGAAGCTCAAGCAGCATCAAAATCTTCAGGTGATGAAATCACCTATAGCTGGAAATTATGTAATAGCAGCGCTGTGACAGATTACATACCTTGCCTTGACAATGAGAAGGCTATCAAGAAGCTTCATTCTACCAAACATTATGAACACCGCGAGAGGCATTGCCCTGAGGAGCCCCCGACTTGCCTTGTCCCACTTCCGGAAGGATATAAGCGCCCCATCGAGTGGCCCAAGAGCAGGGACAAGGTACTTCTGTCTTTTCATGGTGTTTCCATAACACCGAGTAATCTTCGGTTGATCAATATCCCCTTCTTGTGCTTATTATAAGTAACACTACTTTTGCAGGTATGGTACAGCAACGTTCCTCACACCAAGCTTGCAGAGTACAAGGGCCATCAGAACTGGGTTAAAGTTTCTGGGGATCACCTTCTGTTTCCTGGGGGCGGAACTCAGTTCAAGAATGGCGCACTCCACTACATCGATACTATTCAGCAGGTTTATTACCATTGCCCCAATTATGACTTACTTCCATACATCAAAAGTTGATTAATAGTATAACACATACCTAAGTCTCAAGGGAAATGTTTCCATCACTCCTTTGAAGGAGTTTGCACATGTTTCAGGACTCTGATGATGAAATTTGCATGTTCTTTTTTTGAAACCAATATTATCACCATATCATGGTGTCCGAAGTCTATGCATTTACATGCTTATCAAATTACTATGTGCAGGCTTTACCTGATATTGCATGGGGTAAACGAAGCCGTGTCATTCTAGATGTTGGTTGTGGAGTTGCTAGCTTTGGTGGCTACATGTTTGATAGAGATGTGCTTACCATGTCATTTGCTCCAAAAGACGAGCATGAAGCTCAAGTACAGTTTGCGCTGGAGAGAGGAATTCCAGCAATATCAGCTGTAATGGGCACCAAGCGACTTCCATATCCTAGCAGGGTTTTTGATGTCATTCACTGTGCTCGCTGCAGAGTCCCTTGGCACATTGAAGGTTTGTCTTGTGGTGGCATGTTTACCCTTCGATATCTCCTGGTAGCTACCGTGTACTGTATGATATGAATACGGTTTACGACAACTGGTTACTTTCAGGTGGCAAGCTTTTGCTGGAATTAAACCGACTATTACGTCCTGGTGGTTACTTCGTCTGGTCTGCCACTCCTGTTTACCAAAAGCTCCCTGAAGATGTTGAAATTTGGAACGGTATTCTACTGAACACCTCTTTTAACATCACTCGTACCGCTATACAGAACATTGCTGCAATATCAATGAACCGTACCAAAACTGTTGTTGTCCTCTGTTTCTTTAGAACAGTTCAAGTAGCTGTTCACTTGCTTTGGTACATCAGGAAAAACTGTTGCGGCCTCTGAATGGTTACGCCTGATTTTCTATAGAAAACTGCACCACAATCCACATACAGAGAAATACACGTTGCTTGTAACAGAAGTTCAAATGTTGTAAACTCTCTTTAATTGTTCTTTTCATCTATAACGAAGGCTGACAGCCCAAGTTGTGCTTTATTATCACAAATACAATGAACCATTGGTTAGCATTAGATGTGCCCAACTTCATGAATATAGCAGACCTATTTAATAAAATTAATAAACACATGCTACGAACCAACTGCATAGTTTTTCATCCATCATCCAAGTGAAGCAGAGCTAACACTCAGTTGCTTACTTTTTTCAGCCATGTCTTCTCTCACAAAGTCCATGTGCTGGAAAATGGTTAAGAAAACAAAGGATACATTAAATCAAGTTGGTATGGCCATATATCAGAAGCCAATGGACAACAACTGCTATGAGAAAAGATCAGAAGACAGCCCACCGCTATGCAAGGAAACCGACGATGCAGATGCTGCATGGTATGGTTAAGGCTTTGCTACCTATATTTGCGTATCTGAACTACTCTGCTTTTCTTAAACAATCTTGTGTTATGCAGGAATGTACCTTTACAAGCGTGCATACCCAAATTGCCGCCTGGTCCATCAGTAAGAGGATCAAAATGGCCAGAGATGTGGCCTCAAAGGCTTGAGAAGACTCCCTTCTGGATTGATGGTTCTCGTGTTGGAGTTTATGGAAAACCAGCGAATGAAGACTTCGAGGCAGACTATGCACACTGGAAACGTGTTGTAAGTAAGTCGTATGTGAATGGCATGGGGATTGACTGGTCCAAAGTGAGAAATGTCATGGACATGAGAGCCGTATACGGAGGGTAAGTATATGGCTTTCTTTAGATCTCTCGATGATGCATTTTGATTTTGAATTCCATTCATTTCACAAAATGTTTCATTCAAGAACACTCATAATGAGAATGTGTTCACACCTACCTTCAGTTATTTCTCTTGGCTAATGTTTTACATTTGTTGCTTTGCAGTTTTGCTGCAGCACTGAGGGACCAAAAAGTCTGGGTTATGAATATCGTGCCAATCGATTCGCCTGACACACTGCCCATTGTTTATGAGCGTGGCTTGTTTGGAATGTATCATGACTGGTGCGAATCTTTCAGCACTTACCCGAGAACGTATGACCTCCTACACGCAGACCATCTCTTTTCAAAGCTCAAAAAGAGGTCAGTGTTTTACTGTCTCGGTGATTCCAGTTTCTTCATATTTACTAGACTGATCACTTTTTGGAGGATTTGAAATATCAATTCTGAGCTCATGATAAGACAACTTTGAGAACTCCAAGAAACATTTTTATTGAAATATTCCTGCAGTTCATCCAACTACCTCTCTTTGGGGTTTATAAGCTCCTTTTCAGGAAAAAAAAAACTCTCTGCGCACATGCCACCCAATTCCTATGTTTATACTGTTTGTGGGTTTTCCAATTCATGCATCTGAATGGACCTCAAGTATTTGAGTCCTACAAGGTTCTCATGTACTTCCTCCATTCCTAGTTCAAATTTGAACTAAAACCACGACACTTAATTTGAAATGGAGGGGAGTATGCGCCAACATAATTTTGTGTGTGTTGTACCGGTTTGCATAACTGAATCGTCTCAAGCAATCACGTTGTTTGCTCGCAGATGTAAATTGTTGGGAGTGTTTGCTGAGGTTGACCGGATATTGAGGCCAGAAGGGAAACTGATCGTGCGGGACGACGCGGAGACAATAAGAGCGCTCGAAGGCATGGCGAAGTCCCTGCAGTGGGAGGTGCGCATGACCTACGCCACGGGCAAGGAAGGGCTGCTCTGCGTCCAGAAGACCACGTGGCGGCCCAAGGAGATCGAAGCAAGCATGTAGTGAGACATACATTCAAGACAAACCGTTAACGGTTAGTGGGTACGTATTACACTAGACTGAATTTCGGCTCTAGGTATAAGCACATGATTCTTGTTGATGCTAAAAAAGGCAAATGCATTGTGCAGCTGTAGAATCATGTATGTGTTTTTCGGCCTTTCATTCTTTCTTTTGCTTGGACAACATTTGTTGTAAAATGAATGTAATGCTGTACTGTAAGTCGATAGGTAGAGCCACAGCACGCAGGGTGGTGCCAGTTCTTCAGGAAAACCTCACTTGTGGTATTGCTATAGCAGTCAAGTATCATTGAATTCATGATGTCCCAACAGAAAAAAAGAAGTTGGATTGTTTCATAAGTCGTTGCCCTGCACTCAACAGTGTTCGTCAGTTCATGTTACCAGCTGCATTTGTCAGTGAGTTTAGTGGAACACTGGGAGGAAAGTG
This sequence comes from Hordeum vulgare subsp. vulgare, assembly GCF_904849725.1. NCBI lineage: Eukaryota > Viridiplantae > Streptophyta > Magnoliopsida > Poales > Poaceae > Hordeum > Hordeum vulgare. Next base: position 563,922,553 of record NC_058520.1, read on the forward strand.
TTACGATCCTATCAGGAGATCCAGAGAAACATATGCTTCTAGTAGTTGTGTTGTAGATCCATGTTACCAGCAGTTGTGCTGTAGAGGAAGAGAAGGAGATAGGAGGAAGCTACACCCTTAGCCAGGGTCATTCATTTCAATTTTCAAATTCGTGATCCACTGGATGCCGGGGAGTGGACGAAACTGGGGTCTATTTATATTACAACTCGCACACACATGCAGCATTGGCCCACCGTCAGTATTTGGGGGGCTTGGTGGTCTTCCTGACTCGCGGGGCCCGCCATCTTGCTCGCTCTCATCGGATGCAGACATGCAGTGGCCTTCCCCGCACAGGTGTGAGGTGTCGCCTGCACTTTCTTCAGTTTCGTCAGTTAACATCTTAAGCCTGCTCTCCTCTTCTCCTCGCTCTGCCGCTGCACGCGCCAAGGCATATGTGGCCTAGGCGCTTCTCCCACCGTGGCCGTGACTGTGATACTGAGGACGTGGCGTGTCCGGAGGCCGTCGAAGCAGCAGATCGTTGAGATTGCGATTGCATTTGCGGAGCCAAACAACGCCTTTGGGCGGCATGCATGCATGCCGACGCTCCGTTCCAAAAATGGCAGCTCCGACGAAGATAAGCGCGAACACAATTTCCGGTTTCCCGCCGCATAAAAGACTCGGGACGGAGGAAAGAAATAAAGAAACGGGACCACGTCGAGCCGAGATGAGCCACGAGAAGGGCACAGATGCACCACGCTGGCCTCCGCGTGGCGTGGCGCAACCAAACAAAAGCTGGCGATTCTCCAACTTGATACAGAGCCGCATTCTGTGAAAGAGAAAACAAGAAGAGAGCCCGGCACATCCGTCCAGAATGGAAATCTCAGGAGAACCCATTTACGCACAAGCGTCCGTCCATCCATCCATCCATGTGTGACGCCAAAAAAAGAAAAGAAAGAAATGCGTTTATATATATTAATATTAATATTATATATATATATATATCCATGATTTCCATGGTATGTACACTAGGCGGTGAGGGGGCATGCATATGGCGAGTCGTGACAAGCAAAGGCTAGGAGGGGTGGAACTGGAACGCCAGCCAGCGTCCAAAAATGGAAGGTGGTGTGGGGCCGGAAATCCACGTGGGCGCCACCCCCGGCCGGGCCCACCGCACCTGAGAGCGCACGTGGGCTGTTCCCGACAAAAATTCCGTGTCGCGGTCCTCGGGGCGAATCAGCCCGTGGATGGAGCGAGCGGATCAGGCCGCCTCCTGGGCCGAGGAGAACCACTGGGTGAAGGCGTCGAGGGTGCGCGTGTCGGCGCGGTAGTGGCGCTGCGTGAAGCGCATGAGGTCGGCCCAGGTGAAGTCCGGGTACTGCCGCGGGCTCCTCAGGCTCGGCGGCGGCCGCACCACCCGGTCCTCGCGCGGGCACAGGAAGAAGGCCAGCGACCGCCGCTCCTGCCGCCGGTTCACCACCGCCCGGTGCAGGCAGCTCTTGTACCGCCCGTTCGACAGAGCCTGCATGCATGCATCCACACAAAACAAACGACAACGTGTTAGTTAGTCAGGCCACTCCAACTTACTTCCCGTTCCATTCTGACGGCTAATCGTTTTCATTTCGGTATCCGTCGAGGCGCAAAGATAAGGACGCGTCGTCGCGGCCCGTTCCTGGCTCCAACGAAATGCAGTGCAGCATGAGCTGTAAATAAATTGACTGGTACCTAAGGCACGATCGTGTCGTGTGGGAGCCACGCGACGAGCGGCATCGCCCACGTGAAGCCCGTCCGACGGGGCGGCGAACAGGAGCACGGCGCACGTGCACGGCCGTCGCCGTCGTCGGGAATTTTTTTTTAGCAGCGAACAGACAAAGCGGAGATGCGCCGAAACCAACAGGCCCGCCAATGGCGAGGGCCGGAACGATACAGTGCCGTGGCGAAACCTTGTACCGCGCCGTATCCAGATCGTCAACTGGGCGAGGCCGACGGGCCGAAAGCCAATCCGCAAGCCCACCCCTTGCCATGCCCGCAGCAGCAGAGGGGAAAACGACGAGCGCGCGCGCATGCACCTGCCCTGCCCCGCCACCGAAAGCGCCACCGCCCGCATCTGACTCACCTCTCGCCGTCGCCCCCGCTACTGTACAAGGCCACCCGCCTACCATAACGCTCCAAACCCTCCTACATCTACTACATCATCTAGTACGTACATGGCTTGGCATCGCCTATCTTTTCTCGTGCTCTTATTGGCTCCGGCGCAAGTGCTCGCAGCCTTTTTTGTTTGGACGAATAAAACCCTAGCCTTTTTAGACCACTAGAAACGGATACGTTGATCCATGTCTTACTACTACGTCTTCATCAACAGAATTGACGAGTCTAAAAGTGATGGCAATTACCACCACTCCGTAATTGTATTGGACTAGTACAAGTTCCTTGAGGCATCGTCCTAGGAAAGGAAGGAAAGGAAGCGATGGTGATCAGGACTGGTGCTAATGTCGCTATGTCACTTCGGAGAACGGGGCCCGTTTCGTGGATTCTAACCACTAACCACGGCACGTTAATTCAACCTGTCCAGTCTAATGATCTAATAACAAGCGTTGATTGGAGCTGAGAAAAAAATTCACGTCATGTCAGCAGCTTTACGGTGATAGCCCTACCAGCTGCTCGCTTGTTAGGAAACATAGTGCAATCACGTCATGTCAGTAGGCTCCCCTCCCAGGGTCCCTTTCGTCTTTGTTCCGAAACAGCGAGGCAGTTTTTATGGGCCGGTTCGCTCGTTAGGAAGCAGAGCACAGCGGAACAGAGTTGACTAGTGTGATTTAGCAATCATTGATTGGATTAAGTGAAGGATGAGGCCCACTCATCTTTAAAAATCAGGGGGCATGTTTAGATTAGTTGGAAGATTTAGTAAGCGTAAGTAGGTTTAGCATTTTCGTACTGTATGTGTCCCAGTTAATCAGCGAAAGCAACGCTAATACTACTGTAATGATTACCATGAAGGTGTCGCCGATGTTGATGACCATGGCGCCGGGGACGGGGCGGACGGGCCGCCAGTCGCCGTCGACGAGGACCTCCAGCCCGCCCACGTCGTCCTGGAGGAGGATGGTGAGCGCCGTGGGGTCGCAGTGCGGGCCCGTGCCCAGCGTGCGCTCCGGCTCCGGGCACGGCGGGTAGTAGTTGCACCGCATGATGGAGCTGCTGTCCGCGAAGAAGTCCCGGTAGTACCCGCGCTTCTCCACGCCCAGGCTCAGCTCCAGCAGCTCCATGATCCTCAGCGACAGCTCCTTCATCTTGCCGCAGTACTCCTGGTACACCCTCCTGCAATCATCATCGCACGTGTTCTCTCCTCAGTACTCTGCCTGCGTACGTACAGTACTACGTGGGCGCCGATCGAACGTACGATCGCGCGGAAGCAAAAAAAATTAAAAAATGCAGTGGCGGGGATTGGTTCGTGCTGGCCGGATAGGGCTGTGGGCGAGTGGATATATTACCCCATTGGCTCGTAGTCCGGCCCGAGGGTGCTGGTGAAGTAGTCCACCACCACGGGCGCGGCGGCGCCGGCGCGGTCGTGGAAGCCGAAGGAGAGGGTCTCCTTCCAGGGGAGCTTGGAGGCGAACCGGTCGGCGTGCGCGCTCGTGTACCCGGACACGGTCCCCGGGATGCGCCGCGCGCGCTGCTTCTCGGCCAGCGGCAGACGGAAGAACCCGCTCGCGCCGTCCAGCGCCGCGCGCGCCAGGGCGTTGTCCACGCCGTGCCCGGACACCTGGAAGAACCCGTGCGTCGCGCACGCCGACGCCACCTGCGCCACGGCGCGGCGTATCCCGGCGGCGTCGCCATTGCGCAGCACGCCCACGTCCACCACCGGCACGGCCAGCTCCTGCGCCGTGGTGGGGCGCACCTCGGCGTGCGGCCACACGAACGGGGCGGGGATCTTGGGCTCCCTCCGGAGGTCGTACACCGCGGTGGCAGCGCCGCCGCCCTTGCTGACGGCGGCCTTGGCGGCGGAGGGGTCAATGCTGGGAGCGGGGGGCTGGAGGAGCAGGGGAGTCGCAGGGCTGGTGTCCATGGCGGCCGGCGAGCCCGCGCTGGCGACGCTGCAGCGAGGCGGGCGCGTCAGGGATGGTTCTTGCTGAGCGGTCTGGAGCACCATGAGATGAGAGGTGTGTGAGCTAGCTAGTTGCGAGTGAGTGTGCGGGAGAGCTGTCCGGGATGGTGGGGTATTTGTAATCGGGGAGGGAGGGAGAAGGACAGTGGAGGAGGAATATATTTGTAAACGGGCCCCGGAGACAAGAGACAAGAAGGTGCATGCCACCAATCCACCACGAAGAGAATGGGATAAAAGCTTTTCCGGGTTTGATCCCTACAGGGGCTACCTCCATCACCGTCCGATCCTACTTTGAGACTCGTAATAAGGTCACAAATGGATGGTGATTAGGATATTGCTGAGGCGGCCATGTTAACGGACACCAGTGAGCTGCATTTTTTATTTTTGCGGGTACTGAGCTGCATACTGACTCCTCCTTTACCGGACAGGAACCTTTGGTCACGCCATATATGAAAAAAAAAGTACGTAGTAATTAAGTAAGAAATGGAAAAATTCTGAAAATATTTTTAAAATAAACTTAACCTTTCATCGTACTTGTAAAAAAAATCCACAAATGAAAAAAATAGACTTGTTTTTGAAAAAAGAACAAAATTTTAGACCAAAATAGTATGAATAGTGATCTATTATTGGAAAGAAAATGTGGAGTCATAAATGGTTTTTTTCATGAAAATTTATATACTAGTGCAAACGATAGTCAAGTTTATTTTAAAAAAATTCAGAACTTTTTAAAATTGATTTAAAAACAATTCCCATATCAGGTGTATATACACATAGGAACCAAAGAGAATTTAGTCTCCTTTCTCCAGAATGTATTTGTTGCACTCGACACTCAAACATGTAGTACTGTAAAGTGTTTCAAAAATCTTAAAATTTCAAACTATACGCTAGCCGTGAGTTCTTTTAGGTAAACACCGTGAATATATGGCATCACATATATTGAAACCAAAAATTTGAAACATAGCTCGAAAAACAGAAATGACAAATTTGTTGTCAATAGTGATAAATGAGCCGAAGGTAAAGCCCAACTTTCCACTAGGATTTGTATTTTTGACTTATGTTATACTCCCCCTATCCCATAATAGTGTAAAAATGCTTTTATATTATCGGACAAATGGAGTATATTATTAATGTTACCGACATCATGCATTTTTGGATATATTTTGCAAGGGGCATTTTTGAAACTTTTGAAAGCATGAACTTGTTGGGCGCACTAAGTACACGAGATGTCCCCTTCCCACCAAAGTTTCTTTTACATTAATCGAAACTTTAAACTTAAAAGTAAATGAGCATTCAAGCGTGAAATACGATTGCAGATTTCTGACTCGACGAAAGAGTTTTGTCATCTTTGCACGATTTTGAGTTTATTATTTTAAAGGTGAACTCTGAAGGAGACTTAAAACCAGCTTTATATATAAAGTCCACTCTCTCGAACATATATAAAGTAGTGGCGAAACTCTCACACAAACGGCTTAAACGAAAAGAAAAGCAACGACTAAGCAAGGGCACAAGTGCAACTACCCAACACCAAATGTGAAAATAGGAGATGCCACATCTAGCAAGAGACAACCAAATACCATCATAGGATAAGGCAACACCATACTAATGTGGCAAAATGAATGGGGACATGGAATTTTCAAAAACAAATAGCTGAGTTATACTCTTTTACTCTCAAAAAACCATGACAGTTCAAGAATTCATGCACACTACAAACTCCTTGGAATGCCTCCACACTCCTTTATCCACCTAAGCTTACCAACAATTCCAGGAACTCTAGCTCATTACTCAAAAAATCCAAACAACTCATAGCAGGGATAAGTGGAAATACCAATTGGAGGTTTTTACATTTCCTTGATGAAAATGTATAAACAGTTGACCATTGGGGAACCCGCTGATCCAATCTTTAAGAAGCTTTGAAAAAATGATGCTATGCTCACATAAAACATATTCTTTTGCCTTCTGCTTTATGACAGAAATAACACAATGAACTTCTTGCACATAATGTCCCCTGTCGTCATATAACTCTGAACTTTGTGAGGACAATGTGGAAGAAACATCCTTCGAGCATTTTTTGGATTTCCCATTCGCTCTGGACTATTAGTGCTCAATTTTTTGGGGAATAATTAAGAGTAGAGGAATCTCAGTGTATGATGAAATCATGACCCTCATTCAAGTTGTGCCTCCCCGAATTTCTCTTGAACTTACAATCGTTTGCTGCTGGCACATATGTATGCAAAGGAATGGAAAACTTTCAAAACACAACCTCCATCTGTTAAATCTTGGAGAAGATTACTTAGGGATGATTTGCTCCTCATCACACATAGAATCAAGAATAAATTTGAAGCACAAATCTGTAGCTGGATTGATTAGTTGTAAAGTTAGTTCATCATGTATGCGATGAGTTTCCCTAGAGCTGGCATTGGCTAGATTAGCTTCTTCTATTTTTTCACTCTTTTTTTGCATGTATTTATTTTAAACTAAATAACTACTCCTCAACCAGGCTCACGAATAGCCAATGCATCGTAGCATTTTTCTACAGTTTCACTTAAAAAACAACCAAAATTATGGACAAGATCGAACCCTCGTTGACTTGAGAAAACCCCCTATAGTATCAAACACACCCAGCCTTATCCGAAAAGGGGTGACTCATGTTGAGATAGCCCCTCGCTCTTGGTCATGGGGCGCTGATCCTACCAAGAGATAGCGAGGACTGAGAACACACATGTGAATGATAGAAGACCACCGGGATCACCCCACACTTGTGTCGAAGATGCTGAAAGTGAAGGATAATGCATGCCTGAAGTCGTCGACTCGTCGGTCGCTGCAACCAGAAGGGACTGGGGTTCTGCAACAATGCCCTAAAGAGAGTAATGATGCCAAGGGAAACCGTCGATGATCCCCGAAAGGATGAACTAGGTTTGTCACACAAAGGATACCCACAACACTGTCCCCAAGAGGCAAGCAAGCCTCGTAGGTGCTGCCAACGCCAGTGTCGGAGCGTGAAGCTTTCGCTCGAACCCTCACGAGTGCCATATGTGAAGCCAAAGTTGCCGACACTACCCGCTAGGGGAGGCCGTTGCACCATCAGAAGGCCTCGAGATCCAGACCAGCGAGTCGTCACCGCCGAAGCCACGACGAGACAAGAATCACCAAGGCACTACCACCGCTGCAACACTCCTCGTAAGAGAGCCAATCATGTAGCCTCACCATCGAGGGGCATCGCCTCTACTCCAAGGACAGACACACCACCTCCGTTAGGGAACCATGATGTTGGAAAGCAGACTTTAGACGAACAACGTGAGGGTGAAATTGCCCTCTCGTAGCACCACCACAGTTAGGGGCGGCCAACACATGTGTCGACTCATGAGCAGGGGACAACCGGCTCCGGGTGCCACATCTCCTATGGACCTAGACCCACCACATATGGGAAGTGGGAAGGTTCAAATCCAAATTTAGATCATAGGCCCAGAAACAAAAAACAACCAATTCAGTTGCCAACTCGTGACAATGCTGATGGGCCCAGTTAATACAATATGATGATTTGCGTTTTTACAAATTTAATTTGCAATTTTGAGACAAGCAGGTGTTTTTCTTACATGATTTGCTAAACCAAATACGGGTAATCATTGGCTCAATTAGCTGTGTGTAGAGGTCAGGTGACAACCTTCTTTTCAAAGTAAAAAACAACATGTTTTTTCTTAAGTATTTTAGGTTCTGTATTGGCCATTTTTATCCAAAATTTTCTTTTTCCTGTGGGTGCACCACAAATTAAGACAAGTGCATCACATATCATCCTCTGACCACAAATAGCTCACATATCTTTACAGTAGAATGATGTGGAGAGCATAGGGGTTGGGTGAGCCATAAGGATTAGTGGGAGTACCATGCACGGCGCACATCAGCAACAAGAACAGTAGCATTCGTTTGCAGCGTCATGACCAGCGATCAAAGTCGTTCTCGTAAAACTGGTGTGTGTAAAGGTTTTGCTATGGGTGATCGATCCCTCATCGCGCACAAAAAAAATCGTTGCATTTCCAGACAGGGCTGCACTCCTCCCGTCTTTCTTTTCACTTCTTCGTCACATCATGCATTTCCAGAGCGTTCCCTTAGCTAATTTTGTCGAGATATCCGCCAAGTAAAGGACAAAATACTGGTCGACCAGGCCATGCATGCATGCATGCAGTGTTAACAGTCAGCACTTAGCTAATTTTGTCGAGTACTCTTTACTTTTTATAAGACGCTGCGGACATTTCAGATACGTGTAAAACAGCTTAATTTCAGTTGTCTGAAACGACTTATAAGAATGAACGGAGAAAGTAGTAATGAGCGTCGCCCCGTCTGGATTTGATGGCTGTTAATCCATACTTTGTGGGGCGTATAATCCCTGCTAGCACCTGCTTTTAAGCTGTATGTAGCTAGGCTGCATATGGCCAGGCATTGTTGCACCGGACGTCGGTCCTTTGACCCGTCAACACGGCGCATGGCCCGTTGCATCTTGCATGCATGCCATCCATGAGACAGGCGCTGCACGCTGGAGCTGGGGCCGGGCTAGCTTGGCTCGGGCACTTTGGTTGGCGCCTAGCAGCGCGCAGCGCAGTACACAGGGACGCATGTCAGGCAGGGCCCAGGGCACTTACGTGCATCTGCGTGCGTGTGCAGGATCCGGGGGCTGATCGTCGCCGGCGAGCGTCCGACACGTCTGCTAGAAAACACCGCGCTGCCCACGGTACGAAGATGCGCGCGTGTGTGGTCATGAGTCATGCGTACTTTTGAGCAGGTGGAACCGTACGTGGACGAGCACACGGGCGTCGTCGGTGTGGTGCCGGCTATGGCTATGGCTATGGCTATGGGCACCTGCAGGCTCTCGAGAGAGGAGGGCACGGGCTGTTTGGCGCCTCCTTGGGCGTTTTAATTTCCTCGCGTCCGTCCGCGTGTTTGCCCCCGCATGCATGCCAACACCTGCTCGCGTCTAAAACAGCATAACCAACAACTCTGGGTGGAGGGGAGGACACATCGTTGAAACAACACGCCGGCATTGGAGAGGTCGAAGATCACGCAGGTGGGAATCTTGCTGGTTCATAAAATTTGAGCCGATATGCGTGTGTGTTCTCTTTGCTCTGACTTTACCTCAGAGGTGTCTTTCTTGCTCGCTACCAGTACCTTCTTTTTTCTAAATACTTGTTGTTAGAGAAAACTAGATTAGTTTTCTTTAATAACAAATATTATGATACAAAGAAGTATTATATTCCTAATATATGTATGTAGTAGGCTGGTTGTTGACGCTTCGAGGGCAGATCGTCATGTTCCTTTCGGTTTCCTCACCCGGTAGAGGGGACTTTTCTTGTCTTCGCTCGCGTCGGATCATGTCGTGCGTATAAGTGTGACAGTAGAAGTACGGGGTACGAAAGTATATGGGCAGCGCCTTAGCTACGGCGAGGATGTATGAGTTCAGGCCCCTCTACGGCGGAGGTAAAAGCCCTACGTCTCAGTGCTCTTGGGAGCTTTGTGTCGAGTGAATTGTGGGATTACAACAAGTGCCAACCCCCGTACCAGTGGTGAAGGGCGGCTTATATAGAGTGCACTGCCCTTCATAATGGCCCGGTGGACAGGGGGTGGAATAGTGGCGAGTAAACGCCGGTGTTACAGGTAACGTAAGCCTTAAATGCTAATTATGGTGTATGAAAACGTATGACCGTTACCCTTTTGGGAGGTTACGATGTACAGACTGGATTCCAGTCGGTACGTTAGATATGCTTCGAGTGGATCGTCGCCAACTGGATGATGGGGGCGTCCTTAGTTCAGTCGGAACTGTCTAAGGGCCTTGTCTTCTATGAAGGGTAGTCCTTGGGTAGGACCTATAGGGCAGACCTATGACCCTACCCTGGGACTATAACCCCATCATTAGTCCCCGAATGGATCGGGGTTGGAACGATGAAGTGATGTCTGGAGTTTGGAACCGACTGGTATTGAGGTGACTTTAGCGTTGTTTGCCTCGATCCATTTTATCTTTTCAGCTAGTGATCCGAGTGAATATGCCAGTGAAACGAACCGTGAGGGACCGAATGCTTCCGCGGAATCTTTCGACGTGATCGGTCATACTGACAGCACCGGATTTTCCGGGATCCTCAAATTCCGGTTGCCGCGCGCCCAGCGGGGCTGACGACATCGCCATCGAGTAGATTTCGCCTCCTCGATTACCGCGCCGTGATCTTCTCCACTAATCTTGCAGCAGCCGGTTGGGAGGATAAGATCTTGGGCCCACGTGTAGGTGACTCAGTCGAGGCCTATTAAAGCCTTCCCGGCGGACCTTCCTCTTGCGCTGCTCGTCCTCCTCCCGTTAATCTCGCCCTCCCCCGCAACTCCCCGCACACCCCAAGCCACCTCCTTCCCCTCCTCCTCTGCGGATCCGTCGCCCTCGCCATGACGAAGGGGCAGACCAGCAAGCTCGAGGCGAAGAAGGAGAAGAAGGGGGCGACCTCCACTCAGCGGCGGCAGTGGGCGTTGCCGGCGGGCTGGATCCATGGGGACTTCCTCCCCTCCTCGGTGACGGAGAACGACGTGCTGGAGATGGTGGAGCACGGCATGGTCGTCAACAAGTCCTGGAGGCTGCCGGAAGGCGAGACGGAGCCGGCGCCGAAGGAGGGGGAGCGCGTTCTGCTGCTCAGCCACGTGGCCAGAGGTTTCTCCTTGCCTCCCCATCCTTTCTTCCAAGGTATCATGAATTACTTTGGGGCGCAGCTCCATCACTTTCCGCCGAATGCGATAGCTCATATTTCCGCATTCATCACCCTCTGCGAGTGCTTCATAGGATGTCCTCCCCACTGGGGGCTCTTCAAGTATGTTTTCTCCGCTAGATCTCAAACTGTTAAGAAGCTTAGCCAGTCCGATGATAAGACACACATCCTCCAGCTCTGCGGGGGTTTAGGATTCCAGAAGAAAACAAAAAGTAGCTATCCCTCCCTTCAGCTATCCGAGTCGGTTAGGAATTGGCAATCGTCCTGGTTCTATTGCCAGGACATTGCCTGCCCGAATGCTTCGAGTGGGTTGTCACCCTTCAGTTTAGACCGTCCGGGCCCTCCCAGGAAGCTTGCGCTCTCTAAGGGAGAAAGAACCCAGATCCAGCCTTTGGTCGACGCGCTGATAGCCGTCGTCCGGAGGGGAGTCGCCGGCATGGACCTGCTGGAGACTTTTCTGGGTCGACGCATCCAGCCGCTGCAGGCCCGAGACCATGCTATGTGGCATTACACGGGGCCTTAGGATACCACTCGGTCCCATCCCGAAGACGTGAGCGAGGAGACCGTGAGTGCATGGGTCCGCAGCATCACGGGCACATGGGATAACCCCGTGGGAGCTCGGCGGGTGAAGGCCTTCCGCGCCGAAAATCCTCCTCCGAATGAGGTGAGTACATGTCGTCGAGTGCTTTTAACCTTCTCAGCTTTATTGCTTTTCTTGTCTCGCTGACTGACGTTGCCGACTGTGTTTTGTGCAGGAGTGGACGAACTGGCATTCTGCAGTCTCTAATGGGAACCCGGTCGAGGAAGAAGAAGGCAGCATGGAGGGCAGCGCGGATAGTGCCGAGTACGTCTCTGACAGTAGGGAGACGGAGGGGGAAACAGAAGAGGAGGAGGAGGAGAGTGAAGAGCACAGCTCGTCACCCTCACCACCAGAACACCGAACCAAGCACCGTCATGACCCAGCTGCACCGCCGGCTCCTCCCGTGGCCCCAAGTGCTCGGAGTGTGAAGAGAACCAGGGGTGCTTCTGCCGAGCCCGTGAACCAGCCGTCCAAGGTGGCTAAACCCAGCGGGTCTAAACCTCGGAAAGCCTTGACCCAGATGAGGATCGCTGTTCCGGTCGCCTCAGCGTAAGTATCTTTGCTCTTCCATCTTCCTTCAGTATCCGATTGGACTCTTCTTTTTGGGAATTCATGTTTACCCGTCGAGTGGATTTCACTCAACAGAGCTGCTACCTCCGCCACCTCTCTGCCGCGTCAAGATGATGATCCCATGGACACTGATAACGCCGCCACGTCCCAGCAAGGTACGTTGTCACGACTTCGAGAGCTGTATTACCGTTTCGCGAGTGCTGTCTTTGATCTTGACCTTTTTCTGTATTTTTATTTTGTTCAGTCGGGCTTCCTTCGGAGGTGATCCATCTGGACGACGACGATAAAAGGAGGTCGGAACCAGCTTTGGCGCATGTCCCTGGGGTTATACAACCTGCTGCCAATCCCGCCATGAACATGCCGCCGACTGAGACGGTGGCCCTCACGGCGGAACCGACTGGAGCAGAGCTCGGGATGCCCAGGGAGCCTTCTGCCACGCTGGGTCCGTCGGCTGTTCAATATGATGCCCGACGCCTCCCGGAAGATCAAGTAGGAGCTGCCAAGGACGCCATGGTACAAGTGGAGCTGATGGTGGGCGACGCCAAGGGAGCATATGACTCCATCGCGTCCCTGTACAAGAAGAGCTTGGAGCTTCGGGATGATATCCGAGTAAGTGCGCTAGTAAGTGTTTACATTCCTCTTGGTGCCCACTGGGGGTTTTAGCGAGATACTCGGATACAGTAGGTTGATTTTCCAGTGGGTTCACTCCGAGTGAACCCAATGGGTGTTGTCCCCGAGACTTCTGTCGAGTGCTTGCACCGGCAGTTGTCTTTATATGTATTTTCCATAATCTTTACAGATCAGAGCTGATCTGCCCGAATGGTACCAGTGGGGGCACGCCGAGTGCACCCACTGGGTGTAGTCCCCGAGAGTAGTGTTACTCGGGTCGAGTAAAAGTAATCTCATAGTGTTGTTGGTGTGCTATAGAGCTCAATGGGACCGACCTGTTCGAGCTTCATACCAGTGGGGTCACTCTCAGTGAACCCACTGGGTGTAGTCCCCGAGACCGCTGTCGATTGCTTGCATCGGCAGGGGTCTGAAGAATCTTGAGTTTTGACTGTTTTGTCATATCTGTCGAGACTTTTTCCTTGTTGAATCTGGCTGATCCTCCCTTTGTGTTTCTTTGACAGAAGACTTGTGAAATGGGATCAGCCTATAATGCTCTGAAGGCTGAGAAGACTCAACTTGCTGCCGACTTGGAGGTGGTTGCGAATGACCTGGCTGGCATGAAGGAGGCTCTCGGTGAACGAGAAAAATCTTTGGAGGAGTCTTGGGAGACTAACAAGGCACTGGTAGCCGAGGTAGAAAAAATGAAGAAGGAGAGATCCGAATGGATGGGCCAGCTTAAGTTAATGAACACTCGGTGCAGAGCGCAGGAGAACTACGTCGGCGACTGGGCGAAGAAGATGGTCGCACTGCTTGGTGGTAAGTTGCTTGCCTAGTGCTTTTTGACTTTGGAGTTCACTCCGTGCTTATTTTCTCCCTGTCTTTTCTTTGCAGATTTCTGTCGGGGCGTTGAAGCCGAAACTGCCGAAATTGAACGGTCGCTTGGACAACCAAATGTTCCACTCGGCGATGAAGCTAACCGGGACATGTTCCGAGTGAATTCCCGCCTCAACAGGGTGGGTCCTTTCATTGGTCGCCTGAGAGGAGTTGTCGGCCGAATTGACAAGGAGCTGTGGCCTGAAGATGACTCCCGGAACGAGATAGAGGGGTTGATGACTCGACTGGAGGACATTCCAAGCAGAGTGCAGGCATGGAAGAAGTTTGCCGCTCGGTGTGGCGCGGACGTGGCGCTGTCTCTGGCCCGAGTGCATTGCAAGGAAGCCCGTGAAGATAAGCTGAAGACGTTGCAGGTCGCCAACACTAAGAAGCTTCGATTTGAAGATTTCATTGAGACCTTCCTCGACACGGCCACTCAGATTGCAGATGGAATCGACCTCGACACCTTTGTGGAGCCTGCCAGCCCCGGCGACGCTTGATAAACTTTATGCTGAACGCGCATTTACCTCGGTATGCCGAGTGTAGTCTGTATTAAACTTTGGCCACTGCTGTTGGCCGGTACATTCTTGGCTCAGTGTGGATCAACTTGATTCACACCGAGCCGACTGATCGTAGAACCAATTTGAATTCGAACCGGATCTTTTGCTCTTCTTTCGCTGAGTTTTTTGGACACGATTTTGGCTCGTGGTTTTTGTTTGGGCGTCTCCTGGTGAAGCCAATGGCAAACATGCGGAGCATGTAGTTATCAGTTGTCTTCACATCCACATGAGCCTCAATGAGGGTTTGCTAAGCCTCCGAGTGTATCTCGAGTGCCCACTCGGAGGAAGCTTTTTTACATAGGCGACTCTGGTTCGCAGCTAAGTCTCCGAGTGTGACTTGAAATGCACACTCGGAGCGAGTTGTTTACTTAGGCGACTCTGAGTCGCAGCTAAGTCCCCGAGTGTGACTTTTGGTGCACACTCGGAGCGAGTTGTTACTTAGGCGACTCTGGGTCGCAGCTAAGTCCCCGAGTGTGACTTTTGGTGCACACTCGGAGCGAGTTTTTACTTAGGCGACTCTGGGTCGCAGCTAAGTCCCCGAGTGTGACTTTCGGTGCACACTCGGAGCGAGTTTTTACTTAGGCGACTCTGGGTCACAGCTAAGTCCCCAAGTGTGACTTTCGGTGCACACTCGGAGCGAGCTTTTACTTAGGCGACTCCGGGTCGCAGCTAAGTCCCCGAGTGTGACTTTTATTGCACACTCGAAGCGAGTTTTTACTTAGGCGACTCTGGGTCGCAGCTAAGTCCCCGAGTGTGACTTTTAGAGCACACCCGGAGCAAGTTTTTACTTAGGCGACACTGGGTCGCAGCTAAGTCTCCGAGTGTGACTTTTTGTGCACACTCGGAGCGAGTTGTTTACTTAGGCGACTCTGGGTCGCAACTAAGTCTCCGAGTGTGAATTTTCGTGCACACTCGGAGCGAGTTGTTTACTTAGGCGACTCTGGGTTGCAGCTAAGTCCCCGAGTGTGACTTTTAGCACACACTCGGAGCGAGTTGTTTACTTAGGCGACTCTGGGTCGCAGCTAAGTCCCCGAGTGTGACTTTTAGCACACACTTGGAGCGAGTTGTTTACTTAGGCGACTTTGGGTAGCAACTAAGTCCCCGAGTGTGACTTTTGGCGCACACTCGGAGTTAGTTTTTTAGACCGGAGTCTGCAAACGCGGAGGAATTTTGAATCGGCAAGAAATTAATCCGCTTTGTATTACTTTGATGATACTTGTTCTTTACATTGTCTTTGTCGGCGGTTATGTGTAGAAGCTCTTCAGTAGATCTCCATTCCATGCTCGCGGCTCGTCCGTTTCCCTGTCGAGGTTGTAGAGTCGATATGCTCCGTTTTTCAGCACCTTAGAAATGATGAACGGTCCTTCCCAGGCGGGAGCCAACTTGTGTGGTCTCTGTTGATCCACTCGGAGCACCAGGTCGCCTGCTTGGAACGTGCGGCTCCTGACGTGCCGCGCATGAAATCGCCGCAGATCTTGTTGATAAATTGTTGAACGGATCAGTGCCATCTCGCGCTCCTCTTCTAAACGGTCCACTCCGTTTTGCGTGACTTGCTCTGCTTCGGCTTCAAATAAGAGTTTGAATCATGGAGAGTTGTGAAGCAAGTCACTCGGAAGGACTGCCTCTGCTCCATAAACGAGGAAAAACGTGGATCGCCCTGTCGATCTATTCGGAGTTGTTCGGAGGCCCCACAGTACCGAAGGCAGCTCGGCGACCCATGCGCCGGCGGCATGTCCAACTTCCAGCAGGAGTCGAGGCTTCAACCCTTGAAGAATAAGTCCATTCGCCCGCTCCGCTTGCCCGTTTGTTTGGGGGTGCGCAACGGATGCAAAATCCACTCGGATACCTTGGCCTGTGCAAAAACCTTTGAACCTGTCCGAGTCAAAGTTTGTGCCATTGTCGGTGATTATGCTGTGTGGAACCCCGTATCTGGCGATGATGTCTCTGATAAATTTGATGGCCGTAAGGGCATCAAGCTTCTTGATAGGCTTGGCTTCAATCCACTTGGTAAATTGTCGACTACTACGAGCAGATGGGTGAATCCTCCTTGGCCTGTTCTGAATGGTCCGACTGTATCTAATCCCCACACGGCGAATGGCCAAGCAAGAGGAATTGTCTTCAGCGCAGATGTTGGCTTGTGGGACTTGTTTGAATAGAACTGACAACCTTCGCAACGGTCGACTATATCTTTTGCCATTTCATTCGCCTGCAACCAGAAGAAACCAGCTCTGAATGCTTTGGCGACGATTGCCCTTGAGGAGGCATGATGGCCGCAGGTTCCCGAGTGAATTTCTTCCAAAATTAACCGCCCCTCCTCAGGAGAGATACACCGCTGAAGGACGTCTGGAACACTTTCCCTGTATAACTGGTCATCAATGACGGCGAAGGACTTCGACTTGTGAACGATCTGCCTAGCTTGGACTTCGTCTTTTGGTAACTCTTGCCTCATGATGTACGCAATGAATGGCACAGTCCATTCGGGAATGACAGCTAGAATGTCCATGATCAAGTCAACCACAGTGGGAACCTCGACTTCAGTCTGATCTATTGAGCTCTTCGGTTGTACAGGTTCCTCTGTAAAAGGATCTTCTTTTACCGAGGGGAGGTGTAGGTGCTCGAGGCAGACATCACTCGGGACCGGTCTCCGTGTGGATCCAAGTTTTGCCAATTCATCTGCTGCTTGGTTTTTCAGTCGAGAAACATGGTGAAGTTCTAGATCTTCGAACTTCTTCTCGAGCTTCCTTATTGCGTTGCAGTATGCAGTCATGGTGGGGTTCCTTACATCCCACTCCTTCATTACTTGATTAACCACTAGATCTGAGTCACCATAGACCATCAGGCGACGGACGCCGAGTGTGATGGCCATGCGCAACCCGTAAAGGAGAGCTTCGTACTTTGCTTCGTTGTTGGAAGAATCAAAATGGATCTGCAACACATACTTGAGTTTATCACCTTTCGGGGATATGAGCACTACGCCGGCGCCGGAGCCATTCAACATCTTGGACCCATCGAAGAACATGGTCCAATGAGCCGAGTAGATGTGAGTCGGTTGCTGTTGTTCTACCCATTCTGCTATGAAGTCGGCAAGAGCTTGAGACTTTATAGCTTTCTTGGCTTCGAACTTGATGTCGCAGTATAGCATCTCCATTGCCCACTTTGCCACTCGGCCTGATGCGTCCCGATTGTGGAGAATTTCCGACAACGGAGCATCAGATGTGACAGATACCGAGTGGTCTTGGAAATAATGAGCCACCTTCTTCGCAGTCATGTAGATCCCATAAATGAGCTTCTGATAATGGGGATAACTCTGCTTGGAAGGAGTCAGGACTTCGGAAACATAATATACTGGCCGCCGAACCTTGTACGCTTTGCCTTCTTCTTCGCGTTCGACTGTCAGAACGGTGCCGACGACTTGATTTGTAGCCGCGATGTATAGAAGAAGGGGTTCTTTACTGAGCGGGGATGTAAGAACCGGCTGGGTGGAAAGCAGGGCTTTGAGGTCGTCGAATGCGATTTGGGCTTCGTGTGTCCACTCGAAGGTATCTGACTTCTTCATGAGTCGGTAAAGAGGTAACGCCTTCTCGCTGAGTCGAGCGATAAACCTGCTCAAAGCCGCTAGGCAACCTGTGAGCTTTTGCACGTCATGTACTCTTACCGTCCGCTCCATTCGAACAATGGTCCCGATCTTTTCGGGGTTGACATCGATCGCTCGTTCGGAAACGAAGAAACCAAGTAACTTCCCGCTGGGAACGCCGAATGAACACTTGGCTGGGTTGAGCTTGATATCGTACCTACGTAGGTTGGCGAATGTTTCTGCCAAGTCAGTCAGCAAGTCGGAACCTTTGCGTGACTTGACTACGATATCGTCCATATATGCCTCCACATTTCGGCCAATCTGGTCTAGGAGGCATTTTTGGATCATTCGCATAAAAGTTGCTCCTGCATTCTTCAAACCGAATGGCATAGTGATGTAACAGAAGCACCCGAATGGGGTGATGAAAGATGTCTTTAATTCATCTAGACCATACAGACGGATCTGATGATAGCCCGAATAGGCATAAAGGAAGGATAAGCGCTCGCAACCCGCAGTCGAATCAACAATTTGATCAATGCGGGGGAGCGGGAAGTGGTCTTTCGGACAGACCTTATTAAGGTGCTTGAAATCGATGCACATACGGAGAGACTTGTCCTTCTTGGGCACCATGTCCACATTAGCGAGCCACTCGGAGTGGTGTACCTCGCAAATGAAGTTGGCTGCCAGGAGTTTAGCTACCTCCTCTCCAATTGCTTTTTTCTTGTGCGCGGCGGACCGACGTAGGCGTTCTCGGACGGGCTGAGCAGCAGGATCCACATGCAGCCAGTGCTCAGCCAACTCCCTGGGTACACCTGGCATGTCAGCAGGCTTCCATGCAAAAATGTCCCAGTTCTCACGGAGGAATTGGGTGAGCTCGGCTTCCTATTTTGGATCAAGGGTGGTGGAGATGTTTGTTGGGGCGGCGGTGTCATCCGTCGGGTGGATGCTTACTTTCTTCGTGTCTCCCGCCGACTGGAATGCGGGCTCGAAAGCTAGCTTCTTTGAACGCATCAGGTCAGCGGGGTCAGCAGTCTTCTTGTACTCATCCAACTCGAGTACAGCCATCTGATTGTCTGCAATTCTCGACCCCTGCTGCAGACACTCCTCGGCCCGCTGCCGATTGCGTGTGACAGTAATCACGCCTTTGGAGCCAGGCATCTTCAGCTTCAAATATACGTAACATGGACGGGCCATGAAACGTACGTATGCCGGACGGCCCAGAATGGCATGGTATGCACTCTGGAAGTCTACTACCTCGAATGTTAACTTCTTTTTGCGGAAGTTCTTGTCACAGCCGAAAACGACATCCAACGCAATCTGGCCGAGTGATTTGGCCTTTCTTCCTGGGACGACTCCATGGAACTGCATACTGCTCTCGCTAAGTCTGGACATTGGAATGCCCATTCCCTTGAGAGTATCGGCGTACATGATATTCAAGCCGCTGCCGCCGTCCATGAGGACTTTGCGCAGCCTAACTCCTTCCACCACCGGGTCGACGACCAGAGCTTGCCTCCCTGGGGTGGGTACGTGTGCTGGGCGGTCTGACTGATCAAAGGTGATTGCAGTCTGTGACCACTTGAGGAACGTGGGAGTGGATGGGGTTGCCATGTTTACCTTCCTGTTGACCAGCTTCAGTCGACTTTTGCTTTCTACATCAGCAAAAATCATTAACGTTGCATGGACTTGAGGGAACGGATCCTCCTTGTCCTCATCATCTTGCTCGGTGTCTTTCTCACTCAGCTGTCCTTCACCGAATCCTTGGATCAGGAGGCGACACTGCCGAGTGGTATGCTTCGGCAATATGACATTGCCTTCTTCATCCGTCTTCGTGTGGATTGGACACGGTTGATCTAGGATGGAATTTCCCGACTGTCTCTTCTTGGGGGTGTACTGTGCTTTCCCCTTGCCTTTGAACTTAGCGTTTGTAACGACTGTCGCCTCTGCTTCCAGAGTGGATTGAGCTTTCTGTTTTTTCTTCCGACTGCTGTTCCCATCTGCATCGGCGACTGACTTACTCTTGTCGCTACGTATGCGGTCCTCCTCTTCGCCATTTGCATAGCACGCGGCTATCTCCATCATCTTGCTCATGGAGATGTCGCCTGTCCGACCAAACTTGAGGTATAGATCTCTGTACCGAACGCCTGCCTTGAAGGCACAGACTGCTTGGTGCTCTGTAACATTCTCCACCGTGTGGTAGAGGGTCGTCCAGCGCTGGATGAAATCGCGCAAGGGCTCGTTTTGCTTCTGGACACAGTGTTGAAGCTCTATGAGGCCAGCAGGGTGTTTGCACGTACCCTCGAAGGTGCTGATGAAGACTCGGGACAGATCTGCCCAACTGTAAATGCTTGAAGGGGCTAACTGGTTTAGCCAAGCTCGAGCCAAACCGTCGAGCATCAGTGGGAGATGTTTCATGGCGACATGGTCATCTCCGCCACCGATCTGGACCGTCACTCTGTAGTCGTCTAACCAAGTTTCTGGTTTGGACTCTCGTGTGAATTTGCTGATTCCCGTCGCCAATCCGAAGTTGGGAGGGATGTCAGCCGAGCGGATGGCTCGACTGAAGCACTCGGGACCAGAAACAACGGTCCTGCTTCCACTCAGACGGTCTCTATCGTGACCATCACGGTGGGCTCGACTTCTATCGACCTTCTTCTGAGTGATGTACCCTCTTGCATCAGGCCTTGGATCATGCGCGCCACCGCCCGAACGACGATCATCGTAATGCCGGGGTCCGTAAGGCCCACTCCGCGGAGGAGTACGCGAACGGCGACGATCTTCCGGATGAGACCGAATGGAAAGCGGATTCCGACTCGGGTCCCTGGAACGGCTGCCCCCTCTGCGTCGCTGGTGAGAGGCGGGACTGAAAACCGACCGATGCGTGTTCGCTTGAACATAACTGTTGTGGATCTTGTTGTGCGACTGGGAGACCGCCGAGTTTTGCTGCTGCGTCGTATGTAACAAGGCACGGATCTGCTCGATTCCTCTACCAGCCTCCGAACCAGTCGGCTGGAGAGAATCAGCTATCCTGGCGGCTGCAGCCAAGTTGAGGATGGGTGTGCGGAACACCTCGACGTTGCTCTGGCGAGTGCGCCGACTGAAGAACGAAGGTGCAGACGACGAGCGCCGGATGATTCTCCGAACTCACGCTCGTTCCGACCAGTCCCGAGGGGACTTTCGTGGGAATCGGCCATGAGTACTTCGGCTGCAGGCCCGTGACCCTGATACTCGGAAGGTAGTTCAGTCGGAACTGACTCCAAGCACTGGGATGACGGCGGGACCACAACCGATTCGAGCACCGCCACTTGAGAGGACATGTTTTGTCGCGCTAGGGCGTGTCACACCCAATGCTGGAGCCGCGAACGACCGGATCGCTTGTTGCGGCGCGTGACGGGGGCGAAGATCGACACCGGGGTCGATGGCTGGAGAAGAAGAACGCCGCAGGAGCTGGCACGGAATTGCGTAGCCCCGCGACTCGGAAGCGTCTCGACGTCGAGGGGCGCATCCCGAAGCCATGCCGAATCGTCGGCGATGAAGGAGAGTGCACCGAAGAGGATCTCATGACCCATGCACAGATCTCCGCCAGATGACATGACGAAAAGATGAAATCGCAAACTCGCCGGAAGTCGCTTAGACGCCTGCCCCAAGGTGGGCGCCAACTGTCGTGGGTATAAGTCTGACAGTAGAAGTACGGGGTACGAAAGTATATGGGCAGAGCCTTAGCTACGGCGAGGATGTATGAGTTCAGGCCCCTCTACGGCGGAGGTAAAAGCCCTACGTCTCAGTACTCTTGGGAGCTTTGTGTCGAGTGAATTGTGGGATTACAGCAAGTGCCAACCCCCGTACCAGTGGTGAAGGGCGACTTATATAGAGTGCGCTGCCCTTCATAATGGCCCGGTGGACAGGGGTGGAATAGTGGCAAGTAAACGCCGGCGTTACAGGTAACGTAAGCCTTAAATGCTAATTATGGTGTATGAAGACGTATGACCGTTGCCCTTTTGGGAGGTTACGATGTACAGAGTGGATTCCAGTCGGTACGTTAGATATGCTCCGAGTGGATCGTCGCCGACTGGATGATGGAGGCGTCCTTAGTTCAGTCGGAACTGTCTAAGGGCCTTGTCTTCTATGAAGGGTAGTCCTTGGGTAGGACCTATAGGGCAGACCTATGACCCTACCCTGGGACTGTAACCCCATCAGATCACTTTCTACCCATTTCTCATTTCTTCTTTTGTCTTCATTTTTTCTCACCTTCCTTATCCCAATAATACACAGTACTAAGGCAATGACACTTATTTTGGGACAAAGGGAGTACTACATTTTTACTGTATGTGTGTAGTAGACTGGTGCTCTTCAAGGGTAGATTATCATGTCCCATTCGGTTTCCTTGCCCGACAAAGGGGGCTTTTCTTGTCCTCGCTCGCGTCGGATCATTTTCTACCCATTTCCCATTTCTCATTTTGTCTTCATCTTTTCCTACTTTCCTTATCCCAATCATGTGGAGTACTAAGGAAGTGACACTTATTTTAGGATGAAGGGAGTACTATATTTCTACTGTATGTGTGTAGTAGGCTGGTGGTTGGTGCTTCGAGGACAGATCGTCATGTCCTATTCGGTTTCCTTGCCCGGTAGAGGGGGCTTTTCTTGTCCTCGCTTGCGTTGGGTCACTTTCTACCCATTTCCCGTTCCTCCTTTTGTCTTCATCTTTTCTCACTTTCCTTGTCTCAATTATGCTTATTTTGGGACGGTGGGAGTACTATATTTCTACTGTATGTATGTAGTAGGTTGGTGGTTGGCACTTCTAGGGCAGATCGTCATGTCCCATTCGGTTTCCTTGCCCGACAGAAGGGGATTTTCTTGTCCTCACTCGCGTCGGATCACTTTCTATCCAATTCCCATTTCTCGTTTTGTCTTCATCTTTTCCCACTTTTCTTATCCCAATCATACGGCTTTGGGTTTTCATGTGTTCCCCAATTCACACTCTTCTACTATTAAAAAAGTGGATCCTAACGTTTTTTGCAGCTCTATTTCTTGTCACTAAATGATTTGTCACCGCATGTCTCGGTGGGCCCACACGTCAACAGGACATCGGAGTGGCGATTCCTCACACATGCGTGAGTGGAGTGTATGTTTCCTATATTGCTACACACCATGATTGAAAAGTGAGTATACACACACATTTATCATTTCCACATCTGAATGTGTATGGTGTTGTGTATTAGAAGAAGAAGACCCAAAAAGGCGTGTAGTACAAATCACGAATCATATCAGACGGTCCAAACAAAACAAATAAAATACCAACCATTTTTAGAGGAAAAGGAAAAGCCAACTAAACCACCTAAAACTAACTTCATAGTAAATTTAGGGATAGAGGCCCGAACAAAGAATAGATGAAATGCCTTATCACCGGTCAATATTCCGAGCCATACATCATCAAGGATGTCATCAATGATTACCGCCAGGGGGAGGGGTGGGTGGGGGTTGGGTGGGGAGGGGGCACATCGTACACACGACCCCCTGTGCGCGCGCACACACACAAAGACTCAGTCACAAGCTTCCACAAGCGCAACAATATGATTATCTTATTAAGTTCTAAATAGTTTCAGCAAGATTCAAATATAAAACTTGTACTCCATAGAGATCAACCTCGTATTGACCCCTTTTCTATAAAAAAATCTCGTATTCACCACATATAAGTTTGAACTTCGTTCATATCCAAATGCAAAAAATACTATCTGAAAATGGAAAAACCCAAATACATACAAGCCGAGGTGCATGTTGATTTTGATGAAATATGAGGATACTTTTTGCAAATATGTCAACAATTGAGACCATCTATTCTTCATCCAATAGATCAAAATCTATGGGTGCACCAACACAAGATGGAGAGGAGTCAAGGTGATTTGTGAGTAACAGTGATAGTCTACCCCTCTATAAAGCTATGTCACATTTTTTTTACGTGTTTAAAAAAAAGATCGATGGATGCAACCAGTGCGCATAAGGATACATTCTTTATTTCGATGTCGTCCGACAACCCCACTGGACTTTAGGGTATGGGTCTCCACTCCACTGGACTTTAGGGTATGCAGCCTTGCACGTACATCGTCTAACTAAAACATGCTACATAAGCTCAAAAATAAATAAAACTAAAATCATGCTACACATGAGGCTACCACTTAGGCCACCCTTGACACCGGTCTAATTTAATATGGAGGGCATGCGGATTTATTATACTCTTAACTCTAATTTGAAAAGAGAAGGGAACCCTCAAAGAGCAGGGAAGTTACCACTAGACAAAATTCTTTCCATATGTCTACATGGCAGGCCCCAGGCAAACTGGACCAAATCCAAACAACGTTCATCACTGTAGCAGTCTAGCTACAGTAAACGCTGCAGTGTATACATCATATGGGCCTCACGTCCCAGGCCGCTGCTCGGGCTACGTGGGGCCTGAATCCGTTCATATACATGGCTATGCGAGAAAAGATTGTTATGTCACCATTGTAGGGTATGTGCACTTAGGGAAAAAATATCGAGTGACCTATACCTGGCCATCTCCGGTGCGGCCCGAGCGGCCAACCCAGGCCTGGCCCCAAAATCCAGGGCCTAGGCCCTATGGGCTTGCCCGTGGGCCGGGCTTCGGTCTGAGTTTTGAGCCCACCAGCAGGGCCGGGTTGGGCTTGGGCTTGACATATTGGGATTTTAAGGAAGAGGCCCGGCCCACGGCCCCAAACCCGACGTGCTTTTCAACAAATGGGCCGGGCTTGGGCTTTAAAGTAGGCCCGATGGTAGGGCCTGGGTCAGGCCTGGGCCTCAGTTTCTATCGTGGGCTTTTTAGGGCCTGGCCCAAGCCCGACCCGGCGTGGCCCATGGCCAGATATAGTGATACCGATGCTTCCATGATACCATTTCAAAAAATTAAATTTTAAATGTTTCAAAAAATACTGAAAAAATCATGAATGTTCACAAGGAATGTGTCTACATCCCCAAAAAAATTCAGCTTCAAATTTGAAATGTACATTGAGAAACAAAAAAGGCAAATTTAGATGTGAATAGTGTCCTTTCATGACACCATTCATGCTAGATTTGTCATTTATGTTTCTCAGTGTGTATTTAGAATTTAGATATGCTTTTTAGGGATTGTAGTCACATATATTGTGAACATTCACAAAAAATTTAGAATTTCTTTGAAACAACTTAAATTGATTTTGAACTTGGTATCATATGGGAGCATTTTATGCGTGGTATCACCTCATGCTCTCCCTGTCCAAATTCGTGTAAACACGGCTGGATTTCATATAAATGTGACGGTAAAAAGCTGGATTTTTATTTAAATATGACAGATTTCATTACATTTACATGAACTAAGTGGTGCTAGTCCCGCTCTAGAGTTATAATTAATACCTAATCTAAATGGTCGCTCGCGGATCCCTTTGTCTTCCTCATGTCCGGCAGCCCGATCAGTGGACTATCAGGAGCCCGTGAGGTATATGCTTCAGCCAAAAGGATGGATCGCTTCCCCACTGCTCATCATAGTGGAACCCCCGGCTAATGCTTCAGCGGAAGGGGAAGGGGGCGCCTCCGCTTCTGTGGAGCCCATGTGGGGCCGACGATGGTCCTCGCAAAAGAAGAACCGGGCAAGACACAAGCTGTGTATGCCGACATTGGCCTTCATGGGACCCAAGCAGTGGCAACCTCCTGTTCTACTTCTTCTCGATGATGGTGGCGTATGTGCAGGCGCTGGCCACCGACTCGTCACTCTCCATGAACTCGACTTCTGTGCTCGTATGTTGCAGTCACAGGCATGGGAGGCGCGGTCGCAGACACGGGAGGCGCGGTTGCCGCCGTGCTCCCCACCGTGCCGACGTAGAGCAACTCGCCACTCCTCATCGAGCTGCCCTGGAGCAGTAAGTTGTTAAACCACACACCGACTTGGAGAGATAACTGACTCAGTTGGGCTAGGAGAGGGAGGTGAAGCACGGGCCACCCAACCAGCTGGTATGCCAGAGAACCACTCTTCGGAAGCCATCAGAAGAGTGCAGAAAATGGTGAAGGGGGAGATGGGGGAGTGTCACAAGGGTGTGATTCTTGCCCGACATCTGGCCTCATTTAAATAGAGGGTACACGGGAGGAGCTCGGTCGACGTTGCGTTTAATGTCAGCCCGCTCATTAACAGATATATGGCCGGAGTAAGTTTCTCGATTTCTACACGGATTTAATGGAGGCATTTGAATGTGGCGAGGTGGCGTGCTCAACCGGGTGTGCAGCGGGCGGCGCTCTCGGCCGACGGGCCCCTTCAATGACGGAGGCAGTGAGAGGTAGCGTCCACCCTGAGCTGCCTTCAATGTGGAGCGGCATGAATGCAGGCAGCTTGCGCCGCGTGGGAAATGAGCGCGAGAGGGGGAGCATTTTTTGGTGGCCTAGGGCGGGCAAAAGCGGATTTGGAATCGGTTCAGACTTGTGCACCCCCCGCCCACCGTTTGTCTTCGGTTTGCCGAAGAAAACGCGTCCAGACCGCGTCACAGACCGATGCATGACCGTGTTACATGGCTTTTGTGGTCCAGACGATCGCGGAGGTTTACGAGTCCGTCTTGGAGATGGTCTTACGACATTAGGGGCATTATAAATATTTTAACTACAAAATGAGATTTGAAAAAGGGAAGGCAAATTTCATGTGACGGTGATACGTCCCAAACGTATCTATAATTTCTGCTTGTTCCATGATCTTTTGGGTGACATTGTTATATGTTTTGCTACACTTTTATATCTTTTTACACATATTTGGACTAACCTACTAACTCCGTGCACGCAGTGCCAGTTTCTGTCTGATGATGTCTTTTTTTTGCAGGGACTTTTACCCAAATTTCCAGAGTCCCAAAAATCCCGAGAAAAAAAATATAAAAATCAGCGTGACGGAAGCTTTTGGAGCACCAAAGGTGAGCCAGAGGGGAGCCAGGGGTTGCCCAGGCAGCCACCCTGCGTCGCCTGGCCCCTGGCCGCCCGCACAGGTCGCCTGGGTGGGCCCCACGCCCTCTGGTGCCCTCCTTTGGCCTATATTTACCCCTCCGATCGAAAACCTTCCATCATATTCAGAATCACGAATTTCTCCATCGTTCCGTCGCAGCAGCGCTTCCGATATCGGGAGCGTCAGGAGACCTCTTTCCGGCACCCTCCCGAAGGGAGGATTGACCTCTGGGAGCTTCTCCACCGCCATGGACGCTTCCCGGACGTGTCGTGAGTAGTCCTCCTTGAACCATGAGTCCATGACCAATAGCTATGTGATGTCTTCTCTCCAATCTTGTGCTTTAATGATTAGCCCTTGTGAGCTGCCCTACATGATCAAGGCACCTATGTAATTTTCCTGCTATTGCTATGCTTGGTTTGTTGGGATCCGATAGATTATGAGATTATGTTCAAATTGTGATGAGTTATATATTTGATTATCCTTTTATATTATGTTCTTTAGTGATTCATGCATGTTCTCCGTTGTTCTTTATTGCTTTGGCCGAGTAGTAGATTGTAACTCCAAGAGGGAGAGTTATGCATGATTGTAGGTTCATGCCCCCTGATGTCTAGCTTGAGTGACAGAAACATGAGACTAGATGATGTGCTGTTGCCACCAGGGAGAAAACAACGATGCTTGTGACCGCGGTTGCAAGGATTGTTTACCTTAAGCAAAGTTCGTTAATGCAGTTGTCCGTTGCTTTGAGTTTACACTTTGGGTGGGGCTCGCAACTTAATACCAGCGAGATGTTCTGGATAGATATTTGAAGGTGGATGATTAGTAAGTAGGTGCTGATGAATATACGGTCTACTTGTCTTGGCGTATCGCCCATTGCTATCGAGCCTCTAACTTTCAAGTAGCATAATAGCATTGCGGTGCGTTTATAATTCTGTCAATTGCCCAGCTGTAATTTGTTTACCCATGCATAGTTGTTTATCGTCTTTTGGGAGAGAGACATCACTAGTGAACATCATGTGACTCAAGTCTATATTGCCTCCATTTTTTACACCTCCATCATTTACTGCTTCATTTATTTTTCCATTGCAATCACTATCACTATTCCCGCTTGTATTTTGATCCTTTCAAACTACAAGGCCGGAGAGATTGACAACCTCTTTGTACTCGTTGGGAGCAAAGTTATTTGTTGTGTGTGCAGGTCCACGTCTTCTGCTAGCGCCAGAGCAGCGGACACCTACTTGTTGATCCTCGGAGTCCTCCTGGTTCGATAAATCTTACAGTCCCCGTGTAAGGGAAATCTGCCGTTGACTACATCTCCACCTTCCATTTGGGGTAACCAACGAGGGACGAGAAGTATATCCATCAACTCGTCATCACACGACGATGGGACCATGTTAAAATTGCTCTCTTGTAAGAGTGTCACGTCAGCGTGTCGCCACCATACCCACTACCACCACCGTCGATCACGGCACCATTGCCGCATATCATTACTACCACGACATCCGCCGCCGCTTCCAACCACGGCAATCAATTGCCCGATGCGGCTGACCATCGACCGCCGCCAGAGCTTGCCGTCGTCGGCTCGCCAGTCGCCACCGCCAGAGCTCGCCGTAGTCACCACCGCCGAAAGCCACTTCAGGGGGAAGTTTTTGAGGGATTTGCTAAAGCACTTCATGTGTAAGCCTTCCCTAAATTATATGAACACCGAGTAAAACCATTTGTAAGGTAAGTTTTTTTATGTGACTTGTTGGAAATGGTCTAACCAGCCTATATATTCATATTCATAAAGGTATGTCTAGGTCACATCTAGATGTGACACACATCTATGAATAACTAAATTAAGCAAAAGAAAGAAAAAAAATATCCACACGAATCTTTATATAAGATCAATGATATAAGACTTAGATGTATAATACTTATGTCACATCTAAACGTGTTTTAGCATGCCGTTTCTCTCGTGGCATGTAAAACTGCAGCTTGCATGAGTGACCAGCTCCGCATTCATGTGGACATGCCAAGATGGTCCTGGAGATTTCTCTCCCTTGCCTGCGTCCAAATCGGGTGGACATCAATCAACTGTACATGCCTGTGGACCTTCGTGCGTGAGGCAGGCCCATGTATCACCGTCTTGTCCTTGTTGCCAGTTAATGTGGATTTTGCCTGGAAATATCTTTGCGCATAGCATGATTTCCCATGTACACCACCAACTTTTCCCAGCAAATTAGAGAGGTCTGCATGTGATATTAACACGTGATTAGATCTAAGTTAACATGAGTGAGCCAGCGGATTAATCCATGGGTCGCCCTTTGATGAACATCAATCATGCATGCAGTGCTGCCCATTGTAGGGTCAAGGCAGCTAGCTAGCTAGGCCATAACTTACGATCGCAATCTGGAGTTCCTGTGGTGTCTGCTTATCGCAAGCTCCTTCTACGAGCCCCATGCCTTGCTGCCGAGGTGCCATCCATGTCTGTATCTATCTCTCTTAAACTGATCCGTTTGTTTTTATACAGATAACAATGCGTCCATAGCAGATGCTGCCGTTGTTCGGTCTGGTTTTTGTCCACTCCGATCAGGCCTTTGCTTGGTGGGATCGATGAGCAAATGCATTTCTCATCGAGATCCCACACGCTACGGTACAAAGATACTCTGCGTTGTTCCCCTTTGCCTAGAAACCAATGCAGATGCAGGTACTTGTACGTACCACTGCTGCGCTATACTATCTGCTTTGTTCGCATGCATGCAGACGAGCGTCGGTACAAAGTTGCAGGGCCGCGCCGACGGCTGGCCGGACTCTTCGCTTGGCGGCATTGATAATGGGCCGATCGATCCCAGGAGGGGCGTGGAGAAGGAGACGAGAAGGGAAGAGAAGAGAAGATATGGGTTTTTAACAAGTGTTATAAAATGCGCAATAATTCGCGCTAGCTCTTGTTGAGACCCTGATCTGATCGAATCGTCGGGGTCAAGATTTGAGAAGGCAGCGGCACGTGTGGGTGCCGGATGTGCGCATCGATCGGTCCGACGACGACGACGCCGGGGGCACTGTGCGCGCGCACTAGCGGTACGCGCATGTCGGACGCGGCACCGCCGTACGTACGTGCCATGCGCTGTGCGGAGCCATCGAAAACGACGAGCGGCAACGACTGCTCGGTGCTCACACGATGCCCCGATCGAGAGGCGCACGTACGCCTGCCTGTGCACTGGGTGCGGCTGCGGGCCACTCACAAGCAGCGCGGGGGCCTCCGCGAAAATGAGCGCTGTTTTGCAAATCAGGGGCGTCGCTAAGCAACGGTGGCCGCCGCAAATTACCGGGCGGCCTGCTTCGAGTTCGACATAAATCAGCGGTGGACAAGCAAGGCCGGATTTGATCCCCTACAGTGGTGACTGCCGCCGATTACCGGGCGGCCTGCTTCGACCTGAGGAGGTGTTCGGAGTCCCTTCGCTCTAGATTCTGTTGGAGGAGCTTAGGCCAACTCCACCGCACGACTTTAATTTGTCCCGTGCGTCCGTTTGAGGATAGAACAAACGAATGGCGGGGTCCAACGTGCGGATCTAAACGGACAAATGTCCGGATTTTATCCGTTTTCGACCCGTCCCCGGTCCAAACTCGCGTCCAGTTTGGGGGAAACGGACATCGCGCGGACGCGCTCGCCGCACGCCCTTGTCCGTCCGTGGCCCGCGTGTCGGGGACACAAGTATTCCCAGAAATTCCAACGCCTCCACCCCCTCTCCCGCCCCGCCCCGCCGACGGCGCCGCCGCTATTCTCCGACCACCTCAGCCCCCGACGACGTACCACGGCGGTCACGGCAGCTTTCGATGAGTGCTCCAGAGCGGCCAGTAGCCGGCCGCCAACCACCCGTGCATCGAGGTGATCATCGCGGCCTATTTGCCACCACGACCGCAAGGTGTTGGACACTTTGCCCGCAAAGGTATGGACAGTGGTGATGAGTTTTTCTTTCACCACTTCATTTATTCATCGAACGATTCGTCGTCGGATGATGAAGATCTTGTGGTGGCTGCAGTGGTGGTTCAAGACCACATTCAACGACAACTTCCTCGGTACAGGGGGTCACTCCCTGGCCGTGCTCCCAACCTGAACCGCAACAGGGAGAAAGACCAGGCCCTGCTCTATGCCGATTACTTTGCGAACACACCACTCTTCAAGCCGGATAAATTCCGTCGCCGTTTTCGTATGGCAAGGCATGTGTTCAATCGTATCCGAGAGGGAGTGGTTGCTCATGACTCATACTTCGAGTGCAAGACGGATGCCCTTGGCAAGCTAGGATTCTCCTCTTACCACAAATGCACCGCAGCCATCCGCATGCTTGCATATGGAATTCCAGGCGATCTGGTGGATGAGTATGTGCGTATGAGTGAGACAACATGTCTGATGTCAATGTACAAGTTCTGCCAGGCTGTGATCGAGGTGTTTCGCCCTGAGTACTTGAGGCAGCCAACTGCCGCAGATACGGAGAGATTGTTGGCGACCAACGCAGCTAGAGGCTTTCCACGCATGCTTGGCAGCATAGATTGTATGCACTGGGAGAGGAAGAACTGTCCATTTGCTTGACAGGGCCAGTACAAGGGGCATGTCAAAGCGTGCACTTTCATATTAGAAGCGGTGGCTTCGCAGGATCTTTGGATATGACATTCTTTCTTTGGCAT
The DNA here is from genome assembly GCF_904849725.1 of Hordeum vulgare subsp. vulgare. Lineage (NCBI taxonomy): Eukaryota > Viridiplantae > Streptophyta > Magnoliopsida > Poales > Poaceae > Hordeum > Hordeum vulgare. The sequence goes on from NC_058520.1 coordinate 563,953,749, forward strand.
GGCAGGTTCTCACAATGATATCAACATGCTGCAGCGTTCTCCAGTCTTCGCAAGGCTTGCACAAGGCCACTCCCCACCTGTCAACTTTGAGATCAACGGCCACCAGTACAACAAGGGATACTATCTAGCTGATGGTATATATCCTCAGTGGTCAACTTTTGTGAAGACAATCTCGAACCCACAAGATGAGAAGAGAAAGAAATTGGCCCAAATGCAATAGAGTGCTAGAAAGGATGTGGAACGTGCTTTTAGTGTGCTTCAATCCCAATGGGGTATCGTTCGAAACCCTGCACTGTCATGGGATGAAAGGAAGCTTTGGGAGGTGAAAATTGCTTGTGTGATCATGCACAACATGATCGTCGATGACGAGCGTGATGACATTATCTTCGACCAAGGATTTGATTATCAAGGTGAAAATGTTGAGCCCTTGCACTAAGAACCGGCCACGTTTCAACAATTTGTCCAGTTCCATCGTGAGATGCGTGATTGACACACTCATTTGGATCTTCAAAATGACTTGGTTGAGCACATGTGGGATCATATTGGCAACCAATAGATGTATTGGTTCATTTTATGTTCATTCAAGACAATTTCAATTTGGTTGTAAAACTATTTTATTTAGAGATAATTTCGATTGGGTTGATGTGTAAACTTGTTTTGATACGAAAATATGTGCATTTTAGGCCCCGTCGGACAAGATGGGGCAAAAGGATGCGGCCGCGCGCTGGGTGCACGGCCAGCGCATCCCAGAACAGGCCCGAACACGATCCATCGCCCCTACCCAAACGGTCAGAATCCGAACACAACGGACGTCCGTTTAGGGTCGTACGGTGAAGTTGGCCTTACAGAGCTGCAGTGTAAATTAGTGTAGCTAAAAATTAAGTGCTCCGTGGATCCACGGAGTCGCTCAACATCCGAACAGGTCCTAAATCAGCGTTGAACAAGCAAATCCGGACTTGATTCCCTAGGTCTGTACTCCGCCGGCATTGATCACTTTCTTTCTCTTGGTAATGCTATCTGGTGAACATTCGCTGGGAAGAACCCCAGCGAACCCCCTCGCAGCCATGCTCCATAACGAACGTTCGTAGGCTATTGTTAAATACACAACACTAACTGATCAAGTTACCTAGCACCAAACTTTCTAAAAGTTACTCTCTCCATTCCTAAATATATGTCTTTCTAGAGGTTCCGTTAGTGAATTACATACAGATGTACATAGATATACTTTAGAGTGTAGATTCATTCATTTTGCTCTGTATGTAAACTCCTAATGAAATCTCTTAAAAGACTTATACTCCCTCCGTTTCTAAATATAAGTCTTTTTTAGAGCTTTGACTAGAGAACTACATACAGATGTATATAGACATACTTTAGAGTATATATTCACTCATTTTGCTTCGTATGTAGTCTTTTAATGAAATATCTTAAAAGACTTATATTTAAGAACGGATGGAGTATTTAGGAACGAAGGGAGTACATTTTTATAGTAACAACCCTGTAAGGGCATCTTTGACGAGTGACCTGTATATTTCCTTTGCCCATCCGTCCGTTGGCACAAGAACTACTCCACGAAATCTGATATGAGAGACCGCCGTCCAACGCTGTACTCATACATTTCAACAACAATTTAAACTAACTGAATGAATTTCGTGCAAACCAGACATATTTCATACAAAGTTCAGGTATAATTTATGGGTAAGGATTATCATCTGCCGTCCGTCGGCTCTGTGGCCGTTCAATCGCGTGTTCCTGCGTCTGTCGAAGCTTCTTTCTTTTTTCTGCAACTCACATATTGTTTTAGAAATACATTTTTGATACTGGATATAAGTAGAGGTGTTTCGGGGCACGGCTGGCTGTGAGGCCGAGCGGCTAGATTTCGATTTTTTCCTACAACATCTTCCTTGCTGCAAGAAAAAATTCTGCAACATTAGTTATGTTGCAGAATACTTTCCGTAATACCAATGCGAAGTTTAAAAAAAATCTTCAACATTAGCTTTGTTGCAGAAAAATTCATGCAACAATATCGTTGCGAAAGTTCCGCAACATGGTCCCTGTTGCAAACATCCGAATGCAACATTATGCTTGTTGTAAAAGTTATCAGCTCAATCTGTTGGTCACCCCGTATTAAATCTTTATAGCAGAAAAAAATTCTATAGCCATCTTTAACTCTATCAGGGTCCGAAACAAAAGCGATTGTTTTCCCAACTGATTTGTTGTTTTAGAAATTAATGTGTTGATGGAGGCGACCGAGTCACGTGTCAGGATTTAGCTCGGATGGCTGCGATGACTACGCGCGCGAAGATCTGACGGTTATCGTGGTGGTGGATGTTTATTAGACATCTGCCGGTGGATACGTAGGGCTCCCCATAATTTATATAAACAGATGGTTTTTGACCGTTTTACTAAAAACTATATAAAAAAACTAAACCCTATATCTGAGACCAGTTCGTAAGTGTGGCTGATGACGAGTTGATGGATACACTTCTTGTCCCTCGTTGGTTACCCCAAGTGGAAGGTGGAGATGTAGTCAGCAGCAGATTTTCCTTACACGGGGACTGTAAAGTTTATCAAACCAGGAGGACTTCGGGGATCAACAAGTAGGTGTCCGCTGCTCTGGCGCTAGCAGAAGACGTGGACCTGCACACACAACAAATCAATTTGCTCCCAACGAGTTCAGAGAGGTTGTCAATCTCTCCGCGCTTGTAGTTTGCAAAGGATCAAAACACAAGCGGGAATAGTGATAGTGATTGCAACGGAAAAGTAAATAATAATAGTAAATGATGGAGGTGTAAACAATGGTGGTAATATGGACCGGAGTCACATGATGTTCACCAGTGATGTCTCTCTCCCAAAAGACGATAAACAACTATGCTCGGTAAACAAATTACAGCTGGACAATTGACAGAATTATAAACACACCGCAATGCTAATCATGCTACAAGAAAGTTAGATGCTCAAAAGTAATGGGCAGTACGCCAAGACAAGTAGACCGTTTACCCATCAGCATCTACTTACTAATCATCCATCTTGAGATATATATCCAGAACATCTCACTGGTATTAAGTTGCGAGCCCTATCCAAAGTGTAAACTCAAAGCAACGGAAAACTGCATTAACGAACTTTGTGGAAGGTAAATAATCCTTGCAACCGTGGTCACAAGCACCGTTGTTTTCTCCCTGGTGGCAAAAACACATCCCCTAGTCTCATGTTTCTGTCACTCAAGCTAGACATCAGGGGGCATGAACCCACAATCATGCATAACGCTCCTTCTTGGAGTCACAATCTACTACTCGACCAAAGCAATAAAAAGCAACGGAGAACATGGATGAATTACTCAAGAACATAATATAAAAGGAGAACCAAATATATAACTCATCACAATCTGAACGTAATCTCATAATCCATCGGATCCCAGCAAACCAAGCATAGCAATAGCAGGAAAATTACATAGATGCCTTGATCATGTAGGGCAGCTCACAAGGGCTAAACATTGAAGCACAAGATTGGAGAGAAGGCATGACATAGCTACTGGTCATGGACTCATGGTCCAAGGAGGACTACTCATGGCACGTCCGGTAAGCGTCCATGGTGGTGGAGAATCTCCCGGAGGTCAATTCTCGTCCAGCACGGTGTGGAGAAGAGGTCTTCTGACGCTTCCGATCTCGGAAGCGCCTCAGCGGCGGAACGATGGAGAAATTCGCGATTCTGGATCTTCTGATAGGGTTTTCGGGCGGAGAGGTAAATATAGGCCGAAGGAGGACACCGGAGGAGGTGGCCCCCTCCCAGGCGACCTGGTGGCGCGGCCAGGAGGAGGGGGGGGGGCGTGCGGGGAGGCCGCCTGGGCAGGCCCTGGCTCCCCTCTAGTCCACCTTGATGCCTCTTGAAGCTTCTATCATGCTGATTTTTATATATTTTTCTCGAGATTTTTGGGGCTGTGTAAATTGGGGTAAAAGTCCCTGCAAAAAAAGACATCGGCAGACAAAAACTGGCACTGGGTGCACTGAGTTAGTAGGTTAGTCGAAATATGTGTAAAAAATATAAAAGTGTAGCGAAACATATAACAATGTTATCCAAAAGATCATGGAACAAACATAAATTATAGATACGTCTCGGACGTATCAGTGGCCGCCATGCCTTCCCACATCGCTGTCGTCGTCCCTCCACCAGCACAAGGATGTCGAAGGGTCACGACAGCCTTGTCCAGCGGCTACCTGCCACTCACGGCGGAACTAGTCGACCTCGTGTTGTGTGGTACGGAGGGCCGCCTTGGCGACTAGCGATGACACTGGTGGAGCCCTGGCGGCATCCTTGCCCCTGCTGGCGTTGGCGGATCATTTGCTAAGCGAGAGCTGCTCACCGATCTTGGCGATCTCGCCGTCAAGGCGGTGGCGATGCCTGGCGGTCGTCTCCAAGGTGGCGACAAACCAGTCGAGGGCCCACACGATGGTGAGGCCCGGATTGTTGCAGACCCATTTCCGCCTTGGTGAACACGGAGCAATGACCATTATTGTGCCAGTCACTTGCCTACTGCTGTGCGTGTGCTCCGCCTCGAAGACGACTGCCCTCGAGCCCGAGGCACCACCATAATCGCCTCCTCTGATATATAGGAGGATGTGGCAACATGTCTTCACGATCGCGGCGACATATCCTCCTTTATGAGGTGGCGCAAGGAGGGCCCTATCGATCCGCGCATATTGGCTATGCAGCGGGGGCGACGCCCGCTTGTCCTTCACATGGCGGAGGCGCTGGGGGGACACCGGTGATAACCCACAAGTATAGGGGATCGTTTGTAACCATTTTGATAAATAGGAGTGTTGAACCCAACGAGGAGCTAAAGGTAAAATTAATATTCTCTTGAAGTTCTATTGACCATCGATACAACTCTACGCACACCATCCTTGCATGTTATAGTTCATCACAAAGCCTTTGTACCTTGGTGGTGCTGACAAGAACCGTGTCAATTGCTGCTTCCTCTGGAATATTAAGTCCCAACTAATAAAGGCGATTGGCGTGCCCAAACATTTTGAGTACATGCTCGCTAACAGAGTTATTCTATTCCATCTTACAGCTAAAGAATTTGTTTGGGACTTCATACCTCTCCACACAGGCGTTAATCTGAAATATCATTTAGTTGCTCAATCATCGCAAATGCCTCGTGGTGCTCAAAATGTTTTGGAGCCTTGGTTGGAGTCCGTATAGCATGTCGCACTCAACTATCGAGTAGTCATCAACACATGTATGTCAGACATTCACTGTTGGGTAACGTAGCATAAATTCAAAATTTTTCCTACGCATGTTCAGATCTTCCTATGGAGAGACCAGCAACGAGAGAGGGGTAAGAGCATCTTCATACCTTTGAAGATCGCTAAGCGGAAGCATTTGCTAGAACGTGGTTGATGGAGTCGTACTCGCAGCGATTCCGATCTAGTGCCGAACAACGGCACCTCCGCGTTCAACACACGTGCAGCCCGGTGACGTCTCCCGCACCTTGATCCAGCAAGGAGGAGGGAGAGGTTGGGGAAGAAGACCAGCAACACGACGGCGTAGTGTTGGTGGAGAGACGAGGTCTCCCGGCAGGGCTTCGCCAAGCGCCGGCAGAGAGGAGGAGGAAGAAGTGCAGGGCTGCGCCGAGGGAGAGGGAAAACTGTGTCCTCCAAAGGACAAAAGTGCCCACTATATATAGGGGAAGGGGAGAGGGGGTGCCACCCCTAGGGTTCCCACCCTAGGGGGTGCGGCAGCCCTCCCAGATGGGGGGTGTGGCGGCCAGATGAGGGAGGAGGGGTGGCGCACCCCTCTGGTGGGCCTAAGGCCCACCTAAGTTAGGGTTCCCCCCCTCTTTTTCTTTCCCCTGCGCCATGGGCTGAGTGGGGAGGCGCACCAGCCCAACTAGGGGCTGGTTCCCACCCCCACTTAGCCCATCTTACCTCTTGGGGTCGCAGCCCCCTTTCGGTGGTCCCCCGGGACCACCTCCGGTGGTCTCGGTGGTCCCGGTACGTTACCCGTGATGCCCGAAACACTTCCGATGTCCGAAACCATCCGTCCTATATATCAATATTTACCTCCGGACCATTCCGGAGCTCCTCGTGACGTCCGGGATCTCATCCGGGACTCCGAACAACTTTCGGTAATCTCGTATAACAATTCCCTATAACCCTAGCGTCATCGGACCTTAAGTGTGTAGACCCTACGGGTTCGGGAGACAGGCAGACATGACCGAGACACCTCTCTGGCCAATAACCATCAGCGGGGTCTGGATACCCATGGTGGCTCCCACTAGCTCCACGATGATCTCATCGGATGAACCACGATGTCAAGGATTCAATCAATCCCGTATACGATTCCCTTTGTCTGTCGGTATAGAACTTGCCCGAGATTCGATCGTCGGTATGCCTATACCTTGTTCAATCTCGTTACCGGTAAGTCTCTTTACTCGTTCCGTAGCACGTCATCGTGTGACTAACTCCTTAGTCACATTGAGCTCATGATGATGTTCTACCGAGTGGGCCCAGAGATACCTCTCCGTCATACGGAGTGACAAATCCCGATCTCGATTCGTGCCAACCCAACAGACACTTTCGGAGGTACCCGTAGTGCACCTTTATAGTCACCCAGTTACGTTGTGACGTTTGACACACCCAAAGCACTCCTACAGTATCCGGGAGTTGCACAATCTCACGGTCGAAGGAAAAGATACTTGACATTAGAAAAGCATTAGCATACGAACAATACGATCTAGTGCTAGGCTTAGGATTGGGTCTTGTCCACCACATCATTCTCCCAATGATGTGATCCCGTTATCAATGACATCCAATGTCCATGATCAGGAAACCATGACCATCTATTGACTAACGAGCTAGCCAACTAGAGGCTTGCTAGGGACACATTGTGATCTATTCATTCACACATGTATTACTGTTTCCTGTTAATACAATTATAGCATGAACGATAGACGATTATCATGAACAAGGAAATATGATAATAACCATTTTATTATTGCCTCTAGGGCATATTTCCAACAGTCTCCCACTTGCACCAGAGTCAATAATCTAGTTACATTGTGATGTATCGAACGCCCATAGCATTATGGTGCTGATCATGTTTTGCTCGTGGAAGAGGTTTAGTCAACGGGTGTGCAATATTCAGATCCGTGTGTACTTTACAAATATCTATCACTCCACTTTGGACATGGTCCTGGATGGAGTTGTAGCGGCGCTTGATGTGCTTCGTCTTCCGGTGAAACCTGGGCTCCTTGGCTATGGCAATGGCTCCAGTGTTATCACAGAAGAGTGTCATAGGACCCGACGCGCTTGGAACCACTCCAAGGTCGGTGATGAGCTCCTTCATCCAAATTCCTTCATGAGCCGCTTCTGAAGCAGCTATGTACTCCGCTTCACATGTAGATGCTGCTACGACTTCTTGCTTGCTGCTGCACCAGCTCACTACCCCACCATTCAACACATATACGTATCCGGTTTGTGACTTAGAGTCATCCGGATCTGTGTCGAAGCTAGCGTCGACGTAACCCTTTTCGACGAGCCCTTCGTCACCTCCATAAACGAGAAACATTTCCTTAGTCCTTTTCAGGTACTTAAGGATATTCTTGACCGCTGTCCAGTGTTCCGCACCGGGATTACTTTGGTACCTCCCTACCAAGCTTATCGCAAGGTTTATATCAGGTCTGGTACACAGCATGGCATACATTAGAGAGCCCACGGCTGAAGCGTAGGGGACAGAACTCATCTTCTCTCTATCTGTTGCCGTGGTCGGCGATTGAGTCTTACTCAATCTCATACCTTGCAAAACTGGCAAGAACCCTTTCTTTGAGTTTTCCATATTGAACTTCTTCAATATCTTGTCAAGGTATGTACTTTGCGAAAGACCTATGAGGCGTCTCGATCTATCTCTATAGATCTTGATGCCTAATATGTATGCAGCTTCTCCAAGGTCCTTCATTGAAAAACTCTTGTTCAAATAGGCCTTTATGCTCTCCAACATCTCTATATCATTCCCCATCAATAATATGTCATCCACATATAGTACGAGGAAAGCTACAGAGCTCCCACTCACTTTCTTGTACAGACAGGCTTCTCCGTAAACCTGTATGAACCCAAACGCTTTAATCACCTCATTAAAGCGAATGTTCCAACTCCGAGATGCTTGCACCAGCCCATAGATGGAGCGCTGGAGCTTGCACACTTTGTTAGCACCCTTAGGGTCGACAAAACCTTCTGGTTGCATCATATACAACTCTTCCTTAAGATTCCCGTTAAGGAACGCTGTTTTGACGTCCATTTGCCAAATTTCATAATCATAAAATGCGGCAATTGCTAACATGATTCGGACTGATTTCAGCTTCGCTACGGGAGAGAAAGTCTCTTCGTAGTCAATTCCTTGAATTTGTCGAAAACCCTTTGCGACAAGTCGAGCTTTGTAAACGGTTACATTACCGTTTGCATCAGTCTTCTTCTTGAAGATCCGTTTATTTTCTATGGCTCGCCGGTCATCGGGCAAGTCCACCAAAGTCCATACTTTGTTCTCATACATGGATCCTATCTCGGATTTCATGGCTTCAAGCCATTTGTTGGAATCTGGGCCCGCCATCGCTTCTTCATAGTTCGAAGGTTCACCGTTGTCTAACAACATGATATCCATCACTGGGTTGCCGTACCACTCTGGTGCGGAGCGTACCCTTGTGGACCTTCGCGGTTCAGTAGTAACTTGATCCGAAGCTTCATGATCATCATCATTAACTTCCTCTTCAGTTGGTGTAGGCACCACAGGAACAACTTCTTGCGTTGCGCTACTTTCCTGTTCGAGAGGGGGTGTAATTACCTCATCAAGTTCTACCTTCCTCCCACTTACTTCTTTCGAGAGAAACTCTTTCTCTAGAAAGGATCCGTTCTTGGCAACAAAGGTTTTACCTTCGGATCTAAGATAGAAGGTATACCCAATAGTTTCCTTAAAGTATCCTATGAATACGCATTTCTCCGCTTTGGGTTCGAGCTTTTCTGGTTGAAGTTTCTTCACATAAGCATCGCAGCCCCAAACTTTAAGAAACGACAACTTAGGTTTCTTGCCAAACCATAGTTCATACGGTGTCGTGTCAACGGATTTAGACGGTGCCCTATTTAAAGTGAATGCTGCAGTTTCTAATGCGTATCCCCAAAATGATAGCGGTAAGTCGGTGAGAGACATCATAGATCGTACCATATCTAATAAAGTGCGATTACGATGTTCAGACACTCCGTTGCGCTGCGGTGTGCCAGGCGGCGTTAGTTGTGAAACGATTCCACACTTCCTTAGGTGTGTGCCAAACTCGTGACTCAAATATTCTCCTCCACGATCAGATCGTAGACATTTAATTTTTCTGTCACGTTGATTCTCAACCTCACTCTGAAATTCCTTGAACTTTTCAAACGTCTCAGATTTGTGCTTCATCAAGTAGATATACCCATACCTACTCAAATCATCGGTGAGAGTGAGAACATAACGATAACCACCGCGAGCTTCAGCGTTCATTGGACCACACACATCAGTATGTATTATTTCCAATAAGTCGGTGGCTCTCTCCATTATTCCTGAGAATGGAGTCTTAGTCATCTTGCCCATGAGGCACGGTTCGCATGTGTCAAATGATTCAAAGTCAAGAGACTCTAGCAGTCCATCAGTATGGAGCTTCTTCATGCGCTTAACGCCGATATGACCAAGGCGGCAGTGCCACAAGTATGTGGGACTATCATTATCAACTTTGCATCTTTTGGTACTCACACTATGAATATGTGTAACATCACGGTCGAGATTCATCAAGAATAAACCATTCACCAGTGGAGCATGACCATAAAACATATCACTCATATAAATAGAACAACCATTATTCTCTGACTTAAATGAGTAGCCGTCTCGCATTAAGCAAGACCCTGATACAATGTTCATGCTTAAAGCTGGTACTAAATAACAATTATTAAGGTTTAAAACTAATCCCGACGGTAGATGTAGAGGTAGCGTGCCGACGGCGATCACATCGACCTTTGAACCATTCCCGACGCGCATCGTCACCTCGTCCTTGGCCAGTCTCCGCTTATTCCGCAGTTCCTGCTTTGAGTTGCAAATGTGAGCAACAGCACCGGTATCAAATACCCAGGAGCTACTACGAGCGCTGGTAAGGTACACATCAATAACATGTATATCACATATACCTTTAAAGTTGCCGGCCTTCTTGTCCGCTAAGTATTTGGGGCAGTTCCGCTTCCAGTGACCTTTTCCCTTGCAGTAGAAGCACTCAGTCTCAGGCTTGGGTCCATTCTTTTTCTTCTTCCCGGCATCTGGCTTACCGGGCGCGGCAACAGCTTTGCCGTCTTTCTTGAAGTTCTTCTTACCCTTGCCTTTCTTGAAACTAGTGGTCTTGTTGACCATCAACACTTGATGCTCCTTCTTGATTTCTACTTCTGCAGACTTGAGCATCGAGTACAACTCGGGAATGGTTTTCTCCATCCCTTGCATGTTGTAGTTAAGCACAAAGCCTTTGTAGTTTGGTGGGAGAGACTGGAGGATTCTGTCAATGATAGCATCATCCGGAAGTTCGACTCCAAGTGAAGTCAGACGACCGTGTAACCCAGACATTTTGAGTATGTGCTCACTGACAGAACTGTTCTCCTCCATCTTACAGCTGAAGAACTTGTCGGAGACTTCATACCTCTCGACACGGGCATGAGCTTGAAAAACTAGCTTCAGCTCTTGGAACATCTCATATGCCCCGTGTTGCTCAAAACGTCTTTGGAGCCCCGTTTCTAGACTGTATAACATGCCACACCTGACCAGAGAGTAGTCATCACTTCGCGCTTGCCAGACGTTTAGAACGTCCTGGGCTGCTGCGGGAGCGGGAGGGTCACCTAGCGGCGCATTAAGGACATAAGCCTTTTTAGCTGCTTCAAGGATGAGCTTCAGGTTGCGAACCCAGTCCGCATAGTTGCTACCATCATCTTTCAGCTTGTTTTTCTCTAGGAATGCGTTGAAGTTGAGGTTGACGTTGGACATCTACAATATTTATAAAGACAACTTTTAGCCTAAGTTCGTGACAATTAAGTTCATTTAATCAAATTAAGTATGAACTCCCACTTAAATCGACATCCCTCTAGTCATCTAAGTGATACATGATCCATGTTGACTAACCCGTGTCCGATCATCACGTGAGACGGACTAGTCACCATGGTGAGCAACTTCATGCTGATCGTATTCAACCATACGACTCATGTTCGACCTTTCGGTCTCTTGTATTCGAGGTCATGTCTGTACATGCTAAGCTCGTCGAGTCAACCTAAGTGTTTCGCGTGTGTAAATCTGGCTTACACCCGTTGTATGCGAACGTTAGAATCTATCACACCCGATCATCACGTGGTGCTTCGAGACAACGAACCTTCGCAACGGTGCACACTTAGGGGAATACGTTCTCGAAATTTTAGGAGGGATCATCTTATTATGCTACCGTCGTTTTAAGCAATAAGATGTAAAACATGATAAACATCACAATGCAATCATATAGTGACATGATATGGCCATTATCATCTTTGCTCATTCGATCTCCATCTTCAGGCATCGCATGATCATCATCGTCACCGGCGTGACACCATGATCTCCATCATCATGATCTCCATCATCGTGTCTCCATGAAGTCGTCACGCCAACTACTACTATCACTACTACTATGGCTAACCGTTAGCAATGAAGTAAAAGTAGTAAGCACATGGCGTTGCATCTCATACAATAAATTAAGACAACTCCTATGGCTCCTGCCGGTTGTCATACTCATCGACATGCAAGTCGTGAAACCTATTACAATAACATGATCATCTCATACATCATACATGCAACATCACAACTTTGGCCATATCACATCACATGTCAAACCCTGCAAAAACAAGTTAGACGTCCTCTAATTGTTGTTGCAAGTTTTACGTGGCTGATTTGGGTTTCTAGCAAGAACGCCTTCTTACCTACGTGACAGCCACAACGGTGATATGCCAAAGCTATTTACCCTTCATAAGGACCCTTTTCATCAAATCCAATCCGACTAGAGTAGGAGAGACAGACACCCGCTAGCCACCTTTATGCACGATGTGCATGTCTGTCGGTGGAACCAGTCTCACGTAAGCGTACGTGTAAGGTCGGTCCGGGCCGCTTCATCCCACAATACCGCCGGAAAAGAATAAGACTAGTAACGGCAAGCAAATTGACAAACCATCGCCCACAACTTTTGTGTTCTACTCGTGCATAGAATCTACGCATAGAAAACCTGGCTCGGATGCCACTGTTGGGTAACGTAGCATAAATTCAAAATTTTTCCTACGCATGTTCAGATCTTCCTATGGAGAGACCAGAAACGAGAGAGGGGTAAGAGCATCTTCATACCTTTGAAGATCGCTAAGCGGAAGCGTTTGCTAGAACGCGGTTGATGGAGTCGTACTCGCAGCGATTCCGATCTAGTGCCGAACAACGGCACCTCCGCGTTCAACACACGTGCAGCCCGGTGACGTCTCCCGCACCTTGATCCAGCAAGGAGGAGGGAGAGGTTGGGGAAGAAGACCAGCAACACGACGGCATAGTGTTGGTGGAGAGACGAGGTCTCCCGGCAGGGCTTCGCCAAGCGCCGGCAGAGAGGAGGAGGAAGAAGTGCGGGGCTGCGCCGAGGGAGAGGGAAAACTGTGTCCTCCAAAGGCCAAAAGTGCCCACTATATATAGGGGAAGGGGAGAGGGGGTGCCACCCCTAGGGTTCCCACCCTAGGGGGTGCGGCAGCCCTCCCAGATGGGGGGTGTGGCGGCCAGATGAGGGAGGAGGGGTGGCGCACCCCTCTGGTGGGCCTAAGGCCCACCTAAGTTAGGGTTCCCCCCCTCTTTTTCTTTCCCCTGCGCCATGGGCTGAGTGGGGAGGCGCACCAGCCCAACTAGGGGCTGGTTCCCACCCCCACTTAGCCCATCTTACCTCTTGGGGTCGCAGCCCCCTTTCGGTGGTCCCCCGGGACCACCTCCGGTGGTCCCGGTGGTCCCGGTACGTTACCGGTGATGCCCGAAACACTTCCGATGTCCGAAACCATCCGTCCTATATATCAATCTTTACCTCCGGACCATTCCGGAGCTCCTCGTGACGTCCGGGATCTCATCCGGGACTCCGAACAACTTTCGGTAATCTCGTATAACAATTCCCTATAACCCTAGCGTCATCGGACCTTAAGTGTGTAGACCCTACGGGTTCGGGAGACAGGCAGACATGACCGAGACACCTCTCTGGCCAATAACCATCAGCGGGGTCTGGATACCCATGGTGGCTCCCACTAGCTCCACGATGATCTCATCGGATGAACCACGATGTCAAGGATTCAATCAATCCCGTATACGATTCCCTTTGTCTGTCGGTATAGAACTTGCCCGAGATTCGATCGTCGGTATGCCTATACCTTGTTCAATCTCGTTACCGGTAAGTCTCTTTACTCGTTCCGTAGCACGTCATCGTGTGACTAACTCCTTAGTCACATTGAGCTCATGATGATGTTCTACCGAGTGGGCCCAGAGATACCTCTCCGTCATACGAAGTGACAAATCCCGATCTCGATTCGTGCCAACCCAACAGACACTTTCGGAGGTACCCGTAGTGCACCTTTATAGTCACCTAGTTACGTTGTGACGTTTGACACACCCAAAGCACTCCTACGGTATCCGGGAGTTGCACAATCTCACGGTCGAAGGAAAAGATACTTGACATTAGAAAAGCATTAGCATACGAACAATACGATCTAGTGCTAGGCTTAGGATTGGGTCTTGTCCACCACATCATTCTCCCAATGATGTGATCCCGTTATCAATGACATCCAATGTCCATGATCAGGAAACCATGACCATCTATTGACTAACGAGCTAGCCAACTAGAGGCTTGCTAGGGACACATTGTGATCTATTCATTCACACATGTATTACTGTTTCCTGTTAATACAATTATAGGATGAACGATAGACGATTATCATGAACAAGGAAATATGATAATAACCATTTTATTATTGCCTCTAGGGCATATTTCCAACATTCACAACATCTACAAACGCAGCTGGAAGGAGTGTTTCACCAAGCGGTGCATCAAGAACATAAGCTTGTGCAACAGTGAGGATAATCCTCACATTATGGAGTCAGTCCGCAAAGTTGCTTCCATCATCTTTTATATTTTGTTTCTTCATGAATGCATTAAAATTGACTGGAGCTACACCGCGAGCCATTGATCTACAACATATTTACAAAGATATTTAGACTATGTTCAAGATAGTTAGTTCAAATTACTAATCAACTCCCACATAAATCAATATCCCTCAAGTTGTTTAGTGATACATGATCCAAGTCCACTAACCCAAGTCAGGTCATCACGTGAGATAATGTACTTTCAATGGTGAACATCAATATGTTGATCATATCATCCATATGAATCATGTTTAACCTTTGGTTCGACGTGTTCCAGACCATGTATGTACATACTATGCTCTGAGGTGACCTCTTCCGTCTAGGGTGCTCAAACACCCAAGAGTAGCAAGATCTGCAAGGGATTAATAAGGGGAACAACTTTTCTCTTGTTGGAAATGTAGATCAAGGCCTTCTCCTCCAAACCCTAGAGCATCAACAAGAATCGATGGCTAGGGAGAGAGATCGGGCAAGACTAAGCTTAGGAGCAACAATGGAGCTTTTTGAAGAAGAAAGGTAAGCTGTCTTGGGGAAGAAGACCTACTTATATAGGGGGAGAGAATTTACCGTTTTGTGCCCACAAGTCATGCATAAGTGGTAGTACCGCTCACGGGCGCAGTACTTCCGCTTGCCCGGAAGTACCGGGCATCACAGTCAGTTGGACATGGTTTGGGAGGCGGTAATTCCGCCGGAGCGGTACTATCGTCCCCGCCAGCGGTACTTCGAGTTAACAGACTTAGCAGAAATGAGGAGGGCAATACGTTAGTACCGCCGAGAGCAGTACTTCCGCGTTTTACTGCCGCTCAAAAACTGCTCGAGTGCCGAAGACAATAGAGAGATAAAATAAGCGGAAGTGAGGTTGGAAGAGGAGGGCGGAAGTACCACGGGAGCGGTATTACCGCTCCGCTCCCAGCGTGAATACTTTAGGGATTATCGCTTGACTCAAAAAGGGAAACTATTATGGGATCAAATTCATATGTTGAAATGGTATGCTTGGGAGCTATGCTCGAGATATGATTTTATTTGTGGCTCTAGGATGAAGGCTCAACACCTTCCCTTTTCTTGTAAATTTAATGCTAATGCAACCTTGGCTTCTTATGCTAATGGTATATATGATTACTATGATGTGGAGAAAATAGAAGAGTTTGTTGCTTTTATGGGTGCTTATGAAATTGAAGCTCTGTTTAAAAGGTGTGATGATAATGATGATGCTGCTTACCGATCTGAAAATTTGGTTATGCTTCGTTATTGTTATACTAATTATGAATATAATGCCCATATTTATCGATTTATGGAGAAATTCTACGCTGCCCAAGAAGAGACTAATATTTTGCAGGAAACTATGGAAGAAGAAAATGCTGAAACTGTGAGCTCATTAGATGAAAAAGATGACGAGGAGAGCGAAGAACAAAAGGAGGAAGAGCGGACTAGCTACCCGTGCCCACCTTCTAATGAGAGTAACTCTTCAACTCATACATTGTTTAATTTCCCTTCGTTCTTACTGGAGGATGAATGCTATGTTGATTGCTATGATCCCTTGGATTCGTTTGAAATATCCCTTTTTGACGAACTTGATGCTTGCTATGCTTGTGGCCATGATGCCAATAGGAATGCTGCTTATGAAGATGAACTTGCTATAGTTCCTTATGTTAAACATGAAATTGTTGCTATGGCACCCACTTATGATAGTCCTATTATCTTTTTAAACTCTCCCAACTACATTATATCGGAGAAGTTTGCTCTTATTAGGGATTACATAGATGGGTTGCCTTCTACTATTAAACTTGATGATTTTGGTGAATATAATATGCATGTGTTTTCTGCTCCTACTTGCAATTATTATGAGAGAGGAACTACATCTCCACCTCTCTATGTTTCCAATACGATAAAGTTGCAAGAAACTGCTTATGCTATGTATTGGCCTTTACTTGATGTGCATGAATTGTTCTTTTATGACATGCCAATGCATAGGAAGAGAGTTAGACTTCGTAATTGCATGATATATGTTACCTTGTGCTCACTACTAAATTACAAATTATTGTTAATTAAAATTGGCTTTGATATACCTTGGGATCCTTGTGGATCCATTACTTGAGCACTTTATGCCTAGCTTAATGGCATTAAAGAAAGCGCGGCCTGGGAGACAACCCAGAAGTTTTAGAGAGTCATTTATTTCTGTTGAGTGCTTTTATATAGTTTAAAAACAAAAAAATATAGAGGAGAACTTAAAACTTTTTCAAAAAGAGAAGTGATTGAAAGGTGATGCATTGCGGAAGTAACGATCGACCTTGAACACTTGTGTTCATGCTCATGGAACAATGTAGAATTTTTCATGGAAGTTTCTCGCAAAAATAATTATCCCCATTTACAATTCCATTGTATTATAAAAATAATGTGCCAAGTAAAGCCTTTATGATTAGTTTGGGTGATAGTTGTTCTTTATGCTCACGAAATTATTTTTAATTCCTATCCAGAAAGAGCTTTTGAGTTGATTCTTTTTTCTGCTGATTTATATGCAAATTTCCCTAATTTTCATAATTTGTTAAGAATATTTGGAGTATCAGAAGTATGGTAGATGTTCATATTACTACAAACTATTCTGTTTTTGACAGATTCTGTTTTCTATGCATTGTTCTCTTATTTTGATGAATCTATGGGTAGTATCGGGGGGTATGAACCATGGTGAAGTTGGATTACAGTAGATATAATGCTAATATCAATTTGGAATGAGTTCACAACAGTACTTAAAGTGGTGATTTACTTTATTATACTAACGGATCTCACGAAGGTTTTGTTGAGTTTTGTGTGATTGAAGTTTTCAAGTTTTGGGTGAGACAACGATGGATGAAGGAATAAGGAGAGGCAAGAGCCTAAGCTTGGGGATGTCCAAGGCACCCCAAGGTAATATTCAAGGAAGACTCAAGCATCTAAGCTTGGGGATGCCCCGGAAGGCATTGATACGTCTCCAACGTATCTATAATTTTTGATGGCTCCATGCTATTATCTTGTCAAACTTTGGATGTTTTGTATGCCTTTTATATCTTTTTTGTACTAACTTATTAACTCAGTGCCAAGTGCCAATTCTTGTTTTTTCCGTGTTATTTTACCCTTTTCAGAGGAGGATTTTAAATGGTGTCCGAACGGAATAAAACTTCCGAAAAGATTTTTTCCGGAACAGAAGATACGCACCAGACTTGAGAACCAAGGCAGGGGCCAACAGGGGACCCCACAAGCCCCCTAGGCGCAGCTAGGGGGCCCGCGCCTAGTAGGATGGTGGGCCCCTTGTGGCTCATCTGCCCTACCTCTTCCGCCTATAAATTCAAAAAAATTCCAAAACTGACGAGAGATCCACGAAAATAATTTTCCGCTGCCGGAAGCATCTGTCTCCGCAAGATCCCATCTGGGGCACGTTTTGGTGCCCTGTCGGAGGGGGGATTCGGATACGGAGGGCTTGTTCATCAACACCATGACCTCTCCGATGATGCTTGAGTAGTTCACCGTAGACCTTCGGGTCCATAGCTAGTAGCTAGATGGCTTCTTCTCTCTCTTGGATCTTCAATACAAAGTTCTCCATGATCTTCATGGAGATCTATCCGATGTATTCTTCTTTTGTGGTCTATTTGTCGAGATCCAATGAATTGTGGATTTATGATCAGATTATCTATGAATCTTATTTGAGTTTCTTCTGATCTCTTATATGCATGATTTCATATCCTTGTAATTCTCTTCGAGTTGTTGGTTTTGTTTGTCTAGCTTGATCTATGATTCTTGCAATGGGAGAAGTGCTTGGTTTTGGGTTCATACCGTGCGGTGACCTCACCCAGTGACAGAAGGGGTAGCGAGGCACGCATCGTGTTGTTGCCATCAAGGGTAAAAAGATGGGGTTTTCATCATTGGTTTGAGTTTATCCCTCTACATCATGTCATCTTGCTTAAGGCGTTACTCTGTTCGTCATGAACTCAATACACTAGATGCATGCTGGATAGCGGTCGATGTGTGGAGTAATAGCAGTAGATGCAGAAAGTATCAGTCTACTTGTCTCGGACGTGATGCCTATATGTATGATCATTGCCTTAGATATCGTCATGACTTTGCGTGGTTCTATCAATTGCTCGATAGTAATTTGTTCACCCACCATATTATTTGCTATTTTGAGAGAAGCCCCTAGTGAACACTATGGCCCCCGGGTCTACTTCACACCATATTTTCAGCCTTACACTTTTACTTTGTTGCACTTTCCGCCTTCAGATCTCACTTTGCAATCAATCTTTAAGGGATTGACAACCCCTTTATAGCGTTGGGTGCAAGCTCTTTTGTGTTTGCGCAGGTACTCTGGACTTGACGCGATTCTCCTACTGGATTGATACCTTGGTTCTCAAACTGAGGGAAATAATTACTGCTCCTGTGCTGCATCACCCTTTCCTCTTCAAGGGAAAAACCAACGCAAGCTCAAGAGGCAGCACAAGGATTTCTGGCGCCGTTGCCGGGGAAGATCAAGTCAAGAACTCATCCAAGTAAGTATCGCAAACTCATATCTTGCATTTACTTTTTTTGCCTCTCGTTTTCCTCTCCCACACTTCTGAAAAACAAAAATTTACAAAATATTTTCCTTTTTCGTTTGCCTTTTTCGTTTTCCTTTTCTCTCGCTTGATTTCTGTTCGCTTGCGTGTTTGCTTGCTTGCTGAAGTCACCATGACTGAAAACACCAAACTTTATGACTTCTCGAATACTAATAATAATGACTTTATTAGTACTTCGATTGCTCCCGCCACTAGTGCGGAATCATAAGAAATCAATGCTGCTTTGCTGAATCTTGTTATGAAAGAGGAATTCTCCGGCCTTCCTAGTGAAGATGCCGCATCCCATCTTAATACCTTCATTGAGCTTTGCAATATGCAAAAGAAGAAAGATGTGGATAATGATGTGATTAAATTGAAGCTTTTTCCGTTCTCGTTGCGAGATCGAGCAAAAACTTGGTTTTCATCTTTGCCCAAAAATAGTATTTATTCTTGGAACAAGTGCAAAGATGCTTATATATCCAAGTATTTTCCGCTAGCTAAGTTTATCTCTCTACGTAATGATATCATGAATTTTAAGCAACTTGATCATGAACATGTTTGCACAATCTTGGCAGAGAATGAAATTGATGATTAGAAATTGTCCCGCCCATGGCTTGAGTCTTTGGATGATTATACAAATCTTCTACGCTGGCTTGAATTTTGCTTCTAGAAATATCTTGGACTCCGCCTCAAGTGGAACGTTCATGGAAATCACGTTAGGAGAAGCCACAAAAATCCTAGACAATATCATGATGAACTACTCTCAGAGGCACATTGAAAAGTCACCTACTAGTAAAAAGGTACACGCTATAGAATAAATATTGGGGAACTTCGCATGGGAAACAAAAAATTTCCTACGCGCACGAAGACCTATCATGGTGATGTCCATCTACGAGAGGGGATGAGTGATCTACGTACCCTTGTAGATCGTACAGCAGAAGCGTTATGAGCGCGGTTGATGTAGTGGAACGTCCTCACGTCCCTCGATCCGCCCCGCGAACAATCCCGCGATCAGTCCCACGATCTAGTACCGAACGGACGGCACCTCCGCGTTCAGCACACGTACAACTCGACGATGATCTCGGCCTTCTTGATCTAGCAAGAGAGACGGAGAGGTAGAAGAGTTCTCTGGCAGCGTGACGGCGCTCCGGAGGTTGGTGATGACCTTGTCTCAGCAGGGCTCCGCCCGAGCTCCGCAGAAATGCGATCTAGAGGAAAAACCGTGGAGGTATGTGGTCGGGCTGCCGTGGAAAAGTCGTCTCAAATCAGCCCTAAAACCTTCGTATATAAAGGTGGGAGGGAGGGGACCTTGCCTTGGGGCTCAAGGAGCCCCAAGGGGGTCGGCCGAGCCAAGGGGGGAAGGCTCCCCCCCCAAACCGAGTTGGACTTGGTTTGGTGGGTGGGAGTCCTTCCTTCCCTTCCCACCTCCTCCTTTTTTTTCTTTTCTCTTTGATTTTCTTTCCTAGGCGCATAGGGCCCTTTTGGGCTGTCCCACCAGCCCACTAAGGGCTGGTGCGCCACCCTCAAGGCCTATGGGCTTCCCCGGGGTGGGTTGCCCCCCCCGGTGAACTCCCGGAACCCATTCGTCATTCCCGGTACATTCCCGGTAACTCCGAAAACCTTCCGGTAATCAAATGAGGTCATCCTATATATCAATCTTCGTTTCCGGACCATTCCGGAAACCCTCGTGACGTCCGTGATCTCATCCGGGACTCCGAACAACATTCGGTAACCAACCATATAACTCAAATACGCATAAAACAACGTCGAACCTTAAGTGTGCAGACCCTGCGGGTTCGAGAACTATGTAGACATGACCCGAGAGACTCCTCGGTCAATATCCAATAGAGGGACCTGGATGCCCATATTGGATCCTACATATTCTACGAAGATCTTATCGTTTGAATCTCAGTGCCAAGGATTCATATAATCCCGTATGTCATTCCCTTTGTCCTTCGGTATGTTACTTGCCCGAGATTCGATCGTTAGTATCCGCATACCTATTTCAATCTCGTTTACCGGCAAGTCTCTTTACTCGTTCCGTAATACAAGATCCTGTAACTTACACTAAGCTACCTTGCTTGCAAGGCTTGTGTGTGATGTTGTATTACCGAGTGGGCCCCGAGATACCTCTCCGTCACACGGAGTGACAAATCCCAGTCTTGATCCATACTAACTCAACTAACACCTTCGGAGATACCTATAGAGCATCTTTATAGTCACCCAGTTACGTTGCGACGTTTGATACACATAAAGCATTCCTCCGGTGTCAGTGAGTTATATGATCTCATGGTCATAGGAATAAATACTTGACACGCAGAAAACAGTAGCAACAAAATGACACGATCAACATGCTACGTCTATTAGTTTGGGTCTAGTTCATCACGTGATTCTCCTAATGACGTGATCCAGTTATCAAGCAACAACACCTTGTTCATAATCAGAAGACACTGACTATCTTTGATCAACTGGCTAGCCAACTAGAGGCTTGCTAGGGACGGTGTTTTGTCTATGTATCCACACATGTAAATGAGTCTTCATTCAATACAATTATAGCATGGATAATAAACGATTATCTTGATACAGGAATTATAATAATAACTATATTTATTATTGCCTCTAGGGCAAAATTCCAACAGTCTCCCACTTGCACTAGAGTCAATAATCTAGCCCTCACATCATCATGCGAATTAAATTGTAATAAATCTAACACCCATACAGTTCTGGTGTTGATCATGCTTTGGCCGTGGAAGAGGTTTAGTCAGCGGGTCTGCTACATTCAGATCCGTGTGCACTTTGCATATATTTACGTCCTCTCCCTCGACGTAGTCGCGGATGAGGTTGAAGCGTCGTTTGATGTGTCTGGTCTTCTTGTCAAACCGTGACGGTTCCTTTGCTAAGGCAATGGCACCCGTGTTGTCACAGAACAAGGTTATTGGATTCAGTGCGCTTGGCACCACTCCAAGATCCGTCATGAACTGCTTCATCCAGACACCCTCCTTAGCCGCCTCCGAGGCAGCCATGTACTCCGCTTCACATGTAGAATCTGCTACGACGCTTTGCTTGGAACTGCACCAGCTTACCGCACCCCCATTAAGAATAAATACGTATCCGGTTTGCGACTTAGAGTCGTCCGGATCTGTGTCAAAGCTTGCATCGACGTAACCTTTTACGGCGAGCTCTTCGTCACCTCCATACACGAGAAACATCTCCTTAGTCCTTTTCAGGTACTTCAGGATATTCTTGACCGCTGTCCAGTGATCCACTCCTGGATTACTCTGGAATCTACCTGCCATACTTATGGCCAGGCTAACATCCGGTCTAGTGCACAACATTGCATACATGATAGAACCTATGGCTGAAGCATAGGGGACGGAGCGCGTATGCTCTCTAAAAACTCTACGTTGTTTCCAATCAGCAATATGTCATCCACATATAATATTAGAAACGCCACAGAGCTCCCACTCACTTTCTTGTAAATACAAGATTCTCCAACCACTTGTATAAACCCAAATGCTTTGATCACCTCATCAAAGCGCTTGTTCCAACTCCGAGATGCTTGCACCAGTCCATAAATGGATCGCTGGAGCTTGCACACCTTGTTAGCATTCTTAGGATCGACAAAACCTTCGGGTTGCATCATATACAATTCTTCCTTAAGGAAACCGTTAAGGAACGCCGTTTTGACATCCATCTGCCAGATTTCATAATCGAAAAATGCAGCTATTGCTAACATGATTCTGACAGACTTAAGCATCGCTACGGGTGAGAATGTCTCATCGTAGTCAACTCCTTGAACTTGCGAAAAACCCTTTGCCACAAGTCGAGCTTTATAAACGGTCACATTGCCTCCAGCGTCCGTCTTCCTCTTAAAGATCCATTTGTTCTGAATAGCCTTGCGGCCCTCAGGCAGTACCTCCAAAGTCCACACTTTGTTCTCATACATGGATCCTATCTCGGACTTCATGGCTTCTAGCCATTTGTTGGAATCCAGGCCCACCATTGCTTCTTCATAATTTGCAGGTTCATTGTTGTCCAACAACATGATTGACAAGACGGGATTACCGTACCACTCTGGAGCAGCACGTGGCCTCGTCGACCTGCGTGGTTCGACAGAAACTTGAACCAGAGTTTCATGATCATCATCATTAACTTCCTCCTCAACCGGCGTCGCAACGACAGAGGTTTCCCCTTGTCCTACGCCACCATCCAGAGGGATGAGAGGTTTGACAACCTCGTCAAGTTCTATCTTCCTCCCACTCAATTCTCTCGAGGGAAACTCCTTCTCGAGAAAAGCTCCATTTTTAGCAACAAAGACTTTGCCCTCGGATTTGAGATAGAAGGTGTACCCAACTGTCTCTTTTGGGTAACCTATGAAGACGCACTTTTCCGCTTTGGGTTCCAGCTTTTCAGGCTGAAGCTTTTTGACATAAGCATCACATCCCCAAACTTTAAGAAACGACAACTTTGGCCTTTTGCCATACCACAGTTCGTATGGTGTCGTCTCAACGGATTTTGATGGTGCCCTATTTAAAGTGAATGCAACTGTTTCTAATGCATAACCCCAAAACGATAACGGCAAATCGGTAAGAGACATCATAGATCGCACCATCTCTAATAAAGTACGATTACGACGTTCGGACACACCATTACGCTGTGGTGTTCCAGGCGGTGTTAACCGTGAAACAATTCTACATTGTCTTAAGTGAGTACCAAACTCGAAACTCAGATATTCACCCCCACGATCAGACCGTAGGAATTTGATCTTCTTGTTACGATGATTTTCAACTTCACACTGAAATTGCTTGAACTTTTCAAATGTTTCAAACTTGTGCTTCATCAAGTAGACATAACCATATCTACTCAAATCGTCAGTGAAGGTGAGAAAATAACGATATCCGCCGTGCCTCCACGCTCATCGGACCACACACATCGGTATGTATGATTTCCAACAAGTCACTTGCATGCTCCATTGTTCCGGAGAACGGAGTCTTAGTCATCTTGCCCATGAGACATGGTTCGCACGTGTCAAGTGAATCAAAGTCAAGTGACTCCAAAAGTCCATCAGCATGGAGTTTCTTCATGCGCTTTACACCAATATGACCTAAGCGGCAGTGCCACAAAAATATGGCGCTATCATTGTTAACTCTAACTCTTTTGGTCTCAGTTTTATGTATGTGTGTATTGCTATCAAGATTCAATATGAACAATCCTCTCACATTGGGTGCATGACCATAAAAGATGTTACTCATAGAAATAGAACAACCATTATTCTCTGACTTAAAAGAGTAACCGTCTCGTAATAAACAAGATCCAGATATAATGTTCATGCTCAATGCAGGCACTAAATAACAATGTTTTAAGTTCATCACTAATCCTGATGGTAACTGAAGTGAAACTGTGCCGACGGCGATTGCATCAACCTTGGAACCATTTCCTACGCGCATCGTCACTTCATCTTTCGCCAGCCTTCGTCTATTCCGCAGTTCCTGTTTCGAGTTGCAAATATGAGCAACAAAACCGGTATCGAATACCCAGGCACTACTACGAGAGCCGGTTAAGTACACATCAATAACTTGTATATCAAATATACCTGATTTTTCTTTGGACGCCTTCTTATCTGCCAGATACTTGCGGCAATTGCGCTTCCAGTGACCCATACCCTTGCAATAGTAACACTCCGTTTCAGGCTTAGGTCCAGCTTTGGGTTTGTTCGTCGGATTGGCAACAGGCTTGCCGCTCTTCTTTGAATTACCCTTCTTGCCTTTGCCGTTTATCTTGAAACTAGTGGTCTTATTCACCATCAACACCTGATGCTCTTTACGGAGTTCAGACTCTGCGACTTTCAGCATCGCAAACAACTCGCCGGGAGACTTGTTCATCCCTTGCATGTTGTAGTTCAACACAAAGCCTTTATAGCTTGGCGGCAGTGATTGAAGGATTCTGTCAGTGATAGCCTCTTGCGGGAGTTCAATCCCCAGCTCAGCTAGACGGTTTGAGTACCCAGACATTTTGAGCACATGTTCACTCACACACGAGTTTTCCTCCATCTTGCAAGCATAGAATTTATCGGAGCTCTCATACCTCTCGATCCGGGCGTCCTTCTGAAAGATAAACTTCAACTCCTGGAACATCTCAAATGCTCCATGACGCTCGAAGCGACGTTGAAGTCCCGGTTCTAAGCCATACAAGACTGCACATTGAACTACTAACTAGTCCTCCTTACGTGCTAACCAAGCGTTCTTAACATCCTGATCAGCCGTAGCGGGTGGTTCATCTCCTAGCGCAGAATTAAGGACATAATCCTTCTTCCCAGCTTGTAAGATTAGCTTAAGATTACGAGCCCAGTCTACAAAGTTGCATCCATCATCTTTCAACTTAGCTTTCTCTAGGAACGTATTAAAATTCAGGGTGACTGTCGCGTGAGCCATGATCTACAACACAAATATATTCAAAGTGGACTTAGACTATGTTCAAGATAATTAGAGTTTAACTTTAATCAAAATTATACACTAAACTCCCACTCAAAAAGTACATCTCTCTTAGTCATTTGAGTGGTTCATGATCCACTTACACTAGCTCAAGTCCGATCATCACGTGAGTTGAGTATAGTTTCAGTGGTAAGCATCCCTATGCTAATCATATCATCTATATGATTCATGATCGATCTTTCGGTCTCATGTGTTCCGAGGCCATGTCTGCACATGCTAGGCTCGTCAAGCTTAACCCGAGTGTTTCGCGTGCGCAACTGTTTTGCACCCGTTGTATGTGAACGTTGAGTCTATCACACCCGATCATCACGTGGTGTCTCGAAACGACGAACTGTAGCAACGGTGCACTGTCGGGGAGAACACAATTTCGTCTTGAAATTTTAGTGAGAGATCACCTCATAATGCTACCGTCGTTCTAAGCAAAATAAGGTGCATAAAAGGATTAACATCACATGCAATTCATAAGTGACATGATATGGCCATCATCACGTGCTTCTTGATCTCCATCACCAAAGCACCGGCACGATCTTCTTGTCACCGGCGCCATGCCATGATCTCCATCAACGTGTTGCCATCGAGGTTGTCGTGCTACTCATGCTATTACTACTAAAGCTACATCCTAGCAAAATAGTAAACGCATCTGCAAGCACAAACATTAGTATAAAGACAACCCTATGGCTCCTGCCGGTTGCCGTACCATCGACGTGCAAGTCGATATTATCTATTACAACATGATCATCTCATACATCCAATATATCACATCACATCGTTGGCCATATCACATCACAAGCATACCCTGCAAAAACAAGTTAGACGTCCTCTAATGTTGTTGTTGCATGTTTTACGTGGTGACCACGGGTATCTAGTAGGATCGCATCTTACTTACGCAGACACCACAACAGAGATATATGAGTTGCTATTTAACCTCATCCAAGGACCTCCTCGGTCAAATCCGATTCAACTAAAGTTGGAGAAACTGACACTTGCCAGTCATCTTTGAGCAACGGGGTTACTCGTAGCGATGAAACCAGTCTCTCGTAAGCGTACGAGTAATGTCGGTCCAAGCCGCTTCAATCCAACAATACCCCGGAATCAAGAAAAGACTAAGGAGGGCAGCAAAACGCACATCACCGCCCACAAAAACTTTTGTGTTCTACTCGAGAAGACATCTACGCATGAACCTAGCTCATGATGCCACTGTTGGAGAACTTCGCATGGGAAACAAAAATTTTCCTACGCGCACGAAGACCTATCATGGTGATGTCCATCTACGAGAGGGGATGAGTGATCTACGTACCCTTGTAGATCGTACAGCAGAAGCGTTAGTGAACGCGGTTGATGTAGTGGAACGTCCTCACGTCCCTCGATCTGCCCCGCGAACAATCCCGCGATCAGTCCCACGATCTAGTACCGAACGGACGGCACCTCCGCGTTCAGCACACGTACAGCTCGACGATGATCTCGGCCTTCTTGATCCAGCAAGAGTGACGGAGAGGTAGAAGAGTTCTACGGCAGCGTGACGGCGCTCCGGAGGTTGGTGATGACCTTGTCTCAGCAGGGCTCCGCCTGAGCTCTGCAGAAACGCGATCTAGAGGAAAAACCGTGGAGGTATGTGGTCGGGCTGCCGTGGAAAAGTCGTCTCAAATCAGCCCTAAAACCTCCGTATATATAGGTGGGAGGGAGAGGACCTTGCCTTGGGGCTCAAGGAGCCCCAAGGGGGTCGGCCGAGCCAAGGGGGGAAGGCTCCCCCCCCAAACCGAGTTGGACTTGGTTTGGTGGGTGGGAGTCCTTCCTTCCCTTCCCACCTCCTCCTTTTTTTTCTTTTCTCTTTGATTTTCTTTCCTAGGCGCATAGGGCCCTTTTGGGCTGTCCCACCAGCCCACTAAGGGCTGGTGCGCCACCCTCAAGGCCTATGGGCTTCCCCGGGGTGGGTTGCCCCCCCGGTGAACTCCCGGAACCCATTCGTCATTCCCGGTACATTCCCGGTAACTCCGAAAACCTTCCGGTAATCAAATGAGGTCATCCTATATATCAATCTTCTTTTCCGAACCATTTCGGAAACCCTCGTGACGTCCGTGATCTCATCCGGGACTCCGAACAACATTCGGTAACCAACCATATAACTCAAATACGCATAAAACAACGTCGAACCTTAAGTGTGCAGACCCTGCGGGTTCGAGAACTATGTAGACATGACCCGAGAGACTCCTCGGTCAATATCCAATAGCGGGAACTGGATGCCCATATTGGATCCTACATATTCTACGAAGATCTTATCGTTTGAACCTCAGTGCCAAGGATTCATATAATCCCGTATGTCATTCCCTTTGTCCTTCGGTATGTTACTTGCCCGAGATTCGATCGTTAGTATCCGCATACCTATTTCAATCTCGTTTACCGGCAAGTCTCTTTACTCGTTCCGTAATACAAGATCTCGTAACTTACACTAAGCTACATTGCTTGCAAGGCCTGTGTGTGATGTTGTATTACCGAGTGGGCCCCGAGATACCTCTCCGTCACACGGAGTGACAAATCCCAGTCTTGATCCATACTAACTCAACTAACACCTTCGGAGATACCTGTAGAGCATCTTTATAGTCACCCAGTTACGTTGCGACGTTTGATACACACAAAGCATTCCTCCGGTGTCAGTGAGTTATATGATCTCATGGTCATAGGAATAAATACTTGACATGCAGAAAACAGTAGCAACAGAATGACACGATCAACATGCTAAGTCTATTAGTTTGGGTCTAGTCCATCACGTGATTCTTCTAATGACGTGATCCAGTTATCAAGCAACAACACCTTGTTCATAATCAGAAGACACTGACTATCTTTGATCAACTGGCTAGCCAACTAGAGGCTTGCTAGGGACGGTGTTTTGTCTATGTATCCACACATGTAAATGAGTCTTCATTCAATACAATTATAGCATGGATAATAAACGATTATCTCGATACAGGAATTATAATAATAACTATATTTATTATTGCCTCTAGGGCATAATTCCAACAAGAAATTAACTCGTTAAGTGCTAAGATGGATGAGTTAATGAATTTGGTTGCTAGTAGAAGTGCTCCTTTAGATCCTAATGGTATGCCCTTGTCGTCCTTGATTGAGAGTAGAAACGCTAGCTTGGACGTTAATTTTGTTGGTAGGAATAATTTTGGCAACAACAATGCTTTTAGAGGAAACTATGTTCCTAGGCCTTTTCCTAGTAACCCCTCTAATAACTTTGGAAACTCCTACAACAATACTCATGGAAATTACAAAAGATCACCGTCTGATCTAGATAGTAATATCAAAGAGTTTATCAACTCGCAAAAGATTTCCAATGCGTCCATAGAGGAAAAACTACTCAAAATTGACGATTTGGCTAGGAGCGTTGATAGAATGTCTAGTGATATTGATGCTTTGAAAGTTAGATGTGCTCCTCCCAAGATCAATATGGATGAAACTTTCAAATCTATGCGTGTTTCCATGAGCGAGAGCAAAGAAAGAACCGCCCAAATTCGTGGTAGACATGAATGGCTTAAAAAGGCTTGTTCTCGTGATAAGAATCACGAAGATCTTAAAGTGCTTGGTGTGAATCTCATTGAATCTTTGTTTTCTTGTGTCAAACCTACTGATGATGGGGCTGGATATGCATCCACTTTGGTTGAAAAACGCCCCAATAATTCGGAGTCCATCTATCTTCATGCTAAAAGCATTGAAAGTGGAGAAGAAGATATTAAAACCTTGAGTAGTAATGAAATTACTACTTTGGATTTCAAGGAATTCAATTATGATAGTTTCTCCTTGATTGAATGCATTTCCTTGATGCAATCCCTGCTAAACTCTCCACATGCTTATAGCCAATACAAGGCCTTTACCGATCATATCGTCGATGCTATGATAAAATCTCTTGAAGAGAAACTTGAATTGGAAGTTTCTATCCCTAGAAAGCTTCATGATGAGTGGGAACCTACTATCAAAATCAAAATAAAAACTATGAATGCAATGCTTTGTGTGATTTGGGTGCTAGTGTTTCCGCGATTCCAAAGTCTTCATGTGATGTTCTGGGTTTTAAGGAGATTGAGGAGTGTTCTCTTAATTTGCATCTTGCGGGTTCTACTGTCAAGAAACCCATGGGAAGGATCAATGATGTTCTTATCATTGCAAATAGGAACTATGTACCCGTGGATTTCATTGTGCTTGACATTGATTGCAATCCTACATTCCCTATCGTTCTTGGTAGACCTTTCCTAAGGACTATCGGTGCTATCATTGATATGAAGGAAGGGAATATTAGATTTCAATTTCCTTTAAAGAAGGGCATCGAGCACTTTCCTAGAAAGAAAATAAGATTGCCTTATGAATCCATGATGAGGGCTACTTATGGTTTGAGCACCAAAGCCGATGATACGTGATTCTATCGCTTTACACCTAGGTAAGGGCGTTAAAAAATAGCGATGCCCATTAATAGATATCAATGTGAATGAGTAGGGATTGCCATACAATAGATGCCCCGTTTCTCTTTTTCTCTCCTTTTTTATTTGGGCTCTTTGGCCTCTTTTTCTCTTTTTCTTATTTGGGCTCTTTGGCCTCTTCCTTTTTTTATTTCCTCACATGGGACAATGCTCTAATAATGATGATCATTACACTTTTATTTACTCATAGCTAAAAGCTCAGAACGAAGATGACTCTATAGGAAATGCCTCCGGCAGTGTACCGGGATGTGCAACGATCTAGCTTGGTGTATGACGTTGAAACATCTCGCTAGCTATCTTACGATCATGCAATGGTAATATGAGAGTGACGGCACAAGTCATGAGACGGAACGGTGGGAGTTGCATGGCAATATATCTCGGAATGGGTATGAAAATGCCATAGTAGGTAGGTATGGTGGCTGTTTTGAGGAAGGCATATGGTGGGTTTGTGCACCAACGAAAGTTGCGCGGCACTAGAGAGGCTAGCAATGGTGGAAGGTGAAAGTGCATCTATACCATGGGCTCACATTAGTCATGAAGAACTCACATACTTGTTGCGAAATTTTTTATTAGTAATCGAAACAAAGTGCTAGACGCATACTCCTAGGGAAGGGTTGGTAGGTGTTAACCATCGCGCGATCCTGACCGCAACACAAAGGATGACAATCAATAGATCAATTATGCTCCGACTTCCTAATATAGCGGTTCACCATAGGTGCATGCTACGGGAATCACTAACTTCAACACAAGTATTTCTAGATTCACAACACTCTACTCACATAACTCTTAATATTACCAAATCTACGCCTCAAAACTAATTGAGAGGAATCAAAACTTCTCTTTCTACTCAATGCACATGAAGATGGAGGTTTTTGTATCCTCTTTGGGTACCTATCACCTTTGGGGACTACTTTCATAGCACAAACCAACTACCAAGTTACGCACCGCCGTGCTCTAAAAGATCTAAGTGAAGCACATAGAGCAAAATTATCTAGCTCAAAAGATATAAGTGAAGCACGATGAGCATTCTAGCAAATTCACGATGAGTGCATGTCTCTCCCAAAAGGTGTGCAGAAAGGATGATTGCGACATAACAAAAAGAAAAGACTCCTACGATACAAGACGCTCCAAGCAAAACACATATCATGTGGTGAATAAAAAATATAGCTCCAAGTAATGTTACCCATGGATTGAACACGAAAGAGGGGATGCCTTCCCGGGGCATCCCCAAGCTTAGGCTTTTTGGTGTCCTTGAATTTGGCTTGGGATGCCTTCGGCATCCCCATGCTTGAGCTCTTTCCACTCTATATCTCTTTGTCCATGAGAACATCACCCAAAACTTGAAAACTTCACAACGCAAAACTTAAACAGAAACTCGTGATAACATTAGCATAAGAAAACAAACTACCACCTCTTCTGTAGCAATCTGTACACTTCGTATACTTCTGGTACCTCAAAAATTCTGAAAAATTACAACTGCCTGGGAAAAAGGCATATCAACCAGCAGAAAAAAGAATCAACTCAAAAGCTCTTTCTGAATAAAAATGAAAAATAATCTCGTGAGCAAAAAGTTTTGTCTTTTTCCAGCAGGATCAAACAACCATCACCAAGACTAGTCATAAATGTTTTGCTTGGCTCAAACACAAAAAGAAACACAAAAGACACAATCACAACAGAATTATGATAGTGTGGACGCAACAAAACAGAAAAGAAAAGATAAATTCATTGGGTTGCCTCCCAACAAGCGCTATTGTTTAACGCCCTTAGCTAGGCGTAAAGCGATAGAATCACGTATCGTCGGTTTTGGTGCTCAAACCATAAGTAGCCCTCACCATGGATTCATAAGGCAATCTTATTCTCTTTCTAGGAAAGTGCTCCATGCCCTTCTTTAAAGGAAATTGAAATCTAATATTCCCTTTCTTCATATCGATGATAGCACCGATAGTCCTTAGGAAAGGTCTACAAAGAATGATAGGGCATGTAGGATTGCAATCAATGTCAAGCACAATGAAATCCACGGGTACATAGTTCCTATTTTCAATAATAAGAACATCATTGATCCTTACCATGGGTTTCTTGACAGTCGAATCCGCGAGATGCAAATTAAGAGAACACTCCTCAATCTCATTAAAACCCAGAACATCACATAAAGACTTTGGAATCGCGGAAACACTAGCACCCAAATCACACAAAGCATTGCATTCATAGTTTTTGATTTTGATTTTGATAGTAGTTTTCCACTCATCATGAAGCTTTCTAGGGATAGAGACTTCCAATTCAAGTTTCTCATCAAGAGATTTTATCATAGCTTCGACGATATGATCGGCAAAGGCCTTGTTTTGGCTATAAGCGCGAGGAGAGTTTAGCATGGATTGCATCAAGGAAATGTATTCAATCAAGGAGAAACTATCATAATTGAATTCCTTGAAATCCAAAGTAGTAATTTTATTACTACTCAAAGTTTTAATATCTTCTACTCCACTTTTAATGCTTTTAGCATCAAGATAGATGGACTCCGAATCATTGGGGCGTTTTTCAACCAAGGTGGATTCATATCCAGACCCATCATCATTAGGTTTGACACAAGAAAACAAAGGTTCAATGGGAGTCACACCAAGCACTTTAAGATCTTCGTGATTCTTATCACGAGAACACGCCTTTTTAAGCCATTCATGTCTAGCACGAATTTGGGCGGTTCTTTCTTTGCTCTCACTCATGGAAACACGCATAGCTTTCAAAGTTTCATCCATATTGATCTTGGGAGGAGCACATCTAACTTTCAAAGCATCAATATCACTAGACATTCTATCAACGCTCCTAGCCAAATCGTCAATTTTGAGTAGTTTTTTCCTCTATGGACGCATTGCAAATCTTTTGTGAGTTGATACACTGTTTGATATTACTCTCTAGATCAGAGGGTAATATATTATAATTTCCATGAGTATTGGTGTAGGAGTTGCCAAAGTTATTAGAGGAGTTACGAGGAAAAGGCCTAGGAACATAGTTTCCTCTAAAAGCGTTGTTGTTGCCAAAATTATTCCTACCAACAAAATTAATGTCCAAGCTAGCGTTGCTACTCTCAATCAAGGAAGACAAGGGCATATCATTAGGATCTAAATGAGCACTTCTACTAGCAACCAAATTCATTAACTCATCCATCTTAGCACTCAACGAGTTAATTTCTTCTATAGCGTGTACCTTCTTACTAGTAGGTGACCTTTGAGTGTGCCACTGAGAGTAGTTCGTCATGATATTATCTAGGAGTTTTGTGGATTCTCCTAACGTGATTTCCATGAACGTTCCACCGGAGGCGGAGTCCAAGATATTTTTAGAAGCGAAATTCAAGCCAGCGTAGAAGATTTGTATAATCATCCAAATACTCAAGCCATGAGGGGGACAATTTCTAATCATCAATTTCATTCTCTACCAAGATTGTGCAACATGTTCATGATCAATTTGCTTAAAATTCATGGTTTCATTACGGAGAGAGATAATCTTAGCCGGCGGAAAATACTTGGATATGTAAGAATCTTTGCACTTATTCCAAGAATCAATACTATTTTTGGGCAAAGACGAAAACCAAGTTTTTGCTCGATCTCGCAACGTGAAAGGAAAAAGCTTCAATTTAATCACATCATTATCCACATCTTTCTTCTTTTGCATATCACAAAGTTCAATGAAGATATTAAGATGGGATGCATCATCTTCACTAGGAAGGCCGGAGAATTGCTCTTTCATAACAAGATTCAGCAAAGCGGCATTGATTTCGTATGACTCCGCACTAGTGGTGGGAGCAATCAGAGTACTAATAAAATCATTATTATTAGTATTCGAGAAGTCACAAAGTTTGATGTTTTCAGTCATGGTGACTTCAGCAAGCAAGCAAGCACACAAGCGAACAAAGAGCGAGCGAGAAAAAAGGGCGAACGAAAAAGGCAAATATTTTTTTGTAAATTCTTGTTTTTCAGAAGTGGGGAAGAGGAAAAGGAGAGGCAAAAAAGTAAATGCAAGAGATGAGTTTGCGAGACTTACTTGGATGAGTTCTTGACTTGATCCTCCCCGGCAACGGTGCTAGAAATCCTTCTGGTACTTCTCAGACAACATCGCCAGAAATTGACACGTTGACGGAGACTTGCTTGCGTTGGATTTTCCCTTGAAGAGGAAAGGGTGATGCAGCACAGGATCAGTAAGTATTTCCCTCAGTTTGAGAACCAAGGTATCAATCAAGTAGGAGAATCTCGTCAAGTCCAGAGTACCTGCACAAACACAACAAAGCTTGCACCCAACGCTGTAAAGGGGTTGTCAATCCCTTCAAGACTGATTGCAAAGTGAGATCTGAAGGCGGAAAGTGAAACAGTAAAAGAGTAAGGCTGAAAATATGGTGTGAAGTAGACCCGGGGGCCATAGTGTTCACTAGAGGCTTCTCTCAAAATAGCAAATATTACGGTGGGTGAATAAATTACCGTCTAGCAATTGATAGAACCGCGCAAAGTCATGACGATATCTAAGGCAATGATCATACATATAGGCATCACCTCCGAGACAAGTAGACCGATACTTTCTGCATCTACTACTATAACTCCACACATCAACCGCTATCCAGCATGCATCTAGTGTATTGAGTTCATGACGAACAGAGTAACGCCTTAAGCAAGATGACATGATGTAGAGGGATAAACTCAAACCAATGATGAAAACCCCATCTTTTTACCCTTGATGGCAACAACACGATGCGTGCCTCGCTACCCCTTCTATCACTGGGTGAGGTCACTGCACGGTATGAACCCAAAACCAAGCACTTCTCCCATTGCAAGAATCATAGATCAAGCTGGCCAAACAAAACCCACAACTCGAAGAGAAGTACAAGGATATGAAATCATGCATAAGAGAGATCAGAAGAAACTCAAATAAGATTCATAGATAATCTGATCATAAATCCACAATTCATCGGATCTCGACAAACACACCGCAAAAGAAGATTGCATCGGATAGATCTCCATGAAGATCATGGAGAACTTTGTATTGAAGATCCAAGAGAGAGAAGAAGCCATCTAGCTACTAGCTATGGACCCGTAGGTCTATGGTGAACTACTCATGCATCATCGGAGAGGTCATGATGTTGATGAAGAAGCCCTCCGTATCCGAATCCCCCCTCCGACATGGCACCAGAACGTGCCCCAGATGGGATCTTGCGGAGACAGAAGCTTGCGGCGGCGGAAAAGTACTTTCGATGATCTCCTGGTTTTTTCTGGGATTTTAGGGAATATATAGGCGAAAGACCTAGGGCAGAGGTGGCCCAGGGAGCCCACAAGCCTGGGAGGCGCGGGCCCCCTTGGCCGCGGCTAGGGGACTTGTGGGGTCCCTGATGGCCCCCTGCCTTGGTTCTCAAGCTTCCCGATCTTCTTCTGTTTCAGAAAGAATCTTTTTGGAAGTTTTATTCCGTTTGGACTCCGTTTAAAATCCTCCTCTGAAAAGGGTCAAAAACACGGAAAACACAGGAACTGGCACTTGGCACTGAGTTAATAGGTTAGTCCCCAAAAAGATATAAAAGGCATACAAAACATCCAAAGTTTGACAAGATAATAGCATGAAACCATAAAAAATTATAGATACGTTGGAGACATATCAGTGCTATCATCGATATGAAGGAAGGGAATATTAGATTTCAATTTCCTTTAAAGAAGGGCATGGAGAATTTTCCTAGAAATAAAATAAGATTGCCTTATGAATCTATGATGAGGGCTACTTATGGTTTGAGCACCAAAGACGACGATACGTGCTTGTATCGCTTTATGCCTAGCTAAGGGCGTTAAACAATATCGCTTGTTGGGAGGCAACCCAATGAATTTATCTTTTTCTTTCTGTTTTGTTGCGTCCACACCATCATAATTCTGTTATGATTGTGTTTTTTGTGTTTCTTTTTGTGTTTGAGTCAAGCAAAACCTTTATGACTAGTATTGGTGATGGTTGTTTGATCCTGCTGGAAAAAGACAGAAACTTTTCGCTCACTAGATTATTTTTCATTTTTATTCAGAAAGATCTTTTGAGTTGATTCTTTTTGCTGCTGGTTGATATCCCTTTTTCCCAGGCAGTCGTAATTTTTTAGAATTTGTGAGGTACCACAAGTATACAAATTATACATATTGCTACAGACTGGTCTGTTTTTGACAGATTCTGTTTTTGTTGAGTTGGTTGCTTGTTTTGATGAAACTATGGATAGTATCGGGGGGTACTAGCCATGGAAAAGTGAGAATACAGTAATATAACACCAATATAAATAGAAATCAAGTTTCTACAGTACCTAAAGAGGTGGTAGTTTGTTTTCTTGTGCTAATGATATCACGAGTTTCTGTTTAAGTTTTGTGTTGTGAAGTTTTCATGTTTTGGGTGATGTTCTCATGGACAAAGGGATAAAGAGTGGAAAGAGCTCAAGCTTGGGGATTTCCAAGGCATACCAAGCCAAATTCAAGGACAGCAAAAAGCCTAAGCTTGGGAATGCCCCGGGAAGGCATCCCCTCTTTCGTCTTCAATCCATCGGTAACATTACTTGGAGCTATATTTTTATTCACCAGTTGATATGTGTTTTGCTTGGAGCGTCTTGTATCGTAGGAGTCTTTTCTTTTTGTCGTGTCACAATCATCCTTGCTGCACACATTTTGAGAGAGACATGCACTCATCGTGAATTTGCTAGAATGCTCATTGTGCTTCACTTATATCTTTTGAGCTAGATAATTTTGCTCTATGTGCTTCATTTAGATCTTTTAGAGCACGGCGGTGCGTAACTTGGTAGTTGGCTTGTGCTATGAAAGTAGTCCCAAAGGTGATAGGTACCCAAAGAGGATACAGAAACTTCCATCTTCATATGCATTGAGTAGAAAGAGAAGTTCGATTCCTCTCAATTAGTTCTGATACGTGGATTTGGTAATATTAAGAGTTATGTTAGTAGGGTGTTGTGAATCTAGAAATACTTGTGTTGAGGTTAGTGATTCCCGTAACATGCACGTATGGTGGACCGCTATGTTAGAAAGTTGGAGCATAATTTATCTATTGATTGTCATCCTTTGTGTTGCGGTCGGGATCGTGCGATGGTTAACACCTACCAACCCTTCCCCTAGGAGTATGCGTTTAGCACTTTGTTTCGATTACTAATAAAAAAATTCGCAACAAGTATGTGAGTTCTTCATGACTAATGTGAGTCCATGGTGTAGATGCACTTTCACCTTCCACCATTGCTAGCCTCTCTAGTGCCGTGCAATTTTCGCCGGTGCACAAACCCAGCATATGCCTTCCTCAAAATAGCCACCATACCTACCTACTATGGCATTTTCATAGCCATTCCGAGATATATTTCCATGCAACTCCCACCGTTCCGTCTCATGACTTGTGCCGTCACTCTCATTTTGCCATTGCATGATCGTAAGATAGCTAGCGAGATGTTTCAACGTCATACGCCAAGCTAAATCATTGCACACCCCGGTACACTGCCAGAGGCATTTCCAATAGAGTCATCATCGTTTTGAGCTTTGAGCTGTGAGTAAATAAAAGTGTGATGATCATCATTATCACAGCATTGTCCCATGTGAGGAAATAAAAAAAAAGAGGCCAAAGTTGCCCACAATAAAAAAAGAGAAAAAAGAGGCCCAAGAGCCAAAAAAAGAGAGAAAAAGAGAGAAGGGACAATGCTACTGTCTTCTTCCACACTTGTGCTTCATAATAGCACCCTGTTCTTCATGATTGAGAGCCTCTTGTTTTGTCACCACCATATGCTAGTGGTAATTTTCATTATATAACTTGGCTTGTATATTCCAAGGATGGGCTTCCTCAAATTGCCCTAGGTCTTCGTGAGCAAGCAAGTTGGATGCACACCCATAGTTCTCCTTTTGAGCTTTCACATACTTATAGCTCTAGTGCATCCTTTGTATGGCAATCCCTACTCATTCACATTGATATCTATTAAAGGGCATCTCCATTGCCCTTTAATACGTCGAGTCAATGTGACCATCTTCTCCTTTTTGTCTCACAACCACCACCACACTCTATTCCACCTATAGTGCTATATCCATGGCTCACGCTCATGTATTGCGCGATAGTTGAAAAATGTTTGAGAAAGTAAGAGTGCAAAAACAATTACTTGGCCAATACCAAAGTTGTGCATGATTTAAATTAGTTGTGTGAGGACGATGGAGCATAGCCAGACTATATGATTTTGTAGGGATAACATTCTTTGGCCTTGTTATTTCGAAAGTTCCTGATTACCTTGCTAATTTGCTTCAAGTATTATTTTTTTCATGTCAATAGCAAACTATTGTTTTGAATCTTACGGATCTGAACATTCATGTCACATGAAAGAAGTTACAAGGACAACTATGCCAGGTAGCATTCCACATCAAAAATTCTGTCTTTATCACTTCCCTACTCGAGGACGAGCAGGAGTTAAGCTTGGGGATGCTTGATACGTCTCCAACCTATCTATAGGCGCGGCCAGGGGGGCCCGCGCCTAGCAGGCTTGTGGGCCCCCTGTGGCTCATCTGCCCTACCTCTTCCGCCTATAAATTCAGAAAAATTCCAAAACTGACGAGAGATCCACGAAAATACTTTTCCGCCGCCGCAAGCTTCTGTCTCCGCAAGATCCCATCTGGGGCACGTTCTGGTGCCCTGACGGAGGGGGGATTCGGATACGGAGGGCTTATTCATCAACACCATGACCTCTCTGATGATGCATGAGTAGTTCACCATAGACCTTCGGGTCCATAGCTAGTAGCTAGATGGCTTCTTCTCTCTCTTGGATCTTCAATACAAAGTTCTGCATGATCTTCATGGAGATCTATCCGATGTAATCTTCTTTTGTGGTGTGTTTGTCGAGATCCGATGAATTGTGGATTTATGATCAGATTATCTATGAATCTTATTTGAGTTTCTTCCGATCTCTTATATGCATGATTTCATATCCTTGTAATTCTATTCGAGTTGTGGGTTTTGTTTGGCCAACTTGATCTATGATTCTTGCAATGGGAGAAGTTCTTGGTTTTGGGTTCATACCGTGCGGTGTCTCTCCCAGTGAAAGAAGGGGTAGCGAGGCATGCATCATGTTGTTGCCATCAAGGGTATAAAGATGGGATTTTCATCATTGGTTTGCGTTTATCCCTCTACATCATGTCATCTTGCTTAAGGCGTTACTCTGTTCGTCATGAACTCAATACACTAGATGCATGCTGGATAGTAGTCGATGTGTGGATTAATAGTAGTAGATGCAGAAAGTATCGGTATACTTGTCTCGGACATGATACATATATGTATGATCATTGCCTTAGATATCGTCATGACTTTGCGCCGTTCTATCAATTGCTCGACAGTAATTTGTTCACCCACCGTATTATTTGCTATTTTGAGAGAAGCCTCTAGTGAACACTATGGCCCCCGGGTCTACTTCACACCATATTTTCAGCCTTATACTTTTAATTCGTTGCACTTTCCACCTTCAGATCTCACTTTGCAATCAATCTTGAAGGGATTGACAACCCCTTTATAGCGTTGGGTGCAAGCTCTTTTGTGTTTGCGCAGGTACTCTCGACTTGACGCGATTCTCCTACTGGATTGATACCTTGGTTCTCAAACTGAGGGAAATACTTACTGCTCCTGTGCTGCATCACCCTTTCGTCTTCAAGGGAAAAACCAACGCAAGCTCAAGAGGCAGCAGACATCCCCTCTTTCGTCTACAATCTATCAGTAATTTTACTCGGAGCTATATTTTTATTCGTCACATGATATGTGGAAATTCTTGGAGCGTATTTTGTGTTTATTTTTCCTTTTTATTTTATGCACCATGCTGGTATGAGATAGTCATTGGTTGATTTATAGAATGCTCTTTGCACTTCACTTATATCTTTTGAGTATGGCTTTATAGAATGCTTCATGTGCTTCACTTATATCATTTGAAGTTTGGATTGCCTGTTTCCCTACACATAGAAAACCGCCATTTGTAGAATGCTCTTTTGCTTCATTTATATTTGTTAGAGCGGGGCATATCTTTTGTAGAAAGAATTAAACTCTCATGCTTCACTTATACCTATTTAGAGAGTTAACAGGAGTTGGTCATTCACACGGTTAGTCGTAAAAAATCCTACATAGAACTTGTAGATCACTGAATATGATATGTTTGATTCCTTGCAATAGTTTTGCGACATGAAGATGTGATATTAGAGTCATGCTAGTGAGTAATTGTGTATTCGTAGAAATACTTGTGTTAAGGTTAGTGATTCCTGTAGCATGCACGTATGGTGAACCGTTATGTGACGAAGTCGGAGCATGATTTGTTTATTGATTGTCATCCTTTGTGTGGAAGTCGGGATCACGCGATGGTTAACTCCTACCAACCCTTCCCCTAGGAGCATGCGTGTAGTACCTTGTTTCGATGACTAATAGACGTTTGCAATAAGTATGTGAGTTCTTTATGACTAATGTTGAGTCCATAGATTATACACACTGTCACCCTTTCACCATTGCTAGCCTCTCTAGTACCGCGCAACTTTCGCCGGTGCATTACACCCACCATATACCCTTCCTCAAAACAGCCACCATACCTACCTATTATGGCATTTCAATAGCCATTCCGAGATAAATTGCCATGCAACTTCCATCGTTCTGTTTATTATGACATGCACCATCATTGTCATATTGCTTTGCATGATCGTAAGATAGCTAGCAGGATGTTTTCATGGCTTGTCCATTTTTTTATGTCATTGCTACGCTAGATCATTGCACATCCCGGTACACCGCCGGAGGCATTCATATAGAGTCATATTTTGTTCTAAATATCGAGTTGTAAGTAAATAAAAGTGTGATGATCATAATTATTAGAGCATTGTCCCATGTGAGGAAGTAATAAAAGAGGCCAATGAAGCCCAAATAAAAAAAGAGGTCAAAGAAGCCCACCAAAAAAAGAGAGGAAAAAATAATAAAAAAAATGAGAGAAAAAAGAGAAGGGACAATGCTATTATCCTTTACCACACTTGTCCTTCAAAGTAGCACCATGATCTTCATGATAGAGAGTCTCCTATGTTTCCACTTTCATATACTAGTGGGAAATTTTCATTATAGAACTTGGCTTGTATATTCCAATGATGGGCTTCCTGAAATTGCGCTAGGTCTTCGTGAGCAAGTGAGTTGGATGCACACCCACTAGTTTCTTTTTGAGCTTTCATACACTTATAGCTCTTGTGCATCTGTTGCATGGCAATCCCTACTCACTCACATTGATATCTATTGATGGGCATCTCCATAGCCCGTTGATACGCCTAGTTGATGTGAGACTATCTCCTCCTTTTTGTCTTCTCCACAACCACCATATTCTATTCCACCTATAGTGCTATGTCCATGGCTCACGCTCATGTATTGCGTGAAAGTTGAAAAAGTTTGAGAACACTAAAGTATGAAACAATTGCTTGGCTAAAACCGGGGTTGTGCATGATTTGAATACGTTGTGTGGGGAAGATGGAGCATAGCCAAACTATATGATTTTGTAGGGATAACTTTCTTTGGCCATGATATTTTGAGAAGACATGATTGCTTTGTTAGTATTCATGAAATATTATTGTCTTTATGTCAAATGATAGACTATTGCTTCGAATCACTTGTGTTTTACTATTGATGCCATGATTAGATTATATGATCAAGATTATGGTAGGTAGCATTCCACATAAAAAATTATCTTTTTTATCATTTACCTACTCGAGGACGAACATGAATTAAGCTTGGGGATGCTGATACGTCTCCATCGTATCTATAATTTTTGATTGTTTCTTGCCAATATTCTACAACTTTCATATACTTTTGGCAACTTTTTATACTATTTTTGGGACTAACATATTGATCCCGTGCCCAGTGCCAGTTCCTGTTTGTTGCATGTTTTTTGTTTCGCAGATTATCCATACCAAACGAAGTCCAAACGCAATAAAAAACCTATAGGCATTTTTTTGGAATATTCATGATTTTTGGGAAGAAGAATCAACGCGAAACGATGCCCGAGTGGGTCACAAGCCCCCTAGCCACGGCCTGGGGGTGGGGCCGCGCCTGGCAGTCTTGTGACCAATCCCTGATGCAGTTGGGTCTCTTCTTTCGCCGCAAGAAAGATAATATCCGGAAGAAAAACGTGTTAAAATTTCAGCCCAATCGGAGTTACGGATCTCCGGGAATTTAAGATACGGTGAAAGGCAGAATGTGGGAGCGCAGAAACACAAGGACACACAAAGAGAGATCCAATCTCGGAGGGGCTCTCGCCCCTCCGCCGCAATGGAGACCATGTACCAGAGGGGAAACTCTTCTCCCATCTAGGGAGGAGGCCAAGGAAGAAGAAGAAGAAGGGGGGCTCTATCCCCCTCTCTCTTGGAGGCGCCGGAACGCCGCCCGAGACATCATCGTGTGACGGCGATCTACACCAACACCTCCGGCATCTTCACCAACACCTCCATCACCTTACCCCA
The DNA here is from genome assembly GCF_904849725.1 of Hordeum vulgare subsp. vulgare. NCBI lineage: Eukaryota > Viridiplantae > Streptophyta > Magnoliopsida > Poales > Poaceae > Hordeum > Hordeum vulgare. The sequence goes on from NC_058520.1 coordinate 563,995,964, forward strand.
TCTATATTCAGCGGTCCACTCTCCCGCAACCCGCTGTACCCTCTACTTGAACATGGTGCTTTATGCTTCATATTATTATCCACTGATGTGTTTCCATCCTATGATGTCTGAGTAGATTTTTGTTGTCCTATCGGTGATTGATGAATTGCTATGATTGGTTTAATTTGCTTGTGGTTATGTTGCTGTCCTTTGGTGCGCATCATATGAGCACGCGCGTGGATCACACCATAGGGTTAGTAGTATGTTGATAGGACTATGTATTGGAGGGCAAGGGTGACAGAAGCTTCAGCCTAGCATAGAAATTGATGCATACGGGATTGAAGGGGGACCAATATATCTTATTGCTATGGTTGGGTTTTACCTTAATGACGTTAGTAGTTGTGGATGCTTGCTAATAGTTCCAATCATAAGTGCATAGAATTCCAAGTAAGGGATGACATGCTAGCAGTGGCCTCTCCCACATAAAACTTGCTATCGGTTTAGTAACGTAGTCAATTGCCTAGGGACAATTCCGCAACTCCTACCACCACTTTTCCACACTCGTCAAACTAACGTAATTGTTTCTTTATCTAACCAGCCCCTAGTTTTTATTTACTTTTCTTGCAAACCTTTCCTATCACTCCTACAAAGTACTTCTAGTTTCATACTTGTTCTAGGTAAAGCGAACGTAAAGTGTGCGTAGAGTTGTATCAGTGGTCGATAGAACTTGAGGGAATATTTGTCCTACCTTTAGCTCCTCGTTGGGTTCGACACTCTTACTTATCGAGAAAGGCTACAATTGATCCCCTATACTTGTGGGTTATCAGACTACTCAGTTGATAGTGGGTACATACCTAAGCTTAAAGTTCCATCTTCCATATAACTTACAAAATATGTAAGCATTCAATGCAATACATAATTAGCTGCAAGATCGTTCATTTAGAAATAACTGTTTCTCACTTGATCGGGATATAGTTCGTTGACCTTTTCATTTTGAATGAAAATGTAACCCGTGGTGTGACCGATTTGTCCTTGTGTCTATAGAGGTAGCAAAGAAACACTGAAATGGAGAACATCGGTACACTCGTAAAAGCATCTATAACCATGCATTCCAAACCCACCTCAAATGCCCGGGTAAGCTGCGCGTCACTGGCCGGGTAAAAAACCCAATCCATCCAGAGGCATCAAACCAAACCAAAAACGCATGTGTTGTCCGGTGTCCCTCATATCCAACCAAATATAGGGCGGATATGTGGCACGTCCAGATGTGTCCGCCACGTCAGCCCGACCCACCCCGACCTCACAAATATCCCCTCCGATGAGACCCTAGACCACAGTTCGTTTTGTCCACTCAACTTTCTCCCCTCTTCCCAATTTGCCATTTCATCCCTTTTTTTGGATCCATGAGAGATGATCATAGCAGCTCCGGATTCAGCATCGACGAGAAGGACGTCTATGAGGTTGTTCTTCGCATTGGTCTGCGTCGGTCACTCTAGATCGAGGGAGGGGGTTGCAGCGACAGCGGCAGCTCACACAGTCACACACTATCCACCTTCACCCGCCATCGCAATATGGGCCTCGTTGTCGGGGTCTCCCTCTCGATGCGTCTCACTGGTGGGAGCATCACCCTTTCGTCCCCACTCCAAGTACGCAGCCCCCCGCCATCACATCCAACCTACTTCCGCAGGGCGACCACAAGCACCTTTGGGTGCTTGCGCCCTCGCTAGTGCCGGGCCAATTGAGGACACCCGTGTCGGAAGCGCGTTTCGCACGACGCAAGCGGGAATGCGCGAGGGAGGCCCATGGTGGCTGGCGATGCCTCGGCGAGGTGTCGTCTAATAGGGGCACCGGTCTATTCCCGAGGACGCGCTCATTGCGTCCGTCCTCCACCGCTCCCTGACAATGCTGGAGTCGGATGCGTGGCAGCTCCGGCAGAAGAACACCAAAGTGTTTCGGCTTGCTATCGAGCTGTGGGAGTGCGAGGCATCGTGAAGGCAAAGACAAGTAGGCACGCCCAAAAGCAAGAGCGGTTGCTCCAGAGGCTTGCCGAGGTGCACACGTAGGTGTCGGATGACTTCGATGACGGATCAATCTTCGATGACAACGACGATGACCCTCTGGAGGCTGATGGCTAAATCAATGGCCAAAGTAGCACGCCGATCACGACGGGGTGGTGGCAGCGAGGAAATGGTGATTTCCTATGCCCTTCCCGGTTTAATTAAGTTTTTTACCGTTTGTTTGTGCACTATTCAATTGAAACCGCGTGTTTTAGTTGTTCGATGATCATTTATGCTTGAATTATGTCCGATGGAAGTAGATTTGGTGCTACTTCGTTGGTCTTTATTTGTTTATTTTCATATGTGCATGTGTTTCGTGAATACGAGGGACGGGACTTAAGATACACTGATGCACACACACCAAAATGAGGAGTGCTCAGTTAGTGCCCGTGCACGCGCTCGGGTGCGTTTGAGGGGCCGAAGTTGGTGACCCTGGTTGTAGATGCTCTAAGGCCAACTCCAATGGGCGACCCCAAACGGATGTCCAATTTTTCCGGTTTCTATGTGTTTGGGTGAGGCAAAGGGGTGGAGTTCGTAGTTCAAGACACTTGCAAGCGCAGAAAAAATTGCCATTGTTCATGTCTCCCAGCCTTTGTAGTTCATGCTGACACACAAGCTGGCCCAACAATCTTGATAGAGCATCTCATTTTGCTTCTTCTCGAACCAACTTCTTTTCGGTGACATGTTGCTCAAGTCCACGATCATGAAAACTAGTGCCACCTCTTCGGCTTTGGCGTTTGTATTGATGGCCTCGACCTCGAGGTTCTTTATTTGGATGGCCTCCTTGATCTTGGGGTTCCTCCTCTTGAAGACCTCCTTCATTTTGAACTTATTTGTTTGGAGCTCATTGCAAGCCTTCATTTTCTCCTCTTTTTTCTTAATGCTTCCTCTCATCCCTTTCTTCCTTTTGGGTCATCATGCCATACAAAGTTACTTGCAAGGAGAAATATGCCGCATCACACTTCTCGTCCACCTTCGAGTTGGTCTTGTCCATCGGCCTCTTCATTACATCTTCATCCCCATCCACGACCACCAGCCCTCCTTGCTCCGTTTAGAGTGGCATGTTCATCTTTAAACTTGGGTCAATCTTGGATGAGCGTCCAACAATGGCTGAGTGTGAATGTTTGTTCAAATGCCGGTCCGTGGAGTCTTCCAAAGTATGGAATGGATAGACAATCAAAGTGAGGGACACAATGTAATACCGTAGGACACAAAATGCAACAAACATGAACATGGCATAGGCACGAAGAGAATAAGTTCACACCAAGTCGCCCACGCCTAGGTCACTCATGGAATGGGCTTTAACGCTCTCAAGCGTGGTATAAAACTTGTTGCACTATTGTTGTAGAAACCCACATGTCTTTTGGATGGACTTGGTGCATGGGTACTCTCTGTTGGAGATATGACCTAGAGGAAATCATATATGATGATATTTACTACTCCCTTCGTCCCAAAATTCTTGTCTTAGATTTGTTTAGATATGAATGTATCTAGTCAAGTTTTAGTATTTGGATACATTCATTTCTAAACAAAGGTAAGACAAGAATTTTGCGACGGAGGGAGTATGTGTTTATGAATAAAGATAGTCCTTGGATGTTATCAATAATGTATATCAACAAGTACATCACTTGTTTGTGAGACTATGCATTGGATGATGACTTTCCTAAAGGGCCCCTAGTCGAATGGGCTGTGTGGACATGCGTCCAATTAGACTAGCACATGACACGGCGGATGATCCGGTTTCACTAACCATGTAGCATTGTATGCTAGCCGGATAATATGGACTCAGAAAGATGTGGTCGGATTCGAGTCAAGATGAGGTCCGAGTTGGATAGACCCGACTACTAGACACACGATAGGTCATCCGTGAGTCTCTAGTACAACATACATTTTATGTCATAAGACCTAAACTGGCGCATGTACTTCGGATGGTGACATACCTGTTTTTGGCCGACCAAATATTAATCCGTGACTGGGTAGTTACAAGGGTAAGTTTCAGACTTGTCTAGACCCATGTTGTGGGACATGGTCGAGCAAGATCGAATTTCCCCCTCCGACCAGGAGAGATATACTCTGGCCCCTCGGGTGATCCGACCTGGATAAGCATGACCATGTGATAAGGATTATAAGATACTCCGAAGTGTTGTTGGGATTCACCGGAACAATAAAGAGGTCGTGCTGCAACAAGGATGACGATGTCGCCTTGAGCATGACAACATATATCGTGTGCTAAAGGAAACAAAAGTGTGAAGTACAGGTTCACCTAACAAGCTTCATCGTATACCTGGATTCGACACACTTTGCTAGAGGCCACTACCGGCTAGCTGAGCTAGATGTGATCTGACTCGTGACCAAGTGAGAGAGAACCTAAAGGGTCGCACGCTTAAGGGAAGGAATCTACGTGGTCGGATCCAAGGACAATGGTCAGATGTGACCCGAGCTGGACATGGATCGTGACCGAGTAGACTTGTGGGCTTTAGGATTTGTGCGAGGCCCAAGTGTTGAGCCCGCGACGGATGCCTATATATAGTGGAGACGCAAGACACTCATTTGTTGATCACTTCGGTGCCGTCATTAAGGCTTTGCATGTATTGCAAGTAGCCACCTCCACTCACTGCCGACTCTGTGATCGGACCTAACAGTCCGCCGCATTGTGTTCCTCCTGCACGTGCGAATACTATTAGAGGCAATGCACTTGCGCCACTCCGGTGAACCTGTACGTGGGATCCGACGACCGGCTGTTTGAGGGAGATCGGACGGGGAGGAGACAACTCTCGAAGCGCTGCCCCAACTCTACTCCCATTGGACGGTATAGTGTATCTGTAATCCATCTCTGTAGCATGACCCTGGTTGTTCTGTGAGTTGGAAAATTTAATACTGCACCCAATCCACCTAGTGTAGAACCTAACACTTGCAAACTTGTAGGGAAAAAACTTCCTATGTTCATGAAAGGTCGTATGGACTCTACCCCAAAAACGACACCTTTTTGTTTCGCTGGTCTTGGGTTCTTTCCCTATTTCTTTCCAACCGTCGCGAATCAATTTGTCCTTATCTTTGGTGTATGACCCCGTGCAAATGCTTTGCTTTCTCTTCTGTGCATTAGCTCTTTAGGTGAGCTTAACAAAAACAATGGCTACTCCTCCATGTCTGTGCCCTGTTCTTCGTCATCACAATAGATGTCTTCATGCCATCAGTTGCCATGGCCGTTGGGCTCTTCTTCTTGGTTGCCATGGACAAGGTCTAGTTGGGATCAAAGCCTTGCCCTTGGCCCTCGGGGTGGAAGGCTTGGCCATGACCCTCGTAGAAGATGTTCTTCGTGAAAGCACTGAAGTCGGGGTTGTCTTGCGCCGACGTCGGTTAGGGCGTTCCGTCGAACAGGTTGCGGGCATGTGGAAGGTTGGCCTTAGGAATCTCCCACGGCCGCTCCCTTCGCATCTTGGCGGGCGACTAGCAGGAACCACCGGACCCAGGAGTGACGATGAGGTCGATGGCGACCGCGGTGGTTGGGTTGGCCGACGTTATCACGTAGCCGTCCGACCACGTGGATAACTGGGTCGCAACATGCTCGTGCGCCGGATGAACACGACCCGTTTACAGTGTTGTGGAGGAGCCCGACGACTGGCCCTGTGGAGGGCGAATGACCGATGAGCACGTGCTCATCGTGGCCATGGCAGTGATGGAAAGAATCACCGACGCGAGTTGGCTAAACCCTCACCTTAGTAGGGACTGTGATATTGATGTCTATGTAGCCTTCGTGACGAGGGCCTCGTTGCCATCAATGGTGGCCTTGTGTTGCGTGGCGGCAGCCTCGAGGGCGGACTTGGCCGTGACTTTCTTCTCAGCAATTGCGACCCTCTGGCCTCTCCTGTTGGCCGATTCTCGGTTGAGTCGGTTGAGCTCCTCCAGCATGAGCTCGGTTTATTCTTCATCTTGGTGGGACGGGCAGAGGTGGCGACCCAAATGATGATGACGGGTTTTTGTGGCGCCCACCATGGAACGGGAAAGGGTGGGAAGGTGGACAGGGTTTTTGGAAAAAAAAAGGAAAAATTAAGAATATTGTGTCGTCGACGAATGGGCAGGAAGGGTAAAGGCGCTCATCCCACCTGCTTGGACGTTGTCCATTTAAACATAAATACGGTTTAAATTTAAATAAAAAATAAATCATAGACGTAAAAAAACGGACGTCCGTCCATTTGGATTGCACGTTGCATCGTGATTTCTGTCGATTTTGATCGGGGGACGCCAATAGTCCAAAACCCAAGAGCCATGGCGTTGCTACGTGTGATCTCTGATCACAACCCGAGCCTTGGCCAGCACCCAGTAGTAGCAGGCGCTAGGCAGAGCTTATCAGGGCCAACACATGGCTCGTACGGGCGGTACTTATTGGCAGGGACGATTTTAGAGAGGGACAAGGGGGACTAGACCCCTAACAAATTGATTTTTCTATTATAATAATAATTATTGTAGTTAATTTTTTTACTTTATATGATCTTTGTCCCCTTCATGAATAAACTTGCTCCCTATACTTGCATGTTGACTTCGTCTGTGTTGGCTGCTACGTACGTATTCCATTCCACAGGAGTTGTGACGACACCACTCGTGCCCACACGGACGACATCGATCGGCCGTCTCATCAACCCGGGCCCGGGCCGACCGCTCCCACACGCTTCCGATCGAGCCATCGAATACTCAGCGTACGGACGATGTGGCCTTTCACGCTAGGGCGAAGGAGAAAAAGATACCCGGGCCGGGGGCATGGATGGATCGGTGAGAAAAAGATTCCCCCGTGCCGCTGTCGCAACATCCGTGGAGGAGGTCGGCTTTCATTTGGTGCGTCCCACAAGCTGCAAGCACAAGAGTTTATTTATATAGAAATGTTGGCTGTCTAGCTTTTATATTGTCCTCTTTCTTTTCTCCAGAAAAAATATATTATTTGTTGTCTTTCCCACCGGGGAGGGGCATAATTGCCGGTGATCATACCCCCTCCCTTTTATAATGTAGTGCCCGTAGATTTTTTGAAAGTTAAACTTTATAAACGTTGGCTGAGTTTACAGAAAGAAATATGTACGTTTAGAATATCAAATACATATCCTTACATACATCCCAAGACATTTATTCATATTGTATATATTTGATGTTGTTGATATAAATATATTTTTTCTAAACTTGATCAAACTTTATAAAGTTTAACATTTTAGAATATCCATATGCACAAGTTTAACGTTTTAGAATATCCATATGCACTGCGTTATGAAATTTACAGAGTACAACTCTCTCCAATCCAAGTTGATTGGCGCAAGTTTAATATAACTTTTTATAAGTTGAGCCAATTAATTTAAATATAAGGGAGTAGTAGTTTTTCCAACCACATGTGGAAGCAATGCTTGTAAAAAAAACCTAGAAAAGAAAGGAACACCAATGCTTTGATATATTCTAAGTTGTTGGGCCAAAGGCGATGACCCTCTCGTTGATGTCACTTTGAGCAACTTCGACTTGTTAAAATTCTCATGATCTGCTCCTTTCAGACATTCAACATGATAAAAGTGGGTGACGCGTAGTAGCCAACGGGTTCACGTGTGTGACAAAGTCACGTACACAATGTCGTTCGGGTAAATTATAAGAGAAATGAAGTGGAGGAAGAAAGAAAATGATGTGCTAAGAGTATCTACAACGGGACCTTTCATATTCGTTTTAAACGTTCGGACAGTCCGTCCGGTCAATGGCCGATCACAAAAACGTGACCCAACCGGACCTTTCAAACCTGTCATCATAACTCCCGCACCAAAACCAGGACAACGCAGTCTGCACCTCCGCTGCGCCATCTCCTTCCGCCGCCGACCGCTCCTCCACGCCAGCAGCGATGGGTGCTATTTCTCTCTTTACCGATGAGGGAGTCCGGGATTAAGGGGTCCTCGAGCCGCTGACCTACTCTACGGGCCGGACTCATAGGCCATTCTATGACTATCATTGAAGGGCCGAACTACAAGACGATGTCGTGTTCAGGATGGAAGCATCTAAAGACTTGGTGTGTGCTCCAATTCTAGATGATAATATCGGCATGTTTATTCCTGGATGTAACCGACCATATGTAACCCTAGCTACCCGTGGTGTCTATATTAGTTCGTGGAGGACATCGACAAAACCATCATCTCGGGTTAGTCCAACTGATCTCGTGGTCGATCGACTCTGTAACCATCATACACTCATCAATATAATCGAGTAGGACATAGGATTTCACCTCTTCGAGATGGTCAAAACATGGGTAAATACTACCCCCCTTGTTTCCTGTTACCCATTGATCCAATATCCACAGCTCGGGACCCCCTACCCGAGATTTGTCGGTTTTGACACTAACATTAGTGCTTTCATTGAGAGTTCCTCTCTGCGATCACCGACGGATCGATGGCTCGCATGGTCATCAACGATAACATCAACACCGAAGATGCATTCATCCCCGGCCAGCTCTTTGATTTCGGCGACATCATCCTACAGGCCGATGCGGCGGGTCACCTTGACCAGATCGTCGGCTTCGCCGAGAGCAGCAGATCAGGTTTGGCGACGGATGACGAGTTGATGGATATACTTCTCGCCCCTCGTTAGTTACCCCAAGTGGAAGGTGAACATGTAGTCAGGAGCAGATTTCCCTTACACGGAGACTGTAAGGTTTATCGAACCAAGAGGACTCCTAGGCTCAATAAGTAGGTGTCTTCCACCCTGGCACTAGCAGAAGACATGGACCTGCACACACAACAAATAACTTTGCTCCCAACAAGTACATAGAGGTTGTCAATGTCTCCGGCCTTGTACTTTCCAAAGGATCAAAACACAAGCGGGAAGGTAATAGTGATTGCAACGGAAAAAGTAAATGAAAGCGGTAAATGATGGAGGTGTAAACAATGATGCTGATATGGACAGGAGTCACATGATGTTCACTAGTGATGTCTCTCTCCCAAAAAGCGATAAACAACTATGCTTGGGTAAACAAATCACAGTTGGGCAATTGACAGAATTATGATCGCACCGAAATGCTAATTATGCTACTTGATAGTTAGAGATTCAATAGTAATGGGCAGTACGCCAAGACAAGTGAACCGTTTATTCATCAACATCTACTTACTAATCATCCACCTTGAGATATCTATCCAGAACATCTCTCCGGTATTAAGTTGCGAGCCCCACCCAAAGTGTAAACTCAAAGCAACGGACAACTGCATAATGAACTATGCGTAAGGTAAACAATCCTTGCAACCGTGGTCACAAGCACCGTTGTTTTCTGCCTAGTGGCAACAAGCACAACCCCTAGTGTCATGTTTCTGTCACTCAAGCTAGACATCGAGGGGCATGAACCCACAATCATGCATAACGCTCCCTCTTGGAGTTACAATCAACTACTTGGCCAAAGCAATAAAAAGCAACGAAGAACATGCATGAATCACTAAGGAACATAATATAAAAGGATAATCAAATATATAACTCATAACAATCTGAACATAATCTCATAATCCATCGGATCCCAACAAACCGAGCATAGCAATAGCAAGATAATTACATAGATGCCTTGATTATGTAGGGCAGCTCACAAGGACTAACCATTGAAGCACAAGATTGGAGAGAAGACATCACATAGCTACTGGTCATGGACTCATGGTCCAAGGAGGACTACTCACCGCACGTCCAGGAAGCTTCCATGGCGGTGGAGAAGCTCCCGGAGGTCAATCCTCCCTTCGGAGGGTGCCGGGAAGAGGTCTCCTAACGCTCTCGATGTCGGAAGCGCTGCGACGGCGGAACGATGGAGAAATTCGTGATTCCAGAAAGTCTGCGAGGGTTTCCTCTCGGGACTCTAAATATAGGCCAAAGGAGGGCACCGGAGGAGGTGGGTGTTAGAGCATATATCTCCATATGTGGTTTTGGTAATTGATGACAATTCCTATGGACTAATGGTTGCCTTAAGTTATATTTATAGGATTTGTCCATAGGCACTTCTTGAAGTCCATCTGTTGGGTTCAAGGAGTTTATATGATGACCAAGATGGTATTCAAGGTATTATCCAAAGAATGGTCATAGAGACACTAGGTTGATCAAGATCTTAGACAAAGAGTAAATCAAGATGATCAACACACAAAGCGTATAAGATGTACCGAGAGGGATCAAGTGATCCCATGGTATGGTAAGCATTGTACATTACGTGTTTGTGTACTAACCCATGATCTTTGTGAGAGTCCTATGTGGGGGTTAGGTGTGCTTCCATGGGCTTGCGTCAAAAGGAAGATCTCATACAACCCATGAAGGATGACGTCAAGTGGAGATCGTCATCAAGATTGTGGTGTGCAAGTTCAAGTGGATCATCACGAATATATCATTGAAACTATTTGTAATGATTCACTTAATCATGAACAAGCTAAAAGTGAACAACTTGAACATGAACTTGAGAAGAGTCATCAAGCATGTAGAGACTTAAGATCTTCAAAAGGAGAGATTGAAGTTGCTCATGATAAACTTAAAAGGGATTTTGAGGTCCTTCTCCTGGAATGTGAGAATGTCAAGGGAGAGCTCGTCAAAACCTCTAAGATATTTGAGGAGCTTCAATCTACTCATGAGAAGTCTCTAATCGCTACTTACTCCTCTCATATTGTTGATGATACTTGTACATCTAACCCCATCTCTTTTGAAGTATCAACATTGAAGGAGAATGTTGAGCTACGTGCTCAACTTGATTTACTAACTAGCAATTATGGGAAGTTGGAAGAAAACCATGTAATGCTCACAAGCTCTCATGCCGATCTTCTAACATCCCATAATGTGCAAAAGTTAGCTCATGAGGCTATCATCACCAAGGTAACATCAAGTGAGCTTCATGTGGACAATGGCACTACTTCTAGTCAAAGTACTATATTTCCATGTGCTAGTCCTCGTAATTAGTCTACTCATAATGTTGCTACCTCGTGTGATGAATTACTTTCCTTGCCTTGTTGCTCTAACATTGAAGCTTACACTTCCTCTAGTACTTGCATTGATACTAACCGTGCAGAGGAAATCGAAGAGCTCAAGGCCCAAGTCACTTCTTTGAAGAAAGACTTGGAACAGTGTCATGAAGGGATGTCCACACTCAACAACGTCCTGTGTGAGCAAACATCTCCGAATGACAAAAATGATGTTGGAGTAAACTCAAACAAGAACAAGAGGGGCCTAGAACAAGTCAAGAATTCGACCAAAATCATTTGCTTCAAGTGCAAAGTTAAAGGGCACCATGTTAGATCTTGCCCTCTGAAGACGAAGTCTCAAAGTCACAAGCAACAAGGGAAGCGGCCACAAACTCAAACACATATTCAACTCCAAGTTGAAGGAAGGCCTCTTGCCAATAAGACCCAAGCCAACACTCCCCAAGGTGAGAAATCAATTGGGAAGAAAACAAAGGGTAGATGTTGCTACTTATGTCGTGAGAAGGGTCACGTCGCTTTGTCTTGCACGAGAGGTAACTTATCCAACCCAATCACTATTGATGATACCTATTCCCTTGGGAAGGATAAGGTTGGCAATGTGTTTGCCAATTTTGTTGGTGCTCAAAATGGTGTCAAGAAAAGAACCATTTGGGTTGCCAAGCCTATTGTGATTAACCTCTTAGGACCCAACGTAGTTGGGGACCAACAAGCTCAAACTTGATCAATACGTGACTATGGAGGACATTAGAGACTTGGATACATAATGAAGAATTAAGGGGTCTTCATCATTCATATTATCTCAAGCCAAGTTATTTGGATTATCGAGTTTCTATCTTATATCCAATGTGCCTCCTTACGGTAACTTATACTTAAACTATTTACATTGTTAGGTGCTTGCCCCTTTGCATGTTGTGGTTTTGTACCTTGCATGCGTTTGTATATGTTGTGCTTCCAACTTGCTTATCTTGAGTAATCAAGTATGGGTATGTTGGTTTGCATATCATGTACATGTGACTCTTGTATTGAGCCTTTTGCATCTTGTTTGTATTTTTGTTGGCTCTTGTGAGAGATTAATGGATTATCCCATTGTGGGGGAGTGATGTGCTTTGCACACCTCACAATCCTATAAATGTGTATACATGGGGAATACCACTTAGTTTTGATACTTCATGATTATCTAGTTTCTATGTGGTATGTCTTACTCATGAGAAATTCAAATTCTATATGGTCCATTAAGTATCTCTTGTTGGTTTTAATCTGCCACTTGTTAATGTTGTTGGTTTATCACATTATGGGGGAGTAATATGCCATGTGCATATTACGAACCTAGAAAATGTGTACATTTGACGTGTTGCCACTTAGTGTTGATATTGTAAATTATCTTGTTCCTAGGTGGCATGTTAGCTCTACAAGTGTCATTTGCTTGCGTTTTATGGGTAAAGATGATCTTGGATATATTTGCGATTGACCAATGAGTATCACTTCCAAAATACTTCTTGTCCTTGACAATTGGTATTCCCATCATGTGATAGGAATTGCTAATCGTCTTTACATTGGATTTTGTGTTTCGTTTGTCTTCCTTGCCTCTTATGGATCTATTTTAACATGTCTAGTGTTTTTATAGATATAGAGAAAGTGATGATCCCATCGCGTGCATTCTATATTTAAATGCAAATTCTATATAATGCACGTCCCTTGGGGGAGCTATCCTATTTTCTTTAGAACACTCTCTTTATTCACCCATCATAAAATCTTTTGATCCCCATCAAGTGTGTGTTGATGGGAGGCAAGTCTTGCTCTTTATGATGCTTTGTGCCATCATGAAAATTTGTCGAGGGCTTGGTTTGTTGGAACCTAGCTCTCTTTTGGAAATTAGATACCTCGTGTTTGTTTTCCTTCAATTGGTTTCTTGTTGCCTTCTATTTGGCATGTGTCAATGGATATCTCATTCCTTGAGGTATCTTTTAATTGATATCCTTCAAGTGATAGTTCCTTTTGTTTTAGGATCTTATTATCACTTGATACCTTGTCTTTTGGTGACTTATCAACTTTGTGTTGAGCTGATTCTTGAGAGTCTTGAGCATGCGTATCTAGCTACTATATACAACTTCTTTTGCTTGCTTTCCTTCTTTGACCCAATATATAGGGGAAACTCCACCTTGTCATAAATTGGCTAGAGTGTGCATGAAATTCAAATTCATATCTATATGCACATATGTATGTGGAGTTTGTCCTATGTATTGCTGGTTTTCTAACTCTTTGGTCCCAATGAGTTTGGGCACCGTTTTGTTTGTTTTGCTGTTCCAGGAACAACTGGAGATGCATTGGATGCTCGGCTCACCTATGAGGAAGGTGTTGAGACCATGTGATTATTGGAGCCAAGTTAGGATGATCAAAGAACAACTATCTACTACATCAATCCAATGTTGTCTCGGTAAAAAGTATCCACTTCATGCAGTCTTTTCTTGCAAAGGCCCCAACCTGTCTTTTCTTTTCCAGGTTGCATCATAGCATGAATCTCTTGATTCGTTCTTGTAGTACTTGTTTGCTTTCTCAAAGCATCCGAACGATGATGTATTACTACTAGTTGGGATGTCTTTGATGTTCGTATGTTGGAAGTTCATATTATACAATAAGAAAATGTTATGCCATGTGCTATGCTTCCAAGCAAAAGATCTCATTGATATATTTATGACTTCCTTTTTGGATATCTAGTTTGTTCCTTCTTGTAACCATTTTGTGTGTATATCCTTCTTTGTGGATATATATCATCATGATTGTCCTTTACTTATAATCTTTTACACATAAGAGAAGTTACATCTCTAATTGATATCCTGTTTTCTTTCACGTCCTTCGTTACATTTCCTTTTTCAGCTTTTGGTGGCTTCGTGAAAAGATTTGTTTTGAGTGCGTATCTTATTTTCCTACATCTTGATGCACTCTTTGGCCGTGAAGATTATTTTTCCTCATGCTTGTCTTGATGAGGGTTTTGCCATTTCAATTAGTATCCCTCCTCTTGATAAGGTTCTTACTTCCTATCTTCACAATGGGTTGCCACAAGCGTTGGTTCCTATTTTGTTTATTAGTAAGCTTGTGAACCCATTTTCTAGTATGTGTGTGTGGGAATGATATGTCTTGCACTTTGTATCTCATTTCATCAAGACTATGTTGATGAGTAATGCTCATCCTTATCTTAGTCTTCTCAAGTGCTTTGCCATGACTCACACACATTACTTTGGTTGAGCCTATTCTTAAGTTGCTTCTTTTACATGTTGCTCAAACCATTTGTTTTGTGCAATCGATATGCTTATTGTCTCATCTATCTTCTTGCACTCGTTGTGTGCTTTTATTAATTTTGGGGGAGCAACGATCCAAATTTGTGCACCTGTATCAAATACAAAAATCTCGTATTTGTGCACAAATCATGGGGAGCTTCTCTAGTTTTTGATAAAACACTCTGTTGCCTTTATCATAATATCTTCTATTCATGTGGTTCGAAGGACCATATGATTGTTTGTTCCATCAGGAATCTTTTGATTGCTTGCCTCTATTTTTGTATGTCTTTGTGGCATATGATCCTTTTATTTGCAATCTTTGGGTCCTCAGTATAGTTTGTTTCCCTCCAACTACTTATCATTGTATCTGTGTATTTCTCTGCACTCATTTGCTGAGAAGTACACACCTTTTGGAGGACCACCTACTATATTGACTTTCTAAACTTTTTGTCCATTTTGGCAATCGATGCCAATGGGGGAGAAGTTTAGAGAGTTTACTTTGGATATGTTTAGAGGGTTTTGCTTTTATTGCGTAAGCATTTACGTCTTCACGCATGCATTATTACCTTGTATGTGTGTGCTTGGTTATGCTTATTTCTTATATAAACTCTCTTGAAGTGGTTGTCTTCAATTACCAAAATGGGGGAGATTGTTAGAGCATATATCTCCATATGTGGTTTTGGTAATTGATGACAATTCCTATGGACTAATGGTTGCCTTAAGTTATATTTATAGGATTTGTCCATAGGCACTTCTTGAAGTCCATCTGTTGGGTTCAAGGAGTTTATATGATGACCAAGATGGTATTCAAGGTATTATCCAAAGAATGGTCATAGAGACACTAGGTTGATCAAGATCTTAGACAAAGAGTAAATCAAGATGATCAACACACAAAGCGTATAAGATGTACCGAGAGGGATCAAGTGATCCCATGGTATGGTAAGCATTGTACATTATGTGTTTGTGTACTAACCCATGATCTTTGTGAGAGTCGTATGTGGGGGTTAGGTGTGCTTCCATGGGCTTGCGTCAAAAGGAAGATCTCATACAACCCATGAAGGATGACGTCAAGTGGTGATCGTCATCAAGATTGTGGTGTGCAAGTTCAAGTGGATCATCACGAATATATCATTGAAACTATTGGTAATGATCATGTGTTGATAAGGACAAGCTCATGTGCTAACAAGGACAAGATCAAGATAAGCATTCCTGAGCACTACATGCTTGATTCTTGTGGATGTTCACATGGTGGACAAATGAAGATGAATACATAAGCTAGGCTTTCCACATTGTGTATGGGAGAGCTACTTGAAGACTTCATCATGTCTTGCTTTCAACTTGAGCCAAGAAGGAACAACAACAACAAGCTCAAGTGAAAGGGCTAACTCAAAGGTATCAGTTCCTTTGACGTTAGTTGTGCGGAGTGACGATGAGCGAATAAAAGTATACACTCAAGTATGGATCATCAGTACCCCTTTTATGATTCTTGAGTCTTTAGGGATCCCGCACTATTAAGAGGGGATCAAAGGTTTTGCGATGAACTTGCTCAAACTACATCTCCACTCTTCTGCTCAGACCACATCTCCACTGCTCCACTGTTATCTGAAAACAGAACCAGTGCCTCGGACATCCGGCTTCCTCCGGACGTCCGAGGGCCGGACGACCGACAGCTTCGGAAATCCGGAATCCTATACCAGAGAAATCAGAGCCATATAACTCGGACTTCCGGCTCCCTCCGAACGTCCGAGGCCTGGATATCCGACCAGCTTCGGAATTCCAGAACTATGCACCAGAGAAACTTGAGCCATATAACTCGGACTTCCGGCTCCCTCCGGACGTCCGAGGGTCGGTCAAGGGTCGGACGACCGACAGGCTTCGGAAATCCGGAGCCCTGCACCAGAAGAACATGAGCTCTATAAGTCGGATTTCCGGCTCCCTCCGGACGTCCGAGGGCCGGACGTCCGACCCCCGTCGGAAATCCGGAACCTACCACGAGTAGAAGTTGAGTTGTATAACTCGGATTTCCGGTCCTCTCCGAACGTCCGGTCGCTGTTCAATTCACAGTATTTTCAGTGATATCTACAGGCCTCGGACGACCGACCCCTGTCGGACGTCCGACCCCTCACGGACGCCCGGACATCCGGAAACTATCGGACGTCCGGACCGTGTGTGACTTAAAGTGTCCCCAATGGCTGTTTTTCTCTCATCACTATAAATACCCCCCTCCCACTTCGTGAGAGGGTAGCCCAACACATCCTTATCCTCATAAGAACACACTTCTACCTCACACACATTTGCTCACACTAAATCTAAGATCCCAAGAGCATTTGTGAGCCCCTTTGAGAGTTGTTCCAATCAAAAGATAGATCGTCTCCCTCTCCTCCTTTCAACCCAAGCTATTTGAGATTGAGCAAGTTTTGAGCATTCCTCGTGATCTTGTTACTCTTGGAGGTTGGAGACTCCTAGGCGGTAGGAGTTCTTCGGAGAGGAATCAATCCGTGTGATTACCCCCGGAAAAGTTTGCGAGGGTTTGGAAGCCACCTCAAAGGCTTACCACTAGTGGTTGAGAAACGTCTTCGTGGTGTTATCTCAAAGGGAGAATAGGGTGAGCCTTCGTGGCGTTGGTGTGCCTTCGTGGTAACATCCACCTCTCTAACGGTGACTAGCTTCCCTCCAAGGAAGTGAACATCGGGATACATCTTCGTCTCAGTGACCTTGGTTATCCTTAACCCTAACTCCTTACTTGTGGCTTACTTGTGTTACTTGAGCATACATACATTGCATATTGTTTGTGCTCATTATATTGTGTTGGCTATTTCTTGTACAAGATTAATCATTCAAGCATACCCTCTATATCCACACGTTCATGCTTGCAGCCTTTAATATATCGTGTGATATAGTGTGATCTAGTATCTTGTATTGTTCACCTACTTGTCGTGTGATATAGCTCAAGTAAGTTTGTGTAACTTACTTGTGCTTGTTAGTAACTGTATTGTGTCCATCTTGGTAGATCGTGTTGTTGATACACGTTGCAGTGCCTAGTGCATTTAGGATTTGTGCTTGAGAAGTACCCTCTTAGTTTATTTCCGCATTAGTTTCAAGCCAAATCCGAAGAAGTTTTTAAATAGCCTATTCACCCCCCCTCTAGGCGTCATCGAGGTCTTTTCAGTGGGACCCAACCAGGCGACCTCCTAGCACGGCCTAGGGCCTGGCCGCGCCTCCAGGCCACCTGGGAGGCCCATGGCCCCTCTCTGGCCCTCCTTCGGTGATCCGGAAGCTTCTGTTTCCATGATTATATATATATATTTTTGGATTTCTTCGGGCTTCGGAAAATTGGGTAAAAGCCCCTGCAAAATAGACATCAGTAGACAGAAACTGGCACTGGGTGCATTGAGTTAGTAGGTTAGTCCAAATATGTGTAAAATGATATAAAAGTGTAGCAAAACATATAACAATGTCACCCAAAAGATCATGGAACAAGCAGAAATTATAGATACGTTTGGGACGTATCAGCGACATAGAGTACATTGCCAACGCCCACGGAGATCTGGTCCTTACGGGGCTCTCGGACTTGATCGCTCAACCCGGAAATCTGAAGCTCTAACTTCGGGACTCTTGCTCGACCCTGTCATCGGGTCGAGCCTTACCCTGGATCTGACTTTGAGCTCGGATCTAATCAAAGGATCCAAAGACCAGGGATCGGCCATGGCTGAGCACGCTCCCCGTGCCAACGCGCCGGAGATCAACTCCGCAACAATTTAGGAGAACAGTCCACTGACCTCTCATTGTTGAACCAGACATTAGCTCGGATTCAGACAATGAATATTACGGATGATCCATCCTCGACCTATGCTCGGATCGGTCCTTGAGGGAGGCCATGGGGAATTTTACGTCCCACCCACCACCAATTTGGTAGTTACTATCAAAGATTTATCCGATATGATGGATTACGGCTCTAAGGAGGCCGAAGATTTGGACGAAGAGGTTGAACCCACTCCCCTCCCACCGCTTTACGGTGGACAACGACCTCCACCTACGATGTTTACATGGTGGACACCCCCAGTGATAAGGGTGATGGCACCACGAGGAAAGGCGGTGACGGCACCCCCGGAGAGAATGACGACAAGCCCGGCGAGGAGTTGCCCAAGCACCGATGTCAGTGCAAATGATCCAAGGGGCGCAAGGGCAAGTGAAACAACATAGGCACCGGAGAAAATGATACCCCGAACAATCTGGAAGACCTCATCGACCCCGCTGCACCCGAACAACAACTCGATGATTCGGAGGGGCATGAGGATCAGGTTAATCCCGATGACCTCAGCGATTCCGAAGACAACAACTACCTTCCTCCCTCCGAAGAGGAGGATAGTCTCATAGACTAGGATTTCATCGTCCCCGGGGACCCGCTGGATCAAGAGCGGTTTAAGAGACAACTTATAGCCACCGCCCGAACCTTGAAGATGAAACAGAAGCAGATCAAAGCCGAACAAGGCACCCTTAATGACAAATGGATGAAATTCTTAGCAGCCGAAGAAGGGTACGTCAATAGTGGGGAGATCATTACAAAAGCTACCCGTGTAAACATTTGCCGCTAGAATTTGACGACGATGCATTTGAGCCCGCACCCCTGAGATGCACTCAGGGCGACCAGCTAGACCGCGCCCCTCGAGGATGGGACAAGATGGTTGTAGAAGCTGGAGATCAACCTGAACACCCCTGTAGGAGAAGGTAAGAGGGAATACAGCCTAAGGACCTGCATGATCTATGACACAACTTGAACACTAGAGCAGGCCAGACAATGTCCATCTATGGATCTATAGGGTACACTCCCACTAGATGGGACGAGTACCAAGTTTGGCTCCACCGAAGCGACAAAGCTCGGGAACAACACTGGGTTCAAGTGACAGCCGACCTCCAGCGTGACGTTGCTCAAGTCATGGGCACCGCTCACCTAATGTGTATTACAAACGAGGTGATGCAACATCAATTCTCCAAAGGGTTTAAACCCACAAACATCAAACATTATGACGGGACAACGAACCCGGTTATGTGTATTGAAGACTTCCTTCTCCACATTCATATGGCCCGAGGAGATGACCTCCACACCATCAAATACTTGCCATTAAATCTCAAAGGGCCAGCATAGCATTGGTTGAACAGCCTCCCAGAAACCTCCATTGGGAGCCGAGAAGAGCCCGAGGATGCCTTCCGAGCTAACTTTCAAGGCACTTATGCCTGACCTCCGGATGCCGATGACTTGAGACACATCGTTCAACGGTCTGACGAGTCAGCTCGACAATTTTGGAACCGATTCTTGATCAATAAGAACCAAATCGTTGACTGTTCGTACACCGAGGCAATAGCCTATTCTAGAAAAAATATACGGGAGGAGTGGTTAGCTCGACAGCTCCACCAAGACAAGCTGAGGACAATGTCGGTCCTGACCTCACTTATGACCCAATTTTGCGAGGGCAAGGACAATTGGTTAGCTCATCGCAGCAACACTTCTGGAGACCGTGACACTTTTGAAGTTCGAGATAGCAATGGGAAACCATGATGCAACAAGAACAATCATCAACATAGTGGCGGTGATGTCGAGGACATGGTAGTAAATTCCGGTTTCAGCAATTCAAAGTCAGGACTACGGAAGAAACCCTTTAAAGGAAATCGAGATGGGCCTACCGTGCTGGACAAAATCCTAGATAGGCCCTGCCAGATCCACGACACCAAAGACAAGCCCGCCACCCACACGAATCGTAACTATTAGGTGACCAACATGCAGGCAAACAAGTGGCCAGAGAACAGGGCAAGCGCCCGTGCACCAAGGACGATGACGAGCCCCGTAGGCCGAACAATGCAGGCCAGAAGCAATTCCCTCCCGAAGTAAGACCGTGAATATGATCAACATCACACACATACCAAAGAAGGAGACGAAACATGCAATTAGGGACGTCTACGCCATAGAGCCTTGATACGTCCCAAACGTATCTATAGTTTCTGCTTGTTCCATGATCTTTTGGGTGACATTTTTATATGTTTTGCTACACTTTTATATCATTTTACACATACTTGGACTAACCTACTAACTCAGTGCACCCAGTGCCAGTTTCTGTGTGCTGATGTTTATTTTGCAGAGGCTTTTACCCAATTTTCTGAAGCCCAAAAAATTCCTGGAAAAATATATAAAAAATCAGCGAAACGGAAGCTTCCGGATCACCGAAGATGGGCCACAGGGGGGCCAGGGGCTGCCCAGGCGACCTGCTGGGGCGACCAGGCCCTAGGCCGCGCCAGGAGGCTGCCTGGGTGGGCCCCACCTCCTCCGGTGCCCTCCTTTGGCCTATATTTAGAGTCCCGAGAGGAAACCCTTCCACAATTTCCAGAATCGCGAATTTCTCCATCGTTCCGCCGTCGCGGCGCTTCCGAGATCGGGAGCGTCAGGGGACCTCTTCCCGGCACCCCGAAGGGAGGATTGACCTCCGGGAGCTTCTCCACCGCCATGGATGCTTCCAGACATGCCATGAGTAGTCCTCCTTGGACCATGGGTCCATGACCAGTAGCTATGTGATGTCTTCTCTCCAATCTTGTGCTTCAATGGTTAGTCCTTGTGAGCTGCCCTACATGATCAAGGAATCTATGTAATTCTCTTGCTATTGCAATGCTCGGTTTGTTGGGATCCGATGGATTATGAGATTAAGTTCAGATTGTTATGAGTTATATATTTGATTATCCTTTTATATTATGTTCCTTAGTGATTCATGCATGTTCTCCGTTGCTATTTATTGCTTTGGCCGAGTAGTAGATTGTAACTCCAGGAGAGAGCGTTATGCATGATTGTGGGTTCATGCCCCTCGATGTCTAGCTTGAGTGACAGAAACATGAGACTAGGGGATGTGATGTTGCCACCAGGGAGAAAACAACGGTGCTTGTGACCATGGTTGCAAGGATTGTTTAGTTACACATAGTTCGTTAATGCAGTTGTCCGTTGCTTTGAGTTTACACTTTGGGTGGGGCTCGCAACCTAATACCGGAGAGATGTTCTAGATAGATATCTCAAGGTGGATGATTAGTAAGTAGATGCTGATGAATAAACGGTCTACTTGTCTTGGCGTACTGCCCATTACTATTAAACCTCTAACTATCAAGTAGCATAATAAGCATTGCGATGCGTTCATAATTCTGTCAATTGCCCAACTGTGATTTGTTTACCCAAGCATAGTTGTTTATTGTCTTTTGGGAGAGAGACATCACTAGTGAACATCATGTGACTCCGGTCCATATCATCATCATTGTTTACACCTTCATCATTTACCGCTTTCATTTACTTTCCCGTTGCAGTCACGATTACCTTCCCGCTTGTGTTTTGATCCTTTGCAAACTACAAGGCCGGATTGATTGACAACCTCTTTGTACTCGTTGGGAGCAAAGTTATTTGTTGTGTGTGCAGGTCCACGTATTCTGCTAGCGCCAGGGTGGAAGACACCTACTTGTTGATCCTAGGAGTCTTCCTGGTTCGATAAACCTTACAGTTCCCGTGTGAGGGAAAACTTGCTGTTGACTACATCTCAACCTTCCACTTGGGGTAACCAACGAGGTGCGAGAAGTATATACATCATCTCGTCATCAAGCCTCTAGCCCCGAAGTTCAACCCATCGTCGGCATGCCCGATCACCTTCGACCGCACCGACCACCCGACGTTTATTCATCATGCAGGGTCGGTGGCCGTGGTACTTGACCCTATAATCGATGGGTACCACCTAACCAGAGTCCTCATGGACGGAGGCAGTATCCTCAATCTGATTTACACAAATACAATGAGGAAAATGGGTATCGATCCGTCAAGGATCAAGCCCAGCAACACCACCTTAAAGGAATAATCCCAAGCGTCGAGTCCCGCTGCTCGGGGACTATAACTTTGGAAGTAGTGTTCAGTTCGCCCGAAAACTTCCGCAACGAGGACTTGGTCTTCCACATTGTCCCTTTTCGCAATGGCTACAATACTTCTCGGCCCTACAATGTTTTCTCGCTTTAACACCGGCCCCATTACGCATATCTAAAGGTTAAGATGTTGGGACCCAAGGGTTTCATCACTGTCAATGGCAACACCAAGAGCTCACTCCAAACTAAGGAACATACAACAGCTCTAGCAGCTGAAGTCCAGATCAAAAACGAGGCTCCAAAATACCAGTCTATCGTCAAGGCACGAGAGGCGAACAAACGAGCCTGAGCCCTGCGTAGTTGCAGGAGTCCTCTCGCGCTCAACATAAATAGGGATACGCTCCTGATGACTCACATGTATAGGGGATCAATCGTAGTCCTTTCGGTAAGTAAGAGTGTCGAACCCAACGAGGAGCAGAAGGATCTGACAAGTGGTTTTCAGCAAGGTAATATCTGCAAGCACTGAAATTATCGGTAAGAAGTAGTTGTGTGGTGAGATGATTCGTAGCGAGCAACAAGTAACAAAAGTAGCAACGATGCAGCAAAGTGGCCCAATCCCTTTTTTAGCAACGGACAAGCCTGGACAAAGTCTTATAGGAGCAAAAACGCTCCTGAGGACACATGGGAATTTCTGTCATGCTAGTTTTCATCATGTTCATATGATTCGTGTTCGTTACTTTGATAGTTTGATATGTGGGTGGACCGGCGCTTGGGTACTGCCCTTACTTGGACAAGCATCCCACTTATGATTAACTCCTCTCGCAAGCATACGCAACTAAGAAAGAAGAATTAAGACAAAGTCTAACCATAGCATTAAACTAGTGGATCCAAATCAGCCCCTTACGAAGCAGCGCATAAACTAGGGTTTAAGCTTCTGTCACTCTAGCAACCCATCATCTACTTACTACTTCCCAATGCCTTCCTCTAGACCCAAATAATGGTGAAGTGTTATGTAGTCGACGTTCACATAACACCACTAGAGGAAAAACAACATACAACACATGAAAATATCGAACAAATACCAAATTCACATGAGTACTATTAGCATGACTTATGCCATGTCCTCAGGAACAAAAGTAACTACTCACAAAGCATAATCATATTCATGACCAGAGAGGTAATGAGTAGCATCAATGATCTGAACATAAACTCTTCCACCAAGTAATCCAACTAGCATCAATTACAAAGAGTAATTAACACTACTAGCAACCTTACAAGTACCAATCGGAGTCGCGAGACGGAGATTGGTTACAAGTGATGAACTAGGGTTTGGAGATGAGATGGTGCTGATGAAGATGTTGATGGTGACGAGTCCCCTCCGATGAGAGGAGTGTTGGTGATGACGATGGTGATGATTGTTGGGTAACTTCGCATGGGAAACAAAAATTTTCCTACGCGCACGAAGACCTATCATGGTGATGTCCATCTACGAGAGGGGATGAGTGATCTACGTACCCTTGTAGATCGTACAGCAGAAGCGTTAGTGAACGCGGTTGATGTAGTGGAACGTCCTCACGTCCCTTGATCCGCCCCGCGAACAATCCCGCGATCAGTCCCACGATCTAGTACCGAACGGACGGCACCTCCGCGTTCAGCACACGTACAGCTCGACGATGATCTCGGCCTTCTTGATCCAGCAAGAGAGACGGAGAGGTAGAAGAGTTCTCCGGCAGCATGACTGCGCTCCGGAGGTTGGATATGACCTTGTCTCAGCAGGGCTCCGCCCGAGCTCCACAGAAATGCGATCTAGAGGAAAAACCGTGGAGGTATGTGGTCGGGCTGCCGTGGAAAAGTCGTCTCAAATCAGCCCTAAAACCTCCGTATATATAGGTGGGAGGGAGGGGACCTTGCCTTGGGGCTCAAGGAGCCCCAAGGGGGTGGCCGAGCCAAGGGGGGAAGGCTCCCCCCCCCAAACCGAGTTGGACTTGGTTTGGTGGGTGGGAGTCCTTCCTTCCCTTCCCACCTCCTCCTTTTTTTTTATTTTCTCTTTGATTTTCTTTCCTAGGCGCATAGGGACCTTTTGGGCTGTCCCACCAGCCCACTAAGGGCTGGTGCGCCACCCTCAAGGCCTATGGGCTTCCCCGGGGTGGGTTGCCCCCCCGGTGAACTCCCGGAACCCATTCGTCATTCCCGGTACATTCCCGGTAACTCCGAAAACCTTCCGGTAATCAAATGAGGTCATCCTATATATCAATCTTCGTTTCCGGACCATTCCGGAAACCCTCGTGACGTCCGTGATCTCATCCGGGACTCCGAACAACATTCGGTAACCAACCATATAACTCAAATACGCATAAAACAACGTCGAACCTTAAGTGTGCAGACCTTGCGGGTTCGAGAACTATGTAGACATGACCCGAGAGACTCCTCGGTCAATATCCAATAGCGGGACCTGGATGCCCATATTGGATCCTACATATTCTACGAAGATCTTATCGTTTGAACCTCAGTGCCAAGGATTCATATAATCCCGTATGTCATTTCCTTTGTCCTTCGGTATGTTACTTGCCCGAGATTCGATCGTTAGTATCCGCATACCTATTTCAATCTCGTTTACCGGCAAGTCTCTTTACTCGTTCCGTAATACAAGATCCCGTAACTTACACTAAGCTACATTGCTTGCAAGGCTTGTGTGTGATGTTGTATTATCGAGTGGGCCCCGAGATACCTCTCCGTCACACGGAGTGACAAATCCCAGTCTTGATCCATACTAACCCAACTAACACCTTCGAAGATACCTGTAGAGCATCTTTATAGTCACCCAGTTACGTTGCGACGTTTGATACACACAAAGCATTCCTCCGGTGTCAGTGAGTTATATGATCTCATGGTCATAGGAATAAATACTTGACACGCAGAAAACAGTAGCAACAGAATGACACGATCAACATGTTACGTCTATTAGTTTGGGTCTAGTCCATCACGTCATTCTCCTAATGACGTGATCCAGTTATCAAGCAAGAACACCTTGTTCATAATCAGAAGACACTGACTATCTTTGATCAACTGGCTAGCCAACTAGAGGCTTGCTAGGGACGGTGTTTTGTCTATGTATCCACACATGTAAATGAGTCTTCATTCAATACAATTATAGCATGGATAATAAACGATTATCTTGATACAGGAATTATAATAATAACTATATTTATTATTGCCTCTAGGGCATAATTCCAACAGTCTCCCACTTGCACTAGAGTCAATAATCTAGCCCTCACATCATCATGCGAATTACATTGTAATAAATCTAACACCCATACAGTTCTGGTGTTGATCATGCTTTGGCCGTGTAAGAGGTTTAGTCAGCGGGTCTGCTACATTCAGATCCGTGTGCACTTTGCATATATTTACGTCCTCTCCCTCACGTAGTCGCGGATGAGGTTGAAGCGTCGTTTGATGTGTCTGGTCTTCTTGTGAAACCGTGGTTCCTTTGCTAAGGCAATGGCACCCGTGTTGTCACAGAACAAGGTTATTGGATTCAGTGCGCTTGGCACCACTCCAAGATCCGTCATGAACTGCTTCATCCAGACACCCTCCTTAGCCGCCTCCGAGGCAACCATGTACTCCGCTTCACATGTAGAATCTGCTACGACGCTTTGCTTGGAACTGCACCAGCTTACCGCACCCCCATTAAGAATAAATACGTATCCGGTTTCCACCTTAGAGTCGTCCGGATCTGTGTCAAAGCTTGCATCGACGTAACCTTTTACGGCGAGCTCTTCGTCACCTCCATACACGAGAAACATCTCCTTAGTCCTTTTCAGGTACTTCAGGATATTCTTGACCGCTGTCCAGTGATCCACTCCTGGATTACTCTGGAATCTACCTGCCATACTTATGGCCAGGCTAACATCCGGTCTAGTGCACAACATTGCATACATGATAGAACCTATGGCTGAAGCATAGGGGACGGAGCGCATATGCTCTCTATCTTCATCAGTTGCTGGGCACTGAGTCTTACTCAATCTCGTACCTTGTAAAACTGGCAAGAACCCTTTCTTGGACTGTTCCATTTTGAACCTCTTCAAAACTTTATCAAGGTATGTGCTTTGTGAAAGTCCTATCAGGCGTTTTGATCTATCCCTATAGATCTTAATGCCTAGAATGTAAGCAGCTTCTCCTAGGTCCTTCATAGAGAAACTTTTATTCAAGTAATCCTTTATGCTCTCTAAAAACTCCATGTTGTTTCCAATCAGCAATATGTCATCCACATATAATATTAGAAACGCCACAGAGCTCCCACTCACTTTCTTGTAAATACAAGATTCTCCAACCACTTGTATAAACCCAAATGCTTTGATCACCTCATCAAAGCGTTTGTTCCAACTCCGAGATGCTTGCACCAGTCCATAAATGGATCGCTGGAGCTTGCACACCTTGTTAGCATTCTTAGGATCGACAAAACCTTCGGGTTGCATCATATACAATTCTTCCTTAAGGAAACCGTTAAGGAACGCCGTTTTGACATCCATCTGCCAGATTTCATAATCGAAAAATGCAGCTATTGCTAACATGATTCTGACGGACTTAAGCATCGCTATGGGTGAGAATGTCTGATCGTAGTCAACTCCTTGAACTTGCGAAAAACCCTTTGCCACAAGTCGAGCTTTATAAACGGTCACATTGCCGTCAGCGTCCGTCTTCCTCTTAAAGATCCATTTGTTCTGAATAGCCTTGCGGCCCTCAGGCAGTACCTCCAAAGTCCACACTTTGTTCTCATACATGGATCCTATCTCGGACTTCATGGCTTCTAGCCATTTGTTGGAATCCGGGCCCACCATTGCTTCTTCATAATTTGCAGGTTCATTGTTGTCCAACAACATGATTGACAAGACGGGATTACTGTACCACTCTGGAGCAGCACGTGGTCTCGTCGACCTACGTGGTTCGACAGAAACTTGAACCGGAGTTTCATGATCATCATCATTAACTTCCTCCTCAACCGGCGTCGCAACGACAGAGGTTTCCCCTTGTCCTGCGCCACCATCCAGAGGGATGAGAGGTTCGACAACCTCGTCAAGTTCTATCTTCCTCCCACTCAATTCTCTCGAGAGAAACTCCTTCTCGAGAAAAGCTCCGTTTTTAGCAACAAACACTTTGCTCTCGGATTTGAGATAGAAGGTGTACCCAACTGTCTCTTTTGGGTAACCTATGAAGACGCACTTTTCCGCTTTGGGTTCCAGCTTTTCAGGCTGAAGCTTTTTGACATAAGCATCACATCCCCAAACTTTAAGAAACGACAACTTTGGCCTTTTGCCATACCACAGTTTGTATGGTGTCGTCTCAACGGATTTTGATGGTGCCCTATTTAAAGTGAATGCAGCTGTTTCTAATGCATAACCCCAAAACGATAACGTCAAATCGGTAAGAGACATCATAGATCGCACCATCTCTAATAAAGTACGATTACGACGTTCGGACACACCATTACGCTGTGGTGTTCCAGGCGGTGTTAACTGTGAAACAATTCCACATTGTCTTAAGTGAGTACCAAACTCGAAACTCAGATATTCACCCCCACGATCAGACCGTAGGAATTTGATCTTCTTGTTATGATGATTTTCAACTTCACTCTGAAATTGCTTGAACTTTTCAAATGTTTCAGACTTGTGCTTCATCAAGTAGACATAACCATATCTACTCAAATCGTCAGTGAAGGTGAGAAAATAACGATATCCGTCGCGTGCCTCCACGCTCATCGTACCACACACATCGGTATGTATGATTTCCAACAAGTCACTTGCACGCTCCATTGTTCCGGAGAACGGAGTCTTAGTCATCTTGCCCATGAGGCATGGTTCGCACGTGTCAAGTGAATCAAAGTCAAGTGACTCCAAAAGTCCATCAGCATGGAGTTTCTTCATGCGCTTTACACCAATATGACCTAAGCGGCAGTGCCACAAAAATATGGCGCTATCATTGTTAACTCTAACTCTTTTGGTCTCAATGTTATGTATGTGTGTATTGCTATCAAGATTCAATATGAACAATCCTCTCACATTGGGTGCATGACCATAAAAGATGTTACTCATAGAAATAGAACAACCATTATTCTCTGACTTCAAAGAGTAACCGTCTCGCAATAAACAAGATCCAGATATAATGTTCATGCTCAACGCAGGCACTAAATAACAATGTTTTAAGTTCATCACTAATCCTGATGGTAACTGAAGTGAAACTGTGCCGACGGCGATTGCATCAACCTTGGAACCATTTCCTACGCGCATCGTCACTTCATCTTTCGCCAGCCTTCGTCTATTCCGCAGTTCCTGTTTCGAGTTGCAAATAAGAGCAACAGAACCGGTATCGAATACCGAGGCACTACTACGAGAGCCGGTTAAGTACACATCAATAACTTGTATATCAAATATACCTGATTTTTCTTTGGACGCCTTCTTATCTGCCAGATACTTGGGGCAATTGCGCTTCCAGTGACCCATACCTTTGCAATAGTAACACTCGTTTCAGGCTTAGGTCCAGCTTTGGGTTTCTTCGTCGGATTGGCAAGAGGCTTGCCGCTCTTCTTTGAATTACCCTTCTTGCCTTTGTTGTTTCTCTTGAAACTAGTGGTCTTATTCACCATCAACACTTGATGCTCTTGACGGAGTTCAGACTCTGCGACTTTCAGCATCGCAAACAACTCGCCGGGAGACTTGTTCATCCCTTGCATGTTGTAGTTCAACACAAAGCTTTTATAGCTTGGCGGCAGTGATTGAAGGATTCTGTCAGTGATAGCCTCTTGCGGGAGTTCAATCCCCAGCTCAGCTAGACGGTTTGAGTACCCAGACATTTTGAGCACATGTTCACTCACACACGAGTTTTCCTCCATCTTGCAAGCATAGAATTTATCGGAGGTCTCATACCTCTCGATCCGGGTGTTCTTCTGAAAGATAAACTTCAACTCCTGGAACATCTCAAATGCTCCATGACGCTCGAAGCGACGTTGAAGTCCTGGTTCTAAGCCATACAAGACTGCACATTGAACTACTGAGTAGTCCTCCTTACGTGCTAACCAAGCGTTCTTAACATCCTGATCAGCCGTAGCGGGTGGTTCATCTCCTAGTGCAGCATTAAGGACATAATCCTTCTTCCCAGCTTGTAAGATTAGCTTAAGATTACGAGCCCAGTCTACAAAGTTGCTTCCATCATCTTTCAACTTAGCTTTCTCTAGGAACGTATTAAAATTCAGGGTGACTGTCGCGTGAGCCATGATCTACAACACAAATATATTCAAAGTGGACTTAGACTATGTTCAAGATAATTAGAGTTTAACTTAATCAAATTATTCGCTAAACTCCCACTCAAAAAGTACATATCTCTTAGTCATTTGAGTGGTTCATGATCCACTTACACTAGCTCAAGTCCGATTATCACGTGAGTTGAGTATAGTTTCAGTGGTAAGCATCCCTATGCTAATCATATCATCTATATGATTCATGATCGACCTTTCGGTCTCATGTGTTCCGAGGCCATGTCTGCACATGCTAGGCTCGTCAAGCTTAACCCGAGTGTTCCGCGTGCGCAACTGTTTTGCACCCGTTGTATGTGAACGTTGAGTCTATCACACCCGATCATCACGTGGTGTCTCGATACGACGAACTGTAGCAACGGTGCACAGTCGGGGAGAACACAATTTCGTCTTGAAATTTTAGTGAGAGATCACCTCATAATGCTACCGTCGTTCTAAGCAAAATAAGGTGCATAAAAGGATTAAAATCACATGCAATTCATAAGTGACATGATATGGCCATCATCACGTGCTTCTTGATCTTCATCACCAAAGCACCGGCACGATCTTCTTGTCACCGGCGCCACGCCATGATGTCCATCAACGTGTTGCCATCGAGGTTGTCATGCTACTCATGCTATTACTACTAAAGCTACATCCTAGCAAAATAGTAAATGCATCTGCAAACACAAACATTTGTATAAAGACAACCCTATGGCTCCTGCCGGTTGCCGTACCATCGACGTGCAAGTCGATATTATCTACTACAACATGATCATCTCATACATCCAATATATCACATCACATCGTTGGCCATATCACATCACAAGCATACCCTGCAAAAACAAGTTAGACGTCCTCTAATTTTGTTGTTGCATGTTTTACGTGGTGACCACGGGTATCTAGTAGGATCGCATCTTACTTACGCAAACACCACAACGGAGATATATGAGTTTCTATTTAACCTCATCCAAGGACCTCCTCGGTCAAATCCGATTCAACTAAAGTTGGAGAAACTGACACTTGCCAGTCATCTTTGAGCAACGGGGTTACTCGTAGCGATGAAACCAGTCTCTCGTAAGCGTACGAGTAATGTCGGTCCAAGCCGCTTCAATCCAACAATACCGCAGAATCTAGAAAAGACTAAGGAGGGCAGCAAAACGCACATCACCGCCCACAAAAACTTTTGTGTTCTACTCGAGAATACATCTACGCTTGAACCTAGCTCATGATGCCACTGTTGGGTAACTTCGGATGGGAAACAAAAAATTTCCTACGCGCACGAAGACCTATCATGGTGATGTCCATCTACGAGAGGGGGTGAGTGATCTACGTACCCTTGTAGATCGTACAGCAGAAGCGTTAGTGAACGCGGTTGATGTAGTGGAACGTCCTCACATCCCTCGATCCGCCCCGCGAACAATCCCGCGATCAGTCCCACGATCTAGTACCGAACGGACGGCACCTCCGCGTTCAGCACACGTACAGCTCGACGATGATCTCGGCCTTCTTGATCCAGCAAGAGAGACGGAGAGGTAGAAGAGTTCTCCGGCAGCGTGATGGCGCTCCGGAGGTTGGTGATGACCTTGTCTCAGCAGGGCTCCGCCCGAGCTTCGCAGAAACGCGATCTAGAGGAAAAACCGTGGAGGTATGTGGTCGGGCTGCCGTGGAAAAGTCGTCTCAAATCAGCCCTAAAACCTCCGTATATATAGGTGGGAGGGAGGGGACCTTGCCTTGGGGCTCAAGGAGCCCCAAGGGGGTCGGCCGAGCCAAGGGGGGAAGGCTCCCCCCCCCCAAACCGAGTTGGACTTGGTTTGGTGGGTGGGAGTCCTTCCTTCCCTTCCCACCTCCTCCTTTTTTTTCTTTTCTCTTTGATTTTCTTTCCTAGGCGCATAGGGCCCTTTTGGGCTGTCCCACCAGCCCACTAAGGTCTGGTGCGCCACCCTCAAGGCCTATGGGCTTCCCCGGGGTGGGTTGCCCCCCCGGTGAACTCCCGGAACCCATTCGTCATTCCCGGTACATTCCCGGTAACTCCGAAAACCTTCCGGTAATCAAATGAGGTCATCCTATATATCAATCTTCGTTTCCGGACCATTCCGGAAACCCTCGTGACGTCCGTGATCTCAGACGGGACTCCTAACAACATTCGGTAACCAACCATATAACTCAAATACGCATAAAACAACGTCGAACCTTAAGTGTGCAGACCCTGCGGGTTCGAGAACTATGTAGACATGACCCGAGAGACTCCTCGGTCAATATCCAATAGCGGGACCTGGATGCCCATATTGGATCCTACATATTCTACGAAGATCTTATCGTTTGAACCTCAGTGCTAAGGATTCATATAATCCCGTATGTCATTCCCTTTGTCCTTCGGTATGTTACTTGCCCGAGATTCGATCGTTAGTATCCGCATACCTATTTCAATCTCGTTTACCGGAAATCTCTTTGCTCGTTCCGTAATACATGATCCCGTAACTTACACTAAGCTACATTGCTTGCAAGGCTTGTGTGTGATGTTGTATTACCGAGTGGGCCCCGAGATACCTCTCCGTCACACGGAGTGACAAATCCCAGTCTTGATCCATACTAACTAAACTAACACCTTCGGAGATACCTGTAGAGCATCTTTATAGTCACCCAGTTACGTTGCGACGTTTGATACACACAAAGCATTCCTCCGGTGTCAGTGAGTTATATGATCTCATGGTCATAGGAATAAATATTTGACACGCAGAAAACAGTAGCAACAGAATGACACGATCAACATGCTACGTCTATTAGTTTGGGTCTAGTCCATCACGTGATTCTCCTAATGACGTGATCCAGTTATCAAGCAACAACACCTTGTTCATAATGAGAAGACACTGACTATCTTTGATCAACTGGCTAGCCAACTAGAGGCTTGCTAGGGACGGTGTTTTGTCTATGTATCCACACATGTAAATGAGTCTTCATTCAATACAATTATAGCATGGATAATAAACGATTATCTTGATACAGGAATTATAATAATAACTATATTTATTATTGCCTCTAGGGCATAATTGCAACAATGATTTCCCCCTCCGGGAGGGAAGTTTCCCCGGCAGGATCGTCATGCCGGAGCTCTAGATTGGTTCTGCTCAAGTTCCGCCTCGTGGCGGCGGAAAATCCTCTGAAAAGCCTCCTCTTGATTTTTTTCCGGACGAAACGCTTCTTGTAGCAAAAGGGGGGAGCCAGAGGGCCACTTGGGTGCCCACGAGCCCCCTAGGCGCGGCCAGGGGGTGGCCGCGCCTAGCAGTCTTGTGGCCACCTGCTGGCGCCCCTCTGGCACTTCTTCGGCCCAGTATTTTTTATAAATCCCGAAAAAAATCCTCGTTGATTTCATGGCGTTTGGAGTTGCGCAGAATAGGTATCTCAAACTTGCTCCACTTTCAGGCCAGAATTCCAGCTGCCGGCATTCTCCCTCTTCATGTAAACCTTGCAAAATAAGAGAGAAAAAGCATAAGTATTGTACCGTAAAGTGAAATAACAGCCCAGAAAGCAATAAATATCAACATGAAAGCATGATGCAAAATGGACGTAT
Source organism: Hordeum vulgare subsp. vulgare (assembly GCF_904849725.1). Lineage (NCBI taxonomy): Eukaryota > Viridiplantae > Streptophyta > Magnoliopsida > Poales > Poaceae > Hordeum > Hordeum vulgare. Next base: position 564,028,945 of record NC_058520.1, read on the forward strand.
CAGCTCCTCATAGTATGGCCTCGCTAGCCAGAAAGTATGTGCCTGAGAGGCACAACTTAGTGCTCAAAATGCCATGGGCAACTGTGTGGACCAACTATACAAGGACCAAGTGTTCGGCTCGACCGAGCTATGGTCAATCACATCTTCGAAGAATAGTAGGTAACATCTAGGACCTACCCAACATCAAGCTAACATACTACAACGACTTCTCAAAACTCTCTTTTAAAAGAGGTTCGCCTGCCAATCATCATCTCCTCTAACGGACCACCCCCTAAAGAGCAAATGCGCATACATGCAACAGGAATCAGTAAGGACGTGAGACCACTCGTAAAGGCCTCGTGTAAACATTTCCTTTGTAAGTTTATTTTTAATATAAATTATATGTAAGAGTTGTTTGGGCAGTTCGGATTGTATGGATAGAAGTCACGAGTTCATCAGAAATAAAGACCAATTTTTACGGTCCCGTGGCAATCATTTGTGTTGCTTAGCCTTTTCTTTTTCTGCTCTTCGACACCGAAACAAGCTAGCTCGATATATATTTTACTTAGATGCGACTAGCTAATCAACCGGCGGCTCGATCATAAAGCTCACCTCAATCATCACTCCAACACTATATTTTACCCTATGTACTTGGTGTCTCGGATATTGTGTTATATGCGGTTCCGAATTATGTCGTGGGTCAATAGTTAGGTTGCCGGACTCCTATTTTTACCCTCTTACGATCCGCGTGTTCAGCTGAAACGGTAAAGGGAGAACCACTGCGATTGTACTTCCACCTCACCTGGTTAAGTACCTCAGTGGAGAAAGCTGAAAAGTGACTATCATAATACGCGTGAACCGGTCTGCGATCCGAAGACAAGTGTTAAACTAAAAAATGATGGAGGTTACGCCATGTTACATGTAGGTCTTCTACTTATAGAAACCAAGTGACAATGGTTTCAACCTCGACGTGCCCGAACATCACAAAACACTTGGGGCTAATAACTAGTCCCATAGTCAAGCTCCTATGGCTAAGTGAATTCACTAAAGCCACATAGTCTGATTGCCTCATTTCCCTTTCGCACTATTGCTACCTCTTGAGCTTGCGTTGGTTTTTCCCTTGAAGAGGAAAGGGTGATGCAGCACAGTAGCAGTAAGTATTTCCGTCAGTTTGAGAACCAAGGTATCAATCCAGTAGGAGTATCAAGGCAAGTCTCCAAAGTACCTGCGCAAAAACAAACAAACTTGCACCCAACGCTATAAAGGGGTTGTCAATCCCTTCACGATTAATTGCAAGGTGAGATATGAAGGCGAAAGTGCAACAAAGTGAAAGTGTAGAGCTAAAAATATGAAGTGAAGTAGACTCGGGGGCCATAGTGTTCACTAGAGGCTTCTCTCATGATAGCAAGTATTACGGTGGGTGAACGAATTACTGTCGAGCAATTGATAGAACCGTGCAAAGTCATGACGATATCTAAGACAATGATCATACATATAGGCATCACGTCCGAGACAAGTAGACCGATACTATCTGCATCTACTACTATTACTCGACACATCGACCGCCATCCAACATGCATCTAGTGTATTGAGTTCATAAAGAACAGAGTAACGCCTTAAGCAAGATGACATGATGTAGAGGGATAAATTCGTGCAATAGATATAAACCCCATCTTTTTACCCTTGATGGAAACAACACAATACGTGCCTCGCTACCCCTTCTGTCACTGGGTGAGGACATCGCACGGTATGAACCCAAATCCAAGCACTTCTCCCATTGCAAGAATTATAGATCAAGTTGGCCAAACGAAACCCACAACTCGAAGAGAATTACAAAGATACAAAATCATGCATATAAGAGATCAGAGGAACCTCAAATAACATTCATAGATAATATGATCATAAATCCACAATTCGTCGGATCTTGACAAACACACCGCAAAAGAAGATTACATCGGATAGATCTCCATGAAGATCATGGAGAACTTTGTATTGAAGATCCAAGAGAGAGAAGAATCCATCTAGCTACTTGCTATGGACCCGAAGGTCTATGGTGAACTACTCACGCATCATCGGAGAGGCAATGGTGTTGATGAAGAAGCCCTCCGTGTCCGAATCCCCCCTCCGGCAGGGCACCAGAACGTGCCCCAGATGGGATCTTGCGGAGACAGAAGCTTGCGGCGGCAGAAAAGTATTTTCGTGGCTCTCTCTAGCAGTTTCAGATTTTTGGAGAATTTATAAGCGGAAGAAGTAGGGCAGGGGAGCCACAGGGACCCCACAAGCCTGCTAGGCCCGCCCCCCTAGGACGGGCCTGGGTGGCTTGTGACCTCCTCCGAGGTCCCCTGCCTTGGTTCTCAAGTTTCCCGCGTGTCTTCTGTTATGGAAAAAATCATTCCGCAGGTTTTATTCCGTTTGGACTCCGTTTAATATTCTCCTCTGAAAAAGGTCAAAAACACGGTAAAAACAGGAACTGGCACTTGGCACTGAGTTAATAAGTTAGTCCCAAAAAAGATATAAAATAGCATATTCATGCATACAAAACATCCAAAGTTGACAAGATAATAACATGGAAGCATAAAAAATTATAGATACGTTGGAGACGTATCAAGCATCCCCAAGCTTAACTCCTGCTCGTCCTTGAGTAGGGAAGTGATAAACACTGAATTTTTGATGTGGAATGCTACCTAACATATTTGTCCTTTGTAACTTCTTTCTCGTGGCATGAATCTTCAGATCCGTAAGATTCAAAACAATAGTTTACTATTGACATGAAAACAATAATACTTCAAGCAAACTAGCAGAGTGATCATGAACTTTTGAAATAATAAGGCCAAAGAAAGTTATCCCTACAAAATCATATAGTCTGCCTATGCTCCATCATCCCCACACAACGAATTTAAATCATGCACAACCCCGGTATTGGCCAAGTAATTGTTTTTACACTCTTACTTTCTCAAACTTTTTCAACTCTCACGCAATACATGAGCGTGAGCCATGGATATAGCACTATAGGTGGAATAGAGTGTGCTGGAGGTTGTGAGGCAAAAAGGAGGAGATGGTCACATTGACTTGGCGTATTAATGGGCTATGGAGATGCCCATCAATAGACATCAATGTGAATGAGTAGGGATTACCATGTAACGGATGCACGAGAGCTATAGGTGTGTGAAAGCTCAAAACGAAAACTAGTGGATGTGCACCCAACTTTCTTGCTCACGAAGACCTAGGCTATTTTGAGGAAGCGCATCATTGGAATATACAAGCCAAGTTATATAATGAAAATTCCCACTAGTATATGGAGGTGACAAAACAAGAGACTCGCTATCATAAAGAACATGGTGCTATTTTGAAGCACAAGTGTGGACAAAGATAGTAGCATTATCCCTTTTCTCTTTTTCTCTTTTTTTTGTTTGGGCTCTTTGGCCTCTTTTTTTCATTTTTTTGGTGGGAAACTTTGACCTCTATTTTTTTATTTCCTCACATGGGACAATGCTCTAATAATGATGATCATAACCCTTTTATTTACTCACAACTCAACACTTAGAGCAATGATGACTCTATAGGAAATGCCTCCGGCAGTGTACCGGGATGTGCAGCGATCTAGCTTAGCTTATGATGTTGAAACATCTCGCTAGCTATCTTACGATCATGCAATGGCAATATGAAAGTGACGGCACAAGTAATGAGAAAGAACGGTGGGAGTTGCATGGCAATATATCTCAGAATGGCTATGAAAATGCCATATAGGTAGGTATGGTGGCTGTTTTGAGGAAGGTATATGGTGCGTTTGTGCACCGACGAAAGTTGCGCGACACTAGAGAGGCTAGCAATGGTGGAAGATGAAAGTGCATCTATACCATGGACTCACATTAGTCATGAAGAACTCATATACTTATTGCGAAAGTTTTATTAGTAATCGAAACAAAGTGTTAAACGCATACTCCTAGGGGAAGGGTTGGTAGGTGTTAACCATCACGCTATCCCGACCGCCACACAAAGGATGAAAATCAATAATTCAATTATGCTCCGACTTCCTAACATAGAGGTTCACCATACATGCATGCTGCGGGAATCACTAACTTCAACACAAGTATTTCTAGATTCACAACACCCTACTAACATAACTCTAACATTACCAAATCCATATCTCAAAACTTAATTGAGAGGAATCAAACTTCTCTTTACTAATCAATGCACATGAATATGGAAGTTTTTATTATATCCTCCTTGGATGCCTATCATCTTTAGGACTACTTTCATAGCACAAGCCAATTACCAAGTTACTCAGAGCGAGCACTCTCAAAAAGATATAAGTGAAGATCGAGAGTTCTTATTTCTCCAATATATGACACTGCCGTGCTCTAATCAGATCTAAGTGAAGCACTAGAGCAAAGTTATCTAGCTCAAAAGATATAAGTGAAGCACATGCGAGCTAAATTGCCTAACTGAAAAGATATAAGCGAAGCTCAATGAGTATTCTAGCAAATTCACGATGAGTGCATGTCTTTCTCAAAAGGTGTCCAACAAGGATGATTGTGACATAACAAAAACAAAAGACTCCTATAATACACGACACTCCAAGCAAAACACATATCATGTGGTGAATAAAAATATAGCTCCAAGTAACGTTACCGATGGATTGAAGACGAAAGAGGGGATGCCTTCCCGGGGCATCCCCAAGCTTGAGCTCTTTCCACTCTTTATCCCATTGTCCATGAGAACATCACCCAAAACTTGAAAACTTCACAACACAAAACTTAAACAGAAACTCGTGATATCATTAGCATAAGAAAACAAACCACCACCTCTTTAGGTACAGTAGCAAACTTGATTTCTATTTATATTGAGTTATATTACTGTATTGTCACTTTTCCATGGCTAGTACCCGCCGATACTATCATAGTTTCATCAAAATAAGCAATCAACACAACAAAAACAGAATCTGTCAAAAACAGACCAGTCTATAGCAATCTGTATACTTCGTATACTTATGTTATCTCAAAAATTCTGAAAATTCTGAAAATTGGGGCAATTGGCATATCAACCAGTAGAAAAAATAATCAACTCAAAAGATCTTTCTCGATAGGAATTAAAAATAATTTCGTGAGCGCAAAGTTTTTGTATTTTTCGGCAAGATCAAATAACCATCACCAAAACTAGTCATAAAGGTTTTACTTGGCACAAACACAAAAAGAAACACAAAAAACACAATCATAAAAGAATTATGATGGTGTGTACACAACAAAACAGAAAGCAAAAAGCTAAGATAAATTCATTGGGTTGCCTCCCAACAAGCGTTATTGTTTAACGCCCTTAGCTAGGCATAACGATTTCAATGATGCTCACATAAAAAGTAATAGTTGAGATATGCAAAAGAGAATCATGAAACATGTGACAAACATATCTAAGTCTAACATACTTCCTATGCATAGGCATTTTATAGGAAAACAAGATATCAAGACAAGCAATAACTGCCATATGCAAGGAAGAAGAAAGAGACAATATCAATCTCAACATAACGAGAGGTGATTTAGTGATATGAAAGTTTCTACCACAATATTTTCCTCTCTCATAACAATTAAATGTGGGATCATATTCAAATTCAACAATATTGCTATCACATAGGATATTCTTTTCATGATCCACATGCATGCAAAGTTGACGCTCTTCAAAAATATTGGTATTATCATCAACTAAAGTCATGACTTCTACAAACCCACTTTAAATATTATTGCAAATATCATATTCATCATGAGGCTTAAACAAATTTTCAAGATCATAAGAAAAATCATTACCCCAATCATGATTATTGCAACAAGTAGTGGACATAGCAAAACTAGCATCCCCAAATTAGGGTTTTGCATATTTTTAGTATGATTGACATTAATAGAATTCACAGTGAAACCATTGCAATCATGCTTTTTATTCAAGGAGCCCTCGTGAATCACTTCATAAAATTCTTCATCACAATTTTCAGATTCACGCATCTCAAGCAAAACTTCATAAAGATAGTCAAATGCACTCAACTCGCTAGCAATTGGTTCAACATAATTGGATCTCTTAAAGAGATTAGCAAGTGGATGAGGATCCATATCAATAGATTTTTAGCAAGCGAAGATGCAAGCATATTGAAGGCACATAGCAGACAAGCAAAGGAAAGGCAAACGAAAAAGACAAATATTTTTGTAATTTTTGTTTTTCAGAACTGGGGGAGAGGAAAACGAGAGGCAAAAGGCAAAAAAGTAAATGCAAGAGATGAGTTTGCAACAGTTACTTGGATAAGCTTTACTTAGAATAGTCTCCGCTGCCAGAAATTGACACGTTGGAGGAAGACTATTCTTGACTTGATACTCCCCGGCAACGGCGCCAGAAATTGGAACATTGACGGGAGACTATTCTTGACTTGATCCTCCCCGGCAATGGTGCCAGAAATTCTTCTTGCTACCTCTTGAGCTTGTGTTGGTTTTTCCCTTAAAGAGGAAAGGGTGATGTAGCACAGTAGCAGTAAGTATTTCCCTCAGTTTGAGAACCAAGGTATCAATCCAGTAGGAGTATCAAGTCAAGTCTCTAAAGGACCTGCGCAAAAACAAACAAACTTGCACCAAACGCTATAAAGGGGTTGTCAATCCCTTCACGATTAATTGCAAGGTGAGATCTGAAGGCGGAAAGTGCAACAAAGTGAAAGTGTAGAGCTGAAAATATGAAGTGAAGTAGACCCCGGGGCCATAGTGTTCACTAGAGGCTTCTCTCATGATAACAAGTATTACGGTGGGTGAACGAATTACTGTCGAGCAATTGATAGAACCACGCAAAGTCATGACGATATCTAAGGCAATGATCATACATATAGGCATCACGTCCGAGACAAGTAGACGGATACTGTCTGCATCTACTACTATTACTCCACACATCAACCGCTATCCAGCATGCATCTAGTGTATTGAGTTCATAAAGAACAGAGTAACGCCTTAAGAAAGATGACATGATGTAGAGGGATAAATTCATGCAATAGATATATAAACCCCATCTTTTTACCCTTGATGGCAACAACACAATACGTGCCTCGCTACCCCTTCTGTCACTGGGTGAGGACACCGCACGGTATGAACCCAAAACCAAGCACTTCTCCCATTGCAAGAATTATAGATCAAGTTGTCCAAACGAAACCCACAACTCGAAGAGAATTACAATGATACGAAACCATGCATATAAGAGATCAGAGGAAACTGAAATAATATTCATAGATAATCTAATCATAAATCCAAAATTCATCGGATCTCGACAAACACACCGCAAAAGAAAATTACATCGGATAGATCTCCATGAAGATCATGGATAACTTTGTATTGAAGATCCAAGAGAGAGAAGAAGCCATCTAGCTACTAGCTATGGACCCAAAGGTCTATGGTGAACTACTCATGCATCATCGGAGAGGCAATGGTGTTGATTAAGAAGCCCTCCGTGTCCGAATCTCCCCTCCGGCACGGCACCAGAACGTGCCCCAGATGGGATCTTGCGGAGACAGAAGCTTGCGGTGGCGGAAAAGTATTTTCGTGGCTCTCTCTGGCAGTTTAAGATTTTTGGAGAATTTGTAAGCGGAAGTAGTAGGGCAGGGGAGCCACAGGGGGGCCACAAGCCTTCTAGGCCCGCCCCCTAGGCCCGGCCTGGGTGGCTTGTGACCTCCTCCGAGGTCCCCTGCCTTGGTTCTCAAGTTTCCTGCGTGTCTTCTGTTATGGAAAAAATCATTCCGCAGGTTTTATTCCGTTTGGACTCTGTTTAATATTCTCCTCTGAAAAAGGTCAAAAATACGAAAAAAACAGGAACTCGCACTTGGCACTCAGTTGATAAGTTAGTCCCAAAAAGGATATTAAATAGCATATTCTTGCATACAAAACATCCAAAGTTGACAGGATAATAGCATCGAACCATCAAAAATTATAGATACATTGGAGACGTATCAACTATCGCCTCCGAGCACCGATACGTCGACTAAGGAGTACAGTGCGAAGGTCGAAACACCCCGTGCAGAATCTACAAGTGGGCTGTAGCCGACAACTGGCAACTTTCATATTAAAACTGCTACACAGGAGTCAAAATAAACAATGCAAAGCATGATATAACATGCAAAGCAACGAAATTATAAAGCGCAAAAGTGTAACTTTCATAAAAATACAAGATAGTAATCTCACTCATGAATTACATCCTTCAGGCATAGGGCTTCTATCGCCCGAGCGCCATCCATTACAATGGGAAAGTACTGCTCGGGGTGCCTATGCTCCTTTATAGGAGGCGGAAGTCCGTTGGCCATCTCGGTCGGCTTTATCTTTGGCTAGTCCACCATGGTCTTCGCAAAGGCCATCCGAGCTCCCTCGATGCATACAAATCACTTCCAGATGTCAACCTAGGGTGCAACATTGCACAACTTCTCCACCAAGCCAAAGTAGTTGCTCGAGAGCGGCTCTGAAGGCCACAGCCTAATGCAGAGGTCCTTCATGGACGGATCTGCCATCCGATGCAACTCCATCAGCTGCTTCATTTGATGAGTGAGGAGGAGAGGGTGCTTGGGGGCTTGAAACTGTGCCCAAAACAACCTCAACTCGGCATTCCCCTCCTGAGACGCGAAGTGCCTTGCCGCATCCGCTGCACTCTTCGAAAGATCCGCGAACGCGCGTGAAGAACGCCACACTCGTGTGAGCAACGCAAACCTGTTACCATTGAAGATACATTGCAGTAAGCACCGCTTACCATCCGGAATAAGCTTGGTGTGGCGGAGCTTCGTTTGATAGCCTTGTGCCTCCGCCCGCGCCTCCTCGATCGCCAAGGTCAACAAGGTCAACTCGGAGGCATGTTCCTTATTCTTTTGCTCAAGGCCCTCACATTTAGTGACGACATCCTTGAGCTCCAACTGCACCTCGGCCATCCTAGCCTCATACTTATCACTGGCGGCCTTTACCGACGTCAGTTCGGCGACCACTTGTTTCGCCGCCGACTTCTGTTTGGTCGACCTTGAGGTTCTCGACCTCCGCGGCAACAACTGCACTTGTAATAAACACCCTGCGCCTAAGGGTACAACCCAAATTATCTCACTTAAATGAGGAAAATAACGATATGGGTCTTACTTTGCGCATCGTCAAACCACTTGTTGAGAAGGTCAAGCTCCTTCTGAGAGCTCTTGAGCTTCCGATTCATCTCCACCAACTCCACGATGCTGGGGGGCTGCTGCTGATGACGAGGCATGCATAACATCTCATATGTGTGAGACTCCCAAAGTTACCGGATTTTGAATCCTTTGCCAGGATTTCTTCAATCCCGCCAGAGTCTCGGTGGCTACGACCCACTTTAAATATTATAAGTGTTTATTCTAAGCTATGTGACCCCTGCATGAGTTTTCCAAACTCACACGGGGCTCGAGGGTTACTATATGTGATGATTACATAAACTTATTAAATAAAATTTCTCTATGTAAAAGGGTATTACATGATTTACCTTGAAGCCCGTCAAGAGACTGCCGAAAGCATCCTTCAATCCGCTGTCAACATACTGGGTCCTTTGTAAAACCGCACCCAGAAGAGTGTGGTGTTATTCGGCGATGGAGGAGTCATTGAAAGTATCCTCCATCATGGCCGGCCACCCAGTTCGGATTAGCTTTGCTAACAGAGGCTCTAGTGATGACACTCCGGTTTCCCATCTCGAAGAAGCCGTAATATATGACTTCGAAGGCTAGGGGGTCTCCGGGATTGTCCTTGGGGAGAGCTCGGGCTGACTGGGTCCCCCCTCTTTGTTTGCCTGAAGGGATTCGCCCTCCTGGTCTTCAACGGCTGAGGTGTTAACCTCGGCCATGATATCATGACCCCCCCCCCCCCCCGTGTCTGGCTCAGGAGGAGTCTCTAGGATAGCACCCCCCCAGTCTCCTCGGTAACGGGGGGAAGTGTGTTATATGATGCGGTCCCGCTCTCCACCAGTTTGGCTTGCAGGGAATCCCCCTTCGAGGCCTTATAGGTGGGGAGGTCACGCAACAGGCTACAATATGAAAAGTATGAATATGGTCAATAATCAAACTTCAATACGGAAAAACGATAGAGTCATCGGACGTACCTCGACGTCTTCGTACGCCGCCCTCTTCTTTGTTTGGGAGGATTCCCTATCCTCCCCACCCTCTTCCTCCTCTCCCTCAAGAGCAGAAGGGGCTTGGGTGTCCTCACACTTAGTGTCCGGAGGTCCTTTTGATCGTAGGCCTCCTCCGGCCTCCTTCTTCTCTTCCTTCTTCTTCTCCTTTTTCTCCGGCATCGTGTATGGTTTTTCGACCAGCATGGCCGTCAGTAAGGCTATCCTGGGGCTCTCGGACAATGGTGTTGGTAAATTGATTCGTTTGGATTTCTCTAGCCAGTTTCGCGAATATGGAGAAGAAATGGCTAAGTGCCTTATTAAAGGGAAGTACCCGAACACAAGAACGAAATTTTATCATACCAGCCCAAGAGGGTGTGTGGAGACATGGCCTATGTGATGAGAACATCAATACCATTATTACACCCACAACCCCTACTGCTATACATACTGGACCAGTTACTAGAGCTCGCACATGCTTATTGAATTACGGAGTACTTTCGTTTCTTGGAAATTCTTCTAATGTTCATGAACATATGATGCTGCCTCAATTAGATACCTTTGTTTTGGTTACGAATGAAGGACCTAGCATGGACAAGAAGGATGGTCATTGGAGCGGGATTGAGCATGGAGGGGAAGGTAGGCACGCGAAAAAGAACAAGGGAGATTCTAGTGGTGATTTTTAGACTTTGAAGCCGCCATAAGGAGAGCATGAAGGATTGACGAAATATACAAGATGCCAATTACTAAATTTCATCCATAGGCTATTATACGTATTGCGAAACCTTATTTTTGGGAGAGGCCCATGTAATTTGGATATACTACCTCACAATTTGTTTTTAGAGTCAGTATGTGTGGAGAAATCGAGTTAGGGTCATTTTCGGACCCCTCATCCAAGGGGTCACGAAAATCCCTCTTTATTCCCCCGTATATACAACACTTAGGACGCCGTTTAGACTTGGGTGTTTTTAGATTACAAGTTCGCCAAAGATGCAACTTCGCATTCTTTGTTTGTGTTCTGCTACCACACCAAGACGTCATAGAACCCCACTTTCATCAATAAAGCTTTCCTCTTATGTTCGTTATATCTAGATTGCAATTTCAATTTCTTGCTTGTTCTTTGTTTGTGTAGAGGAAACATACCCTCGTGGTCAGGTTGATCGTGCTCTGGCGTGGTCAATAACCTCTCAAAGTTGGTTTAGCGATTTCTAAGGCGCGACGTCGTCACACGTTCATAGTAGGATCGTCAAAGTCTACTCCATAAAAAATGATAGCCACCATCTCATCGAAAGGCACGTAAAACTTCACCTCTATCAAGTGGTATCAGATTTCCAGATTGCTCGGTGAGGGTCTACCAGTTTTTCATACTTTAAATTGCATGTGTTCTTAATACCTATGGTCCACGGGAAAAGCCACAAAAAGCAGGGTAAGTTCGTCTTATCCGAACAAATTTGAGCCTTTTTGAATTTTTTGTTCGCTGTTTTGCTTTGTTGAACTTGTGCTTGCATCTTCATGTCAAGTAGTTGGCCTTAAGGTCTAGCCCTTTAAAGGTTCGAGTTCTATTCACAAGTTATCACGCCGCCATCGCACCATCTTCGACTTTGCTTCCACCCACCACCATCATCACTGCTGCCATATACCATCACCCACCACCATCATCATCGCTTTCATATACCATCACCAACCATCATCTCTACTACCATATATCACCACCCCATATCTGCCTCTAATCTGAATTCTTTAGTTATTCGGTTCGATTTCGATATCCTTTTGTTTTTAGTTTCATGTTTCCTTGCGTGAGTAGGTTTCAGGGAAAAAGTCTCGAGACCCCTGGACAGTTTTTAGGCCAAAGTTTTGGTGGATATTTTTTTTCCCTATCCTGTTTAGGCTTTGCGAAGCGTTTTGAGACATTTGTCACCATAGTGATTTTTTCTCGCACTTTTTGGTCGTCACAGCCCTGAATCATCCGAGAAAAAATGTAGGCAGTTTTTGTGTCTATCCTGTTTTTAGACCTTCAGAAGAGTTTTGACACACTTGCCATTATAGTACTTTTCTGAGGAAAAAATGTTGGGGAACGTCGCATGGGAAACAAAAAAAATTCCTACGCGCACAAAGACCTATCATGGTGATGTCCATCTACGAGAGGGGATTTCCGATCTACGTACCCTTGTAGATCGCACAACAGAAGCGTTAAGAAACGCGGTTGATGTAGTGGAGCGTCCTCACGTCCCTCGATCCGACCCGCGAACCATCCCACGAACCGTCCTACGATCCGTCCCACGATCCGCTCCGATCTAGTGCCGAACGGACGGCACCTCCGCGTTCAGCACACGTACAGCTCGACGATGATCTCGGCCTTCTTGATTCAGCAAGAGAGACGGAGAGGTAGATGAGTTCTCCGGCAGCGTGACGGCGCTCCGGAGGTTGGTGATGATCTTATCTCGGCAGGGCTCCGCCCGAGCTCCGCAGAAACGCGATCTAGAGGTAAAACCATGGAGATATGTGGTCGGGCTGCCTTGAAAAAGTTGTCTCAGATCAGCCCTAATACCTCAGTATATATAGGAGGGAGGGAGGGGAGGAGGCAGCCTCAAACCCTCAAGGTTTGGCCGAAATTTGAGGTGGAGGAGTCCTACTCCAATCCTACTTGGAGTAGGATTCCACCTTCCCACTTGGAAACTCTTTCCACCTTGTGTTTTTCCCTTCTCAAACCTTACGGGCCTTAGTGGGAACTTATTCCAGCCCACTAGGGGCTGGTTTATCTCTACCCATAGCCCATGAGACCCCTTGGGGCGTGACACCCCTCTCGATGGTCCCCGTCACCCCTCCCGGCACTCCCGGTACACTACCGATGAGCCCGAAACTTTTCCGGTAATGCCCGAAAACTTTCCGGTAACCAAATGAGGTCATCCTATATATCAACCTTCGTCTCCGGACCATTCCAGAAACCCTCATGACGTCCGTGATCCCATCCGAGACTCGGAACAACATTCGGTAACCAACCATATAACTCAAATACGCATAAAACATCGTCGAACCTGAAGTGTGCAGAACCTGCGGGTTCGAGAACTATGTAGACATGACCCGAGGGACTCCTCGGTCAATATCCAATAGCGGGACCTGGATGCCCATATTGGATCCTACATATTCTGAAGATCTTTATCGGTTGAACCTCAGTGCCAAGGATTCATATAATCCCGTATGTCATTCCCTTTGTCCTTCGGTATGTTACTTGCCCGAGATTCGATCGTCAGTATCCGCATACCTATTTCAATCTCGTTTACCGGCAAGTCTCTTTACTCATTCTGTAATACAAGATCCCGCAACTTACACTAAGTCACATTGCTTGAAAGGCTTGTGTGTGATGTTGTATTATCGAGTGGGCCCCGAGATACCTCTCCCTCATACGGAGTGACAAATCCCAGTCTCGATCCATACTAACTCAACGAACACCTTTGGAGATACGTGTAGAGCTTCTCTATAGTCACCCAGTTACGTTGCGACGTTTGATACACACAAAGCATTCCTCTGGTGTCAGTGAGTTATATGATCTCATGGTCATAGGAACAAATACTTGACACGCAGAAAACAGTAGCAACAAAATGACACGATCAACATGCTACGTCTTATTAGTTTGGGTCTAGTCCATCACATGATTCTCCTAATGATGTGATCCTGTTATCAAGTGACAGCACTTGCCTATGGTCAGGAAACCTTGACCATCTTTGATCAACGAGCTAGTCAACTAGAGGCTTACTAGGGACAGTGTTTTGTCTATGTATCCACACATGCACTTTGTTTCCAATCAATACAATTATAGCATGGATAATAAACGATTATCATGAACAAAGAAATATAATAATAACTAATTTATTATTGCCTCTAGGGCATATTTCCAACAATCTCCCACTTGCACTAGAGTCAATAATCTAGTTCACATCACCATGTGATTCCAACGAATCCAACACCCATATAGTCATGGGGTCTAATCACGTCTTGCTCGTGAGAGCGGTTTTAGTCAACGGTTCTGAAACTTAGAGACCCGTGTGTTCTTTACAAATCTTTATGTCATCTTATAGATGTTGCTACTATGTGCTATTCGGAAATACTCCAAATACCTACTCTACTATACGAATTCGTTTCACTACTCATAGTTATTCGGATTAGTGTCAAAGCTTGCATCGACGTAACCCTTTATGACGAACTCTTTAACCACCTCCATAATCGAGAAAAATTCCTTAGTCCATCAGTTACTAAGGATAATATTTGACCGTTGCTAGTGATTCAATCATGGATCACTCTTTGTACCTCTCAACAGACTTTGAGTCAAGGCACACATCAGGTGCGGTACCCAGCATGGCATGCTTCAGATTCTACGGCCAAGGCATAGAAGACGACCTTCGTCTATTCTCTTTATTCTGCCGGGGTCGGGTTTTGAGTCTTACTCAAATTCACACCTCACAACGCAACCAAGAACTCCTTCTTTGCTGATCTATTTTAAACTCCTTCAAAAACTTGTCAAGGCATGGATCTTGTTGAAACTTCCATTAAGCGCTTTCGATCTATCTCCATAGATCTTTGATGCTCAACGTTCAAGTAGCGCAATCCAGGTACTCCTTTGAAAACTCCTTTCAAACAACCTTGTATGCTTTACAGAAATTCTATATTACTTCTGATCCACAATATGTCAACCACATATACTTATCAGAAATTCTATAGTGCTCCCACTCACTTCTTTGGAAATACAAGTTTCTCATAAACCTTGTACAAACCCAAAATCTTTGATCATCTTATCAAAGTGTATATTCCAACTCCGAGATGCTTGCACCAGTCCATCGAAGGATTGCTGGAGCTTGCATACTTACTAGTATCTTTAGGATCGACAAAACCTCCTGGTTGTATCACATACAATGTTTGCTCAAGGAAACCGTCGAGGAAACAATGTTTTGACATCCTATGTGCAATATTTCATAAATAATGCAACAACTACTAACATAATTCTAACAGAATTTCAGCATCTCTACGAGTGAGAAAGTCTCATCATAGTCAACTGTTTGATCTTGTCGGAAACATCTTTGCGACAAGTCGAGCCTTTCTTAATAGTGACTTATCACCATCATTGTCTGTGTTCCTTTTAAAGATCCATCTTTACTCAACCGTCCTATGACCATCAGGTAGTTCTTCCAAAGTCTACACTTTGTTTTCATACATGGATCCTCTCTCGTATTTCATGGCATGTTCTCCGCAAGATCCCATCTGGGGCACGTTCTGGTGCCCTGTCGGAGGGGGGATTCGGATACGGAGGGCTTCTTCATCAATACCATGACCTCTCCGATGATGCATGAGTAGTTCACCATAGACCTACGGGTCCATAGCTAGTAGCTAGATGGCTTCTTCTCTCTCTTGGATCTTCAATACAAAGTTCTCCATGACCTTCGTGGAGATCTATCCGATGTAATCTTCTTTTGCGGTGTGTTTGTCGAGATCCGATGAATTGTGGATTTATGATCAGATTATCTATGAATCTTATTTGAGTTTCTTCTGATCTCTTATATGCATGATTTCATATCCTTGTAATTCTCTTCGAGTTGTGGGTTTTGTTTGGCCAACTTGATCTATGATTCTTGCAATGGGAGAAGCGCTTGGTTTTCGGCTCATACCGTGTGGTGACCTCACCAAGTGACAGAAGGAGTAGCGAGGCACGTATCGTGTTGTTGCCATTAAGGGTAAAAAGATGGGGTTTTCATAATTGGTTTGAGTTTATCCCTCTACATCATGTCATCTTTCTTAAGGCTTTACTCTGTTCGTCCTGAACTCAATACACTAGATGCATGTTGAATAGCGGTCGATGTGTGGAGTAATAGTAGTAGATGCAGAAAGTATCGGTCTACTTGTCTCGGACGTGATGCCTATATGTATGATCATTGCCTTAGATATCGTCATGACTTTGCGCGGTTCTATCAATTACTCGACAGTAATTTGTTCACCCACCGTAATATTTGATATTTTGAGAGAAGCCTCTAGTGAACACTATGGCCCCCGGGTCTACTTCACACCATATTTTCAGCCTTACTCTTTTACTTCGTTGCACTTTCTGCCTTCAGATCTTACTTTGTAATCAATCTTGAAGGGATTGTCAACCCCTTTATAGCGTTGGGTGCAAGCTCTTTTGTGTTTGCGCAGGTACTCTGGACTTGACGAGATTCTCCTACTGGATTGATACCTTGGGTCTCAAACTGAGGGAAATACTTACTGCTCCTGTGCTGCACCACCCTTTCCTATTCAAGGGAAAAACCAACGCAAGCCCAGCCTCCGTCAACGTGCCAATATCTGGCGTTGTTGTCTGTTGCCGCAGCAGAAGAATTTCTGGCACCGTTGGCGGGGAGGATCAAGTCAAGAACTCATCCAAGTAAGTGTCGCAAACTCATCTATTGCATTTACCTTTTTTTCTCTTGTTTTCCTCTCCCCCACTTCTGAAAAAACAAAAAATTACAAAAAAAATATTTGCCTTTTTTCGTTTGCCTTTTCGTTCGCCCTTTTCTCTCGCTAGCTCTTTGTTCACTTGTGTGCTTGCTTGCTTGCTGAAGTCACCATGACTGAAAACACCAAACTTTGTGACTTCTCGAATACTAATAATAATGATTTTATTAGTACTCCGATTGCTCCCGCCACTAGTGCGGAGTCATACGAAATCAATGTCGCTTTGCCGAATCTTGTTATGAAAGAGCAATTCTCCGGCCTTCCTAGTGAAGATGCCGCATCCCATCTTAATACCTTCATTGAGCTTTACGATATGCAAAAGAAGAAAGATGTGGATAATGATGTGATTAAATTGAAGCCTTTTCCTTTCTCGTTGCGAGATCGAGCAAAAACTTGGTTTTCGTCTTTGCGCAAAAATAGTATTGATTCTTGGGATAAGTGAAAAGATGCTTATATATCCAAGTAATTTCCGCCGGCTAAGATCATCTCTCTCTGTAATGATATCATGAATTTTAAGCAACTTGATCATGAACATGTTGCACAATCTTGGGAGAGAATGAAATTGATGATTAGAAATTGTCTCGCTCATGGCTTGAGTCTTTGGATGATTAAACAAATCTTCTACGCTGGCTTGAATTTCTCTTCTAGAAATATCTTGGACTCCGCCTCTGGTGGAACGTTCATAGAAATCACGTTAGGAGAAGCCACAAAACTCCTAGACAATATCATGACGAACTACTCTCAGTGGCACACTGAAAGGTCACCTACTAGTAAGGAGGTACACGCTATAGAAGAAATTAACTCGTTGAGTGCTAAGATGGATGAGTTAATGAATTTGGTTGCTAGTAGAAGTGCTCCTTTAGATCCTAATGATATACCCTTGTCTTCCTTGATTGAGAGTAGCAACGCTAGCTTGGACGTTAATTTTGTTGGTAGGAGCAATTTTGGCAACAACAATGCTTTTAAAGGAAACTATGTTCCTGGCCTTTTCCTAGTAACCGCTCTAATAATTTTGGCAACTCCTACAACAATACTCATGGAAATTATAATAGATTACCCTCTGATCAAGAGAGTAATATCAAAGAGTTTATCAACTCGCAAAAGATTTTCAATGCGTCCATAGAGGAAAAACTACTCAAAATTGACAATTTGGCTAAGAGCGTTGATAGAATGTCTAGTGATATTGATGCTTTGAAAGTTAGATGTGCTCCTCCAAAGATCAATATGGATGAAACTTTGAAAGCTATGTGTGTTTCCATGAGTGAAAGCAAAGAAAGAACCGCCCAAATTCGTGCTAGACATGAATGGCTTAAAAAGGCGTGTTCTCGTGATAAGAATCGCGAATATCTTAAAGTGCTTGGTGTGACTCCTATTAAATCTTTGTTTTCTTGCGTCAAACCTAATGATGATGGGGCTGGATATGAATCCACTTTGGTTGAAAAATGCCCCAATGATTTGGAGTCCATCCATCTTGATGTTAAAAGCATTGAAAGTGGAGTAGAAGATATTAAAACTTTGAGTAGTTATGAAATTACTACTTAGGATTTCAAGGAGTTCAATTATGATAGTTGCTCCTTGATTGAGTGCATTTCCTTGATGCAATCCATGCTAAACTCTCCACACGCTTATAGCCAAAACAAGGCCTTTACCGATCATATCGTCGAAGCTATGATAAAATCTCTTGAAGAGAAACTTGAATTGGAAGTCTCTATCCCTAGAAACTTCATGATGAGTGGAAACCTACTTCAAAATCAAAATAAAAAACTATGAATGCAATGCTTTGTGTGATTTGAGTGCTAGTGCTTCCACGATTCCAAAGTCTTTATGTGATGTTCTCGGTTTTAATGAGATTGAAGAGTGTTCTCTTAATTTGCATCTTGCGGATTCTACTGTCAAGAAACCCATGGGAAGGATCAATGATGTTCTTATTATTGCAAATAGGAACTATGTACCCGTGGATTTCATTGTGCTTGACATTGATTGCAATCCTACATGCCCTATCATTCTTGGTAGACCTTTCCAAAGGACTATCGGTGCTATCATCGATATGAAGGAAGGGAATATTAGATTTCAATTTCCTTTAAAGAAGGGCATGGAGCACTTTCCTAGAAAGAAAATAAGATTGCCTTATGAATCCATGATGAGGGCTACTTATGGTTTGAGCACCAAAGACGACGATACGTGATTGTATCGCTTTATGCCTAGCTAAGGGCGTTAAACAATAGCGCTTGTTGGGAGGCAACCCAATGAATTTATCTTTTTCTTTCTGTTTTTTTGCATCCACACCATCATAATTCTGTTATGATTGTGTATTTTTTGTTTCTTTTTGTGTTTGAGCCAAGCAAAACCTTTATGACTAGTCTTGGTGATGGTTGTTTGATCCTGCTGGAAAAGGACAGAAACTTTTTGCTCACTAGATTATTTTTCGTTTTTATTCAGAAAGAGCTTTTGAGTTGATTCCTTTTGCTTCTGGTTGATATGCCTTTATCCCAGACCTTCGTAATTTTTCAGAATTTTCGAGGTACCATATGTATACGAAGTATACAGATTGCTACAGACTGGTCTGTTTTTGACAGATTCTGTTTTTGTTGAGTTGGTTGCTTGTTTGGATGAAACTATGGATAGTATCGGGGGTACTAGCCATGTAAAAGTGAGAATACAGTATCCTAACACCAATATAAATAGAAATCAAGATTGCTAAAGTACCTAAAGAGGTGGTAGTTTGTTTTCTTGTGCTAATGTTATCACGAGTTTCTGTTTAAGTTTTGTGTTGTGAAGTTTTCAAGTTTTGGGTGATGTTCTCATGGACAAAGAGATAAGGAGTGGAAAGAGCTCAAGATTTGGGATGCCCAAGGCATCCCAAGACAAATTCAAGGACACCAAAAAGCCTAAGCTTGGGGATGCCCCGGGAAGGCATCCCCTCTTTGGTCTTCAATCCATCGGTAACATTACTTGGAGCTATATTTTATTCACCACATGATATGTGTTTTGCTTGGAGCGTCTTGTATCGTAGGAGTCTTTTCTTTTTGTTGTGTCACAATCATCCTTGCTGCACACCTTTTGAGAGAGACATGCACTCATCGTGATTTTGCTAGAATGCTCATCGTGCTCCACTTATATCTTTTGATCTAGATAATTTTGCTCTATGTGCTTCACTTAGATCTTTTAGAGCACGGTGGTGCGTGACTTGGTAGTTGACTTGTGCTATGAAAGTAGTCCCAAAGGTGATAGATACCCAAAGAGGATACAAAAACCTCCATCTTCATGTGCATTGAGTAGAAAGAGAAGTCTTGATTCCTCTCAATTAGTTTTGAGACATGGATTTGGTAATATTAAGAGTTATGTTAGTAGGGTGTTGTGAATCTAGAAATACTTGTGTTGAAGTTAGTGATTCCCGTAGCATGCACGTATGGTGAACCACTATGTTAGGAAGTCGGAGCATAATTGATCTATTGATTGTCATCCTTTGTGTTGAGGTCGGGATCGCACGATGGTTAACACCTACCAACCCTTCCCCTAAGAGTATGCATTTAGCACTTTGTTTCGATTACTAATAAAAACTTCCGCAACAAGTATGTGAGTTCTTCATGACTAATGTGAGTCCATGGTATAGATGCACTTTCACCTTCCACCATTGCTAGCCTCTCTAGTACCGCGCAACTTTCATCGGTACACAAACCCACCATATGCCTTCCTCAAAACAGCCACCATACCTACCTACTATGGCATTTTCATAGCCATTCCGAGATATATTGCCATGCAACTCCCATCGTTCCGTCTCATGACTTGTGCCGTCACTCTCATATTGCCATTGCATGATCGTAAGATAGCTAGCGAGATGTTTCAACGTCATACGCCAAGCTAGATCGTTGCACATCCCGATACACTGCCGGAGGCATTTCCTATAGAGTCATCATCGTTCTAAGCTTTGAGCTGTGAGTAAATAAAAGTGTGATGATCATCTTTATTAGAGCATTGTCCTGTGTGAGGAAACAAAACAAAAAATAGAGAGAAAAAAAGAAATTGGCCCAAGAGCCCAAATAAAAAAAGGGAGAGAAAAAGAGAGAAGGGACAATGCTACTATCTTTTTCCACACTTGTGCTTCATAATAGCACCATGTTCTTCATGATTGACAGCCTCTCGTTTCGTCACCACCATATACTAGTGGGAACCTTTACTATATAACTTGGTTCGTGTATTCCAATGATGGGCTTCCTCAAATTGCCCTAGGTCTTCGTGAGCAAGCAAGTTGGATGCACACCCACTAGTTCTCCTTTTGAGCTTTCACATAATTATAGCTCTAGTGCATCCTTTGTATGGCAATCCCTACTCATTCACATTGATATCTATTAATGGGCATCTCCATAGCCCTTTGGTACGCCGAGTCAATGTGACCATATCCTCCTTTTTGTCTCACATCCACCACCACACTCTATTCCACCTATAGTGCTATATCCATGGCTTACACTCATGTATTGCGTGATATTTATAAAAAGTTTGAGAAAGTAAGAGTGCAAAAACAATTACTTTGCCAATACCGGGGTTGTGCATGATTTAAATTAGTTGTGTGAGGATGATGGAGCATAGCCAGACTATATGATTTTGTAGGGATAACTTTCCTTGGCCTTGTTATTTTGAAAGTTCATGATTACCTTGCTAGTTTGCTTGAAGTATTATTTTTTTCATGTCAATAGCAAACTATTGTTTTGAATCTTACGGATCTGAACATTCATGTCACACGAAAGAAGTTACAAAGGACAATTGTGCTAGGTAGCATTCCACATCAAAAGTTCAGCCTTTATCACTTCCCTACTCGAGGACGAGCAGGAGTTAAGCTTGGGGATGCTTGATACGTCTCCAACGTATCTATAATTTTTGATGGTTTCATGCTATTATCCTGTCAAACTTTGAATGTTTCGTATGCCTTTTATATCTTTTTTGGGACTAACTTATTAACTCAGTGCCAAGTGCCAGTTCCTGTTTTTTCCGTGTTTTTGACCCTTTTCAGAGGAGGATTTTAAACGGAGTCCAAACGGAACGAAACTTCCAAAAAGATTTTTTCCGAAACAGAAAAAGATCGAGGGACTTGAGAACCAAGTCAGGGGGCCACCAGGGACCCCACAAGCCCCCTAGCCGCGGCCACGGGGACCGCGCCTCCTAGGCTTGTGGGATCCCTGGGCCACCTCTGCCCTAGGTCTTTCACCTATATATTCCCAAAAATTCCAGAAAAAATCAAGAGATCATCGAAAGTACTTTTCCGCCGCCGCAAGCTTCTGTCTCCGCAAGATCCCATCTGGGGCACGTTCTGGTGCCCTGACGGAGGGGGGATTCGGATACCGAGGGCTTATTCATCAACACCATGACCTCTCCGATGATGCGTGAGTAGTTCACCATAGACCTACGGGTCCATAGCTAGTAGCTAGATGGCTTCTTCTCTCTCTTGGATCTTCAATACAAAGTTCTCCATGATCTTCATGGAGATCTATCCGATGTAATCTTCTTTTGCGGTGTGTTTGTCGAGATCCGATGAATTGTGGATTTATGATCAGATTATCTATGAATCTTATTTGAGTTTCTTCTGGTCTCTTATATGCATGATTTCATATCCTTGTAATTCTCTTCGAGTTGTGGGTTTTGTTTGGCCAACTTGATCTATGATTCTTGCAATGGGAGAAGTGCTTTGTTTTGGGTTCATACGTGCGGTGACCTCACCTACTGACAGAAGGGTTAGCGAGGCACGCGTCGTGTTGTTGCCATCAAGGGTAAAAAGATGGGGTTTTCATCATTGGTTTGAGTTTATCCCTCTACATCATGTCATCTTGCTTAAGGTGTTACTCTGTTCGTCATGAACTCAATACACTAGATGCATGCTGGATAGCGGTCGATGTGTGGAGTAATAGTACTAGATGCAGAAAGTATCGGTCTACTTGTCTCGGACGTGATGCCTATATGTATGATCATTGCCTTAGATATCGTCATGACTTTGCGCGGTTCTATCAATTGCTCGACAGTAATTTTTTCACCCACCGTAATATTTGCTATTTGAGAGAAGCCTCTAGTGAACACTATGGCCCCCGGGTCTACATCACACCATATTTAAAGCCTTACTCTTTTACTTCGTTGCACTTTCCGCCTTCAGATCTCACTTTGCAATCAATCTTGAAGGGATTGACAACCCCTTTATAGCGTTGAGTGCAAGCTCTTTTGTGTTTGCGCAGGTACTCTGGACTTGACGAGATTCTCCTACTGGATTGATACCTTGGTTCTCAAACTGAGGGAAATACTTATTGCTCCTGTGCTGCACCACCCTTTCCTCTTCAAGGGAAAAACCAACGCAAGCCCAGCCTCCGTCAACGTGCCAATCTCTGGCGCTGTTGTCTGTTGCCGCAGAAAAGCTACATGGTTTCAAGACGACGGTCGACGCCAATCTTGATGCTAAATTCAATGAGGTGCTCGCATGTATACCACCATCAGCTGCAGCTAACGCCCCTCTCCAACAACAACAACAACATCAACAACGCCGAATTTCGTGGGACGAGCACAAATTGTGCCTCTCGACCAAGGCCAGCATTCTAGTGCGGTTGCTACTCCCACGTCTTCCGTGGCTGCTGCTACTACTACTATTGAGCAGAATACGGAATATGATGGTGATTAGGATGATGAGGGAGAGGTTGCTCCAAATCAGCACCCGGGGGTATCAACCACCACCACAAGCACCGCGTTGTCCACATGGATACAATCGCAATGGTAGGGCTGCACCACCCGCTCAGGTATGGGCTCATGACCATCTCACTATACTTAAATTGAATATTCCAACATTTGATGGAAGATATGTTCCTGATATATATGTTACTTGGGAGTTAGAAACAACACAACGTTTTACATGCTCATAATTTCCCGAGGATAGATGTGTGGCTGTTGTTGTTTGTTCGTTCACTAGTTTTGCTTGTGTTTGGTAGTCTGAACATTGTAGAATACATCATGCTAATATTCCAATTACTTGGGCTGCTTTGAAAATTGCTATGTGTACTCATTGTGTTCCACCATATTATCAACATGAATTACTTTAAAAGTTGCAGCGTTTAAGACAAGGAGAAATTCTATAAAAGAATATTATGAGGAATTACAAACTGGCATGATTAGACGTGGTATTGTTGATGAAAATGAA
The DNA here is from genome assembly GCF_904849725.1 of Hordeum vulgare subsp. vulgare. Lineage (NCBI taxonomy): Eukaryota > Viridiplantae > Streptophyta > Magnoliopsida > Poales > Poaceae > Hordeum > Hordeum vulgare. The sequence continues at coordinate 564,052,673 of NC_058520.1, forward strand.
TGCTGGATTGACACGCATGGGACATAACTAATTTTTGTGCAGGTCGCACTTCACCATGGATGCCATGAACTTCATTTGCTTCCGCACATCCTATTGCGGCACCTCCTACTTCAGCAAGCAACTCCGACGAGATAGTAGGAAACGGGCACCTGCCCCACCTTCCACCAAGTGCACACCTTCTGGGCCTGCACACAGCTCTTCTTCAGCCATCCTATCCACACGGCGAACACATGAGGTTATATGTCGTCATTTCCAATGTGGAGGTCACTATGCGAGAGACTGCCCATCCAAGCGTGTGATGATTGTTACTGTGGATGGTGGATATGACTCCACTAGTGATTATGATGAGGAGACTTTGGCTCTTCTTGCAAGTGAAGAATAGGGTGTCGATGATACGGAACAGGAGACACAATACATGGATTCTGACAACGCCGATAGATATGAAAGTTTAGTTGCTCAACGTGTTTTGAGTGTGCAAATAACACATGTTGAGAAAAATCATATGCACAATTTTTTCCATACAAAGGGAGTTGTGAAGGAACGTTTTGTTCGCATCATCATTGATGGAGGGAGTTGCAACAACTTAGCTAGCATGGAGATGGTGCAGAAGTTGTGTCTCACCACTAGACAACATCCTCATCCTTATACATCCAATGGTTCAACGACAGTGGCAAGGTAAGGTAACATGTATTGTTCGTGTGCATTTTAGCATTGCTACATATACTGATTAGGTTGATTTTGATGTGGTACCCATGTAAGCATGCTCTATTTACTTGGTAGACCATGGCAATTTGATAGAATTTTTTGTTGGAAATATGCCCTAGAGGCAATAATAAATTAGTTATTATTATATTTCTTTGTTCATAATAATCGTTTATTATCCATGCTATAATTGTATTGATTGGAAACACAGTGCACGTGTGGATACATAGACAAAACACTGTCCCTAGTAAGCCTCTAGTTGACTAGCTCGTTGATCAAAGATGGTCAAGGTTTCCTGACCATAGGAAAGTGTTGTCACTTGATAACGGGATCACATCATTAGGAGAATCATGTGATGGACTAGACCCAAACTAATAGACGTAGCATGTTGATCGTGTCATTTTGTTGCTACTGTTTTCTGCGTGTCAAGTATTTGTTCCTATGACCATGAGATCATATAACTCACTAACACCGGAGGAATGCTTTGTGTGTATCAAACGTCGCAACGTAACTGGGTGACTATAAAGATGCTCTACAGGTATCTCCGAAGGTGTTCATTGAGTAAGTATGGATCGAGACTGGGATTTGTCACTCCGTGTGACGGAGAGGTATCTCGGGGCCCACTCGGTAATACAACATCACACACAAGCCTTGCAAGCAATGTGACTTAGTGTAAGTTGCGGGATCTTGTATTACGGAACGAGTAAATAGACTTGCCGGTAAACGAGATTGAAATAGGTATGCGGATACTGACGATCGAATCTCGGGCAAGTAACATACCAAAGGACAAAGGGATTGACATACGGGATTATATGAATCCTTGACTCTGAGGTTCAACCGATAAGATCTTCGGAGAATATGTAGGATCCAATATGGGCATCCAGGTCCCGCCATTGGATATTGACCGAGGAGTCACTCGGGTCATGTCTACATAGTTCTCGAACCCGCAGGGTCTGCACACTTAAGGTTCGACGTGCTTTTATGCGTATTTGAGTTATATTGTTGGTTACCGAATGTTGTTCGGAGTCCCGGATGAGATCCAGGACGTCACGAGGAGCTCCGGAATGGTCCGAAGGTAAAGATTGATATATAGGAAGTCCTGTTTTGGTCACCGGAAAAGTTTCGGGCTCATCGGTAGTGTACCGGGAGTGCCGGGAGCGGTGCCGGGGACCATCGGGAGGGGTGTCACGCCCCAAGGGGTCTCATGGGCTATGGGAATAGATAAACCAGCCCCTAGTGGGGTGGAATAAGTTCCCACTAAGTCCCATAAGGTTTGCGAAGGAAAAAACACAAGGTGGAAAGAGTTTCCAAGTGGGAAGGTGGAATCCTACTCCAAGTAGGATTGGAGTAGGACTCCTCCACCTCCAATTTCGGCCAAACCTTGAGGGTTTGAGGCTGCCTCTTCCCTCCCCCTCCCTGCTATATATAATGAGGTATTAGGGCTGATTTGATACAACCTTTGCCACGGCAGCCCGACCACATACCTCCACGGTTTTTCCTCTAGATCGCGTTTCTGCGGACCTCGGGCGGAGCCCTGCTGAGATTAGATCACCACCAACCTCCGGAGCGCCGTCACGATGCCGGAGAACTCATCTAGCTCTCCGTCTCTCTTGCTGGATCAAGAAGGCCGAGATCATCGTCGAGCTGTACGTGTGCTGAACGTGGAGGTGTCGTCCGTTCGGCACTATATCGGAGCGGATCGTGGGACGGATCGCGGGACGGTTCGTGGGACGGTTCGCGGGGCGGGTCGAGGGACGTGAGGACGTTCCACTACCTCAACCGCGTTCACTAACGCTTCTGCTGTGCGATCTACGAGGGTACGTAGATCGGAAATCCCCTCTCGTAGATGGACATCACCATGATAGGTCTTTGTGCGCGTAGGAAATTTTTTGTTTCCCATGCGACGTTCCCCAACAGTGGCATCATGAGCTAGGTTCATGCGTAGATGTAATCTCGAGTAGAACACAAAAGTTTTTGTGCGCGGTGATGTGTATTTTGCTGCCCTCCTTAGTCTTTTCTTGATTCCAAGGTATTGTTGGATCGAAGCGGATCGGACCGACATTACTCGTACGCTTAAGAGAGACTGGTTTCATCGCTACGAGTAACTCCGTTGCTTAAAGATGACCGGCGAGTGTCGGTTTCTCCAACTTTAGTTGAATCGGATTTGATCGAGGAGGTCCTTGGATGAGGTTAAATAGCAATTCATATATCTCCGATGTGGTGTTTGCGTAAGTAAGATGCGATCCTACTAGATACCCATGGTCACCACGTAAAACATGCAACAACAATTAGAAGACGTCTAACTTGTTTTTTGCAGGGTATGCTTGTGATGTGATATGGCCAACGATGTGATGTGATATATTGGATGTATGAGATGATCATGTTGTAATAGTTAATATCGACTTCCACATCGATGGTACAGCAACCGGCAGAAGCCATAGGGTTGTCTTTAAACTAACGTTTGTGCTTGCAGATGCGATTACTATATTGCTAGGACGTAGCTTTAGTAGTAATAGCATGAGTAGAACGACAACCCCGATGGCGACAAGTTGATGGAGATCATGGTGTGACGCCGGTGACAAGAAGATCCTGCCGGTGCTTTGGTGATGGAGATCAAGAAGCACATGATGATGGCCATATCATGTCACTTATGAATTGCATGTGATGTTAATCCTTTATGCACCTTATCTTGCTTAGAACGACGGTAGCATTATGAGGTGATCTCTCACTAAAATTTCAAGACGAAATTATGTTCTCCCCGACTGTGCACCGTTGCGACAGTTCTTCGTTTCGAGACACCACATGATGATCGGGTGTGATAGACTCAATGTTCACATACAACGGGTGCAAAACAGTTGCACACGCGGAACACTCGGGTTAAGCTTGACGAGCCTATCATGTGCAGACATGGCCTCGGAACACATGAGACCGAAAGGTCGAGCATGAATCGTATAGTTGATATGATTAGCATAGAGATGCTTACCACTGAAACTATTCTCGACTCACGTGATGATCGGACTTGAGATAGTGGATTTGGATCATGTACCACTCAAATGACTAGAGAGATGTACTTTTTGAGTGGGAGTTCTTAAGTAATATGATTAATTGAACTAATTTTCATGAATATAGTCTAATGGTCTTTGCGAATTACGATGTAGCTTGCGCTATAGCTCTACTGTTTTTTTATATGTTCCTAGAGAAAATTTAGTTGAAAGTTGAGAGTAGCAAACTCTGCAGACTGAGTCTGTAAAACCGAGGATTGTCCTCGTTGCTGCACAGAAGGCTTATGTCCTTAATGCACCACTCGGTATGCTGCACCTCGAGCGTCGTCTGTAGATGTTGTGAACATCCGACATACATGTTTCTGATGACTACACGATAGTTCAGTACAAAATACTTAATGGCTTAGAAGCAAGGCGCCGAAGACGTTTTGAAACGTCACGGGACATGAGAGATGTTCTAAACAGATGAAATTGTGATTTCATGCTTGTGCCCTTGTTAAGAGGTATGAGACCTCCGACAAGATTCTTTGTCCACGAAGTAAAGGAGAAAAGCTCAATCGTTGAGCGTGTGCTCAGATTATCTGAGTACGACAATCGCTTGAATCAAGTGGGAGTTGATCTTCCAGATAAGATAGTGATGGTTCTCCAAAGTCACTGCCACCAAGCTGTGAGAGCTTCGTGATGAACTATAACATATCAAGGATAGATACAATGATCCTTGAGCGATTCGCGATGTTTGACACTACGAGAGTAGAAATCAAGAAGGAGCATCAATAGTTGATGGTTAGTAAAACCACTAAGTTTCGAGAAAGGCAAGGGCTAGAAGGGATACTTCGTGAAACGGCAAAGCAGTTGCTGCATTAATGAAGAGACCCCAGATTAAACCCAAGCCCGAGACTAAATTCTTCTGTTATGAGGGGGGAACGGTCACTTAGGCGGAGCAACTCTAGATACTTGGTAGATAAGAAGGTTGGCAAAAGTCGAAAGAAGTATATTTGATATACATGATGTTGATGTGTACTTTACTAGTACTCCTAGTAGCACGAGGGTATTGGATATCGGTTCGGTTGCTAAGTGATTAGTAACACGAAATGAAAGCTATGGCATAAACGGAGACTAGCTAAAGGTGAGGTGACGATACGTGTTGGAAGTGTTTCCAAGGTTGATATGATCAAACGTCGCACGCTCCCTCTACCATCGGGATTGGTGTTAAACCTAAATAATTGTTATTTGGTGCTTGCGTTAAGCATGAACATGATTGGATCGTGTTTATTGCAATACGATTATTCATTTAAATAGAATAATGGTTACTCTATTTGCTTGAATAATCACCTTCAATGGTTTATTGAATCTCGATCGTAGTGTCACACATGTTCATGATATTGGTGCCAAAAGATACGAGGTAATGATGATAGTACCACTTACTTGTGGCACTGCCGCTTGAGTCATGTTGGTATAAATTGCATGAAGAGGCTCCATGCTGATGGATATTTATACTCACTTGATTTTGAATCACTAGTGACATGAAAATCATACCACATGAGCAAGGCCTTGTTTTCATTGAGATGAAACAAGATAGTAACTTGTTGGAAGTGATACATTTTGATGTATGCAGTCCAATGGGTGCTGAGGCACGTAGTGGATATCATTATGTTCTTACTTCAATAACGATTTGAGTAGATACAAGAGTATTTACTTAATGAATCACAAATCTGAAATATTGAAAAGTTCAATTCTGTTTCGGAGTGAAGTTCGTCATAACAAGAGGATAAACTGTCTACGATATGATCATAGAAATGAATATCTTAGTTACGAGTTTTGGTACGCAGTTAAGACAATGTGGAAATTGTTTCGCAGTTTATGCCACCTGGAACATCATAGTGTGATGATGTGTCTGAACGTCATAGCCACGCACTATTTGGTATGGTGCATGCTATGATGTCTCTTATCGAATTACCACTTTCGTTTATGGGTTATGCATTAGAGACAACCGCATTCACTTTAAATAGGGCACCGCGTATTTCCGTTGAGATGACACAGTATAGACTGAGGTTTAGAGAAATCTAAACTGTCGTTTCTTGAAAGTTCGGGGCTTCGACACTTATGTGAAAAAGTTTCAGTCTGATAAGCTCGAACCCAAAGCGGATAAATGCATCTTCATAGGATATCCAAAACAGTTGGGTACATCTCCTATCTCAGATCCGAAAGCAAAGTGTTTGTTTCTAGAAACGGATCCTTTCTCGAGGAAAGGTTTCTCTTGAAAGAATTGAGTGGGAGGGTGGTAGAACTTGATGAGGTTATTGAACCATCACTTCAACCAGTGTGTAGCACGGCGCAGGAAGTTGTTCGTGTGGCGCCTACACCAATTGAAGTGAAAGCTGATGATGGTGATCATCGAGCATCGGATCAAGTTACTACAAGCCTCGTAGGTTGACAAGGTCGCGTACTACTGCAGAGTGGTACGGTAACCCTGTCTTGGAGGTCATGTTGTTGAGCAACAGTGAACCTACGAGTTATGGAGAAAGCAATGGTGGGCCCGGATTACGACAAATGGTTGGAAGCCATGAAATCCGAGAGAGGATCCATGTATGAAAACAAAGTGTAGATTTGGAAGAACTACTTGATGGTCATAGGACTATTGAGTAAAGATGGATCTTTAAAAGGAAGAAAGACGATGATGGTGATATGTCACTATTAAGAAAAGCTCGACTTGTCGCAAAGATGTTTCCGACAAGATCAAACAGTTGACTATGATGAGACTTTCTCACTCATAGCGATGCTGAAAGTCTGTTAGAATTATGTTAGTAGTTGTTGCATTATTTATGAAATATTGCACATAGGATGTCAAAACATTGTTTCCTCGACGGTTTCCTTGAGCAAACATTGTATGTGATACAACCAGGAGGTTTTGTCGATCCTAAAGATACTAGCAAGTATGCAAGCTCCAGCGATCCTTCAATGGACTGGTGCAAGCTCCAGCGATCCTATGATGGACAGGAGTTGGAATATACACTTTGATGAGATCATCAAAGATTTTGGGTTTGTACAAGGTTTATGAGAAACTTGTATTTCCAAAGAAGTGAGTGGGAGCACTATAGAATTTCTGATAAGTATATGTGGTTGACATATTGTGGATCAGAAGTAATGTAGAATTTCTGTAAAGCATACAAGGTTGTTAGAAAGGAGTTTTCAAAGGAGTACATGGATTGCGCTACTTGAACATTGAGCATCAAAGATCTATGGAGATAGATCGAAAGCGCTTAATGGAAGTTTCAACAAGATGCATGCCTTGACAAGTTTTTGAAGGAGTTCAAAATCGATCAGCAAAGAAGGAGTTCTTGGTTGCGTTGTGAGGTGTGGATTTGGGTAAGACTCAAAACCCGACCCTGGCAGAATAAAGAGAATAGAGGAAGGTCGTCTTCTATGCCTTGGCCGTAGAATCTGAAGTATGCCATGCTGGGTACCGCACCTGATGTGTGCCTTGACTCAAAGTCTGTTGAGTGGTACGGAGAGTGATCCATGATTAAATCACTAGCAGCGGTCAAAATTTATCCTTAGTAACTGATGGACTAAGGAATTTTTCTCGATTATGGAGGTGGTTAAAGAGTTCGTCGTAAAGGGTTACGTCGATGCAAGCTTTGACACTAATCCGAAAAACTATGAGTAGTGAAACGGATTCGTATAGTAGAGTAGATATTTTGAGTATTTCCGAATAGCACATAGTAGCAGCATCTATAAGATGACATAAAGATTTGTAAAGAACACACGGATCTGAAAGTTTCAGAACCGTTGACTAAAACCTCTCTCACGAGCAAGACGTGATCAGACCCCATAACTATATGGGTGTTGGATTCGTTGGAATCACATGGTGATGTGAACTAGATTATTGACTCTAGTGCAAGTGGGAGACTGTTGGAAATATGCCCTAGAGGCAATAATAAATTAGTTATTATTATATTTCTTTGTTCATGATAATCGTTTATTATCCATACTATAATTGTATTGATTGGAAAGACAGTGCATGTGTCGATACATAGACAAAACATTGTCCCTAGTAAGCCTCTAGTTGACTAGCTCGTTGATCAAAGATGGTCAAGGTTTCCTAACCATAGGAAAGTGTTGTCACTTGATAACGGGATCACATCATTAGGAGAATCATGTGATGGACTAGACCCAAACTAATAGACGTAGCATGTTGATCGTGTCATTTTGTTGCTACTGTTTTCTGCGTGTCAAGTATTTGTTCCTATGACCATGAGATCATATAACTCACTGACACCGGAGGAATGCTTTGTGTGTATCAAACGTCGCAACGTAACTGGGTGACTATAAAGATGCTCTACAGGTATCTCCGAAGGTGTTCATTGTGTAAGTATGGATCGAGACTGGGATTTGTCACTCCGTGTGACGGAGAGGTATCTCGGGGCCCACTCGGTAATACAACATCACACACAAGCCTTGCAAGCAATGTGACTTAGTGTAAGTTGCGGGATCTTGTATTACGAAACGAGTAAACAGACTTGCCGGTAAACGAGATTGAAATAGGTATGCGGATACTGACGATCGAATCTCGGGCAAGTAACATACCGAAGGACAAAGGGAATGACATACGGGATTATAAGAATCCTTGACACTGAGGTTCAACCGATAAGATTCGACGTGCTTTTATGCGTATTTGAGTTATATTGTTGGTTACCGAATGTTGTTCGGAGTCCCGGATGAGATCCAGGACGTCACGAGGAGCTCCAGAATGGTCCGGAGGTAAAGACTGATATATAGGAAGTCCTGTTTTGGTCACCGGAAAAGTTTCGGGCTCATCGATAGTGTACCGGGAGTGCCGGGAGGGGTGCCGGGGACCATCGGGAGGGGTGTCACGCCCCAAGGGGTCTCATGGGCTATGGGAAGAGATAAACCAGCCCCTAGTGGGGTGGAATAAGTTCCCACTAAGTCCCATAAGGTTTGAGAAGGAAAAAACACAAGGTGGAAAGAGTTTCCAAGTGGGAAGGTGGAATCCTACTCCAAGTAGGATTGGAGTAGGACTCCTCCACCTCCAATTTCGGCCAAACCTTGAGGGTTTGAGGCTGCCTCTTCCCTCCCCCTCCCTGCTATATATACTGAGGTATTAGGGCTGATTTGAGACAACTTTTGCCACGGCAGCCCGACCACATACCTCCACGGTTTTTCCTCTAGATCGCGTTTCTGCGGAGCTCGGGCGGAGCCCTGCTGAGATTAGATCACCACCAACCTCCGGAGCGCCGTCACGATGCCGAAGAACTTATCTACCTCTCCGTCTCTCTTGTTGGATCAAGAAGGCTGAGATCATCGTCGAGCTGTACGTGTGCTGAACGCGGAGGTGTCGTCCGTTCGGCATTAGATCGGAGCGGATCGTGGGACGGATCGCGGGACGGTTTGTGGGACGGTTCGCGGGGCGGATCGAGGGACGTGAGGACGTTCCACTACATCAACCGCGTTCACTAACGCTTCTGCTGTGCGATCTACGAGGGTACGTAGATCGGAAATCCCCTCTCGTAGATGGACATCACCATGATAGGTCTTTGTGCGCGTAGGAATTTTTTTGTTTCCCATGCGACGTTCCCCAACAATTTTGCACACCATGGTAGGACAAATCAGCATACTCTTCTTCATAAGGATCAAAATCTAACTTTGCCTCCAATGTCTCCCGAACATATTATGAAAGATGACATTGCTATACCTAGTAAAGGAAAACAATAGCTAAATAAGAGTGAAAATCAGATTGCTACAAAGGAATTTGAGCGAAACAATAAGCCTAATAAATCATCATCTAGTGTTGCATCTGAAATAAAATTGCAGAGTGGATGTTTACTTGCTAGTAAATCTAATATTACCGATCCGGATTTTACTACATCTGTTTCCTATGCATTTCTATGCGACGAGGTATTATTTTCATTTAAGGACATGCCTCTCTCTTTGCCTCCTACTGTCACTAACATTGTGCAGGAGTTCGCTGCCGTCTTTCCACAATTCGTGCCACAAGGATTACCACCTATTAGAGGGATTGAGAATCAAATTGACTTAATTCCCGATGCATCGTTACCCAACCGTGCGCCATACCGTACCAATTCAAAAGACATGAAGGAGATTATGCGTCAAGTACAGGAGCTACTCGACAAAGGTTATATATGCAAATCCCTTAGTCCTCACATCTTCCTATTATTCTAGTGCCGAAAGGATGGTATATCGCATATGTGTGTTCATTGTAGAGGCATTAATAATATTATCGTTCGCTATTGTCATCCTATTCCGAGGCTAGATGATATGCTTGATGAATTAAGTGGCTCTACAATTTTCTTCAAAGTTGATTTGGATAGTGGATTGATACGTCTCCATCATATCTACTTTTCCAAACTCTTTTGCCCTTGTTTTGAACTCTAATTTGCATGATTTGAATGGAACTAACCCGGACTAACGCTGTTTTCAGCAGAATTTCCATGGTGTTGTTTTTGTGCAGAAATGAAAGTTCTCAGAACGTCCTGAAAATTTACGGAGAATATTTCTGGAAAATATGAAAAATACCTGCGCAAAGATCCACCGGAGGGGACAGGCCACTGGGCCACAAGCCCTGTAGCCGCGGCCTCCCCCCTGGCTGCGGCTACCAGGCTTGTGGGGCCCACGTGGCTCTGCCGCCCCCAATTCCAGCGTTATTTATTCCCTTTTGTCCCGGAAAAAATCAAGAGAGAAGAGTTCATCGCGTTTCACGATCCAGAGGCGCCGCCACATCCCGTTCTTGCCATGGAGGGCAGATCCGGAGTCCGTTTTAGGCTCCGGATCAAGGAGATCGTCGCCATCGTCATCATCAACCTTCTTCCCTCTCCAATTCCATGAAGCTCTTCATCGTTCGTGAGTAATCTATTCGTAGGCTCGCTGGGCGGTGATGAGTAGGATGAGATCTATCATGTAATCGAGTTAGTTTTGACAGGGATTGATCCCTAGTATCCACTATGTTTTGAGATTGATGTTGCTACTACTTTGCCGTGCTTAATGCTTGTCACTAGGGCCCAAGTGCCATGAATTCAGATCTGAAATTAGTATGTTGTCACCAATATATGTGTGTTTTAGATCCGATCTTCCAAGTTGTAGTTACCTACTATGTGTTATGATCCGGCAACCCCGGAGTGACAATAGCCGGAACCACTCCCGGTGATGACCATAGTTTGAGGAGTTCATGTGTTCACCAAGTGCTAATGCGTTGGTCCGGTTCTTTATTAAAAGGAGAACCTTAATATCCCGTAGTATCCATTTGGACCCCGCTGCCACGGGAGGGATGGACAATAGATGTCATGCAAGTTCTTTTCCCTAAGCACGTATGACTACACACGGAATGCATGCCTACATCACATTGACGAACGGGAGCTAGCCACATATCTCTCCGTGTTATAACTGTTGCATGATGAATGTCATCCAACAAATCACCGATCCATTGCCTACGAGTTTGTCCCACTGCCATTGTTACTTGCTCTACCGTTACTATTATTGCTCCTACTGTTACTTGCTGCTGTTGTTTCTTGCTTTGCTCTGCTGCTGCTACTACTGTTACTTGCTACTGCTGTTACTTGCTACTGCTGCAACTTGCTACTGCTGTCACTACTGTTGTTCCTTGCCGCTGTTGTTACTCGTTACCCTGCTGCTACCTGCTACAATACTTTACTGGCGCCATTGATACTTCAGTTAGGAATAATCTACCGTCAACAGATTCTTTCCGAGCACCATTGCTATCATACTACTTTGCTGCTTATATCCTGCTTGCAGATACTAATCTTTCAGGTGTGGTTGAGCCGACAACTCAACTGCTAATACTGGAGAATATCCTTTCACTCCCATCGTGTCGAACCAACAAATTTGGGTTGAATACTCTACCCTCGAAAACTGCCGCGACCCCACACGCTGGTGGGCCATTGCAAGACAATTGCTAATTGTTGAGCAACTCGAAGCAACTCTTTTCTGGCGCCGTTGCCGGGGAGGATAGCTATATTCTCTGAGTCACTTGGGATTTATATCTGCTGATCACTATGAAGAATATGAAAGATCCAACAACCAAAGTCTTGCCCTCAACTACGAGGGGAGGTAAGGAACTGCCATCTAGCTCTGCACTTGATTCACCTTCAGTTATGAGTAAGTTTGCGACACCACCTCCTGCTAGAAATCTTGATATGTCACCTGTGCTAGATGATGCTAGAGATACTATGCCTGATACTGCTAGAGATACTATGCCTGATACTACTAGAGATGTTATGCCTGATACTGCTAGAGATACTACTTTGCCTGATATGCCACTAGGGGTATTCCTTGATGCTCATATTGCTAGAGTTACTGCCAATGCTCGTGATGCTTCTGAAACTGCCGATACTATTGAGATAGAACCTGCTTTTGCTCCTGCTAGATCTAGCTCTCCTAGATATGAATTGCCTGATATACCTGAGGGTTATGTTATGGAGGGAGAGATAGGTGAGGATTTTCTTGCGTGTAAGGATGCCTATGACGCTGAGAAATTACTTCTCAAGTGGAAGGAAAAAATCTCTAAAAGCTAGGATGAAATACGACCCGAAGTTTGCCACTACACCTATCTTTATCACTGATGAGGATTATGAATTCTCTGTCGACCCTGAGATAATCTCTCTAGTCGAATCTGATCCTTTCCACGGTTATGATTCTGAGACGGTCGTAGCCCATCTTACCAAACTACACGATATAGCCACCCTTTTCACTAGTGAGGAGAAGATCCGCTACTACTATATCCTTAAGTTGTTTCCTTTCTCTCTAAAGGATGATGCTAAAGCCTGGTTCACTTCTCTTGCTCCTGGATGTGTGAGTAGTCCCCAGGATATGGTCTATTACTTCTGTGAGAAATATTTCCTTGCCCATAAGAAGCAACCTGCCTTGCAGGAAATATACAACTTTGCTCAACTCAAAGAAGAGAGTCTCCCACAAGCTTCGAGGAGGCTCATCCAGCTACAGAATGCTTTGCGTGATCACCCTCTTAAGAAGAACGAGATACTTGATATCTTCTATAACGGACTTACCGATGATTCTAGAGACCACCTAGATAGTTGTGTTGGTTGTGTTTTTAGGGAACGAACTATAGAACAACTTGAGATCCTACTAAATAACATCTTGATCAACGATAATGCTTGGACTATCCCCGAACCACCTCCTAAGCCAACTCCTAAGAAAATAGGTATTCTATTCCTTAGTCCCGAAGATATGCCAGAAGCCAAGAAATCTATGCAAGAGAAAGGCATTAGATCTGAAGAAGTCAAAAATCTACCGCCCATCAAAGAGATCCATGGTCTCGATAACCCGATACAAGTAGTAGAGGTGAATTCTCTGCGTAGATTCAATGAGAGTGATATTCCTTTTGGCAAACCTGCTAGCCTATGCTTTGATGAATTTGACAACTTTGTTGCCAAACAACAGAGTTTCAATGATTATGTTAGTAGACAATTGGAACAAAGTACTCGTATGCTTAGTCATTTAAGTGCTTGTGTAGACAGAAATGTCAATGATCTGAAGCTTCTGAGTAAACATGCCTATATGATTACTACTCAGGTAGAACAAGTACTTAAAGCTCAGAATGACTTGCTCAATGAATTAAATGACAACTCTGTCAAAGTCATTACTAGAGAAGGCATAATGACTCAGGAACTTTTGTATCCTGAAGGCCATCCTAAGAGAATTGATCAAGATTCTCAAGGAATTAATGCTGATACACCCAGTCATCCTAAGAAGAAGAAGAAGGATGATAGAAACCTACATGTCAGTTCACCAAATACTGTCACACCTGAAGAACCAAATGATATTTCTACGTTTGATGCAGAAACACAATCTCGTGATGAACATGAACCTGGTGACAATATGGACAGCGATGTTCATAATAATGCTCAGCCTAACAATGATAAGGATGTGGAGATTGAACCTACGGTTAATCCTGATAACCCACAACCTAAGAGATACGATAAGAATGACTTCACTGCTAGGAAGCATGGTAAAGAAAGGGAGCCATGGGTTCAAAGACCTATGCCCTTTCCTCCTAATCCATCCAAAAAAAGGATGATGAGGATTTTGAGCGCTTTATTGAAATGTTGGGACCCGTCTTTCTGTAGATGCAGTTAATTGATATGCTCAAAATGTCTCCATATGCCAAGTACATGAAAGATATCGTGACCAATAAACGGAAGATACCAGATCTTGAGATCTCCACCATGCTTGCCAATTACACTTTCAAAGGTGGAACTCCTAAGAAACTTGGTGATCCCGGAGTGCCCACTATACCTTGCTCCATTAAAGGAAACTACATAAGAACTGCCTTATGTGACCTTGGAGCCGGTGTTAGTGTTATACCTCTCTCTCTTTATCGTAGACTTGAACTGGATAAGTTGACACCCACTAAAATCTCTCTGCAAATGGCCGACAAATCAACTACTTTCCCTGTCGGCATTTGCGAGGATGTGCCTGTTGTGGTTGCTAACGTTACTATCTTGACGGACTTTGTTATCCTGGATATTCCTGAGGATGATGCCATAGCGATCATTCTTGGAAGACCATTCTTAAACACCGCAAGGGCTGTTATAGATTGCAGCGAAGGCAATGTCACCTTCCATGTCAACGGTAATAAGCATACAGTGCACTTTCCGAAGAAAGGATATCAAGTGCATTGCATCAATGCTATCGAAAAAACTTCATCGATTCTTATTGGGAGCTTTGAATGCCCTATTCCTCGTGTTAAGATGAAGTGTGATTTGCTTGTTGGGGAGATTCATATCCCCATTGAGGTGACTTAGTGGCTATTCGACAAATCTCCGTTTCCTTTTGCGATTTGAAAAAGTTTTGTCATGAGGATTTGATCAACCCCATTGACGGATTTCTTTCGATGACCATGAAATGGATGAATCAAAGAGTCACATACCTCTATTTTAAGCTTTCACTTTCTCTTGCTTAGAAGAAAAATGATAGATTTAGTTTTGTTTTTCCTGTTTTCTGTTTTAGCGTCCCGGAGAAAAGTACCCCGAAAATAAAAGTTCTCCGATGGTCCTGAAAATCAAATATGATTTTTTTTCTGGATTTTTTTTTTGAAAAATACTAGGACTGAGAGCTGGCCTAGGGGCCACACCAGTGGGCCACAAGCCCCTGGCCGCGGCTACCAAGCTTGTGGGGCCCACAGGGACCCCCTCCACTCATTCCAGCTCCCATCCTCTTCTTCTACCTCCAGAAAAAATTGTTTTGCAGCTCAAACTCGTGTTCTTACTCATTTGGCAGTGATTTTCGATCTCCTTGCCCAAAGCACCATTCTCCGAACCGTTTTGGGGAAATTACTCCTTGGTAAGTGATACGTCTCAAACGTATCTGTAATTTTTGATGGTTTCACGCTGCTATCTTGTCAACTTTGGATGTTTTGTTTACCTTTTATATCTTTTTTGGGACTAACTTATTAATCGAGTGCCAAGCGCCAGTTCCTTTTTTTCTGTGTTTTTGACTCTTTTCAGATCTGATTTTGGAACGGAGTCCAAACGGAATAAAGTCCCCAAAATAAATTTTTCCAGAACGGAAGAAGATCGGGAGGCTTGAGGGCCAAGCAAGTGGGCCCACAGGGGGCCCACAAGCCCTGTTGCCGCGGCCAGGGGGGAGGCCGCGACAACCAAGCTTGTGGCCCCCCTGGCACTCCCCTGCCCTAGGTCTTTGGCCTATAAATTCCCTAAAAATCCAGAAACAATCAGGGCATCCACGAAAACACTTTTCCGACGCCGCAAGCTTCCGTTTCCCCGAGATCTCATCTGGAGACCCTTCCCGGTGCCTTGCCGGAGGGGACTTTGGAGTTGGAGGGCTTCTTCATCAACATCATCGCCCCTCCAATGACTCGTGAGTAGTTCACTTCAGACCTACGGGTCCGTAGTTAGTAGCTAGATGGCTTGTTGTCTCTCTTGGATCTTCAATACAAAGTTCTCCATCATCTTCATGGAGATATATCCGATGTAATCCTCTTTGGCGGTGTGTTTGTCGAGATCCGATGAATTGTGGATTTGTGATCAGATTATCTATGATATATATTTGAGTCTTTGCTGATTTCTTTTATGCATGATTTGATATCCTTGTAAGTCTCTCCGAGTCTTGGGTTTTGTTTGGCCAACTAGATCTATGATTCTTGCAATGGGAGACATGCTTGGTTTTGGGTTCATACCGTGCGGTGACCTTTCCAAGTGACAGAAGGGGCGGCAAGGCACGCATCATGTTGTTGCCATCAAGGGTAACAAGATGGGCTTTTATCGTAGATATGAGATTGTCCATATACATCATGTCATCTTGCTTAAGGCATTACTCTGTTCTTTTGGACTTAATACACTAGATGCATGCTCGATAGCGGTCGACGTGTGAAGTAATAGTAGTAGATGTAGAAAGTATCGGTCTACTTGTTTTGGACGTGATGCCTATAGATATAATCATTGCCATAGATAACGTCACGACTTTGCACGGTTCTATCAATTGCTCGACAGTAATTCGTTCACCCACCGTCTACTTGCTTTCATGAGAGAAGCCACTAGTGAACACTACGGCCCCCGGGTCTATTCACACCTATTGTTTCCACCTTCGCTTTTACTTTGCTCTGTTTCTTTTTGCTTTCAATTCTCACTTGGCAAACAATCTATAAGGGATTGACAACCCCTTCATAGCGTTGGGAGCAAGCTCTTTGTGTTTGTGCAGGTACTTGTGATATTCCTTCACTGGATCGATACCTTGGTTCTCAAAACTGAGGGAAATACTTACCGCCGCTGTGCTACATCACCCTTTCCGCTTCGAGGGAACACCAACGCAAGGCTCCAAGGCCACGGGGGAATCCTTTGCATATCTGCCAAGGAAGTCCCTAAAGGCGTAGCTGTAGCAGAAGGATTCCTGGTGCCGTTGCTGAGGAGTATCAAGACAAGAATAGTCTCCCGTCAGCACGCTTGTTTCTCGCGCCGTTGGAAGGTCTTTTGTTGCAGTACTAGTAAGTGACTCCTCCATTGGTCCAATTAGTTTCTACTCTAGTGCTTTATCCTTCGCGTATTCTTGCTACCTTGGTGACCCTGTTCTTGAGCTTGAAATGTTGATTTTAGCTGGTCCCAAGTAGTTTTAGCGCGTGATACGGTCTCTAGGCACTAGTAGGAGTAGTTGCTACGAGTTTGGTGAATCCTTACTCACTTTTCTTTCGAAGTCTCCAAAAATTTCAGAATTTTTCAGAGTTAGAAAAGGGAAAAGATGAGGAGGTTCTTGAGAGGCTCTTCAAGCCGTAACCCCAAGGAGGATGAGAAGAACCACCCCAAGTACGTGGTTCCTCGAGTCACAGAAGTTCAAGCGTGCGAGTGGCCAAGTGATGAATTTTTCCGCGCCGCTGGGCTTTATGAAGACTTTTATTAATTGGTGGAGAACGCAAGTCTTACCGCGTTCGTTGAAGATAAGTGCCCGCAATACCTCCTCCTCACCAATATTTTCGTTCCAAGCTTTAACTTTTATCCGAGGAAGAATCCTCCTATGGTTGAGTTCATGTGATATGATATCCCCCAGCGCATGACACTACAGGATTTTTGCAATGTGTGCAAATTACCTTATGTTGCTATATTCATGATCCTCGTCCACGGGACTTGGAGGCTTTCATAGATACTATTGCTGTTGGAGAGGAGAGAGGAGTGTCTCGCGCTAGAATTGCTAGCATACATTTTCCTGTGCTTCGGTACTTCTCATTATTTGTGGAAAAATGATTGATTGGCCGTGGGGAGGCTGGATCACTTAGCTCTCCAGACCTTGCGGTTTTGTGCGAAGGCCTTTATAACAATAAGACTTATAGCCTTGGTGCTATAGTAGCTCAGCGGTTGAACACAAACCGTTCCAAAGGTGTCGTCTATGGAGGTATCTATGCTACTCGTCTTGCTAGACACTTTGAGATACCTATTAGACTTCACGAGAAGGAAGAAATGCTTCTTCCTGAGAAATATTTGGATTATGACAGCATGGTTCGCCATGATTTTTTGGATAGAGATGGTAGTAGATGGATGATTTATAACCTAGTATTTAGTCAGGGTACTCGAGAGACTATTACTTTGCCCGCTCCTTCTTTGTTCAACCTTTATGCAGGCAGGTACATTATTATGCCCTCGGACATCTATGCATATTGGGGCTTGGCCCAACCACAGGTGCCCGTGCCCGAGCCGCCAGTCGAGGACCAGACGCCAGTTTATCAGTGGGAGCCAGAGGAGCTCACACAGCAGTGGCATCCACAGTCCGCTCCGGAGTATCCCGGAGCTGGTTATTTCCCTCCTTGGGAGTAGACCAAGTTAGGCCAAAAGTGTAAGCTTGGGGGAGTACGTGTTCTCACTGACTTTACATTATTGCTTATGCTTTCACTTTGTTAGTCGGTGTTTACACTTTGCCACTGTATTATCCATGCTAGTTTATTTTCGTTTTCTTGTTTTCTTGTTTTGTGTCCTTTGGAGAAAACACAAAAAGATTTTCCTTTCTTCTTTTTCTTGTTGGGAGCTTTCCCGTGTAAATAGTTTTCTTTTTCTTTGAGTCTAGGTAGAAGACCATGGTTACAATGTTTAGTGGCTCTCGCATGCATACATGTTCATTTGTTAAAGAGACATATTACTTTGTCTTCTCCTTTGTGTTTGCCTGCATATTCAGCTTAGTCCAATGCACGAGCACTCTTATTATTGTTCACATCGTTCGATCGTGCAAGTGAAAGGCAATAAGATGATATATGATGAAGTGACTGAGACTGGAAAAGCTGGTATGAACTCTATCTATTTTGTTTTTGTAAATATGACTAGCTTGTCGTCCCAGATTCACCTTTGTTGAGAGAGAACCATGTTTGCAATGACAACTTAGAGATCATAGTTTCTGATGCCATGCTTAATTAGCTAGTAGCTTATAATGGTTTGTCTTGAATGCCAACACAGATTTTGAGATGACTATGATGTAGTATGAAAAGATGGTATTATCCTTTGAATGATTCAAGTGGCTTGTCTTGGCGCATGTTCATGCATGTAGTTGAAACAAAATCAACATAGCCTCTATGATGTTCGTGTTCATGGTGATTTATATCCTGCTCATGCTTGCACTCAATGTTAGTCAAACTCATTGCATCTTGATGACTGTTGTCGCTCTCTAGTTGGTCGCTTCCCAGTCTTTTACTAGCCTTCACTTGTACTAAGCGGAATATTGCTTGTGCATTCACTTCCATAAACCCAAAAGTTTTTCCATGAGAGTCCACCATACCTACCTATTTGCGGTATCTACCTGCCGTTCCAAGTAAATTTGCATGTGCCATTCTCTAAACCTTCAAGAAATAATCTGTTTTGCATGACCAAACCGCTCATGTGGTGACAGGGGGCTATTGATATCTTCCATGTTAGGTGTGTTATCCTCGACATGTGTTTATTCACTGTCATTCACGAGAAAGGGACCGGTAATTGGAATGCCCAGTTCCACGCTTAAATCGAAAACATAACTGTAAAACAAGACTCCCCCCGGATTGATGTTAGTATGGACGGTACCCGAGGATTTGGCTAGCCGTGGAGTGTGATTGATTGGTGGTGGGGGAGGTAAAACTTTACTTTTCTGTTTGGGAACCGCCTATAGCATGAGTAGCATGGAAGATATTAAGAACTCTTGGTCATTGCGTTGACAACGAAAGCATGCCACCCAAAATTATTATCTTTGTTTTCAAAGCTTGAGCTCTGGCACCTCTGCAAATCAATGCTTCCCTCTGCGAAGGGCCTGTCTATTTATTTTCCTGTTGAGTCATCCTCTTCTTATATAAGCACCAATTAGAGAGCACCTCTGTCATTTTTATGCTTTGCTTTTGATTGATATTGAGTATGACTATGACTGGATCTTCGTTGCTATGAATTACAATGTTTAGTCAGCCCTTGATCTTTGAAAGTGCTCTGCATTTATGTTTTGCGGTATCAGAAAGAGCTAGCGAGATACCACCTATTCATATTGCTTCATGCTTGTTTTGATTGAATTGTTGGTATCTGAAACTCATTATTATTTGCTCGCTAGCTGATTATGCCATTGATATTAGCTTACCGTGAGACCTATGTGTCACTTGCTTATGTGGTTAACTTGTGATCTTGCTGAAATTCTGGTTATGAGGTAGACATAGTTGCAAAAACAAGATCAAACAGAGTTTGTCAAAGTTTTTCTTTCTCTTTCAGTTTGTCAACTGAATTGCTTGAGGACAAACAAGGTTTTAAGCTTGGGGGAGTTGATACGTCTCCATCGTATCTACTTTTCCAAACTCTTTTGCCCTTGTTTTGGACTCTAATTTGCATGATTTGAATGGAACTAACCCGGACTGACGCTGTTTTTAGCAGAATTGGCATGGTGTTGTTTTTGTGCAGAAATGAAAGTTCTTGGAACGTCATGAAAATATACGGAGAATATTTCTGGAAAATATGAAAAATACCTGCGCAAAGATCCACCGGAAGGGACGGGCGAGTGGGCCACAAGCCATGTAGCCGTAGCCTCCCCCTGGCCGCGGCTACCAGGCTTGTGGGGCCCACGTGGCTCTGCCGCCCCCAATTCCAGCGCTATTTATTCCCTTTCGTCCCGTAAAAAATCAAGAGAGAAGAGTTCATCGCGTTTCACGATCCAGAGGCACCGCCACATCCCTATCTTGCCCTGGAGGGCAGATCTGGAGACCATTTTGGGCTCCGGATCAAGGAGATCGTCGCCATCGTCATCATCAACCTTCTTCCCTCTCCAATTCCATGAAGCTCTTCATCGTTCGTGAGTAATCTATTCGTAGGCTCGCTGGGCGGTGGTGAGTAGGATGAGATCTATCATGTAATCGAGTTAGTTTTGACGGGGATAGATCCCTAGTATCCACTATGTTCTGAGATTGATGTTGCTACTACTTTGCCATGCTTAATGGTTGTCACTAGGGCCCGAGTGCCATGAATTCAGATATGAAATTATTATGTTCTCACCAATATATGTGTGTTTTAGATCCGATCTTGCAAGTTGTAGTTACCTACTATGAGTTATGATCCGGCAACCCCGGAGTGACAATAACCGGAACCACTCCCGGTGATGACCATAGTTTGAGGAGTTCATGTGTTCACCAAGTGCTAATGCGTTGGTCCGGTTCTTTATTAAAAGGAGAACCTTAATATCCCGTAGTATCCATTTGGACCCCACTGCCACGGGAGGGATGGACAATAGATGTCATGCAAGTTCTTTTCCCTAAGCACGTATGACTACACATGGAATGCATGCCTACATAACATTGACGAACGAGAGCTAGCCACATATCTCTCTGTGTTATAACAGTTGCATGATGAATGGCATCCAACAAATCACCGATCCACTGCCTACGAGTTTGTCCCACTGCCATTGTTACTTGCTCTGCCGTTACTATTGTTGCTGCTACTGTTACTTGTTGTTGTTGTTACTTGCTTTGCTCTACTGCTGCTACTATCGTTACTTGTTACTGCTGTTACTTGCTACTGTTGCTACTTGTTACTGATGTCACTACTATTGTTCCTTGCCACTGTTGGTACTCGTTACCCTGCTGCTACCTGCTACAATACTTTACTGGCACCATTGATACTTCAGTTAGGAATAATCTGCCGTCAACAGATTCTTTCCTAGCACCGTTGCTATCATACTACTTTGCTGCTTATATCCTGCTTGCAGATACTAATCTTTCAGGTGTGGTTGAGCCGACAACTCAACTGCTAATACTGGAGAATATCCTTTCACTCCCATCGTGTCGAACCAACAAATTTGGGTTGAATAGTCTACCCTCGAAAACTGCCGCGATCCCACACGCTGGTGGGCCATTGCAAGACAATTGCTAATTGTTGAGCAACTGGAAGCATGGATACCATCAAATTTATATGAAATTGGGAGATGAATGGAAAACAACATTTAAAACTAAGTTTGGATTATATGAGTGGTTAGTTATGCCTTTTGGGTTGACTAATATAATCCAAACTTGACCTTGCTGGTTTCTATAGGCGTTTTGTGAGAGAATTCAAAACTATTGTTGCACCTCTCAATGAGCTTACATAGAAAGATGTGCCTTTTGCTTGGGGTACCGCACAAGAAGAAGCCTTCACAGTATTGACAAATAAGTTAAACACATGCTCCTTTACTCCAACTTCCTAATTTTAATAAGACTTTTGAGTTTGAATGTGATGCTAGTGGAATTGTATTAGGAGGTGTGTTATTACAAGATGGTAAACCTGACGCATACTTTTCTAAAAAATTGAGTGGGCCTAGTCTGAATTATTCTACTTAGGATAAGGAATTATATGCTCTTGTTCGGAGTTTGGAAACATGGCAACATTATTTATGGCCCAAAGAATTTGTTATACATTCTAATCAGGATTTTTGGAACATATTAAAAATCAAGCAAAACTGAACCGTATAGATGCTAAATGGGTTGAATTCACTGGGACTTTCCCTTATATCACTAAACACAAGAAGGGTAAACAAAATGTTATTGCTGATGTGTTGTCTCGTTGTTATACTATGATTTCACAACTTGACTTTAAAATATTTGGTTTAGAGACCATCAAAAGATCAATATGTGCGTGATGTTGAATTTAAATATGTGTCGTAGAATTGTACAAAAGGGAGAAAATGGAACAAGTTCATCATTAATGTTGGATCTGTGTTCTGTGCTAATAAGTTGTGCATTCCAGCTAGCTCCGTTCGTCTTTTGTTGTTGTAGGAAGCGCATGGAGGAGGATTAATG
Organism: Hordeum vulgare subsp. vulgare; assembly: GCF_904849725.1. Lineage (NCBI taxonomy): Eukaryota > Viridiplantae > Streptophyta > Magnoliopsida > Poales > Poaceae > Hordeum > Hordeum vulgare. The sequence goes on from NC_058520.1 coordinate 564,075,152, forward strand.
GGACAATTTGGTGTGAAGAAGACGGAGGACGTACTTTCTACACATTTCTTTTGGCCAAATTTGAGACGGGATGTTGAACGTTTTGTTGCTCGCTGCACTATATGTCAAAAAGCTAAGACACGACTCAATCCATATGGTTTATATATGCCTTTGGCTGTACCTAGTGTTCCTTGAGAGGATATATCTATGGACTTTGTTTTATGTTTACCACGAACAGATAGATTTTCAAAAATGACACACTTTATACCATGTCATAAAAGTGATGATGCTGCTAATGTTGTTGATTTGTTCTTTTATGAAATTATTCGCTTGCATGGTGTGCCCAATAAAATTCTTTCAAATCATGATGCTAAATTTCTTAGCCACTTTTGGAGATGTTTATGGGCTAAGTTGGGGACTAAACTGCTTTTTAGTACTACATGTCACCCCCAAACTGATGGACAAACTGAAGTAGTTAATAGATCAATGTCTACTATGCTTAGGGATGTTTTGAAGAATAACTTGAAAATGTGGGAAGAATGCTTGCCTCATATTGAATTTTCTTATATTCGTTCATTGCATTGTACTACTAAGATGTGACCTTTTGAAATTGTGTATGGTTTCCTACCTCGTGCACTTATTGATTTGTTGCCTCTTCCATCTTCGAAGAAGGTTAATTTTGATGCTAAACAACATGCTGAATTGATGTTAAAAATGCATGAGGTAACTAAGGAAAACGTTGAGCGTATGAATGCTAAATACAAATTTTCTCGGGATAAGGGTAGAAAACATGTTGGCTTTGCACCTGGAGATCTTGTTTGGTTGCATTTGTGTAAGGATAGATTTCCTGATTTGCACAAGTCAAAGCTAATGCCACGTAGTGATGTTCCTTTTAAGGTGTTAGATAAAATAAATGATAATGCATATAAACTTGAGCTTCCTACAGAGTTTGGGGTTAGTCCCACTTTTAACATTGCAGATTTGAAGCCTTATTTGGGTGAGGAGGATGAGCTTCCGTCGAGGACGGCTTCATTTCAAGAAGGGGAGGATGATGAGGATATCAATACCATTGTTAACCCATAGCCCCTTCTGCTATACATACTGGCTAGTTACTAGAGCTTGTGCACGCGAGTTGAATTACCAGGTAGTTTCGTCATTTGGAAATCATTCTAATGTTCATGAACATATGATGCTGCCTAAATTAGATACTTTTGTTTTGCTTACGAATGAAGGATCTAGCATGGACAAGAAGGATGTCCATTGGAGCGGGATCAAGCATGGACGGGAAGGTGCCCATGCGGGAAAGAACAAGGGACCTTCCAGTGGTGATTTTCCGACTTTGAAGCCGCCAAAAGGAGAACATGAAGGCTTGGACGAAATATACAAGATGCCACTTCATAAATTTCGTCTATAGGCTATTATAGGTGCCACATCACCTTATTTTTGGGCCAAGCCCATGTAATTTCTAAATACTGCATCATAGGTTGCTTTTAGAGTCTGTATGTGTGGGGGAACCGAGTTAGGATCATTTTTGGACCCCCTCCAACAAGGGGTCACGAAAATCCCTCTCTATTCCCCCATATATACAACCCTTAGGGCAACATTTAGACTTGGGTTTTGTTTAGATTACAAGCTCACCATAGCTGCAATTTTGCGTTGTTCGTTTGTGTTCTACGACCAGACCAAGACGTCATAGAACCCCACTTTCATCTATAAAACTTTCCTCTTATATTCGGAATATCCATATTGCAATTTTGGTTTCTTGCTTGCTCTTCGTTTGCGTGTAGGAAATAGACACTCATAGACAGATTGATTATACTCCGGTGTGGTCAATAACCTCTCGGAGTTGGTATAGCGATTGCTAAGGCGCGACATCCTCACACGTTCGTAGTCAGATCGTCAAAATCTACTCCGCAAAAAACGATAGCTACCATCTCATCAAAAGACAGGGACAACTTTGCCTCTATCACTATGTATTCCTCCTCGATTGGCCAAATATTTCGGGGCTTGAACAACATCTTCCATAGCATGTTATGGGTGGTGCTGTAGAAGTGGAGCACGGTGGTCGGGTCTTCGGTCTTGTAGGACCACATTGGGGTGGCCCGATGTTGGTACTGGAGGAGGCGGCGGCGAAGCATGACGTCAACCACGTTGGTCAGCTGAAACTTCTTCTTTATCATTTGGGAGATGCACGTGTGCAGTGACTCCAAGTGGAGCACGGTGGTCGGGTCTTCGGTAAAAAGTTTCCTACGCGCACGCAATACCTATCCATGGTGATGATCATCTACGAGAGGGGAGAGTGAATCTACATACCCTTGTAGATCGCTAAGCGGAAGCGTATATAATGCGGTTGATGTAGTGTAACATCTTTGCGATCGAAATCGCAGCCCGTCCCGCGATCTCATGATCCGTCCCGTGATCCCATCACGATCCATCCCGATCTAGTGCCGAACGGACGGCACCTCTGTGTTCAGCACAAGTTCAACTTGATGACGGTCCCTGCCTTCTTGATCCAGCAAGAGGGGCAGAGAGGTAGACGAGTTCTCTAACACGGCGGCATGGTGGTGGTGGTGAACTAATCCAGCAGGGCTTCTCCTAAGCACCGCCGAACTAGACTAGAGGAGAAATAGATCTAGAGAGAAGTAGAGGGAGCACGTGGGAATTAGGGTTAGCCCTCACTTCTAAAACCTCTAGTATATATAGGAGGGAGGGAGGGGAGGAGGTAGCCTCAAACCCTGAAGGTTTGGACGATATTGGAGGTGGAGGAGTCCTAATCCAATCCTACTAGGAGTAGGATTCCTCGTGTCCACTTGGAAACCCTTTCCACCTTTTCCACCTTTGGTTTCTTTCCTTCCCACCTACAATCCGCCTTGGGTTTTAGTGGAGGCTTCGGACAGCCCACCAAGGGATGGTCCACGTCCTCCCATAGCCCATGAGATCATTTGGGGTGGGTGGGCCCACCTGGTGGTCCCCTGGAACCCATTCGTCACTCCCGGTACACTGTCAGAAATGCCCAAAACTTTTCCGGAGTTCAAACCCCACTTTCCTATATATCAATATTTACCTCTGGACCATTCCGGATCTCCTCGTGATGTCTGAGATCTCATCCGGGACTCCGAAAAACTTTCGGTTACCAAACACACATAACTCAATAATAGCGAAATGTCACCGAACCTTAAGTGTGCACACCCTGCGGGTTCGAGAACTATGCAGACATGACCCGAGACACTCCCCGGTAAACAACCAATAGCGGGACCTGATGGGGTTATAATCCTAGTGTAGGGTCATAGGCCTGACCTATAAGTCCTACCCAAGGACACCTCATTATTAGCTTAAAGGTCACAAGATACCTACCGACTAGATTAAGACAACCTCTTGTCCACTCGGTAGAAAATCACTCGGAAGATCATCTTATACTCGACGACTGGATTCCACTCGGTGAAGACCAGAAGCCAGTCGACACAGAAGGCCAGAAGCCACCTCAGTGAGGCTAACGGTCGTACGTTAGACTACTGTAGTTATAGTCATTTATGTAACATATGCATTTAATCTCACTTATTGCACCCTTGAAGGCCGGACACTTATGAGGGGCTGCACACTTTAGATAAGCCACCCCTCCCCTCCCTCCCCTCTAGCACAAGGGTTCACATTCTGTAACACCTGTATTCCACTCGACACAAAAGCTCCAAGAGCACTGAGACGTAGGGCTGTTACCTCCACCGCAGAGGGGCCCAAACTCATACAACCTTGCCGTAGCTAGGACTCTGCCCTCTACTTTTGTACCCTACTCATCTACTATCAGGCTTATACCCACGATAGTTGGTGCCCATCGTGGGACAGGCGTCTAGGCGACTTCCGGCAAGTTTTCGTTTTTTCTCCTTCACCATGTCTTCCGGCGGTGATTTGTGCTTGGGTCACGAGATCGTTTTCGGCACACTCGTTTTCGTCGCTGACATTCGGCATGGCTTCGGGAGGCGCCTCTCGACGTTGAGGCGCTTCCTGTTCGTGGAGCAACGTTCTTCCATGCTAGTTCTTGCGGAGTTCTTCTTCGCCAACCGTCGATTGTGCTCCCCATCGCGCGTCGCAACAAGCGATCCGGTCACTCACGGCTCCAGCGATGGGTGCGTCATGCACTCGCGTGTCAAGCGTCTTCGCCGCAGGTGGATTCCATCGAACCTGCTACACCTCCGAGTGCTGCCTCACACTCGGTGTCAAATCCGTCTGGCTCTTCTTCCGAGTGCGAGAGTTGCAGCCCTATGGCGGAGATCTTCATGGCCGGTGATACGTCTCCAATGTATCTATAATTTTTTATGGTTCCATGCTATTATCTTGTCAAACTTTGGATGTTTTGTATGCCTTTTATATCTTTTTTGGGACTAACTTATTAACTCAGTGCCAAGTGTCAGTTCCTGTTTTTTCCGTGTTTTTGACCCTTTTCAGAGGAGAATATTAAGCGGAGTCCAAACGGAATAAAACCTCCGAAAAGATTTTTTCTGAAACAGAAGATACGCAGGGAGCTTGGGAACCAAGGCAGAGGCCACCAGGGGAGGCCACAAGCCCCCTAGGCGCGGCCAGGGGGGACGCGCCTAGTAGGCTTGTGGGCCCCCTGTGGCTCGTCTGCCCTAATTCTTCCGCCTATAAATCCCCGAAAAATCCAAAGCCACGGGAGAGAGCCATGAAAATACTTTTCCGCCGCCGCGAGCTTCTGTCTCCGCAAGATTCCATCTGGGGCACGTTCTGGTGCCCTGCCGGAGGGGGGATTCGGACACGGAGGGCTTCTTCATCAACATCACTGCCTCTCTGATGATGCATGAGTAGTTCACCATAGACCTTCGGATCCATAGCTAGTAGCTAGATGACTTCTTCTCTCTATTGGATCTTCAATACAAAGTTCTCCATGATCTTCATGGAGATCTATCCGATGTAATCTTCTTTTGCGGTGTGTTTGTCGAGATCTGATGAATTGTGGATTTATGATTAGATTATCTATGAATCTTATTTGAGTTTCTTCTGATCTCTTATATGCATGATTTCATATCCTTGTAATTCTCTTCGAGTTGTGGGTTTTGTTTGGCCAACTTGATCTATGATTCTTGCAATGGGAGAAGTGCTTGGTTTTGGGTTCATACCGTGCGGTGACCTCACCCAGTGATAGAAGGGGTAGCGAGGCACGCATCATGTTGTTGCCATCAAGGGTAAAAAGATGGGGTTTATATCTATTGCATGAATTTATCCCTCTACTTCATGTCATCTTGCTTAAGGCGTTACTCTGTTTGTCATGAACTCAATACACTAGATAAATGCTGGATAGCGGTCGATGTGTGGAGTAATAGTAGTAGATGCAGAAAGTATTGGTCTACTTGTCTCGGACGTGATGCCTATATGTATGATCATTGCCTTAGATATCGTCATGACTTTGCTATCTTGAGAGAAGCCTCTAGTGAACACTATGGCCCCCAGGTCTACTTCACATCATATTTTCAACCCTACACTTTTACTTTGTTGCACTTTCTACCTTCAGATATCACCTTGCAATCAATCATGAAGGGATTGACAACCCCTTTGTAGCGTTGGGTGCAAGTTTGCTGTTTTTGCGCAGGTACTTTGGAGACTTGGCTTGATACTCCTAGTGGATTGATACCTTGGTTCTCAAACTCAGGGAAATACTTACTGCTACTGTGCTGCATCACCCTTTCCTCTTCAAGGGAAAAACCAACACAAGCTCAAGAGGTAGCAGCCTGCTCACACGAGAGCCTGCAAATGACCAATCGGGACAAGCGGGAAACCGAAGAGACTTTGGGTGCGCGTCATAATCCGCGTCCTCCAGCGTCCGGTCGGCGTTCTCATCATAACAACGTCGGGGTATTCCACACGCCCGTCCTCAACTTGGCTGCGGACGCAAGGATTGCAGACTCCATCCAGCCATCAAATTCAGAAGCGGGCAGAGGTGTGGAGCAGATCCGTGCCCTGTTACAGGCGGCGCAACAGCAGAATGCCGCTGTTTCTTAGTCTTACAAAAGACTGCACAGCAATTCCGTCCGAGAAGACACTGTTCGGTCGGTTTACAGCCCAGGTTTTCCCCAGCATCGCATAGGAGGAGATCGCCGACAAGATCGATACAGAGACGAGGGGCGGAATCCGCTCCCCCCCCCTGGTTCAATCGCAAGGATCGCCATCGCTCACGCTCTCCTCCGTGGAGTGGTTCGTACGCGCCGCGGCGCAACGAGGAAGGGCGATCAGTGGGCGATGAACGCGACCAAAGGCATGATGTAAGGGACTATCTCACTCATAAGAGAGTTGATAGAGGCTGAGCCCATCGTGACGGATACGACGGTGATCGTCCGAGTGGAAGTGGCTCTGTCATCTCCGGCCCCGAGTGTTTGAGCCGAGCAATCCGCTCCGCTAATATTCCCCCCAACTTCAGGTTGGCGGCCGTAATAAGCAAGTTCACCGGAGAATCCAAGCCAGAAACATGGCTAGATGATTGCTGAGTGGCAGTTCAGATCGGCGGCGGCAACGACAACATCGCAATGAAGCAGTTGCCCCTGATGTTGGATGGTTCGGCCCGTGCTTGGATGAATCAACTAGCTCCATCAAGCATATATTGCTGGGCATACTTGGCCCGAGTGTTCATCAAGACCTTCGAGGGCACCTGCAAGCGCCTCGTTGGTCTCTCCGAGCTACAACATTGTATCCAGAAGCCGAGTGAGTCTTTACGCGATTTCATCTAGCGCTGGACCACCCTCCACCACACGGTGGAGAACGTCAGCGAGCATCAGGCAGTCTGCACTTTCAAAGCAGGCGTCAGGTACCGAGAGTCGTACTTGAAGTTCGGTCGGACAGGAGATATGTCTATGAGCAAGATGATGGAGATACCAACCCGCTATGCCAATGGAGAAGAAGAAGACCGCCTCCGCATTAGCAAAGGCAAAGCAGCCGACGAAGATGCCAATTCCAACCAAAAGTAGAAGCAGAAGCTGGAGCGCACACCGCCAACAGAAGCAGCCGCTTTGGGAGCGGGAAAGTTCAAGGGAAAGGCCAAGAGCCAATCCGCCTCCCCCAAGAAATTCAAGAAGCAGTCGGGACCAGATATCCTTGATCAGCCGTGTGCAATCCACACGAAAATAGATGAAGAAGGCCACACCATAGTGCCTAAGCATACCACTCGACAGTGCAGGTTGTTGATCCAGAAATTCGGAGAGGATCAGTCGAGTGAGAAAGACCAAGAGAATGAGGACGACGAGCAAGAAGACCCATTTCCAAAGGTCCATGCCACTCTGATGATCTTTGCCGAAGTGGTCAACCGAGAGGTCAACATGACAGCTCCTTCCGCCCCAACATATCTCAAGTGGTCACAGACTGCCATCACCTTTGATCAGTCGGATCATCCGACCCATGTACCCACCTCGGGACATCAAGCTCTTGTTGTCGATCAAGTGGTTGAAGGAGTTCGACTCAGCAAGGTGTTGATGGACGGAGGGAGTGGTTTGAACATCATGTACGCTGACACTCTCAAGGGGATGGGCATTCCAATGTCCAAACTCAGCGAGAGCAATATGCAGTTTCACGGAGTGCTCCCAGGGAAGAAGGCCAAGTCACTCGGCCAGATCGCGTTAGACGTCGTTTTCGGCTCTGACATGAACTTCCACAAAGAGAAACTCACGTTCGAAGTGGTGGACTTCCAGAGTGCCTACCACGCCATACTTGGTCGTCCAACATATGTACGTTTCATGGCCCGGCCATGTTACGTCTATTTGAATATGAAGATTCCAGGGCCGAAGGGAGTCATCACCATCACCGGCAATCGGCAGAGGGCAGAGGATTGTTTGTAGCAGGGCTCCAGGATTGCTGACCAGCAGTTGGCAATGGCAGAGCTCGATGAGTACCGGCACACAGCAGACCCCGCCGAACTGATGCGCTCGAAGAAGCCAGCTTCTGAGTTTGCATTCCAGTCGGCAGGCGACATCAAGAAAGTCAGCATTCACCCGACGGATCCCACCGCTGCTCCGACCAACATCTCAACAACTCTTGATCCTAAATAGGAAGCCGAGCTCATCCAGTTCCTCCGTGAGAACTGTGACATCTTCGCATGGAAGCCTGTTGAGATGCCTGGTGTGCCTAGGGAACTAGCTGAGCACCGACTGAGGGTCGACCCCAAAGCTCGACCTGTCAAGGAACATCTTCTTCGGTTCGCCACACAGAAAAGGTAAGCAATCGGCGAGGAAGTGGCTAAGCTCCTAGAGGCCAAGTTCATTCACGAGGTTTACCACTCCAAGTGGCTCGCGAATGTCGTCATGGTGCCTAAGAAGGACAAGTCACTCCGAATGTGCATCGACTTCAAGCATATCAATCGGGTCTGCCCGAAAGACCACTTCCCGCTCCCCCACATAGATCAGATTGTCGACTCGACTGCGGGATGTGAGCGATTGTCTTTTTAGATGCTTACTCTGGGTACCACCAGATCCGTCTATATGGTCCAGATGAAATAAAAAACGGCCTTCATCACCCCATTTTGGTGCTTCTGCTACATCACTATGCCATTCGGTCTCAAAAATGCAGGAGCTACTTTTATGCGCATGATTCCGAAATGCCTCCTCGATCAGATCAGTCGGAACGTGGAGGCATACATGGACGATATCATAGTCAAGTCACGCAAAGGTTCCGTCCTATTGACTGACTTGGCAAAAATGTTTTCCAACCTTTGAAGGTACGACATCAAGCTCAATCCACCTGGTGTAGTGAAGAGCTACCTTCTGACTCGGGGACTTAGCTGAGAACCAAATTCGCCTAAGTTAGAAAACTTCTCCGAGTGAAGAGCTACCCTCTCACTCGAGGGCTTAGCTGCGAACCAGATTCGCCTAAGTTAGAAAACTTCTCCGAGTGAGAGCTACCTTCTCACTCGAAGACTGAGCCACGAATTAGATTCGCCTAAGTTAAAAAACTTCTTCGAGTGAAGAGCTACCCTCACACTCACAGACTTTGCCACGAACCAGATTCACCTAAGTGACGAAACCCCGCCCAACTACGAATCAGACTTCACTTAGCCCCAACCCAACTGCGAATCAAGTTTCGGTTAGGTGGGAAGACTTTGCGTATGCCCAAAGCATCCCCAAAAAGAAAAGTTCATTCGACAAAGATAAACTCAAATTCAGTCGAAACGAACACATCTTTGATACCCGACGCAGACCAAGGTTATCTGCGCCGGACAAAAGCACTCGGGTTATTCCCTAATGAAGTTTAAAGTGTTTACAGAATCACTCGGCATACCGAGGCAAATAAATGTTTTTCTCACGAGTTTTTGACTCCCTCGCGGCTCACCTGGACTAGCCGGTCCCACGAAGGTGTCGAGGTCGATGACGTCGGCGATGCGAGTTGCAGCGTCAGTGAAGGTATCCATGAAGTCTTCAAACCGAAGCTTCTTGGTGTTTGCAACCTGCATCGCCTTCAGCTTCTCCTCACGAGTCTCCTTACAATGGACCCGGACGAGTGACAAAGCCACGTCAGCCCCACACCGACCAGCAGACTTCTTCTACGCTTGAACCCGCTGAGGAATCTGCTCCATTCGAGTCATCATGGCCTCTAGGTCATGCTGGAGATCATCCTCTGGCCATAGCTCCTTGTAGATCTTGTTCACAACCGCTCTCAGTCGCATGGCGTACTTCCCCACCTTCGTCAGTCAGGAGTTCACATGGAACAGATTCAGAGTTGGGCCATCACCGAGTGGGGTATTGATTGGGTCAAGCGAGGGCTCGACCTCCTCAGTCTCGTTCCCCAAGTCTTGACAGAAATCTGTGGGAGAGTAGTTTCAAGGTCATCAACAAAGTAACACACAATCAATTGCAAGATTCACTCGACAAGACACTTACCAGTGAATAACACTAGCATCTTCGTGGAAAAGTCTTCCACGTATTTTTCATGACCATTCGCCCTCTTGCTCATATCCTTCAACTGGTTCATCCACTTCATTCGCTCTTTCTGCATTTTCTCCACCTCCACCTGCAAGCTCTTACTGGTTGCCCGAGCCTCCACCAATGCTTTGTCCTTCTCCTCCAGCGTTTTCTTCAAAGCAACTACTTCATTTGTAGCAGCCTCCAGGTTCGTAGCCAGTTGAGTCTTTTCTGCAGCCAAGGTAGCATACGCAGACCCTACTTCACAAGCTTTTTGAAAGAGTGAGAATACAAACATCAGTCGACATATATCTCACTTCCGAGTGATATATGGTCAAAATAAACTCACTTCCAAGTGATAAAAACTTCATTCGATTGAAGGACAAGATATGTTTCCAATCAGACCCCTGCCTATGCAAGCACTCGACAACGGTTTCGGGGACTACACCCAGTGGGTTCACTCGGCGTGACCCCACTGACTTATCACTCGATCAGGTCTGTCCTGATGAGCCAAAATGATTATACACTCAAGTACTTCAAACTATTATCATTCACTACCGACTAATAATAGTCTCGGGGATGCACTTAGCATGCACTTAGCTCTGGTTGATTGTGATCAACAAAAAAAGAAAATTCTCTACTGATTAAGACCCCTGCCAGTGCAAGCACTCCACAAAGGTCTCGGGGACTACGCCCAGTGGGTTCACTCGGAGTGACCCCACTGGAACACAAATAAAACAAAGACATTTCTACAAAAACACCCACTTGGTGTGAGTCAGAATTCAAACTTACTGTCGCACTTACTCGGACGTTTTCTTGGAGCACCACGTTGTTGTTATACACCAAGACGATGACGTCATAAGCTCATTTTGCTTGTTGTGTCATCAACTCTGCATGGATCATAGCCTCCTTGGCGATACCAGTCTGATCTTCAGGGACACGGCGCGTCGTGTACACGATGGGGACGACATCAATCCTGAGGCTGCAGCAGAAACAACTGGAGCGCTCGACTGCAATCCAATCGGAGTTGTGGTGACAACAACCGAACTGACATGCGGAGCAGTCACTACACGCATTTCCGCCACAGGCACCTCGGACACAATGGGTTCCACCTCAGCAGCTGGACGCCTTTGATCAGCGTCGTCCAGCTGGATGACCTCTCTTGCAACAGGCGCGGCTGGCAGACAAAAACACCAGAAGTTGCAGCCAGGAAATCATACACATGGAAGAATAACACAGAGTGGGAAATCAGTAATACCTAGTTGTGAAGTGGCTGTGTTCGCGGTGTCAACCTCCATGGGATCTTCGTCCCCTCGCGGCGGTGACAGAGGTAGAAACTCTGTCAATCCAATTTCATTCGGTCATCATCAACCAAAAAAGTTCACTCGGATAAGACTAGAAGTTCACTCAGATAAGAGTAGAAGATCAAGTACTTACGCAGAGGCGACTGGCACGACGATCCTCATTCTAGGCATAGCCTTACGAGGTTTGGGTCCGTTGGGCTTAGGCACCTTTGCAGGCTGCTCCACCGGTTCACCAGACGAACCCCTAATGCGCTTGGCACTCCTGCCACTCGACGCCAAAAGGCTTGCTTGGAGTGCCCACGGGATCATGACGCAGTTTGGACCGGGGCTTGTGGCGAGAAGGATACAAGTCCTCCTCCTCACTTTCCTTCGACTCCTCCTCCTCGGTTTCTTCGTTGTCTTTGACATAATCCTCGCTCTCCGGGCTATCATCCATGCTTCCCTCCTCAAGATCGAGTGCATTGCCATTCAGGACCGGAGAATGCAAGTTCATCCATGCCTGCAAGACGCAATCCACAAGCTCAGTCAACAAGGAAATTGCAAACACTTGGTTTGAACGCAAAAAAATTCAACAAAGCAGAAGTAACGTTGTTTGTGGGCGGGTTTTGAGCAGAGAAGGGCAGGACTCTCTTCGCCCCCATCGGATTATCACAAGGACCAGCTATTCCGGGGATCCACTTTGCGATCGTGTCTTCATCCACTTCCTCAGGATGAGACCGAGTGGAGTCTTCAGGGCCAGTGTAATGCCACATAGTGTGGTCCTGAGCCTGGAGAGGCTGGATGCGTCTGCCAAGGAAAGTCTCTAACATATCCATTCCTGTCACTCCATTGCGAACCAGACCAATCAGCGCTTTGACTAAAGGATCCACCTGGGCTTTCTCATCATTCGTCGACACTAACGTCCTCGGAGCACTCGGTCGCTCTAAAGTAAAGGGAGGGAGTCCACTCGACATATTCGGCCAAGCGACATCATTACAGTAGAACCAAGTGGCTTGCCAGTTGCGAACCGACTCGGGAAAGGTCATGGCAGGATAGCTACTTTTGGCTCTTTTTTGAAGTCCTAAGCCCCCACACAACTGGATGACATGGGTCTTGTCATCAGTCGGATTGACTTTCTTCACCGACTGAGAACGCACGGTGAAGATAGATTTAAAGAGTCCCTAGTGAGGAGGACACCGCAAGAAACACTCACATAAGGTGATAAAGCAAGAAAGGTGGGCAATGGCATTCAGAGGAAAGTGATGCAACTGCGCCCGAAAGAAGTTCAGGAACCCCCGAATGAAAGGATGGGGCGGCAGAGAGAAACCTCTTTCGACGTGGGTCAGGAGGAGGACCCGCTCCCCCTCCTGCGGCTCGGGCTCGATCTCATTTCTAGGTAGCTTCCAAGACTTGTCCGCCAGCATGCCATGCTCGACGAGGTCGAGGAGATCCTCCTTCCGCACAATGGATGGGAGGAAATCCCCCTGGATCCAGCGTGGCGGCAGAGCCTGCTTCTTCGACTTGGCGACGCCCTTCTTCTTCGCTTTCTCCAGCTTGCCGGTTTGCCCTTTCATCATAGTGGCAACGATGAGATTGGTTGCTTTGGTTTGCGTTGGTGGCTAAGGAGAAGGAAGAGCAAAGGAGAGGAAGAAGACGATGCGGTTCCAAACACTAGCATTGGAGGCTTTTATAACCAACCGACTGGGTCACTAGCAAGTGGGCCCTCAACTTATCCCTTCACAGTCCACCTCGAGATATGTGGCGGAGATAGAGGCGCAGGAATTGAGGCGACGCGATCCACTTGATGGCAATGACGTCATCGCCGCGAACGCGTGGCAACCAAAATTTTCAAAACCCAGAAAATTCGGAGCTGACAGGCTGACTGGTCACATCAGAAGATCCTGTCAGACACGCCGATTCGCTTGCTCACTCGGATCTTCAAATTCACTTAAACATTTTGTACCAAGCAGAATTGATCAAGGCAAATGAAGAAGATTACAATCGACATCCAATTCGGCAAAACTTTGAAGGGCATTCAAAATCAGTCTGCTATATCAAGATTACAGATACACCTTCACCACTCGAATGTTGGTCCATTCAGGGGTTAATGATGGGGTTATAGTCCTAGGGTAGGGTCATAGGCCTGACCTATAAGTCCTACCCAAGGACACCTCATTATTAGCTTAAAGGTCACAAGATACCTACCGACTGGATTAAGACAACCTCTTGTCCACTCGGTAGAAAATCACTCAGAATATCATCATATACTCGACGACTGGATTCCACTCGGTGAATACCAGAAGCCAGTCGACATAGAAGGCCAGAAGCCACCCGAGCGAGGCTAACGGTCGTACGTTAGACTACTATAGTTATAGTCATTTATGGCATACGTTACATGTAACATATGCATTTAATCTCACTCATTGCACCCTTGAAGGCTGGACACTTATGAGGGTCTGCGCACTCTATATAAGCCACCCCTCCCCTCCAGCACAAGGGTTCGCATTCTATAACACTTGTATTCTGCTCGACACAAAAGCTCCAAGAGCATTGAGACGTAGGGCTGTTACCTCCACCGCAGAGGGGCCTGAACTCATACAACCTTGCCGTAGCTAGGACTCTGCCCTCTACTTTCATACCCTACTCATTTACTGTCAGGCTTATACCCACGACAGGACCTGGATGTCCATATTAGCTCCTACATATTCGATGAAGATCTCTATCGGTTGAACCTCTATCTCAAGGATTCAGTTAATCCCGTATGTTGTTCCCTTTGCCCTTCGGTATGTTACTTGCCCGAGATTCGATCGCCGGTACCTCCATACCTTGTTCCATCTCATTACCAGCAAGTCCCTTTACTCCTTCCATAATACAAGATCCCATAACTAACAACTTAGTCACATTGCTTGCAAGGCTTGTTGTGATGTTGTATTACCGAGTGGGCCCCAAGATACCTCTCCGTCACATGGAGTGACAAATCCCAGTCTTGATCAATGCCAACCCAACAGACACCTTTGGAGATACATGTAGAGCACCTTTATAGTCACCCAGTAACGTTCTGACGTTTGATACACACAAGGTATTCCTCCGGTGTCCGGAGTTGCATGATCTCGTGGTCATAGGAACAGATACATTGACATGCAGAAAACTGTAGCAATAAACTGACACGATCATATGCTACGTTTATATTTGGGTCTTGCCCATCACATCATTCTTCTAATGATGTGATCCCGTTATCAAGTGACAGCACTTGCCTATGGCCAGGAAACCTTGACCATCTTTGATCAACGAGCTAGTCAACTAGAGGCTCGCTAGGGACAGTGTGTTGTCTATGTATCAACACATGTATTTGAGTTTCCAATCAATACAATTCTAGCATGGATAATAAATGATTATCATGAACAAGGAAATATAATAATAACCAATTTATTATTGTCTCTAGGGCATATTCCCAACAGTCTCCCACTTGTACTAGAGTCAATAATGTAGTTCACATCGTTGTGTGATTGTAATGAATCTAACACCCATACAGTTCTAGGGTTCGATCATGTCTTGCTTGTGAGAGAGGTTTTTAGTCAACGGATCTGAACCTTTCAGATCCGTGTGTGCTTTACAAATCTCTATGTCATCCTATAGATGTTGCTACTATGTGCCATTTGGAACTATTCCAAATGATTGATGCACTATACGAATCCGGTTTACTACTCACAGTCATCTGGATTAGTGTCAAAGCTTGCATCGACGTAACTCTTTACGACGAACTCATCAATCACCTCCATAATCCAGAAAATTCCTTAGTCCACTAGTTACTAAGGATAACTTTTGACCGCTGTCCAGTAATTCAATCTGGGATCACTTATGTACCCCTTTACAGATTCATGTCAAGGCACACATCAGGTGTGGTACACGGCATAGCATACTATAGAGCCTATGGCTAAATCATAGGGGACGACCTTCATCCTTTCTATTTCTTTTGCCGTGGTCGAGCTTTTAAGTTTTACTCAAATTCACACATTACAACATAGCCAAGAACTCCTTCTTTGTCGATCTATTTTGAACTCCTTCAAAACCTTGTCAAGGCATGCATTTCATTGAAAGTTTTATTAAGCGTCTTAATTTATCTCTATAGATCTTGATGCTCAATATTCAAGTAGCTCAATCCAGGTGTTCCTTTGAAAAACTCCTTTCAAACAACCCTTTATGCTTTCCAGAAATTCTACATTATTTCCGATCAACAATATATCAACCACATATACTTATCAGAAATTCTATAGTGCTCCCACTCACTTCCTTGGAAATACAAGTTTCTTATAAATTTGTATAACCAAAAACTTTGATCATCTCATCAAAGCGTATATTCCAACTCCGAGATGCTTGCTCCAGTCCATAGAAGGATTGCTGGAGTTTGCATACTTGTTAGCATCCTTAGGATTGACAAAACCTTCTGGTTGTATCACATACAACCTTTCCTCAAGGAAACTGTTGAGGAAAGAATGTCTTAACATCCTATCTGCGATGTTTCATAAATAATGCAGCAGCTGCAAACATAATTCCAATAGACTTTTAGCATCGCTACGAGTGAGAAAGTATCATCATAGTCAACTCTTTGAACTTGTCGGAAACATCTTTGCGACAAGTCGAGCTTTCTTAATGGTGACTTTTCACCATCATCGTTTGTCTTCCTTTTAAAGATCCATCCATACTTAATAATCAAATGACCATCAAGTAGTTCTTCCAAAGTCCACACTTTGTTTTCATACATGGATCCTCTCTCAGATTTCATGGCCTCCAGCCATTTGCTAGAATCCAGGCCCACCATCGATTCTCCATAGCCCGAAGGTTCATTGTTGTCCAACAACATGACCTCCAAGACAGGGTTACTGTACTACTCTCGAGGAGTACGTGACCTTCTCGACCTACAAGGTTTGTAGTAAGTTGATCCGAAGCTTCATGATCACTATCATCAGCTTCCACTTCAATTGGTGTATGCCCACAAGAACAACTTCATGCGCCCTCCTACATACTGGTTGAAGTGACGGTTCAATAACATCTTCACGTTTCCACCATCCTCCCACTCAATTCTTTCGAAAGAAACTTTTCCTCGAGAAAGGACCCGTTTCTAGAAACAAACACTTCGCTTCCGGATCTGAGATAGGAGATATACCCAACTGTTTTGGGTGTCCTATGAAGATGCATTTATCCGCTTTGGGTTCGATCTTACCACGCTGAAACTTTTTCACATAAGCGTTAGAGCCCCAAACTTTTAAGAAATGACAGCTTAGGTTTCTCCAAACCATAGTTCATACGGTGTCATCTCAACGGAATTACGTGGTGCCCTAAAGTGAATGCGGTTGTCTCTAATGACTAACCCATAAATGATAGTGGTAATTCAATAAGAGACATCATAGTATGCACCATATCCAATAGGGCGCGGCTATGATGTTCTAACACACCATCCTACCATGGTGTTCCAGGTGGCATTAGTTGTGAAACAATTTCCACATTGTCTTAATTATGTACCAAACTTGCAACTTAGATATTCATCTCTATGATCATACACATTTTATCCTCTTGTCATGACGATCTTCACTATGAAATAGCTTGAACTTTTCAATATTTCAGATTTGTGATTCATCAAGCAAATACTCCTATATCTACTCAAATCGTCAGTGAAGTAAGAACATAACGATATCCACTGCGTGCCTCAACACTCATTGGATTGCACACATCAAAATGTATTACTTCCAACAAGTTACTTTCTTGTTCCATCTCACTGGAAAAACGAGGCCTTCATTCATCTTGCGCATATGGTATGATTTGCATGCCTCAAGTGATTCAAAATCAAGTGAGTCCAAACGATCCATCTGCATGTAGTTTCTTCCTGCATTTATACCAATAGGCATGGTTTGCATGTCTCAAACGTTTCAAAAATGAGTGAGTACGAAGAATCATCAGCATGGAGCTCCTTCATGTATTTTATACCAATATAAGTCAAGCGAGAGTGCCACAAGCAAGTGGTACTATCATTACTACTTTGTATCTTTTGGCATCAATATTATGAACATGTGTATCACTACGATTGAGATTCAATAAACCATTGAAGGTATTTATTCAAGCAAATAGAATAACCATTATTCTCTTTAAATGAATAATCGTATTGTAATAAACATGATCTAATCATGTTCATGCTCAACGCAAACACCAAATAACAATTATTTAGGTTTAACACTCATCCCGATGGTAGAGGGAGCGTGCGATGTTTGATCACGTCAATCATGGAAACACTTCCAACACATATCGTCACCTCGCCTTTAGCTAGTCTCCGTTTATTCCGTAGCTTTTATTTCGAGTTACTAACACTTAGCAACCGAACTGGTATCTAATACCCTCGTGCTACTAGGAGTACCAGTAAAGTACACATCATTATCATGTATATCCAATATACTTTGGTCGACTTTGCCAACCTTCTCATCTACCAAGTATCTAGGGTAGTTCCTCTTCAGTTCCCCTCATTACAGAAGCACTTAGCCTCGGGTTTGGGTTTAACCTTGGGTCTCTTCACTTGAGCAGCAACTGGTTTGCCATTTCGTGAAGTATCCCTTCTTGCCCTTGCCCTTCTTGAAACTAGTGGTTTTACTAACCATTAACAATTGATGCTCCTTTCGATTTCTACTTTCGCGGTGTCAAACATCGCGAATATCTCAAGGATCATCAAATCTATCCCTGATATGTTATAGTTCATCACGAAGCTCTAGTAGCTTGGTGGCAGTGACTTTGGAGAACCATCACTATCTCATCTAGAAGATTAACTCCCACTCGATTCAAGCGATTGTAGCACTCAGACAATCTTAACACGTGCTCAAGGATTGAGATTTTCTCCCTTACTTTGTAGACAAAGAATCTTTGTAGGAGTTATCATACCTCTCAACAAGGGCACGCGCATGAGATCCCAATTTCATCTCTTGGAACATCTCATATGTTCCGTGACGTTCAAAACGTCTTTGGCGCCTCAATTCTAATCCGTTAAGCATTACGCACTGAACTATCATGTAGTAAAAAACATGTATGTCAGATGTTCGCAACATCCACACACGACACTTGAGGTTCAGCACACCGAGCGGCGCATTAAGGACATAAGCCGTCTGCCCAGCAATGAAGACAATCCTTAGTTTATGGACCGAGTCCGCATAATTGCTACTATCATCTTTCAACTAAATTTTCTCTAGGAACATGTCAAAAACAGTAGAGCTACAGCGCAAGCTACAACATAATTTGCAAAGAACTTTTCACTAAGTTCATGATAATTGAGTTTAGCTAATCATATTACAAATAACTCCCACTCAAATAGACATCCCTTCAGTCATTCGAGTGGCGCATGATCCAAATCCACTAACTCAACTCCGATCATCACGTGAGCTGAGTATAGTTTCAGTGGTGAACATCTCCATGTTGATCATATAAACTATATGATTCATGCTCGACCTTTTGCTCTCTTGTGTTCCGAGGCCATGTCTATACATGCTAGGCTCGTCAAGTTTAACCCGAGTGTTCCGCGTGTGCAACTATTTTGCACCCATTGTATGTGGACGTTGAGTCTATCACACCCGATCATCACGTGGTGTCTCGAAACGACGAACTGCTGCAACGGTGCACAGTCGGGGAGAACACAATTTTATCTTGAAATTTTAGTGAGGGACCACCTTATAATGCTACCGTCGTCTAAGCAAAATAAGGTGCATAAGAGGACTAAGATCACATGCAAATCATAAGTGACATGATATGGCCATGAACTTGTGCTTCTTGAACTCCATCACCAAAGCACCGATATGATCTCCATCGTCACCGGCGCCGCACCATGATCGCCATCATCGTGCCGCCATCGAGGTTGTCGCGCTATCTATGCTATTACTACTAAAACTACAACCTAGCGATATAGTAAACCATCTGCAAGCACAAACGTTAGTTGAAAGACAACCCTATGGCTCCTGCCGGTTGCCGTAGCATCGACGTGCAAGTCAATATTTAACTATTACAACATAATCATCTCATACATCCAATATATCATATCATGTATTTGGCCATATCACATCACATGCATACCCTGCAAAAACAAGTTACACGTCCTCTAATTTGTTGTTGCATGTTTTACGTGGCTGCTATGGGTATCTAGTATGATCGCATCTTACTTACGCAAAGCCACAACGGTGATATGCAAATTTCTATTTAACCTTCTCCAAGGACCGCCTCGGTCAAATCTGATTCAACTAAAGTTGAAGAAACACATACCCGCCAGTAATCTTTATGCAACAAGTTGCATGTCAGTCGATAAAACCGGTCTCTCGTAAGCGTACGAGTAAAGTTGGTATGGGCCGCTTTAATCCTACAATGTCGCTGAATCAAGAAAAGAATAAGGAGGGCAGCAAATTGAACATCAACGCCCACAAACTCTTTTGTGTTCTACTCGAGATATCATCTACGCATGAACCTTGCTCATGATGCCACTTTTGGGGAACGTCGCATGGGAAACAAAAAATTTCCTACATGCACGCAATACCTATCCATGGTGATGATCATCTACGAGAGGGGAGAGTGAATCTACATACCCTTGTAGATCGCTAAGCGGAAGCGTATATAACACGATTGATGTAGTGTAACATCTTCGCGATCCAAATCGTAGCCCGTCCGGCGATCTCGTCACGATTCGTGCCGCGATCCCATCATGATCCATCCCGATCTAGTGTCGAACGAACGGCACCTCCGCGTTCAGCACACGTACAGCTCGATGATGATCCCCACCTTCTTGATCCAGCAAGAGAGACAGAGAGGTAAATGAGTTCTCCAGCACGGCGGCATTGTGGTGGTGGTGGTGAACTAATCCAGCAGGGCTTCGCCTAAGCACCGCCGAACTAGACTAGAGGAGAAACATATCTAGAGAGAAGCAGAGGGAGCACGTGGCAATTAGGGTTAGCCCTCACCTCTAAAACCTCTAGTATATATAGGAGGGAGGGAGAGGAGGAGGCATCCTCAAACCTTCAAGGTTTGGCCGAAATTGGAGGTGGAGGAGTCCTAATCCAATCCTACTAGGAGTAGGATTCCTCCTCTCCACTTGGAAACCCTTTCCACCTTTTCCATCTTTGGGTTTCTTTCCTTCCCACCTCCAATCCGCCTTGGGCTTTAGTGGAGGATTCGGCCAACTCACTAAGGGCTGGTACACGTCCTCCCACAGCCCATGAGACCCATTGGGGTGGGTGGGCCCACCTGGTGGACCCCTGGAACCCATTCGTCACTCCCGGTACACTTCCGGAAATGCCCGAAACTTTTCCGGAGTTCAAAACCCGCTTTCCTATATATCAATCTTTACCTATGGACCATTCCGGAGCTCCTCGTGATGTCCGGGATCTCATCCGGGACTCCGAACAACATTCAGTTACCAAACACACATAACTCAATAATACTGAAACATCACAGAACCTTAAGTGTGCAGACTCTCCGGGTTCGAGAACTATGCAGACATGACCTGAGACACTCCCTGGTCAATAACCAATAGTGGGACGTGGATGTCCATATTGTCTCCTACATATTCTATGAAGATCTCTATCGGTTTAACCTCTATGCCAAGGATTCAGTTAATCCCGTATGATGTTCCCTTTGTCCTTCAGTATGTAACTTGCTTGAGATTTGATCGTCGGTATCTCCATACCTAGTTCAATCTCATTTCTGGCAAGTATATTTACTCATTCCATAATATAAGATCACGTAACTAACTCCTTAGTCACATTGCTTGCAAGGCTTGTTGTGATGTTGTATTATCGAGTGGGCCCCGAGATACCTCTCCGTCACACGGAGTGACAATTCCCTGTCTTGATCCATGCCAACCCAACAGACACCTTTGGAGATAGCTGCAGAGCAACTTTATAGTCACCCACTAACATTGCGACGTTTGATACACGGAAGGTATTCCTCTGATGTCCGGGAGTTGCATGATCTCATGGTCATAGGAACAGATATATTGACACACAGAAAACTGTAGCAATAAACAGACACGATCATATGCTACATTTATAGTTTGGGTCTTGTCCATCACATCATTCTCCTAATGATGTGATCCCGTTATCAAGTGACAACACTTGCCCATGGTGAGGAAACCTTGACCATCTTTGATCAATGAGCTAGTCAACTAGAGGCTCACTAGGGACAGTGTCTTGTCTATGCATCCAAACATGTATTTGAGTTTCCAATCAATACAATTCTAGCATGGATAATAAACGATTATAATGAACAAGGAAATATAATAATAACCAATTTATTATTGCCTCTAGGGCATATTTCCAACATATACCTAGTTCAATCTCGTTACCGGCAAGTCTCTTTACTCATTCTATAATACAAGATCCCGTGACTAACTCCTTAGTCACATTACTTGCAAGGATTATTGTGATGTTGTATTACCGAGTGGGCCCTGAGATACCTCTCCGTCACACCGAGTGACAAATCCCAGTCTTGATCCATGCCAACCCAACAAACACCTTCGGAGATACCTGTAGAGCACCTTTATAGTCATCCAGTAACGTTGCGACGTTTGATACACACAAGGTATTCCTCCGGTGTCCGGGAGTTGCATGATCTCATGGTCATAGGAACAGATAAATTGACATGCAGAAAACAGTAGCAATAAACTGACACGATCATATGCTACGTTTATATTTTGGGTCTTGTCCATCACATCATCTCCTAATGATGTGACTCAGTTATAAAATAACATCTCATGTCTGTGGCCAGGAAACCTTGACCATCTTTGATCAACGAGCTAGTCAACTAGAGGCTCACTAGGAACAGTGTGTTGTTTATGTACCCACACATGTATTTGAGTTTCCAATCAATACAATTCTAGCATGGATAATAAACGATTATCATGAACAAGGAAATATTATAATAACTAATTTATTATTGCCTCTAGGGCATATTTCCAACACTTCGTCCTTTCTCTTTCTTCTGTCGTGGTTGGGCTTTTAGTCTTACTCAAGTACCATACCTTTCAAACACAACCAAGAACTCCTTCTTTCACCGATCTACTTTGAAATCCTTCAAAACTTGTCAAGGTATGCATTCATCAGAAGTTTTATAAAGCGTCTTGATCTATCTCCATAGATCTTGATGCTCAACGTTCTAGTAGGATTAATTCAGGCTTTCCTTTGAAAAATACTTCTCAAACAACCATATATGCTTTCTAGAAATTCTACATCATTTCCGATCAACAATATGTCAACCACATATACTTATCAGAAATTTTATAGTGCTCCCACTCACTTCTTTGGAAATACAAGTTTCTCATAAACTTTGTATAGCCAAAAACTTTGATCATCTTATCTAAGTGTATATTCCAACTCCGAGATGCTTGCTCCAGTTCACATAAGGATTGTTGGAGCTTGCTTACTTGTTAGCATCCTTAGGATTGACAAAACCTTCTGGTTGTATCACATACAACCTTCCCTCAAGGAAACCGTTGAGGAAACAACATTTTTACATCCTATGTGCAAGATTTCATAATAAATAATGCAAGAATTGCTAACATAATTCCAACAGACTTTTAGCATCGCTACGAGTGAGAAAGTCTCATCGTAGTCAACTCCTTGAACTTGTCGGAAACTTCTTTGCAACAAGTCGAGCTTTCTAAATGGTGACATTCACCATCATCATATGTCTTACTTTTAAAGATCCATCTGTACTTAACAGTCTTACGACCATCAAGTAGTTCTTCCAAAGTCCACACTTTGTTTTCATACATGGATCCTCTCTCGGATTTCATGGCCTCCAGCCATTTTTCGGAATCCGGGCACACCATCGCTTCTCCATAGCCCGTAGGTTTATTGTTGTCCAGCAACATGACCTTCAAGACATGATTACCGTACCACTCTGGAGCAGTATGTTTCCTTGTCAAACTACGAGGTTTGGTACAATCTTGATCTGAAGCTTCATGATCACCATCATCAGCTTTCCACTTCAACTAGTGTAGGAATTATAGGAACAACTTCCTGCGCCCTGCTACACTCTCTTTGAAGTGATGGTTCAACAACCTCATCAAGTTCCACCATCCTACCACTTAATTCTTTCGAGATAAACTCTTTCTCGAGAAAGGACCCTTTTCTATAAACAAACACTTTGCTCTCGGATCTGAGATAGGAGGTATACGCAACTGTTTTGGGTGTCCTATGAAGATGCATTTATCCGCTTTGGGTTCGATCTTATGAGGCTGAAGCCTTTTGACATAAGCATCATAGCCCCAAACTTTTAAGAAACGACAGCTTAGGTTTCTCCAAACTATAGTTCATACGTTGTCATCTCAACGGAATTATGTGGTGCCCCACAACAATAGTGGTAATTCGATAAGAGACATCATAGTATGCACCATATCCAAAGGGCATGGCTATGACGTTCGGACACACCATCACACTATGGTGTTCCACGTGGCATGAGTTATGAAACAATTTTCACATTGTCTTAAATGGTTAACAAACTCGCAACTCACATATATATTTACCTCCACGATCACATCGTAGACATATTATCCTCTTGTCACGAGGATCTTCAACTTCACTCTAAAATTGCTTGAACTTTTTAATATTTCAGACTTATGATTCATCAAGCAAATACACCTGTATCTACTCAAATCAGCAGTGAAGTAAGAACATAACAATATCCACTAAGTGCCTCAGCACTCATTGGACTGCATACATCGAAATGTATTATTTTCAATAAGTTTCTTGCTCGTTCCATCATAGGAAGACGAGGTCTTCAATCATCTTGCCCATGTGGCATGATTTGCATGTCTCAATTGATTCAAAATCAAGTCCAAACGATTCATATGCATGGAGTTTCTTCATGCATTTACACCAATAGGCATGGTTCGCATGTCTCAAATGATTCAAAAACGAGTGAGTCCAAAGATCCATCAGCATGGAGCTTCTTCATGCATTTTATACCAATATGAATTAAGCGGCAGTGCCACAAATAAGTGGTACTATCATTACTACTTTGTATCTTCTGGCATCAATGTTATGAACATGTGTATCACTACGATCCAGATTCAATAAACCATTCATATTAGGTGCATGACCATTGAAGGTATTATTCAAGTAAACAGAGTAACCATTATTCTCTTTAAATGAATAATCGTATTGCAATAAACACAATCTAATCATGTCCATGCTCAACGCAAACACCAAACTAGGTTCAACACTAATCTCGATGGTAGAGGGAGCGTGCGATGTTGATCACATCAACCTTGGAATCACTTCCAACACACATCATCACCTCACCCTTGCTAGTATCCTTTATTCCGCAGCTATGATTTCGAGTTAATAACACTTAGCAAATGAACCAGTATCTAATACCCCGGTGCTACTAGGAGTACAAGTAAAGTACGCATCAATATCACGGATATCCAATATACTTTTGTCGACTTTGCCAGCATTCTCATCTACCAAGTAACTAGGGTAGTTTCGCTTTAGTGACCGTTCTACTTAGTTTCGGGTTTGGGTTTAACCTTGCTAGAGTGGCAACTGGTTTGCCATTCATGAAATATCCCTTCTTTCCCTTGCGCTTCTTGAAACTAGTTGTTGTACTAACCATCAACAATTGATGCTCCTACTTGATTTCTACTTTCGCGGTGTCGAACATCGTGAATAACTCAGGGATCATCTCGTGTATCCCTGATATGTTATAGTTCATCATGAAGCTCGAGTAGCTTGGTGGCAGTGACTTTGGAGAAGTATGTCAATTACTATCTTATCTGGAAGATCAACTCCCACTTGATTCAAGCGATTGTAGCACCCAGAGAATCTGAGCACATGCTCACATTGAGCATTTCTCTCTTACTTTGTAGGCAAAGAATCTTGTTGGAGGTCTCATACCTCTCAACACGGGCACGAGTCTGAAATCCCAATTTCATCTCTTGGAACATCTCATATGTCCCGCGACGTTCGAAACGTCTCCGACGCCTCAATTCTAAGTTGTTTAAGTATTATGCACTGAACTATCATGTAGTCATCAAAACGTGTACGTCAGATGTTCACAACATCTACAAACGACACTCGGGGGGGTTAGCACACCGAGAGGTGCATTAAGGACATAAGACTTTTGTGCAGCAATGAGGACAATCCTCAGTTTACGGACCCAGTCTTCATAATTGCTATTATCATCTTTCAACTAAGTTTTCTCTAGGAACATATCAAAAATAGTGGAGCTACAGCGCAAGCTACAACATAATTCGGAAAGACATTTTTACTATTTTCATGATAACAAGTTCAATTAATCATATTACTTAAGAACTCCCATTCAAATTGACATTCCTCTAGTCATTTGAGTGACACATGATCCAAATTCACCAACTCAAGTCCGATCATCACGTGAGTTAAGTTGGCTTCAATGGTGAACATCTCTATGTTGATCATATCTACTATATGACTCATGTTTGACCTTTCGGTCTCTTGTGTTTCGAGGCCATGTCTGTACATGCTAGGTTCGTCAAGTTTAAACTGAGTGTTCCGCGTGTGCAAAACTGTCTTGCACCTGTTGTATTTCAACGTAGAGTCTATCACAACCGATCATCACGTGGTGTCTCAAAATGATGAACTGTCACAACAGTGCACACTCGGGGAGAACACAAATTTATCTTGAAATTGTAGTGACGGATCACCTTATAATGCTACCGTCGTACTAAGCAAAACAAGGTGCATAAAAGGATTAACATCACATGCAAATCATAAGTGACATGATATGGCCATGAACTTGTGCTTCTTGATCTCCATCACCAAAGCACCGACATGATCTCCATCATCACCGGCGCCACACCATGATCTCCATCATTGTGCTGCCATCAAGGTTGTCGTGCTAACTATGTTGTTACTACTAAAGCTACTGACTAGCGATAAAGCGAAACATCATCAAGCGCAAAATAATTAAAGACAACCCTATAGCTCCTGCCGGTTGCCGTAGCATCGACGTGCAAGTCAATATTTAACTATTATAAAATGATCATCTCATACATCAAATATATAATATCATTTCTTTGGCCATATCACATCACAACATACCGTGCAAAAACAAGTTAGACGTCCTCTAATTTGTGTTGCATATTTTACGTGCCTGCTATGGGTATCTAGTATGATCGCATATTACTCACACAAAAACACAACGATGATATGCAAGTTGCTATTTAACCTTCTCCAAGGACCGCCTCGGTTAAATACGATTCAACTAAAGTTGGAGAAACAGACACCCGCCAGTCATCTTTATGCAACGAGTTGCATGTTAGTTGATGAAACCGGTCTCTCGTAAGCGTACGAGTAATGTTGGTGCGGGCCGCTTCATCCAAAAATACCGCTGAATCAAGAAAAGACTAAGGAGCGTAGCAATCTGAATATCAACGCCCACAAAGTCCTTTGTGTTCTACTCGAGATGTCATCTACGCATAGACCTAGATCATCATGCCACTATTGGGGAACGTCGCATGGGAAACAAAAAAATTCCTACGCGCACACAAGATCTATCCATGGTGATGACCATCTACGAGAGGAGAGATTGGATCCACGTACCCTTTTAGATCACAAAGCGAAAGCGTATATAACGTGTTTGATGTAGTGTAACATCTTCCCGATCCAAATCATAGCCCGTCCCGCGATCCCATCACGATCCGTCCCGCGATCCCATCACGATCCGTCCTGATCTAGTGTCGAACGGACGGTACCTCCGCGTTCAGCACACGTACAGCTCGATGACGATCACTGCCTTCTTGATCCAGAAAGAGGGGTGGGTAGTTAGATGAGTCCTCCAGCACGACGGTGTGGTGGTGGTGGTGAACTAATTCTGCAGGGCTTCACCAAGCTCTACTAAACTAATCTAGTGGAGAAAATGACCTAGAGAGAGAGGGCATCATGTGGCTTATTAGGGTTAGGGCTGCCCTCAAATCCTCTAGTATATATAGGAGGGAGGGAGGGGAGGAGGAAGCCTCAAACCCCTCAAAGGGTTCGGCCAAAGTGGAGGAGGTGGAAGAGTCCACCTCTAATCCTACTCCTAGTAGGATTCCACCCTTCCCCACTTGGGTTTCTTTCCTTCCCACCTCCTAGCCGCATTGGGCTTTAGTGGGGGCTTCTGCCAGCCCACTAGAGGCTGGTCCACATCCTCCCACGGCGCATGAGACCCTTTGAGGTGGGTGGGTCCACCTGGTGGACCCCCGGAACCCATTCGTCACTCCCGTACACTGTCGGAAATGCCTGGAACTTTTTCGGAGTTCAAAAACTACTTTCCTATATATCAATCTTTACCTTCGGACCATTCTAGACCTCCTCGTGACATCTGGTATCTCATCTGGGACTTCGAACAACTTTCGGTCACCAACATACATAACTCAAATAATACTGAAACATCACCGAACCTTAAGTGTGCAGACCCTGCGGGTTCGAGAACTATGTAGACATGACCGAGACACTCTCCCGTCAATAACCAATGGCGGGACCTATATGCCCATATTGGCTCCTACATATTCTACGAACATCTTTGTCGGTTGAACCTCTATGTCAAGGATTCAGCTAATCCCGTATGTTGTTCCCTTTGTCCTTCAGTACGTTACTTGCTTGAGATTAGGTCATCGGTATATCCATACCTAGTTCAATCTCGTTACCGGCAAGTCTCTTTACTCGTTACGTAATACAAGATCATGTAACTAACTTCTTAGTCACATTGCTTGCAAGGCTTGTTATGATGTTGTATTACCGAGTGGGCCCTGAGATACCTCTCAGTCACATGGAGTGACAAATCCTAGTCATGATTCACACCAACCCAACAGACATCTTCGGAGATACCTGTAGAGCACCTTTATAGTCACCGGTTACATTGCGACGTTTGATATACACAAAGTATTCCTCCGGTGTCCGGGAGTTGCATGGTCTCATGGTCATAGGAACAGATACATTGACATGCATAAACCGTAGCAATAAACTGACACGATCATCTGCTATGTTCATAGTTTGAGTCTTGTCGATCACATCATTCTACTAATGATGTGATCCTGTTATCAAACGACATCTTATGTCTATGGCTAGGAAACCTTGACCATCTTTGATCAATGAGCTAGTCAACTAGAGGCTTACTAGGGACAGTGTGTTGTCTATGTGTCCACGCATGTATTTGAGTTTCCAATCAATACATTTCTAGCATGGATAATAAAAGGTTATCATGAACAAGGAAATATAATAATAACTAATTTATTATTGCCTCTAGGGCATATTTCCAAGAGTAGGTATGTCAATTAACAGATTGTCTTGCCGTGCAACTTTTGATATAGAAGAATGCAAGCAACTTTGGATCTTGTCGTCGCTGATACATTACTAAATTGTTCTATGAAATAATGGTGTAAGGCATTTGATCTATTGGCTATAGCATGCTTTCTTGAGGATATCGTACCATGAAATGTTGCGGTTTTCATTCAGAAAAGTATATAGTACTTTGTACGATATATATCAATTGTCGTTGACTTACTACAACTTTAGTATAAAGTTGTACAAAGTTGTAGTAAGTCATTGGCAATTAATATGGGTCGGAGGTAGTAGTATATGGGTTGGAGGGAGTTGTATATTTGACAAATGACTTCTAACGGCTCTTTTAACTCTCTTCACCATGGAAGAATGAGTCATATAATTTGATCGGTATTTTGCATTTATATGATTGACATATGATTATTTCTACCTACCAAGAGTTTGTACTATAGGCGCTCATTGGATTTTAGAAGCCACGATGACCGGTGGTTGCAACCTCGCGGACCACACATCTACTTCCTTAATTGCATACACAAATGCATAGGAACTGGGTTCTTCAGTTTTTGTCGTCAGACTCTGTGAAGGAGGGAAAACCGAGATAACCCCCATGAGAATAGATGTGATGGGGGATGGAAATGATATTATTGTTTCGAAGGATGTGGACTGGGTTATTTGGTTCCCATTGTCGGACTTAGTGAACGAGAGAAAACGGATATGATACAGAGGAGAATAGATGCAGCAGGGGGGAAAGGATACTATGGTTTCGAAGGATGGGGACTACGTTCTTCGGCTTTCGTCGCAAAACTTAGTGAAAGAGGGAAAACCTAGATAATCCGGAGGAGAATAGATGTCACACGGGGTGGAAATGATACTACAGTTTCAAAGGATGGGACTGGGTTCTTCGGTTCCCATCGTCGGACTTAGTGAAGGAGGGAAAGGCTAGATGATCCGGAGGATAGTAGATGCGACACGGAGAGGAAAGGATACTATGGTTTTGAAAGGCTCACTTGGTCCATGGTAAGGCATTCCTAGCGATGGGGCATAGAGGTAGTGGGGGAGTGGGGTCTGGAGCGAGACAAGGCAGCATGAGATGGTAGGTGTGGTCAAAAATTACTGTGAAGGAGCAATCATGTGTGTGAGGGGTCGCACGTGAAATAAAGAAGGACCTAATGGATGATCGATTAACTAGGGCTTCTTTCCTTTTGTTATGAGATGGTTTTGGTTGGATAGTACAGATTAAGATGTCAAATAACATATCAACTGCATTTTAATAATAGACACTAAGATGTTGGCATTATATTCATTTTCTACTAACTGAACCAAGTACCCTTTGATTATTGATTAGTTTTTATGTGTTTGTCGTCCATTATACTAGTTTATCTTAATTGTACAATTGTTTGATGTTGAATGTATAAAACACTCCCCTCCGTCAAGTGATTAACAACTGACTCATTATTTATATATTTATTTGAGTTGCAACTCACTCAGATTCAGTTAACAAATTAGAAGGCATTCGGTTAACAAATTAGAAGGCAGTGCGAATGCTTAAAAAATTCTTCCTATTCCAAATCGCTGGTGAGGAAAAAGGGAAAGACCACGCGCGGAGTGAGACAATACGAGCAGGAACACCTGCTGATTGTCTGTTGTTTCCTAAAACAGATGCTGCTTGGTGATCTTGACCTGAAAAAGGTTACATTTCCCAGCTACTACAACTTGGGTCGTGGGTCTGGGCTGAGGCCGAGTCCAGTCTATTCGTAGTACACGAGCCACATGCCTTCACGTGGGCTAATCAGATGTCCCGAAGGGACTCCTTCACGTGGGCTTAAAGTGGGTGGTGGGTGCTGTGACTGCGAGCGGTACGAAATAGATAGTTCAACCAGGAGTTCGCGCATGGATTTACTCAAAAAAAAAAGGAGTTCGCGCGTGGGGAATGGGCAATTTGTTTGGGACACAAACGAAGGAAACTATGTTTGTACTCCCTCTGTAAACTAATATAAAAGTGTTTAGATTACTAAAATAAAGTTCTAAATGCTTTTATATTAGTTTACGAAGGGAGTGCTCTTCTAGACAGAGGCAGAGTACGAAAAAAAATTTAAGGTGAGGTGAAGTAAGCGGCTTCCATCTTTACAAAGCTATTTTAGTGTTTGTCATCTGATGAGGTGAAATTTTTGTAAGTTGAGGTGAAGTAAGCGGCTTCTTTGATTATTGCTTATTGAAGTCTGAAGTTTGGACATTAAAAAGCCATCTTCGTGTTTGTCATCGGAAGAAAGAGTAGTGATTCCTGTAATGGTCCATCAATCGTTTTTATTTTTTGCTTTTTGGGAAAACACTAATACTTTTATTGAGATTTTTTATTAAATTTGGAATGTTTTATGAAGGAGAATATTATTCGAACATATCTTTTTCTAATATTGTTATTTTTTTTATTTTTTGTTAATATTTGTAAATGCATTTAAAAATGTTTTTTTAATTTTGACAGTTTTTGGTAAGTGTGAACGCATGTAAAATTGTGTACATTTATAAAACTATTTTACTTTGTTGATTTTTTAGATAGAGTATGTTGTTCGGTTTGGAAGAGTTATTCTGTTTTTTTTCATTATTTAGGCTTGGCCCAAATAAAGCACTTCACGAACAAAGAGAATACACACTACTTTTCCAAACAAAAAAAGGCACGCATAAGAACTCATCTCCATTTTTGTTCCACATTCTCAAGTCTCCTTGTTGTCCAGCGCCGCCGTTCAGGTCCGCATCGCGCAGCCTCCCCGTGCTGGCCGAGAGGACTTGACCGAGCGTCTTCAGCCTTGCCGAGTCAACCTCCAGCGCTGCCGGCGACATCACGCTATCCCGTGCTCCTCCTCGTCCTTTTATTTCTCTCTCTGCTACTCGTCGCGCTCGCTGCTCTCTCTCTCTCTCTCTCTCAAACTCTCCGTTTTCTGCAACTGGTCGACGTCATGGACGCCTGTTAGAATAATCCGAGGCAATCCATCGATTTATCGAGGACCAATTAATTACATGGACACGACAATGAAATTTGTTAACGAGGTTCATCGATACGACAACATCTTCAGGGCCTGACTACAGGCGTTCCTTCTCGTGACACCGTCACAATATCCCGATCGTTCGGGTGCCGGCACACGCCGCCGGCTACCCCGTGTACCTGTATTATTATGTTGACATAGGTTACATCGTGTGTCTATCCCTGCTATATATGAAAGGCCTAGGGGTAAGACAATTAAGATTCACCTTGGCCTCAGAGATCGTTCATGCACGTCTTTTAAACTATGATAGAGGGAACAGTAATATACTCCCTCCGTCTCGTAATATAAAATGCTATCGTATTATGATATGGAGGGTATTAATCAAATGATTGCTGTCAAACTATAAATGAACTCCGGCTATATGTTCTTAGAAGACACGACTCCAACCTTGTCTATAAATCGTACGACTTCAAGTTCAACTGTAATCTACCCTGTACAATAATATTCGACACAATTCTAATAAATTCCTCCTTGACGAATATTTTTCACCACCTTGAATTCATCCATGTGTCGAACCACCATGTACATTGGACTTGAAATTATACCATGAGCACCACTGCTACTCCCAAAGTCCACGTGACTCCATCTGCAAGTGTAGTCCCTTCTTGTCTTCTTCATGATAACACTCAAGAAAAATTAAGTTTCTCATTACTCTACCTTGTACTTTCAACTTCCGGAGTATCCGTTCAACGTCATCACACACTGATCATTCACCTGCGTGAAAGTGAACAATCCACATATTAAATATCATATATATGAGTTACCTGAACTCAACATCCTCGCTCTTTCTTGACCGTTCGTCTGAAACTTCAAAGAATTTCATCGTCGCCCTGTGTCACTCTTAGTCAAATTCATAATTGTCTCATTCTTTTGCCGGATAGTCTTTAACATGTCCCACAGCTATAGCACTCTACCTCCTTCTGTACTTGTCATCCGCACTTTGCCATGTGCACTGAACACCACAGAATATACGGCCATGTACCCTCTTTGTTTATGACAATTCAGACTTTCCGTCACTTTCTCAGATTCTTCATGGTCACCCCCGTCTATCAACTAGCATCGATAAACCCAGTCACCAACTTGAATCTGGTACTCGTGAACACTGCTTCAGCACCCCTGCACAATTTGTATAACCACATGTCTCACCGTTAGTGTCTTAGTCTGCCGATGTGTCCCGTGCTTACCACACGCCTCACCACTATCACCGCGCCGAGTCTCTACTGTCCTAGTCGAGTCATCCGGGTAGCTAGCCCATATTGCCTCAACCCCTACTGTAGAGAACCACCGATCATCATCGACCGACACCGAGTATCACGCCTCCATCAAACCATTGGTATCCAGTCCAATCCATGTGTCTCTCGCTATCCCGTTGAAATAGGCTTCGACGCTCTCTTAACTTACGCCATAGCCCCTCCATCAGCACAAAGTGATGTTGGAAATATGCCCTAAAGGCAATAATAAAATACTTATTATTATATTTCATGTTTCAAGATAATCGTTTATTATCCATGCTATAACTGTATTTGTATTGAATGAAAACATAAATACATGTATGGATATATACACAAAATTATGTCCGTAGTGAGTCACTAGTTAACTGACCAGTTGATCAAGGATGGTTGAGGTTTCCTGGCCATAGACAAGTGTTGTCACTTGATGACGGGATCACATCATTAGAAGAATGATGTGATGAACAAAACTCAAACTATGAACCTATCATAGTGATGCTTTTAATATAGTTCCTTTTCCTTCTAGCCGACGCGTATGCCTGGAAACCTTGTATTATGGTCACCGTTTTTCAGCCATGTTACCCTCGAGTTCTGCATCATGTGGATCTCCTCCAGCTCTAGGAGGTATTCAATAAGCTCTGACAGCTCTTTCTTCCTTTCTTCATACGAATCGTCCATAGGACCAGCCGTAATTCTCTCTAAATACTTTTGAGCCTTCTTTAATCTTTTCTTTGGTTTCTTTAGGACCCGTTGATCCCAGTCATGGAACAGATCATGCATACGGTTCAGCCTCTTTGCCTTAAACCTCCATGCATCAAGCACTGTTTCGTTAAACTGTTTTTTACGTAGCCTCTTTGCCTTAAACCTCCTTGGCTGGCCCAGACCAGCTTGGTTTGGTAACAAATAGTACTCCGTATTCACAAGTAAGGGTCGGTGATCGCTATGATTATACTGCAGATTCTCCAGGCCCGCTTCAGAGAATAACACTGACCATGCATCATTAATCAAACCCTTGTCTAATCTTCCCCTTTGCCATGTGTGAATCAGTCTCCCACAAAACCGAGGTCACGTAACTCGCAGTCCTCAATAGCTGACTAGAAAGCCATCATATATTGTTGAGGGCGAGGGTTACCTCCTTCCTTTTCGTGAAGTGACTGAATTTCATTGAGATCTCCGATCAGCAACCATGGGAGATCATTCACAGTGTGAAGCTCGCGCATGTGATCCCACGTCTTATATTTATCTCCCCACCGGAATTCACCATACATCCCGGTTAATCTCTAGGCTTGATTGGTCCCATCACTGACTTGAACATCTGTATACATAGGTTCAAGGTTTAACCTCTGTATATTGATCTCCTTCTTCCAAAACATCAACAGTCCACCCTTTCTCCCGTCACTAGGGCACACAAGCTTTTGGCCCATCTTCAATATTTTCCTCAAACACTCTGCTGGGTAGCTGTCTAAGTGAGTTTCTGATAAGAACATCACATCAGGAGCCCAACTGCGCTAGGCATCCAACAATGCACGAACTGCCGCGGCGTTTCCAAGGCCATTGCAGTTCCATGCCAATACTCCCATTATGAGTAGTCTTAGTAGTTAGCATGAACTGTCATAATTATTTTTACTAGATAGGATCGAAGCACCAAAACAATATTTCGATCGTGTGTGATAAGGACTAAGGTTACCACTAGTGAAAAGAGGTGATCACAAGTTAAGAACCAAACACTGCGTAGTGCATCATACCAACCCAACACGAGCCACTAAACACTAGGGAAAATTTGGTTCCCTAATGCAGCTAGCCTACATGCAGGCTACTACGAAACAACATGCACAAATGGTTTTTGGCATGGATTTACTCAGTCATGCCCAACTAAGTCACACATGAAAAGACCCAAAAAAAAAAACAATGCAACTAACCATACACGCCCTTGGTATTCAAGCTCCTCGTTTCTTGGTCCCGTTTGATTGCTATATCATGGAACCTGGAGCAAACCAGTGCTTTTTTGCTGTCCAGTTTGCCCACGTTTATGGAGTTAGAAATAGAATCCGAGCCCAGTGAAGCCTCTCTCTCTTGTACTGAGAAAGCTATTCACTGAGAGTGGTCTAAGACTGGCTTCAAAATACATAAGTACAATTCTGCCACATTCCCAATCTAAATTTACATCTCAACATTAAGGCCTCACTTGGTTCCTCGTTTTGAGGCCCAATACACATGTAAAATATACCCCTGTAAAATAAAAACGGATGGGCTTCGCGTTGTTGGTTGGCATGTCGTTTTTGGGTTTGTAAACTTTACACCGGTTTTCTCGTTTACACCCGGATTAGGCCGGTATTCGATACAGACCAGCGCCCGTCGTTTTTCCCCACCTCGTCTCTCACTCGAGACCAGATCGAGGTTCCTTTTCCCCACCTCGCTCGAGACCAGATCGAGGTTCCGCCGCCCGGAGGCGCCGGTGTCCACCACACCGCATGTCGAGGCCCTCCGCATCACCGACGCCGCTAGGGTTCGGGCAAAGGAGTGACAAGAGGAGCTGGAGCACACGACACAGGAACGGGCAAAAGCGCTTCGCAAGGGGGCGGCGGCGGCTGCTACGTCCGCTTGGCCTGCTTGGTCGCCCTCTTCGACGGTGGCTTGGGCAGGGTTCACGGCAGGTAGGTGGGGACAGAAGGGCCAGAGGTAGGCGGCGAAGCGGGAGTGGAGGCCGACGCAGGAGCTCGAGGAGGAGAGGGCCACGAGGAGGTCGTCGGCGGCGGAGGATCCTGGCAGCATCGTCGTCTTCTTGGTAGAGTTTCAGCATCGGATTTCAGAAAACTACCCACACATGAGATTTTTACAAGCAAAAAATATCACCAGTTGTTTATTACTAGACACTGGTAATATATAGTTGTAAGTATTTACGTATGTAAGATTGCACCGACAATCCAAGCACGGCCTAAGGGATAAACTCATGCTTGACAAGTTACAACCGATATAAAGGGGGTCGAAACAAACTATGTTAACCACGAGAGGTTACAAAATGGCATGCTCTCTCAACAGGGATATTTTGCCATACCAACCCACAGGGATATTTTGCCATACCAACCCACAAAAGATTAAGGCAGAACTAAGTTATCTGATGTTAGAGCGAAATAATCAGCTCGGTTGTTGATCATAGAACGGGAGACCAAGCACGGTTGGCATGGTAACAATGTTCGCCTGTGTGTCTACAGCATCAGGATCCGACTTCCTTTTCTTCTTCTTTGTGTCACCAGCATTTTTGCTGCTTTCATCAGCTATTGCACCTGAGCTCGTTTCCCAAACCCTTTCAAGACTCTTTGGGATCTGGTTCTGTCCATAGTCAGTCACAGGGTATGTTGTAACAGGGTTCGACATGGATGGATGTGCGACCTGCACGGACACTGTGCTTTGTGTTACAACAGGGTAACTATCTGGCAATTTTGCTGCCACAGCGAGCCTTTTCCGCTTCAATCTCTCCTCGTTCAAAACCTGGTTTAATTGAAAATAACAGCAAAATTAGTAAGCGTCATCTTGTGCAGTTTACTTTGAAAAGTGCATACAAGGGGACATTACGCAAATAAGTTTTCCAGAAAAATATCAACTGATAGTTGCAATACGACAACTCATACGATAACAGGTTTCATACTATCATGGGATGCTTTCAAGTTTCAACCCATATGTGCTCATTATTAACTTTTAACTTTAACCATGAATATTTATAGTAAATAAGGAAAAAGGATATGTACAATGATGACCTTCTGCTGGTTGTGTAATGCTCCCTTTCGCTCCTTTGATCTAGATATGGCATCTTTGATTCCAAATTTATCCATGTAACCTTGTGGCCATAACTCTGCAAGCTGGTTGCAAGAAACTAGTATCATAATAAGCATACTAAAGACAAATGCAGATGCTCATGAAATAAATTGGGCACCCATAACAAAGCTCCTTCAAAAGCAGAGCCTCACTCTGTTACTCAAAACCTATATTGGAAGCTCCTTGGCAAATCACAGACCCGAATCCACATAAATATTTAGAGTGTATACAGCTGAAAACTGCTACTGTAAAAGCAGTTACAGGTATTGTTTGACAATTTTGGATTAATATAGGACCAATGATACCACCCCATGATCCAAACTAAATAACAAGCAGAATGGACATTACACATTTAGCTAAGTTATATTTCTTTTGGGTGATAAATTTATTTGCTACACTAAATATAACAGCAATTTGGCCTTGCTCTTCCCAAATGAAAGCACTACAAGAAAACTCACAAATGCTGACGAGCAGTGATAATTTTCTCAACTAAAACTGAGGGGAGGCCCCAACAGCAATTTTTAAGAGGAAATAATATTTACGAGGGGTGCCAAAATTTCTGAACAACAAAACTGAGGGCCGAGACTAAAATCTCTACATAGTGAATACAAAATAAAGAAAAAATATTGAAGGTTCAGGAGCCCAGGGCTAATACCTCAACATATAGTTTCCTGCTTTGAGGACCCTTGTCTTCATCCATACCCTGACAAACACGCAGGGAGACATTTGTCAACTAAACCAAACAAGGAGGAATGCAGCTAGAATCTCACTGAATCCACTTTTATGTGTTTCGCTATTAAAATGGTACAAAAGAAGTTGTCACAAAAAAAGTTCAATTTCTCAATTATTCCCGAATGGACAACTAGACAGTTTTATGTATGTCCGAAAGTTCTTATTTATTTCCATAATGAATTAGTAAGAATAATATCTGGATCTGCTTCAAACTTACAGTCGACAGAGCAAGGGTTACGATGAGAGAGGGAGGGAGGAGATTTCATTTACAGCACAGCTAAAAGCAGAACGAGGGCGTAAATGAAAAAATGGGAGAGAAGAGACATTATGCCTTTTCATGTGTGATAAATCATATAGCTGAGCTCAAGAGCATATATGTTCCGTGGGAGGCACGTGACGGCGACACCATAGGATGGGGGGAGGGGGAGGCAAACCTAATAGAGGGCATGACTACACTTCCTTTTATTTTTTATCCTACCGTTCCATTGCAGTTTTTTTTTTAGATTCAGAAAGATCGAA
Source organism: Hordeum vulgare subsp. vulgare (assembly GCF_904849725.1). NCBI lineage: Eukaryota > Viridiplantae > Streptophyta > Magnoliopsida > Poales > Poaceae > Hordeum > Hordeum vulgare. Next base: position 564,112,944 of record NC_058520.1, read on the forward strand.
AATAGGTTCAAATAAATAATAATTGTTCCGAGGGAACCTTCTACTGAGAGTTGACTATACAGGCTCTAAACAGGTAACCTCGGTACTAACGCCCCCCCCCCCCCCCCCTGCCTCCTTGTAAATAAATAAAAATGATCATCAACAGTGCAATTTGTCCAAACACCAAAATTTGATAAGATTATAGATTTATACCTCAACATACAGATCATAGAGATCACATATTCTGTCCTCCAGTGCACTGTCCATTGCAGACTTTCCTTTTAAATCTCTTCTTTCGTCAGTGACGACCTGAAAATCATCAGCTGAGCCATCCTGTTGTTCATTGACCTGGCAGCAAATATAAGTAAAAAGATCATCTAACATCAAAAGTAACAAACACGAAAACTAACATCAAGAAGATACTGGAAGTTCCGTACTTATTAAACAATGATATATCTTTACCTTGGCCTTGGCAGCCATGCTTGCTTTGACCATTTCATTGATCTCCATTTTTACTTGCTGCAACCTATCAGCCTTCTCTTGTTTAGCAGAGAGTCCTGATTTTACCAATTCCTTTATGTTTCTCTGTTCATAAGTAACATGAGTTGGAGATGGAAACAAGCGATGCACAAAGGATGACAGTGCCACGGTCACTTACAGGATCAGTTCACCACATAGAATACCAAAATAAGCATGATACACAAAGGATGACAGTGCTATGGTCACTACAGACTAATGGACAATAAAATATTCTCACTAGAAACATCTCATTCTGTTTTACTGCGGTGCATTCAGGCAGTAGATTTGTTACTACCTATGTTCTAATATAAGTGATGTTTTAAGTTGTGTAAAGTCAAATTCCTATAACTTTGACTACTAATAAGAGTAAAGGCTAACACATAGATCCCGTATTAAAAGCTCCTCCATAACATAATACCATGTGATCTATTTGACTATTATATTTCCACAATAGCTTACTGGAGATCATGACAGTGTCCAAAACAACATATATTTAGAACAAAGCAAGTAACATTTTCCTTTTTCCAATTTGGCATGTACAAAAGACATGTTTCAGAACAAAGCAACACAACTACTAAAAATTCAGGAGCCAAGCGCCAACAACATGCTTAATTACTTCCATATAAGACCACAACTCACCTTCAGCGTCCTACGCACAACAAGGTGTCCAACTATGCCCATGAGCCGATCTATTAACTCATTTTCTTGTACCTTTCCATGATTTGTCTGCAAACAACAATATTACAAATTCAAGCAACACAGCTTTAAAGTTCACCAAAGTGGGAAATCAAAAGGTGTTTGCATAGTTTACTAAGTTTTGTATTACCTCTGTCCCAAAATAAGTGACGTGGTTTCAGTACGGATTTGAACTAAAACCATGTCACTTATTTTGGGACGGAGGAAGTTTTTTTTTTGCAAAATGGAGGATCAATTAATACAGATGAACTACTGCCACACTAAATTCATACTGAAATAATTAACTATGGTATCACAAAAAATATAAACAACTACCACTAGTATAAGGCGCCCTGTAAAATGTAAGTACATAGAACAAAAAACAGCATGACGCATGTGTCTGTACATTTATTCTGTTTATAAACATTAATTTTCTGAAGAGATATAAGGTTAGCATTTTTCTGAACTTCACTAGTCAAGCGATAAATAAGAAATCACATGGAATACGAACATTCACAATTCAGATGCATTTGAATCACAAGAAAATCTGGTGGTGCTGCTACATACCGATAGCCTTGCAACCTTGGCAAGCTTTTGCTTTACTTCAGGAGGCAAGCGTCTTTGAGCTGATGCCTGAACATTTGGATCAGCCTCATTGATATCGATAGCTGGCGGTTTGTCTGCAAGGAAAAAATTCAAGTACCTATAGTTACTTCCGGCGCAACTACAGTCTACAAGGATATTCAAGGAGACTGATATAATACTCACAATCAGCAGCAATCTTTTGGAGATCCCGAATGGCTCGCTCAAGCCTGGTGCCTTTTGGTTTGGTGCCTGCACTCTCCCTGCCAGTAATCGGGTGCTGAAGAATCAAAACAAAATCTGACTTAGCATGCATCCAAGCCCCAGTTTGATGGTTATTACTTACTCCCTCCGTTCCCAAATATAAGATGTTTTGGATATTTCAATATGGACTACATCCGGTCTGAAATGAGTGAACCAAGGGACTAAAATGCATCTATATACATCTGAATCAGAAAAAAGTTAAAAACATCTTATAACAGTGAACGGAAGGAGTATTTTATTATGCAAATGTGTTCGCTAGTACAGTAAACGGATTAGAATCCCTACCATTGCCTGTGTAGGATAGGCAGTACCAGACACATTCATGCCAGAGACGTCACTCATTCCGGTTTTATCTTTGCAATATATTTTGCTCGTCGGATCTTCATTTTCCCCATTATAAGTCTGTTTTTGTTGAAAATCAAGTTGTGTTGAAGGATCTTTATCCCTGTACGCTGAAGCATAGTCATATGTCTCACTGGTTGTTGACTTATTACCAAAATCAGTAGGCTGGAATGCTGGAGCTCTATGCTTTTCTAGGTCTTTTAGCTCTTTTGAAGAGGAATACGACACATCCTTACTAGATATCTTTGTGCGTTTTGTAGCATCAACACCTGTGGCAAAATCAGTCGATCTCCTTTTTAGTACTCCGGTTGCGCTGGGTTTAGTCTTCACCACTCTGCTGCCTGCATGGTAATATTCACCATTGCCAGTAGCTACTTTTTTCCCACCGCTTGCTTTCCCAGGCATGTTCCTGATATTCAAATAATCACCTGTAGCACCCTGGTTATTTTCAATATGATCAGCTGACTGGTCTTTGCTTCTCCTTTTCTTTGGTGCGGCATTTGCTGATGTACCAGGTTCACTGCAAAAGATGGTTGATGTAACATCCATGCTAACATATATGTAATGCATGTGCATAAGTAAAATTGTGTTGCTGCCAATCTGATATGCTGATTCAATAAAGCTGGCTCAGAACATCCGTGCTGCCACATATGAAAATTGCCCCTATATTATTAACTCGTTCTTTTCATCCGTTGTTTGTTTTGTTCCAGCTAGGGTTGTAACCAACACAATCATGCTTTGCTTCATGTTTAATCAGTACATTTAATTATTATAATCACATCCTTGCATGCCACAGTAGTAATATGGTGTATCCTTATTTCAGACAGCACAAGATTGTATATTTACTAGCTACAGAAAAGGCACAAGTGATTGCAGCCAAAGTATTATGTGATAAATCAAAAAGTAGGATAAATAGACATGGTATACTAGACTAAATGGTGAAAGGTTGTTGCAATGATGATTTTGAACAGGTGGTCCCCACATCATCCAGCAAGATAGCCCCCCCCCTCGCGCCGCCCCCTCCCGGGCGACTCGAGGGCTCCAAACCCTAGCCCCGCCGCCGCCCCTTCCCTCCTCATCCCCCCTCGCCGCCACCTGGGGTTGCCGCCAGGCAAGCCCGGGGAGATGCCGATGAAGGTGGTGGCGGGGCCTTCGCTGCTCTGCCTCTGCGGCAGGGGGCTGCGTGCTCCGAGGCGGCGGCCCTTGTCGGAGTGGCGTCACCGGCCCTAGGCAAGCGGTGGCGCGGGCATGGGCCGGCGACCTCGGACGTGTGGACGGCGAGCGAACCGGAGGGCGTGAGCCATGGTGCACCGACAACCTTGGCTGTTGGTGGCGCCAGATTTAGCCGCCCCTGCCTCCTATGTTGCCGGGCGAGCCCTGCCCCGGCCGGATCCGGTCCGCCCCGTCGTGGGGCGCCGGTTCTTGCGCCGTTGGGGTGTGGGTGGCGGGGAAGTGAAGACCGCGAGAAATCCCAGCTGACCTCGTCGGTATCGACGGTGGCGACGCCCGAGGGCATCGTTACCCTCCTTGGAGGCGCCGATCTTGTTTGTTCCTCCACCCCTCCCCCCTTGCCTCTCGGGAGAAATCCTCAACACAGTTTGGACGGCGGCGGCGCCTTTGGCGTCGCGTCCTTCCTGAAGGCGCCGTTTTTGGGACTAAGTGGGCGTGGGGCTGCTCGGCGATGTGCTTCGTGTGCAGCGGCGGCGGAAACTGATCTCCCACGACAACGGCGTCTTCCTAAGTGGTCCCTCACTTTTCGAGAGCTCTCCGGGCTGCTGCGGGGTGTCCTGCCAGGACTGTGGTTCCTCCCGGCACGAGGGGATCAGGTTCCCCTCCTGTGGAGACCCTTCTCAGTGCGCGTGAGAGCATTAGCCCCTCTTTCAGTGACTTCACTTGGGTACGCTTCATCCTTCGGGAGTTCTAGCTGTTGCTCGTCTTCGTCCGTCTCGGCATCTCTTCCTTTTCCGTGACCGGACGGTGGGATTCGGTGGTGCTCCGCTCTTGGTGATCTATCCGTGGCTTGTTGGGTGTGCTAGGTTTCTTTCCAGCTGCAGCCTACCGGCGACTATCTCTCATGTTCTAGGGAGAACTATTCCTCTTGTCAACGGTGCAGCGCCTTTCGAGCCAGGCGAGGAGCCATGGGCCTTCTTTGACATTGGAGCTGGGCGGATGTGTCGTGTCGGGGCTTCCGGTGTTTAGACGACGGCGTGCTCTTCCTCGTCATTAGACGTGTTGATCCAGAGTCGGCATTCTCCTTCCCTAATGTTCTCCTTGCGTTGAGGACCACTCCATCTCCGAGCTATGCTTCTCCCTGTCGATCCTTTTGTAGCTTGGTGTGTGTGAGGCTTGTGAGCTGCTTACCAGCGCCTCTGTATCTTGTCGTTTATTTTCTTTTTGTGTTGGTTTCGAGTCTGTAATCCTGGCCGGTTGATGGCTTTGTTAATTCAAAGTCGGGCTCTTCTGGAGCCTTCGTTCCAAAAAAAAAAGATATCATCCTAAAAAAACAGACATCCATAATGATGGCATGGATGTACTCTTACCAGCTAAGAGAAGAAGCGACGGCATGAATTTTCTATCAAATAATAACAAAAAAAAGAGGGACCTTACATCTGTTCCAATGTTCCTTTGTTAACAAAAAAACCGGTGTGCTTAGTCGTCAAATTATCAACTTCAAAATACTCATCCTGCAAGCATAAGGAACATGAAAAGCAATCACCCATCAGCGACAATTCTTTCTCGGTGCATATAATGAATTAGCATTGCAGAAAAAATATTTCAATATGTTAACTTACTAGGATAAATTCTATAAGCCTGACTACCATGAGGTAAACTGAGTCGGTGTAAGTAATTAGACAAAGAATTATCTAATATGCTGTGAATATTCAGTCAATTGTTTCCAGACATACAAGTCACATTATGTGTATACACTATACAAAGAATGAACTACTGCTGCAATGCTGGAAGGGTCATGGAGTTGTCAACTCAAACTAATAAAATAATGTTTTCATCCTAGCACTAAACTAAGAGTTCAGGCAGATACAACAGATAGCAAAAACGGAGTGCATAATTACGATGAAGATGGGAATGGGATCGACGTTGTCAGCAAGCAAAGAGTTTGATTTATTAGCAATATTATATCATCTCTGCATGATTACACAACAATATACAGAGCAGGTAGAAGTTTATTGGTGCAGTACACATCAATCAGATCAGAAAAGATACAGAAGAACCATATGGTCGTTCTCATATGTATATAAGATAAGGCTAAGTAGAATTGAGCAACCAACCAATTCAGCGTCATCAATAAAAGAATCATCAGTGTCATATTGATCGTCGTCCGGTACATCACCAAGATCTTCTTCATCGCTGCTATGTTTACCCTGGCAATTTGAATAGAGTCATAACTCAGTGCATGGACAATTTGGAGTGAAATAATGTCATTATTCGTTTTACCATGTAAAGGCGCTCAATTTTCTCGATAACGGCATTGAACCGATTTGGCTGTGCTGGATCTTCTGGGTCATTTTCTGCAGGGTGTGCCTGATTTTGAATAGTATAATAAACTCGATGTTAAACACACAGAGCACTCCTCGTATGTTCAGCATGCACTATCTGAAACCAAAATGCTTGGTGAAGAGCAATGTATGTGGAATGATAAGGTTGTGGCATGACCAACTACTACAAGAATTACAAAGACAGAAGGAAATGATACTGAACTACTGAAATATCGCACACTTGGCTTCTAGTGCCCTTGCAGCTATTTTGACAGAGAAAACGAGCACACCGATGCAATTATGCATCTAGCCGCAGGTCAAATCTGCGCAGCAAACTATCACACCCAAATCAATCGACAGACAGACAACACCCAAAGCAGGAGCACTGCTTACCGCAGCGGGCGGGCCCGGTTGTGCAGCAACGGCAGGCTCCGCCGGCACCACTGCCAGCGGCTGCGAAGGTGCGGCCGCCGCGTGCCCGGCCTCCTTCAGCAGCTTCTTCCACGACACAATGGTGGTCTCACCGGGCCGGAGCTCCACGGAGAACACCTGCCTGCGGCACCCCGCCGCGGCTCCCGCGACCGCGGCGGCAGGCGGCTGCTGCGCGGCGAGAGGCTGCGGGGCCGCGGCAGCGGAGGGCGCGGCGGCCGTAACCCTAGCGACGGCGGGCGCGGCGGAGGAGGAGGGGGCGGCGACGGGGCCTTCCATCGCGACGCGGGGAGGCGGGGACGGTGTCGGGAGGTCACAGCATTAGATCGAGCCGCGGCGACAGACGGCTAGGGTTTTGGAGGGTTGGGTGTCACGGGGCGGAGGAGCGAGGAGTGAAGGGAGACGAGAGCGCCCACGGTTTCGCGTGGGGAGAGGATTAAAGGAGGCGAGGAGAGGAGGAGGCCGTCGGATTCGGTCGGGGAGAAGGCGGCGGGTGGCGCGGGGATGGGAGCGAATGCGGACGGCGACGCGCGGCGGGGCGGGGTGTGGGATAACCGCCGAGTCGTGTAGCTTTCTCGTCGCCGTTGGCTCGCGGTCTCGCCGCCGTCGGCTCGTGGTTTTAGAGGAGGGAGCCGCGCCTGGGCTTTGGACCTGTTTTTCCTTCCTTGACCTGCTTTACGGCATGCTCGGTCCACATTTGCTATAGCATTTAAAGTTGCACCGGCCCATGGTTTTGGGCCAACGTTTCTAGCCCGTGCTAGCCGTGTTAGGGAACCCTTTTCGTTGTCAAGGATAGATTTGACTTACCACCCCTCGGAAAAAGGATAAATTTATAACGTAATCACCCTGTTGGAGGTGCAGTTTGTATTTTTTTAAGACCGTACACACGAGCCGCTCATATATACATACATACATTCATTTCTATAAATATACACATACATATTCTATTTCTATGAACACCTTCAAAAGATTAGACGGACACATCATGTTGACAATGACGAAGTTACCACAAATGTCTTCATAGTGGACGGAAACACTGTTTCCTCTCACTATATGCACGTCATCAAAAGTTCTAAAATAAATCAAAAAAAAAAATACGAGCACCATGTAAAGTTTAGGACTTGAAACTTGATGGATTAAGACACCTCTGTTTTTCTAACCATCCAACCACGGATTGATTTACAATGCAGTTCACATTTTAGCACGAGATAGTGGCATAGATCCATTTACACAAACAATAAAGTTATATACTCCCTCTGTTGACAAATATAATATGTTTTGATACTTCAGTGTGGACTATATACGCTCTAAAATGAGTGAACAAATGTATACCTAATGACTAAACAAATCTATACCTACTAAATATAGTGTATCAAATAGAAGACATGGCCTTGTAAAATCTTGAACTAAGTGTTTTTTGTTGCAACGCACAAGTCCTTTTGCTAATACAATAAAATTTGTCTATATACATCTGATTCGGTAAAAAGTTATATCATCTTATATTTGTGAAAGGTGCGAGTACAAAAACATTTGTGCAATTCATACTAAACTTTAAACTTTGTAAGAAGTTTATTTGCACGTGTAGCACCATAGCGGACGGCTAAAAGTGTACTAATAATGTCAAAGAAGGTAGGGTAGACTAAACTTGATATGAGGGAGTCCGTAAAAAGAAATCTGAAGCATTGAAGTATCATCAAAGAACTAGCCATAAACAGGGGTCTCTGGAAGCATGCTATACATGTGTGAGAACCATGAAGTGATTGCGAGATCTTATGAGTTTTAAATCTAGCCTACCCTATTTGTTTAGGACTAAAGATTTTAGTGGTGGTGGTGGCGTTGTTGTTGTTGTTGTTGTTGTTGTTTGACTAGTCTTAGTTGGCTCTCGTTTTATATCTCTCCACGCTCGTGAGAAACTTTTAGTCATTAAAGAAATCATATAATACATTGAACCAGTTTTAGAGTGATGTTGCATGTTCAAAAATCTCAAGGAGTTCTAAAAATAAGGACCTTAGAGCATCTCCAACAGCCGCGCTATACTAGCGTCACGCCGCAAAAAAGGCAATTATAGCGCGCGCGCAACGCGGCGGACAGCTCCAGCGGGCGCGCAAAAACCACGCGCGCGCTAAAACGAGTTGGACGCGCTGGCTATAGCCTCATCCCGTGTTTTGTATTTCGGGCGTCCACTTCCGCGCGCGGCAGACTCGAGCGCGCGCGCGAACTCGCCCTTTTCTTCCTCCTTTGCACCCGCGCGCGCCGGCGCCAGCGCCCCTGCCACCATGGACGCGCACACCGACACCCCGCTGACCTCGTTGTACAGCCGCGACCCCCCCGCCGCCGAAAACCCTAGCGCGGCGAGCGTTGGCGCTGGCGCTGGCGCCGCCGCCGCCGGAGCTCCGCCGACCGTCGGCCTCGCGCGCAGCCTCTTCTTGCCGCCGCGGATGACCACGCCGACGGGTGGCGTCGCGCCGACGCCGTCCCGTGCCGCCGCCGCACCGTCAAAGCTCCGCAATGCGTCGGAGCCGAAGAAAGGAAAAACATCCGCGAAGAAGAAGGCGACGGACGGCTCCGGCAGCTCGAAGGCGAAGAAGAAGCTTGCAGGGCGGCGGACGGGCGCGGCGTCTACCGAAGCGCCGGCGAGCTCACTCGTTGAGCCGGCGGCCGACGCGCACCACGTGTTCGACAAAATGCCCCCAAGGTGAAAAAAATTCCAACTTTTATTTTCTTGTTATTTTTTCAATGCATCATCATATAGATAGCTTATATTTGCATTGTTCAAAAAACTTTGTAGTCTCAACGATGATGCATACATGTTAACTATGGGTGTTGGGTCCAACAATTCGCATTGGTCTCAAACCAATGACATCCATTTGAGCGACCATGAGTTTGAGGTGGACGAGGAGGGTGAGGGCATTGTCGAGGCGCCGAAAGGAAGAGCGGGCAATTACACCACCAACAATGACAAATTACTATGCAATACTTGGTTGCAAGTGTCGAGGGATCCATCCGTTGGAGGTGATCAAAGTAGAGATGCTTATTGGGGGCGAATGAAAGAACACTTTGATGCTCAGAACGTGAGTGGAATTGACCGCTCCGAGAGATCACTTCGATCCCGATGGTCGACAATCAACTCGGATTGTCAAAAGTGGGCGGCCGCACAAAAGGCAGTTGACAAGCTTAATCCAAGTGGCACAAATGAGGATGATAGAGTAAGTGGCATCTCATACATGTTCATCATACTTGTTTTTGGTGTCCGAAGTGCTAACTTGTTTTGTTTTTCTTGTAGTACAACATTGCACAAAACTTGTTCAAAGAAGAGACGAGGACAACCAAGAAGGGGAAGATCAAGAAAGGAAAGATCTTTACCTTGCCTCATTGCTATGAAGTGTTGAAGGATGATGAGAAATGGAAGAAGCGTGGAGATTTGGATGATTTGCATTTGAGAAACAAACGCAAGCGCACAATTGAGTTGAATGATGATGATGAGGAGGATGATGCATTAAGTGATGACGACAAGAGAAGCCCCACACCCAACTCGGTTTCATACTCGAAACCAAAACGACCGGATGGGTGCAAGAAGGACAAAACCGAAAAGAAGAAGAGGAAAGGAGATGATGAGCTCACAAATGCTATGGAAGCTATTGAGAAGGCAAGAAAAGAAGCGAACGAGGTGAGGAAAATGGCAAGGAACCAAGATGCCGCGGCCGAGGAGAGGAGGTTGGCGACCGAGGAGAGGAGGGTGGCCGCCGAGGAGAGGAAAGTGGCATTGGAGGAGAGGAAGGTGGGCATGGAGGAGCGAGCTAAGTTGTTGGAATGGGAAAAGCACTTGTTCTTCTTGGACACATCTTTGTTCAATTATGCACAAAAGGAATATGTCAACCTTGCCCAGGGAGAAGTGTTGATTCAAAAAAGAGCCATGATCCGCACAATGGGTGGCGGTGGCCTTGGCGGCATGGGTGGCGGTGGCCTCGGCGCCATGAGAGGCTTGGGTGGCTTCAGAGCCATGGGAGGCATGGGTGCACCTCCGACCGCCATGGGAGGCATGGGTGGCTTTGGAGCACCCTCCAACGCTATGGGAGGCATAAGTGGCTTTGGAGCACCCTCCAACGCTATGGGAGGCATGGATGGCATGAGTTTTGCTTCTCTCATGGGAGGCATGGGTGCACCTCCGGCCATGGGTGGAATGTCTTTCGATGTGCCTCACACACATACCCATGAAAATGCCGTTGAAGATCTTGCCAAGACCGTTGGAGCTACACGTGATGCGGTGCGTGATGAGGTTAGGGAGGAAGATTCATCTTCGAAGGCGGAAGAATCGTCTTCGGAAGAAGAGGAAGAAGACGAGGAAGATGGTTGATGTGTTATATGTCTTCAACTTTGTTGGATGAACTTGTATTTTGAACTTGGTTTGCATTTTGAACTTGGTTGGATGAACTTGTGGGCATGACTTTTATTCATCAACTTGTTTGTGTTAAATTTCACATGTTCATTGCATTTTGATGAATGTTTCAAACTATTTTTTGTCCAAATGTCATATATTTGGGCGCTGCTGGAGCGGCGCGCGCGCTGCATTTCTGTGCGCTGCTGGAGCGGAGCGCGCGCGCTGCATTTTAAAGCTGCTGCTGGAGCCAGCGCTGCGCGACGCGCCAAACCAGGCGACCAACGCGCGGCAAACATGTTTTTTAGGCGCGGCGCGAAGCGCGGCTGTTGGAGATGCTCTTACATACAATAAACCTATAAATGAATGATCCAAAACAGTATAGATAAGGTCTAGCATAGTTCAACATTTTAAGACCAAGATGTGACACAACATTACACTATTTTTACACAATCCCTTGGTGTGTTTTATACGTGTTTCATTGCTAGGTTCGGTTGGACGTGTGAAAGTAGTGAGGGGTGCGTCAGACTGGATAGAGATGCTAAGGACGACAAGCCAAGTCATAGTGGGCTCTCCAATGGGTTCTACCATGGGGGCCTTTGATAGATAATAACCTCCCCCTCCCCTTCCAACACAGCTTACAACTTCATTGTATTGTGCTCTCCAAACAAAGTTGTTGAGTTGGAATCATGTACTAAGGAATCTTGTGGTTTTGGGGATTTCGGCTATAGGAGAACCAGGAATGGAGAGCCCTACCCTTTTGTGTCCAATTCAAGTGATGATCATGAACAACATGACAAAGCCTCTTCCTCGCCCACTATACCCTTACCTACCTCACCCACCGGCAAGTTACATCATCATCTCTACACGATTACTATGAACTCGTTGCTTTGATTGCATTATGACATACCATGTATCAATGTTTGTGTTTGTACGGGACGATAACAGTCTTCATGTTGTCTCTGTCACATGAACTACATGGCGCTATGTAGGCGAGTCATATGGAACATGAGTTGTTGGGAACTCATGTTGATTGAACCGTCAAAGATGCGATGATGTGATGCTCATCTTAGAGTTCAGAATAACTATTTTAAAACAATAGCCAAGTGGATTGGTGCAATCCACCTAAACTGGGTTGTTTTTTAGCCTAGAAAAACTAGGTGTGTCCGATTTGATCTACTCCAATTGAATCAAAAAATCAAGTTGGGCTTGAGGTCAAAATTCTCCGTCAAATGTAATTATAACAAAATCACAATCAAATTTCAAAATTGATACCCAGACGACCTTGAACTAAAATAACAATTCCAATCATCAACTCCAAACTCAATTATGGAATTCCAAATGAGTGTAACACAGGTCAAGCTAGCATTCTAACACATTCTATATTTTCTCTTGGTCATCAGGATTTGTGGCTAATTTAGAGCACTATTTAGGAACATATAGTAATGATTGAATTTTTTCTACTTAGAAATAGAAATTATTCAAGTTTTCATATTTGGAATCATCTTAGGATTAATTCCTATTACTTTAATGGGATTTATTGTGACTTCACATTCACAAGACAGGTGTGGGGATCAGTTGGATGGTTTACTGTTGATGATCCTATTGGAAAACTTTGCATGGGAAAGAATATTTTTCCTATGCACACATAAGATATATCCATGGTGATGACCATCTACGAGAGAAGAGATCGTATCCACATACCCATGTAGATCGCTAAGCGGGCTTGCGTGCAACGGTGGATCCAGCATACACGAGGTGGAGCGCCGTTGCTCCGTCGCCTGTTGGCGCATTTTTTTCTTCTAAAATTCCACGAGTGGCGGGCGAAACTGAAGCCCGCCGTTGGTAGTGTGTGTGTATGCCGTTAGTGTGTATTACTGGTGGTGGGCACTAGGTAAAGCCCGCCACTTGTAGGTCTTTACTAGTGGTAGACCCGCGATCACCACTGATGCCATGTTAGCAGTGATGGGGAGGTCAGTGGCGAGCGTCCGTGAGAGCCTTACCCGTCAATAATGGGCTTTTTGAACCCCCTGATGGCATTTTATGTGCACTGGGTTAGACAGGGATGATATTTTGCAAAAATGCCATGGAAGTTTGTGTAACTACGTGTAGGTTTTGGTAGAAAACCGCCGCTGTCAGTTGTGGGTGTGTTCGCGAGGATTTGATCTTTGGTGAATGTTCATCGGCTAATATTTCCCTAATCAAGAGCGTCACGGAGATTCGAGACCGATCCCTAATTAAACCAAAACCATTTCTCCGCTTTTTATAGGCTTTCAATGTTCACAACATCTCTAGCATACCTCGTAAACCGGGCCGTCCGCAAACGAGCTAGCTCAGCTAGTTAGCTAGTGGACACTGCCTAGCAAACGAGCGAGTGCGCTAGCTAGCTAGCAGCCGGTGCGCCGTCGTCGCGAGCTGCTGCCTGCTCGACGCTTCCATCCCCGTGGTCCTAGCCTAGCTCCACGACGACGTTGTCACTAACAAGACACGTGGATCCAATTGTAATTTAACAAATGCTTTTTAGGGGTGTTTGTGCAAATTTACTGGGACCATAAAATATTTTACGGAATTTGTTTTATCGAAACAAAAACCATATCATAAAAATACGAAAAAACATTTTACGATACCTTAAACTATTTTTTACGATACAGGATAGAGGGGATCTTGGTAGAGATACTCCCAAATCAAATCGGACCAGCCAGCGGAAGGCCGAGCCAAGCAAAGCAAACAGAGCGCTTGCCGTTTCCGGCTCCTACCCCTGAACCACCCCGAAAGCCCCCTCATCACCATTCCTCTTCCTCCCATGGCGGCCTCCTTTACTCCTCCGCCTCCCCCTTCCCCTTCCCCTTCCCCACCACCACCACCACCACCGCCATTCCCCAATCGCACCACGCCCGCACCGGCCCCCAGAGCGCCCGAAGATACGAACCCTTCCTGGCGCCGCCGGAGGAGGAAGGAGGGAGAGGGATGGGGCGCGGGAAGATCGAGATCAAGAGGATCGAGAACCAGAGCAACCGCCAGGTGACCTTCTCCAAGCGCAAGAACGGGATCCTCAAGAAGGCCAAGGAGATCAGCGTGCTCTGCGACGCCGAGGTCGGCGTCGTCGTCTTCTCCAGCGCCGGCAAGCTCTACGACTTCTGCTCCCCCAAGACCTCGTGCGTGCCTTATCCTGCCCCTTTCCCGTCCTCAATCTCGCTTTTTAAGGAGCACTTTCCTCGGCTCTTTCGTTGGTAGCGTACTGTTTGTGACTTGTGCGCGCTTTAATTTTGACGTTGGGTTCTTCGCTGCTTCTCGGTGTTTCGATGGGAGTATACACTTTTAGTCACCGCAGTTAGGTAAACTATTACCAGTAGATTCATATGCTGCTACTCGTATCAATAGCTTAGCATGAATGGAATTGGTTGGTCTGAATGTTTTCTGCTTGACTGGTTTCGTGGACGTTTAAAGTAAGTTTAAGTGGGTAGGACCAAACAACTCATACTCCCCTGGATGACATTTTTCGGAATCTAGAATCACTCGTTTAGCAATGGAACTTTATCCATGTATTTATACATCGTTTTGGTGTGACGCAGGCTATCAAGAATCTTGGAGAAGTACCAGACCAACTCCGGGAAGATACTGTGGGATGAGAAACACAAGGTAATTATTGACCTCCAAAACATATCAATGAATGGTTTTCTCGAGTTGCTTTCTTAAAGCCTGGCTGAAAATCCTGTTCCAACAAAAGTCTTTTCAGAGCTTTTTTAATTAAGGGGGTACCCCCAATTTTCAGTTCTGAAATTTTCCTGAAAATTGATAAAATGTTTTCAGAGCTAGAATACCACTTGTATTTTGTTGAATCGGCTGAGTGGAATGACTTGTAGTTCAGAAAAAAAAACAGTAGAATGACTTATCACTGATGGACACATTCAATGTTTCAGAGCCTCAGTGCGGAGATTGATCGAATCAAGAAAGAGAATGATAACATGCAGATCGAGCTCAGGTAATTTCTTGGACTGGATGTTTCTTTTCTCCTTGGATATCCTAGATACTGAGATTGCAATCACCCATTGTGATGGTACAGGCACTTGAAAGGTGAAGATCTAAACTCGCTGCAGCCCAAAGAGCTGATCATGATTGAGGAAGCACTTGATAATGGGCTGACAAGCCTGCATGAGAAACAGGCATGATAACTTTTTGATTTGTTGGTTGAAATTATAAGCATTATCACTACTTATATGTTTTGGTTTCTGATGTTGCTTAATTCTCTTGGTGCAGATGGAGCACTATGACAGGCTCATGAAACATGTATGGCCTAGTTTTGCATACATGATTATGTGCTCTGCATATTTGTTGATCATAATGCAATTCTTTCACACTTTGCCCTCATCCATTGTTTTATTGGTTAACTGCAGGGTAAGATGCTGGAAGATGAGAACAAGTTGCTGGCCTTTAAAGTGGTAAGTGACCTAGCAGATGGCTCATTTGTGGAGCTTCTATTGGAATAAGCTGCATCTGTTTTCGCTGAAGTTAATCAAATAAGCTAAAAACTATATTTGCGGACTGTTTAAGTGCTGATTGTTTTTCATAAATTTTTGCATGAACATTCATCAAACAGTATGCATTATCGGCAGCGGCTGGGCGTAATGGAAGCTTCCATTTTCTAAAAAAAAACTTATCAAACAGTAGGCGCATTCTATGTTTTGTTAGGAACATACAAGAAATTTCTGAATGAGCTGAATGCATGCACACCCAACGATCCTTCCATCAATACGAATATTGGCAATCATTTGGTAATACAACCTGATTAACCATGCAGTCCCCACCTGGATTTTCATTGAACAAGAGACCAAAGAGCATAGAACATATAGTGGGGGATAGGGGCTGCAGGTTTACTGCATTATGCATGAGTACCATGTACAGGTTATATTTGCACTAGTTGTTACCAAAGGAATTGTGTACGCCAAAGGCTTCCCTAACCGGCTGTCTGTTTTTGTTCATCCTCATCCAGCACCAGCATGATATCGCCTTGAGCGGGAGCATGAGGGATCTTGAGCTTGGGTACCATCCAGACAGGGACTTTGCAGCCCAGATGCCGATCACCTTCCGCGTGCAGCCTAGCCACCCCAATCTGCAGGAGGACACCTAGGTTGCTAACCCTCCCCGCCACTCCATCGAATGATCTTATCCACCACTGGCTCGAATGTCCATCATGCATTTTGCCAGCTGTATCCTTCGTTTGTTATCTGTTTGGATGAACAATTGAACATGTTATACATAGTAGCTTGATGATGTGCCGATACAGTCAGGCTCTAGAACGCCGCCCAGACGCTGCCTGCTCCCTCTACCGATCTGCCCTCACTGTAAGTTTGCACCACCGCTGGAGCTGAAATATCTGTAGACTGGTATTGTATCTGCATGTTGTTTCCCTGATCACCGCAGTTGCCGGACGGTGAATAGTTTGTAATGACAACAAAAACAGTGTGGAAAATCTTGATTTGTTGTGAACTTTTATCTCATTCAGTATCTTTTTACATGTTTCATTCGGCATTTCAGCACAAGGTCGTGTGGTACACAATCCATTTTACAACAAGAAGAAAAGCTATAGTACAATACTCTGAACTTCAGTTACAAGGTGTAGTACTGCAGTATGCAAATTATGGAAGTATACATATGAATGATTGCCGTCCACTCGAGTTTCAGCTTCAACCATCAACACTACTCCTCACCTGAGCATGTCGCCGAAGTCCATGAACGGGCCGCTCAGCACCGACGATGCACTGAAGTTGCCTTGGCCTTCGTCGAACGGGATCCTCTGGCCGTACGGCTGCGGCCGGTCTGGCAAGTCCGGCACGTCCACGTCACCCTCCAACATCCTCAGCGCCTCCGGCATGGTGGGGCGGCACGCTACCGTGACGTGCGCGCACAGGATGCCGACGAGCACGAACCTCTCCATGGCTTCCACGGTCGCCCGGCACTCTTTCTCCCCAAGCAGAGCCTCTGCGAGCACCTCCCTCGTCCGGCCGGCCTTGACGAGCGTCCACGCCCAGTCGGTGACCAGCACCATCCCGGACGGCTCCGCGAGGTCCAGCGCGGGCCGGCCGCTCATCACCTCCAGCACCAGCACGCCGAAGCTGTACACGTCGCTCCTCTCCGTGAGCTGCCCGTACAGCGCGTACTCCGGCGAGAGGTATCCGTGCGTGCCGGCGACGCGCGTCGTCAGGTGCGACTGCCCCTCCCGGCTCCGGCGTGCCAGCCCGAAGTCCGCCACCCGCGCCCGCATGTCCTCGTCCAGTAGTATGTTGGTCGCCTTGATGTCCCGGTGGTAGATCCCCGGCTTCACGCCGTAGTGCATGTACTCCAGCCCCCTCGCCACGTCCAGGACCACGCTCCTCCGCTGCGCCCACCGCAGCACCGCCACCGCCACCGCCCCGTCCTGCTGCTGCTGGAAGATGTAGCGGTCGAGCGAGCCGTTGGGCATGTAGTCGTACACGAGGAGCATCTGCCTGCTGCCATGGTCGTCCGGGTCGTCGGCGTCGGTGATGCAGCACCCGCGCAGCGGCACCAGGTTCCGGTGCCGGAAGTGGCTGATGATCTCCACCTCGTTGGCGAACTCCTCGTCCCCGCCGTCCACGTCCGGTTCTAGCATCTTCTTGACGGCCACCACCGACCCGTCCGCGAGCACGCCGCGGTACACGACACCGAACCCGCCGCGGCCGATGATGTTCCGCTCCGCGAACCCGCCGGTCGCCTTCGCCAGCTCGCGGACGCCGAACAGCACCGAGCCGGTGTTGGGTCGCTGCCGCGACGGCCGCCGCTCACCGGACAACCCGCGGTTCTTGCTGCTGATGTCGTCGTGCCGCTTCGTCCAAGCAAGCAGCGCTATGAGGGAGACGAGGAGGACGGAGGCGATCGGGATGACGGTTGCCACTGCGATGTTTGTGTGGGTTCTGGAGCCGGAGGCAGGCGAGGCTGTGGGTGATGGGGTGGAGAGAGCGAGGCCGAAGGCGCATGCGGCGGTGGCAGGGGAGGTGGGGCCGGCGGAGTTCGACACGCCGGCGGCATAGAGGGCGGTGAGGTAGAAGCAGTTTAGGGAATTGGAGGTTTTGCCGGCGGCAGCTGTGAGTCGAGCCAAGGCATGGATTCCGGCGGTGAGGCAGCCGTAGCAGAGGGACATTTCGGTGAGGTTGGAGCCGCAGGAGGAGTTGAGCTCCCCGGCGGCCACGTCGCCGACGGCGGCGACATACTGCGCGGCGGTGGTGACGCCGGCGCAGTAGGACGGGGAGATGGCGAACTGGGACGCGACGGGGAAGCAGGCCGGCACGAGGGAGCGCGGGAGCGAGAGCGGCGGCGAGGCGAGCGCGTCGGAGAAGGCGTGGATGCAGGCGGCCGAGGCCGGCGCGGACGGGAGGCGGAAGAGGCCGGTGGCCCGGAGGCGCGCGGCGAGGCCGATGCCGAGCACGGAGAGCAGGGTCATGCAGCAGGCGGTGACGTTGGACACCGGCGGCGCGCACGGCGCGCGGTCCCACGGGAACGTCCGCACGTAGCCCAGGTCGAGCGGGCACGCCGGCGGCGAGTTGACGGCCCCCGCCGCCGCGCGCAGCGCCAGCACGGCGACGAGGAGCCGGATAAGGCCCGCGACGGTCGCCATTGGTTTCGGCGGACGAGCAAGCGGCAGAGCGCGAACGTAACGAAAGGTGTGAACTGGATCAACTGATGATCCAGTCTGGTAAATTGCTCGGAGTCTATGGCTTGTGGGGGCAGCCTGACAGCTCGGCGTGGGACCCACGTGGCAGTGAGCGAGCGATCTTAATTTCAGTCTGAATATCTGAGATGCAGGAGAGAGCTTATGTAGAGTGTCCTAGCTAGGTTGGTCAACCCCAGGTTAAATAAAAGCTCAGCTGCCTGGGCACAGTTTCTCTTGAGGGTTGGGGCGCCGTACTGATAGCGGCAGGTCGTCGCTCATGGCGAGGATCATGAGAGAGTTGGTTCCATGTGCACTTTTCTCTCACGGGGCTCGACACCTTTGCAGCGGCAATTTGATGTGATGATAACGATGCTTGATCAGGCACAAGAACTGGCTGATAGTTTATCATGTCATCATGCCATCTGGTCGCCCATCTCCAGTTATCATTGCTGCGGGGTGCGTTTGTGAGGCATTGCGGCGCTCGGAAGGAAAGCACAAGGCCAACTCCCATGCACGACTTAAATGGCCAGGTCGTGTGTCGTGTCCGTTTGAGGATAAAAGGACGTAAAATCCGGTCCAATGCATGGGAACAAACGAACATTTGTTTATTTTTCGTTTATTTTTGTTTCATTCACGGTCTAAATTTAAGCCGTGTTTGCGTCGAGAGGACAACACACCGATGAATGAGACGCGTGCCTTTATCCTCCCCTGGGCCGACCATCGGGGATACAAATGCCCCCATTTTCCTCCCCCCACTCAAAATCCTCCCGCACCCCCTCACATGCCTCCGCTATGCCCTAGAAGAAGCATGGCGACTTGGCCGTCGCCGTCGTGAAAAAGAGCCCGGAAAAGTTGCGGCCGGAGCTCACGCGAGAGGAGCTGGCGCACCTCGACCGTGAATCAATGAAGCGGAGGGGACGGTGAAATGCTGCAAAGGAGAAGAAGGACGTGGCCGAATACGCTACCAAGGTCGCACCAAGAAGATAGCCTTGCTCGTCGGTTGTTCGGCCTTGGCATTGCCAGTCGCCGACCTCCTCCGTAACCCAGAGACGCCCGGGGTTCTCCACATCACGGCTGCACGGCCAAACCCGGTTCTCAACGTCGTCAGACGACATTGCGATCACGCCGGCCACCCCCTCTATCCCGCCCGTCATCAACCTCGACGACATGCCTATGACTGGCCACTCGTTGGATGGGATGCCCCGGAAGTAGGCCTGGTGCATTCCTACGCCACATTTTTGGCGCATCCAAGCTGTTCGACGGAATGCCAGCCCCGACGACACCGCCCAAGGACCCCAGGTACAACCATTTCATGCAATACGACATCTACGAGGTCAATGGACATGCTTTCCATGTTGATGGACAAGACAACACTTTCAATGAAGGCCATGCTTTCGATCCCGATGAGACACAAAGCCAAGATGGCCGCTGCCAATATGGTATGGACGAAGAGGAAGAGGCCGACGACCATGGCAACTCATAGATGAGGATGATGAAGACCTCTATTGCGAAGATGACGAAGAAGAGATCAACATTGTAGATGAGCCATTGATCTTCATCGATGAGCTCACCCAAAAAGTTGTGGCACAAAGAAGGGGAAGAACATTGGCACCAGATCATACAACGAAAAATAGGACACTTTGATTTACGAGAGTTGGATAGAGATAGGCCAAGATCCCCAGACCGGTGCCGAGCAAAAGGGAGTCATCTTTTGGGCGAGAGTTCAGAAAACCTTTCATGAAAGGAGAAAGTTTACGCCCTACAAGCTTACGTGCACCCGTGGCATCAACTCCATTCAAAAGAAATGGGGGTTCATCCAACAAAAGTGCAACAAGTATTGTGCCGCGCTTGACAACGTTGAAGCCCGTCACGTGAGCGGCCTAGGCATGGAAGACTTTGTATGACATCTCCTCTTGTGCATTTTCATGCAACGATGATGTTTGCATTATGCGTCATTCTTGCATTATGTGTCATTCTGGTTGCGGTCTTATTTTTGATTGTGTATGCATTTCAATCTTTGGAGGCCTTTAAGGCCTGCCATAAGAATAAACCGTTCACTCTCATCCATTGCTGGACGCTCATCAAAGATGTCCCAAGTTTAGAGATCAGATGCCACTCTAATGAAGAAGAAGAAAGGGAAGGCGTCTGTGGATGGGGAAGAAGATATGGCCAAGAGGCCGAAGGGCAAGAGCAACTCGAAGATCGATGAGAAGCATGATGCAACATCCTTCACCTTGCAAGAAACTTTACAAGTCATGATGACTCAAAAATAAGTGCGGAAGGAGAGGAGGAGCAAAGGAAAGGATGAGAAATGAAGATATACTTGGAGCTCCAAACGAAGAAGCTTGAGATGGAGGAGGCCGCCATGAGGAGGAAGCTTGACATGAAGGAGGCAACCCAAGTGAAGAAGCTCGCGATCGAGGCCACCATTGCCGACAACAAAGCAAAATATGTAGATCTTTCTATCATGAGCGTGGACTTGAAAAACATGTCCCGAAAAGAAAGAGTTGGTATGCAAACCTACAAAACAAGACGTTCGACCAAGACGGCCTAGAGTAGGGAGGCCAGACATGTGACCGTGAACTATGGTCGTTCTTTTTGGAGTTTGGCTAGTGTCTCGGTTGCTGACTTTGTTGCCGGCGTGCAATACTTGTTCATTTAGGAGGTTGGCGAGTGTGACGGCCGCTGGTTTTGTTGCCGACGTGCAAAAATTGTTCATTTGGGAGGCTGGCTAGTGTGTCGGCCGCTGGCTTTATTGCCGACGTGCAAAACTTGTTCATTTAGGAGGGTTGTAACACCCTGGATTTTGCCAATTTCTTTTTCCTTTAATTTTAATCTGGTTTTGCCTTTTTGAGGCTTAACGGTTTTGAAACCTAAAGAGATTACCCTTGATTTCTTTTTCCTAGTGGCTTGCCAACCTTCAAACCACCCAAGACCTAGCCATTTCCATCTTGAGCCTATCCCAATATTCTTTTCCACGGGAATATTCCTTTAAAGGAATAATCATGTTTGCCTTGTGTTGTGAAGCAACCCGCATCTATATCTCTCCAAAAATTCCCAAACAATTCTCATAAATCTCTTGGGTCATATCTTCCTCAGATATGACAAAATATCTCCTTGTCATGTTCAAAAATATTCCTCAAAAATTCATTTTCTGATTCTGCCCTATCTGCCAAGTTGTGAAGCAAGTACCCTTTGTATTTGCTTGATTGCTCTCAAAATTTGTGGGCACTCTTTCCTAGCCATATCATTGCCTCATGCCAAAGTTCAACTCAATGTAGCTAGTAATTATTTCTTGGCAAATTTCCAAAGTTTCTGATCCATAAGAAGCTTTGTGAAGCAAGTGCTAGCTAGGAGTGTTCAAATGACTTGAAAATTTGCCATCATCTCAATATGCTCCAATTATGCCTCTCCACCAAATTTGAGCATCACACCTTCAACCATGTAACCATAGCTTCAAATCTTTGTCTTTGGTCATTATTTGGATTTGTGAAGCAACTATATTTTACCAGGACATTCTCCTATCTATAAAACCTCGCTAAACCAATTTTGAGCCCATTTTATCTAGCCAATTAATCCCAATAATTCTTCTAAGTTTATGTCGAGAGAGATACTGTGTGAAGGAAGTGCCACTTTGGCTTATCAAGATGGCATGAAATTTATACAGCATCTCCATAACCCCAAAATATTTATCTCCTCCAAGTTTCAGCTTCATCCAAGAAAGTATGTGAGTGCCACATCAAAATCCCTATTCTGGACCAGATTAGCTAGTTACAAAGCAACCCTGTCAAATATTGACCCTCTGATCCTCAAACTTCCCAGGTTTGTAGTCCCTCCTACCCTGAACCTCCCAGACATGGTAGTTTGCTCTTATCTCTTTCCTGTTGACCACAATATTAGTGCCAAGTTGGCTACAACAAACTTATAGTGACTTTTTCCATCTCCCCAGTGACCCCTCTTCTGATCCATCACTTCCAGGCCGCCTTTGGGACCAAGGACTCCACCCCAGACAAGGTGTGCCAGCCCCTCTTGTCCTCTCAGTGCCAGTGCACGTGGTGACCACGCCTGTGGCATGCAATAGTCGTGCTCTGTGCAATGGAGCCCTTGGTGTGGTCGATTCCTCCTCTCCCTCGAGCTCTAGTCATGTCCAACAGCTCCCCATCGTCGCCCTCTACCACCTGGACCCCTCTCCCCCTCTCAAGTCCATCCTGAGCGGTGTTGTAGCCGTGCCCGCGACGTGGTCGTCCCTGTCGCTGTCGAGTCCTGTCCTCGAGCTCTCTCAAGCTTGCTTGAGCTATCCCCTCCCCTCGTTGAAGCTCCCCGAGGCCGCAAGCTGCCAGCCCCGCTGTTGTAGAGCACCAGGGTGTGGCTAAGCCCGCCACGGCGGCCGAGCTCATCCACTCGCCGTCGGGCGCCCATTTAAAGGCCGTCCTGGAGCCCCTCGAGCAAGGGGGCAGCTTCCTCTCACTCCCAAAAGCGTCCTTGGCCATCCAATCGAGCTCCCGAAGCTCCCCTGCCCTCGCATTGCCGCCATGACCGCCACCGGGCTCCTCCAAAATTGGAGCAACCCGAGCCCTCTCTCTCCCTCCTAACCTCACGTGGAGAACCCCTCGTCCCTGGCGCACCTCCCCATCCCCTCGCCTCACCGCCGGAGGCTGTGTGGCCGTGTGCTGAGATCTGGTCGCCGCCGCTACTCCCGGTCGCCGTGAGCCGCCGTTGCTCTGCCCCTCTCCGGCGTCTGCTGCTGCTCCAGGCGGGAGCAGCGCCTCCCTCCGCGCCCGCTGATGGCTTCGCCCCTGCCGGAGGTGGCCGGAGCCACCGGGGGAACGTCGCCGGCACCATGACCCTCCCCTGCCCCGTCCGTTCTATCGGTGCAAGGCAAGAGGAGGAAGAAGAAGATAGGGGGAGGAGAGAGAATGAGCGTGGGCCCCAGGCGTGAGTGGCCCAGAGCCGGCCCCGCCTTGCCACGTCAGTTAAGTGGAAGCGCCTTTGGACGTTTACGTTTTCGTAGCAGGAAGGAGAGGCCAACTTAGCTGCCAGGGACCCCGTTGTAAATATTTTTATTTCAAACAAGTCCCTGCCACCAAAACCTTCATATCTTTTTACCCGTAACTCCGATTCCAGTGATTCCAAAGCCCACGTCTTCGTCTCGTCGAGCCCGACAAGATGGTATCATTTACGACATGTGATCACACAGTGGAAATGATCATGTTGCCCTTGCCGTAAACATCCCCTCCTCCGGGAGAGAACTGTTTCCGACGATTCTTTCCGCGAACTTCTCGCGCTTCTTCCCGGTGGTTCCATCATCCCAGGCAAGCCACAACTTTCATTTGATTCATTGCGTTGCAATATCATAGTCTCATTAACTACTTTAATAATAAATATATCTGTTGATAGTCTGGAATGTGAGTAGGCATTGTTGAATAAATTATTACTAAGATGAGTACGTGATCGTTAGTGACTAGTGTCTTACACACTAGTCGATAACATGAGGTTGAGATTAGTGTCTATGATTATGTTGTGAATACGGATCGACATTAGTGTCTTGAGCTCATTATTTATCAGATTACTATGACGTCGGAGTGTCAGCTATGTCAGACATATTATTCGGGATAAGATACCTAGTTGGTTGATCAGAGTGACCTGTCCGGGCTCATCAGTGCAACCACATTTGCCGATATGGGACGGCCTTGACTTGAGCTGATCGCATGATCTTTCACTGGTACCTCCAAAAAGGGAGGGTTATGCACGCGTGCTACCTTGGCCCGGTAGGCGGTGATAACCCTGTGAGCCAGTTGAGTTATTTGTGTCGGCGTCCTCGGTTGGGACAGTTTAGTTTGGCCACGACGGTGGCAGGTGTCATGAGGACATAGGGCCACCCAGGGCAGGACTCCGGGAGAGGATGAATGTCGGTGGTACGATGAAAGAGTCACGGGTCAGGCAAGTTTCGTTGGAGTAATGCTGGTCCACCCGAATGGGATCACAAGGTCAGTACTCCATAGTGTGGGTAAAGTGTGCAACCTCTGCACAGTGTCAAATCTATTCGAATAGCCGCGTCCACGGTAATGGACAGCCCGACCAGACCTCAGTAGATGGTCAATCATAACTATGATAGTAATGATGGAAGAACTCGTCTGAGTATGGTAAAAGTTGGTCATCGTGCCAATGATAAGTCTCAGTATCCGGTGTGAGGATACTTGCTAAATATTCTCGGTAAGATCACAAGAGTTGGGATCATCAGGGTACAGTGATAGCAGTCTGGTATAGTTATTTTTCAACTACCCCTTAGTGATAATAAATCTTTATCTGATCTTGACTGCTATGATGTTGTCTTGCCTTAATGCTAATGTTTGTTGTGAGCTTGCGAGTACATTCAAAGTACTCACCTGGCTTGTCATGCCAATTTGGAGGTCATGCCTTGATTGCTTGATTGTCGAAGATTCCGAGTTGCGAGCTAGGATGCGCGTTCCAGCCAAAGTCCGTGTGGAGTGGAGTTCATCACATCCATTGTTGTTCCGCTGCTAGTGGAAGATTTACCGTAGGCAGGTGTAGTATCGCCAAGGCGATGTGATCCATGTATCCTTGTAATCTTTTCCGTAGTAATGGTTCTGTGCCAATGGTTCCATATTCGAGAAGACCGGTCCTTGGGCTGGAATATGGGGCGTTTCGGTTTCCTCTGAGCCGGGGTGCCACAAGAGTTGGTATCAGAGCAGGTCTGGCTGTAGGACACCCTAGACCGCTCGAACGTTAGTAACCGGTAGTATGGGATCCATTTGGTTTGCTACACTTGTTTGTTGCATTTGATTGCGCATGGCATGCATATAGACTAGATAGTTATTACTAACAATGGATCTGGTGAGTGTAGGTGGCATCGGTTTCGATTCACCACATGCACTCTCCAGCCTGCTTTCTTCTTCCTTGGTGCGGTGTCATCTTCGCTTCAGCGGAGTGATGTCAAGGTGCATGGTGATGTCGATCCCTTGTCGGATTGATGCACCGGTACCACACCAATGCATTCTCTTCAGCCGCCCTATGGTCTCGATGATAGACATGCTTCTATCCCGGATCTTGCCCATCCCTCTAGCCGCATTGGCAACCCTTACTGATCTTGCTTATCAGAAAAGGGCAATGCCCGAAAACCATTCTTTTCATCGTTATCCTTCCCTGCCATTCATTCTCTGGACGAGTACGATTCTCTTCCGTACGCTTGATGATGACGTGGTCGAGACCCTGTGTTCCGACCCACGATCACCAAGTTCGTCCTTGCCATCGTGTCCATCCAGACGGAACCGGTGTAAGCTCCTATTTGGTGTAGCTTTGTTTACACCGACTCCCTTCCGCACATTGATTCACCTTCATGCACACCGCCACAACATGTTAGACCGTAGTACCGGAGTTCTTGCGAGATTTTTGTGCTTAAGTAGGAATGCATATCATTGTTGTGAATAGATGTAAAGTGTGTGCTATTACCGGTATGTGATTTTGCCGCTTTGTCGTTTGCTTCTTTCTTTGGGCCCTTGGTGTTACCTTATTTTCCCCTTATGGAAATTGCTCACCCACATTGGACTCAAAGGAAACAGTGAAGAGACAGTTATTTGGAAGCTCAGTTCAGCAAGATGGAATCTTTCAGCAGGCTGCATTATATCAGGAATATCGAGCCTGAATATAAATGTATCCTGACCAGATGAATTATCAGCATCAAGTATACATCCGTGCAACTTTTCGAGCAGCAATCATGGAATCAATAAGAAGGAAGGGATGCGTACATTTCGGGCCAAAGGTATAATTCATATACGTGGTTGAATATATTATGAGCACAATTTGAAACCTGCCACACTACGAAAGGAAGTCAGAATGAGCTATGAACTTAGTGTTCAGCAAAAAGGATAACCGAATACTCTATCGCATACCGCAAGAAACCAACAGCAGGAACATTAAGGATATATACATGCATTTAGCTTGCATATGGCAAAAGGACGCTTCAGGTGTAAGCAACCCAATCGTTCCCCGCAAGCTACCCGAAAAGCTTATGGTACAAGATTCATGTGACCTCCTCAATGTGACACGCGGATCTTTGTTCAAGACATCCATGCTTCTCCAGTAAGTTATCATAGCAAGCTTCCGGCATAAGGCATCGAGTGTTACCCAACAAGTCTTCAAGAAAGGAAAGCACTAGCGATATGGTACCCAATCTTCTTCAAGAAGCCATTCCGATCGAAGCACCAAGCACAAGCTACCCAGCCTTCCTAGACACGATACCCTGGATGACTTACAACACAAGCTAAGTAAACCCTTGTTGGAAAGGCATCGCATTCTCACTGGCACAAGTTATTCCACTGACAGTTGGCAACATATGACCATACAAGGATCAAATTCGCAACAGTTGGTCAGAAGGCAGAATAGTCAATCAAGACACAAACCTCCTTTAGGAATCAAGCACTCAGTCACAAAGACCCAATATATATGGTGGACATGTTACCCAGGTCATATGAGTTACTCATACAATGATGCCAGCCCGTTGAGAATCCGACTATTGCATGTGCTATATAAGAAGAAGAACGCCCGTTGTACACTTCAGTGAGATGACCAACAACTTATGGAAAAGCTGTATGGGACACGAATGAACCCTTGCCCGTCTTTCTTTGGTAAACGACACCACGCCTGTGTTCTGAGCTGTTTTCGGCCGTCCGGGGTGGATGCCGACTTTTATTTCTCTTGTCAACAACTGGCACGTGTTCTGAGCTGCTTTTCGGCCGTCTCAGACAGTTGCTGAGTTTCTTTTCGTAGTAGTGACCCTATGCTCTGAACTGTTTCTCGGCCGTCTTAGGGAACTGCTACTTTCTTCTTATCGACACCGTCTCATGTTTTGAGCTGCTTTTCAGCCGTCTTGAGTCGGGGTTGAGTTACTCCAGTAATGTTCCAGATCTGAGTTGTAAAGACCATTCTGGTGGCTACTGGTTTATTTGCCAGTTTTAACCAAGGGTTCAGACGGTCGTTATCCTACAGCTACAACTTATTAAGTAACATGTTCGCCAGAATATGGTACCCTGGCGCACCTCCCCATCCCCTCGCCTCACCGCCGGAGGCTCTGTGGCCGCGTGCCGAGATCTGGTCGCCGCCGCTGCTCCCGGTCGTCGTGAGCCGCCGTTGCTCTGCCCCTCTTCGGCGTCTGCTGCTGCTCCAGGCGGGAGCAGCGCCTCCCTCCGCGCCCGTCGATGGCTTCGCACCTGCCGGAGGTGGCCGGAGCCACCGGGGGAACATGGCCGGTGCCGTGACCCTCCCCTACCTCGTCTGTTCTATCGGGGCAAGGCAAGAGGATGAAGAAGAAGATAGGGGGAGGAGAGAGAAGGAGCGTGGGCTCCAAGCGTCACTGGCCCAGAGGCCGGCCCCGCCTTGCCACGTCAGTTAAGTGGAAGCGCCTTTGCGCGTTTACATTTTCCTGGCAGCAAGGCGTATACCAGAGGAAGGCGCGGCCAACTTAGCTGCCAGAGACCCCGTTGTAAATATTTTTATTTAAAACAAGTCCCTGGCACCAAAACCTTCATGTCTTTTTACCCGCAACTCCGATTCCAGTAATTCCAAAGCCCACGTCTTCATCTCGTCGAGCCCGACAAGATGGTATCATTTCCACCATGTGATCACATAGTGGAAATGACCATGTTGCCCTTGCCGTAAACAACCCCTCCTCTAGGAGAGAACTGTTTCCGACGATTCTTTCCGCGAACTTCTCGCACTTCTTCTCGGTGGTTCCATCATCCCAGGCAAGCCACAACTTTCATTTGCTTCATTGCATTGCAATATCATAGTCTCATTAACTACTTTAATAATAAATATATCTATTGATAGTCTGGAATGTGAGTAGGTGCTGCCTCTTGAGCTTGCGCTGGTTTTTCCCTTGAAGAGGAAAGGGTGATGCAGCACATGAGCAGTAAGTATTTCCCTCAGTTTGAGAACCAAGGTATCAATCCAGTAGGAGAATCGCGTCAAGTCCAGAGTACCTGCGCAAACACAAAATATCTTGCGCCCAACGCTATAAAGGGGTTGTCAGTCCCTTCAAGATTGATTGCAAAGTGAGATCTGAAGGCGGAAAGTGCAACGAAGTAAACGAGTAAGGCTGAAAATATGGTGTGAAATAGACCCGGGGGGCATAGTGTTCACTAGAGGCTTCTCTCAAAGTAGCAAATATTACGGTGGGTGAACAAATTACTGTCGAGCAATTGATAGAACTGCGCAAAGTCATGACGATATCTAAGGCAATGATCATACATATAGGCATCACGTCCGAGACAAGTAGACCGATACTTTCTGCATCTACTACTATTACTCCACACATCGACCGCTATCCAGCATGCATCTAGTGTATTGAGTTCATGACGAACAGAGTAATGCTTTAAGCAAGATGACATGTTGTCGAGGGATAAACTCAAACCAATGATGAAAAGCCCATCTTTTTACCCTTGATGGCAACAACACGATGCGTGCCTCGCTACCCCTTCTGTCACTGGGTGAGGTCACCGCACGGTATGAAACCAAAACCAAGCACTTCTCCCATTGCAAGAATCATAGATCAAGTTGGCCAAACAAAACCCACAACTCGAAGAGAATTACAAGGATATGAAATCATGCATAAGAGAGATCAGAAGAAACTCAAATAAGTTTCATAGATAATCTGATCATAAATCCACAATTCATCAGATCTCCACAAACACACCGCAAAGAAGATTACATCGGATAGATCTCCATGAAGATCATGGAGAACTTTGTATTGAAGATCCAAGAGAGAGAAGAAGCCATCTAGCTACTAGCTATGGACCCGAAGGTCTATGGTCAACTACTCACGCATCATCGGAGATGTCATGGTGTTGATGAAGAAGCCCTCCGTATCCAAATCCCCCCTCCGGCAGGGCACCAGAACGTGCCCCAGATGGGATCTTGCGGATACAGAAGCTTGCAGCGGCGGAAAAGTATTTTCGTTGATCTCTCGCGCAGTTTTGGAATTTTTCTGAATTTATAGGCGGAAGAGGTAGGGTAGACGTGCCACAGGGGGCCCACAAGCCTGCTAGGCGCGCCCCCTGGCCGCGCCTAGGGGGCTTGTGGGGTCCCCTGCTGGCCCATGCCTTGGTTCTCAAGTCTGGCGCGTATCTTCTGTTCCGGAAAAAATCTTTTCGGAACTTTTATTCCGTTGACACCGTTTAAAATCCTCCTCTGAAAAGGGTCAAAAACACGGAGAAAACAGGAACTGGCACTTGGCGCTGAGTTAATAAGTTAGTCCCAAAAAAGATATAAAAGGCATACAAAACATCCAAAGTTGTACAAGATAATAGTATGGAACTTTAAAAAATTGTAGATACGTTGGAGACGTATCAGTAGGCACTGTTGAATAAATTATTACTGAGATGAGTACGGGATCGTTAGTAACTAGTGTCTTACACACTAGTCGATAACATGAGGTTGAGATTACTGTCTATGATTACGTTGTGTATACGGATCGATAGGAGTGTCTTGAGCTCATTATTTATCAGATTACTGTGACGTCGGAGCGTCAGCTATGACAGACATATTATTCGGGATAAGATACCCAGTTGGTTGATCAGAGTGACCTGTCTGGGCTAATTAGTGCAACCACATTTGCCGATATGGGACGGCCTTGACTTGAGCTGATCGCGTGATCTTTCACCGGTACCTCCAAAGAGGGAGGGTTATGCACACGTGCTACCTTGGCCCGGTAGGTGGTGATAACCCTGTGAGCCAGTTGAGTTGTTTGTGCCGGCGTCCCCGGTTGGGACAGTTTAGTTTGGCCACGACGGTGGTAGGTGTCATGAGGACACAAGGCCACCCAGGGCAGGACTCCGGGAAAGGATGACTGTTGGTGGTACGATGAAAGAGTCACGAGTCAGGCAAGTTTCGTTGGAGTAATGCTGGTCCACCCGAATGGGATCACGAGGTCAGTACTCCATAGTGTGGGTAAAGTGTGCATCCTCTGTAGAGTGTCAAATCTATTCGAATAGCCGCGTCCACGGTAATGGACAGCCCGACCAGACCTCAGTAGTGTTGGAATTATGCCCTAGAGGCAATAATAAATATAGTTCTTATTATAATTCCTGTATCAAGATAATAGTTTATTATCCAAGCTATAATTGTATTGAATGAAGACTCATTTACATGTGTGGATACATAGACAAAACACCATCCCTAGCATGCCTCTAGTTGGCTAGCCAGTTGATCGATGATAGTCAGTGTCTTCTGATTATGAACAAGGTGTTGTTGCTTGATAATTGGATCACGTCATTGGGAGAATCACGTGATGGACTAGACCCAAACTAATAGACGTAGCATGTTGATCGTGTCATTTTATTGCTACTGTTTTCTGCGTGTCAAGTATTTATTCCTATGACCATGAGATCATATAACTCACTGACACCGGAGGAATGCTTTGTGTGTATCAAACGTCGCAACGTAACTGGGTGACTATAAAGATGCTCTACAGGTATCTCCGAAGGTGTTGGTTGAGTTAGTATGGATCAAGACTGGGATTTGTCACTCCGTGTGACGGAGAGGTATCTCGGGGCCCACTCGGTAATACAACATCACACACAAGCCTTGCAAGCAATGTAACTTAGTGTAAGTTGCGGGATCTTGTATTACGGAACGAGTAAAGAGACTTGCCGGTAAAGGAGATTGAAATAGGTATGCGGATACTGACGATCGAATCTCGGGCAAGTAACATACCGAAGGACAAAGGGAATGACATACGGGATTATACGAATCCTTGGCACTGAGGTTCAAATGATAAGATCTTCGTAGAATATGTAGGATCCATTATGGGCATCCAGGTCCCGCTATTGGATATTGACCGAGGAGTCTCTCGGGTCATGTCTACATAGTTCTCGAACCCGCAGGGTCTGCACACTTAAGGTTCGACGTTGTTTTATGCGTATTTGAGTTTATGGTTGGTTACCGAATGTTGTTCGGAGTCCTGGATGAGATCACGGACGTCACGGGGGTTTCCGGAATGGTCCGAAAACGAAGATTGATATATAGGATGACCTCATTTGATTACCGAAAGGTTTTCGGAGTTACCGGGAATGTACCGGGAATGACGAATGGGTTCCGGGAGTTCACCGGGGGGGGGGGAACCCACCCCGGGGAAGCCCATAGGCCTTGGGGGAGACACACCAGCCCTTAGTGGGCTGGTGGGACAGCCCACAAGTGCCCTATGCGCCAAGGAGAAGAAAATCAAGAGAGAAAGAAAAAAAAGGAGGAGGTGGGAAGGGAGGAGGACTCCCTCCCACCAAACCTAGTCCAACTCAGTTTGGGGGGGGGAGTCCTCCCCCTTGGACTCGGCCGACCCCCTTGGGGCTCCTTGAGCCCCAAGGCAAGGCCCCCTCCCTCCCACCTATATATACGGAGGTTTTAGGGCTGATTTGAGACGACTTTTCCACGGCAGCCCGACCACATACCTCCACGGTTTTTCCTCTAGATCGCGTTTCTGCGGAGCTCGGGCGGAGCCCTACTGAGACGAGATCATCACCAACCTCCGGAGCGCCGTCACGCTGTCGGAGAACTCTTCTACCTCTCCATCTCTCTTGCTGGATTAAGAAGGCCGAGATCATCATCGAGCTGTACGTGTGCTGAACGCGGAGGTGCCGTCCGTTCGGTACTAGATCGTGGGACTGATCGCGGGATTGTTCGCGGGGCGGATCGAGGGACGTGAGGACATTCCACTACATCAACCGCGTTCTCTAACGCTTCCGCTGTACGGTCTACAAGGGTACGTAGATCACTCATCCTCTCTCGTAGATGGACATCACCATGATAGGTCTTCGTGCGCGTAGGAAATTTTTTGTTTCCCATGCGACGTTCCCCAACAGTGGCATCATGAGCTAGGTTCATGCGTAGATGTCTTCTCGAGTAGAACACAAAAGTTTTTGTGGGCGTTGATGTGCGTTTTGCTGCCCTCCTTAGTCTTTTCTTGATTCTACGGTATTGTTGGATTGAAGCGGCTTGGACCGACATTACTCGTACGCTTACGAGAGACTGGTTTCATCGCTACGAGTAACCCCGTTGCTCAAAGATGACTGGCAAGTGTCGGTTTCTCCAACTTTAGTTGAATCGGATTTGACCGAGGAGGTCCTTGGATGAGGTTAAATAGCAACTCATATATCTCCGTTGTGGTGTTTGCGTAAGTAAGATGCGATCCTACTAGATACCCATGGTCACCACGTAAAACATGCAACAACAAAATTAGAGGACGTCTAACTTGTTTTTGCAGGGTATGCTTGTGATGTGATATGGCCAATGATGTGATGTGATATATTGGATGTATGAGATGATCATGTTGTAATAGATAATATCGACTTGCACGTCGATGGTACGGCAACCGGCAGGAGCCATAGGGTTGTCTTTATACTAACGTCTGTGCTTGCAGATGCGTTTACTATTTTGCTAGGATGTAGCTTTAGTAGTAATAGCATGAGTAGCACGACAACCCCGATGGCGACACGTTGATGGAGATCATGGTGTGGCGCCGGTGACAAGAAGATCGTGCCGGTGCTTTGGTGATGGAGATCAAGAAGCACGTGATGATGGCCATATCATGTCACTTATGAATTGCATGTGATGTTAATCCTTTTATGAGGTGATCTCTCACTAAAATTTCAAGACGAAATTGTGTTCTCCCCGACTGTGCACCGTTGCTATAGTTCTTCGTTTCAAGACACCACGTGATGATCGGGTGTGATAGACTCAACGTTCACATACAACGGGTGCAAAACAGTTGCACACGCGGAACACTCGGGTTAAGCTTGACGAGCCTAGCATGTGCAGACATGGCCTCGGAACACATGAGACCGAAAGGTCGATCATGAATCATATAGATGATATGATTAGCATAGGGATGCTTACCACTGAAACTATACTCAACTCACGTGATGATCGGACTTGAGCTAGTGTAAGTGGATCATGAACCACTCAAATGACTAGAGAGATGTACTTTTTGAGTGGGAGTTTAGCGAATAATTTGATTAAGTTAAACTCTAATTATCTTGAACATAGTCTAAGTCCACTTTGAATATATTTGTGTTGTAGATCATGGCTCACGCGACAGTCATCCTGAATTTTAATACGTTCCTAGAGAAAGCTAAGTTGAAAGATGATGGAAGCAACTTTGTAGACCTGGCTCGTAATATTAAGCTAATCTTACAAGCTGGGAAGAAGGATTATGTCCTTAATGCTGCGCTAGGAGATGAACCACCCGCTACGGCTGATCAGGATGTTAAGAACGCTTGGTTAGCACGTAAGGAGGACTACTCAATAGTTCAATGTGTAGTCTTGTATGGCTTAGAACCGGGACTTCAACGTCGCTTTGAGCGTCATGGAGCATTTGAGATGTTCCAGGAGTTGGAGTTTATCTTTCAGAAGAACGCCCGGATCGAGAGGTATGAGACCTCTGATAAATTCTATGCTTGCAAGATGGAGGAAAACTCATCTGTCAGTGAACATGTGCTCAAAATGTCTGGGTACTCAAACCGTCTAGCTGAGCTGGGGATTGAACTCCCGCAAGAAGCTATCACTGACAGAATCCTTCAATCACTGCCGCCAAGCTATAAAGGCTTTGTGTTGAACTACAACATGCAAGGGATGAACAAGTCTCCCGGCGAGTTGTTTGCGATGTTGAAAGTCGCAGAGTCTGAACTCCATAAAGAGCATCAAGTGTTGATGGTGAATAAGACCACTAGTTTCAAGAGAAACGGCAAAGGCAAGAAGGGCAATTCGAAGAAGAGCGGCAAGCCTGTTGCCAATCCGCCGAAGAAACCCAAAGCTGGACCTAAGCCTGAAACGGAGTGGTTCTATTGCAAGGGTATGGGTCACTGGAAGCGCAATTTCCCCAAGTATCTGGCAGATAAGAAGGCGGGCAAAGAAAAATCAGGTATATTTGATATACATGTTATTGATGTGTACTTAACCGGCTCTCGTAGTAGTGCCTGGGTATTCGATACCGGTTCTGTTGCTCATATTTGCAACTTGAAACAGGAACTGCGGAATAGACGAAGGCTGGCGAAAGACGAAGTGACGATGCGCGTAGGAAATGGTTCCAAGGTTGATGCAATCGCCGTCGGCACAGTGTCACTTCAGCTACCATCGGGATTAGTGATGAACTTAAATCATTGTTATTTAGTGCCTGCGTTGAGCATGAACATTATATCTGGATCTTGTTTATTGCGAGACGGTTACTCTTTTAAGTCTGAGAATAATGGTTGTTCTATTTCTATGAGTAACATCTTTTATGGTCATGCACCGAATGTGAGAGGATTGTTCATATTGAATCTTGATAGCGATACACATATACATAACATTGAGACCAAAAGAGTTAGAGTAAACAATGATAGCGCCATATTTTTGTGGCACTGCCGCTTGGGTCATATTGGTGTAAAGCGCATGAAGAAACTCCATGCTGATGGACTTTTGGAGTCACTTGACTTTGATTCACTTGACACGTGCGAACCATGCCTCATGGGCAAGATGACTAAGACTCCGTTCTCCGGAACAATGGAGCGTGCAAGTGACTTATTGGAAATCATACATACCGATGTGTGTGGTCCAATGAGCGTGGAGGCACGTGGCGGATATCGTTATTTTCTCACCTTCACTGACGATTTAAGTAGATATGGTTATGTCTACTTGATGAAGCACAAGTATGAAACATTTGAAAAGTTCAAGCAATTTCAGAGTGAAGTGGAAAATCATCGTAACAAGAAGATCAAGTTCCTACGGTCTGATCGTGGGGGTGAATATCTGAGTTTCGAGTTTGGTGCTCACTTAAGACAATGTGGAATTGTTTCACAGTTAACACCGCCTGGAACACCACAGCGTAATGGTGTGTCCGAACGTCGTAATCGTACTTTGTTGGAGATGGTGCGATCTATGATGTCTCTTACTGATTTGCCGTTATCAATTTGGGGTTATGCATTAGAAACAGCTGCATTCACTTTAAATAGGGCACCATCAAAATCCGTTGAGACGACACCATATGAACTATGGTATGGCAAGAGGCCAAAGTTGTCGTTTCTTAAAGTTTGGGGATGTGATGCTTATGTCAAAAAGCTTCAGCCTGAAAAGCTGGAACCCAAAGCGGAAAAGTGCATCTTCATAGGTTACCCAAAAGAGATAGTTGGGTACACCTTCTATCTCAAATCCGAGGGCAAAGTGTTTGTTGCTAAGAACGGAGCTTTTCTCGAGAAGGAGTTTCTCTCGAGAGAATTGAGTGGGAGGAAGATAGAACTTGACGAGGTTGTCGAACCTCTCATCCCTCTGGATGGTGGCGCAGGGCAAGGGGAAACCTCTGTCGTTGCGACGCCGGTTGAGGAGGAAGTTAATGATGATGATCATGGAACTCCAGTTCAAGTTTCTGTTGAACCACACAGGTCGACGAGATCACGTGCTTCTCCAGAGTGGTACGGTAATCCCGTCTTATCAATCATGTTGTTAGACAACAATGAACCTGCAAGTTATGAAGAAGCAATGGTGGGCCCAGATTCCAACAAATGGCTAGAAGCCATGAAATCCGAGATAGGATCCATGTATGAGAACAAAGTGTGGACTTTGGAGATACTACCTGAGGGCCGCAAAGCTATTCAGAACAAATGGATCTTTAAGAAGAAGACGGACGCCGACGGTAATGTGACCGTTTATAAAGCTCGACTTGTGGCAAAGGGTTTTTCACAAGTTCCAGGAATTGACTACGATGAGACTTTCTCACCCGTAGCAATGCTTAAGTCCGTCAGAATCATGTTAGCAATAGCTGCATTTTTCGATTATGAAATCTGGCAGATGGATGTCAAAACGGCGTTCCTTAACGGTTTCCTTAAGGAAGAGTTCTATATGATGCAACCCGAAGGTTTTGTCGATCCTAAGAATGCTAACAAGGTGTGCAAGCTCCAGCGATCCATTTATGGACTGGTGCAAGCATCTCGGAGTTGGAACAAACGCTTTGATGAGGTGATCAAGGCATTTGGGTTTATACAAGTGGTTGGAGAATCTTGTATTTACAAGAAAGTGAGTGGGAGCTCTGTGGCGTTTCTAATATTATATGTGGATGACATATTACTGATTGGAAACAACGTAGAGTTTTTGGAGAGCATAAAAGGTTACTTGAATAAAAGTTTCTCTATGAAGGATCTAGGAGAAGCTGCTTACATTCTAGGCATTAAGATCTATAGGGATAGATCAAAACGCCTGATAGGACTTTCACAAAGCACATACCTTGATAAAGTTTTGAAGAGGTTCAAAATGGAACAGTCCAAGAAAGGGTTCTTGCCAGTTTTACAAGGTACGAGATTGAGTAAGACTCAGTGCCCAGCAACTGATGAAGATAGAGAGCATATGCGCTCCGTCCTCTATGCTTCAGCCATAGGTTCTATCATGTATGCGATGCTGTGCACTAGACCGGATGTTAGCCTGGCCATAAGTATGGCAGGTAGGTTCCAGAGTAATCCAGCAGTGGATCACTGGACAGCGGTCAAGAATATCCTGAAGTACCTGAAAAGGACTAAGGAGATGTTTCTCATATATGGAGGTGACGAAGAGCTCGCCGTAAAAGGTTACGTCGATGCAAGCTTTGACACAGATCCGGACGACTCTAAGTCGCAAACCGGATACGTATTTATTCTTAATGGGGGTGCAGTAAGCTGGTGCAGTTCCAAGCAAAGCGTTGTAGCAGATTCTACATGTGAAGCGGAGTACATGGCTGCCTCGGAGGCGGCTAAGGAGGGTGTCTGGATGAAGCAGTTCATGATGGATCTTGGAGTGGTGCCAAGTGCACTGGATCCAATAACCTTGTTCTGTGACAACACAGGTGCCATTGCCTTAGCAAAGGAACCACGGTTTCACAAGAAGACCAGACACATCAAACGACGCTTCAACCTCATCCGCGACTACGTCGAGGAAGAGGACGTAAATATATGCAAAGTGCACACGGATCTGAATGTAGCAGACCCGCTGACTAAACCTCTTCCACGGCGAAAACATGATCGACACCAGAACTGTATGGGTGTTAGATTTATTACAATGTAATTCACATGGTGATGTGAGGGCTAGATTATTGACTCTAGTGCAAGTGGGAGACTGTTGGAATTATGCCCTAGAGGCAATAATAAATATAGTTATTATTATAATTCCTGTATCAAGATAATAGTTTATTATCCATGCTATAATTGTATTGAATGAAGACTCATTTACATGTGTGGATACATAGACAAAACACCATCCCTAGCATGCCTATAGTTGGCTAGCCAGTTGATCGATGATAGTCAGTGTCTTCTGATTATGAACAAGGTGTTGTTGCTTGATAACTGGATCACGTCATTGGGAGAATCACGTGATGGACTAGACCCAAACTAATAGACGTAGCATGTTGATCGTGTCATTTTATTGCTACTGTTTTCTGCGTGTCAAGTATTTATTCCTATGACCATGAGATCATATAACTCACTCACACCGGAGGAATGCTTTGTGTGTATCAAACGTCGCAACGTAACTGGGTGACTATAAAGATGCTCTACAGGTATCTCCGAAGGTGTTGGTTGAGTTAGTATGGATCAAGACTGGGATTTGTCACTCCGTGTGACGGAGAGGTATCTCGGGGCCCACTCGGTAATACAACATCACACACAAGCCTTGCAAGCAATGTAACTTAGTGTAAGTTGCGGGATCTTGTATTACGAAACGAGTAAAGAGACTTGCCGGTAAACGAGATTGAAATAGGTATGCGGATACTGACGATCGAATCTCGGGCAAGTAACATACCGAAGGACAAAGGGAATGACATACGGGATTATACGAATCCTTGGCACTGAGGTTCAAACGATAAGATCTTTGTAGAATATGTAGGATCCATTATGGGCATCCAGGTCCCGCTATTGGATATTGACCGAGGAGTCTCTCGGGTCATGTCTACATAGTTCTCGAACCCGCAGGGTCTGCACACTTAAGGTTCGACGTTGTTTTATGCATATTTGAGTTATATGGTTGGTTACCGAATGTTGTTTGGAGTCCCGGATGAGATTACGGACGTCACGAGGGTTCCCGGAATGGTCCGGAAACGAAGATTGATATATAGGATGACCTCATTTGATTACCGGAAGGTTTTCGGAGTTACCGGGAATGTACCGGGAATGACGAATGGGTTTCGGGAGTTCACCGGGGGGGGGGGGGGGCAACCCACCCCGGGGAAGCCCATAGGCCTTGGGGGAGACACACCAGCCCTTAGTGGGCTGGTGGGACAGCCCACAAGTGCCCTATGCGCCAAGGAGAAGAAAATCAAGAGAGAAAGAAAAAAAAAGGAGGAGGTGGGAAGGGAGGAGGACTCCCTCCCACCAAACCTAGTCCAACTCGGTTTGGGGGGGGGGGAGAGTCCTCCCCCTTGGACTCGGCCAACCCCCTTGGGGCTCCTTGAGCCCCAAGGCAAGGCCCCCTCCCTCCCACCTATATATACGGAGGTTTTAGGGCTGATTTGAGACGACTTTTCCATGGCAGCCCGACCACATACCTCCACGGTTTTTCCTCTAGATCGCGTTTCTGCGGAGCTCGGGCGGAGCCCTGCTGAGACAAGGTCATCACCAACCTCCGGAGCGCCGTCACGCTGCCGGAGAACTCTTCTACCTCTCCGTCTCTCTTGCTGGATCAAGAAGGCCGAGATCATCGTCGAGCTGTACGTGTGCTGAACGCGGAGGTGCCGTCCGTTCGGTACTAGATCGTGGGACTGATCGCAGGATTGTTCGCGGGGCGGATCGAGGGACGTGAGGACGTTCCACTACATCAACCGCGTTCACTAACGCTTCTGCTGTACGATCTACAAGGGTACGTAGATCACTCATCCCCTCTCGTAGATGGACATCACCATGATAGGTCTTCGTGCGCGTAGGAAAATTTTGTTTCCCATGCGACGTTCCCCAACAAGTAGATGGTCAATCATAACTATGATAGTAATGATGGAAGAACTCGTCTGAGTATGGTAAAAGTTGGGAATCGTGCCGATGATAAGTCTCAGTATCCGGCGTGAGGATACTTGCTAAAGATTCTCGATAAGATCACAAGAGTTGGGATCATCAGGGTACAGTGATAGCAGTCTAGTATAGTTAATTTTCAACTACCCCTTAGTGATAATAAATCTTTATCTGATCTTGACTGCTATGATGTTGTCTTGCCTTAATGCTAATGTTTGTTGTGAGCTTGCGAGTACATTCAAAGTACTCACCTGGCTTGTCATGCCAGCTAGCAGGTCATGCCTTGGTTGCTTGATTGTCGAAGATTCCGAGTTGCGAGCTAGGATGCGCGTTCGAGCCAGATTCCCTGCGGAGTGGAGTTCATCACATCCGTTGTTGTTTCGCTGCTAGTGTAAGATTTACCGTAGATAGGTGTAGTATCGCCAAGGCGATGTAATCCATGTATCCTTGTAATATTTTCCATAGTAATAAAGAGCTGACTTGTTCTGTGCCAACGGTTCCGTATTCCAGAAGACTGGTCCTTGGGCTGGAATACGGGGCGTTCCGGTTTCCTCTGAGCCGGGGTGCCACAAGGGTGGCTAGTGTGCCGGCCGCTGGCTTTGTTGCCAGTGCGAAACTTGTGGCTTGTCCATTTTCTAGGCTGTCATTTTTTTTCCGACAATTGACTCTATTGTTTGGCATGAACTAGGGCCATTGGCATGGATCTACATCCACATTTTAAATTTGAGATCTTTTTCATGCATCATAAACAAGGCGTGACCGAGATGCGTCACCCACAAAAGAGACCGGATGCTGCCTCATTGCCTTATCCAAAGGAATGAAATTTGGATGAACGTGCGTTTGCGATCGTGGGTTGGTGTTGGCGTAATAGCACGTGGCGACAAGACATGCCCGAAGCCCTGAGCTGCTGCTGTTGCAGAGCACAAGCCCCATTTTCCATTTTGCATGCTCGCGGCCTTGCGCCTTTCTCGTACATATTAGCTAAATGTAATGTCTAAGTCCGTCATCACACGATTAAACTTGTTGTAAGATTTTGTGCAATTTTGGGCCGCTCTCGGACGAGACCTCTGAATAGGCGCCATCAATTGTGTTGGGGCTGAACAACAACAATGAGCTACATAAATTGAACTACACGACAAATATGCACACTACACAACCCCTTCTCTTGTGATGAACTTTGAGGACAGCTTCAACCAACAAGTAAGCAGTAGAATAACATTAATAACATGCATATTATAGGCGGGCATGGTTGCGCATCGCCGAGTGGCTTTGATGTCCCATGAATGTCGTGATGGGTGCAGTAATATGTTGCAGGGGCAGCAGGGTGAGCTTAATTTGTCTGTTTTTTAATCAAATATGTTGTAACATGTGTCGGGATGCAGAGTGGGGGTTTATTACCGTCATGGGGCCATGGAGTGCACGTGGTGCGCTTGACCGACAGTGGACAACAAATAGAACTAGCACTACTGGAATTCAGTTTTTTGCCGTCTGCCAAATATTTTCCGTGTGCTAGTTGATGGCAAAGAGTGTCTTTGCCGTTAGCTGCCACAAAGCAGACGACAAAGAACTGGTTGATGGCATAGAAGGTCTTTGCCATCAGTCACTTATTTGTCGTCAGCCGCACACAACACAGAGCCGCACATCAGACGGCAAATATACAGGTGGGGCCCACCTGACCACGGGGATGTTATGTCAAAGTGGAGTCCCTTCTTTGCCGTCTGCTCGCGGACGACAAATTGTCCGGAGGCAGACGGCAAAGAGCTAACTCCGTAACGGCTCTTTGCCCCCACCCCGCCCCTCTCTCTCTCTCTCACTTACCCCGGCCACTGTGTAACGGCTCGACACCCCCACTCTCTTCCACTCCTCTCCCCGACGCCCACCGCCGCCATCACCGTCGCGCCGCCGCCCCCGGTGCCCCACAGCCCCGCCGCCGCCGCCCCACCGCCCCTACCGCCGTCCCGATGCCCCACAGCCCCCGGCGCCGCCCCGCAGCCATAACACCCCCGGCCCCGCCGCTGAGCCCCCACACCCCCACCCCCACGGGAAAATTAACTATTTGTTATTTAGTTTTTGGAATTAGATTATAACTACAAAGTTGATTTTTTATTGTTGTTGTAGTAGTTGTTGCTGTTATCGTAGTTGTTGTTATTGTAGTTGTTGTAGTAGTCGGTGTACCGGTTGATGAGCCCTATATTCTTAGCTTTTCATATAAAGACCATATGCCACTAGTTAGTTAGCTTAATAGAAAGAAGAGGAAGAAGAAGAAGAAGAGGAGGAGGAGAAGAGGAGAAGAAGAGGAGGAGGAGGAGGAGGAGAAGAAGAAGAAGAAGAAGAAGAGGAGAAGAAAAAATAAGAAGGAGAAGAAAAAAATAAGAAGCAGAAGAAGAAAAGAAGAAGAGAAGAAGAAAAAATAAGAAGGACTAGAAGAGAAAAAAGAAGAAAAGAACAATAAGTAGAAGAATAGGATAAAGATGTTGGAAATATTCCCTAGAGGCAATGATAAAATATTTATTATTATATTTCCAGTTTCAAGATAATCGTTTATTATCCATGCTATAATTGTATTGAATGAAAACATAGATACATGTGTGGATACATAGACAAAACAATGTCCCTAGCAAGCCTCTAGTTGGCTAGCCAGTTGATCAAGGATAGTCAAGGTTTTCTGACTATATGCAAGTGTTGTCACTTGATAACTGGATCACATCATTAGGAGAATCATGTGATGGACTAGACCCAAACTATGGACGTAGCATGTGATCATGTCATTTTATTGCTATTGTTTTCTGTGTGTCAAGTATTTATTCCTATGACCATGAGATCATATAACTCGCTGAGACTGGAGGAATACCTTGTGTGTCTCAAACATTGCAACGTAACTGGGTGATTATAAAGGTGCTCTACAGGTATCTCCGAAGGTGTTCGTTGAGTTAGTATGGATCAATACTGGGATTTGTAACTCCGGGTGACAGAGAGGTATCTCGGGGCCCAGTCGGTAATACAACATCACAAACAAGCCTTGCAAGCAATGTGACTAAGTGTAAGTCACATGATCTTGTATTACGGAACGAGTAAATAGACTTGCCGGTAACGAGATTGAAATAGGTATGCGGATACCGATGATCGAATCTCGCGCAAGTAACATACCGAAGGACAAAGGGAATGACATACGGGATTATATGAATCCTTGACACTGAGGTTCAACCGATAAGATCTTTGGAGAATATGTAGGATCCAATATGGGCATCTAGGGCCCGCTATTGGATATTGACCGAGGAGTGTCTCGGGTCATGTCTACATAGTTCTCGAACCGCATCGTCTGCACACTTAAGGTTCGATGATGTTTTAGTATAGTTGAGTTATATGTGTGGTTACCGAATGTTGTTCGGAGTCCCAGATGAGATCACGAACGTCGCGAGGATTTCCGGAATGGTTCGAAGACAAATATTGATATATAGGATGGTTTCATTTGGTCACCGGAAAGTTTCGGGCATTATAGGTAGTGTACCGGGAGTAATGAATGGGTTCCGGGTATTCACCGGGAGGGACCCACCCACCCGGGAGTGAGCCCAGTGACCCTAGGGTGGCGAACCAGCCCTTAGTGGGATGGTGAGGCCAGCCCAATAGGTCCATGGCGCCACAAGGGAAAAATACCAAAGGAAAGAAAAAAAAGGAAAGAGGGAGGTGGGAAGGAAGGAGTGGACTCCTTCCCCCAAACCGAATTGGGGTGGGAGTCCACCTCCTCCCTTCGGCCGGCGCACCTTGGGGATCCTTGAGCCTCAAGGCTAGCCCCTCTCCTCCTCCTATATATATTGGTAGTTTTAGGGCTTTTGAGACACAATTTTGCCACGTGCAACTCAAATCTATACCACGTAGTTTTACCTCTAGATCGGATTTCTGCGGAGCTCGGGCGGAGCCCTCGAGGAGTAGATCATCACCACCACCGGAGCGCCGTCACGCTGCCGGAGAACTCATCTAATTCTCCGTCTCTCTTGCTGGATCAAGAAGGCCGAGATCGTCATCGAGTTGTACGTGTGCTGAACGCGGAGGTGCCATCCGTTCGGTGCTAGATCGGCACGGATCGTGGGACGACGGTGATTTGAATCACGAAGTTGTACCACTACATCAACTACGTTTCTTAACGCTTCCCGCTTAGCGATCTTCAAGAGTACGTAGATATAATCTCCTCTCTTAGATGGACATCACCATGATAGGTCTTCGTGCGCGTAGGAATTTTGTTGTTTCCCATGCAACGTTCCCCAACAGTGGCATCATGAGCTAGGTTCATGCATAGATGTTATCTCGAGTAGAACACAAAAGGTTTTGTGGGCGTTGATGTTCAATTTTCTGCCCTCCTTAGTCTTTTCTCGATTCGGCGGTATTGTTGAATTGAAGCGGCCCGGACCGACATTACTCATAGTGACTGGCGGGTGCCTGTTTCTTCAACTTTAGTTGATTTGGATTTGATCGAGACGGTCCTTGGAGGGAGGTCAAATAGCAATTTGCACATCTCCATTGTGGTTTTTGTGTAAGTAAGATGCGATCATACT
Source organism: Hordeum vulgare subsp. vulgare (assembly GCF_904849725.1). NCBI lineage: Eukaryota > Viridiplantae > Streptophyta > Magnoliopsida > Poales > Poaceae > Hordeum > Hordeum vulgare. Next base: position 564,156,821 of record NC_058520.1, read on the forward strand.
AGATACCCATAGCAGCCACGTAAAACATGCAACAACAAATTAGAAGACGTCTAACTTGTTTTTGCAGGGTATGCTTGTGATATGATATGGCCAATAACGTGATGTGATATATTGGATGTATGAGATGATCATGTTGTAATAGTTAATATCAACTTGCACGTCGATGCTATGGCAACCGGCAGGAGCCATAGGGTTGTTTTTAAACTAACGTTTGTGTTTGCAGATGCGTTTACTATATTGCTAGGTCATAGCTTTAGTAGTAATAGCATAGATAGCACGACAACCTCGATGGCGGCACGATGATGGAGATCATGGTGTGGCGCCGGTGATAAGAATATCATGCCGGTGCTTTGGTGATGGAGATCAAGAAGCACAAGATGATGGCCATATCATGTCACTTATGAATTGCATGTGATGTTAATCCTTTTATGCACCTTATTTTTCTTAGAACGACGGTAGCATTATAAGGTGATCTCTCACTAAAATTTCAAGATGAAATTGTGTTCTCCCGACTGTGCACTGTTGCGACAGTTTGTCGTTTCGAGACACCACGTGATGATCGGGTGTGATATATTGGATGTATGAGATGATCATGTTGTAATAGATAATATCGACTTGCACGTCGATGGTACGGCAACCGGCAGGAGCCATAGGGTTGTCTTTATACTAACGTCTGTGCTTGCAGATGCGTTTACTATTTTGCTAGGATGTAGCTTTAGTAGTAATAGCATGAGTAGCACGACAACCCCGATGGCGACACGTTGATGGAGATCATGGTGTGGCGTCGGTGACAAGAAGATCGTGCCGGTGCTTTGGTGATGGAGATCAAGAAGCACGTGATGATGGCCATATCATGTCACTTATGAATTGCATGTGATGTTAATCCTTTTATGCACCTTATTTTGCTTAGAACGACGGTAGCATTATGAGGTGATCTCTCACTAAAATTTCAAGACGAAATTGTGTTCTCCCCGACTGTGCACCGTTGCTATAGTTCGTCGTTTCGAGACACCACGTGATGATCGGGTGTGATAGACTCAACGTTCACATACAACGGGTGCAAAACAGTTGCACACGCGGAACACTCGGGTTAAACTTGACGAGCCTAGCATGTGCAGACATGGCCTCGGAACACATGAGACCGAAAGGTCGAGCATGAATCGTATAGTTGATATGATTAGCATAGAGATGCTTACCACTGAAACTATTCTCAACTCACGTGATGATCGGACTTGAGTTAGTGAATTTGGATCATGTACCACTCAAATGACTAGAGAGATGTACTTTTTGAGTGGGAGTTTATCAGTAATTTGATTAGTTAAACTCTAGTTATCTTAAACATAGTCTAAGTCCACTTTGCAATATTTGTGTTGTAGATCAATGGCTCACGCAGTAGCAACCCTGAATTTTAATACGTTCCTAGAGAAAGCTAAGTTGAAAGATGATGGAAGCAACTTTGTAGACTGGGCTCATAATCTAAAGCTGCTCCTGCAAGATGGGAAGAAGGATTATGTCCTTAATGCTGCGCTAGGAGATGAACCACCTGCTACGTCTAGCCAAGATGTTTTGAATGCCTGCTTAACACATAAGGAGGACTACTCAGTAGTTCAATGTGCAGTCTTGTATGGCTTGGAACCGGGACTTCAACGTCGCTTTGAGCGTCATGGAGCATATGAGATGTTCCATGAGTTGAAGTTTATCTTTCAAAAGAACACCCGTATCGAGAGGTATGAGACCTCCGATAAATTCTATGCTTGCAAGATGGAGGAGAATTCGTTTGTCAGTGAACATGTGCTCAAAATGTCTGGGTACTCAAACCGTCTAGCTGAGCTGGGTATTGAACTCCCGCAAGAGGCTATCACTGACAGAATTCTTCAATCACTGCCACCTAGCTATAAGAGCTTTGTGTTGAACTATAACATCAAGGGATGAACAAGTCACTCGGCGAGTTATTCGTGATGCTGAAAGTCGCAGAGTCAGAACTCCGCAAAGAGCATCAAGTGTTGATGGTCAATAAGACCACTGGTTTCAAGAGAAACGACAAAGGCAAAAAGGGTAACTCCAAGAAGAGCGGCAAGCCTGTTACCAATCCGATGAAGAAACCCAAGGATGGACCTAAGCCTGAAACAGAGTGTTATTATTGTAAGGGAATGGGTCACTGGAAGCGCAACTGCCCCAAATATTTGGCTGATAAGAAGGCGGCCAAGGAAAAATCAGGTATATTTGATATACTTGTTATTGATGTGTACTTAACCAACTGTCGTAGTAGTGCCTGGGTATTTGATACCGGTTCTGTTGCTCATATTTGCAACTCGAAGCAGGAACTATGGAATAAACGAAAGCTGGCGAAGGATGAAGTGACGATGCGCGTGGGAAATGGTTCCAAGGTTGATTCAATCGCCGTTGGCACAGTCTCACTTCAGTTACCATCAGGATTAGTTATGAACTTAAATAATTGTTATTTAGTGCCTGCATTAAGCATGAACATTATATCTGGATCTTGTTAATTGCGAGACGGTTACTCGTTTAAGTCAGAGAATAATGGTTGTTCTATTTCTATGAGTAATATCTTTTATGGTCATGCACCCAATGTGAGAGGATTGTTCATATTGAATCTTGATAACGATGATACACATATACATAACACTGAGACCAAAATATGTAGAGTTAACAATGACAGCGCCATGTTTTTGTGGCACTGCCGCTTAGATAATATTGGTGTAAAGCGCATGAAGAAACTTCATTCCGATGGGCTTTTGGAGTCACTTGATTTTGAATCACTTGACACGTGCAAACCATGCCTCATGGGCAAGATGACTAAGACTCCATTCTCCGGAACAATGGAGCGTGCAAATGAATTGTTGGAAATCATACATACCGATGTGTGCGGTCCGATGAGTGTGGAGGCGCGTGGAGGATATCGTTATTTTCTCAGCTTCACTAACGATTAGAGTAGGTATGGATATATCTACTTGATGAAGCACAAGTCTGAAACGTTTGAGAAGTTCAAGCAGTTTCAGAGTGAAGTTGAAAATCATCATAACAAGAAGATCAAGTTCCTACGTTCTGATCGTGGGGGTGAATATCTGAGTTTCGAGTTTGGTGCTCACTTAAGACAATGTGGATTTTTTTCACAGTTGACACCGCCTGGAACACCACAGCGTAATGGTGTGTCCGAATGTCGTAATTGTACTTTGTTAGAAATGGTGCGATCTATGATGTCTCTTACCGATTTGCCGTTATCCTTTTGGGGTTATGCATTAGAGACAGCTCCATTCACTTTAAATAGGGCACCATCAAATTCCGTTGAGTCGACACCATACGAGATGTGGTATGGCAAAAGACCAAAGTTGTCGCTTCTTAAAGTTTGGGGATGTGATGCTTATGTCAAAAAGCTTCAGCCTGAAAAGCTGGAACCCAAAGCGAAAAAGTTTATCTTCATAAGTTACCCAAAGGAGACAGTTGGGTACACCTTCTATCTCAAATCCGAGGGCAAAGTGTTTGTTTCTAAGAACAGAGCTTTTCTTGAGAAGGACTTTCTCTCGAAAGAATTGAATGGGAGCAAGATGGAACTTGATTTGGTTGTCGAACCTCTAATCCCTCTAGATGGTGGCGCAGGGCAAGGGGAGACCTCTGTCGAAGCGATGCCGGTTGAGGAGGAAGTTAATGATGATGATCATGAAACTTCAGATCAAGTTCCTACCGGACTCGCAGGTCGACAAGATCACGACCTACTCTTGAGTGGTACGGTAATCCTGTCTTATCAATCATGTTGATAGACAACAATGAACCCGCGAATTATGAAGAAGCAATGGTGGGCCCGGATTCCGACAAATGGCTGGAAGCCATGAAGTCCGAGATATGATCTCTGTATGTAAACAAAGTGTGGACTTTGGAAGTATTACCTGAAGGCCGCAAGGCTATTCAGAACAAATGGATCTTTAAGAAGAAGACAGACGCGAACGATAATGTGACCGTTTATAAAGCTCAACTTGTGGTAAAGGGTTTTTCACAAGTTCAAGGAGTTGACTACGATGAGACGTTCTCACCGGTAGCGATGCTTAAGTCCGTCCGAATCATGTTAGCAATAGCTACATTTTTCAATTATGAAATATGGCAGATGGATATGAAAACGGCGTTTCTTAACGGTTTTCTTAAGGAAGAGTTGTATATGATGCAACCCGGAGGTTTTGTCGATCCAAAGAATGCTAACAGAGTATGCAAGCTCCAGCGATCCATTTATGGACTGGTGCAAGCATCTTGGAGTTGGAATAAGCGCTTTGATGAGGTGATCAAAGCATTTGGGTTTATACAAGTGGTTGGAGAATCTTGTATTTACAAGAAAGTGAGTGGGAGGTCTGTGGCATTTCTAATATTATATGTGGATGACATATTGCTGATTGGAAACAACGTGGAGTTTTTGGTGAGTGTAAAGGATTACTTGAATAAAAGTTTCTCTATGAAGGACCTAGGAGAAGCTGCTTACATTTTAGGCATTAAGATCTATAGGGATAGATCGAGACGCCTGACAGGACTTTCACAAAGCACATACCTTGATAAAGTTTTGAAGAAGTTCATAAAGGAACAGTCCAAGAAGGGGTTCTTGCTAGTGTTACAAGGTATAAAATTGACTAAGACTCAGTGCCCAACATCTGCGGAAGATAGAGAACAAATGAGTTCCATCCCCTATGCTTCAGCCATAGGTTTCTATCATGTATGAAATATTGTGCACTAGACCAGACGTCAGCTTGGCCATAAGTATGGCGGGCAGATTTCAAAGTAATCCAGGAGTGCATCACTCGACGGCGGTCAAGAATATTCTGAAGTACTTGAAAAGGACTAGGGAAATGTTTCTCGTTTATGGAGGTGACGAAGAGCTTGTCGTAAAGGGTTACGTCGACGCAAGCTTTCAGACTGATCTAGATGACTCTAAGTCTCAAACTGGATATGTATTTATTCTTAATGGGGGTGCGGTAAGCTGGTGCAGTTCCAAGCAAAGCGTCGTAGCAGATTCTACATGTGAAGCGGAGTACATGGCTGCCTCGAAGGCAGCTAAGGAGTGTGTCTGGATGAAGCAGTTCATGACGGATCTTGGAGTTGTGCCAAGCGCACTAAATCCAATAACTCTGTTCTGTGACAACACTGGTGCCATTGCTTTAGCAAAGTAACCAAGGTTTCACAAGAAGACTAGGCACATCAAACGACGCTTCAACCTCATCCGCGACTATGTCGAAGGAGAGGACGTAAATATTTGCAAAGTGCACACGGATCTGAATGTAGCATCTCCGCTGACTAAACCTCTTCCATGGGCAAAACATGATCAACACCAGAACTGTATGGGTGTTAGATTTATTACAATGTAAATCGCATGGCGATGTGAGGACTAGATTATTGACTCTAGTGCAAGTGGGAGACTGTTGGAAATATGCCCTAGAGGCAATGATAAAAAGTTATTATTATATTTCCCGTTTCAAGATAATCGTTTATTATCCATGCTATAATTGTACTGAATGAAAATATAGATACATGTGTGGATACATAGACAAAACAATGTCCGTAGCAAGCCTCTAGTTGGCTAGCGAGTTGATCAAGGATGGTCAAGGTTTTCTAACTATATGCAAGTGTTATCACTTGATAACTGGATCACATTATTAGGAGAATCATGTGATGGACTAGACCCAAACTATGGACGTAGCATGTGATCGTGTCATTTTTATTGCTATTCTTTTCGGCGTGTCAAGTATTTATTCTTATGACCATGAGATCATATAACTCACTCACACCGGAGGAATACTTTGTGTGTATCAAACGTCTCGGGTCATGTCTACATAGTTCTCGAACCTGCAGGGTCTGCACACTTAAGGTTCGATGATGTTTTAGTATAGTTGAGTTATATGTGTGGTTACTGACTGTTGTTCGGAGTCCCGGATGAGATCACAGACATCATGAGGGTTTCTGGAATGGTCCGGAGATGAAGATTGATATATAGGATGGTTTCATTTGGTCACCGAAAAGTTTCGGGCATTACCGGCAGTGTACCTGGAGTGACGAATGGGTTCCGGGTATTCACCGGGAGGGGTCCACCCACCCGGGAGTGAGCCCAATGACTCACCCTGGGCGGTTGGGTACCCGAACCCGAACCGAACTGAATTACCCGAATTGTCGGGTAATTCTGGTATCGGGTATGGGTTCGGTTCTCATTTCTTGACTATTGGATTTTCGGGTTAGGGTTCGGGTTCTAGTGTGGAAAACCCGAAATACCCATACTACCCAAATTATTCATACTGTCCAAAATTTTCATGATATTATTACACTAACTAGTTAATTGCCCGTGCGTTGCTATGGCCGAATCCTTTAATTGACACATATTATCTCGGCACACTACAAGGCCACATAACTTGTTGCTTACCATCAACAAACTCGTGACGGTTTCTATGTTTCTCTTTGCACATCTCATGACAAGTCTAGGCATAAATCTACCACATTTATGCATTCAATCTTGTGCTATGTTTACTTTGCACAGATAGAGAATTATCAGTTTAGGACTCTACATTTCATTAGGACGGTCGATCTATTCCTTCTCATGAAAACGTCAACACCGATAAAAAGAATTGGCATCTTTTTTTTGGTGGCATATTAGCACAACAGAATAATTCAAGATCATGTAGTTGCATATATAAAATAGTATATTTGGCCAATTAAGAAAACAGTTAACACTATTAATAACCAAGAGACGACATTTTCTAAAAGACTGTTCTTTGGAGCTTAAAGTAACACAACGGGAGTTTAAGCACCACTCAGTAGGTTAATATAAACCAAAATGCAAAGGAGATATGCGAAGTAATGTCTTAAAAAAGATTAAAAAGAAGTGGGCCAGTTCACTCTGTAGCAGCATAGATTAAAAAAATACATACTTTGTCTCCCTGGTCACCACCACATCCCGTTCCCCATCCCCTCACACTCCCACCGCTATCCACTCTGAAGCTCACCTGTGCAGCCGCCGCCGCCCCTCCTCTCCGACGCGGCAGTCACCGAAGACGCCCTCCTCGCCCGCTCACGCACGCCTCATGCTCCCATGGTTCGCGACTCCCTCCCTGCTCCAAACCCTAAGCCCCCGCCCCCCTCGCGCCACCTGCTCACCTCTCCCTCTCCATCTCCCGCAGGACTCCTCCCCGACCGTCACTACGCCATCCGCACCGACCGCGGCCTCTGCCCCGCCGCTCGAAGACTGTCTCCGCCTCCCGCGCGGCGAGCGTGACAGAAGCTGGCGGGCCTCTTCAGAGTCAACCTCTTCACCTCACCCAGAGTGGATGAAGCTACATCAAGTTCAACAAAAGATGCCCGGTGAGTCTTTTGAACAGTAGGATCTACCCCATCCTTGACTGCATGCTGTCTGCTGTCCGGATTTTTATCGTGGTTAACTATGCTAGCTCTAGCATCACAAGCACAAGTCAACATCTGGCGATAGGCCTCATGAAGCTCCAGCCGCCGGCTTTGAGCCACTAATTGAGCTCCAGAAGGGAGATGCTCCTTGTTTTACAATGTTTAATTAGCATGTTCTCCCCACCTATTATTTATTTTTATTTTGAAAATACAGTAGATCCAAGCAGAACAAGAATATTGCCGACAGAAACTCATCACGAATCACGAATATCTGCAGCTAAGCACAGTATCAGCAGCTGCAAGGCCATTAGAGCACACGAGAGAGAAGAGGTGGTAATTAAGATTTAAGGGGCCCTTTGGAACGCAAGTGTAGTTTCATATGTATTACCTCCACATTCAGTAAGAGCTCAAGTGGAGGGGGATTCAGAGTTCCCAGCCACAACAGCTCAGGTCCAGCGGAACTGAATCTTGAAAAATCCATCAAAGTAGTTGAGATCTCCCTGAGTACACCCAACTCCCCATGATCTATACTGCAAACCGCCAGCCCCTGATGTTTCAGCTGCGGCGGCTGCCCGAGGTGGCCTCCCAAGCCAATGCGTTAGCACACAGGGCACGACTGAAGGGTGACCCCATGAAGCGAAGGTCCGAAGCCAGGGAGACGGCACACATCACCACCAACATCCTTCCTCATCGATGCCTCTCCTTCGCAGATGAAGCTTTATAAGGACGTAGGGATGACAAGCATCGACGATGGAAGTTAAGTAGGACTACAATGACAAATATGAACAGAAAATTGGCAATGGATGGAAAAATAGGACCAAAAAACCAAAAAATGGCATCAACAAGAATATGCTTTTAAATTGGTTCAGTAAATAGATTTCATGCCATCTCACCTTCCCAAAAGGTCCACACAAAGAACCAGAGCCGTAAGAAAGAAACAAAGCCATAGGTAATGTCAGGTTTCTTTTTCAAGCCACAGGCCCACACTGTACATAATATATATAACTTAATTTTCACAATGAGCCCATGACCATTCAAAGTTGCCAAACGGGTATTCTTCAAATCAAGAAGAAACAAATAAAAGTTAGTAGGGAAATCAAGCTGTTTTCTGGAGTATATGCCAGGAGTACTCGCTGATCAAATTACTATAATCAAATTACTATAATTAAATAGTAGTTAATTGCCCATGCGTTGCAACGGGATCATAATATTTTAGATCTTCATCTCTGCGAGTGGCGCATCTGACACACAATCCCGTCGTAACTTATCCACCAACTCTTTTCTATAGGTTGCAAATTTTTATAACACGTAACAGTCTTTATCTTCATGCTCTACAATGTTTGTAAATAGGAACAAAAGACATCATGTAGGCCACCCATACCGTTAAAGAAAAATCAAAGACTGTGTATAGGGCTAAGTTTCATCGTCTATAATTCAAACAAATTAAAGTAACAAGTTTAAGAGGAAATGATATAGCTATCAAGTATACTTATATTGTGATACAGTTCTGGTGCAAATGACATGACAATCGCAGTAGCGGTTAGGAATTACGAGTTACATGAAGGGCATATCAACCTAAGTAGATTATGAGTCAACTTATTCTTCCTGAGCTGTCAAGATATAAGCTTATGGTACTTACTCTGTTGCCCTCCGTGTTAGTTCATGTTCTAGTACGAGTTTGGCATCCACATGTTTAATCTGAATGCATGCTTATTATTGGTTCTGCTGCTACGTTGGGAGAGCCAAGCAGGATTGCATGAGCAAAGATGCTCAGATCAAGAGCATGGAAGAAACAATCCAATCCCTTGAAGCCAAGAACAAGGCAAAGGACCTGCTCACTATGAATCTCCAAGATAAGGTACTGTCAACATTTTTCAGCATCCAAACTTACTGCCTTGTTACTGCTATGCATGAAGAATTAATATGTTTCTTGCTGCTTCTCATTCTTCTATACAGATCAAGGAGTTGGAGTCGCAGCTGCTGGTTGAGAGGAAGATAACGAGGCAGCACGTGGACAACAAGATCGCCCAAGACGTCGAGCAAAAGCAGCAACAGCAGCAAAGCCTCAAGATGGAAGAGAGAAACACACATTTGAGAAGCCCCATGTCAGAGAGGAACCTGAACGCCACCATGGAGATCCTGAGCATTTTTAATAGAGATCCACACGATTCATATTGATAATATCACACTCAAAGATAAGTGGTTGTGTAATAGCAAAACAACCTAAATTTTGGCAACAAGACAATAGTTAGTATTTTTGTTCTTCTTTATCAAGTCACTGTCAATGCATCTTCCTCCTGTATTTGGTCGAACCTTCACGTTGTCTCTTGTTATTTCCAGCTTGAATAGGTGCAACTTTGACAAAGTATAGGATGGGCAGATGTCGCGAAAGGAATAATCATGGTTTTTGAAGACTGATAATGCTCCCTCGAGTACTACACGACAAAAAAACTCAGGTTAGTGTGCGTTAGGATCTACAATAGTTATGTGGTTGTAATGCAAATCTGAACATACTTTACCTTGAGTAGGTATAATTTGATCTGGCTACTTTATGTGCTAAGGACTTCCTTGTATACTATGTTCTTCATGGTCGTTAATAAGGGCTCAGATCTTTTTCTCTTCTTTGAATTCTTGCTTTGTTCCTTGCCCATGCCTTTATCCTTGCCGTCGTCGTTGATGGCGAGAATCTTAATGTTCCTCTTCGCGGTGGCTCTAGACAATGCAACGTAGAGCTGACCGTGAGAGAAAATCGGGTCCGGTAGGTACACCCCGACAGTCGGTATGGTCTGGCCTTGCGCCTTGTTGATCGTCATGGCAAAGATGAGCCTAATAGGGAACTGCTTCCTCTTGAACTTGAAAGGGAAGATATCATCATCGGATGGGCATAGAGGTATCCGAGGAAGGAACACCCTCCTACCATCATGTTGTCCTAGCATGATTTCTGCGTCGATGGCGTTCCTCTGGAAACCCCGAACCACAAGCCTTGTGCCGTTACATAACCCATTAGCTGGATCTATGTTTCTCAATAGTATAATGGGGCAATTTATCTTTAGTTTGAGGGCATGCAGAGGCAGCCCGTTGGGAGTAAGGTTGTTGAGGAACTCGGGGGCATAGTAGCCGTGTGGGTCATCCTCTGCACCATCAAAACTATGGTAGATCTTCTCTTCGCCCTGGAAACGCTCTATCATGCGTGTGTTTATCTTATCAACGTTGTCGTTCTTGGTGGAGAGGATCGCTAGAGATGTCATGTAATTTGGATCACACATATTGTGGTCTAGAGTAGGAAATACATGGTCGATTAGCTTCTCTAGGTCAACACCGTATCCTGTTGGCGGCACACAAATGTCTTGAGGGAGCCTTATGTTGCCTTCCTCGTCGGTTTCTTCGGTGTCGTTGCCTACCCTTAGCAAGTAATCTGCGAACCACGGGTCATTATGCACCCTCAAGTTCGTGACGAGCCTTAGCTGGCGCATACCCTTCCAAAGGTATGAAATCCGTAGGGTCGCATCGATTATCTGACCCCGTGACCCTTTCCTGACGACTGGAAGCACCTGCCTGAAGTCCCCATCGAACACGACAGTTTTCCCCCCGAGCGGTTGGTGCCGTCGTCCCATAATGTCCCGCATGCTATTATCCAGTGCCTCAACAACTTGCCGCTTTGTCATGCTGGCCTCGTCCCATAGGATGAGGGAAGCCATGCTCAGGAGCTTGGCCGTCCCACTTTGCTTGGTGAAGCTGCACGACGCCCCATCTTCAATGCTGAGTGGGATCTTGAACCTCGAGTGGGCTGTCCTGCCTCCAGGCATGATGGAAGCCGTGACGCCCGACGTCACCGTAGCCACCGCTATCTTGCCCTCCCCCCGAACCTTTGCGAGCAGTGCCCTGTATAGGAAGGTCTTCCCAGTGCCTCCCGGGCCATCGACATAGAATACACCCCCATCACCGGCACCTACTGCTGCCAAGATCTCGTCGTATGCAAGCCTTTGCTCAGGGTTTAGCGAGGATGCTAAAGCAGCGTCGTGTGCGTCGTGGACTCCTCTGTGACTTCTCTGGCCTCGCCTCCAGTAGTGACATAGGTCTCGTCAATGTCCGGAAGAGGGAACAACGCTATGTCTTTGCCCATTGACTGTAGCATGCCCCTGATGTCTAGCAACACCATCTGCTCCACTGCCTTTGAGGAGGTGTGTGATCGGCGCTAGTCATCAGACATCGCCTCTAGGTGCCTATCCCATAGACCGCGCACGTCACCTGGCTCACAGAATACCAAGATTGTTGCAAAGAGCCTCCTGAGCGAGGCTGGCATCACGAATTGTGTTGACTCTGTAAGAGACTCGTCAAGCGTGTTGTCGGCCTCGATGAGGCCCGATCTCTCGGCAGCCTCACGGAAGCTATCACATAGCACACCGTCCACGGTCCTTAGGTCCTCGAAGGATGTCTTGCCTGGTACGTGGTTGAGCAGCACTCGCAGAAAGTATCGCTCCCCCTCGGCTGGATGTGCTGACACGATTCGACCTACTTGGTGTTGCTTTTGCCTCGGCCTCCAGTACTTTTCTCTCTCCCATGTGAAACTTCCCGGAAAGTCCTTGTACAGGATATCTCGAGCCCAAACATGTTGCTGATTAGCGAGGAAATACTCCATCAACATTGACTTAGATGCTTTATCACGGGCGACGACATCGGTCAGGTCCTCTCCTGCTTTGAACTGACACTATGCATATTTGGGAGATGAAGCGGCAACCGTAGGACCAACGGGAAACTCTCAGAAAGCTTGAAGCCGAATATCCTCCACATCGCCTCCGGTGGAGTAACCCATCTCGCATCGATGTACCTTTTAATCTCGTCTACAACCCCTTTGTCATCGGGCTGGTCAATGCTAATTGAAGCTCGATCGTGGCCCGTGTATACGTATTTGTAAAGGTACTTGACAGCCTTGATGCTGGAGCACACCTCGGCATTTATGTGGCAGTTGAACATCCGCAATAGATAAGGGTTGTAAGGCACCACCCATCTGTTATCCAACATCTGACGGTGGACCTTAGCCTGACGACCGTCGTCCCGCCGTCGATAGACAGGGTATGAATCCTTCCCCTATAAGGTGTTCTGGTTGAATGGTCGTGGGTACTGGCTCTTGCACTTCAAGTCTTGCATACACACATTTTTGGGATTTAGATTACCGCATGGGCCGTGCATCATATGCTTCACGACCATGGCATAAAGCTTTGGATACTTATGCTTGTCCGGGAGCTCTGCGGATATGATGCGGTCATACTGCTTTGGCACCACAAGTTTATATTCTCTATTCATGATCAACAGGAAGTGCGCGTGGGGGAGGCCCCTCTTCTGGAACTCGACGACATACACATGCGCTACCACAACACCTAGGATGTGCTTCTTGAACAACATCTCTTTCATGGTCTCCAACTTGGCCCTAAACACGCGTGCGATAAGATCTGGTCGGTCCTGGGGTGTCTGGCCAGGAAGCAGCTCATTCAGTATCTCCTCCCAGCTAGGATTGCACGTCGTAATCAAAAAGATGTCAAGCTTCCCATAGGTCTGCACCAGTGCCATAGCGTCCATATGCCTCCCCTTCATGTCTCGGTTGCTCCCCTGATGCGTTCCTGGGAGCACGATCCTCTTACCAACAGCGCTCACTTGCACCTCCCCAACTGCGATGCTATCCACAAGGCCTTGATATAGATCGGCACGTATCTGTGTTTGGTGGTCCCTGATCCACTTCAGCCTACAACCCTCAATCTTGATGAACATGTCCACACCCCACTGCTGGAACAGGCGTGCTCCGTGAAGTATGGGGTTGAATATCGCAGGGCGTGTTTGTAGCCGGTAACAGTAGTAGTCCCTGACAGAGACGCACAACCGGCTGTTCCCCTCTGTGCAAAGACGTGAAAGAAGAAGGTTAGGTACCATATGGGAAGGAAAGACTCTGTTTATTTTTTTGCATATAAGCATACCAAACGGGCGAACCTGAATCATTATCGTGGTTCCGTCTTGGTTGTTGTGCAAGCTCCCAAGGGACATTGCGCTTCGGGATATTTGGATGCCAACCAAGCTCCCCCTTGGGAAAAAGAGGGGATACGAGAGCGGGTCATAGCAGCCATCTGTGGCATGTATACTATGCTTCTCGTTGTTGTCCTCATAGAGTGTAATGCTGCAGTTGAACCTGTTTGCTAGATCGTTTCCCTCGACCCAAATTGCAGCCACCTCGGATGACATAGGCCTATTATATCTCCGTTGATCTAGCTTCTGGTCAGTGTTGAGGTCTATGCGGTACTCCTCGAGGTTTTCCTTGTGGGCACCCAAACTTCTAAACTGTTGGGAGTAGGGGTTGCCCCTGAGGATGTCCACTAACTTGCTGACAACGCGTTGGTCCAATTTCTTGGTAGCCTCCTTGCGATGGCTTAAGCTGGGGTCGTCGTCATAGAAGTACAACTGCAGATGTCCAGGATGAGCTGTTGGACCGAACGAATGCACTTTGTGGTAAATAGTACCCTCCGCCCGAAACGTGTATACCCCAGACTTCATGTTCGTATAATTTTTATCTAGGCTGACGCCAAGGGTAGTGAAGGAGAAGTGACCGTTGAAGAACCGAATGCTCTCCCGGAAGTGCCGAGAGTCTGCACCTCCGCTAGAGCATAACCTCATCAGCTCTGGAATAGGTTCTGGTTGGGCCAAATCTATTTCGCTGTTTCGACAGCAGAAGCCATTTGTCTCGTACTGGAACTTCCTGGCCTTGCAATGGTTGCAGTTTGCCGCGTGCTTCAGGATGTGTGTGCTGTCTGGGATGTTCGAATAGACATAGTCAAAAGGATCAAGGTGGATAGGTCCCGTGTTGGAGGAGTTCACGGGCTGATCGATGTCCGTGCCATCAGCGTCGTATCCTACAAGCATCATCGAGACATAACATGTCATGATAGGATTCACATCATAAAAGAATAGTATACAGGGACGAGAAGCGAAAGGCGCCTCAGAGTACCTTCACCGGCAAACAGGTAGTACTCATCATCCATGAGGCCATCGGAGAGTGCACCATCGTCCATTATGCCGCTGAGGAAGGCTTCCATATCATCTGCAACATTGTTGAGCCGGTAAGACGGCGTGCTTGATGAAGGGGGAGGAAGGTTTAGTGTGATTGGTGACATGGTGGAGAGTAAAGATGAGAGGGTTACCATCGGTCCCTATGGTGTAAGATGGCATGCTTGATGAAGGGGGGGGGGAGCCAGTGAAGCAGCTCCTGTGGGCGGTGAAGATGAGCTTGTTGCTGATTTGTTCACATCTAAGGTACTTGCCTCTTGGCGGGGAGTCCTCCGTTTAGCTTCAAAGCTTGCATTACGACGGTCTAGCAATGCTGACTTCTTACCTTCTGGTATGTTCTTCCCGAGTGCCCTTCGTTTTACGGCATTCCCTTGAATCTTCTTTATGACCATACCTTCTTTCTGAGCTCGCTGCTTAGACCTACGTTGTGATCTAGTCTCATGCCTCTGCTCATGGGCTTGATTCTGGTTGTCGTATATTTGCTGATAATTGCCTTGTTGCGACACATTTATGGGCTCTTCCTGTTGATCACCATCGCCTAGGGTACGACTAAGGTACTTGCCTGCACCGTTAGTGAGCCGGTAAATATTGGTTGAACACAGATAGACATATGAAGTAGTGTAAAGATGGGGGGGGGGATTACCATCTGATTCCAAGCCGAGACCAGCCTTACTTGCTGACCGGGGAGCTTGAGATGATGCGGCGGGTTCTCGGACTGCCAACGCATGAGTGGTCGACATCAGGTTTGTGGCAGCTAAGGTAGATGCATCTCGTCGCGGCATTGCTATGGATTCAATGCAAGGGGTGTTGCGCCTAGCCGCGAGTTTTGCGTTTCTCTGAGCTCGCATATTCTGCTCCTCTTCGGGTGACATGTTTTGCACACGTGCTCTTCGACGGGAGTTTGTCTCTTGCTTATCGTCGTCGGTCATATTTTGGTAGGCAACCCTTCTACAACTATTCCTATCTTTCTTGTCCTCGACCGACATATTTTGGTAGGCTGCCCTTCTAAGGGCGCTTCTCTGTTCCTTCTCCTCTGATGTCATATGTTTCCTGGCTTCTCTTTGACGGGAATTTCTCTCCTCATCTGTTTTTGTTTTCCTAGCTGCTCTGCGACGGGCATTGATTTCTGGCTTCTGTTCAGGTGTTAACCTATTTTGCCGTGCTATATATTGGTCTCGCCTTTTTTGTGTTTTGTCTAATGTAATGGTTGCGGTTGAAGCAAGTTGTTCAGGACTAGTGTGTGAGGTGTTGATCCTCGGTGCTATATATGAAACAATATCATGCTCAGTGCTGCTATGTGTTCCTCCAAGTGATGCACGATGATCATTGTAGGCCTCTTCACGAGAATGATTTCCTGGTGAACCAATTTATGGACCACTTTCGTTAAGAAATGTACAAATGCTAACGGAAAATATGTTAGTGGGTTAAATCGCTACCAATTGAAGTTTTGAGATGCGGCACTGGCTGAAAGGCCGTGAGATTGCCGGCTATGGGAACCATCATACGGAGTTGCGTGGGCAGATTGTCATCATCGTCGGAAGAGGAAACACCATTGTTAGTAGTGTTCGTTTGGTCGCGTATGAAAAAACCAGACAGTGGTCGGTGGGTAAGGGTGGATTGACTCCTCGATGTCCTCTCATATTCAACAACTGGTAACAATTAATGTAGGATAAGTTGTGAAAGGTTACTGTATACCTTATATGCAGACATGTGATTGGCATAGACATACCTCTTTTTCCTTTATCATACACATTCCTGCTTTCCTGTGACATCTCTGGCTCCTATATGTTATTCATTAAAATTGCATTCTTTTGAAATAAGAAAATGATAAAACATGATGAATGATGAATGCACTCTTTTGCAATAAGAAAACTGCATTCTCCTATATTGTGTAAACCTTCTTTTAGTTGAGATGATTTAATAAGCATCATATTCTACTTTGCAGGCCTTGCTCCATTTTATGTAGTGGGACGAGTTGCCCAATATAGAAGAGCTTACTGGTCTAAATATGACTTGGGTTTCCACTTTGATGGCTCAACATTTGCTTGTAGCTGCTGACGGGTATGCATTGGAGAGACTAACGCTGCTTTCTGAACTCAATCAATGTAAAGACGTTGCGAGTAAACAAAGTTCCAAATACTTTGGCGCTGTTTGAACAACACCATTTCCACCAGGTAAAAACTGTTTGCTTGAAATTCGTGGCCTCGCCAAAATATTTGAAAGGTAGCTAGCAATCTTCTGAATTTAATCCTGAGAATATGTTTTGCTGTAAAATTTGGCGATATCCGGTGTGGGTTTTCTTGTGGCTACAGAATTTGTTACAATATGATGAAATTATGCTTTATGCTTCTTTAGTTAACGAAATTATGTTGTATGCTTCTTTAGGTTAACATATTTTAGGTCCCAAAATGAGATTAATCATGCTGTTACATTGGCAAATATAGTGTGTATTTCATATCATCTTTTTTCATGCAAAATAAAAAAAAGTGGTAGACGGCTTAAATATTTGGAAATTCCTAGGTTATGTGCCAGCTGCCAAGTATCCGATATGTTGCTACATACTTGCTGCTATAAATACCAGTTTGGAACCTACAAACTTTGGTTATTCTTGGTCTGTTGTTTGGAAATTAAAGGTATTACTGTAGCATTAAATGTATTAACCTGAATCTAACTCTTCTCTATCTGCGAGCTCAGATGTGTGGCAACAGTGTTTCTTGGCCATTGAATTGGATAATTTTCGTGATTATAATTTTCAACTAAATCATGCATAAGGAGTTCAAGATTGGGTTTTCTTTTATTTTTGAAAAATAAGATTGTCCATATAAAAAAGTACATATTAAGGAATCTTTTGTGAGTGGTGCAATGCCTTTTGATAGTATGCAAAAATTTATGCCTATACTGTTCTATTTTCCTTACCTAACATGGTGTTTCTTGATAGAGTGGGAGTAGAGGTCAACGGTACTTGTGGAGTGGTGCAGTTTAAATGTTTTAAGTGAGACTTGGTTTGATGCCTCTATGATAGATGAATACATCCTTAATCCGGCTATCAAATAATTGCATCATACTTGGAGGTAGCAGGGACGTGACATATGTCTTTCGAATCTAGGTAGTACTTAGCTTACCTGGTAGACAACATTACTTTCAAAATATTTACCTATTATGATAGGAAAATCCTATCTGTATTGATGGAGCTAGCACTGCATTGTAGATTGAACATGCCTAACTCTAAACCCTCATCCTCGCACTTCGATTTGATATATAAAGACGATCGGCGATTGTGTGCTTTTGTATTTGAAGTTTTCATCAACTTCGATTTGTTTCTTCACATCAAGACAGGTGGTATATACATCCGAATTCGAACCAAAGAGTGCCTTAAAAGGAGGGAATTAGCAGGGCAAGGAAGGAATAATGGAAGGTAATTTTGATTATCTTTACTATTAAAAGGACCATAATAGTTTTCAGATTCCGATTCTCTTGACAAATATTTGTTTCTGGTTCTCTTGTGATTGTGGTTGCTGTTAACATATGCAAAACATTACCTGAGCATGTGATTGAGGGAGGGAGGCATGGAGAGAACTTGATTTCCTTTGGAGCCTATAGAGATTCTTAGTAACCACTATAGAAAGAGATAGAGCCTTAAACAGAGCATTATGAGAGCCTCAAGTAATGCACGCCTTATGAGAATTGTCTTAGTAACCACGTTCAAGTTCAGGGAGGGAGGCACGGAGAGAACTAACTTCTAGAACTATTTTATTCAAAACATAGAGTCAGTACCTGAACAATTGTAAATTGTTGCTAATGATGGATTCTTGAATATATAACTCTTCAGAAATTGTTCTTAATTCATAAATAAATATGTGTACTTAAAAGAGCACTTGCGCTATTCCATGACGGGAGTGCGCCTCCTCCTTAACCACTTCGAAGAGCAGCAACGTCTGGAGCGACATGAGGTTGCGGGGCTCGAGATGGTCACGTTGTGGCAGCCCATGACTTACTCCAGCATGTGCAGCGGCAGCGTATTCTCCACCTGCATTTGTTATACAATTTTTAGTGGAATCTCCCACTTATTCGCAGCTAATCCACCTAAAACTATAGTGGGTTGTTAGTTATCCTTCATGAAGCTAACAAGTGGTAGTGGTGGATGTCATCGGTCCTTATTTACTAAGAGATTCCTTACCAATGAATGTAGTTTCCCTAGCTAATTTACCGCACCCTGATCCTTATGGCTGCAGTATCCCTAGCATTAGCATGCAACATTGGTAAATTGATGCTAACAAAAAGAACAAGGTACAGAACAGGAGTGCTCATATAGCAAAAAACAAGAAGGCCTATGGTTTGTAGAACATGCCGTGTATATTTGATGGTTTAGACAATATTTATGGTTTAGAAGATGAGACTCCACCACCATTATCATTTATCAAACGCACAGACATTACCAGTAAAGACATTTAGGGGAAGAGCTATTAGCATGCACAACCCGATGTATACGAAACTGGTGCGGCGAGCTATTATCATGCATAATCCAATGTATACGAAACTGGTGCGGCGGCGCGACGCCGAGCTGCGCCTGCAGCATATGGAGGTGGGGTGGGTGGGACGGAGAACCCTAGCATGCGGTGGGAGGAGGAGATGACCGGATGGGTAGGTTGTCCAAACATAGTCGTGGGAGAGAAGGAATCCTGGAGGGGCCGACGGGGTTGGACGCAAGGGCCGACAACGGGGCTGGCGGCGCGGCTGGCCGGCGGCGGGGATGGGAACGAAGAAGGTAGGAGATAACCCCTGAAATCTGTAGTTTATATATTAGTGTTCAAAAGAGTCACTAAGATTTTATACCAAACTACAGCCTGGAGCCTTAAGTTACTAAGACAATTCTCATAAGGCGTGCATTTTAACACCTCAACTTGTATTTGCAGCTTGAATGAGAGAGAGATAGAGCTAGGTGCACCTGGGAAGAGGCTGACACGAGGAGATGTGACCACGAGGAGATGTGACCAACACAACCAACACGGGTTGGAGTCCTCCGGTGATGGATGCGAGAGCAACAGGTGGTTTGATGTTCTCCGCGGTGGATTCGGCAGCAATAGATGGATTGAAGGCCTCTGGCGATGGATGTGATAGTACCAGGTGGAGCAGGCAAGGGAGGTAGCACCAGGCGGGGCAAGGTGGTGTTCTGTAGCGGCAGGGCAAGGTGGTGCTCTGTAGCGGCGAGGCTGGTGGTGCTGTGTAGCGGCGAGGCTAGCGGCCAGTGAGGCAGCACCAAGCGCGACCTGTAGCCGTCGCTGCGTGGTGCTGTGTAGCCGTCGCTGAGTGGAGGGTTTGGCTTGGAAGGCTGTGTGGAGGGTTTGGCTTGGAAGGAACTGCCAGGACGTGCTTTAGTTAGTGGGTTTTGTATTGAATCGTTTTGTTTTGAGCTGTTGACCGTATGTTTTCACCTATTGACCGTACCACGTGGGAACCGGTGCTTGGTTTATCGCCTGGTTTATGAAGAGTTAAAAAAATCGAAAAAATTGATGGAAAGGCTACCGGTAGGAGGGGGATCGCACGAGGTGGAACCATCACGACGACGGCAGATCCCCCCTTTAATAGTAGAAGACTTGTTACCCATACTAACTAAAATACTCATATTACCAAAAATACCCATACTATCTGAGCTATTCATATCAAAAGTTGATGTATGCTGAGAATATTTTCGGTATTTTGGGTACCCGAATTACCCGAACTAAAATTTTGGGTAATTTGGGTTCGGGTATTTTTTTGAAAGAAACAATTTTGGTTCCCATTTTCAAATACCCGAATTACCCATAAACTGAACTACCCGAACCGAAATAACCAAAATACCCGAATGCCCAAGCTGACTAGTGACCCTAGGGTGGTGCACCAGCCCTTAGTGGGCTGGTGAGGCCAGCCCAATAGGGCCATGGCGCCACAAGGGAAAAATACCAAAGTAAAAAAAGGAAAGAGGGAGGTGGGAAGGAAGGAGTGGACTCCTTCCCCCAAACTGAATTGGGCTGGGAGTCCACATCCTCCCTTCGGCCAGCGCACCTTGGGGCTCCTTGAGCCCCAAGGCTAGCCCTTCCCCTCCTCCTATATGTACTAGTGTTTTTAGGGCTTTTGAGACACAACTTTGCCACGCGCAACTCAAACCTATACCACGTAGTTTTACCTCTAGATCGGATTTCTGCGGAGCTCGGGCGGAGCCATGCAGGATTAGATCATCACCACCACCGGAGCGCCGTCACGCTGCGGGACAACTCATCTACTTCTCCATCTCTCTTACTGGATCAAGAAGGCCGAGATCGTCATCGAGCTGTACGTGTGCTGAACGTGGAGGTGCCGTCCGTTCGGCGCTAGATCGGAACGGATCGTGGGACGGATCATGGGACGACGATGATTTGAATAACGAAGTTGTACCACTACATCAACCGCGTTTCTTAACGCTTCCCGCTTAGCGATCTAGAAGGGTACGTAGATCTAATCTCCTCTCGTAGATGGACATCACCATGATAGGTCTTCGTGTGCGTAGGAATTTTTTTTTTCCCATGCAACGTTCCCCAAGAAAAGAAAAATGGAAATAGAAATAAGAGGAAGAAGATGAGGAGGAATAAGAGGAGAAGAGGAGGAGGAGGAGGAGGACGAGGAGAAGAAGAAGAGGAAGAGGAGAAGAGGAGAAGAAATAGGAAAAATGAAAAGAAGAAGAAGAGAAAAAGAAGAGAAGAAGAAGGAGAAGGAGGAGGAGGAGAAGGAGCCCTCCTTCTCCTTCTTCTCTCTTCCTTCTTCTTCTCCCTCCTTCTTCTCCTTCTTCTTCTCCTTCTTCCTCTCCTTCTTCTCTCCTCCTTCTTCTCCTTCTTCTTCTCTTCTCCTCCTCCTCCTCCTCCTTCTCATTTTCCTCCTCCTCCTTCTCCTTCTCCTCCTTCTCCTTCTATTTCTCTTCTTGCTTCTTCTCTTTCTTCTTCTACGTAGCTTATTTTCCCCAACAAAGACGTACTTAACTATTTATCCTCCAAAATGACATAATTAGCTTAGTTAGGGTAAAAACATAATAAGAACCTTGGTTAGCTCACAACTTAGCTAATTATCCTCCAAAATGATATAATACGCTCAAAATGGCATAAAAACCTTGGTTAGCTCATGAATATTATATTCTTAGCTTGTTTTCCTCTAAAACGACATAATTAGCCCATATAGCTCCAAAAAGACATAATTAGCATATTTGTGTTGATCGGGTGGATTTACATGTGACGGTTGTCTCGTCGCTGTGAGGTGTGCTGTGCGAAGACCTCCCCGTGCGTTGTACGAGCTCCGCCCCTGCATTCGTGGGTCAGTACAAATGTCATCTCCTCCTCGCCCCTTCATTTACTGTGGGTCGGTTTTCGGATGAAACTTGCTAGATTTAGGTAATTAATTTAATTTATCCGTATGCATGACGAGTATGCGTCTCCCGTTAGAAAGGGTTACAGTTATAAATATGCATGCATTTGCTTATATTTATAACCGTGATTCTTTCGAATTGTCCAACATTATCCATGGATAGCCCGAGTATGTGTAGATTGGGTTCGTTTTCCCATATGCTTTGTTCCGGATCCGATGCATAATTTCGTCAGTGCCTCCCTGTTGTTCTCCAGATACACATCCTCTATGTTTATTGCGGAGACGTGTATCAGGAGAACAGCGGGGAGGTGCTGCCGAAATTTTGCGTTGGATCCGTAGCAAAGCATGGGAAAACGAACCCAATCTACACATACCTGGGTGGGATTAGGACCTATCTTTACCTATTAACGTGTAGGTTGCATGGACGTAATAAAAATGGCGAAGTTGATTAACTGATGAATATATATGCAAAATTATATATCAATATATTTCTTGTGTCTTTAGTAGCTAGGCAAGATGAGTGATCGTGCATGGATGTATACCAGTCAACCTAGTCAGAAAGAGATGACGAAAGAATGGTTTCTAAAAACCAAGGAATTTGTGAAAGCCGCATTTGCAAATGGCCACGAAAGAAACTATTGCCCCTGTCCTGATTGCGACAACTATAAAAAGACGACAAAGGCTGTAATGATAAAACACCTGCAGAGGAGGGCTTTTAAGCCTAATTATACGGTGTGGACATTTCATGGTGAGTCTATACAACGCACCAGAGTTGAGGTGGTTGACAACCCACAAGCGTATGGGATCGCAGCAGTTTTCGAGGGTAGAGTATTCAACCCAAATTTGTTAGTTCGCCAAGGAGAAGTGAAAGAATATTCTCAAGTATTAGCAGTTGAATGTGTCAGATTCAACCACACCTGAAAGATTAGTGTCTGCAAGCAAAGTATCAGTAGCAAAGTAGTATGATAACAATGGTGCCAGAAACGATCAGTTGACGGCAGACTATTCCTAACTGTTGTATCAATGGCGCCAGTAAGTTGCCCGTGGACGGGAAATATTCCACCCCGGCAACGTTGTCGGAAAAGGTCTTGCACTAAGTAGCAGCGGAGTAGCAAGGAACAGCAGTAGCAGCAGCAAAGTAACAACAATAGCAACAGTAGGAGCAAAGTGACCCAATCCCTTTTGTAGCAAGGGACAAGCCTAGACAAAGTAATGTAGCGAGGACCAGTAGTAAAAGACTCGTAGGCAGTGGATCGGTGATGGGTGAGTATGACGGATGTGACTCATCATGTAACAGTTATAACACGGAGAGATATGCAACTAGCTCCCGTTCATCAATCTAATGTAGGCATGTATTCCATATGTATTCATACGTGCTTAGGGAAAAGAACTTGCATGACATCTATTGTCCATCCCTCCCGTGGCAGCGGGGTCCTAATGGAAACTACGGGATATTAAGGTTCTCCTTTTAATAAAGAACTTGACCAACGCATTAACACGCGGTGAATACATGAACTCCTCATACTATGGTCATCTCCGGGAGTGGTTCCGCTATTGTCACTCCGGGGTGGCCGGGTCATATATAACACACAGTAGGTGACTACAACTTGCAAGATAGGATCTAAAACACACATATATTGGCGACAACATAATAGGTTCAGATCTGAAATCATGGCACTCGGACCCTAGTGACAAGCATTAAGCATAGCCAAGTAGTAGCAACATCAATCTAGAACATAGTGGATACTAGAGATCAATCCCCGTCAAGAACTAACTCGATTACATGATAGATCTCATCCAAATCATCACCGTACAACAAGCCTACGATGAGATTACTCACGAACAATGAAGAGCATCATGGAATTGTCGATGGAGAAAGGTTGATGATGACGATGGCGACAATTTCCCCTCTCCGGAGCCCGAAACGGACTCCAGATCTGCCCTCCAGATGAAGAACAGGATGTGGCGGCGCCTCCGTATTGCAAAACGCGATGAAACCTTATCTCTGATTTTTCCCAGGCGAAACGGAAGATATAGAGCTGATTTTGGGGCGGTGGTGCCACGTGGGCCCCACAAGCCCTCACGACGCGGCCAGGGGGGGGTGGTCGCGGCCTGTGGTCTTGTGGCCCACTGGTCCACCTCCTCCGGTGGATCTTTGTGCAGGTATTTTTATTTTATTCCAGAAAAAATCTCCGTAAATTTTCAGGACATTCCGAGAACTTTTATTTCTGCACAAAAACAACACCATGGAAATTCTGTTGAAAACAACGTCAGTCCGGGTTAGTTCCATTCAAATCATGCAAATTAGAGTCCAAAACAAGGGCAAAAGAGTTCGGAAAAGTAGATACGATGGAGACGTATCAGTGGTCTATCGTCGCACCGACGAGCATGGTACCGGGATCAAAGACATGGTGCAAGACTTTGATGATGCTCGGGATTTGGAAGATGAGATGGAGGAATCTGCAAAGGCCTTCTATGAAATGTTGGAGTCTTCATAACGTCCTCTCCATGAGCACAGTGAGCTTTGTCAGCTGGATGCAATTGCACAAGTAATGGCTCTGAAGGCTCAGTTCAACTTGGGAAGAGAATGCTACTACGCGATGATGACACTATTTGGACGCTTCCTACCCAAAGGCCATGTCATGCCTGCAAACCTGTACCAGTCGGACAAAATACTTAGTGTACTTAAGATGTTCTATGAGAAGATAGATGCATGTGAGAAAGGATGTGTCTTATTTAGGAAGGAGTATGCACACGTGGACTATTGTCCCAATTGCGAGTCTTGCAGGTATCTTGTGGTAGACAACGGTATGGGTGACAAGAGGCAGACCAAAATCACAGTTCGTGTTCTTCGGTATATGCCAATCGTACCAAGGCTTCAACGTCTTTTCATGGTCAAAGAGACAGCCAGACAGATGACATGGCACAAATTGGGCAAAAGAACCGAACTAGATGCGGATGGGAATAAGATGGCGGTACACACATCATATGGGCAAGCGTGGAAACATTTCGATGTATTGCATTAGGATAAAGCGACAGATCCAAGGAATCCCCGAGTCTTTGTCGCCACGGATGGTTAATCTCCCTTCGGCATGACGGCAACCCAATACAGTTGTTGGCCTGTATTTGTCATTCCACTCAATCTCCCCCCGGGCAGATTATGCAAAGAAATAACATATTTCTCACGTTGATAATTCCGAGGCCCAATTATCCGGGGAAGAATATGAATGTGTACCTGCAGCCGCTTAAGGATGAATTGGAAGAAGCTTGGGATAATGGGGTCAAGACATGCGATGCCGCTAGAAAACAAAACTTCAAAATGCATGTGTGGTACATGTACTCTATGCATGACTTGCCGGCGTATGCGCTATTCTCTGGATGGTGTGTGCATGGAAGGTTCCCGTGCCCCCAATGCAAGGCAGCTCTTCAGTTTTATTGGTTGCAGGAGGGTCGGAAGTATTCTTGCTTTGACTTGCATAGATAGTTCCTGGATCCTGACCATGAGTTCAGAAAAGACAAGAAGAACTTTACCAAAGGTAAAGTTGTCAAAAACTTGGCACCACTTACGTTGACAGGCCAACAGATCCTGGATCAGTTAAACGCCCTCGAGCCTCTTTTAGACCGTCCAGGGTATTTCAAGGGGTATAATTCAAAACACGCCTGGACTCACAAGCCATGCTTCTGGGATCTGCCTTACTTCAAATACCTCCTTCTTCCACACAATATCGACATGATGCACACTGAAAAGAATATCGGAGAGGCTATTTTTGGTACATTGTTCGACATAGATGGGAAGACAAAGGATAATAGTAAGGCTAGAGTCGATCAAGAGACACTATGTCATAGACTGTTACAAAACATGCGAGAAGGCAAAGGAAAGGACAAGTGGTCGAAGCCAAAGGCCTGGTTCAATCTTGGAAGGCCAGCTATGAGGGAAATTATCTTGTGGGTCAAAATGCACTTGATGTTCCCCGATGGGTATGCAACGAATCTAAAGAGGGGAGCGAGTCTTAAAAAATTAAAAATCTTTGGTCTCAAGAGTCATGATTGGCACATATGGCTAGAGCGGGTAATGTCGGTGATGTTACGTGGCTTTATTCCTGAGGATAAATGGCTAGTACTGGCGGAGCTG
Source organism: Hordeum vulgare subsp. vulgare (assembly GCF_904849725.1). NCBI lineage: Eukaryota > Viridiplantae > Streptophyta > Magnoliopsida > Poales > Poaceae > Hordeum > Hordeum vulgare. Next base: position 564,182,754 of record NC_058520.1, read on the forward strand.
AGCTATTTCTTCCGTGTTCTTTGTGTGAAAGAATTGTCGTCTGGCGTGGTAGATGACATGGAGGAGTTTGCACTGGAGTTGTTGTGCAAGTTAGAGAAGATCTTTCCGCCGGGCTTCTTTAATCCAATGCAGCATTTGATTTTACATCTACCGACCGAGGCAAGATTGGGTGGGCCCGTGTAAAATCGTTGGTGCTATGCAACTAAGAGGATGCTGAAGACGCTTCGAGCTAAATGTAAAAATAAGCGTTGAATTGAAGCATCGATGGCTGAGGCATTCATTACTGAGGAGGTGGCAAACTTTGTGACAGCACACTACGAAGCCAAAAATCATCATTTGCAACATGAAGCAGTACGAATAGATGGTATCTCTCTAGCTCTTTCTGAGACCGCAAAACATAAATGCAGAGCACCTTCAAAGACCAAGGGTGACTAAACATTGTAATTCATGGCAATGAGGATCCATTCATAGTCATACTCAACACAGTTAAAAGCAAAGCATAAAAATGACAGAGGTGCTCTCTAATTGGTGCTTTTGTAAGAGAGGATGACTCAACAGGAACATAAATAGACAGGCCCTTCGCAGAGGAAAGCATTGATTTGCAGAGGTGCCAGAGCTCAAGCTTTGAAAACAGAGATAATAATTTTGGGTGGCATGCTTTCATTGTCAACGCAATGACTAAGAGTTCTCAACATCTTCCATGCTACACATGCTATAGGCGGTTTCCAAACAGAAAAGTAAAGTTTTGACTCCCCCACCACCAATCAATCACACTCCACGGCTAGCCGAATCCTCGGGTACCGTCCATACCAACATCAATCCCGAGGGAGTTTTGTTTGCAATTATCTTTTCGATTTGAGCATGGAACTGGGAATTCCAATTACCGGCCCCTTTCTCGTGAGTGATAGTGAATAAACACATATCGACGATAACACGCCTAGCATGGAAGATACCAATAGCCCCCTGTCACCACATGAGCGGTACGGGCATGCAAAATAGATTATTTCTTGAAGGTTTAGAGAGTGGCACATGCAAATTTACTTGGAACGGCAGGTAGATACCGCACATAGGTAGGTATGGTGGACTCATATGGCACAACTTTGGGTTTATGGAGGTGGATGCACAAGCAGTATTCCCGCTTAGTACAAGTGAGGGCTAGCAAAAGACTAGGAAGCGACCAACTAGAGAGCAACAACGGTCATAAAAATGCATTGAGAGTAACTAACATTGAGTGCAAGCATGAGTAGGGCATAAATCACCATGAACATGAACATCATAGAGGCTATGTTGATTTGTTTCAACTACATGCGTAAACATGCACCAAGTCAAGCCACTTGAAACATTCAAAGGAGGATACCATCCTATCATACTACATCATAGTCATCTCAACATTCATGTGCGCAACCAAGACAAACCATTATAAGCTCCTAGCTAAGTAAGCATGGCATAAGCAACTATGATCTCTAAGTTGTCATTGCAAACATGTTTCTCTCACAACAAAGCTGAATCAGGCATGATGAGTTAGTCATATTTACAAAAACAAAATAGATCGAGTTCATACCAGCTTTTCCAGGCTCAGTCACTTCATCATATATCGTCATTATTGCCTTTCACTTGCACGACCGAACGATGTGAACAATAATAAGAGTGCTCGTGCATTGGACTACGTTGGAATCTGCAGGCAAACACAAAGGAGAAGACAAAGTAATATGGCTCTTTGAAAGCTAAACAGGTATGCATGCGAGAGCCACTATACATTGTAACCATGGTCTTCTACCTTGACCCAAAAAAAGAAAACTATCTACACGGCAAAGCTCCCAACAAGCAAAAGAAGAAAAGAAAATCTTTTTGGTTTTTCTCAAACTAGACAGAGACACGAGAAGAAAACGAGAAAAAGAAAATAAACTAGCATGGATGATACAGTGGCAAAGTGTGAACACTGGCTAACAAAGTGAAAGCATAAGCAAGAATGTAAAGTCGATGAGAACACGTACTCCCCCAAGCTTAGGCTTTTGGCCTAACTTGGTCTACTCCCAAGGAGGGAAATAACCAGCTCCTGGGTACTCCGGAGTGGACTGAGGATACCACTGCTGTGTGAGCTCCTCTGGCTCCCACTGATAAACTGGCGTCTGGTACTCGACTGGCGGCTCGGGCACGGGCACCTGTGGTTGGGCCAAGCCCCAATATGCGTAGATGTCCGAGGGCATAATAGTGTACCTACCTGCATGAAGATTGAACAAAGAAGGAGCAGGCAAAGTAATAGTCTCATGAGTAGCCTGACTAAACACCAGGTTATAAATCATCCTTCTATTTATATCTCTATCAAGAAAGTCATGGCGAACCATGCTATCGTAATCTAGATATCTCTCGGGAAGAAGAATCTCTTCTTCCTCGTCCAGTCTAATAGGTACCTCAAAGTGTCTAGCAAGACGAGTAGCGTAGATACCTCCATAGATAACACCTTTAGAACGGTCCAGGTTCAACCGTTGAGCTACTATAGCGCCCAAGCTATAAGTTTTATCGTTATAAAGGGCTTCATGCAAGACCGTAAGATCTGGGGAACTAAGTGACCCAGCTTTCCCATGGCCAATCAAACATTTTCCCACAAATAATGAGAAGTACCGAAGCACGGGAAAATGTATCCTAGCAGCTCTAGCGCAAGACACTCCTCTCTCCTCTCCTACGACAATTGTACCGATGAAAGCTTCGAAGTCCCGTGGATGAGGTTCATGAATATCCCCAACGTAAGGCAATTTGCAAACACTGCAAAAATCCTGGAGTGACATGCGCTGGGGGATATCATAAAGTTTAAACTCAACTATAGGAGGATTCTTCCTCGGATAGAAGTTAAAGCTTTGTACGAAGATATTAGTGAGGAGGAGGTATTGCGGACACTTATCTTCAACGAAGGCGGTAAGGCCTGCGTTCTCCACCAAGTGATAAAAGTCCTCATAAATTCCAGCGGCGTGTAAGAACACGTCGCTTGGCCACTCGCACGCTCGAACTTCTGCGACTCGAGGGACAAAATACTTGGGCTTCTTCTCACTCCCATCATCCTTGGGGTCACGGCTTGACGAGCCTCTTAAGAACCTCCTCATCTTTTCCCTTTTCTATCTCTGAAAATTTCTGAAATTTTTAGTGACTCTAAGAAAAAGTGAACAAGGCTCAACAAAACTCGTAGCAACTACTCCAACAATTGCTTAGAGACCATATTACGCATCAAAACTACTTGGGACCAGCTAGAATCAACATGCAAAGCTCAAGAACATGGTCACCAAGGCAACAAAAATACGCGGAGTATAAGGCACTAGAGCAAAAACTAATTGGACCAACGGAGGAGTCACTTACCAAGGAGTAATTTCCCCAAAATAGTTCGGAGAACAGTGATTTGAGCAAAGAGATCGAAAATCCGAGCAAGAGGAGCAAGAACACAGGTTTGAGCTGCGAAACGATTTTTTGTGGAGGTAGGAGAACTGTATGGGAGCAAGAATGAGTGGAGGGGGTGCCTGTGGGCCCCAAAAGCCTGGATGGCGTGGCCAGGGGGGTGCCCGTGCCCCTAGGGCTTGTGGCCCACTGGTGTGGCCCCCAGACAGACTCTTTGTTCCAGTATTTTTCAAAAAATCCAGAAAAAATCATACTAGATTTTCACAGCGTTCGGAGAACTTTTATTTCCGGGGTACTTTTCTACCGGACACTAAAGCAGCAAACAGGGAAAACTAAACTCAATCTATCATTTTTCTTCTAAGTAACCTAAAGTGAAAGCTTGGAACAGAGGTTTGTGACTCCTCGATTCATCCATCTCATGGTCATCGAAAGAAATCCGTCAATGAGGTCGATCAAGTCTCCTCGACAAACCTTTTCGAATCACAAAAGAGAACGGAGAATTTTCGAATAGTCACTAGGTCACCTCAATGGGGATGTGAATCTCCCCAACAAGCAAGTCATACTTCATCTTGACACGAGGAATAGGGTATTCAAAGCTCCCAATAAGAATCGATGAAGTTTTTTTGATAGCATTGATGCAATGTACTCGATATTGTTTCTTCAGAAAGTGAACCGTATGCTCATTACCGTTGACATGGAAAGTGACATTGCCTTTGTTGCAATCTATAACAGCCCCTGTGGTGTTTAAAAAGGGTCTTCCGAGGATGACAGCCATGGCATCGTCCTCGGGAATATCCAAGATAACAAAGTCTGTTAAGATAGTGGTGTTAGCAACCACAACAGGCACATCCTCAAAAATGCCGATAGGGAAAGCAGTTGATTTGTTGGCCATTTACAGAGAGATTTCAGTGGGTGTCAACTTATCTAGTTCAAGTCTACGATAAAGAGAGAGAGGCATAACACTAACACCGGCTCCAAGGTCGCATAACGCAGTTCTAACGTAGTTGCCTTTAACGGAGCAAGGTATAGTGGGCACACCGGGATCACCTAGTTTCTTCGGAGTTCCACCCTTGAAATTGTAATTGGCAAGCATGGCGGAGATCTCAAGATCAGGTATCCTCCTCTTATTAGTCACAATATCTTTCATGTACTTAGCATACGGAGACATCTTGAGCATACATGTCGAACGCATCTGCAGAAAGACGGGTCTGATCATTTCAACGTAGCGCTCAAAATCTTCATCATCCTTTTTCTTGGATGGTTTGGGAGGAAAGGGCATAGGTTTCTAAACCCATGGTTCCCTTTCTTTACCGTGCTTCCTAGCAGCGAAGTCATTCTTATCGTATCTTCTAGTTTTAGGCTGTGGGTTGTCAAGATCAACACTAGGTTCAATCTCCACATCCTTTTCATTGCTAGGTTGAGCATCTTCATGAACATCACTACTGATATTATCGTTAGGCTCATGTTCATCACTAGATTGTGTTTCAGAATCAGAGACAGAGGCATCATTTGGACTCTCAGGTGTAGCAGTAACAGGGTTGCTAGCGTGCAGGTTCCTATCATCTTTCTTCTTCTTTCTAGGATGACTAGGTGCATGAGTGCTAACTCCTTGAGAATCTTGTTCAATTCTCTTCGGATGACCCTCATGATACAAAGGTTCTTGGGTCATTCTACCGCCTCTAGTGACGACTCTGACATAATTGTCATTCAACTCATTGAGCAAGTCATTCTGAGCTTTAAGTACTTGTTCTACCTGAGTAGTAACCATAGAAGCATGTTTACTCAGAAGTTTAAGATCATTGACGTTTCTGTCCACACAAGCACTTAAATGACTAAGCATACGAGCATACTTTTCCAATTGTCTGCTAACATAATCATTGAAACTCTGTTGTTTGGCAACGAAGTTATCAAATTCATCCATGCATAAGCTAGCAGGTTTATCAAAAGGAATATCACTCTCATCAAACCTACGCAGAAAATTTACTTCTACTACCTATATCGGGTTATCGAGACCATGGATCTCTTCGATAGGTGGTAGGTTTTTGACATCTTCAGATTTAAGGCCCTTCTCTCACATAGATTTCTTGGCTTCTTGCATATCTTCAGGACTGAGGAATAGAATACCTCTTTTCTTCGGAGTTGGCTTAGGAGGTGGTTCGGGAATAGTCCAAGCATTCTCATTGCACAAGATGTTATTCAATAGAATCTCAGCTTGTTCTATAGTTCGTTCCCTAAAAACACTACCGGCACAACTATCTAGATGGTCTTTGGAAGCACCACTAAGTCCATTATAGAAGATATCAAGTATTTCGTTCTTCCCAAGAGGGTGATCAGGCAAAGCATTCAATAGCTGGATGAGCCTCCCCCAAGCTTGTGGGAGACTCTCTTCTTCAGCTTGAGCAAAGTTGTATATTTCCTGCAAGGCAGCTTGCTTCTTATGGGTAGGGAAATATTTTTCAGAGAAGTAGTAGACCATATCCTGGGGGCTACGCACACAACCAGGAGCAAGAGAAGTGAACCAGGTCTTAGCATCATCCTTTAGCGAGAAAGGAAACAGCTTGAGCATGTAGTAGTGGCAGATCTTTTCCTCATTAGTGAATAGGGTGGCTATATCGTGCAGTTTGGTAAGATGGGCTACAACCGTTTCAGACTCATAACCGTGAAAAGGATCAGATTCGACTAGAGTGATTAGCTCAGGGTCGATAGAGAATTCATAATCCTTATCGCTCACAAAGATAGGCGAAGTGGCAAACTTCGGGTTGTATTTCATCCTAGCGTTCAGAGATTTTTCTTTCCACTTGCGCAGAAGTTTCTCCACATCATAGCTATCCTTACACGCAAGAAAGTCCTCAGCTATCTCTCCCTCCATAAGATTGCGTGTATCAGGCATAACAGGCAATTCAGGCATAGTAGCAGGTTCTACTTCAATAGTATCAGCAGTTTCAGAAGTATCATCACATCTAGCAGCAACTCTAGCAATATGTGCATCAAGGAATGCACCTAGTGGCAAAGCAGTATGAGGCATAGTATCAAGCATGGCATCATCAGGCATAGTATCAAGCATAGCATCATCATGCATAGTATCAAGCATAGCATCATGGGCAGCAGAAGTAGCATCATCAAGCACAGGAAACATATCAGGATTTCTAGCAGGAGGCGATGTCGCAAACTTACTCAAAACTGTGGGTGAATCAAGTGCAGAGCTAGATGGTAGTTCCTTACCTCTCCTTGTAGTGGAAGGCATGATTTTAGTTCTTGGATCTTTTGGATTCCTCATAGTGATCAGCAGACGTCAATCCCAAGTGACTCAGAGAACATAGATGTGCTTCCCCGGCAGCGGCGCCAGAAAAAGCCTTGACAACCCACAAGCGTATGGGATCGCATCAGTTTTCGAGGGTAGAGTATTCAACCCAAATTTGTTGGTTTGCCAAGGAGAAGCGAAAGAATATTCTCAAGTATTAGCAGCTGAATGTGTCAGATTCAACCACACCTGAAAGATTAGTGTCTGCAAGAAAAGTATCAGTAGCAAAGTAGTATGATAACAACGGTGCGAGAAACGATCTGTTGACGGCAGACTATTCCTAACTGTTGTATTAATGGCGCCAGTAAGTTGCCCGTGGACGGGAAATATTCTTCCCCGGCAACAGTGTCGGAAAAGGTCTTGCACTAAGTAGCAGCGGAGTAGCAAGGAACAAAAGTGGCAGCAGCAGCAAAGTAACAACAATAGCAACAGTAGCAGCAAAGTGACCCAATCCCTTTTGTAGCAAGGGACAAGCCTAGACAAAGTAACGTAGCGAGGACCAGTAGGAAAAGACTCGTAGGCAGTGGATCGGTGATGGATGAGTATGACGGATGTGATTCATCATGCAACAGCTATAACACGGAGATATATGTAACTAGCTCCCGTTCGTCAATCTAATGTAGGCATGTATTCCGTATATAGTCATATGTGCTTAGGGAAAAGAACTTGCATGACATCTATTGTCCATCCCTCCCATGGCAGAGGGGTCCTAATGGAAACTACGGGATATTAAGGTTCTCCTTTTAATAAAGAACCGGACCAACATATTAACACGCGGTGAATAAGTGAACTCCTCATACTATGGTCATCTCCGGGTGTCGGTGAATACTCGCAACATATGCCATGGGTAGGCTAAAGTCGGTGAGAACCAAAGGGACAAAGGTGGGCACTAGCAACGAGGTTGGTACACACATGGGACGCTGATGTACCCAGGTTCAGGGCTCTCCATAGAGATAATACCCCTAATCTTGCCGGAGTGTTTGATGTATAGGAACAGACTACAATGTCGCTCCTGAAGCTGTGTTGGGAGGAGGAAGAGGGGAGAAGCCGGCTCGCCTATACCTCTCTCTCTGTGGTTGGTGAATGTGTTGTGCTGAATGACTGGTGAAGGATCGCCCCCCTTGCATGGGGGGGGGGGGGGGCGACCGGGGGGTTTTATAGACGAACCCGCCGGCCTACATTATGGATAAAGGGTACAAGTGTGGGACCCGGCTGGCAGCTTCGTCGGCTGGCTAGGGGCCCACAAGGGTCTTGTCTTGTCGATGGGGGGCCTGCCGGCTGCATGGTCTCGATTGCCTATGGGACCCGCTGGCTGGCCAATGAGGCTCTCGCATAAGGTTGACGCTGAGCACGCGCTGTACGTCAAGCGTCCCCCGCGAGATTCTTCACGGGCAGGTAGTACGACCGCCTCCACTGTTCCCCACACCAAGTGCAGTAATGGAGTGGGAGTGTGACGGTCCGACACTATGCTAGGTGATGGATCAGAGCCGGGGTAGGTCAGCGGTGTGGCCGCCGACGCTCGTACCTGCCGGGCGCCCTGATCCGGTACCTTTGCTGATGCGTAGCTACCTTTAATCGTGAGGTCTCTTCCTGACCTACGATCTGATGTGACTTGTGATCCTCGGCCGGCTAGCTTGCTTGGCCAGCCGTCTTAAATGTGGCCGCCTCCTCCCCAGTCCGGCTGGCGGGACCAGGCCTGGATTCTAGCCCGCAGGGGTTGCCTGGCCGGCCAGAAGGGTGGCTGCCTCGTCCTCTAGTGGGCAGACGATGCCTAGCATGCCAGAAGACTTGGGCCTTGGGAATCCTCATACCTCCATGTCCGTAGGGCCGGCAATGAAGGGATAGGCTTGATGAGCCTACCCGGGGTTATCCCCCCGACAGTAGTCCCCGAAGCTGGCGAGGTCTGCTGCCTGCGGGCGGGCGGCCTCACCGGCTTGTTGATTTGTCTTGATATTTTGATCGTTATTCGAGGCAAAGGACGCCGGCTTTGAAACCGGGTGGCTTCGATGCGACGCCTCGGTCTAGTCGTAACTTGCTCGGAGAACGCCATGTGCCATGCCCCGCCTAGCGTAATGATGGTGATTACTGCTGACGGGACCGGGCCTGGGCCCTGGGTCCCGCCACGACGCCCCCTCGGCCTCCGCGCGGGAGATCCTTTGCGGATTTACTCCACGGCGGTTGGGTTTAGGGGAGCGTTACTCTCACGCCCAAGATGTGACCCCATCCTCAATTTGGCACAAGGGCCTCGTCAGGGATAGAAACGCATCTCGTCGTGTCGCAAGAATGGATATCGTTACAAGTACATGTACTGAAAAGGAGAGATATATAAAGAGTTGGCTTACACTCGCCACAAGCTACATCAGAGTCACATCAGTACATTACATAATCATCAAGAGTAAGAGCAGGGTCCGACTACGGACGAAAACAAACGAGAAAAGAAGAACGACGTCCATCCTTGCTATCCGAGGCGGCCGGCCTGGAACCCATCCTAGATCGATGATGAAGAAGAAGAAGAAGCAACTCCAAATGAACAATCAACGCGCTCGCGTCAAGTAACCTTTACCTGTACCTGCAACTGGTGTTGTAGTAATCTGTGAGCCATAGGGGACTCAACAATCTCGTTTCCAAAGGTATCAAGACTAGCAAAGCTTAATGGGTGAGGCATGGTTAAGTGGTGAGGTTGCAGCAGCGGCTAAGCATATATTTGGTGGCTAAACTTACGAGTACAAGAATTAAGAGGGGGAAGATCTACGCATAGCGGACGTGAACTACTGATGATCAAAAGAATGTTCCTGAACACCTACCTACGTCAGACGTAACCCCACCGTGTCCTCGATCGGAGAAGGAACTCACGAAAGAGACAGTCACGGTTACGCACACAGTTGGCAAGTTTTAATTAAGTTAACTTCAAGTTATCTAGAACCAGTGTTAAACAAAGCTTCCACGTTGCCACATAACCGCGGGCACGGCTTTCCGAAAGATTTAACCCTACAGGGGTGCTCCAACTAGTCCATCACAAATTACCACAAGCCGTATAGAAATCCTCAATCACGAAGCTCGCGATCTCGACGAATTCCCTAGTGGAAAACCTCAACTCTGAGATTACCCAGAGCATCACCGGAATCCCGATGCACAAGATATTTCGTCAAAGGTAAAACTAATCCAGCAAGGCCGCCCGACGTGTCGACGATCCCGATAGGAGTCGCGTACCTCATTCTCAGGACACGACGGATGGGTCACACTAGGAGATACCAAACCTCGGGTTGCCCCGCGGTGGCCCCGTAGTCTGCCAATTTGGACCAACACTCATGAGGAGCACTGGCCCGGGGGTTGATTAAAATAGTCCGCGGGTGCCGGCGGGTCCCTATGCATTATTATTAGGTTATTAGGCAAATGTAGTACCAAAGTTGGGCCTTGCCAGACCAGTCTTAATCTAAAACGAATTATCAAGGGGGTCCCCGTAACAACCCCGATCGTGTTAGGAGCGCTCATTTATGGAACATAACACCGGTAGCCAAAAACTAAGGGGGGCAAAGGTGGAACAAAACACGAGGCTAGAAAGGCCGAGCCTTCCACCTTTTACCAAGTATATAGGTGCATTAAATTAAATAGCATTAATATGGTGATATAAGAAGGAACCCATGCTTTCACATGGAAGCATCTGCACCTGCAACTAGCAACACTAACTCAGGGTTAAGCAAGCAGTAACATAGCCAATTAGTGGTTTGCTAGGTTGAACAGGTTGATGGTTTTCATGGCATCGTTGAGAGGCTGATATTTAACATGTGGTAGGCAACGAGACATAAATGACAGCATCGAAATAAATAGCATGTCAATGATAGTAATGGTATCTGGGGAAATGATCATCTTGCCTGAGATCCCGCTTGGAAGAAGAATGCCTCCGTGAAGCAGACGAACCGACGTAGTCGAACGGGTCCTCACAATCCGGCACGCTGCGGAACTCTAACGAGACAGGGAAAAACCGGAAACACAAATCAACACACGGAATTCACCACACGATGCACGACACATATGATGCATGAGCAGATGAAAACATGCAAGTCACGGCATGAGAATCCACACAATCAAACACTACACATTAAGTGAAGTTCAATATGCAACGAGTCGCATATTGACGAAACTCCACGTTAATTATTTAGTTCACTCCGGTTATTTACACGGCAATATTAATGTTGTCAAACATGCAAGAGGTGAAGAGTAATTAAACTACTTATCTAGGCATTTTAAATGAGGTCGGAAACGACATATAGCATCTCCGAGACGACCTCACATGTTAATTTGCAATTCTGTCCAGATCTGAATTAACGCCTTTAATTAGTTGTTAAACAGCAAAACAAATAGGTTCACGTGATTCTACGCATCATGGCAAGCAATCTACACATAGAGATCATCTCCAACGGAGCTACGGATCAAAAGATACAAGCACCGCAAGATATGATGGCATGGATGCAAAATGTGTGCAACGACGGCTACGAGCACTTCAAAACAAGCAACTCACAAGAGAAAATGAAACTACACAAGATTCTAAGAAAGTTTCATGTAGGAAACGATCAGATCGGAGCTACGGTTCAACAACTACGAGCAAAACAAGAAATGACTACAATCTGCCAAAATCAGCCACATAGCATTTTCTACGCCCCACAACTACGACTACACAACTCCGATAAACTCAAGCAAGGCATGGGACGAAAGAGGGAAAGGCGCACTACTACAAACAACTAACAACAACTAGCATGGAAGCAAGGAGCACTAGGAAAAGAAGACACAAAATGGCATCTCACACACTATTTCAGACTTTGTGAAAATAACACCTCATGAAACTGCAGTTTTCAGCCTGAAGGCATATTGGCAGCAGCAAAACCTATAGCTACAGGACTCCAAATGGCATGAAAACTCACAGCAAGCTAGAGAAACACAAGGGGTACAACTAACTCCATTGGACCAACCTCAAAAGAGCTACAGATCACAGGATGCAAGCAATACAAGACAGCAACAAAATAATAACAGATTCCAGACTTAGAAATATTTCAGCTCCTCTAAAACAGCACTATTTCTAGCAACTTGAGAGCAATCAAAACACACCTAAACATGCATTTCTATTGCAACTAAAAATACCAGGGGCTAGTCTAAACACCCAAGAACAACTCCCTAGTTGACAACTAATTCAAACGAGGCACAGAATAAATCCTACGAATTAATCAAAAGGGCAACTTGGCAAAATATCTCGCGAACTAACTTGAGCTAATGCTAAAACTAATTGCACAGAAAAATCAATGGGATTTTTCTACCCCGAAAACATATAAAATACGTGGGGTTGTAACACAAAATAAAGCCACACATTAATGCAGGAAAATAACCTATATACGGGAAAATAAACTAGAGGCAATCCCTACACGCAAAAATACAAATGACCGCTCTAAAATACATGGCAAATGGGTCCCTAGAGCATGAACATTTTATCTAAGGCATTCGGGTAAACCGGACACGCGCGAAAAATAAATACGGGACGCAACATATTAGGACAGCACACTTATCTAGGCAAACATCATGCTAAACGACGTCAAACAAGAGTGCAAGTTATAAAATTGGATTCTACGCGAAAAGTTACACGAGATACATATGCTACTCGTCGCGATCCGATTTACGGTTAAGAATCTACGAGCGTTTGAAATATAGCCTATTCCGTGGAAAAGAATTAAATCACAGGAATTGTATAAAAACTCACACGGGCCGAATCTGTCCTATGGGCCAATATTATCCACGGGCGCATAATACTAAAAGGAGCACAAGGCGGGGAATAGCACGTAGAGGGGGGGCTCTCACCTCGGGCTGGGCCCGGTTGATGAGAAGGCCACCTCGGCCGGCGGCTGGAAAGAAGCGCGCTCCTGGGCCTCGGCTCGAGCTGGGCCGGCCCACGTGCGGGGTCAATGCGAGGCGAGCGGCCTCGTCTCCCTCGTCCTCTCGACCGGGACCGAGGGCACGCTTGACGACGGCGACTCCTGGCGGCGGGGCGAAGGCGTAGGGCAAAAGCACGGGGTAGCCGGCAACACTAGGGACGGCGGGACCGGCGGGGAGGCCGAGGGTCAAGACGGCGACGAGGTCGCTGCGGATCCGGGCAGCGGGGAGCGACGGCGGCACGGATCCATGGCGGGGAGGCGAGATGCGGCCGACTGACATGGCGGCGCTGGCAGGGAGGCGGCGAACGGCGAGCTCCTCGCGGAGCTCCGGTGGGCAGCAGCCGGAGGCCGGCGAGCGGCGGCCGGAGGCGGGGCCGACGGGGAAGCCTCGGGCGGCGCGGGCACCGAGGAACTCGGAAGGGCTGCGGGAGCCTCGCTCCAACGACGGCGGGGAGAACGGCGCAGGAGCAGGGAGCTCGGCCAGATGGGCTTGGGTCGGGCCTGGCCCGGGCTCGGGCGGGCCCGGCGGCTGGAGGAGGGGGACAGGGAGGAGAGAGAGATGATTAGGCTTAGGGGGAGGCACAATTTTGAGGGAGAGAGAGAGGGGCTGTCTAATTAATGGCATGGGGGCTATATATAGACAAACGGGAGGGGGGGGGGGGGGCGCTCGGTTAACCGGAATCGCGTTCCGGATCCAACCGCGGGGTCGGATTCGGACGATTCTGAACGCGGGTATGGGTACACGGCCGTGTAGGGTGGTATACTGGAGACGAGAGGGAGAACGGGCGGCGCGGCAACGAATTTTAAAACACCGACAGACATCCGACGGTAGACCGAATACGGTGCCGCTACGGTCGACCGTTCGGATACCAGACGAACTCCGATCGCGACGAAACATGACAGGCGGCCTAGCTATATTAAAATAAGACCGCACGTCAAATATCAACCCGATCAGAGGAAGTTTTACGCACACTTTTGAAAACAAGGTTTCGACGGTGCCGCGGGCGCGTGCGTGTGCGGTCAGGCTCGGAACGAACAACGACGAACGCGAAGAGAAGTGGCAACTAATAACGGATGCAAGTTTTGAAAACTGGCGGCAACGGAGATGCCGATGCAATGCTGATGATGCGCATGTTGCGATGATGATGTGACAAAAGAAAATAAACACACGACGAAAACCGAAAGAGAGGGGAATCTTCTAGAACGTCGGCATCGGGCTGTCACAGTTACCGCCCGTAATACACGACATTAATGGGGCCCGGTGCGCACCGGATCCCCTCCCCATGACGCTTCGTGGGGGTTTAAATGGGACGCGAGGATTTCGAGGAAGCCATTCGCCCCCTCTTCTTGCCCTGCATCCGCGCTCTCTCCCTCCTTGCGTCCTGAGAAGAAGAGCTCGCGCCCTTCGTCTTCTTCATCCTCGCCGTCGCGACCTCGCCGACCACTTCGAGCTCTCGCCACCCGCAGCCATGGCCGGCGGTTCTTCCTCGAAGAAGTTGTCGGCGCAGAAGGCGTCCTTGCAGGGGGCCTGGCTGGGCAGCGACGTCGACGAGGGGCACATCGAGGCGCTTCGCACCATCGACTGTTGCCCCTGGCCTCAAAGTGTTGGTGCGCCTCCCCAGCTCCGAGACCGCTCCCGCACCCGCCGCGGGAGAGGTCGTGGCCTTCGTCGAGCACTTCTACCGGGGCTTCGGGCTCCCGACTAGCTCCTTCTTCGCCGAATGGCTTCAATTCTTTGGCCTGCAGCCGCATCATCTGGCGCCGAACGCCATACTGCAGCTGGCCGCCTTCGTGGTCCTGTGTGAGGGGTTCGTGGGGATTGAGCCTCGCGTCGATATGTGGCGCAGCCTCTTCTTCTTGAAGCAGAAATCCATCGCCATGGAGAAATCCGAGGTGGAGAAGCTCCGGGGTCCGCGCCCCATGACGCCGTGCGGGGCCGCATTGGTGCATCATCGCCTGAAGTCAAACTTCCCCCAAATGCCTCTGCAGGACTCCATCAAGCATTGGCAGAAGGGTTTCTTCTACGTGAAGAACGCCGACCTGGTTCAGGACGCCCTCAACATGCCCCCGTTTGCCATCGCTCCCCCGACGGGGCAAAACTGGGACATGATGACTCCCAGGCCGCATCCCGAGGTGGCGCTTATCTGTGCCCACCTCGACATCTTGGAGAAGAGTGGCCTCCTCGGCCGCGACCTTCTCGCCACTATGGTGGTCCGCCGGATTCTGCCTCTGCAGAGGCGGCCGCATCTGGTCTGCCAGATGAGCGGCCGGCTTGATCCATGCCGGCTATCCACCAAGAGGTTTACCCCAGGCGCTGTAGCGCGAAGGGTGAACCTGATTTCCACCGCCCGCATGGACGAGGGCGGGGAATGGACATGGGGGATGTCCCCGTTCAAGAGGGCTCACCCGCCTCCGATGGTAGCTTTACTCCATTTCTCTGTTGTTTTGTCTCGAAGCCGGTGGCGTTACTGAGCCTTTGGTTGTATTCTTTTTCGTAGCTGTTTGAGGCCCTGTAGGGGTCCCTCCATCAACCCGCTCCCGATGTGGAGGTGTCCGACGCCTCCAAGATTGAGGACGAGGGTGCGGCGGAGCCCCGCTCAGACTCCTCCGCCGGCTCGGAGGATCCCTTGGAGTCAGAAGGGACCGAGCCGTCTGGTGAGTATACACGACCCGCCGTAGTAGACTGGACGGACGATGACGCGGTAGCCTCATTCTGTTCAGGTGCAGCCTTCGAGGAAGACTCTGATGAGGTGGAGGAGGTCACCAGCCTACCACTGACACGCGGCCGGTGTCAAGGTGACGGGGCGACCGCCGCTGACGAGGCAGCCGGGAGGAAGGGCAAGGGTGCCACAGCTTCTCGGCCGGCCTCTAAGCGGCCGGCGCCGGGTCCTCCAACCGGGCAGCAAGCAGGCGGCACCAAGAGGCGCCGTTGTGGTGGCCGGAGGCAGGTCCCTGTAGTAGAGGGGTATGGTTTCCTCCTCATTTCCTTTGTCCATCTTGGGATGAGTTTTGTTCCTTAGGAGCTTTGCTCGACAGGGAGGCGGAGGATGTGGATGAAGACACCGCCTCCGCAGCCGAGCGGGCTGGCTGGGCAGCAGCTGATGCTGCCTAGAGGGAGCTTGAGATAGAGTCCAAGCGTCGGTGGGACACGGCTGCGGGGAAGGCCGCCGTGGGTCAGCCCCGCCCCAGCCGGGTCGAGAAGCCGGTGGAGAAGCGTGCGAAGTCTAGACATGACCCCTCCGCACATGCCCGTGCGGAGGAGCCAGCTAGCGAGGCCGCCTCCAGGCCGAACCCACGCACCGAGGGAGCCCAGCCGTCCGAACCGGCGGTCTCGGCACAGGTGGATCTAGAGACGATCCCTGACTCTCCCCGGGCCGAGGCGGCCCACGACGCGTCGGAGCTGGATTTGTCAGCGTCGGACGCGGCCCGTGATGTCCCAGGGGTGACCATGGATGCGCCGGACGCGGCCCATCCGCCTCCTGCGGAGGAGGTAGCGCCGGTCGGGACGGCGCCCGAGCCGGCTGTCGAGCCGGTACCGGGAGCCGACGCCATCGTCGTTCCTCAGCACGGCCCTGTTGCGCCAGGAGCCCGGGGCCGGGCTGGAAGCCGGCCTATGAGGACATGGCGGGCGGCGAACTTGGCCCGCCTGCGACTACCCACTGGCACCGTTCTTTCCGGCGTACCGGAGCTGGTGACGATGTTTTCCAGCAGCTGGTCGAAGGTGGAGCAGTCGGCCCGCGTGGTATGCGGCGACATGGAGCGCCTGGAAGCCCGCATCCAGGTAGGCATTGCCTTCTTTGGTTTTTTTGCACTTTTTTCTCTTCTCTTGGTGTTAGTGGGGGCGCGATAGCGCACCCACTGGGTGTAGCCCCCGAGAATCGGGCGGGTTGATTGCCAACCGGTCCGAATCTCTTGGAGGCCTTTATCCCTGTAGTTTTCTTCAGTGGGGGCGCGCTAGCGCACCCACTGGGTGTAGCCCCCGAGAGTCGGGCTGGTTAGGTTTT
The DNA here is from genome assembly GCF_904849725.1 of Hordeum vulgare subsp. vulgare. NCBI lineage: Eukaryota > Viridiplantae > Streptophyta > Magnoliopsida > Poales > Poaceae > Hordeum > Hordeum vulgare. The sequence continues at coordinate 564,199,361 of NC_058520.1, forward strand.
TAACCAGGTCGAATCTTAATCATGTTCTGTTCTTCTCCCTTTTGGCAGGTGCTTTATGTTGGAATTATGCCCTAGAGGCAATAATAAATATAGTTATTATTATAATTCCTGTATCAAGATAATCGTTTATTATCCATGCTATAATTGTATTGAATGAAGACTCATTTACATGTGTGGATACATAGAAAAAACACTGTCCCTAGCAAGCCTCTAGTTGGCTAGCCAGTTGATCAAAGATAGTCAGTGTCTTCTGATTATGAACAAGGTGTTGTTGCTTGATAGCTGGATCACGTCATTAGGAGAATAACGTGATGGACTAGACCCAAACTAATAGACGTAGCATGTTGATCGTGTCATTTTGTTGCTACTGTTTTCTGCGTGTCAAGTATTTGTTCGTATGACCATGAGATCATATAACTCACTTACACCGGAGGAATACTTTGTGTGTATCAAACGTCGCAACGTAACTGGGTGACTATAAAGATGCTCTACAGGTATCTCCGAAGGTGTTAGTTGAGTTAGTATGGATCAAGACTGGGATTTGTCACTCCGTGTGACGGAGAGGTATCTCGGGGCCCACTCGGTAATGCAACATCACACACAAGCCTTGCAAGCAATGTGACTTAGTGTAAGTTGCGGGATCTTGTATTACGGAACGAGTAAAGAGACTTGTCGGTAAACGAGATTGAAATAGGTATGCGGATACTGACGATCGAATCTCGGGCAAGTAAAATACCGAAGGACAAAGGGAATGACATACGGGATTATATGAATCCTTGGCACTGAGGTTCAAACGATAAGATCTTCGTAGAATATGTAGGATCCAATATGGGCATCCAGGTCCCGCTATTGGATATTGACCGAGAAGTCTCTCGGGTCATGTCTACATAGTTCTCGAACCCGCAGGGTCTGCACACTTAAGGTTCGACGTTGTTTTATGCGTATTTGAGTTATATGTTGGTTACCGAATGTCGTTCGGAGTCCCGGATGAGATCACGGACGTCACGAGGGTTTCCGGAATGGTCCAGAAACAAAGATTGATATATAGGATGACCTCATTTGATTACCGGAAGGTTTTTGGAGTTACCGGGAATGTACCGGGAATGACGAATGTGTTTCGGGAGTTCACCGGGGGGGGGGGGGCAACCCACCCCGGGGAAGCCCATAGGCCTTGAGGGTGGCGCACCAGCCCTTAGTGGGCTGGTGGGACAGACCGAAAGGGGCCCTATGCGCATTGGAAGAAAAATCAAAGAGAAAGAAAAAAAAGGAGGTGGGAAGGGAAGGAAGGACTCCCACCCACCAAACCAAGTCCAACTCGGTTTGGGGGGGGGAGACCTTCCCCCCTTGGCTCGGCCGACCCCCTTGGGGCTCCTTGAGCCCCAAGGCAAGGCCCCCCCTCTCCCACCTATATATACGGAGGTTTTAGGGCTGATTTGAGACGACTTTTCCACGGCAGCCCGACCACATACCTCCACGGTTTTTCATCTAGATCGCGTTTCTGCGGAGCTCGGGCGGAGCCCTGCTGAGACGAGATCATCACCAACCTCTGGAGCGCCGTCACGCTGCCGGAGAACTCTTCTACCTCTCCATCTCTCTTGCTGGATCAAGAAGGCCGAGATCATCGTCGAGCTGTACGTGTGCTGAACGCGGAGGTGCCGTCCGTTCGGTACTAGATCGTGGGACTGATCGCGGGATTGTTCGCGGGGCGGATCGAGGGATGTGAGGACATTCCACTACATCAACCGCGTTCTCTAACGCTTGCGCTGTACGGTCTACAAGGGTACGTAGATCACTCATCCTCTCTCGTAGATGGACATCACCATGATAGGTCTTCGTGCGCGTAGGAAATTTTTTGTTTCCCATGCGACGTTCCCCAACAGTGGCATCATGAGCTAGATTCATGCGTAGATGTCTTCTCGAGTAGAACACAAAAGTTTTTGTGGGCGGTGATGTGCGTTTTGCTGCCCTCCTTAGTCTTTTCTTGATTCCACGGTATTGTTGGATTGAAGCGGCTTGGACCGACATTACTCGTACGCTTACGAGAGACTGGTTTCATCGCTACGAGTAACCCCGTTGCTCAAAGATGATTGGCAAGTGTCGGTTTCTCTAACTTTAGTTGAATCGGATTTGACCGAGGAGGTCCTTGGATGAGGTTAAATAGCAACTCATATATCTCCGTTGTGGTGTTTGCGTAAGTAAGATGCGATCCTACTAGATACCCATGGTCACCACGTAAAACATGCAACAACAAAATTAGAGGACGTCTAACTTGTTTTTGCAGGGTATGCTTGTGATGTGATATGGCCAGCGATGTGATGTGATATATTGGATGTATGAGATGATCATGTTGTAATAGATAATATCGACTTGCACGTCGATGGTACGGCAACCGGCAGGAGCCATAGGGTTGTCCTTATACTAACGTCTGTGCTTGCAGATGCGTTTACTATTTTGCTAGGATGTAGCTTTAGTAGTAATAGCATGAGTAGCACGACAACCCCGATGGCGACACGTTGATGGAGATCATGGTGTGGCGTCAGTGACAAGAAGATCGTGCCGGTGCTTTGGTGATGGAGATCAAGAAGCACGTGATGATGGCCATATCATGTCACTTATGAATTGCATATGATGTTAATCCTTTTATGCACCTTATTTTGCTTAGAACGACGGTAGCATTATGAGGTGATCTCTCACTAAAATTTCAAGACGAAATTGTGTTCTCCCCGACTGTGCACCGTTGCTACAGTTCGTCCTTTCGAGACACCACGTGATGATCGGGTGTGATAGACTCAACGTTCACATACAACGGGTGCAAAACAGTTGTGCACGCGGAACACTCGGGTTAAGCTTGACGAGCCTAGCATGTGCAGACATGGCCTCGGAACACATGAGACTGAAAGGTCGATCATGAATCATATAGATGATATGATTAGCATAGGGATGCTTACCACTGAAACTATACTCAACTCACGTGATGATCGGACTTGAGCTAGTGTAAGTGGATCATGAACCACTCAAATGACTAGAGAGATGTACTTTTTGAGTGGGAGTTTAGCGAATAATTTGATTAAGTTAAACTCTAATTATCTTGAACATAGTCTAAGTCCACTTTGAATATATTTGTGTTGTAGATCATGGCTCACGCGACAGTCACCCTGAATTTCAATACGTTCCTAGAGAAAGCTAAGTTGAAAGATGATGGAAGCAACTTTGTAGATTGGGCTCGTAATCTTAAGCTAATCTTACAAGCTAGGAAGAAGGATTATGTCCTTAATGCTGCGCTAGGAGATGAACCACCCGCTACGGCAGATCAGGATGTTAAGAACGCTTGGTTAGCACGTAAGGAGGACTACTCAGTAGTTCAATGTGCAGTCTTGTATGGCTTAGAACCGGGACTTCAATGTCGCTTTGAGCATCATGGAGCATTTGAGATGTTCCAGGAGTTGAAGTTTATCTTTCAGAAGAACGCCCGGATCGAGAGGTATGGGAGCTTCGATAAATTCTATGCTTGCAAGATGGAGGAAAACTCGTGTGTCAGTGAACATGTGCTCAATATGTCTGGGTACTCAAACCGTCTAGCTGAGCTGGGGATTGAACTCCCGCAAGAGACTATCACTGAAAGAATCCTTCAATCACTGCCGCCAAGCTATAAAGGCTTTGTGTTGAACTACAACATGCAAGGGATGAACAAGTCTCCCGGCGAGTTGTTTGCGATGCTGAAAGTCGCAGAGTCTGAACTTCGTAAAGAGCATCAAGTGTTGATGGTGAATAAGACCACTAGTTTCAAGAGAAACGGCAAAGGAAAGAAGGGTAATTCAAAGAAGAGCGGCAAGCCTGTTGCCAATCCGACGAAGAAACCCAAAGCTGGACCTAAGCCTGAAACGGAGTGTTACTATTGCAAGGGTATGGGTCACTGGAAGCGCAATTGCCCCAAGTATCTGGTAGATAAGAAGGCGGCCAAAGAAAAATCAGGTATATTTGATATACATGTTATAGATGTGTACTTGACCGGCTCTCGTAGTAGTGCCTGGGTATTCGATACTGGTTCTGTTGCTCATATTTGCAACTCGAAACAGGAACTGCGGAATAGACGAAGGCTGGCGAAAGATGAAGTGACGATGCGCGTAGGAAATGGTTCCAAGGTTGATGCAATCGCCGTCGGCACAGTTTCACTTCAGTTACCATCAGGATTAGTTATGAACTTAAATCATTGTTATTTAGTGCCTGCGTTGAGCATGAACATTATATCTGGATCTAGTTTATTGCGAGACGGTTACTCTTTTAAATCAGAGAATAATGGTTGTTCTATTTCTAGGAGTAACATCTTTTATGGTCATGCACCCAATGTGAGAGGATTGTTCATATTGAATCTTGATAGCGATACACACATACATAACACTGAGACCAAAAGAGTTAGAGTTAACAATGATAGCGCCATATTTTTGTGGCACTGCCGCTTAGGTCATATTGGTGTAAAGCGCATGAAGAAACTCCATGCTGATGGACTTTTGGAGTCCCTTGACTTTGATTCACTTGACACGTGCGAACCATGCCTCATGGGCAAGATGACTAAGACTCCGTTCTCCGGAACAATGGAGCGTGCAAGTGACTTGTTGGAAATCATACATACCGATGTGTGTGGTCCGATGAGCGTGGAGGCACGCGGCGGATATCGTTATTTTCTCACCTTCACTGACGATTTGAGTAGATATGGTTATGTCTACTTGATGAAGCACAAGTCTGAAACATTTGAAAAGTTCAAGCAATTTTAGAGTGAAGTTGAAAATCATCGTAACAAGAAGATCAAGTTCCTACGGTCTGATCGTGGGGGTGAATATCTGAGTTTCGAGTTTGGTGCTCACTTAAGACAATGTGGAATTGTTTCACAGTTGACACCGCCTGGAACACCACAGTGTAATGGTGTGTCTGAACATCGTAATCGTACTTTATTAGAGATGGTGCGATCTATGATGTCTCTTACCGATTTGCCGTTATCGTTTTGGGGTTATGCATTAGAAACAGCTGCATTCACTTTAAATAAGGCACCATCAAAATCCGTTGAGACGGCACCATACGAACTGTGGTATGGCAAAAGGCCAAAGTTGTCGTTTCTTAAAGTTTGGGGATGTGATGCTTATGTCAAAAAGCTTCAGCCTGAAAAGCTGGAACCCAAAGCGGAAAAGTGCGTCTTCATAGGTTACCCAAAAGAGACAGTTGGGTACACCTTCTATCTCAAATCCGAGGGCAAAGTGTTTGTTGCTAAAAACGGAGCTTTTCTCGAGAAGGAGTTTCTCTCGAGAGAATTGGGTGGGAGGAAGATAGAACTTGACGAGGTTGTCGAACCTCTCATCCCTCTGGATGGTGGCGCAGGGCAAGGGGAAACCTCTGTCGTTGCGACGTCGGTTGAGGAGGAAGTTAATGATGATGATCATGAAACTCCGGTTCAAGTTTCTGTCGAACCACGCAGGTCGACGAGACCACGTGCTGCTCCAGAGTGGTACGGTAATCCCGTCTTATCAATCATGTTGTTGGACAACAATGAACCTGAAAATTATGAAGAAGCAATGGTGGGCCCAGATTCCAACAAATGGCTAGAAGCCATGAAGTCCGAGATAGGATCCATGTATGAGAACAAAGTGTGGACTTTGGAGGTACTGCCTGAGGGCCGCAAGGCTATTCAGAACAAATGGATCTTTAAGAGGAAGACGGACGCTGACGACAATGTGACCGTTTATAAAGCTCGACTTGTGGCAAAGGGTTTTTCACAAGTTCAAGGAGTTGACTACGATGAGACATTCTCACCCGTAGCGATGCTTAAGTCCGTCAGAATCATGTTAGCAATAGCTGCATTTTTCGATTTTGAAATCTGGCAGATGGATGTCAAAACGGCGTTCCTTAACGGTTTCCTTAAGGAAGAATTGTATATGATGCAACCCGAAGGTTTTGTCGATCCTAAGAATGCCAACAAGGTGTGCAAGCTCCAGCGATCCATTTATGGACTGGTGCAAGCATCTTGGAGTTGGAACAAACGCTTTGATGAGGTGATCAAAGCATTTGGGTTTATACAAGTGGTTGGAGAATCTTGTATTTACAAGAAAGTGAGTGGGAGCTTTGTGGCGTTTCTAATATTATATGTGGATGACATATTGCTGATTGGAAACAACGTAGAGTTTTTGGAGAGCATAAAGGATTACCTGAATAAAAGTTTCTCTATGAAGGACCTAGGAGAAGCTGCTTACATTCTAGGCATTAAGATCTATAGGGATAGATCAAAACGCGTGATAGGACTTTCACAAAGCACATACCTTGATAAAGTTTTGAAGAGGTTCAAAATGGAACAGTCAAAGAAGGGGTTCTTGCCAGTTTTACAAGGTACGAGATTGAGTAAGACGTAGTGCCCAGCAACTGATGAGGATAGAGAGCATATGCGCTCCGTCCCCTATGCTTCAGCCATAGGCTCTATCATGTATGCAATGTTGTGCACTAGACCGGATGTTAGCCTGGCCATAAGTATGGCAGGTAGGTTCCAGAGTAATCCAGGAGTGGATCACTGGACAACGGTCAAGAATATCCTGAAGTACCTGAAAAGGACTAAGGAGATGTTTCTCGTGTATGGAGGTGACGAAGAGCTCGCCGTAAAAGGTTACGTCGATGCAAGCTTTGACACAGATCCGGACGACTCTAAGTCACAAACCGGATATGTATTTATTCTTAATGGGGGTGCGGTAAGCTGGTGCAGTTCCAAGCAAAGCATCGTAGCAGATTCTACATGTGAAGCGGAGTACATGGCTGCCTCGGAGGCGGCTAAGGAGGGTGTCTGGATGAAGCAGTTCATGACGGATCTTGGAGTGGTGCCAAGCGCACCGAATCCAATAACCTTGTTCTGTGACAACACGGGTGCCATTGCCTTAGCAAAGGAACCACGGTTTCACAAGAAGTCCAGACACATCAAACGACGCTTCAACCTCATCCGCGACTACGTCGAAGGGGAGGACGTAAATATATGCAAAGTGCACACGGATCTGAATATAGCAGACCCGCTGACTAAACCTCTTCCACGGCCAAAGCATGATCAACACCAGAACTGTATGGGTGTTAGATTTATTACAATGTAATTCGCATGATGATGTGAGGGCTAGATTATTGACTCTAGTGCAAGTGGGAGACTGTTGGAATTATGCCCTACAGGCAATAATAAATATAGTTATTATTATAATTCCTGTATCAAGATAATCGTTTATTATCCATGCTATAATTGTATTGAATGAAGACTCATTTACATGTGTGGATACATAGACAAAACACTGTCCCTAGCAAGCCTCTACTTGGCTAGCCAGTTGATCAAAGATAGTCAGTGTCTTCTGATTATGAACAAGGTGTTGTTGCTTGATAACTGGATCACGTCATTAGGAGAATCACGTGATGGACTAGACCCAAACTAATAGACGTAGCATGTTGATCGTGACATTTTGTTGCTACTGTTTTCTGCGTGTCAAGTATTTGTTCCTATGACCATGAGATCATATAACTCACTTACACCGGAGGAATACTTTGTGTGTATCAAACGTCGCAACGTAACTGGGTGACTATAAAGATGCTCTACAGGTATCTCCGAAGGTGTTAGTTGAGTTAGTATGGATCAAGACTGGGATTTGTCACTCCGTGTGACGGAGAGGTATCTCGGGGCCCACTCGGTAATGCAACATCACACACAAGCCTTGCAAGCAATGTGACTTAGTGTAAGTTGCGGGATCTTGTATTACGGAACAAGTAAAGACTTGTCGGTAAACGAGATTGAAATAGGTATGCGGATACTGACGATCGAATCTCGGGCAAGTAACATACCGAAGGACAAAGGGAATGACATACGGGATTATATGAATCCTTGGCACTGAGGTTCAAACGATAAGATCTTCGTAGAATATGTAGGATCCAATATGTGCATCCAGGTCCCGCTATTGTATATTGACCGAGAAGTCTCTCGGGTCATGTCTACATAGTTCTCGAACCCGCAGGGTCTGCACACTTAAGGTTCGACGTTGTTTTATGCGTATTTGAGTTATATGTTGGTTACCGAATGTTGTTCGGAGTCCCGGATGAGATCACGGACGTCACGAGGGTTTCTGGAATGGTCCACAAACAAAGATTGATATATAGGATGACCTCATTTGTTTACCGGAAGGTTTTTGGAGTTACCGGGAATGTACCGGGAATGACGAATGGGTTTCGGGAGTTCACCGGGGGGGGGGGGCAACCCACCCCGGGGAAGCCCATAGGCCTTGAGGATGGCGCACCAGCCCTTAGTGGGCTGGTGGGACAGCCCAAAAGGTGCCCTATGCGCATTGGAAGAAAAATCAAAGAGAAAGAAAAAAAAGGAGGTGGGAAGGGAAGGAAGGACTCCCACCCACCAAACCAAGTCCAACTCGGTTTGGGGGGGGGGAGACCTTCCCCCCTTGGCTCGGCCGACCCCCTTGGAGCTCCTTGAGCCCCAAGGCAAGGCCCCCCCTCTCCCACCTATATATACGGAGGTTTTAGGGCTGATTTGAGACGACTTTTCCACGGCAGCCCGACCACATACCTCCACGGTTTTTCCTCTAGATCGCGTTTTTGCGGAGCTCGGGCGGAGCCCTGCTGAGACGAGATCATCACCAACCTTCGGAGCGCCGTCACGCTGCCGGAGAACTCTTCTACCTCTCCGTCTCTCTTGCTGGATCAAGAAGGCCGAGATCATCGTCGAGCTGTACGTGTGCTGAACGCGGAGGTGCCTTCCGTTCGGTAATAGATCGTGGGACTGATCGGGGGATTGTTCGCGGGGCGGATCGAGGGACGTGAGGACGTTCCACTACATCAACCGCGTTCTCTAACGCTTCTGCTGTACGGTCTACAAGGGTACGTAGATCACTCATCCTCTCTCGTAGATGGACATCACCATGATAGGTCTTCGTGCGCGTAGGAAATTTTTTGTTTCCCATGCAACGTTCCCCAACACTTTATGATGCTCAGGTACATGCGTACAACGAGCTACGGGACCAGCACCTGGGGGCCGATAGCTGGATTGCCGAGCTTGAAGCGCGGCTGGGCGAGGTTGCCGCGGAGCGTGACGCCTTGTGCAATGCCGGCGGCCGGCTCCAAGAGCAGCTGGACCTTCTTCAGGCGGAGAAGAAGGAGCTCGAGGCGGCCGGCCGGGTCGAGTTGGAGTGCGTGCGGACCACGCTGCAGGAGAAGGAGGCCTCCTACTCTGCCGACGTGGACCGCCTCGCGTTGCTTCACCTCAAGGAGGTGGACCTCAAGGACGTCTCCTTGAGGGAGAAGGTGAGGCCCTTGTCCAGAAGCAGGCGCAGCTGGCCAAGGCTCTGGAGTCTGCGGCGACCCTTCAGGAGGAAGTCGCCCGCCTTACTCACGCGAGTAAGGTGCGGGAGCGCGAGGTCCTCGAGGTCTCTCATGAGACCGACGGTGCCTTCCATCGTGGGTCTCTCTTCCTTGTCTTATGTTTGGTCTTTTTGTCGTCTCCTCCTTTTGCTGTGTTCTTACGTCCTGGTTGCCGCCACTCCAGGTCTCTTCCTTGAGACCTAGATCGCAGCCGACACCGTCGTCGAGGTGTGCCATGAGGAGCGCCGCGCGGCCGGGCAGGAGGTAGACACTACCTCCGGCTGGAGTGTGGAGGAGATCGGGGTGGGCCTTCGGGCCCGCCTGCACGCCCTGTGCGAGTCTGTGGCTCAACTCCAGGTTGCAGGTTCGTCGATGGTGGCGGCCTTGTGGACGGAAGGCGTGGAGCCGACGTCCATGAGTCGGCCTTGTGGACGGAGAGCGCCTAGATGCCTGGCGTGCCTCCGCAGCGTGGTCTGGGGCTTATATGGCCCTGCGCTTGGCCAAGTCATGGTATCGAAACCTGAACTTGGGCAAGCTGGCTACCCAGCGCGACGGCTCGGAGGCGGAGCTGCAGGGCATGAAGGAGGAGCTTCGCGTGAGAGCCAGCGCCGTCGCCGAGTACGCAGCCTGGGACGACTTTGTTTTGGAGCGGGGTGAAGATGGCGGTGTGATCGCTGAAGAACTGCACGGCCTTCAGCCCTATGATGCCGACGGCAGCTCCGACGAAGCGGTCGAGGCTGCGGAATCTGCTGCCGCCTCCAGTGGTGTGGCGTATGCCAACTCTGGTGTTGACGGAGCCGGGGGCCTCAGCGGGGGAGACGGCGCAACCACCTCGGGAGGAGCCGGAGGCGGTGATGCTACCACATCACGAGCAGCGGCCGAGATGACCAATGAGGCCGCTGTCCCGTAACCGGTGTCCTTTTGTGTTTTTGGTTCTACCCCCGGAGGGATGTAATGAACGTGGGCCGTGGGCCAATGCTTTTGTGAATGTATATATTCAGCATTATATTCGTCACCAAGCGTTTTGTCTTATGATCATGTCTTTTGATTCCTGGTTGACTTCTCTTATCCGAAGCCATCAAGACATAAAGAACAAGACCTAAGCCAATCAGAGTTCGGCTTGAATGAGATCGTATGATCGAGCCAACCCGAGCCGGCGACCCAAGTGTAGCCGGACTTTGCATGTATTCGACCTGACCTGGCGTTACCTCGCAAACCGAGCGATCGGAGCCAACCTGCATGTTCGTACGAGGGACCAGGGATCAGCCGGTACACTATGTGTCCATTTACAAGGGAGGGCGTCTGAGCAGCTAGCGAGCCCCCGAGCTTGTTTAAAGCCAGCAAGGGGCCGCTCTGCATAGCCTCTGAGCTTGATTAAGCCAGCAAGAGGTTGTACGCGGTGTAGCCCCCGAGCTTAATGAAGCGTGTCAGAGGGCGTACACTGAGCGAAAGCTCTCAATAAAAATAAACATGAAGCATGCTCTTTTTATTGCATTTGTTGTTCCCTGAAGAGGGAGGAAGATACATGTGCATGCTCTTTTCTTGACTTTTGCCTTTCAGCAATAGAACGGGCGAAGCAACGCCGCGTTCCATGGGCGTTCCGTTTCTTGGCCGGAGTCGTCCCTATTGCGTTTCCTTGGCTTTTGGGCGTCAATCAGGTAGTAAGCGTTGTTGTGCAGCGCCCTACTGATGATGAAGGGTCCCTCCCAGGGGGGTGAGAGCTTGTGCTGGCCGGCAGTGCGCTGGATTCTTCTAAGGACCAAGCCTCCCTCCCTGAAAGAGAGAGGCTTGATCTTTTTGCTGTGGTAGTATCTCAGCTTCTGCTGGTAGATGGCCGTCCGGCTCAAAGCCAAGTCCCTTGCTTCTTCGAGGTGATCCACACTGTCTTCTCTGGCCTCCTTCGCCTCCATTTCTGTGTATAGGGTGACCCGAGGCGAGTCGAACTCGACATCCATGGGAATAATAGCCTCAGACCCATATACCAGAAAGAATGGAGTGAAGCCGGTCGACCGGTTGGGCGTGGTGCGGAGGCTCCATAGCACAGCCGACAGTTCTTCCATCCAGCAGCCGGCTGACCTGACCAGTGGTGCCACCAGCCTTGGCTTGATGCCGGCTAGGATCAGGCCGTTGGCCCTCTCTGCTTGGCCGTTTGACTGAGGGTGTGCCACTGAAGCCAAGTCGAGCCGGATGCCTACCTTGGAACAGTAGAGCGCCAGGGCTCCCTTGGCGAAGTTGGTGCCATTGTCGGTGATGATGCTGTGGGGGACACCATATCGTACAGAGATGTCTGTGATGAACCTGACAGCAGTGGGGCCGTCAAGCTTTTTGATGGGTCTGGCTTCGATCCACTTGGTGAACTTGTCGACGGCTACCAAAAGATGTGTCATCCCTCCGCGAGCCGTCTTGAAGGGCCCGACCATGTCCAGTCCCCAGACGGCGAATGGCCATGATAAGGGAATGGTTTTGAGTGCCGAAGGCGGCATGTGGCTTTGTGCACTGAAGCGATGGCAACCCTCGCATTTGTCCACCAGATCCACGGCCTCCTCGAGGGCCGTGGGCCAGTAGAATCCATGGCGGAATGCTTTGGCCACCAGGGTTCTGGAGGCGGCGTGATGCCCACACTCCCCCTGGTGGATGTCTCTGAGGATCTCCTTCCCCTTTTCTGATTCGACGCATCGTTGGAACACGCCGGTCGTGCTGCGTCGCACCAGTTCGCGATTGATGATGGCTTAGGCGGCGGACCTGCGCTGGATCTGTCTCGCCTACACCTCGCTCTGAGGAAGTTCGTCGCGAAGAAGGAAGGCCAGAATGGCTTGAGCCCATGATGGAGCCGACACATGGGTCGCCTCCGCTTCGTCTTGACTGTTGGAGGCTTCTGCAGCCCCCAAATTTGATGGTGTCTCTGGTGCTATTACTGCAGCCGGCTCACCGTCTACCTCCATGACGTCCACCCACTCGGAGGATTCGAGCCCGGACAGAGCCGGGGTTGTTGTTGTAGCTGGTGCCGCCATTGGAGTCGGTTGGACCAACGGAGCCGGTGTAGGATCCGCATCCGGCGTGGTTGGTGAAGCTGACGGTGCTTGCACCGCGGATTCAGTCGGTGCCGCATTCGGAGCCGATGCCGTCAGCGCAGCTGGCGTAGGGTCCACAGCCGGCGTAACTGGCGGAGCCGACGGCGCTTGCGTCTTAGAGTCGGCGGGTACGAAGATTGATGCCGACTCGGGAGATGGCTTGATAGACGGCTTATGGAGTTGCTCGAGGGAGACGCCGACTGGAATGGCCTGTCTCGTGGAGCCGATTTTCGCCAGTGTATCGGCCGCCTCATTTTCTGCCCTGGGAAAGTGGTGGAACTCACAACCGTCGAAGGGGCCGCTGAGCTGTTGGATGAGGAAGCGGTAGCTTGCCATGTTGGCGTCCCTCGCGTCCCATTCGCCAGAGACCTGCTGCACCACTAAGTCTCAATCGCCGAAGCATATGAGCCGCCGGATGCCGATCTCTTTGGCAAGCCGGAGGCCATGAGCCAGTGCTTCGTACTCGGCGATGTTGTTGGAGGCGGCGAAATGGATCTGGAGAACGTACTTGAGCTGGTCCCACTTTGGAGACGTCAAGACGATGCCGGCTCCCAGCCCTGTCCGCATCTTCGAGCCGTCGAAGTGCATCCGCCAACGCGTGGAGTCTGGAGGCGGTGGCTTGAACTGGGTCTCGGCCCAGTCGACCAAGAAGTCGGCCACCACCTGTGATTTGATGGCGGTATGAGGCTCGTACCGAATATCATTGTCCGCCATGGCGATGGACCATTTGGCAATTCTGCCCATGGCATCACAGTTACCCATGATCTTTGAAAGCGGAGCAGTGCTCACCATAGTGATGGCATGCTCTTGGAAGTATTGCTTCAATTTCTTTGCAGCAAGGTAAACACCATAACAGATTTTCTGATAATGAGGGTAGTTCTGCTTAGAGGCAGACAAGACCTCGCTAAGGTAGTAGACAGGGCGCTGCACTGGCAGGGCCTTGCCTTCCTCTTTACGCTGAACTACCAACACTACGCTGACCACGCGAGTGGTCGCCGCGATGTATATGAGTATAGGTTCCCTTTCCGGTGGGGCTGCCAAGATTGGCAGGCTCGAGATTACCCGCTTGCGGTCGCGGAAGGCTTCGTCCGCCTGGTCGTCCCACTCGAACTTTGTTGTCTTCTTCATGAGCTGGTAGAGTGGAAGGGCCTTCTCGCCAAGCCGGCTGACGAACCGACTGAGGGATGCCAAGCAGCCGACGAACTTTTGGACGTCGAGGATCCGAGCCAGCCGCACCATCCGCTCGATGGTGCTGATCTTCTTAGGGTTCGCTTCGATGCCGCGGGCGGATACGAAGAACCCCAAGAGTTTGCCGCGTGGGACCCCGAAGATGACCTTCTCAGGGTTGAGCCGGATCTTGTATTCGCGCAGATTGGCGAACGTCTCCCGTAGGTCGTCGAGGAGGCTGAAGTGCTGCTTCGTCTTGACGATGATGTCATCCACATAGACGTGGATGTTTCTGCCAATCTGTGGCAGTAGGCAGTGCTGCATGCAGCGTTGGAATGTCGCACCTGCGTTCTTCAGACCGAACGTCATGGTGGTGTAGCCGTAGGCCCCGAAGGGCGTGATGAAGGAGGTCTTCAGGTGATCAGCTGAATCCAGCTTGATTTGATGGTAGCCTGAATAAGCATCCAGAAACGACAACAGTTCACAGCCTGCAGTGGAGTCGATCACTTGATCTATCCTAGGCAACGCGAAAGGGTCTTTCAGACAGGCCTTATTCAGGCTAGTGTAGTCGATACACATTCGGCATGTGTTGTTCTTCTTCAGCACCAGGACTGGGTTAGCCAGCCAGTCCGGGTGGAAAACCTCCATGATGAAGCCGGCTGCGAGGAACCGGGTGATTTCTTCTCCGATCGTGCGCCGCTTCCCCTCGGCGAAGCGGCGCAAGGGTTGTTTCACCAGCTTCACATCCGGTCGCACGTGAAGTTTCTGATGGGGAACGTCGCATGGGAAACAAAAATTTTCCTACGCACACGAAGACCTGTCATGGTGATGTCCATCTACGAGAGGGGATTTTCGATCTACGTACCCTTGTAGATCGCACATCAGAAGCGTTAAGAAACGCGGTTGATGTAATGGAACGTCCTCACGTCCCTCGATCCTCCCTGCGAACCGTCCCACGAACCGTCCCGCGATCCGTCCCACGATCCGCTCCGATCTAGTGCCGAACGGACGGCACCTCCGCGTTCAGCACACGTACAACTCGACGAAGATCTCGGCCTTCTTGATCCAGCAAGAGAGACAGAGAGGTAGATGAGTTCTCCGGCAGCATGACGGTGCTCCGGAGGTTGGTGGTGATCTAATCTCAGCAGGGCTCCGTCTGAGCTCCGCAGAAACGCGATCTAGAGGAAAAACCATGGAGATATGTGGTCGGGCTGGCGTGGCAAAAGTTGTCTGAAATCAGCCCTAATAGCTCCACATATATAGGAGGAGGGGAGGGGAGGCTTGCCTTGAGGCTCAAGGAGACCCAAGGGCTGCACCACCAAGGGGAGGAGGAGTCCTCCTCCAATCCTAGTCCAACTAGGATTGGAAGGTGGAGTCCTTCTCTTCTTTCCCACCTTTCCCTTTTTTTTTCTCTTCTTTTGGTTTTTCTTTCTCTCTTGCAGAAGACAGCCTTGGGCTGACCCCACCTACTTGGTGCGCCACCCCCAAGGTCCTTGGGCCCTCCTGGGTGGGTGGTCCCCCCTCCCGGTGAAGATCCGGAACCCACTCGTCATTCCCGATACATTACCGGTAATGCCCGAAAACCTTCCGGTAACCAAATGAAGTCATCCTATATATCAATCTTCGTTTCCGGACCATTCCGAAAACCCTCGTGACGTCTGTGATCTCATCCGGGACTCCGTACAACATTCGGTAACCAACCATATAACTCAAATACGCATAAAACAACGTCGAACCTTAAGTGTGCAGACCCTGCGGGTTCGAGAACTATGTAGACATGACCCGAGTGACTCCTCGGTCAATATCCAATAGCGGGACCTGGATGCCCATATTGGATCCTACATATTCTACGAAGATCTTATCGTTGGAACCTCAGTGCCAAGGACTCATATAATCCCGTATGTCATTCCCTTTGTCCTTCGGTATGTTACTTGCCCGAGATTCGATCGTCAGTATCCGCATACCTATTTCAATCTCGTTTACCGGCAAGTCTCTTTACTCGTTCCGTAATACAAGATCCCGCAACTTACACTAAGTCACATTGCTTGCATGGCTTGTGTGTGATGTTGTATTACCGAGTGGGCCCCGAGATACCTCTCCGTCACACGGAGTGACAAATCCCAGTCTCGATCCATACTAACTCAACGAACACCTTCGGAGATACCTGTAGAGCATATTTATAGTCACCCAGTTACGTTGCGACGTTTGATACACACAGAGCATTCCTCCGGTGTCAGTGAGTTATATGATCTCATGGTCATAGGAACAAATACTTGACACGCAGAAAACAGTAGCAACAAAATGACACGATCAACATGCTACGTCTATTAGTTTGGGTCTAGTCCATCACATGATTCTCCTAATGATGTGATCCCGTTATCAAGTGACAACACTTGCCTATGGTCAGGAAACCTTGACCATCTTTGATCAACGAGCTAGTCAACTAGAGGCTTACTAGGGACAGTGTTTTGTCTATGTATCCACACATGCACTGTGTTTCCAATCAATACAATTATAGCATGGATAATAAACGATTATCATGAACAAAGAAATATAATAATAACTAATTTATTATTGCCTCTAGGGCATATTTCCAACAGTCTCCCACTTGCACTAGAGTCAATAATCTAGTTCACATCACCATGTGATTCCAACGAATCCAACACCCATATAGTTATGGGGTCTGATCACGTCTTGCTCATGAGAGAGGTTTTAGTCAACGGTTCTAAAATTTTCAGATCTGTGTGTTCTTTACAAATCTTTATGTCATCTTATAGATGCTGCTACTATGTGCTATTTGGAAATACTCCAAATATCTATTCTACTATACGAATCCGTTTCACTACTCATAGTTATTCGGATTTGTGTCAGAGCTTGTATCAACGTAACCCTTTACGACGAACTTTTTAACCACCTCCACAATCGAGAAAAAATCCTTAGTCCATCAGTTACTAAGGATAAATTTTGACCGCTGCTAGTGATTCAATCATGGATCACTCTTTGTACCTCTCAACAGACTTTGAGTCAAGGCACACATCACGTGCGGTACCCAACATGGCATACTTCAGATTCTACGACCAAGGCATAGAAGACGACCTTCGTCTATTCTCTTTATTCTGTCGGGGTCGGGTTTTGAGTCTTACTCAAATTCACACCTCACAACGCAACCAAGAACTCCTTCTTTGCTGATATATTCTGAACTCCTTCAAAAACTTGTCAAGGCATGCATCTTGTTGAAACTTCTATTAAGCGCTTTCGATCTATCTCCATAGATCTTTGATGCTCAACGTTCAAGTAGCGCAATCCAGGTATTCCTTTGAAAACTCCTTTCAAACAACCTTGTATGCTTTACAGAAATTCTACATTACTTCTGATCCACAATATGTCAACCACATATACTTATCAGAAATTCTATAGTGCTCCCACTCACTTCTTTGGAAATACAAGTTTCTCATAAACCTTGTACAAACCCAAAATCTTTGATCATCTCATCAAAGTGTATATTCCAACTCCGAGATGCTTGCACCAGTCCATTGAAGGACCGCTGGAGCTTGCATACTTGCTAGTATCTTTAGGATCGACAAAACCTCCTGGTTGTATCACATACAATGTTTGCTCAAGGAAACCATCGAGGAAACAATGTTTTGACATCCTGTGTGCAATATTTCATAAATAATGCAACAACTACTAACATAATTCTAACAGACTTTTAGCATCGCTACGAGTGAGAAAGTCACATCATAGTCAACTGTTTGATCTTGTCGGAAACATCTTTGCGACAAGTCGAGCTTTTCTTAATAGTGACTTATCACCATCATCGTCTGTCTTCCTTTTAAAGATCCATCTTTACTCAATAGTCCTATGACCATCAAGTAGTTCTTCCAAAGTCTACACTTTGTTTTCATACATGGATCCTCTCTCGGATTTCATGGCCTCCAGCCATTTGTCGGAATCCGGGCCCACCATTGCTTTCTTCATAACTCGTAGGTTCACTCTTGCTCAACAACATGACCTCCAAGACAGGGTTACCTTACCACTCTGCAGTAGTATGCGACCTTGTCAACCTACAAGGCTTGTAGTAACTTGATCCGATGCTCGATGATCACCATCATCAGCTTTCACTTCAATTGGTGTAGGCGCCACAGGAACAACTTCCTGCGCCCTGCTACACACTGGTTGAAGTCATGGTTCAATAACCTCATCAAGTTCTACCACCCCCCACTCAATTCTTTCGAGAGAAATCTTTCCGCGAGAAAGGATCCGTTTCTAGAAACCAACATTTTGATTTCGGATCTGAGATAGGAGATGTACCCAACTATTTTGGATATCCTATGAAGATGCATTTATCCGCTTTGGGTTCGAGCTTACCAGACTGAAACTTTTTCACATAAGTGTCGAAGCCCCAAACTTTCAAGAAACAACAGTTTAGATTTCTCTAAACCTCAGTCTATACTGTGTCATCTCAACGGAAATACGCGGTGCCCTATTTAAAGTGAATGCGGTTGTCTCTAATGCATAACCCATAAACGATAGCGGTAATTCGATAAGAGACATCATAGCATGCACCATACCAAATAGTGTGTGGCTATGACGTTCAGACACATCATCACACTGTGATGTTCCAGGTGGCATGGACCGCGAAACAATTTCCATATTGTCTTAACTGCGTACCAAAACTCGTAACTCAGATATTCATTTCTATGATCATATCGTAGACCGTTTATCCTCTTGTTACGACGAACTTCACTCCGAAACAGAATTGAACTTTTCAATATTTCAGACTTGTGATTCATTAAGTAAATACTCTTGTATCTACTCAAATCGTCATTGAAGTAAGAACATAGTGATATCCACTGCGTGCCTCAGCACCCATTGGACTGCATACATCAAAATGTATCACTTCCAACAAGTTTCTATCTTGTTTCATCTCAATGAAAACAAGGGCTTGCTCATGTGGTATGATTTGCATGTCACTAGTGATTCAAAATCAAGTGAGTATAAAGATCCATCCGCATGGAGCCTCTTCATGCAGTTTATACCAACATGACTCAAGCGGCAGTGCCACAAGTAAGTGGTACTATCATCATTACCTCGTGTCTTTTGGCACCAATATCATGAACATGTGTAACACTACGATCGAGATTCAATAAACCATTGAAGGTGATTATTCAAGCAAATAGAGTAACCATTATTCTCTTTAAATGAATAATCGTATTTCAATAAACACGATCCAATCATGTTCATGCTTAACGTAACCACCAAATAACAATTATTTATGTTTAACACCAATCCCGATGGTAGAGGGAGCATGCGACGTTTTGATCATATCAACCTTGGAAACACTTCCAACACGTATCGTCACCTCGCCTTTAGCTAGTCTCAGTTTATGTCGTAGCTTTCATTTCGTGTTACTAATCACTTAGCAACCGAACCGGTATCCAATACCCTCGTGCTACTAGGAGTACTAGTAAAGTACACATAAACATCATGTATATCAAATATACTTCTTTCGACTTTTGCCAACCTTCTTTATCTACCAAGTATCTAGAGTTGCTCCGCCTCAGTGACCGTTCCCCTCACAACAGAAGCACTTAGTCTCGGGCTTGGGTTTAATCTGGGGTCTCTTCATTAGTGCAGCAACTGCTTTGCCGTTTCACGAAGTATCCCTTCTAGCCCTTGCCTTTCTCGAAACTTAGTGGTTTTGCTAACCATCAACTATTGATCCTCCTACTTGATTTCTACTTTCGCAGTGTCAAACATCGCGAATCGCTCAAGGATCATTGTATCTATCCTTGATATGTTATAGTTCATCATGAAGCTCTCACAACTTGGTGGGAGTGACTTTGGAGAACCATCACTATCTTATCTGGAAGATCAACTCCCACTTGATTCAAGCGATTGTCGTACTCAGATAATCTGAGCACATGCTCAACGATTGAGCTTTTCTCCTTTACTTCATGGACAAAGAATCTTGTCGGAGGTCCCATACCTCTTAACAAGGGCACAAGCATGAAATCACAATTTCATCTCTTTAGAACATCTCCTATGTTCCATGACGTTTCAAAACGTCTTCGGCGCCTTGCTTCTAAGCCATTAAGTATTTTGTACTGAACTATTGTGTAGTCATCAGAAACGTGTATGTCGGATGTTTACAACATCTACAGACGACGCTCGAGGTGCAGCACACCGAGTGGTGCATTAAGGACATAAGCCGTTTGCGCAGCAACGAGGACAATCCTCGGTTTTACAGACTCAGTCTGCAAAGTTTGCTACTATCAACTTTCAACTACATTTTCTCTAGGATAATATAAGAACAGTAGAGCTATAGCGCAAGCTACATCTTAATTCGCAAAGACCATTAGACTATGTTCATGGCAATTAGTTCAATTAATCATATTACTTAAGAACTCCCACTCAAAAAGTACATCTCTCTAGTCATTTGAGTGGTACATGATCCAAATCCACTATCTCAAGTCCGATCATCACGTGAGTCGAGAATAGTTTCAGTGGTAAGCATCTCTATGCTAATCATATCAACTATACGATTCATGCTCGACCTTTCGGTCTCATGTGTTCCCAGGCCATGTCTGCACATGCTAGGCTCGTCAAGCTGAACCCGAGTGTTCCGCGTGTGCAACTGTTTTGCACCCGTTGTATGTGAACGTTGAGTCTATCACACCCGATCATCACGTGGTGTCTCGAAACGAAGAACGGTCGCAACGGTGCACAGTCGGGGAGAACACACTTTCGTCTTGAAATTTTAGTGAGAGATCACCTCATAATGCTACCGTCGTTCTAAGCAAGATAAGGTGCATAAAGGATTAAAATCACATGCAATTCATAAGTGACATGATATGGCCATCACCATGTGCTTCTTGATCTCCATCACCAAAGCACCGGCAAGATCTTCTTGTCACCGGCGTCACACCATGATCTCCATCAACGTGTCGCCATCGGGGTTGTCGTGCTACTCATGCTATTACTACTAAAGCTACGTCCTAGCAATATAGTAAACGCATCTGCAAGCACAAACGTTAGTTATAAAGACAACCCTATGGCTCCTGCCGGTTGCCGTACCATCGACGTGCAAGTCGATATTTCTATTACAACATGATCATCTCATACATCCAATATATCACATCACATCGTTGGCCATATCACATCACAAGCATACCCTGCAAAAACAAGTTAGACGTCCTCTAATTGTTGTTGCATGTTTTACGTGGTGACCATGGGTATCTAGTAGGATCGCATCTTACTTACGCAAACACCACAACGGAGATATATGAATTGCTATTTAACCTCATCCAAGGACCTCCACGGTCAAATCCGATTCAACTAAAGTTGGAGAAACCGACACTCGCCGGTCATCTTTGAGCAACGGAGTTACTCGTAGTGATGAACCAGTCTCTCGTAAGCGTACGAGTAATGTCGGTCCGAGCCGCTTCGATCCAACAATACCGCGGAATCAAGAAAAGACTAAGGAGGGCAGCAAAACGCACATCACCGCCCATAAAAACTTTTGTGTTCTACTCGAGATTACATCTACGCATGAACCTAGCTCATGATGCCACTGATGGGGAACGTCACATGGGAAACAAAAATTTTCCTACACGCACGAAGACCTGTCATGGTGATGTCCATCTACTAGAGGGGATTTCCGATCTACGTACCCTTGTAGATCGCACAGCAAAAGTGTTAAGAAATGCGGTTGATGTAGTGGAACGTCCTCACATCGCTCGATCCGCCCCGTGAACCGTCTCACGAACCGTCCCGCGATCCGTCCCACGATCCGCTCCGATCTAGTGCCGAACGGATGTCACCTCCGCGTTCAGCACACGTACAGCTCGACGATGATCTCGGCCTTCTTGATCCAGCAAGAGAGACGGAGAGGTAGATGAGTTCTCCGGAAGCATGACGGCACCCCGGAGGTTCGTGGTGATCTAATCTCAGCACGGCTCCGCTTGAGCTCCGCACAAACGCTATCTAGAGGAAAAACTGTGGAGGTATGTGGTCGGGCTGCCGTGGCAAAAGTTGTCTCAAATCAGCCCTAATAGCTCCATATATATAGGAGGAGGGGAGGGGAGCCTTTACTTGAGGCTCAAGGAGCTCCAAGGGCTACGCCACCAAGGGGAGGAGGAGTCCTCCTCCAATCCTAGTCCAACTAGGATTGGAAGGTGGAGTCCTTCTCTTCTTTCCCACCTTTCCCTTTTTTTTCTTTCTCTTCTTTTGGTTTTTATTTCTCACTTGCGCAAGACAGCCTTGGGATGACCCCACCTACTTGGTGCGCCACCCCCAAGGTCCTTGGGCCCTCTCGGGTGGGTGGTCCCCCCTCCCGGTGAAGATCCGGAACCCATTCGTCATTCCCGGTACATTACCGGTAATGCCCGAAAACCTTCCGGTAACCAAATGAAGTCATCCTATATATCAATCTTCGTTTCCGGACCATTCCGGAAACCCTCGTGACATCCGTGACCTCATTCGGGACTCCGAACAACATTCGGTAACAAACCATATAACTCAAATACGCATAAAACAACGTCGAACCTTAAGTGTGCAGACCCTGCGGGTTCGAGAACTATGTAGACATGACCCGAGTGACTCCTCGGTCAATATCCAATAGCGGGACCTGGATGCCCATATTGGATCCTACATATTCTATGAAGATCTTATCGTTTGAACCTCAGTGCCAAGGATTCATATAATCCCGTATGTCATTCCCTTTGTCCTTCGGTATGTTACTTGCCCGAGATTCGATCGTCAGTATCCGCATACCTATTTCAATCTCGTTTACCCACAAGTCTCTTTACTCATTCCGTAATACAAGATCCCGCAACTTACACTAAGTCACATTGCTTGCAAGGCTTGTGTGTGATGTTGTATTACCGAGTGGGCCCCGAGATACCTCTCCGTCACACAGAGTGACAAATCCCAGTCTCGATCCATACTAACTCAACGAACACCTTCGGAGATACCTGTAGAGCATCTTTATAGTCACCCAGTTACGTTGCGACGTTTGATACACACAAAGCATTCCTCCGGTGTCAGTGAGTTATATGATCTCATGGTCATAGGAACAAATACTTGACACGCAGAAAACAGTAGCAACAAAATGACACGATCAACATGCTACGTCTATTAGTTTGTGTCTAGTCCATCACATGATTCTCCTAATGATGTGATCCCGTTATCAAGTGACAACACTTGCCTATGGTCAGGAAACCTTGACCATCTTTGATCAACGAGCTAGTCAACTAGAGGCTTACTAGGGACAATGTTTTGTCTATGTATCCACACATGCACTGTGTTTCCAATCAATACAATTATAGCATGGATAATAAACGATTATCATGAACAAAGAAATATAATAATAACTAATTTATTATTGCCTCTAGGGCATATTTCCAACAGTTTGTGCTCGGCGTACTTCCTCGGAACACACAGCATGTCCTTGGGGGACCATGCAAAGATGTCCCAATTCTCACGGAGGAAGTCGACGAGCTCGCCTTCCTATTTGGGGCTGAGGCCAGCCCCGATGGTGACGCACTGCTTCGGGTTGGCAGGGTCGAGTGGGACCTGCTTGGTCTCTTTAGCCGGCTTGAACGAGCCCTCGCCGACCGATTGGGCTGGAGGAGAAGGAATCGCCGGCTGCTCGGTAGCCTGGGCCACGAGCCGGTCGATATGCCGCTTCTCCTCGGCAATCACCCAGGCGTCGGCGAGGCGGCTGCTATCTTGGGCACACTCGAGCGACTTCTTGTAGTCACCAACAACAGTGCTGATGCCCTTGGGACCCGACATCTTCATATTTAGTTAGGCGTAGTGCGGAATAGCCATGAACTTGGCCTGAGCCGGTCTTCCTAGCAGCGCGTGATACGGGCTACTGAGGTCCACTACCTCGAACCATATGGACTCTCGACGAAAGTGGTCCTTGTTGCCAAAGAGGACGTCCAGCTGGATCTTGCCGATGGGCGAGCATGACTGTCCACGCACGATGCCATGGAAGACAGTGCTGGTTGGCAGGACGTCCGTCTCCTTCAGCCCGAGCTTGAGGAGAGTGTCGAGGTAGAGGATGTTGATGCTGCTGTTGGAAATATGCCCTAGAGGCAATAATAAATTAGTTATTATTATATTTCTTAGTTCATGATAATCGTTTATTATCCATGCTATAATTGTATTGATTGGAAACACAATACTTGTGTGGATACATAGACAAAACACCGTCCCTAGTAAGCCTCTAGTTGACTAGCTCGTTGATCAAAGATGGTCAAGGTTTCCTGGCCATAGGCAAGTGTTGTCACTTGATAACGGGATCACATCATTAGGAGAATCATGTGATGGACTAGACCCAAACTAATAGACGTAGCATGTTGATCGTGTCATTTTGTTGCTACTGTTTTCTGCGTGTCAAGTATTTATTCCTATGACCATGAGATCATATAACTCACTGACACCGGAGGAATGCTTTGTGTGTATCAAACGTCGCAACGTAACTGGGTGACTATAAAGATGCTCCACAGGTATCTCCGAAGGTGTTGGTTGAGTTAGTATGGATCAAGACTGGGATTTGTCACTCCGTGTGACGGAGAGGTATCTCGGGGCCCACTCGGTAATACAACATCACACACAAGCCTTGCAAGCAATGTAACTTAGTGTAAGTTGCGGGATCTTGTATTACGGAACGAGTAAAGAGACTTGCCGGTAAACGAGATTGAAATAGGTATGCGGATACTGACGATCGAATCTCGGGCAAGTAACATACCGAAGTACAAAGGGAATGACATACGGGATTATACGAATCCTTGGCACTGAGGTTCAAACGATAAGATCTTCGTAGAATATGTAGGATCCAATATGGGCATCCAGGTCCCGCTGTTGGATATTGACCGAGGAGTCTCTCGGGTCATGTCTACATAGTTCTCGAACCCGCAGGGTCTGCACACTTAAGGTTCGACGTTGTTTTATGTGTATTTGAGTTATATGGTTGGTTACCGAATGTTGTTCGGAGTCCCGAATGAGATCATAGACGTCACGAGGGTTCTGGAATGGTCCGGAAACGAAGATTGATATATAGGATGACCTCATTTGATTACCGGAAGGTTTTCGGAGTTACCGGGAATGTACCGGGAATGACGAATGGGTTCCGGAAGTTCACCGGGGGGGGGGGGCAACCCACCCCGGGGAAGCCCATAGGACTTTGGGGAGACACACCAGCCCTTAGTGGGCTGGTGGGACAGCCCACAAGTGCCCTATGCGCCAAGGAAAAGAAAATCAAGAGAGAAAGAAAAAAAAGGAGGAGGTGGGAAGGAAGGGGGACTCCCTCCCACCAAACCTAGTCCAACTCGGTTTGGGGGGGGGAGAGTCCTCCCCCTTGGACACGGCCGACCCCCTTGGGGCTCCTTGAGACCCAAGGCAAGGCCCCCTCCCTCCCACCTATATATACAGAGGTTTTAGGGCTGATTTGAGATGACTTTTCCACGGCAGCCCGACCACATACCTCCACGGTTTTTTCTCTAGATCGCGTTTCTGCGGAGCTCGGGCGGAGCCCTGCTGAGACAAGGTCATCCCCAACCTCCGGAGCGCCATCACGCTGCCGGAGAACTCTTCTACCTCTCCGTTTCTCTTGATGGATCAAGAAGGCCGAGATCATCGTCGTGCTGTACGTGTGCTGAACGCGGAGGTGCCGTCCGTTCGGTACTAGATCGTGGGACTGATCGCGGGATTGTTCGCGGGGCGGATCGAGGGACGTGAGGACGTTCCACTACATCAACCGCGTTCACTAACGCTTCTGCTGTATGATCTACAAGGGTACGTAGATCACCCATCCCCTCTCGTAGATGGACATCACCATGATAGGTCTTCGTGCGAGTAGGAAAATTTTTGTTTCCCATGCGACGTTCCCCAACAGTGGTATCAGAGCTAGGTCCATGCGTAGATGTCTTCTCGAGTAGAACACAAAAGTTTTTGTGGGCGGTGATGTGCGGTTTGCTGCCCTCCTTAGTCTTTTCTTGATTCCGCGTATTGTTGGATTGAAGCGGCTTGGACCGACATTACTCGTACGCTTACGAGAGACTGGTTTCATCGTTACGAGTAACCCCCTTTGCTCAAAGATGACTGGCAAGTGTCGGTTTCTCCAACTTTATTTGAATCAGATTTGATCGAGGAGGTCCTTGGATGAGGTTAAATAGCAACTCATATATCTCCGTTGTGGTGTTTGCGTAAGTAAGATGCGATCCTACTAGATACCCTTGGTCACCACGTAAAACATGCAACAACAAAATTAGAGGACGTCTAACTTGTTTTTGCAGGGTATGCTTGTGATGTGATATGGCCAATGATGTGATGTGATATATTGGATGTATGAGATGATCATGTTGTAATAGTTAATATCGACTTGCACGTCGATGGTACGGCAACCGGCAGGAGCCATAGGGTTGTCTTTATAAATAACGTTTGTGCTTGCAGATGCGTTTACTATTTTGCTAGGACGTAGCTTTAGTAGTAATAGCATGAGTAGCACGACAACCCCGATGGCGACACGTTGATGGAGATCATGATGATGGAGATCATGGTGTGACGCCGGTGACAAGAAGATCGTGCCGGTGCTTTGGTGATGGAGATCAAGAAGCACGTGATGATGGCCATATCATGTCACTTATGAATTGCATGTGATGTTAATCCTTTTATGCACCTTATTTTGCTTAGTATGACGGTAGCATTATGAGGTGATCTCTCACTAAAATTTCAAGACGAAATTGTGTTCTCCCCGACTGTGCACCGTTGCTACAGTTCGTCGTTTCGAGACACCACGTGATGATCGGGTGTGATAGACTCAACGTTCACATACAACGGGTGCAAAACAGTTGCGCACGCGGAACACTCGGGTTAAGCTTGACGAGCCTAGCATGTGCAGAGATGGCCTCGGAACACATGAGACCGAAAGGTCGAGCATGAATCATATAGTTGATATGATTAGCATGGAGATGCTTACCACTGAAACTATTCTCGACTCACGTGATGATCGGACTTGAGATAGTGGATTTGGATCATGTACCACTCAAATGACTAGAGAGATGTACTTTTTGAGTGGGAGTTCTTAAGTAATATGATTAATTGAACTAATTATCATGAACATAGTCTAATGGTCTTTGCGAATTACGATGTAGCTTGCGCTATAGCTCTACTGTTTTTATATGTTCCTAGAGAAAATTTAGTTGAAAATTGATAGTAGCAAACTTTGCAGACTAAGTCTGTAAAACCGAGGATTGTCCTCGTTGCTGCACAGAAGGCTTATGTCCTTAATGCACCACTCAGTGTGCTGCACCTCGAGCATCATCTGTGGATGCTGTGAACATCCGACATATACGTTTCTGATGACTACACGATAGTTCAGTGCAAAATACTTAATGGCTTAGAAGCAAGGCACCGAAAACGTTTTGAAACGTCACGGAACATAAGTGATGTTCTAAAGAGATGAAATTGTGATTTCATGCTTTTGCCCTTGTTAAGAGGTACAAGACCTCCGACAAGATTCTTTGTCCACAAAGTAAAGGAGAAAGGCTCAATCGTTGAGCGTGTGCTCAGATTGTCTGAGTACGACAATCACTTGAATCAAGTGGGAGTTAATCTTCCAGATGAGATAGTGATGGTTCTCCAAAGTCACTGCCACCCAAGCTGTGAGAGCTTCGTGATGAACTATAACATATCAAGGATAGATACAATGATCCTTGAGCGATTCGCGATGTTTGACACTGCGAAAGTAGAAATCAAGAAAGAGCATCAATAGTTGATGGTTAGTAAAACCACTAAGTTTCAAGAAAGGCGAGGGCTAGAAGGGATACTTCGTGAAACGGCAAAACAGTTGCTGCGCTAATGAAGAGACCCAAGATTAAACCCAAACCCGAGACTAAGTGCTTCTGTAATGAGGGGAACAGTCACTAAGGCGGAGCAACTCTAGATACTTGGTAGATAAGTGGGCTGGCAAAAGTCGAAAGAAGTATATTTGATATACATGATGTTGATGTGTACTTTACTAGTACTCCTAGTAGCATAAGGGTATTGGATACCGGTTCGGTTGCTAAGTGATTTGTAACACGAAATGAAAGCTACGGCATAAATGGAGACTAGCTAAAGGCGAGGTGACGATACGTGTTGGAAGTGTTTCCAAGGTTGATATGATCAAACGTCGCACGCTCCCTCTACCATCGGGATTGGTGTTAAACCTAAATAATCGTTATTTGGTGCTTGCGTTAAGCATGAACATGATTGGATCGTGTTTATTGCAATATGATTATTCATTTAAAGAGAATAATGGTTACTCTATTTGCTTGAATAATCACCTTCAATGGTTTACTGAATCTCGATCGTAGTGTTACACATGTTCCTGATATTGGTGCCAAAAGATACGAGTTAATGATGATAGTACCACTTACTTGTGGCACTGCCGCTTGAGTCATGTTAGTATAAATTGCATGCAGAGGCTCCATGCTGATGGATCTTTGTACTCACCTGATTTCGAATCACTAGTGATATGCAAATCATACCACATGAGCAAGGCCTTGTTTTCATTGAGATGAAACAAGATAGTAACTTGTTGGAAGTGATACATTTTGATGTATGCAGTCCAATGGGTGCTGAGGCACGCAGTGGATATCATTATGTTCTTACTTCAATGATGATTTGAGTAGATACTAGAGTATTTACTTAATGAATCACAAGTCTGAAATATTGAAAAGTTCAATTCTGTTTCGGAGTGAAGTTCGTCGTAACAAGAGGATAAACTCTCTACGATATGATCATAGAAATGAATATCTGAGTTACGAGTTTTGGTACGCAGTTAAGACAATGTGGAAATTGTTTCGCAGTTCATGCCACCTGGAACATCATAGTGTGATGATGTGTCTGAACATCATAGCCACACACTATTTCGTACGGTGCACACTAAGGTGTCTCTTATCGAATTACCACTATCGTTTATGGGTTATGCATTAGAGACAACCGCATTCACTTTAAATAGGGCACCACGTATTTCCGTTGAGATGACACAGTATAGACTGAGGTTTAGAGAAATCTAAACTGTCGTTTCTTGAAAGTTTGGGGCTTCGACACTTATGTGAAAAAGTTTCAGTCTGATAAACTCGAACCCAAAGCGGATAAATGCATCTTCATAGGATATCCAAAACAGTTCGGTACATCTCCTATCTCAGATCCGAAAGCAAAATGTTTGTTTCTAGAACCGGATCCTTTCTCGAGGAAAGGTTTCTCTCGAAAGAATTGAGTGGGAGGGTAGTAGAACTTGATGGGGTTATTGAACCATCACTTCAACCAGTGTGTAGCAGGGCGCAGGAAGTTGTTCCTATGGCGCCTACACCAATTGAAGTGGAAGCTGATGATGGTGATCATCAAGCATCGAATCAAGTTACTACAAGCCTCGTAGCTCGACAAGGTCGCGTACTACTGCAGAGTGGTACGGTAACCCTGTCTTGGAGGTCATGTTGTTGAGCAACAGTGAACCTACGAGTTATGGAGAAAGCGATGGTGGGCCCGGGTTCCGATAAATGGTTGGAAGCCATGAAATCCGAGAGAGGATCCATGTATGAAAACAAAGTGTAGACTTTGGAAGAACTACTTGATGGTCATAAGACTATTGAGTAAAGATGGGTCTTTGAAAGGAAGACAGACAATGATGGTGACAAGTCACTATTAAGAAGAGCTCGACTTGTCGCAAAGATGTTTTCGACAAGATCAAACAGTTGACTATGATGAGACTTTCTCACTCATAGCGATGCTAAAAGTCTGTTAGAATTATGTTAGTTGTTGATGCATTATTTATGAAATATTGCACGTAGGATGTCAAAACATTGTTTTCTCGACGGTTTCCTTGAGCAAACATTGTATGTGATACAACCAGAAGGTTTTGTCGATCCTAAAGATACTAGCAAGTATGCAAGCTCCAGTGATCCTTCAATGGACTGGTGCAAGCATGTCGGAGGTGGAATATACACTTTGATGAGATGATCAAAGATTTTGGGTGTGTACAAGGTTTATGAGAAACTTGTATTTCCAAAGAAGTGAGTGGGAGCACTATAGAATTTCTGATAAGTATATGTGGTTGACATATTGTGGATCAGAAGTGATGTAGAATTTCTGTAAAGCATATAAGGTTGTTTGAAAGGAGTTTTCAAAGGAATACCTGGATTGCGCTACTTGAACGTTGAGCATCAAAGATCTATGGAGATAGATCAAAAGCGCTTAATGAAAGTTTCAATAAGATGCATGCCTTGACAAGTTTTTGAAGGAGTTCAAAATAGATCAGCGAAGAAAGAGTTCTTGGTTGCGTTGTGAGGTGTGAATTTGAGTAAGACTCAAAACCCGACCACGGCAGAATAAAGAGAATAGACGAAGGTCGTCTTCTATGCCTTAGCCGTAGAATCTAAACTATGCCATGATGTGTACCGCACCTGATGTGTGCCTTGACTCAAAGTCTGTTGAGAGGTACAGAGAGTGATCCATGATTGAATCACTAGCAGCGGTCAAAATTTATCCTTAGTAACTAATGGACTAAGGAATTTTTTCTCGATTATGGAGGTGGTTAAAGAGTTCGTCGTAAAGGGTTACGTTGATGCAAGCTTTGACACTAATCCAAATAACTATGAGTAGTGAAACGGATTCTTATAGTAGAGTACATATTTGGAGCATTTTCGAATAGCACGTAGTAGCAGCATCTATAAGATGACATAAAGATTTGTAAAGAACACACGGATCTGAAAGTTTCAGGACCGTTGACTAAAACCTCTGTCACGAGCAAGACGTGATCAGACCCCAGAACTATATGGGTGTTGGATTCGTTGGAATCACATGGTGATGTGAACTAGATTATTGACTCTAGTGCAAGTGGGAGACTGTTGGAAATATGCCCTAGAGGCAATAATAAATTAGTTATTATTATATTTCTTAGTTCATGATAATCGTTTATTATCCATGCTATAATTGTATTGATTGGAAACACAATACTTGTGTGGATACATAGACAAAACACTGTCCCTAGTAAGCCTCTAGTTGACTAGCTCGTTGATCAAAGATGGTCAAGGTTTCCTGGCCATAGGCAAGTGTTGTCACTTGATAATGGGATCACATCATTAGGAGAATCATGTGATGGACTAGACCCAAACTAATAGACGTAGCATGTTGATCGTGTCATTTTGTTGCTACTGTTTTCTGCGTGTCAAGTATTTATTCCTATGACCGTGAGTTCATATAACTCACTGACACCGGAGGAATGCTTTCTGTGTATCAAACGTCGCAACGTAACTGGGTGACTATAAATATGCTCTACAGGTATCTCCGAAGGTGTTGGTTGAGTTAGTATGGATCAAGACTGGGATTTGTCACTCCGTGTGACGGAGAGGTATCTCGGGGCCCACTCGGTAATACAACATCACACACAAGCCTTGCAAGCAATGTAACTTAGTGTAAGTTGCGGGATCTTGTATTACAGAACGAGTAAAGAGACTTGCCGGTAAACGAGATTGAAATAGGTATGCGGATACTGACGATCGAATCTCGGGCAAGTAACATACCGAAGGACAAAGGGAATGACATACGGGATTATACGAATCCTTGGCACTGAGGTTCAAACGATAAGATCTTCGTAGAATATGTAGGATCCAATATGGGCATCCAGGTCCCGCTGTTGGATATTGACCGAGGAGTCTCTCGGGTCATGTCTACATAGTTCTCGAACCCGCAGGGTCTGCACACTTAAGGTTCGACGTTGTTTTATGTGTATTTGAGTTATATGGTTGGTTACCGAATGTTGTTCGGAGTCCCGGATGAGATCACGGACGTCACGAGGGTTTCCGGAATGGTCCGGAAACGAAGATTGATATATAGGATGACCTCATTTGATTACCGGAAGGTTTTCGGAGTTACCGAGAATGTACCGGGAATGACGAATGGGTTCCGGAAGTTCACCGGGGGGGGGGGGGCAACCCACCCCGGGGAAGCCCATAGGCCTTTGGGGAGACACACCAGCCCTTAGTGGGCTGGTGGGACAGCCCACAAGTGCCCTATGCGCCAAGGAGAAGAAAATCAAGAGAGAAAGAAAAAAAAGGAGGAGGTGGGAAGGAAGGGGAACTCCCTCCCACCAAACCTAGTCCAACTCGGTTTGGGGGGGAGAGTCCTCCCCCTTGGACTCGGCCGACCCCCTTGGGGCTCCTTGAGCCCCAAGGCAAGGCCCCCTCCCTCCCACCTATATATACGGAGGTTTTAGGACTGATTTGAGACGACTTTTCCACGGCAGCCCGACCACATACCTCCACGGTTTTTCCTCTAGATCGCGTTTCTGCGGAGCTCGGGCGGAGCCCTGCTGAGACAAGGTCATCACCAACCTCCGGAGCGCCGTCACGCTGCCGGAGAACTCTTCTACCTCTCCGTATCTCTTGCTGGATCAAGAAGGCCGAGATCATCGTCGAGCTGTACGTGTGCTGAACGCGGAGGTGCCGTCCGTTCGGTACTAAATCGTGGGACTGATCGCGGGATTGTTCGCGGGGCGGATCGAGGGACGTGAGGACGTTCCACTACATCAACCGCGTTCACTAACGCTTCTGCTGTACGATCTACATGGGTACGTAGATCACTCATCCCCTCTCGTAGATGGACATCACCATGATAGGTCTTCGTGCGCGTAGGAAATTTTTTGTTTCCCATGCGACGTTCCCCAACAGCTGCTGCCGCCATCGACCAGCACCGGGGTGAATCGGCAGGTGAGCCTTTTGGAGGCGAAGGTGGGGTCAAGGACGAGCGCGTATGATCCTGGGTTGGGCATCACCGTGGGATGGTCCACCCGGCTCCATGTGATTGGTGTGTCAGACCAATGCATGTATTGGTGAACCGGGGGGACAGTGGCGTTTACCTCGCGCCGTCTTTGGCGCAGGCTATGCTTGTCGTCGCCTTCGCTGGTGAAGACGACGAACGCTCCGTCTTGATGAGGATAGTCATCTGGGTGACCGTCATCATGAGGCGGCGGTGGCGGAGGCAGAGCGTGGTTGGGAGCCGGTGCACGGGGCGCTGCCTGTGCACCCGAAGGAGCCGGCAGGCCCTCCCCTTGCGACTGCCGGCGTGCAACGCTGCACTGTCGAAGGGTATGGGAAGACGGCATCGCCCCAGAATGTATCTTGCAGGGGGCATCGAGCAGCTGCTCGAGGGGCAGCCAGTTGGGGTATGAGAAGCCGACGCCTCGCCCTCCACATTGGCCACCAACTTGTTGTTGGAGCGGGGATCCATCTGATCCGCCTTGCGCTTGTAGTTGTTCTGGCCGGCTCGGTTGTCCCCAGCCGGCTTGGGAGTAGCCGGCGTAGGCACAACCTTGTCTGAGGCGGTCACCTTGATGCGCATTGCGGAGTCGTCCGTGGCGTACTTGTCTGCCTTGGCCATGAGCACCGCCAGAGAGGTGGGCTCGGCGCACATGAGCTTGTGCTTGAGGAGGGTGCCATCTCGGCAACCGTCAATGAAGTACTGGATGGCTTGTACCTCATGCACCCCCTCGCAGGAGTTGCGGAGCTCAGTCCACCGGGTGACGTAGTCGGGAAGGGGTTCGTCGGCCTTCTGGACGCACATAGCCAGCTCGCGGGGCCGGCCAGGGCGCTTGTAGGTGCCGGTGAAGTTGCGGACGAACGCCTCCTCGAAGTCCACCCAAGAGTTGACACTGCCGGCCGGGAGGCTGTTAAGCCAAGTCCAGGCCGAGCCGGCCAACATGAGTGGCACGTAGCAAACTGCTACGCGCTTGTTGCCCCTGGCGATGCCTACGGCCATGGTGTAATAAATCAGCCAGTCTTCTGGCTTGGCCGTGCTGTTGTATTTCGGCGTATCCCGAGGTAGGGTGAAACCTCGGGGGAACGGCTCCCCTCGGATCCGGGGGCTGAAGCATGCCGGACCAACGGGTCCGTCTTCCTCTAGGATGGCTGACTGGGCCAGGACGATCAGAAGCCGGCGGGCATCCCGCTCATCCTGGGTGGCGTGGGCGCCAGCCCCGGTGGCGAGAGGGGTGGCACCTCGTGAGCAAGAGACCTGAGTTCCTCGAGGGGGAGGAACCTCACACTCCGAATCGCCCTCGTCGCCTCCGCGACGCAAGCCCGAAGTGTGCTCACTCCGGCGCTGAGAGCGCCGGTCTTGGCTTCCCTCGCCCCTCCGGCCGGAAGGGCGATGCGAGGAAGATCCTTCTGCGTGGTGCTGGCCGCTAGTGTTGCGACGTGCCCCCGAGTTTGGTCCCCGGGACTCCGATTGAGCCTGACCGGGGTCAAGCCGAGCGTGTTGCTGGTTGGCGGCGTCAAGGAGATCCTTGACACTCTTCTCCTGGAAGGCGCGCTCCTCGCCTTCCAGGCTTGCCATCTCCTCCATGGCTGCCTGCACCGCACGCATGTTGGCCGCAGGAGTCTCGTAGGTGGGCAGATCACCGCCTAGAACCTCGGCGATGAACCGGCCGCGGCTGCGGACCGATCCAAGCCGGCTAGGGGCCTCGGAAATCATAGTGAGACCGTATGCGGAGTTATACTCGCGCTGCGTAGCCTACAACCGACGTTTCGCCGAAGCTACGGCGATGCCCTCCTCTAAGATACGCTTGCGAGCCTCCTAGAGCGAGGCTCGAGCGTCAGCAGGATCAGCAGAAGTGGTGACCGGTGTCTTCAGGCCGGCGATGGCGTCCCGAAGAGTATCAGCGGTGGCCGCAGTGGGCTCGCCAGCGCCTGCGGAGGCCTTGCTGGGAGCCGTGCTGGTGCCAGCACCGATAACCATCACCTCCACGGTGTTGGAGACGGCAACAATGTGGTATGGGGTGAAGAACCCCACCGATGGCGGAGGGCCTCGAAGACGAGGATGTTACAGGGATAAACGTCGTGGGCAGGCATCTCAGCGATAGAGAGCCTGGTGAAGCTGGTGCAGAACGCCTCAACGTCGAAGTCCTCGCCGAAGTAGCGCGGGCCGTCGTTGAGACGAAGGTCGCTGAAGAGAACGCTGAGGTTCTCCATAGCGGCGACAACGACGCTAGGGAGCGCCTCGTCATCGGAATCTTCGTCCGAATCCGCATGGCGGACGGGGACGTCGATCATCATGGGTGTCGCCTCGTCAAAAGCGGGCTCCACGGGCATGCAAACTGATCCGGACACGATGCATCCGGTGGTGTAGGTGCGGGGCCCCGCCCAGCGCGTAAAGCCAGTCGATGCCGCGATCGGCCCCATGGTGGGCGCCAAATGTCGGTGAATACTCGCAACATATGCCATGGGTAGGCTAAAGTCGGTGAGAACCGAAGGGACAAAGGTGGGCACTGGGAACGAGGTTGGTACATGCATGGGACGCACGATGTACCCAGGTTCAGGGCTCTCCGTAGAGATAATACCCCTAATCCTGCCGGAGTGTTTGATGTATAGGAACAGAGTACAATGTCGCTCCTGGAGCTGTGTTGGGAGGAGGAAGAGGGGAGAAGCCGGCTCGTCTCTACCTCTCTCTCTGTGGTTGGTGAATGTGTTGTGCTGAATGACTGGTGAAGGATCAGCCCCTTGCATGGGGGGCGACCGGGGGGTTTTATAGACGAACCCGCCGGCCTACAATATGGATAAAGGGTACAAGTGTGGGACCCGGCTGGCAGCTTCGCCAGCTGGCCGGGGGCCCACAGGGGTCTTGTCTTGTCGATGGGGGGCCCGCCGGCTGCATGGTCTCGATTGCCTGTGGGACCCGCCGGCTGGTCAATGAGGCTCTCGCATAAGGTTGACGCTGAGCACGCGCTGTACATGAAGCGTCGCCCCGCGAGTTCTTCATGGGAAGGTAGTACGACCGCCTCCACTGTTCCCCACGCCGAGTGCAGTAATGGAGTGGGAGTGTGACGGTTCGACACTATGCTAGGTGATGGATCAAAGCCGGGGTAGGTCAGCGGTGTGGCCGCCGACGCTCGTACCTGCCAGGCGCCCTGATTCGGTACCTTTGCTGACGCGTAGCTACCTTTAATCGTGAGGTCTCTTCCTGACCTACGATCTGATGTGACTTGTGATCCTCGGCCGGCTAGCCTGGTTGGCCAGCCGGCTTAAATGTGGCCGCCTCCTCCCCAGTCCGGCTAGCCTGGTTGGCCAGCCGGCTTAAATGTGGCCGCCTCCTCCCCAGTCCGGCTGGCGGGACCAGGCCGGCTCTAAAGGGGAGGCCGCCTGGATTCTAGCCGGTAGGGGTTGCCTAGCCGGCCAGAAGGGTCTACGCCTCGTCCTCTAGCCGACAAATGATGCCTAGCACGCCAAAAGACTTGGGCCTTGGGAATCCTCGTACCTCCATGTCCGTAGGGCCGGAAATGAAGGAATAGGCTTGATGAGCCTACCCCGGGGTTATCCCCCCGACACCGGGAGTGGTTCCGGATATTGTCACTCCGGGGTTGCCGGGTCATAACACATAGTAGGTGACTACAACTTGCAAGATAGGATCTAAAACACACATATATTGGCGACAATGATACGTCTGAAACGTATCTATAATTTTTTATGGTTTCATGCTGTTATCTTGTCAACTTTGGATGTTTTATATACCTTTTATGTCTTTTTTGGGACTAACTTATTAATTCAGTGCCAAGTGCCAGTTCCTGTTTTTTCTGTGTTTTAGACTCTTTTCAGATCTGATTTTGGAACGGAGTCCAAATAGAATAAAATCCCCGAAATAATTTTTTCCAGAACAGAAGAAGATCGGGGGACTTGAGGGCCGAGGCAGGGGGCCCAGAGGGAGCCCACAAGCCCTGTTGCCGTGCCCAGGGGGCCCCGCGGCAACCAGGTTTGTGGCCTCCCTGGCGCTCCCCTGCCCTAGCTCTTTGGCCTATAAATTCCCTAAAATCGCAGAAAAAATGAGGGCATCCACGAAAACACTTTTCCATCGCCGCAAGCTTCCGTTTCCGCGAGATCTCATCTGGAGACCCTTCCCGGTGCCCTGCCGGAGGGGACTTTGGAGTTGGAGGGCTTCTACATCAACATCACCGCCTCTCCAATGACTCGTGAGTAGTCCACTTCAGACCTATGAGTCCGTAGTTAGTAGCTAGATGTCTTCTTCTCTCTCTTGGATCTTCAATACAAAGTTCTCCATGATCTTCATGGAGATCTATCCGATGTAATCCTCTTTGGCGGTGTGTTTGTCGAGATCCGATGAATTGTGGATTTGTGATCAGATTATCTTTGAATTTTATTTGAGTCTTTGCTGATTTCTTATATGCATGATTTGATATTCTTGTAAGTCTCTCAGAGTCTTGGGTTTTGTTTGGCCAACTAGATCTATGATTCTTGCAATGGGAGAAGTGCTTGGTTTTGGGCTCATACCGTGCGGTGACCTTTCCTAGTGACAGAGGGGGCAGCAAGGCACGCATCGTGTTGTTGCCATCAAGGGTAACAAGATGGGCTTTCATCATAAATTTGAGATTGTTCATCTACATCTTGTCATCTTGCTTAAGGCGTTACTCTGTTCCTTTGAACTTAATACACTAGATGCATGCTGGATAGCGGTTGACGTGTGGAGTAATAGTAGCAGATGCAGAAAGTATCGGTCTACTTGTTTCGGACGTGATGCCTATAGATATAATCATTGCCATAGATAATGTCACGACTTTGCGCAGTTCTATCAATTGCTCGACAGTAATTCGTTCACCCACGTCTACTTGCTTTCATGAGAGAAGCCACTAGTGAACACTACGACCCCCGGGTCTATTCACAACTATCGTCTCCACTTTCACTTTTACTTTGCTTTGTTTTCCTTTTTGCTTTCAGTTCTCACTTTGAAACAATATATAAGGGATTGACAACCCCTTCATAGCGTTGGGTGCAAGCTCTTTGTGTTTGTGCAGGTACTTGTGACTTGACGCGATCCTCCCACTGGATCGATACCTTGGTTCTCAAACTGAGGGGAATACTTACTGCTGCTGTGTTACATCACCCTTTCCTCTTCAAGGGAACACCAACGCAAGGCTCCAAGGCCGCGGGGAAATCCTTTGCATATTTGCCAAGGAAGTCCCTATAGGCGTAGCCCGTAGCACCAGGATTCCTGGCGCCGTTACCAGGGAAGGTCTGTTGTCGCAGTAGCATAAGGATTTATGGCGCCGTTACGGGGGAAGGTCTGTTGTCGCAGTAGCAGAAGGATTTCTGGCGCCGTTGCCAGGGAAGGTTTGTTGTCGCAGTAGCAGAAGGATTTCTAGCGCCGTTGCCGGGGAGGAGAGATCAAGTCAAGATCTATCCAAGTAGGTGTCACAAACTCATCTCTTGCATTTACCTTTTTTGTGAGTTTCCTCTCGTTTTCCTCTCCCCCACTTCACATTTGCCGTTTTCATTTTCCTTTCTCCCTTGCCATTTTCATTTGCCTTTCTCCCTTGCCATTTTCTTTTGCCTTTTTTCCTTTCTCCCTTGCCGTTTTCTTTTATCTTTTGTCATTTTCCTTTGCCCATTTTCCTCGCTTGCTCTTGGGCTTGTTCGTGAGAGACATTTCCTCATGGCCAAACCAAATTATTTCAGAAGGTTGGAAGAGATTGAAACTGGTGTCAAAGGTTTCATGTCTTCTCAGTTTGACAAAAATAGTTACTTCCATAGGGAATTAAAAGAGCAAAATTCTTTTATGGCCTGTTTGAATAAAGAAGTTGATGATATGGCCAAAGAATTCCTTGCACTAAATTCTCAGCTTGCTCACCTTGAAAAATTGGTAGGCCAAATTTCTGACAAGCAGGCTACCTTAGTCAATAAGATGGCAGCTAAACCAGAAATTTGTGATGCAGATCACGAAGATCTTAAAGTGCTTGGTGTGACTCCTCTTGAATCTTTGTTTTCGCGTGTCAAACCTATTGATGAAGGGTCTGGATATGAATCCACTTTGGTAGAAAAACGCACCAATGATTCGGAGACCACCTATCTTGAGGATAAAGGTGTGGAGGGTGGAGTAGAAGAAATCAAAATTTTGGGTAGTAATGAAACTCCCACTTCGGATTTCAAGGAATTCAATTATGATAGTTGCTCCTTGTTTGAATGCATTTCCTTGATGCAATCTATTGCAAACTCTCCACATGCTTATAGCCAAAGCAAAGCCTTTACCGCACATATCGTAGATGCTATGATGAAATTTCTTGAAGAGAAGCTCGAATTAGAAGTCTCTATACCTAGAAAACTTCATGATGAGTGGGAACCTACTATCAAAATCAAGATCAAAAACTATGAATGCAATGCTTTGTGTGCTTTGGGTGCTAGTGTTTCCGCGATTCCAAAGTCCTTATGTGATATTCTTGGTTTTCATGAGATTGAATAGTGTTCTCTTAATTTGCATCTTGCGGATTCTACTGTCAACAAACCCATGGGAAGGATCGATGATGTTCTTATTGTTGCAAAAAAGAACTATGTACCCGTGGATTTCATTGTATTTGACATAGATTGCAATCCTTCATGTCCCATTATTCTTTGTAGACCTTTCCTAAGGACTATTGGTGCTATCATTGATATGAAGGAAGGGAATATTAGATTTCAATTTCCCCTAAAGAAGGGCATGGAGCATTTTCCTAGAAAGAAAATAAGATTGCCTTATGAATCTATGATGAGGGCTACGTATGGTTTGAGCACCAAAGATGACTATACGTGATTCCATCAGCTTTTGCCTAGCTAAGGGCGTTAAACAATAGCGCTTGTTGGGAGGCAACCCAACGAATCTATCCTTTTTCTTTCTGTTTTGTGTTTTCCACACTTTCATAATTCTGTTATGATTGTGTTTTTTGTGTTTCTTTTTGTGTTTGTGCCAAGCAAAACCGTTATGATTAGTCTTGGGGATGATCGTTTGGTCATGATGGAAAAGACAGAAACTTTCTGCTCACGAAAAGAATTTTCATTTTTTTTCTGTAAGAGCTTTTGAGTTGATTCTTTTTGCTGCTGATTGCTAAGAAAATTATTCAGACTGTCGTAATTTTAAGAATTTTTGAAGTACCAGAAGTATACGAAGTATACATATTTCTACAGACTGGTCTGCTGTTAACAGATTCTTTTTTGTTGAGTTGGTTGCTTATTTTGATGAAACTATGGATAGTATCGGGGGGTATTAGCCATGGAAGATTGAAAATACAGTAACCCAACATCAACATAAGTAGAATTTAAGTTTGCTACAGTACCTAAGGAAGTGGTGGTTTGCTTTCTTATACTAATGTTATCACGAGTTTCTGTTTAAGTTTCGTGTTGTGAAGTTTTCATGTTTTGGGTGAAGTTCTTATGGACAAAAAGATAAATAGTGGCAAGAGCTCAAGATTGGGGATGCCCAAGGCACCCCAAGTTGATTCAAGGATGCCGTAAAAGCCTAAGCTTGGGGATGCCCCGGGAAGGCATCCCCTCTTTCGTCTTCAATCCACCGGTAACGTTACTTGGGGCTATATTTTCATTCACCACATGTTATGTGTTTTGCTTGGAGCATCTTGTATCCTAGGAGTCTTTTATTTTTGTTGTGTCACAATCTTCCTCGCTGGACACCTAGAGAGATAGATATGCACTCACCGTGATTTTGTCGAGCTTCACTTATATCCTTTGGTTAGACAATTCAGCTCACATGTGCTTCACTTATATCTTTTGAGCTAGTTGATTTTTCTCTGTGTGCTTCACTTCTATCTTTTAGAGCACAGCGGTGCGCGGCTTGGTAGTTGATCTATGCTACGATAGTAGTCTCAAAAGGGGTAGTTATCCAAAGGGATATGAAAACTTCCACCTTCATGTGCATTGAGTAGTTGGAGAAGTTTGATTCATCTCAATTACTTTTGAGTTGTGGTTGTGGTAATATTGAAGTTATACTAGTAAGGTGTTGTGGATCTAGAAATACTTGTTTTGAAGTTAGTGATTCCCGTAGCATGCACGTATGGTGAACCGCAATGTGATGAAGTCTGAGCATGATTGGTCTATTGATTGTCATCCTTTGTGTGGCGGTCGGGATCGCGCGATGGTTTATACCTACCAACCCTTCCCCTAGGAGTATGCGTTGAATGCTTTGTTTCGATTACTACTAAAACTTTTGCAACAAGTATATGAGTTCTTCATGACTAATGTTGAGTCCATGGTTTAGATGCACTTTCACCTTCCACCATCACTATCTTCTTTAGTGTCGTGCAACTTTCGCCGGTGCACAAAACCCACCATATAGCCTCCCTCAAAACAGCCACCATACCTACCTACTATGGCTTTTTCAAAGCTATTCCGAGATATATTGCCATACAACTACCACCATGACATGTGCCATCGCTTCTACATTGCCATTGCATGATCATAAGATAGCTAGCATGATGTTTCCATTGATGTCTATGCCATGCTAGATCATTGTCACGTTACACTACCGAAGGCATTCCATATAGAGTCATCATTGCTCTAAGTTTTGAGTTGTAAGTGTGATGATCATCATTGATAGAGCATTGTCCCATGTGAGGAAATAAAAGAGGCCAAATATGCCCACCAAAAAAAATAAAAAAAGAGGCCAAAGCGCCTACCCAAAAAAAATTGAGAGAAAAAGAGAGAAGGGACAATGCTACTATCCTTCCACACTTGTTCTTATTAAGCACCACGATCTTCATGATTGAGAGTCTCTCGTTTTGTCACCACCATATAGCTAGTGGGAAATTTTCATTATAAAACTTGGCTTGTATATTCCAATGATAGGCTTCCTCAAAATTGCCATAGGTCTTCGTGAGCAAGCAAGTTGGATGCACACCCACTAGTTTTCTTTAAGAGCTTTCTCATACTCTTAGCTCCAATGCATCATTTGTATGGCAATCCCTACTCATTCACGTTGATATCTATTGATGAGCATCTC
The DNA here is from genome assembly GCF_904849725.1 of Hordeum vulgare subsp. vulgare. NCBI lineage: Eukaryota > Viridiplantae > Streptophyta > Magnoliopsida > Poales > Poaceae > Hordeum > Hordeum vulgare. The sequence goes on from NC_058520.1 coordinate 564,240,784, forward strand.
CATAGCTTATTGATATGCCTAGTCAATATGACCATCTTCTCCTTATTTGCCTTGCAACCTCCACCACACTCCATTCCACTTATAGTGCTAAAACCATGGTTCACGCTCATGTATTGCGTGAGAGTTGAAAAAGGTTGAGAAAGTAAAGGTGTGAAAACAATTACTTGGCCAATACCGAGGTTGTGCATGATTTAAATTCGTTGTGCAAGGATGCTAGAGGATAGCCAGACTATATGATTTAGTAGGGATAACTTTCTTTTGGCCTAGTTATTTTGAAAGTTCATGATTACCTTGCTAGTTTGCTTGAAGTATTATTGTGTCCACGTCAATAGCAAACTATTGTTTTGAATCTAATGGATCTGAACATTCACGTAACATAAGAGGAGTTACAAAGGACATCTATGCTAGGTAGCATGAAAGCATCAAAAATTCATTCTTTATCACTTCCCTACTCGAGGACGAGCAGGAGTTAAGCTTGGGGATGCTTGATACGTCTCAAACGTATCTATAATTTTTGATGGTTTCATGATGTTATCTCGTCAACTCTGGATGTTTTATATACCTTTTATATCTTTTTTGGGACTAACTTATTTATTCAGTGCCAAGTGCGAGTTCCTGTTTTTTCTGTGTTTTTGACTCTTTTCAGATCTGATTTTGGAACGGAGCCCAAACGGAATAAAATCCCTGAAATAAGTTTTTCCAAAACAGAAGAAGATCGAGGGACTTGAGGGCCAAGGCAGGGGCCCACACGGAGCCCACCAGCCCTATTGTCGCGGCCAGGGGGTCCCGTGGCAACCAGGCTTGTGGCCTCCCTGTCGCTCCCCTGCCCTAGCTCTTTGGCCTATGTATTCCCTAAAATCGCAGGAAAAATCAAGGCATCCACGAAAACACTTTTCCGCCGCCGCAGGCTTCCATTTCCGCGAGATCTAATCTGGAGACCCTTCCCGGTGCCCTGCCGGAGGGGACTTTGGAGTTGGAGGGCTTCTACATCAACATCATCGCCTCTCCAATGACTCGTGAGTAGTCCACTTCAGACCTACGGGTCCGTAGTTAGTAGCTAGATGGCTTCTTCTCTCTCTTGGATCTTCAATACAAAGTTCTCCATGATCTTCATGGAGATCTATCCGATGTAATCCTCTTTGGCGGTGTGTTTGTCGAGATCCGATGAATTGTGGATTTGTGATCAGATTATCTATGAATTATATTTGAGTCTTTGCTGATTTCTTATATGCATGATTTGATATTCTTGTAAGTCTCTCCGAGTCTTGGGTTTTGTTTGGCCAACTAGATCTATGATTCTTGCAATGGGAGAAGTGCTTGGTTTTGGGTTCATACCGTGCGATGACCTTTCCCAGTGACAAAAGGGGCAGCAAGGCATGCATCATGTTGTTGCCATCAAGGGTAACAAGATGGGCTTTCATCATAAATTTGAGATTGTTCATCTACATCATGTCATCTTGCTTAAGGCGGTACTCTGTTCCTTTGAACTTCATACACTAGATGCATGCTGGATAGCGGTCGACGTGTGGAGTAATAGTAGTAGATGCAGAAAGTATCGGTCTACTTGTTTTGGACGTGATGCCTATAGATATAGTCATTGGCATAGATACCATCACGACTTTGCGCGGTTCTATCAATTGCTCGACAGTAATTCGTTCACCCACCGTCTACTTGCTTTCATGAGAGAAGCCACTAGTGAACACTACGGCCCCCGGGTCTATTCACAACTATCGTCTCCACTTTCACTTTTACTTTGCTTTGTTTTCCTTTTTGCTTTCAGTTCTCACTTTGCAAACAATCTATAAGGGATTGACAACCCCTTCAAAGCGTTGGGTGCAAGCTCTTTGTGTTTGTGCAGGTACTTGTGACTTGACGCGATCCTCCCACTGGATCGATACCTTGGTTCTCAAACTGAGGGAAATACTTACCGCCGCTGTGCTACATCACCCTTTCCACTTCAAGGGAACACCAACGCAAGGCTCCAAGGCCGCGGGGAAATCCTTTGCATATTTGCGAAGGAAGTCCCTATAGGCGTAGCCCGTAGCAGCATGATTCCTAGCGCCGTTACCAGGGAAGGTCTGTTGTCGCAGTAGCAGAAGGATTTCTGGCGCCGTTGCCGGGGAAGGTCTGTTGTCGCAGTAGCAGAAGGATTTCTGGCGCCGTTGCCAGGGAAGGTCTGTTGTCGCAGTAGCAGAAAACATAATAGGTTCATATCTGAAATCATGGCACTCGAGCCCTAGTGACAAGCATTAAGCATAGCCAAGTAGTAGCAACATCAATCTAGAACATAGTGGATACTAGGGATCAATCCTCGTCAAGAACTAACTCGATTACATGAGAGATCTCATCCAACTCATCACCGTCCAACAAGCCTACGATGAGATTACTCACGAACGATGAAGAGCATCATGGAATTGTCGATGGAGAAAGGTTGATGATGACGATGGCAACGATTTCCCCTCTCCGAATCCCGAAACGGACTCCAGATCTGCCCTCCATATGAAGAACATGATGTGGCGACGCCTCCGTAATGCAAAACGCGATGAAACCTTCTCTCTGATTTTTTTTCCAGGAAAAACGGAAGATATAGAGCTGAGTTTGGGGGAGGTGGTGCCACGTGGGCCCCACAAACCCTCACGGCGCGGCCAGGGGGGTGGTCGCGGCCTGTAGGCTTGTGGCCCACTAGTCCACCTCTTCCGATGGATCTTTGCGCAGGTATTTTTCTTTTATTCCAGAAAAAATCTCCGTAAATTTTCAGGACATTCTGAGAACTTTTATTTCGGCACAAAAACAACACCATGGCAATTCTGCTGAAAACAACGTCAATCCGGGTTAGTTCCATTCAAATCATGCAAATTAGAGTATAAAACAAGGGCAAAAGAGTTCGGAAAAGTAGATACGACGGAGACGTATCAGTGGTCTATCCTCGCACCGACGAGCATGGTACCGGGATCGAAGACATGGTGCAAGACTTTGATGATGCTCGGGATTTGGAAGATGAGATGGAGGAATCTGCAAAGGCCTTCTATGAAATGTTGGAGTCTTCAAAACGTCCTCTCCATGAGCACACTAAGCTTTGTCAGCTGGATGCAATTGCACAAGTAATGGCTCTGAAGGCTCAGTTCAACTTGGGAAGAGAATGCTACGCCGCGATGATGACACTATTTGCACGCTTCCTACCCAAAGGCCATGTCATGCCTGCAAACCTGTACCAGTCGGACAAAATACTTAGTGTACTTAAGATGCCCTATGAGAAGATAGATGCATGTGAGAAAGGATGTGTCCTATTTAGGAAGGAGTATGCACACTTGGACTATTGTCCCAATTGCGAGTCTTGCAGGTATCTTGTGGTAGACAACGGTATGGGTGAGAAGAGGCAGACCAAAATCACAGTTGGTGTTCTTCGGTATATGCCAATCGTACCAAGGCTTCAACGTCTTTTCATGGTCGAAGAGACAGCCAAACAGATGACATGGCACAAATTGGGCAAAAGAACCGAACTAGATGCGGATGGGAATAAGATGGCGGTACACACATCGGATGGGGAAGCGTGGAAACATTTCGATGTATTGCATCAGGATAAAGCAGCAGATCCAAGGAATCCTCGAGTCTTTGTCGCCACGGATGGTTAATCTCCCTTCGGCATGACGACAACCCAATACAGTTGTTGGCCTGTATTTGTCATTCCACTCAATCTCCCCCCGGGGGCAGATTATGCAAACAAAGAACATATTTCTGACATTGATAACTCCAGGGCTCAATTATCCGGGGAAGAATATGAATGTGTACCTGCAGCCGCTTAAGGATGAATTGGAAGAAGCTTGGGATAATGGGGTAAAGACATACGATGCCGCTAGAAAACAAAACTCCAAAATGCATGTGTGGTACATGTACTATATGCATGACTTGCCGGCGTATGCGCTATTCTCTCGATGGTGTGTGTATGGAAGGTTCCCGTGCCCCCAATGCAAGGCAACTCTTCAGTTTCATTGGTTGCAGGAGGGTCGGAAGTATTCTTGCTTTGACTTGCATAGACAGTTCCTGGATCCTGACAATGAGTTCAGAAAAGACAAGAAGAACTTTACCAAAGGTAAAGTTGTCAAAAACTTGGCACCACCTGCGTTGACAGGCCAACAGATCCTAGATCAGTTAAACGCCCTCGAGCCTCATCCAGAGCGTCCAGTGTATTCCAAGGGGTTTAATTCAAAACACGCCTGGACTCACAAGCCATGCTTCTGAGATCTGCCTTACTTCAAAGACCTCCTTCTTCCACACAATATCGACATGATGCACACTGAAAAGAATATCGGAGAGGCTATTTTTCGTACATTGTTCGACATAGATGGCAAGACAAAGGATAATACTAAGGCTAGAGTCGATCAAGAGACAATATGTCATAGACCGTTACAAAAAATGCGAGAAGGCCAAGGAAAGCAGAAGTGGTCGAAGCCAAAGGCCTGGTTCTATCTTGGAAGGCCAGCTATGAGGGAAATTATCTTGTGGATCAAAATGCACTTGATGTTCCCCGATGAGTATTTAACGAATCTAAAGAGGGGAGCGAGTCTTAAAAAATTCAAAATCTTTGGTCTCAAGAGTCATGATTGACACATATGGCTAGAGCGGGTAATGCCGGTGATGTTACGTAGCTTTATTCCTGAGGATAAATGGCTAGTACTTGCGGAGCTGAGCTATTTCTTCCGTGTTCTTTGTGTGAAAGAATTGTCATCTGGCATGGTAGATGACATGGAGGAGTTTGCACCGGAGTTGTTGTGCAAGTTAGAGAAGATCTTTCCACCGGGCTTCTTTAATCCAATGCATCATTTGATTTTACATCTACCGACCGGGGCAATATTGGGTGGGCCCATGTAAAATCGTTGGTGCTATGCAACTGAGAGGATGCACAAGATGCTTCGAGCTAAATGTAAAAATAAGCGTAGAATTGAAGCATCGATGGCTGAGGCATTCATTACTGAGGAGGTGCCAAACTTTGTGACGGCACACTACGAAGCCAAAAATCATCATTTGCATAATCCGAAGCCTTGGCACAATGATGCAGACCCTAAAAAAGGTGGGTCCAACCTCAGCCTATTCAAAGGGAAGCACACACCAGCCGGTGCTTCGAAACCAATAACGTTGGATGTCGAAGAATGGCGGAACATTTCGTTATATATCTTCAACAACCTAACAGAAGTGCGGCCGTACATCGAGTAAGTTCTTGGCACATTTTCCCGTAACTTCTAATTCCTTTGAACTGCTCTTATTCCCAGATATTACATACAACCGATACATCACCAAATTCTCGGATGGAGCGGTGATCGAAAATGATTCCGTCGAAGAGTATGAACTTCTGGCAAAGACAGGAGGCAGCTATCCCGGTTTCATCTCTTGGTTCAAACAAACGGTAATTATCAATAATGGACCATTTCATTTCTTAGTCTAACTTGCGGCTAATGCAACAATTGTTTCGTATTAAACTTGTAGGCTAATTCAGAGTCTATGGACCCAATTGAGACAAGCCGCTAATGGTTTTGACTATAAGGTTCGTTCATTTAAGAAATACAACATCAACTGGTATCTCTTTCGTACCTTTGGCAAAGAGCTATCTATGCCCGACCGGAAATCTTCAAATTGTGGTGTCTCTGCTATCGGCGAAGGTGTTATCGAGTATTATGGAAGAGTTGAAGCAATTTATGAACTTCAATTCTATGGTGAAAACCCACCGAACGTCATAGTCTTCAAATTTTATTGGTTCCAGCCGAAGGAGACTAGAAGGACTCATGAACATATAGTACTAGTCGAAATCAATCCAAATACCCATTTAGAAGTTCCCGATGTCTATATTACGGCTCAACAGGCGACCCATGTTTTCTATATACCGTGGGCATGCCAAACTGATAAGAATATGGAAGGTTGGTATGTTGTTTATGAAGTGCCGCAACATGTTAGACCACCTCTCCCAAATGAACAGGATTATGAACCTCACATTAACCCAAACACATATGATGGAGAATTCTTCCAAGAAACACGTATTTCCAAGAAACATTTCAAGAACCGCCGTGCTTCACCCCAGAACATGGAAGTAGATAGCGACAATGAATCCAACTTCACCCCTGAGCCAGAACCAACAGAGCTGGAACTAGAAGAGGTTACTGATGCGGATGACCTGTCAATGCTTGACCGATTACAGAAAGGCCTTTCACAACTTCACGCCGTTGAACCCGATGAGCACGTCATTCATGAAGACATGCGTGATAGTGATGATGATGATGCATTTATTGATGATGATTATTAGTTTGTAAGATTCCCAACTTAAATTATATATTTTTTAATCTTTATTATTCATGTACATATTATTATTCATGTCAGCTATTCAATTTTTTATGTTGTACTAATTTCTTTTAATCTTTATCATGGCAGGTCAGCAGGTGTTGAAAGATGGTGGGCGCGGGTCCAGATCGCTCGACGGGTTCTGCTTCGGCAGCCCGCGCGAGGGGTGGTACTTCCATTCCACCCCTATGTCTCCGTACAGCCTTGGCAGACAGTCTGACGACACCACCCGCGGGTTCTTCTTCGTCGGCGGCATTGCCCACTGGGAGAGATGCTGGTCGGGTAGGGAAGAAGGGGAAGGGTATAGGGAGAGGTGGTGGCTGTGGAAGATCTAGGAGGACTGTCGAGCCGTCCTCTCCACCACCAATAGCTCATTCACCCGAGAACATGACTACTATGGTGGACCCGTTTGCGTAGGAGGCTACGGGGACTCCGGTCCAGGAGCCTCGGGTTGACGGCCATTCGACCCATGAGACTCCGGTCGAGGATCAGCCTCGGGTCGAGGTGCGTTCGGCCCACGAGACTCCGGTTTCGGAGGCTTCGTCCGACATGGAAACGCCCGTATGGGGTGCCTGGCCGGAGCGGACCGAGGTGCCGGATTGGACCGAGGGTCCGGGTGTCTCAAGGGGCGGGGATGGTAGGAATGAGACTACAGATAGTGAGGGCGGCGTGCAGGTGGACGAGGCCACCGTGTACAAGTGTGGTAGTACACGTCTCCCGGTCGTGCCGGCTACCCGCGAGCACATGCCGGTTATTAAGCGTGAAGGGGATAGATAAGTACATTCACTCTTTTTTAGATTTTGCCTTCAAGTTTCTTCAAATATCTAATGCGTTGACCTTATCATACTGCAGGGGATGGGCACACCCTCATGGAGTCCGCAAGCCGAACAACGTCCTTGGTGTGCTTTGCCGGACAAATTTTCCATGGTTTGTCACGTTGCCTGGTGAGGGTGAGGTTCCTACACTAGGATTTTCCTGGGAGCACTACCAGGCTGTGCAGGCCCCGCCGGAGGAGATTATACATGGTTTCTTGTGCCACACGAGGGCCGAGATGGTGATCAAGAACTTTTGGGTAAATTATCCTTTTACACAATCTAAAATTAACAATATAGCTAATTATTGTACTAATCGGTGTTGTCTCGTTTGATTGCAGACCTTCTATAGGTGTGAGGAGGGATATGAGGAGGAGGCGGCCAAGGTTCTCGAGGCCGAGTGTAGGAGGTTATTACAGAACTTACTCCACGAGGCTCGGCCACAGGCTATTCGAGACTACTACGCCACGTGTGGTATTAAGAAGCAGAAGAAGGAGTGTCACACAAAGTATCTCAAGAAGGAGTAGTACATGAAGTTAATTACCTATTCTTAAGGCCTTCTACGTAGTTTTCTTGATTTGATTCATAGGCGTAGCGCTCAATTTTTTTTCTAATAACTTATAGATGCCCCCGAGATGGTGTGCGGATAAGATGGATTTTTGGGAGGCGTTGGTTGATGAGTGGTGCACAGGCAACTGGCGAGCCGTCCACGACAACGCGAAGGATCGGCGTAGCCCAATGGTTGGTGTTCCACACCATCAAGGCAGCGCCAACTTACTTCAGTTCGGACAAAACTGGGTATGTGGTTTGCTTCATGATTCATGCAATTCATTTTTCATGCTAGCTTGAGCCCCTTACTAATACTTTGTTTCTCTCTTTTAGGCGCATCACAATAAGAGGAGATGCCACACTTGTAAGACCTTTATGGCATGGCCCATAGTGCCTCCTACAAGAAGGCGAAGGCATTCTCTGAGTCTGACCTGGATGATCCAAATAACTTCACCAGCATATCATCCTAGCACAAGCTCGTGACATACATGGACACAGGGAAGGCTAGGAAAGGGGAGGACTTTAACCCAAGCCAGGAACCTTTGGATCCACAGCTGGTGATGATATCTAGTGGCAGGAGTCCCCATGGCTCGATAGCCATAGGAGATGGGATAATACGTTGTCCACTCACTCTCCCGGAGATCAAGGCACGCCAGTCGAGCTCCTGTCCTGAGATAATGCCTCGTCCACGGCTAGTTGATCTTGCCATCGAGGTTAGTTGTACGGACTCAGAAAACTTTCATCCATTTCAGTCTGTGTGTGACCATCGATCATTACTGTGATAACGAGGAATGGTGTCGCAGGCTGCTCTTCAGAAAGAGAGAGCGGCAAACCAGGCTGCTCTTGAGAAAGAGAGATTGGCAAGCCAGGCTGCTCTTGAGGAGAGGGACCAGACCACGACACGATTGATTGAGGAGGAGAGGCCCGGAATGATGCGGGTCAACGGACCCTGTGGTAAGCTTTTTGTGGTATGTTTTTTTTTCACATTAGCCAAATCATGTGTGTAATGTTTGTTTCATTACTAACTAATATGACCGACTCTTCACGGTCTCTGCGAGAAGAACGGTCAAGTCCCTCCGCCGATGCCCGTCTTCTCTGCGATTGGCACGATGAGTTTCATTTCAATGGTCATTATAAACTAGTATTAACAATTGAGTGTCATCATGCTAACTGAGACATTGCAAAATAACTTTTCTACAGAATAACTCCCGAGCGCCATCGCACGACACTTCTCCAGGGCAACCGTCTCCAAACGAAGCCGCCGCGAGCAACCCTAGTATTTCTCCTCCTTGATGACCACGACGGTAAGTTTTCTCTAGTTCATTTTTCACATAATTAGATAATTTGGCTCCAATAAGAGGAGAAGAGGAGAAGAAATAGGAAAAATGAAAAGAAGGAAGAAGAAGAAGAAGAGAAGGAGAAGGAGAAGGAGGAGGAGGAGATGAAGGAGAAGCAGGAGGAGGAGAAGGAGGGACCTTCTCCTCCTTCTCCTCCTTCTCCTTCTTCTTCTTCTTCTTGATTTCTTCTTCTTCTTCTTCTTCTTCTCCTCCTCTTTCTTATCCTCTTTCTTATTCTCCTTACCTTATTTTCCCCAACAATGAGATAATTAGCCCATTTAGCTCCAAAAGGGCATAATAAGCTCAAAATGGCATAAAAACCTTGGTTAGCTCATGAATATTATATTCTTAGCTTGTTTTCCTCTAAAATGACATAATTAGCCCATATAGCTCCAAAAAGACATAGTTAGATAATTTAGCTCCAACAAGAGGAGAAGAGGAGAACAAATAGGAAAAATGAAAAGAAGGAAGAAGAACAAGAAGAGAAGAAGGAGGAGGAGGAGGAGATGAAGGAGGAGGAGGAGGAGAACAAAGAGAAGGAGGATAAGGTGACCTTCTCCTCCTTCTCCTTCTTCTTCTTCTCCTTCTTCTTGATTTCTTCTTCTTCTCCTCCTTCTCCTCTTTCTTCTCCTCTTATTCTCCTTACCTTATTTTTCCCAACAATGACATAATTAGCCCATTTAGCTCCAAAATGACATAATAAGCTCAAAAATGCATAAAAACCTTGGTTAGCTCATGAATATTATATTCTTAGCTTGTTTTCCTCTAAAATTACATAATTATCCCATATAGCTCCAAAAAGAGATAATTAGATAATTTAGCTCCAACAAGAGGAGAAGAAATAGAAAAAATGAAAAGAAGGAAGAAGAAGAAGAAGAAGAGAAGAAGAAGGAGAAAGAGGAGGAGGAGAAGAAGGAGGAGAAGAAGGAGAAGGAGGAGAGGACCTTCTCCTCCTCCTCCTCCTCCTTTTCCTTCTTCTTATTCTTCTTATTCTTCTTCTCCTTCTTCTTGATTTCTTCTTCTTCTCCTCCTCCTATTTCTTATCCTATTTTTTATTCTCCTTACCTTATTTTCCCAAACAATGATATAATTACCCCATTTAGCTCCAAAATGACATAATAAGCTCAAAATGGCATAAAAACCTTGGTTAGCTCATGAATATTATATTCTTAGCTTGTTTTCTTCTAAAATGACATAATTAACCCATATATCTCCAAAAAGACACAATTAGATAATTTATCTCCAACAAGAGCAGAAGAGGAGAAGAAATAGGAAAAATGAAAAGAAGTAAGAAGAAGAAGTAGAAGAGAAGAAGAAGGAGAAGGATGAGGAGGAGAAGAAGGAGGAGAAGGAGAAGGAGGAGAAGACCTTCTCCTCCTTCTCCTCCTTCTCCTCCTTCTCCTCATTCTTCTTCTTCTCCTTATTCTTGATTTCTTCTTCTTCTCCTCCTCCTCCTCTTTCTTCTCCTCTTTCTTATTCTCCTTACCTTATTTTCCCCAACAATGACATAATTAGCCCATTTAGCTCCAAAATGACATAATTAGCTCAAAATGTTATAAAAACCTTGGTTAGCTCGTGAATATTATATTCTTGGATTGTTTTCCTCTAAAATGACATAATTATCCCATATAGGTCCAAAAAGATATAATTAGATAATTTAGCTCCAACAAGAGGACAAGAGGAGAATAAATAGGAAAAATGAAAAGAAGGAAGAAGAAGAAGAGAAGAAAAAAGAGAAGGGGGAGGAGGAGAAGGAGGAGAAGACATTCTCCTCCTTCTCCTCCTTCTCCCCCTTCTCCTTCTTCTTCTTCTTCTTCTCCTTCTTCTTGATTTATTCTTCTCCTTCTCCTCCTCCTCTTTCTTCTCCTCTTTCTTATTCTCCTTACCTTATTTTCCCCAACAATGACATAATTAGCCCATTTAGCTCCAAAATAATATAATAAGCTTAAAATGGCATAAAACCTTGGTTAGCTCATGAATATTATATTCTTAGCTTGTTTTCTTCTAAAATGACATAATTAGCCCATATAGCTCCGAAAAGACATAATAAGATAATTTAGCTCCAACAAGAGGCGAAAAGGAGAAGAAATAGGAAAAATGAAAAGAAGGAAGAAGAAGAAGAAGATAAGAAGAAGGAGAAGGAGGAGGAGGAGAATAAGGAGGAGAAGAAGGAGAATGAGAAGGAGAAGGAGGAGAAGACCTTCTCCTCCTTCTCCCCCTTCTCCTTCTTCTTCTTCTCCTTCTTCTTGATTTCTTCTTCTTCTCCTCCTACTCCTCTTTCTTCTCCTCTTTCTTATTCTCCTTACCTTATTTTCCCCAAGAATGACATAATTAGCCCATTTAGCTCCAAAATGACATAATAAGCTCAAAATGGCATAAAAACCTTGGTTACCTCATGAATATTATATTCTTAGCTTGTTTTCTCTAAAATGACATAATTAGCCCATATAGCTCCAAAAAGACATAATTAGATAATTTAGCTCCATCAAGAGGAGAAGAGGACAAGAAATAGGAAAAATGAAAAGAAGGAAGAAGAAGAACAAGAAGAGAAGAAGAAGGAGAAGGAGGAGGAGGAGAAGAAGGAGGACCTTCTCCTCCTTCTCCTTCTTATTCTTCTTCTCCTTTTCTTGATTTCTTCTTCTTCTTCCTCTTCTCCTCCTCCTCTTTCTTCTCCTCTTTCTTATTCTCCTTACCTTATTTTCCCCAACAATGTCATAATTAGCCCATTTTTCTCCAAAATGACATAATAAGCTCAAAATGGCATAAAAACCTTGGTTACCTCATGAATATTATATTCTTAGCTTGTTTTCCTCTAAACTGACATAATTAGCCCATATAGCTCCAAAAAGACATAATTAGATAATTTAGCCCATATAGCTCCAAACTGACAAGAGGAGAAGAGGAGAAGAAATAGAAAAAATGAAAAGAAGGAAGAAGAAGAAGAAGAGAAGAAGAAGGAGAAGGAGAAGAAGGAGGAGAAGAAGGAGAAGAAGGAGAAGGAGGAGGAGAAGGAGGAGAAGAAGGAGAAGGTCTTCTCCTCCTTCTGCTCCTTCTCCTTCTTCTTCTCCTTGTTCTTGATTTCTTCTTCTTCTCCTCCACCTCCTCTTTCTTGTCCTCTTTCATATTCTCCTTACCTTATTTTCCCCAACAATGACACAATTAGCCCATTTAGCTCCAAAATGACATAATAAGCTCAAAATGGCATAAGAACCTTGGTTAGCTAATGAATATTATATACTTAGCTTGTTTTCCTCTAAAATGACATAATGAGCTCAAAAACATCATATGTTGTTCTTCTTGTGACTTTCTTATTCACATTTTTGCAGATTTGATGTACTACATGCATGGAAGCTGGCATTCATGGAGTGCCTTATTAGTTCTAGTTTTCATTTGAGTTGATGAACAATGTCGAACTATATGTATATGTATCTATGGATGAACAGTGTAAAACTTTGTATGTTGGTTCTTTCGATATATGAGATGCACATTGATGAACTTTATATGTATATCATATATGTGTGGTGAACTATATATATGTGTTGTGAAATACATATCATATTTGTTGTGTGAAATATATATATATATATATATATGTGTGTGTGTGTGTGTGTGTGTGTGTGTGTGTGTCTGTGTGTCTGTGTGTGTGTGTGTGTGTGTGTCTGTGTGTGTGTGTGTGTGTGTGTGCTGTGAAATAATAAAAAACAAACAAAACAGAAGCTATATGGGCTCTTTCCCGTCTGCCAGCTGATGGCAAAGGTCTTTGCCATCAGCTGGCCGACGGCAAAGGTGCCACATGGCACCCAGCTGTGCACCCTGGGGGGCAGCAGGAGCTGGCCATACAGCTTCTTTGCCGTCTGCTGCCCGGGGAGGCTGACGGCAAAGAGAAGAAAAAACGGTTGTGCTGTTATGGGCTGGCACATACACGCAGACAGCAAAGGCTACATGGGAAGCAGACGACAAAGGCTACGGGGGAAGCTGACGACAAAGGCTACGGGGCAAGCAGACGACAAAGCCTCTGTTTTCCCTAACGGAGGCGTCGCGTGTCGGCTGCCGTCTCAAGTTCTTTGCCGACTACTCGGTGCTAGATACTAACGGCAAAGAGCTTTGCCGTCCGCATAGGGAAGGCTGACGGCAAAGAAGCTACAATGCCGTCGTAAGATGATGCAGAATCTTTGCCGACAGGAGGCAGACGACAAAGCTCTTTGCCGTTGGTGGAGTCCTCTTTGCTATCTGCTATGGCGGACGGCAAAGAAGCTGATTCATGTAGTGTAGGTAGCCGAACGACAAGGGCGGAGTTTAAGTCTACTGCATGCGAATGACAAGGATGCACATTGGTACGAGAAATTATTCTAAAGCAAGCTTTGATGGGTCAGATTGCTGCGCACACATGGCGCTAGCCATGAACTAACAGATACATGCAGAACCTGAGAGCACATTGGCGGAACAAGAAGATCAAGCGGATACGCGTGGAGCCTAGCTGCGCCCAGTCGCAGAATGTGTCGATTTTAGAATTTCTGCAAGCAAATCATGGCCAAGAGCACCAGGTTCGCTACGCCTAGGATTGTGATGCCCCAAGTGTAAAACCTTCCCCTTTTGGAACCTTCTTATGTGGGACCACCTTGTCATTGATATGAGAGTGTCCTATGCTTGTATGATTTCATGTGTCACCTTATTAATTTATCTTCCTTTGCATGCATGCATTCCATATCATGCCATGTGTTCTTGTTGTTGCCTTGTGTTCTTGTGATGATGTGATGCGTTGTGATGGTTAGCATGTGATGTGTGGCTTGTGTGGAGTGAAGCATGTGATAGTAATTCCTTAGGTTTCAAAACCATCTTCACTCCCTTTCTATTTCTTCTATGTTAAGATTCACTTCATCCTTTTCTGTTTTAAAAATGCCTATGATTTAGGTTGATTTGAGTTGGGTGTGGAGAAGTGAAGTTTCTGATTTGACTTAGGTTTGAAAGGTGCAAAATAATTACAAAACAACCCACATATTGTTGTTTTCTAAATATTCAATTGCCCCTAATATTCATTTTGCATTTTATTCAAATAGGGTAGATTTTTTCATGGTCAGGGGTATTTTTGTTGTATTTTTATCCCCAGTAGTTTTCTCTGTGCATTTCTTTATTCTCTGGCTTTTCTGTTAAAAGAAAAGGGCCAGGGAATTATTTATCCTCTTGTGGCGCTCAAGTGGGCTCTCTCCCTCCGTGGCGGCCCACACATTTGTCCCTCTCTCTGGCGCTAGCAAGCCCAGCTCCTTCCCCTGGCCCATACCTCTTCACACAGAGGCCCAGCGCGCGACCTCCCTTCTCCACCGCAGACGGTGTCTACCCCCACCTTTTCTACACCTTTCCGTCAGGCGTTGCAGAGAGCGAGAGTTGCCGCGGTGAGGCACTAACGTCGAGGCCACCCCCTTATTTATCTCGACGTCCGTGCCCTCTCCATCTCCTAGGTTTTCCCTCTCTCCGCCGCCGCCGCTCCATCCCCATCTCCCTTCTCTCTGTTTCTTCCCCAAGGTAAGACCCTATAGATAAGGTAGCAGAGAGCAAAGACAACCCCTTGTCGGCGTCTACCCCGCCTTCTCCGTCGAGCAGCGCCGGTGGCCATGTCCAGGGGCACGGGAAAGGTGCCCACGCCCCATTTTCGTCCTCGGTGAGGTCGAGGAACATCCTCACCGACGACGAGGAGCTCGCCGACGCCGCGGTCCCGGTGCTCCTTCCCCTTCATTCGGTTCTGCAGTTCAGGGATGCCTTCGTCGTCGTTTTTCTTCCCCTCCAGCGGCTTCTCCTTCGTTCGGATCCCCTCTTCCTTCCCTAAGGTGAGGAGCCTCACCCCCTTCCTTCCTCCTCCTTGGATCGGCTCGGATCCGTCGTGTACCTCGCCGTGCTTCTCAGTCAGTAGCAGAGTACAACAGGGCATGTTATCTGTTGTGCAGTAGGTAGATGTGTGTGGTGTGTCTGTTATGTGTGTGCTCGGGCAGAGCAGGAGTAGCAGGGGCCTCCTTCCCCTTGTAGTGCATCGTTGGGTAGGCTAGTGGTTCCCTTCGTGCGCGCGGCAGTGCAGATCAGCCCCAGCGTCCTCCCTGTCGCCGGCGTGCAGAGCAGGTGCTGGTGTCGTTGCTAGTATGCCTATAGTTAGATCCCCTCTATTCTATCAGTAGCCGCATCATAGCCAAGTGGCAGTGTGTGTTGTTGCCTGTCAAGAGGGCATGGGTTCGAATCCCCCCTCGGCACCCTTTTAGTTTTTGTTTGGCTCGGCACAGTAGCCACCAGGGGGGACACTACACCCTATTCGATCCCCTCTCTCTGTCGATAACATGATTGTAGTGTGGTGGTTGGACTCTGTGGTTGTTAAACAGAGGCCCTGGGTTCGAATCCCAGGCCTGCCTTTTGTTTTTTTCCTTCTTTCTTATTTTGTTTTCTTTGCTTTTCTTTGCTACACTTTGTGCCTAGATAATAGACAATAAACGTAGTGCATTTTGTTTTTTCCCCTTCCTGCAATGCAAGTAGTGCTTGATGGTATTACTTGTGACTGGAGTTTGTGTCTGAGGTGTAGGTGTGTGTATGTGTGCACATGGTGATGTGTATGTGTATGTGTGGTGTTGCTAGCATAGTGCATGTTTGTAGATGCAGCTAGTGTGTGCATATGTGGATCTAGTGTGTGGTATATCTTGTGTGCTTATATTGTGGTGTGCGTGTGACACACACATGACATAGTTCATGTACACCATAAGATGTGAGCATGTGTATGTGGTGATTGGTATTTCCATGTTCATGTTACTTATGTAATGCCTACATAATTGTATTTTGATCTAGGGAATGTTGTAGTGTGTGTATGGTATGGATGTGAGTTTTTGGAACACCCCCACCTTTGCAAATCAATTATGCACCTTCACATGTCCATATGTAAGAGGGCATAGTGACTTGTGAGTGTGTGGATAACTTGGTAAATTTGCTTGTGGTGTTGATGTGCTATGACACATACATGGGGTCAAAACCCTCATGTCACTATTGTTATTGTGCACATGAACAAGTTACTATGTAGGAGTGCATATAGTGAAGGGCACATGAAATGATGCCCTATTCACTATGTATGTTTCTAGTAGTTTTTCCTTCCTTGTTTGTGGTCACTTGCTCCAAGTAAGTGCATAGATATTATATATGATTTTGGGGTAGAATCTCCCAAGGAATCCATTGGTGAACTTAGTTTTGCCATTGGAACATTTTATGGAGATGAAATATTTCATTTTCTTATTTGTTTAGAGCTTGGTTCCATGAGTTGTGGTGTGCTCTTGTGTTCGATTCTTGGTTGTGGTAGTAGAGGGGTGACCCCCTCTACCACATGTTGGTTTCATTTCATGATTAGGAATCCATATGTGCAAGTTGTGCCCAATCAAAGTAGGCATGTGGCTGAAATTTCAGATTAGTGAAAATCTGAGATTTTCACCAAGTCTGAGAATCTGTATATATTTTCTTCTCCTGTTGATGACGTTGTGCAGGTCAAGGTGTTGTGATCTAGCCTTAGCTTTCAACTGGAAAGTTGAAGCTGATATGTCTTTTAGCTCCCTGTAAATTTTCATTCCATTTGGAGTCCTTTAGATATTGTTTTGGGTGCTGTCAACATGCTTCAGAGCATAGACAAATAGTGAGAATCTGGAATTTTCACTAAGTCCCTGAAATGTGATATTTTTGGGCAAGTTTGCAACCTTGTAACTTTCTGTTTTTAATTCCTTTGTGTGTGATCACTACTTGTGCTTGTAGTACTCTTGGATAGCTACAGCCACATATATTATTTGTCATGTTTGGGTGGCTGTAGGTGCTTTGCATGTAGCTCACAAAGTGCTATGATGCAATTTATGGCAGATTGTGTAGTTTTGTCTTTTTGATGTTTGTGAGTGCTTAGTTGATGATGTGGTGTTCTTCTTTGCTCCACCCCATCCATGATGGTTTGTTTTATGTCTTGGCAACCTGGAAATACCAGAGTGGTGCCATTTGAGTGTGTGGTGATGAATTTGACACGTAGGGTTTCTTATATTGTTTCGTTGATTCCCATTGATCCGTAGCTCCGATTGTAATGTTCTTTATATGCGTTTGCATCGTTTTCACGAGACGCATCTCATCATGTCATTCTCATGCATGTAAAAATAGCTCAGGATGTAGTTATGTCCAGGAACATGTAATTGCTTCTCATGCTTGTGCTAGTGATAAAAATATTGATGCATGCTCATATTCATCTCATGCATCATGTGATTGTTGCATCTTGAGGTGCTGTTGTTCATTGGATGTTATTATTATGTTGGGTAGCACCGGGATCGGAGAACGAGTTCGTGGATTCGGGAGAGTACGTGCAGGACGATCAAGAACCGTTCCAAGCTGAGGATATCACATGCAAGATGACATGACCTTGATTCCATCTCTAGACTTGTTATGCTAGTTTTGCGTTTATTCCATCATATGCTCGCTGCCTACCACTGAAATAATTTGCCTCCTGATATGCCATGAAACCAAACACTTATCCCTTCCTAGCAAACTTGAATGGCTAAGTAGGCTTTGCTCAGCTACTAATGTTAGTATTGCTAGATGCAGGTGCTTTGCCTCATGTGATAACATAAGCTTGATATCATTATCTTAATTCTGTTATTTAATTAATGCACCTATATACTTGGTAAATAACGGAAGGCCTAGCCTTTTGCCGGGTGTTTTGTTCCGTTATTGCCGCCATAGTTACCGGCTACCGGTGTTTGATTCCATATTGATCGCCCCTAACACGTTCGGGGTTGTTATGGGGACCCCCTCGATAAATCGCGTAGTGTTAAGACTTGTCCGGCAGGACCCAACATTGGTGTTAATTTGCTAATCACTTAATAATAATCTGCATAGGGAATGATCATCCCGAGGATCTTTAATAAATAACCCGGGCCAGTGCTCCTCATGAGTGTTGGTCCAAACTGGTCTGCCTGCGGGGCCACCACAAGGAAATTTGAGGTTTGGCACTCGTAGCTAGTTCCATCCGTCGTGTCCTGGGACTGAGATACGCGGCTCTTATCAGGGTCGTCGACACAACTGGAGGTCCTGCTAGTCTTGTCTTACCTTAACGATATATATTGCGTATAGGAATCCCGGTGAAGCTTTGGTTCTCCCCAGAGTTGAGGTTTTCCTCTAAGGCCGTGTTTGTTTCAGAAGTCCCGGGACTTCTTTTAGTCCCAACTTAAAAGTCCCTAGTCCCTACCCGTTTGTTTCCAGGGACTAAATAGGGACTAGAGGTCATTAAATGACATGCAAAAAGACCATGTTACCCTTAGTAATGTAGTAGTAGTTATTAAATGACATGCTAAAAGTAGGGGCATTGTTGGAAAAAGTGCCAAAAAAGTCCCAAAAAGACCCTCCCACACGGACTTCTCTAAATAGTCCCAAATACCCCCTTTTAATCCCTAAAAGCCCTCCTGTTTGTTTCAGATGGGACTTTTTGGGACTTTTTTTAGTCCCTACACCAAAAAGTCTCTCGAAACAAACACCCCCAAAGGAATCCGACGAGATCACAAGATTCGTGATAGAGGATTACTTTGCGGCCCGTGTACGTTTGTGATGGACTAGTTGGAGCACCCCTGCAGGGTTTAATCTTTCGGAAAGCCGTGCCCGCGGTTATGTGGCAACTTGGAATATTTTGTTAACATTCGGTAACAGATAACTTAAACATAAGCTAATAAAATTGCCAACTGTGTGCGTAACTGTGGCTGTCCCCTCGAAGATCTCTCATTGATCGGAAACACGATGGGGTTATGATTGACGTATGTAGGTGTTCAGGATCACTTAGTGATCAAGTATAATCGACCGCTAGTATAGACCACATTCATACAAGTTCTACGTAAGATAGCCACCATATCAAGCTTATGATGCTGCAACTTAAATACTCCACCTATCCAACCTAATAACTTGACTAGTTCAGGCACCGAGGTCATAGATTGCTGAGTCCCCGTGGCTCACAGATTCCTTCACTACACCAACAGGTTCAGGTACCCTAGAGACAGGTGATCCCGACGGCACGTAGTTGGCGTGGCAGTACGATGAGGAGAACGACCGCATGTACGTGAACTATCCAGAAGATTGAGGTGTGGTCGTGATCGGGCCAGCAGGCAGGGTAGCATAGCCATTTCTCTTGTTTTATAGTCCGTATCGGAACTACCTTGATTATATGCGTGATGTACTCTGATATATTGATGAGATGGCAATTGAATCCCTTATTACCATTCTGTTGATATTACGTATGTGCTATGATACCTTGTTTACGAGACGCTTAGATGCGTTCCTTTTCAATTCGGAACCTCGATCCTCAGATCGGAAAAGAACGCATCTTAATCGTTACAAGGATGAACACCTTCTTGAGCCACGCCTGGAACTCTTCGAGTAGCGTTACATGCCGATACACCGATGGGTGCGAGAGCAGATGCCCCCAGCGGGCGCTGAAGTACTGAATGTACTTGTTCTCCCATTTCCAGAAACTACACCCGCCGTACTGTGAATCATGCAAAACCGTGTGATTAGCAAGGAGGCTGCGGGGTGGATGGAAATGGATCTGGAAAAAACTTACCCCTCGCTCACACTTGTAGAATTGCCTCCCTAGGTTTTCTGCGGTTGCTGAGACGAACCAGCTGATGTAGCCGACGTTGCATTCCGGGCAACGGTTGAGGGGCAACGGTGGAGCCTGGTTGACGGTATGGTGTGATGGATGGGGTTGGGACCTAACCTGGGACTTGGATAAACCCATTGTTGTGGTCTTCGGCGAGAGCATGGAAATGATGCTGATGAGCTGAGCATAATGGTTCGTCGGCATGGGCTTATATATGGGAGCCATCAAATTCAAATTACAAAGGAGAGCGTCCATCATCTAGCCGTTGTAATCGGGATGCTAGCAAACGGTCGGATCAAAACAATGCCCAGCTCCTGCCCCGTCAGCTCTAATCAATGCACCAGCACCTGCGTGCGGTGTAGTTTGTCAGGTGTTGCAGATGTCAGATGGCCAGATGGTGAGAATACGCTCCTATACGTAATACAAATACACGTGAGTGGAAAACTTTATACAGCCCGGGCGTATTGCACTTGCACGAATCACGCGGGTGTGAGCGGTGTGGATTCCGACAACGCGTAGCCGCATGTGTACTCGCGATTTATCGTTTTGTTTAGTTTGTAGTCAAAAATTACGGGTGCGCGGAGCCAGCCAAATTTTTTATACTGATCCAAACAACCATCAAATACCATGGGTTATCCAATATTTTGGTAAAAGGTCATCATTGGTTGCAAACAGCCCCCTACATTTCTATTAGTCTACGACTTGAATCCATGTAACTGAGGCTTAAAGTAAAAGAAAAACTACTTTTCGTAAATTATACAGTCATCCAGTTTTACGGAAGGTTTTGTAGGGCAGCTATTGAAGTTGCTCCTAACCGGGATGACCATCGAGGGCCAATAGCTCTTGTCCGACGTCTTTTCTGGGAATTGGATGGAATGAGACGTTGGTCAACAGAATGGCTTGACAGCGACACTTTTGAGCGAGTAAATAGCTCCTGTGCGACATGGCCCTTAAGCTGAACTGATATCCCCATTAGCTGTTATGGGTTGGACCCACAACGTATCCACGTAAGCGCGGGACCCATCACTTGTCCAGTAAGCGCGGGACCTACCTCGTCGCGACTAGAAGCGATTCCGCCCGTGCCCGTCCGTCCGCCGCCGCCCATTGCTTTCCCCTTTCCCCATTCTTCCTCGGGTCTCCGGCGACCTAGTGTAGATGTCCACCTCCTCCGCCACGCAATCAAACTGGCGTCAGTATGGTCCAGTGATGCTCACAAGGTGCCCTAACTGCCCACGCCCAGAGCCTCTCAAACGGTTGGTGACTAAGACGAATGAGAATGGCAATCTTGGGTGGGAGTTTGTGAAATGCTTGAGCAAACCAATGAGAGGAATGGATGGCAAGGTTAGATCTCGGTTCTAAGCCCGTTCTTTCGCGGTTGTTTGCTTTGATTTCTCCATATTTTGTTTTTTCTCCTCGAATTTGAGATTTATGGTTCATTTTTTGGTTTGCAGATCCTGAAAAAATGCACACATTTCGAGTGGATTGAAGAATATGTTCAGAGGATTAAATCTGAGGGCTACATTGATTCTAGCGTGGCCGCAACCTGGGAGCTCAATTTGGGCGGGGTGTCGCAGATGGAGAATTGGGGGAGCTCGGACAGAGGGGCGGGCAGAGTTGTGCCGATGGCGAGGTACTTGGAGTCTGAACTGACCGATGAACTGAAGAAGATCAAGAAAAATCAAAGGGAGATGATCGATTTGCAGAAGCAAGCAAATATCATGGCAGTGTTTTTTTATTGATGTGTCATTGCTCTGTTTATGTTTTACTTGCTATTCATCGTCATTAGATGGGGCATTTAGGTTTGTCCAGGGTAGATGATGTGATTTGTGCGCCATGACAAGTTCATGTATCTTAAATGAATCAGCAATTTGGAACACAAATTATTCAGTTTTCATGTTGTGTTTCCTCTGTTTTTGTTCTTCAGTTAACAGAGTACACACCCAAATTCAGTTTGTAGTAAAAAGACAAAATTGGGCTGCCGAGTGCGAGACCAAACAAACTTCAGCTTCAGTACAAAAAAATTATTCGTGGGCTGGCGAATAGATGTTGGGCCATGACGCTGAAGTTGAGGAATAGGCCCAAAGGTGTAATTTACAGAGCTAGTACTGATTTCAATAGGAATAACCGGACCCAAAATTATTTGACTGGTCATGTATGATTTTCAATAGGAAATAAAAATGATGGATTATATATAACAATCCAAGTTCATGTATCTTAACAGGGTTGAACATCTAATCTGATTTGTATTATTTACTAAGGCATGTACGTTGTACATGTAACATATTCCATGAAAATATGTTTGAAATAACCAATTTCTTACAACCATTTATTTAATTACAACCATTGCAACCTAAGCGGCCTGCAAGATACAAGTGTAAAATAAACACCTATTTATTTAACTACAACCATTGCAAACACGGTCTAAGGCCTTCTTTGGTTAGGATACAATTAACATGGATCACAGCCCGATCCACGTGGTCAATTATTTACAAGTGTATTATCTATGGGCTCATTATCTACAGAGCTAGTACTACACGTGAGGAACGTCGGACACGTCTTCTGACTGCTCCTTTTCTGCCCCTTAGTCGTTGCAAAATCGTCTGTGATGCGTGGAACAGGGGCTGAAACAGATCTACACGAGGAAAGGAACGTCTTCTGGCTGCTTCTTTTCTGGCCTTGCTGCCTTGCTGCTCCTGGGTCAACCAAACGAGAACTTAAAGAGAGATTAGTTCCTTTAATCATAATGTAGAACAAAACCATGAATGGTAACAAGAAAGGATCAATCACCTGGTGCACTGCGTCACTGATAAATAGATAAACTGACAGATAAACACATAGATGTGCACAACATAGATAAGATAAACACATCACATAAACTGGCACAACAGTACGTAGTAGTAGCGGGCGGGCACAACAGTACGATTACAATAAACTTAGAGATATGATAGTGTTTAACCTTACAAATACGATAGATAAGAAAGAAACTAGGATAAACCCGACATGGAGGGGCGACGGGCGCGCGTCTTCACTCCTCGGGCGCCCTCACTCATCATCGTCGTCGGCCGGCAGGTTGTAGGGGAGGGTGTGCATGGCGTGCTCGTTGGGCCAGATGTTGTCAAGGTCGGTGAAGATGTTGTAGGTGGTGAAGCAGATGAACTCGCACCCCCCAAACCAGACACGGCCGAGGAGGTGATACGCGTCGTAGGGGTTGCGGAAGCGCATGATCATGCCAGTTCCTCCCATGCGAGACTCGTCGATGGTGAACATCTGGGGAGTTCCCACAGGGAGGTGGCGATATAGGGCGCGAAGGAAGAGCCCCGCGAACTCCCGTCCACCCCGCCAGCGCGACATGGCCCAGACCCGGAGCTGGTTCTCCACGACGACCCCAGCGGGGTACATCCTTTCCGGCCTGGTGCCGGGCGCTTGGAACGTCGGGCCGTGGAACTCCATGTCAGGGCTTGCGGTTGCTTGGATGTGATGCGAGGGGGGCTGGGGAGAAGGAGGGCAAGGAGGAAGATGAAGGTTAGATGTCCACGAGAGGAGGGTTAAATAGCACGTTTTGGGCTGCGTCGCTTCGTCGATTCAGTTGCCGCAATTAATGGATGCCGTCCATTTGCGTTTGCCTATTGGATAAAAGGGTGCGTCGTCGATTCACACACTGCGTCGAGCACTACGTCGAGCACGCCCGCCCTTCAGACTTTCGTCGGTGCACCGCGTCGAGCACGCCGCTCATATTCAGAGCCCATTCAGACTACGGTCCTCGATGCGCAGCTAATGGCTCTGATGCGACGCGTGCATGCATGCAAAAACAACCGACGCGTGTCATGCAACAAAGAAGCACACGAAGTCAGAGGCGCGTACGCCACATCCATGCACCGATTCATTTCCAATCGTCGGATCTTCACCGAACTGACTAGATCCAACGGAGAGGCCCTCACTCGGGCCCTCGATCCAAACCCCCGCTCGCCAGCCAATCAGCACACGCGGATCACACACGCAGATCGACGTCAGATCCAACCGCTCACTCAGCAATGATCGACGGCTATAAACATGGCGGGGTTTCGGATGGGGTTTCCGGGGTTATGGGGTTTAGGATTGCACTAAGCTAGGGTTGAACACAAAAAATTCAAAAAAATATGAAACTTTCTCTCACTGTCTACTGATGCAACTACGTGTCTATAAAAAATTGATTCTTGTTATATCCATGTTTCAATGAAAAAGATTCACACAATTCATGGTATTGATGGAATGAGCTAGGGTAGAGCATAAGTAATTCAAAAAAAATTCAAAAAATACAAAAACCAGCGCACACTGTGTACTTATTCAACTGAGTTGCTATAACAAAATGGAAACTTGTTATATGCAATGTTTAAAATCAAAATTCACACGTTCACGATATCGACGAAATGAGCTACGGTTGAACATAATTAATTAAAAAAATCAAAAAAATATAAAACCAGCACACATTGTCATTTTACATCACATACTTAGCAAACAAAAATATAAACTTTGATTTTGAGTCGGTCAACGTTTTTTGTGAAAAAGTTGACTATTTTTCAAATGAGCACAAATAATTCAAAAAAATCAAAACTTGTGCCCATAGTCGTATTATGTTGCATAGCAATCAAAAAAAATATAAATATGGTTTATATACAATTGTAGGAAAATGCCTCAAGAAGATGAGATTTTGTTACAATGTACAATGTACTATGGAGGGGTTTAGGATGGGGTTTTCGGGGTTTAGGGTTGCAGTGAGCTAAGGTTGAGCACAAAAAATTCAAAAAAAAAATCAAAAAAATATGAAACTTTCTCTCACTGTCTACTGATGCAACTATGTTGCTATAAAAAAATTGATTCTTGTTACATCCATGTTTCAATGAAAAAGATTCATACAATTCATGGTATTGATGGAATGAGCTAGGGTAGAGCATAAGTAATTCAAAAAAATTCAAAAAATACAAAACCAGCGCACATTGTGTACTTATTCAACTTAGTTGCTATAAAAAAATGGAAACTTGTTATATGCAAAGTTTAAAACCAAAATTCACACGTTCACGATATCGACGAAATGAGCTAGGATTGAACATAATTAATTCAAAAAAAATCAAAAAAATATAAAACCAGCACACATTGTCATTTTACATCACATACTTAGCAAACAAAAATATAAACTTTGATTTTGAGTCGGTCAACGTTTTTATGAAAAAGTTGACTATTTTTCAAATTAGCACAAATAATTCAAAAAAATCAAAACTTGTTCCCATAGTCGTATTATGTTGCTTAGCAATCAAAAAAAATATAAACATGGTTTATATATAATTGCAGGAAAATGCCTTCAAGAAGATGGGATTTTGTTACAATGTACAATGTACTATGGAGGGGTTTAGGATGGGGTTTTCGGGGTTTAGGGTTGCAGTGAGCTAGGGTTGAGCACAAAAAATTCAAAATAATTCAAAAAAATATGAAACTTTCTCTCACTTTCTACTGATGCAACTACGTTGCTATAAAAAAATTGATTCTTGTTATATCCATGTTTCAATGAAAAAGATTCACACAATTCATGGTATTGATGGAATGAGCTAGGGTAGAGCATAAGTAATTCAAAAAAATTTCAAAAAATACAAAACCAGCGCACATTATGTACTTATTCAACTGAGTTGCTATAAAAAAATGGAAACTTGCTATATGGAAAGTTTAAAACCAAAATTCACACGTTCACGATATCGACGAAATGAGCTAGGGTTGAACATAATTAATTAAAAAAATCAAAAATATATAAAACCAGCACATATTGTCATTTTACATCACATAATTAGCAAACAAAAATATAAACTTTGATTTTGAGTCGGTCAACGTTTTTGTGAAAAAGTTGACTATTTTTCAAATGAGCACAAATAATTCAAAAAAAAATCAAAACTTGTGCCCATAGTCGTATTATGTTGCATAGCAACCAAAAATATATATAAACATGGTTTATATACATTTGCAGGAAAATGCCTTTAAGATGATGGCGTTTACCCTACCTTATGAGGTCGTTTGTCACACATTTTTCATGACTATGGCTCTAACTTAACAAAAGAGCTCAGAATGATGACATAACAACCATATTTGAGTTGTTGTGGTAGCATTGAAACATCATACCCGAGTCAAAAGTTCAACTTACTCCAAATTTGAATTTAAAACGAAATTTTTATTTTTCATCAAATTTGAAATTCAGTTTGAAAACAATAATAATCAAACAAGTTTTGATGGAAACATGTGGGTACATAGTGCCCAACAAATTTTATTACATGTCATAAATTTCAAATGATCAACAGTTCTATCTCTTCCCACCACGCCGTGTACCCTTCTTCGCCTTAGCATTTCTTGTTTTTGGTTGTACTGCACACACAAGTTCACTGATCATCTTGGTTTTCTTCACTGGACTCGACGCTATCACCTCATGAAACTCGATAGCAGATTCAGTTTGATCAGCTTCAGTTTCGACAGTATGCACAGCTTTAGTTTCGACAGTTTCGACAGTGTGCACAACTTCAGTTTCAGTTTCAACAGTGTGCACAGCTTCAGTTTCGACAGTTTCGACAGTGTGCACATCTTCAATTTCGACAGTGTGCACAGCTTCAATTTCGTCACTTGCAGCACCAAACTATTCCATCCACTGACTTGTTTGCCTTCTGCTGCCACTCACTCTTGCTCTTTTTGTTGGCCAAGACTATTCAACAACAATAGGCTGACTTGGAAGCTTACTCCTGAAAACAACATAGCATGCCACATATTTATAATTTAAACAAAACCAGAATATGAACAAACACAAATAAACAAGCACATACTTTCTCGGATTAGGAGGAAAGAAAATGCATAGTCTGGATCCCTCTCTGTGCCCAAGTATTTGGCACCTCTTGCATCTGTTTTTGTTACCCTTTTGAGCCCTTTTTGGCTTTGCATCTTTCTTGTCCTTCTTGCCCTTCTTACTACTTCCACCTTTTTCAAACCATGCTTTGAATCTACTATGTTTAGGTCTGCCTGCCTTTCTTTTTGTTAGAGGAGGACACATGGAATATTCAAGCGGCACTTCTGGCCACTGTTCCTGATCTGTAAGAGGTGGAATTGGAGTTGCATATGCAGCTCTGAATTTTGCTACCGAATAATACGCATGCAGATATGGATGCATATTTATCTTTGGTTGGTCGGCTAAGAATAGAATGGCATGATCACATGGTTTACCAGTGGCCTGCCATTCGAGGCAACTGCAATCATGCAATTCAGTGTTAACAATATCCCTCCTTCCAGTCTTGTTATCTCTAACTTCAGCACCCCACAGTGATGATTTTTCAACAGACAAATGTGTAAGACCTCTGCTTCTGTTGACCACCTGCTGTACCACTGCTGGAAGTTTATCACCTTGCAGACAATCAGCAATCTTTTTTCTCAATTCCCACAGCCGCATGAGCATGATCCTCATTTGATCAACCATGTCATGCACAGGCAAATCTTTTAGCTGCTTCACCTTGTTGTTGAAACTTTCTGCCAAATTATTGTTGATATGGCCACACTTGATGGCAGTGTTTAATCCTGACCTGTACCATAATAAAGAATGGTAGGTGTTCAACCATGTACCAAACTCCTCACATGTTGTCATTACCTTACTAAGATGATATGAATGTGTATGTTTAGTGTAAGATCTTGCTGCTGGCCACATTCTCCCAAATTCATCTCCTGTGAATTTTTTGATCAAATTCATCCACAAATGGCCGAAGCACTCCCTTAGCTCGGCATGTGGGAACACATTTTGAACTGCATTCTCCAGACCTTTGCATGCATCTGTGTGTATTGCCAAAGGTGACACTGGCCCTAAGCATCTTTTCAACTGCATCATGAACCATGTCCATGAAGCCTCTGTCTCTGACTGAAACAAGCCAATAGCAACTGGAAACATCCAGTTATGTCCATCTAGAGCATTACATGTTGCCAACTGACCATTCCACTTGCCTGTCAAAAATGATGAGTCTATGCTCAAATATGGACGACATCCTGCTTTGAAGCCATCGATGCAAGGCTTTAAAGCCATAAAGAATTTGGAGAAATAAACCTTTCCATCCTCTGATACCTCAGTATCTATCTCGACAACACTGCCAGGTGACCTTTTCTCCACCTCTGCTTTGAAATTGAAAAGCAACCTAAATGTGTTTGCCCAATCACCATACAAATTCTTCATTGCCCTTTGTTTAGCCTTCCACACTGTGGTATAATGCAGTTTAATGGGGTACAACTTTTCCAAGTCTACTTGGAGTCTTTTTGCAGTAGTGTTGGGTGTTTTGGCCAAAATTGGAGTTATCTTTTCTGCAACCCAAATCTGTGATGTCATGCTTGATTTTTTCTGTGAACTTGTCAGACAAGTATGTTTATTAGGGATTTGGTTAACCCTGACAGTACTTCCATCAGGCTGCAGTCTAGCATATATGTACCACTTGCAAGCCCTCCTACCACTACCATCGAAACCTCTGCACTTAGCATAAAACTTCTTTCTATCAGTCCAAACTGTCTTGGCATCAAACTGATGTCTGACTGCATAAGTCTTGAAAGACAACCTGAACTCATCCATGTTTGGCCACAACTTCCCCACTCGAATGACAGGGTTTTCCTTGTCATACACATGCACTAGCTCTTCATCATGTGCATTATCTACATCATCTGCAGCATCTTTCATCAACTGTCCATCTACATCACTCAATTCTCTGTCATCATTATCACTTGTATTAGCTTCATCCCTCTCCTCCTCATCTCTGTCATCGACTGGAATGCCAAATAGTTTGGCCATCTCAGTGTCAGCAATTGGTGCAATGATCAAATCAGTAGGCTCCTTCAACTCAACTGCATTCCAATCAACAACATTAACATTTCCCTCTTCTGCATGTGCATTAGCCCCATCGGCTATTACTCTTAGATCCGTAATAATGGGAACGATATGCCTCTGCGAAGCCCAATCATCATCTGACTTCTGCATAGCTAAGTGTGATGGCACATAACCTACCTTCGAGTCAATATTCAGATCAACGAGCTCAGCAAAAAATTCAGCCCTGAGGCTTGCCCAGCCCTCTTGCCTATCGATTTCAACAACAATATCTTCACCATCTTCAATTCTGACATACTCTCCTTTGAAATCATCATACCGCAATAGTGAAACCTCTTGCTCTGGACCCCAAAGCACAGTTTCCCCAATTTTATCCACCAATTTCCTCACTGCCTTCTCTTCCATGGACTGTAGCTCATTGGGATCAATTTCTGCACAATCAACCTCCCATTTCACAATTGTGTCTCTCTGGATGTTCTGAATGCTACCATCAACTAATTTTGCCGTCGATGGAAAGAAATTGATTGCAAATTCAAATGTTTCAGCAGCATTCCCTCTGTTATAGGCGGACGGGCAGCGTGAGACAGAGCAAAGATTGCCTTCAATCACACTCACAAATGGGCGGAAGGGAGGCGCATTACCTGTTCGAAGCTGAATCTGGCGGCTCCTTCTCGACCTGACAACGGGCTCCTCTCACCGCGCCGCCCCCTCTCACCTTCTATCGATTTCACCAAGCAAAACAGAGAGCTCAGATCTACAAGGCGGAGGGGATTGGGACTAGAGTATCGAATTCACTCACCACCATGGCCGCCGCCGCCGCCGAGAAAGAGGGCTCCTCCGCCGTAGCCGCCGCCGGAGCTGGAGATGTTGGGCAGTTTCAGACAGTTCTAATCGGGCAGTTTCACGAGATGCCGTGCTAATTAATTTGGGCCCAAATTAGATAAGACATGACTTAACGCAAATTGGACTAGTTGACTAAGGTTTTATCGCATGTGTGGCCGTGAGCTATTTTCTCCCTGCAAACCGTCGCACGAGAGCTATTTCATCGAAAAATGCCGCACTCCTTCCAATTTCCAGGAAAGACGTCGCACAGGACCTATTGGCCCGACCATGGACCACGTCACAATCCGTACCATGTGCGTTCCTTTCGTTTGTCAAAGGTAAAATTCATCATCTCTTATTCCAAATTTGGTGCCTCAGATCTGCGCGTTGGAACTCAGGATGCCACCGTCGAGATCTAGAAAACGCACTTCGGCGCCGCCGGCCACGACTGCGCGCACAAGGAAGTGCCGCCGGCCTGCGGCGGCGGCATTGAATGATGTCGCTGGCGCAGTTTTGCCCCCGTTTTCGCCCCCCCTCTGGGCGTCGCTTCCAGAGGATTTGGTTTGCGAGATAGCTTGGAGAGTGCTGTCGGGCGATTTTCTGGACTACGTGCGCTTCCGCGCCGTGTGCACCAGTTGGCGGTCCGGCACCGTCTGCCCGCGCGGCCGCGTCGTCGCCGATCCGCGCTTCCACCCGCGCCGCTGGATGATGCTGCCGGAGGGCCACGGCGTCTACCCCGGCCACCGCAAGCTGCGCGGCTACGTCCGCTTCTTCAACCTCGACACGGGGACCTTCGTCCGCGTCAAGCTCCCGCTGTTCAGCAGCCACTGCGCCCTCGACTCGGTCGACGGCCTCCTCCTCCTCCAGAGGGACGAGGACACAGGCATCCGCCTCGTCCACCCGTTCACCGGCGATATCGCCGAGCTCCCTCCACTCGCCACCCTCCTCCCGCAGGTGCAGAACGACCCCTCGGTCCCTCGTGGTCGTCCTTCTGATCCTTACTGGTGGTGGTCCTTTGTCAGATACTGCGTCTGTGCTACCGTCTCCTGCAGCGCCGGAGCTATCACCGTCATGCTCGTGTTCCATTATCTGCGACGTGTGGCCTTCGCTACCTCCCAGCAGGACCGGCAATGGACAATGCCAAGCTGGGAAATCCCAGTAAACATTGCACCATTGTCGCTCCAAGGCAAGCTATATTTGGTGCCATTTCCATGGGATAATGGTTCGCTGGTCTTCCACATGGAAGTTGGTTCGCCGCCGCTGCCGCCAAAGATGATTGCCACATGCCCAGCAGATAAACTCTACTGCGGCTACTATCTTGTAGAATGCGACTCGCAGATCCTGCTTGTCGGGTGTACCGACAGCTCCATGTCACACGTTTTGGTCTACAAACTTGAGGACCTTATCTTGGAGAGGTATGTCCCGGTAACAAGCATCGGAGACCGAGCCCTCTTCCTTGACGATCGCAGCCTGAGTGTCTCCTCCAAGGCACTGCCAACCATCATTGCTGAGACAGTTGTGTATACATGTCCCCATTTTGCGCAATACCGTCTCAGTACCGGTGCTTGGTCTCAACAAATCGATGGATATAGTGATGGCTTCAACCCAGGTCCTTTGAGCCTCGTCCATCATGTCATTAGCTGCTGCATTCGAAATGTTTGGTATGACAGTGGCCCTATTTTCTGTGTCATCAAAATTGCTCCTTGGATCATCTTATTTATTTACTGAGCCATTCTTCTTGTGATCCTTCTAGGAACAAAGGGCTGGTATATTCTGAAAAGGAAACTAGAAAACGCGGATGGCTTTGTTGGAAGGTGAAGAGAAAGCTTCGCATTTGGGTAAATCTTACTCACAATTAATCCTTGGTCTTTTGTCCTAACATCATGATAGTCTTAGTTACCACCTCTCTTTTATTCCCTTATAATAAATAACCAATCAGCCAGTGTTGGCTTTTGAACGTGCGTATGCAGCTGTACAGGCGTGCCTACGCGATTCTTGCTTCGGCCGGCTACTTGACGGAACTTGCGTAACTAGCGACACGAATAAAACTGATCGATGGATTTGATGGCTAAAGGCCCGTGTCGAGCCTTTGCTTTGTATTGCTTTTCGTTTTTCTGGTGTTACAATCAACACCCCTAGGGTGTCTTTTATACACGTCCACAAGGGACTATGGAAATAGACTAGGACTAGGAATCCTAATACTACTAGGACTCGGTTTGGCTTTCTTTCCTAATCCTACATGAGCAACATGATTAACATCTACATTCACCTCCTTAATCTTGTTGCTTGACTTCACTTCTTGCACTCCGACTTTCCTCCTCATCTCGATGAACTTCTGTCGACCGAGGGACTTGATGAAAATATCGGCAAGTTGGTCTTTCGTGTTCACATGTTGAACCTCGATCAACCCTTCTTCAATGCACTCCCGGATATGGTGGAACCGGGTATCTATGTGCTTGCTCCTTTCGTGATGAACCGGATTTTTGCACAACGAGATTGCAGCTTGGTTATCGATCTTCAGTGACACCTTCTGCACCTCCTGCTTTGCAAGAATAGCTAGGAGTCTTCTCAGCCACACTGCTTGACAAGCCGCCGTGCTTGCCGCTATGTATTCTGCCTCGCATGAAGACAGTGCCACCACCTTTTGCTTCTGAGAATTCCAGCTAATCGGATTCGGGCCAAGGTAGAAAACCATGCCCGTTGTGCTCTTTCGGTCATCAACATCACCTGCCATGTCGCTATCTAAATATCCACGAAGGATCAATCCTTCCTTTCCCTTTCTGTACGTGCAACCAAGCTTAATGGTGCCTTTCACATAGCGCAAGATTTGATTGACCGCGCTCATGTGCTCGGTTGTCGGATTCTCCATGAAACGACTCACGATCCCGATTGAATAAGCCAAGTCAGGTCGGGTATGCACCAAATATCTTAGGCTGCCCACAACGCTTTGATACATTGTGGTGTCCACCGGCGGATTTGAGCTACGCTTGCTCAACTTGTGACGCTGGTCCATTGGAACTTGTGTCGCGTAGCAATCTGACATGCCACACTTGTCCAATAACTTGACTGCGTAAGCCGATTGACATAGGGAAATCTCTCCGGAGCTTTGCTTCACTTCGATGCCCAAGTAATAGCTGAGTAATCCCAGATCACTCATGCTAAACTTGTTCTTCATTTGCGCCTTGAAACGTTCAATTTCTTGTACGCTATCTCCGGTGATAATCAGATCGTCGACATAAACTCCAACTAGCAGGTTTGAGCCTTTGGAGTTCTTTGTATAGACTGTGTGCTCGAGGGGACATCTCTTGAACCCGAGCGAGACCAGACTTCGGTCTAACTTTGAGTTCCAAGCTCTTGGCGCTTGCTTTAACCCGTAAAGTGCCTTCTTGAGCTTGTAAACTTTCCCTTCTTCGCCTTTCTTCTCGTAGCCGAGGGGTTGTTCCACGTACACTTCTTCTGTGAGATCGCCGTTGAGGAAAGCGGATTTAACATCCATATGATGAACCTTCCAATCCTCTTGTGCTGCCAAAGCTAGGAGCACTCTCACCGTCTCAATTCGAGCAACCGGTGCAAACACCTCATCATAGTCAACTCCTTGACGTTGTACGTAGCCCTTTGCAACGAGTCTTGCCTTGTACTTCACAATGGCACCCTCCGTGTCCTTCTTTAACTTGTAAACCCACTTCAAACCTATCGTCTTTTGGTTTGGAGGTTGGGTTACCAAAGTCCACGTGCCATTGCTCTCAATTGCCTTCATCTCCTCATCCATGGCGTGCGTCCAGCTAGGACTTTTTCTCGCCTCTACGAAGTTCGCCGGCTCCTCAACTCCGAACAGACATAGTCCGGAGTACTCGAGCGTAACTGGCTTTGTGTACTTGTAGACTTTCTTGAGGGTCTTGTAGCGACGAGGCCCTGAGGAGTCCGTTGTGGCTTGCGAGGGAGGCGACACAAATTGTGTCGGTGTTGATGCACTTGAGGAAGACGGCTGAGACCTTGGTGTGTCATCGACATCCGTGTCGTCGGCGTAGTCGTCGTGACCGTGACCATCATCTTGATTGTCGTCGTCACTATGCGCCTCGTTGTCGATGTTGTCGTCGAGATCTCCGCCTGTGTCGTGCGCGGCGTTGTCGCTATCTCCTTGCGACCTATGCGCGTCGTCATCGGTGTCGGCACCATGATGATCACTACCATTGTGGTCACCTTGGTTGGGCGTCTTGCCAATCACCTGGACATCCTCCCCTGCATCATCATCAGTTGGAAATTCAACTGCAAATATGTTACTGTTTGGAGCATCGTCGGTTGCGACGCTCCAATTCCACGCTTGGTTTTCTTCAAACACGACGTCGCGTGAAATCCGTAGACGCTTGGTTTGTGGATCGTAGAAACGGTATGCCTTGGTGCCAGAACTGCTCTCGTATCCGATGAACACCATCTTGGTGCTACGATCGGCAAGCTTTGAGAGGTGCGGCTCCGCCGTCTTCACATGTGCCACGCACCCAAATGTCCGTAGATGAGACACATTCGGCTTACGTCCGTAAATTGCTTCATACGGAGTCTTGCCGATCACCGCCTTCGTTGGAGCCCGGTTGAGAAGATAGACCACCGTCGAGACAGCTTCTCCCCAAAAGGTCCCTGGCAGGTTCTTGCTCTTGAGTAAACTCCTTGCCATGTCAACGACGGTTCGATTGCGCCTTTCAACGACCCCATTCTTCTGCGGCGTGTAAGGTGCCGTGAGGAATCTCTTTATGCCAATCTTCTCGCAGTAGTCGTTGAACTCATTCGACGTAAACTCTCCGCCGCGATCTGTCCGTAGAGCGCGAACCTTCAGTTTGTGTTCCATCTCTGTTGCAGCCTTCAATTTCTTGAACGCTTCAAACGCCTCATCTTTAGATCGTAGAAGAATGACCCACATATATCTCGAGTAGTCGTCTACCACAAGGAAGAAATACTTCTTTCCAGCGTGAGTTGCCGGGGTGATAGGGCCACATAGATCACCATGGAGCAGCTCGAGTGCATCACTTGCACGATAGGTAGACTGAGCAGGGAATGGCCTGCGGTGCTGTTTTCCAACCAAGCACCCGTCACATGCTCGATCAACATGGTCGATAACTGGCATCCCGGATACCATCTGCATCTTTGACATCTTCTTCAAGGCGTAGAAGTTAACGTGTCCAAATCTAGCATGCCATAACCACGAATCATCATCACTCTTGGCAAGCCAACACTCCGGTTGAGATCGATCAAGGTTGAGGATATAGAGCCTATTCCGTGTGCGATTAACACGAGCTAGCACGCTTCGGAGGTTGTCGAAGATCGTCATCACTCCGCTCTCTATATTCACCTTGCATCCATTCTCGTCAAGCTTCCCAATAGAGATG
This sequence comes from Hordeum vulgare subsp. vulgare, assembly GCF_904849725.1. NCBI lineage: Eukaryota > Viridiplantae > Streptophyta > Magnoliopsida > Poales > Poaceae > Hordeum > Hordeum vulgare. Next base: position 564,275,490 of record NC_058520.1, read on the forward strand.
ATGTTGTTGCGCAGCCGTGGGATGTAGTACACTCCGGTGAGTATGCGATGTTCGCCTGTGAGACCCTCAAAGAGGACAGATCCTTGCCCGCAAATCTCCACAGCTGAACCATCACCGAACTTGACCGAGCCTTCAACATCGTATTCCAGCTCGAGGAATTTCTCCTTCCACCCCGTCATGTGGTTACTGGCACCCGTGTCGAGATACCACGACACGTTCTGATCACCGGAAAATTTTGGTGTCACTTTTTCCTCATGAAGTAGCACCTTCCGGCTTGGTTTCACAACCACCGTTTCAGCGAGATCACAAACTTCGGCCGTCAGAAGACCTGGACCTTCGTCTTCCTGCTTTGCCAAATTTGCCTTGATCTCCCGCTTGTTAGGCTTTGGACAATCCTTCGCAAAGTGACCATCTTATTGCAGTTATAGCACTTGACCTCGGACAAGTCCAAGTTCCGTGGTTTCTGCTCTTTAGATTGGCCCGCCTTACCACGACCATGTGGTTTGCCTTTTCCTTTGCCTTTTCCGGTTTGTCCATCGCCCTTCGTGTTGCTTGAGCCTTCGCCACCGTCACGCCTTCCTTTGCTACTTGGGGCCTCCCAATCTGCGCGCGAGTACATGAGTTGGTCACTACCTCCTCCTTTGCCTTTTCGACAGCCACGAGCATTCTCTTCCCACGTCCGCAGGCGTCCGATCGCCTCCGTTATGGTCATGTCGTCGATGTCGTAAAGCTGCTCGAGCGTGCCGATGATGTACGTGAATTTATCAGTCACTGAACTGAAAAACTTCTCCACGATCTCGGTCTCCTCGAGCTTTGAACCAAGCGCGCGGATCTCTCCCACCAGAGTAGTAAGACGCATGGCATAGTCGTTCACCGATTCAGTTTCCTCCATCTGCAACTTGTGAAATTGGCGCTTCAGCACTTGTGCCCTTGCCTTGGTGACGCGATCTTCTCCGATCCTCATCTCCTTGAGTGCGTTCCACGCCTCTCTTGCCGTCTCGAACTCCGCCAATGTCATCAGCACGGAATCCGGCACAGACTGGGCTATGGCGGCCATGGCACCTTCGTCGGACTCGTCATCGACGTCGTCGTCCGTGATTGCCTGCCACACTCGAAGGGTTCGGAGAATAATGTTCATCTTCACCGCCCACACGCCGTAGTTGGCGTCGGTGAGCATCGGGTACTGGATGGGGATGTTGCGATGCGCCTGGACGTTAGCGCCGCTCGTTCCTCCACCACTGGTTGCTGACTTGACGCCCTTCTTCACCTTGTCGCCGTTCTTGTTCGCCTTGGCACCGCCGCTGCCGGACTTGACCGACTCAGCGTCGCTGTCCGTCATCGTAGATCGTAGATCGTCGAGGCTCTAGATACCAAATGTTGGCTTTTGAACGTGCGTATGCAGCTGTACAGGCGTGCCTACGCGATTCTTGCTTCGGCCGGCTACTTGACGGAACTTGCGTAACTAGCGACACGAATAAAACTGATCGATGGATTTGATGGCTAAAGGCCCGTGTCGAGCCTTTGCTTTGTATTGCTTTTCGTTTTTCTGGTGTTACAATCAACACCCCTAGGGTGTCTTTTATACACGTCCACAAGGGACTATGGAAATAGACTAGGACTAGGAATCCTAATACTACTAGGACTCGGTTTGGCTTTCTTTCCTAATCCTACATGAGCAACATGATTAACATCTACAGCCAGCCAGCCACAATGGTTTATGCCCTTGATCAACACCCAACTGAAAAAACCTCGACAGTCAGATTACTCCCAGTTCACAACCAGTTCTAGAGAGGTGTTTATGCTACTTACAATCCCATTGTTTTCTGTTCAGATGATATGCAGCATTGATATATGCCTACCTGTTTTAAAAGAAATTCAAATCAATCGTTTATACATTGGTACTTTATGCAATTTGACTTGGGTATTTTCAGCTAGCAATTTAGCAGCTGCGGATGACATCTCACTATAGAACTTGCAATCATTTAGAAGTGTATTTGTGTCTTTGGTAGCTTATTTTACTGTTCTATTTGTGGCGCGCACATTTGTCCGAGAGGTGTCTTGCTAAAGACCGTTAGATTCCTTTTTTATTTACCAAAACAAGCTAAATGATTCTGCTAAGAGAAACATGTTAGAGAAAGCAAACATGGCAAATGATTATGCTAGTTAATTATCCTTGAGTTATTGCACACGCAGCAGCTGGCTTTTTTTTATTTCTTTTTGTACATGTACTCAATGGTCTTTGTACATGCGTGTTTCTGCTTTTACATTTGATTATATTGGTGTAATAGTAAAAGGGCCCGTGCGTTGCAACGGAAGAAAAACTACCATATATTTTTAATTTATAATAATATGATCTATGATCTAAGGAAAATAACATTATATTCAGATTCTACATATTTTTCTAATCAAATTCCATATATAAAATATTAAATTTGAAGTTATGGTTTAAAAGATACGGCTATTTAAAAAATATATTTGATATGTACTGCGGGTTTAATATGAAAAACATAAAAGAGTTTTCTATAAAATAGCAATAACGGACCAAGAATATCTATTTTTTTATTAGTAGGTATAGAGCATAGATATAAATATAGATTGGTATAATCCCTAATCTTGCATCTCCTTTTCTACTTTTTTTTGCTAGGCGTGAATGGCCCATATATATATCCATAAGCCGGTGGGTGGATTTTCTTTGCACCATCAGAGGGGGAGATCAAGCTAGATGTTTTTTATCCGTGTCCTGTTTCTTGCCAGCATGTAGGTTCATATATTTTCTTTGGTTCAACTCTCGTATAGGTCAGGGGTGCTTTCACATTTGTTAGATCCTCGACCTTACTACTGAAACTTACACCCATTCATTAGAAGATGGGGTTTATGAAGGTTTTGCTTCGGGAGTTTAGACATTTTAGATGAGATTCGTTCATCTGAATATCGGTCAGTCCGTCACATAGGACGTGACTCCGTCCCGACCACATTTTTTTTCTTTATTCATTCTTTTTTTTCTCTCTCTCGTCCTCTCCACCAATCATGTGCAAGTGACTGGAATATGAAAAAGAAAACGAAAAGTGTGGCTGCACGGATGAACAAATATGGGACACGCCCAGTCACTGACCGGACTTGTACGCGTGCGTTTAGGGGTCATATTTGCAATGTCCAGCTGTAGATGCTTTTACAAACATTAATTTCCAAGTTCAACTACTTAACTGAACCCAGAAAAATTAGCACTACGTAACTCATGCAATAATAAGCCCAAAAAAAATCTTTTGGTTTAATTCATTTAGGCCTTGTTTGGTAGTAGTGTATTTTTAGGGAATTGGTGGGATTATTTCTGTCAAACTCCTAAATTCCCACGTATCTTAAAATATCTTTTGGTTCTAGTGTATTTGACATGTTTCATCCTTAAATTTTCCCACAAATACCTAAACTCTAGTGCACTTTTCTCAATACCCAGCCCAATACACTACCCCTACCTAGTGAATTGGGGATAAATATGGATTTAAAGGGATTGGGTGAAGGTTGGGGTTTCATCCAATTTCTGTAGGAATTATTTTCACCAATCCCCTCAAAAACCCTAGTACCAAACAAGGCCTTAGCAACTTATACCCAAAGCAAAGCAATAACACTTTATTTCTTTTGACCCTCCAAATGATAATCCAGTGGAAAGTGAAAGAGACAAGGGAACCATACATACATTAGGATGAAAGCCTACACAGTGCAAAGACAGAAAAAACAACTGGAAAGTGGTAAGAAGAAACTAGATTGGTCTGGCAGAGGCCCTTTCAAATGCATCTAGGTCTTCCATTTTCACACTCAAGACAACTGTATGCTCATAAATGGCTGCCGAAAGGTTTCAGGATAATTTAGTAGTTGATCTGTTAAGGAAATGATAATTGGAAGACCAAAGTATAAGCGTGTTCCTATGAGGCTCCGGGATTGAAACATACCCTTGTTGCCGCTGTACAGGATAGCGAGCAGCAGTGGCAATCATAACATAAATTGTGTTGCGATGAAAGCATTTTACGTGAACAATCGAAAACGGTCAGATGAAGTGCAAACCCCTGAATGTAAACGGGCTAGGTTACCGAAAATGGTTTTCGTCCCACATTATTGATAAAAAGAACCACCACAACCACATGGTTTAATACAAGATCAAAGTCAAACACACGCACCGCAAAGTACGGGAGGATTTTGCTGAGAGCACAGCTCAACAAGCCCTAAAAATAAAACAAATGAGCTAGGTTACCAATGGCTGGGGCATACATCTCATGTGAACAACTATTCTTCATCAATCCGAGCGATATCATTTACACTAAGTGACCCACACCAACCCCGCACAACAACATAAAATTGTACGACTATGTTAGGCCACATCACCGACCACGTGTTTGAGAAGCAACACCGGCATCCATCATCCACACAACATATCAGTGTTGAAAGGGATGCAATTCTTCATCGATTTCTCTGGCACAACATGACTTTGACACTTCGTCAACACAAGGGACACTTTCAAGCGACGTGTCATCGTTGTCACGCTGCTGCAATGCCATTTCCCACACTTCATCATCAAGGTCTTCATCAACGTGATCTTCACCAATATCTTCGTCAACGAGATCTTCACAAATATCTTCGTCAACATGCACGCCACCTCTTTCACAGGATGGACACCTTCGACGTACTCTAATTAATAGACTCTTTTGCAAGATGCATCATTGACGACGACATTGATCGCCTCAATGATGGCATCGACTGCTTCCTCTACGACGACACGTCTGCATTGACACAACATCACTTAAGTGATGGCCTCCTTCATGGCATATGGTCCTGAAACTGATGTGTGCTCAAACTGATTTAGGGGGGCAAGAGGGGCGGCCGCCCCGGACAGCCCAATGCCAAGGGGCCCTGGAAACCCCCCCTCCTCCCCCCCCCCCCCCCCTAGCGATCCTTGTTCTGCTCTTTTATTGGCCTTGCCCCCAATCTGAATGCTGAAGTATTTAACCCTCGCGTAAACTGAGCGTGTAGATTCTTCCTGCTACGATCAGGAAATACTATTAGATCAATTACTGCATGTGATTAACTAGGAGTAGTTATAGCTAAACGGTCATCATATTCCTTCCTTAATCCAGCAGCTGAAAATTGTGCGTCCAATTGTTTTTGTTTTTGGAAGATGTACACCCAATTCTTGGACTAACTAAATAGCATATAGACAGGCCAAGGGATCGCTGGAAAAGGGACAAATCAAGCGGGAGGGGCCAATGCTACGTGCGGGTAAACATAAGTTGAGAGGCGAGAGAATAGATCGTCGCCTTCACAGATCTAGGTAGCAGGCCGCTCACCAGAACGGTGCTTACATCATGTCTAGTAGAACTCTCAAACCCTTAAATCTTTAAAGCAATTTTCAGCGTTGAAAAGTGTCAGTTTTTGGCACTCTTAAGGGTTGAAAAACAGGGGCAAAGACTAGAACCCTCAAACCCAACCCTTAAACTGCTTGAAGGGTTGGATTTGAGGATTCTAGTCTTTGCCTCAACCCCAACCTTTAAAACTGTCATTTCATATATCACACATTTCATCATATGACATGTCACAAATTTCATCACATTTGACATAAAACAATAATCATTCTAGTTATTATTACACCATCGAATAAACAAATAATCATTCAAATTATTACAACAATGTTTGAGCAAATTACAATAATTGTTCGAATCAAATAGGACATAGAAAAGTAAAACAAAGATACATCATGGGCCAATGCGCCGCCCCTCCAACTGTCAGTGGTGCTCTACTAGATCATCCCCGAGCCGACCATGAGTGGTTGCATCCTCAATCTCACGATGTGCTTGAAGAAAAACGTGTATGCGAGAAGGGTTTTTTTCCGGTTGCACACGGGTACCAACATTGTCATAGAAACAAGGGAGGTTTAACCCTCTCTCATCCTCTAGGATCATGTTGTGTAGAATCACACAACATTTTATGATGTTCATCAAGGTTTTTTTGTCCCAAAACCGAGCTAGACACCGAACTATGGCAAACCTTGCTTGCAAAACACCGAAAGCTCTCTCAATATCCCTGCGGGCTTCCTCTTGTGCCTTGGTGAAATGAGCCTCTTTTCTTGTTAAGGGCACCCCATTTTTCTCCTTGATGAACTTCACAAGAGTTGTCCATTCGGGATAGATGCCATCGGTGAGATAGTATCCCATTGAGTACTTATTGTCCATGATTTTGTAGTTGCAAGCTGGAACATCCCCAGAAATTAATCTTTTGAACAAAGGAGATCTATTGAGGACATTGATATCATTGAGTGTTTCTGGCAACCCAAAGAATGCAAGCCAAATCCATGTGTCCTCCGATGCTACGGCCTCAAGCACAATGGTAGCATCACAACTTTTACCGCAATACATTCCATGCCATGTCTTTGGACAATTTTTCCACCTCCAATGCATGCAATCAAGACTACCAAGCATCCCCGGCCATCCCCTTTTTTCATTCATTTCCATTAATCTCTTTGTATCTTCCTTGTTTGGTGCCCGAAGATACTGCTCACCATACAACCGGATGACCAACTTGGCAAACCTACGGACGGACTCCGTGGTTGTATCTTGCCCAATGCGAAGATACTCGTCGGTATAATTCGCGGGTATGCCATAAGCGAGTACCCGTATTGCCGCCGATATCTTTTGATATGCACTAAACCCCATGATATCGGCGGCGGATCTACGACGTTTAAAGTAATAGGAGGCGGCCTCACAATCGGTGACAATCTCCACAAACAAACTACGACGCATTCAGTACCTTCTGCGGAAGAGACGAGGAGGGTATGTAGGTACCTCCGCGAAGTAGTCTTGCATCAAATGCTCATGTCCGGGAGCGCGGTTCCGGTATATGGTGAGTCGCCCCATCTTCGACCCTCTCCTTTGATCTATAAGCTTCACGCGGTCTTCAAACGCTTGCACGTCGACGAGGAGGCTCATCATCTCGACGTCCTCGTCTTGCAACAACTCGTCAATGTCCGAATCGTCGGATGACGACCAATTCGACGAATCGGACAACGAGTGCCATGTCGTCGTTGTTCACCTTCATCTACATACCGAGTGGCAACAATTGTGAGTGCCAATGAAGCAAAGATTAAGAACTAAAAAATTAAAAAGAAATCTCAGCTTCGGGAGCCGGGGGCCGGCGTCGAGCGGGGTGGGGACGACGTCGGGGGCCGGCGTTGAACGGGGCGGGGACGGCGTCGGGGGCGGCGTCGAGCGGGGCGGGGACGGGGTCGGGGGCCGGCGTCGAGCGGGGCTGGGACGCGGGTGGGGGCCGACATCGAGCGGGGCGGGGACGCGGGCGGGCGGCCGAGGCGGGGCGGGCCGGGCGGCCGGGGCGGGGCGCGGAGGGGCGGCGGGGCGGCGTGTGGGCGGCGTCGGTGCTAAGGGGCGGCGGGGCGGCTTCGATGCGGAGGGGCGGGGCGCGGAGGGGCGGCGGGCGGGCGGCGGGCGTCGGGGCGCGGAGGGGCGACGGGCTGGTGGTGGCGGCGGCAGGATCGGGGGAGGGCGCGGCGCGGGGATGAAACTTCCCTCCCGCGCGAGGGTGGAAGAGGAGTGCGGGTTGGGGGGAGTTTTTCGTCCCAACCCTCACTTTTACAGGTTGGAAAAATGTTTGAGGGTTGGACCTCTAATTTTTTTTACGGGTTTGAGGGGTTAGGGGTTCTAGTCTACGGTTTTTTAAACAAAAACTGTAAAAAAAAACAGTTATTTTTTAGGGTTTAAGAGTTTAAGGGCTCTACTAGACTTGCTCTTAGCCTGCCCCACCCCCACCGGTGGATAACCAAAAATACAAGCCAGGAAGCCGCCCACTAAACTAATTAATTTATCATTCACTGGTCATGATCAGTTTTGTTATCTTGAAATATAGCCATGCCACTGGAGTACAGCTATACGGGCACAAATGCTGGTCAGGACAAAAAGAGGCCAGACCAGGGACAGTTCCAGCCGCTGCTTTTCTTTCTCTTTCTCTTGCAGCAAAATGCAGCATGCCCACGTTCAAACGGGGATTAGCTAATTAATTCATATACACGCGAACCTCTGCCGCGAAAAGGAACGGCTCTCCGGGCCTCCGTCGCATGAAAAATGTCCGTCGCCTGTCCTCCACAGGTTCGGGGCCGGTCAAAACGGTGCGCAATATAGAGTGTGATTCCACGAACCCGGCATCAATTTTGAGCACCGAAAAAACATGGTGCTGCAGCCATAAAGAATTCGTGATACGACGACGGAGAGGGAGAGCCATCGAACGCACGTAAGATCGGCGGGCCACTTTACGAATCCATGCTAGTGGGCGGGAGAGATGCATTGCTAGAACGGAAAAAAGGATGGACGAAAGCCAGCCTGAAATGCCAGCGCCGCACGTACAGCCTCCATCCACTATATAAAAGAGCCGGCCGGCCGATGCAGACGAAGCACCACCACCGCAGCAGCAAGCCAGCAACGAGCGATCAGCCCTCGCCGTTCCCTCTCGACCGGCCGTGCTTGCCTCCGGTGCTGCGCCCTGCTTGGTCGAGTCGAGGAGCTCCCTGCAGAGAAAGGTAACTGATTTAACTCGAAGCGCACGCACCAGGGTCGAGCGAGCTAGAGAGTTCGTTGCTCACGCTGCTGCGATCTTAGTCATATCTAGCTATCGTTGGTGCATCGTGCTAGAGCACTGTGGAGAGGTACGTAGGTAGGAGTACCATTGACTGGCTCAAAAAGCTTAGGGTGGTGGACCTAAGCATGATCGTTGGTCAGCTGTAAGCAATTGGCATGTGTCTGCTCTGTTGACTGTTGTGCCAATGAGGTAGGGCAAAAGGTGATGGTTGGCTCCTTCTCGGAAGACTACGTACCCGTCATGGCCACCACCACCATGCGTCCATGCCATAGCAAATGAGATTATATCACATGCGTCAACTTAGTTTCCAAAGATGATTTGGATTTCCAGCCCGAGCACTAGCGGCAGCTTCCCGCGTCCACCGCGCAGCGGCGGCCCCAGGCCGAGTCCGGCCGGCCGGCACCCACTTTGCTCAGTGCGCAGGCTCGTCCTATAAATTGCACCCGTAGCCTCGGTGCCCAGAGCCAGACCAGGTACCCACCACCACCTCGCGCTCGCTCGGCAGCAGATATTTACTCAGTCTCTGGTGCACTGCACAAGATCGCACCTCTAGCGTGCACCTCTAGCGTGCAGAGTGCACTACACTTACTGTGGTCTCGCCTCCTGTTAACTAGTTCTTGTTGGCAGCAATTAAGCTTAGAGAGAGGTCGATCGGGATGGCGGACAAGGTCGTGGCCACCTATTACTACCCGCCGATGGAGGTGGCCGCCGCCGAGCTCGGCCAGACCGCCGGCTCCAAGCTCGACGACGACGGCCGCAACAAGCGCACCGGTACGTAAAACCCCTTTCTCGTCTCATCCCACGGTGTACGTACGTACATACCTACCCTACTTAATTGTTGGTCTCTCTGACGTGAGTACGTGTTGATGTGTGCAGGCACGATGTGGACGGCGAGCTCGCACATCATCACGGCGGTGATCGGGTCCGGGGTGCTGTCGCTGGGCTGGGCCATCGCGCAGCTCGGCTGGGTGGCCGGCCCCGCCGTCATGCTGCTCTTCTCGCTCGTCACCTACTTCACTTCGTCTCTGCTCGCCGACTGCTACCGCTCCGGCGACCAGAGCACCGGCAAGCGTAACTACACCTACATGGACGCCGTCAACGCCAACTTGAGTGGCATCAAGGTGCAGATCTGCGGGGTGCTGCAGTACGCAAACATCGTCGGGGTGGCAATCGGCTACACCATCGCCGCCTCCATCAGCATGCTCGCCATCAAGAGGGCCAACTGCTTCCACGGCAACGGTCACGCCGACCCCTGCAAGGTCTCCAGCGTGCCCTACATGATCATCTTCGGCGTGGCCCAGGTCTTCTTCTCCCAGATACCCGACTTCGATCAGATCTCCTGGCTCTCCATGCTCGCCGCCGCCATGTCCTTCACCTACTCCTCCATCGGCCTCGGCCTCGGCATCGTCCAAGTCATAGGTAGGTGATTATGCACACTCATCGATCGACGAATGGCATTGACTAAGCAGTATGTTAACCAATGATGTCTGCATGCATGCAGCAAACGGAGGAATGAAGGGCAGCCTGACCGGCATCAGCATCGGCACAGTGACGCCCATGCAGAAGGTGTGGCGCAGCCTGCAGGCGTTCGGGGACATCGCATTCGCCTACTCCTACTCACTCATCCTCATCGAGATCCAGGACACCATCCGGGCGCCACCGCCGTCGGAGTCCACAGTCATGAAGCGCGCCACCATGGTCAGCGTGGCGGTGACTACGGTCTTCTACATGCTCTGCGGCTGCATGGGCTACGCGGCCTTCGGAGACGCCGCCCCCGGGAACCTCCTGACGGGGTTCGGCTTCTACGAGCCCTTCTGGCTCCTGGACGTGGCCAACGCCGCCATCGTCGTCCACCTCGTCGGCGCCTACCAGGTGTACTGCCAGCCCCTGTTCGCCTTCGTGGAGAAGTGGGCGGCGAAGAGGTGGCCGGAGTCGACGTTCGTCACCGGCGAGGTCGAGGTCCCGCTCTTCCGGACGTACAAGGTGAACATGTTCCGGGCGACGTGGCGGACGGCGTTCGTGGTAGCGACGACGGTGGTGTCCATGATGCTGCCCTTCTTCAACGACGTGGTGGGGTTCCTGGGCGCGCTGGGGTTCTGGCCGCTCACCGTATACTTCCCGGTGGAGATGTACGTGGTGCAGAAGAAGGTGCCCAAGTGGAGCACGCGGTGGGTGTGCCTCCAGATGCTCAGCGTCGGATGCCTCGCCATCTCCCTTGCCGCCGCCGCAGGGTCCATCGCCGGCATCAAATCCGACCTCAAGGTGTACCACCCATTCAAGACATAATTGACGGTTGATGATCGTGCACGCACAAACAATACCTCAAGGTGTAGGATTGAAGAAAAGGAAGTTATTGGCATTCAAACAAATCAAAGAAGTGAACATAAAATTGCGCACCATTTCCTCTCTTCTATTCTTGTCTTAGGTCTTTGTTCCTCACTTGGGACGATCAACGATGGATGGAGTGGTGGTGTGTAATGAGTGAATGGAATGGCTTGTGAAAGCTATGGATGGATGCAGCCACGAACTGGAGTTAAAATGCACACAACCACGAATTTCGTGTCACGACTTACGAAAAACATTACTTCCCCTAGTAGAAAAAGGGTCTTTCGGCCGAGGACCGAAAGACCATTAGTCCCGGTTCAAATCAAAACCGGGACCAATGCCAGACATTGGTCCCGGTTTGGTTTGCCGGGGCATTGGTTCCGGTTCGTGATGTGCTTTTGAATGATGCATTTTGAACACACAAAAAGTATGGAGTTCAAATAAGTTAAAAAAATGAAATCCCTTTGTAACATATGAGTTCTCGTTCGAAATCCTCATACTTCGAAAGATATTGTCCGTTTTGTACACGAAGTGGATCCAGTTTTTATCGTAACCCTCTCACCTTTTTATCACATGTTATTTGGGTGAAATAATAATACCATGCCAACTTTCAACATTTTCACAGTTCATTTGTAGTGTTTTTCAATTTCAGAGTCAACTAGCTCAAAAAAAAGTAAATGCACGAAAAATACCAAATGAAGTCAGAAATTGTTGAAAATTTATGATGTGTCTTTGAATGGTGCATTTTGAACACACAAAAAGTATGAAATTCAAATAAGTTCAAAAAAATGAAATCCCTTTGTAACAGATGAGTTCTCGTTCGAAACCCTCATACTTCGAGAGAGATTGTCCGTTTTGAACACGAAGTGCATCCAGTTTTTATCGTAACCCTCTCACCTGTTTAGCACATACTATTTTGGTGAAATGATGATACCATGCCAACTTTCAACATTTTCAGAGTTCGTTTGTAGTGTTTTTCAATTTTAGGGTCAACTAGCTCAAAAAAATTAAGTAAATGCACAAAAAATACCAAATAAAGTCAGAAATTGTTGAAAATTTGTGATGTGTCTTTGAATGGTGCATTTTGAACACACAAAAAGTATGGAGTTTAAATAAATTCAAAAAAATGAAATCCCTTTGTAACACATGAGTTCTCGTTCGAAACTCTCATACTTCGAGGGAGATTGTCCGTTTTGTACACGAATTGCATCAAGTTTTTATCGTAACCCTCTCACCTTTATAGCACATGCTATTTGGGTGAAATGATAATACCATCCAACTTTCAACATTTTCATAGTTCATTTGTAGTGTTTTTCAACTTCAGGGTCAACTAGCTCAAGAAAAAAGGTAAATGAACGAAAAATACAAAATAAAGTCAGAAATTGTTGAAATTTTTTGATGTATCTTTGAATGGTGCATTTTGAACACACAAAAAGTATGGAGTTCAAATAAGTTCAAAAAAATGAAATCCCTTTGTAACACATGAGTTCTCGTTATAAACCCTCATACCTCTAGAGAGATTATCCGTTTTGTACATGAAGTGCATCCATTTTTTGTCGTAACCCTCTCAACTTTTTATCACATGCTATGTGGGTGAAATGATGATACCAATGCCAACTTTCAACATTTTCAGAGGTCATTTGTAGTGCTTTTCAATTTCAGGGTCAACTAGCTGAAAAAATTAAGTAAGTGCACGAAAAATACCAAATGAAGTCAGAAATTGTTGAAAATTTGTGATATGCCTTTGAATGGTGTATTTTGAACACATAAAAAGTATGGAGTTCAAATAAGTTTTAAAAAATGAAATCTCTTTGTAACAGATGAGTTCTCGTTCGAAATCCTCATACTTCGAGAGAGATTGTCCGTTTTGTACACGAAGTGCATCTAGTTTTTGTCGTAACCCTCTCACCTTTTTAGCACATGCTATTTGGATGAAATGATGACACCATGCTAATTTTCAACATTTTCATAGCTCATTTGTAGTGCTTTTCAATTTCAGGGTCAACTAGCTCGAAAAAATAAGTAAGCGCACGAAAAATACCAAATTAAGTCAGAAATTGTTGAAAATTTGTGATGTGCCTTTGAATGGTGTATTTAGAACAGACAAAAAGTATGGAGTTCAAATAAGTTCAAAAAAATGAAATCCCTTTGTAAGAGATGAGTTCTCGTTCGAAACCCACATACTTCGAGAGAGATTGTCCGTTTTGATCACGAAGTGTATCTAGTTTTTGTCGTAACCCTCTCGCCTTCTTAGCACATGTTATGTGGGTGAAATGATGATACCAATGCCAACTTTCAATATTTTCAGAGATCATTTGTAGTGCTTTTCAATTTGAGGGTCAATTAGCTGAAAAAAATAAGTAAGTGCACGAAAAATACTAAATGATGTCAGAAATTGTTGAAAATTTGTGATGTGCCTTTGAATGGTGCATTTTGAACACATAAAAAGTATGGAGTTCAAATAAGTTTTAAAAAATGAAATCTCTTTGTAACAGATGAGTTCTCGTTCGAAATCCTCATACTTCGAGAGAGATTGTCCGTTTTGTACACGAAGTGCATCCAGTTTTTGTCGTAACTCTCAACTTTTTAGCACATGCTATGTGGGTGAAATGATGATACCATGCCAACTTTCAACATTTTCAGAATTAATTTATAGTGATTTGAAATTTCAGGGTCAACTAGCTCAAAAAAATAATAAGTAAATGCACGAAAATTACCAAATGAAGTTAGAATATTTTGAAAATTTGTGAAAATATTTAATAGAAAACAAAAAAAGAGTCAACTAAAAAGAATCAAATAATACATTAAGTAAAATGAATGAACTAAAATAATCAAATAAAATTATCAAAGTGCTTATTTGTTAAAAATAATCAAGTAAAACATTAACTGAAAAGAAAGAAAAAAAATCAACTCAAAAGAATTTTCATATAGTTTTTTAGTTAAAATCTTTAATAGAAAACTAAAATAGAAGAGAAAAAAAAATCTTTAATAGCAAAAAATGAAAGTAAAGTTATTCACAAATTTCAAAGAATTCAAATTTGAAAACTAAATATTTAGGTGTAAGTACAAAAAACAAAATAAATAAAGCAAAGAACAAAACAAAAATAATGGAAAAAAATGAAACTATATGAGAATTTATAGAAAAAATTCAACCGAAATTCAAAGTGAGCTCACTTTAAATTAGGTTGAATTTTGTCTTTAATTTCACATATATTTTCTACTTTTAAATTTACACTGCGTTTAGGCCCGTAAGTCTGTTTTAGAGAGGAGCTCGACACGGTTGGGGCAGCGGGGCTTATAAACTAGTCACGACTCCTCTCGACAAGCGAGGTGATACTAAACCTTGGAATGCCACCAGTTCAAGGTCTTTAGTCCCGGGTCGTGGCTCGAACCGGGCCTGAAGACCACCTTTAGTCCCGAGTCGAGCCACGACCCGGGACTAAAGACCCTTGTTTCCCGCCACTCCGCCTGCCGAAAAGGGGTCTTTAGTCCCGGGTCGTGGCTCGGCCCGGGACTAAAGGTGGACTTTCGTCCCGGTTTGAGCCACGTCCCGGGACCAAAGCTCCGCCTATATAGGCGGTAGTTGGAAATTTGTGATGTCCAAATCACGGTTTCCATCTTCTTCCACCTCTCGCGCGCGACGCGGACGAACCCTCGACGCCGACTCTTCCCCGACGTCGTCATCGTCTTCGCGGTCCTCCCCGTCGCCGCCTCCCTCGCCGTCGTCGTTGTCATCGTCGCCGCCGCCTCCCTCGCCGTCGCCGTCGCCCCCTCCCCTCCCGCGGTAAACCCCCTTCCCCTCTCCCGCTCTGATAAGCCGGCCGACCCCCTCCCCATCCCGCTCCGGTAAGCCCACCCCCTCCAGGTGCCGCCGCCTCCTCCCCTCCCGCTCTAGGCACCCCAAGGCTGCTGCCATTTAGATTTTAGGGCCATCGGTTCAAGCTAGAACAAGTTGAAATAATGGAAATTGATACGCATATGTTAATAAGAAAATCAAGATATATATGTTCGTTGAAGATCTTTTGATGGGCTAACTAGAAAGAAGGAAAAAATCATGTTTGTGAATTTCATGTAAGTAGGCACATTAAGTTTGAATTAGACAACCAATGGTTTCAAACAACTTATTTTAACTTTGGACAGGAAAAAAGGCACATACATATTTCACCACCTACAAATATCATCCTTTTGTTGGTGTTAATATAATGCATAAAACATTAGTGAGTTTCTCACTTTTGCTTGTTAAATTGTGCTAAGTTTTGTCGGAATGTCCGAGTAGCCTAGATAGCTATGTTTATATATATATATATATATATATATATATATATATATATATATATATATATATATGTGTGTGTGTGTGTGTGTGTGTGTGTGTGTGTGTGTGTGTGTGTGTGTGTGTGTGTCTGTGTGTGTGTGTGTGTGTGTTCAATTCTTTCGATATATATAGTGTCACGATTGTTGTTTACACACATTTACCACATTAAAACAGGAAATGTCTGACGATGAATATTGGGAGTATGAATATTGCGACGACAGTCGGAGTATGTGCGACACGCCTCACCTGCGAGACGATAGGTTCTTCAGCATGAAGCTTGATAAGAATGGAGATATGTGTTGGAGAGGCTCGGTTTCGAAGACCACGAGAGAATTGAGACGAGGAGCGCTAACTTGAGGACTATACATGGTCACACATTTGTTATCAAAGTATTTAATTCAGTTTTTCAAACAGAATTTGGGTGCCCAAAGTGGGAAGATCTGTGCAAGGCATATGGATTTGAGGAGGGTATGAAAATAATCTTTGATCTTCGTCCTGAAGATAATATGCAAGGCAAAGTCGACATTCGGGTGGTTGTCGATGATATGCTTCCTGTTTTACCTCCATGTGAGTTTCTCAACCATATTTGTCAAGTAATTTCCATTTATATTTAGAAATAGTTGGTGTTCATCCATATACTAAATTTATTAAATTATAATTTACAACTTATTTCGTTTCTTCGAGTGAATCACGGAAATTAATTGACACGACACACTACACATATGGATCACATCTAACTTGGGAGGAGAAGGATGTTCTTCTCCACTTTCTTGTTGCTGGTGTTCTGGTTTCTAGGGATACCTTCCCGTATAATTTTGGAATTGACCAAAATTATACATTTTACATGCCACTAGTGCATAGGTTGAGGCCGGATGGCATTCACCAAATATCTTGGTAAGAGTTTCCTAATTAAGTACGCTCTACTATTGCATAAATGGTGTTGATTACATTGATAACTAGGTTATTATTATGTTCTTCAACAGCAACTGCCACATGATGTAGTGCCTCTGTTGATGCACCCAGAAGGTCAAATGAAAATTAGAAGCCCGCTGAGGGCTGAGTTCGATGCTCCATACTCGAGTAACCTCAAATCAAGATAAAAAAGGCTCCAAATTGAAGCATGGAGAGAAATAAAGAAGGTTCGCAAGCCACAAGTTGGAGACCGTTGGATCTCCGTGCTTCATCATGGAGACATAGGTGTTATTCTGTTTTATGACATTATACCTAAGAGCGAGGAGTAGGTTTTATGAGAGACAAGTTATTCTGGTTTATATTATTACTTGACATGATCGATTAGGATGCATGCATATGATGACTATATATTATGATGTTTCTCTGTTTTATTTTATGTGTTGTTAGAGCATAATATATCTCCATATGTGGTTTTGGTAATTGATGACAATTCCTATGGACTAATGGTTGCCTTAAGTTATATTTATAGGATTTGTCCATAGGCACTTCTTGAAGTCCATCTGTTGGGTTCAAGGAGTTTATATGTTGACCAAGATGTTATTCAAGCTATTGTCCAAAGAATGGTCATAGAAACACTAGGTTGATCAAGATCTCAGACAAAGAGTAAATCAAGATGATCAACACACAAAGCGTATAAGATGTGCCGAGAGGGATCAAGTGATCTCATGGTACGGTAAGCATTGTCCATTACGTGTTTGTGTACTAACCCATGGTCTTTGTGAGACTCCTATGTGGGGGTTAGGTGTGTTTCCATTGGGCTTGCGTCAAAAGGAAGATCTCGTACAACCCATGAAGGATGACGTCAAGTGGTGATCGTCATCAAGATTGTGGTGTGCAAGTTCAAGTGGATCAGCACGAATATATCATTGTAACTATTGTCAATGATCATGTGTTGATAAGGACAATCTCATGTGCTAACAAGGACAAGATCAAGATAAGAATTCCTGAGCACTACATGCTTGATTCTTGTGGATGTTCACATGGTGGGCAGGACAAGATCAAGATAAGCATTCTTGAGCACTACATGCTTGATTCTTGTGGATGTTCACATGGTGGACAAATGAAGATAAATACATAAGCTGGGCTTTCCACATTGTGTATGGGAAAGCTACTTGAAGACTTCATCATGTCCTGCTTTCAACTTGAGCCAAGAAGGAACAACAACATCAAGCTCAGGTGAAAGGGCTAACTCAAAGGTATCAGTTCCTTTGACGTTAGTGGTGCGGAGTGATGATTAGCGAATAAAAGTATACACTCAAGTATGGATCATCAGTACTCTTTTATGATTCTTGAGTCCTTAGGGATCCCGCACTATTAAGAGGGGATCACAGGTTTTGCGATGAACTTGCTCAAACTACAACTTCATTTTCTGCTCAGACCACATCTCCACTGCTTTGCTGTTATCCGTGAACAGAACCAGTGCCTCAGACATCCGGCTTCCTCCGGACGTCCGAGGGCCGGACGACCGACTACCTCGGAAATCCGGCATCCTATACCAGAGAAATGAGAGCCATTTAACTCGGACTTCCGGCTACCTCCGGACGTCCGAGGCCCAGATGTCCGGCCAAGTCCCGGAAATCCGGAAGCCTGCACCAGTAGAAGTTGAGTTCTATATCTCGGAAATCCGGCTACCTCCGGACGTCCGAGGGCCGGACGTCCGGTCAAGCTCCGGAAATCCGGAGGTCAACACCAGTAGAATGCGTGCACTATATCTCGGAAATCCGGCTTCCTCCGGATGCCCGAGCACCGGATGTCCGACACCCATCGGAAATCCGGAAGCCACCACCAGTAGAACTTGTGCTGTATATCATGGACTTCCGGGCCACTCCGGACGTCCATATACTGATGAATTCAAATATGCTTAGGCACACCTACAGGCCTCGGACGACCGACCCCTGTCGGACGTCCGGTCGCTGTTTAATTCAAAATAGTTTCAGTCGTATCTAGAGGCCCCGGACGACCGACCCCTGTCGGACGTCCGACCCCTCGCGATCGCCCGGACTTCCGACAACTGTCGGACGCCCGGACCCTGTGTGACTAAAGTGTCCCCAACGGCTCTTTTTCTCTCCACACTATAAATACCCCCTCCCACTTCGTGAGAGGGTTGCCCAACACAGCCTTATCCTCATAAGAACACACTTCCACCTCACACACATTTGCTCACTCCAAATCTTAGATCCCAAGAGAATTTGTGAGCCGAGGGTTGTTCCAATCAAAAGATAGATCTTCTCCCTCTCCTTCACTCAACCCAAGCTATTTGTGATTTGAGCAAGTTTTGAGCATTCCCCGTGATCTTATTACTCTTGGAGGTTGGAGACTCCTAGGCGGTAGGAGTTCTTCGGAGAGGAATCAATTCGTGTGATTTCCCCCGGAAAAGTTTGTGAGGGTTTGGAAGCCACCTCAAAGGCTTACCACTAGTGGTTGAGAAACGCCTTCGTGGTGTTATCTCAAAGGGAGAATAGGGTGAGCCTTCGTGGCGTTGGTGTGCCTTCGTGGTAACATCCACCTCTCTAACGGTGACTAGCTTCCCTCCAAGGAAGTGAACATCGGGATACATCTTCGTCTCAGTGACCTTGGTTATCCTTAACCCTAACTCCTTACTTGTGGTTTACTTGTGTTATTTGAGCATACATACATTGCATATTGCTTGTGCTCATTATATTGTGTTGGCTATTTCTTGTACAAGATTAATCATTCAAGCATACCCTCTATATCCACACGTACATACTTGCAGCCCTTGATATATCGTGTGATATAGTGTGATCTAGTATCTTGTGTTGTTCACCTACTTGTCGTGTGATATAGCTCAAGTAAGTTTGTGTAAATTACTTGTGCTTGTTAGTAACTGTATTGTGTCCATCTTGGTAGATCGTGTTGTTGATACACGTTGCAGTGCCTAGTGCATTTAGGATTTGTGCTTGACAAGTACCCTCTTAGTTTATTTCTGCATTAGGTTCAAGCCAAATCTGAAGAAGCTTTTAAATAGCCTATTCACCCCCCCTCTAGGCGTCATCGAGGTCTTTTCATGTGTATCATATGATAACTTGGTATATGATTAAGATGATGATGAGTTGTTAGATGATCGATTAGAATACTATTGACATTCGACGGAAATGATATGAAATGATATAGTATAAAAAAGATGCATATATGTGCATGTAACTCGTGTCTACATTTTGTAAATATGTTTGACAAAGCACGACGGATGAGATGGTGTAATATATTCATGACGATGTGCAATATATATGTAACAAATAAATGGAAAACAGGGGGCAGCAAAATAGCCCATCCAATTTAATGCAAAACCCTAAACCCAAAAATTGCTCAAAAAAATAGCGATGAAATAGCCACGGTTCGTAATACGAACCAGGACTAATACACCCCCCCCCGCTCCCAGCCCCACCACGTGGAAGGCCATTAGCCCCGGTTCGGGGTCGAACCGGGGACAACATTAGGCCCAGTTGATTAGTCCCGGTTCATGAACCGGGACTAATGGCCCAACCGAACCGGGACTAAAGGCCCTTTTTCTACTAGTGTTCATGAGCATGGCATTTTGTACCGAACTAATAATCTAAGAGTGGCAAAAAAACACCCAACCATATTTTAAGCACGTTTTGACATGGCAAAGCGACCACATGGCCTATGGTGGACGTCCTAAGCAGTAACGGCCATTAGTGGTCGGACCGACCAAGCCGGTCGGAAGATGCCCAAAAAGGAAACAGTGTGTGCACACTATAGCTCGCTCGCTCCCACTCCCACTCTTGCTCTCGCTCTCGCTCTCACTCCCCTCTGTGCCGCTGCAAAGTATCTGCAATGGATTTTTGGAGAGATCTGGAGGACCGTAGCGAGGTGGATGAGTTGGCCTACACCAGCATGGATCTCGATGTGTGGGTATGTATTCTACACCGGTTTTGATTACGGTTAGGGTATGTTATTAGGATTTCCAAAGTCTGTCATTTTAGATCCTCCATTCTCCCCTCTTCACGATGGTTAACGCTTCTTGTCAATGCAGGAGAATCCTGATACAACTATTGATACTTGCTTGTGTGGGCTGGCCACGGATTCAAATATAAAATGCAAGCTTCACCAGTTTAGGGGCAATAAATGTGTTGCATTCAGTGGCATAAACACTAGTAGAAGATTCTATGGATTTCTAAGCAGGTAATCTTTGATGTCTTGTTTTTTGAATGTGTTCTGCAATTGATTGTGTGGAGCTGAATGTGTTGTGCAATTGAATGTGCTTTGGTGTGAAGTAGTCTATTGAATTAATTTTAGCTGAATGTGGGTAGCAGTAGTAGTGAACTAAATTTGCTAGTCTTCACTAAACTTGTTAGCCTTCATTGAATTTGATAGTGTTAACTAAATCTACTGCTAGTGTTAATTGAATTTGATAGTGTTAACTGCACTTGCTAGTGTTGAGTGAATCTTCTGCTAGTGTTAACTAAACTTGGTACTGCTAACTGGATTTGATTGTGTTTACTAAATTGATAGTGTTAACTGAATTTGATCGTGTTTAATGAATTCTACATTATTTGTAGGGTGCTATTGACTGTGGAGCGATTGAGTGGGTTGATTGCCCTCGCCTTACATACTTCAGAGGTGCTTGAAAAAACTGTTGAAGATGTTTCATGAGCATAACTATGGAAGGGTGATGGATAGTCGACATTATGACAAAATATTTGCCAAACTTGGGAAGTAGAATGACTTCATGTGCAAGCAATATAGTGATATGGTTGTAATTTGAGTCTCTGAAATATGAAGTTTTAATTCGCATAGGTTATATGTTTAGTAAAAATTCTATAGGTATACAAGAGGGGTATAATAAAAACTTGCATGTAGATCACTAAATGAGAAACGTATGATCAACGTTACTGAGGTTATAATATGGGCTTACTAGCCTGTGGAAACTGATTAGTAAGAATAATGATACTAAGGTTTGTGATCCACTATTCATTAAAATGTCGGTTGTGGCATGACAAGGAGGTTAGAGTGTTTTGTATCCTTGATTGAAACACGTGTGTGTTGTCTGGTCGGGGGCGCGTGGTGGCTAACTCCTTCTAACCTCCCTCCTAGTGGCACGCGATGAGTGCTTTGCTTCGAGAGACCTAACAGAGGACACAATAAGTATCCGCGTTCCTTGTGACCAATGTGAGTTTGTGGACTGTAAGCACTCCCATATTTTCTGTATTTGCTAGCCTCTTTGGTACCATGCATTGCCCGTTCTCACCTCGAGATTTGGTGCATACTGTCGGGGGGGGGGGGAGAACCCCGGGGTAGGCTCATCAAGCCTGTTCCTTCATTTCCGGCCCAAAGGACATGAACGTATACTGATTCCCAAGGCCCAAGTCTTCTGGCCGGCTAGGCAGCGCCTACCGGCTAGAGGACGAGGCGGCCATCCCTCCGGCCGGCCAGGCAACCCCTGCCGGCTAGAGTCGAGGCGGCTACCTCTTCTGAGCCGGCCTGGTCCCGCCAACCCAGCTAGGAATGAGGCGGCCGCACACAAGCCGGCTAGCCAAGCAGGCTAACCGGCCGAAGATCACAAGTCACATCAGATTGTAGGTCTGGATAAGACCTTACGATTAAAGGTAGCTACACGTTAGCAAAGGTACTGGATCGGGGCGCCCGGCAGGTACGAGCATCGATGGCCACGCCGCTGACCTACCCCGACTCTGATCCATCACCTAGCATAGTGTCGGACTGTCACACTCCCACTCCATTACTGCACTCGGCGTGAGGAACAGTGGAGGCGGCCGTACTACCTGCCCATGATGAATCTCGCGGGGCGACGCTTGACGTACAACGCGTGCTCGGCGTCAACCTTACGCGAGAGCCTCATTGGCCAGCCGGCGGGTCCCACTGCCAATCGAGACCATGCAGCCGGCGGGCCCCTCAAGCGACAAGACAAGACTCTCGTGGGCCCCTGGCCAGTCGGCGAGGCTGCCAGCCGGGTCCCACACCTGTACCCTTTATCCATATTGTAGGCCGGCGGGTTCGTCTATAAAACCCCCCGGTCGCGCTCCATGCAGGGGGGCCGATCATTCAACACTCATACAACACTATACACTCACCAACCACAGAGAGATGCAGAGACGAGCTGGCTGCTCCCCTCTTCCTCCTCCCAACACAGCTCCACGAGCAACCTTGTACTCTGTTCATACACAGCAAACACTCCGGTAGGATTAGGGGTATTATCTCTACGGAGAGCCCCGAACCTGGATACATCGTGCGTCCCATGCGTGTACCAACCTCGTTCCCAGCATCCACCTTTGTCCCTTCGGTTCTCACCGACTTTAGCCTACCTATGGCATATGTTGTGAGTATTCACCGACATTGGGCGCCCACCATGGGGCCGATCACGGCATCGGCTGGCTTTACACGCTGGGCGGGACCCCGCACCTACACCACGGGATGCATCGCGTCCGGATCAGTTTGCATGCCCGTGGAGCCTGCTTTCGACGAGGCAACACCCATGATGATCGACGTCCCCGTCCGCCATGGGGATTCGGACGAAGATTCTGATGACGAGGCGCTACCTAGCATCGTCGTCGCTGCTATGGAGAACCTCAGCGTTCTCTTCAGCGACCTACGTCTCAACGACGGTCCGCACTACTTCGGCGAGGACTTCGACGTTGGGGCGCTCTGCGCCAGCTTCAGCAGGCTCTCTATCGCTGAGATGCCTGCCCACGACGTATATCCCAGCAACGTCCTCATCTTCGACGGCCCTCCGCCATCGGTGGGGTTCTTTACCCCCTACCACGTTGCTGCCGTCTCCAACACCGTGGAAGTGATGGTTATCGGCGCCGGCACCAGCACTGCTCCCGGCAAGGCCTCAAGAGGCATTGGCGAGCCTGCCGCAGCCACCGCCGATACTCTTCGGGACGCCATCGCCGGCTTGAACACACCCGTCACCGCTTCCTTGAACCATGCTGACGCTCGGGCCTCGCTGGAGGAGGCTCGCAAGCGTATCCTGGAGGAGGGCATTGCCGTAGCTTCGGCAAAACGTCGGATGGAGGCTATGCAGCGTGAGTATAACTCCGCATACGGCCTTACTCCGATTTCTGAGGCCCCTAGCCGGCTTGGATCGGTCCGCAGCCATGGCCGAAGTCCTAGGTGGCGATCTGCCCACCTACGAGACCCCTGCGGCCAACATGTGAGCGGCTCAGGCAGCCATGGAGGAGATGGCGAGCCTGGAAGGCGAGGAGCGCACTTTCCAGGAGAAGCGGGTCAAGGACTTCCTTGACGCCGCCAACCAGCAACACGCTCGGCTTGACCCCAGTCAGGCTCAGTCGGAGTCCCAGGGACCCAACCCCGGGGCACGCCGCAACCCTAGCGGTCAGCATCATGTAGAAGGATCTTCCTCACATCGCTCTTCCGGTCGGAGGGGCGAGGGAAGCCAAGACCGGCGCTCTCAGCGCCAGAGCGAGCACACTTCGGGCTTGCCTCGCGGAGGCAACGAGGGCGATTCGGAGTGTGAGATTCTTCCCCCGCGAAGAACTCACGTCTCCGGTTCACGAGGCGCCTCCCCTCTCGCCACTAGGGCTGACGCTCACGCCACCCAGGATGATCGGGACGCTCGCCGATGTCTCATCGTCCTGGCCCAGTCAGCCCTCCTAGAGGAAGACGGTCCCGTCGGTCCGGCCTGCTTCGGCCCCCGGATCCGAGGGGAGCCGGTTCCACGAGGTTTCACCCTGCCTCGGGACACGCCAAAATACAATGGCACGGCCAAGCCAAAGGACTGGATGATTGACTACACCACGGCCGTCGGCATTGCCACGGGTAACAAGCGCGTAGCAGTCCGCTACGTGCCACTCATGTTGACCGGCTCGGCCCGTACTTGGCTTAACAGCCTCCCGGCCGGCAGTGTCAACTCCTGGGTGGACTTCGAGGAGGTATTCATCCGCAACTTCACTGGCACCTACAAGCACCCTGGCCGGCCCCGCGAGCTGGCCATGTGCATCCAGAAGGCCGACAAACCCCTTCGCGACTACATCACCCGATGGACTGAGCTTTGATGTTTGTTGTGTATCCCTTGCAACGGCGCCAGGAAATAGTTGTGTCGACGGCATCAGGAATCCTTCAGCTACGGCTACGCCTTAAGGGACTTCCTAGGAAAGTATGCAAAGGATTTCCCCCGTGGCCTTGGAGCCTTGCGTTGGTGTTCCCTCGAAGCGAAAAGGGTGATGTAGCACAGCGACGGTAAGTATTTCCCTCAGTTTGAGAACCAAGGTATGAATCCGGCGGAAGAGTATCTCAAGATCCTGCACAAAACAAAAGCTTGCACCCAACGCTATGAAGGGGTTGTCAATCCCTTATAGATTGTTTGCTAAGTGAGAACCGAAAGCAACAAAGTAACAAAGCAAAGTAAAAGCGAAGGTGTAAACGATGGATGTGAATAGACCCGGGGGCCGTAGTGTTTACTAGTGGCTTCTCTCATCAAAACAAGTAGACGGTGGGTGAACAAATTACTGTCGAGCAATTGATAGAACCACGCAAAGTCGTGACGATATCTATGCAATGATTATTTCTATAGGCATCACGTCCGAAACAAGTAGACCGATACTTTCTGCATCTACTACTATTACTCCACACGTCGACCGCTATCCAGCATGTATCTAGTGTATTAAGTCCATAAGAACAGAGTAATGCCTTAAGCAAGATGACATGATGTAGAGGGATAATCTCAAACCAATGATAAAAAACCCCATCTTTTTACCCTTGATGGCAACTACTTGATGTGTGCCTTGCTGCCCCTACTGTCACTGGGAAAGATCACCACATGGTAGAACCCAAAACCAAGCACTTCTCCCATTGCAAGAATCATAGATCTAGTTGGCCAAACAAAACCCAAGACTCGGAGATACTTACAAGGATATCAAATCATGCATATAAGAAATCAGCAAAGACTCAAATATATATCATAGATAATCTGATCACAAATCCACAATTCATCGGATCTCAACAAACACACCGCCAAAGAAGATTACATCGGATAGATCTCCATGAAGATCATAGAGAACTTTGTATTGAAGATTCAAGAGAGAGAAGAAGCCATCTAGTTACCAACTACGGACCCGTAGGTCTGAAGTGAACTACTCACGAGTCATTGGAGGGGCGATGATGATGATGAAGAAGCCCTCCAACTCCAAAGTCCCCTCCGACAGGGCGCCGGGAAGGGTCTCCAAATGAGATCTTGCGGAAACGAAAGCTTGCAGCGGCGGAAAAGTATTTTCGAGGCTCCCCTGATTTTTTGGGGAATATTTGGGAATTTATACGCCAAAGACCTAGGTCAGGGGGCGGCCAGGGAGGCCACAAGCCTGCCCACCGCCGCCTCCCCTGGTGGCGGAGTGGGGGCTTGTGGGCTCCCTGGAGCCCACCTGGCTTGGCCCAAAAGCCCCTGGAAATCTTCCATTCAGGAAAAAATCATTTCGGGGTTTTTCTTCCGTTTGGACTCCGTTCCAAAATCAGATCTGAAAAGAGTCAAAAACACGGAAAAAACAAGAACTGGCACTTGGCACTGAATTAATAAGTTAGTCCCAAAAAAGATATAAAAGGTACATAAAACAACCAAAGAAGACAGGATAACAGGGTGAAACCATCAAAAATTATAGATACGTTTGAGACGTATCAAGCATCCCCAAGCTTAACTCCTGTTCGTCCTCAAGTAGGGAAGTGATAAAGAATGAAATTTTGATGCTTTCATGCTACCTAGCATAGGTGTCCTTTGTAATTCCTCTTATGTGACGTGAATGTTCAGATCCATTAGATTCAAAACAATAGTTTGCTATTGACGTGGAAACAATAATAATTCAAGCAAACTAGCAAAGTAATCATGAACTTTCAAAATAACAAGGCCAAAAGAAAGTTATCCCTACAAAAGCAAATAGTCTGGCTATGCTCTATCATCATTGCACAATGAATTTAAATCATGCACAACTCCGGTATTGGCCAAGTAATTGTTTCACACCTTTACTTTCTCAAACATTTTCAACTCTCACGCAATACATGAGCGTGAGTCATGGTTATAGCACTATATATGGTGTGGAATGTGGTGGAGGTTGCAAGACAAAAAGGAGAAGATAGTCACATTAACTAGGCATATCAATGAGCTCTGGAGATGCTTATCAATAGATATCAATGTGAATGAGTAGGGATTGCCAAACAAATGATGCACTAGAGCTACGAGTATGTGAAAGCTCTTAAAGAAAACTAGTGGGTGTGCATCCAACTTGCTTGCTCACGAAGACCTAAGGAAATTTTGAGGAAGCCTATCATTGGAATATACAAGCCAAGTTATATAATGAAAAATTCCCACTAGGTATATGGTGGTGACAAAACGAGAGACTCTCAATCATGAAGATCATGGTGCTTAATGCGCACAAGTGTGGAAAAAGTGGTAGCATTGTCCCTTCTCTCTTTTTCTCTCATTTTTTTATTGGTGGGCTCTTTGGCCTCTTTTTTTTGGTGGGCTTCTTTGGCCTCTTTTATTTCCTCACATGGGACAATGCTCCATTAATGATGATCATCACACTTTCAACTCTAAACTTAGAGCAACTATGACTCTATATGGAATGCCTTCGGTAGTGTACCGTGGCAATGATCTAGCTTGGCATAGACATCAACGGAAACATCATGCTAGCTATCTTACGATCATGCAATGGCAATGTAGACGTGGTGGCATATGTCATGGTGGTAGTTGCACGGCAATATATCTCGGAATGACTTTGAAAAAGCCATAGTAGGTAGGTATGGTGGCTGTTTTGAGGGAGGCTAATGGTGGGTTTTGTGCACCGGCAAAAGTTGCACGGTACTAAGAAGATAGTGATGGTGGAAGGTGAAAGTGCACTAAACCATGGACTCAACATTAGTCATGAAGAACTCATATACTTGTTGCAAAAGTTTTATTAGTAATCGAAACAAAGCGCATACTCCTAGGGGAAGGGTTGGTAGGTATAAACCATCGCACGATCCCGACCGCCACGCAAAGGATGACAATCAATATACTAATCATGATCAGATTTCATCACATAGCGGTTCACCATAAGTGCATGCTACGGGAATCACTAACTTCAACACAAGTATATCTAGATCCACAACACCTTACTAGCATGACTTCAATATTACCATAACCACAACTCAAAACTAATTGAGATGAATCAAACTTCTCTAACTATTCAATGCACATGAAGGTGGAAGTTTTCGTATCCCT
Source organism: Hordeum vulgare subsp. vulgare (assembly GCF_904849725.1). Taxonomy (NCBI): domain Eukaryota; kingdom Viridiplantae; phylum Streptophyta; class Magnoliopsida; order Poales; family Poaceae; genus Hordeum; species Hordeum vulgare. The sequence goes on from NC_058520.1 coordinate 564,302,933, forward strand.
TTGGATAACTACCCCTTTTGAGACTACTTTCAAAGCATAGATCAACTACCAAGCCACGCACCGCTTTGCTCTAAAAGATATAAGTGAAGCACATAGAGCAAAAGTATCTAGCTCAAAAGATATAAGTGAAGCACATGTGAGCTGAATTGTCTACCAAAAGATATAAGGGAAACTCGACAAAATCACGGTGTGTGCATGTCTCTCTCTCTAGGTGTGCAGCAAGGATGATTGTGACACAACAAAAATAAAAGACTCCTACGATACAAGATGCTCCAAGCAAAACACATAACATGTGGTGAATAAAAATATAGCCCCAAGTAACGTTACCGATGTATTGAAGACGAGAGAGGGGATGCCTTCCCGGGGCATATCCAAGCTTAGGATTTTACGGCATCATTGAATCTCTTGGGGTGCTTTGGGCATCCCCAAGCTTGAGCTCTTGCCACTATTTATTTCTTTGTCCATAAGAACTTCACCCAAAACTTGAAAACTTCACAACACAAAACTTAAACAGAAACTCGTGATAACATTAGTACAAGAAAGCAAACCACCACTTCCTTAGTTACTGTAGCAAACTTAAATTCTACTTGTGCTGATGTTGGGTTACTGTATTTTCGATCTTCCATGGCTAATACCCCCGATACTATCCATAGTTTCATCAAAATAAGCAACCAACACAACAAAAACAGAATCTGTTAACAACAGACCAGTCTGTAGAATTCTGTATATTTCTTATACCTGTGGTACTTCAAAAATTCTGCAAACTTACGACAGTCTGAAGAATTTGCGTAGTAATCAGAAGCAAAAAAGAATCAACTCAAAAGATCTTACAGAAAAAAAATGAAAATTCTTTTCGTGAGCAGAAAGTTTCTGTCTTTTCCAGCATGACCAAACGATCATCCCTAAGACTAATCATAACGGTTTTGCTTGGCACAAACGCAAAAAGAAACACAAAAAATACAATCATAACAGAATTATGAAAGTGTGGAAAACACAAAACAGAACGAAAAAGGATAAATTCTCGTGTTGCCTCCCAACAAGCGCTTTTGTTTAACGCCCTTAGCTAGGCAAAAGGTGATGGAATCACGTATAGTCATCTTTGGTGCTCAAACCATAAGTAGCCCTCATCATAGATTCATAAGGCAATCTTATTTTCTTTCTAGGAAAGTGCTCCATGCCCTTCTTTAAAGGAAATTTAAATCTAATATCCCTTCCTTCATATCGATGATAGCACCAATAGGCCTTAGGAAAGGTCTACAAGAAGAATGGGACATGAAGGATTGCAATCTATGTCAAGTACAATGAAATCCACGGGTACATAGTTCTTATTTGCAACATCATCGATCCTTCCGATGGGTTTCTTGACAGTAGAATCCGCAAGATGCAAATTAAGAGAACACTCTTCAATCTCATGAAAACCAAGAATATCACATAAAGACTTTGGAATCGCGGAAACACTAGCACCCAAATCACACAAAGCATTGCACTCATAGTTTTTGATCTTGATTTTGATAGTAGGTTCCCACTCATCATGAAGTTTTCTAGGTATAGAGACTTCTAGTTCGAGCTTCTCTTGAAGAGATTTCATCATAGCATCTACGATAACGCGGTAAAGGCTTTGCTTTGGCTATAAGCATGTGGAGAGTTTGCAATGGATTGCATCAAAGAAATGCATTGAAACAAGGATCAATCATCATAATTGAATTCCTTGAAATCCAAAGTGGGAGTTTCATTACTACCCAAAATTTTGACTTCTTCTACTCCACTCTCCACACCTTTATCATCAAGATAGGTGGACTCCGAATCATTGGGGCGTTTTTCAACCAAAGTGGATTCATATCCAGCCCCTCCATAAGTAGGTTTGACACGCAATAACAAAGATTCAAGAGGAGACACACCAAGAACTTTAAGATCTTTATGATTTGCATCACTAGAACGCACCCTTTTAAACCATTCATGTCTAGCGTGAATTTGGACGGTTTTGGCATAGCTTTCAAAGTTTAATCCAAGTTGATCTTGGGAGGAGCGCATCTAACTTTAAAAGCATCAATATCACAAGACATCCTATCAACGCTCTTAACCAAATCGTCTATTTTGAGTAGTTTTTCCTCTATGGACGCATTGAAAATCTTTTGAGAGTTGATGAACTCTTTGATATTACTCTCTAGATCAGAGGGTAATTTGTTGTGATTTCCATAAGTGTTGCCGTAGGAATTGCCATAATTGTTAGAGGAGTTACTAGGAAAAGGCCTAGGAACATAGTTTCCTCTAAAAGCATTGTTGTTGCCAAAATTGTTCCTACCAACAAAATTCACGTCCAAACTAGCGTTGCTACTCTCAATCAAAGAAGATAGTGGCATGTCATTAGGATCTATGGTGGCGTTTCTACTAGCAACCAAATTCATCAACTCGTCCATCTTAGCGCTAAGCTAGATAATCTCTTCTATAGCGTGCACCTTTTTGCTAGCAAGCGACCTTTCAGTGTGCCACTGAGAGTAGTTGGTCATGATATTGTCTAGGAGTTTTGTAGCGTCTCCTAACGTGATTTCCATGAATATTCCACCTGAGGCAGAGTCCAAGATATTGCGAGAAGCGAAATTCAAGCCAGCGTAAAAGATTTGTATAATCATCCACAAACTCAAGCCATGAGCGGGACAATTTATAATCATAAGCTTCATCCTCTCCCAAGATTGTGCAACGTGTTCATGATCAAGTTGCTTGAAATTCATGATATCGTTACGTAAGGAGATGATCTAGGAGGCGGAAAATACTTGCATATGTAAGCATCTTTGCACCTTTCCCAAGAATCGATACTATTTTTAGGCAAAGAAGAAAACCAAGTTTTTGCGTGATCTCGCAACGAGAAAGGAATAAGTTTCAATTTAATCACGTCATTATCCACATCTCTTTTATTTTGCATATCGCAAAGCTCAATGAAGGTATTGAGATGGGATGCGGCATCTTCACTAGGAAGGCCAGAGAATTGCTCTTTTATAACAAGATTCAGCAAAGCCGCGTTGATTTCATACGATTCCGCACAAGTGGCGGGAGCAATCGGAGTACTAATAAAATCATTATTATTAGTGCTCGAGAAGTCGCAAAGTTTGGTGTTTTCAGCCATGATGACTTAAACAAACAAACAAGCACACAAGCAAGCAAGAAAACCGGCAAAGGAAAACGGCAAGGGCAAAAGAAAACGACGAAGGAGAAAGGCGAATGAAAACGGCAAATGTGAAGTGGGGGAGAGGAAAACGAGAGGCAACTGACAACAAAAGTAAATTCAAGAGAAGAGTTTGTGAGACCTACTTGGATAGATCTTGATTTCTCCTCCCCGGCAACGGCGCAAGAAATACTTCTGATGTTTGCTGTGTATCCCTTGCAACGGCGCCAGGAAATAGTTGTGTCGACGGCACCAGGAATCCTTCAGCTACGACTACGCCTTAAGGGACTTCCTAGGCAAGTATGCAAAGGATTTCCCCCGTGGACTTGGAGCCTTGTGTTGGTGTTCCCTCGAAGCGGAAAGGGTGATGTAGCACAACGACGGTAAGTATTTCCCTCAGTTTGAGAACCAAGGTATCAATCCGATGGAAGAGTATCTCAAGATCCTGCACAAACACAAAAGCTTGCACCCAACGCTATGAAGGGGTTGTCAGTCCCTTATAGATTGTTTGCCAAGTGAGAACTGAAAGCAACAAAGTAACAAAGCAAAGTAAAAGCGGAGGTGTAAACGATGGATGTGAATAGACCCGGGGGCCGTAGTGTTTACTAGTGGCTTCTCTCATGAAAGCAAGTAGACGGTGGGTAAATAAATTACTGTCGAGCAATTGATAGAACCGCGCAAAGTCGTGACAATATCTATGCAATGATTATTTCTATAGGCATCACGTCCGAAACAAGTAGACCGATACTTTCTACTACTACTATTACTCCACACGTCCACCGCTATCCAACATGCATCTAGTGTATTAAGTCCATAAAAAACAGAGTAACGCCTTAAGCAAGATGACATGATGTAGAGGGATAATCTCAAACCAATGATAAAACCCCCATCTTTTTACCCTTGATGGCAATGATGTGTGCCTTCCTGCCCCTCCTGTCACTGGGAAAGGTCACCACATGGTAGAACCCAAAACCAAGCACTTCTCCCATTGCAAGAATCATAGATCTAGTTGGCCAAACAAAACCCAAGACTCGGAGAGACTTACAAGGATATCAAATCATGCATATAAGAAATCAGCAAAGACTCAAATATATATCATAGATAATCTGATCACAAATCCACAATTCATCGGATCTCGACAAACACACCGCCAAAGAAGATTACATCGGATAGATCTCCATGAAGATGATGGAGAACATTGTATTGAAGATCCAAGAGAGAGAAGAAGCCATCTAGTTACTGACTACGGACCCGTAGGTCTGAAGTGAACTACTCACGAGTCATTGGAGGGGCGATGATGATGAAGAAAAAGCCCTCCAATTCCAAAGTTCCCTCCGGCAGGGTACCAGGAAGGGTCTCCAGATGAGATCTCGCGGAAACGGAAGCTTGCGGCAGCGAAAAAGTATTTTCGAGGCTCCCCTGATTTCTTGCGGAATATTTGGGAATTTATAAGCCAAAGACCTAGGTCAGGGGGCGCCCAGGGTGGCCACAAGCCTGCCCACCGCCGCCTCACCCCTGGTGGCGGAGTGGGGGCTTGTGGGCTCCCTGGAGCCCACCTGGCTTGGCCCAAAAGCCCCCTGGCCTTCTTCCGTTCGGGAAAAATTCATTTCAGGGTTTTTCTTCCGTTTGGACTCCGTTCCGAAATCAGATCTGAAAAGAGTCAAAAACACGGAAAAAACAGGAACTGGCACTTGGCACTGAATTAATAAGTTAGTCCCAAAAAAGATATAAAAGATACATAAAACAACCAAAGAAGACAAGATAACAGCGTGAAACCATCAAAAATTGTAGATACGTTTGAGACGTATCAAGCTCCGCAACTCCCGAGAGGAGGTGCATGAGGTACTAGCCATCCAGTACTTCATCGACGGTTGCAGGGATGGCACCCTCCTCAAGCACAAGCTCATGTGCTCCGAGCCCACCTCTCTGGCGGTGCTCATGGCCAAGGCGGACAAATACGCCATGGCCGACTCGGCGATGCGCGTCAAGGTGACCGCGTCGAACAAGGTTGTACCTACGCCGGCTACTCCCAAGCCGGCTGGGGACAACCGAGTCGGCCAGAACAACTACAAGCGCAAGGCAGATCAGACAGACTCCCGCTCCAACAGCAAGTTGGTGGCCAGCGTGGAGGGTGTAACTTCGGCTCCTCAAGCCGGCCCTCCGCAAAAGCGCCCAAAAAAAGCAACGCCAATTGGCTGCCCAATTAATCCTTCGAGCAGCTGCTCGACGCCCCTGCAAGATACATTCTGGGGCGCAGCCGTCTTCCCACACCCTTTGACAGTGCAACTTTGCACGCCGGCTGTCGCAAGGGGATGGTCTACCGGCTCCTCCAGGTGCGCATGCGGCACCTCGTGCACCGGTTCCCGCCCACATTCCGGCTCCGTCGCCGCCGCCTTGCGACGACGTCCACCACCAAGACGACTACCCTCATCAAGAAGGAGCGTTCGTCGTCTTCACCAGTGAAGGCGACGACAAGCACAGCCTGCGCCAGAGGCGGCGCGAGGTGAACGCCAATGTCCCCCCGGTTCCCCAGTACATGCATTGGTCTGACAAACCAATCACATGGAGCCGGGTGGACCATCCCGCGGTGATGCCCAACCCGGGATCATACACACTCGTCCTCGACCCCACCTTCGCCTCCAAGAGGCTCAGCTGCCGATTCTCCCGGGTGTTGGTCGACGGCAGCAGCAGCATCAACATCCTCCACCTCGACACTCTCCTCAAGCTTGGGCTCAAGGAGACGGACGTCCTACCCACCAGTACTATCTTCCATGGCATCGTGCCAGGGCAGTCCTGCTTGCCCATTGGAAAGATCCAGCTAGACGTCCTCTTCGGCGACAAAGCCCACTTCCGCCGAGAGTCCATATGGTTCGAGGTAGTGGATCTCAGCAGCCCGTATCACGCGCTGCTGGGAAGACCGGTTCTGGCCAAGTTCATGGCCATTCCGCATTACGCCTACCTAAAGATGAAGATGTCGGGACCCAAGGGCATCATCACTATTGTTGGCGACTACAAGAAGTCGCTCGAGTGTGCCCAAGATAGCAGCCGCCTCGCTGACGCCTTGGTGATTGCTGAGGAGAAGCGGCAGATCGACCGGCTCGTGGCCCAGGCTACCGAGCAGCCGGCGATTCCTTCTCCTCCGTCCCAATCGGCCGGCGAGGGCTCTTTCAAGCCGGCTAAAGAGACCAAGAAGGTCCCACTCGACCCTGCCAACCCCAAGCAGTGCGTCACCATCGGGTCTCGCCTCAGCCCCAAATAGGAAAGCGAGCTCGTCAACTTCCTCCATGAGAATCAGGACATCTTTTCATGGTCCCCCAAGGACAAGCCGGGTGTTCCGACGAAGTACGCCGAGCAAAACTTCACGTGCGACCGGATGCAAAGCCGGTGAAACAACCCTTGCGCCGCTTCGTCGAGGGGAAGCGGTGCACGATCGGAGAAGAAATCACCCGGCTCCTTGCAGCGGCTTCATCATGGAGGTTTTCCACCCGGACTGGCTGGCTAATCCAGTCCTGGTGCTGAAGAAGAACAACACATGGCGAATGTGTATTGACTACACTAGCCTGAATAAGGCCTGTCCGAAAGACCCTTTCGTTTTGCCTAGGATAGATCAAGTGACCGACTCCACTGCAGGCTGCGAACTGCTGTCATTTCTGAATGCTTATTCAGGCTACCATCAAATCAAGCTGGATTCAGCTGATCACCTGAAGACCTCCTTCATCACGCCCTTCGGGGCCTACGGCTACACCACCATGACGTTCGGTCTGAAGAACGCATGTGCGACATTCCAACGCTGCATGCAGCAGTGCCTACTGCCACAGATTGGCAGAAACATCCACGTCTATGTGGATGACATCGTCGTCAAGACGAAGCAACACTTCAGCCTCCTCGACGACTTGCGGGAGACGTTCGCCAATCTGCGCGAGTACAAGATCCGGCTCAACCCGGAGAAGTGCGTCTTCGGGGTTGCAGGCGGCAAACTCTTGGGGTTCTTCGTGTCCGCCCGCGGTATCGAAGCGAACCCCGAGAAGATCGGCACCATCGAGCGGATGGTGCGGCCGGCTCGAATCCTCGACGTCCAGAAGTTTGCCGGCTGCTTGGCATCCCTTAGACGGTTCGTCAGCCGGCTTGGCGAGAAGGCCCTTCCACTCTACCAGCTCATGAAGAAGACAATGAAGTTCGAGTGGAACGACCAGGCGGACGAAGCCTTCCGGGACCTCAAGCGGGTAATCTCGAGCCTGCCAATCTTGGCAGCACCGTCTGAAAGGGAACCCATACTCATATACATCGCGGCGACCTCTCGCGTGGTTAGCGTAGTGTTGGTAGTTCAGCGTAAAGAGGAGGGCAAGGCACTGCCAGTGCAGCACCCTGTCTATTACCTTAGAGAGGTCTTGTCCGCCTCTAAGGAGAACTACCCACATTATCAAAAAATGTGTTATGGTGTTTACCTTGCTACAAAGAAGTTGAAGCAATACTTCCAAGAGCATGCCATCACTGTGGTAAGCACTGCTCCACTTTCAGAGATCATGGGCAACCGTGATGCCACGGGCAGGATTGCCAAATGGTCCATCGCTATGGTGGATCACGAAATCCGGTATGAGCCCCGTACCGCCATCAAATCTCAGGTGGTGGCCGACTTCTTATTATTAGTCGACTAGGCCCAGACCCAGTTTGAGCCACCGCGTCCAGACTCCACGCATTGGCGGATGCACTTCGACGACTCAAAGATGCGGACAGGACTGGGAGCCGCCATCGTCTTGACGTCTCCGAAAGGGGACCAGCTCAAGTACGCTCTCCAGATCTATTTCGCCGCCTCCAACAACGTCGCCGAGTACGAAGCAATGGCTCATGGCCTCCGGCTCGCCAAGGAGATTGGCATCCAACGGCTCATATGCTTCGGCGACTCAGACTTAGTGGTGCAGCAGGTCTCTGGCGAATGGGACGCCAGGGACGCCAACATGGCAAGCTACCGCTTCCTCATTCAGCAGCTCAGCAGCCCTTTCGAGGGCTGTGAGTTCCACCACGTTCCCAGGGCAGAAAATGAGGCGGCCGATACACTCGCGAAGATCGGCTCCACGAGACAGGCCATTCCAGCCGGCATCTCCCTCTATCAAGCCATCTCCCGAGTCGGCATCGATCTTTGTGCCAGGTGACTCTACGATGCAACCACCGTCGGCTCCATCAGCTACGCCGGCTGCGGTTCCCACGTCGGCTGCACTGACTACGCTCACTCCAATAGCGGCACCGGCTGACTCTACGGTGCAAGCGCCGTCGGCTCCACCAACTACGCCGGCTGCAGTTCCTATGCCGGCTCTACTGGCCCCACCGACTCCAAAGGCGGCACCGGCTACGACAACAACCCTGGCTCTGCCTGGACTCAAATCCTCCAAGTGGGTGGACGTCATGGAGGTAGACGGTGAGCCGGCTGCCGCGGCAGCACTAGGGACACCTTGTCTCGAGCCCACAACCGCGGCGCCATCAAGCTCGGGGGCTGCAGAAGCCCCAAACAGTCAAGACGAAGCGGAGGCGACCCTTGTGTCGGCGCCATCAAACTATTCTGGCCTTCCTTCTTCGCGGCGAACTTCCTCAGAACGAGGCAGAGGCGAGACAAATCCAGCGCAGGTCCGCCGCTTACGCCATCATCAATCGCGAACTGGTACAGCGCAGCGTGACCGGCGTGTTCCAATGCTGCGTCGAATCAGAAAAGGGACAGGACATCCTCACAGACATCCACCAGGGGGAGTGTGGGTATCACGCCGCCTCCAGAACCCTGGTAGCCAAAGCATTCCGCCATGAATTCTACTGGCCCACGGCCCTCGAGGAGGCCGTGGATATGGTCGACATGTGCGAAGGTTGCCAACGCTTCAGCACGCAGAGCCACATGCCGCCTTCGGCCCTCAAGACCATTCCCCTGTCATGGCCATTCGCCGTCTGGGGACTGGACATGATAGGGCCCTTCAAGACGGCTCGCAATGGGATGACACATCTTTTGGTGGCCGTCGACAAGTTCACCAAGTGGATCGAAGCCAGACCTATCAAAAGCTTGACGGCCCCACCGCTATCAAGTTCATCACAGACATCTCTGTCCGATATGGCGTTCCCCACAGCATCATCACCGACAACGGCACCACAAGGGCGCTCTAGCGCTCTACTGTTCCAAGGTAGGCATCCGACTCGATTTGGCATCAGTGGCACACCCTCAGTCGAACGGTCAAGCAGAGAGGGCCAACGGCCTGATTCTGGCCGGCATTAAGCCAAGACTGGTGGCACCACTGGTCAGATCAGTCGGTTGCTGGATTGAAGAACTGCCGGCTGTGCTATGGAGCCTCCGCACCACGCCCAACCGGTCGACCCGCTTCACTCCATTCTTTCTGGTATACGGGTCCAAGGCTATTATTCCCACGGGTATCGAGTTCGACTCGCCTCGGGTCACCCTATACACAGAAACGGAGGTGAAGGAGGCAAGAGAAGACGGTGTGGATCTCCTCGAAGAAGCAAGGGAATTGGCCTTGAGCCGGACGGCCATCTATCAATAGAAGCTGAGATACTACCACAGCAAAAAGATCAAGCCTCTCTCTTTCAGGGAGGGAGACTTGGTCCTCAGAAGAATCCAGCGCACTGCCGGCCAGCACAAGCTCTCATCCCCATGGTAGGGACCCTTCATCATCAGTAGGGCGTTGCACAACAACGCTTACTACTTGATCGACGCCCAAAAGCCAAGGAAGCGCAAGAGGGACGACTCCGGCCAAGAAACGGAACGTCCATGGAACGCGGCGTTGCTTCGCCCGTTCTATTGCTAAAAGGCAAGAATCAAGCAAGGGAAAGAGCATGCACATGTATCTTTCTCCCTCTTCAGGGAACAACAACAAATGCAATAAAAAGAACATGCTTCATGTTTCTTTTTATTGAGAGTTTTCACTCCGTGTATGCCCTCTGACTGGCTTCAATAAGCTCGGGGGCTACACCGCATACACCTCTTGCTGGCTTTATCAAGCTCGGAGGCTACGCAGCGCACGCCCCTTGCTGGCTTTAACAAGCTCGGGGGCTCACTAGCCGCTCGGACGCCTTCCCTATTGTAAAAGAACACATAGTGTAACCGGCTGATCCCTGGTCACCTCGTACGAGCTTGCGGGCTGGCTCCGGCCGCCTGATTTGCGAGGAGACGCCAGGTCAGGTCGGATACTGCAAAGTTCGGCTACAAAGGGTCGCCGGCTCGGGCTGGCTTGATCATATATACAATCTCATTCAAGCCGGCCTCTGTTGGTTTATGTCTTGTTCTTTAAGTCTTGATGGCTTCGAAAAATCTAAGTCTCGTATTCTAAACTCAGAAACCTCGACCCAGCCACAGACCGGCTCCCGGCTGTGGGGTTGGCGGGGTGGAAGATTAGGAATACGCGGATTGGAGAAAAAAGAGTCAACCAGGAATCAAAAGACAAGATCATAAGACAACACGCTTGGCAATACGAATATAATGTTGAATATATACATTCACAAAAGCATTGGCCCACGGCCCACATTCATTACATCCCTCCGGAGGTAGAACAAAACACAAAAGGACACCGGCTATGGGGCTGCGACCTCATCGGTCGCCCCGGCCGCTACTCCTGATGTGTTAGCATCACCATCTCCGGCTGCTCCCGAGGCGGTTGCACCGTCTCCCTCGCGAGGGCTCCCGGCTCCGTCCACACCAGAGTCGGCGTACGCCGCACCGCTGGAGGCGGCAGCAGACTCCATAGCCCGGGCCGCCTCGTCGGAGCTGCCATCAGGGTCATAGGGCTGAAGGCCGTGCAGATCTTCAGCGATCACACCGCCATCTTCACCCGGTCCAAAACAAAGTCATCCCAGGCTGCGTACTCGGCGATGTTGCTGGCCCTCACACGAAGCGCCTCCTCCATGCCTTGTACCTCCGCCTCCGAGCCATCATGCTGGGCGACGAGCTTGCCCAAGTCCAGGTACCGATACCAGGACTTGGCCAAGCGCAGGGCCATATAGGCCCCAACCCACGCGGCAGAGGCGCGCCAGGCATCCAGGCGTTCTCCGCCTGCTGCAAGCCAGCGGACGAGCTGACTCATTGACGTCGGCTCCACGCCCTCAGGCCACAAGGCCGCCACCATCCACGAGCCTGCGATCTGGAGCTGAGCCACAGACTCACCCAGGGCGCCCAGGCGGGCCCGAAGGCCCACCCCGATCTCCTTCACGCTCCAGCCGGAGGTAGTATCTACCTCCTGCCCTGCCGCGCGGCGCTCCTCGCGGCTCACCTCGACGGTGGTGTCAGCCCCGATCTGGGTCTCAGGAAAGAGACCTGGAATGGCAACAGCCAGGACGTAAGAGCAAAGTAAAAAAGAGGAGACAACCAAAAAAGATCAAAAACAAGACAAGGAAGAGAGACTCACGATGGAAGGCGCCATCGGTCTCATGGGAGCTCTCGAGGAACTCGCGCTCTCGCACCTTACTCGCATCAGTAAGGCGGGCAACCTCCTCCTGGAGAGTCGCCACAGACTCCAAGGCCTTGGCCAGCTGCGTTTGCTTCTGGACAAGGGCCTCCTCCTTCTCCCTCAAGGTGGCGTCCTTGAGGTCCATCTCCTTGAGATGAAGCCATGCGAGGCGATCCACGTCGGCGGAGTAGGAGGCCTCCTTCTCCTGCAGCGTAGCGCGCAGTCGCTCCAGCTCGACCCGGTTGGCCGCCTCGAGCTCCTTCTTCTCCGTTTGAAGAAGGACCAGCTGCTCCTGGAGCTGGTTGCCGGTGTTACGCAGGGCGTCCAGCTCCGTGGCAGGTTCGCCCAGCCAGACTTCGAGCTCGGCGATCCGACCATCAGCTCCCAGGTGCTGGGTCCGCAGCTCGTTATAAGCCTGCGCTTGATCGTCATAAAGCTCCTGCCAAAAAGCAAAAAGGAACATGATTAATATTCGGCCTGGTTAAGACTTAACCAGCCCGATTCTCTGGGGCTACACCCAGTCGGTGCGCTAGCGCGCCGCCACTGAAGAAACAATACAGGGAAAAGGACCTCCAAGAGATTCGGACCGGTCGACGATCGACCGGCCCGATTCTCGGGGGCTACACCCAGTGGGTGCGCTGTCGCGCCCCCACTAACGCAAAAGGAAGAAAAAAGTTTAAAAAGCCAAAGAGGAAACACCCACCTGGGTGCGGGCCTCCAGGCGCTCCATGTCGCTGCACACTACGCGGGCCGACTGCTCCACCTTGGACCGGCTGCTGGTAAACATCGACACCAGCTCCGGGACGCCGAAAAGCGCGGTGCTGGCGGGCAATCGCAGGCGGGCGAGGTTGGCCGCCCGCCACGTCTTCATGGGCCGGCTCCCAGCCCGACCTCCAGCTCCTGGCGCAATAGGGCCGTGCTGAGGAATGACGATGGCACCGGCTCCTGGTGCCGGCTCGGCGGCCGGCTCTGGCGCCATCCTGGCTAGTGCTATCTCCTGTGTGGGAGGCGGATGGGCCGCATCCGGCGCATCCATGGTCGCCCCTAGGGCGTCAGGGGTCGTATCCGGCGCAGCTAGGTCCAGCTCCGGCGCGTCGGGTGCCGCCTCGTCCCTGGGGGAGTCAGGGACCGTTTCCAGGTCCACCTGCGCCGAGGCTTCCGGCCCTGAAGGCGAGGCCCCCTCAGCCCTTGGGGCCGGCCTTGAAGCGGCCTCGCTAGCAGGCTCCTCCGCGCGAGCATGTGCGGAGGGGTCATGTCTAGCCTTCGCACGCTTCTCCACCGGCCTCTCGACCCGGCTGGGGCGAGGCTGGCCCACGGCGGCCTTCCCCGCAGCCTTGTCCCACCGGCACTTGGACTCCGTCTCAAGCTCCCTCTTGGCAGCATCGGCTGCTGCCCAGCCAGCCCGCTCGGCTGCAGAGGTGGTGTCTTCATCCACATCCTCCGCCTCCCTGTTAAGAAAAACTCCTAAGAAACAAAGCTCCTCGCAAGAAAAACGAAGAAAAAGGGGGAGGAAACCTTACACCGCTACCACAGGGACCTGCCTCGGGCCAGCACCACGACGTCTCTTTGCACCGCCTGCTCGCTGTCCGGCTGGAGGACCCGGCGCCGGCCGCTTAGGAGCCGGTCGGGAAGCTGTGGCACCCTTGCCCTTCTTCCCGGCTGCCTCGTCGGCAACGGTCGCTCCGCCCCATTGGCGCCTGCCGCCCGTCAGTGGCGGGCTGGTGACCTCTTCCACCCCATCTGATTCCTCCTCGAAGGCTGCACTAGAACAGAATGAGGCTATCTCGTCGTCGTCCGTCCAGTCTGCAACGGAGGGCCGTGCGTACTCACCAGACGGCTCTGTCCCTTCCGACTCAAGGGGATTCTCCGAGCCGGCGGAGGAGTCCGAGCAGGATTCAATCATGCCCTTGTCCTCAATCTCTGAGGCGTCGGACACATCCACGTCGGGAGCGGGTGGACGGAGGGACCCGTGCAGCTTCTCGTAGAGCTGCGGAAAGAGATTCGGTCGTCGGCTCAGCAACATGACCGGCTACAAGACAAACAACAAATAGTAAAGAGGCCGCTTACCATCGGAGGCAGACGAGTCCTGTTGAAGGGGGACATCCCCCACGTCCATTCCCCGCTTTCATCCATGCGGGCGGTGGAGATCAGATTCACCCTTCGCGCAACTGCGCCAGGGGTGAACCTCTTGGTGGATAGCCGACATGGATCGTGCCGGCCGCTCATCTGGCAGACCAGATGAGGCCGCCTCTGCAAGGGCAGGATCCGGCAGGCCACCATGGTGGTCAGCAGGTCGCGGCCAAGGAGGCCGCCCTTCTCCAAAATATCAAGGTGGGCGCAGATCAGCGCCACCTCGAAAATCGGCTTGGGGGTCTTCGCATCCCAGTTCAACCTCATCGGTGGAGCGATGTCGAACGAGGGCATGTTGAGGACGTCCACGACCGGGTCAGCATTCTTCACATAGAAGAAACCCTTCTGCCAATGCTTGATGGATTCTTGCAAAGGCATCTGGGGGAAACCCGACTTCGAGCGGTGGTGCACCAACGCGGCCCCGCACGGCGTCATCGGGCGCGGCCCCTTGAGCTTCTCCACCTCGGATTTCTCCATGGCGATGGATTGTTGTTTGAAGAAGAACAGGTTGCGCCACAGATCGACGCAGGGCTCGATCCCCACGAAGCCCTCGCACAGGACCACGAAGGCCGCCAGCTGCAGAATGGCGTTCGGCGCTAGGTGATGCGGCTTCAGGCCAAAGAATTAGAGCCATTCGGCGAAGAAAGAGCTGGCGAGAAGCCCGAAGCCCCGGTATAAATGCTCGACGAAGACCACGACCTCTCCCACGGCGGGTGTGGGAGCGGTCTCAGCGCCAGGGAGTCGCACCAGCGCTTGGGAGGCCGGGGGCAGTAGTCGGTGGTGACGGAGCACCTCGATGTGCCCCTCGCCGACATCACTACCCAGCCAGGCTCCCTGCGAGTACGCCTTCTGCGTCGAGGGCCTCTTCGAGGAAGAACCACCGGCCATGGATGCACGTGACAAGAACCCGAAGGGGTTGGCGACTTCGCGGCAACGAAGATGAAGAGGACGAAGGATGCGAGCTCATTCTCTCTGGGCGCAGGGAGAAAGAGAGCGCGGATGCGGGGAAAGAAGGGGGGTGAATGGCCTCCTCGAAACCCCCGCATCCCATTTAAACCCCCACGAAGCGTCGTGGGGAGGGGATCTGGTGTGCTCCGGACCCCCATTAACCCCGTGTATTACGGGCGGTAACGCTTCCCTAAGCCCAACCGTCGCGGGGTAAATCCGCAGAGGATCTCCCGCGCGGAGGACGAGGGGGCGTCGTGGCGGGACCCAGGGCCCAGGCCCGGTCCCATCATCAGTAATCTCCATCATTACGCCAGGCGGGGCATGGCACATGGCGTTCTCCGAGCGAATTGCGACGAGGCCGAGGCGTCTCTTCGAAGCCAATCGGTTTCGAAGCCGGCGCCCTTCGTCGCGAGTGGCGACAAAAATATCAAGACAAATCGACAAGCCGGTGAGGCCGCCCGCCCGCAGGCGGCAGGCCTCGCCCTGCTTCAAGGACTACTGTCAGGGGGATAACCCCGGGGGTAGGCTCATCAAGCCTGTTCCTTCATTTCCAGCCCAAAGGACATGAACATATACAGATTCCCAAGGCCCAAGTCTTCTGGCCGGCTAGGCAGCTGTTGGGGAACGCCGCATGGGAAACAAAAATTTTCCTACGCGCACGAAGACCTATCATGGTGATGTCCATCTACGAGAGGGGATGAGTGATCTACGTACCCTTGTAGATCGTACAGCAGAAGCGTTAGAGAACGCGGTTGATGTAGTGGAACGTCCTCACGTCCCTCGATCCGCCCCGCGAACAATCCCGCGATCAGTCCCACGATCTAGTACCGAACGGACGGCACCTCCGCGTTCAGCACACGTACAGCTCGACGATGATCTCGGCCTTCTTGATCCAGCAAGAGAGACGGAGAGGTAGAATAGTTCTCCGGCAGCGTGACGGCGCTCCGGAGGTTGGTGATGATCTCGTCTCAGCAGGGCTCCGCCCGAGCTCCGCAGAAACGCGATCTAGAGGAAAAACTATGGAGGTATGTGGTCGGGCAGCCGTGAGAAAGTCGTCTCAAATCTGCCCTAAAAGCCCCATATATATAGGAGGAGGGAGGGGGACCTTGCCTTGGGGTCCAAGGGACTCCCAAGGGGTCGGCCGAGCCAAGGGGGGGGAGGACTCCCCCCCCAAACCGAGTTGGACTTCGTTTGGTGGGAGGAGTCCCCCTCCCTTCCCACTTCTTCCCTCTTTTTTTTTCCTTTCCTTTGATTTTATTCTCTTGGCGCATAGGCCCCTTTGGGGCTGTCCCACCAGCCCACTAAGGGCTGGTGTGTCTCCCCAAAGCCTATGGGCTTCCCCGGGGTGGGTTGCCCCCCCCGGTGAACTCCCGGAACCCATTCGTCATTCCCGGTATATTCCCGGTAACTCCGAAAACCTTCCGGTAATCAAATGAGGCCATCCTATATATCAATCTTCGTTTCCGGACCATTCCGGAAACCCTCGTGACGTCCGTGATCTCATCCGGGACTCCGAACAACATTCGGTAACCAACCACATAACTCAAATACGCATAAAACAACGTCGAACCTTAAGTGTGCAGACCCTGCGGGTTCGAGAACTATGTAGACATGACCCGAGAGACTCCTCGGTCAATATCCAATAGCGGGACCTGGATGCCCATATTGGATCCTACATATTCTACGAAGATCTTATCGTTTGAACCTTAGTGCCAAGGATTCGTATAATCCCGTATGTCATTCCCTTTGTCCTTCGGTATGTTACTTGCCCGAGATTCGATCGTCAGTATCCGCATACCTATTTCAATCTCGTTTACCGGCAAGTCTCTTTACTCGTTCCGTAATACAAGATCCCGCAACTTACACTAAGTTACATTGCTTGCAAGGCTTATGTGTGATGTTGTATTACCGAGTGGGCCCCGAGATACCTCTCCGTCACACGGAGTGACAAATCCCAGTCTTGATCCATACTAACTCAACTAATACCTTCGGAGATACCTGTAGAGCATCTTTATAGTCACCCAGTTACGTTGCGACGTTTGATACACACAAAGCATTCCTCCGGTGTCAGTGAGTTATATGATCTCATGGTCATAGGAATAAATACTTGACACGCAGAAAACAGTAGCAATAAAATGACACGATCAACATGCTATGTCTATTAGTTTGGGTCTAGTCCATCACGTGATTCTCCCAATGACGTGATCCAGTTATCAAGCAACAACACCTTTGTTCATAATCAGAAGACACTGACTATCATCGATCAACTGGCTAGCCAACTAGAGGCATGCTAGGGACGGTGTTTTGTCTATGTATCCACACATGTAAATGAGTCTTCATTCAATACAATTATAGTATGGATAATAAACTATTACCTTGATACAGGAATTATAATAATAACTATACATTTATTATTGCCTCTAGGGCATAATTCCAACAGTCTCCCACTTGCACTAGAGTCAATAATCCAGCCCTCACATCACCATGTGAATTACATTGTAATAAATCTAACACCCATACAGTTCTGGTGTCGATCATGTTTTGGCCGTGGAAGAGGTTTAGTCAGCGGGTCTGCTACATTCAGATCCGTGTGCACCTTGCATATATTTACGTCCTCTTCCTCGACATAGTCGTGGATGAGGTTGAAGCGTCGTTTGATGTGTCTGGTCTTCTTGTGAAGCCGTGGTTCCTTTGCTAAGGCAATGGCACCAGTGTTGTCACAGAACAAGTTTATTGGATCCAGTGCACTTGGCACCACTCCAAGATCCGTCATGAACTGCTTCATCCAGACACCCTCCTTAGCCGCCTCCGAGGCAGCCATGTACTCCGCTTCACATGTAGAATCTGCTACGACGCTTTGCTTGGAACTGCACCAGCTTACTGCACCCCCATTAAGAATAAATACGTATCCGGTTTGCGACTTAGAGTCGTCCGGATCTGTGTCAAAGCTTGCATCGACGTAACCTTTTACGCGAGCTCTTCGTCACCTCCATACACGAGAAACATCTCCTTAGTCCTTTTCAGGTACTTCAGGATATTCTTGACCGCTGTCCAGTGATCCACTCTTGGATTACTCTGGAACCTACCTGCCATACTTATGGCCATGCTAACATCCGGTCTAGTGCACAGCATCACATACATGATAGAACCTATGGCTGAAGCATAGGGGACGGAGCGCATATGCTCTCTATCTTCATCAGTTGTTGGGCACTGAGTCTTACTCAATCTCGTACCTTGTAACACTGGCAAGAACCCTTTCTTGGACTGTTCCATTTTGAACCTCTTCAAAACATTATCAAGGTATGTGCTTTGTGAAAGTCCTATCAGGCGTTTTGATCTTTCCCTATAGATCTTAATGCCTAGAATGTAAGCAGCTTCTCCTAGGTCCTTCATAGAGAAACTTTTATTCAAGTAACCTTTTATGCTCTCCAAAAGCTCTACGTTGTTTCCAATCAGTAATATGTCATCGACATACAATATTAGAAACGCCACAGAGCTCCCACTCACTTTCTTGTAAATACAAGATTCTCCAACCACTTGTATAAACCCAAATGCTTTGATCACCTCATCAAAACGTTTGTTCCAACTCCGAGATGCTGGAGCTTGCACACTTTGTCAGCATTTTTAGGATCGACAAAACCTTCGGGCTGCATCATATACAACTCTTCCTTAAGGAAACCGTTAAGGAACGCCGTTTTGACATCCATCTGCCAGATTTCATAATCGAAAAATGCAGCTATTGCTAACATGATTCTGACGGACTTAAGCATCGCCACGGGAGAGAAAGTCTCATCGTAGTCAATTCCTGGAACTTGTGAAAAACCTTTTGCCACAAGTCGAGCTTTATAAACGGTCACATTACCGTCAGCGTCCGTCTTCTTCTTAAAGATCCAGTTGTTCTGAATAGCCTTGCGGCCCTCAGGCAGTATCTCCAAAGTCCACACTTTGTTCTCATACATGGATCCTATCTCGGATTTCATGGCTTCTAGCCATTTGTTGGAATCTGGGCCCACCATTGCTTCTTCATAATTCGTAGGTTCATTGTTGTCTAACAACATGATGACAAGACGGGATTACCGTACCACTCTGGAGCAGCGCGTGATCTCGTCGACCTGCGTCGTTCAACAGAAACTTGAACTGGAGTTTCATGATCATCATCATTAACTTCCTCCTCAACCGGCGTCGCAATGACAGAGGTTTCCCCTTGCCCTGCGCCACCATCCAGAGGGATGAGAGGTTCGACAACCTCGTCAAGTTCTATCTTCCTCCCACTCAATTCTCTCGAAAGAAACTCCTTTTCGAGAAAAGCTCCGTTTTTAGCAACAAACACTTTGCCCTCGGATTTGAGATAGAAGGTGTACCCAACTGTCTTTTTTGGGTAACCTATGAAGACGCACTTTTCCGCTTTGGGTTCCAACTTTTCAGGCTGAAGCTTTTTGACATAAGCATCACATCCCCAAACTTTAAAAAACGACAACTTTGGCCTCTTGCCATACCACAGTTCGTATGGTGTCGTCTCAACGGATTTTGATGGTGCCCTATTTAAAGTGAATGCAGCTGTTTCTAATGCATAACCCCAAAACGATAACGGCAAATCAGTAAGAGACATCATAGATCGCACCATCTCTAACAAAGTACGATTACGACGTTCGGACACACCATTACGCTGTGGTGTTCCAGGCGGTGTTAACTGCGAAACAATTCCACATTGTCTTAAGTGAGCACCAAACTCGAAACTCAGATATTCACCCCCACGATCAGACCGCAGGAACTTGATCTTCTTGTTACGATGATTTTCCACTTCACTCTGAAATTGCTTGAACTTTTCAAATGTTTCAGACTTGTGCTTCATCAAGTAGACATAACCATATCTACTCAAATCGTTAGTGAAGGTGAGAAAATAACGATATCCGCCGCGTGCCTCTACGCTCATTGGACCACACACATCGGTATGTATGATTTCCAACAAGTCACTCGCACGCTCCATTGTTCCGGAGAACGGAGTCTTAGTCATCTTGCCCATGAGGCATGGTTCGCACGTGTCAAGTGAATCAAAGTCGAGTGACTCCAAAAGTCCATCAGTATGGAGTTTCTTCATGCGCTTTACACCAATATGACCTAAACGGCAGTGCCACAAAAATATGGCGCTATCATTGTTTACTCTAACTCTTTTGGTCTCAATGTTATGTATATGCATATCGCTATCAAGATTCAATATGAACAATCCTCTCACATTCGGTGCATGACCATAAAAGATGTTACTCATAGAAATAGAACAACCATTATTCTCAGACTTAAAAGAGTAACCGTCTCGCAATAAACAAGATCCAGATATAATGTTCATGCTCAACGCAGGCACTAAATAACAATGATTTAAGTTCATCACTAATCCCGATGGTAGTTGAAGTGACACTGTGCCGACGGCGATTGCATCAACCTTGGAACCGTTTCCTACGCGCATCGTCACTTCGTCTTTCGCCAGCCTTCGTCTATTCCGCAGTTCCTGCTTCGAGTTGCAAATATGAGCAATAGAACCGGTATCAAATACCCAGGCACTACTACGAGAGCCGGTTAAGTACACATCAATAACATGTATATCAAATATACCTGATTTTTCTTTGCCCGCCTTCTTATCTGCCAGATACTTGGGGCAATTGCGCTTCCAGTGACCCATACCCTTGCAATAGAAGCACTCTGTTTCAGGCTTAGGTCCAGCCTTGGGTTTCTTCGGCGGATTGGCAACAGGCTTGACGCTCTTTTTCGAATTTCCCTTCTTGCCTTTGCCATTTCTCTTGAAACTAGTGGTCTTGCTCACCATCAACACTTGATGCTCTTTACGGAGTTCAGACTCTGCGACTTTCAGCATCGCAAACAACTCGCCGGGAGACTTGTTCATCCCTTGCATGTTGTAGTTCAACACAAAGCCTTTATAGCTTGGCGGCAGTGATTGAAGGATTCTGTCAGTGATAGCTTCTTGCGGGAGTTCAATCCCCAGTTCAGCTAGACGGTTTGAGTACCCAGACATTTTGAGCACATGTTCACTGACAGACGAGTTTTCCTCCATCTTGCAAGCATAGAATTTATCGGAGGTCTCATACCTCTCGATCCGGGCGTTCTTCTGAAAGATAAACTCCAACTCCTGGAACATCTCAAATGCTCCATGATGCTCAAAGCGACATTGAAGTCCCGGTTCTAAGCCATACAAGACTGCACATTGAACTATTGAGTAGTCCTCCTTACGTGCTAACCAAGCGTTCTTAACATCCTGATCAGCCGTAGCGGGTGGTTCATCTCCTAGCGCAGCATTAAGGACATAATCCTTCTTCCCAGCTTGTAAGATTAGCTTAAGATTACGAGCCCAGTCTACAAAGTTGCTTCCATCATCTTTCAACTTAGCTTTCTCTAGGAACGTATTAAAATTCAGGATGACGGTCGCGTGAGCCATGATCTACAACACAAATATATTCAAAGTGGAGTTAGACTATGTTCAAGATAATTAGAGTTCAACTTAATCAAATTATATGCTAAACTCCCACTCAAAAAGTACATCTCTCTAGTCATTTGAGTGGTTCATGATCCACTTACACTATTCCAAGTCCGATCATCACGTGAGTCGAGAGTAGTTTCAGTGGTAAGCATCCCTATGCTAATCATATCAACTATATGATTCATGATCGACCTTTCGGTCTCATGTGTTCCGAGGCCATGTCTGCACATGCTAGGCTCGTCAAGCTTAACCCGAGTGTTCCGCGTGCGCAACTGTTTTGCACCCGTTGTATGTGAACGTTGAGTCTATCACACCCGATCATCACGTGGTGTCTCGAAACGACGAACTGTAGCAACGGTGCACAGTCGGGGAGAACACAATTTTGTCTTGAAATTTTAGTGAGAGATCACCTCATAATGCTACCGTCGTTCTAAGCAAAATAAGGTGCAGAAAAGGATTAACATCACATGCAATTCATAAGTGACATGATATGGCCATCATCACGTGCTTCTCGATCTCCATCACCAAAGCACCGGCATGATCTTCTTGTCACCGGCGCCACACCATGATCATCCATCAACGTGTCGCCATCGGGGTTGTCGTTCTACTTATGCTATTACTACTAAAGCTACATCCTAGCAAAATAGTAAACGCATCTGCAAGCACAAACGTTAGTATAAAGACAACCCTATGGCTCCTGCCGGTTGCCGTACCATCGACGTGCAAGTCGATATTTCTATTACAACATGATCATCTCATACATCCAATATATCACATCACATCGTTGGCCATATCACATCACAATCATACCCTGCAAAAACAAGTTAGACGTCCTCTAATTTTGTTGTTGCATGTTTTACGTGGTGACCAAGGGTATCTAGTAGGATCGCATCTTACTAACGCAAACACCACAACGGAGATCTATGAGTTGCTATTTAACCTCATCCAAGGACCTCCTCGGTCAAATCCGATTCAACTAAAGTTGGAGAAACCGTCACTTGCCAGTCATCTTTGAGCAAAGGGGGTTACTCGTAATGATGAAACCAGTCTCTCGTAAGCGTACGAGTAATGTCGGTCCAAGCCGCTTCAATCCAACAATACCGCGGAATCAAGAAAAGACTAAGGAGGGCAGCAAAACGCACATCACCGCCCACAAAAACTTTTGTGTTCTACTCGAGAAGACATCTACGCATGAACCTAGCTCATCATGCCACTGTTGGGGAACGTCGCATGGGAAACAAAAAATTTCCTACGCGCACGAAGACCTATCATGGTGATGTCCATCTACGAGAGGGGATGAGTGATCTATGTACCCTTGTAGATCGTACAGCAGAAGCGTTAGAGAACGCGGTTGATGTAGTGGAACGTCCTCACGTCCCTCGATCCGCCCCGCGAACAATCCCGCGATCAGTCCCACTATCTAGTACCGAACGGACGGCACCTCCGCGTTCAGCACACGTACAGCTCGACGATGATCTCGGCCTTCTTGATCCAGCAAGAGAGACGGAGAGGTAGAAGAGTTCTCCGGCAGCGTGACGGCGCTCCGGAGGTTGGTGATGACCTTGTCTCAGCAGGGCTCCGCCCGAGCTCCGCAGAAACGCGATCTAGAGGAAAAACTATGGAGGTATGTGGTCGGGCAGCCGTGAGAAAGTCGTCTCAAATCATCCCTAAAAGCTCCATATATATAGGAGGAGGGAGGGGGGCCTTGCCTTGGGGTCCAAGGACCCCCCAAGGAGTCGGCCGAGCCAAGGGGGGGAGGACTCCCCCCCCCAAACCGAGTTGGACTTGGTTTGGTGGGAGGAGTCCCCCTCCCTTCCCACTTCCTCCCTCTTTTTTTTTCTTTTCCTTTGATTCTTTATTCTTGGCGCATAGGCCCCCTTGGGGCTGTCCCACCAGCCCACTAAGGGCTGGTGTGTCTCCCCAAAGCCTATGGGCTTCCCCGGGGTGGGTTGCCCCCCCCGGTGAACTCCCGGAACCCATTCGTCATTCCCGGTACATTCGCGGTAACTCCGAAAACCTTCCGGTAATCAAATGAGGCCATCCTATATATCAATCTTCGTTTCCGGACCATTCCGGAAACCCTCGTGACGTCGATCTCATCCCGGACTCCGAACAACATTCGGCAACCAACCATATAACACAAATACGCATAAAACAACGTCGAACCTTAAGTGTGCAGACCCTGCGGGTTCGAGAACTATGTAGACATGACCCGAGAGACTCCTCGGTCAATATCCAATAGCGGGACCTGGATGCCCATATTGGATCCTACATATTCTACGAAGATCTTATCGTTTGAACCTCAGTGCCAAGGATTCGTATAATCCCGTATGTCATTCCCTTTGTCCTTCGGTATGTTACTTGCCCGAGATTCGATCGTCAGTATCCGCATACCTATTTCAATCTCGTTTACCGGCAAGTCTCTTTACTCATTTCGTAATACAAGATCCCGCAACTTACACTAAGTTACATTGCTTGCAAGGCTTATGTGTGATGTTGTATTACCGAGTGGGCCCCGAGATACCTCTCTGTCACACGGAGTGACAAATCCCAGTCTTGATCCATACTAACTCAACTAATACCTTCGAAGATACCTGTAGAGCATCTTTATAGTCACCCAGTTACGTTGCGACGTTTGATACGCGCAAAGCATTCCTCCGGTGTCAGTGAGTTATATGATCTCATGGTCATAGGAATAAATACTTGACACGCAGAAAACAGTAGCAATAAAATGACACGATCAACATGCTATGTCTATTAGTTTGGGTCTAGTCCATCACGTGATTCTCTCAATGACGTGATCCACTTATCAAGCAACAACACCTTTGTTCATAATCAGAAGACACTGACTATCATCGATCAACTGGCTAGCCAACTAGAGGCATGCTAGGGACGGTGTTTTGTCTATGTATCCACACATGTAAATGAGTCTTCATTCAATACAATTATAGCATGGATAATAAACTATTACCTTGATACAGGAATTATAATAATAACTATACATTTATTATTGCCTCTAGGGCATAATTCCAATAGCAGCGCCTACCGGCTAGAGGACGAGGCGACCATCCCTCCGGCCGGCCAGGCAACCCCCGCCGGCTAGAGTTGAGGCGGCTACCTCTTCTAAGCCGGCCTGGTCCCGCCAGCCCGACTAGGAATGAGGCGGCCGCACACAAGACGGCTAGCCGGCAAAAGATCACATGTCACATCAGATCGTAGGTCAGGATAAGACCTTATGATTAAAGGTAGCTATGCGTCAGCAAAGGTACTGGATCGGGCCGCCCGGCAGGTATGAGCGTCGGCGGCCACGCCGCTGACCTACCCCGGCTCTGATCCATCACCTAGCATAGTGTCGGACCGTCACACTCCCACTCCATTACTGCACTCGACGTGGGGAACAGTGGAGGCGGCCGTACTACCTGCCCATGACGAATCTCGCGGGGCGACGCTTGACGTACAACGCGTGCTCGGCGTCAACCTTAGCGAGAGCCTCATTGGCCAGCCGGCGGGTCCCACTGCCAATCGAGACCATGCACCGGCGGGCCCCTCAAGCGACAAGACAAGACTCTTGTGGGCCCTTGGCCAGCCGGCGAGGCTGCCAGCCGGGTCCCACACTTGTACCCTTTATCCATATTGTAGGCCGGCGGGTTCGTCTATAAAACCCTTCGGTCGCCCTCCATGCAGGGGGCCGATCATTCAACAGTCATACAACACTACACACTCACCAACAACAGAGAGAGAGGCAGAGACGAGCCGGCTGCTCCCCTCTTCCTCCTCCCAACACAGCTCTAGGAGCAACCTTGTACTCTCTTCATACACAGCAAACACTCCGGCAGGATTAGGGGTATTATCCCTACGGAGAGCCCCGAACCTGGATACATCGTGCGTCCCATGCGTGTACCAACCTCGTTCCCAGCGTCTACCTTTGTCCCTTCGGTTCTCACCGACTTTAGCCTACCTATGGCATATGTTGTGAGTATTCACCGGCACATACCTCGTCAGTGTATCCAAACCCTGTGATATGATACACTTTATAACACATTAGCCTAATTATATCTTCCTCACGATAGCCATCATACCTACCTGTTATGGCATTTTCATAGCCATTCGAAGATATATTGCCATGCAACTTCCATCAATCTTATGAAATGAGCATCCATTGTCATTTTGCATTGCATGATCATAGAGCTCACATGGTTGGTCTCGATTGACCGATATCGTTCGATTACATGGTGGTGCTCCAGGTTATGACATGCTTTTCCATTATCATGTTCTGTTGGCTTCCCTCGATAGTTGTGGTGCTTGGACCGTGGCGGTTTCTTCTCGTCGGGCATCAGTCTTTTAGGCTACTTAGAATAACCCCTCTTTTTTCCCCTTCCGCGTGTGTTGGTCGATGTGTGTTTTTTCTTGATCTCTTCTCCCATTTCTCTTGTTGATTCCGGTTCGCTCGAACCCCATCTTGTAATAGGCCGCAAAGCCTATATGCAAAAAAATTGAACGAAATTCACGTGGAGATAACTCCTCGGGGGGTGATTGTTCAAGAATCAATATTAAATAAATGAATTATAAAATATACATAATGATGGATATATTAATATTAATTTGGTATTGTCTCTTTTTTGGATATATAGACGATCAATTTTAGAAAGAATTGTCTTTTTGACTCAATTTATACTTCATCTATATTTAAAAACGGAGAGATTGTTTATTTCAAATTCAAGTATTCAACTATGGTCACAGATACTAGTACTCCCTGTCTAGATATGGACCTATCGAGACGTCCATCTCTAGATAAATCTAGAATAACTAATAAGCACGAGCTCTGTCCCACACGGCTTGTTGGATCAGCATGCAGCATGGCGCTACCAAACGCGAATATCTGTGCGGGAACAAAAATGTCCCCGTTGCAGATGTCGTCGCTGATGATTAAGGTAGCCATTGATCCTTTGGCGATTTCATAGTGGAACTCTCAATGAAAGCATCAATGTTTGTGTCATAACCGGCGGATCTCTGATAGGGGGTCCCGAACTGTGGATCTTGAATCGATGGGTAAGAGAAGACAAAGGATACGATGTTTATCCAAGTTCGGGCCCTCTTGATAGAGGTGAAACCCTACGCCGTGCTCTTGTTTATGTTGATGATGGAGTATCAAGTAGAGAGTTGATCTACCTCGAGATCATATGTTGTGCTCGAAACCCTTGGAGCAATGATCTTAACTTGTCATATCAACAAAAGCCCTCTGGTTTATATAGATACGAGGGGTACTAGGGTTACACAATGTCGGTTACACCATGGAGAAACCATGTCGATTATCATCTTGTCGTGAGGCGCACACCAAATCTTCGAAAGAGTTCATCTTGGATATAGTGTCGTCTTGTAGTCCGGATTCGAGTGATAATTAGTAGACGGCCGAGAAGACCAGCCCATGAAGTAGTCAAGCGGTCCGAGGACCCCTTATTCCCGAACTCTCTCACCAGGCATCAAGGTTCACAAGGGCATTGTCGACATCAGCAGCATGATGCCAAAAGTAGGGCTCACCGCCTCTGCAACCCGCATAGCTCGTCCAGCCCAAGCTCCGAGAGGCATGCAAGGTGGTTGAGTAAATGTCCGAGAGAGAAAGCATTTTCAGGAAGAAGAAGGTTGGTGATGGCGTGTGTGCCCCACCGGTCATAATGGTCAACTTAACGGTCAAATCTAACGTAGTTTACTTCCCTGTCATGTCAACCCTGACATGTGGGTCACGCTTGCGATAATCATGTTTAAATTGTCTAAAAGAGTCATCAATCATTTTCGATAGTTTTTTGCTACAAAATTAGAATATGCTTTTTTGTAAAAAGAAATTGAAATTTTGCAGTTCAGTGGAACGACAACCCTAAAGTGATAGTTTTTTCGTGAAATACTCAAGCGATGGAGGCCAGAGCAAGAGTTTTCACTCCTGGCATAAAGCGACGTTCTAATCACCATCTTAATGGCGAATCTTTAAAAAATCATGCCAGCCAGTTCTCGTTACTAGGCGGAAGTGTACCTAAACACAAGCTAGCAGGCCGCTCGTTGGACTAGCTTTGCCTTCACATACCACGCCTATTAGTTAGCTTGAGAAAGGAATCATGCCATTAATTGGAGGACAAAAAGGAGCAAGGGAAGGGACAGTTCCAGCTGCTCCTCCGAAGCGATCGCCGGCCCACACACCATTTCTAGGAGGAAACGATTCTGAACTAATAGTTCAAACCCTGCTTGTTAGGGTATCATCATATCATCACGTCCCTAGTTCTTAATTAGTCTACAGCTTAGCATATTCACGTTCTCACGGGGGGATGAGCTAATTAATTAACTCATCCACAGGCGGAAAAGGATGGCTGTCGGGCTCCGTCGCAAAGGCACACCCGCACGAAAAATGTTCTTGGCATTTCCTCCACAGGTTCTGGGCCGGTCAAAACCGAACGCAATGAGTGATTCCACGAACCCGGAGGAATCGAATTGATTTTGAGCTCTGGAAAATCTTGGTACTGCAGCCATCTCACAGAGCCATAAAGAACTAGTGATACGACGACGACGACGACGACGATCAAGAGCCATCCAACACACGTAAAAGATAGCGGCCGGACCACCTCACCATCCATCCGAAGTGGGCGGGAAAGGGAAGAGATACCCTATTACTCCTATATTCCATGGCAGCGGAGAAAGGATGGACGGACGAAAGCCCGACCGATTTGCCAGCACAGCGTGGGGTCCCGACGAAGCACCCAGCCGATCAGTGCACACGGAGCACTACCCCGACGAGCGATCAGTTCTCACCGAGCCCTCTCGGCCAACCGTGCAAAAAGGGCAGAAAGCTAGCTAGAGCAGCTCCTGCAGAGAAACATAAGAACAACAACAACACGCAGACCAAAACCTCAGGCATGTTTTATCTGTTTTTTGTTTGTTTGAACCGGTTTGTCCGTCCCTTTCTGTGTTTAGGTCAGGCGTGTATTCAATGCGCGGTCGCACTTTTCGTCTTTGCGTCCGGCTTGCGGTAATGGTTGATTTTTCGGTTGCGATTTAATGCTGGAGTATGCCTCCGGATCGAGCCCCTGGACATGGGGGGCTGCCTACTCATGTGATCATGGACAACGAAAGCAGCAGCCACAACCTCTTCCTCATCGCGTGAAGAATTATTCGAATCGCAAATGAAATTATGGAAAGAGTACTCGTCGTCGGAGTCCATTTGTATCTTGGAGTCAAATTGTCGAACACCTTGTGTACGTCCTGCAAAAAGTTGGTCGGTGAAGAGCCACGCGTCTATGTGAGATTAGGTAGCAGGCCTAGAGGCGAACGTGGATGACATCCGACGAGCAAGGTTGTTGTTCTTGCATGCTGCCAGCAGGGGGAGGCGAGGGATTTGGTCGCGTCGACATCGGGATCCTGCGATGGCGGCTAAAACGGTCCACCAAAAGCCGGAGAGTAGGGGGGCGCCCAGGGATGACGTGCTACTAAGAAGGTGTGAGCGCGGGCAATGGCGACGGGTAGGCCTGGTCAAGTATGTTGGCTATTGGTGGGAGGAAGCGAGAGTGAGGAATGGCCAATGTGTCATGGACAGGCAGGCTAGGGAAGGACAAGGATCAACGTTGCGGCCATCCGTTGCGTATCTTGCCTATGCAAATACAGTTTAAATTTAAGTATGAGTCGTGCACGGATAAAAAACATACGTTAATCCGTTTAACTCATGACATTAAATTGATTTTTCTGTACATTCCGATCCAAATAAACACGCATCGACAATTTGGGTCGGGCCTTAAAAGTGCTCTAAGAGCATCTAGAGTCGGAGCTCTTAAATCAGCCTTAAACGTCCGAGCAGCCCATCCGAACATTGCCCGGTCACAATAAATCGATTCAGCTGGACCCCTCATACCCATCTCAAACGTTCGGGTTGACACGCATCTTTTATATTCATCTTAAATATGAGAACGATATGAGGGCTCGCGGACGCGTCAGGACACGTCCGGTCAGTCTGCTACATAAGACGCGATCCCACCCCAAACCACATTTTCTCTTTATTAATTCAATTATTCTTTCTCTCTCTTATACTTAATCAATCATGCGTAATTAGTCGGACATAGAGAAAAAATATAAAAGATGCGGCTGCCTAGATAAAAAAAGTAAATACTTAAAATAGACGCGTCTATTTACTTTAAGAGACCGGACTTATAAGCTCCGGCTATAGATGCTCTAACAGCGGTAGTGGTAGCACGTACTTGTATATTTCTAACGCTAGCTTTTCGTGCATCACGTGCTCACGAGACGAGGTGGGCTGACCAATGTGCAAAGTAGGTACACTCTGTTCCCTCCCTTAGCAGGGGCGGACCTAGAGAGAAAATGATCCGGTGTCCTAGCATATGATCATTCATAAATTTCATCTAAAGATGGGATGTCACGTACTGTATTTTGCATCAAACTTACAAAGAAAACAGTTTGCACCTGGTGTCCTGTGCACCCGGGTAGCACAACGTGGGTACGCCCCTGTCCCTTAGTGGGCTTATCTTATCTTGCATGCTCATTAGTCAGTAGTAATGCACTAATGGGTACTCAGCAATGTGCTGGTGCCACGAGGCATGGCAAAAGCCAAAAGGTGGCGCTTGGCTCCTTCTGGGAAGGAGACTGCTCCGTGTCGATGTCGACCACCCGTAGTAAATGTGCAGAGTGCGGATGAGGGCATAGTCAGATCCCGTAAAATGAACCTATAAAAAAGATATTCGTAGAGGATGTTTTTTTACGGGTCGGCTCGAGCTGCGGCGGAACAGACCTATTAAACTTAAACTGTAAATTAAATTTTCGTTTACATTTTTTCCTACATCTTCTTTTCCCCCTCGCCTGGGTCCATGATCAACTAAATTTGTTCGTAAATATGGAGTCGTTGATCCCTCAATTCATCCAGGAGCTAGCTAGCTAGGCTAGCTCCTCAGTCCACGAATCCATCCAGGAGCTAGCTAGCTCCTGAGTCCATGAATCCATCTAGGAGCTAGCTCCTCAGTCCACGAATCCATCAAGGAGCTAGCTCAGTCCACGAATCCATCCAGGAGCTAGCTAGCTAGCTTCGTCATCCATGAATCCATCTAGGAGCTAGCT
Source organism: Hordeum vulgare subsp. vulgare (assembly GCF_904849725.1). Classification (NCBI taxonomy): domain Eukaryota; kingdom Viridiplantae; phylum Streptophyta; class Magnoliopsida; order Poales; family Poaceae; genus Hordeum; species Hordeum vulgare. The sequence continues at coordinate 564,333,192 of NC_058520.1, forward strand.
CCTCAGTCCACGAATCCATCAAGGAGCTAGCTCAGTCCACGAATCCATCCAGGAGCTAGCTAGCTAGCTTCGTCATCCATGAATCCATCTAGGAGCTAGCTAGTTTCGGTGTCCACGTATCCATCCAGGAGCTAGCTTCGAGCTCGGTCATGGAATCCATCCAGAAGCTCGAAGCTAGCTAGCTAGCTTCCGCCGCTAACGACGAATCCGGTCAGGACGGGCAGGGCGGCGGTCGACATTCGGGGATGTCCGGGGCGGCGTACGATGGACGTGGACGGCGGGCATGGAAGTTTTTGTGGCAGTTGGGCTCCCACTAACCGTTTTCTCTCGATACAGGGCATCGTAAAAACGGACGCGAAAACTGTGTTTTTACAGATCAAGAGGAACTTTTTACTGTGTTCCGCAAAAGTATTTACGGGTCCGACGAGTTTGTAGATTTTGATCGGCCAACTTTTTTTGTATAGACCTGTATTTTGATGATTATTTTGCGGGTCGGACTCTCCGAGTTAGGAGTTTTGAATTTCCAGTGGGAGCACTAGCAGCAGCGCCTTCCCGCGTCCCAGCTAGCCACTGTGTACACGCACGCGCTCACGCAGCCAGGCCAGACAGGCAGGTCCCTGAATGCCGACCGGTCCGGGCCGGCGCTCGCTTTACGCAGGGCAGCCTCCTCCTATAAATTGCACCCGTACCCTCGGTACCCAGAGGCAGGCCAGGCACCCACCACCACCACCTCGCGCTCTCTGGCTCGCCAGTAGACATTTACTCGTTCTCGGCAGATCACGCTGCACAAGATCGCATCTCTAGTGGGCGCGCAGAGTGCACTACACTTACTGTGGTCTGGCCTCATCTTAATCAGTTCTCACCTGCAAGCCTAGAGAGATGGCGGACAAGGTCGTGGCCACCTACTACTACCCTCCCATGGAGGTAGCCGCCGCCGAGCTCGGCCAGATCGCCGGCTCCAAGCTCGACGATGATGGCCGCAACAAGCGCACCGGTACGTAATAAAACCCCTGCCCCATCTCATGGCGTAGGTAACAGGGTACAGACGTACAGTACTCATAATCGATCGCTGTGTGCAGGCACGATGTGGACGGCGAGCTCGCACATCATCACGGCGGTGATCGGGTCGGGGGTGCTGTCGCTGGGCTGGGCCATCGCGCAGCTCGGCTGGGTGGCCGGCCCCGCCGTCATGCTGCTCTTCTCCCTCGTCACCTACTTCACCTCCTCGCTGCTCGCCGACTGCTACCGCTCCGGCGACCAGAGCACCGGCAAGCGTAACTACACCTACATGGACGCCGTCAACGCCAACTTGAGTGGCATCAAGGTGCAGATCTGCGGGGTGCTGCAGTACGCCAACATCGTCGGGGTGGCAATCGGCTACACCATCGCCGCCTCCATCAGCATGCTCGCCATCAAGAGGGCCAACTGCTTCCACGGCAACGGCCACGCCGACCCCTGCAAGGTCTCCAGCGTGCCCTACATGATCATCTTCGGCGTGGCCCAGGTCTTCTTCTCCCAGATACCCGACTTCGATCAGATCTCCTGGCTCTCCATGCTCGCCGCCGCCATGTCCTTCACCTACTCCTCCATCGGCCTTGGCCTCGGCATCGTCCAAGTTATAGGTAGGTGATTATGCACACTCATCGATCGACGAGTGATTATGATACCTCAATGATAGTTAGCAATGTGTTAACCAAATATGCATGCATGTATGCAGCCAACGGAGGCATGAAGGGCAGCCTGACCGGCATCAGCATCGGCACGGTGACGCCCATGCAGAAGGTGTGGCGCAGCCTGCAGGCATTCGGGGACATCGCATTCGCCTACTCCTACTCACTCATCCTTATCGAGATCCAGGACACGATCCGGGCGCCGCCGCCGTCGGAGTCCACGGTCATGAAGCGCGCCACCATGGTGAGCGTGGCGGTGACCACGGTCTTCTACATGCTCTGCGGCTGCATGGGCTACGCGGCCTTCGGAGACGCCGCCCCCGGGAACCTCCTGACGGGGTTCGGCTTCTACGAGCCCTTCTGGCTCCTGGACGTGGCCAACGCTGCCATCGTCGTCCACCTCGTCGGCGCCTACCAGGTGTACTGCCAGCCCCTGTTCGCCTTCGTGGAGAAGTGGGCGGCGAAGAGGTGGCCGGAGTCGACGTTCGTCACCGGCGAGGTCGAGGTCCCGCTCTTCCGGACGTACAAGGTGAACATGTTCCGGGCGACGTGGCGGACGGCGTTCGTGGTAGCGACGACGGTGGTGTCCATGATGCTGCCCTTCTTCAACGACGTGGTGGGGTTCCTGGGCGCGCTGGGGTTCTGGCCGCTCACCGTATACTTCCCGGTGGAGATGTACGTGGTGCAGAAGAAGGTGCCCAAGTGGAGCACGCGGTGGGTGTGCCTCCAGATGCTCAGCGTCGGATGCCTCGCCATCTCCCTCGCCGCCGCCGCGGGGTCCATCGCCGGCATCAAGTCCGACCTCAAGGTGTACCACCCGTTCAAGTCATAATCGACGTCTGACCATCATGCACGCATGCACCGAAGAACAGATCAAGATAGCGTCCGGTAAAGTTCACCGTGGGTTGCAGGGTGAAAGCCAAACTGTGCCAAAAAGAAGGGGGACAAGATACCGAAGTGTCAACAAATTGTTTAGGCTGGCTAATGACCGCCGTAGTTGCCTCAAAGAAAAGATACCTAAGTGTCAGCAGTGTGAGTGTCACCAACTAATGTTCTTGTCTTGTGTCGTAAGTACGGAGTAGAAGCTAATTCAATAATAGCACAGAATTTGAAAAGGATATTGAAGTGTGTCTGTCGTCTGCTCTCTTGTCACCATGAGCTCGGACTCTCCGTGTCATGTGCATGTTCAAATCACGCCAACCTCGGTCGATTTTGAAGCTAAAGCTGATCCAGTGTTGCTTTCGGAACTGGGTTGGCGAAGCGTCGAGTCCTCGGAAGAATCTTCATTTTCTTTGTACGAGTGGAAAGAGCGCATTGGGGGCTTGGGGCCAGCCGGCACCGATCCTGCGTGATGAATCTCGGAGGGGTCCGTAACGTCGTGGCGTTCAAAGATCCCGGCCGGCACTTTGGGCGATGTCACCTTCGCTTTTCCGGTGAGATTCCAGATGCCAAGTCTCGTCGACACTCTTGAGTGGGTTCGTGCTGGCGGCCGGGGCGGCTTCATGGTCACGCCCACCCCTGGGCGTCTGCAGTCGCCGTCACAGATTCTGTGGTTGGTGCTGACGGTAGCATGCAACCGTTCGTACAAAGGGAGCAAGAACCGATGAATAATCTTTACCTAATACTAAAGCGGTTATGGCTATTGTTGGAAAACCCATCTTTTCAGTTTTGCAAAAAAAAAAAACTTTTACTTTATGGTAATCAATCTACAGTCATGTTTTTATTTGAAATAACGTTTCATTTTTACAGAAACACCCCCTATCCAATTCAGATCTAGACCGTGTTCATCCCTTCCTCTTATCCACTCGGTCTTGTCGACAACGGAGACGGCTATGGTGCGGCGGCGCGGGAGGATGGATGACGCCTCGCGCGAGGCGTGTGCTTGGTTCTGGGGCGGTACCCTTGTCAGCGTCAGGGCCGGCTGGTTCTCTTGTGGGCTAATGCTCGCTGCCACAGGTGTGGCGACGCTCCGGTCCGAGGCAGATGGTGGCCGGCGACATGAAGCTCACCCGAGTGTTGCCTCTCATTGCTAAATGCCTGAACTGTCGGCCTCGGCGGCAGGGACGGCTTCTACCGCGCGGATCCTACTCCTGTGTTTGATTTGGACACTGTTTCTGACCGTGTCCCACTACAACAAAAAACAAAGGATTGCCCGAAGCGGATTCTTCTTCGCTCCTACAAGAAGCAAGGATCCTGAGCTGAAATCTCCATCAGATTGCGTACTTGGACTAAAAAATTCATCAAATCCTAGAGTTGGACCAGATAAGCATCATGCGGCCTTCAAGTTCGACGGAGACAGAAGCGACAAGTTCGCCAGAGGTAGAAGAATCGCCGGAGGTAGAAAAATATCCGTCGAGCCATCCAATATCGCCAACGCCGGCTACACCACAGGTATGTAATGCCTGAGACACCCTTCAAAAACAACCCTGCTGCTTTGGTTGTGAACTTGTGGTGCTTTTGTTCCTCGTGGTTTCAGTTATAGCGAGCCAAGGTCCAACCAGTCATGTAAAAACACAAATACAGTGGAGATCATAAGATGAGACAATACAATAGAGATCATGTCAAGTCTGAAAGTAATTTCCTGCTGATATCAGTAGTGTGCTAATTTGCTTGTCGTGTCAAGTCTGAAAGTAATTTCCTGCTGATATTCGTAGTGTGCTAATTTGCTTGATTTGGTCAAGTAGAGGAAGCTTTACAGATTTCAGAATTGAGTTAATGGAAAAAGTTAGAATTCTTTTGTTAGATATTGGTGATAGTGCAGATTATAAACTTACTACAGAATGTACAGATGTTAATAACTCTTTTGTTAGATATTGGTCAGTAGATTGGGTGATTTGACTTCCTTGATATTTTAACTTGCTTTAGTTTTGTACCTTCCCGAAGTACTAAAAAAGAAAATAATGCCATTATTCCTCTCTAGTTAATCATTTTATTTTTGATTGTACAGCGAACATGTGTGAGGTTATCATATAATATTTTATAGAGTGATCACCATGGTTGCCGTTTTGTATCTTACCTCTGTTTAAACTGATTCTTGCGATAGTGTTTCTGACAGCTGGAGGTTTACCATTTATTTTTGTTGTGACTACAGAAAATAGATGACAACAGTGAACTTAATATTGCAGAGGATTTTGACACGGCCGCCTGTCTTGAGAAAATCTGTAGCAACGACGGCCACTGGTGCACGAGGAGGTCTCCATGGAGGTGGAAATTTAATTCAACCTCGCCTAGGGCTGTCGGCCACCCCGAGCTCGTGCTGTTGGTGGCCTCCCGAAGCTCCTGTCGGCCTCCTCCATGAGCCCGAAGCACGAACCAGGTACTGTGTTGCACACCTAAAGGTCACCCACCTACTCCCCGTAAACCAAACCCCTTTTGAAATTCAGAAGTTGACCAAATTAACTAGGAAACCTTGACACACGCTTGGGTCCACTAGCTCGATCTTCTCGTGTGTGACAGCCCGATGCCGACGTTCCAGAAGATTTCCCCCTTATTCCGTTTCCGTTGTGTGGTTATTTTTATTTGTTGCATCATCATCACATCACTCGCATCATCTGCATTGCATCGGCATCTCCGTTGCCGCCAGTTTTCAAAATTTGCATCCGTTGTTAGTTTCTGGTTCTCGTCGTTGTCCGTTCTAAGCCCGAACGCACTCGCACGTGCCCGCGACATCGTTTAAATCTTGTTTTCAAAATTGTGCGTAAAACTTTCTCTGATCGGGGTGAAACTTGGCATGCGGTCGTAATTAGATATAGCTAGGCCGCTGTCGAATTTTGTCGCGATCGGAGTTCGTGTGGTACCCGAACGGTCGACCGTAGCGGCACCGTATTCGGTCTACCCTCGGACGTTTGTCGGTGTTTTAAAAATCGTTGTCGCGCCGCCCGTTTCCCCTCTCGTCTCCGATAAACCACCCTACACATCCTCGTAACCGTTCCCGTGTTCGGAATTGTCCGAATCCGACCGCATGGTTGGATCTGGAACGAAATTCCGGTTAACCTAGCTCCACATTTGTCTATATATAGGCCTCCTCCTATTATTTAGACAGCCTACCACCCTCTGCCTCGTTTTCCGCGCCCACCTACCCCAGCAGCCTCTCTCTTTCCCCTGTCTCCCACCTCCAGCCGCCGGGCCCGCCCGAGCCCGGGTCAGGCCCGCCAAAGCCCATCGGGGCCCGAGGCAAACCCTAGCGAGCTCCCTTCCATGGCAGCCATGCCCGAGCCCCGTGCTGCTCCCGTCGTCGTCGGATTGCCATGCCCCGCCGCCGCCTCTCCCTTCCTGCGCAGCCGCCGCCGCCCCTCCCTGCGTGCGCAGCCGCCGCCGCCCCTCTCTGCCTGCGCAGCAGCCGCCGTCGCCTCTTCCTGCCTGCAGCACCTCCGCCATGTCGGCCCTCCGGCCTCCGCACCGCCGCCCCCCCGAACTGTGCCGGTTCCGGCTCGCTATGGCCGTCCTCGCCGCCTCCAGGGCCCTCCGCGCCGTGGCCGACCTCCCCGCCGTCCGCTGCAACCGCCGTCCGTCGCCATAGCTCGTGCGCGAGGAGATCGGCAGCGCTCGATCCCCCCTCCCCACGCTCCTGACGTCTGGGCCTCCAGCGCCCTGCAGCTGGCCTGCACCGCTGTGGGCCGGCCTAGCTGGCTCCCGAGCCAGGCCAGCTCGGCCTGCCTGCCTCCAGCGCCCCTCCAACCGGCCCAGGTAAGCCTTGAGGTATTCCCCGCCCTAGGCATTTTGCTATTATCATGCGCCCCTGTTCGGCCCATTAGGATTTAGGTGATTTTCGGAATTATATATATTCCAGTAAATAGACGTAATTTAATATGTCCAGATCTTTTTAATTGTGTGTCGGGTCGCGACATGTAGCATATAGTTTTGCTGTAGTTTTGCGCGTAGAATCCGATTATAAAACTTGCATATTTGTTTGACGTGGTTTGCCGTGCCAAATGCATAGATTAACGTGTTGTTTCAATAGGATAGATGCCCGTATTTATTTTTCACGCAAGTCTGAGTTGCCCGTATGCCGTAGTAGAAATGTCCACGTTTTAGGAACACCTTTTTTATGTATTTTAGAGTAGTCATTGGTATTTTTGCGTGTAGGGATTTGCCGCTAGTTTATTTTCCGTGTCTAGGCCATTATCTCGCATTTACGTGTGGTAATATTTTTTGTGTTGCAACCCCACATATTTTATATGTTTTAGTTTTAGCTTTTGATTAAGTTAGTTCGTGCGATATTTTGCCATGTTGCCCTCTTGTCTTTTTCGTAGGATTTATTCCGTGCTTCGTTTGATTAAGTTGTCAACTAGAGAGTTGTTCTTTGATGTTTACACTAGCCCCTGGAATTTTTGGTTGTAATAGAAATGCATGTTTAGGTGTGGTTTGCTTGCTCTCAAGTTGCTAGAAATAGTGCTGATTTGAAGGTGCTGAAATATTTCTAAGTCTGGAATCTGTTATATTTTGTTGCTGTTTTGTCTTGCTTCTATCTTTTGATCTGTAGCTCTTTTGAGGTTGGTGCAATGGAGTAAGTTGTAGACCTTGTGATTCTCTAGCATGCTGTGAATTTTCATGCCATTTGGAGCCCTGTAGCTATTGGTTTTTCTGCTGCCAATATGGTTTCAGATCAAAAACTGTACTTTCATGAGGTGTAATTTTCACTAAGTCTGAAATAGTGTGTGAGATGCCATTTTGTGTCTTCTTTCCCTAGTGATCCATGATGCCATGCTAGTTGTTGTTAGTTGTTTGTTGTAGTGCTTCTTGCCATCTTTCATGTAATGCATTGGTTGATTATATTTGAGTTGAGTAGCTCGTAGTTGTGGGGTGTAGAAAATGCTATGTGGCTGATTTTGGCAGATTGTAGTGATTTCTTATTTTGCTCGTAGTTGTTGAACCGTAGCTCCGTTTTGATCGAGTCCTACATGAAACTTGCTTAGAATCTTGTGTAATTTCATTTTCTTTTGCTGGTTGTATGTTTTGAAGTGCTCGTGACCGCCGTTGCACACATATTGCATTCATGCCATCATATCTTGCGGTGTCCGTATCTTTTGAGTCGTAGCTCCGTTGGAGATGCCCGTATTTATTTTTCGCGCAAGTCCGGGTTGCCCGTATGCTGTAGTAGAAATGTCCACGTTTTAGGAACACCTTTTCCATGTATTTTAGAGTAGTCATTGGTATTTTTGCGTGTAGGGATTTGCCGCTAGTTTATTTTCCGTGTCTAGGCCATTATCTCGCATTTACGTGTGTTAATACATTTTATGTTGCGACCCCACATATTTTATATGTTTTCGGGGTAGAAAAATCCATGGGATTTTTTGTGCAATTAGTTTTAGCTTTTGAGTAAGTTAGTTCGCGCGATATTTTGCCATGTTGCCCTCTTGTCTTTTTCGTAGGATTTATTTCGTGCTTCATTTGATTAAGTTGTCAATTAGAGAGTTGTTATTTTTTGTAGGATTTAATCCATGCCTTGGTTGATTATATTTGAGTTTAGTAGCTCGTAGTTGTGGGGTGTAGAAAATGTTATGTGGCCGATTTTGGCAGATTGTAGTGATTTCTTATTTTGCTCGTAGTTGTTGAACCGTAGCTCCGTTTTGATCGAGTCATATATGAAACTTGCTTAGAATCTCGTGTAGTTTCATTTTCACTTGCTAGTTGTATGTTTTGAAGTGCTCGTGACCGCCATTGCACACATATTGCATTCATGCCATCATATCTTGCGGTGTCCGTATCTTTTGAGCCGTCGCTCCGTTGGAGATGTTCTGTATGTGTAAATTGCTTGTAACGACGCGTAGAATCGCGTGAACCTATTTGTTTTGCTGTTTAACAACTAATTAAATGTGTTAGTTCAGATCTGGACATAATTGTAAATTAACATGTGAGGTCGTCTCGGAGCTGCTATATGTCATTTCCGACCTCATTTAAAATGCCTAGATAGGTAGATTAATTGCGCTTCACCTCTTTCCATGTTTAAACACATTTAATATGATGTATATCTAATCGGGATAGAACTAACTAATTAAACATGGAGTTTCGTCAATATGTGACTCGTTGCATATTGAACTTCACTTAATGTGTAGTGTCTGTTTGCGTGAATTGTCATGTCGTGCCTTGTTTGTTTTCAGCTGCTCATGCATCATATGTGTTGTGCATCGTGTGGTGAATATCGTGTGTTGATTTGTGTTTCCGGTTTGCTTCGTCTCGTTAGAGTTCTGCAGCGTGCCGGATTGTGAGGACCCGTTCGACTACGTCGGTTCGTCTGCTTCACGGAGGCATTCTTCTTCCAAGCGGGGTCTCAGGCAAGATGGCCATTTCCCCAGATACCATTACTATCATTGCCATGCTAGTTTTATCGCTTCTATCGATTATGTCTCGTTGCCTATCACATGTTAAATATCAGCCTCTCAACAATGCCATGAAAACCTTCAACCTTTTCAACCTAGCGAACCACTGATTGGCTATGTTACTGCTTGCTTAACCCTGTGTTAGCGTTGCTAGTTGCAGGTGCAGTTGCTTCCATCTGATAACATGGGTCCCTTGTCATATCACCATATTAAATGCTATTTAATTTAATGCACCTATATACTTGGTAAAAGGTGGAAGGCTTGGCCTTTCTAGCCTGGTGTTTTGTTCCACCTTTGCCCCCTTAGTTTTGGCTACCGGTGTTATGTTCCATAATTGAGCGCTCCTAACACGATCGGGGTTGTTATGGGGACCCCCTTGATAATTCGTTTTAGACTAAAGCTGGTCTGGCAAGGCCCAACATTGGTACTACATTTTCCCAACATAATAATTCTGTTAAACTGAAATGCATAGGGAGTTAGCGCTACCCGAGGATTAATTCTACATAATACACGGAGGGCCAGTGCTGAAGGTGCTGGTCCAAAACAGAGCACCGTGTGGGGCCAACCCGGGGCAACTCGGGAGATTTCTATCAGGCCACCGTACGCTTCGCTTATCCGTTGTGTCCTGATAACGAGATACGCGGCTCCTATCGGGATCGTCGACACGCCGGGCGGCCTTGCTGGATTAGTTTTACCTTTGACGAAATATCTTGTGCATCGGATTCCGGTGATGCTTTGTTTAATCTCAGAGTTGAGGTTTTCCACTAGGGAATCCGACGAGATCACGAGCTTCGTGATTGGGGATTTCTATGCGGCTTGTGGTAATTTGTGATAGACTAGTTGGAGCACCCCTGTAGGGTTAAATCTTTCAGAAAGCCGTGCCCGCGGTTATGTGGCAACGTGGAAACTTTGTTTAACACTGGTTCTGGATAACTTGAAGTAACTTAATTAAAACTTGCCAACCGTGTGTGTAACCGTGACTGTCTATTTCGTGAGTTCCTTCTCCGATCGAGGACACGGTGGGGTTATGTCTGACGTAGGTAGGTGTTCAGGGTCATTCATTTGATCATCCGTAGTTCACGTTCGCTATGCGTAGATCTTCCCCCTCTTATTTCTTGTACTCGTAATTTAGCCACCAAATATATGCTTAGCCGCTGCTACAACCTCACCACTTAACCATGCCTCACCCATTAAGCTTTGCTAGTCTTGATACCTTTGGAAATGAGATTGTTGAGTCCCGTGTGGCTCACAGATTACTACAACACCAGTTGCAGGTACAGGTAAAGGTTACTTGACGCGAGCGCGTTGGTTGTTCATTTGGAGTTGCTTCTTCTTCTTCATCATCGATCTAGGATGGGTTCCAGGCCAGTAGCCTGGGATAGCAAGGATGGACGTCGTTCTCCTTTTCTTTTTTGTTTTCATCTGTAGTCGGACCCTGCTCTTCTTCATGATGATTATGTATTGTACTGCTGTGACTCTGATGTAGCTTGTGGCGAGTGTAAGCCAATTCTATTTATATCTCATCTTTTCAGTACATGTACTTGTAACGATATCCATTCTTGCGACACGACGAGATGCACTTCTATCCCTGATGATGCCTTCGTGCCAAATTGAGGATAGGGTCGCATCATGGGCGTGACAAGTTGGTATCAGAGTAGTACCGACCTAGGAGCCCCCTTGATTGATCGAACTTGGCCGAGTCGAGTCTAGTGAAAAACTGCTTTGAGTCTAGTTATATATCGGAGATTAGGATTCTTTTTTCTCCTCTTTTATGCTCTGGTGAGGAATCTTGACGTAATAATTTAATTCTACTCCTCTTCTCACTCAAGAAATTTTTAGGATCACGCGGATATTTTTGGGATCTATATGATGCCGATGTGATGGAGTTCTGCCTTGGTGCCTCCTGTCTGACTTGATTTTCTTCCGGGGAGTTGAGCTCCAGAGGATTCTTGAGCACATCGTTATCATTCAGATTTCTTAATATCTCAGAACGAAGGATGTTCGTAATTGCTTCAATACTAGTAGTGGAGAGATAACCCCGATGTCCCCAGTACTGGTGCAGATTGTTCGGGAGTACTGCCATACTTTGTATCATTGTGATCACGAGGGTCTGTTGTAGATGAAGGTCCGAGATTCTGGTTGTGTGTTGACGGATGTGATACAGGTGACGGGTTAGTACAGGAGATGTGTGATTATTACTCCTTGTATCCGTGTACCAGATTGCATGACCAGATATTTCGGGAATTCTTAGGTGGGAATTCAAGTAGTTGCTTATAGGACAATCTTCCAACAAATGCATGATGTTAGGTTGGGGTTCGACATCTAGTGGATTCGTTTGTTGACGGTCAACTTACAACGGTACACGTTGTGTCTTAAAGAGTCCTTGTAGCTTGCTACGACTCGGGGACGCTTCGTATGTCGGGTGCACTGCCTTGGACTTGATGGCTACTGTAAGGATCGAGCCCGTGCGATCCTGTCCACGAAAATATCGGACGAAATCTTTCTCATGAGTTTGTTCTGGCTTGTTTTATAAGCCTCACCCTTTCTTTTGTTGAATGTGGTAATTCAAGTTGCTTCGATGTCAAGTGGTGATTTCAGATCTTTCAAGTGGTGTTCTCATATTTTTATGTGAATGCTAATTCTTTTGCTCAAATCAATTGTCTTGTTAATTCTTGTCTACCGGAGTCGTCATGTTAATTATTTTCCAACCGGTGTGCTTCTCCTCAAGTGAATTCAATCCTCTCTAATTTTGCAGATCATTCTCTTATTTTATTCCGGAGTTCATTTCATCTGTCCCAAGCTATCTTTGTTTTTCCCCGCCTCCCGCCTTTTCTCTTCAGTGATTGGATTTTCATCCAAGAGTTTTTTTTTCATTGTTGCTTCAGCTGTCTTTTATTCTGTGTCGTATCCGGTGATTCATTGTGAAGATTCTCAGGAGTCGAGTTCATCATTTCTTCATTTTGTTCCTTTCCGGTGAATTTAATTCAGTTGTCCGTGTTCATGATATCCTATTCATCCTTGTAATTATTTCCTATGTTGGAAATTCTTATCAGTCTTCTTGTTATTCATTCCTCTCTTTTCTATCCGGAGCGTTGAAGTTATCTCAGTAGTTCTTGTTTCCAATCTTTTCAATTATTTCGAGGTGCTAACCTCACCTAGTTCTCTTCATACCGGTGCAATATCTCTCTTCTAACCAATTTTTTCTAACGGTCGTTTCTTTGAGTGGGCCCATAACCCACAGGTTTTTCCCAGGATCTTTCCTGGCTCTTCTAATTTTTCCCGGAGATCTCTAATTCTTTTCAACTATGACGTAAGTATAAATTTCATCAGTCGTATCCCTTCTCCAAGGCCTATTTGAATTAATTCCCATATTTGGTTGAAACTTTCATTCTTCAATATTCCGGAGTGTCTCATTAATTCTTGGTGGTGTTCTCCTCATCATTCTTAGCTTGGAAATCTGAAGGAGTGTTTCTATCAAATCTTGGTCCATTCTCTTGGAGATTCATCATTTCAGCTTCGCGTTATCGTCTTGAATTTGTTTCCAATCATGAGAATCTACTTCTTGCTATTCGGTGCATTTCTGAGTTGTTTTCATTCTCGTTCCTCCAAAGGCCATCATTTTAGAAGATTCTTCGTTCTCAGCTTTCAGCTTTCATCCTCAATTCTTCTCAATTGTTGTCTCTTCGTTGTTCTCTCATTTATTCGGTGCCTTGTTTAAGTTTTTCTTCTCTCGGGTGGCTCATGATCTCTTCATTCTCTTGTATCTCCATTCATTCTTGGTATCCCCATTCAATTGTGAATTCTTACAGGTGCTTTCTTCAATCATGCTTCAAGTGGTGATTATCTTTGTGTCTCTTCAAGATTCTTTCAAGAATAATAAGTTGTATGCTAAATCCGTTGTTTGTCATCAATTAAACTTGATGAAGGATAAGCATAACGTAATTCTTATTCTTGTTCATAGTGATTTCAATTCTTCTTCTGGAGGGCTCACGATATCAATTCCTTTTCTCTAGTGTTCTTATCTTTCTTTTCCGGAGTTCCAAGTTTTCTCAAGTATCTCTTCGTGTTGCTTCATCTAAATCTTGGCAAGGTCATAATCTTATTCTTTCTACCTTCATATCGTTGCACCATTCATTTGTATACAGAGGTCCTTCATGGTGGTTCATCAAGGTTTCAATTCATTCTCAAGTGTTCTTCAATATTCTTGTTGGAGAACCTCAAGTATCCTTTCTCTTGCATTTCCAAGTGCATTTGTTCTTCCTTTATCCTTTGAGGAGGTATTATATCGTTCTTGTTAGTGTAGGAGCCTCGAAGAGATTTCCTTTCAAGAATGAGATAATTAAACCCACCGGTTCTATGATCATGAGATATTTGCGACCCATGATTTCTTCATTGAGCTATCTTGGTTTGTATTTCACTTAAAGATTTTGCTATGGATTGTTTCTATCATGGTGCTTGTCATTAGTTCAAGTTCTCAAGGTATCCTCTTGGTGTAAGAAATTGTCCATATCTTGTTTCTCCCAAACAATCCTTGTTTCTGTTAGTGGCTGGTTGTCACTTCATTGGTTTGAAAAGGTTTCTATAAGCCCACTACTATCTGGTTCTTTTCGTTGTTGTTTTTCCAACAACTCCGTCCAATTCTTCTTGAAAGGATGCTTGCCAAGTTCATTGGAGTTAGTAGTTGTCATTCTCTCTTCATTCTCTTCTTCCGTATGAGCTAGTTCCAATTCTATTGTTTTGGAGGCATTGTGTTGTTGCTCTTTTGGATCTATCATGTTATTCTATCAAGATCATGGTGTTCCCTTGTTATATTTAGTTGTGTGTTATGAATATTGTTTATTTCTTCCGTCTTACTGAATTTTTTGTCCCATTTTCCTGCCGAAGTGCTGCCGAAATTTTCCGTGAATTCTTGCTTCTTTCTCATATCAGTCCTCATCTCTTTGCAACCTTCAAAGATCGTTGGTTTCACTCGTTTGTCAAAGAAGCGACTAAGCTTTTACCTCTTGTTCTTTCTCATCCTCTCCCCCTTTCGTTCTTGGAACTCGGGGCGAGATCCTCTTGTAGTGTAGGAGAGTTGTGACAGCCCGATGCCGACGTTCCAGAAGATTCCCCCCTTATTCCGTTTCCGTCGTGTGGTTATTTTTATTTGTTGCATCATCTGCATTGCATCGACATCCGTTGCCGCTAGTTTTCAAAACTTGCATCCGTTGTTAGTTGCTGGTTCTCGTCCTTGTCCGTTCTGAGCCCGACCGCACTCCCATACGCCCGCGGCATCGTTTAAATCTTGATTTCAAAAGTGTGCGTAAAACTTTCTCTGATCGAGGTGAAACTTGGCATGCGGTCGTAATTAGATATAGCTAGGCCGCCTGTCGAATTTCGTCACGATCGGAGTTCGTCTGGTACCCGAACGGTTGACCGTAGCGGCACCGTATTCTGTCTACCCTCGGACGTTTGTCGGTGCTTTAAAAATCGTTGTCGCGCCGCCCGTTTCCCCTCTCGTCTCCGGTAAACCACCCTACACAGCCTCGTAGTCGTTCCCGCGTTCGGAATCGTCCGAATCGGACCACACGGTTGGATCCAGAACGAAATTCCTGTTAACCTAGCTCCCCATTTGTCTATATATAGGCCTCCTCCTATTATTTTGACAGCCTACCACCCTCTGCCTCGTTTTCCGCGCCCCACCTACCCCAGCAGCCTCTCTCTTTCCCCTGTCTCCCACCTCCAGCCGCCGGGCCCACCCGAGCCCGGGTCAAGCCCGCCGAAGCCCATCGGGGCCCGAGGCAAACCCTAGCGAGCTCCCTTCCATGGCAGCCATGCCCGAGCCCCGTGCTGCCCCCCTCGTCGTCGGATTGCCATGCCCCGCCGCCGCCTCTCCTTTCCTGCGCAGCCGCCGCCGCCCCTCTATGCCCGCGCAGCAGCCGTCGTCGCCTCTTCCTGCCTACAGCACCTCCGCCATGTCGGCCCTCCGGCCTCCGCGCCGCCATGCGCCCCCCCCCCCCCGAACTGCGCCGGTCCGGCTCGCAATGGCCGTCCTCGCCGCCTCCAGGGCCCTCCGCGCCGTGGCCGACCTCACCGTCGTCCGCTGCAACCGTCGGCCGCCGCCAGAGCTCATGTGTGACGAGATCGGCAGCGCTCGATCCCCCCACGCTCCTAACCCGTGGGCCTCCAGCGCCCCGCAGCTGGCCTGCACCGCTGTGGGCCAGCCCAGCTGGCTCCCGAGCTAGGCCAGCTCGGCCTGCCTGCCTCCAGTGCCCCTCCAACCGGCCCAGGTAAGCCTTGAGGTATTCCCCGCCCTAGGCATTTTGCTATTATCATGCGCCCCTGTTCGGCCCATTAAGATTTAGGTGATTTTCGGAATTATATATATTCCAGTAAATAGACGTAATTTAATATGCCCGTATCTTTTTAACCGTGTGTCGGATCGCGACATGTAGCATATGGTTTTGGTGTAGTTTTACGCGTAGAATCCGACTATAAAACTTGCATATTTGTTTGACGTGGTTTGCCGTGCCAAATGCATAGATTAACGTGATGTTCCAATAGGATAGACGCCCGTATTTATTTTTCGCGCAAGTCCGGGTTGCCCGTATGCCTTAGTAGAAATGTCCACATTTTAGGAACACCTTTTCCATGTATTTTAGAGTAGTCATTGGTATTTTTGCGTGTAGGGATTTGCCGCTAGTTTATTTTCCGTGTCTAGGACATTATCTCGCATTTACGTGTGGTAATATTTTTTGTGTTGCAACCCCACATATTTTATATGTTTTCGGGGTAGAAAAATCCATGGGATTTTTTTGTGCAATTAGTTTTAGCTTTTGAGTAAGTTAGTTCGGGCGATATTTTGCCATGTTGCCCTCTTGTCTTTTTCGTAGGATTTATTTCGTGCTTCATTTGATTAAGTTGTCAACTAGAGAGTTGTTCTTTTTCGTAGGATTTATTCCATGCCTTGGTTGATTATATTTGAGTTTAGTAGCTCGTAGTTGTGGGGTGTACAAATGCTATGTGGCCGATTTTGGCAGATTGTAGTGATTTCTTATTTTGCTCGTAGTTGTTGAACCGTATCTCCGTTTTGATCGAGTCCTATATGAAACTTGCTTAGAATCTCGTGTAGTTTCATTTTTACTTGCTAGTTGTATGTTTTGAAGTGCTCGTGAACGCCGTTGCACACATATTGCATTCAAGCCATCATATCTTGCGGTGTCCGTATCTTTTGAGCCGTCGCTCCGTTGGAGATGTTCTGTATGTGTAAATTGCTTGTAACGACGCATAGAATCACGTGAACCTATATGTTTTGCTGTTTAACAACTAATTAAATGTGTTAGTTCAGATCTGGACAGAATTGTAAATTAACATGTGAGGTCGTCTCGGAGCTGCTATATGTCATTTCCGACCTCATTTAAAATGCCTAGATAGGTAGATTAATTGCGCTTCACCTCTTGCCATGTTTAACCACATTTAATATTACCGTGTATCTAATCGGGATAGAACTAACTAATTAAACGTGGAGTTTCGTCAATATGTGACTCGTTGCATATTAAACTTCACTTAATGTGTAGTGTTTGTATGTCAATTCACACAATCACACCTACACATTAAGTGAAGTTCAATATGCACGAGTTGCATATTGACGAAACTCCACGTTAATTATTTAGTTCACTCCCGATTATCTACACGGCAATATTAATGTTGTCAGACATGCAAGAGGTGAAGCGGAAATTAAACTACCTATCTAGGCATTTTAAGTGAGGTCGGAAATGACATATAACATCTCCGAGACGACCTCACAGGTTAATTTACTATTCTGTCCAGATCTGAACTAATGCATTTAATTAGTTGTTAAATAGCAAAAAAAATAGGTTCACGTGATTCTACGCGTCAAGGCAAGCAATCTACCCATAAAGAACATCTCCAACGGAGCTACGGTTCAAAAGATACAAGCACCGCAAGATATGATGACATGAATGCAAAATGTGTGCAACGGCAGCTACGAGCACTTCAAAACATACAAACAGCAAGAGAAAATGAAACTACACGAGATTCTAAGCAAGTTTCATGTAGGACACGATCAAAGCGGAGCTACGGTTCGAAAACTACGAGCAAAACAAGAAATCACTACAATCTGCCAAAAATCAGCCACATAGCATTTTCTACACTCCACAACTACGAGCTACACAACTCCGATTAACTCAAGCGAGGCATGGCATGAAAGAGGGCAAGACGCACTACTACAATCAACTTAGAACAACTAGCATGGCAGCAAGGAGCACTGGGAAAAGAAGACACAAAATGGCATCTCACGCACTATTTCAGACTTAGTGAAAATAACACCTCCTGAAAGTGCAGTTT
Source organism: Hordeum vulgare subsp. vulgare (assembly GCF_904849725.1). Lineage (NCBI taxonomy): Eukaryota > Viridiplantae > Streptophyta > Magnoliopsida > Poales > Poaceae > Hordeum > Hordeum vulgare. The sequence goes on from NC_058520.1 coordinate 564,350,527, forward strand.
TCAGCCTGAAGCAATATTGACAGCAGCAAAACCTATAGCTAGAGGACTCCAAATGGCATGAAAATGAACAGCATACTAGAGGAACACAAGGGGAACAACTAACTCCATTGGACCAACCTCAAAAGAGCTACAGATCTAAAGATGCAAGCAAGACAAGACAACAACAAAATATAACAGATTCCAAACTTAGAAATATTTCAGCTCCTCTAAAACAGCACTATTTCTAGCAACTTGAGAGGAAGCAAACAACACCTAAACATGCATTTCTATTGCAATCAAAAATACCAGAGGCTGTACAAAACATCCAAGATCAAATCACTAGTTGACAACTCCGTCAAACGAAGCACGGAATAAATCCTACGAATTAAACAAAAGGACAACATAGCAAAATATCTCGCGAACTAACTTACTCGAAAGCTAAAACTAATTGCACAGAAAAATCCATGGGATTTTTCTACCCCGGAAACATATAAAATATGTGGGGTTTGCAACACAAAATAATGCCACACCTTAATGCGAGAGAAACACCTATATACGGGAAAATAAACTACCGGCAAATCATACATGAAAAAAAATACCTACGACCGCTCTAAAATACATGGTAAAATAGCCCCTAAAACATAGGCATTTTATCTAAGGCACACGGACAACCCGGTCTTGCACGAAAAAAACATATGAGTCGAAACCTATTAGGACAGCACGCTTACCTAGGAAAACAACACACTAAACAACGTCAAACAAATGTGCAAGTTGGATAATCGTCTCCTACTCGCAAAACTACGCGAAATCCATATAAAATACGCCTCGATCCGACTTACGGTTTAGAAACTACGGTCATTTTAAAATCTAGCAATTTTCTGAAATTAATAAATCTTTGGAAAATCCTAAAATATGATAACGGGCCTAATTCGTGCATGGGCCTAACAGAGCAAGCGCTTAAATAAAAAAACGCACTGGGCGGGGGTTAAGCTCACCTCGGTGGGCCTCGGGGCCGGCCTGGCCGAGGCGAGGAGGTGGGCCGGCTCAGATCTGGGGCGGACTGGCTGCTGGGCCGGTCGGGCGGACCTGGCCCACAAGCGCAGGAGCTGCTGGTGGAGCAGGCCGGGGGGAAGAGGCGAGGCGGGGCCGAGCCGCCTGCTGGGCCTGGCTCGGGGGTGCTGAGGAGGCCGAGGTGGGCCGCGTCGGTGGGAAAGGCCCAAGACGGCAGCTCGGCCTGTTGCGAGGCCCTCGTCGTCCTCCCGTTGTCTGCTCGATCCCGAGCGCTACGGGGGCGACGGCGCTGGCTCTGTAGGCGGCCTGGGGCGCCACACCGGCACGGGGGAGGCGAGATCTGGCGACGGAGGCCGGCGAGCGGCGAGAGCTGACCGGATCTGGTCGCCGGCGGGGGTGAGGCAGCAAGGGCGGCGGCTGGCGGGGCAAGGCAGCAAGGTCTCGGCCGGCAGGGAGAGCGCGGCGCTCCGGCGGCTGCCGGTGGCCGGCGGGAGGCGGCGGGACCGAGGCGGGTCCGGGGACGGGAGGCGGTGCGACTCCCGGTGGCAAGGGTGAGGCAGGGCTGCGGTTTGGTGGCGGCGCGGCGAGGAGAGGAGCTGCAGGGAGCTCGGGCAAGGCGGCGGCGGCGGATGGGCCTGCCCGGGCCCGATCTGGGCTCGGTGGCCCCGCGGCGGCTGGGGTGGAAGAGAGAGGAGGGAGGTGGCTGCGGGAGACTAGGTTTGCACGGAAATCGAGGAGGAGAGAGAGGGGATGTCTAAAAATTAGAAGGAGGGGTATTTATAAAGAAAAGAGGGGCTCGGTTAACCGGAATCGCGTTCCGGATCCAACCGCGGGGTCGGATTCGGACGATTCCGAACGTGGGTATGGGTACGCGGCCGTCTAGGTGGTTTACCGGAGACGGGAGGGAAAAACATGCGGCACAGCAACAATTTTAAAACACCGACAAACGTCCGACGGTAGACCGAATACGGTGCCGCTATGGTCGACCGTTCGGGTACCAGACGAACTCCGATCGCGACGAAATTCGACAGGCGGCCTGGCTATATTAAAATAAGACCGCACGTCAAATCCCAACCTGATCAGAGAAAGTTTTAAACGCACTTTAAAAACAGGGTTTCGACGGTGCCGCGGGCGCGTGCGTGTGCGGTCGGGCTCAGAACGGGCAACGACGAGAACCGGCAACTACTAACGGATGCAAGTTTTAAAAATGGGCGGCAACAGAGACACCGACGCAATGCAGATGATGCGCATGATGCGATGATGATGTGACAAATAAAAATAGACACACGACGAAAACGGAAAGAGAGGGGAATCTTCTGGAACGTCGGCATCGGGCTGTCACATGGACCAAACAGACAGATCTGATGGTAGCTAGAGTATGCATCGAGAAAATACAAACACTCACACCACGCAGTCGAGTCGATAATTCGATCGATGTGGGGGAGCGAAAGTGATCTTTCGGGGAGACCTTATAGATATGCTTGAAATCAATACACATACGAAGGGATTTGTTCTTCTTGGGGACCATGACGTCGTTTGCGAGCCACTCGGAGTGGTAAACCTCGCGTATGAACTTTGGCTCCAAGAGTCGAGCCACTGATGTCTACTACGCAACCTTCTCCTTGTAGACGTTGTTGGGCCTCCAAGTGCAGAGGGTTGTAGGACAATAGCAATTTTCCCTCAAGTGGGTGACCTAAGGTTTATCAATCCGCAGGAGGCGTAGGATGAAAATGGTCTCTCTCAAGCAACCCTGCAACCAAATAACAAAGAGTCTCTTGTGTCCCCAACACACCTAATACAATGGTAAGTTGTATAGGTGCACTAGTTCGGTGAAGAGATGGTGATACAAGTGCAATATGGATGGTAGATATAGGTTTTTGTAATCTGAAATTACAAAAACAGCAAGGTAACAAATGGTAAAAGTGAGCACAAACGGTATTGCAATGCGTGGAAACAAGGCCTAGGGTTCATAGTTTCACTAGTGAAGTTCTCTCAACAATAATAACATAATTGGATCATATAACTAGCCCTCAACATGCAACAAAGAGTCACTCCAAAGTCACTAATAGCGGAGAAGAAACGAAGAGATTATTGTCGGGTACGAAACCACCATAAAGTTATTCTTTCTGATCAATCTATTCAAGAGTTCGTACTAGAATAACACCTTAAGATACATATCAACCAATACCCTAATGTCACCTAGATACTCCATTGTCACCTCAAGTATCCGTGGGCATGATTATACAATATGCATCACACAATCTCAGAATCATCTATTCAACCAACACATAGGACTTCAAAGAGTGCCCCGAAGTTTCTACCGGATAGTCAAAACGTGTGCCAACCCCTATGCATAGGTTCCCAATGTCACGAACCCGCAAGTTGATCACCCAAACATACATCGAGTACTCACATGAATCCACGTGTGCCAACCCATATGCATAGGTTTCCAATTGTCACAAACCCGCAAGTTGATCACAGCAGATAGAAACGTGCAAGACATACATCAAGTGTTCTCAAAGACTCAATCCGATAAGATAACTTCAAAGGGGAAACTCAATTCATTACAAGAAGCGAGAGGGGGAAGAACATCATAAGATCCAACTATAGTAGCAAAGCCCACGGTACATCGAGATCAAGACATCTCAAGAACACGAGAGAGAGAGAGAGATCAAACACATAGCTACTCATACATACCCTCAGCCCCGAGGGAGAACTGCTCCCTCCTCGTCATGGAGATCGCCGGGATGATGAAGATGGCCACCGGAGATGAGTTCCCCCTCCGGCAGGGTGCCGGAATGGGCTCCAGATTGGTTTTTGGTGGCTACAGAGGCTTGCGGCGGCGGAACTCCCGATCTAGGTTTCTTTCTGGAGGTTTCCGTATTTATAAGACCAGAGGGCATCGAGAATAAGTCAGGGGAACTCACGAGGGAGTCACAAGCCCTTGGGGCGCGGCCAGGGGGGTGGGGGCGCCCCCCAGGCTTGTGGCCTCCTCGGGACTCTTCTTCGGTATCTTTTTCTTCCTGTATTTTTTACATTTTCCAGAAAAAATCTTTTCGGGGATTTTCTTCCGTTTGGACTCCGTTTCAAAATCTCCTCTGAAAGGGGTCAAAAACATGGAAAAAATAGGAACTGGCACTTGGCACTGAGTTAATAAGTTAGTCCCAAAAAATATATAAAAGGCATGCAAAACATCCAAAGTTTGACAAGATAATACCATGAAACTATCAAAAATTATAGATACGTTGGAGACGTATCAGCCACCTCCTCGTCGATTGCTTTCCTTTTCTTTGTTGTGGGCCGACACAAATGCGCTTTGACACGCTTTGCCTTTGGATCCACTCTTAGTCGATGCCCAGCTAGTTCCCTAGGCACACCCAGAATGTCAGCAGGCTTCCATGCAAAGATGTCCAAGTTCTCACGGAGGAATTGGATGAGCTCGTCTTCCTATTTGTTGTCGAGTGTCATCGAGACGTTGGTCGGGGTAGCACTAGGATCCGTCGGGTGGATGTTCACTTTTTTGACTTCACCCACCGACTGAAAAGCGGACTCAGAAGCAGGCTTCTTAGAGCGCATCACATCGGCAGGATCAGTGTTCTTCTGGTATTCCTCGAGCTCAACCACAACCATCTGATGATCAGCGATCTTGGAGCCTTGTTGTAAGCACTCATCGGCCCTCTGTCGGTTGCATGTGACTGTGATGACGCCCTTTGGCCCTGGCATCTTCATCTTGAGATAAACGTAACATGGGCGTGCCATGAAACATGCATAAGCTGGGCGACCAAGGACGGCATGATAGGCACTCTGAAAATCCACAACTTCGAATGTTAACTTCTCTTTGCGAAAGTTCTTGTCTGTGCCGAATACCACATCCAGCAATCTAACCGAGTGACCTGGCCTTTTTCCCACGGATGACCCCATGGAACTACATATTGCTTTCCCTCGGCCGGGGCATCGGAATGCCCATTCCCTTAAGGGTATGTGCATACATAATATTCAAACCAATCCCTCCATCCATCAAAACCTTGCGAAGACGAACGCCTCCCACAACTGGGTCTACCACCAAAGCTTGTCGACCAGGGGTGGCGACGTGAGCAGGGTGATCCGACTGATCGAACTTTATGAGAGTCTGAGACCATTTGAGGTATGATGGGGTGGTCGGAAATGCCATGTTGACCTCTCTGTTTATGACCTTCAATCGACTTTTTCTCTCTACATCAGCAAAAATCATCAGAGTGGCATTGACTTCTGGGAAATCATCTTTATCTTCTACATCCTCCTTCTCAGTAGTCTTCTCACTCGATGGATCTTCTTTGAACTATTGGATCAACAGTCTGCACTTACGTATTGTGTGTTTGGGTAATATCAGATTGACGTCTTCATATTTCTTCGTATGGATTGCACACGGTAAATCGAGGACATTTGACTGATTCTTCAACTTTTTGGAAGGAAATTGCCCTTTGGGCTTTCCCTCGAACTTTCCTTGTGCTGCCAGGGCGGCCCCTTCTGTCGGGGCGGAACCATCAGCCTTGCGCTTCTGTTTCCGATTGGAATTGCCGCCAGCATCATTATCAACTGCTTTTCCCTTACGCGATAGAGGCGGTCTTCTTCTTCACCATTGGCGTGTCGGCTAGCAATCTCCATCATCTTGCTCATGGAAATGTCACCTGTCCGACCAAACTTCAGATATAATTCCGTGTACCTAACACCAGCCTTGAAAGCGAAGACTGCCTAGTGCTCAGAAACGTTTTCCACCGTGTGATGAAGGATGGTCCAACGTTGGATATAATCTCTCAAGGACTCAGTCGACTTCTGCACGCAATGCTGCAACTCAGTCAAACCAGCAGGGCACTTGCACGTGCCCTCGACTGTTTTGACGAACACTCAAGCGAGATCCTCCCAACAATACATGCTAGGAGCCAACTGATTCAGCCACTCCCTGGCCGAACCATCCAACATCAGAGACAAAGCTTCATGGCAACATTGTTGTTACCTCCGCCAATCTTCCCTGCCACTCAGTAATCATCGAGCCATGTTTCAGGCTTAGATTCTCGTGTAAATTTACTTATTCTAGCCGCCAACCTGAAGTTGGGGGGAATATCAGTAGAATGAATTGCCCTACTGAAACACTTGGGGCCGGAGACCAAGGTGCCACTTCCACTCAGACGATCTCTGTCAAAACAATCTCTGTGAGCTCTAGCCCTGTCAATTCGCCTCTGCGCGAGTACATTCCTCACAATGAACCCAGGACTCCGCTCATCAACGGGCGTCTATCGTTATTGTGTCAAGACACATACGAACCACTTCGTGGAGGAGAATGCACCCGACAACGGTCATCACGGTGGTAACGGGGAGGAAACTGGTTTTGCCCCTGATCTATGTGCTGATCCTCACGGTAACCCCCGCCTCTGCGATGCTAAGGAGACCCTGGACTATAAACCGAACGAACTATATCTGCTCTGGGTGAATTACTGTGGAATCTATTGAGTGACTGTGATACAATCGAGTTTTGCTGTTGTGCTGCTTGAAGCAATGTATGAATCTGCTCTAAGCCTTTGCCAGCCTCTGAGTTTGACGGGTGAATAGAATCCGCTATCTTAGCGGCAGCTGCAACATTTAGAACTGGAATACGAAATACCTCAATGTTGTTCTATGCTCCACTCGGAAACAGTTGTTGCTGACGTCGACTGGAAACCAGAGGATGTTGGCACGTGTGTCCACTCGACTGCTCCCCCGCCACGCGTCCGGCGCCACCAAACCCAAGCGAGCTCTCCATAGAACCCGCCATGAAGACCTCCGCTGCAGGATCGCAACTCTCGCACTCGAAAGGGATATCAAACTGATCTGACGCTAAGTCGAACGCGTCGCGAAGTGATTCATCGGGATCGATTGCCACAATATGTGAAGACGGCGCCCGGCGAGCCACCGCGTGCTTCACCCATCGCTGGAGTCGCGAGCGACCGGATCGCTTGTGGCGACGAGTAGCGGGTAGAACAGTCCACGCCGGGGTCGATGGCTGCCGAAGGAGGACGCCGCAGGAACTTGCACGGAAGTGCGTTGCCCCATGGATTGGGAACGCCTCAACGTCGAGAGGTGCCTCCTGAAGCCATGTCGAGTCATCGGCAACAAAGACGAGCGCGCCGAGACGGATCTCATGGCCCAAGAACGAAACGCCGCCAGAAGACATGACGGAGAATGAAAATCGCAAACTTGCCGAGAGTCGCTTAGACGCCTACCCCGCGGTGGGTGCCAACTATTATGGGAACAAACCTACAGTAGAGGTGAGAGGTACGAAAGGAGAGGGCATAATCCTAGCTACGACAAGCTTGTACACACGATGTATGAGTTCAGGCCCCTCTCGTGGAGGTAATAGCCCTACGTCTCAGTGCTCAGGAGCTCCTGCGTGTGGAGTGTGTATTACAGGGGGTGCGGACTCTTATACCATAGGGGAGGGGTGGCTTATATAGAGTGCACTACCCCTCATCAAGGCCCAGGCAACCAAGGGTTCAAGTAATGAAGACAAAGGCGTGCATTACTGATAACGTACGTAATAAATGTTACTTATGATGACCAGTCGAATGCCTACCCTTTGGCCTCGTTGGAGTGACTTCTGAACTTCCGCGGTCGACTAGCTTCTTATTCTTCCGAGTGGAAGTCTTCTGTTGAGTGGAAGGAGAAAGTCTCCGAATGGATGCTCTACCGAGTGGAAGGAGTTAGTCGGAATCTTCCTTGAAATCTTGAAGTCTTTAATGCTGTGACCTTGGGTAGGACATGTAGGTCAGGCCTAGGATCCTACCTAGGTACATATCCCCATCACCCGAGGCTATTCATCTTGCAGATGAAGGAGGTGTTGGACATAGTGTCCTTCTTTGATGTGGCGATTCGGATCCTCAGGTTTGCAATTCTAGATTGAGATTGCAATGCAAAGAGGGTGGTGATGCAATCAATCAATCACAAGTATGTTGCTTACCAACAAATTGGGCGAGAACATCTTTGGAGAGGGAGTTTAGCAAAATGCTAAAAATTTGATGACCCCTTCATAGCCATGGCACTTATAGTGGGTTTGATATCACAGCCATGGAGTTAGCGGTCTGCTGCTGCTCCACCGTGGTTGGAGGCGTGCGTCGGTTCCATCCTGGAACCCTGTGACCTACGCGCCTCGCACGCCAGGCATGACATATGCCTTCCACAAGAGGTAGTTCCCCTTGCCGAGCTTCATGGTTGGTGGAGATTTGAGGTTGAGGATGACAGGTGCCGAGGCAGAAGACATGACGATGGAGATGACTTCTCATAGCTAGACGTGGAATAGGTAGTTTAGACTTTTGGATGAGGTGACTGGTGTATGAATTCAATAGGGATGTCCAAACGATTTAGAGGAGGTTGATAAGTGAGCTGTTTTCTCGGTCCTGTGAAAGCCTTTTATAAAAGTAGTTTTTGATGATTGAATGATGGTGCTGGCGAACCCCAGCAGCGGTTGCAGCAGGTGATGATGGTGTCCACGGCGCGACGGACTCCCATGACGGTTAGCTAACATGGCACATTTATCGGAAGGGTCATCTTCCCCTAGGTGAAGGGAAAGCTTTGGAGAATTTACAGGATCTCGTAAAAAATTGCGCGTTTAGAGAACTATTGGAGAGCTTTTCTTTTTGTCCAACTTCACTTAAACGACAGTTATTTTACAAATACGAAAACTTTTAGACATGCTCTTGGGCAAGGTTGACCAAGTTAGATAGGTGCTTGGTTTTCTAGTCACACATAAGGTAAGAATATTGCAGGTAAAAATATTTCTGTGAGCAATAAGCCATATATGGCATACATATGAAAAGTACAATAAGGTTCTCTAAGGTAGTCAAAGTGTGGCTAGGAATTTAAGCACGTCAAGTAAGATAAGTTCTGAAAAAATAATATATAATCATGTGGCAAAATTAATCACAAACCGAACAAAACCATATTTTATTGTATAAATTTATTGCATTCTTGGAAAATATTTTTTGAATATATGTAGACAGAGGGAAAGAGAGAGCTAGGAAGGGAGAGACCGCGGGAAGGGGGGGATGCGGCTGGCCATGACATCGGTAGTGGTAGTGTAGACGACGATGAGGGTTGACATGTTTAGAGGGGGAGGGAGGGGTTGTACTGGCCACGGTTTAGATTGATGGAGCCGGAACACAAAACGGGGAAATAGTCAACGACGAGGGCTCATATGTCCTATTCTTCCTTGTCGGAGACTTCATCTTTACTTTATTGATCTTGAACTCCGTCGGTGCTCATGAAGACGACAGATAGGGGAAGTGGTCGCCAACGTAAAATACAAAGAAAGAGAAAGACGGGCGCTGTCATAAGATAGGTTTTGTTCCCAACACATTTTTAATGAGAAATGTACGAATAGTGTGAATATGCTTCGGTTTATATGAATTATGTCCGGCATGGTTAAACCATTATTTGAATTGTATGCAGGGAGCGTTGTATGACCGGCTCCAGCATCAGTATCCGCCGACGCAGAAGCAAATTTGTGTTGAAGATGCCCTAAGCTGCCGAATCCACTGTTCATTTAAAGGTTTCAAAAGAATACACAAAACACGCAGTTTTGTACACTCCCACACGAGCACAAAGGCAGGCAACAGCAGTAGTGGGCAATCAGTCACTCCTGATCCTCAGGCTTGCGGGGTGGCATGTTCATGTACTTGTAGGTGGTGAAGCCGCCGTCCACCACCAGGTTTTGGCCGGACACGTACTTGGCATCGTCGGACGCGAGGTACACGGCCGCCTTGGCGACATCCACCGCCTCGCACGTCGCGCCCTTGAGCTCGCCGAGGCCGCCGATAATGGCGGCCAACTGCGCCTCGTCCGCGCCACGGTACAGCTGCGAGAACTGCTCCAGCACCAGCGGCGTCGGCACGGCGTGCGGCGATATGCAGTTGATCCGGACACCGTGGCGGGACAGCTCGGCGGCGGCGGTCTTGACGAGCCCGGCGACGGCGAGCTTCGAGACCGCGTAGGGGTACGTGCCGAGTCCACCGAGAAGGCCGCTGATGCTCGCCATGCAGAGGATGGAGCCGCAGCTCGCCGGCGCCATGACGCGCACCGCGTGCTTGATCCCCGCCAGGGTGCCGCGCACGTTCACGCTCATGACGCGGTCGAACTGGCCCAGATCCAGGCCAGCCACCTCCGACGTTCCGGAGAGCGCGCCCACGATGCCGGCGTTGTTGAACATGACGTCGAGCCGGCCGTGCTTCGTGACGGTGGCGTCCACGGCCGCGGCGACGCTCTCCTCGACGGTGACGTCGCAGTGGACAAAATGGGCCTGTGGGCCCAGCTCCTGGGCTGTCTCTAGGCCCAAGGCAGAGTTGATGTCTGCGATGACTACGGAAGCGCCCTCCTGGATAAACTGCTGGGCCGTGGCCTTTCCCAGCCCACTCGCACCTCCAGTTATGAGTGCGATCTTCCCCTCGAGTCTGGAAAAATGAGTCGGTAGCAACGTATCGAGATTTGAGGATTTATCTTTCTACATTTGCTATTTATAGTGTGCAAGATGCTCACTCGCTCTTTTCTTTGCGAGGAAAAAAAAAGAGGTTGTGTATGTGTGGCGATGTATACTTGGATATGCATCAAGAAATCCAATTATGACATCAGCTCCATATGAGCCCAATATTAGTAGACACTTAACAAAAATAATCTCTAAGAAAAATAAATCAAACGTATATGTTTAAAAATGGTGCGACATCATAGACATGCATTTAAATTTTGGTAAAAATATATATTAAAATGGTTAAAGGTTTGTTCTTAATTGAGTTTATGATTTATATCTAGTTCACAAGCAATCATACAATTTTAAATGTATGGTTTCCTGTTAAATTTTCATTATTTTGTCTACTTGAATGGAAATACTTTGTTTTTGTCACTATAGCTTTTGTCCGTTTTGCTTATGCTACTCTAGAATTTGACATGTCACTTTTAGATTTTGGCAATTCATCACAAATGCCATTCCGTGACAAAAGCAACAAATTTTTATTTCACTTTTTCCACTCTTAGATTTTGATAATGTATCACAATTGCCACTCTAAAATTATTGCTTTTGCCACAAAATGATAATTGTGATGTATTGTCAAAAACTAAGACAACAAAAGTGAAATGTCAAATTCTGGAGTGCCGTACGCAAAGTGATCAAAAGCTAGGGTGGCGTTTATAGGAAATTCACTACCCTAAATGAATTTGAGATCATAAAATTCACTGCCCGCACATCTCTCACGTAAATGAAAATAAAATGAAATTTATAGGAAAAATCCAAATAACATAAAGGGACCAGTGGGATTTAAAACATAAAAAGCGGTAGTAACAATAAATAAAGTGTATGCATAATTTTCAGGTTAAAAGAGAGTAAGAGAAGTACATATATTGTTTTTAAGAATTAGAAAGCTTCCATCTATTTACAAGCCCGATGACATGCTACCTATTACGGTTTCAGCATGCAATGACTGCCTGTCGCACAAGGGATGCACATAGGAGACATAGGTCTGCTTTCAAAGCTCGACCCCATCATATAGCATAAAAATTCACTGTTTAACAAACTAAGTGTAACTCAGATGGTTAGATTTCTTGTGATAGAACCAGTTCACCAGGGTTTAAGTTGGCACCGATGCTCATATATTTTAAATTTATTTCAGACTTTTCAATGATGTCCGTTCAATGAAAAAAAAACATCTTTGTCGAATAAAAGATGCATATAGTAAGATGTGCGTGGATACATTCGTAGAAATAAGTGTATATGCGTGTATGTAATCATCTACTGTGTTAAATATTAGACGCTAACTTGTTCAAGGTTTTGGATCTGGCAAATTTTAACATACTCCCTCCTACCCCTTCTTTTTATATGTGAGGTAAGAAGGTAGACGTTAATCAAACCATTAATTAATAAGATCAACGGCTTTGATCCATTATATATGTTAGAGTTGTGTCGAATATCGTGTACAAGGTAGGTTACAGTTGGACTTGTAGTTGTATTGTATTTAGATAGGATATGGAGTCGTGTCCAAGAAGGACACTTGTATCCTAGGTCTCTCATATATAGCGGGGCTAGACACACGATGTAACCCATGCCAACATAATAGCACAGGCACGCGGGGGAGCCGGTGGCGTGTGCCGGCACCCGGGCGGCCGGGGTGCAGTATTGTGACGGTGTCACGTGGAGGAGCTCTCGTAGTCAGGCCCCGGGAATGTAGCCATATCAGTGAACCTCTTTAACAAATCTCGATGTCGTGTGCGTGTGATTGCTTGGTGCTTGGTAGATCGACGGAGAGCCTCGGATTTATTCTAGCAAGTGGTATCATGAGCAAGGTTCAAGAAGGTTGCAGATCGTTGATCTAGAGGAAAAAAGTTCGGCTTGGTTCGGTTGTTCGCAGGAAAGATGTCGCCGACGGAGTGGCATAGGCGCATGAGAAATCGATTTGAAGCAGACGATTGCAAGGAGCCATCGGGAGCGGCCGGTCGGGCCAGCACAGATTGTTTCTCGACGAGATCGTATCTTTCCAATCGTGAAACGCGTGGCAGCGGCCGCGTAAGAATGTGCGACACATATGCAAGCAGCGGCGGTCGATCGATCAGGTGGAAAGGCGCTCGTTCGGAGGCGTATGCGAGGCAGAGGCTTCATCTCGGGCGCTGGGGCAAATCATGCAGGCTGGGCGAGGTTGTGGGCTAAAAGGGCCCCGCGGGCATGCTTGGCGCAGCTGTAGGCCTGGACTGGCAAGAGCGGATGATTTTCCCGAGTGCTTTGATGGGTTACTGCCTAGGCAAGCCGTACGGGCAAGGCAAAGGATCCGTGTGGTGTTGTACATGCATGTGAGATTTGTTGGTGAAAAAAGGTAATCTGCAACACGATGGTATGTACGTGGCTTTGGATACAACATGATTACAGAAAAGGAGTTTTGAATGTTATGGAGATATGCTCGGTGTATCCATGGACACCATCATGAAATCCGGTTTTCTTTTGGATGTGTTGAGAATTATACACGGGATTTTACCAGGAGTTTGGCAGGTTGACGACGTGCGTATAAGGCTCGGAGGAGTCTGGAGCATGACGTGGCAGGGATCATGCATACACATGGCGTTAAGCAATGCACAGATGACACATGCTGGAGCATGTTTGCAGTCGGATATTTTCGGCTGGGTCGGACTGGACTGCCTGACGGATCGACGGGGATGTTGGTCAAAGCAGAAGATGGTGGTGGGATCGACGACGACGTAGGAGCGTGATGTTGATGGTGACCGACTTCTGGGCGTGGAAACACGTGATGCAGGCCTGGTGGCTTGTGTGGTTTCGACAAGACTATGGCGCGGGGTTGATTCAAGGTGATGTACACACGGAGCTTGAAGTCGACAGAGCGCAGGGTGGACTGATCATCTACCATGGAGTCATGTTGAAGGTGGAGCTGGATTGAGGGGCTACGGTGTAAGGATCCGAAGATGGCAGCCTATTCAGCGATAAAAAAGTGAGTGACACGCAATTCAGACTGGAGCCTAGTGGTCTGATGGAAGCATGAAACTCGTCATCGGTCGGTGATGATCGGTGGTACTCTGCAGCGAGGGTTGAGTGGTGTGGGCTCGCGACCTTTGAGACCCGACCGGGACAACGGAGGCTCGATGCGGTAATAGCGGAGAGGCGTGCAGTACGCACGGGACATGGAGACGGGCTAGGGCTCTGGTGGTCATACATGTGGTGAGACAACTGCGAATTTGACTCGGGATGACTACAACCAATGACGAAATTCTTTCAAGTTTCAAACAGGCGGTCAAGGAAGAGCGGTGATGTTAAGTTCAGGTAACTCTTATGTGTGACACCCAATATGAGTTGTTCACTTTCACGCAGGTCAGTGATCGGTGTGTGATGGTGTTTGATACTCTGGAAGTTGAGAGCACAACTAGAGTAATATGGAGCTTAATTTCGTTCGAGCGTTGACTATGATCAGGAAAAGAAGGAACTACAAGTTGCAGGTGGAGTCACATGGAGTCTTTGGAGTAGCAGCGGTGCTCATGGGACAAGTTCAAGTCCAATGTACATGGAAGTTTGACACATGAACGAATTCAAGGTGGTGGAGAATATTCGTCAAGGTGAAGTTTGTTAGAGTTGTGTCAAATATCGTGTACAAGATAGGTTACAGTTGGACTTGTAATTGTATTGTGTTTAGATAAAATATGGAGTCGTGTCCAAACATGACACTTGTATCCTAGGTCTCTCATATATAGCGGGGCTAGACACACGATGTAACCCATGCCAACATAATAGCACAGGCACTCGGCGGAGCCGGCGGCGTGTGCCGGCACCCGGGCGGCCGGGGTGCAGTATTGTGACGGTGTTACGGGGAGGAGCGTCCATAGTCAGGTCCTGGGGATGTAGCCATATCGGTGAACCTCGTTAACAAATCTTGATGTCGTGTTCGTGTGATTGCTTGGTCCTCGATAGATCGGCAGAGAGCCTCGAATTTATTCTAACAATATACTCTTACCTTTTACGTGAAAACAGGGGGTAAGAGAGGGCATGTTAAAACTACTCTGCTTAGGCCTTGTTTGGTACTAGTGTATTTTAAGGAATTAGTGGGGATTATCCCGGTAAAACCCCTAAATCCCCACATATCCCATAACATCATTTGGTTCTAGTATATTTGACATGTTTCATCCTCACATTTCTTCATAAATCCCCAAATTCTAATGCATTTTTCTCAATACCCAATACACTACCCCTACCTAGTGTATTGGGGATAAATGGGGATTTGAAGGGATTGGGTGAAGGTTGGGGTTTCATCCAATCCCTTTGAAGATTATCCCCACCGATCCCCTCAAAAACTCTAGTACCAAACAAGGCCTTAGGGTTATTTTTCGCAGAAATGAAACACACACTTTTGGGGAGAGAAATAACACGGGTGGCGAGGTTTAGGATTCCAGTGAGCATACAGACAAACAGGCGGTGGCTGGAACTCCCGGTTGTTAGACATTTATTTCGTTGGCAAGTCAACGCTAAAGAGACAATGATTGAACAGAAAAAAAATCTTTCTATGGGCAAAAACCCTGCCAAGTGCCAACACTCACTGGCTTGCTTCCTGGAACCTACCACGTCTCTCTCTCTCTCTCTCAGGTTGACATGATCAGGGAACATGTACTTTGGAATCAAAACACCCTGGAGAACTTCTCTTGCCGATCTTACTAATTAACTAACTACAACATCTTACTAATTAATGGTTTTACCTTCCCTTCTTCGCCGCTGCCGCCGACGACCCCTGGCCTGCACCATCGGCCATCTCCTCGGCGATCGTCCGACTACAAAAGAGGACAAGAAGCAACTAGTATCACAATAACAAAACGTGCATCTTTCAGCAGGGGGAACACCTACGATTTACAGGAGAGATCATAATCGATCTATTCAAGAGCACCTGCGGACTTTCTTAGGAAGAATCAGACAGATTTCTTTGAGGGAGCGTCTTTCAGTAAAGGAAAGATGAAGTTAGCTAGCAAGGGATGCTACCTGACAAATAACAATAAGAAGGCATGCACCACCTCAGGATAACTAGCCGATAGGAAAAATGTCTGAAGAAATACCTTAGCTGTCGACGACGAGCCGGAGCAGTTTGTCCTAGTTCTTGGGGTTGGGGGAGGTGGGGAGGAAGAGAGGCAGAGAGAGAAAGAGAGAAGTGGTTGCTCCTTTAGTCCTCCGTATGACATGATGGTGGTGTGCCGGGGCATTCTTACATAAAAGCATGAAGACCTTGCCTCAACCTACCAACCAACCGTTCAAAGATAGAGACACTATTTTCATTCAGAATTTTATTACGGTACAAATAGCCAAATACTTGTTCTATCAACACCCTAATCATGTTATGGATCATCAATAAAGAAGTGCAAGTTCACTCTAATATCAACTAGCTTAATGCCCGTGCGTTGCCACGGGATAGCAAATAACATATGGACACACAAATAAAACTCCTTAGTAGTCATTTGTATCTCCTTAACCAACATCCTTGCAATCAGCTACTTACATGCAAGTGATGCAAATGGTAAGGGATACGTGTAGGTTCTGCGCCTCTATTTTATCCTAGTATTTTTTTTCACCATATATAAATATAATGCTGAATTTGCAACTAAACTTACTTCACTATATAGAAGTGGTCAACTATCTTTGCTTATGGCATTTCTCTAAGGAAATGTTAAAAACAGAAGTTCAATTTTGTAGAAGTTTCTAGAAATAAGCAATGTGAATCTACCCCTTCACACTAACATACGAAAAATGCATTTCTTTTATCAGATTATATTTTACGAACTTACATAAGATGGTAAGCATGCAGCTCTAAACATAACATATGAAAAATGCATTTCTTTTATCACGTCCATTTACAACTTGTGGACTTCACTTTTAGCGCTATTCTTGACCTTTGTCTGCGCAAGCATCATTGAAGAATTTTCTGAAGCATGAACAAAAGAAATGAAATATGTGTTGATGCTTATATCTTCTAGGATGCAACTGGGGGAAAATTAAATATCGTATAACAGATCAACGCAAAGATGGAACAATAAATCAGGAAACCTGCAGAACAATAACTAAGATTATAGGAAGAGAAATTGAGGCATGAAGAAAAGGGAAAAAGAAAAAGAAGGTATAGAAGCCTCTGTTGGGTAACGTAGCATAAATTCAAAAAATTTCCTACGCATATTCAGATCTTCCTATGGAGAGACCAGCAACGAGAGAGGGGTGAGTGCATCTTCATACCTTTGAAGATCGCTAAGCGGAAGCGTTACTAGAACGCGGTTGATGGAGTCGTACTCGCGGCGATTCAGATCGCGGTGTGATTTCGATCCAGTGCCGAACTACGGCACCTCCGCGTTCGACACACGTGCAGCCCGGTGACGTCTCCCGCACCTTGATCCAGCAAGGAGGAGGGAGAGGTTGGGGAAGAACTCCAGCAGCACGACGGCATGGTGTCGATAGAGAGAAGAGGTCTCCCAGCAGGGCTTCGCCAAGCACCGGCAGAGAGGAGGAGAAAGAAGAGCAGGGCTGCGCCGAGGGAGAGGGAAAACTGTGTCTCCAAAAGCCCAAAAGTGCCCACTATATATAGGAGGAGGGGAGGGGGGTGCCACCCCTAGGGTTCCCAACCTAGGTGGTGCGGCAGGCCCCCCCCCTGGGAGGTGCGGCGGCCAGGGCAAGGGGGAGGGGTGGCGCACCCCTAGGTGGGCCTTAGGCCCACCAGCGCCTAGGGTTTCCCCCCTCTCCACCTCCTGCGCCTTGGGCTGAGTGTGGGGGCGCACCAGCCCACCTAGGGGCTGGTTCCCTCCCGCACTTGGCCCATCTAGCTTCCCGGGGTCGTTGCCCCCTTCCGGTGGACCCCCGGGGCCACCTCCGGTGGTCCCGGTACGTTACCGGTGACGTCCGAAACACTTCCGGTGTCCGAAAGCATTCGTCCTATATATCAATCTTTACCTCCGGACCATTCCAGAGCTCCTCGTGACGTCCGGGGTCTCATCCGGGACTCCGAACAACTTTCTATAACCTCGTATAACAATTCCCTATAACCCTAGCGTCATCGAACCTTAAGTGTGTAGACCCTACGGGTTCGGGAGACAGGTAGACATGACCGAGACACCTCTCCGGCCAATAACCATCAGCGGGGTCTGGATACCCATGGTGGCTCCCACTTGCTCCACGATGATCTCATTGGATGGACCACGATGTCAAGGATTCAATCAATCCCGTATACAATTCCCTTTGTTTGTCGGTATAGAACTTGCCCGAGATTCGATCGTCGGTATACCCATACCTTGTTCAATCTCGTTACCGGTAAGTCTCTTTACTCGTTCCGTAGCGCGTCATCGTGTGACTAACTCCTTTAGTCACATTGAGCTCATGATGATGTTCTACCGAGTGGGCCTAGAGATACCTCTCCGTCACACGGAGTGACAAATCTCGATTCGTACCAACCCAACATACACTTTCAGAGGTACCCGTAGTGCACCTTTATAGTCACCCAGTTACATTGTGACGTTTGATACACCCAAAGCACTCCTACGGTATCCGGGAGTTGCACAATCTCACGGTCGAAGGAAATGACACTTGACATTAGAAAAGCTTTAGCATACGAACAATACCATCTAGTGCTACGCTTAGAATTGGGTCTTGTCCATCACAGCATTCTCCCAATGATGTGATCCCGTTATCAATGACATCTAATGCCCATGACCAGGAAACCATGATCATCTATTGACTAACGAGCTAGCCAACTAGAGGCTTGCTAGGGACACATTGTGATCTATTTGTTCACACATGTATTAATGTTTCCTGTTAATACAATTATAGCATGAACAATAGACGATTATCATGAACAAGGAAATATGATAATAACCATTTTATTATTGCCTCTAGGGTATATTTCCAACAGTCTCCCACTTCCACTAGAGTCAATAATCTAGTTACATTGTGATGTATCGAACACCCATAGCATTATGGTGTTGATCATGTTTTGCTCGTGGAAGAGGTTTAGTCAACGGGTCTGCAACATTCAGATCCGTGTGTACTTTACAAATCTCTATTACTCCACTCTGGACATGGTCCTGGATGGAGTTGTAGCGGCGTTTGATGTGCTTCGTCTTCCGGTGAAACCTGGGCTCCTTGGCTATGGCAATGGCCCCAGTGTTATCACAGAAGAGTGTCATTGGACCCGACGCGCTTGGAACCACTCCAAGGTTGGTGATGAGCTCCTTCATCCAAATTCCTTCATGAGCTGCTTCTGAAGCAGCTATGTACTCCGCTTCACATGTAGATGCTGCCACGACTTCTTGCTTGCTGCTGCACCAGCTCACTGCCCCACCATTCAAAACATATATGTATCCGATCTGTGACTTTGAGTCATCCGGATCTGTGTCGAAGCTAGCGTCAACGTAACCCTTTACGACGAGCTCTTCGTCACGTCCATAAACGAGAAACATTTCCTTAGTCCTCTTCAGGTACTTAAGGATATTCTTGACTGTTGTCCAGTGTTCCATACCGGGATCACTTTGGTACCTCCCTACCAAACTTATGGCAAGGTTTATATCAGGTCTGGTACACAGCATGGCATACATAAGAGAGCCTACGGCTGAAGCGTAGGGGACATAACTCATCTTTTCTCTATCTGCTACCGTGGTCGACGACTGAGTCTTACTCAATCTCATACCTTGCAAAACTGGCAAGAACCCTTTCTTTGAGTTACATATTGAACTTCTTCAATATCTTTTCAAGGTATGTACTTTGCGAAAGACCTATGAGGCGTCTCGATCTATCTCTATAGATCTTGATGCCTGATATGTATGCAGCTTCTCCAAGGTCCTTCATTGAAAAACTCTTGTTCAAATAGGCCTTTATACTCGCCAACATCTCTATATCATTCCCCATCAATAATATGTCATCCACATATAGTATGAGGAAAGCTACAGAGCTCCCACTCACTTTCTTGTACATACAGGCTTCTCCGTAAACCTGTATGAACCCAAACGCTTTAATCACCTCATTAAAGCGAATGTTCCAACTCCGAGATGCTTGCACCAGCCATAGATGGAGCGCTGGAGCTTGCACACTTTGTTAGCACCCTTAGGGTCGACAAAACCTTCTGGTTGCATCATATACAACTCTTCCTTAAGGTTCCCGTTAAAGAACGCTGTTTTGACGTCCATTTGCCAAATTTCATAATCATAAAAGGCGGCAATTGCTAACATGATTCGGACTGATTTCAGCTTCGCTACGGGAGAGAAAGTCTCTTCGTAGTCAATTCCTTGAATTTGTCGAAAACCCTTTGCAACAAGTCGAGCTTTATAAACGGTCACATTACCGTTTGCATTAGTCTTCTTCTTGAAGATCCATTTATTTTCTATGGCTCGCCGGTCATCGGGCAAGTCCACCAAAGTCCATACTTTGTTCTCATACATGGATCCTATCTCGGATTTCATAGCTTCAAGCCATTTGTTGGAATCCGGGCCCGCCATCGCTTCTTCATAGTTCGAAGGTTCACCGTTGTCTAACAACATAATTTCCATTACAGGGTTGCCGTACCACTCTGGTGCGGAGCGTACCCTTGTGGACCTTCGAGGTTCAGTAGTAACTTGATCCGAAGCTTCATGATCATTATCATTAACTTCCTCTTCAGTTGGTGTAGGCGCCACACGAACAACTTCCCGCGCTGCGCTACTATCCTGTTCGAGAGGGGGTGTAATTACCTCATCAAGTTCTACCTTCCTCCCACTTACTTCTTTCGAGAGAAACTCTTTCTCTAGAAAGGATCCGTTCTTGGCAACAAAGGTTTTACCTTCGGATCTAAGATAGAAGGTATACCCAATAGTTTCCTTAGGGTATCCTATGAATACACATTTCTCCGCTTTGGGTTCGAGCTTTTCTGGTTGAAGTTTCTTCACATAAGCATCGCAGCCCCAAACTTTAAGAAACGACAACTTAGGTTTCTTACCAAACCATAGTTCATACGGTGTCGTCTCAACGGATTTAGACAGTGCCCTATTTAAAGTGAATGCTGCAGTTTCTAATGTGTATCCCCAAAATGATAGTGGTAAGTCGGTAAGAGACATCATAGATCGTACCATATCTAATAAAGTGCGATTACGACATTCAGACATTCCGTTGCGTTGCGGTGTGCCAGGCGGCATCAGTTGTGAAACGATTCCACACTTCTTTAGGTGTGTGCCAAACTCGTGACTCAAATATTCTCCTCCATGATCAGATCGTAGACACTTAATTTTTCTGTCACGTTGCTTCTCGACCTCACTCTGAAATTCCTTGAACTTTTCAAATGTCTCAGATTTGTGCTTCATCAAGTAGATATACCCATACCTACTCAAATCATCGGAGAGAGTGAGAACATAACGATAGACACCGCGAGCTTCAACGTTCATTGGACCACACACATCAGTATGTATTATTTCCAATAAGTCGGTTGCTCTCTCCATTATTCCTGAGAATGGAGTCTTAGTCATCTTGCCCATGAGGCACGGTTCGCATGTGTCAAATGATTCAAAGTCAAGAGACTCTAATAGTCCATCAGTATGGAGCTTCTTCATGCGCTTAACGCCGATATGACCAAGGCGGCAGTGCCACAAGTATGTGGGACTATCATTATCAACTTTACATCTTTTGGTACTCACACTATGAATATGCGTAACATCACGATCGAGATTCATCAAGAATAAACCATTCACCAGCGGAGCATGACCATAAAACATATCACTCATATAAATAGAACAACCATTATTCTCTAACTTAAATGAGTAGTCGTCTCGCATTAACAAGACCCTGATACAATGTTCATGCTTAAAGCTGGTACTAAATGACAATTATTAAGGTTTAAAACTAATCCCGACGGTAGATGTATAGGTAGCATGCCGACGGCGATCACATCGACCTTGGAGCCATTCCCGACGCGCATCGTCACCTCGTCCTTGGCCAGTCTCCGCTTATTCCGCAGTTCCTGTTTTGAGTTGCAAATGTGAGCAACAGCACCGGTATCAAATACCCAGGAGCTACTACGAGCGCTGGTAAGGTACACATCAATAACATGTATATCACATATACCTTTAACGTTGCCGGCCTTCTTGTCCGCTAAGTATTTGGGGCAGTTTCGCTTCTAGTGACCCTTTCCCTTGCAATAGAAGCACTCAGTCTCAGGCTTGGGTCCATTCTTCTTGTTCTTCCCGGCATCTGGCTTACCGGGCGCGGCAACGGCTTTGCCATCTTTCTTGAAGTTCTTCTTACCCTTGCCCTTCTTGAAACTAGTGGTCTTATTGACCATCAACACTTGATGCTCTTTCTTGATTTCTACTTATGCAGACTTGAGCATCGAGTACAACCCGGGAATGGTCTTCTCCATCCCTTGCATGTTGTAGTTCAGCACAAAACCTTTGTAGCTTGGTGGGAGAGATTGGAGGATTCTATCAATTATAGCATCATCCAGAAGTTCGACTCCAAGTGAAGTCAGACGACCATGTAACCCAGACATTTTGAGTATGTGCTCACTGACAGAACTGTTCTCCTCCATCTTACAGCTAAAGAACTTGTCGGAGACTTCATATCTCTCGACACGGGCATGAGCTTGAAAAACTAGCTTCACCTCTTGGAACATCTCATATGCACCGTGTTGCTCAAAACGCCTTTGGATCCCCGTTTCTAAACTGTATAACATGCCACACCTAACCAGCAAGTAGTCATCACTCCGCGTTTGCCAGACGTTCAGAATGTCCTGGGCTGCTGTGGGAGCGGGAGGGTCACCTAGCGGCACATCAAGGACATAAGCCTTCTTAGCTGCTTCAAGGATGAGCTTCAAGTTGCGAACCCAGTCCGCATAGTTGCTACCATCATCTTTCAGCTTGTTTTTCTCTAGGAATGCGTTGAAATTGAGGTTGACGTTGGCCATCTACAATATTTATAAAGACAACTTTTAGACTAAGTTCATGACAATTAAGTTCATTTAATCAAATTAAGTATGAACTCCCACTTAAATCGACATCCCTCTAGTCATCTAAGTGATACATGATCCATGTTGACTAACCCATGTCCGATCGTCACGTGAGACGGACTAGTCACCATGGTGAGCAACTTCATGTTGATCGTATTCACCCATACGACTCATGTTCGACCTGTCGGTCTCTTGTATTCGAGGTCATGTCTGTACATGCTAAGCTCGTTGAGTCAACCTAGGTGTTTCGCGTGTGTAAATCTGGCTTACACCCGTTGTATGTGAACGTTAGAATCTATCACACCCGATCATCACGTGGTGCTTAGAGACAACGATCCTTCGCAATGGTGCACACTTAGGGAAATACGTTCTCGAAATTTTAAGAGGGGTCATCTTATTATGCTACCGTCGTTCTAAGCAATAAGATGAAAAACATGATAAACATCACAATGCAATCATATAGTGACATGATATGGCCATTATCATCTTTGCTCTTTCGATCTCCATCTTCAGGCATCGCATGATCATCATCGTCACCGGCATGACACCATGATCTCCATCATCGTGTCTCTGTGAAGTCGTCACGCAACTACTACTATCACTACTACTATAGCTAACCGTTAGCAATGAAGTAAAAGTAGTAAGCACATGGCGTTGCATCTCATACAATAAATTAAGACAACTCCTATGGCTCCTGCCGGTTGTCATACTCATCGACATGCAAGTCGTGAAACCTATTGCAATAACATGATCATCTCATACATCATACATGCAACATCACAACTTTGGCCATATCACATCACATGTCAAACCCTGCAAAAACAAGTTAGATGTCCTCTAATTGTTGTTGCAAGTTTTACGTGGCTGATCTGGGTTTCTAGCAAGAACGCCTTCTTACCTACATGACAGCCACAACGATGATATGCCAAAGCTATTTACCCTTCATAAGGATCCTTTTCATCAAATCCAATCCGACTAGAGTGGGAGAGACAGACACCCGCTAGCCACCTTTATGCACGGTGTGCACGTCTGTCGGTGGAACCAGTCTCACGTAAGCGTACGTGTAAGGTCGGTCTGGGCCACTTCATCCCGCAATACCGCCGGAAAAGAATAAGACTAGTAGCGTCAAGAAATTGACAAATCATCGCCCACAACCTTTTGTGTTCTACTCGTGCATAGAATCTACACATGGAAAACCTGGCTCGGATGCCACTGTTGGGTAACGTAGCATAAATTCAAAACAATTCCTACGCATATTCAGATCTTCCTATGGAGAGACCAGCAACGAGAGAGGGGTGAGTGCATCTTCATACCTTTGAAGATTGCTAAGGGGAAGCGTTACTAGAACGCGGTTGATGGAGTCGTACTCGCGGCTGAAAAGGACGTGGATGTCGCCTAGAGGGGGGGTGAATAGGCGCTTTAAAATAATTAAGGTTTAGGCTTGAATAAATGCGGAATAAAACTAACGTTTAATATGCCAAGCACAAAACCTCGAACAACTAGGTTCACCTATGTGCACCAACAACTTATGCTAAGCAAGATAAACAACTAAGTGATAGCAAGATATATGACAAGAGACAATATGGCTATCACAAAGTAAAGTGCATAAGTAAAGGGTTCGGGTAAGAGATAACCGGGGTACGCGGAGACGATGATGTATCCCGAAGTTCACACCCTTGCGGATGCTAATCTCCATTGGAGCGGTGTGGAGGCACAATGCTCCCCAAGATGCCACTAAGGCCACCGTAATCTCCTCACGCCCTCGCACAATGCAAGATGCCGTGATTCCACTAAGGGACCCTTGAGGGCGGTCACCGAACCCGTACAAATGGCAAACCTTGGGGGCGGTTACCGAACCCGTACACGTGGCAACCCTTGGGGGCGGTTACCGGTACCCGTACAAATTGCTCGGGGCAATCTCTACAACCTAATTGGAGACCCCGACGCTTTCCCGGAGCTTCACACCACAATGATTGAGCTCCGAGACACCACCAAGCTTCTAGGACGCCAAAGCATCCACGAAGAACAATATCTAGGGTACTAAGTGTTGGAATTATGCCCTAGAGGCAATAATAAATATAGTTATTATTATAATTCCTGTATCAAGATAATCATTTATTATCCATGCTATAATTGTATTGAATGAAGACTCATTTACATGTGTGGATACATAGACAAAACACCGTCCCTAGCAAGCCTCTAGTTGGCTAGCCAGTTGATCAAAGATAGTCAGTGTCTTCTGATTATGAACAAAGTGTTGTTGCTTGATAACTGGATCACGTCATTAGGAGAATCACGTGATGGACTAGACCCAAACTAATAGACGTAGCATGTTGATCGTGTCATTTTGTTGCTACTTTTTCTGCGTGTCAAGTATTTATTCCTATGACCATGAGATCATATAACTCACTGACACCGGAGGAATGCTTTGTGTGTATCAAACGTCGCAACGTAACTGGGTGACTATAAAGATGCTCTACAGGTATCTCCGAAGGTGTTAGTTGAGTTAGTATGGATCAAGACTAGGATTTGTCACTCCGTGTGACGGAGAGGTATCTCGGGGCCCACTCGATAATACAACATCACACACAAGCCTTGCAAGCAATGTGACTTAGTGAAAGTTGCGGGATCTTGTATTACGGAACGAGTAAAGAGACTTGCCGGTGAACGAGATTGAAATAGGTATGCGGATACTGACGATCGAATCTCGGGCAAGTAACATACCGAAGGACAAAGGGAATGACATACGGGATTATATGAATCCTTGGCACTGAGGTTCAAACGATAAGATCTTCGTAGAATATGTAGGATCCAATATGGGCATCCAGGTCCCGCTATTGGATATTGACCGAGGAGTCTCTCGGGTCATGTCTACATAGTTCTCGAACCCGCAGGGTCTGCACACTTAAGGTTCGACGTTGTTTTATGCGTATTTGAGTTATATGGTTGGTTACCGAATGTTGTTCGGAGTCCCGGATGAGATCACAGACGTCACGAGGGTTTCCAGAATGGTCCGGAAACAAAGATTGATATATAGGATGGCCTCATTTGATTACCGGAAGGTTTTCGGAGTTACCGGGAATGTACCGGGAATGACGAATGGGTTCCGGGAGTTCACCGGGGGGGCAACCCACCCCGGGGAAGCCCATAGGCCTTGAGGGTGGCACACCAGCCCTTAGTGGGCTGGTGGGACAGCCCAAAAGGGCCCTATGCGCCTAGGAAAGAAAATCAAAGAGAAAAGAAAAAAAGAGGAGGTGGGAAGGGAAGGAAGGACTCCCACCCACCAAACCAAGTCCAACTCGGTTTGGGGGGGGAGCCTTCCCCCTTGGACTCGGCCGACCCCCTTGGGGCTCCTTGAGCCCCAAGGAAAGTTCCCCTCCCTCCCACCTATATATACGGAGGTTTTAGGGCTGATTTGAGAGGACTTTTCCACGGCAGCCCGACCACATACCTCCACGGTTTTTCCTCGAGATCGCGTTTCTGCGGAGCTCGGGCGAAGCCCTGCTGAGACAAGGTCATCACCTACCTCCGGAGCGCCGTCACGCTGCCGGAGAACTCTTCTACCTCTCCGTCTCTCTTGCTGGATCAAGAAGGCCGAGATCATCGTCGAGCTGTACGTGTGCTGAACGCGGAGGTGCCGTCCGTTCGGTACTAGATCGTGGGACTGATCGCGGGATTGTTCGCGGGGCGGATCGAGGGACGTGAGGACGTTCCACTACATCAACCGCGTTCACTAACGCTTCTGCTGTACGATCTACAAGGGTACGTAGATCACTCATCCCCTCTCGTAGATGGACATCACCATGATAGGTCTTCGTGCGCGTAGGAAATTTTTTGTTTCCCATGCGACGTTCCACAACAGTGGCATCATGAGCTAGGTTCATGCGTAGATGTCTTCTCGAGTAGAACACAAAAGTTTTTGTGGGCGGTGATGTGCGTTTTGCTGCCCTCCTTAGTCTTTTCTTGATTCCGCGGTATTGTTGGATTGAAGCGGCTTGGACCGACATTACTCGTACGCTTACGAGAGACTGGTTTCATGGCTACGAGTAACCCCGTTGCTCAAAGATGACTGGCAAGTGTCGGTTTCTCCAACTTTAGTTGAATCGGATTTGACCGAGGAGGTCCTTGGATGAGGTTAAATAGCAACTCATATATTTCCGTTGTGGTGTTTGCGTAAGTAAGATGCGATCCTACTAGATACCCATGGTCACCACATAAAACATGCAACAACAAAATTAGAGGACGTCTAACTTGTTTTTGCAGGGTATGCTTGTGATGTGATATGGCCAACGATGTGATGTGATATATTGGATGTATGAGATGATCATGTTGTAATAGTAAATATCGACTTGCACGTCGATGGTACGGCAACCGGCAGGAGCCATAGGGTTGTCTTTATACTAACGTTTGTGCTTGCAGATGCGTTTACTATTTTGCTAGGATGTAGCTTTAGTAGTAATAGCATGAGTAGCACGACAACCCCGATGGCAACACGTTGATGGATGATCATGGTGTGGCGCCGGTGACAAGAAGATCGTGCCGGTGCTTTGGTGATGGAGATCAAGAAGCACGTGATGATGGCCATATCATGTCACTTATGAATTGCATGTGATGTTAATCCTTTTATGCACCTTATTTTGCTTAGAACGACGGTAGCATTATGAGGTGATCTCTCACTAAAATTTCGAGACGAAATTGTGTTCTCCCCGACTGTGCACCGTTGCTACAGTTCGTCGTTTCGAGACACCACGTGATGATCAGGTGTGATAGACTCAACGTTCACATACAGCGGGTGCAAAACAGTTGCGCACGCGGAACACACGGGTTAAGCTTGACAAGCCTAGCATGTGCAGACATGGCCTCGGAACACATGAGACCGAAAGGTCGATCATGAATCATATAGATGATATGATTAGCATAGGGATGCTTACCACTGAAACTATACTCAACGCACGTGATGATCGGACTTAAGCTAGTATAAGTGGATCATGAACCACTCAAATGACTAGAGAGATGTACTTTTTGAGTGGGAGTTTCACGAATAATTTGATTAAGTTAAACTCTAATTATCTTGAACATAGTCTAAGTCCACTTTGAATATATTTGTGTTGTAGATCATGGCTCACGCTACAGTCATCCTGAATTTTAATACGTTCCTAGAGAAAGCTAAGTTGAAAGATGATGGAAGCAACTTTGTAGACTGGGCTCGTAATCTTAAGCTAATCTTACAAGCTGGGAAGAAGGATTATGTCCTTAATGCTGTGCTAGGAGATGAACCACCCGCTACGGCTGATCAGGATGTTAAGAACGCTTGGTTAGCACGTAAGGAGGACTAGTCAATAGTTCAATGTGCAGTCTTGTATGGCTCAGAACCGGGACTTCAACGTCGCTTTGAGCGTCATGGAGCATTTGAGATGTTCCAGGAGTTGAAGTTTATCTTTCAGAAGAACGCCCGGATCGAGAGGTATGAGACCTTCGATAAATTCTATGCTTGCAAGATGGAGGAAAACTCGTCTGTCAGTGAACATGTGGTCAAAATGTCTGGGTACTCAAACCGTCTAGCTGAGCTGGGGATTGAACTCCCGCAAGAGGCTATCACTGACAGAATCCTTCAATCACTGCCGCCAAGCTATAAAGGCTTTGTGTTGAACTACAACATGCAAGGGATGAACAAGTCTCCCGGCGAGTTGTTTGCGATGCTGAAAGTCGCAGAGTCTGAACTCCGTAAAGAGCATCAAGTGTTGATGGTGAATAAGACCACTAGTTTCAAGATAAACGGCAAAGGCAAGAAGGGTAATTCGAAGAAGAGCGGCAAGCCTGTTGCCAATCCGACGAAGAAACCCAAAGCTGGACCTAAGCCTGAAACGGAGTGT
The DNA here is from genome assembly GCF_904849725.1 of Hordeum vulgare subsp. vulgare. Classification (NCBI taxonomy): domain Eukaryota; kingdom Viridiplantae; phylum Streptophyta; class Magnoliopsida; order Poales; family Poaceae; genus Hordeum; species Hordeum vulgare. The sequence continues at coordinate 564,378,857 of NC_058520.1, forward strand.
TACTATTGCAAGGGTATGGGTCACTGGAAGCGCAATTGCCTCTAGTTTCTGGCAGATAAGAAGGCGGCCAAAGAAAAACCAGGTATATTTGATATACATGTTATTGATGTGTACTTAACCGGCTCTCGTAGTAGTGCCTGGGTATTCGATACCGGTTCTGTTGCTCATATTTGCAACTCGAAACAGGAACTGCGGAATAGACGAAGGCTGGCGAAAGATGAAGTGATGATGCGCGTAGGAAATGGTTCCAAGGTTGATGCGATCGCCGTCGGCACAGTTTCACTTCAGTTACCATGAGGATTAGTGATGAACTTAAATCATTGTTATTTAGTGCCTGCGTTGAGCATGAACATTATATCTGGATCTTGTTTATTGCGAGACGGTTACTCTTTTAAGTCAGAGAATAATGGTTGTTCTATTTCTATGAGTAACATCTTTTATGGTCATGCACCTAATGTGAGAGGATTGTTCATATTGAATCTTGATAGCGATACGCATATACATAACATTGAGACCAAAAGAGTTAGAGTTAACAATGATAGCGCCATATTTTTGTGGCACTGCCGCTTAGGTCATATTGGTGTAAAGCGCATGAAGAAACTCCATGCTGATGGACTTTTGGAGTCACTTGACACGTGCGAACCATGCCTCATGGGCAAGATGACTAAGACTCCGTTCTCCGGAACAATGGAGCGTGTAAGTGACTTGTTGGAAATCATACATACCGATGTGTGTGGTCCGATGAGCGTGGAGGCACGCGGCGGATATCGTTATTTTCTCACCTTCACTGACGATTTGAGTAGATATGGTTATGTCTACTTGATGAAGCACAAGTCTGAAACATTTGAAAAGTTCAAGCAATTTCAGAGTGAAGTGGAAAATCATCGTAACAAGAAGATCAAGTTCCTACGGTCTGATCGTGGGGGTGAATATTTGAGTTTCGAGTTTGGTACTCACTTAAGACAATGTGGAATTGTTTCACAGTTAACACCGCCTGGAACACCACAGCGTAATGGTGTGTCCGAACGTCGTAATCGTACTCTATTAGAGATGGTGCGATCTATGATGTCTCTTACTGATTTGTCGTTATCGTTTTGGGGTTATGCATTAGAAACACCTGCATTCACTTTAAATAGGGCACCATCAAAATCCGTTGAGACGACACCATACGAACTGTGGTATGGCAAAAGGCCAAAGTTGTCGTTTCTTAAAGTTTGGGGATGTGATGCTTATGTCAAAAAGCTTCAGCCTAAAAAGCTGGAACCCAAAGCGGAAAAATGCGTCTTCATAGGTTACCCAAAAGAGACAGTTGGGTACACCTTCTATCTCAAATCCGAGGGCAAAGTGTTTGTTGCTAAAAACGGAGCTTTTCTCGAGAAGGAGTTTCTCTCGAGAGAATTGAGTGGGAGGAAGATAGAACTTGACGAGGTTGTCGAACCTCGCATCCCTCTAGATGGTGGCGCATGGCAAGGGGAAACCTCTGTCGTTGCGACGCCGGTTGAGGAGGAAGTTAATGATGATGATCATGAAACTCCAGTTCAAGTTTCTGTCGAACCACGCAGGTCGACGAGACCACGTGCTGCTCCAGAGTGGTACGGTAATCCCGTCTTATCAATCATGTTGTTAGACAACAATGAACCTGCAAATTATGAAGAAGCAATGGTGGGCCCAGATTCCAACAAATGGCTAGAAGCCATGAAGTCCGAGATAGGATCCATGTATGAGAACAAAGTGCGGACTTTGAAGGTACTACCTGAGGGCCGCAAGGCTATTCAGAATTAATGGATCTTTAAGAGGAAGACGGACGCTGACGGCAATGTGACCGTTTATAAAGCTCGACTTGTGGCAAAGGGTTTTTCACAAGTTCAAGGAGTTGACTACGATGAGACATTCTCACCCGTAGCGATGCTTAAGTCCGTCAGAATCATGTTAGCAATAGCTGCATTTTTCGATTATGAAATCTGGCAGATGGATGTCAAAACGGCGTTCCTTAATGGTTTCCTTAAGGAAGAGTTGTATATGATACAACCCGAAGGTTTTGTCGATCCTAAGAATGCTAACAAGGTGTGCAAGCTCCAGCGATCCATTTATGGACTGGTGCAAGCATCTCAGAGTTGGAACAAACGCTTTGATGAGGTGATCAAAGCATTTGGGTTTATACAAGTGGTTGGAGAATCTTGTATTTACAAGAAAGTGAGTGGGAGCTCTGTGGCGTTTCTAATATTATATGTGGATGACATATTACTGATTGGAAACAACGTGGAGTTTTTAGAGAGCATAAAGGATTACTTGAATAAGAGTTTCTCTATGAAGGACCTAGGAGAAGCTGCTTACATTCTAGGCATTAAGATCTATACGGATAGATCAAAACGCCTGATAGGACTTTCACAAAGCACATACCTTGATAAAGTTTTGAAGAGGTTCAAAATGGAACAGTCCAAGAAAGGGTTCTTGCCAGTTTTACAAGGTACGAGATTGAGTAAGACTCAGTGCCCAGCAACTGATGAAGATAGAGAGCATATGCGCTCCGTCCCCTATGCTTCAGCCATAGGTTCTATAATGTATGTAATGCTGTGCACTAGACCGGATGTTAGCCTGGCCATAAGTATGGCAGGTAGGTTCCAGAGTAATCCAGGAGTGGATCACTGGACAGCGGTCAAGAATATCCTAAAGTACCTGAAAAGGACTAAGGAGATGTTTCTCGTGTATGGAGGTGACGAAGAGCTCGCTGTAAAAGGTTACGTCGATGCAAGCTTTGACACAGATCCGGACGACTCTAAGTCGCAAACCGGATACATATTTATTCTTAATGGGGGTGCGGTAAGCTGGTGCAGTTCCAAGCAAAGCGTCGTAGCAGATTCTACATGTGAAGCGGAGTACATGGCTGCCTCGGAGGCGGCTAAGGAGGGTGTCTGGATGAAGCAGTTCATGACGGATCTTGGAGTGGTGCCAAGCGCATTGAATCCAATAACCTTGTTCTCTGACAACACGGGTGCCATTGCCTTAGCAAAGGAACCACGGTTTCACAAGAAGACCAGACACATCAAACGACGCTTCAACCTCATCCGCGACTACGTCGAGGGAGAGGACGTAAATATATGCAAAGTGCACACGGATCTGAATGTAGCAGACCCGCTGACTAAACCTCTTCCACGGCCAAAGCATGATCAACACCAGAACTGTATGGGTGTTAGATTTATTACAATGTAATTCACATGATGATGTGAGGGCTAGATTATTGACTCTAGTGCAAGTGGGAGACTGTTGGAATTATGCCCTAGAGGCAATAATAAATATAGTTATTATTATAATTCCTGTATCAAGATAATCATTTATTATCCATGCTATAATTGTATTGAATGAAGACTCATTTACATGTGTGGATACATAGACAAAACACCGTCCCTAGCAAGCCTCTAGTTGGCTAGCCAGTTGATCAAAGATAGTCAGTGTCTTCTGATTATGAACAAAGTGTTGTTGCTTGATAACTGGATCACGTCATTAGGAGAATCACGTGATGGACTAGACCCAAACTAATAGACGTAGCATGTTGATCGTGTCATTTTGTTGCTACTTTTTCTGCGTGTCAAGTATTTATTCCTATGACCATGAGATCATATAACTCACTGACACCGGAGGAATGCTTTGTGTGTATCAAACGTCGCAACGTAACTGGGTGACTATAAAGATGCTCTACAGGTATCTCCGAAGGTGTTAGTTGAGTTAGTATGGATCAAGACTGGGATTTGTCACTCCGTGTGACGGAGAGGTATCTCGGGGCCCACTCGGTAATACAACATCACACACAAGCCTTGCAAGCAATGTGACTTAGTGAAAGTTGCAGGATCTTGTATTACGGAACGAGTAAAGAGACTTGCCGGTGAACGAGATTGAAATAGGTATGCGGATACTGACGATCGAATCTCGGGCAAGTAACATACCGCAGGACAAAGGGAATGACATACGGGATTATATGAATCCTTGGCACTTAGGTTCAAACGATAAGATCTTCGTAGAATATGTAGGATCCAATATGGGCATCCAGGTCCCGCTATTGGATATTGACCGAGGAGTCTCTCGGGTCATGTCTACATAGTTCTCGAACCCGCAGGGTCTGCACACTTAAGGTTCGACGTTGTTTTATGCGTATTTGAGTTATATGGTTGGTTACCGAATGTTGTTCGGAGTCCTGGATGAGATCACGGACGTCACGAAGGTTTCCGGAATGGTTCGCAAACAAAGATTGATATATAGGATGACCTCATTTGATTACCGGAAGGTTTTCGGAGTTACCGGGAATGTACCGGGAATGACGAATGGGTTCCCGGAGTTCACCGGTGGGGGGCAACCCACCCCGGGGAAGCCCATATGCCTTGAGGGTGGCACACCAGCCCTTAGTGGGCTGGTGGGACAGCCAAAAAGGGCCCTATGCGCCTAGGAAAGAAAATCAAAGAGAAAAAAAAAGAGGAGGTGGGAAGGGAAGGAAGGACTCCCACCCACCAAACCAAGTCCAACTCGGTTTGGGGGGGGGGAGCCTTCCCCCTTGGACTCGGCCGACCCCCTTGGGGCTCCTTGAGCCCCAAGGCAAGGTCCCCTCCGTCCCACCTATATATACGGAGGTTTTAGGGATGATTTGAGAGGACTTTTCCACGGCAGCCCGACCACATGCCTCCACGGTTTTTCCTCTAGATCGTGTTTCTGCGGAGCTCGGGCGGAGCCCTGCTGAGACAAGGTCATCACCAACCTCCGGAGCGCCGTCACGCTGCCGGAGAACTCTTCTACCTCTCCGTCTCTCTTGCTGGATCAAGAAGGCCGAGATCATCGTCGAGCTGTACGTGTGCTGAACGCGGAGGTGCCGTCCGTTCGGTACTAGATCGTGGGACTGATCGCGGGATTGTTCGCGGGGCGGATCGAGGGACGTGAGGACGTTCCACTACATCAACCGCGTTCACTAACGCTTCTGCTGTACGATCTACAAGGGTACGTAGATCACTCATCCCCTCTCGTAGATGGACATCACCATGATAGGTCTTCGTGCGCGTAGGAAATTTTTTGTTTCCCATGCGACGTTCCACAACACTAAGTACCAAAGGTAATAAGCTTCTCAACCTTCACTTCCACGTATCACCGTGGAGAACTCAAACTGATGCAACCAATGCAATGGCAAGTACACACGAAGTGGTCAAGTCCCTCACACTCAAATCCCTCCACAACAACGAAAGCTATGGAGAAATATGAGAGGAAGAACAAGGAGCTCACAAAGAACTCCAAGATCTAGATCCAAGGGGTTCCCCTCACATAGAGGAGAAAGTGATTGGTGGAGATGTGGATCTAGATCTCCTCTCTCTTTTCCCTCAAGAACAAGCAAGAATCATTGGAGGGATTGAGAGTTAGCAAGCTCTAAGAATGTCAACAATGGAGGTAGAACAAGAGCTCAACGAATGGATAAGGCCAAGGGGGAAGAAGACCCCCTTTATATAGTGGGGGAAGAAATCAGACTGTTACCCCCACTTACAGCCCGAGCCCAGCGGTACTACCGCTGACCCTCCGGCGGTACTACCGCTAGCTGCAGCGGTACTACCGCTGTGCCCATGGTAGCGCAAAGATACTACCGGGCCAACCACCGCCAAGAAAGTCTTCGCAAAAATGTCTGATGCAGTACAACCGCAAAGATGACGGTACTAAAAACTTGGAGCGGTACTACCGCTGGCCAGGGGCGGTACTACCGCTGGGACAGCGGTACTTCCGCCAGCTCTAGCGGTACTACCGCTAGGGCCAGCGGTACTACCGCCAACTCTAGCGGTACTACCGCTCGCCACTGAAACAACCATAACTTTCGCATACGAGCTCCGAATCGAGCAAACCCAAGCTTGTTGGATTCAGGATGACAAGAGCTATCCAAAAAGATATGAAAATGCCAATGATATAGAGATGTGAGTCCTCTATGAATGAAGAACCGGCAAAAACATCAACATCGAAAACATCATAGTAGATGCATATGGACTCCGTTTTCGATGAACTCGAGCTTGTCACGAAGATGACCATAAGCTCTAAAACTCACAACGAGAAACACCAAACAAGAACCAAGAAGTATGATGCAAGGATGCAAATGGTTTGAGCTCTCAACGGACGATACGATCAAGCTACTCACTTGAGAGCCCCCCTTGATAGTACAACAATCTATCCTAAATAGAAAACCAATCAAGGGCAAACCTATACCTTGCACCTCGTCCTCTTGAGCTAGATGATGATGATCTTGGCTTCCTCAAGATGGACCACCTTTCTTGATTGCGTTGGCTTGATGAAGACTAGTTGATTGCTCCCCCATACTCACTATGGGTGAGCCACTCTTCAGCATATCTTCACAAGTCCATTGCCACCACAATGGACGGCAAGCTTCAAGCATGATATCTTCGTGCTGAGCCACTTGAACTTGCACATTGCAATCTTGATGACGATCACAACTTGACGGCATACTTCATGGGTTGTATGAGATCTTCCCTTTGACGCAAGCCCATGGAAACACACCTAACCCCCACATAGAACTCTCACGAAGACCATGGGTTAGTACACAAACACGTAATGGACAATGCTTACCATACCATGGGATCACTTGATCCCTCTCGGTACATTTTGTACGCTTTGTGTGTTGATCATCTTGATTTACTCTTTGTCTGAGATCTTGATCAACCATGTGTCTCTATGACCATTCTTTGGATAATACCTTGAATACCATCTTGGTCATCATATAAACTCCTTGAACCCAACAGATGGACTTCAAGAAGTGCCTATGGACAAATCCTATAAATGTAACTTAAGGCAACCATTAGTCAATAGGAATTGTCATTAATTACCAAAACCACATATGGAGATATATGCTCTAACAGCGGCGATTCAGATCGCGGTGTGATTCCGATCCAGTGCCGAACTACGGCACCTCCGTGTTCAACACACGTGCAGCCCGGTGACGTCTCCCGCACCTTGATCCAGCAAGGAGGAGGGAAAGGTTGGGGAAGAACTCCAGCAACACGACGGCATGGTGTCGATGGAGAGATGAGGTCTCCCGGCAGGGCTTCGCCAAGCACCGGCACAGAGGAGGAGAAAGAAGAGCAGGGCTGCGCCGAGGGAGAGGGAAAACTGTGTCTCCAAAAGCCCAAAAGTGCCCACTATATATAGGAGGAGGGGAGTTGGGGTGCCACCCCTAGGGTTCCCACCCTAGGTGGTGCGGCAGCCCCCCCCCCAGATGGGAGGTGTGGCGGCCAGGGCAAGGGGGAGGGGTGGCGGGTTCCCCCCTCCCCTCTCCACCTCCTGCGCCTTGGGCTGAGTGTGGGGGGCGCAGCAGCCCACCTAGGGGCTGGTTCCCTCCCGCACTTGGCCCATCTAGCCTCCCGGGGTCGTTGCCCCCTTCCGGTGGACCCCTGGGGCCACCTCCGGTGGTCCCGGTACGTACCGGTGACGCCCAAAACACTTCCGGTGTCCGAAACCATTCATCCTATATATCAATCTTTACCTCCAGACCATTCCGGAGCTCCTCGTGACGTCCGGGATCTCATCCGGGACTCCGAACAACTTTCGATAACCTCGTATAACAATTCCCTATAACCCTAGCGTCATCGAACCTTAAGTGTGTAGACCCTACGGGTTCGGGAGACAGGTAGACATGACCGAGACACCTCTCAGGTCAATAACCATCAGCGGGGTCTGGATACCCATGGTGGCTCCCACTTGCTGCACGATGATCTCATCGGATGAACCACGATGTCAAGGATTCAATCAATCCCGAATACAATTCCCTTTGTTTGTCGGTATAGAACTTCCCCGAGATTCGATCGTCGGTATACCCATACCTTGTTCAATCTCGTTACCGGTAAGTCTCTTTACTCGTTCCGTAGCACGTCATCGTGTGACTAACTCCTTTAGTCACATTGAGCTCATGATGATGTTCTACCGAGTGGGCCCAGAGATACCTCTCCGTCACATGGAGTGACAAATCCCGATCTCGATTCATACCAACCCAACAGACACTTTGAGAGGTACCCGTAGAGCACCTTTATAGTCACTCAATTAGGTTGTGACGTTTGATACACCCAAAGCACTCCTACGGTATCCGGGAGTTGCACAATCTCACGGTCGAAGGAAAAGATACTTGACATTAGAAAAGCTTTAGCATGCGAACAATACGATCTAGTGCTACGCTTAGGATTGGGTCTTGTCCATCACATCATTCTCCCAATGATGTGATCCCGTTATCAATGACATCTAATGCCCATGACTAGGAAACCATGATCATCTATTGACTAACGAGCTAGCCAACTAGAGGCTTGCTAGGGACACATTGTGATCTATTTATTCACACATGTATTACTTTTTCCTGTTAATACAATTACAGCATGAACAATAGACAATTATCATGAACAAGGAAATATGATAATAACCATTTTATTATTGCCTCTAGGGCATATTTCCAACAGCCTCACATCCAGTTTTTCAGGAGAGTGGCTTTGAAATGTTTCCCTTAGTATTTTAATAGAGCAACATGCTATACTCACTTCCAAGTTTGAGAGGGTGCTTTTCACTGATCAGAACATAGCAATATTTTGGTAATCTGAAGGGACAATGAAAAACTCTATGTAGGCAACTTTATGTGTGTAGATTGGAACACATTAAAATTGAATCAAGGAAGAAAATCCGAGTCAGTCTGATCTACATGTAAAGTATGAGAAATCTACAGTACATATGGCATTTAGTTATGGAAAGGAACATATAAAAAAATCAGTTATTTTTTTCTCAGAACTATGTATTGGAGTTCGTTGGACCACCATCGCAAGAAAATAGATTTTGTACTCCGAAGTCCGAACAAAAACAAGAAGCGACCTAATGATAATCTGATGGCTAATGCATGCTTATATAGAGTGTGACGGTGAAAATCTAAGCCAACTTACCATTAGCAATTAAATCCAAAGAATATTTAAAGAATGGGACATTTCTCTGTAGTAAATTGTGTTATCTGGAATGATCCTATGACTGTGTTATTCTAGCATGTTAGTTGGCCTATTTACAACTATTACATTGTGTAATTTATTGGGCATACATCATCTCTGTTCTGTTTGAATTTTTCCTGGGAACAGGAAATAATGTGAATTGTGCAACAGGAAATCAGGATGACTTGCCATCCCTTTTATCCTGGCAACATTTTGTTTGCTGGCAGCATTTCAAAAGAAAATGTGATTATTCTACTTTTTTTTCTAAATGAAATTGCTAGTTGAATATATTTGGAGCATGGAAAACTCCCTGTGGCTGTGTAGAGGTGCATTTTTTGTGTTTGTTAAAGCTGATGGAAGATGTTTATTTCACTGTAACTAAGGAGGGCCCAATTTGCAACTGGTAAGGAGTAGAACCTGAAAAACTTGTGCCCTGATCCCTTGCAAGCTAGGATGGCAAGACTAATATTGGTGGAGATCTGTTCATTACATGCCACAATGGTTGGTTCCAGAAAAAGGAAAGCCTCATAATCTATTAATATTTAGACCTAAAATATTTAAAAGAAAACTGCTATCAAAACATGAAGGAACATTGGTTCAAGCCTCTAAGATGCCAGGATTTACTGGGAGAAGCATATAGATTTCCAAAGGAAAGAGGTGAGCTCCATATCTCTCGCATGCATTATTTGTTTTCAATACATTCAAATAAAATGATTGTTGGGAATGTATGTTACCTTGTTTATGGCAGGTAAGACTTCTCTGTTCAGACGTTGTAGGCCTGTATATGGGAATGTTGCAGAGCTCAGTGGTGGTGTATCTGGCCGTGTTCATGGCCACAGTAGAGGAAGAGCAGACACCCTTCCCACGCTTGTCCCCTAGTTGTCGTCCCCCCCCCCCCCAGATTCATGTGGCTGCCTTCTGCCTTATTGTTGTTGCAGTCCTCTTTGAAGGGCATCTCCTTGTGGAAGATGCAACACTTTTTGGATCTCTTGCGGCCAAGAAACTCGTTGTTGACCGTCCCTTCCTTCGAGGAGACCTTCTTCGTCGCTGCCACTTCAGCTACAGAAGCAGAATCACCGTCTCCGTGGCGGCGGAGCAGCCACATGGGCGAAGGAGGAAGGGTCCGTCGTCAAGGTTATGGAGGCAGTCCCTGAATCTCTGAGGAACTATGGACTCTTGGCATATAAACTAAAATAGCAGCTATACTTATCCATGGACATTCGTACTGGAACATATTTAGAAGAAAATAAAATACAACTCGCCAACGTGTGTGTGCAGCATATTGAAGGACCACTCGTTTCAATTCAGAATAAATGATTTTATAACAAATCCGTTAAACACTCCAAGCTGCAAAAAATGGAACATGTAGTTTGTATGTTTAGCTCGAACAATAAAAAACTATTTGTTGTAGTCCACATAATATATGTGTGTATATTCGTTAGAATTTGTAACTATTTGGAAACCAAAAGATTATAACTATTTCTTAGAGAGTAAGTTGGCGGATACAATAACAAAATTACCCCGCAGAGAAGCACAAATCACTCTGAAACTTCTGCTATGTCCGTGCACTCCATCCCCTTAGTGCTTGTCGCATTGCTTGATGCTGCCACTGGTGGAGCAGACCTACCATGTAATTCACATAGCTAGGCGTCCGGACGACATGTAGTCCACAATTGCAAGTCCATACACGGATATACTGCATGATAGGAAATCTGCATCATAAAATCAAGAATCAGAGATTTGATATCAGGGGGTAAGGACAAGGCTGGTGGCAGTTGCTTCCCTTGGTGGTTCCACCTCGGAATCGCGCGTTGATCCGGCCGCCATGGCTGCCCATGTGCGTGCGTGGAGTTGGCATGCCCGTGTGCGTGTGCCTTGATGTAGGCGCGACGGAGGCAATCCATGGGTAGACATCGCGATCTGCGATGTGTGATGTCCCCTCACGAGATGCACGGGAGCAGTCCTAGCGAGAGAAGGAGGAGGACGAGCAGAGCCGCGGTCGCGCCCCGCGGCTTTGATCTGGGCGAACGCTTCATGGCTGCACGACGTCCGGCCCCTGTAGCAGCACCATGGCGCTGGACGGTGGGAGCGTCGCCCGTGGCGCCGCTGTCTGACCGCAATACAACAGGTCCTTGGAGAAGGCGAGCAATTCGTGGGTCAAGGTTCTCGTTTCAGTTTTTTCCAAAACGGAGATGAGAACGTGGGATGGTTTTCTAGTTTTCCTCGTGCCTGATTTGTTTTTTTTTATGAAGGGTGAAACCGTGGAAGAGGAGGGGCTTGCGGGGATCGAACGAGGTGGGGGGTTGCGAACGAGGCGCGGGATCGAAGGTGGTCGAACCATCACGACCGCAGATCCCCTTTAATAGTAGAGATACATATTTTATCGATGTAGTAAAACGGTAGTTGTAGTTCGGTTCAGATGGCAACTTTGAAGTGCAACAGGCGGTCAAAAGAAGTGTTGTCCCTAAAATCATTCTCGCGGCGGCAAAGAAATATAAATACCACTTCTTCTCTGTTTGGTAGACATCGAAAGAAGAGTTAGTGATACACTCTCATGAGTAGGCATACTCAGGGGCAAACCCAGGATAAATTTTAGAGTGGGCAAAAAAGTGTCAAATTGAAAAAAAATCTTTGTTAAGTGGGGCAAATCACTATTTACCTTGGCATATTACAAATATACTGCAAGTTGAGTGGGAGTAGCTGCCACATTGCTTCTACCCGTCTAGCCCCCCTCCCCACCCCCCCCCCCCCCCAACCACCACCACCACCATCAAAAGCCTCCATGAAAAAAAAGGGTAAGAGTTTGTAATAGATCTGACCCACTCATCTCATTAATTAATGGTCTAATTAATTTTTACCTTTTTACCTCAGAGAAGGAGTAAGAGGAAGCATGTTAAAATTTGCCTTGCATTAAGAGCATCTCCAACAACCGCGCTTCACGCCGCGTCCAAAAAATGTTTTTACAGCGCGCGCAGCCGGCTGGTTTAGCGCAGGGATAGGCGCTGGCTCCAACAGCCGCGCTATAATGCAGCGCGCGCGCCGCGCTCCAGCAGTGCCCAAAAATGCAGCGCGCGCAGCAGGCACAAACCACATATACATTTCAAAAAATAGTGAGAAAAATGATCAAACAAACAAAATAAATCAACAATAAATAGTTATTACAACTCAAACAAATAGTTTCTCGTTCAGTACAACAAATAATGCAATAAACACAAGCAATAGTTCATGAACAATACAATACAAATAATGCAATCAAATCATGCTATTTGTCGTCCATGCCATGCCCACCACTCTTCAATCAGATCCTTCTGAAGATCATTGTGTGTTGGCGGGACGCCGAATGGCATGATACGAGGCAACAAAACGGGCAACCCTTTCAGCCCTCCGTCGCACTCGCACGGGATGTCCCAAGAGCTCATACTGTGAGTAGTCTACATCTTGACCACGCTCATTCTCGATGATCATGTTGTGCATGATCACACAAGCGTGCATGATGTACCAAAGCATTTTTTCATCCCAAAATCTAGCCGGTCCTCTCACAATAGCAAATTGGGCTTGTAAAATCCCAAATGCTCTCTCCACATCTTTTCTAGCAGCCGCCTGAGCATTGTGAAAATCAAGATTTTCTTACCTTCTAGCTTTTTCAACGGCTTCACGAAGGTTTGCCACTTTGGATAGATACCATCCGCTAGATAATAGCCATAGTTGTACGTACGGCCATTTGCTACAAACTGCACCGTGGCAACTCACCATATTCATCAGTGATGACCGATTGACAACATTGATGTCATTCAAAGATCCAGGCATTCCAAAGAATGCATGCCAAATCCAAGTCTCATGATCGGCCACCGCTTCAAGGATTATAGTGGAACCCTTTTTTTGGCCGTGGAATTGCCCATGCCATGCCTTTGGACAATTCTTCCAACTCCAATGCATGCAATCTATTGAGCCAAGCATGCCAGGAAAGCCGTGAGATTTGTTCATCGCCAATAGCCTTGCGGTGTCTTCAGCAGTGGGAGATCTCAAATACTCCTCGCCAAACACTTGCACAATTCCCACTGCAAAGAGCTTGACACACATGATGGCTTGGCTCTCACCCATAGCCAAGTGATCATCAACTAAATCAGCCGGGATACCGTATGCCAACATACGCAAAGCGGTTGTCACCTTCAGAAAGGTGCTATGCCCGTGCTCTCCGACGGCATTCCTCCTTTGCTGGAAAAACCGGTCATGGCTCGCTAGTTTCTCTGCAATGCGCTTGAACAAGTCTGTGCTCATCCTAAACCGACGACGAAAATACGACTCCGGGTATGTGGGATTCTCCACGAAATAGTTCTTCATCAATCTGTTATGGGCATCAATCCTATCTCTCCAAAAAATTTCCCGACCCATAACCGAACCACCGTGCTTCGGTTTTTTATTGATATGCATAGCTATGATCACTGCAAGATCCTCCTCCTCTTCCATATCAAATTCTTCTTCGGAAGAATCATACGACGAACTCATCTACAATGTTCAATACTATACTATAAAAAACTACAATTCAAAACATGCACCAAATTCATAAATTTGAAGCAATACATACCTTGTAGGCGTTTTGTCGAACACCTTGCGGGCGCGGCGCGGCAGCGAGCGGTCGGGCGCTGTTCCCCGGACGTCGGAGGCGCGCGAGGGCCGGCTGGACTAGGAGGGGTGGGGCGGAAGCGCGGCGGCGCGGGGAGGCCGGGGAAGCACCTGAACGGGGGGCGCGGGCGGCGGCCGCAGCGGAGACAGGCCGGGGAAGCGCCGACGGGCGCGGGCGGCGACGGCGGCTCGGGGATAGGCCGGGGCAGCGGCGGCGGCGGCGGCGGCGCGGTCGGTTGGGGGCGGCGGCGCGGTCGGATGGGGGCGGCGGTCGCGAGAGTGCAGAGCGAGCACAGAGAGTGCACAGCCAGCGCAGGAGAGAGCAGGAGAGAGCGCAGAAGAAAGCAGGAGCGAGCGCGGGAGAGTCGCGCGCGGGAGAGCCGGCGCAGCAAATAATGGGCGCGGGATTACGTTTCGGCCAGCGCGCTCAATTGGAAATGGCGCGCGCGCCGTTTTTGCGCATCCGCTGGAGCTGCCGCCGCGTCGCGCGCGCGCTAAATACAGCCTTTTTTACGGCGCGGCGCTTGTATAGCGCGGCTGTTGGAGATGCTCTAAGTAATGAGTCTGATTAACTCTTACCTTCTTACGTCTCATATGACAAGAAGGGGTATGAGGGAACATGTTAAAATTACTCATGGTAAAATGGAAGAGAAAACAGGAGCCCAAAAGCACGGTTGTGATTTTTCATATATATATTTTCCTTTTTGAGAATTGGAGCTCATATGTGCTACACATATGAACTTCTCGTGGAAGCTCATGGAGAATAGGAACAGAAAAATCCTTCAAACCCTAGGAAACCAAACGAAAATCAAAAAGCCAAAAAATAAAAAAAGAATCATCTAAATCACGAAAGGCATACAAAACAATTCCAAAAGCTAATAAATCTGGAAGGAGCGTCTATCATGCAATAGGTGGTGACAGTTTGGATTAACACTTGGCGTACTCCCACGAGAGTTTGTTGATGTCAAGCTCCTTTCCTTTTCTGTTGTCAAGCTCCCAAGCAACGTCTTAAGCACACGTTTCCATCTCTGGCGGCCACAACCCGATACCCTAGGGCAAGGCCCATTAACACTCCCTTTGCTCGCCTGCATGGATCTCGCTAGCTTGCTTGTTCCCAAAAAAATCAACATGCTGACTCGCCCACTTAACCGTTAACCATAGATCCTAATCCAATCATTTTTTAAGTAAACACGGATTGTGTAAAAATCATGAATTTGGAATACTCAAAATCTGAAGAAAAAAAATCAGGAATTTGAAAAATATTCATGGATATAAAAAACTTGAATTTGAAAAATGTCCACAGATTTATAAAAACATGATTTGAAAAACAATCATCAATTGAAAAAATATTGCATATTTCAGAAAAAATCACCAACAGAGAAAATTTTGCATGTTTGAAAAAAAACATAGATTTGGAAAAGTTCGTAAATTCAAAAGAAGAAGTTCAAGCAAATTTTAGAAAAGTTCAAAAAATTCAGAAAGATCACGAATTTTAGAAAAAAATCATGATTTTGGGGGGAAATATGAATTTGAGAAACGTTCTTAGATTCAAAAAAAGTTCAAGGATATGAAAAATGGTCATGAATTCATAAAGTTTTGGAATTCAAATAAAGTTTGTGAATTTTTAAAAATTTCATGGATTTCTAAAAATTAAGAATTAAGAAAAAGAGAAAACAGAAGGAACTAAACAAAAACCTAACTAACCCGGCCCTAAATTGGTGGAACTTTATGAAAGGTTCCAAAACCAGTCCTAAGAGGGGTTGGCCCACTTCCCTAGCTAGAAATTGTGTGTGTGCAAAAAGTACGAGTAACAAAGGAAGTCACACCCGAAACACTAAACAAGAATTAGCGATAACTACGCAGAAAGTTAGTCACCACCATTGGCTGCTTCACTTATAAATTCCTACAATGTTGATCAACAATCTAGCCATAGTTTAACACATCACCCTACCTACTAATTTCATCTATTCTCTTTCGAAATAGGCTTTCGATCGCTTTATATATAAAGCAGATATCCGTACAACCAAGCATAAAGAGTCAAAGTTATCACAACGGTTGAGGCAACAACATAATCACGCCTAAAAAGCGAAAAAGAAATAGAGAAAAAAGGGCACCTAGTGGCATGCAATCTATGGTGAAGCCTATGAAGGCGAAAGTTGACATGTTGTAACCATAAGTGTGTCCAGTAAAAGCCCGAGGAGGTCATAGTCCCTCTACCTAGAAAGCGGATGCAAGTGCTGCAAAAAGTCAAGGAATTTGAAGAACGACTCAGAGGCCCAACGCACGAAGATCCTCGCAATCACCATTTTATTGTGAGTCGTCCACGACGTCCACGACATTGCCGCAAAGATGAGCCAAAATAAATGTCGGTTGCGGTCGGACTGGGTGACTCTGGTCTCGAGGGATGCCTAGTTAGGCCGTCGTGCCTCTCTTACGAAGCTCGAGAGGGCCCATGAGGCAGTGCAGGAGAACATGATGTGGGTCCTAGTTTTCGGGACATTGCATAAGGGGTACATGTCATTTCCCGGGTTATATAGCTTGAGCACCTCAGTCCCAGAGGGGAGGTGGTCATGTAGTAGTTGCCACACAAAGATCTTGATCTTCATAGGTAGTGGGGATAGCCACGGAATAGTCGACGAATGTCATAGTGCGAGGTAAACCGAGCTAACGGAGAACTCACCCGAGGATGAGAGGCTCTAGGAGATGGTGTCCAGGGATTCCGTCAACACTGGCGGGAGGGATGCCCGCAATCTAGCCCACTCATAAGTTTCCTCATGCCCAAATGCACAATGGAACAAGATGTTCCACTGCCCATCTGGAAGGCTGCGAAACCAAGATCCTCTGGTCAGCGCAAATAGAAAACAGACTAAGAAAACTAACCCAAAGAGCAACACCACAACCCATGGATCAAGCCAGAATTGGGTACCTTCCCCTTTGCCTATAGAGAAAGAGACCCCAAGACGAATATCCTCCTTTATCTTCTAGATGCATTTCAGGAACATAGAGCCACCCGAGTAAGAGGACCTCGGGATTGGCCACGATCATAGCAAGCATCAAGTTCATCCAAAAGGAATATTTCAAATTAATCAACGGGATCATAGAAGTTATCATAGCATTCATCCTCCGGTATGTGCGATGGGAAATTAAACAATGTATGAGTTTAAGAGTTACTCTCATTAGAAGGTGGGCACGAGTAGCTAGTCCACTCTTCCTCCTTTTGTTCTTCACTCTTCTCATCATATTTTTCATCCAATGAGCTCATAGTTTCATTAATTTCTTCTTCCATAGGCTCCTTCAAAATATTTGTCTCTTCTTGGACAGCGGAGACTTTCTCAAGAAATGCATCAATATCATAATTGTATTCATAATTCTCATAGCAATATTTAAGTATAGAAAAAAAAATCAGGTCTGTAAGAGCATCATCATAATTTTCACACTTTTGAAACAAAGATTCAATTTCATAAGCACCATTAAAAGCAACAATTTTTTCTATTCATTCCACATCATAGTAATCATATATAACATTAGCATAAGAAGCTAAGGTTTCATTATCATTAAATTCACATGAAAAGGGAAGGTTCCAAGCCTTCATCCTAGAGCAACAAGTACAATCATATCTCTCGCATAAATACCAAGAATATCAATGCTACATGTGAATTTGATCCCATAACAATTTCCCTTTTTGAATAAAGCGATAATCCCTAAAGTGTTCACGTTGATCCAATGTTACTCCTATTATCAAGTTCAATGGGGTTTTCTCAGGATTATCAAAGTAGTGTTTAATATTTTCCACATAACGATCATCGAGGGTTTTAGAAGGTTCCCCTTCTCCATGAGTAGCAAGTAAAACTATTTTTTTGGTGTTTCGTGTTCCATATCCATAACTAAAGATATAAAACAACTAATAAGAGAAAATAAAAATTACTTAGTGATAAAGCAAACAAGCACACACGAGAATATTCACCCCACTCTATTACGCCCAGCAACGGCGCCAGAAAAAGGTCTTGATAACCCACAAGTGTAGGGAATCATTTGTAGCCTTTTCTGATAAGTAAGAGTGTCGAACCCAACGAGGAGCTAAAGGTAGAACCAATATTCCCTCAAGTTCTATCGACCATCGATACAACCCTACGCACACTTAACGTTTGCTTTAGCTAAAAGAAGAATAAAACTAGAAGTACTTTGCAAGAAAATAAAGAGCAAGTAAATAAAAGTTTTAGGTTGTTTAGTAGAAATGTTTTTGCGTAACGCAAGATAAAGGTTGTCCATAGGCAATTGAGTATAACATGATCGATACTTATCATGTGCAATGAGGGAGAGGCACACGCTAACACACTTTTCGTACTTGGATCATATGCACTTATGATTGGACCTCTAGCAAGCATCCGCAACTAGTAGAAATCATTAAGGTAAACCCAACACATAGCATTAAACATCAAGTCCTCTTTACTCCCATACGCGCACAACTCCCTTACTCGGGTGTAAGATTCTATCATTCTCGCCACCCACTATAAGTGAATCATGAACATATTGCAAACCCTAGAGCATGTATCCTTCACATGTGCGCCTCACAGAAGGCACCTTAGGACAAGACCATATCAACACACAACTCGTATCAATAACATCATATCAAAATTAACCTGTAGGACAAAACGGATCTACTCAAACATCATAGGATAGACACATATCATTGGGAAATAGTATGTAGCGTTGAGCACCATGTTTAAGTAGAAAGTTACAGCGAGAAAAGAGGTGTTACATGTTGGGGAACGTCGCATGGGAAACAAAAATTTTCCTACGCGCACGAAGACCTATCATGGTGATGTCCATCTACGAGAGGGGATGTGTGATCTACGTACCCTTGTAGACCGTACAGCAGAAGCGTTAGTGAACGCGGTTGATGTAGTGGAACGTCCTCACGTCCCTCGATCCGCCCCGCGAACCGTCCCGCGATTAGTCCCACGATCTAGTGCCGAACGGACGGCACCTCCGCGTTCAGCACACGTACAGCTTGACGATGATCTCGGCCTTCTTGATCCAGCAAGAGAGACGGAGAGGTAGAAGAGTTCTCCGGCAGCGTGACGGTGCTCCGGAGGTTGGTGATGATCTTGTCTCAGCAGGGCTCCGCCCGAGCTCCGCAGAAACGCGATCTAGAAGAAAAACCGTGGAGGTATGTGGTCGGGCTGCCGTGGAAAAGTCGTCTCAAATCAGCCCTAAAACCTCCGTATATATAGGGGGAAGAGGGGGAGCCTTGCCTTGGGGCTCAAGGATCCCCAAGGGGGTCGGCCTAGCCAAGGGGGGAAAGTCTCCCCCCCAAACCGAGTCCAACTTGGTTTGGTGGGTGGAGTCCTTCTTTCCTTTCCCACCTCCTTTTTTTTCTTTTCTCTTTGATTTTCTTCCTATGGCGCATAGGGCCTTCTTGGGCTGTCCCACCAGCCCACTAAGGACTGGTGTGCCACCCCCAAGGCCTATGGGCTTCCCCGGGGTGGGTTGCCCCCCCCCCCCCGGTGAACTCCCGGAACCCATTCGTCATACCCAGTACATTCCCGGTAACTCCGAAAACCTTCCGGTAATCAAATGAGGTCATCCTATATATCAATCTTCGTTTCCGGACCATTCCGGAAACCCTCGTGACGTCCGTGATCTCATCCGGGACTCCGAACAACATTCGGTAACCAACCATATAACTCAAATACACATAAAACAACGTCGAACCTTAAGTGTGCAGACCCTGCGGGTTCGAGAACTATGTAGACATGACCCGAGAGACTCCTCGGTCAATATCCGATAGCGGGACCTGGATGCCCATATTGGATCCTACATATTCTACGAAGATCTTATCATTTGAACCTCAGTGCCAAGGATTCATATAATCCCGTATGTCATTCCCTTTGTCCTTCGGTATGTTACTTGCCCGAGATTCGATCGTCAGTATCCGCATACCTATTTCAATCTCGTTTACCGGCAAGTCTCTTAACTCGTTCCGTAATACAAGATCCCGCAACTTACACTAAGTCACATTGCTTGCAAGGCTTGTGTGTGATGTTGTATTACCGAGTGGGCCCCGAGATACCTCTCTGTCACACGGAGTGACAAATCCCAGTCTTGATCCATACTAACTCAACGAACACCTTCGGAGATACCTGTAGAGCATCTTTATAGTCACCCAGTTACGTTGCGACATTTGATAGAGACAAAGTATTCCTCCGGTGTTAGTGAGTTATATGATCTCATGGTCACAGGAACAAATACTTGACACGCAGAAAACAGTAGCAACAAAATGACACGATCAACATGCTACGTCTATTAGTTTGGGTCTAGTCCATCACGTGATTCTCCTAATGACGTGATCCAGTTATCAAGCAACAACACCTTGTTCATAATCAGAAGAACACTGACTATCTTTGATCAACTCGCTAGCCAACTAGAGGCTTGCTAGGGACGGTGTTTTGTCTATGTATCCACACATGTAAATGAGTCTTCATTCAATAAAATTATAGCATGGATAATAAACGATTATCTTGATACAGGAATTATAATAATAACTATATGTATTTTTGCCTCTAGGGCATAATTCCAACATTACACCGCTGCATAGAGGGGAGAGAGTTGATGTTGACGGCGGCAAGATTGTTGATGTAGATCACCGTCACGCTCCTTGCCCCGGCGGCACTCCGGCGCCACCGGGAGAGAGGGGGAGAGACCCCCCCCCCCTCCTTCTTCTTATTCCTGGGCCTTCCCCTCTATGGGAGGAGATTTCCCCCTACGGTCCATGGACTACATGGTGACGGAGGGGCAGGAGCCCCTCCGAGATTGGATCTCCCTCTCTGTTCTCTTCTCTTTCATGTTTCTATTTTCTGGTCCTTCAATGTTTCTTAAATTCCCAGAGATCCGTAACTCTGATCTGGCTGAAATTTGAGGGGAATTTTATCCATAAATTATATTTCTTTTGCCCGAAGAAGAGCCCCAAAAGACTTACGAGGTAGCCACTAGGCACAACCCCACGCCAGGGGGTACAGGTCGCGTCCTCGTACCTAGTGGAGGTCGTGGGCCTCCGTTTGCATTGATTATCCCTCCCAAAAATCAAATGTATTCCAAAATAGTTCTCCGTAAATTTTTATCGTGTTTGGACTTCGTTTGATATGGATATTATGCGAAACAAAAAACATGCAACAAACAGGAACTAGCACTTGGCACTGGATCAATATGTTAATCCAATAAATCATAAAAAATATTGCCAGAAATATGTGGAAGTTTTATAATATTGGCATGAAACAATCAATAATGCCCCTAAAGTCATTTAGCAGACACAAATTTTTCACTATGTGTTCCATTATCTTCAAAGTATCCTTTAAATGCATTGTGATTGCATTCCAAGATATAGGGGAGATCTCCATAATTAAAACATGCCATGTGCTTTTGCATTCAAAGATAAATCTTCATAAGCACATCTTTAGGGGGGTCTCTCTATATCTTGTAATCATAATCTCCAACTCTTTATCTTCAAATATTTTATCCCCACTGAAAACTTCAACTAGTTTGTCATCGATAGCCAAAAAGAGGGAGATTCTAAGTGCATCTAGTGCCACCCCTTGTTGGTTTTGGAGTATTGAAGACAAACATGGTTGAGGGACTAATGTGTTTGTGAGAGTTCACAGGTTAACATAGATAGAAGTCCTTGCTGATTCGGTTTAACCGTCGAAGATGACCCCTAAAAATGTCCGAATACATTGGACATGGTTGAAGCCAATAGTGGTACGTGAAGATAATCGCTTGAAGATAATGAAACACAAAGACGAAGTCTTTCAATTGTTTTGTTTCTTCTCTCCTGTGTCATAGGAATCACCATATTGTTAAGTGGGGTCGAGGTGATCGAAGTCAGAAGCATACATGATGCTCAAGCCATATACCTATGTCTTCTAGTGAAGACAATGAGAGGAAATCTCTTCCGGAGTTGGTTGAGTCAGCATTGCTGGTAGCCCAAGTAATGATGTCGTGTTAATCTTTCATATTCGAGTGTTGTAACACGTGTCAGTTGGCTATTGACCCAGGGTCATTCCGGTCATATCATGTTGGGTTGCTTGTTGGCTATAATTAGTCCACCCCCTCCACCATAAGTTGGTGGCTGCTCGGAGTTAGATACGATTGTTGTCATTTTGGAGCAACCCACCTATAGACATTGAGATAGAGTGAGAGAGAGCTATCTGTTGGGGAACGTTGCATGGGAAACAAAAAATTTCCTACGCACACGAAGACCTATCATGGTGATGATCATCTACGAGATGGAGATCGGATCCACATACCCTTGTAGATCGCTAAACGCAGTTGATATAGTGGAACGTCTCCGCGATCCAAATCGCCGCCATCCCACGATCCGTCCTGATCTAGCACCGAACGAACGGCACCTCCGCGTTCAGCACATGTACAGCTCGATGACAATCTCTGCCTTCTTGCTCCAGCAAGAGAGACGAAGAGGTAGCTGAATTCTCTGGCAGCACGACGGCGTGGCGGTGATGATGGTGGAGCTACTCCGGCACGGCTTCATCGTGTCGTACCGATCTAGCTACGAGGTGTCACGAAGTAGTGGAGGGAGAGAGGGCTGCACAAAGGCTTGAGGTGTGATACGTCTCCAACATATCTATAATTTTTGATGGTTCCATGCTATTATCTTGTCGACTTTGGATGTTTTATATGCATGAATATGCTATTTTATATATTTTTTGGTACTAACCTATTAACTCAGTGCCAAGTGTCAGTTTCTGTTTTTTTCGTGTTTTTGACCCTTTTTCAAACGGAGTCCAAATGGAATAAAACTTTTGCGATAATTTTTTTGGACCAAAAGAGACCCCAGAAGCTTTGCAAGAAGGCCACAAGAGCCACGAGGGAGTCACAAGCCCAGGAGGCGCCCCCACCCCCCTAGGCCGCACCTACCAGGCTTGTGACCTCCTCATGGGCCCAACCGACGTAATTCCACCGCCATAAATTCCTATAAATTCAGAAACGCCCAAAAAAAAACCTAGATCGGGAGTCTCGCCGCCGCAAGCCTCTGTAGCCACCAAAAACCAATATGGAGCCCGTTCCGGCACCCTGCCGGAGGGGGGATCCATCTCCGATGGCCATCTTCATCATCCCGGCGATCTCCATGACGAGGAGGGAGTAGTTCTCCCTCGGGGCTGAGGGTATGTACCAGTAGCTATGTGTTTGATCTCTCTCTCTCTCTCTCTCTCTCTCTCGTGTTCTTGAGATGTCTTAATCTCGATGTACCGCGGGCTTTGCTACTATAGTTGGATCTTATGATGTTCTTCCCCCTCTCCCTTCTTGTAATGAATTGAGTTTTCCCTTTGGAGTTATCTTATCGGATTGAGTCTTTAAGAACACTTGATGTATGTCTTGCACGTGTCTATCTGTGGTGACAATGGGATATTCATGTGAGTACTTGATGTATGTTTTGGTGATCAACTTGCGGGTTTCGTGACATCGGGAACCTATGCATATGGGTTGGCACACGTTTTGACTCTCCGGTAGAAACTTTGGGGCCCTCTTTGAAGTTCTATGTGTTGGTTGAATAGATGATTCTGAGATTGTGTGATGCATATCGTATAATCATGCCCACAGATACTTGAGGTGACAATGGAGTATCTAGGTGACATTAGGGTCTTGGTTGATATGTGTCTTAAGGTCTTATTCTAGTACGAACTCTATGATGGATCGAACGGAAAGAATAGCTTCGTGTTATTTTACTACGGACTCTTGAATAGATCGATCAGAAAGAATAACTTCGTGGTGGTTTCATACCCGACAATAATCTCTTCGTTTGTTCTCCGTTATTAGTTACTTTGCAGTGACTCTTTGTTGCACGTTGAGGGATAGTTATATGATCCAATTATGTTATCATTGTTGAGAGAACTTCACTAGTGAAAGTATGAACCCTAGGCCTTGTTTCCACGCATTGCAATACCATTCATGCTCGCTTTTTATTTTGGTTACCTTGCTGTTTTTGTAATTTCAGATTACAAAAACCTATATCTACCATCCATATTGCACTTGTATCACCATCTCTTCGCCGAACTAGTGCACCTATACAACTTACCATTGTATTGGGTGTGTTGGGGACACAAGAGACTCTTTGTTATTTGGTTGCAGGGTTGCTTGAGAGAGACCATCTTCATCCTACGCCTTTTGCGGATTGATAAACCTTAGGTCACCCACTTGAGGGAAAATTGCTATTGTCCTACAAACCTCTGCACTTGGAGGCCCAACAACATCTACAAGAAGAAGGTTGCATAGTAGACATCAAGGTGCAGAAACCCTCTCAAACCTCCACTATATATAGGAGCAACCAAGGGGAGGGTGCCTTGCCTCCTCCTCCAAGGAGGAGGCTTTGGCCGAAGCAAGGAGGGAGGAGTCCTCCTCCAATTAGGTTTGGTGTAGGACTCCTTCCTATCTTGTCCACCTCTTTCCTTCCATTTTATCTTTTCCTCTTTATTTTTTCCTTGGACCAAATAGGCTTATTGGGCTGGCCTCACCAGCCCACAAAGGGCTGGTGCGCCACCCATGGGCCTATTAGGTCCTCTCTTGGGTGGGTGTCCCCTCCCGGTAAAACACCGGAACCCATTCGCCACTCCCGGTACTTTACCGGTAATACCCGAAATCTTTCCGGAAGCCAAATGCAACAATCCTATATATCAATCGTTTACGGATCATTCTGGAGAAACTCGTGACGTCTAGGATCTCATCCGGGACTCCGAACAACATTCGGTTACCAACATCAATAATTCAACTATACCGAAAACGTCACCGAACCTTAAGTGTGCAGACCATGCGGGTTCGAGAACTATGTAGACATAATCGAGACACTCTCCGACCAATATCCAATAGCGGGACCTCCACGTCCATATTGGATCCTACATATTCTAGAAAGATCTTATCGATTGAACCTCTATGTCAAGGATTCACACAATCTCGTATATCATTCCCTTTGTCCTTCGGTATGCTACTTGCCCGAGATTTGATCGTCGGTATCGCCATACCTATTTCAATATCGTTACCGGCAAGTCTCTTTACTCGTTCCGTAATACAAGATCCCGTGGCTAACTCTTTAGTCACATTGCTTGCAAGGCTTGTTTGTGATGTTGTATTACCGAGTGGGCCCCGAGATACCTCTCCGTCACACAAAGTGACAAATCCCAGTCTTGATCCAAGCTAACTCAACGGACACCTTCAGAGATGCATGTAGAGTACCTTTGTAGTCACCCAGTGACGTTGCGATGTATGATACACACAAGGCATTCCTCCGGTGTCAGTGAGTTACATGGTCTCATGGTCATAGGAATGTATATTTCACATGCAGAAAACAATAGCAACAAAATGACACGATCATATGGTACGTTTATAGTTTGGGTCTTGTCCATCATATTATTCTCCTAATGATGTGATCCCTTCATCAAGTGACAACACTTGTCTATGGCTAGGAAACCTTAACCATCCTTGACCAATAGGCTAGTCAACTAGAGGCTCACTAGGAACATTGTTTTGTCTATATATCCACACATGAATTTGTGTTTCCATTCAATACAATTATAGCATGGATAATAAAAGATTATCTTGAAATAGGAAATATAATAATTATTATTTTATTCTTACCTCTAGGGCATATTTCCAACACTATCCTGCGAGGATAAACCCAAACACCTAGACTAGAGTGTTTGAGCATCACCGAAGTCATTCTGTTCTAACAACCGAAGACTTGCTACACCTGAAGATTGTGATCTTCCAAATGGTTAGGTGCCATGGTCTAGAGAATCCAAGAGTCATTGTGGATTTTCCGGTGACCGAATTTGTACGGATTTCATATGTCTACCCTGAAGACTTACCTGAGTGATTGGGCGAGGTCTAAGTGACCTTAGCTCAAGGGGAACAAGGTGAAGACGAGGTCTTCTGAGTTAAATCTCAGTCTCCCTAACCAGACGTACAGTAGTCACAACAACTCGAATTGGTCCAACAAATCATGAGTCCTCTTCAAGAAACTGGTTCTCTCTTTCCACTCCTTTACTTATTACTTAGTACTACAAAGCCATTGCTTGTGTGTTCTTTAGTGAAGAGATTCATCGGATCTGCATTTATCTTCATACTACTCTAGTTTATCTTTGATACACTACTGTTTGCATGATGACTATGCCATACTTGTATGAATGTATTCATCTCATTGCATGCCATGTTTGGATCCTTGACTGTTATCCTATCTGATTGTGAATCGTTTCCACTCACTTCAAAGACATCTACTGTTTCGAAGCTTTTCATAAAAATCGCCTATTCACTCACCCCCCCCCCCCTCTAGTCAATAACTAGCACTTTCAATTTCCATTCACTTCATGGGCCCAAGCAATAAACTCGTACCCTCCCCCTTGTCGGAGTGGTACGTTGAGAATAGCACCAACTTCTGGAGGGTTGAATACATTCCGGATCAGTTCCCTTCGCCAAGTCCAATTCTCGTCATCAATCAGCCCGCTTACTAATGCGAGTATAGTCCCTCCTCGCATGACTGAAGGACACAAGAAAGACACTCCTGGAATCCATCTATCTTCCCAAACAGAGATGTTGTGTCCCGAGCCAACTCGTTTCACTAGCTCGGTCCGCAAGCTTCACGTCCTGCCACAATCGCCCACCACATGGAAGTTGAGAAATACAAGTTGTACGAGGAGCGGAAGTTGCACTCTGCGGGAAGTACAAATTAACCACATAGGAAGTACAAATTGCAGTGGGAGTATAGGTTACGCCATGCGAGAAGTACATGACACATTTAGAGTACAGTTTCTGCATGCCGGGAGTAAATTTCACATCTGAAATACAAGTTACACACGATGGGAAGTACATGTTGTAGCACAAGGGAAGTCGAGAAGTGTGTTGTACTATGCCTGAATTACACATTGGAGTCCGTGGAAGTTGAGAAGTACAAATTGTACCGAGAAGCAGAAGGTTCGGTATGCGAGAAATGCAAGTGGAGAGTGTAGGTCACACCACGTACATATTGCATTGCATTCGAGTGGGAACTACAAGTTGCATTGAAGAGTATAGATTACACTTTGTGAGAAGTACTGTTGTACCATATGGGAGTAAACAACTCGGTGAAAATGCAAATATATTACCCTGGGTCCGAGGAGTACACGTTGTCACTGTTGGAAGTACAATTCGTGTTCGGTAAAATTCTTGTCATGTCTTATCAATATGGGCTAATTTTGAAGATATTGATCTAGTTTGGACGCTCATTTGAAAAATGTTTTGATTTGTAATTCAAATTTTAGGGGAAAACACATACGTAGAAACAACCTCTCACCCTTGGGATCCATGAAAAAGATACATTACGCCACTTGTCATCACCCAAGACATTTCTCCCCTAAAAAACCTATTTCGTTCAGAAAAAAACGTTTACAAGTTTAGCCCTGCCTAATGAGTATTAAACTTATGGACTATGTTATCAGTTTTATCAATTGATAAAATTTGGAACGAGAAAACGAATCAATTTGTAGTTGAATGGTTAGAAGCAGAGTGATAATTCATGTTCACTAGAGTTTAAGTTTCAGACTTGACAATGATGCTCGAATTTTTTAGATTTATTTTAAGCCTTACGGCAACGTGCGTTCAGTGGAAAAAGACGTTTTCATCAACTACGAAGGCGTCTATGATGACTTCGTCAATCTCAAAATGATGTGTCGGTTCAGTCTCTTGAAGATGCTTATAAGATAAGATGTTGCATGCATGTATTTATAGAGATGATTTTATACTTGTATATGTAAGCGGATTTCTATTGTAATTGTAATGTGCTTAAGAGAAAGGAAAAAAAATGGAGCGATAACTCTTTTACGACCAACGTGAAACCCAACGACACCTCGCGGCCAACCCAAACGGAGAGATAATTGCACCGGTAGTCGTGGAAGTTGGCGGCGAGGTCCAACATGGTCCTGGAAGTTGAGAAGTGCTTCAATACGGTCCCGGCACATGAAAATACGTAGTCCATACGGTTCTAATACTTGAAACGACGGTCCTGGCACTACACGTCGCATACGTATCACGTATTTCCTCTCTGACATGTCAGCACGTGATTTTTTTTACAAAACGTCAACATGGGCTGAATGGGCCTGCTTTTTTGTTTTATGGCTGGACGGGCCTGAACGCATTTTTTCGCTGTAGCACACACAGACTTGGTTTTGTTTTTGCACAAGTTTTGAATCCTATTTTCTTTTCATTTTCGTTTTTTTTTGGTTCTTTTTTATTTTATTACTTTTGAAATAATTTGTAAAGTATTCAACATTTGTGAGGGCTTTCATAATTAGTTCAGACATTTTAAGCAAATATTTTTTTAAATAGTTTGAAGTTTCAAAATTTGTTCACGGTATACAAAAAAATAGATATTTTAAAAATGTTTCCATTTCCAATTTTTTTTCACGCATTCAAAAAATATTTGCAGTTCTTATTTTTTCGGATTTTCAAATTGTTTTCAGCTATAAATTCTTTTTATGAATATTCATATATGTGTGTGCTACACACTTTCATCACCAAAGCAATGTGAGAGTAGCCAGCTCACTGTCGCTTGCACGCCCCAATCTGGCATAAGGAACACAGGTGGATTTATTAGGAACTAACCACCACAAGGACCCATTTTATTGCATAATATTCATATATGAGTCATTCCTGATTTGTTGGAAACTCAAAACACCCACTATATTTCATATTCCCACTATCAGTACTGTAACAGGGGAACCAACATCAGTGCAAATACGTTATCCTATTTATCAAATGGTAAAAAGAATGATTACCACACGTATGCAAAATAAAAGTCAACAACCCTGATTTAACTAAGCAGCATCCCATTTAGGCGTAGTCCTTCCCCATCCTCCCCGTCCGAGGTCGCCGCCGCGGCAGTCCCACAGCCACTCGCGGTCCGCCCCGACCCGGAGCCGGCCGGCCGCGCCCAGAGACAGCGCGGGCGGGGACGACATGGTTAAATTATGAGTGAACGCTGGACGTAGTACATACCTAGCTAGGCTGCCCACATCGGGAGGGTCAGTCATTAGATCACAGGCACAGCCCTGCCCGGAGAAGGAGAACCGACGGCGACATGGTTCACCTGCTGGCACCTCTGCTGGGCAGTTTGGCAGCCAAGGTCGGCGACACGCTGCGCGCTTGGGGGCTCGACAAGGCTCGCCGAAAGCTGGAGCGCCACCTCGCCGCCGTCCAGTGCATCCTGCTGGACGCCGACACCAAGAGCCGCAGCAACCCCGCTGTTCAGCGGTGGATAACGGACCTCAAGACCGCCGCCTACCAAGCTGACGACGTCCTCGACCAGTTCCGCTACGAGGCACTGCGCAGCCGTGCCACCGCACAAATCCGCCGCCCCTCCATCCCACGCAAGGTTCGTCCTACAATCTCATTACCCTCTTGTATTCAGATATGTGTTATGTGTAGTTGTGCTATAGTTAGACTTGTGATTGTAAAAAAATCTATATAAGGGCACAGTGGGTAGGCAAATAGACTAGATATTGTTAGGTTGATCTCTTTCCCCAATGGGCCCAACGGCCCATTGGACCTTGACTCACGCCCTGATCGGGGGCGTCCAGCCCAAGTAAGGCTGATGGGCCCCTGTCGCGCAGTGCTATAAAGAGGAGGTGGGGACCATGGCACAATTGACGAGGTTCGCCGCCGCCACTGGTTCCCCACTCCCTAACCCTAATCCGATCTAGAGGGATGCACTGAAGCGACGGGAAGTCCATCACCGCCGCTGCCTCCTCTCTCTCCTTCCCCACCGTCGTCACCACCTCACGACGGCCTCTGGAGGGAACTCATCGAGGTCACAACAAGGTAATTAATCTACTACTCTACCGAACACATCTAGCCTTGTCGATCCACGGGATCTATCAATGGTATCATGAGCCATGAGGCTTTAGATGTTGTTCCGGTTGCAAGAAGATAACGAAAGCGATAAATTTTCCCCTCCCCGATATGAACCCTAGAAGAGGGCAAAGATCAAGCTGAAAAGCAAAAGAAAGTCACCGGATTTCCATCCGGCAAAGAAGCGCCGCCGAGGCCGCGCCTGTTCCTCTCGATCCCCACACGCATCGGCATGCCGAGGTGCGGGGAAGAAGAACCTACCTTCTCAAAGGCAAAGTATGGATCTGAAAAGATCCAAAAGGAAAACAAAGAAAGGATCTGATTAGATCCAAAAGAAAAAGAAAAAAAGATCGGATTGGATCCGAAAGAGCAAAAAAAAGGGGGGAAATGCAAAGAAAAGGTCTACACCCCAATCGGGGCAAAGGGCACCACCACCGCGCCCTTGACGGTGGCGCGTTCACCTTGAAAGTGCTCGCACGCCCCGGCAAAGGAACGGAGATGGAGCCACCGTATCATGCCGCTGTGCCATATCTCTACATGAAAAGAAAAAGGAATGGGCGAAGGCAACCGCCAGAGGCCTCGGCAACCACGGAAACAAGGCCCCTCCCTCGCGCTACAAGCACCGGAGAGAGGCCCGGACGCCGTGGCCACCGAAGGCCCTGGCCTTGTGCGCGTGAGGTGCGCCGGCGGGGCATGGAAGCCACCTAGGAGGGGCTCGGACGCCGCGCTAGGAGGGGCTTGACCGCCACGGGAAAGGAGCCCCAAGCCGGCGCACGACGTGGGAACCTACGGCCACCACGGCCGCCGGCCAACCCCAGGGATCTTCCCCGGCTCGGATCTGGCGAGGAAGAGGGTGCTGAGAACCCCCTCGGCTCAGATCTGGCAAGGGAAAAAGGGAGAAGAGGACCTCTTCGGCGGGGCTTGGCTGCCACCACGCGAGGAAGGGCCGAAAGCGGCGCATGGTGCGGTGGCTGGCCGCTGCCGCGAGCGTGAGAGCAGTCGCTCGGTCGAGGAAACGCTCGAGAGGAGACAAGAGCGCGTGGCTCTGCCCTGCGGGAGCCTCTGGCTGCCACAGAGAGAGTTAACGGCGCTGGAGGGGGGGGAAGTGGGGTAGGGTTTTCCCCTCACCGGAGGTTTGGCCCCATTTTGTTCATGCGAAAAGAAAGCGCCACCGTCGGATTTAATCCGACGGCCCCCCATCGCACCGCTGCCAAACCCTAGGCTAGGGCAGGCCGTTGGGCCAAGTAGTGGCGAGGCATCAGGGGCCGGCCCAAGCCAGTGGGAGCTGCGCCGCGCTGGCGAGGGGAGGCGTCAAGGCGCTGGTGGCGGGCTGAGGCCACAGGCCGGCTTGGCCGGCCATTTATTTATTTTAAAGGGGTTTTTCAGTTTCTGTCTATTAAGGCAGATTCAAAGGTTCTTTCTAGGAATTTTTTCCTACGAAAACATGATTAGAAAAAGTAAAAGAAAAATGTTCAAAGTTTCTGTAAAAGCAAAGATGATTTTCCTGAAAAGAAAAAAAAAAGATTCTGAAAAAAAAAGATTTTCAGAAAAAGAAAAGTTCATGAATTTTATAAAAAGGATTATAAAGTTCATGAATTTTTAATTATGACAGAATATTTTTCTGTTATAGTAACATGTTTTTTCTGCAAAGAAAAATAAAAGGTTCTGAAAGTAAAAGAAATATTTTCATAAAGAGAAAAGTTCATGGATTTTATAAAAGAAAAATAAAGTTCATGAATTTTTATTTTAACAGAATATTTTTCTGTAAAGGTGCATGAATTTTCATATTCACGTTTTTCCGCTGCAAAGTAAAAAGGTTTAGTCCTCCAATTAAATTGGAACCAACGGGAAAATTTAATTGGAAGAACTGATATTAGCAAAGTTTTTCCCTTGTGGGTGAAATAAGATTCAAACATTTTCCGCTATGTCAATAGAATGATGTTGTTTTAAAGTTAAATATGGTATTGTTATTTTCTGACCAACGTTGATGATAACAATACTATAATTGTATGAGTCATCTTATGTTTAAAACTTAAATCTTTGATAAATTTTGTATCAAAGTGATCAATTTTCGGAGCACAGATAAAGAAATGCATATGGTTAATGATGATGATTATTATTTCTTAGCAAAGTTGTTCAATAGAAATACTATCATCACATTGTTTAGGAGTTATATGCATTATTCCCATTTCTGTCCAACGGTGATATGGAATTAATGCAGAAGAATGATGTTTTATTCTAATTCTGCCACAACGGTGTTTTAGAATATTCCAGAAAGTTTTAAAAGGTTTAATGTGCATGAATTTAATGAGACCAACGTAGGGTTATTTTTATGCTCATTACCGTTGTTTATTGGCTAAGTTTTCTCAGACTAAAAGTTATTCAAGCTTTCACTCATGAAAGCGAATGTTTGGGTACTAGTGGCCCAAAAGATGGAAAAGAAAGGTCATAACTTGAGGGAATAAATTCTCTCTAAAGAATGGCTTCAAAAGAAAAGAACTCTTGGATATTAATTCAAGAAAAGAAAAGAGGTGGATCATTGAGAGTCTTGGTTGACGAATGTCTTTCATGTACTCTCGATGGAGTCTCCCTTTTTTTAGTCAACATGATTGAAATGAAACAAGCAACATGCATGTTTAATTTGACCAACGTCGGATCAAACATGTGTGTCAAAGATAATTCAGATTTATTTCTGAATTTGATGCAGTCAAAAGAGCCAATTATGGCATTTATGATGTCCCTTAAAGGGAATTACCCGCATGGCGCGAAAAGTCTGGGAAGAATGCCTGCGTAACCGGGTAAAGTTGACATTGTATTATGTCAACAATCTATGTATGGCGGGAGAAATTATGGCAAAGGTCTTATCCTGTATGACAAGAGAAAGTTATGGTGACTCATGTGCGGTTAATGTGTCCCACTATGGAAGAAAACTATGGAGTAGCTATGAAGCTTTCCTAGTATCGACCGTATACCTTATGTGTAACGGTCATTATGCAATCACTAAATCCAGAAAGGATAAAAGTAACAGACGAACCTAAAGACAAGAATGATATGCAAGTGTGACTTGCAAAGAGACAATGATAAAGAACTCTGTTGAGTTTCTGAAATGAAATGAGGAAAAAGTACTCCCATACTAGTTAACTTATAACTTCATTTTACATGAAGAGATAAGATAAATGAGCTAGATAATCGAAGTTTCCTCATATCACAAGAACTATGAATGGGTTTCGAAATTGTGGCAGAAAAGTTCTTGCCACATTTCGAGGGGGAGATAGAGACATGAAATACATTGTAGTGTATTTCATGACTCCTCTGTAATTTAGATGATGTGATGCACATTATGCATCTAAAGTGATCCATTAATAAAGAATGTGTTTGTCAAGGGGAGTACGACAGTCATTAGAATACCATCATTATGATACCCCTAAAGAAAAGAAACAGTTGTATTTTCGGATCTTTTATAGTTCCGAAAGCAGACTAAGGAATACAACGGTGATGCTTAAAGTGCCATAAATAAGAAAGTTTAAAGATACGCCATTTCTTCAGTGAAGATGGAGTAATCTGGGGGAGCATGTTGTATGACCTATACAACACCTGTTGTTAGCTCTACAAGGGATCTTGTGATACAGGTTCCTGTAAAACCTATTGCCTTTTGGAAATGGGTGACTATAGAATGAATTTGCCTCTTGGCAATGACAGAGCAACGACAACCCCATATGAAATAAGTGCCAGTACCTGAGATTTTGATGGTCTCTAGGAATGTGAAAATCAGATACTTGTGACTACCATAAAGTCTATGTTAGTGAAATTCCATCATTTGAATTTTACTAACATAGACTTTACGAAGGGTCTACAAGGCAAATGTGACTCCAAAGGAAATATGTAAATGCGTTAAACATGACTTAAATCGAAAGATTTTGTGCAAAGAAAATGAGAGGACAATTGCATTCATGCAAAGTTATAGAATGGGAAATTCGTTTCCCAATTCCTATGCATGTGGATGATGTCCTACTTGCTAGTGGTGATGTCAATCTACTGCAGGAGGAGAAAAGAAGTTCTTGTCCTCAAAGTTCAAAAGAATAAAAGGGAGTATTAGGAATGTCGCATGGACATGCTAACAAAGATCTCTAAAGTATGCATACGAGAAAACCTACACCTGTTCTTATAGTCAAGGGTAATGAAAGTGGAAACTATGGTGTTCCAAAAGTTAATAAGAAAAGATTGTAAACGGATATGGTACCATATGCTTCAGTTGTTGGAAGCTCAAGATATTACCCTGACACAGTTCACGTATATATCCGGGTTGTTTTGGCAATGTCCAGTCCATAGATAAATCAATGGAATGGATTCAAAGATATCGGCCTCATGCTGAAAGAAATAAGTGCTCTCAAAACATTGTGAGTACAAAGGAGGACTTGTGAAATGTATAGCGAAATCCACCATTGTCGCTAACTTTCATACTCGGAATTTTGTGTGGAAAATCTCCAAATGAGTGAAACCATTGTCATCAATGTGATGCAATGATATATTATAGCTTGATATGAGGCTGAGGGACGGGCAACATGGTTAAGGCTACCTGTACCCGGAATGGATAATGGTTGACAACGACGATTACCATTTTAAGTTCTTTCGCTCCTGTCACAACAAGTCAAGTGTTGATGCCAAACACACTGACAAAGAGTTACGTGTTGTGAAGGAGAAAGTTCGGAATCATGGAAAAATGCATGAAGCATAAAAGCGACAAACAAGTGTTTGCAGATCTGCTTATCAAAGGCTTACCGTCCAGTGTGTTCGGAGAACACACAGTCGACGTGGGTTTTATGGTATAGTCTAAAATTTCCGGACAATACAGGCCCAAGGTTAAAGAATCTGTCTCAAAATAGAGAGGTACATTGTGGCTGTCTGATTCCATCGGCGATTGAGCCGTGACGATGAAACATGCCCTATGTATTGATCTGTTACGAAATGGGTAAAGTTAAAAGTATATGATGAGATCAAGGGGGAGAATGTTAGGTTGATCTCTTTCCCCAATGGGCCCAACGGCCCATTGGACCTTGACTCACGTCCTGATCGGGGGCGTCCAGCCCAAGTAAGGCTGGTGGGCCCCTGTCGCGCAGTGCTATAAAGAGGAGGTGGGGACCATGGCACAAGTGACGAGGTTCACCGCCGCCACTGGTTCCCCACTCCCTAACCCTAATCCGATCTAGAGGGATGCACTGAAGCGACGGGAAGTCCATCACCGCCGCTGCCTCCTCTCTCTCCTTCCCCACCGTCGTCACCACCTCACGACGGCCTCTGGAGGGAACTCATCGAGGTCACAACAAGGTAATTAATCTACTACTCTACCGAACACATCTAGCCTTGTCGATCCACGGGATCTATCAGATATAAGTTGGTAGGCTAGATAGAGATCATGAGAGGGATGATCGATCCATCGCCCGTGTCAAGGGTGGCCGGACCATCAAAGACACAGTGGTAATAGCTAGCTCTGCTTTCTATTGGTACCTGGCAGGTGGGTCCCGCATAGCGGAGAGAGAAAGAGTTAGCCTGCTGTCCAGCAGCGTCGTATGCGACGTGTAGAGCCAAGACCGTCGTTTCAAGTATCAGGACCGTATTGACTACGTATTTTCATGTACGGGACCGTATTGAAGCACTTTTCAACTTTCAGTACCATGTTGGACCTCGCCGTCAACTTTCTAATTATCTCCCCAAACGGATCGCCTAAGAGCATCTCCAACAGGCGCCCAAAAACTGATCCGCGCGCTAAAAGATTCGTTTTTTGGGCGCCGGACTGCTCCAGCAGAAGCTGCAAAACGCTGCGCGCGCTAAAAACTTCTGGGCGCGCTTAAAAACGCTATCGCGCGCAGCAAACTTTGAGCGGCTGCAGATGGGACCGCTGGATCGGACTGGATTGGACGCCGCACTAGCGCGCGTCTGTTGGAGATGCTCCGGTCCCCGCGCTTTAAAACTGCTACAGTGAGGCGCTAAAAAATTTATTGGATGCGGATTTTTTGCGCCGCCGTTGGAGATGCTCTAAGCAACGAGCAGCGCCAAGACTTATCCCCTCGCGGTTACCTTCCCGCCACAGGCTGCCGCGGCAACTCAACCCACACACACAGACACAGGCACACACTGACACGCAGGCAGCAGCGGCAGCGGAACTAAGCATGTGGTCGGGAGCGGCAGCCGCGGTGGCGGCGCGCAGCG
This sequence comes from Hordeum vulgare subsp. vulgare, assembly GCF_904849725.1. Classification (NCBI taxonomy): domain Eukaryota; kingdom Viridiplantae; phylum Streptophyta; class Magnoliopsida; order Poales; family Poaceae; genus Hordeum; species Hordeum vulgare. The sequence goes on from NC_058520.1 coordinate 564,414,553, forward strand.
TCTCCCCGCCGCTGCACGCGCCGACGTCCCTCACCGGGCGGCGCGGCGCGGGACGGCCGTCGACGGTGTCGGTGCGCGCTGGCGGCGGGCTGATGGACTTCGTGGGCGGGGACCTGGTGAAGCCGGACCTGGGGCGGTGGCTGGACGACGTGGAGAAGCACAAGGCGCTGGCCATCTACCCGCCGCACGAGGGCGGCTACGAGGGCCGCTACCTCAACCGCCTCCGCTACCAGGGCTACTACTTCCTCGACCTCTCCGCGCGCGGCCTCGGCGACCCCGAGTCCACCCTCACCAAGATCCACCCCGTCTGCCCGGTCCGTCAGCACAACCGATCGCTGCATTTCCTTTCTCGCCGCCATTAACGCCCTCTGCTCTGCTTGACTGACCTGGGGGTGCCATGCTTCCTTCCTGCTGCAGCCTAGCCTCGGGAGGCAGCCGGTGGCGAGGTGGTACTTCCCGCCGGAGGTGGACTACAGGCTCAGCCTGCTGCACCCGGACGCCAAAGGGCTCATCGTCTGGGTCTACGAGGCCAAGGTCTCTTTCAGACTCTCACTGGCCGCTCTCACACTTAATTTTCTCATCGTTTTCCCGTGTTCGTTCCGTTTGCAGGTTCTGTCCAAGGCCGAGCTGCAGTTCCTGGCCATGCTCCCCGACCTCCGCCCCAAAGTCAGGGTGATCGCGGAATGCGGCAACTGGTACGCAAATCTCCACCTGTATTCTCACCCAAATGCACCAGAACCCGTGAATAACTTCCGAGCCGGTTTGATTGATGCAGGAGAAAATTCATCTGGAAACCGCTGAAGCAAATATCGGGCCTCGAGCCTGACCCGGACGCCGAGGAATGAGGAGCCACCGTCCGGCCGGCAGCTGCCTCGTCTCATCTCTCGCCTTACACTCCATTTTCAGCTTCTTCTTTTTTGTGTACTACTAAAGGAGGACAATGATGTACATACGTATACATTTGACATCTGGGCTCAGTTAATTCCACAAGACAATCATCAATCTTGTAACACCTTTCAAACATACACATATCCAACAAATCAAATCATATATGCAAGCTCACATGAGTTCCGATACAGGGCCGGAGAGGCCTCAACTTCAGGGTTCAGGTCCACTGCATAGGTCGCCAAAATGTTCAGCGCCGTAGGTACACGAGGTCGGTCCTGAGAAGGAACGGGTAGCCGATCCCCCTCCTCCTGGAAGGGAACATGACGAACAGGAGGCTGACGACGAAGCCGACGACGAGGGGCACGGTGTTCACCACCTTCCTGGGCGCGCCGGGGTAGTAGCACCGGACGATGTCGTGGTGGGAGGCGGCGAAGGTCACGAAGGCCACCAGGGAGAGCGCGGTGTGGAACAGGTCCGACCACCGCAGCCTGTACTTCTCCGGCTCCCTGGGCGCCTTCCTCCGGCTTCCCCCGGCGCAGAACGTCGCGATGCCCGTCGGGGTGGCGACGCCGTAGCGGAGGCGGCCCGTGGCGGAGCGGAAGCTGTCGGTGAGCGTGAAGAAGACGCAGGAGGCGGCGCAGAGCAGCACGAACGCGCCGGTGAGCACGCGGTTGACGCGCGCGCACTTGCCGTCGTCGGTGACCAGCGGGGCGAAGATGGCGAAGGTCAGGATGGTGGCCGTGGGGAGGAGCACGTTGAGCCGGGCCGTGCCGCTGAGGACGAGGTTCATAACCAGGATGAAGCTCGAGGTGTCATCGGCGTCGTCATCGTCGGCGTCTTGGTGCGGTTCACCGGCGTCTTTGCTGGTCTGGTCAATCAGCACCTTGTATTCTTCTCCTTCTTGCTCAGCCATTGATACTGCTTCTGCAAGGCGGGTGTGAGATTGTTGGGTTTGATGAGACGAGAAGGTTACAGGGTTAGTTAAAAGAGAGGGCTGAAATGAGCAAGCACTGAAAAGAATCTGCCTGACTTTCGGTGTTGATGGCTTTGAAGATGGAAGAAAGGATTGCTTTCGCAAGTGCAGCGAGGCAAACGGGGCATTGCCATCACGCACAAGCAAAGAACATTACCGCCTATGAGAAAATATAATGTGCAGACTCAACGGGGGTGAAAGAAGCAATGGTACTTGAGTTCTTCAGATTCTTTCTCTATTTTCAAATAATACAACAGTTACAGATGATAGCCGGTATAAGATGTATCACCAATACTATACCATACCGGTTCCTCAAAAGAAACATGAAAAACTCTTGATGTATAAGACATATATATCCCCAATACTCTACCGGTTCCTCCAAAACTACAAGGGGGAACGAGCCTTTTCCTGTTTAGAGCCCTAAAGTACAATCTACAGGCTGGATAGAATGAAAGAATGCCAACCATGGCCACAAGGATAACTGAGCATTTCAAGTTGGTCAAAATTATTCTGCTGCCCTTGGTGACCTCAGAGGGAGGCCTTCAGCAGCGGATCTAAGAGGAATTCCTTCAGACGCGTAGCCGTTTTCATCACCATGTTTCGGAATCCTGATAGGCAGAGTCGGTGGGAGGCCTATGATGATGGAAAGTTAGAACGTACCAACATAATATTACTATGTGCAAACCAGAACAAGGGGGGAGTGAAACCATACCATCAACCATATCTTTAGTCTTGTGAAGAAGAAATGTCCCGGAAAGGATGGTGACAAAACCACACATCTCTGTCACAATTTGTGTCGGGTTTTGACGATCCCAGTCCTGCAAGCAAGTATATTAATAGTGTATAAGATATGTGAGCATTGTCACTAACTCTATGAGACAAAACCAGGTGGTTTATCAAGTTGAACAGAACAATTTGTTGACTACAAACATGTGTTAGATAATTTACAGACTAGACGGCCAAACTCAAGATGGCATAATATTGACCAAGGCACTAGAAATTAGATTATGGAGTGCTGACTAAATGACTTGAAAATAGAAGATGAATTATTGATTAAATAAGCTTTACAAATGTTGTGTAGCCCCATGTACAACAGCCAAATCAACTGAAAAGACAATTACAAAGTTAAACTGTCATTTCCAGATGACAAGAAGCGATAATTGGATTGTCCTAGACTTAAAAACAATAATCTGGCATAGATCATGATAGGTGCGCCCTTGGTTTGATGAGTTCAGTTTCAGATAATAAAATGATAATGCCTAATTTTCTGTCCTACAGAAAATTTGTTGGCAATGACATGTTTGGGTAACATTGTTGCCCAGTTGCCCTTTACTCAGAGTCCATTCAATCACTGTGTCCAACTTTGGTGAGACAAGATAACTGCCAAAAGGGCACTTCAGCAAGCGGCGATTAAATATGGTGCTCTAAAAGCAGTTCACTGCATACTTAGTATAAGCAAGCACTACTTGATCTAATGTTATACTTGCAATTACACAAGTAGACTAAGAAGCAGCATCTAGAGCACCATAAAAATAATATGCAAGCCCAAACATGTTACCTTGAACATTATGATGCTAGCCAATATTGTTAGTGATGTAAACATAGTATAGTATATTGGTGAAACAACTGCCGTATTGAATGTGTCAAGAGCCTGCAAAAGAAACATGGTAGGTTGAATGATGTACAAAACACCAAGGATAAGTTTGTAACAAGCAGAATCATGTGCTCGGATAATAATATCAAACAATAGCATGCCAGTGCCCATTATGGCAGATTAAAGATTTGATAATTTGCGGTACAAAAATTGCTTAGCAGATATTGAAGTACGATCACTAAGCAATGGAAGAACCATCGGCAAAGAAATTATTGTTACCTTGTTCAGATAGTTCATCTGTGTTAAAATACATGCAACAACAATAACTGCGAACAACCATGTCTGCGGGTAGATTAGCTGGTTTATCCCAGAAAAGGTCAGCTTCAAGGCTATACCAAGAGCTTTCACGCTCATGACCTGTCAAGTAAATAAAAAAATAACAAAATTCCAGCATAATCAATCAACAGTATCACGTGAATAAACATTGAGATAATTATTCGCACATGGAACACATACCGATAGAGATCCTACAAGTGAACAAACACCAATATAAACCATGATATGTGTCTGACCATACTGTGGGATATAACGGAATATGAGCACAAAAGTTCCAACAAGCACGATCGTTGCATAAAGTAGAAATGCTGCAAGACAAATACAAAAACATTAGTACTTGATCAGACAAATATGCAAAGCATGGTTGCTAATCAGGGAAAGAAAGGAAAGTACCTGGTTCTGTAGCAAGATCCCACACTTCTGCAACAGACTCAATTTCGCGCTCCTGAGGGGCATGAAGCACAATAGTTGTTGAACCCACGACACAAAGAACACATCCAAGTATACCAAAGATGTGTAGCTTCTCCTTTAACATAATGTCTGCAAGAACGGCGCTGTGAGAGAAATACGTTAGAATGAACACAGTCTTCCATAACTGTCAGCAGCTGAACATCTCAAGATTTACCATTAAAGACCACACTTCTGGTTTTTACCTAATGATGATGCTAAGTGCACCAAGTGGAGTGACGAGTATAGCAGGAGCAAACGCATATGCTGCAAAATTAGCAACTTCTCCAACAATCACTGGGAAACAGCACAGAATACTGTCAAGATCACATTGTTAAGTAGAAGCAGAACATGAAGATCCAGTTGTACCAGAGAGGTGAACTTACTTGTAATCATTCCTGCCCACCATAATGGTTCATACAAATAAGAGTACCCGCCAACCCCTGCCATAAACAGCAAATTTGTGCATAACCTGTCAGCGAGAACAAACTGTTTTCGGCTTATAAGAAGAATATCCAGGTGAACAGAACTAAATAGCTTAAGAACTAAAATCTTCGAAACCATTGCGCTGGCCAATTTTGGTAGTTGCTCTGCGCATACTTCAAGCTACGAACAGCTCTAAAAAATGAAAATGGCAGAATAATAACTTTTACCGTATTTGGAAGAATTAACTAGTGAGGTCATTCTCCACGAAAATGAACTAGTACGTCTAAAATTAATGCACTCAATAGGCTGAACAATGAGATGAGAACCAGACTACGGTGCACCCGCGTAACGCGTAACGAACAACGCAGAATAAAAGCAATAGTCAATATTATTACGGCACCGTTGGCTACAAACTCCAGCATATGTGAACTCCCTAAACTCCCAGTATCTAAATCGTTGTCAATATCACAACCTAAACTCTGACGCGGTCACCCTATCCCTAAGTTCATTACATATATCCTGTTCCAACATGGATTTCAGCTGGAATGGGATCTAAGCGTAATAATCAGACACCGGCGTCTTTCAGCTCAGATCAGAGCACCAAGCAGGGCAAACAAATAGAATACAGCTAGGAGATCGACAGACAGGGCAATGGTGTCTCGATGGTAAGCAGCGCAATTACGTCACCTGCGCGGACGCCGGATGCGCCGGCCTTCCTGAGCCCCTTCTTCTTGACGATGAAGCTGGTGCCGATGAAGACGCTGGAGGAGAGCGCGAGCACCAGCCCCTTGATGTTGTCCGTGGACATCCCCGTGTACGACTCCACCCAGCTCCCGCCCCCCGAGCCGGCGGCCGCCGAAGTGGACGTCTCCGCCGCCATGCCTCCCGCGGGCGCCGGAATTCCCGGGAATCCCCCTCCCCCCGGCCGTGCGCTCCGCCGCTGGATCGCGCGGTGGCGGTGGCGGCGCGTGCGAGATCCCGATGCGGCGAGCGGTGGGAGGCGTGGCGCGCGGGGGGGTCGGCTGAACGCTCCGGCCAGGTCACGACCGCCTCGCGCAGGCGCTCCGCATTCGTGGTGTTTCTGGCTGTGGGAGGGGAGAAGAGGGTGGATCGGACGCAGACAACGGCGACGGCGACGGCGGCGCCGGCGAGGAGGAAACGGGTGAAGGGAAAGGTTGCGCGAGTCCACGCCGCGCGGATATGTTTGGGTGTGGTGTGGACTAGCCAGTGCCTGGTTGGTTGGCTCGCCACTGTTGCTTAGCATCGAGGCAAGCCGCATCGGCTTACCAAGATTTGCTTGCCAATAATACTTGCGGCATGTTTGGTAATCTTGTTAAGACAGGGAACGATGATTTGTACCATAATGAAGTGTGTGTGTGTGTGTGTGTGTTTTGAGCTTATAGTATAATGAAGTTCATATGGAGGAATTAGGCGTGGGAAATTTGATTTTATTACTCTCCTTCTCTTGTTCGATACCGAGCCATGTTCGTGTCACAGTTTGTTGCCATGCCAACCTTTTTGTGGGTGTGGGTGTGTGTGTTTCTGCCATGTCAAAACAAACATAACATGTTTACCACGGCAACTTATAATATGCTACAACATATTTTATGAACTTGCCATGTCAAACAAACATAATATTTAATCGGTACAAAACTTATCTATATTTTCCATTAAGTGGAGAACATGTATCTATGATTTCTTCATGTACATTTTGTTGAATATATGAGTAAATTACTATGTGTTTTAATTTGAATAAAAAGTAGATAAATCATGACGATGGTAATAGTGATTAAACTAATCACGCGGACTATTATAGTAGATGAATAGATTGAATCTAAGGCCATACTAGAAACAGAAGTTTTAACACGGTCTCAAACGGAGAAGACAAGATTACATAAGGTGCAGCGGGAAGAGAACTGCACGTGTTGGTGTTGTCTCCCATGTCGTTGATGAAGAGGTTCCCGAGATCGGGGAGGAAGTCGTCATTCGGGAAGTAGTTGATGCCAGCGATAGCGCAAGTGCACTCCCTATAAACATAATCGCGCCTCTCCCGTAGAGGATCACGAGGGGCGGGATTCCGGAGGCCTGATGCCCCTTCTCGTGGTGCACGCGCGGAATGAGGGATGGAGAAGACTTGTGTGGCAACGCAATGTTCTAGAACGGTGTGAAACCATATGTTGTGACGGCGGCTAGGGTAGACGTCTGGTTGTTTATATAGTGCGGATCAGGTAGGTCGTGGAGTAAACCTGTGTCAAGTCGGTAACAGCCCCACAATCCAAAAAATCAAAACCGCTGAGTAATCAATGCTTCTGTTAATTATTGATTAATGGCTCGTTAATTTTCCCGGGAGCAAATATAGACAACATGGATAGCATTGTCCTCGGCTCGGCTCATTCCCAAAACCTGGCGTGTCGCGTCGCATTGTGACGAGGCATGGCGAGCGAGGGGGGAGCGCGCGTATAGGTCTCATCTTCTCATGCTCATACAAATGCTAGAAGAGCTCACCTTATAAGGTGGTGCAACTCCTTCCCAACTAGCGGTATGGAACAAAACATTAGTCTCACTCACGCCACACATGAAAGGACCATTAGTATTTCAGAATTTTGTTGGACTTTGGGCCAAAAGCCTACTAGAAAATTCCAACAATCTCTCACAAAGTATCATTGTCACATCTCATCATTTAGTTTCAAAACATTGTTTGTATACCGATGTTTAGTGGAGACTGTTAAGTTGAACTTCCACTTAGAATTTTATGCTACACTAGATCACAACATAGTATATGTGTGTTCCCCAGGTGATGCTCTATAGGACAACATCTTTGCTTACACAAATAAGCCACTTAGAACACATTAAGATAAGTATCAACCTGCCATGCAGATTATGAGAGTATTGCATTTTCACAAAGTGGGATAACAAATGTAGGAATACTCTCCTTCTAGCTACCCAACAACTTGTCTCCCACTTCTACTCCATGGGATCTCCGGTCATATAGAGTGGGTTACCACTATCGACAACTCATACAGTGGGTCTCAAAACCATATCCATCGATGCATTATCTATCACATTACACGATAAACCCTTTTGAAGGGATATGTTAAGTTTTTAGACGTTTGGATATAATCCAACGTAATAAATCCAGAGCTCTTTAGTTTTCTGACAAATTTCAATCTCCTCTTCACATGACGTGATGACTTCATATTGTCATAAGAATTGTTTATCTCGATGATCAAAATTTCATTATCAGAGTTCATGAGGATAGCGAGAATTGGTTTTTCAACCACATGTAAGTCCATCAAGAGCTGATGAAGCTGCTTTGCTTCAACAGTGGTTGTGTCTAATGTTGTGAGTTCTGCTTTCATAGTTGACCTCGCTAAAATGATGTGTTTGCAAGACTTCTAGGAAACAACACCACCACCAAGCGTAAAAACATAACCACTTGTGGCCTTAATCTCACCAGCATTAGATATCTAGTTTGAGTCACTATAACCCTCCGGTACCCTCGGTTACCCGGTGTAGTGAATCCATAGCTCGAAGTGTCGTTCAAATAGCGCATAACTCTCTCAAGCGCATGCCAATTATCATCTCCTTGATTTGATACAAACCAGATTAGTTTGCTTACAACAAACGAGATGTTAGTCCTCGCGGCACTCGCCAAATACATAAGCAAGCCAATAATTTGAGAATACCCCAGTTGATCTCTAGCAATTCGTCGATTCTTTGGAAACAACACACTAGCCTCATATGGAGTTGAAGAAGGATTGTAGTTTCTATACCCAAAATGACTCAAGACCTTTTCCACATAGTGGGACTGATTCGGTGTAACCCCACCATTCTCATCTCTCGGCAGCTTGATGTTCAGGATAACATCAGCTACTCCTAGATCCTTCATCTCAAAACAACAAGATAAGAAATCCTTAACCTCCTTGATTTAATCAAGTTTGCACTACTAGGGAAAATCTTATAGGTAGACGCTTACTAGTAGCGCGGGTTTATACCCCTCGCTACTACTAAGTTGATAGTAGTAGCGTGGGTTTATACTCCTCGCTACTACTAAGTGGTCTCTATCGTGCTCCCCCGGGACATGCCATAGTAGTAGCGAGGGGTATAAACATGTGCTACTACTAAGTTGATAGTAGTAGTGCAGGTTTATACCCCTCACTACTACTAAGTACAAGGTAGGTGAAGTCCCCATATCCTCGGCCGAATCCCTCATTTCTCCATCATTCTCCCCCTCTCTCCATAGGCTCTCCCACGTCCTACTCCATGGCGCCGAACGAGGCCGCTTCTGTGCGTCACTGGCGTCCAGGAGCTCACCTGTCTTCCCCCTCGCCTTCATGCCACCACGATGGAGCACCTCACCGCCGGCGACCAGACCCGATGTGCGCTCCATCTCGTTCCACTCTCTACCTTGTTTCTCTTTTTCCCTCTCCCTCTTCCCCCCATTTTAATCACCTCATATGCCCATGCCTGTGTAGGTCATCAACATGGCCAACCAGGAACTATCTGCCTTGGCCGCGAAGAGGATCCTTACACCAACGTCTTGCTCTGCCCTGGATCCGGTCCCTCTCCAACAATCATCGTCGGATCTGGTTTACCGCTGCCCGTTCGCACCTCCAACAACCCCTGTCGTTGCTGGATCGAACCATTGACACCATTGACAACATTCACGAGATTGAGATTTTTTTGTTATTTGAAACTAATAGCAGTAGCGCAGGTTCTAAAAGCTCGCTAATTCTATTGCATGTTGGTAAGCAGTAGCGCAGGCACCTGCGCTACTGCTAGGCTTTTCCCTGGTAGTGTTGGTTCCAAATATTAGTATGTCGTCGACATCCAGACAGAGAAAAACTCCTTCGCCCCCACCATGGCGATAGTACGTACATTGTCAGCTTTGTTTACAGCAAAGCCTGTAGTATTTAATGTTCTTTCGAACTTCTCATGCCACTGCCTAGCAGCTTATTTAAGTCCATATGAATACTTCAATAACTTGCACACCTTTCCTTCCTGGTCAGGTACTACAAAATCATCGGGTTGATCCATGTAAATTTCCTCATCCAACTGTCCATTGAGTAGAGCCGTCTTAATGTCCATTTGATGAACGAGAAGACCGTGTGAGGCAACATGTGATAGTAGCACCCGAATAGTGGCCAGTCTAGTCACAGGTGAGTAAGTATCAAAGAAGTCTTCACCTTCTTTCTGGTGTAACCCTTGGTCACAAGCTGTGCCTTGTACTTTTCATTTGTACCATCAGGTCTAATCTTTTTCTAGAACACCACTTACATCCAACAGATTTTCACCCATGAGGATGATCAATGACTTCCCAGGTTTCGTTAGCTAAGATGGAATACATCTCGCTATGAATAACTTCCTTCCAATAGTCAGCATCAAAAGATGCATATGCTTCTAAATAGTCATCGGTGTGTCATCCACGAGGTACACAATGAAATCACCACCAAAGGACTTTGCAATCCACCGTGTCTTACTCCTTATAGGAGTCTCATTGTCATCCTCCACGGGATTCTCAATGTGTTCCATCACGATAGTGGGTTGATGAATTACAACCAATTGCTGACTATATAGAGTAGGTATCTCCTGATTTGATGAGCTAGGCATATCCTTCGTAGAAAATATGTCATCAAAGAAAGTCGCATCATTCAACTCCATAATTTAACCAACATGCATGTCGGATACCTTAGATTTTATTATAAATAATCTATAGCCAATGCTAAGAAAAGCATAGCCCAGAAGAACACAATCCACGATATTTGGTTCGAGCTTGCGCTTCTTGGGAATTAGTATATTGACTTTCGCCAAATAACCCCAAGTATGTAGATAAGAGAGTTTCAACCTTTACCTTTCCCATTCCTCAAATGGAGTAATAGTCTTATGCTTTGTGGGAACTCGATTTAGGACATGGCATGCAGTCATTAGCGCCTCCCCTCACCTTGCCTTGGAGAGACCCAATGTGTCTAACATGACATTAACCAAATCAGTTAGAGTTTGGTTCTTTCTTTCAGCCACCCCATTTGACTGAGGTGTGTAGGGAGGCGTCCCCTCATGGATTATACCATGTTCCTCACAAAACAAATCTAATTCATTGAAAAAATAATCTCCACCATGATAAAACCTAAGCTGCTTAATTTTCCGATCAAGTTGGTTCTCTCCTTTAGCTTTATAGTTTTTGAAGAAGTGTAAAGCATCATCTTTTAATTTAAGAAGATAAACATAACAATATATAGTGGAGTCATCAATCAACGTCATGAAGTATTTCTTTACACCTTTTGTCAACATGCCATTCATCTCACAAAAATTAGCATGTATAAGCTCTAATGGCACCAGGTCTCTTGCCTCTGCAGTCTTATGGTACTTGTGAGGTTTGCTTAGCTTGCACACACACTTCGCACTTGGAGCCCTTGACAGTAATGAATTTCAGAATTAAACTCATATTGGCGAACCACGACATGCAATCAAAGTTAATATGACAAAGTGGCGAATGCCAAATATTAGACTCATTATCGTGGCAAACATGATTAATAAATTTAGTGCAAATATCTGACAAAGACACGCGGAACAAGCCTCTGCACTCATAGCCTTTTCCACCAAATTGTCCATAATTAAAGATTACAACTTTATTGAACTCGAAAACCAAAATAAAACTATATCGACATAAATGGGAACCATTGACGAGATTCTTATTGATGGAGGGCACATGATGAACATTCTTCACGCTCACGCTCTTCCCCAAAGTAAGCTTCAGATTAACCGTACTAACACCACGCACAATAGCATGTGATATGTTCCCCATTAGCACAGGAGAAGTCCTCGCGATCTGATAAGAAGAAAACATGGAAGCATCAGCACAAACATGTACATTGGCACAAGTGTCAATCAACCAATCAGGAGAATGACAAACTAAAAGGATGGTAGAAAAAATACCATATCCAGATTCTTTGATCTCAGTATCCCCGATGAAAACATTAGTGGACTTGCCGCTCTTCTCAAGTTTGCATTCCTCATAGCAGTCGGGACATCTCGGAGCCCAGTGATTAAGATCACCAAAGACATGGCATAGTCAATTCCCCTTCTTATGAGAATTCTTCTTGAAGTTGGTAGAGTGTGACGGCTTGTTCTTTGCATCAAACTTTCCTTTTCCCTGAGTTTTGTTCTTGTTGTTTTGGGCTTGTTGTCCTGGAAGTTCTTCTTTTGTACCATGTGGGCACTAGAAGCCCCCTCAACAACTCGAGCATGTGTGTCTTTTGATCTCGCCTTCTCTTCGTCATCAAGAGAGCCAATGAGATCCGAAACGGAAAACACCCGTCTCTTGTGTTTCAGAGAAGATGAAAAATTGCTCCACGAGGGTGGAAGCTTGGCAATGATGCCTCTGACAACAAAATTTTTCGGGAACACACACTTGAAGTACTCAACTCCCTTAGCAAGTGATTGTATCTCATGAGCCTCCTGAATAACAGAGCGCTCATCAGTCATCTTGTAGTCATAGAATAGATCCATGAAGTACAACTTGATGCCATCATATGAGGCCCCAAACATGGCCTCGAGCGCAGCCCACATGTCCTTGCCATTGTCAAACTACAAAATGCGAGTCCATAATGGAATCTTCAAGAATACCCAGAAGGGCGCCCTTGAAGAGACACTAGTAGAAAAAGGGCCTTTGGTTCCGGTTCGTAAGGGCCTTCTGTCCCGGTTTCGGAACCGGGACTAAAAGGTCGTTACTAATGTCCTCGGCCTTTAGTCCCGGTTCAAACACCAACCGGGGCAGATGGGCCTCCACGTGGCCGGTGCGGCGAGCCCAGACAGGAGGCCCTTTGGTCCCGGTTGGTGAGACCAACCGGGACCAAAAGGCATCCACGCGTCAGCACCTGGCTGAAGCTGAGGTTTTCTTTAAAGGGGCTGGTTTAGGGGTTAATTTAGGTTGTTATATACACCAACCAAGGAGCATCCATGAGCAAGCACAAAAAGAAATAATTTTATCTTTCATCCATGAGCATGCACAAAATTTCATCAGGCACACCACCATCATACTTAAAAGTGCAGTAGCAGTTCAACACTATCGTACTTAAAAGGTTTATACTATAAAGATTAAAGCTCCATCAGGTTCTTAAGATCTTCACTCCTGCTTCTTCACCTTCTCCTTCATCATCCTGATGCGCTTAGAGCGGCGAAGCCCCAGGCCAGGCTGTGGGATGTACTCCTCTACCACAATTGGCATGGCCCTGTCACCCAGTTGTGGGACATCCATCGCGAGGCCATCGTCGCTGCTACTTTTGCTGTAGCCAGAGTCGTTGTTACTTTTGCTGTCAGAGTCGCTGCTGCCGTAGACATAGCACCTGTCACAGTACTCGCTGCTCCTGCTCCCATTGCCTTGCCAAATGCATTTTTTTTTAAAATGGGTGTGAGACATAGCCTAATGGAGAGGAAGAAGAGACAGAGCGTACTGGCATCATCGTCGTCCGGGTAGCACCTCCGACATATAGTCGTGTTGAACACCTTCACGGCGAACGTGGCGTTGCCGTCGTACCTGAAGACAAGGAAGTACCCGATCCGCAGGTCGTAGGCACGGACGAACTGCTTCCAGCCACGATCTAGGTACATGCTTCCATCGGTGTCGAACACCACCTCCACATCCCACAGCTTGCGAAGCCCGTTGCCGGCCTGCCTCAACTTCATGTTCTGTGGCCGATGGCCGTCCAGCATCTTCACAAAATTGTTCGGCAGCACCAGCCTGCTGGAGGATTTCTCAAGTATAATCGTGAAGAACTCCATCTCTGAAAAGCAGCAGAAGAGACCAATTACTACCCTTTACAACATTGTCATACAACATTTACAGCAACATGATCATTAGTATTAGGTAGGACCTAATTAAATACCCTATTTAAGCTAAAAATAGCATAAAACAATATAGACCCTGACTCGAGGTCGGAGGGGGGGGTCGGTGATGGGGACGACGGTGCGGATGATGGAGGGGGCTCCTAGATTTCTGCATAGTGCTCTCCAATTTTAGCATTCAAAGTAGGAGTACTTTTCCAATTTGAGCATTCAATAAGCAAAACCAAATCGTAAAATAAAGTAGTATTCAAATTAGCATGCATTCAATTATAAGGAAAACTACATCATCTCTTGTGTCCGTACATCGTCGAATATTATCACTAATACTCCTCGAATATTATCATACATATAGCATCACTAATACAGCTAGAACCGTAGCGTCCGACGGGTATCGTCGCGGGCGGTGGACACCCAAAGAGAAGGAACCATCATAGGATCATAGCTCCAGTGAGATCCCTGAAGAACCTGCCAGGTATTGTCGAACCTGCCCTCCAATGCAACCATGTAGCGACGGACGTGCTCGTCCTCCTCGCTGACACGGTGACGTACCACATCCGCGGTGTCCGGAAGCCTCGGCACCATCACTGACCCACGCGACCGCCACCAAACAAGGATCGGGTTAACAACGGGCTGGCTCCTCACCAACCTACGCCCCTCGGAAGATAGCACCTTCCAATACCAGCCGGGCAGAGCTCAGTCCCGGACATGGCCCCACTGATCAAGCAGGTGTCCTTCGCCGAGTCGACGACGAGGATGCGGGATAGGCATCGTAAAATGAACTAAAAAAATAAACTAGTTCTATTAATTTTCTTGCTAAAAATAAACTACTTCTATATATAGTAAAATAAAGTAGTTTTATTAAATCAACTAGTTCAACTATATATTGACAAAAGTTTTAAGTGTGTGTAAAAATTCGGCATAAAATATCATTTCTATAAGGCATGGCAAAAAACAAAATCAATACGTTGAAAAGGCTTTTCAAACTGAAAAGCTTTTTCTGAAAAGGCTTTTCAGTGTATTGATTTTGTTTTTTTCATGCCTTATAGAAATGTTATTTCATGTCAAATTTTTGCAGGCAGTTAATTTTTTTATCAATGTTGGTCAAAAAATCATATTTTTTTAATTTGTTTCAATTTTGTTTAAATTTACTGGTCACGGAGCTCAAATGATCTCGGGAGCGGAAACTCTGCGTCCTCAGTCTATATGCGTGTACGTAAGCATCTGCAATTGTATTGTGTTAAAAAATGCAACTTTTGTTTTCTTTTTATAAGTGCACATGCTGTTTATTAAGTAGAGTTGAGAGAAAAATACGAATTGAATATGTAGACTGAAATCAAGTTATACTTTTTTAATCAATAAAAATTAAGAAAATCTTATTGAAACAAAAACTCAAAAGAGTTCTCGAAGTTTGTTAAACGCATATTCTATATTCAAATAGTTAGCCTTCACTAACTATTTATCTCAAAAATATGTATATAAAAATGAGCATTTTACAACTATGTTATTTATATGTACTCCTATATAGAAATATAACTCATTATGTTATTTATATGTACTCCTATATAGAAATGAGCATTTTACAACTATGTACTCCTATATAGAAACATAACTCTTTATGTTATTTATATGTACTCCTATATAGAAATAGAACTCATTATGTTATTTATATGTACTTCTATATAGAAATGAGTATATAGAACTCATTATGTTATTTATAAATCAAAAATTCAAAACAATAAATAAAAAAAATAAACAGAGCCGTGGCGGCGGCGGCTCACATCGGGGGCGGCCGGGGCGACGGCGTGGGCGGCGAGGGCGGCGGCGACGGCAGCGGGGGGCACAGGGCGAGGGCGACGGTGACGGGCGACGGTGACGGGGTGGTGGAGGGCGACGACTACAATGGTAGGGGGCGGAGGGCGACGACGATGGGCGACGGTGTGGGCTCGGGGGTCGGAGGGCGAGGAGCGACGGGCGACGGCGACGGGGCAGCCTGGCGGCGCCGTGGATGAGCTCACGGCGTCGTCGGGCGTGGATGAGCTCGCGGCGCCGTGAAATCTGAAAATTTCCAAAGTGTTGGCTTATATGGCAAAGGCATTGGTCCCGGTTAGTGGCATCAACCGGGACTAAAGGGGTGCATTGGTCCCGGTTTGTGCCAGCAACCGGGACCAAAGTGTTGGGTAACGTAGCATAAATTCAAAATTTTCCTACGCATATTCGGATCTTCCTATGGAGAGACCAGCAACGAGAGAGGGGTAAGAGCATCTTCATACCTTTGAAGATTGCTAAGCGGAAGCGTTGCTAGAACGCGGTTGATGGAGTCGTACTCGCACCGATTCCGATCTAGTGCCAAACTACGGCACCTCCGCGTTCAACACACGTGCAGCCCGGTGACGTCTCCCGCACCTTGATCCAGCAAGGAGGAGGGAGAGGTTGGGGAAGAACTCCAGCAGCACGACGGCGTGGTGTCGATGGAGAGACGAGGTCTCCGTGAAGGGCTTCGCCAAGCACCAGCAGAGAGGAGGAGGAAGAAGGGCAGGGCTGCGCCGAGAGAGAGGGAAAACCGTGTGTCTCAATGGCCAAAACCCCTCTCTATTTATAGGAGGAGGGGAGGGGGGTGCGCCACCCCTAGGGTTTCCCCCTAGGAGGTGCGGCAGCCACCAGATGGGAGGGGGGGCGGCGGCCAGGGCAGGGAAAGGGGGGCGCACCCTAGGTGGGCCTTGGGCCTCACCTACGCCTAGGGTTTCCCCCCTCCCCCTTCTCTGGTGCGCATGGGCTGGGTGGGGGCGCACCAGCCCACCTAGGGGCTGGTTCCCTTCCCCACTTAGCCCATCTAGCCTCCCGGGGTCGTTGCCCCCCTTCGGTGGTCCCGGTACGTTACCGGTGACGCCCGAAACACTTCCGGTGTCCGAAACCATCCGTCCTATATATCAATCTTTACCTCCGGACCATTCCGGAGCTCCTCGTGACGTCCGGGATCTCATCCGGGACTCTGAACAACTTTCGGTAACCTCGTATAACAATTCCCTATAACCCTAGCGTCATCGAACCTTAAGTGTGTAGACCCTACGGGTTCGGGAGACAGGCAGACATGACCGAGACACCTCTCTGGCCAATAACCATCAGCGGGGTCTGGATACCCATGGTGGCTCCCACTTGCTCCACGATGATCTCATCGGATGAACCACGATGTCAAGGATTCAATCAATCCCGTATACGATTCCCTTTGTCTGTCGGTATAGAACTTGCCCGAGATTCGATCGTCGGTATACCTATACCTCGTTCAATCTCGTTACCGGTAAGTCTCTTTACTCGTTCTGTAGCACGTCATCGTGTGACTAACTCCTTAGTCACATTGAGCTCATGATGATGTTCTACCGAGTGGGCCCAGAGATACCTCTCCGTCACACGGAGTGAAAAATCCCGATCTCGATTCGTACCAACCCAACATACACTTTCGGAGGTACCTGTAGTGCACCTTTATAGTCACCCAGTTACGTTGTGACGTTTGATACACCCAAAGAACTCCTACGGTATCCGGAGTTGCACAATCTCACGGTCCAAGGAAAAGATACTTGACATTGGAAAAGCTTTAGCATACGAACAATACGATCTAGTGCTATGCTTAGGATTGGGTCTTGTCCATCACATCATTCTCCCAATGATGTGATCCCGTTATCAATGACATATAATGCCCATGATCAGGAAACCATGATCGTCTATTGACTAACGAGCTAGCCAACTAGAGGCTTGCTAGGGACACATTGTGATCTATTTATTCACACATGTATTACTATTTCCTGTTAATACAATTATAGCATGAACAATAGACGATTATCATGAACAAGGAAATATGATAATAACCATTTTATTATTGCCTCTAGGGCATATTTCCAACACAAAGGTCTCTGTTTCCCGCCCTTTGGGCTGCTGAAAAGAGGCCTTTGGTCCCGGTTGGTGGCACTAACCGGGACCAATGCACCCCTTTAGTCCCGGTTGGTGCCACCAACTGGGACGAAAGGTGTGTTCGCAATAGTTCCGAAGAAGTTTAGTCCCACCTCGCCAAGCGATGCGCCCTATTAATGGTTTATAAGTCCCTCTACGGCTGCTTATTCGAAGTGTCTTATAAAGAAAATTCAACCTAAAAATCAAACGGTGTTTAGGTTGAATTTTCTTTATAAGCGCATCTATTTTGTTGTAATTTTTTTTGATTTTATGAAAACTTTTTTTATTTGATATTTTTTTATTTTTTAGTTAATTCTTTTTATTAATGTTTTATTTGATTCTTTTTAATTCATTATTTTTAGTCCATTTTTTAACAAATAAATACTTTGATAATTTGAATTCTTTGAAATTTGTGTGACTCAATAGTTTGTGAATAATTTTACTTTAAAAATAGATTTTTGAGTGATTCTTTTTGCTCCTATTTAATATTAGTGTGTTTTATCATTATAATCAATTTTCTATTGGTGATTCTTTTTTGTTTCTAATTACCTATTTATTTTCTTTTATGATAATTATTTTTCCTATTAAAGTTTGTAACAAAATTCTAATAACTTATTTATTTTTACCACATGCATGAACCCGTAAAAGAGTTTTTTAGTTGATTCTTTCTGCAGCTGTTTTTTAGTCCCACCTCGCCAAGCGAGAGGCACTCGCTGCGGTTTATAAACCCTGAGTGTAGAGACGATGAAGGGAGAGGCACAGTGCTCATGTGCACGTTGCTTAGCTTCAAGCCTTGAGGAAGTGGTGTAGACTGCACAGAGCTATCAGTGTTTCGGACAAAAACTACACATAGCTCCGTGCAGTCTACACTATTTGGTTTCTACTTACATCATTAATTTTCATCCCTTTTTGACTTCATATGTTATTTTTCATGCATTTACTGATTAGTTTGAGCTATAAGACCCTGAAATTGAAAAGCATTTCAAATGAACTCTGAAAAGGTTGGAATTTAACATGGTATCATCATTTCATCCACATAGCATATGCAAGAAAGTTGAGAGGGTTACGGCAAAAACTGGATGCATTTCGTGTACAAAACGAACAATCTCTTTTGAAGTATCAGGATTTCATACGGAAACTTGTCTGTTACAACAGGCATTTCAAATGAACTACGAAAAGGTTGAAAGTTGGCATGGTATCACCATAATAGTTGTGGAGAAAGTCTTTACTTTTTCTTCGCTTGTGTCCTTTCCTTATTGTGCCGTAACCATGGATAATCTTCATCATTTATCAGGATGCTTGGGTCAGCCTTGACTTTGAAGGGAGGAATTTCATGAAACTTTTCATAATCTTCGGACATGTCTGTCTTGCCCTCCACTCCCAAGATGTCTCTTTTTCCTGAAAGAACTATGTGGCGATTTGGCTCATCGTATGATGTATTCGCTTCCTTATCTTTTCTTTTTCTCGGTTTGGTAGACATGTCCTTCACATAGATAACCTGTGCCACATCATTGGCTAGGACGGACGGTTCGTCAGTGTACCCAAGATTGTTCAAATCCACTGTTGTCATTCCGTACTGTGGGTCTACCTGTACCCCGCCTCCTGACAGATTGACCCATTTGCACTTAAACAAAGGGACCTTAAAATCATGTCTGTAGTCAAGTTCCCATATGTCCACTATGTAACCATAATATGTGTCTATTCCCCTCTCGGTTGCTGCATCAAAGCGGACACCGCTGTTTTGGTTGGTGCTCTTTTGATCTTGGGCTATCGTGTAAAATGTATTCCCATTTATCTCGTATCCTTTGTAAGTCAATACAGTGGAAGATGGTCCCCTAGACAACGAGTACAGCTCAGCACAAACAGTGTTCTCACCTCTGAGACGTGTTTCCAACCAACTACTGAAAGTCCTGATGTGTTCACTTGTAATCCAGTCATCGCACCGCTCCGGGTGTTTGGATCGCAGACTGTTCTTGTGTTCATCGACATATGGGGTCACCAAGGTAGAGTTCATTAGTACTGTGTACTGTGCTTGAGACCAAGAATATCCGTCCCTGCATATTATTGAGTCCCCTCCAAGCGTGCCTTTTCCAGTCAGTCTCCCCTCATACCGCGATTCAGGGAGACCTATCTTCTTAAGGCCAGGAATGAAGTCAACACAAAACCCAATGACATCCTCTATTTGATGGCCCATGGAGATGCTTCCTTCTAGCCTAGCGCGGTTACAGACATATTTCTTTAGGACTCCCATGAACCTCTCAAAGGGGTACATATTGTGTAGAAATACGGGGCCCAGAATGACAATCTCGTCAACTAGATGAACTAGGACGTGCGTCATGATATTGAAGAAGGATGGTGGGAACACCATCTCGAAAATGACAAGACATTGCACCACATCACTCCTTAGCCTTGGTATGATTTCTGGATCGATCACCTTCTGAGAGATTGCATTGAGGAATGCACATAGCTTCACAATGGCTAATCGGACGTTTTCCGGTAGAAGCCCCCTCAATGCAACCAGAAGCAGTTGCGTCATAATCACGTGGCAGTCATGAGACTTTAGGTTCTGGAACTTTTTCTCTGCCATATTTATTATTCCCTTTATATTCGACGAGAAGCCAGTCGGGACCTTCATACTAAGCATGCATTCAAAGAAGATTTCCTTCTCTTCTTTGGTAAGAGCGTAGCTGGCAGGACCTTCATGCTGCTTTGGAGGCATGCCGTCTTTTTCATGCAAACGTTGCAGGTCCTCCTGTGTCTCAGATGTATCTTTTGTCTTCCCATACACGCCCGAGAAGCCTAGCAGGTTCACGCAAAGGTTCTTCGTCACGTGCATCACGTCGATCGTAGAGCGGACCTCTAGGTCTTTCCAGTAGGGTAGGTCCCAAAATATAGATTTCTTCTTCCACATGGGTGCGTGTCCCGCAATGTCACTCGGAACAGATAGTCCGCAGGGACCCTTTCCGAAGATTACTTTTAAATCATTGACCATAGCAAGTACGTGATCACCGTCACGCATGGCGGGCTTCTTCCGGTGATCTGCCTCTCCTTTGAAATGCTTGCCTTTCTTTCGACATTGATGGTTGGTTGGAAGAAATCGACGATGGCCCAGGTACACATTCTTCCTGCATTTTTCCAGGTATATACTTTCGGTGTCAGCTAAATAGTGCGTGCATGTGTGGTATCCCTTGTTTGTCTGTCCTGAAAGGTTACTGAGAGCGGGCCAATCGTTGATGGTTACAAACAGCAACGCGTGCAGGTCAAATTCCTCCTGTATGTGCTCATCCCACACACGTACACCGTTTCCATTCCACAGCTGTAAAAGTTCTTCAACTAATGGCCTTAGGTACACATCAATGTCGTTGCCGGGTTGCTTAGGGCCTTGGATGAGAACTGGCATCATAATGAACTTCCGCTTCATGCACATCCAAGGAGGAAGGTTATACATACATAGAGTCACGGGCCAGGTGATGTGGTTGCTGCTCTGCTCCCCAAAAGGATTAATGCCATCCGCGTTTAAACCAAACCATACGTTCCTTGGGTCACGTGCAAACTCATCCCAGTACTCTCTCTCGATTTTTCTCCACTGCGACCCGTCAGCGGGTGCTCTCAACTTCCTGTCTTTCTTACGGTCCTCACTGTGCCATCGCATCAACTTGGCATGCTCTTTGTTTGTGAACATCCGTTTCAACCGTGGTATTATAGGAGCATACCATATCACTTTCGCAGGAACCCTCTTCTTGGGGGGCTCGTCGTCAACATCGCCAGGGTCATCTCGTCTGATCTTATACCGCAATGCACCGCATAGAGAGCATGCGTTCAAATCCTTGTACGCACCGCGGTAGAGGATGCAGTCATTAGGGCATGCATGTATCTTCTGCACCTCCAATCCTAGAGGGCATACGACCTTCTTTGCTGCGTACGTACTGTCGGGCAATTCGTTATCCTTTGGAAGCTTCTTCTTCAATATTTTCAGTATCTTCTCAAATCCTTTGTCAGGCACAGCATTCTCTGCCTTCCAGTGCAGCAATTCCAGTACGGTACCCAGCTTTGTGTTGCCATCTTCGCAATTGGGGTACAACCCTTTTTTGTGATCGTCTAACATGCGATCGAACTTGAGCTTCTCCTTTTCACTTTCGCATTGCGTCTTTGCATCGACAATGACCCGGCGGAGATCATCATCATCGGGCACATCGTATGGTTCCTCTTGATCTTCAGTAGCTTCCCTCGTTGCAGCATCATCGGGCACATCGTCTGGTTCCTCTTGATCTTCAGCAGCTCCCCCCGTTGCAGCATCACGGTATTCAGGGGGCACATAGTTGTGATCGTCCTCTTCTTCTTTGTCGTCTTCCATCATAACCCCTATTTCTCCGTGCCTCGTCCAAACATTATAGTGTGCCATGAAACCCTTGTAAAGCAGGTGGGTGTGAAGGATTTTCCGGTCAGAGTAAGACTTCGTATTCCCGCATTTATGGCATGGACAACACATAAAACCATTCTGCTTGTTTGCCTCAGCCACTTCGAGAAAATTATGCACGCCCTTAATGTAATCGGAGGTGTATCTGTCACCATACATCCATTGCTGGTTCATCAGCGTGCATTATATATAATTATGTGTGTCAAAAGTAAGAAAATCAGACAAGTATCTATCTAAAGTAAGAAAATCAGACAAGTCTCTATCTAAAGTAAGAAAATCAGAAAGAAGATAAGAACAAGAGGCTCACCACGGTGGTGCTGATGACCCACAAGTATAGGGGATCAATCGTAGTCCTTTCGATAAGTAAGAGTGTCGAACCCAACGAGGAGGAGAAGGCTCTGATAAACAGTTTTCAGCAAGGTAATAACTGCAAGCACTCAAAGTAGCGGTAACAAGTGATGGTGTAGTGAGGTGAAACGTAGCAAGCGAAAAGTAACAAGTAACAAGTAGTAGCAACGGTGCAGCAAGTGGCCCAATCCCTTTTGTAGCAAGGGACAAGCCTGAACAAAGTGTTATAAGAGGAAAAACACTCCCGAGGACACACGGGAATTTCTGTCATGCTAGTTTCATCATGTTCATATGATTCGCGTTCGTTACTTTGATAGTTTGATATGTGGGTGGACCGACGCTTGGGTACTGCCCTTAATTGGACAAGCATCCCACTTATGATTAACCCCTCTCGCAAGCATCCAAAACTATGAAAGAAGAATTAAGACAATGTCTAACCATAGCATTAAACTAGTGGATCCAAATCAGCCCCTTACGAAGCAAAGCCCCTCTAAAGTTTGAGGCAAATGAACGCATTTTTTTTCGTCGTCTCCAACGCATAGACTGGGGTTTAAGCTTCTGTCACTCCAGCAACCCATCATCTACTTACTACTCTCCAATGCCTTCCTCTAGGCCCAAATATGGTGAAGTGTTATGTAGTCTACGTTCACATAACACCACTAGAGGAAAAACAACATACATCATATCAAAATACCGAACGAATATCAAATTCACATGACTATTATTAGCATGACTTATCCCATGTCCTCATGAACAAAAGTAACTATTCACAAAGCATAATCATAATCATGATCAGAGGTGTAATGAATAGCATCAAGGATCTGAACATAAACTCTTCCACCAAGTAATCCAACTAGCATCAACTACAAAGAGTAATCAACACTACTAGCAACCTTACAAGTACCAATCGGAGTCGGAGACGGAGATTGGTTACAATAGATGAACTAGGGTTTGGAGAGGAGATGGTGCTGATGAAGATGTTGATGGAGAAGCCTCCCCTCCGACGAGAGGAGTGTTGGTGATGACGATGGCGACGATTTCCCCCTCCGGGAGGGAAGTTTTTCCGACAGGATCGTCCTGCCGGAGCTCTAGATTGGATCTGCTCAAGTTCCGCCTCGTGGCGGCGGAGAATACACGAAAAAGCTCCACCTTCATTTTTTTTCGGACGAAACCCTTTATATAGCAAAAGAAGGGGGCCAGTGGGCCACCAGGGTGCCCACAAGCCCTGTTGCCGCGACCAGGGGGGTAGGCCGCGGCAACCAGGCTTGTGGGCCCCTGGTTGCTCCCCTCTAACACTTCTTTCGCCCAGTATTTTTTTATAAAATCCAAAAAAATCCACGTTGATTTTCAGGGCATTTGGAGTTGCGCAGAATAGAGGACTCAGACTTGCTCCTTTTCCAGTCCACAATTCCAGCTGCCGGTATTCTCCCTCTTCAAATAAACCTTGCAAAATAAGAGAGAAAGGCATAACTAAGGTTCCACAAAGTATAATATCAGTCCATAAAGCGATAAATATCAACATGAAAGCATGATGCAAAATGGACGTATCAACTCCCCCAAGCTTAGACCTCGCTTGTCCTCAAGCGAAAACCAATGCCCAAAACATGTCCACATGTTTAGGGATGAAGGTGTCGATAAAACAAAATACGGACATGAGGGCATCATGATCACACATAGAACAACAATGCATCACAGAGATTCTTATGGGAAAGTAACAATTCTTCACAAAGCAAATTATGAAACAAAAACCTTACCGAGAAGTGACCAACAACCATCCAAAGTCATTGAAGCAATTGCAATTTAGCATATTATCAGAAAGAGTCAAATAAGAGCTTGTAAAGAAAATCCACATACTCAATCATCTCTTTTGTTTTCCACAATTGTTACAACTCACGTGTTACTCATGGTATCGAAGTTTCAGTTGGACACAGAGAAAGATAGGGGCTTATAGTTTTCCTCCCAACCATTTACCTCAAGGGTAAAGTCAACAATAATAAAGCATAAGTACTCAGCTCCAAGTTGATATATGAATATAGATCTTTCCCAAGCATATGACGTTCACCAAGAAAAAGGCTAAATAAGGAATTGGTGAAGATCACCATGACTCTTACAAGGGCAAAAAGTAAAGGTACAATATAGGCCCTTCGCAGAGGGAAGCAGAGGTTGTCATGCACTTTTGAGGTTTGGGTGCGTGTCCTCTTAGTGTGGAGGAATGTCACTTTATATTGCCTCCTATGATAAAGAACTTTATTATGCAGTCTTTCGCTTTTATGTCTTCCTCATCACAGGTTCGTACAAAGCTTATTTTCCACACACTAATAGATCATACATATTAGAGAGCAATTTTTATTGCTTGCACCGATGACAACTTACTTGAGGGATCTTATTCAATCCATAGGTAGGTATGGTGGACACTCATGGCAGAACTGGGTTGAAGGTTTATGGATGCACAAGTAGTATCTCTACTTGGTGCGGGAGTTTTGGCTAATATGAGGTGGAAGCAATCGTCACATGCTAAGGGATATCTAATCATATAAAATTGTTTGGAACCAAGCAAACACTATTCATTATGTTGTCTTCCTTGTCCAACATCTACTTCTAAGCATGTAATAGTTTGGTGAGTGCTCACAATTATAGAAAGTGTCTAAGATGATATATTTATATGTGAACCTATCTTTCCTTATTACTTCTTATTAATTGCAACAATGACTGAGGTCTATGTTGGTCTACTCTCAACAAGTTTAAATCATCATACTTGTTATATGTGGAGCTATCACTTTCCATAAGATCATCTCATGATCTTTCATGCTATCGTTCTTTTCATACTTTTGTTCACGGCACAAAGCAAAGCCCTTAACTAAGATACTCTTTATTATATAGCTCACAAGCTCGAATACATCGGGGGAGACACAAGGCAAAAAGACTCAAACTAAACACTAAAGACTTATTCCACTAAGAGAAGAAATAAAACTGAAAAGGAAAGAACTAAAACAAAGGTAAACGCAAAAGATATAAAGGTGATACGATACCAGGGCAACTCCCCCAAGCTTGGCAAAAGCCAAGGGGATTACCCATACCAATGCTTAGTTGTCTTCCTTTGGTGGTGATGGTGGTGGTGTTGTTGAAGTAGTCTAATTTCCACTTGAGCAAAAAGTTCTGCTCCCTCAGATCGTCATTTTCCTCCTCAAGCTTCAACACTCTATGACAAAGTTCCTTCTTACTCTCCTGCAAGAAACGAGAAGGGATAAACAAGGTCTTAGGCTTCTTCCTTTGGTCAGGAAGGCTTGATTCTTGAACTCCACATGAGTGCGTCCACGTTGGGGTAGAGGAGCCTCCTCTTCATCGGAACTCGTCTGTTCCTTCCCCTTGGGCTCATAGTCCTCTTCCTTCTTAGTGGTCCAGCCATAAGGTTCCAAGTCCCCATTAATCCTGGAGCTAACACGATCATCGACCACATAGATCTCTTCTTATGAATCTTGAGAAGACATCTTGACCTAAATCTGCGGCAGACAACAGGCTTGAAACGAAGACAAAGGAAAACTGCGCGATACGGAGATCAAAACCCTCGGGCGTATATAATGATTTTTTTTGGACCAGAAGGAGTGCTCCGCAAGAAAACGGAGTCTGGGAGGCACACGAGCTGCCCAGAAGCCCTGTTGCCGCGGCCAGGGGGGAGGCCGCGACAACCAAGCTTGTGGCCGCCTCGTGCGCTCTCAGGACTGCTTTTTATTTTTCTATTTTTCCATAAATTCCAAAATGGAGAAAATTTCCTATTGGAAAAGTTTCGGAGTCAAATTACTGACCGAAACAGATACCTCTCGGTTTTCAGGGTCTGGAACAGGCTGATAAACATCCCTTATGTACTCTTCTGGAGTTATGATATTGATGATATTGGTCTCAACATTTATGGGAGTACCAGAGATGTAATGCTTGATTCTTTGCCCATTTACCACCCTAGGAAAATTACCTTCCGTGTTATTGATTTTGATGGCACCGGAACGATATACTTCCTCAACAACGTAAGGACCTTCCCATTTAGAGAGAAGCTTGCCTGCGAAGAATCTTAAACGAGAATTGTATAGCAGGACATAATCACCTACATTGAACTCTCGTTTTTGTATTCTTTTGTCGTGCCATCTCTTAACCTTTGTCTTGAACAACTTGGCATTCTCATATGCCTGGGCCCTCCATTCATCTAATGAGCTGATATCAAACAACCGCTTCTCACCGGCAAGTTTGAAATCAAAGTTGAGCTCTTTGATTGCCCAAGAAGCTTTGTGTTCCAGCTCAAGAGGTAAATGACATGCCTTACCGTAAACCATTTTATACGGTGACATGCCCATGGGATTCTTATAAGCAGTCCTATAAGCCCATAGTGCATCGTCAAGTTTGCTAGACCAATTCTTTCGAGATCTATTGACGGTCTTTTGTAAGATCAATTCGATCTCCCTATTACTCAACTCCACTTGGCCACTAGACTGAGGATGATAAGGAGATGCAACTCTATGGTTGACGTCGTACTTAGCGAGCATCTTGCGGAAAACACCATGAATGAAGTGTGAACCGCCATCAGTCATCAGATATCTAGGGACTCCAAATCTTGGGAAAATGACTTCTTTAAGCATCTTAATAGAGGTGTGGTGATCAACATTTTTAGTGGGGATAGCCTCTACCCACTTAGTGACATAATCCACAACAACTAAGATGTCAGTGTACCCATTGGAACTCGGGAAGGGTCCCATATAATCAAAGTCCCAGACATCAAATGGTTCAATGACCAGTGAATAGTTCATAGGCATTTCCTGACGTTTGCTAATGTTCCCTATTCTTTGACATTCGCCACAAGACAAGACAAACTTACGGGCATCCTTGAAGAGAGTGGGCCAATAGAAACCTGATTGCAATACCTTATGAGCAGTTCTGTCTCCAGCATGGTGTCCTCCGTAGGCCTCGGAATGACACTTCTGCAGGATCTATCCCTGTTCATGTTCAGGCACACAACGTCTAATAACACCATCTACTCCTTCCTTATAAAGATGAGGATCATCCCAAAAGTAGTGTCTCAAATCAAAGAAGAATTTCTTCTTTTGCTGGTAGGTGAAACTAGGTGGTATGTATTTGGCTACGATATAGTTTGCGTAATCAGCATACCACGGTGCACTATGTGAAGTGCGGATGACATTCAATTGCTCATCAGGAAAGCTGTCATCAATAGGTCGTGGGTCATCAAGGACATTCTCTAGCCTAGACAAGTTATCTGCTACAGGGTTATCAGCACCCTTTCGGTCAACAATGTGCAAATCAAATTCCTGTAGGAGGAGAACCCATCTGATTAGCCTAGGCTTAGCGTCCTTCTTCTCCATGAGGTACTTAATAGCAGCATGATCAGAGTGAATAGTGACTTTGGGGTCAACTATATAAGATCTGAACTTTTCACATGCAAACACGACTGCTAAAAACTCCTTCTCTGTAGTGGCATAGTTTATTTGGGCACTGTCTAGAGTTTTACTAGCTTAGTGAATGACATTCAACTTCTTGTCAACTCTTTGTCCTAGAACAGCACCAACAGCATAATCACTGGCATCGCACATGATTTCAAAGGGCAAGTTCCAATCAGGTGGTTGAACAATAGGTGCAGTTATTAAGGCCTTCTTAAGTATTTCGAAAGCTTCCTCACAATCCTCATGAAAAACAAAAGGAACTTCCTTCTGCAAGAGGTTGGTAAGAGTCCTAGAAATCTTAGAGAAGTCTTTAATGAACCTCCTATAGAAACCAGCATGACCTAGGAAACTTCGTATACCTCTGATATCTGTGGGGCAAGGCATTTTCTCAATTGCATCAACCTTAGCCTTATCAACTTCAATGCCTCTCTCAGAGATTTTGTGTCCTAAGACGATGCCTTCATTAACCATGAAGTGGCACTTCTCCCAGTTCAATAC
This sequence comes from Hordeum vulgare subsp. vulgare, assembly GCF_904849725.1. Classification (NCBI taxonomy): domain Eukaryota; kingdom Viridiplantae; phylum Streptophyta; class Magnoliopsida; order Poales; family Poaceae; genus Hordeum; species Hordeum vulgare. The sequence continues at coordinate 564,442,704 of NC_058520.1, forward strand.
GAGGTTGGTATCTTTGCATCTCTGTAAGACTCGATCAAGGTTGCTAAGGCAATCGTGAAAGGAAGAACCATAGACGGAGAAATCATCCATGAAAACCTCAACAATCTTTTCACAAAAGTCAGAGAATATAGCCATCATACATCTTTGAAAGGTGGCAGGTGCATTGCACAAGCCAAAAGGCATGCGTCTATAAGCGAAGGTACCGAAGGGGCATGTGAAGGTGGTTTTCTCTTGATCAGATTGTGCAACAGGTATTTGCGAGAAACCTGAATAACCGTCTAGAAAGCAGAAGTGTGTGTGTTTAGATAGCCTTTCTAGCATCTGGTCGATAAACGGCAAAGGATAATGGTCCTTCCTGGTTGCCTTGTTCAGTTTCCGGAAGTCTATCACCATCCTATAACCAGTAATAATCCTCTACGGGATTAGTTCATCCTTATCATTAGGGATGACGGTGATACCTCCCTTCTTAGGTACGCAATGTACTGGACGTACCCAATCACTATGAGCAACAGGATAAATGATTCCTGCTTCCAGAAGCTTCAATATTTCTTTTCTCACGACCTCTTTCATCCTCGGATTTAGTCTCCATTGATGATCATCAACTGGCTTAGAATCAGGATTGGTTTTAATCTTGTGCTGACATAGAGTGGGGCTAATACCCTTAAGATCATCAAGAGTATATCCAATAGCAGCACGGTGCTTCCTCAAAGTTTTTAATAACTTCTTCTCTTCGTGACTCGAGAGGTGAGCACTAATAATAATAGGATATATCTCCTTCTCATCAAGATAGGCATACTTAAGAGTATCTCGTAACTGTTTTAGCTCGAACACAGGATCAGCCTTTGGTGGGGGAGGATCCCCAAGCAATTCAACAGGCAGATTATTCTTGAGAATAGGATATTGTTCTAAGACAATTTTATCTATCTCATCTCTTTCCTCCATATGCATATCATTTTCATGCTCAAGCAGATATTGCTCTAAAGGATCCGTAGGAGGTACGGCAATAGAGGCAAGAGCAATGATTTCATCCCTACCAGACGACTCTTTTTCATGGGGTTGTCTTCCAAACTTGGAGAAGTTAAATTCATGAGACACACCCTCGAAACTAACAGCGACAGTCTGTTTAATGCAATCAATGTGAGCATTGACAGTGTTGAGAAAGGGTCTACCAAATATGATGGGACAAAAGCTATCTTGTGCAGTACCAAGGACGAAGAAATCAGTAGGATACTTCATCTTACCACACAGGATTTCTACGTCTCTCACAATTCCCAGAGGGCAGATAGTTTCTCTATTAGCTAGCGTAATAGTGACATCAATGGGTGCAATCTCATCTTTGATTTCATCATATAGGGAACGGGGTATTGCATACACTAGCACCCATATCACATAAACCATGATAACAGTGATCTCCTATCTTGACAGAAACAACGGGCAGGCCAACTACAGGTCTGTGTTTGTCTTTCGCGTGAGCTTTAGCTATTCTAGCGGAGTCCTCACAGAATTTGATAACATGCTCGTCTATGTCTTCGGCTAAGAGATCTTTGATAATAGCAACACTAGGTTCAACTCTAATTTCCTCAGGGGGTGCAAGTGGTCTAATGTAACCCCTACGTATCACAGTTGGAGCTTTAGAATAATCCTTTTTCCTAGCAGGGTAAGGTGGTTTCTTAGCGTAGGCACGAGGAACAATAGGATCACTAAAGGCAATGACTTTTTCCTCAACTAGATTGGGTTTAACTATGTTGATTTCTATAGGAGGATGATACTTAAACACTTCTCTTTTGGAAGATCAACATGAGCAGCAAAAGATTCACATAGAGAAGCTACTATCTCAGAGTCAAGTCCATACTTAGCGCTAAAATCTCTAGAAGTTTTTGTTTCAACAAAAGATTTAACGCAATCAAACTGGAAATTCATACCGGACTCCTTACCTTCTTCCAGCTCCCAATCTTCAGAGTTACGTTTGATTCTTTCCAATAAATTCCACTTGTGATCAATATCCTTCTTCATAAAGAATCAGTACAATAAGTGTCAAGCATGGTACGATCTTCATGGGAAAGCCGAGCATAAAAGTTTTGAGTGATAATTTCTCTCGAGAGCTCATGATTGGGGCATGAATATAGCATTGATTTAAGCCTCCCCCAAGCTTGAGCTATGCTTTCCCTGTCACGAGGCCAAAAGTTATAAATATAATTACGATCACGATGTACTAAATGCATAGGATAAAACTTTTGATGAAATTCCAATTTCAACCGATTGTAGTCCCATGATCCAGTATCATCACATAGCCTATACCATGTCAACGCCTTATCCTTCAAAGATAAAGGAAAGACTTTCTTCTTTACCTCATCCTCGGGCAAACCTGCAAGCTTAAATAAACCACAAACTTCATCTACATAGATTAGATGCAAGTCTGGATGTGATGATCCATCTCTTGTAAAAGGATTAGCCAGCAGTTTCTCAAGCATACCCGAAGGAATTTCATAAAAGATATTTTCAGTAGGTACCTCAGGTTGAGACTCCTCGTGCTTCCGTTCGTGGTGAAGATACCCCGAACAAACTCCTCAAAGCAACAGTTTCCATGGTGACAAGTGAGAATAAAATTCAGCACAGTATATAAATGTTTCCTTACCAAATTCCACTTACCAAAGGCGCTTCCTCCCCCGACAACGGTGCCAGAAAAGAGTATTGATGACCCACAAGTATAGGGGATCAATCGTAGTCCTTTCGATAAGTAAGAGTGTCGAACCCAACGAGGAGGAGAAGGCTCTGATAAACGGTTTTCAGCAAGGTAATAACTGCAAGCACTCAAAGTAGCGGTAACAAGTGATGGTGTAGTGAGGTGAAACGTAGCAAGCGAAAAGTAACAAGTAACAAGTAGTAGCAACGATGCAGCAAGTGGCCCAATCCCTTTTGTAGCAAGGGACAAGCCTGAACAAAGTCTTATAAGAGGAAAAATGCTCACGAGGACACACGGGAATTTCTGTCATGCTAGTTTCATCATGTTCATATGATCCGCGTTCGTTACTTTGATAGTTTGATATGTGGGTGGACCGGCGCTTGGGTACTGCCCTTACTTGGAAAAGCATCCCACTTATGATTAAACCCTCTCGCAAGCATCCGCAACTACGAAAGAAGAATTAAGACAACGTCTAACCATATCATTAAACTAGTGGATCCAAATCAGCCCCTTACGAAGCAACACATAGACTGGGGTTTAAGCTTCTGTCACTCCAGCAATCCATCATCTACTTACTACTCCCCAATGCCTTCCTCTAGGTCCAAATATGGTGAAGTGTTATGTAGTCGACGTTCACATAACACCACTAGAGGAAAAACAACATACGGCATATCAAAATACCGAACGAATATCAAATTCACATGACTATTATTAGCATGACTTATCCCATGTCCTCAGGAACAAAAGTAACTACTCACAAAGAATAATCATAATCATGATCAGAGGTGTAATGAATAGCATCAAGGATCTGAACATAAACTCTTCCACCAAGTAATCCAACTAGCATCAACTACAAAGAGTAATCAACACTACTAGCAACCTTACAAGTACCAATCGGAGTTGCGAGACGGAGATTGGTTACAAGAGATGAACTATGGTTTGGAGAGGAGATGGTGCTAATGAAGATGTTGATGGAGATGCCTCCCCTCCGACGAGAGGAGTGTTGGTGATGTCGATGGTGACGATTTCCCCCTCCGGGAGGGAAGTTTTTCCGGCAGGATCGTCCTGCCGGAGCTCTAGATTGGATCTGCTCAAGTTCCGCCTCGTGGCGGCGGAGAATCCACGAAAAAGCTCCACCTTCATTTTTTTCTGGACGAAACCCTTCATATAGCAAAAGAGGGGGGCCAGTGGGCCACCAGGGTGCCCACCAGCCCTGTTGCCGCGACCAGGGGGGTAGGCCGCGACAACCAGGCTTGTGGGCCCCTGGTTGCTCCCCTCTGACACTTCTTTCGCCCAGTATTTTTTATAAAATCCAAAAAAAATCCACGTTGATTTTCAGGGCATTTGGAGTTGCGCAGAATAAAGGACTCAGACTTGCTCCTTTTCCATCCAGAATTCCATTAGCCGGTATTCTCCCTCTTCAAATAAACCTTGCAAAATAAGAGAGAAAAGGCATAAGTAAGGTTCCACAAAGTATAATATCAGTCCACAAAGCGATAAATATCAACATGAAAGCATGATGCAAAATGGACGTATCAGGTGCCGGCGACGAGATCGGCGCGGGCGATCAACGGCGGTTAAAACGAGGATGGGGCGTGACGGACCGCTAAATCTAGACAAATCTCGGGAAAAATGGAGCTCCGAGGTCGAGCTTCGAGAGGAGAAAGCTTAACTAGTGTGGCTCCGGCATTTCATCGAACACCTCATGTGCATAGGAGGTGAGCTAGAGCACCCAAATGCCCTCCCCTCGCCGGCCAGAAAAAGCAGAGTGCTCTACCGCGGCGATGGGTATATATAGGCAAATTATTTGTCCCGGTTCGTGGCATAAACCGGGACTAAATCCCCCCTTCTATACCGGTTCAAGGAACGAACCAATACCAATGGATGTGGGCCAGGAGCGCGGCCATTGGTCCCGGTTTGTGCCTAGAACCGGGACAAATGGGTCCAGACGAACCGGGACCAATGGCCACGAGGCCCCGGCCGGCCCCCTGGGCTCATGAACCAGGACTAATGCCCCCCATGGGTCCCGGTTCGTGAAGAACCGGGACTAATGAGCTGGCCAGGCCCGAACCAAAGCCCTGTTTTCTACTAGTGGGAGTATCGATCTTCTCAAACGCTTTCTGTTGTGCAGGATTAAGATCACCCTTAGGCTTGCCTTTTGTGGCATCATAGCAGTGCACGGTTTGAAACCATCCACCACCTCTTATATTGGACCCCCTTGAAGAATATATGAGCAAATTACTATGAGCTTTAATTCGAATAAATAGTAAATAAATCATGACAACAATAATAGAGATTAATCTAATCAGGCAAACTAGTATAATAGATGAATAGATCGAATCTAAGGTACAAACTATAAACATGAATTCTAGCACGATCTCAAACAGAGAAGACAAGATTGCATATGGTGCAGCGGGAGCGGAATCGCCGGTGTTGGTGTTGTCTCCCATGTCATTGATGAAGATGTTCCTGAGATTGGGAAAAAAGTCATCGTCCGGGAAGTAGTTGTGTATGAAATCATGAGAGGTGGGGTTCCGGAGGCCTGCTGCCCCTTCTTGCGATGCATGCGGGGAGGAGGGATATAGAAGACTTATGTGGTGGCGCAATGTTTTAGAATGGTGAGAAACAATATGTTGTGGCAGCAGCTAGGGTAGATGTCTGCCTATTTATATAGTGGAGATCGGATAGGTCATGGAGTAAACCCACGTTCAAGCCGGTAACAGCCCCATGATCCAAAAGAACCAAAAGCCAGCGGGTAATCTTTCCCAAGTAACAGCTTTGTCCTCGGTTTGGCTCATACAAGTACTAGAAGAGCTCACCTTATAAAATGGTGCGACTCCCTCCCAACTAGGGATATGGCACTAAATATTAATCCCACTCACACCACACACAACTATGCATGAATGGGCCATGAAAATTTTAGAATTATGTTGGGCTTTGGGCCAAAAGCCTAATAACAAATTCCAACACGTTTGCCATGATGTATGTATAGATGCCATAGAGTATATATAATTACATATTTTCCTAAAAGTAATTTTCCATGAGAATAATTATGTTTATTACAAAAACATTCTCCAAATTTAATGTGGAATTGACATGTCCAATATCTACCGCTTTGCGGGGAAATTTTAGAGCCATGGCAAATTTAAGAGCATACATTTTTTGCTGCTCACGTGGTAAATTTGGAGAGCCACAACAACCTTTTAGTTGCTCTCCATCATGAGAAGTTTTTGTGAGCTTTTTCATTTGGTCCATGGCAAATATAGGAAGAAGGAAAAAAAATCATTTTTAAAGCATGAAAATTAGTTTTTAACAAAGATACGCAAAATGACGTCTTAGATCAGGAAAACAAAAACCAGTACAAGGAATAGGCAATGGAACACATAAAGACCAATAGAGAATAAAATTACATTGAAAATCATATTAGTCTTCTTCTTTTTCGGGATTAAAATTGCACTGAACCAAAAGTAAATAAAAGAGACATCTACAAAAAGCCTTCACCCTCGCCATACATGGCTTTGAAAAATAGCCACTCGTCCCTTGAGATAAGAACTATATATCACTAAAGCAACATATCTGTTGGGGCATCACCCCACATAATAGAAGCCTGCGATCCACCGTCAATTCAAAGTGTTGGAGAAATAGGACTATGCCAGAACAAAACACGAAAGAAGATATCAAAGTCACCGCACCAGTAGCCAGCCAATAACTATCCTTGAAAGACACACCAATTTCCTAGATTTGGAGGGAACCAACAGATCCGCGGATGCAAACTTTCACGGGTCCTTCATCGGCACCAAATCAAATACCGTTAAGGTAGGAACAGGCCTTATTCCAACATGCCATCACGGTCTACCACCTCGTTGATGTCGCCGAAGAAACAAAAACATAAGGAAAAGAAAACGGGACGGACCAGTCCCCTTTCCTCTTGTCACGGCGAGGCTAACTGTAAAAGCACAATTGTAATTGTCGTAAAATGTAAAGCACAGATGTGCTTCAGCCTAAATCACAGGTGTGCTTCTCGATTGAAAAGTACAAACTATGCTTCCCAAAAGTGAACCATGAGTCAGTGCATTTTAAATGATGGTTTAGTACAATAAGGGAGCACAAATTTTGTCTGAAAAAATTTCACCAAACCTATCAATATGTAATCTAGTTTTGAAGATCTCGACGCAAAAAATGAAATGATAAAAACGCTTCATGATTTGAACGCATGGTTCAAGAGATAAATCATCTTAAATAATTAAATAGAAAAAAGCACAAATAAAGCCATCATTCTCTCCTATGCGTGGGAGAAATCTCATTAAAACTCTTTTTTTGTTTTAGAGAAGGATTAAAACTCTTTTTTCAAAGCTCATTAAAACTCTTCAGTTACGTACACAAGACCACGAGAAAAGATGAAAGTGCCCTTGCAAAAGATAGTTCTTAACTAGTGATTTGCATCCAAACTTCCCCCTCTCCATGACTAAAGAGAGGCTAAAACACTCCCGTGGCAGCGACGTCTAGGGTTTATCTACCATGACGGCGACGTCTAGGGTTCGTGTTGAATCCAGACGCAGGAGGTGTCCGTCTCCTACTCCATCTCGGGCGCTTGTGGAGAAGATTATATATACGCCAGGGCGGGGAGGCCCTTCATCGCGTTGTGAGTTGGTCCCGCGTAGACGATGGAGCCTGCCAGATCAAAGTCTTCGGCAAATAGCACGACCAGAGCTGGTGGTTCGGCGGGGGTAGACGATCTAATCGGGCAGCTGAATCTGCACGAACGGGAGGAGGATGATCTCAACTTCGATGACGAATTCCCGGACGAAGGGGAGGGAGTGGAGTTTATGGCGATTGCTAGGGTTCATACCGATAAACCCTTCTCAAGGGGAGCTTTCTACGAGAATATGAGGATGGCATGGAGCTTGGCCCAGGGGGTCACGTTCAATGCGTTGGGAGAAAATCTCTTCTCCATCATGGTGAGCTGCATGGGGGATTGGAAGAGGATAACTGAAGAAGGACCATGGCTCTTCCGAGATCACGCTATTCTAATGGAAAGCTACGATGGTTTTACTAAATTCGATGATGTAATCCTGGATCAACTGGAGGTCTGGATCCAGGTGTTGGATCTCCATCCCATGTACAGGAAAGACCCGGTTATCAGATCTCTGACAAAGAAAGTAGTCACGGTGGTGAAGGTCATGCTAAACCCTAGATGGGGGAACGACAGAATTGTGAGAGTCAGGGTTAAAATAGATGTGAATGAGCCACTGATGAGATTTGTATCTATCACCAAGAATCAAAAGAAAGTATACTACTCGATCCTCTATGAGAAGATTCCTGTCTTCTGCTATGTGTGTGGCCATATGGGACATACATATCTGGAACACGGTAATGGGAAGCATGATAAGGCGTCCATGGCTTGGGGGGATTGGATCCTTGCGCCCAGACCGGGATCACAAGGGCAATTCCCACGCCAAGGTGGAAAAGGGGCGTACCAGCCAAACCCTGAGGGAAGAACTCATCGAGACCCTTCTTCGGATGGCGATCTGAAGGATGATGCTAGTAGGCCTTTAAAAGCCAGCGGGGGGAGTATGGTGGAGGGCGACAAAACGCGCAAGAGACTCACATACGATGATACTGCGGTTTCTAGCAGGAATGTATTGGCTTTGGGTGTCTCAATGGCCGACGGCAGTGCTCTGCCGGAGTCCCGAGACCCTGATAGTAATGGAGAGGAAAAGGATGAAGAAGATGCATCATCACAAGATTCAAAAAGGTCTCGTACTGGTAGTAAAGCTACTATGGATGCTAGTCATTAGATATCGGCGAGCTCTGATAAAGAGCTCGACCGGATGAATGAAAATCCTATGTTGGAACTGTCGTGGGTTACGTAAACCAGCGGTAGTTTGAGCGCTCCTGGGAATCCAGGGGCGGGCAAAATCGGATGTGCTTTTTCTGTGTGAAGCACACCTGAACAAAGAGAAGGCACGAAAATTGATGAGAAGGCTTGGTTTTGATTCCATGGCGGTGTCTGAAAGCGACGATCGTAGTGGTGGACTGGTTTTGTTGTGGCATAGGAGCATCGGCGTAACCTCAACTGAAATACATCCCAACTTCATCGACATCAGAATCAGAGAACATGAGGTGGATGGATGGAGATTTACTGGGTTCTATGGCGAACCAAGTGGAGATAGGAAACACCTAACATGGGATTACATGAGGCAAGTACATGCGATGACAAACCTACCATGGCTACTGGCAGGTGATTTTAATGAAATTTTACATAGTTTTGAGAAAGAGGGGGGCGCCTTGAGATCGATCCGCTGTTTGCGTGGGTTTAGCGATGCGCTCACAGACTGTGGTCTTGATGACCTGGGTTACTCTGGAGATTGCTTCACCTGGTGGAGGGAGAACATTCGTGAGCGGCTTGATCGAGCTGTCGGGAACGCTAGCTGGGCGGACCTGTTTTCGGACTATGGGGTGTCTAACGAGGAGTTCGATAAATCCGATCATCGCCCTATACTTATCGATACAGAACACTCTTCGGGACTGTTCCAGGTGAGACCGACAGGTCCCCAAAAGTTTGAAGCCCGATGGTTAGCTGAGGAGAACATTGAATCTATCGTTCAAGCAGCGTGGGATAGAAGGAGAGGGGAAGGAAATGCTCCCCTTGCTACGCTCTTCGCCGATGTCCATGCCGATCTACATCAATGGGACAGGGAGGTTTTGTAAGGCCCGAGGAGGAGACTCCGGGGGCTGCAGCTGGAACTGAATGCAGTGCTTTCGGGACCCCTATCTGATGAAGCCACAGTTAAGCAGCATGAACTACATATACAGATCGAGAAACTCCTCGGGCAGGAGGAATTATACTGGATCCAGCGGGGTAGAGCGGACTGGTTTTCGAGAGGGGATCAAAACACGCAGTTCTTCCATCGTGCCGCGAACGGTAGAAAGAAGCGCAACCTGATCAAGAAGTTAAAAGGAGAAAATGGGGATTGGATAGAGGATCAACATGTCATCCAAAACCACGCTATGGAGTACTTCTCCTCCTTGTTTAAATCGAAGGCGCAGGAGATTGATGAAGTCTTAATCCAGAAGGTTACCCCACGTGTAACCCCGGAGATGAACGGCCACTTGAATAAACCCTATACTAGGGAGGAAGTGAAGAAGGCTCTCTACAACATTGGAGATTTAAAAGCCCCTGGACCGGATGGGCTGCATGCGGTTTTCTACAAACGGTTCTGGCACATTATTGGGGAGGACCTGGTGGATGAAGTCCTTCAAGCTATTTAGAACAAGACGATACCGATGGGTTGGAATAACACGAACATTGTTCTGATCCCCAAGATTGAGAACCCGGAGAGCATATCTCAATTTAGACCTATCAGCTTGTGCAATGTCCTGTATAAAATCATCTCGAAGGTTCTGGCTGCACGGCTGAAGGGCTTGCTGTCTGAGATCATATCCCCAAATCAAAGTGTCTTTGTCCCGGGCAGGCTGATCACCGATAACTTCCTGGTGGCCTTTGAATCCTATCGTGCTATTAAGAAGAAGGTGTCTGGGTATGGTAATTGTGCAGTCAAACTAGACATGCACAAAGCTTATGATCGTGTAGAGTGGCAGTTTTTAGCACGAATGATGATCAGGCTGGGCTTCTCTCAGGATTGGGTGGATCTTATCATGGAATGTGTTTCCTCGGTGCAATACCAGGTGCGTATCAATAATGAATTGTCAGACGTCTTTGTTCCAACGAGGGGTCTTCGGCAAGGAGATCCCTTGTCCCCCTATCTATTCATGCTGTGCGCTGAGGGTCTGTCAGCCCTGTTATCGTATGAGGAGCAGGCGGGTAATATAACAGGGGTGAGGGTGTGTCGGGCTGCGCCACCTGTGTCACATCTTCTATTCGCAGACGATTCCCTCATTTTTGATGAGAGCAGATCAGGCAAACACGACTTGCTTACGACAAGTTCTTCAGGATTACTGCGCAGCCTCGGGACAACTTGTGAGCGAGGCCAAGTCGGCGATCTTCTTCAGTCCGTGTACTCCAGCCCAGATCCGAGCAGAGGTTTGCACCACACTTAACATTATGGCCGAGGCTGTTTCAGACAAGTATCTTGGGCTCCCACCTATTGTGGGGGTGGATAGATCTGACTCCTTTCAACATCTGGTGGAAAGGGTTTTAAGCATAATTAGAGGCTGGAAATAGAAACTTCTATCGGTAGGAGGATGTGAGATTCTTCTCAAAGCTATGATCCAGGCTATTCCTTCTTATGCCATGTCCGTTTTCAAGCTACCGAAGGAAATCTGCAATCATATAACTTCTGCGATGTCTAAATACTGGTGGGGTGATGATGAACAGAAGAAGCATATGCATTGGTTCGCTTGGTGGAAGATGTGTGTGCCTAAGGAGCAAGGAGGGATGGGATTCCGTGATATACACTGTTTCAACTTGGCTCTGCTGGCAAAACAGTCATGGAGACTCTTGTGCGAACCTGACTCTCTCTGTGGCCGTGTGCTTCGAGCTAGGTATTACCCCGACGGTGATCTTCTGAAGTGTCAGTTGAAGAAGGGAAGTTCATACACTTGGCAGAGTATATGGCATGGTCTCCAAACTTTCAAAAAAGGTATCATATGGAGAGTAAGGGATGGATCATCAATTAACATTTGGAATGATCCTTGGATATCAAGCAGTCCGAACAAGCGTATCTTAACGCCTAGGAACAATATTGTTCTTACAAAAGTTTCGGAACTTATCGATGTGGATAGTAGATCATGGGATGAGGAGATGATACGACATGTTTTTTGGCTAGTGGACGCCGAACGCATTCTAACCATTCCATTGGCTATAGGGATGATGTCGGACTTTGTGTCCTGGTACCCGGACAAAGTGGCTCTTTCTCTGTAAGATCGGCTTATCATGAGGAGTGGGAATTCCAACATGGGCGAAAGTTGAGGAGGACGAATACACACCAAACCTCAGGTATTAACCCAGTATGGAAACTGAAAGTGTATGCTATGTCCCTAATCGACTTTTGGTGTTAATGACAACACATACATAGGAAACTAATCCTATTTGTTGAGTGTATCTAAGGATGGCAAGTACTTTAGTAGATTGAGAATTATGTGCCAAAGGTGGTCTGAGAAGATCGGGGTTTATATTTTAAGAAGACTCGGGATTGAGAAAAGATGATGTAGACTATCCTTTTGAGTTTACTATTATTGAGTATAGGGATCCCGCACTATTAAGAGGGGATCACAGGTTTTGCGATGAACTTGCTCATACCACATCTTCACTATCCTACCCAATACCACATATTCTCTACTCTGTTCCTATCTCAAAACAGGTCTATTGCCTCGGACTTCCGGCTCCCTACGGACGTCCGAGGGCCGGATGACTGGCAGGCTTCGGAAATCCGGAGCCCTCCACCAGAAGTATTTGAGTCATATAACTCGGAATTCCGGCTCCCTCCGGACATCCGAGGGCCGGACGTCCGACCTGCTTCGGAAATCCGGAGCCCTGCACCAGAAGAACATGAGCTCTATAACTCGGATTTCCGGCTCCTTCCGGACGTCCGAGGGCCGGACGTCCGTCCTCTTTCGGAAATCCGGAACCTCCCACCAGAAGAAGTTGAGTTGAATAACTTGGATTTCCGGCCTTCTCCGGACGTCCAGTCGCTGTTCAAATTCACAGTGTTTCCAGTCATAGCTACAGCCCTCGGACGAACGACCCCTGTCGGACGTCCGACCCCTTGCGGACGCCCGGACTTCCGAGAACTGCCGGACGTCCGGACCCTGTGTGACTTAAAGTGTCCCCAACGGCTGTTTTACACTCCCCACTATATATACCCCTCACCCACTTCGTGAGTGGGTGTTCAACACAGCTAGCATACATCCAAGAACACCTTTCTTCTCACTCACTCTTGTCTACACCAAATCTTAGATCCCAAGAGCATTTGTGAGTCCCTTTGAGTGTTGTTCCAATCAAAAGATAGATCGTCTCCCTCTCCTCCTTCCCACCAAAGTGATTTGTGATTTGAGCAAGTTTTGAGCAATCCCCGTGATCTTGTTACTCTTGGAGGTTGGAGACTCCTAGGCGGTAGGAGTCTTCGGAGAGGAATCAAACCATTGTGATTTCCCCCGGAAAGTTTGTGAAGGTTTGGAAGCCACCTCAAGGCTTACCACTAGTGGTTGAGAAACGCCTTCGTGGAGTTATCTCAAAGGGAGAATAGGGTGAGCCTTCGTGGCATTGGTGTGCCTTCGTGGTAACATCCGCCCCTCTAACGGTGACGTAGCTTCCCTCCAAGGAAGTGAACATCGGGATACATCCTTGTCTCTCTTGGAGTTTCGGTTATTCCCAAATTTGGCAAAGGAGGAAGACGAAGGTCCAGGTCTTCTGATGGCCGAAGTTTGTGATCTCGCTGAAACAGTGGTTGTGAAACCAAGCCGGAAGGTGCTACTTCATGAGAAGAATGTGACACCTAAGTTATCCGGGGATCACAACGTGTCATGGTATCTCGACACGGGTGCGAGTAACCACATGAGGGGATGCAAGGAGAAATTTCTCGAGCTGGAATATGATGTTGAAGGCTCGGTCAAGTTTGGTGATGGTTCAAATCTGGAGATTTGTGGGCAAGGATCTGTCCTCTTCGAGGGTCTCACAGGCGAACATCGCATACTCACCGGAGTGTACTACATCCCACGGCTTCGCAACAACATCATCTCTATCGGGAAGCTTGACGAGAATGGATGCAAGGTGGATATCAAAAACGGAGTGATGACGATCTTCGACAACCTCCGGAACGTGCTAACTCATGTTAGTCGCACACGGAACAGGCTCTATATCCTCAACCTTGATCAATCTCAACCGGAGTGTTGGCTCGCCAAGAGTGATGATGATTCATGGTTATGGCATGCTAGATTTGGACACGTTAACTTCTACGCCTTGAAGAAGATGTCAAAGATGGAGTATGTGACGGGATGCCAGTTATCGACCATGTTGATCGAGTATGTGACGAGTGCTTGGTTGGAAAACAGCACCGCAGGCCATTCCCTGCTCTGTCTACCTATCGTGCAAGTGATGCACTCGAGTTGCTCCATGGTGATCTATGTGGCCCTATCACCCCGGCAACTCACGCTGGAAAGAAGTATTTCTTCCTTGTGGTAGACGACTACTGGAGATATATGTGGGTCGTTCTCCTACGGTCTAAAGATGAGGCGTTTGAAGCATTCAAGAAGCTGAAGGCTGCAACAGAGATGGAACACAAGCTGAAGGTTCGCGCTCTACGGACAGATCGCGACGGAGAGTTTACGTCGAATGAGTTCAACGACTACTGCGAGAAGATTGGCATAAAGAGGTTCCTCACGGCACCTTACACGCCGCAGCAGAATGGGGTCGTTGAAAGGCGCAATCGAACCGTCGTTGACATGGCAAGGAGTTTACTCAAGAGCAAGAACCTGCCGGGGACTTTTTGGGGGAGAAGCTGTCTCGATGGCGGTCTATCTTCTCAACCGGGCTCCAACGAAGGCAGTGATCGGCAAGACTCCGTATGAAGCAATTTACGGACGTAAGCCGAATGTGTCTCATCTACGGACATTCGGGTGCGTGGCACATGTGAAGACGGCGGAGCCGCACCTCTCAAAGCTTGCCGATCGTAGCACCAAGATGGTGTTCATCGGATACGAGAGCAGTTCTGGCACCAAGGCATACCGTTTCTATGATCCACAAACCAAGCGTCTACGGATTTCACGCGACGCCGTGTTTGAAGAAAACCAAGCGTGGAATTGGAGCGCCGCAGCCGACGATGCTCCAAACAGTAACATATTTGAAGTTGAATTTCCAGCTGATGATGATGCAGGGGAGGATGTCCAGGTGGTTGGCAAGACGCCCAACCAAGGTGACCACAATGGTAGTGATCATCATGGTGCCGACACCGACGACGACGCACATAGGTCGCAAGGAGATAGCGACAACGCCGCGCACGACACATGCGGAGATCTCGATGACAACATCGACAACGAGGCACATAGTGACGACGACAATCAAGATGATGGTCACGGTCACGACGACTACGCCGATGACACGGATGTCGATGACACACCAAGGTCTCAGCCGTCTTCCTCAAGTGCATCAACATCTACACAATTTGTGTCACCTCCTTCGCAAGCCACAACGGATTCCTCAGGGACTCGTCGCTACAAGACCCTCAAGAAAGTCTACAAGTACACAAAGCCAGTTACGCTCGAATACTCCGGACTATGTCTTTTCGGAGTTGAGGAGCCGGCGAACTTCGTAGAGGCGAGCAAAAGTCCTAGCTGGACGCACGCCATGGATGAGGAGATGAAGGCAATTGAGAGCAATGGCACGTGGACTTTGGTAACCCGACCTCCAAACCAAAATACGATAGGTTTGAAGTGGGTTTACAAGTTAAAGAAGGACACGGAGGGTGCCATTGTGAAGTACAAGGCAAGACTCGTTGCAAAGGGCTACGTTCAACGTCAAGGAGTTGACTATGATGAGGTGTTTGCACCAGTTGCTCGAATCGAGACGGTGAGAGTGCTCCTAGCTTTGGCAGCACAAGAGGATTGGAAGGTTCATCATATGGATGTTAAATCCGCTTTTCTCAACGGCGATCTCACAGAAGAAGTGTACGTGGAACAACCCCTCGGCTACGAGAAGAAAGGCGAAGAAGGGAAAGTTTACAAGCTCAAGAAGGCACTTTACGGGTTGAAGCAAGCGCCAAGAGCTTGGAACTCAAAGTTAGACCGAAGTCTGGTCTCGCTCGGGTTCAAGAGATGTCCCGTCGAGCACGCAGTCTATACAAAGAACTCCAAAGGCTCAAACCTGCTAGTTGGAGTTTATGTCGACGATCTGATTATCACCGGAGATAGCGTACAAGAAATTGAACGTTTGAAGGCGCAAATGAAGAACAAGTTTAGCATGAGTGATCTGGGATTACTCAGCTATTACTTGGGCATCGAAGTGAAGCAAAGCTCCGGAGAGATTTCCCTATGTCAATCGGCTTATGCGGTCAAGTTATTGGAAAAGTGTGGCATGTCCGATTGCTACGAGACACAAGTTCCAATGGACCAACGTCACAAATTGAGCAAGCGTAGCTCAAATCCGCCGGTGGACACCACAATGTATCGAAGCGTTGTGGGCAGCCTAAGATATTTGGTGCATACCCGACCTGACTTGGCTTATTCAGTCGGGATCGTGAGTCGTTTCTGTTGGAATATGCCCTAGAGGCAATAATAAATATGGTTATTATTATAATTCCTGTATCAAGATAATCGTTTATTATTCATGCTATAATTGTATTGAATGAAGACTCATTTACATGTGTGGATACATAGACAAAACACCGTCCCTAGCAAGCCTCTAGTTGGCTAGCGAGTTGATCAAAGATAGTCAGTGTCTTCTGATTATGAACAAGGTGTTGTTGCTTGATAACTGGATCACATCATTAGGAGAATCACGTGATGGACTAGACCCAAACTAATAGACGTAGCATGTTGATCGTGTCATTTTGTTGCTACTGTTTTCTGCGTGTCAAGTATTTATTCCTATGACCACGAGATCATATAACTCACTGACACCGGAGGAATACTTTGTGTGTATCAAACGTCGCAACGTAACTGGATGACTATAAAGATGCTCTACAGGTATCTCCGAAGGTGTTAGTTGAGTTAGTATGGATCAAGATTGGGATTTGTCACTCCGTGTGACGGAGAGGTATCTCGGGGCCCACTCGGTAATACAACATCACACACAAGCCTTGCAAGCAATGTAACTTAGTGTAAGTTGCGGGATCTTGTATTACGGATCGAGTAAAGAGACTTGCCGGTAAACGAGATTGAAATAGGTATACGGATACTGACGATCGAATCTCGGGCAAGTAGCATACCGAAGGACAAAGGGAATGACATACGGGATTATATGAATCCTTGGCACTGAGGTTCAAACGATGAGATCTTCGTAGAATATGTAGGATCCAATATGGGCATCCAGGTCCCGCTATTGGATATTGACCGAGAAGTCTCTCGGGTCATGTCTACATAGTTCTCGAACCCGCTGGGTCTGCACACTTAAGGTTCGACGTTGTTTTATGCGTATTTGAGTTATATGGTTGGTTACCGAATGTTGTTCGGAGTCCCGGATGAGATCACGGACGTCACGAGGGTTTTCGGAATAGTCCGGAAACGAAGATTGATATATAGGATGACTTCATTTGATTACCGGAAGGTTTTTCGGAGTTACCGGGAATGTACCGGGAATGACGAATGGGTTCCGGGAGTTCACCGGGCGGGGGGGGGGGGGCAACCCACCCCGGGGAAGCCCATAGGCCATAAGGGTGGCGCACCAGCCCTTAGTGGGCTGGTGGGACAGCCCAAAAGGGACCTATGCGCCATAGAGATAAAAATCAAAGAGAAAAAAAAAGGGAGGTGGGAAGGAAGGGAAAGACTCCCACCCACCAAACCAAGTCCAACTCGGTTTGGGGGGGGGGGAGTCCTCCCCCCTTGGACTCGGCCGACCCCCTTGGGGCTCCTTGAGCCCCAAGGCAAGGTCCCCTCCCTCCCACCTATATATACGGAGGTTTTGGGGCTGATTTGGGACGACTTTTCCACGGCAGCCCGACCACATACCTCCACGGTTTTTCCTCTAGATCGCGTTTCTGCGGAGTTCGGGCGGAGCCCTGCTGAGACAAGGTCATCACCAACCTCCGGAGCGCCGTCACGGTGCCGGAGAACTCTTCTACCTCTCCGTCTCTCTTGCTGGATCAAGAAGGCCGAGATCATCGTCGAGCTGTACGTGTGCTGTACGCGGAGGTGCCGTCCGTTCGGTACTAGATCGTGGCACTGATCGCGGGATTGTTCGCGGGGCGGATCGAGGGACGTGAGGACGTTCCACTACATCAACCGCGTTCACTAACGCTTCTGCTGTACGATCTACAAGGGTACGTAGATCACTTATCCCCTCTCGTAGATGGACATCACCATGATAGGTCTTCGTGCGCATAGGAAATTTTTTGTTTCCCTTGCGACGTTCCCCAACTGTGGCATCATGAGCTAGGTTCATGCGTAGATGTCTTCTCGAGTAGAACACAAAAGTTTTTGTGGGCGGTGATGTGCGTTTTGCTGCCCTCCTTAGTCTTTTTTTGATTCCGCGGTATTGTTGGATTGAAGCGGCTTGGACCGACATTACTCGTACGCTTACGAGAGACTGGTTTCATCGCTACGAGTAACCCCGTTGCTCAAAGATGACTGGCAAGTGTCGGTTTCTCCAACTTTAGTTGAATCGGATTTGACCGAGGAGGTCCTTGGATGAGGTTAAATAGCAACTCATATATCTCCGTTGTGGTGTTTGCGTAAGTAAGATGCGATCCTACTAGATACGTGGTAACATCCGCCCCTCTAACGGTGACGTAGCTTCCCTCCAAGGAAGTGAACATCAAGATACATCCTTATCTCTCTTGGAGTTTCGGTTATTCCCAACCCTAACTCTCTACTTGTGTTAATCCTTATTACGTACTTGTATTTGATTATTGTTTACCGCTTGTCTTACTTCACTCTAAATAGCTTACTCCTTGTCATAGCAATTATCAGGCCTACACTCATATTCCGCACTTTTGCCTAAAATTGCTAAGTAATTATTAAAATTTGGAATTGTACCTATTCACCCCCCCTCTAGGTCCATCTCGATCCTTTTCAGAAACTCTTCGGAAGCTTCGGATCCCGTCGAAGGTAAAGATTCATGTCTGGAAGTCCTTGCTGGGTGCAATCCCCTGCTATGGTGTGCTCGCAAATCGCCACATCAAGACCAGCTCCCAGTGTCCCCTGTGCACAACAGATTGTGAAAGTATCAAACACCTCTTCTTCCAGTGCCCGCGGGTGGTGGAAATCTGGCGTATTCTCGGGCTGTCTAGCCTCATCCAAGAAGTTTGTACTTTGGAGAGGGACGGCAGTGCGGTCCTACAAGGCTTGCTGCTATCCAAGAGCTCCATCCGGTCGAATATCGCGGATGTTGGGAGGGGAGAAATCATCGCAACTGCTGTGTGGTACATATGGTGGGAGAGACGACAAGCCACAAATGGTGAGGAAGTCTATGAACCGCCCAGGTCTGCACATGCAATAACAGCACTAGCCAAGAACTTTTATAGGGCCAGGGGGAAGAAGCCGGGGGTCCTTCGCCACGGTTGGACACCACCAGGAGCTGGCCTATATAAGCTTAATGTCGATGCTTGCTTCAACATTGATTCTGGTACAGGGAGCTCAAGGGTTGTGATACGTGATGACAAGGGGACCTTCCTGGCGGCCTTGTGCAGTGACATTCCTTTTGCAGATGATGCGGGTTCGGCGGAAGCTAGGGGTCTGCGCGATGATCTTTTCTGGCTAATGAATTGGGCCTGCAAAAGCTTGTGGAGAAATCTGACTGTATGGAGGTTGCGGACACTATGCTAGAGGGAGGCAACTCGTTGGGACCGGCTGCTACAATCTATGAAGGATGTGCTTTTCTCGCTATTAACTTTAGCTTTATCCATTTCCAGTTTTGCCCTAGGGAGGCCAATATGGCGGCAGACATTCTTGCTAGGTATGCGGAACCAGGACCGGGCCGATAAAATTCGAGGCCCTGTGCGAAACTAAAAGATAGGGCCCCATCACACTAAAAAAATTACTCACAAGCAATTATAATGTATATATACGTATCTTGTAAAAAATGACTAATTATAATGTATATGTATCTCGCAGAAAATGACTATTGGCTACCTGTTTTGAAGTCGTGAAGCACCTGAGGGATGGAAGCCATGAAGCACCCGTTGTCATGAAAGTCATGAGGCAGTCAATCCTCTCGTGAGGAACAACTGTTGATGTAAAACACTCTCGCTAGGAACTGTCACCGTGTGCCCGTGTCGTCCGTCGCCGATCGATCTAATGATCCTAAAGACTGTCGTCGATCGATGTGACGATCCCGTTTTCTATAGGTTGTAGCCAGAGGCGGAGTCAGGGTTTTGATATAAAGGGATGTGCCGGAAAACAACATTCATGGAAGAAATTTTTATATAAAATGAATAAATAGTTTTCATCTATAGAATGCGCAAACGGCAGGATGGATTAAACCAATGACTACCTAAACTTATGGTAAATTAGCGCATTCGTGAAACTTCTGTTTGTTTTTTTATATAAAAACTTTAACAACGTTGATTGAGGAAACAAAATGCATTATAGTAGAAATTAATTATTTCCGAACCAACAAACTGAAGGTCAAAAAGGATTGAATGGCTAACCCAAGAAATTAGAGGCTCTTCGCGTATGTCAATCGGATGGGGAATGAATTTGGAAAACTGAGATGGCGACGTGAGCGCGCAGCCGCACGCTGCCATCGAATTTCTCCAGCCCTGGATGTAGCGACGGGGAACCAAGTGCTTTTGCCTTTTCCGATTGATCCAAGTCCAGAGCCATGTTCAAAAAAGAAAAAGTCCAGAGCCCCGATGACCCCCTTTCTGATCGATCCGGCAGCAGCCTGGCTCGACGCCTCGACTCATGCGCACACCAGCTGCCCGGGAACATGCGAGGCCTAGCGAAAGGAAGACCATTTAAAAACAAAATACATACCAGGCCTATATAAAAATTCGGGGCCTCAAATTTTATGGGCCCTGTGCGGGCCGCACATCCTGCACAACTATAGGCCTGATCCTGTGCGGAACCCACTAAAACTATAAAGTGGGTTGATGAACCTATGTATTAGCAAACGATGTAACTCTTTTTACACATGAAATATAAAGGCCAAACAGGCCTTCCCGGTTCAAAAAAAAGTTCTTAACTAGTGATTTCGCTTTCCCTGGGAGCTCCATACTTAGTTGGCATTCACTAGTTATTAGAGTCCCTATAAAAACTTGGATGCGAAGGTAAACACAATTGCACCGAATACTGCCGTCCGAGGTATGAACTGAGCTTCAGCTTCCACTAGTTGTGTGACTATCGAGCGCGCATATGAGTGGGGCGGTAGCGTGTCCAATCTTGAGTAAATATCCCGCTGAGCTACAAAAGAGTGCGGAGGAATCGGAAGACATCGCAGCACGGAGGGAGGGTCTCAACTTAATCCTGCACATACCATGTATGATGCAGGCATCCAGCCCAGAAATGGATCGGTCCACCACCCTACTGAATGAATGCTAGAGACGGAACGCTATGGTCACTTTCCACTTCTTACCGAATTAAAAAGTGTTACCGGAACACATTATAGCATACTGCTAATTTCTGATTACAGAAACCAACTCGATGCATACGCATGAAAACAATAACAATGACATATATTATCCGTCCAAAAAGGAAATGGTGGTTATAATCGATCGCATGCCATTCAACAATTATAAGTTGGTAATGCAGAAGTGCAAACTAAATCCATCAAATGCAGTTATAATGGTATCTCAATTTTTTTGAACGAATGGAAACAATTGTAAATTCTGTATGATGAAATTAGGTGCTGACTGTCACCCAAGCTATCTTCGACTAGTAGCCAATTGTAATTTGTCTTGATTAATGTAATTGTATTACCAACATATTACTGAAAGTCTTCAAATTTCCTCAAAACTTGCCACCGGTGAAGATGAAACTCTGGTTTGTTGGTAGTTATGCCTGAGTAAGTAAGAGAGAAAAACTATCGATAGTTAACACTAGAGGAGGAAGCATAAGTGAAGATAGCATGATGTATGTTATCATTAGAACCAATCTGCCATTACCCCAATAACAAGTAGGTGGTACAGTTTAATCGGAGCAATCTTGCCATGTACTCTACTCTGCAGTTTTTGCATCCATTTTCCTGCAGAGAAATACAAGGGAAATAAGATCACAATTTAACAACCATTAAATAAGGACCATAGGGATAAGCATACTCTTTGTATGAACAAATATCCTCGCGTATGACCTCTAGACTCTTTAGTTCCTCTTGATCGAACAAGACATCCTTAGAACAAAGTCATCAATTCAAAAAACAAATTAGTAAAAACCTTTGGGAGGCACAAACAGGAATTTTGTTTGAAGTCTGAAGCGGGACGACATACCAGATGGCTCAAATCTTCTCTCAGTTTTTCATTTACGAGAAAACAGTGCACAAAGTAAAGAACATACATACCACAATCTTCCCCGCTTTGTTGTGGCACCTACAATTTTGTTGAAGTATCATAACGGAAATCCTAATAATTAAGAAGCAACAATGTAGAACATAATACTCCCTTTGTTTCCAAATATAAGTCTTTTTAAATATTTCACTAGGGACTACTCCCTCCGTTCCTAAATATAAATCTTTATAGATATTTCATTAGTGGACTACATACGGATGTATATAGACATACTTTAGAGTATAGATTCAATTATTTTGCTCTGTATGTAGACCCTTAGTGAAATCGCTTAAAAGACTTATATTTAGGAACGGAGGGAGTACATACTAAGGGACCCGCTCGGTCGTGCAGGGAACGAGGCGGGTTCCCTAGGGTTCCCCCTCCTCCCTCCCCCCCCCAGCCGCCGCCGCCGGCCTGCCCGCCCCCCTCCCCCTCCTCCCCTCCCACTCCGCTGCCCCAGGGGCCCCGGATCCGCGCCCCAGGGGCCCCGGATCCGCGCCTCCTCTCCCCTTCTCCCCTCCCGCGACCCGCGCCGCCCCCGCGGCGGTCGGGCCGCGCCCCCCACCCTCCTGCCCGCTCGCCTCTCCCTTCCCTCCCTCCTCCAGCCGTCGCCGGTGCGCCACGCCGGCCCTTGGTCGGGCGGCCCCGGTGGCGGCGGGACTCCGGCCTTTCCCCTCCTGGCTCGGGTGGCGCGGGGCAACCCGGGGCATGGTGGTGCGTCTCGGCGGCAGCGGCCCGGCGCGGCGGCGGGGCTCCCCCTGGTGCGGCGTGGATGGTATCGGTGGCGTGGTGCTGCCGTTGGTGGCTGGGTAGCGGTGGCAGCGATCCGGACCTTCAGGTCCAGATCTGGACCCCCCGGGCCCGATCTGGGTCTGGTCGGGCCTGCCTCGTCGCCTCTGGTTAGTTTGGGGCGCGGCTCGTGACGGGGATGACAGCGTTGACATCGCATCGCTGCAGCATGATGATGGGAGCTTCACGAGCTTGTCCATGCCCGGCTGAGCTTTTGGGATGCATGAGGGTAGTGGCGGTGGCGGCCTACATGCAGCAGCACGGCAGCGGGGACTTTATGAGCCCCGGGACTTGGCCGGCGCTCGGCCGAGCCTTCTTGGCCTGGTGTGTCCTGGCTGCTGTGTCCGGTCGGCACCCGCCGATGGCGGTGGAGGACGCCCTCCGGGTGGCTGCGCTGCTGCTGCCCTTCGGTTCCAATGGCTCGGTGTGCTCTCGTTGTCGTGTCCGGACGGCGACTGTCTTGGACGGTGGAGGTAGTCCCCTCGTGTGTGGTTGTCCCCCTGTCAGATCGTGTCTTCGGGTGGTTCGCCTCAGACTGACCGGCCTTGCTACGTTGACCATGGTGAGACGACGATGATGATTGCAAGACCGAGGTGACGTTCGTTGGTGGATGGCATGCTTAGTGGTGCGTCTCTGATTGTCTAGGGGGTGGTGGCTTGGGGGTCGGGAGAAATCCTTGTCTTTTGACACCGACACGGTGACGCTTGAGAGTGTCACCCTTCCTTCCTGAAGGGTGTCGGGTGTGCCTCCTCCCCACGCCTCGGAGCGTACTGGGGGAAACCCTAGGACCTGTCCGGGCAGCAGTGTCGTCGTCGTCATTATCCTTCGTGAAGGTGCTGCTTGGTACGCGATGGATCAAGATGCTTGGATCGTGGTGGGAATATTCCGGAGGAGACGCAGCGGTTGCGGGTCATTATTGCTTTCGTTAAGCCATCGGTGTTGGCATTATTTTCTCTTTCTTTTCTTTTTTCACCGTTGATGTGCTGTTTTGGTCCAGCAGTGGTTTCATGTTGTATCATGTGGTTGCTATATATATATAGCGGGGCGAAAGCCTATTTCGAGGACTACATACTAAGCAAAATTAATGAATTTACACTCTAAAATATGTTTACATACATCCATTCCGTTAGTGGAACCTCTAAAAGACTTATATTTAACGGGAGGAGTAACAAATATATTTTTTCCAAAGGATGAAAATAGTCCGACTATCAAAAGTTAAACACTATACCTTAGGAAACTCAAGTTTGACTTCATTTATGAACTGCTCTAACTCTTCCCGCTCTTTGATTTTTAAAATATCAACAATGAATCTGATATATATATATACGCCAGCAATAAAGGGTTAACAAATATAGGACATCCAGAATAAGGGCGACAATGTGTTATAGACAATGCAAATATATATGTACTCCCTCCATCCATATATATAGGGCCTAATGCATTTTTCGAGATTGCCTTTGACTATTGATAAGATTAATTCTATATGAAATGTATAATGTGAAAATTATATCATTGAAAGGTTTTTTGACGTATGAATTTGAAAATATGCTTTGTGTAACTTGCATGTCATATATTGTTGCTGTTACATATGATCAAAATTAGCCTTGAAAAATGCATTAGGCCCTATATATATGGATAGAGGGAGTACATAAAAACAACTATGTGAACGTAAACTAAGGCCTATCGGGGGCGCTTTTGATGTCCACTCCATGCAATCTCCAACTAAATTGCACAATATTTTTTGAAATACTAAACACCTTGTTGGGCTACCAATATATATATATTTAAACATATCTCGTTTTAGTATCTTGAGTTGCCTACATGCAAAACCGTGCTACAACATAATATGTACACATGCTATCATATAGAGCATCATATTTGTAATTATTTTGAGGACTTAGTGAGGGAGAACATAAAGTGATCAAACCTGTTGATGATTGGTTGTAACCTCCCCGGTTCTGCCCCTTTAAGTGAATCCAGTAGCAGCATGCGAGGCCCCTTCTTAGTACCCAAGTACTTTGTCTTGCCAAAATTGCACAACACAAGAAGGCTCCAGTGTCCCCTATATATATACATTCAACGAAGTGAATATTTGGTATCATGCTGATCAAATAACTGATTCCGCAGGATAATAACGTGAGTACATACCAAAGAATAATAGGTACAAATACATATCGTCTTGTGAATATCTTCTTAGCTTTTATCCATTTAAGGATTCTTGATTTATTATCCCACTTGGTGTACATAGTAAACCACAACGAATTAAGGTACGCATATTCTTTCTTCTTTTCCTGAATACCCATGCATGACCAAACATCCCTACATAGAGAGTTGTAGCAGTACATTATAAGATTAACATTCCAATCAAAATAAAATGAAAACTAAGAACGTAAGACAAACACAGAACATACTCCATGCACAATTCAAAAGTATCAGTGTCTAGCTTCTCTTTCTTTGTTTTATCCCTCCTGTTAATGTGGGTTGACCTTTTTTTTAGAGGGGGTTGCTCTTGAAAGGAGGGTAATTCATTTTGCAAGCTCCGTCGTGTCTTAGCTTCACGGCCTTTGTTTTGGCACTCTACACATGGAAAAATAGAAATGACTTGGAGATAACACTCATGCATGTGCGCGCACGCACAGGCTTGCACACTCACACCATGTTAGACCACGTGAACAAAAATAAACACTCTTGTGTAATTATCTTGTACTATGCAGTAAAATCGTCTTGAAAAGCCAGATATAGGGGCGAACGTAAGACTAAAGTAAGATACAACATGTAACAGTTGCACAATTAACAACAAGTCATAAAGTCATCATGTTTACAATATGTATATGGGAAAGTATATCAAGAATTGTAAATCAAGCACTTACAAAATAAAAGTAAAAATCTGTTAAAAGAAAATGGTACGTACAACCCTGGTTCATGACAAGCGAACTAAGTTATTACTGTTTACAATGAAAAAATAAAGTGCATATCATATGAATAATGTGCTGTTATGTCATGCACCATATATAAATAAAAATATATTTTAGCAATGCTAAGAGCATCTCCAACAGGCGTCCAAAAAATACTCCGCGCGCTAAAAGATTCGTTTTTTTGGGCGCCTGATAGCTCCAACAGAGGCCGTAAAATTGTGCGCGCGTTAATTTTTTTGGGAACGTGCTGAAAAACGCTATCCCGCGCACTATATTTGGTGCACCGGCTTGCGCGCGCAGCAAACTCTGGGCTGTTGCAGGTGGGGTCGCTGGATTGGGCTGGGTTAGGCGCCGCACTAGCGCGCGTTTGTTGAAGATGCTCCGGTCCCCCGTTGTAAAAGTGCTACAGTGTCGCGATAAAAAAATATTGGGCACAAATTTTTTACGCTGCCGTTGAAGATGCTCTAAGCAACTTGACTAATGAATCAAGAGGAAGTGATTTGTTTCCTAGATGACAGAATAATTTCCCTTGTGCAAGAAATGCCTGTGTATGATTGGTAAACAACTTAGAATATGTGATTCTCCTGTGCACTAGGAAACATATCCAGTGAAACGATACAAAAGCTACAAAATAATATCCCATAATATGTTCGGGCAAACTTCTAGATTGTGCTAAAGACATATGCATGCAGCTATATTAAACTAATAGTGTGTTGTAATTGACATGAATAATTAGGCCACTGAAATTAGATAAGAGATAATGATTTCCAAAGATTAGTAACCCTCCAACTTTATGATATATATGTTGGGACAAATCCACCGACAACGAACATCGAGAAGCCCTCCGACGACGAACACCGTAAGGAGGTAGAAGGCGATGAACAAAACACACTTTCAATGACGAACGCCCCGGCCGACGAACGACTTGTATGTTGACCTCTATTCATCTCAACTTTTTCGAACACACATACATGAGGGTACACACACGCAGCATAACCTCGAAAAAACTCTCACGTCGACCGGGTGCATACCACGGTTCCCACGAAGATTATGGGCCTGTTTGGTTCTCAGGCAAGCGCTCGCTTAGCCTGGCCCAGCAAGAAAAAAAGCTTCGTAACCAGCGGTTCCCAGCTTTTTTCGTGTTTGAGCGAGCGAGCCGATTTGGCTCGCCTCGGTCGGCAAGGCTAGCTTTGCCTAACGATGCAATCAGGCGAGAGAACCAAACAGACCCTATATCTTTCTTAGGCCTCTCTCACTTTGCTCGGCACATATAGTCACCATGGCGCGGCAACAAACCAACACACACGGTAACACACCGGCTCCAGAACAAACAGTACACATAAGAGGTATTTATACCCGGAGAACACACGCACGCATTAACGAGACAAACTAGCTAGCCACAACGCACGACCACCACGCACGGCCACTGCCACATGACCAAGCCGCTAAGCAACTAACCTCTCCTTAATTCGCTCCAACGTCCAAGGACCAGGCCTATCATTCAGTCGACAACCGATCCATGCATGCTACTTCTCTTCAGCCACAACCATACGCAGCCACGAGCTCACCTGATGATGGAGGCTTGGCCATCACACGGACATTACCAACAGTTATACCTGCTCGCGGCTTATTCCGAACATGATAAACTAGACCAAAAATAGTTTAGCTTGGAACTACCAAACAACCACTAAATACAAGTGACGAGTGATTCGGTAGTCATACTACTTCGCATACATAAAATCATAATTATCGAATCTTGTAAAGCTACCGAAACAGAAGGACAATATTATGAACAGTGATTATATGCTATAAACGGTTGATTGATCACATCACCGATTAGTGCCTGAATACTAGCTAAGCAGCCTTACCATAGCCCTAACCCCTAGATGTGGTGCTGCTAGTAGTACTTGGCAGGTTTATGTATACAAGATACATACTTCCATAGGTGAAAAATTATTAAACAACAACGTGGTGGCTCTATGCCCTAGATGGTTAATCTATGCAAGCACCAGATATCACCATGAAACCGAGTCTTGAACATCTAATCACCATTATTCTTAGATATGAAAGACTAATCTGAACTGAATAAATTATACCACTGAAGTAGCTCATTGGATCTACTAACCTTTCAATAATCTTATGCATATGCAGCTCTATAATTTTAATCTTGATTCTGGGCGAGATATTAATCGATGTTTTTAATATATCTGACCAGACCCTCTAAATATCCATGTCGTATACAAGACATCCTTCAAATTAATACCATAAATTCTAACTTCTAAGGGGCTCATGATCCTAGGAATTCCTGTCCGTTTCCAAGAAGCAATAGCGTAGTCCAAACAGGGAGCATGCAGTCGTTGGAAATAACCAATAGAACCCGCCCAGAAGTATAATTTGAGGAGCTATTCCGAATCTTCTCCGTTTGCAAGAAATTAAACAAGGAGCAAACAACAACCTAACCTAATCTAATCCGAACAGAAGACGGGACTCTCAGAGTCAGAGACCAACAGAGAAGATCACGGGGGACGCCCAAGGCCCAACTCCACCGTGATGAGCAGATCAAGCTGATGGAAAGGGAAAAGGACCAGGTTGGTCGTCGATCGCGCGCTCACCTTGGTTGCTGCTGTCGTCGCCGTCAAGGTCGATGACGACGATCTCCTGGTTGCGGGCCTTGCGGCTGTGGCGGGTCATGGCGGCTCCCAGGGGATCTGGAATGGAGAACTCTATTTCTAGGGTTTGAACGATTTGGTTCCTAGCTGTACAAATAGGCGCTGGCGAGTTCAGATTTGGAAAGTGGTAGTGGCATGGGGGACGCGTCTTCTATCTGGCCTTTGCTTCTCTGGGTTGCCTTCTTGTTCCTCTCCATTTCTGGAGCCAAGATGAAAACGAGCTCCGGGAAAGCGCCCGCCTGTTCGTTCTTTTGAAACTCAAAAATCAGATGGACGACTAGAGTTGGTACGGGTAGCAAAGGTCTAATTTTTATTGTAAAAAAAGTGTCTCATTTCTCTCAGGGTCTTTTTGTGCGGATTTATCTCATTATTCCTGTTTTTTTCGAGAGCATCTCCAACAGCCGCGCTATCCGCGGCACGCTAAAAAACAGTTTGCAGCGTGTCATTTGTCTGTTTTGACGCGGTGGCCAACGCTGGTTCCAGCAGACACGCTAAAATGCAGCGTCCGCACGTAGCTCCAGCAGGCACGTTAAAATACAGCGTCCGCACGTAGCTCCAGTAGGCGCGCTAAAATGCAGCGCGCACGAGCAGCCAACGCTTGCCATATGTTGCATTTTTGACACATTTTGAACACAAAATAAATTTCAAACATCAAAACAAAGACATGGCATAATTTAAATCATACAAACAAGTTTATGATGACATAAAAAGTTCATGCCCACAAGATCATGCAACCAAGTTCATGCCCACATAAAAAGTTCACACCAACGAATGGCCCAT
Source organism: Hordeum vulgare subsp. vulgare (assembly GCF_904849725.1). NCBI lineage: Eukaryota > Viridiplantae > Streptophyta > Magnoliopsida > Poales > Poaceae > Hordeum > Hordeum vulgare. Next base: position 564,471,634 of record NC_058520.1, read on the forward strand.
CAAGAATAAAACCTCGCTCTTGTCTTCACAATACTACTAACAATGATTTTATTAGTACTCCTATACCACCCGTCACTAGTACGGATGTTTTTGCTATTATGCTCCATTATTGTATCTTGTCATGAAAGAGCAACTTTTGGAAAGTCCTATGAGGATCCCGCTTCACATCTCAATACCTTTGTTGAACTTTGTGATATGCAAAAGAAAAGGGACATGGATAATGATATTGTGAAATTAAAATTGTTTCCTTTTTTACTAAGGGAGAAAGCTAAAGCTTGGTTTTCATCTTTACCACGTAACATTATTGGAACTTGGGATAAGTGTAAAGATGCCTTTATTGCCAAGTATTTTCCTCCTGCTACGATCATCTCGCTTAGAAATCAAATATGAATTTTAAACAACAATATCATGAACATGTTGCACAAGCTTGGGAGAGGATTAAATTTATGATAACAAATTGCCCAAGGCATGGTTTAAACTTGTGGATGATTATCCAAAATTTCCATGTTGGCCTAAACTTTGTGTCCAGAAATCTTCTAGATACTGCTGCAGGTGGTACCTTCATGGAGATGACCTTAGGAGAGGCCACCAAACTTCTACACAACATCATGGCCAACTATTCTCAATGGCATAGCGAGAGAGCTCCAACCGGTAAGAAGGTAAATTCTGTTGAGGAAATCTCTACTTTGAGCAGAAAAGTGGATGTTCTTTCTAGTGATATGCTAATAAAAATACTCATGTTGATCCTAGTGATATGTCATTGTCTACCTTGATTGAACAAAATAATGATGCTATTGATGTGAACTTTGTCTCAAGAAATAATTTCAACAACGCTTATAGGGGTAATTTCAAGGGTCTTGTACATTTGTGTCCCTAACTCAAACCCACTACTCATATTTGCCCCTAATCTTGAAGCATGCTCAAATTTTCCCCTTCGTCATTAGGTGACCTTATAGAAATGCCCTTCTGTGCCGTTTCCGTTAGGTCAAAGTACTTTGACCGTTTTCCTCGTGTTTGTTGGACATTTTGCCCATTTATGCACATGCCACTTGCACGTGGGACCTACCCAGGAAAAGAAAAAAAACTTTCTCTCCCTCATCCCCTCTCTCACTTACACATGGACCCCACCAATATTACAAAAAGAACTCTCTCCCTCTTTCATAACCCCTCTCTATCTTTCCCTAACATGTGGGCCACTAGACCCACTGCCAGAGTGAACGCCTGTCCACACATCGTCACAACGAGGCTTGGCGGCTCGGCCAGCGGTCGTCGCCGATGAGGGGCAGTGCGCATGCGTGTGAGGGCCATGATGGCAGGGTCGGGTGGTCCGATGAAGGGGATGGATCCGCCGCTCGCAGCAATCGTCTGGGCAATCGTCTGAGAGCGCCTCAGAGCTTCCGACGACGACGTCGTTGTTAGCCACCACGGTCGGAGTCCAAATCCAGCCGAACGAGAATGTCCATGAGATTCTTAGGGTGCCTATCCTTCAACCTGTCTAGTGAATGAGGACTTGGGCCGCCGTAGACGATGCCTGAGATGGCGAACTCCGCCATGGTCGTCGCTCTTCCATCCTAAATCCGGCCGCCCTGAGCCATTCTTGACCTACTTGACCTCCGTAGCGTCATTGTGGAAAGCTCACGCCCCTACTTCCATCTTCCACTGCCCGATTTTGTGCCCCGAGCCCCCTGCCCGAAGCCGACAGCCATGACTGATCTCGGCTGGTTGTCCATGTGTGCCGCTGGCGAGCGCCCATCTACACTAAGCTGTGTCAAGTGAGCTTGCGCCTCGCACAGATCACATGGCTCGCCCCCTCCTCCCGCGGTCAACCCCTCCCCTACGGCGAGCAGCCAGCGAGCGTAGCCTCTGATGGTCGGGAACGTGTGGACCGGGTGTTGAGTCATGGCCCACATGGGAGGGAGAGAGAGGCATTATGAGAGAGTGAGAGAGTTTTTTTATTTTGTAATGTTTGTGGGGTCCACCTGTAAGTGGCTGGCCCATGGGAGAGTTGAGCTGACCTAGTTTTTATTTTATTTTATTTTTCAAGTGGGTCCCATACGTAAGTGTCACATGGAGTGAGGGGCAAAATGTCCAACAAACGTGAGGAAAACGGTCAAAGCCCTTTGGCCTAACGGAAACGGCACGGTAGGGCATTTCTATAAGGTCACCTAACGGCAGAGGGGCAAATTTGAGCATGCTTCAAAATTAGGGGCAAATCTGAGTAGTGGGTTTGAGTTAGGGACACAAATGTAAAAGACCCTAATTTCAATGCTAGGCCATATCCTGGCAATAATCCTCATGGTTATGGAAATTCTTATGTAAATTCTTGTACAAATTTTAATACCCTCTCATCTTGAGAACACAATTGAGGAATTCATTAATTCTCAAAAAGTTTTCAATACTATGGTAGAAGAAAAATTGCATGTTGTTGATACTTTGGTTAAAAACATGGATATGATTGCTCTTGATGTAAAAACTCTTTACAAAGTGTTGCCTCCTAAGCATGATTTTAATGAGACTATTAAATATATCCAAGTGTCTATTAATGAAACTAAGGAGAGGACCGCTAAGTTGAAAGCTAAGTGGGAATTCCTAGAAAAGCTCTTCCTTCCGGTTTTTATCGAAAACATGATGAAGATCTTAAAACGATTGGTGCTTCTTCTATTGAATCTTTGTTTACTTCTCTAAATATTAATGATAAAGGGACTGGAGATGAGTCAACTCTAGTAAAGTAGAGTCATGTTTGCTTGGAGGGTGATGATCTTAATCCTAAAACTACAAAAGTGGGTTTGGAGAGGTCAAAACTTTAACTAGTGATATGCCCACTATTTTGGATTACAAGGACTTTAATTATGATAATTTATCTTTAGTAGAATGTATTTCCTTTCTGAAATCCATTATTATCTCATCCAATGCTTATGAACAAAACAAAGCTTTTACTCAACATATAGTGGAAGCTGTGGTCAAAGCTTATGATGAGAAACTTGAACTTGAATTTTATATTCCTAGAAAGTTGCATGATGAGTGGGAACCTGTTGGGGAACGTAGTAATTTCAAAAAAAATTCCTACGCCATACAAGGATCTATCTATGGAGAAACAAGCAACGAGCAAAGGGGTAGAGCATCTTCATACCTTTGAAGATCGCTAAGCAGAAGCGTTGCTAGAACGCGGTTGTTGGAGTCGTACTCGCAGCGATTCAGATCGAGGTGGATTCCGATCTATACGCCGAACAACGCCGCCTCCACGTTCAACACACATGCAACTCGGTGACGACTCCAACGCCTTTATCTAGCAAGGAGGGAGAAGAGGTTGAGGCAGAGCTCCGGAAGCACGACGGCGTGGTGACGGTGGAGCTACGTGGCACTCCGACAGGGCTTCACCAAGCACTACGGAGGACGATGAGGAGGAGGAGTAGGGCTGCGCCGTGGAGTGCTACCTCTTGAGCTTGCGTTGGTTTTTTCCTTGAAGAGGAAAGGGTGATGCAGCACAGTAGCAATAAGTATTCCCCTCAGTTTGAGAACCAAGGTATCAATCCAGTAGGAGTATCAAGATGAGGCACCAATATACCTGCGCAAAAACAAACAAACTTGCACCCAACGCTATAAAGGGGTTGTCAATCCCTTCACGATTATTTGCAAGGTGAGATCTGAAAGGTGAAAAGTGCAACAAAGTAATTTTGTGGATCTGAAAATATGAGGTGAAGTAGACCCGGGGGGCCATAGTGTTCACTAGAGGCTTCTCTCGTGATAGCAAGTATTACGGTGGGTGAACGAATTACTATCAAGCAATTGATAGAATCGCGCAAAGTCATGATGATATCTAAGGCAATGGTCATACATATAGGCATCACGTCCTAGACAAGTAGACCGATACTTTCTGCATCTACTACTATTACTCCACACATCGACCGCTATCCAGCATGCATCTAGTGTATTGAGTTCATAGCAAACAGAGTAACGCCTTAAGCAAGATGACATGATGTAGAGAGATAGATTCATGCAATAGATATAAACCCCATCCTTTTTACCGTTGATGGCAACAACACGATGCGTGCGTCGCTACCCCTTCTGTCACTAGGTGAGGACACCGCACGGTATGAACCCACAACTCGAAGAGAATTACAAGGATACGAAATCATGCATATAAGAGATCAGAGGAGACTCAAATAATAATCATAGAAAATATGATCATAAATCCACAATTCATCGGATCTCCACAAACACACCGCAAAAGAAGGTTACATCGGATAGATCTCCATGAAGATCATGGAGAACTTTGTATTGAAGATCCAAGAGAGAGAAGAAGCCATCTAGCTACTAGCTATGGACCCGAAGGTCTGTGGTGAACTACTCATGCATCATCGGAGAGGCAATGGTGTTGATGAAGAAGCCCTCCGTGTCCGAATCCCCCTCCGACAGGGCACCAGAACGGTCCGCGGATGGGATCTTGCGGAGACAGAATCTTGCGGTGGCGGAAAAGTATTTTCGTGGCTCCTTCTGGTGGTTCTGGATTTTTAGAGAAAAGCCTGGTAGGTGCGCCCCCAGGCCGTGGCTAGGGGGCTTGTGACCTCCCCCGGGGTCTTCTACCTTGGTTCTCAAGTTCCCTGCGTATCTTCTGTTATGGAAAAAATCATCCCGCATGTTTTATTCCGTTTGGACTCCGTTTAATATTCTTCTCTGGAAAAGGTCAAAAACACAGAAAAACAGAAACTGGCACTTGGCACTGAGTTAATAGGTTAGTCGCAAAAAAGATATAAAATAGCATATTCATGCATATAAAACATCCAAAGTTGACAAGATAATAGCATGAAACCATCAAAAATTATAGATACGTTGGAGACGTATCAAGCATCCCCAAGCTTCACTTCTGCTCGTCCTCGAGTAGGGAAGTGAAAAAGACCGAATTTTTGATGTGGAATGCTACCTAACATATTTGTCCTTTGTAACTTCTTTCTTGTGGCATGAATGTTCAGATCCGTAAGATTCAAAACAATAGTTTACTATTGACATGAAAACAATAATACTTCAAGCATACTAGCAAAGTGATCATGAACTTTTGAAATAACAAGGTCAAAGAAAGTTATCCCTACAAAATCATATAGTCTGGCTATGCTCCATCATCCCCACACAACAAATTTAAATCATGCACAACCCCGGTATTGGCAAAGTAATTGTTTTCGCACTCTTAAATTCTCAAACTTTTTCAACTCTCACGCAATACATGAGCGTGAGCCATGGATATAGCACTATAGGTGGAATAGAGTGTGGTGGAGGTTGTGAGGCAAAAAGGAGGAGTTGGTCACATTGACTCGGCATATCAACGGGCTATGGAGATGCCCATCAATAGATATCATTGTGAATGAATAGGGATTACCATGCAACGGATGCACTAGAGCTATAAGTGTGTGAAAGCTCAAAAGGAAAACTAGTGGGTGTGCACCCAACTTGCTTGCTCACGAAGACCTAGGGCTATTTTGAGTAAGCCCATCATTGGAATATGCAAGCCAAGTTATATAATGAAAATGCCCACTAGCATATGGAGGTGACAAAACGAGATACTCTCTATCATGAAGAACATGGTGCTATTTTGAAGAACAAGTGTGGAAAAAGATAGTAGCACTGTCCCTTCTCTCCTTTTCTCTCATTTTTTTTGTTTGGGCTCTTCGGCCTCTTTTTTCATTTTTTGGTGGGCATCTTTGGCCTCTTTTTTTTCCTCACATGGGACAATGCTCTAATAATGATGATCATCACACTTTTATTTACTTACAACTCAATACTTAGAACAATGATGACTCTATATGAAATGCCTCCGGCGGTGTACCAGGATGTGCAACGATCTATCTTAGCGTATGACGTTGAAACATCTTGCTAGCTATATTACGATCATGCAATGGCAATATGAAAGTGACGACACATGTCATCAGACGGAACGGTGGGAGTTGCATGGCAATATATCTCGGAATGGCTATGAAAATGCCATAATAGGTAGGTATGGTGGTTGTTTTGAAGAAGGTATGTGGTGGGTTTGTGCACCGGCGAAAGTTGCGCGGCACTAGAGAGGCTAGCAATGGTGGAAGGTGAAAGTGCATCTATACCATGGACTCACATTAGTCATGAAGAACTCATATACTTATTGCGAAAGTTTTATTAGTAATTGAAACAAAGTGCTAAACACATACTCCTAGGGGAAGGGTTGGTAGGTGTTTAACCATCGCGCGATCCCGACCGCCACACAAAGGATGACAATCAATAAATCAATTATGCTCCGACTTCCTAACATAGCGGTTCACCATACGTGCATGCTACGAGAATCACTAACTTCAACACAAGTATTTCTAGATTCACAACACCCAACTTACATAACTCTAATATTACCATATCCATATCTCAAAACTAATTGAGAGGAATCAAACTTCTCTTTACTAATCAATGCACTTGAATATGGAAGTTTTTATTATATCCTCTTTGGATGCCTATCATCTTTAGGACTACTTTCATAGCACACGCCAATTACCAAGTTACTTAGAGAAATCACTCTAAAAAAGATATAAGTGAAGATCGAGAGTTCTTATTTCTTCAAAATATGACACCGTCATTCTCTAATAAGATCTAAGTGAAGCACTATAGCAAAGTTATCTAGCTCAAAAGATATAAGTGAAGCACATGCGAGCTAAATTGCCTAACTCAAAAGATATAAGTGAAACTCAATGAGTATTCTAGAAAATTCACGATGAGTGCATGTCCCTCTCAATAAGGTGTGCAGAAAGGATGATTGTGACAAAACAAAAATAAAAGACTCCTATAATACACGACACTCCAAGCAAAACACATATCATGTGGTGAATAAAAATATAGCTCCAAGTAACGTTACCGATGGATTGAAGACGAAAGAGGGGATGCCTTCCCGGGGCATCCCCAAGCTTAGGCTTTTTGGTGTCCTTGAATTTGGCTTGGGATGCCTTGGGCATCCCCGAGCTTAATCTATTTCCACTCTTTATCCCATTGTCCATGAGAACATCACCCAAAACTTGAAAACTTCACAACACAAAACTTAAACAGAAACTCGTGATATCATTAGCATAAGAAAACAAACCACCAACTCTTTAGATACTGTAGTAAACTTGATTTCTATTTAGATTTATGTTATATTACTGTATTGTCACTTTCCGTGGCTAGTACCCCCCGATACTATCCATAGTTTCATCAAAATAAGCAATCAACACAACAAAAACAGAATCTGTCAAAAACAGACCAGTCTGTAGGAATCTGTATACTTCGTATACCTTTGGTATCCCAAAAATTCTGAACAATTATGAAAATTAGGGAAATTTGCATATCAACCAACAGCAAAAAGAATCAACTCAAAAACTCTTTCTGGATAGGAATTAAAAATAATTTCGTGAGCGCAAAGTTTCTGTCTTTTTCAGCATGATGAAACAACTATCACCAAAACTAATCATAAAGGTTCTACTTGGCACAAACACTAAAATAAACATAAAAAACACATTCGTAACAGAATTATGATGGTGTGGACACAACTAAACAAAAATAAAAAAGAAAAGATAAATTCATTGGGTTGCCTCCCAACAAGCGCTATTGTTTAACGCCCTTAGCTAGGCATAAGGCGATACAATCAAGTATCGTCATTTTGGTGCTCAAACCATAAGTAGGGTGAAGACTCAACATTTTAAGATCTTCATCTCTCTTACTAGATGGTTCACCACTGTTTTTAGGATCAAAAACAAACTTGGTGGCCTTATTATGGGCAAAATTTGGAGTGTTCTGAACAGCGGCCAAAGCGGAACCCAAGTTGGTTATAACATCCTCTAGTTTTCCAATTCTAGCAGAATCATGACCTAGTTTTTCGTTAACTGTGGGTTCCTTCTCCTTTAAATTTTTCAAAGTCATTCCCACCTTGGATTCATACTGAGTGATTTGATTGTGGATCTTTTTATCCAAATTTTCAATGAGTTCTATCGTAGCAACTTTGTTTTCAATAATATCCAGCCTACGCATCACATGTTCCAAAGTTAAAGTAGTTCCATTAACCATGAGTGGGGGTGAGCCAACCAAATTTATTAAAGCACTGTAAGAATCAACGGTATGGCTACCCAAAAAAATTCCGCCTACGATGGTGTCAAGAACATACCTATTCCAAGGGGAAATACCCACATAAAAGTTGCGAAGTAGAACGGTAGTAGATTGCTCACGAGTAGATCTATTCTGAGCATTGCAAATTCTATACCAAGCATCCTTTAAGTTTTCTCCCTCATTTTGTTTGAAATTAAGAACTTCGCTCACGGGAGTAAAGTTCAAAGCGATAGGACTAGCCATAAGGATAGGTAGACTATCCCACACAAGCAAACCGAAAGCAAGCGAAAGAAAAGGGCAAACGAAAAAGGCAAATATTTTTGAAATTTTTGTTTTTTCAGAAGTGGGGGGGGGGGGGGAACGAGAGGCTAAAGGCAAATAATGTAAATGCAAGAGATGAGTTTGCGATAGTTACTTGGATAAGCTTCACTCTGAATACTCCCCGGCAACGGCGCCACAAATTGGCACGTTGACGGGAGACTATTCTTGACTTGATCCTCCCCGACAACGGCGCGAGGAATTCTTCTTGCTACCTCTTGAGCTTGCTTTGGTTTTTCCCTTGAAGAGGAAAGGGTGATGCAGCACAGTAGCAATAAGTATTCCCCTCAGTTTGAGAACCAAGGTATCAATCCAGTAGGAGTATCAAGATGAGGCACCAATGTACTAGCGCAAAAACAAACAAACTTGCACCCAACGCTATAAAGGGGTTGTCAATCCCTTCACGATTATTTGCAAGGTGAGATCTGAAAGGTGAAAAGTGCAACAAAGTAATTTTGTGGATCTGAAAATATGAGGTGAAGTAGACCCGGGGGCCATAGTGTTCACTAGAGGCTTCTCTCATGATAGCAAGTATTACGGTGGGTGAACGAATTACTATCGAGCAATTGATAGAATCACGCAAAGTCAAGATGATATCTAAGGCAATGGTCATACATATAGGCATCACGTCCTAGACAAGTAGACCGATACTTTCTGCATCTACTACTATTACTCCACACATCGACCGCTATCCAGCATGCATCTAGTGTATTGAGTTCATAACAAACAGAGTAACGCCTTAAGCAAGATGACATGATGTAGAGACATAGATTCATGCAATAGATATAAACCCCATCCTTTTACCGTTGATGGCAACAACACGATGCGTGCCTCGCTACCCCTTCTGTCACTAGGTGAGGACACCGCACAATATGAACCCTCAACTCGAAGAGAATTACAAGGATACGAAATCATGCATATAAGAGATCAGAGGAGACTCAAATAATAATCATAGATAATATGATCATAAATCCACAATTCATCGGATCTCCACAAACACACCGCAAAAGAAGGTTACATCGGATAGATCTCCATGAAGATCATGGAGAACTTTGTATTGAAGATCCAAGAGAGAGAAGAAGCCATCTATCTACTAGCTATGGACCCGAAGGTCTGTGGTGAACTACTCATGCATCATCGGAGAGGCAATGGTGTTGATGAAGAAGCCCTCCGTGTCCGAATCCCCCTCCGACAGGGCACCAGAACGGTCCCCAGATGGGATCTTGCGGAGACAGAAGCTTGCGGCGGCGGAAAAGTATTTTCGTGGCTCCTTCTGGTGGTTCTGGATTTTTAGAGAATTTATAGGCGAAAGAAGTAGGGCAAAGGAACCACGTGGGGCCCACAAGCCTGCTAGGTGCGCCCCCAGGCCGTGGCTAGGGGGCTTGTGACCTCCCCCGGGGTCTTCTACCTTGGTTCTCCAGTTCCCCGCGTATATTCTGTTATGGAAAAAATCACCCCGCATGTTTTATTCCGTTTGGACTCCGTTTAATATTCTTCTCTGGAAAAGGTCAAAAACACGGAAAAACAGAAATTGGCACTTGGCACTGAGTTAATAGGTTAGTCCCCAAAAAGATATAAAATAGCATATTCATGCATATAAAACATCCAAAGTTGACAAGATAATAGCATGGAACCATCAAAAATTATAGATACGTTGGAGACATATCAAGCATCCCCAAGCTTAACTTCTGCTCGTCCTCGAGTAGGGAAGTGAAAAAGACCGAATTTTTGATGTGGAATGCTACCTAACATATTTGTCCTTTGTAACTTCTTTCTTGTGGCATGAATGTTCAGATCCGTAAGATTCAAAACAATAGTTTTCTATTGACATGAAAACAATAATACTTCAAGCATACTAGCAAAGTGATCATGAACTTTTGAAATAACAAGGTGAAAAAAGTTATCGCTACAAAATCATATAGTCTGGCTATGCTCCATCATCCCCACACAACGAATTTAAATCATGCACAACCCCGGTATTGGCCAAGTAATTGTTTTCGCACTCTTACTTTCTCAAACTTTTTCAACTCTCACGCAATACATGAGCGTGAGCCATGGATATAGCACTATAGGTGGAATAGAGTGTGGTGGAGGTTGTGAGGCAAAAAGGAGGAGTTGGTCACATTGACTCGGCATATCAACGAGCTATGGAGATGCCCATCAATAGATATCATTGTGAACGAATAGGGATTACCATGCAATGGATGCACTAGAGCTATAAGTGTGTGAAAGCTCAAAAGGAAAACTAGTGGGTGTGCACCCAACTTGCTTGCTCACGAAGACCTAGGGCTATTTTGAGGAAGCCCATCATTGGAATATGCAAGCCAAGTTATATAATGAAAATTCCCACTAGCATATGAGAGTTTGTGCACCGGCGAAATTTGCGCGGCACTAGAGAGGCTAGCAATGGTGGAAGGTAAAAGTGCATCTATACCATGGACTCACATTAGTCATGAAGAACTCATATACTTATTGCGAAAGTTCTATTAGTAATTGAAACAAAATGCTAAACGCATACTCCTAGGGGAAGGGTTGGTAGGTGTTTAACCATCGCGCGATCCCGACTGCCACACAAAGTATGACAATCAATAAATCAATTATGCTCCGACTTCCTAACATAGCGGTTCACCATACGTGCATGCTACGAGAATCACTAACTTCAACACAAGTATTTCTAGATTCACAACACCCAACTTACATAACTCTAATATTACCATATCCATATCTCAAAACTAATTGAGAGGAATCAAACTTCTCTTTACTAATCAATGCACTTGAATAAGGAAGTTTTTATTATATCCTCTTTGGATGCCTATCATCTTTAGGACTACTTTCATAGCACACGCCAATTACCAAGTTACTTAGAGAGATCACTCTAAAAAAGATATAAGTGAAGATCGAGAGTTCTTATTTCTTCCAAATATGACACCGTCGTGCTCTAAAAAGATCTAGGTGAAGCACTATAGCAAAGTTATCTAGCTCATAAGATATAAGTGAAGCACATGCGAGCTAAATTGCCTAACTCAAAAGATATAAGTGAAGCTCAATGGGTATTCTAGCAAATTCACGATGAGTGCATGTCCCTCTCAATAAGGTGTGCAGAAAGGATGATTGTGACAAAACAAAAAGAAAAGACTCCTATAATACACGGCACTCCAAGCAAAACACATATCATGTGGTGAATAAAAATATAGCTCCAAGTAACGTTACCGATGGATCGAAGACGAAAGAGGGGATGCCTTCCCGGGGCATCCCCAAGCTTAGGCTTTTTGATGTCCTTGAATTTGGCTTGGGATGCCTTGGGCATCCCCAAGCTTAAGCTCTTTCCACTCTTTATCCCATTGTCCATGAGAACATCACCCAAAACTTGAAAACTTCACAACACAAAACTTAAACAGAAACTCGTGATATCATTAGCATAAGAAAACAAACCACCAACTCTTTAGATACTGTAGTAAACTTGATTTCTATTTATATTGATGTTATATTACTGTATTGTCACTTTTCCATGGCTAGTACCCCCCGATACTATCCATAGTTTCATCAAAATAAGCAATCAACACAACAAAAACAGAATCTGTCAAAAACAGACCAGTCTGTAGGAATCTGTATACTTCGTATACCTCTGGTATCCCAAAAATTCTGAACAATTATGAAAATTAGGGAAATTTGCATATCAACCAACAGCAAAAATAATCAACTCAAAATCTCTTTCTGGATAGGAATTAAAAATAATTTCGTGAGCGCAAAGTTTCTGTCTTTTTCAGCATGATGAAACAATTATCACCAAAACTAATCATAAAGGTTCTACTTGGCACAAACACTAAAATAAACATAAAAACCACATTCGTAACAGAATTATGATGGTGTGGACACAACTAAACAGAAAGCAAGAAAGAAAAGATAAATTCATTGGGTTGCCTCCCAACAAGAGCTATTGTTTAACGCCCTTAGCTAGGCATAAGGCGATAGAATCAAGTATCATCATTTTGGTGCTCAAACCATAAGTAGGGTGAAGACTCAACATTTTAAGATCTTCATCTCTCTTAGTAGATGGTTCACCACTGTTTTTAGGAGCAAAAACAAACTTGGTGGCCTTATTATGGGCAAAATTTGGAGTGTTCTGAACAGCGGCCAAAGCGGAACCCAAGTTGGTTATAACATCCTCTAGTTTGCCAATTCTAGTAGAATCATGACCTAATTTTTCGTTAACTGTGGGTTCCTTCTCCTTTAAATTTTTCAAAGTCATTCCCACCTTGGATTCATACTGAGTGATTTGATTGTGGATCTTTTTATCCAAATTTTCAATGAGTTCTATCGTAGCAACTTTATTTTCAATAATATCCAGCCTACGCATCACATGTTCCAAAGTTAAAGTAGTTCCATTCACTACAGGAATCACCTTCTTTGCCGTCTGCCATCACAGACGGCAAAGACAATATCCCTGACGGCAAAGACAATACCATAGACGGCAAAGATTGTCACGGCCGGCAATATTTCCGCGTCAGCCTACGACGGCATAGGACCTTCTTTGTCGTCTGCCCGTGCAAGGCGGACGACAAAGCTCTTTGCCGTCAGCTTTCCTCAGGAGCTGTCGGTGAAGCTCTTAAGACGGCAGCCCACACGCGTTGCCTCCGTTAGGGGTTAACGGAGCCTTTGCCGTCTGCCTCCCCGTCAATCTTTGTCGTCTGCCTCCCCGTCCATCTTTGTCGTCTGCCTTCTCCTCCCCTCCCTTCCCCCTCCATCTTTGCCGTCTGCCTCCACGTCCATCTTTGCCGCCTGCCGGGTCCTCCCCTCCCCCCTCTCTCCACTCTTTGCCGTCTACCTCCTCCTCTGTTCCCTCTTCTTTGCCGTCTGCCCCCTGGAGGCTGACGACAAAGAGACTATATGGCCAGCTGCTACTGCCCAGGTTGCACAGCTGGGCGCCACGTGGCACCTTTGCCGTCGGTCAGCTGACGGCAAAGGCCTTTGCCGTCAGCTGGTAGACAGCAAAGAGCCTATATTATCACATTTTTGTTTATTTTTTCTATTTCACAGCATATATACATATAATTCATAGCACATATATGATAAATAGGTCACAACACATATATGATATACATATAAAGCTCATCAATGCCATTTGTTCATCAACGTACATCCCATATATCAAAAGAACCAACACATACAAAGTTTATCCATATATACATACATATAGTTGCACATATATTGTTCATCCATATATACATATACATATAGTTCCACATTGTTCATCAACTCAAATAAAAACGGAAACTAAAGCACTCCAACGCCAGCTTCGATGCATGTAGTACATCCAATCTGCAAAATGGGAATAAGAAAGTCAGAAGAAGAAGAACAACAACATATATATGACAAATAAGCTAAATTGAAGAAGAAAGAGAAGAAGCAAGAAGAGAACAAGGAGAAGAAAAACAAGAAGGAGGAGGAGGAGGAGGGGAAGGGGAAGGAGAAGGAGAAGGAGGAGGAGAATAAGAAAAAAGAAGAGAAGAAGAAGGAGAAGGAGGAGAAGAAGGAGAGAAGAAGAAGGACAAGAAGGAGGGCTCCTTCTCCTTCTTCTCCTCCTTCTCCTTCTTCTTCTCTTCTTCTCCTCCTCCTTCTTCTTCTTCTCCTTCTCTTCTTCTTCTCTTCTTCTTCTTCTTCTTCTTCTTCTTCCTTCTCCTTCTTTTTGAGCTAAATGGGCTAATTATGTCATTTTAGAGGAAAACAAGCTAAGTATATAATATTCATGAGCTAACCAAGGTTCTTATGCCATTCTGAGCTTATTATGGTATTTTGGAGCTAAATGGGCTAATTATGTCATTGTTGGGTTAATTAAAGCAAGGATAATATGAAAGAGGAGAAGAAAGAGGAGGAGGAGGAGAAGAAGAAGAAATCAAGAAGAAGGAGGAGGAGGAGGAGGAGGAGAAGGACTAGAAGGTCCTCCTCCTCGTCCTCCTTCTCCTTCTTCTCTTCTTTTTCTTATCTTCTTCTTCTTCTATCTTTTCATTTTGCCTATTTCTTCTCCTCTTCTCCTCTTGTTGGAGCTAAATTACCTAATTATGTCTTTTTTGAGCTAAATGTTCCAATTATGTCATTTTAGAGGAAAACAAGCTAAGTATATAATATTCATGAGCTAACCAAGGTTCTTGTGCCATTTTGAGTTTATTATGGTATTTTGGAGCTAAATGGGCTAATTATGTCATTGTTGGGTTAATTAAAGCAAGTATAATATGAAAGATGAGAAGAAAGAGGAGGAGGAGGAGAAGAAGAAGAAATCAAGAAGAAGGAGGAGGAGGAGGAGAAGGATAGAAGGTCCTTGGCCTTCTCCTCGTCCTCGTCCTCCTTCTCCTTCTTCTCTTCTTCTTCTTCTTCTTCTTCTTTCTTTTCATTTTGCCTATTTCTTCTCCTCTTCTCCTCTTGTTGGAGCTAAATTACCTAATTATGTCTTTTTTGAGCTAAATGGGCTAATTATCCCATTTTAGAGGAAAACAAACTAAGTATATAATATTAATGAGCTAACCAAGGTTCTTATGCCATTTTGAGCTTATCATGGTATTTTGGAGCTAAATGGACTAATTATGTCATTGTTGGGGAAATTAAAGAAAGGATAATATGAAAGAGGAGAATAAAGAGGAGGAGGAGGAGAAGAAGAAGAAATCAAGGAGGAGAAGGAGGAGAAGGAGGAGGAGGAGAAGGACTAGAAGGTCCTTGGCTTCTCCTCCTCCTCCTCCTCCTTGTCCTTCTTCTCTTCTTCTTCTTCTTCTTTCTTTTCATTTTTCCTATTTCTTTTCCTCTTGTTGGAGCTAAATTACCTAATTATGTCTTCTTGGAGCTAAATGGGCTAATTATCTCATTTTAGAGGAAAACAAGCTAAGTTTGGAGGAGAAACTTACCGTTGTGGTCATCAAGGAGGAGAAACACCACGGTTGCTCGCGCCGGCTTCGTTTGGAGACGGTTGCCCTGGAGAAGGGTCGTGCGATGCCGCTCGGGAGTTATTCTGCAGAAAAGATATTTTGCAATGTCTCAGTTAGCATGATGACACTCAATTATTAATACTAGTTTATAATGAAACTCACCGTGCCAATCAAAGAGAAGACGGGCATCGGCGGAGGGACTTGACCGCTCTTCTCGCACAGACCCTGAAGAGTGGGTCGTATTAGTTAGTATTGAAACAGACATTACACACATGATTTGGCTAATGTGAAAAAAACATACCACAAAAAGCTCGTACAAGGCCCGTTGACCCGCCTCATTCCGGGCCCTCTCCTCCTCAAGCAATCGTGTCGTGGTCTGGTCCCTCTCATCAAGAGCAGCCTGAAGAGCAGCCTGGCTTGCCAATCTCTCTTTCTCAAGAGCAGCCTGGTTTGCCGCTCTCTCTTTCTGAAGAGCAGCCTGAAAAACCATTCCTCGTTACCACAGTAATGATCTATGGTGACACACATAATGAAATGGATGAAAGTGTTCTTAGTTCGTACAACTAACCTCGATGGCAAGTTCGACTCGCCGTGGACGAGGCGTTATCTCAGGACATCTGCTCGACTGGCGCGCCTTGATCTCCGGAAGAGTGAGTGGACAACGTATTATCCCATCTCCAATGGCTATCAAGCCATGGGGCCTCCCGCCACCAGATATCATCACCAGCTCTGGATCCAAAGGTTCCTGGCTAGGGTTAAAGTCATCCCCTTTCGTAGCCTTCCCCGCGTCCCTGTATGCCACGAGCTTCTGGTGGGATGATATGTTGGTGAAGTTACTAGGATCATCCAAGTCAGACTCAGAGAATGCCTTCGCCTTCTTGTACAAGGCAGTATGGGCCATGCCATAAAGGTCGTACAAGTGTGGCATCTTAGTCTTATTGTGATGCGCCTAAAAGAGAGGAACAAAATATTAGCATCAAGAATGAATTGCATGAATCATGAAGCAAATCACATACCCAGTTTCGTCCAACCTGAAGTAAGTTGGCGCTGCCTTGATGGTGTGGCACACCAACCATTTGGCTACGCCGATCCTTCGCATTCTCGTGGACGGCTCGCCAGCTGCCTGTGCACCACTCATCAACCAACGCCTCCCAACAATCCATCTTATTCGCACACCATCTCGTGGGCACCTG
Organism: Hordeum vulgare subsp. vulgare; assembly: GCF_904849725.1. NCBI lineage: Eukaryota > Viridiplantae > Streptophyta > Magnoliopsida > Poales > Poaceae > Hordeum > Hordeum vulgare. Next base: position 564,488,147 of record NC_058520.1, read on the forward strand.
TAAGTTATTAGAAAGAATTTTCAGCGCTACGCCTATGAATGAAATCAAGAAAACTACGTAGAAGGACTTAAGAATAGGTAATTACCTTCATGTATTGCTGCTTCTTCAGAAACTTTCCGCGGCAATCCTTCTTCTCCTTCTTAATACCACGCGTGGCGTAGTAATCTCGAATAGCCTCCGGCCGAGCCTCGTGGCGCAAGTTCTGTAGTAACCGCCTACACTCGACCTCGAGAACCCTGACCGCCTCCTCCTCATATCCATCCTCACACCTATAGAAGGTCTGCAATCAAACGTGAAAACACCGATTAGTACAATAATTAGGTATATTGTTAATTTTAGATTCTGTAAAAGGATAATTTACCCAAAGGCTCTTGATCACCATCTCGGCCCTCGTGTGGCACAAGACACCATCTATAATCTCCTCCGGCGGGGCCTGCGCAGCCTGGTAGTGCTCCCAGGTAAATCCTAGTGTAGGAACCTGACCCTCACCAGGCAACGTGACAAACCCCGGGAAATTTGTCCGGCAAAGCACACCAAGGACGGAGTTCGGCCTGCAGACTCCAAGAGGGTGTACCCATCCCCTGCAGTATGATAAGGTCAGCGCATTAGATATTTGAACAAACTTGAAGGCAAAAGCTAAAAAAAGGGTAAATGTACTTACCTATCTCCTTCAGGTTTAATCACCGGCCTCTGCTCGCGGGTAGCCGGAGCGACCGGGAGACGTGTACTACCACACTTGTACACGGTGGCCCCGTCCACCTGCACATCGCCCTCACTATCCGTAAGCTCATCCCCGCCCCCTGAGCCACCCGGACCCTCGGTCCAATCCAGCAACTCGGTACGATCCGGCCAAGGCTCCCATCCGGGCCTCTCCACGTCGGGTGAAGCCTCCTTCTCCTTCTTCTCTTCTTCTTCTTCTCTTCTTCTTCTTCTATCTTTTCATTTTGCCTATTTCTTCTCCTCTTCTCTTCTTGTTGGAGCTAAATTACCTAATTATGTCTTTTTTGAGCTAAATGTTCCAATTATGTCATTTTAGAGGAAAACAAGCTAAGTATATAATATTCATGAGCTAACCAAGGTTCTTGTGCCATTTTGAGTTTATTATGGTATTTTGGAGCTAAATGGGCTAATTATGTCATTGTTGGGTTAATTAAAGCAAGTATAATATGAAAGAGGAGAAGAAAGAGGAGGAGGAGGAGAAGAAGAAGAAGTCAAGAAGAAGGAGGAGGAGGAGAAGGAGGAGGAGGAGAAGGATAGAAGGTCCTTGGCCTTCTCCTCCTCCTCCTCCTCCTTCTCCTTCTTCTCTTCTTCTCTTCTTCTTCTTCTTCTTTCTTTTCATTTTGCCTATTTCTTCTCCTCTTCTCCTCTTGTTGGAGCTAAATTACCTAATTATGTCTTTTTTGAGCTAAATGGGCTAATTATCCCATTTTAGAGAAAAACAAGCTAAGTATATAATATTAATGAGCTAACCAAGGTTCTTATGCCATTTTGAGCTTATTATGGTATTTTGGAGCTAAATGGGCTAATTATGTCATTGTTGGGTTAATTAAAGCAAGGATAAAATGAAAGAGGAGAAGAAAGAGGAGGAGGAGGAGAAGAAGAAGAAATCAAGAAGAAGGAGGAGGAGGAGAAGGATAGAAGGTCCTTGGCCTTCTCCTCCTCCTCCTCCCCCTCCTCCTCCTCCTTCTCCTTCTTTTGTTCTTCTTCTTCTTCTTCTTCTTCTTCTTCTTCTTTCTTTTCATTTTTCCTATTTCTTCTCCTCTTCTCCTCTTGTTGGAGCTAAATTACCTAATTATGTCTTTTTGAGCTAAATGGGCTAATTATCCCATTTTAGAGGAAAACAAGCTAAGTATATAATATTAATGAGCTAACCAAGGTTCTTATGCCATTTTGAGCTTATTATGGTATTTTGGAGGTAAATGGGCTAATTATGTCATTGTTGGGTTAATTAAAGCAAGGATAATATGAAAGAGGAGAAGAATGGCCATTTTTTTAGCTAAATGGGCTAATTTTCTCATTGTTGGGGAAAATAAGGTAAGGAGAATAAGATAGAGGAGAAGAAAGAGGAGGAGGAGAAGAATAAGAAGAAATCAAGAAGAAGGAGAAGGAGGAGGATGAGAAGAAGGAGGAGAAGAAGGAGAAGGAGGAGAAGGTATTCTTCTTCTCTTCTTCTCTTCTTCATCTCTTCTTCTTTTCTTCTTCTTTTCTTCTTCTCCTTCTTATTTTTGTCTTCTCCTCCTCTTCTTCTGCTTCTTCTCCTCCTCCTCCTCCTCTTCTCCTCTTCTCCTCCTCCTCCTCTTCTTCTTCTTCCTATTCTTTCTATTAAGCTAACTAACTAACTAACCTAACTAACGAAGCTAACTAAACCTATCGCTAAACCTAGATAGCACTAAATAGCAAAAAAATAACAAAAACAGAATTTACCACTAAGTAACTAAAAAATAATCTAGCTACCACTAAATAACAAACCAAAATCTACCACTAAACTACCTACTAAATCTACTAATTAACTAAGTAAATCTAACAACTAACTAAACTACCACTAAAACTACTAATTCACTAACCTACCAACTAAACTATATATGCCACAACAACTACAATAACAACAACAACTACAATAACAAGAACAACTACTACAACAACAATAAAAAATCATGCCGGTAGTTATAATCTAATTCCAAAAAACTAAATACCAAAAAATAAAAAATCAAGGGGGCGGGGGTGGATGGGCTTACCGGCAGTGGGGCTGCGGGGGCGGCGCCGAGGCCTGCGGGGCAGTGGCTGGGCCGGCGGCGCCGGCGGTGGGGCTGCGGGGGCGGCACCAGGGGCGCCGGGGGTGGGGCAGCGGGGGCGCACCAGGGGCACCACGGGGCGCCGACGGTGGGGCTTCAGGGGCGGCACCAGGGGGCGCCGTGGGGGTTGTGGGGCTTCGGGGCGGCACCAGGGGCACCGGGGCGGCGCCGGGGGTGGCCGGGCGACAGTGGTGGCGGCGTTGGGCGTCGGGGGAGGAGAGAGAGAGGGAGGGGCCGTTTGAGAGAGAGAGGGCCGCGGTGGGGGCGCGACAGCCGTTACTAGATTCAAGACCTTTGCCGTCTGCTGGCACACGGCAAAGGGGTCTATACTCTTTATCGTCTGCCTCTGGCATCTTTGCCGTCAGCCAGCAGACGACAAAGAAGGGAGTAGTTTGACCTAAGGTTCCCCCGGCCAGATGAGCTTCTTTGCCGTCTGCTGGCCCCTTCTTTGCCGTCTGCGGCAGACGACAAAGAGTTGACTGCTGGCAAAGACCTTCTTTCCCATCAGCCAGTTCTTTGCCGTCAGTTTTGCTGAAGCTGATGGCAAAGAGTGTCTTTGCCGTCAGCTAGCAGACGACAAAGACTAGGCAGACGGCAAAATCTCTGATTCGAGTAGTGATTAACCATGAGTGGGGGTGAGCCAACCAAATTTATTAAAGCACTGTAAGAATCAACGGTATGGCTATCCAAAAAATTTCCGCCGACGATGGTGTCAAGAACATACCTATTCCAAGGGGAAATACCCACATAAAAGTTGTGAAGTAGAACGGTAGTAGATTGCTCACGAGTAGATCTATTCTGAGCATTGCAAATTCTATACCAAGCATCCTTTAAGTTTTCTCCCTCATTTTGTTTGAAATTAAGAACTTCGCTCTCGGGAGTAAAGTTCAAAGCGATAGCACTAGCCATAAGGATAGGTAGACTATCCCACACAAGCAAACCGAAAGCAAGCGAAAGAAAAGGGCGAACGAAAAAGGAAAATATTTTTGAAATTTTTGTTTTTTCAGAAGTGGGGGGGGGGGGGGGGGGGGGTAAACGAGAGGCAAAAGGCAAATAATGTAAATGCAAGAGATGAGTTTCCGATAGTTACTTGGATAAGCTTCACTCTGAATACTCCCCGGCAACGACGCCACAAATTGGCACGTTGACGGGAGACTATTCTTGACTTGATCCTCCCCGGCAATGACGCGAGGAATTCTTCTTGCTACCTCTTGAGCTTGCTTTGGTTTTTCCCTTGAAGAGGAAAGGGTGATGCAGCACAGTAGTAATAAGTATTTTCCTCAGTTTGAGAACCAAGGTATCAATCCAGTAGGAGTGTCAAGATGAGGCACCAATGTACCAGCGCAAAAACAAACAAACTTGCACCCAACGCAATAAAGGGGTTGTCAATCCCTTCACGATTATTTGCAAGGTGAGATCTGAAAGGTGAAAAGTGCAACAAAGTAATTTTGTGGATCTGAAAATATGAGGCGAAGTAGACCCGGGGGCCATAGTGTTCACTAGAGGCTTCTCTCATGATAGCAAGTATTACGGTGGGTGAACGAATTACTGTCGAGCAATTGATAGAATCGCGCAAAGTTATGATGATATCTAAGGCAATGATCATACATATAGGCATCACGTCCGAGACAAGGAAACCGACACTTTCTGCATCTACTACTATTACTCCACATATCAACCGCTATCCAGCATGCATCTAGTGTATTGAGTTCATAACAAACAGAGTAACGCCTTAAGCAAGATGACATGACGTAGAGGGATAGATTCATGCAATAGATATAAACCCCATCATTTTACCCTTGATGGCAATAACATGATGCGTGCCTCGCTACCCCTTCTGTCACTAGGTGAGGACACCGCACAGTATGAACCCAAAACCAAGCACTTCTCCCATTGCAAGAATTATAGATCATGTTGGCCAAACGAAACCCACAACTCGAAGAGAATTACAAGGATACGAAATCATGCATATAAGAGATCAGAGGAGATTCAAATAATAGTCATAGATAATCTGATCATAAATCCACAATTCATCGGATCTCGACAAACACACCGCAAAAGAAGGTTACATCGGATAGATCTCCATGAAGATCATGGAGAACTTTGTATTGAAGATCCAAGAGAGATAAGAAGCCATCTAGCTACTAGCTATGGACCCGAAGGTCTGTGGTGAACTACTCACGCATCATCGGAGAGGCAATGGTGTTGATGAAGAAGCCCTCCGTGTCCGAATCCCCCTCTGGCAGGGCACCAGAACGGTCCCCAGATGGGATCTTGCGGAGACAGAAGCTTGCGGCGGCAGAAAAGTATTTTCGTGGCTCTCTCTGGTGGTTCTGGATTTTTAGAGAATTTATAGGCGAAAGAAGTAGGGCAAAGGAGCCACTTGGGGCCCACAAGCCTGCTAGGCGCCCCCAGGCCGTGGCCAGGGGGCTTGTGACCTCCCCCAGGGTCTTCTGCCTTGGTTCTCAAGTTCCCTGCGTATCTTCCGTTATGGGAAAAAAATCATCCCGCGGGTTTTATTCCGTTTGGACTCCGTTTAATATTCTTCTCTGGAAAAGGACAAAAACACGGAAAAAACAGAAACTGGCACTTGGCACTGAGTTAAAAGGTTAGTCCCAAAAAAGATATAAAATAACATATTCATGCATATAAAACATCCAAATTTGACAAGATAATACCATGGAACCATTAAAAATTATAGATACGTTGGAGACGTATCATGGAGAGAGGCAATTGTGTCTCAAATCAGCCCCAAAACCCTCACTATATATAGGAGGAGAGGGAGGAGGGTGCCCACCCTTAGGGTTTCCCACCCTAAGGGTGCGGCAGCCCTAGATGGCTTTGGGGCCGCGGCCAAGGTGGTGGAGGCGCCCTAGGGTGGTCCTTGAGGGCCAAGGTGGCCTCCCCACGCCTAGGGTTTGCCCTCCTCCACCCCTTGCTGCACCTTCGGCCCTTAGTGGTGGTGCACCAGCCCAGCTAGGGCTGGTTCCCATCCACTCTTGGCCCATGTAGAAGTTTGGGGCTGGTGGCCCTTCCCGGTGGACCCTCGGAACCCTTTCGGTGGTCCCGGTACATTACTGGTGTCGCCCGAAACATTTCCGACGATCAAATCCTCACTTCCTATATACGAATCTTTACCTCCGGATCATTCTGAAACTCCTTGTGACATCCCGGGACTCCGAAAAACCTTCGGTAACCACGTAAACTATTCCCATATAACCCTAGCGTCATCGAACCTTAAGTGTGTAGACCTTACGGGTTCGGGAACCATGCAGACATAACCGAGACACCTCTCCGGTCAATAACCAACAGCGGTGTCTGGATATTGCTACGGCGACAGAAATCTTCTGTCGTCTCTTGAGCTTGCGTTGGTTTTTCCCTTGAAGAGGAAATGGCGATGCAGCACAGGAGCAGTAAGTATTTCCCTCAGTTTGAGAACCAAGGTATCAATCTAGTAGGAGAATCTCGTCAAGTCCAGAGTACCTGCACAAACAAAAAAGAGCTTGCACCCAACGCTATAAAGGGGTTGTCAATCCCTTCAAGATTGATTGCAAAGTGAGATCTGAAGGCGGAAAGTGCAACGAAGAAAAAGTGTAAGGCTGAAAATATGGTGTGAAGTAGACCCGGGGGCCATAGTGTTCACTAGAGGCTTCTCTCAAAATAGCAAATATTATGGTGGGTGAACAAATTACTGTCGAGAAATTAATAGAACCGCGAAAAGTCATGACGATAACTAAGGCAATGATCATACATATAGGCATCACGTCCGAGACAAGTAAACCGATACTTTCTGCATCTACTACTATTACTCCACACATTAACCGCTATCCAGCATGCATCTAGTTTATTGAGTTCATGACGAACAGAGTAACGCCTTAAGCAAGATGACATGATGTAGAGGGATAAACTCAAACCAATGATGAAAACCCCATCTTTTTACCCTTGATGGCAACAACACGATTCGTGCATTGATACGTCTCCATCGTATCTACTTTTCCAAACTCTTTTGCCCTTGTTTTGGACTCTAATTTGCGTGATTTGAATGGAACTAACCCAGACTGACGCTGTTTTCAGCAGAATTGCCATGGTGTTGTTTTTGTGCAGAAATGAAAGTTCTCGGAATGTCCTGAAAATTTACGGAGAATATTTTTGGAAAACATGAAAAATACCTGCAGAAAGATCCACCGGAGGGGACGGGCCAATGGGACACAAGCCCTGTAGCCGCGGCCTCCCCCCTGGCCGCGGCTACCAGGCTTGTGGGGCCCACGTGCCTCTGCCGCACCCAATTCCAGCACTATTTATTCCCTTTCATCCCAGAAAAAATCAAGAGAGAAGAGTTCATCGCGTTTCACGATCCAGAGGCGCCGCCACATCCCGTTCTTGCCCTGGAGGGCACATCTGGAGTCCGTTTTGGGCTCCGGATCAAGGCTCGCTGGGCGGTGATGAGTAGGATGAGATCTATCATGTAATCGAGTTAGTTTTGACGGGTATTATCCCTAGTATCCACTATGTTCTGAGATTGATGTTGCTACTACTTTGCCATGATTAATGCTTGTCACGAGGGCCCGAGTGCCATGAATTCAGATCTGAAATTATTATGTTGTCACCAATATATGTGTGTTTTAGATCCAATCTTGCAAGTTGTAGTTACCTACTATGTGTTATGATCCGGCAACCCCGGAGTGACAATAACCAGAACCACTCCCGGTGATGACCATAGTTTGAGGAGTTCATGTGTTCACCAAGTGCTAATGCGTTGGTCCGGTTCTTTATTAAAAGGAGAACCTTAATATCCCGTAGTATCCATTTGGACCCCGCTGCCACGGGACGGATGGACAATAGATGTCATGTATGTTCTTTTCCCTAAGCATGTATGACTACACACGAAATGCATGCCTACATCACATTGACGAACGGGAGCTAGCCACATATCTCTCCGTGTTGTAACTGTTGCATGATAAATGTCATCCGACAAATCACCGATCCATTGCCTACGAGTTTGTCCCACTGCTACTGTTGCTTGCTGTTGCTGCTACTATTACTTGCTGCTACTGTTACTTGCTTTGTCCTGCTGCTGCTGCCACTACTGTTGCTGCTACTGTTACTTGATGTTGCTGTTACTTGCTACTATTGCTACTTGCTACTGATGTCACTACTACTGTTCCTTGACACTGCTGTTACTCGTTACCCTGCTGCTACCTGCTACAATACTTTTCTGGCGCCATTGATACTTCAGTTAGGAATAATCTGCCATCATCAGATTCTTTCCTAGAACCGTTGCTATCATACTACCTTTGCTGCTTATATCCTGCTTGCAGATACTAATCTTTCAGGTATGCTTGAGCCGACAACTCAACTGCTAATACTGGAGAATATCCTTTCACTCCCATCGTGTCGAACCAACAAATTTGGGTTGAATACTCTACCCTCGAATACTACCGCAATCCCACACGATGGTGGGCCATTGCAAGACAATTGCTAATTATTGAGCAACTGGAAGCATCTCTTTTCTGGCGCCATTGCCGGGGAGGATAGCTATATTCTCTGAGTCACTTGGGATTTATATCTGCTGATCACTATGAAGAATTTGAAAGATCCAAGAACCAAAGTCTTGCCCTCAACTACGAGGGGAGGTAAGGAACTGCCAGTTCAGTTATGAGTAAGTTTGCGACACCACCTCATGCTAAATCTTGATATGTCGCTTGTGCTAGATGATGCTAGAGATGCTACTGCTATTGATGATGCTTATGATGCTACTATGCTTGATACTGCTTTGCCTGATACTGCTAGAGATGTTATGCGTGATACTCCTATCCATGATGCTATGCTTGATACTGCTTTGCCTGATGATGCTAGAGATGCTATTTTGCGTGATCATGCTATGCTTGATACAGCTTTGCCTGATATGCCACTAGGGGTACTCCTTGATGCTCATATTGCTAGAGCTACTGCCAATGCTCGTGATGCTTCTGAAACTGCCGATACTATTGAGATAGAACCTGCTTTTGCTCCTGCTAGATCTAGCTCTCCTAGATATGAATTGCCTGATATACCTGAGGGTTATGTTATGGAGGGAGAGATAGCTGAGGATTTTCTTGCATGTAAGGATGCCTATGACGCTAAGAAATTACTTCTCAAGTGGAAGGAAAAATCTCTGAAAGCTAGGATGAAATACGACCCAAAGTTTGCCACTTCACCTATCTTTATCACCGATGAGGATTATGAATTCTCTGTCGACCCTGAGATAATCTCTCTAGTCGAATCTGATCCTTTCCACGGTTATAAGTCTGAGACGGTCATAGACAATCTTACCAAACTACACGATATAGCCACCCTTTTCACTAGTGAGGAGAAGATCCACTACTACTATATCCTTAAGTTGTTTCCTTTCTCTCTAAAGGATGACGCTAAAGCTTGGTTCACTTCTTTGCTCGTGGATGTGTGAGTAGTCCCCAGGATATGGTCTATTACTTTTGTGAGAAATATTTCCCTGCCCATAAGAAGCAAGCTGCCCTGCAGGAAATATACAACTTTGCTCAACTCAAAGAAGAGAGTCTCCCACAAGCTTGGGGGGAGGCTCATGCAGCTACAGAATGCTTTGCCTGATCACCCTCTTAAGAAGAACGAGATACTTGATATCTTCTATAACGGACTTACCGATGCTTCTAGAGACCACCTAGATAGTTGTGCCGGTTGTGTTTTTAGGGAACGAACTATAGAACAAGCTGAGATTCTACCGAATAACATCTTGATCAACGATAATGCTTGGACTACTCCCGAACCACCTCCTAAGCCAACTCCTAAGAAAAGAGGTATTCTATTCCTGAGTCCCGAAGATATGCAAGAAGCCAAGAAATCTATGCAAGAGAAAGGCATTAGATCTGAAGAAGTCAAAAATCTACCACCTATCGAAGAGATCCATGGTCTCGATAACCCTATACAAGTAGTAGAGGTGAATTCTCTGTGTAGATTCAATGAGAGTGGTATTCCTTTTGACAAACCTGCTAGCCTATGCTTTGATGAATTTGACAACTTTGTTGCCAAACAACCGAGTTTCGATGATTATGTTAGTAGACAATTGGAACAAAGTACTCGTATGCTTAGTCATTTAAGTGCTTGTGTAGACAGAAATGTCAATGATCTGAAGCTTCTGAGTTAACATGCCTCTATGATTACTACTCAGGTAGAACAAGTACTTAAAGCTCAGAATGACTTGCTCAATGAATTAAATGACAACTCTGTCAGAGTCATTACTAGAGGAGGAAAAATGACTCAGGAACCTTTGTATCCCGAAGGCTATCCTAAGAGAATTGATCAAGATTCTCAAGGAATTAATGCTGATACACCCAGTCATCCTAAGAAGAAGAAGAATGATGATAGAAACCTACATGTCAGTTCACCAAATACTGTTACACCTGAAGAACCAAATGATATTTCTGCGTCTGATGCAAAAACACAATCTGGTGATGAACATGAACCTGGTGACAATATGGACAGGGATGTTCATAATAATGCTCAACCTAGCAATGATAAGGATGTGGAGATTGAACCTACGGTTAATCCTGATAACCCACAACCTAAGAGATACGATAAGAATGACTTCACTGCTAGGAAGCATGGTAAAGAAAGGGAGCCATGGGTTCAGAGACCTATGCCCTTTCCTCCTAAGCCATCCAAGAAAAAGGATGATGAGGATTTTGAGCGCTTTATTGAAATGTTGAGACCCATCTTTCTGCAGATGCGGTTAAATGATATGCTCAAAATGTCTCCATATGCCAAGTACATGAAAGATATCGTGACCAATAAACGGAAGATACCAAATCTTGAGATCTCCACCATGCTCGCCAATTACACTTTCAAAGGTGGAACTCCTAAGAAACTTGGTGATCCCGGAGTGCCCACTATACCTTGCTCCATTAAAGGAAACTACGTAAGAAATGCCTTATGTGACCTTGGAGCCGGTGTTAGTGTTATGCCTCTCTCTCTTTATCATAGACTTGAACAGGATAAGTTGACACCCACTGAAATCTCTCTGCAAATGGCCGACAAATCAACTGCTTTCCCTGTCGGCATTTGCGAGGATGTGCCTGTTGTGGTTGCTAACGTTACTATCTTGACGGACTTTGTTATCCTGGATATTCCTGAGGATTATGCCATGGCGATCATTCTTGGAAGACCGTTCTTAAACACCGCAAGGGCTGTTATAGATTGCAGCAAAGGCAATGTCACCTTCCATGTCAACGGTAATGAGCATACAGTGCACTTTCCGAAGAAACGATATCAAGTACATTGCATCAATGCTATCGAAAAACTTCATCGATTCTTATTGGGAGCTTTGAATGCCCTATTCCTCGTGTTAAGATGAAGTATGATTTGCTTGTTGGGGAGATTCATGTCCCCATTGAGGTGACTTACTGGCTATTCGACAATTCTCTGTTTCCTTTTGTGATTTGAAAAAATTTTGTCATGAGGATTTGATCAACCCATTGACGGATTTCTTTCGATGATCATGAAATGGATGAATCAAAGAGTCACATACCTCTGTTTTAAGCTTTCACTTTCTGTTGCTTAGAAGGAAAATGATAGATTTAGTTTAGTTTTTCCTGTTTTCTATTTTAGCGAAAGGAGAAAAGTACCCCGAAAATAAAAGCTCTCCGATGGTCCTGAAAATCAAATATGTTTTTTTCTGGAATTTTTGAAAAATTCTGGGACTGAGAGCTGGCCTGGGGGCCACACCAGTGGGCCATAAGCCCTGTAGCCGCGGCCTCCCCCTGGCCGCGGCTACCAAGCTTGTGGGGCTCACAGGGACCCCCTCCACTCATTCCAGTTCCCATCCTCTTCTTCTACCTCCAGAAAAAATCGTTTTGCAGCTCAAACCCGTGTTCTTGCTCATTTGGCTGTGATTTTCGATCTCCTTTCTCAAAGCACCATTCTCCGAACCGTTTTGGGGAAATTACTCCTTGGTAAGTGACTCCTCCATTGGTCCAATTAGTTTCTACTCTAGTGCTTTATCCTTCGCGTATTCTTGCTACCTTGGTGACCCTGTTCTTGAGCTTGAAATGTTGATTTTAGCTGGTCCCAAGTAGTTTTAACGCGTGATACGGTCTCTAGGCACTAGTAGGAGTAGTTGCTACAAGGTGTTGTTGGTCTTTATTCACTTTTCTCTTGAACTTCAAAAATTTCAGCAAAAAGAAATTATGTTCAGGAGGAAGTTTCATGGTGGTTCCTCAAGTAAGAAGGGTCCCCGTCTTTCTATTCGGGAGCCCAATCCTTATCAACTAAGGGACGCACCGGTACAACCATGTGAATGGCCTTCCGATGAGTTCATGATCGAAGCAGGCTTCAAGGATGAGTTTGATACACTTGTCCGCAATGCCGGGTTAGAAGAATTCCTCTCAGATAAATGTGAACAGTATGATATGCTCACTGCCTCTTTCGTGCGTAGATTTAAATTTTCAGTTGGCCGTGACTCATCCATATTGTTTGATCTGTATGATAAATCTTACACCATGGATTTGGAGGATTTCAATAGGATTTGCAAGATACCCGATGGGGGTAGTCTTAATGATCCTGCTAAGTCTTCGGTTAGAGATTTTGTCTCTAGTATAACTGTTGGAGAAACTAGAGACATCACGCAAGCTACCATAGGAAGCATTCATTTCCCTGTCTTGCACTACTTTGCCCTCTTCATAGGTAGATGCATTAACGACAAGGTTGAACATTGTCACATATGTGCATCCGACCTTAGTATCCTTAAGAGCGCAGTAACAGGTGACAGGAGCTTCAACATGGGAGCTATAATAGCAAGGAGGCTGAATAATAATGCCATTAATGGGGATTTCTTTGGTGGGATTTATGCTACGCGCTTAGCAAATTTTCTTGGAGTACCCATCCGTTCAGGAGATCCCCCGCTCCGTACAGCCTACCTTGATCGTGTCGCTGTGAGACGTTATCAGTTTCTCAAGAGGGATGAGGAATCCCTCGTTTACCGGTTACTATTTAATAGGCAGCGTGCTTTTCATATTACGCTTCCTGCTCCTGCCTTCTTTGACTTTCAGGTTAAACGAAGATATTACTTAACCATTGGAGAAGCAGAGGAGTATGAGAGGGAGGCTAAGATTTCTCGTCTCCGCAAAGCAGCTATTCATGCAGTGGCTGCAGCGCTCCCGTACAATCCACATTATGATTTTGGGTATCACCCGGACCAACCTTGGGAGTAGACCAAGCTAGGCCAAAAGCCTAAGCTTGGGGGAGTACGTGTTTGCACGAACTTTACATTCATGCTTATGCTTTCACTTTGTTAGTTGGTGTTTACACTTCGCCACTGTATTATCCATGCTAGTTTATTTTTGTCTTCTTGTTTTCTTGTTTTGTGTCCTTTTGAGAAAATGCAAAAAGATTTTCCTTTCTTCTTTTGCATGTTGGGAGCTTTCCCGTGTAAATAGTTTTATTTTTCTTTGAGTCGAGGTAGAAGACCATGGTTACAATGTTTAGTGGCTCTCGCATGCATAGTTGTTCATTTGTTAAAGAGCCATATTACTTTGTCTTCTCCTTTGTGTTTGCCTACAGATTCAGCTTAGTCCAATGCACGAGCACTCTTATTATTGTTCACATCGTTCGATCGTGCAAGTGAAAGGCAATAATGATGATATATGATGAAGTGACTGAGACTGGAAAAGCTGGTATGAACTCTATCTATTTTGTTTTTGTAAATATGACTAGCTTGTCGTCCCAGATTTAGCTTTGTTGAGAGAGAACCATGTTTGCAATGACAACTTAGAGATCATAGTTTCTGATGCCATGCTTAATTAGCTAGGAGCTTATAATGGTTTGTCTTGAATGCCAACATAGATTTTGAGATGACTATGATGTAGTATGATAGGATGGTATTCTCCTTTGAATGATTCAAGTGGCTTGACTTGGTGCATGTTCATGCATGTAGTTGAAACAAAATCAACATAGCCTCTATGATGTTCGTGTTCATGGTGCTTTATATCCTGCTCATGCTTGCACTCATTGTTAGTCAAACTCATTGCATCTTGATGACCATTGTCGCTCTCTAGTTGGTCGCTTCCCAGTCTTTTGCTAGCCTTCACTTGTACTAAGCGGAATACTGCTTGTGCATTCACTTCCATAAACCCAAAAGTTTTTCCATGAGAGTCCACCATACCTACCTATTTGCGGTATCTACCTGCCGTTCCAAGTAAATTTGCATGTGCCATTCTCTAAACCTTCAAGAAATAATCTGTTTTGCATGCCCGAACCGCTCATGTGGTGACAGGGGCCTATTGGTATCTTCCATGTTAGGCGCGTCATCCTCGACATGTGTTTATTCATTGTCATTCACGAGAAAGGGGCCGGTAATTGGAATGCCCAGTTCCACGCTTAAATCGAAAACATAACTGTAAAACAAGACTCCCCCCGGATTGATGTTAGTATGGACGGTACCTGTTGGGGATATTGCCTGTTAAGTGACCCGCCACTTATGGGCCGGGTTACTAGTAAGGCGATTCATCCTTTAGGGCTAGTTGGGCCTCAGCCTGGGCGGTTCAAAGTCGCAGGATGGTTATGATTTAAGGAAGGTCTCTGGGTTTTGCAAGACGGCGACTTAGAGACCACGGTGGTCACGATTTGTAAAGAGGAAGGGACTCTTGTAAACCCTAAGGCTTCGACCTATATATAAAGGCGAGTCTGGAGGGGGAGAGGTAGGTTAGAAATCATCGAGTGCTAGATTTAGGCGAGTTACGCCTTTCTTGTAATCGAATCCATATCAATACACACCAAAGCAGGACGTAGGCTATTACCTCCTCAGAGGGGCCGAACCTGGGTAAATCGCCGTGTCTCTCCCACTTAACCCCTTTGAGTCGCCACCAAGGTGCGATGGCTCTAGTACTAAGTCCTTTCACGAGGACATCTGCCGTGACAAAACCACGACAGTTGGCGCCCATCGTGGGGCCTGCGCACGGTGGAGTTGAGTTCTCAAAGGGAGCCCTACCAGGGTCTGGGAGTTATGCGGCAGCGGTCATGACTTGGAGCCGACGCGGCATAGCCTACATCGACAACCGGTGATGGGGACCTGAAGCGAATTCTCTCGAATCAGGCTACAGGGTCCCCTTCGGCAAGATCAACGTCTTCATCGGCATGATCAGGTCATCTGTTCCTGAGCCGGACATCTCCTCCGACATCGTCGAGCCGGCCAGGTACGTTCATCCAGTCATAACCCGGAATCTGACCCACCCGGTCTTTGTGGGTTTCACGCAGGGGTCGGAGGAGCCAGAGCACGCGACGGCTCAGGAGGTTACCCCCATCAACTCTAATGACGAATCATCCATGGGCGATTCAGATTCCATCCAGTCCCTCCACGGAGACGGTCTCGGGGCCTTGTCATTGGCCATGGATCCGGAAATCCTCGATCGAACCCGCCGTCAGATCGCCATCTACATGGCCGGGGCGACTCAACCCGCACAGAATCCCGCCGGAGGCGATGGAACCGGCGGGACGTCCAGAAGTGCGTCAGCAGTCCTGGTGGATTTAGCGGCGGAAATCACAAGACTAATGTCAACCCCCCTCACGCCAGAGAACCAAGAAGAGATAAATGCGAAGTTAGCAAAACTGAGGGAGGCGGTGGCAAAGGCCCATCAGGATGCTGAGACGGAGTCCGCCAGGATGGAAACTCGACAAGCCCAGATTACGGCCGAAAGGATGCGGTTGAACACCGACAATTGGCGGCTTGAAAGACAGCAACGCGCATCCGACGCCGTCCATCAGCGGAGACACCAGGGACGCCTGCCCCATGATCTCAATCCAACTCGCCTGTTCGACACTCCCCAAACACCCGGGATGGGAGCCGCCCCAGCAGGAGGGCTGGGCCGCCCTCCTAACCCGCCGATTCAGCCGACTGAGGGTCAAATTCCTCGTTTCCGTACCCCTCGAGGCCACTTCTCTAACCCGGTGGATAACGTTCTTGCCGCAACTCACCATCTGGAGTCTCTCCCGATCCACAGCAACACCCCAGCTGAGATCGAAGCAAGGAACGCCATCGAGATGTTGAAAACGGCGGTGGTCCAAAACGCGCAGTTCTCACACAGCCCCGAGCGATTGCACTCCACCCCCCAGGCGAGCTATACCAGGGGTTGGCCGGAGGATCAGCCAGCCGTAAACAGTGCCCCGCGACACTTCCCGCAGGACAACCCGCCCGAGCGGGACCCGCCGGGCAGAGGTCCACCCAACATTCAAGAGGCTCAGACTCCTCCCGCGGGGACCGGAGGGCGAGTTGGGGTGCGCTGCTTGTCCCTGGCCCTTCGAAACGAAAGGATGCCCAAAGATTTCAAAGGACCAAGAAAGGTGCCTAATTACACACCAGATCTCGAACCAACATCTTGGATCGAGGGCTATGAGATCGCCATGGACATGCTTGACGTAAACGAGGCGGTTTGCGCCAGATATTTCACCATGATGCTCGAGGGATCGGCACGCACTTGGTTGAAAAACTTACCCCCCAATTCTATCCAGTCCTGGGCCGAGTTGAAGGAGCGTTTCATCAAAAACTTCTGGGGAACCTGTAAACGGCCGATGACAATCGTCGACTTGCAACACTGCGTGCAACGCCCGGATGATTCGGCACACCATTGGTCGCGGCGAGTCGCGGAAATTATCCATTCATCGGATGGCATCACGGCAGCGCAAGCTGTGCTTATCCTCGAGCACAACTGCCACTATGAACCGCTGGTCCAGAAACTGGGGCGACTCAAACGGAAAGTTCAGGATATGGGCGAGCTGATGGATACCCTCACTAGGTACGCCGAGGCCGATGATACCAAGGATCCCGGCGAGGATGGTAAGGGTAACTCGCCCAAGAAGGGCGATTCAACCAAAAACCACACCCGCCTCCAAGGCCGCAACCGTCACAACCAGGGGACCAACGGCAAGCGTAGGCCACATGAGGAGCCCTCGGATCTGGTTGCCAACACCAACGCCAATGACGGCAAAAAAAAGAATCGAGGCTTCAGTGGAAAAAGACCGTGTAACTACGAAGAGCTACTCAAAGGCCCTTGCCCGCACCACGCCACGGCCGACGGCCCGGCGGGCCACTCTTGGGAGAACTTCTTCGTGATGCGAGAATTTCGGGCCGAGGCAATCAAGAAGAGCCAAAGCGAAGATCCGAACCATCGCCAGGACCAACTCGCCGCGCCCAACCAAAGGCACAACCCCTTCGGCGGTTTTCCCGAACAAGAGGCATAGGGGGGCCCGCAGCCAGGCGGCGGCCAGTACCCGGTGCACCACCAACGGCGGTACAACCCGCCAGGAGTTTTCCAGCAGTCGCCCCCACAGGGGGCTCCGCAGGGCCAGGATGACCATGGGGCTTCCGCAACAATCCTAAACAGCTAAGTAATGGGCAATATCATGTTTTCAGCACTAATGCTTGCAGACGTGAGAAAAAGGTAAATCACCGGGCGTACAACGTAATTGAGCCGGCAGTTCCCAGATATCTCCACTGGTCCGAACAGACCATAACATGGAGCAGAGAGGATCACCCGCCGAGAATAGATAACCCGGGCGACCTGGCATTGGTCGTGGCTCCCCAAGTGGCGGGTTACACTCTATCGAAAGTACTAATGGATGGCGGCAGCAGCATTAATATCCTATACTTCGACACCTTCCGGAGGATGAATCTATTAGAGAAAGACTTGATGCCTTCAACCACGGTCTTCCACGGCATCGTCCCGGGCAAATCGGCTTATCCCATATGCCGGGTCAGGCTCTCAGTAGCGTTTGGAACTGCGCAGAATTACAGGTCGGAGTCTCTGGTCTTCGAGGTGGTCAAACTAAAAAGCCCGTACCATGCGCTATTCGGGCGACCGGCTTACGCTCGCTTCATGGCCCGCCCATGCTACGTCTACCTCAAGCTCAAAATGCCTGGTCCTAAAGGGCCCATCACGATTGACGGAGATAGAAGAATTGCAAAGGAGTGTGAGGAAGGAGACGCGGCCTATGCGGAAGTCGCCTGCGCGGCGGAAGAGCTCAAAAACCACCGGGCCAATGTTGACCCGGCACACATGTCACCGCTCAAGAAGCCGACTACAGATTCCGAGTCGCCCCTCAAGTTCAAACCAACGGATGACACGAAGACAGTCGACTTCGTCCCTGGCGATTCATCCAAGCAGTTTACCATTGGAACGGGTCTGGACCCCAAATAGGAAAGCGCGCTCATCGAATTCATCCGTGAGAATCGGGACATCTTCGCATGGAAGCCCTCTGACATGCCGGGTGTACCGAGAGAATTAGCTGAGCACCATCTTAATATTGACCCAAAATGCAAACCTGTCCAACAATACCTTCGCAGGTTTAACGAGGAGCGACGGAAGGCGATTGGAGAGGAAGTCGCCCGTCTTTTAGCCGCCGGGTTCATCGTGGAAGTCTTTCACCCCAAATGGCTAGCTAACCCGGTGTTAGTACTCAAGAAGAATGGCACGTTCCGTATGTGTATTGACTATACGGACCTCAACAGAGCTTGTCCCAAGGATCCTTTCGCTCTTCCCCGCATCGACCAAATCATTGACTCGGTGGCGGGATGCGAACGATTGTGCTTTTTGGACGCTTATTCAGGTTATCATCAGATCAAAATGGCTGTGGAAGATCAGGAGAAGACTGCCTTCATAACCCCCTTCGGGGCCTTTTGCTATGTGTCCATGCCGTTCGGGCTCAAGAGCGCAGGGGCGACTTACCAACGCTGCATCCAGAATTGTCTTCATAGCCAAATTGGTCGCAACGTCCATGCCTATGTTGACGACATTGTGATCAAGACCCGCCGGGAGGAGATGCTTCTGGAAGACCTTAAGGAAACCTTTGATAATTTACGGGTATATCAGATGAAGCTAAATCCTACCAAGTGCGTTTTCGGCGTACCTGCGGGAAAACTACTGGGTTTCTTGGTATCGGAGCGCGGCATCGAGGCTAACCCGGACAAAATTGAAGCGGTTACTTCCCTCGGCAAGCCGACGAATGTTAACCAAGTTCAGCGATTGGCGGGTCGTATTGCGGCTCTCAGTCGTTTTGTGAGCCGCCTCGGAGAAAAGGCGATTCCTATTTATCAATTGTTGAGAAAGCCCGACCGATTCGTGTGGACAGAGGAGGCTGACGAGGCATTTCAGGCCTTGAAACATCAATTGGTTAACCCGCCGGTCCTGGCGGCCCCGACTGAAAAGGAGCCTATGCTCCTGTATATCGCCGCGAATTCCAAAGCGGTGAGCGTGGCTGTGGTCGTCGAAAGAAAGGAGGAAGGAAAGGAATACCCGGTACAACGCCCGGTGTACTTTATCAGTGAGGTGTTAACTCTTTCCAAACAGCGATACCCACATTGGCAGAAACTGGTCTATGGGGTGTTCATGGCGAGTCGAAAGCTTAAACATTATTTCCAGGAACACCCGATCACCGTGGTCAGTTCCGCGCCCCTCGGTGACGTCATCCAAAACCGCGAGGCAACAGGGTGAATCGCCAAATGGGCAATAGAACTTGGGTCACATCACATACAGTATACCCCCCGCACGGCCATCAAGTCCCAGGCACTAGTTGATTTCGTCAATGATTGGACGGAGCTTCAGGCTCCGGAAGATCGGCCTGACCTTACCTATTGGACTATTTATTTTGATGGATCCAGGCAGTTGGAGGGCTCGGGGGCGGGTGTGGTGTTGATATCCCCTCAAGGAGATAAGTTCTGCTATGTCCTCCGGCTCATGTTCCCTTGCACAAATAATGCGGCAGAGTATGAAGCTCTGCTTCACGGTTTGCGACTGGCAAAAGAGATGAACCTAACCCGAGTCAGATGCTTTGGGGATTCAGATTTGGTGGCGCAACAGGTTTCGGGCACCTGGGACTCTCGAGATCCTATGATGGCGGCTTACAGGCGAGCTGTATCTGACGTGGCGGGCTATTTTCATGGGTACCAGGTTGATCATGTTGATCGGCGACTCAACGAAGCAGCTGATGCCCTCTCGCGACTCGGCTCACAGAGAAAGCCGGTCCCCCCTAATGTTTTCTTGGATGTCCTGCATAAACCGTCCGTGACTGTACCCACGGAGGAGGAATTGGCGATACCAGATCCCGAGTCTCAGCTTGTGGCGGCTCTCCATGTCGCTCCAGATTGGGCTCTTCCTTATCTAGCTTATCTTGCTCGTGGCGAGTTACCCACTGACGAAGTTCTGGCTCGCCAGATTGTTCGGCGTAGCAAGTCCATGGTCATCATTAATGGCGAGCTATATAAACGAAGTGCTTCATGGGTCTTTCAGCGGTGCGTTTCTTCCGAGGAAGGATGCATAATTCTAAATGACATCCATTCTGGAGACTGCGGACATCACGCCGGGTCATGTTCTTTGGTATCAAAAGCCTTTTGACACGGTTTCTTCTGGTTGACGGCTCACGCAGATGCAGAAGATATAGTACGGCGGTGTGAGGGGTGCCAACGATATGGGAGACAGGCTCATGTGCCGGCTCAAGAATTGAGGATGATCCCCATTACTTGGCCTTTCGCGGTCTGGGGGCTGGACATGGTCGGTCCCTTTAAGATGTCCTCCAACAAGAAAACTCACTTATTGGTGGCGGTTGATAAATTCACTAAATGGATTGAGGCGGAACCTATTGGGGCTTGCGATGCGGAGACTGCGGTCAAATTTCTGAAGAAGCTGATTTTCCGTTTTGGATATCCACACAGTATCATCACGGACAATGGTACTAACTTGTCCCAAGGAGCGATGCTGGATTTCTGTCGCCGTGAACATATCCGGCTTGATATCTCTGCAGTTGCTCACCCGCAGTCAAACGGGCAGGCCGAGCGGGCGAATCAGGAAGTCTTGCGAGGGATCAAACCTCGGCTCATAATTCCCCTGGAAAAAACTCCAGGATGTTGGGTGGAGGAGTTACCTTCGGTATTATGGAGCATCCGGACCACCCCGAATCGGTCCACGGGGTTCACCCCTTTCTTTTTGGTCTATGAAGCAGAAGCCGTCCTCCCTACCGACATAAGGCATGATTCTCTTAGAGTCGCCGCATATGTGGAGCGAGACAACGAGCTGGCGCGTCAGGACTCTTTGGATGCCTTGGAAGAGGCACGTGACTTAGCAGCGGCTCGTTCGGCGATCTATCAGCAAGATCTACGGCGTTATCATAGTCGCCGGGTGAAGAGTCGTACTTTCCAGGAAGGCGATTTGGTGCTTCGACTGATACAAGATCGGGCAGGCATGCACAAGCTTTCGCCTCCTTGGGAGGGGCCTTTCGTTGTCAGCAAGAACCTCCGCAATGGCTCTTACTACTTGATGGATCTTCGGCCTGATCGACCGACTACGGGGGCTAAGTCAACTCGCCCTTGGAATATTGCCCATTTGCGGCCTTACTACACTTGAGTTCTTAAAACTCCATGCTTTGTAAGTTTTTCAGTTTCATTATGGAATAATATAATGTTTCCCTGACTTGGGGGCTTCTTCTTATGAGCCGACAGAACATGCATTAAGGGTGGGTGCACGAGCTTTCTGACTCGCCTCCCCCTGTCGCGACCGTATGAGCTGACGAAACCTGCATTAAGGGTGGGTGCACGAGCTTTCTGACTCGCCTCCCCCTGTCGCGACCGTATGAGCCGACGAAACCTGCATTAAGGGTGGGTGCACGAGCTTTCTGACTCGCCTCCCCCTGTCGCGACCGTATGAGCCGATGAAACCTGCATTAAGGGTGGGTGCACGAGCTTTCTGACTCGCCTCCCCCTGTCGCGACCGTATGAGCCGACGAAACCTGCATTAAGGGTGGGTGCACGAGCTTTCTGACTCGCCTCCCCCTGTCGCGACCGTATGAGCCGACGAAACCTGCATTAAGGGTGGGTGCACGAGCTTTCTGACTCGCCTCCCCCTGTCGCGACCGTATGAGCCGACGAAACCTGCATTAAGGGTGGGTGCACGAGCTTTCTGACTCGCCTCCCCCTGTCGCGACCGTATGAGCCGACGAAACCTGCATTAAGGGTGGGTGCACGAGCTTTCTGACTCGCCTCCCCCTGTCGCGACCGTATGAGCCGACGAAACCTGCATTAAGGGTGGGTGCACGAGCTTTCTGACTCGCCTCCCCCTGTCGCGACCGTATGAGCCGACGAAACCTGCATTAAGGGTGGGTGCACGAGCTTTCTGACTCGCCTCCCCCTGTCGCGACCGGATGAGCCGACGAAACCTGCATTAAGGGTGGGTGCACGAGCTTTCTGACTCGCCTCCCCCTGTCGCGACCGTATGAGCCGACGAAACCTGCATTAAGGGTGGGTGCACGAGCTTTCTGACTCGCCTCCCCTTGTCGCGACCGTATGAGCCGAGGAAACCTGCATTAAGGGTGGGTGCACGAGCTTTCTGACTCGCCTCCCCCTGTCGCGACCGTATGAGCCGACGAAACCTGCATTAAGGGTGGGTGCACGAGCTTTCTGACTCGCCTCCCCCTGTCGCGACCGTATGAGCCGACGAAACCTGCATTAAGGGTGGGTGCACGAGCTTTCTGACTCGCCTCCCCCTGTCGCGACCGTATGAGCCGACGAAACCTGCATTAAGGGTGGGTGCACGAGCTTTCTGACTCGCCTCCCCCTGTCGCGACCGTATGAGCCGACGAAACCTGCATTAAGGGTGGGTGCACGAGCTTTCTGACTCGCCTCCCCCTGTCGCGACCGTATGAGCCGACGAAACCTGCATTAAGGGTGGGTGCACGAGCTTTCTGACTCGCCTCCCCCTGTCGCGACCGTATGAGCCGACGAAACCTGCATTAAGGGTGGGTGCACGAGCTTTCTGACTCGCCTCCCCCTGTCGCGACCGTATGAGCCGACGAAACCTGCATTAAGGGTGGGTGCACGAGCTTTCTGACTCGCCTCCCCTTGTCGCGACCGTATGAGCCGACGAAACCTGCATTAAGGGTGGGTGCACGAGCTTTCTGACTCGCCTCCCCCTGTCGCGACCGTATGAGCCGACGAAACCTGCATTAAGGGTGGGTGCACGAGCTTTCTGACTCGCCTCCCCCTGTCGCGACCGTATGAGCCGACGAAACCTGCATTAAGGGTGGGTGCACGAGCTTTCTGACTCGCCTCCCCCTGTCGCGACCGTATGAGCCGACGAAACCCGCATTAAGGGTGGGTGCACGAGCTTTCTGACTCGCCTCCCCCTGTCGCGACCGTATGAGCCGACAAAATTACTCGTGTTATGATTTGACCTTGGAGATTTTTATCCTCACTGCATATTCGTTGAAACTATTTGTAGTTCTTTTGTTTTCACAGATAATGTGTTCAAGGTTTCATCCTTGGCGGATTGAGCATTGCAGGCGATTCTGATAAAGATTAACAAAATATTTTAAACCGCCTCGAAAGCGGTATAAGGTTTTTTTTTGCAGAAGATGTCATCAAAAGATAGTACTGACTATTACATGGCTCTTGGGCCAAATTCAAGGAAAATCTATTCCGCTAAGTCCTGGCGTGAGCTCTGACCAGCTTCGATTTGTAAATCGCCCAAGACCCAATTGCATCTGGACAAAGAGGCAAAATCGTCTTCATCGGTCAAGATTGATGCCAGGTCTGTTTCCCAGTCGAAGGGATTCTTGGGTCGCCGAGGGATTAGGTTGGTCACCACGAAGGTTGGCGGGCTGATTTTCTTATTCTTATCATCGTAAGCCGCCTGATATTTTGTCAAGTCAAGGCTGGCGGCGAGTTGAGTGGCGGCCAGCCGAGAATCTTTGACAACCTTCTGGTAGTCTTCTTCCACGAACTCCGAGCCGTCATCTTTAAGCTGAGGGAAGCCGGCAGCTACTTCTTCCAAATTAATTTCCGAAGCGTACGCCAAGCAGCGACTCAGAGCCGTCAGGACACCCTTCCGGGCGGCTGATCGGGTTAACTCGCCGATCTGGGGAGGAAGTGTGGATAGATATCCAAGTACCTTCTTGATGGAATTTATGGGCTCTTTTGCACCTATCACGGCTTTGACGGTCAGCACACTGCCTGTGTACAGTTGTTCCGTCAGGGTATAAATCGCCTTCAGCATCAACACGCAGTCATCTTGCAGATTGGCGACTCTCGAGCCTGGGATTGAATAACCGGTAAGTTAACATTAAGGAATTTGCCCAAGGAAGAGGATAAGATTGGAGAGTTAGGTAAAGCTTACCAAAGATGGCTTGTGTCATGTTGGAGATATGGCGCTTTAAGCCGGATAGCTCCTGCTGCACAGTTGCCAGCTTTGCTTCTCCTTTTTCGGCTCTCGTCAAAGCCGCGCTGTGGTCAGCCTGAGTTCTTTCTAACTCGGCTTTGAGCTTTTCCAGTTCAACCAGAGCCAACTTATATTTGTCTTCCGACTGAGTTCGGGCATCTTGTTGGTCAGCCAAGTTTTTCCTTAAGTCGCCCAGGGCCAGTTCGGTCTGGGCAAGGCTTTCCTGTTCAAAATTTAAAACAAAGACAAGTCTCATCAATATTGCAAGGCAATACCCTTGACACTTGGGGGCTAATGTATAATTTTCAAGAAAGATTATACAGAAATCAAGACCCGGCTCATCCTTTTACTGATGAGCCGGCCCATTGGGGGTTAATAGAGATAGTATAGAGTATAAAATTTTACCTCATGCTTGTTATTTAACATCTTTAGCAGATTCTTTTCCATCTCATAACTCGCTTCCAGGCGACTTGCGAAGCCAGAACAGAGTTCTTTAAACTCCAGACTTGCATAGTCAGAAAGTTTCGCCTTGGAAGGCCCAGACTCGGGAATTGATGGAGAAGGGGATGCTATATGTTTGGAGAGGATTGTCGCTGCCGGCTTGGAGAAACCAAAACCAGTAATGACCACAGCATCTGGGTCATCAGCTGTCGCCATTACGACCGGTGATCTAGGGACATCCCTTGATCCTTTGGGCGACTCAGGAGGGTTTGCTTGAATTGTCGGCTCGTTTTGACTCGGATCTTCTTGAGTCGGAGTAGCTTTCCTCGGAAGTTCAGAAGTGGCGTCAGGGATTGATCCACTGGTCTTCCTCTTTTTGGCTTGCGCCCTAATGAAAGAGATAGGTGTGTTAAAAAATTTAAAAGAGTGCTATTCTCAAGGATCAGGACAAGAAACTTACCCCGGGACTCGGATCATTGGTGGAAGGGTCGACATCACTGAGTCGCAGAAGTAGGGGGAGAATCCTGCAGAATTTGTACATCGATAATACACGCGGGTTATGACTGTGATCCAAAGCAGCACGAACAATGGTTGCTCAAATAAAAAAAAGGGAGGTACCTCGCTTGGTCTTCTTTTGTTCGTTGTTGGCAAGCCAGGTGTTAGGTCGCCAGAATGACTTCGCGTTTTCCGTTTCGAGGCGTGCTGCGTTTTCTTCAGTAAGAAATTTAGGTCCAAATGGGCATTTGGATGTGAGAGAGGTACTTTCCCACATATTCACCGGGCCGGCTTAGGTGGAGAAGGAGATGAATCGGAGGAGACGGAAATTACCTCGACAGAGTCTTCCTGGCTTTCGTTATCTTCATTCTATTATAAGAGGAGTGAGAGATAAATAAAAGTTAAAAGGTCATAGGTGGCGAGTGAAAAAGAGGACGGATTGGTACCTCAGAGAGTGCGTCGCCAGCTTGAGATTCGTCGACTTCAGATGGCTCGGCCGCAGTAGATTTACCTTTGCCTTTGTTTTTCTTGGAAGGCGGCTTAGCACTCTTCATGGCTTGTTTCTTAGGTCTCCTAGACCAGAACTTGTCGCCTTTCTGGAAAGGGATATGGCATGAAGTCATGATGGCAGTAAAACAGATGGAATAAAAAGTTGAGGGCGAGTTAGCTTTGGTTACCTTGGGTGCCGGGTTAATCTTGCAGAAAGGCTTAAGGCCGATTTGGCCGCATTTTGCTGCAGGTTCGCCGGTCAGTTTCCTAATGATGGCGACGATGTCTTTTTCCGTTAATGCTATGTGGAAGTAGCATTGGGGATGATCCAGAGTACCGTCAAATTCGCACATCAGGCCATCTCGGCGGCTCAGAGGAAGGATCCGCCATTCGACCCAGCAGCGGATCAAGTCAACCCCGGTGAGACCGTTGTTCGTCAAGGATCTCAGTTCGGACAGAATTGGGATGAAGTCCGACTCTTCTTCCTCGGTGAGCTTGTCAGGGAGCTTAAAATTGATCGGAAGGCGGGTTGGCCTGTAGCCCAGAAGTTTGTTCTCGCCGGCAGGGGATGTTTCTTTGCAATAAAACCAAGATTCACCCCAGCCTTTGGGGTGGCTAGGCATAGTGAGTGAAGGAAACAGACTGTCCCTGCGACGCTGGACGTTGACCCCGCCAAGTTCCAAACTGGGGCCATTGTGGAATTCCGTCTGGCGATTCAAGTAGAAAAAGTACCAAAACAGAGGGACGGAAGGCTCGATCCGCAAATAAGCTTCGCAAAGGACTTGGAATTGACTTAGGTTGCTTATGGAATTGGGTCCCAAATCCGGGAGTCGGACATTCATGAAGTGCAGAGCGTCCCTAAGGAATTTAGATCCGGGCGGCTTAAAACCCCGTTCCAAGTGTTCCACAAAAACTACTATCTCCCCTTCCTTGGGATTGGGGAGGTCTTCTCCTAACCCGGTGCGCCATCCAATGACGTCTTGAGGATCCAAGCAGCCCGCTTTCACGTAATTCGCCAAAACAGCATCATCGACTTTGGTAGGAAGCCAATCGCTCTTGAAAACGGCACCCATGCTACAAATAGGTAAGAATATGGCATTACATGTCTCGAACATTTACTATGTGAATCGGGATCAGCTCTTGCTTAACCCGCCGGACTAGGAGGCCGGGTTGGGCTGATGTGGCGACTTATCGGAGCAGGGCTATTCTCAGAAGCGATGTTACTGTGGGTGGTGAAATTTATTCTTTCCGGAACACTAAGGGAAGGACGAAGCTTCCAAACAGCTTTTTACAAACAGTGAATGAGGAATGGATCTGTTGAACAGATATAAAAACTTGCGGATATGGCTAAAACATGAACGATGTGTGATCAGGGTGGTGCCTCATGTTTGAAGAAACTAGTGTATTTAGAAAATTCGCAAGAGCACAGATGGATAAGACTATTCAGGGCACTGGGTGCCCTAATGGCGCTCGGACTAATCAGTTCGAGGGTAATAGATGGTTGCGAGCGGAGGGCTTCGGAACTATGGCAATGGCGGAAGCATGAACAAGGAATAAATCTACCCTTGAAGAAGGGGAAACAGTAGCCTAACCTGGAGATCTTGGTCGAAGAAGATCGGCGGTGATGGAGGTTGTTGGAGAATGAAGGGACCCTCGGCGGCGGCGGAGCCTGGCAACGGCGATGGCTTGCGGGCGACGCCGGAGCTCCTCGAACGGCGACGGCTTGCGGGCGGCGCCGGAGCTCCTCGAACGGCGACGGCTTGCGGGCAGCGCTGGAGTTCTTCGAAACGGAGGCGGAGTTTGCGGCCGGGGGCGAAGCCTTCGGGATGCGGAGCGTCTCTTCTCGCTGTGTTGATGGTGAAGGGACTGACGAGACTGGTAGGTGGCCGGTGTCAGCCCTGTCCCTTCCGCCTATTTATCAGGACGGGCGCGGGGATCGAGGCGCTGTGAGCGGGAACCATCGAGGAAGAAAAGATTCGCCATGATGACGTCCGAAAATTTTGGGATAATGATGCACTAAAAGATCCGTTGGGATTGTGTTGGAGTTCCCGAAAATCGAGGGCTAAGGAAAGTGCTGACGGGAAATGCATTGGCGGCTCAAAGAATTTTTTCGGTACCAGTTGGCGAGTTAAAATTTCTGGCGTATGGAGGAACACAGAGGAGTGAATCACTTTCAACTAAAACGGAAGCATTGGCATGAAGATTCAAGTCAATTTGGGGCCTAATGTTGGGGATATTGCCTGTTAAGTGACCCGCCACTTATGGGCTGGGTTACTAGTAAGGCGATTCATCCTTTAGGGCTAGTTGGGCCTCAGCCTGCGCGGTTCAAAGTCGCAGGATGGTTATGATTTAAGGAAGGTCTCTGGGTTTTGCAAGACGGCGACTTAGAGACAGCGGTGGTCACGATTTGTAAAGAGGAAGGGACTCTTGTAAACCCTAAGGCTTCGACCTATATATAAAGACGAGTCTGGAGGGGGAGAGGTAGGTTAGAAATCATCGAGTGCTAGATTTAGGCGAGTTACGCCTTTCTTGTAATCGAATCCATATCAATACACACCAAAGCAGGACGTAGGCTATTACCTCCTCAGAGGGGCCGAACCTGGGTAAATCGCCGTGTCTCTCCCGCTTAACCCCTTTGAGTCGCCACCAAGGTGCGATGGCTCCAGTACTAAGTCCTTTCACGAGGACATCTGCCGTGACAAAACCACGAGAGTACCCGAGGATTCGGCTAGCCGTGGAGTGTGATTGATTGGTGGGGGGAGTTAAAACTTTATTTTTCTGTTTGGGAACCGCCTATAGCATGAGTAGCATGGAAGATATTGAGAACTCTTGGTCATTGCGTTGACAATGAAAGCATGCCACCCAAAATTATTATCTCTGTTTTCAAAGCTTGAGCTCTAGCACCTCTACAAATCAATGCTTCCCTCTGCGAAGGGCCTGTCTATTTATTTTCCTGTCGAGTCATCCTCTTCTTATATAAACACCAATTAGAGAGCACCTCTGTCATTTTTATGCTTTGCTTTTGATTGATATTGAGTATAACTATGACTGGATCTTTGTTGCTATGAATTACAATGTTTAGTCAGCCCTTGATCTTTGAAAGTGCTCTGCATTTATGTTTTGCGGTCTCAGAAAGAGCTAGCGAGATACCACCTATTCATATTGCTTCATGCTTGTTTTGATTGAATTGTTGGTATTTGAAACTCATTACTATTTGCTTGCTAGCTGATTATGCCATTGATATTAGTTTACCGTGAGACCTTTGTGTCACTTGCTTATGTGGTTAACTTGTGATCTTGCTGAAATTCTGGTTATGAGTTAGACATAGTTGCAACAACAAGATCAAACATAGTTTGTCAAAGTTTTTCTTTCTCTTTCAGTTTGTCAACTGAGTTGCTTGAGGACAAGCAAGGTTTTAAGCTTGGGGGAGTTGATACGTCTCCATCGTATCTACTTTTCCAAACTCTTTTGCCCTTGTTTTGGACTCTAATTTGCATGATTTGAATGGAACTAACCCGGACTGACGCTGTTTTCAGCAGAATTGCCATGGTGTTGTTTTTGTGCAGAAATGAATGTTCTTGAAACATCCTAAAAATTTACAAAGAATATTTCTGGAAAATATGAAAAATACTTGCGCAAAAATCTATCAGAGGGGACGGGCCAGTGGGCCACAAGCCCTGTAGCCACGGCCTCCCCCTGGTCGCGGCTACCAAGCTTGTGGGGCCCACGTGGCTCTGCCGCCCCCAATTCCAGCGCTATTTATTCCCTTTCATCCCGGAAAAAGTCAAGAGAGAAGAGTTCATCGCGTTTCACGATCTAGAGGCACCGCCACATCCCGTTCTTGCCCTGGAGGGCAGATCTGGAGTCCGTTTTGGGCTCCGGATCAAGGAGACCGTCGCCATCGTCATCATCAACCTTCTTCCCTCTCCAATTCCATGAAGCTCTTCATCGTTCGTGAGTAATATATTCGTAGGCTCGCTGGGCGGTGATGAGTAGGATGAGATCTATCATGTAATCAAGTTAGTTTTGACGGGGATTGATCCCAAGTATCCACTATGTTCTGAGATTGATGTTGCTACTACTTTGCCATGCTTAATACTTGTCACTAGGGCCCGAGTGCCATGAATTCAGATTTGAAATTATTATGTTGTCACCAATATATGTGTGTTTTAGATCCGATCTTGCCAGTTGTAGTTACCTACTATGTGTTATGATCCGGCAACCCCAGAGTGACAATAACCGGAACCACTCCCGGTGATGACCATAGTTTGAGGAGTTCATGTGTTCACCAAGTGCTAATGCGTTGGTCCGGTTCTTTATTAAAAGGAGAACCTTAATATCCCGTAGTAGCCATTTGGACCCCGCTGCCACGGGAGGGATGGACAATAGATGTCATGCAAGTTCTTTTCCCTAAGCACGTATGACTACACACGGAATGCATGCCTACATCACATTGACGAATGGGAGCTAGCCACATATCTCACCATGTTATAACTGTTGCATGATGAATGTCATCCGACAAATCACCTATCCATTGCCTACGAGTTTGTCCCACTGCTACTGTTACTTGTTGTTGCTACTACTGTTACTTGCTTTGTCCTGCTGCTGCTGCCACTACTGTTGCTGCTACTGTTACTTGTTGTTGATGTTACTTGCTACTGTTACTACTTGCTACTGCTGTTACTATTGCTGTTCCTTGCCACTGCTGTTACTCGTTACCCTGCTGCTACCTGCTATAATACTTTTCTGGCGCCATTGATACTTCAGTTAGGAATAATCTGCCGTCAACAGATTCTTTCCTAGCACTATTGCTATCATACTACCTTTGCTGGTTATATCCTGCTTGCAGATACTAATCTTTCAGGTGTGGTTGAGCCGACAACTCAACTGCTAATACTGGAGAATATCCTTTCACTCCCATCGTGTCGAACCAACAAATTTGGGTTGAATACTCTACCCTCGAAAACTGTCGCGATCCCACACGTTGGTGGGCCATTACAAGACAATTGCTAATTGTTGAGCAACTCGAAGCATGCCTCGCTACCCCTTCTGTCACTGGGTGAGGTCACTGATACGTCTCAAACGTATCTATAATTTTTGATGGTTTCATGTTGTTATCTTGTCATCTTTGGAAGTTTTATGTACCTTTTATATATTTTTTTGGGACTAACTTATTGATTCAGTGCCAAGTGCCAGTTCCTGTTTTTCTGTGTTTTTGGCTCTTTTCAGATCTGATTTTGGAATGGAGTCCAAACGGAATAAAATCCCCGAAATGATTTTTTCCCGAACGGAAGAAGATCAGGGAGCGTGTGGGCCAAGCCAGGAGGGCTCCAGGGAGCCCACAAACCCCCACTCCGCCACCAGGGGGAGGCGGCGGTGGCAGGGCTTGTGGCCTCCCTGGCCGCCCCCTAACCTAGATCTTTGGCCTATATATTCCCTAAAATACAGCAAAAAATTAGGGGAGCCACGAAAATACTTTTCCGCCGCCGCAAGCTTCCGTTTCCGCGAGATCTCATCTGGAGACCCTTCCCCGCGCCCTGCCGGAGGGGACTTTGGAGTTGGAGGGCTTCTTCATCATCATCATCGCCCCTCCAATGACTCGTGAGTAGTTCACTTCAGACCTACGGGTCCGTAGTTAGTAGCTAGATGGCTTCTTCTCTCTCTTGGATCTTCAATACAAAGTTCTCCATGATCTTCATGGAGATCTATCCGATGTAATCTTCTTTGGCGGTGTGTTTGTCGAGATCCGATGAATTGTGGATTTGTGATCAGATTATCTATGATATATATTTGAGTCTTTGCTCATTTCTTATATGCATGATTTGATATCCTTGTAAGTCTCTCCGAGTCTTGGGTTTTGTTTGGCCAACTAGATCTATGATTCTTGCAATGGGAGAAGTGCTTGGTTTTGGGTTCTACCATGTGGTGACCTTTCCCAGTGATAGTAGGGGAAGCAAGGCACACATTAAGTAGTTGCCATCAAGGGTAACAAGATGGGCTCTGTCGTTGATATGAGATTGTCCATCTACATCATGTCATCTTGCTTAAGGCGTTACTCTGTTCTTTTGGACTTAATACACCATGCTGGATAGCGGTCGACGTGTGGAGTAATAGTAGTAGATGCAGACAGTATCGGTCTACTTGTTTTGGACGTGATGCCTATAGATATAATCATTGCCATACATATCGTCACGACTTTGTGCGGTTCTATCAATTGCTCGACAGTAATTTGTTCACCCACCGTCTACTTGCTTTCATGAGAGAAGCCACTAGTAAACACTACGGCCCCCTGGTCTATTCACATCTATCGTTTACACCTCCGCTTTTACTTTGCTTTGTTACTTTGTTGCTTTCAGTTATCACTTGGCAAACAATCTATAAGGTATTGACAACCCCTTCATAGTGTTGGGAGCAGGTTCTTTGTGTTTGTGCAGGATCTTGTGATACTCCTCCACTGGATTGATTCCTTGGTTCTCAAACTGAGGGAAATACTTACCACCGCCGTGCTACATCACCCTTTCCGCTTCGAGGGAACACCAACGCAAGGCTCCAAGGCCACGGGGAAAATCCTTTGCATATTTGCCTAGGAAGTCCCTTAAGGTGTAGCCGCAGCAGAAGGATTCCTGGTGCCGTCGACACGACTATTCCTGGCGCCGTTGCCAGGGAAGCACAGCTGACATCAGTCACCGCATGGTATGAACCCAAAACCAAGCACTTTTCCCATTGCAAAATCATAGATCAAGCTGGCCAAACAAAACCCACAACTCGAAGAGAATTACAAGGATATGAAATCATGCATAAGAGAGATCAGAAGAAACACAAATAAGATTCATAGATAATCTGATCATAAATCCACAATTCATCGGATCTCGACAAACACACCGCAAAATAAGATTACATGAGATAGATCTCCATGAAGATCATGGAGAACTTTGTATTTAAGATCCAAGAGAGAGAAGAAGCCATCTAGCTACTAGCTATGGACCCGTAGGTCTATGGTGAACTACTCACGCATCATCGGAGAGGTCATGGTGTTGATGAAGAAGCCCTCAGTATCCGAATCCCCCCTCCGGTAGGGCACCAGAACGTGCCCCAGATGGGATCTTGCGGAGACAGAAGTTTGCGGCGGCAGAAAAGTACTTTCGATGATCTCCTGATTTTTTTTGGAATTTATGGGAATATATAGGCGAAAGACCTAGGGCAGAGGTGGCCCAGGGAGCCCACAAGCCTAGGAGGCGCGGCCCCCCTGGCCGCGGCTAGTGGGCTTGTGGGGTCCCTGGTGGCCCCCTGCCTTGGTTCTCAAGCTTCCCGATCTTCTTCTGTTTCAGAAAAAAATCTTTTTGGAAGTTTCGTTCCGCTTAAAATCCTCCTTTGAAAGGGATCAAAAACACGAAAAAAACAGGAACTGGCACTTGGCACTGAGTTAATAAGTTAGTCCCAAAAAGATATAAAAGTCATACAAAACATCCAAAGTTTGACATGTTAATAGCATGAAACCATAAAAAATTATAGATACGTTGGAGACGTATCAAGCATACCCAAGCTTAACTCCTGCTCGTCCTCGAGTAGGAAAGTGATAAAGACTGAATTTTTGATGTGGAATGCTACCTAGCATAGTTGTTCTTTGCAACTTCTTTCGTGTGACATGAATGTTCAGATCCGTAAGATTCAAAACAATAGTTTGCTATTGACGTGAAAACAATAATATTTCAAGCAAACTAGCAAGGTAATCATGACCTTTCGAAATAACAAAGCCAAAGAAAGTTATCCCTACAAAATCATATAGTCTGGCTATGCTCCATCATCCCCACACAACTAATTTAAATCATGCACAACCCCTGTATTGGCAAAGTAATTGTTTTCACACTCTTACTTTCTCAAACCTTTTATAACTATCACGCAATACATGAGCGTGAGCCATGGATATAGCACTATAAGTGGAATAGAGTGTGGTGGTGGTTGTGAGACAAAAGGGAGGAGATGGTCACATTGACTTGGCGTATCAAAGGGCTATGGAGATGCCCATTAATAGATATCAATGTGAATGAGTAGGGATTTCCATACAAAGGATGCACTAGAGCTATAAGTATGTGAAAGCTCAAAAGGAGAACTAGTGGGTGTGCATCCAACTTGCTTGCTCACGAAGACCTAGGGCAATTTTGAGGAAGCCCATCATAGGAATATACAAGCCAAGTTATATAATAAAGATTCCCACTAGCATATGGTGGTGATGAAACGAGAGGCTCTAAATCATGAAGAACATGGTGCTATTATGAAGCATAAGTGTGGAAAAACATAGTAGCATTGTCCCTTCTCTCTTTTTCTCTTTCTTTTTTTTATTTGGACTCTTGGGCCTATTTTTTTCTCTTTTTTTATTTGGTCTCTTTGGCCTCTTTTTTATTTTTCCTCACATGGGACAATGCTCTAATAATGAAGATCATCACACTTTTATTTACTCACAACTCTAAGCTTAGAACGATGATGACTCTATAGGAAATGCCTCCAGCAGTGTATCGGGATGTGCAACGATCTAGCTTTGCGTATGACGTTGAAACATCTCGCTAGTGATACGTCCATTTTGCATCATGTTTTCATGTTGATATTTATCGCTTCTTGGGCTGTTATTTCACTTCATGATACAATACTTATGCCTTTTCTCTCTTATTTTGCAAGGTTTACATGAAGAGGGAGAATGCTCGCAGCTGGAATTCTGGCCTGAAATTGTAGCAAGTTTGAGATACCTATTCTGTGCAACTCCAAACGCCGTAAAGATCAACGATGATTTTTTTATGGATTTATAAAAAATACTGGGCCGAAGAAGCGCCAGAGGGGCGCCAGCAGGTGGCCACAAGCCTGCTAGGCGCGGCCACCCCCTTGGCCGCGCCTAGGGGGCTCGTGGGCAGCCTGCTGGCCCACTGGCCCCCCTCTTCTGCTATATGAAGGGTTTCGCCCGGAAAAAATCAAGGAGGAGCTTTTTCGTGGATTCGCCGCCGCCACGAGGCGGAACTTGAGCAGAACCAATCTAGAGCTCCGACAGGACGATCCTGCCGGGGAAACTTCCCTCCCGGAGGGGGAAATCGTCGCCATCATCATCACCAACACTCCTCTCATCAGAGGGGACTCATCACCATCAACAACTTCATCAGTACCATCTCATCTCCAAACCCTAGTTCATCAGTTGTAACCAATCTCCGTCTCGCGACTCCGATTGGTACTTGTAAGGTTGCTAGTAGTGTTAATTACTCTTTGTCGTTGATGCTAGTTGGATTAATTTGTGTAAGAGTTTATGTTCAGATACTTGATGCTACTCATTACCTCGACCTGAGGACATGGGATAAGTCATGCTACATAGTAGTTACTTTTGTTCCTGAGGACATGGGATAAGTCATGCTAATAGTAGTCATGTGAATTTGGTATTCGCTCGATATTTTGATGTGTTGTATATTGTTTTTCCTCTAGTGGTGTTATGTGAACGTCGACTACATACCACTTCACCATTATTTGGGCCTAGAGGAAGGCATTGGGAAGTAGTAAGTGTTGGAAATATGCCCTAGAGGCAGTAATAATTAGTTGTTATTATATTTCTTTGTTCATGATAATCGTTTATTATCCATGCTATAATTGTATTGATTGGAAACACATTGCATGTGTGGATACATAGACAAAACACTATCCCTAGTAAGCCTCTAGTTAACTAGCTCGTTGATCAAAGATGGTCAAGGTTTCCTGACCATAGGCAAGTGTTGTCACTTGATAATGGGATCACATCATTAGGAGAATCATGTGATGGACTAGACCCAAACTAATAGACGTAGCATGTTGATCGTGTCATTTTGTTGCTACTGTTTTCTGCGTGTCAAGTATTTGTTCCTATGACCATGAGATCATATAACTCACTGACACCGGAGGAATGCTTTGTGTGTATCAAACGTCGCAACGTAACTGGGTGACCATAAAGATGCTCTACAGGTATCTCCGAAGGTGTTCGTTGAGTTAGTATGGATCGAGACTGGGATTTGTCACTCCGTGTGACGGAGAGGTATCTCGGGGCCCACTCGGTAATACAACATCACACACAAGCCTTGCAAGCAATGTGACTTAGTGTAAGTCACGGGATTTTGTATTACGGAACGAGTAAAGAGACTTGCCGGTAAACGAGATTGAAATAGGTATGCGGATACCGACGATCGAATCTCGGGCAAGTAACATACCGAAGGACAAAGGGAATGACATATGGGATTATATGAATCCTTGGCACTGAGGTTCAAACGATAAGATCTTCATAGAATATGTGGGATCCAATAAGGGCATCCAGGTCCCGCTATTGGATATTGACGGACGAGTCACTCGGGTCATGTCTACATAGTTCTCGAACCTGCAGGGTCTGCACACTTAAGGTTCGACGTTGTTTTATGCGTATTTGAGTTATATGGTTGGTTACCGAATGTTGTTCGGAGTCCCGGATGAGATCACGGACATCACGAGGGTTTCCAGAATGGTCCGGAAACGAATATTGATATATAGGATGACTTCATTTGGTTACCGGAAGGTTTTCGCGCATTACCGGTAATGTACCAGGAATGACGAATGGGTTCCGGATCTTCACCGGGAGGGGGGACCACCCACCCGGGAGGGCCCAAGGACCTTGGGGGTGGCGCACCAAGTAGGTGGGGTCAGCCCAAGGCTGTCTTGCGCAAGAGAAAGAAAAACCAAAAGAAGAGAAAGAAAAAAAAGGAAAGGTGGGAAAAGAGAGAAGGACTCCACCTTCCAATCCTAGTTGGACTAGGATTGGAGGAGGACTCCTCCTCCCTTGGTGGCGCAGCCCTTGGGGCTCCTTGAGCCTCAAGGCAAGCCTCCCCTCCCCTCCTCCTATATATATGGAACTATTAGGGCTGATTTGACACAACTTTTCAAGGCAGCCCGACCACATACCTCCACGGTTTTACCTCTAGATCTCGTTTCTACGGAGCTCGGGCGAAGCCCTGCTGAGATTAGATCGCCACCAACCTCCGGAGCGCTGTCACGCTGCCGGAGAACTCATCTACCTCTCCGTCTCTCTTGCTGGATCAAGAAGGCCGAGATCATCGTCGAGCTATACGTGTGCTGAACGCGGAGGTGCCGTCCGTTCGGCACTAGATCGTGGGACAGATCGCGGGACGGTTCGTGGGACGGTTCGCGGGGCGGATCGAGGGACGTGAGGACATTCCACTACATCAACCGCGTTCACTAACGCTTCTGCTGTGTGATCTACAAGGGTACGTAGATTGGAAGTCTCCTCTCGTAGATGGACATCACCATGATAGGTCTTCGTGCGCGTAGGAAAATTTTTGTTTCCCATGCGACGTTCCCCAACAGTGGCATCATGAGCTAGGTTTATGCGTAGATGTAATCTCGAGTAGAACACACAAGTTTTTGTGGGCGGTGATGTGCGTTTTTCTGCCCTCCTTAGTCTTTTCTTGATTCCGCGGTATTGTTGGATCGAAGCGGCTCGGACCGACATTACTCGTACGCTTACGAGAGACTAGTTTCATCGCTATGAGTAACTCCATTGCTCAAAGATGACCGGCGAGTGTCGGTTTCTCCAACTTTAGTTGAATCGGATTTGACCGAGGAGGTCCTTGGATGAGGTTAAATAGCAATTCATATATCTCCGTTGTGGTGTTTGCGTAAGTAAGATGCGATCCTACTAGATACCCATGGTCACCACGTAAAACATGCAACAACAATTAGAGGACGTCTAACTTGTTTTTGCACGGTATGCTTGTGATGTGATATGGCCAACGATGTGATGTGATATATTGGATGTATGAGATGATCATGTTGTAATAGTTAATATCGACTTGCACGTCGATGGTACGGCAACCGGCAGGAGCCATAGGGTTGTATTTAAACTAACGTTTGTGTTTGCAGATGCGTTTACTATATTGCTAGGACGTAGCTTTAGTAGTAATAGCATGAGTAGCACGACAACCCCGATGGCGACACGTTGATGGAGATCATGGTGTGACGCTGGTGACAAGAAGATCGTGCCGGTGCTTTGGTGATGGAGATCAAGAAGCACGTGATGATGGCCATATCATGTCACTTATGAATTGCATGTGTTGTTAATCCTTTATGCACCTTATCTTGCTTAGAACGACGGTAGCATTATGAGGTGATCTCTCACTAAAATTTCAAGATGAAATTGTGTTCTCCCCGACTGTGCACCGTTGCGACAGTTCTTCGTTTCGAGACACCACGTGATGATCGGGTGTGATAGACTCAACGTTCACATACAACAGGTGCAAAACAGTTGCACACGCGGAACACTCGGGTTAAGCTTGACGAGCCTAGCATGTGCAGACATGGCCTCGGAACACTTGAGACCGAAAGGTCGAGCATGAATCGTATAGTTGATATGATTAGCATAGAGATGCTTACCACTGAAACTATTCTCGACTCACGTGATGATCGGACTTGAGATAGTGGATTTGGATCATGTACCACTCAAATGACTAGAGAGATGTACTTTTTGAGTGGGAGTTCTTAAGTAATATGATTAATTGAACTAATTGTCATGAACATAGTCTAATGGTCTTTGCGAATTACGATGTAGCTTGCGCTATAGCTCTACTATTTTTATATGTTCCTAGAGAAAATTTAGTTGAAAGTTGATAGTAGCAAACTTTGCAGACTGAGTCTGTAAAAACCGAGGATTGTCCTCGTTGCTGCGCAGAAGGCTTATGTCCTTAATGCACCACTTGGTGTGATGCACCTCGAGCGTCGTCTGTAGATGTTGTGAACATCCGACATACACGTTTCTGATGACTACACGATAGTTCAGTGCAAAATACTTAATGGCTTAGAAGCAAGGCGCCGAAGACGTTTTGAAACGTCACGGAACATAAGTGATGTTCTAAAGAGATGAAATTATGATTTCATGCTTGTGCCCTTGTTAAGAGGTACGAGACCTCCAATAAGATTCTTTGTCCACAAAGTAAAGGAGAAAAGCTCAATCGTTGAGCGTGTGCTCAGATTGTCTGAGTACGACAATCGCTTGAATCAAGTGGGAGTTAATCTTCCAGATGAGATAGTGATAGTTCTCCAAAGTCACTGCCACCA
This sequence comes from Hordeum vulgare subsp. vulgare, assembly GCF_904849725.1. NCBI lineage: Eukaryota > Viridiplantae > Streptophyta > Magnoliopsida > Poales > Poaceae > Hordeum > Hordeum vulgare. The sequence continues at coordinate 564,526,665 of NC_058520.1, forward strand.
AGCTGTGAGAGCTTCGTGATGAACTATAACATATCAAGGATAGATAAAATGATTCTTGAGCGATTCGCGATGTTTGACACTGCGAAAGTAGAAATCAAGAAGGAGCATCAATAGTTGATGGTTTGTAAAACCACTAAGTTTCAAGAAAGGCAAGGGCTAGAAGGGATACTTCGTGAAACGGCAAAACAGTTGCTGCACTAATGAAGAGACCCAAGATTAAACCCAAACCCGAGACTAAGTGCTTCTGTAATGAGGGGAACAGTCACTGAGGCGGAGCAACTCTAGACACTTGGTAGATAAGAAGGCTGGCAAAAGTCGAAAGAAGTATATTTGATATACATGATGTTGATGTGTACTTTACTAGTACTCCTAGTAGCATGATGGTATTGGATACCGGTTTGGTTGCTAAGTGATTAGTAACACGAAATGATAGCTACGACATAAGCGGAGACTAGCTAAAGGCGAGGTGACGATACGTGTTGGAAGTGTTTCCAAGATTGATATGATCAAAACGTCGCACGCTCCCTCTACCATCGGGATTGGTGTTAACCGAAATAATTGTTATTTGGTGCTTGCGTTAAGCATGAACATGATTGGATCGTGTTTTCCGCAATACGATTATTCATTTAAAGAGAATAATGGTTACTCTATTTGCTTGAATAATCACCTTCGATGGTTTATTGAATCTCGATCGTAGTGTTACACATGTTCCTGATATTGGTGCCAAAAGGTACGAGGTAATGATGATAGTACCACTTACTTGTGGCACTGCCGCTTGAGTCATGTTGGTATAAATTGCATGAAGAGGCTCCATGCTGATGGATCTTTATACTCACTTGATTTTGAATCACTAGTGACATGCAAATCATACCACATGAGCAAGGCCTTGTTTTCATTGAGATGAAACAAGATAGTAACTTGTTGGAAGTGATACATTTTGATGTATGCAGTCCAATGGGTGCTGAGGCACGCAGTGCATATCATTATGTTCTTACTTCAATGACGATTTGAGTAGATACTAGAGTATTTACTTAATGAATCACAAGTCTGAAATATTGAAAAGTTCAATTCTGTTTCGGAGTGAAGTTCGTCGTAACAAGAGGATAAACTGTCTACGATATGATCATAGAAGTGAATATTTGAGTTACGAGTTTTGGTACGCAGTTAAGACAATGTGGAAATTGTTTCGCAGTTGATGCCACCTGGAACATCATAGTGTGATGATGTGTCTGAACGTCATAGCCACGCACTATTTGGTATGGTGCATGCTATGATGTCTCTTATCGAATTACCACTATCGTTTATGGGTTATGCATTAGAGACAACCGCATTCACTTTAAAAGGGGCACCGCGTATTTCCGTTGAGATGACACGGTATAGACTAAGGTTTAGAGAAATCTAAGCTGTCATTTCTTGAAAGTTTGGAGCTGCGATGCTTATGTGAAAAAGTTTCAGTCTGATAAGCTCTAACCCAAAGCGGATAAATGCATCTTCATAAGATATCCAAAACAGTTGGATACATCTCCTATCTCAGATCCGGAAGCAAAGTGTTTGTTTCTAGAAATGGGTTCTTTCTCGAGGAAAGGTTTCTCTCGAAAGAATTGAGTGGGAGGGTGGTAGAACTTGATGAGGTTATTGAACCATCACTTCAACCAGTGTGTAGCAGGGCGCAGGAAGTTGTTCCTGTGGCGCCTACACCAATTGAAGTGAAAGCTGATGATGGTGATCATCGAGCATCGGATCAAGTTACTACAAACCTCGTAGGTTGACAAGGTCGCGTACTGCTGCAGAGTGGTACGGTAACCTTGTCTTGGAGTTCATGTTTTTGAGCAACAGTGAACATACGAGTTATGGAGAAAGCAATGGTGGGCCCGGATTCCGACAAATGGATGGAGGCCATGAAATCCGAGAGAGGATCCATGTATGAAAACAAAGTGTAGACTTTGGAAGAACTACTTGATGGTAGTAAGACTATTGAGTGAAGATAGATCTTTAAAAGGAAGACAGACGATGATGGTGATAAGTCACTATTAAGAAAGGCTCGACTTGTCGCAAAGATGTTTCCGACAAGATCAAACAGTTGACTGTGATGAGACTTTCTCACTCGTAGCGATGCTAAAAGTCTGTTAGAATTATGTTAGTAGTTGCACGTAGGATGTCAAAACATTGTTTCCTCGACGGTTTCCTTGAGCAAACATTGTATGTGATACAACCAGGAGGTTTTGTCGATCCTAAAGATACTAGCAAGTATGCAAGCTCCAGTGATCCTTCAATGGACTGGTGCAAGCATCTCGGAGTTGGAATATACACTTTGATGAGATGATCAAAGATTTTGGGTTTGTACAAGGTTTATGAGAAACTTGTATTTCCAAAGAAGTGAGTGGGAGCACTATAGAATTTCTGATAAGTATATGTGGTTGACATATTGTGGATCAGAAGTAATGTAGAATTTCTGTAAAGCATACAAGGTTGTTTGAAAGGAGTTTTCAAAGGAATACCTGGATTGCGTTACTTGAACGTTGAGCATCAAAGATCTATGGAGATAGATCAAAAGCGCTTAATGGAAGTTTCAACAAGATGCATGCCTTGACAAGTTTTGAAGGAGTTCAAAATAGATCAGCAAAGAAGGGGTTCTTGGTTGCGTTGTAAGGTGTGAATTTGAGTAAGACTCAAAACCCAACCACGGTAGAATAAAGAGAATAGACGAAGGTCGTCTTCTATGCCTTAGCCGTAGACTCTAAAGTATGCAATGCTGAGTACCGCACCTGATGTGTGCCTTGCAGCAAGTCTGTTAAGAGGTACACAGAGTGATCCAGGATTGAATCACTGATCAGCGGTCAAAGTTATCCTTAGTAACTAAATAGACTAAGGAATTTTTCTCGATTATGGAGGTGGTTAAAGAGTTCGTCGTAAAGGGTTACGTCGATGCAAGCTTTGACATTAATCCGAATAAATATGAGTGGTGAAACGGATTCGTATAGTAGAGTAGATATTTGGAGCATTTCCGAATAGCACGTAGTAGCAGCATCTATAAGATACCATAAAGATTTGTAAAGAACGCACAGATCTGAAAGTTCCAGAATCGTTGACTAAAACCTCTCTCACGAGCAAGACGTGATCAGACCCCATAACTATATGGGTGTTGGATTCGTTGGAATCACATGGTGATGTGAACTAGATTATTGACTCTAGTGCAAGTGGGAGACTGTTGGAAATATGCCCTAGAGGCAGTAATAATTAGTTGTTATTATATTTCTTTGTTCATGATAATCGTTTATTATCCATGCTATAATTGTATTGATTGGAAACACAGTGCATGTGTGGATATATGGACAAAACACTGTCCCTAGTAAGCCTCTAGTTGACTAGCTCGTTGATCAAAGATGGTCAAGGTTTCCTGACCATAGGCAAGTGTTGTCACTTGATAACGGGATCACATCATTAGGAGAATCATGTGATGGACTAGACCCAAACTAATAGACGTAGCATGTTGATCGTGTCATTTTGTTGCTACTATTTTCTGCGTGTCAAGTATTTGTTCCTATGACCATGAGATCATATAACTCACTGATACCGGAGGAATGCTTTGTGTGTATCAAACGTCGCAACGTAACTGGGTGACTATAAAGATGCTCTACAGGTATCTCCGAAGGTGTTCGTTGAGTTAGTATGGATCGAGACTGGGATTTGTCACTCCGTGTGACGGAGAGGTATCTCGGGGCCCACTCGGTAATACAACATCACACACAAGCCTTGAAAGCAATGTGACTTAGTGTAAGTCACGGGATCTTGTATTACGGAACGAGTAAAGAGACTTGCCGGTAAACGAGATTGAAATAGGTATGCGGATACCGACAATCGAATCTCGGGCAAGTAACATACCGAAGGACAAAGGGAATGACATACGGGATTATATGAATCCTTGGCACTGAGGTTCAAACGATAAGATCTTCGTAGAATATGTGGGATCCAATATGGGCATCCAGGTCCCGCTATTGGTTATTGACCGAGGAGTCACTCGGGTCATGTCTACATAGTTCTCGAACCCGCAGGGTCTGCACACTTAAGGTTCGACGTTGTTTTATGCGTATTTGAGTTATATGGTTGGTTACCGAATGTTGTTCGGAGTCCCGGATGAGATCACGGACGTCACGAGGGTTTCCGGAATGGTCCGGAAACGAAGATTGATATATAGGATGACTTCATTTGGTTACCGGAAGGTTTTCGGGCATTACCGGTAATGTACCGAGAATGACGAATGGGTTCTGTATCTTCACCGGGAGGGGGGACCACCCACCCGGGAGGGCCCAAGGACCTTGGGGGTGGCGCACCAAGTAGGTGGGGTCAGCCCAAGGCTGTCTTGTGCAAGAGAAAGAAAAACCAAAAGAAGAGAAAAAAAAAAGGAAAGGTGGGAAAAGAGAGAAGGACTCCACCTTCCAATCCTAGTTGGACTAGGATTGGAGGAGGACTCCTTCTCCCTTGGTGGCACAGCCCTTGGGGCTCCTTAAGCCTCAAGGCAAGCCTCCCCACCCCTCCTCCTATATATATGGAGCTATTAGGGCTGATTTGACACAACTTTTCAAGGCAGCCTGACCACATACCTCCACGGTTTTACCTCTAGATCGCGTTTCTGCGGAGCTCGGGCGGATCCCTGCTAAGATTAGATCACCACCAACCTCCGGAGTGCCGTCACGCTTCTGGAGAACTCATCTACCTCTCCGTCTCTCTTGCTGGATCAAGAAGGCCGAGATCATCGTCGAGCTGTACGTGTGCTGAACGCGGAGGTGCCGTCCGCTCGGCACTAGATCGTGGGACGGATCGCGGGACGGTTCATGGGACGGTTCGCGGGGCGGATCGAGGGACGTGAGGACGTTCCACTACATCAACCGCGTTCACTAACGCTTGTGCTGTGTGATCTACAAGGGTACGTAGATTGGAAATCCCCTCTCGTAGATGGACATCACCATGATAGGTCTTCGTGCGCGTAGGAAAATTTTTGTTTCCCATGCGACGTTCCCCAACAGTAAGTAGATGATGGGTTGCTAGAGTGACAAAAGCTTAAACCCTAGTTTATGCGTTGCTTTGTAAGGGGCTGATTTGGATCCACTAGTTTAATGCTATGGTTAGGCTTTGTCTTAATTCTTCTTTCGTAGTTGCAGATGCTTGCGAGAGGGGTTAATCATAAGTGGGATGCTTGTCCAAGTAAGGGCAGTAACCAAGCGCCGGTCCATCCACATAACAAACTATCAAAGTAACGAACGCGAATCATATGAACATGCTGAAAACTAGCATGACAGAAATTCTCGTGTGTCCTCGGGAGCGTTTTTCCTCCTATAAGACTTTGTCCAGGCTTGTCCTTTGCTACAAAAGGGATTGGGCCACTTTGCTGCACCGTTGCTACTTTTGTTACTTGTTGCTTGCTACGAATCATCTCACCACACAATCACTTGTTACCGATAATTTGAGTGCCTGCAGATTTTATATTGCTGAAAACCACTTGTCAGATCCTTCTGCTCCTCGTTGGGTTCGACACTCTTACTTATTGAAAGGACTACGATTAATCCCCTATACTTGTGGGTCATCAAGACTCTTTTCTGGCGCCATTGTCGGGGAGTGAAGCGCCTTTGGTAAGTGGAAGTTGGTAAGGAAACATTCATATAGTGTGCTGAAATTTATTGTCACTTGTCACTATGGATACTAATCCTTTGAGGGGCTTGTTCGGGGTATCTTCACCTCAAACGGAAGCACAAATGTTGCTTCTCAACCTGCTTCACCTACTGAAAATATTTGCTTTGAATTTCCTTCGGGTATGCTTGAGAAACTGCTGGCTAATCCTTTTACAGGAGATGGAACATCACATCCAGACTTGCATCTAATCTATGTAGATGAAGTTTGTGGTTTATTTAAGCTTGCAGGTTTGCTCGAGGATGAGGTCAATAAGAAGGTCTTTCCTTTAACTTTGAAGGATAAGGTGTTGACATGGTATAGGCTATGTGATGATACTGGATCATGGGACTACAATCGGTTGAAATTGGAATTTCATCAAAAGTTTTATCCTATGCATTTAGTACATCCTGATCGGAATTATATTTATAATTTTTGGCCTCGTGACAGAGAAAGCATCGCTCAAGCTTGGGGGAGGCTTAAATCAATGTTATATTCATGCCCCAACCATGAGCTCTCGAGAGAAATTATCATTCAGGACTTCTATGCTCGGCTTTCTCATGATGATCACACCATGCTTGACACTTCTTGTGCCGGTTCTTTTATGAAGAAAGATATTGACTTCAGATGGAATTTGTTGGAGAGAATTAAACGCAACCCTAAAGATTGGGAGCTTGAAGGAGGTAAGGAGTCAGGTATGAATTTCAAGTTTGATTGCGTTAAATCCTTTGTTGAAACAAATACCTTTAGTGATTTTAGCGCTAAGTATGGACTTGACTCTGAGATAGTAGCTTCATTGTGTGAATCATTTTCTGCTCATATTGATCTCCCCAAAGAGACGTGGTTTAAATATCATCCTCCTTTAGAAGTCAATGTAGTTAAACCCAATCCAGTTGAAGAGAAAATCATTGCGTATAATGATCTTGTTGTTCCCAGTGCTTACATTGACAAACCACCTTTCCCTGTTAGGATAAAGGATCATTCTAAAGCTTCAACTGTGATACGTAGAGGCTACATTAGAACACCTACACATCATGAGAAAATTAGAGTTGAACCTAGCATTGCTATTATCAAAGATCTTCTGTGCGACGATGTTGAGGGACATAATATTCACTTCTGTGAAGATGCTGCTAGAATTGCTAAACCTCGCGCTACAGATAAACATGTGGTTTGTGTTAAGATAGGAGATCATTGTTATCATGGTTTATGTGACGTGGGTACTAGTGTTAGTGCAATACCTCAATCCTTATATGATGAAATCAAAGACGAGATTGCACCTGTTGAGATAGAGCCTATTGATGTCACTATTCAGCTTGCTAATAGAGATACTATCTGCCCTGTGGGAATTGTTAGGGATGTTGAAGTCTTATGTGGTAAAACGAAGTATCCTGCTGATTTCCTCATTCTTGCTACCGCACAAGATAGCTTTTGTCCCATCATATTTGGCAGACCTTTTCTCAATACCGTCAATGCTCATATTGACTATGAGAAGCAAACTATCACTATTGGCTTTGAAGGTGTGTCACATGAGTTCAATTTCTCCATGTTTGGTAGACAACCTCATGAAAAAGAGTTGCCTAGTAAGGATGAAACTATTGCCTTAGCTTCTATTGCCGTGCCTCCTACTGATTCCTTAGAGCAATACTTGCTTGAGCATGAAAATGATATGCACATGGATGAAAGAGATGAGATGGATAGAGTTGTCTTAGAACAATATCCTATCCTTAAGAATAACTTGTCTGTTGAACTGCTTGGGGATCCACCCCCACCAAAGGGTGATCCTGTGTTCGAGCTTAAACAGTTGCCTGATACTCTTAAGTATGCTTATCTTGATGAAAAAAAGATATATCCTGTTATTATTAGTGCTAGCCTCTCAGAGCATGAAGAAAATAAGTTACTAAAAACTCTGAGAAAGCACCGTGCTGCTATTGGATATACTCTTGATGATCTTAAGGGCATTAGTCCCACTCTATGCCAGCACAATATTAAAACTGATCCTGATTCCAAACCAGTTGTTGATCATCATAGGAGATTAAATCCTAAGTTGAAAGAAGTAGTGAGAAAAGAAATACTAAAGCTCCTGGAAGCGGGTATTATCTATCCTGTTGCTCATAGCGATTGGGTGAGTCCGGTGCATTGCGTCCCTAAGAAGGGAGGTATTACCGTTGTCCCTAATGATAAGGATTAATTGATCCCACAGAGGATTATTACTGGCTATAGGATGGTGATCGATTTTAGGAAATTGAATAAAGCCACTAGGAAAGATCATTACCCTTTGCCTTTATCGACCAAATGCTAGAAAGACTATCTAAACACACACACTTCTGCTTTCTAGACGGTTATTCTGGTTTCTCCCAAATACCAGTTGCACAATCTGATCAGGAGAAAACCACTTTCACATGCCCTTTCGGTACCTTTGCTTATAGACGTATGCCTTTTGGCTTATGTAATGCACCTGCCACCTTTCAAAGATGTATGATGGCTATATTCTCTGACTTTTGTGAAAAGACTGTTGAGGTTTTCATGGATGACTTCTCCGTTTACGGGTCTTCCTTTGATGATTGCCTCGGCAACCTTGATCGAGTCTTGCAGAGATGTAAAGACACCAATCTTGTCTTGAACTGGGAGAAGTGCCACTTTATGGTTAATGAAGGCATCGTCTTAGGACATAAAATTTCTGAAAGAGGTATTGAAGTCGATAAGGCTAAGGTTGATGCAATCGAGAAAATGCCATACCCCACAGATATCAAAGGTATAAGAAGTTTCCTTGGTCATGCTGGTTTCTATAGAAGGTTCATTAAAGACTTCTCTAAGATTACTAGGCCTCTTACCAATCTCTGGCAAAAGGATATTCCTTTTGTCTTTGACGATGATTGTGAGGAAGCCTTCGAAATACTTAAGAGGGCTTTGATAACTGCACCTATTGTTCAACGACCTGATTGGAACTTGCCTTTTGAGATCATGTGTGATGCTAGTGATTATGTTGTTGGTGCTGTTCTAGGGCAAAGAGTTGACAAGAAGTTGAATGTTATTCACTATGCTAGTAAAACACTAGACGGTGCCCAAAGAAACTATGGTACTACGGAGAAGGAATTTTTAGCAGTCATGTTTGCATGTGAAAAGTTCAGGTCTTACATAGTTGATTCCAAAGTGACTATTCACACTAATCACGCTGCTATTAAGTACCTCATGGAGAAGAAGGACGCTAAACCTAGACTTATCAGATGGGTTCTCTTGCTACAAGAGTTTGATTTGCACGTTGTCGACGGAAAGGGTGTTGATAACCCCATAGCAGATAACTTGTCTAGGTTGGAGAACGTTCTTGATGACCCACAACCAATTGATGATAGCTTTTCCGATGAGCAACTGAATGTCATCAATACTTCACGTAGTGCATCGTGGTATGCTGATTATGCAAACTATATCGTTGTCAAATATATACCACCTAGTTTCACATACCAGCAAAAGAAGAAGTTCTTCTTTGACTTGAGGCATTACTTTTGGGAAGATCCTCACCTTTATAAGGAAGGAGTAGATGGTGTTATTAGACATTGTGTACCTGAACATGAACAAGGACAGATCCTACAGAAGTGTCACTCTCAGGCCTACGGAGGGCACCATGCGGGAGATAGAACTGCACACAAGGTATTGCAATCCGGTTTCTATTGGCCCACTCTCTTCAAGGATGCCCGTAAGTTTGTCTTGTCTTGTGACAAATGTCAAACAATAGGTAATATCGGTAAACGTCAGGAAACGCCTATGAACTATTCACTTGTCATTGAACCATTTGATGTCTGCGGCTTTGATTACATGGGACCTTTTCCAAAATCCAACGGGTATACTCACATCCTAGTTGTTGTTGACTACGTCACTAAGTGGGTAGAAGCTATCCCCACTAGTAGTGCTGATCACAACACATCTATTAGGATGCTTAAAGAAGTTATCTTCCCTAGATTTGGAGTCCCTAGATATCTAATGACTGACGGTGGTTCACATTTCATTCATGGTGCTTTCCATAAAACGCTTGCTAAGTACGATGTCAACCATAGAATTGCGTCTCCCTATCACCCTTAGTCCAGTGGTCAAGTATAGCAAAGTAATAGAGAGATTAAACTGATTCTCCAAAAGACTGTCAACAGGTCTAGAAAGAATTGGTCTAAGAAGCTCGATCATGCACTGTGGGCTTATAGAACTACCTATAAGAATCCCATGGGCATGTCTCCGTACAAAATGGTGTATGGTAAATCATGTCATTTACCTCTTGATCTAGAGCATAAAGCTTATTGGGCAATCAAAGAGCTCAACTTTGATTTTAAACTTGCTGGTGAGAAGAGATTATTTGACATTAGCTCGCTTGATGAATGGAGAACTCACGCATATGAGAATGCCAAGTTGTTCAAAGAGAAGGTTAAGAGGTGGCATGATAAGAGGATACAAAAACGTGAGTTCAATGTAGGTGATTATGTCTTGCTATATAACTCTCGTTTAAGATTCTTTGCAGGCAAGCTTCTCTCTAAATGGGAAGGTCCCTATGTTGTTGAGGAAGTATATCGTTCCGGTGCTATCGAGATCAACAACACGGAAGTTAATTGTCCGAGAGTTGTAAATGGGCAGAGAATCAAGCATTATATCTCAGGTACTCCCATAAATGTTGAAAGCAATATTATCAATACCACAACTCCGGAAGAATACCTAAGGGATGTTTATCAGCCCGTTTCAGACTCCGAAAACGAAGAGGTATGTGATTCGGTAAGAAAACATATTCCAAAACTTTTCCAATAGGAATTTTTCTCTGTTTTGGAATATTTGAAAAAATACAAAAATTGGAAATAGTTTGGAAAGTGCGCGAGGAGGCGACAAGCCTGCCAGGCGCGGGCCCACCCCTTGGCCGCGCCTGGGGGGCTTGTGGCCACCTCGTGCGCCTCCCGGACTCCGTTTTTGTGCGGAGTACTCCTTCTGGTGTGGAAAAAATCATTATATATTCTCCCGTTTGGTCTGACCCCTGTATCACGCAGATTTCCTCTGTTTTTCGTTTAGAGCCTGTTTCTGTTGAAGATCTAGATCGCTATGACTTCCCCAAAAGCTCCGAAGGACAAGATCTTCGAGAAGGTCATCAATCCCTACCTCTCGGGAGAGCTGCAACACCCTCAATCTATCGAGATGCGTGAGGGGATGTTGCACATCCATGATGTTGAGGGGCCCAAGATGACCGGAAGCGTGGAGACGAGGCTCGAAGCAATGGAGCAACAAGTCTTCAAGTGCCAGGGGATGGTAGAGCGTGGACTCAATGCCAACCACATGATGATGACGGAGTTCACCAACAAGCACAGGATTGATGCCAATGACATTGGGAAGCACCTCTCCAGGCTCTATGACAGGATTGATCAATTCCAGGCGCAGATCTATGACCTGCATAGCCAAAACTGTGAGTATGAGTATAGATTTAAATCAATAATGTTGGCTGCAGATTTGAGGATTCTGGAGACTCGTTCATCTTTCCATGATGGACACCTATGCCTTGGAAGACGGAGGATCAAACCCATGTTACAACAACTCCACCACCATCACCTCCAAAGGAAGACAACTTAGCATGGGTATGGGCAATCCCCTTGGCTTTTGCCAAGCTTGGGGGAGTTGCCCCGGTATCGTATCACCACCACATCTTTTGCCTTTACCTTTGCTTTAGTTTTCCTTTTCAGTTTTCTTTTTCTCTAGTAGATTAAAAGTCTTAGTGTTTAGTCTTGAGTCTTGCTTTGATTCACCCCCGATGTATTCGAGCTCGTGAGCCATATAATAAAGAGTGTCTTAGTTGAAGGGCTTTGCCTCTTGCCATGATCAAAAGAGTGAGAAAAGAACAAAAGCATGAAAGATCATGTAATGATCTTATGGGAAGTGATGGCTTCACATGTAGAAAGAATGTTGATTGAAACTTGTTGAGGGTAGACAAACGTAGACCTTGGTCATTGTTGAAATTAATAGGAGTGATAAGGAAGGAGAGGTTCACATATAAATATATCATCTTTGACACCATCTATGATTGTGAACACTCACTAAACTATTGCATGCGTAGAAGTAGATGTTGGACAAGGAAGACAACATAATGAATTGTGTTTGCTTGGTTCCGAACAATGTTGTATGATTAGAGATCCCTTAGCATGTGACGATTGCTTCAACCTCATATTAGCCAAAACTCCCGCACCAAGTAGAGACACTACTTGTGCATCCATAAACCTCAACCCAGTTTTGCCATGAGAGTCCACCATACCTGCCTATGGATTGAATAAGATCCCTCAAGTAAGTTGTCATCGGTGCAAGGAATAAAAATTGCTTCCTAATATGTATGATATATTAGTGTGTGGAAAATAAGCTTTGTACGAACAAGTGATGAGGAAGACATAAAAGCAACAGACTGCATAATAAAGTTCTTTATCACAGGAGGCAATATAAAGTGATGTTCCCCCGCCCTAAGAGGACACGCATCCAAACCTCAAAAGCGCATGACAACCTCTGCTTCCCTCTGCGAAGGGCCTATCTTGTACCTTTACTTTTTGCCCTTGAAAGAGTCATGGTGATCTTCACCAATTCCTTATCTTGGCTAATGTCATATGCTTGGGAAAGATCTATATTCATTTGTCAACTTGGAGGTAAGTATTCATGAATTATTATTGTTGACATTACCCTTGAGGTAAGCAGCTGGGAGGCAAAACTATAAGCCCCTATCTTTCTCTGTGTCGAGCTGAAACTTTGATCTCATGACTACCACGTGAGTTGTAGCAATTATAGAGAATGAAAAGATGATTGAGCATGTGGATTTTCTTTACAAGCTCTTATTTGACTCTTTCTGATGTTGTGATAAATTGCAATTGCTTCCATGACTAAAGGCTATCGGTTGTTACTTCTCGGTAAGCTTCTTGATCCATGCTTTACTTTGTGAAGGAATTGTCACTTTAGCATGAGAGATTATATGTTGGTATTGCTGTTCTGATCATGATCTTGATGTATGCATATTCGTATTCTGTTTTGTCGACACCTCTCTCCCTAAACATGTGGACATATTTATTGAGCTAGGCTTTCGCTTGAGGACAAGCGAGGTCTAAGCTTGGGGGAGTTGATACGTCCATTTTGCATCATGTTTTCATGTTGATATTTATCGCTTCTTGGGCTGTTATTTCACTCCACGGTACAATACTTATGCCTTTTCTCTCTTATTTTGCAAGGTTTACATGAAGAGGGAGAATGCCGGCAGCTGGAATTCTGGCCTGAAATTGGAGCAAGTTTGAGATACCTATTCTGCGCAACTCCAAACGCCGTAAAAATAAACGATGATTTTTTTTGGATTTATAAAAAATACTGGGCCGAAGAAGCGCCAGAGGGGCGCCAATAGGTGGCCACAAGCCTGCTAGGCGCAGCCACCCCCTGGCCACGCATAGGGGGCTTGTGGGCAGCCTGCTAGCCCACTGGACCCCCTCTTCTGCTATATGAAGGGTTTCGTCCGGAAAAAATCAGGGAGGAGCTTTTTCGTGGATTCGCCGCCGCCACGAGGCGGAACTTGAGCAGAACCAATCTAGAGCTCCGGCAAGACGATCCTGTCGGGGAAACTTCCCTCCCGGAGGAGGAAATCGTTGCCATCGTCATCACCAACACTCCTCTCATCGGAGGGGACTCATCACCATCAACATCTTCATCAGCACCATCTCATCTCCAAACCCTAGTTCATCACTTGTAACCAATCTCCGTCTCCCGACTCCGATTGGTACTTGTAAGGTTGCTAGTAGTGTTAATTACTCTTTGTAGTTGATGCTAGTTGGATTATTTGGTGGAAGAGTTTATGTTCAGATCCTTGATGCTACTCATTACCTCTCTGGTCATTAATATGATTATGCTTTGTGAGTAGTTACTTCTGTTCCCGAGGACATGGGATAAGTCATGCTGATAGTAATCATCTGTCACAATGGGCTCAATGCTGCTGGAGAAAGTTGGAGGGTTCAACCTCAAGAAACGGGTGAGATTGTCGGCCTGGGTGGGTGATGGTTGTTGTTATTGTTCTGGTTCTAAATGATCAGCTGCATCAAGGTGTTTTGTTGCTGGATCAACTGGGTGAGTTCCGGCGGAAAGTTGGACTCAGGGGCGCGTCTCGGAGGAATCTGATGTTTGTGGAGGGGGTGAGATTAGCATAGAACAATGGTCTAGAGGGAATTACACTACCAATATGAATGCAACACACAAGTATCACACCACACATTTCATTCAATATCATCACAAAGGTTCACACGGGGATACAAAATTCGATAATCCTAAACATCGGCCTAAAACGTAAAACGATCAAATAAATTTGGTGGTCTAGTCTAAGTGTCCTCCTCAGAATAGCATGGTGTCGGGTCCTTCGGTGGAGCTTTCTTCATAGTCCTATTCGTTGCTGATCACGGGGGCTACGTCTCCTTCGGGATGAAGGTTCTTGCCCATGTCCAGTTCCTCCTCCAGGTGTGCAACTCGAGTCTTCAGCTTCTCGATCCGTTCCAGGAAGTCCTTCACTTATAGTTCATGTTCATAGTGGGCTTCCCGGGCTGCATCTTCAAGTTCGAGCTCGCGGAGTGACAGTTGCTTGATCTTCCTGGCGTCCTTGATCACGTGATGTTCCAGAGTCCCGCTGTACTTCTCCAAGGTCTGGGCATAAGACAAGAGAGCGTCCTTGGTCTTGCTTGAGATGATTTCTCCATCTTTGTTTCTCCGGGATACGGTGAATAGGTCTGGAGAAATAGGGCAGCCTTTGTATTCTTCCTTGATACGTCCGAGTGCACAATGGATCGCCATGTCCCTTCCGAGAATCCAGTTGGGTGCGATGAACTTTAAATCCATCGGCTCAGTGCGCGGCTGGAATGTCCTTCCGGGAACGTGCACCTCGATCCTGTAGCGTGAATCCTCCGGGTAAGACGAAGTTGGTTTCCCTGTGATAGTCGGCAGAGCAATCCTCAAGTCCTTGGTGATCTGCACCAGCTCCTTTCCGAACGGCATAGTGGTGTCGGGCTGGCAAAACTCCGTGAACTTAACAGGGATGAAGGTGGCCATCTAAACATTGGAAAATCGGAGAGAAGTCAGAAATGATCAGAAGAGGAAATAGAAGATTTATAGACATAAGAGAAAAATAGTTTTCTTCCTAAGGCTTTTCCATTCCTAGAGGTTACGTCCTAAGGTCAGCGTGTGCTCTGAATACCATTTCTGTAGCGACCCGACTCAAGACGAGTCAAGCCTCTGGTGTTTCCGTACCATCCCAAGATCATGCTGGTACACACACAGTACATAATGTATATATCCAAGAGTTCAATCACACAGCTTTATTAATCGAAATCTCATAAAGAGTACTTTATTACAATAAAGGATTACAATAAAGTGGTTGAAGGCCATCTCTTGAGATACCTAACGAAGACTAGCGGAAGCATCAGGTAGACGAGTCCATCCGACTCCAAGGGCATGTCGCTGAGTGTAGAACGTAGCCTCACTCCTGGTCGGAAAAGTACTCTGCAACATGATACGTTGCAGCCGTGTAGGTCAGCATATTGAATATGCCGGCAAATCATCAAAGAGAGGGAGTAAAATAATAATCAACTATCTCTACATGCATATTTGGCCGGTGGAGCTAGTTTTGCATAAAGCCAGTTTTATCCTACAACAAGAGGGGTTGAAAGCAAAATATTACTACATAGTTTGTTGTTAACGAGATGGTTCCGCCAACCAGTTCTCGTACCCGAACAGTTGTTAACACCCACGTCATTATTAAGTTGTGTCGAGAGTTCAGGGGAAATTCAATGCCTTCGGCTCAAGTTGTCCATGACCGTGGACACGGCTAATCGATTAGGTTGAGTACTCTGCAGAGTTTTGCACACGTTCCCCACAAGATTTGATCGCCTCCAAGATTGTCCTCGCACTTCAGGGTGTTTGAAGACCGGATGATCAAAACATGGTCTTTCAACGGGTCCCTCTGAATCCCTGTCGGTGCTCATCCATTCCTACCGTTCATCTACATCTGCTAGCACCGCCTGTCCAGAGTCGCCGCTTTGTCCAACCAAGCCAGAGCCCATAATGACTTGTGGCTGTGCAGGTAAGCCTTGAGTCTTGAAAATATCCGTCCGTCTCTTTGAGCCTGGGTGAAGCTTTCCACAGGATGTCATGGCCTCTCCAGCATCCCGGGTCATCCACTGGGTTCTCCAGGGAGCCGATCAACCGTCCTTCACCCAGAGTTGCATTGCGTCCGAGGTCTTGAAAATCTTGTCTTAACCAGTCTTGATTATTTAATCAACCTTGCATCACTCGTGTTATGCACTCAACCGAAATCCCGTCTACTCAAGCATAGCAATATGAAATTTGTCGTCCCGGGGCCAAGTATCGGGGTTGTTGTGTGCCTACCACATGATACTACAACCTTTACTGAAATTTCCAAGTACCTAAGCAGCATGCAATTGGGCATAGGATGGTAGAACTACGATGCATAAAACATAGGTGATAGTATGATCAAAATGACTTGCCTTGATGATAGTTGTCCTGTTCGAGCGTCTCTAAGTAACACACTTCGCACTCCGGATGATCTACCGATACAAACACAAAGCACACCATAAGCAATTCAATCATGCCACAAGTAAAAATAACATCACATGCAAGTATTTGCTAAAGCCTACGTAAAGGAATTCAAGACGCGCCGGTAAGGCAGAAACTTGTTTCTGTTGAAAACACCAGTAAAAATACTTTAAAAATTCTGACACTTCAACCACAGTAAGATTTTATCAATAGAAAACAGTAGCAAAAAGAATCAACTCAAAATCATTTTTCAAACTCCTGGAATAGGCAAAACAAGGTTTAAACTAAATCTGCTCTAACTTATATTTAATACTTTCAAACATAGACAAACTATATGTTTTTACAAACTACAGGAAATTTGTGAGCTACTGGAAAAAGAATCAATGTCAATGGACTTAGGGATAAAAAGTTGTGGCCAAAACAAAATTGAAAGTTTCTGTTTTTGTAATAAAGACAGAAAAACACAAAACTACTAGAGCTAACAGAGAGTTACACGTGTCACGATATTATTGGCTGCGGGGCTGTTTGTTTCAAAGTTATGGGAAAACGGCCGAAGGTTAGCAAAGTCGCCGGTTAAAACTTAAGTGACAAGAAAAAACCACTGGTTTTCTTATTTAGACCGAAGGGTTACCTGGTGATCTAATCCTGGCCGTTGCATGGGATCTAAGGGCTATCAATGAGTACATGCAATGACGAGGAGAGAGAGAGAGGGATACCTTGCTGCTGCTGCTTCGGCGGGGGAGGGCGTCGCAGGCGAGGGGGGGAAGCTCCGGGGGGCGGTGGGGCTTCGGGGGAGGTGGCGGCGGGGTCCTCCTCCTCGGGGGGGAGGCGCTCGGGGAGAGAGAGCTCGGGGGGAAGCTCTCCAGGGCGAGGTCGAGGGTGCAGCCTTGCACCGGCGGCAGCAGTGGCGAAGCTTCGGGCGGCGAGAGGACGTGGCGGCGGCGGCGACTAGGGTTGGGAACGGGGTGGCCGAGGTGGGGGCGTATATATAGGCTGGGAGGGGTGAGGTATAAGGAAGGAGAGGGAGCTACGGGGAAGGAAATCGCGAGGGAGAAGGGGTCGGTCTCGGGTGCGCTGGGAGAAGAAGTATGGAAGGAGGAGGGAGGTAGAAGAAAGGAAAGGTGACGGCGGGGAAGAAAGCTCGGGCAGCGGGGCCCTTGGGCAGTGAGAGGAGGGAGGGAGAGTTAAGAGAGCAGAGGGAGAAACGGGGAAAAG
Organism: Hordeum vulgare subsp. vulgare; assembly: GCF_904849725.1. Taxonomy (NCBI): domain Eukaryota; kingdom Viridiplantae; phylum Streptophyta; class Magnoliopsida; order Poales; family Poaceae; genus Hordeum; species Hordeum vulgare. The sequence goes on from NC_058520.1 coordinate 564,544,113, forward strand.
ATCGTGAGGGAGGTGCGGCTCGGTTTGGTGCAGAGAAAGAAAGAGAGGAGAGGAGAGAAGAGAGAGGAAGGAAGGAGACGTGGAGAGAGGGGGCTCGGTGGACCCGCAGGCCAGGTAGAGGAGGGGGTCGGGCAGGGGCATGGGATTTGATCCCAGGTGGCAAGGCACGCCCAGGGCGGCGGTTAGGTAAAAAAATCCTTCCTATTGTCTAAATTTCCAAAACAGAAAAAAAATACAAAAGCTAAAAAAGAAAATCAATATATTTATATATGATATTATATATAAAAAAACAGAAAAAGAATCTCTACCCAAATAACATTTTATTAAAGCCAAAATAAAAACTTTTTAAAAAAATGTTTTTTTCAGAAATTCCCAACTTGCTTTATTTCTTTTTGCAATTATTTTTGCAAAAGAACTTTGGGTTTTTCTTTGCTCCAACATTTCAAAAATTGCCCGCACTTTTGGAGTGTCATTTTCCTCCGCTCTCTCTCTTGCGTGCAAGAGAGTTTTCTCCGGGCATTTCTCGTGCGATAGAAATGCAAAACAAAAACGAAGGAAAAAATCACGAGCTAAATTTATTTCAATCACTTATGCATAGATGCTTAGCTACAATGTAAACATTTCCAATTAGGAAAATTGGGATGTTACAAACCTACCCACCTTAAGATGAATCTCGCCCTCGAGATTCGGGTTGACTAGAAAATAGGTGTGGGTGGTCTCGACGAAGATCCTCTTCTCGTTCCCAGGTGGCTTCTTCCTCGGTGTGGTGGCTCCACAACACCTTGCAGAACTTGATGATCTTGCTGCGGGTAACTCTGTTGGCAGTCTCGAGAATCCTGACGGGTTTCTCCTCGTACGTCAGATCACTGTCAAGCTGTATGGCCTCTAGGGGCACTGTATCTCTCAACGGAACATCGGCCATCTCAGCGTGGCATTTCTTCAACTGGGAAACATGGAAGACATCATGAACTCCGGACAATCCTTCCGGCAGTTCCAGTTTGTATGCAACTTCGCCTCTACGTTCAAGAATTTTGTAGGGGCCAATGAAACGTGGTGCTAATTTTCCTTTCACACCGAATCTCTTGATTCCTCAAAGTGGAGACACCCGAAGATATGCTCGGTCTCCCACTTCGTACGTTACTTCCTTGCGTTTGCTGTCGGCATAACTCTTTTGTCTGGACTAAGCTATCTTAAGTCGGTCACGGATAAGCTTGACCTTCTCTTCAGAATCTCGGATAAGGTCGGGACCAAAAAGTTGTCGGTCTCCAACTCCATCCCACATGAACGGTGTTCTGCACCTCCTTCGGTATAGAGCTTCGAAAGGGGCCATCTTCAGACTGGTCTGGTAGCTGTTGTTGTATGAGAACTCGGCATACGGTAAATTTTCATCCCAACTAGACCCATAGTCTAGTGCGCAAGCTCTCAACATGTCCTCCAGAATCTGATTAACTCTCTCGGTCTGTCCATCTGTCTGCGGGTGAAAAGTTGTACTGAACTCCAATCTCGTTCCCAAGGTTTCATGCAGTTGGTGCCAAAATTTTGATGTGAACTGAGTCCCTCTATCTGACACAATGCTCTTTGGTACTCCGTGCAGACATACGATCCTCGTCATATATATCTTGGCCAGCTTGGCACTCGTGTAAGTAGTCTTCACCGGAATGAAGTGAGCTACCTTGGTCAAACGATCGACCACAACCCAAATAGAATCATAGCGAGAACGGATTCGAGGTAATCCTGTGATGAAGTCCATACCAAGCTTTTCCCATTTCCATTCGGGTATCGGCATAGGTTGGAGCAAACCTGCTGGCTTCTGATCCTCGGCTTTTACTCGCTGACAAACGTCGCATATCGCTACGTACTCGGCAATGTTTTTCTTCAATCCTGTCCACCAAAAACTTTCTTTCAGATCCAGATACATCTTGGTGTTACCGGGGTGTATCGAGTACGGGGAATCATGGGCTTCCTGAAGTATCAACTTCCTGAGTTCGGGATCATTGGGCACATAGATGCGATCCTCAAACCATAAAGTTCCGTGTTCATCCTCACGAAAACCTTTAGCTTTCCCGTCTTCCATTTTTTGCTTAATCTCAGCTATCTCCTTGTCCGCTTTCTGTGCTTCGCGGATCTTTTCCGTCAAAGTGGACTGAATTTCTAGAGTGGCAACAAATCCTCTTGGAATTATTTCCAATTTGAGCTCTCGGAGGTCATCGGCTAACTCCTGGGGTAATCCTCCGGCTGTGAGCGTGTTCACATAACTCTTGCGGCTCAACGCATCGGCTACAACATTTGCCTTGCCTGGGTGATAATGCAATCTCATGTCATAGTCCTTGATCAACTCTAGCCATCGCCTCTGTCTGAGGTTCAACTCTTTCTGCGTGAAGATATATTTCAGGCTCTTGTGATCAGTGTAAACATCACAACTATTTCCAATCAGGAAATGTCTCCAGGTCTTGAGAGCGTGCACTACGGCTGCTAGTTCCAAGTCATGTGTGGCATAATTCAACTCATGAGGTCTGAGCTCTCTGGATGCATAGGCTACAACTTTGCCTTCTTGCATGAGCACTCCTCCGAGTCCTTGACGAGAAGCGTCACAGTAAACCTGGAAATCCTTCCGAATGTTCGGATATATCAGCACCGGGGCTGTAACAAGACGTTTCTTCAGCTCTTGAAAACTGGTTTCACATTCCTCAGTCCAAATATACTTGGATTCCTTCTTCAATAACTCTGTCATGGGCTTGGCAATCTTTGAGAAATTCTCAATGAACCTCCGGTAATATCCGGCAAGTCCGAGGAAACTGCGGATCTCCTTGACTGAAGTGGGTGCTACCCATTCGGTGACTGCTGCGACCTTGGCAGGGTCCACTGCTATTCCTTCTCCTGAGATGACGTGTCCGAGGAATCCGACTTCCTTCAACCAAAACTCACATTTGCTGAACTTTGCATATAGCTTATGCTCTCGAAGCTTCTCCAGAACTAAACGTAGATGTTCCTTGTGTTCCTCTTCGTTCTTGGAGAATATCAGTTTGTCATCGATGAACACCACGACAAACTTGTCCAAGTATTCCATAAATACCTTGTTCATCAGATTCATAAAATATGTCGGAGCATTAGTCAGTCCAAATGACATGACTGTGTACTCATACAAGCCGTACCGAGTGGTGAAGGTTGTCTTGGGTATATCTTGTTCACGAATCTTCAACTGATGATACCCGGATCGAAGATCGATCTTTGAGAATACACGAGCTCCTACTAACTGATCAAACAGATCATTGATCATTGGCAAGGGGTACTTGTTCTTGATGGTCACATCGTTCAATGCACGGTAATCGACAACCATTCTCAAGGACTTGTCCTTCTTTTCAACCAAGAGCACTGGGGCTCCCCAAGGTGAAGAACTTGGGCGAATATACCCTTTGTCCAATAACTCCTTAATTTGCTTCTTGATTTCTATCAAGTCATTTGCGGGCATTCGATAGGGTCTCTTGGATATCAGGGCTGTTCCGGGTAATAGCTCAATCAGGAACTCAATCTCTCTATTGGGTGGCATGCCCGGCAATTCCTCCGGAAATACATCTGGGTACTCCTGTACAATCGGTACTTCCTCCTGGACTACTCCCGTGAGAGAGTTTACTCGCTTACTCCGTGTCGGGCGCTGAGACATGTACTTAATCCACTTCTGCTCGGGGATGGTGAGCAAAATAGACTTAAGGGCACAATCAATATTCCCTTCATACTTGGCCAACCAATCCATGCCTAGGATTACATCCAATCCCTGGGACTCTAATACGATGAGGTCGGTGGGAAAATTATGGTTCCCGATGTTGAGACTCAAAGCATGGCATCCTATCCTGGCTGTCATCATGCCTCCTGGGGAACTGACCTTAATAGGCTGGCTGAGGGTTCTAGTTGGCAAACTATACTTTTCCACAACTACCCTCGATATGAATGAATGCGCACCAGAATCAAAAAGTACCAATACTGGACGTGAATTTAGCAAAAACTTACCAACCACAGTATCGGGGTGATCATAGACCTCTTCAACATCAATGTGGTTCACCTGAGCTCGAGGAAAAGGATTGGGCTTCTTTGCTGCAGAGTTGCCGTTGCCGTTGTCGTTTCCATTTCCCTGCTTGTTCTGGGGACAATCAGTGGCATAGTGTCTCGTCTTCTGACACTTGAAGCAAGTGATGTGAGTCAGATCCTTTTGAGCTGGAGCTGAATGCTGCTGAGTGCCAGTACCGCCATTCTTGAAGTTGCTGTTGTTGCGGTGGTTCCCATTACCTCCATGGTTGTGGCCTCCATGGTTGTGCACCGGGTGATTATGCTGAACGTGTCCTCCAAACTTACCGGATCCAGACCCGGTATTCCCTGGGTAAGGGGTGTAGCGAGGCTTCTGCTGAGTGCCGGAGTTGAACTTTCCAACCCCATACTTTCGCTTGTGGTTCTTCATCTGCTGATGTGTTCCCTCCAAGATGAGGGCCTTATCAACCAGCTCCTGGTAGTTGTTGAAGGTGGCTACCGTCAACTGAATGCTCAGCTCATCATTCAGTCCTTCCAAGAACTTTTCCTTCTTGGCCACATCATCGGCCACATCTCCAGGTGCATAACGGGCGAGCATGCTGAATTCATCAATGTACTGGGCCACAGAGCGATTCCCCTGGCATAAGTTGCGAAACTCATGCTTCTTCAGACTCATTGCACCAGCTGAGACATGCGCGCTGCGGAAGGCTTGCTTGAATTGCTCCCAAGTGACTCCAGCAATGGGATAAGTGGTGGTGTAGTTCTCCCACCAAGCAGCTGCAGGGCCTTCAAGTTTATGCGCGGCAAAACGCACCTTCTCAGCTTCAGAACAACCAGCGGTGATAAGTTCACGCTCCATCTTGTGAAGCCAATCATCTGCCACAATGGGCTCAATGCTGCTGGAGAAAGTTGGAGGGTTCAACCTCAAGAAACGGGTGAGATTGTCGGCCTGGGGTGGGTGATGGTTGTTGTTATTGTTCTGGTTCTAAATGATCAGCTGCATCAAGGTGTTTTGTTGCTGGATCAACTGGGTGAGTTCCGGCGGAAAGTTGGACTCAGGGGCGCGTCTCGGAGGAATCTGATGTTTGTGGAGGGGGTGAGATTAGCATAGAACAATGGTCTAGAGGGAATTACACTACCAATATGAATGCAACACACAAGTATCACACCACACATTTCATTCAATATCATCACAAAGGTTCACACGGGGATACAAAATTCGATAATCCTAAACATCGGCCTAAAACGTAAAACGATCAAATAAATTTGGTGGTCTAGTCTAAGTGTCCTCCTCAGAATAGCATGGTGTCGGGTCCTTCGGTGGAGCTTTCTTCATAGTCCTATTCGTTGCTGATCACGGGGGCTACGTCTCCTTCGGGATGAAGGTTCTTGCCCATGTACAGTTCCTCCTCCAGGTGTGCAACTCGAGTCTTCAGCTTCTCGATCCGTTCCAGAAAGTCCTTCACTTCTAGTTCATGTTCATAGTGGGCTTCCCGGGCTGCATCTTCAAGTTCGAGCTCGCGGAGTGACAGTTGCTTGATCTTCCTGGCGTCCTTGATCACGTGATGTTCCAGAGTCCCGCTGTACTTCTCCAAGGTCTGGGCATAAGACAAGAGAGCGTCCTTGGTCTTGCTTGAGATGATTTCTCCGTCTTCGTTTTTCCGAGATACGGTGAATAGGTCTGGAGAAATAGGGCAGCCTTTGTATTCTTCCTTGATACGTCCGAGTGCACAATGGATCGCCATGTCCCTTCCGAGAATCCAGTTGGGTGCGATGAACTTGAAATCCATCGGCTCAGTGCGCGGCCGGAATGTCCTTCCGGGAATGTGCACCTCGATCCTGTAGCGTGAATCCTCCGGGTAAGACGAAGTTGGTTTCCCTCTGATAGTCGGCAGAGCAATCCTCAAGTCCTTGGTGATCTGCACCAGCTCCTTTCCGAACGGCATAGTGGTGTCGGGCTGGCAAAACTCCGTGAACTTAACAGGGATGAAGGTGGCCATCTAAACATTGGAAAATCAGAGAGAAGTCAGAAATGATCAGAAGAGGAAATAGAAGATTTATAGACATAAGAGAAAAATAGTTTTCTTCCTAAGGCTTTTCCATTCCTAGAGGTTACGTCCTAAGGTCAGCGTGTGCTCTGAATACCATTTCTGTAGCGACCCGACTCAAGACGAGTCAAGCCTCTGGTGTTTCCGTACCATCCCAAGATCATGCTGGTACACACACAGTACATAATGTATATATCCAAGAGTTCAATCACACAGCTTTATTAATCGAAATCTCATAAAGAGTACTTTATTACAATAAAGGATTACAATAAAGTGGTTGAAGGCCATCTCTTGAGATACCTAACGAAGACTAGCGAAAGCATCAGGTAGACGAGTCCATCCGACTCCAAGGGCATGTCGCTGAGCGTAGAACGTAGCCTCACTCCTGGTCGGAAAAGTACTCTGCAACATGATACGTTGCAGCCGTGTAGGTCAGCATATTGAATATGCCGGCAAATCATCAAAGAGAGGGAGTAAAATAATAATCAACTATCTCTACATGCATATTTGGCCGGTGGAGCTAGTTTTGCATAAAGCCAGTTTTATCCTACAACAAGAGGGGTTGAAAGCAAAATATTACTACATAGTTTGTTGTTAACGAGATGGTTCCGCCAACCAGTTCTCGTACCCGAATAGTTGTTAACACCCACATCATTATTAAGTTGTGTCGAGAGTTCAGGGGAAATTCAATGCCTTCGGCTCAAGTTGTCCATGACCGTGGACACGGCTAATCGATTAGGTTGAGTACTCTGCAGAGTTTTGCACACGTTCCCCACAAGATTTGATCGCCTCCGGGTTTGTCCTCGCACTTCAGGGTGTTTGAAGACCGGATGATCAAAACATGGTCTTTCAACGGGTCCCTCTGAATCCCTGTCGGTGCCCATCCATTCCTACCGTTCGTCTACATCTGCTAGCACCGCCTGTCCAGAGTCGCCGCGTTGTCCAACCAAGCCAGAGCCCATAATGACTTGTGGCTGTGCAGGTAAGCCTTGAGTCTTGAAAATATCCGTCCGTCTCTTTGAGCCTGGGTGAAGCTTTCCGCAGGATGTCATGGCCTCTCCAGCATCCCGGGTCATCCACTGGGTTCTCCAGGGAGCCGATCAACCGTCCTTCACCCAGAGTTGCATTGCGTCCGAGGTCTTGAAAATCTTGTCTTAACCAGTCTTGATTATTTAATCAACCTTGCATCACTCGTGTTATGCACTCAACCGAAATCCCGTCTACTCAAGCATAGCAATATGAAATTTGTCGTCCCGGGGCCAAGTATCGGGGTTGTTGTGTGCCTACCACATGATACTACAACCTTTACTGAAATTTCCAAGTACCTAAGCAGCATGCAATTGGGCATAGGATGGTAGAACTACGATGCATAAAACATAGGTGATAGTATGATCAAAATGACTTGCCTTGATGATAGTTGTCCTGTTCGAGCATCTCTAAGTAACACACTTTGCACTCCGGATGATCTACCGATACAAACACAAAGCACACCATAAGCAATTCAATCATGCCACAAGTAAAAATAACATCACATGCAAGTATTTGCTAAAGCCTACGTAAAGGAATTCAACACGCGCCGGTAAGGCAGAAACTTGTTTCTGTTGAAAACACCAGTAAAAATACTTTAAAAATTCTGAAACTTCTACCACAGTAAGATTTTATCACTAGAAAACATTAGCAAAAAGAATCAACTCAAAATCATTTTTCAAACTCCTGGAATAGGCAGAACAAGGTTTAAACTAAATCTGATCTAACTTATATTTAAGAATTTCAAACATAGACAAACTATATGTTTTTACAAACTACAGGAAATTTGTGAGCTACTGGAAAAAGAATCAATGTCAATGGACTTAGGGATAAAAAGTTGTGGCCAAAACAAAATTAAAAGTTTCTGTTTTTGTAATAAAGACAGAAAAACACAAAACTACTAGAGCTAACAGAGAGTTACACGTGTCACGATATTATTGGCTGCGGGGCTGTTTGTTTCAAAGTTACGGGCAAACGGCCGAAGGTTAGCAAAGTCGCCGGTTAAAACTTAAGTGACAAGAAAAAACCACTGGTTTTCTTATTTAGACCGAAGGGTTACCTGGTGATCTAATCCTGGCCGTTGCATGGGATCTAAGGGCTATCAATGAGTACATGCAATGACGAGGAGAGAGAGAGAGAGGGCTACCTTGCTGCTGATGCTGCTCCGGCGGGGGAGGGCGTCGCCGGCGAGGGGGGGGAAGCTCCGGGGGGCGGTGGGGCTTCGGGGGAGGTGGCGGCGGGGTCCTCCTCCTCGGGGGGGGGGGGGGGGCGCTCGGGGAGAGAGAGCTCGGGGGGAAGCTCTCCAGGGCGAGGCCGAGGGTGCAGCCTTGCACCGGCGGCAACAGTGGCAAAGCTTCGGGCGGCGAGGAGACGTGGCGGCGGCGGCGACTAGGGTTGGGAACGGGGTGGCCGAGGTGGGGGGTATATATAGGCTGGGAGGGGTGAGGTATAAGGAAGGAGAGGGAGCTATGGGGAAGGAAATCGCGAGGGAGAAGGGGTCGGTCTCGGGTGCGCTGGGAGAAGAAGTATGGAAGGAGGAGGGAGGTAGAAGAAAGGAAAGGTGACGGCGGGGAAGAAATCTCGGGCAGCGGGGCCCTTGGGCAGTGAGAGGAGGGAGGGAGAGTTAAGAGAGGAGAGGGAGAAACGGGGAAAAGATCGTGAGGGAGGTGCGGCTCGGTTTGGTGCAGAGAAAGAAAGAGAGGAAAGGAGAGAAGAGAGAGGAAGGAAGGAGACGTGGAGAGAGGGGGCTCGGTGGGACCCGCAGGCCAGGTAGAGGAGGGGGTCGGGCAGGGGCATGGGATTTGATCCCACGTGGCAAGGCACGCCCATGGCGGCGGTTAGGTAAAAAAAATCCTTCCTATTGTCTAACTTTCCAAAACAGAAAAAAATACAAAAGCTAAAAAAAATCAATATATTTATATATGATATTATATATCAAAAAAAACAGAAAAAGAATCTCTACCCAAATAACATTTTATTAAAGCCAAAATAAAAACTTTTTAAAAAAATGTTTTTTTTCAGAAATTCCCAATTTGCTTTATTTCTTTTTGCAATTATTTTTCCAAAAGAACTTTGGGTTTTTCTTTGCTCCAACATTTCAAAAATTGCCCGCACTTTTGGAGTGTCATTTTCCTCCGCTCTCTCTCTTGCGTGCAAGAGAGTTTTCTCCGGGCATTTCTCGTGCGATAGAAATGCAAAACAAAAACGAAGGAAAAATCACGAGCTAAATTTATTTCAATCACTTATGCATAGATGCTTAGCTACAATGTAAACATTCCCAATTAGGAAAATTGGGATGTTACATCCACCCACATATCAAACTATCAAAGTAACGAACGCGGATCATATGAACATGATGAAAACTAGCATGACAGAAATTCCCGTGTGTCCTCGGGAGCGTTTTTCCTCTTATAAGACTTTGTCCAGGCTTGTCCCTTGCTACAAAAGGGATTGGGCCACTTTGCTGCACCGTTGCTACTTTTGTTACTTGTTGCTTGCTACGAATCATCTCACCACACAATCATTTGTTACCGATAATTTCAGTGCCTGCAGATTTTACCTTGCTGAAAACCACTTGTGAGATCCTTCTGCTCCTCGTTGGGTTCGACACTCTTACTTATCGAAAGGACTATGATTGATCCCCTATACTTGTGGGTCATCAGCTAGCTATCTTACGATCATGCATTGGCAATATGAGAGTGATGGCACAAGTCATGAGACAGAACAGTGGGAGTTGCATGACAATATATCTCGGAATGGCTATGAAAATGCCATAGTAGGTACGTATGGTGGTTGTTTTGAGGAAGGCATATGGTGGGTTTGTGCACCGGCGAGAATTGTGCGGCACTAGAGAGGCTAGCAATGGTGGAAGGTGAAAGTGCATCTATACCATGGACTCACATTAGTCATGAAGAACTCACATACTTGTTGCAAAAGTTTTTATTAGTAATCGAAACAAAGTGCTAAACGCATACTCCTAGGGGAAGGGTTGGTAGGTGTTAACCATTGCGCGATCCCAACCACAACACAAGGGATGACAATCAATAGATCAATTATGCTCCGACTTCCTAACATAGCGGTTCACCATACATGCATGCTACGGGAATCACTCACTTCAACACAAGTATTTCTGGATTCACAACACCCTACTAACATAACTCTTAATATTACCAAATCCACGTCTCAAAATTAATTGAGAGGAATCAAAACTTCTCTTTCTACTCAATGCACATGAATATGGAAGTTTTTGTATCCTCTTTGGGTACCTATCACCTTTGGGGACTATTTTCATAGCACAAGCCAACTACCAAGTCACGCACCGCCGTGCTCTAAAAGATCTAAGTGAAGCACATAGAGCAAAATTATCTAGCTCAAAAGATATAAGTGAAGCACTATCAGCATTCTACCAAAATCATGATGAGTGCATGTCTCTATCAAAGGGTGTGCAGCAAGGATGATTGTGACACAACAAAAATAAAAGACTCCTACGATACAAGACGCTCCAAGCAAAACACATATCATGTGGTGAATAAAAATATAGCTCCAAGTAATGTTACCGATGGATTGAAGACGAAAGAGGGGATGCCTTCCCGGGGCATCCCCAAGCTTAGGCTTTTTGGTGTCCTTGAATTTGGCTTGGGATGCCTTGGGCATCCCCAAGCTTGAGCTCTTTCCACTCCTTATCTCTTTGTCCATGAGAACATCACCCAAAACTTGAAAACTTCACAACACAAAACTTAAACAGAAACTCGTGATAACATTAGCACAAGAAAACAAACTACCACCTCTTTAGGTACTGTAGCAATCTTGATTTCTATTTAAATTGGTGTTAGATTACTGTATTATCACTTTTCCATGGCTAGTACCCCCCGATACAATCCATATTTTCATCAAAACAAGCAACCAACTCAACAAAAACATAATCAGTCAAAAACAGACCAGTCTGTAGAAATCTGTATACTTCGTATACTTTTGGTACCTCAAAAATTCTGAAAACTTACGACTGCCTGGGCCAAAGGCATATAAATCAGGTGCAAAAAGAATCAACTCAAAATCTCTTTCTGAATAAAAATGAAAAATAATCTCGTGAGCGAAAAGTTTCTGTCTTTTTCCAGCAGGATCAAACAACCATCACCAAGAGTAGTCATAAAGGTTTTGCTTGGCTCAAACATAAAAAGAAACACAAAAGACACAATCACAACAGAATTATGATAGTGTGGACGCAACAAAACAGAAAGAAAAAGATAAATTCATTGGGTTGCCTCCCAACAAGCGCAATTGTTTAACGCCCTTAGCTAGGCATAAGGTGATGGAATCATGTATCGTCGTCTTTGGTGCTCAAACCATACGTAGCGTGATCACTTATCATATTAAGGTTTTCATCTTTCTTTCTAGATGATTCACCACTATTTTTAGGAACAAAAACATACTTGGTAACCTTATTGTGGGCAAAGTTTGGAGTATTCTGCAGAGCGGCAAAAGCGGAACCCAAGTTGGTTATAACGTCCTCTAGTTTGCCAATCCTAGCGGAATCATGACCTAGTTTTTCGTTAACTGTGGGTTCCTTCTCCTTTAAATTTTTCAAAACCATTCCCACCTTGGATCCATACTGATTTATTTGATTGTGGATCTTTTTATCCAAATTCTCAATAAGTTCGATCGTAGCAACTTTTTTTCAATGACGTCCAGCCTACGCATCACATGTTCTAGAGTTAAGGTAGTTACATTAACCATGAGTGGGGGTGAGCCTACCAAATTTATTACAACTCCGTAAGAATCAAAGGTATGGCTACCCAAGAAATTTACGCCTACGATGGTGTCAATAATATACCTATTCCAAGGAGAAATACCCACATAAAAACTGTGAAGCACACGGTAGTGGATTGCTTATGAGTAGATCTACTCTGAGCATTGCAAATCCTATACCAAGCGTCCTTTAAGTTTTCTTCCTCAATTTGTTTGAAATTGAGAACTTCGTTCTCGGGAGTATCGTTCGAAGTGGTGGATCTAGCCATGAGGGCAGGTAGACTATCCCACACAAATGAACAGAAAACAAGCGAGAGAAAAAGGGCAAACGAAAAAAGGCAAACGAAAAAGGCAAATATTTTTTGTAATTTTTTGTTTTTCAGAAGTGGGGGAGGGGAAAACGAGAGGCAAAAAAGGTTAATGCAAGAGATGAGTTTGCGACACTTACTTGGATGAGTTCTTGACTTGATCCTCCCCGGCAACGGCGCTAGAAATTGGCACGTTGACAAGAGACTATTCTTGACTTGATCCTCCCCGACAACGGCGCCAGAAATTGGCACGTTGACAGGATACTATTCTTGACTAAATCGTCCCCGGCAACGGTGCCAGAAATTCTTCTGCTACGGCGACAGAAATCTTCTCTCGTCTCTTGAGCTTGCGTTGGTTTTTCCCTTGAAGAGGAAAGGGCAATGCAGCACAGGAGAAGTAAGTATTTCCCTCAGTTTGAGAACCAAGGTATCAATCCAGTAGGAGAAGCTCGTCAAGTCTAGAGTACCTGCACAAACACAAAAGAGCTTGCACCCAACACTATAAAGGGGTTGTCAATCCCTTCAAGATTGATTGCAAAGTGAGATCTGAAGACGGAAAGTGCAACGAAGAAAAAGTGTAAGGCTGAAAATATGTTGTGAAGTAGACCCGGGGGCCATAGTTTTCACTAGAGGCTTCTCGCAAAATAGCAAATATTATGATGGGTGAACAAATTACTGTCGAGCAATTGATAGAACCGCGCAAAGTCATGACGATATCTAAGGCAATGATCATACATATAGGCATCACGTCCGAGACAAGTAGACCGATACTTTCTGCATCTACTACTATTACTCCACACATCGACCGCTATACAGCATGCATCTAGTGTATTGAGTTCACGACGAACAGAGTAACGCCTTAAGCAAGATGACATGATGTAGAGGGATAAACTCAAACCAATGATGAAAACCCCATCTTTTTACCCTTGATGGCAACAACAAGATGCGTGCCTCGCTACCCCTTCTATCACTGGGTGAGGTCACCGCACGGTATGAACCCAAAACCAAGCACTTCTCCAATTGCAAGAATCATAGATCAAGCTGGCCAAACAAAACCCACAACTCGAAGAGAATTACAAGGATATGAAATCATCCATAAGAGAGATCAGAAGAAACTCAAATAAGATTCATAGATAATCTGATCATAAATCCACAATTCATCGGATCTCGACAAAGACACCACAAAAGAAGATTACATCGGATAGATGTCCATGAAGATCATGGAGAACTTTGTATTGAAGATCCAAGAGAGACAAGAAACCATCTAGCTACTAGCTATGGACCCGTAGGTCTATGGTGAACTACTCGCGCATCATTGGAGAGGTCATGGTGTTGATGAAGAAGCCCTCCATATCCAAATCCCCATCCGACAGGGCACCAGAACGTGCCCGAGATGGGATCTTGCGGAGACAGAAGCTTGCGGCGGCGGAAAAGTACTTTCGATGATCTCGTGAATTTTTATGGAATTATTGGAAATATATAGGCGAAAGACCTAGGGCAGAGGTGGCCCAGGGAGCCCACAACCCTGGGAGGCGTGGGCCCCCCTGGCCGCGGCTAGGGGGCTTGTGGGGTCCCTGGTGGCCCCCTGCCTTGGTTCTCAAGTTTCCCGATCTTCTTCTGTTTCGGAAAAAATCTTTTTGGAAGTTTCGTTCCGTTTGGACTCCATTTAAAATCCTCCTCTGAAAGGGGTCAAAAACACGGAAGAAACAGGAACTGGCACTGAGTTAATAAGTTAGTCCCAAAAAGATATAAAAGGCATACAAAACATCCAAAGTTTGACAGGATAATAGCATGAAACCATCAAAAATTATAGATACGTTGGAGACGTATCAATACACTTATAGCTCTAGTGCATCATTTGCATGACAATCCCTACTCCTTGCATTGATATCTTCGACGAGCATCTCCATAGCCCGTTGGTACGCCTAGTTGATGTGAGACTATCTTCTCCACCTTTACCCCTTTGAAATCTACCACCATATTTTATTCCATATTTATGCTATGTCCAATGGTTCATGCTCATGTGTTGCATGAAGAATAAAAAGTTGATGCATATTGAAAAAGTACAATCCAATTGCCCGACTTATACACCATGGTGCTTGACATTTGTATTACTGTGGTGAAGATGGAGCCATGCCTTGCTAATATTATAAGATGGATAGGGGTAAAACAATCTTTGAGATTGTATACTTTCAAAGATTAATGATTTTGCTTCTTATACCTGTAAGTATTTGATACGTCTCCGTCGTAACTATAATTTTTGATTGTTTGATGCCAATATTCTACAACTTTCATATACGTTTGGCAACTTCTTATACTATTTTTGGGACTAACATATTGATCCAGTGCCGAGTGCCAGCTCCTGTTGATTGCATGTTTTTTTGTTTCGCAGATTATCCATACCAAACAAAGTCCAAACGCAATAAAAAACCTACGGGGATTTTTTTTGGAATATTTATGATTTTTGGGAAGAAGAATCAACGCGAAACGATGCCCGAGGCGGCACAAGCCCCCTAGCCGCGACCTGGGGGTGGGGTCGCGCCTGACAGGCTTGTGACCAATCCCTAAGACGGTTGGGTCCCTTTTTCGCCGCCATAAATATAATATCCGGAAGAAAATTGTGTTAAACTTTCAGCCCAATCGGAGTTACGGATCTCCGGGAATTTAAGAAACGGTGAAAGGCAGAATCTGGGAGCGCAAAAACAGAAGAACACAGAGAGAGAGATCCAATCTCGGAGGGGCTCTCGCCCCACCGCCACCATGGAGACCATGGACCAGAGGGGAAACCCTTCTCCCATCTAGGGAGGAGGTCAAGGAAGAAGAAGAAGAAGGGGGGGCTCTCCCCCCTCTCTCCCGGCGGCGCTGGAACGCCGTTTGGGACATCATCGTGTGACAGCGATCTACACCAACACCTCCGTCATCTTCACCAACACCTCCATCACCTTCCCCTATCTATATTCAGCGGTCCACTCTCTCACAACCCACTGTACCCTCTACTTGAACATGGTGCTTTATGCTTCATATTATTATCCAATGATGTGTTGCCATCCTATGATGTGTGAGTAGATTTTCGTTGTCCTATCGGTGATTGATGAATTGCTATGATTGGTTTAATTTGCTTGTGGTTATGTTGCTGTCCTTTGGTGCCCATCATATGAGCGCGCGCGTGGATCACACCATAGGGTTAGTAGTATGTTAATAGGACTATGTATTGGAGGGCAAGGGTGACAGAAGCTTCAGCCTAGCATAGAAATTGATGCATATGGGATTGAAGGGGGACTAGTATATCTTATTGCTATGGTTGGGTTTTACCTTAATGAATGTTAGTAGTTGTGGATGCTTGCTAATAGTTCCAATCATAAGTGCATAGAATTCCAAGTAAGGGATGACATGCTAGCAGTGGCCTCTCCCATATAAACTTGCTATCGGTCTAGTAACGTAGTCAATTGCTTAGGGACAATTCCGCAACTCCTACCACCACTTTTCCACACTCATTAAACTAACGTAATTGTTTCTAACCAGCCCCTAGTTTTTATTTACGTGTTCTTTCTTTTCTAGCAAACCTATCCTATCACTCCTACAAAGTACTTCTAGTTTCATACTTGTTCTAGGTAAAGCGATCGTGAAGTGTGTGTAGAGTTGTATCGGTGGTCGATAGAACTTGAGGGAATATTTGTCCTACCTTTAGCTCCTCGTTGGGTTCGACACTCTTACTTATCAAGAAAGGCTACAATTGATACCCTATACTTGTGGGTTATTAGTATTGATGTGTTAATATTTATTAATTCATCGTTTCTCAATGATCATACATGCATAAGGTTACATCATGGATAACATGTCACATCAAAAATTCTATTTTTATCATTTACCTACTCGAGGACGAGCATGAATTAAGCTTGGGGATGCTTGATACATCTCCAAAGTATCTATAATTGTTTATTATTCCATGCTGATATATTATCATTTTAGAATACTTTTGGGGTATTTATTTACCAATTTATATTATTTTTGAACAGTAACCTATTGATCAAGTGCCCAGTGCCAGTTGCAGTTTTGTGCATGTTTTTCACTTTTCATGTTTTCCATAGCAAACGAAGCACAATTGGCCTGAATTTTTTTATGATTTTTTCTAGACCAAAAGAAGACCTAGTGTTGGGAACGTCGCATGGGAAACAAAAATTTTCCTACGCGCACGAAGACCTATCATGGTGATGTCCATCTACGAGAGGGGATGAGTGATCTACGTACCCTTGTAGATCGTACAGCAGAAGCGTTAGAGAACGCGGTTGATGTAGTGGAACGTCCTCACGTCCCTCGATCCGCCCCGCGAACAATCCCGCGATCAGTCCCACGATCTAGTACCGAACGGACGGCACATCCGCGTTCAGCACACGTGCAGCTCGACGATGATCTCGGCCTTCTTGATCCAGCAAGAGAGACGGAGAGGTAGAAGAGTTCTCCGGCAGCGTGACGGCGCTCCGGAGGTTGGTGATGATCTTGTCTCAGCAGGGCTCCGCCCGAGCTCCGCAGAAACGCGATCTAGAGGAAAAACTATGGAGGTATGTGGTCGGGCAGCCGTGAGAAAGTCGTCTCAAATCTGCCCTAAAAGCCCCATATATATAGGAGGAGGGAGGGGGACCTTGCCTTGGGGTCCAAGGGACTCCCAAGGGATCGGCCGAGCCAAGGGGGGGAGGACTCCCCCCCCAAACCGAGTTGGACTTGGTTTGGTGGGAGGAGTCCCCCTCCCTTCCCACTTCTTCCCTCTTTTTTTTCCTTTTCCTTTGATTTTCTTCTCTTGGCGCATAGGCCCCCTTGGGGCTGTCCCACCAGCCCACTAAGGGCTGGTGTGTCTCCCCAAAGCCTATGGGCTTCCCCGGGGTGGGTTGCCCCCCCCCCCCCCCGGTGAACTCTCGGAACCCATTCGTCATTCCCGGTACATTCCTGGTAACTCCGAAAACCTTCCGGTAATCAAATGAGGTCATCCTATATATCAATCTTCGTTTCCGGACCATTCCGGAAACCCTCGTAACATCTGTGATCTCATCCGGGACTCCGAACAACATTCGGTAACCAACCATATAACTCAAATACGCATAAAACAACGTCGAACCTTAAGTGTGCAGACCCTGCGGGTTCGAGAACTATGTAGACATGACCCGAGAGACTCCTCGGTCAATATCCAATAGCGGGACCTGGATGCCCATATTGGATCCTAAATATTCTACGAAGATCTTATCGTTTGAACCTCAGTGCCAAGGATTCGTATAATCCCGTATATCATTCCCTTTGTCCTTCGGTATGTTACTTGCCCGAGATTCGATCGTCAGCATCCGCATACCTATTTCAATCTCGTTTACCGGCAAGTCTCTTTACTCGTTCCGTAATACAAGATCCCGCAACTTACACTAAGTTACATTGCTTGCAAGGCTTGTGTGTGATGTTGTATTACCGAGTGGGCCCCGAGATACCTCTCCGTCACACGGAGTGACAAATCCCAGTCTTGATCCATACTAACTCAACTAACACCTTCGGAGATACCTGTAGAGCATCTTTATAGTCACCCAGTTACGTTGCGATGTTTGATACACACAAAGCATTCCTCCGGTGTCAGTGAGTTATATGATCTCATGGTCATAGGAATAAATACTTGACACGCAGAAAACAGTAGCAACAAAATGACACGATCAACATGCTGCGTCTATTAGTTTGGGTCCAGTCCATCACGTGATTCTCCCAATGACGTGATCCGGTTATCAAGCAACATCACCTTATTTATAATCAGAAGACACTGACTATCATCGATCAACTGGCTAGCCAACTAGAGGCATGCTAGGGACGGTGTTTTGTCTATGTATCCACACATGTAAATGAGTCTTCATTCAATACAATTATAGCATGGATAATAAACTATTATCTTGATACAGGAATTATAATAATAACTATACATTTATTATTGCCTCTAGGGCATAATTCCAACAGTCTCCCACTTGCACTAGAGTCAATAATCTAGCCCTCACATCACCATGTGAATTACATTGTAATAAATCTAACACCCATATAGTTCTGGTGTCGATCATGTTTTGGCCGTGGAAGAGGTTTAGTCAGCGGGTCTGCTACATTCAGATCCGTGTGCACTTTGCATATATTTACGTCCTCCTCCTCGACGTAGTCGCGGATGAGGTTGAAGCGTCGTTTGATGTGTCTGGTCTTCTTGTGAAACCTTGGTTCCTTTGCTAAGGCAATGGCACCAGTGTTGTCACAGAACAAGGTTATTGGATCCAGTGCACTTGGCACCACTCCAAGATCCGTCATGAACTGCTTCATCCAGACACCCTCCTTAGCCGCCTCCGAGGCAGCCATGTACTCCGCTTCACATGTAGAATCTGCTACGACGCTTTGCTTGGAACTGCACCAGCTTACTGCACCCCCATTAAGAATAAATACGTATCCGGTTTGTGACTTAGAGTCGTCCAGATCTGTGTCAAAGCTTGCATCGACGTAACCCTTTACGGCGAGCTCTTCGTCACCTCCATACACGAGAAACATCTCCTTAGTCCTTTTCAGGTACTTCAGGATATTCTTGACCGCTGTCCAGTGATCCACTCCTGGATTACTCTGGAACCTACCTGCCATACTTATGGCCAGGCTAACATCCGGTCTAGTGCACAACATCGCATACATGATAGAACCTATGGCTGAAGCATAGGGGACGGAGCGCATATGCTCTCTATCTTCATCAGTTGCTGGGCACTGAGTCTTACTCAATCTCGTACCTTGTAAAACTGGCAAGAACCCTTTCTTGGACTGTTCCATTTTGAACCTCTTCAAAACTTTATCAAGGTATGTGCTTTGTGAAAGTCCTATCAGGCGTTTTGATCTATCCCTATAGATCTTAATGCCTAGAATGTAAGCAGCTTCTCCTAGGTCCTTCATAGAGAAACTTTTATTCAAGTAACCTTTTATGCTCTCCAAAAGATCTACGTTGTTTCCAATCAGTAATATGTCATCCACATATAATATTAGAAACGCCACAGAGCTCCCACTCACTTTCTTGTAAATACAAGATTCTCCAACCACTTGTATAAACCCAAATGCTTTGATCACCTCATCAAAGCGTTTGTTCCAACTCCGAGATGCTTGCACCAGTCCATAAATGGATCGCTGGAGCTTGCACACCTTGTCAGCATTTTTAGGATCGACAAAACCTTCGGGTTGCATCATATACAACTCTTCCTTAAGGAAACCGTTAAGGAACGCCGTTTTGACATCCATCTGCCAGATTTCATAATCGAAAAATGCAGTTATTGCTAACATGATTCTGACGGACTTAAGCATCGCTACGGGTGAGAAGGTCTCATCGTAGTCAACTCCTGGAACTTGTGAAAAACCCTTTGCCACAAGTCGAGCTTTATAAACGGTCACATTACCGTCAGCGTCCGTCTTCTTCTTAAAGATCCATTTGTTCTGAATAGCCTTGCGGCCCTCAGGTAGTATCTCCAAAGTCCACACTTTGTTCTCATACATGGATCCTATCTCGGATTTCATGGCTTCTAGCCATTTGTTGGAATCCTGGCCCACCATTGCTTCTTCATAATTTGCAGGTTCATTGTTGTCTAACAACATGATTGATAAGACGGGATTACCGTACCACTCTGGAGCAGCGCGTGATCTCGTGGACCTGCGTGGTTCAACAGAAACTTGAACTGGAGTTTCATGATCATCATCATTAACTTCCTCCTCAACCGGCGTCGCAATGACAGAGGTTTCCCCTTGCCCTGCACCACCATCCAGAGGGATGAGAGGTTCGACAACCTCGTCAAGTTCTATCTTCCTCCCACTCAATTCTCTCGAGAGAAACTCCTTCTCGAGAAAAGTTCCGTTCTTAGCAACAAACACTTTGCCCTCGGATTTGAGATAGAAGGTGTACCCAACTGTCTCTTTTGGGTAACCTATGAAGACGCATTTTTCCGCTTTGGGTTCCAGCTTTTCAGGCTGAAGCTTTTTGACATAAGCATCACATCCCCAAACTTTAAGAAACGACAACTTTGGTCTTTTGCCATACCACAGTTCGTATGGTGTCGTCTCAACGGATTTCGATGGTGCCCTATTTAAAGTGAATGCAGCTGTTTCCAATGCATAACCCCAAAATGATAACGGCAAATCAGTAAGAGACATCATAGATCGCACCATCTCTAATAAAGTACGATTACGACGTTCGGACGCACCATTACGTTGTGGTGTTCCAGGCGGTGTTAACTGCGAAACAATTCCACATTGTCTTAAGTGAGTACCAAACTCGAAACTCAGATACTCACCTCCACGATCAGACCGTAGGAACTTGATCTTCTTGTTATGATGATTTTCCACTTCACTCTGAAATTGCTTGAACTTTTCAAATGTTTCAGACTTGTGCTTCATCAAGTAGACATAACCATATCTACTTAAATCGTCAGTGAAGGTGAGAAAATAACGATATCCGCCGCGTGCCTCCACGCTCATTGGACCACACACATCGGTATGTATGATTTCCAACAAGTCACTTGCACGCTCCATTGTTCCGGAGAACGGAGTCTTAGTCATCTTGCCCATAAGGCATGGTTCGCACGTGTCAAGTGAATCGAAGTCAAGTGACTCCAAAAGTCCATCAGCATGGAGTTTCTTCATGCGCTTTACACCAATATGACCCAAGCGGCAGTGCCACAAAAATATGGCGCTATCATTGTTTACTCTAACTCTTTTGGTCTCAATGTTATGTATATGCGTATCGCTATCAAGATTCAATATGAACAATCCTCTCACATTCGGTGCATGACCATAAAAGATGTTACTCATAAAGATAGAACAACCATTATTCTCAGACTTAAAAGAGTAACCGTCTCGCAATAAACAAGATCCAGATATAATGTTCATGCTCAACGCAGGCACTAAATAACAATGATTTAAGTTCATCACTAATCCCGATGGTAGCTGAAGTGACACTGTGCCGACGGCGATTGCATCAACCTTGGAACCGTTTCCTACGCGCATCGTCACTTCGTCTTTCGCCAGCCTTCGTCTATTCCGCAGTTCCTGCTTCGAGTTGCAAATGTGAGCAACAGAACCGGTATCAAATACCCAGGCACTACTACGAGAGCCGGTTAAGTACACATCAATAACATGTATACCAAATATACCTTATTTTTCTTTGCCCGCCTTCTTATCTGCCAGATACTTGGGGCAATTGCGCTTCCAGTGACCCATACCCTTGCAATAGAAGCACTCTGTTTCAGGCTTAGGTCCAGCTTTGGGCTTCTTCGGCGGATTGGCAACAGGCTTTCCGCTCTTCTTCGAATTGCCCTTCTTTCCTTTGCCGTTTCTCTTGAAACTAGTGGTCTTGCTCATCATCAACACTTGATGCTCTTTACGGAGTTCAGACTCTGCGACTTTCAGCATCGCAAACAGGAGACTTGTTCATCCCTTGCATGTTGTAGTTCAACACAAAGCCTTTATAGCTTGGCGGCAGTGATTGAAGGACTCTGTCGGTGATAGCTTCTTGCGGGAGTTCAATCCCCAGTTCAGCTAGACGGTTTGAGTACCCAGACATTTTGAGCACATGTTCACTGACAGACGAGTTTTCCTCCATCTTGCAAGCATAGAATTTATCGGAGGTCTCATACCTCTCGATCCGGGCGTTCTTCTGAAAGATAAACTTCAACTCCTGGAACATCTCAAATGCTCCATGACGCTCAAAGCGACGTTGAAGTCCCGGTTCCAAGCCATACAAGACTGCACATTGAACTATTGAGTAGTCCTCCTTACGTGCTAACCAAGCGTTCTTAACATCCTGATCAGCCGTAGCGGGTGGTTCATCTCCTAGCGCAGCATTAAGGACATAATCCTTCTTTCCAGCTTGTAAGATTAGCTTAAGATTACGAGCCCAGTCTACAAAGTTGCTTCCATCATCTTTCAACTTAGCTTTCTCTAGGAACGTATTAAAATTCAGGATGACACTTGCGTGAGCCATGATCTACAACACAAATATATTCAAAGTGGACTTAGACTATGTTCAAGATAATTAGAGTTCAACTTAATCAAATTATATGCTAAACTCCCACTCAAAAAGTACATCTCTCTAGTCATTTGAGTGGTTCATGATCCACTTACACTATCCCAAGTCCGATCATCACGTGAGTTGAGTATAGTTTCAGTGGTAAGCATCCCTATGCTAATCATATCAACTATATGATTCATGATCGACCTTTCGGTCTCATGTGTTCCGAGGCCATATCTGCACATGCTAGGCTCGTCAAGCTTAACCCGAGTGTTCCGCGTGCGCAACTGTTTTGCACCCGTTGTATGTGAACGTTGAGTCTATCACACCCGATCATCACGTGGTGTCTCGAAACGACGAACTGTAGCAACGGTGCACAGTCGGGGAGAACACAATTTCGTCTTGAAATTTTAGTGAGAGATCACCTCATAATGCTACCGTCGTTCTAAGCAAAATAAGGTGCATAAAAGGATTAACATCACATGCAATTCATAAGTGACATGATATGGCCATCATCACGTGCTTCTTGATCTCCATCACCAAAGCACCGGCACGATCTTCTTGTCACCGGCGCCACACCATGATCATCCATCAACGTGTTGCCATCGTGGTTGTCGTGCTACTTATGCTATTACTACTAAAGCTACATCCTAGCAAAATAGTAAACGCATCTGCAAGCACATATGTTAGTATAAAGACAACCCTATGGCTCCTGCCGGTTGCCGTACCATCGACGTGCAAGTCGATATTTCTATTACAACATGATCATCTCATACATCCAATATATCACATCACATCGTTGGCCATATCACATCACAATCATACCCTGCAAAAACAAGTTAGACGTCCTCTAATTTTGTTCTTGCATGTTTTACGTGGTGACCAAGGGTATCTAGTAGGATCGCATCTTACTTACGCAAACACCACAACGGAGATATATGAGTTGCTATTTAACCTCATCCAAGGACCTCCTCGGTCAAATCCGATTCAACTAAAGTTGGAGAAACCGTCACTTGCCAGTCATCTTTGAGCAAAGGGGGTTACTCGTAACGATGAAACCAGTCTCTCGTAAGCGTACGAGTAATGTCGGTCCAAGCCGCTTCAATCCAACAATACCGCGGAATCAAGAAAAGACTAAGGAAGGCAGCAAAATGCACATCACCGCCCACAAAAACTTTTGTGTTCTACTCGAGAAGACATCTACGCATGAACCTAGCTCATGATGCCACTGTTGGGAACGTCGCATGGGAAACAAAAATTTTCCTACGCGCACGAAGACCTATCATGGTGATGTCCATCTACGAGAGGGGATGAGTGATCTACGTACCCTTGTAGATCGTACAGCAGAAGCGTTAGAGAACGCGGTTGATGTAGTGGAATGTCCTCACGTCCCTCGATCCGCCCCGCGAACAATCCCGCGATCAGTCCCACGATCTAGTACCGAACGGACGGCACCTCCGCGTTCAGCACACGTACAGCTCGACGATGATCTCGGCCTTCTTGATCCAGCAAGAGATACGGAGAGGTAGAAGAGTTCTCCGGCAGCGTGACGGCGCTCCGGAGGATGGTGATGATCTTGTCTCAGCAGGGCTCCGCCCGAGCTCCGCAGAAACGCGATCTAGAGGAAAAACTATGGAGGTATGTGGTCGGGCAGCCGTGAGAAAGTCGTCTCAAATCTGCCCTAAAAGCCCCATATATATAGGAGGAGGGACGGGGACCTTGCCTTGGGGTCCAAGGGACTCCCAAGGGGTCGGCCGAGCCAAGGGGGGGAGGACTCCCCCCCCAAACCGAGCTGGACTTGGTTTGGTGGGAGGAGTCCCCCTCCCTTCCCACTTCTTCCCTCTTTTTTTTCCTTTTCCTTTGATTTTCTTCTCTTGGCGCATAGGCCCCCTTGGGGCTGTCCCACCAGCCCACTAAGGGCTGGTGTGTCTCCCCAAAGCCTATGGGCTTCCCCGGGGTGGGTTGCCCCCCCCGGTGAACTCCCGGAACCCATTCGTCATTCCCGGTACATTCCCGGTAACTCCGAAAACCTTCCGGTAATCAAATGAGGTCATCCTATATATCAATCTTCGTTTCCGGACCATTCCGGAAACCCTCGTAACGTCTGTGATCTCATCCGGGACTCCGAACAACATTCGGTAACCAACCATATAACTCAAATACGCATAAAACAACGTCGAACCTTAAGTGTGCAGACCCTGCGGGTTCGAGAACTATGTAGACATGACCCGAGAGACTCCTCGGTCAATATCCAATAGCGGGACCTGGATGCCCATATTGGATCCTACATATTCTACGAAGATCTTATCGTTTGAACCTCAGTGCCAAGGATTCGTATAATCCCGTATATCATTCCCTTTGTCCTTCGGTATGTTACTTGCCCGAGATTCGATCGTCAGCATCCGCATACCTATTTCAATCTCGTTTACCGGCAAGTCTCTTTACTCATTCCGTAATACAAGATCCCGCAACTTACACTAAGTTACATTGCTTGCAAGGCTTGTGTGTGATGTTGTATTACCGAGTGGGCCCCGAGATACCTCTCCGTCACACGGAGTGACAAATCCCAGTCTTGATCCATACTAACTCAACTAACACCTTCGGAGATACCTGTAGAGCATCTTTATAGTCACCCAGTTACGTTGCGACGTTTGATACACACAAAGCATTCCTCCTGTGTCAGTGAGTTATATGATCTCATGGTCATAGGAATAAATACTTGACACGCAGAAAACAGTAGCAACAAAATGACACGATCAACATGCTACGTCTATTAGTTTGGGTCCAGTCCATCACGTGATTCTCCCAATGACGTGATCCAGTTATCAAGCAAAAACACCTTGTTTATAATCAGAAGACACTGACTATCATCGATCAACTGGCTAGCCAACTAGAGGCATGCTAGGGACGGTGTTTTGTCTATGTATCCAACACCTAGGAGTATAGGAAGAAGGCTCGAGGTCGCTCGATAGTATAGGGTGCGAACTGGGGGGTGCCGTGATGGCTTGTGTTTCCCTCGTGGCCCTCCCGATTTCATTTTCTGGCTTATAAGTTCTCTTTTACCCTAAACAAACCAGAAGGAGTCCCGAAACCCTTTTTACGCCACCGCTAGTCTCTGTTCCGACGAGTGGCCATCTCGAGCTCCGTTCTGACACCCTACAGGGGGGATCGATCACGGAGGGCCTCTTTATCAACCATGTTGACCTCATGATGATATGTGAGTAGTTCACCACACACCTATGGGTCCATGGCCAGTACCCAATAGTAGAAAAAGGGCCTATAGCCCCGGTTCGGTTGGACCATTAGTCCCGGTTCACGAACCGGGACTAAAAAACCGAGACTAATGCTAGCCATGGTTCGCTCCCGAACCGGGGCTAATGACCTTCCACGTGGCGGGGCTGGGAGCGAGGGGAGAGGGCTATTAGTCCCGTTTCGTATTATGAACCGGGGCTATTTCTTCGCTGCTTTTTCTTGAGCACTGATGTCAGCTGTGCTTCCCTTGCAACGGCGCCAGAAATTGTCGTGTCAACGGCACCAGGAATCCTTCAGTTGCGGCTACGCCTTAAGGGACTTCCTAAGCAAGTATGCAAAGGATTTCCCCATGGCCTTGGAGCCTTGCGTTGGTGTTCCCTCGAAGCGGAAAGGGTGATGTAGCACAGCGGTGGTAAGTATTTCCCTCAGTTTGAGAACCAAGATATCAATCCAGTGGAGGAGTATCTCAAGATCCTGCACAAACACAAAAGCTTGCTCCCAACGCTATGAAGGGGTTGTCAATCCCTTATAGATTGTTTGCCAAGTGAGAACTGAAAGCCACAAAGTAACAAAGCAAAGTAAAAGCGGAGGTGCAAATGATGGATGTGAATAGACCCGGGGGCCGTAGTGTTTACTAGTGGCTTCTCTCATGAAAGCAAGTAGATGGTGGGTGAACAAATTACTGTCGAGCAATTGATAGAACCGCGCAAAGTCATGACGATATCTATGCAATGATTATACCTATAGGCATCACGTCCAAAACAAGTAGACTAATACTGTCTGCATCTACTACTATTACTCCACACGTCGACCGCTATCCAGCATGCATCTAGTGTATTAAGTCCATAAGAACAGAGTAACGCCTTAAGCAAGATGACATTTTGTAGAGGGATAATCTCAAACCAATGATAAAAAACCCCATCTTTTTTCCCTTGATGGCAACTACTTGATGTGTGCCTTGCTGCCCCTACTGTCACTGGGAAAGGTCACCACATGGTAGAACCCAAAACCAAGCACTTCTCCCATTGCAAGAATCATAGATCTAGTTGGCCAAACAAAACCCAAGACTCGGAGAGACTTACAAGGATATCAAATCATGCATATAAGAAATCAGCAAAGACTCAAATATATATCATAGATAATCTGATCACAAACCCACAATTCATCGGATCTCGACAAACACACCGCCAAATAAGATTACATCGGATAGATCTCCATGAAGATCATGGAGAACTTTGTATTGAAGATCCAAGAGAGAGAAGAAGCCATCTAGCTACTAACTACGGACCCGTAGGTCTGAAGTGAACTACTCACGAGTCATTGGAGGGGCGATGATGATGATGAAGAAGCCCTCCAACTCCAAAGTCCCCTCCGGCAGGGCACCGGGAAGGGTCTCTAGATGAGATCTCACGGAAACGGAAGCTTGCGGCGGCCGAAAAGTATTTCGAGGCTCCCCTGATTTTTTGCTGAATATTTGGGAATATATAGGCCAAAGATCTAGGTCAGGGGGCGGCCAGGGAGGCCACAAGCCCTGCAACCGCCGCCTCCCCCTGGTGGCAGAGTGGGGGCTTGTGGGCTCCCTGGAGCCCACCTGGCTTGGCCCAAAGGCCCCCTGATCTTCTTTCGTTCGGAAAAAAATCATTTCGGGGTTTTTCTTCCGTTTGGACTCCGTTCCAAAATCAGATCTGAAAAGAGTCAAAAACATAGAAAAAACAGGAACTGGCACTTGGCACTGAATTAATAAGTTAGTCCCAAAAAGATATAAAAAGGTTCACAAAACATCCAAAGAAGACAAGATAACAGCGTGAAACCATCAAAAATTATAGATACGTTTGAGACGTATCAAGCATCCCCAAGCTTGACTCCTGCTCGTCCTCGAGTAGGGAAGTGATAAAGAATAAATTTTTGATGCTTTCATGCTACCTAGCATAGGTGTCCTTTGTAATTCCTCTTATGTGACGTGTATGTTCATATCCATTAGATTCAAAACAATAGTTTGTTATTGACGTGGAAACAATAATAATTCAAGCAAACTAGCAAGGTAATCATGAACTTCCAAAATAACAAGGCCAAAAGAAAGTTATCCCTACAAAAGCATATAGTCTGGCTATGATCTATCATCATTGCACAACAAATTTAAATCATGCACAACCCCGGTATTGACCAAGTAATTGTTTCACACCTTTACTTTCTCAAACCTTTTCAACTCTCATGCAATACATGAGCGTGAGCCATGGTTATAGCACTATAGATGGTGTGGAGTGTGGTGGAGGTTGCAAGACAAAAAGGAGAAGATAGTCACATTAACTAGGCATATCAATGAGTTGTGGAGATGCTCATCAATAGATATCAATGTGAATGAGTAGGGATTGCCATACAAATGAAGCACTAGAGCTACGAGTATGTGAAAGCTCTTAAAGAAAACTAGTGGGTGTGCATCCAACTTGCTTGCTCACGAAGACCTAAGGCAATTTTGAGGAAGCCTATCATTGGAATATACAAGAAAAGTTATATAATGAAAATTTCCCACTAGCTATATGGTGGTGACAAAACGAGAGACTCTCAATCATGAAGATCATGGTGCTTAATATGCATAAGTGTGGAAAAAGTGGTAGCATTCTCCCTTCTCTCTTTTTCTCTCATTTTTTTTGGTGGGCTCTTTGGCCTCTTTTTTTATTTTTTGGTGGGCTTCTTTGGCCTCTTTTATTTCCTCACATGGGACAATGCTTGATTAATGATGATCATCACACTTTCAACTCAAAACTTAGAGCAACTATGACTCTATATGAAATGCCTTCGTTAATGTACCGTGGCAATGATCTAGCATGGCATAGACATCAATGGAAACATCATGCTAGCTATCTTACGATCATGCAATGGCAATGTAGACGTGGTGGCACATGTCATGGTGGTAGTTGCATGGCAATATATCTCGGAATGACTTGAAAAAGCCATAGTCGGTAGGTATGGTGGCTGTTTTGAGGGAGGCTAATGGTGGGTTTTGTGCACCGGCGAAAGTTGCACGGCACTAAGAAGATAGTGATGGTGGAAGGTGAAAGTGCATCTAAACCATGCACTCAACATTAGTCATGAAGAACTCATATACTTGTTGCAAAAGTTTTATTAGTAATCGAAACAAAGCATTCAACGCGTACTCCGAGGGGAAGGGTTGGTAGGTATAAACCATCGCGCGATCCCAACCGCCACGCTAAGGATGACAATCAATATACTAATCATGCTCAGATTTCATCACATAGAGGTTCACCATACGTGCATGCTACGGGAATCACTAACTTCAACACAAGTATTTCTAGATCCACAACACCTTACTAACATGACTTCAATGTTACCATAACCAGAACTCAAAACTAATTGAGATGAATCAAACTTCTCTAACTATTCAATGCACATGAAGGTGGAAGTTTTCGTATCCCTTTGGGTAACTACCCCTTTTGAGACTACTTTCAAAGCATAGATAAACTACCAAGCCATGCACCGTTGTGCTCTAAAAGATATAAGTGAAGCACATAGAGCAAAAGTATCTAGCTCAAAAGATATAAGTGAAGCACATGTGAGCTGAATTGTCTACCAAAAGATATAAGTGAAGCTCGACAAAATCACGGTGAGTGCATGTCTCTCTCTCTAGGTGTGCATCAAGGATGATTGTGTCACAATAAAAATAAAAGACTCCTATGATACAAGACGCTCCAAGCAAAAACACATAACATGTGGTGAATAAAAATATAGCCCCAAGTAACGTTACCGATGGATTGAAGACGAGAGAGGGGATGCCTTCCCGGGGCATCCCCAAGCTTAGGCTTTTACGGCATCCTTGAATCTCTTGGGTTGCCTTGGGAATCCCCAAGCTTGAGCTCTTGCCACTCTTTATCTTTTTGTCCATAAGAACTTCACCCAAAACTTGAAAACTTCACAACACGAAACTTAAACAGAAACTCGTGATAACATTAGTACAAGAAAGCAAACCACCACTTCCTTAGGTACTGTAGCAAACTTAAATTCTACTTGTGCTGATGTTGGGTTACTGTACTTTAAATCTTCCATGGCTAATACCCCCCGATACTATCCATAGTTTCATCAAAATAAGCAACCAACACAACAAAAACAGAATCTGTTAACAGCATACCAGTCTTTAGTAATCTGTATATTTAGTATACCTCTGGTACGTCAAAAAATCTGAAAAATTATGAAAGTCTGAAGAATTTGCGTAGAAATCAGCAGAAAAAAGAATCAACTCAAAATATCTTACAGAACAAAAAGGAAAATTATTTTCGTGAGAAGAAAGTTTCTGTCTTTTCCAGCATGACCAAACGATCATCCCCAAGACTAATCATAACGGTTTTGCTTGGCACAAACACAAAAAGAAACACAAAAAACACAACCATAACAGAATTATGAAAGTGTGGAAAACACAAAACATAAAGAAAAAGGATAGATTCGTTGGGTTGCCTCCCAACAAGCGCTTTTGTTTAACGCCCTTAGCTAGGCAAAAAGTGATGAAATCACGTATAGTCATCTTTGGTGCTCAAACCATAAGTAGTGTGATCATTTATCATTTTAAGATTTTCATCTTTATTAGATGACTCACCACTAGCTTTAGGAACAAAAACAGGCTTGACGGTCTTTTTGAGAGTAAGATTTGGAGTATTTTGCACAACGGCAATAGCGGAACCCAAGTTGGTTATGACATCTTCTAATTTGCCAATTCTAGAAGAATCATTAACTATAAGTTCCTTCTCCTTTAAATTTTTCAAAAAGTTTCCCACTTTGGATCCGTACTGAGAAATTTGATTGTGGATCTTTCTATCCAAACCCTCAATAAGTTCAACTGTGGCAATTTTGTTTTCAATAGCGTCAAGCCTTTGCATCACATGTTCCAAGGTCAAGATAGTCCCATTAACCATGAGCGGGGGTAAGCCTACCAAATTCATGATAGCTCTATAGGAGTCAATAGTATGGCTCCCCCAAAAGTTCCCGCCTACAATGGTATCAAGGATATACCTACTCCAAGGAGAAATTCCAACATAGAAACTGCGAAGGAGGACGGTAGTGGATTGCTTACGACTAGATCTACTTTGAGCATTGCAAGTCCTGTACCAAGCTTCCTTTAAATTTTCTTCCTCATTCTGCCTGAAATTGAGAACTTCATTTTCATGGGTGTCGTTTGGAGTGGTAGGCCTAGCCATTGATGGACTATCTCACACACAAACGAGCAGGAAGAGAGAGTGAAACGAGCAAAAGAAAACGGCAAAAAGGCAAAAGAAAACGGCGAAGGAGAAAGGCAAATAAAAACGGCAAATGTGAAGTGGGGGAGAGGAAAACGAGAGGCAACTAGCAACAAAAGTAAATGCAAGAGAAGAGTTTGTGAGACCTACTTGGATAGATCTTGATCTCTCCTCCCTGGCAACAGCGCCAGAAATACTTCTGATGTCAGTTGTGCTTCCCTTGCAACGGCGCCAGAAATTGTCATGTCGACGGCACCAGGAATCCTTCAGCTGCGGCTACGCCTTAAGGGACTTCCTAGGCAAGTATGCAAAGGATTTCCCCCGTGGCCTTGGAGCCTTGCGTTGGTGTTCCCTCGAAGCGGAAAGGGTGATGTAGCACAGTGGTGGTAAGTATTTCCCTCAGTTTGAGAACCAAGGTATCAATCCAGTGGAGGAGTATCTCAAGATCCTGCACAAACACAAAAGCTTGCTCCAACGCTATGAAGGGGTTGTCAATCCCTTATAGATTGTTTTCCAAGTGAGAACTGAAAGCAACAAAGTAACAAAGCAAAGTAAAAGCGGAGGTTTAAACGATGGATGTGAATAGACCCGGGGCCGTAGTGTTTACTAGTGGCTTCTCTCATGAAAGCAAGTGGACGGTGGGTGAACAAATTACTGTCGAGCAATTGATAGAACCGCGCAAAGTCGTGACGATATCTATGCAATGATTATATCTATAGGCATCACGTCCAAAACAAGTAGACCGATATTGTCTGCATCTACTACTATTACTCCACACGTCGACTGCTATCCAGCATGCATCTAGTATATTAAATCCATAAGAACAGAGTAACGCCTTAAGCAAGATGACATGATGTAGAGGGATAATCTCAAACCAATGATAAAAACCCCATCTTTTTTCCCTTGATGGCAACTACTTGACGTGTGCCTTGTTGCCCCTACTGTCACTGGGAAAGGTCACCACATGGTAGAACCCAAAACCAAGCACTTCTCCCATTGCAAGAATCATAGATCTAGTTGGCCAAACAAAACCCAAGACTCGGAGAGACTTACAAGGATATCAAATCATGCATATAAGAAATCAGCAAAGACTCAAATATATATCATAGATAATCTGATCACAAATCCACAATTCATCGGATCTCGACAAACACACCGCCAAAGAATATTACATTGGATAGATCTCCATGAAGATCATGGAGAACTTTGTATTGAAGATCCAAGAGAGAGAAGAAGCCTTCTAGCTACTAACTATGGACCCGTAGGTCTGAAGTGAACTACTCACGAGTCATTGGAGGGGCGATGATGATGATGAAGAAGCCCTCCAACTCCAAAGTCCCCTCCGGCAGGGCGTCGGGACGGGTCTCCAGATGAGATCTCACGGAAACGGAAGCTTGCGGCGGCGGAAAAGTATTTTCGAGGCTCCCCTGATTTTTTGCTGAATATTTGGGAATATATAGGCCAAAGATGTAGGTCAGGGGGCGGCCAGGGAGGCCACAAGCCATGTCACCGCTGCCTCCCCCCTGGTGGCGGAGTGGGGGCTTGTGGGCTCCCTGGAGCCCACCTGGCTTGGCCCAAAGGCCCCCTGATCTTCTTCCCTTTGGAAAAAAATCATTTCGGGGCTTTTTTTCTGTTTGGACTCCGTTCCAAAATCAGATCTGAAAAGAGTCAAAAACATAGAAAAAACAGGAACTCGCACTTGGCACTGAATTAATAAGTTAGTCCCAAAAAGATATAAAAAGGTACATAAAACATCCAAAGAAGACAAGATAACTGCGTGAAACCATCAAAAATTATAGATACGTTTGAGACGTATCAAGCACTTTTTAGGGTTTAGGGTTTTGCACTAATTTGGATGGGGCTATTTTGCTGCCCCTATTTTCTCATTTATTTGTTTTGGGCACTTTTTAATTCTTGTTTTGCACTAAATTGGATGGTACATACACAACAATAAAGGAACAACTATATTGCACATCATCCTCATGAATATATTACACCATCTCATCCGTCGTGCTTTGTCGAACATATTACAAAATGTAGACACGAGTTACATGCACATATATGCATCTTTCTTACCCTACATCATTTCATATCAATTGCATCGACGGGCAATAATATTCTCCCTTGACATCTAGGACCCGTGTATCTAAGAATCCGGCAATTTCCTCTTGAATTTCTCATACACGTTCTGTGGTAGAAGACCGTCCCGCAACCGTTCGATCTAATTGAAAGAAGGGGTCAATATATATATATCAATGAAAACAAACACAATTCACGGTAATAAAATAAAGTTGTGAGTATTGTTTATCGTACTTCAAAAAAATTTATGTCCCGGTTTTTGCCCGTCTCATGGGTCATCTGGCGAATGAACTCGCAAACATAGTATCCACATAAATTGTTCCCCCGTTACTGCTTCAAGCACTTTACGAGAACAGAGTTCAGTCAAAAACATAATCAAGAATGATAATGGTATTGAAACTAGAATAAAGAGATGCCCGGATCTAGCTAGTAGTTACTTACATCTATTTGTTTAAATGTAAGCTCTGACTTCCAAACACCCCGAGCCTTGGCAGTGAACCGTTTTCAAGCCATGCCAAGAAAGGGAAATGAATAAAGGAGTGCTATATTAATTCCTTGCTATGAGGAAATAAACGAAAAGTTGCCAATATAGTGCCATAATGATTGAAATTACCTTTGGAGGCATTCCTGCATGTTCGCCCATTCAGCGAGGGGTGTGTGTTTCGGGTCCATGACTATTACTTGTCCCTCGTCAGGTACAATGATTAACAAAATAAAGTGGAACCTGCGCATGCATGATGACCCACAAGTGTAGGGGATCTATCGTAGTCCTTTCGATAAGTAAGAGTGTCGAACCCAACGAGGAGCAGAAGGATCTGACAAGTGGTTTTCAGCAAGGTATTCTCTGCAAGCACTGAAATTATCAGTAACAGATAGTTGTGTGATAAGATGATTCGTAGCAAGTAGCAAGTAACAAGTAGCAATAGTAACAAAGGTGCAGCAAAGTAGCCCAATCCCTTTTGTAGCAAGGGACAAGCCTGGACAAACTCTTATAGGAGGTAAAGCGCTCCCGAGGACACATGGGAATTTCTGTCAAGCTAATTTTCATCATGTTCATATGATTCGCGTTCGCTACTTTGATAGTTTGATATGTGGGTGGACCGGTGCTTGCGTGCTGCCCTTACTTGGACAAACCTCCCACTTATGATTAACCCCTCTCGCAAGCATCCGCAACTACAAAAGAAGAATTGAGACAAAGTCTAACCATAGCATTAA
Organism: Hordeum vulgare subsp. vulgare; assembly: GCF_904849725.1. Taxonomy (NCBI): domain Eukaryota; kingdom Viridiplantae; phylum Streptophyta; class Magnoliopsida; order Poales; family Poaceae; genus Hordeum; species Hordeum vulgare. The sequence goes on from NC_058520.1 coordinate 564,578,080, forward strand.
ACTAGTGGATCCAAATCAGTCCCTTACGAAGCAACGCATAAACTAGGGTTTAAGCTTCTGTCACTCTAGCAACCCATCATCTACTTACTACTTCCCAATGCCTTCCTCTAAGCCCAAATAATGGTGAAGTGTTATGTAGTCGACGTTCACATAACACCACTAGAGGAAAAACAACATACAACGCATCAAAATATCGAACGAATATCAAATTCACGTGACTACTTATAGCATGACTTATCCCATGTCCTCAGGAACAAAAGTAACTATTCACAAAGCATAGTTATGTTCATGACCAGAGATGTATTGAATAGCATCAAGGATCTGAACATATAATCTTCCACCGAGTAATCCAACTAGCATCAACTACAAAGAGTAATTAACACTACTAGCAACCTTACAAGTATCAGTCGGAGTCGTGAGATGGAGATTGGTTACAATAGATGAACTAGGGTTTGAAGATGAGATGGTGCTGATGAATATGTTGATGGTGATGAGTCCCCACCGATGAGAGGAGTGTTGGTGATGACGATGGCGAAGTTTCCCCGACAGGACGACCCTGCCGGAGCTCTAGATTGGTTCTTCTCAAGTCCCGCCTCATTGCGGCGGCGATTCCTCCCGAAAGCCTCCTCCTGATTTTTTTCGGAACGAAACCTTCCTTATAGCAAAAGAGGGGTGCCAGAGGGCCAACAGGGAGCCCACAAGCCCCCTAGGCGCGACCAGGGGGTAGGCCGCGCCTAGCAGGCTTGTGGCCTCCTGGTGGCTCCCCTCTGGTACTTCTTTGGCCCAGTATTTTTTATAAATTACAAAATAATTCCTCATTGATTTTCACGGCTTTTGGAGTTGCGCAGAATAGGTATCTCAAACTTGCTCCTTTTTCACGCCAGAATTCCAGCTGCCGGTATTCTCCCTCTTCATGTAAACCTTGCAAAATAAGAGAGAAAAGGCATAAGTATTGTACCGTGAAGTGTAATAACAGCCCATAAAGCGATAAATATCAACATAAAAGCATGATGCAAAATGGACGTATCAACTCCCCCAAGCTTAGACTTCGCTTGTCCTCAAGCGAAAACCGAGATCGATAAATATGCCCACATGTTTAGAGAGAGAGGTGTCGACAAAACAAGATAAGGACATGCAGGCATCATGATCATAGTTAGAACAGCAATATCATCATATAATCTCTTATGCTAAAGTGACAATTCCTTCACAAAGTAAAGTATGGATCAAGAACCTTATTGAGAATTAACAACCAATAGCCTTTAGTCATTGAAGCAATTGCAATTTATCGTAACATCGGAAGGAGTCAAATAAGAGCTTGTAAAGCAAATCCACATACTCAATCATCATTTTGTCTTCTAGCATTTCTACAACTCACTTGGTACTCATGAGATCAAAGTTTCAGTCGGACACACAGAAAGATAGGGGCTTATAGTTTCGCCTCCCAACTATTTACCTCAAGGGTAATGTCAACAATAATAATTCATGAATAGTTACTTCCAAGTTGACATATGAATATAGATCTTTCCCTAGCATATGACGTTAGCCAAGATAAAGGCGAAATAAGGAATTGGTGCAGATCACCATGACTCTTTCAAGGGCAAAAAGTAAAGGTACAAGATAGGCCCTTCGCAAAGGGAAGCAGAGGTTGTCATGCGCTTTTGAGATTTGGATGTGTGTCCTCTTAGTGTGAAGGAACGTCATTTTATATTGCCTCTTGTGATAAAGAACTTTATTATGCAGTCTGTCTCTTTTATGTCTTCCTCATCACAGGTTTGTACAAAGCTTATTTTCCACACACTAATAGATCATACATATTTAGGGAGCAATTTTTATTGCTTGCACCGATGACGACTTACTTGAGGGATCTTCTTCAATCCATAGGTAGGTATGGTGGACTCTCATGGCAAAACTGGGTTGAAGGTTTATGGATGCACAAGTAGTATCTCTACTTGGTGCAGGAGTTTTGGCTGATATGAGGTGGAAGCAAGCGTCACATGCTAAGGGATCTCTAGTCATATAACATTGTTCGAAACCAAGCAAATATAATTCATTATGTTATCTTCCTTGTCCAACATCTACTTCTAAGCATGCAATAGTTTAGTGAGTGTTCACAATAATAGATGGTGCCCAAGATGATATATTTATATGTGAACCTCTCTTTCCTTATTACTTCCTATTAATTGCAACAATGACCAAGGTCTACGTTTGTTCACCCACAACAAGTTTCAATCATCATTCTTTTTATATGTGGAGCCATCACTTCCCATAAGATCATTACATGATCTTTCATGCTTTTGTTCCTTCATCATTCTTTTCTTTAGATCATGGCATGAAGCAAGGCCCTTAACTAAAACACTCTTTATTATATGACTCACGAACTCGAATACATCGGGGGTGACACAAAGCAAACTCAAGCCTAAAACACTAAGAACTTTATTCTACTAGAGAAAGATAAAAACAAAAAGGATCGAACTAAGAAAAGGTAAAGGCAAAAGATGTGATGGTGATACGATACCGGGGCAACTCCCCCAAGCTTGGCACAAGCCAAGGGGGTTGCCCATACCCATGCTTAGTTGTCTTCCTTTGGAGGTGATGGTGGTGGATTTGTTGCAACCTGGGTTTGATCCTCCGTCTTCCAAGGCATGGGTGCTCCATCATGGAAAGATGATCGAGTCTCCGGAATCCTCAAATCTGCAGCCAACCGTATTGATTTAAATCTATACTCATACTTACAGTTTTGGTTCTGCAGGTCATAGATCTGGGCTTGGAGGTGATCAATTCTGTCATAGAGCCTGGATCTTGTGCTTGTTGGTGAACTCCTTGATCATCATGTGGTTGGCGTTGAGTCCGTGTTCCACCATCCCTTGGCACTTGAAGACTTGTTGCTCCATTGCTTCGAGCCTCGCCTCCATGCTTCCGGTCTTCTTGGGCCCCTCAACATCACGGATGTGCAGCACCCCCTCACGCATCTCGATAGATTGAGGGTGTTGCAGCACTCCTGCGAGGTAGGGATTGATGACCTTCTTGAAGAACTTGCCCTTCGGAGCTTTTGGGGACTCCATAGCGATATAGATATGTCTGCACAACAGCTCGAAACGAAAACAGACGAAAATTGCGAGATACGAGGGTCAAACCTTTCGAGAGAATATATAATGATTTTTTTCCCGACCAGAAGGAGTACTCCGCAAGAAAACGGAGTCCGTGAGGCACACGAGGTGGTCACAAGCCTCCCAGGCGCGGCCAGGTGGGTAGCCCGCGCCCGGCAGGCTTGTCGCCTCCTCGTGCGCTTTCCGGACTACTTTAAATGTTTCTAATTTTCTAAAAATCGCAAAACGGAGAAAAATTCCTACTGGAAAAGTTTTGGAGTCGGTTTACTTACCGAATTACATACCTCTTCGTTTTCGGAGTGTGAAACAGGCTGATAAATATCCCTTATGTACTCCTCCGGAGTTATGGTATTGATAATATTGCTTTCAACATTTACGGGAGTACCTGAGATATAGTGCTTGATTCTTTGCCCATTCACCACTCTCGGAAAATTACCTTCCATGTTGTTGATCTTGATGGCACGGGAACAATATACTTCCTCAACAATGTAAGGACCTTCCCATTTAGAGAGAAGCTTGCCTGCAAAAAATCTTAAACGAGAATTATATAGCAAGACATAATCACCTACATTGAACTCACGTTTTTGTATCCTTTTATCATGCCACCTCTTAACCTTTTCTTTAAACAACTTCGCATTTTTCATATGCGTGAGCTCTCCATTCATCAAGCGAGCTAATATCAAATAACCTCTTCTCACCAGCAAGTTTGAAATCAAAGTTGAGCTCTTTGATTGCCCAATAATCCTTATGCTCTAGCTCAAGAGGTAAATGACATGCTTTACCGTAAACCATTTTGTACGGAGACATGCCCATGGGATTCTTATAAGCAGTTATATAAGACCACAGTGCATCGTCAAGCTTCTTAGACCAATTCTTTCTAGACCTATTGACAGTCTTCTGCAGAATTAGTTTAATCTCTCTATTACTTAGCTCTACTTCACCACTTGACTGAGGATGATAGGGAGATGCAACTCTATGGTTCACATCATACTTAGCAAGCGTTTTACGGAAAGCACCATGAATAAAATGTGAACCACCATCAGTCATTAGATATCTAGGGACTCCAAATCTAGGGAAAATAACTTCTTTAAGCATCATGATAGAGGTGTTGTGATCAGCACTACTAGTTTGGATAGCTTCTACCCACTTAGTAACGTAATCAACAACAACTAGGATATGAGTATAGTCGTTGGATTTTGGAAAAGGTCCCATATAATCAAAGCCCCAAACATCAAATGGTTCAATGAAAAGTGAATAATTCATAGGCATTTCCTGACGTTTACTGATATTACCTATTCTTTGACATTCGTCACAAGACAAGACAAACTTACGGGCATCCTTGAAGAGAGTGGGCCAATAGAAACCTGATTGCAATACCTTGTGTGTAGTTCTATCTCCCGCATGGTGTCCTCTGTAAGCCTCGGAGTGACACTTCTGTAGGACCTGTCCCTATTCATGTTCAGGTACACAACGTCAAATAACACCATCTAATCCGTCCTTATAAAGGTGAGGATCATCCCAAAAGTAATGTCTCAAATCAAAGAAGAATTTCTTCTTTTGCTGGTATGTGAAACTAGGTGGTATATATTTGGCAACGATATAATTTGCATAATCGGCATACCATGGTGTACTACATGAAGTATTGATGACATTCAATTGCTCATCAGGAAAGCTATCATCAATAGGTTGTGGGTCATCAAGAACATTCTCCAACCTGGACAAGTTATCTGCTACGGGGTTCTCAGCACCCTTTCTATCAACAACATGCAAATCAAATTCTTGTAGCAAGAGAACCCATCTGATAAGTCTAGGTTTAGCGTCTTTCTTTTCCGTGAGGTACTTAATAGCAGCGTGATCAGTGTGAGTAGTGACTTTGGAATCAACTATGTAAAATCTGAGCGTTTCACATGCAAACACGACTGCTAAAAATTCCTTTTCAGTAGTAGCATAGTTTCTTTGGGCACTGTCTAGAGTTTTACTAGCATAATGAATAACATTCAACTTCTTATCAACTCTTTGTCCTAGGACAGCGCCAACAGCATAATCAATAGCATCACACATAATTTCAAAAGGTAAGTTCCAATCAGGTGGTTGAACAATTGGCGCAGTTATCAAGGCTTTCTTAAGTATTTCGAAGGCTTCCTCACAATCATCGTCAAAAAAAAGGAATATCCTTTTGCAAGAGATTGGTAAGAGGCCTAGAAATCTTAGAAAAGTCCTTAATGAACCTTCTATAGAAACCAGCATGACCTTCTATAGAAATCAGGTATAATGAAACTTCTTATACCTTTGATATCTGTAGGGCATGGCATTTTCTCGATCGCATCAACCTTAGCCTTAGCAACTTCAATACCTCTTTCAGAAATTTTATGTCCTAAGACGATGCCTTCATTAACCATAAAGTGACACTTCTCCCAATTCAAGACAAGATTGGTATCTTTACATCTCTGCAAAACTCGAACAAGGTTGCTGAGGAAATCATCAAAAGAAGACCCGTAAACGGAGAAATCATCCATCAAAACCTCAACAATCTTTTCACAAAAGTCAGAGAATATAGACACCATACATCTTTGAAAGGTGGCAGCTGCATTACATAAGCCAAAAGGCATACGTCTGTAAGAAAAGGTACCAAAAGGGCAGGTGAAAGTGGTTTTCTCCTGATCAGATTGTGCAACAGGTATTTGGGAGAAACTAGAATAACCATCTAGAAAGCAAAAGTGTGTGTGTTTAGACAGTCTTTCTAGCATTTCGTCGATAAAATGCAAAGGGTAATGATCTTTCCTAGTGGCTTTATTAACTTTCCTAAAATCGATCACCATCCTATAGCTAGTAATAATCCTCTATGGGATCAATTCATCCTTATCATTAGGGACAACGCTAATACCTCCCTTCTTAGGGACGCAATGCACCGGACTCACTCAATCACTATGAGCAACTAGATAATACCTGCTTCCAGGATCTTTAGTATTTCTTTTCTTACTACCTCTTTCATCTTAGGATTTAATCTCCGTTGATGATCGACAACTGTTTTGGAATCAGGATCGGTTTTAATCTTGTGCTGGCATAGAGTGGGACTAATGCCCTTAAGATCATCAAGAGTATATCCAGTAGCAGCACGGTGCTTCCTCAGAATTTTGAGTAACTTCTTTTCTTCATGCTCTGAGAGGCTAGCACTAATAATAACATGATATATCTCTTTTTCATCAAGATAAGCATACTTAAGAGTATCAGGTAACTGCTTCAGCTCAAACACAGGATCACCCTTTGGTGGGGGTGGATCTCCAAGCAGTTCAACATGCAAATTATTCTAAAGGATCAGTAGGAGGCATATGCATATGCATATAAATTTTCATGCTCAACATGCAAATTATTCTAAAGGATTTTGTTCAAAGATAACTCTATCTATCTCATTCCTTTCATCCATATGCATATCATTTTCATGCTCAAGAAAGTATTGTTCTAAAGGATCAGTAGGAGGCACAGCAATAGAAGCTAGGGCAATAATTTCATCCTTATTAGGCAACTCTTTTTCATGGGGTTGTCTACCAAACTTGGAGAAATTGAACTCATGTGACACTCCTTCAAAGCCAAAAGTGACAGTTTGCTTCTCACAGTCAATATGAGCATTGACAGTATTGAGGAAAGGTTTGCCAAATATGATGGGACAAAAGCTATCTTGTGTGGTAGCAAGAACGAGAAAATCAGCAGGATACTTCGTTTTACCACACAAGACTTCAACATCCCTAACAATTCCCAAAGGGCAGATAGCATCTCTATTGGCAAGCTGAATAGTGACATCAATAGGTTCCATATCGACAGGTGCAATATCGTCTTTAATTTCATCATATAAGGATTGAGTTATTGCACTAACACTCGCACCCACGTCACATAAACCATGGTAACAATGATCTCCTATCTTAACAGAAACAACACGCGTGCCAACAACAGGCCTATATTTGTCTCTAGCATGAGGTTTAGCAATTCTAGCAGCATCGTGTCACGCCCAAGATGCGACCCTATCCTCAATTTGGCACGAATGCCTCGTCAGGGATAGAAGCGCATCTCGTCGTGTCGGAAGAATGGATATCGTTACAAGTACATGTACTGAAAAGATGAGATATATATAGAATTGGCTTACACTCGCCACAAGCTACATCAGAGTCACATCAGTACATTACATAAACATCAAGAGTAAGAGCAGGGTCCGACTAGGGACGAAAACAAACGACAAAAGAAGAATGACGTCCATCCTTCCTATCCCAGGCTGCCGGCCTGGAACCCATCCTAGATCGATGAAGAAAAAGAAGAAGAAGCAACTCCAAATGAACAATAAACGCGCTCACGTCAAGTAACCTTTACCTGTACCTGCAACTGGTGTTGTAGTAATCTGTGAGCCACAGGGGACTCAGCAATCTCATTTCCAAAGGTATCAAGACTAGCAAAGCTTAATGGGTGAGGCATGGTTAAGTGATGAGGTTGCAGCAGCGGCTAAGCATATATATGGTGGCTAAACATACGAGTACAAGAAATTAAGAGGGGGAAGATCTACGCATAGCGGACGTGACTACTGATGATCAAATGAATGATCCTGAACACCTACCTACGTCAGACATAACCCCACCGTGTCCTCGATCGGAGAAGGAACTCACGAAAGAGACAATCACGGTTACACACACATTTGGCATATTTTAATTTAAGTTAACTTCAAGTTATCTAGAACCAGTGTTAAACAAAGTTTCCACGTTGCCACATAACCGCGGGCACGGCTTTCTGAAAGATTTAACCCTGCAGGGGTGCTCCAACTAGTCTATCACAAATTACCACAAGCCGCATAGAAATCCGCAATCACGAAGCTCGCGATCTCGTTGGATTCCCTAGTGGAAAACCTCAACTCTGGGATTACCCAAAGCATCACCGGAATCCCGATGAACAAGATATTTCGTCAAAGGTAAAACTAATCCAGCAAGGCCGCCCAACATGTCGACGGACCCGATAGGAGCCGCGTATCTCGTTCTCAGGACACGACGGATGGAAAAGCCTACAGGTGCTAAACCTCGAGTTGCCCCGTGGTGGCCCCGCAGTCTGTCCAGTTTGGACCAACACTCATGAGGAGCACTGGCCCGGGGGTTGATTAAATTATCCTCGGGGTCCGGAAAGTCCCTATGCAATTTTATTAGGTGATTAGGCAAATGTAGTACCAAAGTTGGGCCTTGCCAGACGAGCTTTAATCTAAAGCGAATTATCAAGGGGGTCCCCATAACAACCCCGGTCGTGTTAGGAGCGCTCATTTATGGAACATAACACCGGTAGCTGAAAACTAAGGGGGCAAAGGTGGAACAAAACACCAGGCTAGAAAGCCTTCCACCTTTTACCAAGTATATAGGTGCATTAAATTAAATAGCATTTAATATGGTGATATAACAAGGGACCCATGTTTTCACATGGAAGCAATGCACCTGCAACTAGCAATGCTAACACAGGGTTAAGCAAGCAGTAACATAGCCAATCAGTGGTTTGCTAGGTTGAACAGGTTGAAGGTTTCATGGCATTGTTGGGAGGCTGATATTTAACATGTGATAGGCAACGAGACATAATTGATAGAAGAGATAAAACTAGCATGGCAATGATAGTAATGGTATCTAGGGAAATGGTCATCTTGCCTGAGATCCTGCTTGGAAGAAGAATGACTCCGTGAAGCAGACGAACCGATGTAGTCGAACGGTCCTCACATCCGACACGCTTGCGGAACTCTATTGAAACGGAGGGAAACGGAAACAAGCATCAACACATGATATACACCACACGATGCACAACACATATGATGCATGAACGGTCTAATGCAAGGCATGACAAACACAACAACCAAACACTACACATTAAGTGAAGTTCAATATGCAACGAGTTGCATATTGACGAAACTCCACGTTAGTTATTTAATTCTATCCCGATTAGGTACTCCGCAATATTGAAAGGTTATTAACATGGCAAGGGGGTGAAGCACAAATTAATCTACATAGCTAGGCATTTTAAATGAGGCCGGAAATGACATATAGCATCTCTGAAATGACTCCACGTGTTAAATTCTAATTCTGTCCAGATTTGTCCTATTCACATTTTAAGTTTGTTAAACAGCAAAACAAAGTGGTTCATGTGATGCTACGCGACGTGCTGGTCCATTTACATATATGGCATAACTCCAACGGAGCTACGGACAAATAGTTACGACCTAAATCGTTTTCAACACGTCGACACGCAAACCGATGCAAACAACATCCTGAACAGTTCTAATTATGCATGAGAGTTGGAAATTATTACTCTACGCAAAATTCTAGTCAAGCTACAAATTTAAATCACTCCGATCCGATGCACGGTTTAGAAACTACGCTCGTTTGAAAAACAAAGCTTTTCCCGAAATTAACAAAATCCGTGAGAATTGGAAAAATCACACGTCGTTTTAAAAAAAACATAATGGGCCGAATTGCACCATAGTGCAGTGGTCCAGGGCTGAAATCGGTCCAAGACAGCTGTGTGCAAGAGAGAGAAAAAATTCACAACCAGCAAAAGATTAAAGGCACTCATGGGATTTGATCCCACAACCTCGTGGACCAGGGAAAAATAGTCCAACCACTGCGGTGTGTTGAGGCTTTGGTACAAGGCGGATATATACCTCATATACATCACAGGGTCACAGCGAGGCTCTAATCTAAATAACACAAAACAAAAATAGGCTTGGCTCGGATTCGAACCCCAGATCGCGTGGTTAACTCCCACGCTGATTACCAGCTCGGCTACAAAGCCAATGTGATATAAACTTTGGGTTGAGCTAGACGAGCCATACCTCGATGCTAACTAAACCAATCTGCAAGTGGATGGAACTAGCACACAGGCTTGTTCATGTCTTCCTCCTGGACCACGGCAGACTAGCAGACCTCGCCGGATCGGCCTGATCGGGACGATTCGGCAGCGGGGGAGGCCGGGAAAGGATCCAAGGCGGCTCGAACTAAGAGATCCTGGGTGGCGGCTCGACGGTTTCCTGTTAGAAACCCAAAGGGAGAGAGATCAAACTGAGAAGAAAAACAGGGAGAGGCGAGGGAACGGGAGAAGGGGAGCAGGGCATGGAGGAGAGAGGACCTGGGATCTCCTGATCCGGCGAGGAGGTCCTTGGGGCGGCTGGGGCGAGCCTACAGCAGTGGCAGCCGGCCACGCTCACCATGCTGCTCGTGCGCTGCAAGCTGTCCGTTCCTTGACAGAGAAGAAGAATGATAAAACGAGAGAGAGAGATTATAGGAGGAAGGAGAGGAGAAAGAGCAGGAGGAAGAAGAAAGGAGAGGGGAACGAGGACCTGGCCTGGGAATTTGGCGAGGCGGTGCTCCAACGGCCCAAGGGCGCGGCTGCGAGCTACCAGCAGTGGCGGCATGCGAGGCTGCTGCAAGAGGCTCGGGGAGCTTGGGGGCCTTGCCGCACGGCCGCGCACGGCTTCAGAACGGGGCACAGGAGCCAGCTCGAGGTCGGGCTCCTTTCGATCCCAAGCGGGGCTGCGGACTAGAGGAGGCGCTTGATGCGGTTGGGGTGGACGTGTCCATGGGCTGGTGGCGGCGGATCGAGGGGAGAATCGGGGGAGCGATGCTCGTTGGAGGGAAAAAAATCTGGGATGACCCCGAGGGGAATTTTCCAGTCGGTGGCGGCGCGAGGGGATTGATGGATGGGATAGGTAGGTTAGGGTTTGGTCTGAAATTGGTATATCGTAGTCTATTTATAGAAAAAGGTAATATCTAGGTTCAGAACCTCCGATTTAGATTGGACGGTCGGAAAAAAAATAGGTTAGGAAGTCCAGTGGACAAACCGATGACGTTTTGCGGTAAAACGGGGTTGATCCGGACCCAACGGTTACGACTGTGTGTTTCGGGTACCGGGAGGTTTTCGGACTAGGTTGCAGGCAGGTCGGTGCACTGTGCAGAGAGGCTAGGCGAAGATGAGAGGAAAACGGACAGCCCGCCATCTATTTTAAAACACCGACAAACGTCTGACGATAGACCGAATATGGTGCTGCTACGGTCGATCGTTCGGGTACCAGACGAACTCCGATCGCGACGAAACTTGACATGCGGCCTAACTAAAACTAATAAAGACCGCGCGTCAAATCTCAACCCGTCAGAGGAATTTTTCAACACACTTTTAAAACAAGGTTCGAACGATGCGGCGGGCGCGTGTGTGTGGGGTCGGGCTCAGAACGGACAACGACGGGAACTGGCAACTAGCAATGGATGCAAGTTTTGAAAACTGACGGCAACAGGGTGTCGATGCAATCCTGATGATGCGCATGATGCGATGATGATGCGACAAAATAAAATAGACACATGACGAAAACGGAATAGAAGGGGGATCTTCTGGAACGCCGGCATCGGGCTGTCACAACTCTCCTACACTACAAGAGGATCTCGCCCCGAGATCCAAGAATGAAAGGGGGAGAAGATGAGAAAGCAAGAGGTAAAAATTTAGTCGCTTCTTTGACAAACGAGTGAAACCAACGATCCTTGAAGGTTGCAAAGAGATGAGGAATGATATGGGAAAGAAGCAAGAATTCACGGAAAATTTCGGCAGCACTTCGGTAGGAAAATGGGACAAAAAATTCGAAAAGGTAGGAGAATTAGACAATATTCACAACAAACAACTAAATAGAGCAAGGGAACACCATGATCTTGGTAAAACAACATAATAGACCCAAAAGAGCAACATCACAATGCCTCCGGAACAACAGAATATGAACTAGCTCATACGGAAGAAGAGAATGAACAGAGAATGACCACCACTAACTCAAATGAACTTGGCAAGCATCCTTGCAAGGAGAATTGAACGAAGTTGTTGGAAAACAACAACGAAAAGAACAAGATAGTAGTGGGCTTATGAAAATCATCTCAACATCTATGAGATGACAACCAACCACTACAAGAACCAAGGATAGATGAAAGCAAAGATATGAAAACTTCTTACACCAAGAGGATACGTTGAGAACTTGGATTAATGACAAACACCATGATAGCACCATCCATAGGAAAAGCTTTAGGTGAAATCCAAACCAAGATAGCTCAATGAAGAAATCATGGGTTGAAAAAAAATGTCTCATGATCATAGAATTGGTGGGTTTAATTATCTCATTCTTGAAAGGAAAACTCTTCGAGGCTCCTACACTAACAAGAATGCTATAATACCACCTCAAAGGATAAAGGAAGAACAATTGCACCTAGACATGCAAGAGAAAGGATACTTGAGGTTCTCCAACAAGAATCTTGAAGAACACTTGAAAATGAATTGAAACCTTGATGAACCACCAAGAAGGACCTCCGTATACGAATGAATGATGCAAAGATATCAAGGTAGAAAAGAATAAGATTATGACCTTGCCAGGATTTGGATGAAGCCTCACAAAGAGATACTTAAAAAAACTTGGAACTCCGGAAAAAGATAAGCACACGAGAAAAGAATTGAAACCATGAGCCACTCCGGAAGAAGAATTCAGATTATTATGAACAAGAATAAGAATTATTTTATGCTCATACTTCATCAAGTTTAATTGATCACAAGCAACGGATTTAGTATACAACTTATTCTTCTAGAAATAAAACTTGAAGAGAGAGATAGGTAAGCACCACTTGAAACAAAATTGAAGTAAGCACCAGTAAGAATTGAAATGAATGAGGCAACGATGAATGACTGGAGATACATGAGAATGAAGAGATCATGAACCACCTGAGAGAAAACTAGAACAAGGCACCGGAATAATTGAGAGACGAACGAAGAGACAACAATTAAGAAGAACTCAGGATGAAGCTGAAAGCTAAGAATGAAGAATCTTCTGAAATGATGGCCTTCGGAGGATCGAGAATGAAAACAATTCAGAAATGCACCGGATAGCAAGAAAGGGATACTCATGATTGACAACAAATCAAGATGATAACACAAGCTAAAATGATGAATCTCCAAGAGAATGGGCCATGGTTCGAGAGAAACACTCCGTCGGATAGCAAGCTGAGAATGATCGAGAACAACACCAAGAATTAGTGAGAACTCCGGAATAATGAAGAATGCAAGGTTGAGCCAAATATGAGAAATAATTCGAATAGATCTTGGACAAGGAATATGACTGACGGAAATCTTTCTTACATCATAATTGAAAAGAATTAACGATCTCCGAAAAGATTAACAGAGCCAGATAAGATCCTGGGAAAACCTGTGGGTTATGGGCCCACTGAAAAGAAACCACCGTCGAAAAGATTGCTAGAAAGATTGATATAGCACCGGTACAAATGAAGACTAGATGAGGTTAGCACCTCGAAATAATTAAAAGGATTGGAAACAAGAACCTCTGAGATAACTTCAGCGCTCCGGATAGAAAAGAGAGGAATGAATAACAAGAAGACTCATAAGAATTCCCAACATGGGCAAGAACTTACGAGGATGAAAAGGATAAGATGACACGGACAACTAAATTGAATTCACCGAAAAAATAACAAGACTGAATACGGATGAACATGAAGCTCCTCAGAATCTTCACAATGAATCACCGGGTAAGAGAGAAAAGAACAGACAGCGGAAGCACCATGAAAAGAAAACTCTTGGATGAAAATCCAATCACTGAAGAAAAGGGTGGGAGGGCGGGGAAAAACAAATACGACTTGAGATAGATGAGATAACTCCGGAAAGAATTGAGAGAATGATCTGCAAAATTCGAGAGGATTGAATTCACTGAAGAGAAGCACGCCTGTTGAAAAGAATTGATACGATGACTCCGGTTAAAAAGGAATTGACATGACAATTTGAACGAACAAAAGAATTTGCATTCTCACATAAAAATCTGAGAACACCTCTTAGGAAAGATCTGAAATCACCACTTGACATCGAAGCAACTCGAATTACCATATTCAGCACAACAAAGGATGCGGCTTACAATTAGCCAGAACAAACTCATGAGAAAGATTTCGTCCGATATTTTCGTGGACAGGATCGCACGGGCTCTATCCTTACAGCAGCCATCAAGTGCAAGGCAGTGCACCCGACATACGAAGCGTCCCCGAGTCGTAGCAAGCTACAAGGACTCTTTAAGACACAACGTGTACCGCTGTAAGTCGACCGTGAACAAACGAATCCACTAGATGTCGAACCCCAACCTAACATCTGCATTTGTTGGAAGAATGTCCCATAAGTAACTGCTAGAATTCCCACCTAAGAATTCCCGAAATATCTGGTCATGCAATCTGGTACACGGATACAAGGAGTAATAACACACAACTCCTATACTAACCCGTCACATGTATCACATCCGTCAACACACAACCAGAATCTCGGACCTTCATCTACAACAGACCCTCGTGATCACAACGATACTAAGTATGGCGGTACTCCCGAACAATCTGCACCAGTACTGGGGAGATCGGGGTTATCTCGCCACTACTAGTATTGAAGCAATTACGAACATCCATCGTTCTGAGATACTAAGAAATCTGAATGATAACGATGTGCTCAAGAATCCCCTGGACCTCAACTCCCTTGAAACTCAAAGCAGATAGGAGGCACCAAGACAGAACTCTGTCACATCGGCATCATATAGATTCCAAAAATATCCGCGTGATCCTAAAAAAAATTGAGCGAGAAAAGGAGTAGAATAAATTATTACGTCAAGATTCCTCACCGGAGCATAGAAGAGGAGAAAAAAGAATCCTACTCTCCGATATATAACTAGACTCAAAGTAGTTTTTCACTAGACTCGACTCGGCCAAGTTCGATCAATCAAGGGGGCTCCTAGGTCGGTACTGCTCTGATACCAACTTGTCACGCCCAAGATGCGACCCTATCCTCAATTTGGCACGAAGGCCTCGTCAGGGATAGAAGCGCATCTCGTTGTATCGCAAGAATGGATATCGTTACAAGTACATGTACTGAAAAGATGAGATATATATAGAATTGGCTTACACTCGCCACAAGCTATATCAGAGTCACATGAGTACATTACATAAACATCAAGAGTAAGAGCAGGGTCCGACTACGGACGAAAACAAACGACAAAAGAAGAACGACATCCATCCTTGCTATCCCAGGCTGCCGTCCTGGAACCCATCCTAGATCGATGAAGAAGAAGAAGAAGAATAAGCAACTCCAAATGAACAATCAACGCCTCGCGTCAAGTAACCTTTACATGTACCTGCAACTGGTGTTGTAGTAATCTGTGAGCCACAGGGGACTCAGCAATCTCATTTCCAAAGGTATCAAGACTAGCAAAGCTTAATGGGTGAGGCATGGTTAAGTGATGAGGTTGCAGCAGCGGCTAAGCATATATATGGTGGCTAAACTTACGAGTACAAGAAATTAAGAGGGGGAAGATCTACGCATAGCGGACGTGACTACTGATGATCAAATGAATGATCCTGAACACCTACCTACGTCAGACATAACCCCACCGTGTCCTCGATCGGAGAAGGAACTCACGAAAGAGACAGCCACGGTTACGCACACAGTTGGCATATTTTAATTTAAGTTAACTTCAAGTTATCTAGAACCAGTGTTAAACAAAGTTTCCACGTTGCCACATAACCGCGGGCACGGCTTTCCGAAAGATTTAACCCTGCAGGGGTGCTCCAACTAGTCCATCACAAATTACCACAAGCCGCATAGAAATCCTCAATCACGAAGCTCGCGATCTCGTTGGATTCCCTAGTGGAAAACCTCAACTCTGGGATTACCCAAAGCATCACCGGAATCCCGATGCACAAGATATTTCATCAAAGGTAAAACTAATCCAGCAAGGCCGCCCGACGTGTCGACGAACCCGATAGGAGCCGTGTATCTTGTTCTCAGGACAGGACGGATGGAAAAGCCTACAGGTGCCAACCCTTGAGTTGCCCCGTGGTGGCCCCGCAGTCTGTCCAATTTGGACCAACACTCATGAGGAGCACTAGCCCGGGGGTTGATTAAATTATCCCCGGGGTCCGAAAAGTCCCTATGCAATTTTATTAGGTGATTAGGCAAATGTAGTACCAAAGTTGGGCCTTGCGAGACCAGCTTTAATCTAAAACGAATTATCAAGGGGGTCCCCATAACAACCCCGATCGTGTTAGGAGCGCTCATTTATGGAACATAACACGGGTAGCTGAAAACTAAGGGGGCAAAGGTGGAACAAAACACCAGGCTAGAAAGGCCGAGCCTTCCACCTTTTACCAAGTATATAGGTGCATTAAATTAAATAGCATTTAATATGGTGATATAACAAGGGACCCATGTTTTCACATGGAAGCAATGCACCTGCAACTAGCAATGCTAACACATGGTTAAGCAAGCAGTAACATAGCCAATTAGTGGTTTGCTAGGTTGAACAGGTTGAAGGTTTCATGGCATTGTTGGGAGGCTGATATTTAACATGTGGTAGGCAACAAGACATAATCGATAGAAGCGATAAAACTAGCATGGCAATGATAGTAATGGTATCTGGGGAAATGGTCATCTTGCCTGAGATCCCGCTTGGAAAAAGAATGACTCCGTGAAGCAGACGAACCGATGTAGTCGAACGGTCCTCACATCCGACACGCTTGCGGAACTCTATCGAGACGGAGGGAAACGGAAACAAGCATCAACACACGATATAAACCACACGATGCACAACACATATGATGCATGAACGGTCTAATGCATGGCATGACAAACACAACAACCAAACACTACACATTAAGTGAAGTTCAATATGCAACGAGTTGCATATTGACGAAACTCCATGTTAGTTATTTAATTCTATCCCGATTAGGTACTCGGCAATATTGAAAGGTTCTTAACATGGCAAGGGGGTGAAGCACAAATTAATCTATGTAGCTAGGCATTTTAAATGAGCCCGGAAACGACATATAGCATCTCCGAAATGACTCCACATGTTAAATTCTAATTCTGTCCAGATTTGTCCTATTCACATTTTAAGTTTGTTAAACAGCAAAACAAAGTGGTTCACGTGATGCTACGCGACGTATTGGTCCATTTACATATATGGCACAACTCCAACGGAGCTACGGCCAAATAGTTACGACCTAAATCGTTTTCAACACGTCGACACGCAAACCGATGCAAACAACATCCTGAACAGTTCTAATTATGCATGGGAGTTGGAAATTATTACTCTACGCAAAATTTTAGTCAAGCTACAAATTTAAATCACTCCGATCTGATGCACGGTTTAGAAACTACGCTCGTTTGAAAAACAAAGCTTTTCCTGAAATTAACAAAATCCCTGAGAATTGGAAAAATCACACGACGTTTAAAAAAACATAATGGGCCGAATTGCACCATAGTGCAGTGGTCCAGGGCTGAAATCGGTCCAAGACAGCTGTGTGCAAGAGAGAAAAAAATCACAGCCAGCAAAAGATTAAAGGTACTCATGGGATTTGATCCCACAACCTCGTGGACCAGGGAAAAATAGTCCAACCACTGCGCTGTGTTGAGGCTTTGGTACAAGGCGGATATATACCTCATATAAATCACAGCGTCACAGCGAGGCTCTAATCTAAATAACACAAAACAAAAATAGGCTTGGCTAGGATTCGAACCCCAGATCGCTTGGTTAACTCCCACGCTGATTACCAGCTCGGCTACAAAGCCAATGTGATATAACCTTTGGGTTGAGCTAGATGAGCCATACCTCGATGCTAACTCAACCAGTCTGGAAGTGGATGGAACTAGTACGCAGGTTCATTCATGTCTTCCTCCTGGACCACGACAGACTAGCAGACCTCGTCGGATCGGCCTGATCGAGACGAGTCGGCAGCGGGGGAGGCCTGGAATGGATCCAAGGCGGCTCGAACTAAGAGATCCCGGGTGGCGGCTCGAAGGTTTCCTGTTAGACACCCAAAGGGAGAGAGATCGAACTGAGAAGAAAAACAGGGAGAGAGGAGGGAACGGGAGAAGGGGAGCAGGGCATGGAGGAGAGAGGACCCGGGGTCTCCTGATCCGACGAGGAGGTCCTTGGGGGCGGCTGGGGCGAGCCTACAGCAGTGGCAGCCGGCCACGCTCACCATGTTGCCCGTGCGCTTCAAGCTGTCCGTTCCCTGATAGAGAAGAAGAAAGATAAAACGAGAGAGATATTAGAGGAGGAAGGAGAGAAGAAAGAGAAGGAGGAAGAAGAAAGGAGAGGGGAACGAGGACCTGGCCTGGGAATTCGGCGAGGCGGTGCTCCAACGACCCAGGGGTGCGGCGGCGAGCTACCAGCGGCGGTGGCATGCGAGGCTGCTACAAGAGGCTCGGCGAGCTCGGGGCCTTGCCGCACGGCCGCGCACGGCTTCAGAACGGGGCACAGGAGCCAACTCGAGGTCGGGCTCCTTTCGATCCCAAGCGGGGCTGGGGACTAGAGGAGGCGCTTGATGCGGTCGGGGTGGACGCGTCCATGGGCTGGTGGCGGCGGATCGAGGGGAGAATTGGGGGAGCGATGCTCGTTGGAGGGAAAAAATCGGGGACGACCCCGAGGGGAATTTTCCAGTGGGTGGCGGCGCGAGGGGATTGATGGATGGGATAGGTAGGTTAGGGTTTGGTCTGAAATTGGTATATCGTAGTCTATTTATAGAACAAGGTAATATCTAGGTTCAGAACCTCCGATTTAGATTGGACGGTCGGAAAAAAAATAGGTTAGGAAGTCCAGTGGACAAACCGATGACGGTTTGCGGTAAAACGGGGTTGATCCGGACCCAACGGTTACGACTGTGTGTTTCGGGTACCGGGAGGTTTTCGGACTAGGTTGCGGGCAGGTCGATGCACTGTGCAGAGAGGCTAGGCAAAGATGAGAGGAAAACGGACAGCCCGGTATCTATTTTAAAACACCGACAAACGTCTGATGATAGACCGAATATGGTGCCGCTAGGGTCGATCGTTCGGGTACCAGATCAACTCCGATCGCGATGAAACTTGACAGGCGGCCTAACTAAAACTAATAAAGACCGCTCGTCAAATCTCAGCCCGATCAGAGGAAGTTTTCAACACACTTTTAAAACAAGGTTCGAACGATGCCGCGGGCGCGTGTGTGTGGGGTCGGGCTCAGAACGGACAACGACGGGAACCGGCAACTAACAACGGATGCAAGTTTCGAAAACTGGCGGCAACAGGGAGCCGGTGCAATGCTGATGATGCGCATGATGCGATGATGATGCGACAAAATAAAATAGACACATGACGAAAACGGAATAGAAGGGGGATCTTCTGGAACGCCGGCATCGGGCTGTCACACATCGTCACAGAAGTGAATATCATGTCCCTCAACATCGTCGGACACGAGATCTTTGAATATAGCAATGCTAGGTTCAACTCTAATTTGCCCAGGGGGTGTAGGTGTTCTAATGTAGCCCCTACGTATCACAGTTGAAGCTTTAGAATGATCCTTTATCCAACGCTACAAAGGGGTTGTCAATCCATTAACGATTGATTGCAAGGTGAGATCTGAAGGCGGAAAGTGCAACAAAGTAAAAGTGTAGGGCTGAAAATATGATGTGAAGTAGACCCGGGGGCCATAGTGTTCACTAGAGGCTTCTCTCAAGATAGCAAATATTACGGTGGGTGAACGAATTACTATCGAGAAATTGATAGAACCGCGCAAAGTCATGACGATATCTAAGGCAATGATCATACATATAGGCATCAAGTCTGAGACAAGTAGACCGATACTTCCTGCATCTACTACTATTACTCCACACATCAACCACTATCCAGCATGCATCTAGTGTATTGAGTTCATGACAAACAGAGTAACGCCTTAAGCAAGATGACATGATGTAGAGGGATAAATTCATGCAATAGATATAAACCCCATCTTTTTACCATTGATGTCAACAACACGATCCGTTCCTCGCTACTCCTTCTATCACTGGGTGAGGTCACCGCACAATATGAACCCAAAACCAAGCACTTATCCCATTGCAAGAATCATAGATCATGTTGGCCAAACAGAACCCACAACTCGAAGAGAATTACAAGGATATGAAATCATGCATATAAGAGATGAGAAGAAACTCAAATAAGATTCATAGATAATCTGATCATAAATCCACAATTCATCGGATCTCGACAAACACACCGCAAAAGAAGATTACATTGGATAGATCTCCATGAAGATCATGGAGAACTTTGTATTGAAGATCCAAGAGAGAGAAGAAGCCATCTAGCTACTAGCTATGGACCCGAAGGTCTATGGTGAACTACTCACGCATCATCGGAGAGGCAATGGTGCTGATGAAGAAGCCCTCCGTATCCGAATCCCACCTCCGGCAGGGCACTAGAACGTGCACCAGATGGGATCTTGCGGAGACAGAAGCTTGCGGTGGCGGAAAAGTATTTTCGTGGATCTCTCTCGTGGTTTTGGATTTTTCGGGGATTTATAGGCGGAAGAAGTAGGGCAGAGGAGCCACAGGGGGCCCACAAGCCTGCTAGGCGCGGGCCCCCTGGCCACGCCTAGGGGGCTTGTGGCCTCCCCTGGTGCCCTCTGCCTTGGTTCTCAAGCTTCCTGTGTATCTTCTATTCCGGAAAAAATCTTTTCGAAGGTTTTATTCCGTTTGGACTCCGTTTAATATTCTCCTGTGAAAAGGGTCAAAAACACGGAAAAAACAGAAACTGACACTTGGCACTGAGTTAATAAGTAAGTCCCAAAAAATATATAAAAGGCATACAAAACATCCAAAGTTTGACAAGATAATAGCATGGAACCATCAAAAAATATAGATACGTTGGAGACGTATCATCTACCTTTACCCCTTCTCCATTCATGTTCACCCAACTACACCGAAACAAATGGACCTTAAAAGTAGTTCCATAGTCAAGTTCCCATATCTCCTCTATGTAACCATAGTATGTGTCCTTTTTCCCATTCTCGTCTGTCGCATAACAGCAGACACCACTGTTTTGGTTGGTGCTCTTTTTATCTTGGGCGGTTGTGTAAAATATATTCCCATTTATCTAGTACCCTTGGAAATGTAATACATTCGAAGAAGGTGACGCGACCAACAAGTAGAGTTGATCTCCAAGAGTGTTGTCATTCATGAGACGTGCTCGCAACAAACTGCCGAAAGTATCCATGTGTTTTTCTTCAATCTAGGAGATAGCCTTCCCTGGGAACTCGGAGCGTACAAAATTCTTGTGTTCCTCGATATACGAAGCCACGAAGGTGGAACTTTTTAGAACTGTGTAGTGTGCTTGAGTGAAAGAATGCCCGTCCCTACATATCACTGCTTTCTTTCCTAGCGTGCCTTTTCCACTCAGTCTCCCCTCATGTCGCAATTCAGGAACACCAATCGGCTTAAGGTCAGGAAGAAAGTCTACACAGAACCCAATGACCTCCTCTGTTCCATAGCCCTTGGAGATGCTTTTTTCTGGCATAGCACGATTATGAACATATTTATTTAAGACTCCCATGAACCTCTCGAAGGGGAACATATTGTGTAGAAATACACGACCGAGAATGGAACTCTCGTCGACTAGGTGAACCAGGAGATGTGTCGTAATATTGAAGAAGGACGGGGGGGACACCAACTCAAAACTGACCACACATTGGACCACATCCTTCTGTAGACTTTCCAGACATTCTCGATCGATGACCTTCTCAGATATTGCATTGAGGAATGCACATAGCTTCACAATGGGTAATCGGACATTTTCCGGTAGAAGCCCCCTCAATGCAACCGGAAGAAACTGCGTCATAATCACATGGCAATCATGAGACTTCAAGTTCTGGAATTTTTTCTCTCCCATATTTATGATTCCCTTTATATTAGACGAGAAGCCAGTGGGGACCTTAATACTGCTCAGGCATTCAAAAAATATTTCCTTCTCTGCTTTGGTAAGAGCATAGCTGCTTAAGTATTCATGCCCTTTATCAGTGTTCTTGTCATATGGGTCTTTCATACATTGTTGCTCCTCCCGTGTTTTTGTTGTATCTTTTGTCTTCCCATACATGCCCAGGAAGCCTAGCAGGTTCACGCAAAGATTCTTCATCACGTGCATCACGTCGATTGAAGACCGGACCTCTAGGTGTTTCCAATAGAGTAGCTCCCAAAATATAGATTTCTTTTTCCACCTGGGCATGATACGTCTCCAACGTATCTATAATTTTTGATGGTTTCATGCTATTATCTTGTCAAATTTTGAATGTTTTGTATGCCTTTTATATCTTTTTGGCACTAACTTATTAACTCAGTGCCAAGTGCCAGTTCCTGTTTTTTCCGTGTTTTTGACCCCTTTGAGAGGAGGATTTTAAACGGAGTCCAAACGGAACGAAACTTCCAAAAAGATTTTTTCCGAAACAGAAGAAGATCGGGAAGCTTGAGAACCAAGGCAGGGGGGCACCAGGGACCCCACAAGCCCCATAGCCGCGGCCAGGGGGGGCCGCACCTCTCGGGCTTGTGGGCTCCCTGGGCCACCTCTGCCCTAGGTCTTTCGCCTATATATTCCCATAAATTCCAGAAAAAAATCAGGAGATCATCGAAAGTACTTTTCCGCCGCCGCAAGCTTCTGTCTCCGCAAGATCCCATCTCGGGCAAATTCTGGTGCCCTGTCGGAGGGGGGGTTCGGATACGGAGGGCTTCTTCATCAACACCATGACCTCTCCGATGATGCGTGAGTAGTTCACCATAGACCTACGGGTCCATAGCTAGTAGCTAGATGGATTCTTCTCTCTCTTGGATCTTCAATACAAAGTTCTCCATGATCTTCATGGAGATCTATCCGATGTAATCTTTTTTTGCGGTGTGTTTGTCGAGATCCGATGAATTGTGGATTTATGATCAGATTATCTTTGAATCTTATTTGAGTTTCTTCTTATCTCTCTTATGCATGATTTCATATCCTTATAATTCTCTTCGAGTTGTGGGTTTTGTTTGGCCAGCTTGATCTATGATTCTTGCAATGGGAGAAGTGCTTGGTTTTGGGTTCATACCGTGCGTGACCTCACCCAGTGACAGAAGGGGTAGCGAGGCACGCATCGTGTTGTTGCCATCAAGGGTAAAAAGATGGGTTTTCATCATTGGTTTGAGTTTATCCGTCTACATCATGTCATCTTGCTTAAGGCGTTACTCTGTTCGTCATGAACTCAATACACTAGATGCATGCTGGATAGCGGTTGATGTGTGGAGTAATAGTAGTAGATGCAGAAAGTATCGGTCTACTTGTCTCGGATGTGATGCATATATGTATGATCATTGCCTTAGATATCGTCATGACTTTGCGCGGTTCTATCAATTGCTCGACAGTAAATTGTTCACCCACCGTAACATTTGCTATTTTGAGAGAAACCTCTAGTGAACACTATGGCCCCCGGGTCTACTTCACACCATATTTTCAGCCTTATACTTTTACTTTGTTGCACTTTCCGCCTTCAGATCTCACTTTGCAATCAATCTTGAAGGGATTGACAACCCCTTTATAGCATTGGGTGCAAGCTCTTTTGTGTTTGTGCAGGTACTCTGGACTTGACGAGATTCTCCTACTGGATTGATACCTTGGTTCTCAAACTAAGGGAAATACTTACTGCTCGTGTGCTGCATCGCCCTTTCCTCTTCAAGGGAAAAACCAACGCAAGCTCAAGAGACGACAGAAGATTTCTGTCACCGTAGTAGGGCACGTGTCCGGTAACGTCGTCTTTCGTAATAGATTGAACGCTAGGACCCTTTCCAAAGATTACTATTTGATCCAAATCCTTGACCATAGCCAATAACTCATCACCAGTAGGGAGGTTAGGCTTCTTCCGGTGATCTGCCTCACCGTTGAAATGCTTGCTTTTCTTTCTTACGGGATGATTGGTCGGAAGAAATTGACGACACCCCAGGTAGACAACCTTCTTAAATTTTCCAAATATGTACCTTTAGTCTTATCTAAATAGTGTGTGCATGCATTGTATCCCTTGTTTGACTGTCCTGAAATGTTACTAAGAGCAGGCCAATCATTGATGGTTACGAACAAGAATGCTCGTAGGTCAAATTCCCGCTGTTTGTGCTCATCCCACACACGTACACCTGGTTTGGCACACAACTGCAGAAGTTCATCAACTAATGGCCTTAGGTACACATCAATGTCGTTGTCGGGTTGCTTCGGTCCTTGGATGAGCACTGGCATCATAATGAACTTCCGCTTCATGCACAACCAAGGAGGAAGGTTGTAGATGCACAGAGTCATGGGCCAGGTGTTGTGACTGCAGCTCTGCTCCACAAAAGGATTCATGCCGTCTGTACTTAGACCAAGCCATAAGTTCCTTGGGTCATCTGCAAAGTCCGGCCACTCCCTCTCGATTTTCCTCCACTGCGACCCATCTGCGAGGTGTCTCAACTTTTTCCCGTCTTTCTTACGCTCGTCTTTGTGCCATCGCATCAACTTGGCATGCTAATTGTTTCTGAGCAGACGTTTCAACCGTGGTATTATAGGAGCATACCACATAACCTTAGTAGGAACCTTCTTCCTCGGGGGCTCGTCATCGCCCTCAACATCACTAGGGTCATCTTGTCTGATCTTGTACCGACATGCAGTGCATAACGGGCATTTATCCATATTTCCGTACTTCTCACCGCGGTACAGGATGCAGTCATTAATGCATGCATGTATCTTCTGCACATCTAATCCAAGAGGGAAGATAGCCTTCTTTGCTTCGTACGTAGTCTCGGGCAATTCGTTATCCTTTGGAAGCTTCGGCTTCAATATTTTCAGTAACTTCTCAAATCCCTTGGCAGATAAACCAGTTTGTGCCTTCCATTTCAACTGTTCCAGTGTGGTACCGAGCTTTGTGCTGCCATCTTCGCAATTTGGGTACAACAACTTTTTATGATCCTTTAGCATGGCCTCCAACTTCAGCTTATCCTTTTCTGTATCGCATTCTCTCTTTGCATCAGAAATGACCCGACCAAGACCATCAGCGGGCTCATCTCATGCCGGTTGTTCTTCACCTCCTTCTTCTTCATTGTCTTCCATTGCAGTATCACCGTATTCTTCAGTGAACATAGGATAGTTATCATCATCTTCTTCTTCTTCATTGTCTTCCATCATAACCACTCTTTCTCTGTGCATGGTCCAAAAAATATATGTGGGCATGAAACCTCTCCGAAGCACGTGGCCTTGAGTGCTTTTCGAGCTAGAGTACTCCTTCAAGTTTCGACAGTCAACACATGGACAAGGCATAAAATTATCCACTTTGTTTGCCTCAGCCACGTCGATAAATTTATGCAGGCCTGCAATAAATACGGAACCGCGTTGTTCACCGTACATCCATCGCTTCCGTGCATCGATCTGCATCATACATGCATAGTGAAATGACCACCGTACATGGACACATGCAATATTTTTGTATCAATTACAAATGAAAAGGATAAGGTTGCTAACCTCGGTCGAGTATACCATTTGGTGTGAACTTAAGTGTGTCTCGGGCATTAGTCCCGATTCGTAATGTACTCTGAAGTGCGTCGGTCACCATACGTCCATTGGCGGTTGATCTGTATTATGAAATTAAGTATATCAAAAAACCATTGTAGAACATCATGAATAGAGAAATGACCAAATTAATACAAGTTCATAATCACATTAAAACCAAAGCACAGTAGTGATCAAATGTTATTATTGCAAAAATAATTACATAAAGTTCTCTCATAAAACAACATACAACTATGTAAAACATTTAAATGCAACAACAAATGCGATCAAAATCGCAACTAAGGTAACAATTGACCCAACAACATAATGATACCAAGCCTCTTTATCAATGGCATATTTTCTAATATTCCTAATCTTCAAGCGCATTTCATCCATCTTCAAGAGCATTGCATCCATCTTCAACCGGATCGCATCCATCTTCATCTTGCGATCATCGACGACATCGGCAACATGCAACTCCAGTTCCATATCCTTCTCCTCAATTATTTTCAATTTTTTCTTCAAGTAATTGTTTTATTTTTCAACCAATTTTAACTTCTCGACCATATTTTCTATGTGGGTTGGAATTTCTGTTTCACATACCTCCTAGATTAAAAAATATATGTCACATTGGTCGTCATAATTGTCATAAACACTAAATAAAATAAATAGTTATAAAAGATAATACATACCACATCGGAATCATGGACAGGACGAGGGCCGACGGAGGCGGATATCAAAACCATCGCACTATATAATAACAAAAAATAATGAAAGTAAGTAATTTATACAAGTATCTATCTAAATCATACAAGTAAGAATTTTTTTTTCTTTTAAAAAGAAGACAAGAACAAGAGGCTCACCACGGTGTGCTCGCGACAAGATCGGCGCGGGCGATCGATAATGGTGAGGACGGGCACGGGACGACACCCTACACATGTGCAGACTCTAAGAAGTTAATTTGAGCTTAAATTTTGCATCTAAAACAAAATAACTCACACATACACTCCTACACTAAAACCCACAAACCACTCTACTTGTAGATCATTTGAAATGAGCTAAACTAGCAGTGAGAGATGAAATGATGAAGTAGCTAACTTTTTAGAACACTTGTGTAGTTGGTGCACGGTCAAACCTAGACAAATATTGAGGAAAATGGAGCTTGGAGGTCGATCTTGGAGAGGAGAAAGATTAAGTAGTGTGGCTCAGGCATTTCATCAAACACCTCATGTGCATGAACTAGAAGGGTGGCAAGAGCATGGCATGCACACTTCAACAGCCAAAAAACAGAGGAGAGGGTGGCAGGGGCAAGGGTATATATAGGCAGCACTTTAGTCCCGGATTTTGTCTAAAACCGGGACTAATAGCCTACCATTCATTCCCGGTTCTAGCCACAAGCCGGGACTAATGCTCTGCGGCACGCGATGTGGCAGTCGCTGGATCTTTAGTCCCGGTTTTTGCCCCGAACCGGGACCAATGAAACGAAACGAACCGGGACCAATGCCCTGGAAAACTGAACCGGGACCAATGCCTGGCATTGGTCCCGGTTTTACTTTGACCCGGGGCTAATGGTCTTTTATGCTCCGGCCGAAAGACCCATTTTCCTCTAGTGACCTAGATGGCAATCTCTCTCTTTTGATCTTCAATACAATGATCATCGCATTTTTATTTTGATCCACATGATGTAATTCCTTTTGTGCAGTGCCTTTGTTGGGGTCTGATGAATTGTGGGTTTATGTTCAGATTACTCATGATAAATATTTGATTCTTATCTGAATACTTATATGATTCTTATGTGCATGATTATGATAGCTTCGTAATTCTCTCCAATCTATTGAAATAGTTTGGCCAACTAGATTGATTTTTCTTGGGCGAGAGAGGTGCGTTGTAGTAGGTTCAACGTGACGAATTTATATATCCCAGTGACAGAAGGGGACAAGATGTGTCTTTGTGTTCATGCTACTAAGGATAAAATTATGGAATTTACTCATATTGCTAGAATTTACTTTGTCTACATCATGTCATTGTTCTTCATACATTACTCGGTTTCACTTAATACTCTAGATGCATGCTGGATAGCGGTCGATGAATGAAGTAATATTAATAGATGCAGGCAGAAATCAGTCTATTTGTTTATAAACATGATGTTCTTTTAAGGGGTGCAATGTAATCGAAATTGCAAACTAATGTTAGCTTCTAGGTCATTTGGGCCCCTTATAGAATTACTCCCTCCGATTCTTTTTTGTCTGCGCATAAGAGCAGACCCGGATACCAAGAGGTGGGCTCGCTGCATGCTATATGGACAGAAATGCCCCTGTGCGCATGGATGGGAGGAGCAAAGCAGCTATAAATGCACACATGCAACCCATTGGCTCTCCCCCACATTCTCCTCTATCTGCATGCTGCAGCAACCCATTGGCTCTCCACCCGCATTCTCCTCTCTCTGCATGCTGCATGGTTGTCTCTCTCTCACACGACGTGCATGCCGTGGCGCTGGCTCTTCTCTCCAAAAGGGATGAGATCTTGCAAAGATTTTTGCTTCGATCAAAACTGTATAGCGCCAACAATTCAAGTTCCCTCCTAAACGCAACGTTGCGCAATTTCATTTCCCTCCTAAACAAGCAGAGCGCCATGAAGTAGCCTCGAAAACTCGCGCCATGTCAAAATTTATTTATATTGTTCAAATAGGCGACACTAGTCATGAGGGACATGGCGCCGGTGATGAGGGCAACGAAGGTGCGGAAGATGGCAACGGTGGTGCCGCCCACGATGAAGTTCATGGTGAGCTAATTATAAAGTGCTCATGTGTTTAAGTTCATTTTGGATATAGAAATTGATCGTGTATCAATTTTTCATAGATGAAGATGGGAATAACCAGCAGCCGCGGGAGTGGAGTGACAAAGCCAAACTCACAGTTTATGGCATGTTGCTGGAGAGGACGACTCTAGGACTCTTGAAACGTGGAGTGACCAAGGAAGTGGCTCGTTTGACTGGTATGCCGCAGAGAAGCGTCCAGGACGTATGGAGGAAGGGAAATATATATGGAGGGATGCTTGGAGTGTTGAACAGGAAGCCCAAAAACTGTGGTCGTAAAAGGATCGCCATCGACTCGGAGAGTATAAAGGCGATCGACAAGAGGAAGAGAACAACCATCAAAGACTTGGCAAACGAGCTGAACGTGTCCGCTACCACGGTTTGGATGCGGTTGAAAGAGAAGCAGATTAGGCGTCACAAGAATGCCATCAAGGGAACTCTCACCGATCTAAACAAGAGGCGTAGGGTTGAGTGGTGCCTCTCACAATTTGAGGAAGAGAGCTTGCCGAAACAGCCGTCTTTTAAGGGAATGTACAATGTTGTTCACATAGATGAGAAGTGGTTCTATCGCACGAAGAAGTCTCTCAAGCTATACCCGGCAGAGGACGAGGCGGAGCCGGAACGCTGCAGTCAGCGAGCATGCTGTCCTCCACAAGCAGGCTATCAAGCACAAGCTCGATGTCTTCTCCTGGTTGGCTCTCTTCCCACAAATAGCTAGGATCCATGGTGATGGGGTTGAGCTTGACAGGAGAGGAAGATGGAGTAGAAGGCGAGGAGATAGGAAGAGGACGCGTGCGTGCTGGCGTACTGTACGAAGAAGAAAAGGAGGCGAGCTAGCTGGCTTATTCAATGCATAGAAAGGAAGCGCAATCGAGATGAAGGGCATTTCTGAAAAGAATGGGTGGCTGAACCCAACACACAGAGCATTTAGGATATTTTGAAAAAAAATTATACGCAGACTAAATGGGATCAGAGGGAGTATTTCGCAATGGCAACATAACAAGTTCGATGACTAGGATGCCATTTTCTTCACTCTAAAATAAAATGAAGTATTCAAAGAAGAGAAAGAGTGATTTGTAACCATGATTTACTTCAAGGCGGAGGAAAGCACACGGTTGCGGAATTCAACCCAGAGTTAAAATTAAAATATCGAGCGAAAGGGACCGGCAACATATATATATATATATAACCGGTTCCTTAAAAAAAAGGAAAAAAAAAAGACTTATACAACGAGTTGGTTATACAGGCGAGCGCCCGCACATTCCTGCTCCCTGGCTTCCTCGCCGCCTCCGCCGGCGAGAATCTCCGCCCGCGACGCGACAACAGCAAGGTGTTGCGGCCAGCCGCCGCGTCGCCTCGGTCCGTCCACCGGCCACCTCCTCACTGGCAATGGGCGCCCGCCATATATTCGCCCCGGGCGCCTCCGAGATGCCCCCCGCGCCAGCCGCCCCACCGAATGTACTCCCTCTTGTCGCGAATATACTCCGCGGCGCGCAGCCGTCTCCAGGTACTAATAACCTCGCTCCCGGGCGCCCACGATGGCAGCAGGGACTCGCATCGCCGCCGCCGCCGCCGGGACGACCGGAGCAGGAGCAGCGGCACCAGCACCCCCATCAGCACGCCCGCCTCCATGTACTCCGCGCTCAGCCCGGTGGACGACCACGCCGTCGCCACCGCCGCCGCGGCCAGGCTCGCCATGGCGGAGGAAGCCCCGGGCGCCGGGCCGGCCGCGGTGCCCATCTCCCTCTCGCCGCTCCTCCCGCCGCCGCAGATGGTGGTGGTGGCGCTCGACGCCACCCGCGACCACCGCGAGGTGGAGGTCAGGATGTCGCTCAGGGCGCTCGTCGCGCGCGGGGACATACTTCGCGGCGGCGACTCCCTCCTCGTGCTCGGCGTTCTCCACTCCGTCACCAATCCGAGTGAGGGCCGAGCTCCCCCTTTAGGTCTCTATTTCCCGTCGGGTCACGGTCCCTTAGCCATCCTGCTCGACCTAACCCGCTCTTCTTGTTTAAATTGCTCTTCTCCACTCTACGTTCCTCATTCATGTGCTGAACTGAACTTCCCAAAAATGTTTCCTAGTTCCCAAAAATGCTTATACAGTTCTCCCTCTATACCGAAATATATGTCGCTGGAGTAGCTAAACTTAGCTACTCCAGCCACATATATTTCGGTACAGAGGGAGTACATAGGTAATAGACTGGTTGATTTGGAATGTCTCACATTGAATTTGATTCTTAATTTCTATCACCCATGCGCTAATTAGATTATCAATATAGTGGTCAGGTAGTAAAATTTATATGCTGTCCTCCTCTTGTCAGAGTGTGTGTTATGGTGTATTCATGCATGTCTGACGGATGCTTCCATATGTGTGCTGACTTGCTTTCAGTTCTGTTGCTCACTGTTTCACTAATCATTTGGTAATTATATGTTCATAAATGTCCCTTTGAAGGAGCATCATACCATTTAGAATCACCAACATTGTAGAGAATGGTGTCACTATTAAGCTTCATAAATTGTATAACAATGACAAGGAAAATCAGCTATAAAACAGCAGAATGTAACACATTCTGTGTAACATATTACTAAAGTCAATTTTGCATAAACACATGATTTTTTGCATGGGTGCAATTGGACTGTCTATTTTTTTTTGGATAAGATAGACTGTATATTCTTGTTTCAACCGTATAATCCGAGTCGAGAAATTCCAGTAATGCAGTGCTCTGTCCATTCTTTTCCAATCTGTCATTGAATTGCAGTGATTGGTGTGCTATCTCATCCTCCTGATTACTGCTGTTGTTTGGCAATGTGGAGTCACTTTTCACTTTGTATAGTTTTGGCTCCTACTTCAAATTAATATATTCATTTACTGGAAAACTTATATCTGCTGCACATCTTTTGCATGATTAGTGGGATACCAAACCAAAGCATCTAGTGATTCTTTTGCCGGGACGAGCTTGCGGTACCTAGGCGATCAGGTTGCGAAGAAAGCTGAATACTATAAAGACAAGCTCCTCCAGGATGTGGAGGAGCTCCGCCAAGTGGGGGTAACATTTTCCTACACTCATATTTCTGTCAGGATAAGTAGCTGCTTTACCGGTTGGACTTGCAATATTCTTGAAGACATTGGTTACATTCTGATGCTCATTTCGTTCTATTTCAGATCAGTGTGACCCTCAAAGTATGCCCTGGATCACCAGCGAGGGTTGTCATTATCCATGAAATCAATTCAAGTAAAGCTGCTTGGGTTGTGCTAGATAGGTACCTGCATCATTTATTGTTTAATCATTCTTGGCATGCTATCCTGACGGAACATTTGTTTGTTCAGTAGTTAAACTAGTATTGGTTTATAATGAATTTATAGGCACTTCAGACGAGATTTCAAGCACTTCGAAAAGCACATAGCCTGTAAGGTTGCAGCATTTCAAGATAACCTGTCAGTGCAGACCTTGAAGTCAATAAGAACAAATCTATCAAGCAAAAGTATGGGGGAGACGAAGGACCTACAAAACTTAGTGGTGTCACTTGATCTGAGTTCCAAGACACTAGATACTGACAAGGTCCGTGTGTCGATCAGGTCGTCGCCTGTAAGTTATTTTGCCTCTCTAACCAATCATGAGATGTACTACACCCCCAGTGTGGTTGGTAGCAGCATTCAAGACTTCACACCGTCAATGAGCGCCACGTCCATCCTGGTGATCGATGAGACTGAATTCAATGGTATGGCATATTTCTTCAATTAAGCACAATCATAAAGTTGCAACTAGCTTATGTATTTTGCTGAAATGTCTTTCTAATTATAGTAGCTCATTCATGCAGAATTCAACAGCTTACTTAAATATTTGTTCGACGTGACCAAGTAGCTGCAGTTTTACCTTCCAAAAGATAATGTTACACAGAATATCTACAGTTTCATATTTACTCATACGACGCATGTTCCCCTGATCTTTACAGCAAAATGTATTGAAGATAACATGACCGGCCACTACGATTCATCAGAAAGACCAGTTCTATGTGCTGGTTGTGGGCTAAGATCAGTTCTTTACATTAAGGAATCCATGAAATATCCCTTCTCGGAGATTCAGTCTGCAACATCTGACTTCTCAACTGAGAATTTGGTGGGTGAGGGCGGATTTGGGCATGTGTACAAAGGGAAGCTCAAGGATGGTCAGGTCATCGCAGCTAAGTTGCGTAAAGAAGCTAGCGCGCAGGGCTATACCGAGTTCTTCTCTGAAGTGCAAGTGCTCAGCTTTGCCCGGCATCGCAACATTGTCATGTTGCTTGGGTATTGTTGCAAAGAAAGCTACAACATCTTGGTGTACGAGTATATATGCAACAACTCTCTTGAGTGGCATTTATTTGGTACGTGCTTGGTATGCATAAAGTTTATTTCATAATATGAAGACAGTGAGAAACATAATCTTACCTTGCTTTTTTGCTTTTCCCACTTGGTGAAACAGACAAGTCAGCGGGCTTACTGGAGTGGCACAAGAGGCACGCTATTGCCCTTGGTATAGCGAAGGGGCTGCGCTTTCTGCATGAAGAGTGCCGCGCCGGTCCAATAATTCATCGGGATTTGCGCCCAAGCAATGTACTGTTGACACATGACTTTGTTCCTATGGTAAGCTTGATGGTACTAGATGTCACTTCTTGCTAGTACATTTGGAGATGCAAATCCTTATGTGTTCTGTTGTGATTACGCCCTGTCCTCTACAGCTTGGGGACTTTGGTCTTGCTAAATGGAAGGCTGTCAATGCTTCTATTCATACAAGGGTTCTGGGGCAATCAGGGTCAGAACAAAACTCTCTAGTTTCTCCGACATTGTCAACTCTGTTCCATTTTGTGCTACCCTTTTGCTTCTGTATTTCTGACAATGCCAGGATTTTCTTGTCATGCCCATCAGATACTTGGCGCCTGAGTATGCTGAATATAGCATAGTTTCTGTCAGAACAGATGTGTATGCCTTCGGGATCGTTCTTTTCCAGCTGATATCGGGTCGCAAGGTGCTTGAGGAACGTGAAGGACAGTGCACACACATATTGCAATGGGTATTCTTTTTAGTAAACTCTTCTATTTTTCATTTGCCAACGCCTTACAGTATACTTACAGTATTCAATTCCTTGGACCTCTATAAATTTTCAGGCGGAGCCTTTGGTCGAGAGTCTTGCACTGCACGATCTAATCGATGAGCGCATTGCAGATACGTATGACACGTATGGGCTGTATCATCTAGCCAGAGCAGCGTATCTCTGTGTCAGGACAAACCCGGAACAGCGGCCTTCTATGGGGGAGGTAGTTCGTCTTATCGAGACAGAGAATGAGCACATCAGGGATTTGTCCCGACAATTCATCCCACATTTTACAAAGTAGAAGAAAAATTGAGATCCTACGGAGGAGTAGCTAGCTCTGTGGACACTACATTGAAGGCAGAGCTCACCCGGATGAGATATCCGATGTTCGCTCTAGACAAGAGTCGAACACTAGTCAGCAAGGATGTGCCACCGCGACCTTACCACTCACATTTTACAAAGTGAAGAAACAGTCCCGAGGAAATTCCTGAATACCGATTTCATCACTGAAGTTCCTATGTTGCGCGCAGAAGGATATATCTGGCTCTCACCGGTGAAATGGCAACACATGTTACTGTCTGCTCCCCTGTTTTCTCCTTTCTCCCCCCCTTCTGTTTTGTTCTTCCATGCATAAAATGGTGTGTACGTAGGGAATTACTAGTTCCCTTCTTTTTTATCGTGCTTATCTTTGTAAATGAAATGCCGTTCTACTTCTACTCGGGTTGATTTTCTGAGTTTGTGCTCCCTGTCCCTCATCTTTGCCAGCTACTGTTCTTCTTTGGGTTTGTGGCTGTCGAATAGTCTGATCTGCAGGAAAGGATGCAGGACGAGACGTCGCGCCGCGACCTTTTTTCCGTTGAAGCGCTTTCTCGGCCTGGGTCACGGAAAGAAGAAGAAGAAGAAGAAAAATCTGTTGCAGCATCTCAACGAATTGAAGCTACCATGTGCAGCTTAGGCGCCTGTTTTCGTTTACTTTCTCCATCAGCTTTGCCCTTTCGGGCGAAAGCGATGGGTGCTACTCAGAAAATGATGTGGACAGACTAGCAGAAAATTCTTCCCGATATGATGAGCTGCTGGATGGACGCCACTGCACGCTGCTTAGATCCGAGTTTCTGCCGGAATTGTGCTGCCTGATGGGGGCACGGATCAAATTCTGGTGATGAATTAGCAATGAACGAATAAATCGTGCTCAAAAGCAGTGAACAGACAATGCGGGTTGCTATCCGCCGTCCCTTTCCGGGCCCTGCAAGTTGGCGACCATCATTAGGCGGCCGAACTGCTCCCATGATTTGGGTTGGAACGAATGAGATGCCATGGCGATTGACTGGATGGCGGATGCAATTGGACAACATCAATACTTCCTGATGAGTAGAGTTAATTAAGAGTAGGATTTTGAGGTATTGTAAACCTGGAGTGGACTTGATGACAAATGGTGTACAAGTATATAGCTGATTGCTCTCCCTGGCCCTGTTTGGATACTCTAACTCGGTTAGAGGTTAGAGTTAGATTCTAACCCTGGATTAACCCTAAACTAACTCTAACCCTGGATTAACCCTAAACTAACTCTAACCAAAGAGGTGTTTGGATGGAAGGGTTAGATTGTCAATAAATGAACCTTTTTCAATCATTTGGCTCCTTTATCAAGGATTTGGTGTGGTGGAGGTAGAGAGAAAAGTAACTTTTTTTTGGGCCCAACCCAACTCTAACCCAAATAAGCACCTCTTGGATGGGTTAGTTTTTTTGATGGGTTAGATGCATCTAACCAACTCTAACCCTCCATGTTTGGATGTTTTGAAGTTAGATTGGTCCAATCTAACCAACTCTAACTCTAACCCATGGATCCAAACAGAGCCCCTGACAATGTCAAACTATAATCTACGGTTGTACACTCTATCTTTTCACCTAACTAGTAAGATGCCCGTGCTATGCTACGAAATCACATAAAATGAAATGGAATAAAAAAAAGTATAAATCAAATGTAGTACTGCATCTTTTTGTCAAGATATGGTTAGGCTTTAGACACATAAAAGAATAACAGAGTTATATGCATCTGGGCAACTATTTTCAAATGCATCATGCATCGAAGTTACATTTATCATTGGCCCAGAAAACACACCAATTTGATTTCTCATGTGAAGTTGTGTTGGCATTACACCACCATAAGATTTCACGTTGTAGGTGAAACTCAGCTTCAGTTACATCAACAATTATAAAAGCACCGAACAGATTTTTAACGACACGTACACCCAAATCTAGTCTAGTGCCCTTGACCTTGATATACATATCGACCGTAAACTGCTGAAATAGACGCTTGCCATGTAATATTGAGTTGAATATCGCAGGGCGTGTTTGTAACCTATAACAATAGTACTATCTAATACAGACGCAGAATCGAGCACTCATTTCTACATAAAAGCGAAGAGGAAAAGTTAGGCTATCACAAGTATGGATCTAAGGGAAAACACAAAATTATAGCAAAAGACTAACCAGATTCGTCATCTTCATTTTCATTAGACTGTAATGCCGCATGCAAGGATACACCAACGTTTGGGATCTTTGGATGCCAACCAAGTTCCCCTCTAGGAAAGAAAAGGGGGTATGAGAGGGGGTCGTAGCAACCATAATATGGCTGTATAGTTGTTCCCGTATAAGATAACGTTGCAAATGAATCTTCGTCTACGAGAAGTTATAAAGTTAGCAATGTAAAAGCCTCAAATATATGATAGGCTCTTATATCAAATGCATGATAGGCTCTTATATCAAATATATGATAGGATTATTTAAATCAACTTTTTAAGCATTAGAAATAATAGGTTTCACCACAACTCATATTTATTAGTACAAAAAATCCCTTCTTCAAAAATCAAACACCGCAGACTGTGATATGTTAAGGGAGATGAATCATATTCTCTAGAACACATCAAGCATAGAAAAAGTCTCATTTCTTCAACACGAAAACAAGCAGGAAAGACTTGAATTTATGTGTTGCGTCCAGTATAAAAAAAGTGCAGGAAGCCCAAACATTGATGAAAAAAATTAGAATCCAAGATTCATGTCTCGTGTTGATACATTCTACTACAACCATGAACCGCAGATCATTAGTTAAATCAAACATGTGAGCATTCAGCATAACAAATCATATGTTTCACTTCAGCTGATATTTTTTTGTATTAAAAAAATCTTTGAAATTCACAATCCTCATATTCTTAAAAGATATATAACTATGCCATGTTGCTTTAAGTCATGTTTCTGTGAACAGAAAAAATAACTTGAAAAAGAAGGCGAATGAAGACACATAGTACACCTAAAAGAAATTTCTCTATGGAGACTAATGCTCCAAAGGAGCTTACATTTTTACAACAAGCCTTGGGAAGACACGACGCCTCTCTGTACCGAATCTACAACAGAAACTGAAACAATTGCTCAGCTATAGAAAATAGTCAGTGATAATTTGGTAGCCATTCGGCAATTGGGATCTGCTCAAGGAAATTAATTAACAGTCTGCCACATATACATGATTCTTTTTCAGCTGCAATGTCCACTTAGCAACAATAATATCGAGGGAAAATATACATGACTGAACATCTTCAGTATACCATTATTGTATACTTGTATTTACTTAATGGTTTGTGAAGTCATTAGGCAAGAATATCGAGGGAGTTCATAAACTGCACTTTACTAAGATAAATTCAGTAGATCAATCACTCTAGTGAAACTTAGAATTCAAGATTTTTGTCTCGTACACTTTACTAAGCTGCACTTTACTATAAACTGCACTTTATTAAACTATACTAAAAACTGGTAAACTGCACTTTACTGAAATAAATTTAATAGATCAAACACTGTGGCAAAACTTAGAATTCAAGATTTCTGTCTCGTACACTTTACTAAGCTGCACTTTACTATAAACTGCACTTTATTAAGCTATACTAAAACTGATATAAACTACACTTTACTAAGATAAATTCAGTAGATCAAACAACGCGAAACTTAGAATTCAAGATTTCTTTCTCTACACTTTACTAAGCTGCACTTTACTATAAACCGCACTTTATTAAGCTGTACTAAAACTAATAAAGTGCACTTTACTAAGTTATACACCAACTGATTCAGAACCAACATGGTGTACCTTGTGAATATGTACAGAAAGTGCGTGTCCGAAGAGGCTGATGTGCTCGCATGAAAGGGGAAAAGGCAGCGTAGACCATGATGAACTATGTGCTTGCTCGTCGACGCAGTGTTGCGCTGCGCTTGTGAGGCGGCCTTGCAGTCCCTGACCGAGCTCGCCCGCACGGGGTGCGACCTCCAAGCGGTCAAAGGACGGTGAGCGGGCGTGCGAGCAGGGTACGCGACCTCCACACAATCCTGGTACGGCGAGCGAGCACGGGGTTGTAGATTCCTCATTCCCGCGGTGGCGAGCGGGCGACTCGGCGGTGGGTATGACCTTCACGTTGTACTGGCGACGACAAGCGAGTAGTGCAGCAGAAACTGAAACTGCGGAGATGCAGAGAAGAAAAAACGAATATAAGGGATGTGGAACCCCGGAAGTAAGGCCCTTTTTGTTTCAAAGTCCCGGAAGTAATCGGGCGAGCGGCATGGCAGTTTGAATTTTGAAGGGAGGGATTGGAGCTCAAGGCCAGGGAGAGAGCGATTGGAGGAGAGAGGCGGCAAGAGAGACAGGATTGGGGTAGGCTGTGAGAGCACACGGGGGAGAAACGAGGCTTGACAGATTGGGGGAGAATGGCCCGTGCTGGCAGGCGCTTCGGGAATACTCTTTCACGTGCACAATGAGGGGTTTGACTCAACTACAAGTCCTTCACGCAATGGATAGAGAGGGTAGTGGTTCGACTCCCTGTATATATTTTTAATTCACATCCTATCACACAAAGGCAGACGGACCATCAACACGAACTGGCTCTTTTAAAGGAGTAAAATATATTATATATGTATGTGTTGATTTGAGATCCTCAACTTGATGGCTGCGTAATCAGGGACTATGCTATTTTTGGTGTCGTTATTCAGTAGGCCTAAAATCAGTAGAAGGCAGACAACACTATCTGAAAATTCAGATGTATTGCATATCAACAGATGCTTGGCCTCAAAGATTTAACCTTGTACATATTCTGTTGCATAGTCAATGCAATCTCACAGAAACCAAGAAATGGTGAAGAATCTTACTCAGTGTAGTACCAAATTATACCAAAACATTCTAAAGGAAGAAAAAAATTCAGTGTCCTACATGTTGAAATTAGTAGTGGGCCTTAGGCCCATAAGAGAATTTCAGAAATCTTCAAGGGCCCATGTAGGTGGTGGCATGACAAGGTGGTGGTGGGAAGTTTAGTCCCACCCCGCTAGTAGAGAAGAAGTTGGACCCCTTTATAAGGGTCTCTCTTCCACATGTTATTGGAGAGTGAGAAAAGAAGATGCCTCCGTGCACTCCTCCTCCGCCGCTCGCCTGGCCACGCCACTACGTGCTTATTTTTACCGGTCAGGATTGGAGAATACGCCGACGACTCCATCACGTCCGCTGCGTACACGGTCGACGGGAGAGCAGGCCTCCGAAACCCCGCCTCTCCGGTTCCTGCACAGGGAAGAGGGGCGATTAGGTTTTTGGAGGAGCGATCACGCGACTTCTCGCCTCCGTTCGTCTATTTCCTCTACGTTCGCGTCGTCTCCGCCATCACCATGTCCACCGCCGCCGATCGTGTTATCGCCGAGAAGGCCGAGGCCGACAAGAAGGCCGCCGAGGACGCCGCTGCTGCCGACAAGAAGGCCGCCGAGGACGCCGCTGCTGCCGCCACCGCCGCGGGGGCTTTTGCATGGCCTACTCGAGGGTATAACGCGCTTATCCCTCTCCTGGTTACTTTGTCTTAGCAGTACTAGCATCATGTGTAGATTTGTCTACTGTTTGCGTAGTACGTGCCCGTTTAGATCAATATCAGTATGTAGTTAATTCTGTCAATGCCATGCTAGTCATCTATTTATGGATTAAATTAGTTGAAAAATTGCCTATTTACTCAGCAATCCAAAAACCTAATATGTGTAGGAGTTTTTCGGCAAGTGGCTTTGCTGCCGCACTGAAACCGGATAAGTTTACCGATACGTACTTTAAGCATTGGCAGACAAAGACCACTTTATGGCTCACGGCTATGAACGTGTTATGGGTCACCGGTGTCTCCACGGGAACGATTGCTCCTGAACAGTAGAAGGCGTTCAGAGAGGCCACCGTTGTGTTTCTCAGAGCAGTGCTTAGCGTGATCGGTGATAAACTGGCGACGCATATTTACATTTGCGTGTCGCCAAGGACTTGTGGGAGGCGCTCGAATCTAAGTTCGGGGCCACCGATGCTGGGAGGGAGATGTATGTTATGGAGCAGTTCCGTGATTACAAAATGGTCGAGAACCGTTCTGTATTGAAACAAGCTCATGAGATAATATGCATTTCTAAAGAACTTGAGGTTCTGAAGTGCGATTTACCGGGCAAGTTTGTCGCGGGATGTATAATCGCTAAGCTCCCTAATTCCTGGAGGAACTTTGCTACTACTCTGAAACATCAGAGGCGTGAATTCTCAATAGAGGACATCATTGGCCATCTGAGCGTTGAACAAAACTCGAGAGCAAAGGACTCGCATGGAAAACGGTGGAAGGTTCTTCTGTTGCCAATATGGTACATAAGAGGAATTTCAATTCCCACAAGCCTAAGGGGAAGAATTATGTCCAAAAGAATACCGACTTTAAGAAGAAGGGTAAGAAGCCCTTCAAGAAGAACAAGAAGGGAGATAGCTGCTTCAATTGTGGTTCTGAGGAACATTGGGCCAACAAGTGCCCAAACAAGTACAAGAAGCCAGGGCAGGACTCCAAGTCTGCCAATATGATTGTGAGCAACAATGAAAGTGGTGCAGCTGGGTACGGTAATTTGTTTACTGTATTTTTGGTTTGTCAATCTACCAATTGGTGGGTGGACACATGTGCAAATATTCATGTGTGTGCTGACATCTCATTGTTCTCTTCTTACCAGGTCACAGGTCGAGGGTCCATATTGATGGGGAATGGAGCGAGTGCTTCTGTTCTTGGTGTCGGCACGGTCGATCTGAAGTTTACTTCGGAAAGGATCGTGCAGCTCAAGAACGTGCAGCATGTCCCCGCCATCAAGAAGAATCTCGTTAGTGGCTCCCTTCTGTGTAGAGAAGGGTTTAAGTTGTTCTTTGACTCTAATAAAGTAGTTGTTACGAAATATGGACTTTTTGTTGGAAAAGGTTATGAGTGCGGAGGTCTGTTCCACCTTTCCCTCGCAGATTTATGTAATAAAGTCATGAACAATATTTATTCGAGTGTTAATGAATCTGAAGTTTGGCATTCACGTCTTTGTCACATAAATTTCGGTGTTATGTCGCGGCTAGCAAAACTGAATTTAATTCCAACTTTCACTTTAGCCAAAGGTTCTAAGTGTCATTCGTGTGTGCAAGCAAAGCAACCTCGCAAACCTCACAAGGCTACAGAGGAGAGGCACTTGGCGCCATTAGAACTCATACATTCTGATCTTTGTGAGATGAATGGTGTGTTGACTAAAGGTGGAAAGAAATATTTCATGACACTGATAGATGATTCCACTAGATATTTCTATGTGTATCTGTTAAATACTAAAGATGATGCTCTACACTACTTTAAAATCTATAAGGCAGAAGTTGAGAATCAACTTGAAAAGAAAATTAAACGAGTCCGGTCTTATCGTGGTGGAGAGTACTTCTCAAACGAGTTTGATTCTTTTTGTGCGGAACATGGCATTATTCATGAGAGGGCGCCTCCCTATTCACCCCAGTCAAACGGGGTTGCCGAACGGAAAAACCATACTCTAACTGATTTGGTTAACGCCATGTTAGATAGATCGGGTTTATCCAAGGCATGGTGGGGGGAGGCTATATTGACCGCGTGGCATGTCCTGAATAAGGTTCATACAAAAGATAATGAGGTCACTCCTTATGAGGAATGGTCGAAGAGAAGGACGACGCTCTCGTACTTACGTACTTGGGGCTGCTTGGCGAAAGTCAATGTGCCGATCCCCAAGAAGCGTAAGCTTGGACCAAAGACCGTGGACTACGTTAATTTGGGATACGCTAAGAATAGCATAGGCTATAGATTTCTAGTAGTGAAATCTGAGGTACCGGACATGAAGGTCGGTACAATAATGGAGTCGAGGGATGCTACATTCTTTGAGGATATTTTTCCCATGAGAGATATGCAAAACACTTCTAGACAGGAATCTGAGAGAACTCCTGAGCCTGCCATTCCTATGGAATATTATGAACAAACACATGATGAAAATTCTGAGGAGGATGACGAGGAAACCCTTGGTAGGGGCAAGAGACAAACGACTGCAAAGACCTTTGGTGATGATTTCCTCGTATACCTCGTGGATGATAATCCCACTTCTATTTCGGAAGCGTATGCTTCTCCAGATGTTGATTACTGGAAAGCTGCGGTCCGTACCGAGATGGATTCCATCATGGCTAATGGGACATGGGAAATTACTGATCGTCCCTATGGTTGCAAACCACTAGGATGCAAGTGGGTGTTCAAAAGGAAGCTTAGGCCCGATGGTACAATCGAGAAGTACAAGGCCAGGCTTGTGGCTAAGGGCTATGCCCAAAAAGAAGAAGAAGATTTCTTCGACACTTATTCACCTGTGACCAGACTGACCACCATTCGAGTACTACTCTCGTTGGCAGCCTCGCATGGTCTTCTTGTTCATCAAATGGACGTTAAGACGACTTTCCTGAATGGAGAGCTAGACAAGGAAATATATATGCAATAGCCAGATGGCTTTGTGATAGATGGTCAAGAAGGAAAAGTGTGTAAGTTGCTAAAATCTTTATATGGCCTGAAGTAAGCACCTAAGCAATGGCATGATAAGTTTAATACAACTCTGACATCTGTTGGCTTCGTTGTTAATGAAGCTGACAAGTGTGTATACTATCGCCATGGTGGGGGCGAAGGAGTTATACTGTGCTTGTATGTTGATGACATACTGATATTTGGAACC
Organism: Hordeum vulgare subsp. vulgare; assembly: GCF_904849725.1. NCBI lineage: Eukaryota > Viridiplantae > Streptophyta > Magnoliopsida > Poales > Poaceae > Hordeum > Hordeum vulgare. The sequence continues at coordinate 564,620,501 of NC_058520.1, forward strand.
AACCTCAAGGTGATTGAGGAGGTTAAGTCCTTTCTATCTCAGAACTTTGAGATGAAGGACCTTGGAGTGGCTGATGTTATCTTGAACATCAAGCACTTGAGAGATGATGAGGGTGGGATTACACTTCTGCAATCCCACTACGTTGAGAAGATCTTGAGTCGATTTGGATATTCAGACTGCAAAATTTCTCAAACACCATATGATCCTAGTGTGTTGATTCAAAAGTTCAACGACACAACTATATATCAATTGAGATACTCTCAAATTATTGGTTCGCTTATGTACCTAGCTAGCGCAACGAGGCCTGGCATCGCTTTGCTGTGAGCAAACTGAGTCGGTTTGTTTCCAATCCGGGTGATGTTCATTGGCGTGTTGTTGAAAGAATTATGCGCTATCTGAAAGGTACTATCAACCACGGACTTCACTATACGGGATACTCGTCGGTACTTGAAGGGTATAGTGATGCGAATTGGATCTCTGATGCTGATGAGATGAAGGCCACTACTGGGTATATGTTTACTCTTGGAGGTGGTGCTGTTTCCTGGAAGTCTTGCAAGCAAATGATCTTAACGAGATCGACAATGGAAGCAGAATTAACAACATTAGACACATCTGGTGTCGAAGAAGAATTTTTATGAGATCTTTTGATGGACTTTCCCGTGGTTGAGAAGCCGGTTCCGGCTATCCTTATGAACTGCGATAATCAGACAGTTATTGTCAAAGTGAAGAGTTCAAAGGACAACATGAAGTCCAACAAACATATAAGAATGAGATTGAAGTCTGTCAAACGTTTAAGAAACTCCGGAGTGATAGCGTTGGTTTACATCCGAACGGCTAAGAATCTGGCAGATCCCTTTACTAAAGGGCTATCACGTGTTGTGATAGATAGTGCATCGAGGGAGATGGGTATGAGACCCACATGAGTTGCCATGGTGGTAACCCAACCTATATGATCGAAGATCCCGTGAAGTAGGACCTGGGAAAACAAGCCAGTGGTGAACTGAGGAGAGTAACTTCACTAACCCACTCCGTTGGAGATGCAATGCTCTCGGATAATGTATGGTAGGATGACTATTGTCTTAATGTGTTCTAAAGCTTATGTGTAAGCAAGATGTTGTCCTACAGAGCGATCTTTGGAGGAACACACCTATATGAGTCTGACTGCTAGTCACAGTCTATGAGATTGGGGTGATCTCTAGTAAACTCATGAATAGGCCAGGAGTGTGACTTATATGCTCCACCCGAGGGGTCAGTCTTCGGTAGCCTAGTACTAGTAAGACTTGTGGTGAAGCTTCTTTACACCAAACTGACAATTCAAGGCATAGTCCATTGTTCAGTTGTAAAGGGGTGTAGCTACTTGTTCTAGGTGAAGCTCAACCTTAACAGGTCTTCACTGAAATGCTGGTATATTAAAACAGTGATTGGAACGAGAGAACATGATGTGCCCTTGAGATCTGGTGGGGGATTGTTGAAATTAGTAGTGGGCCTTAGGCCCATAAGAGAATTTCACAAATCTCCAAGGGCCCATGTAGGTGGTGGCATGACAAGATGGTGGTGGGAAGTTTAGTCTCACCCCGCTAGTGGAGAAGAAGTTGGACCCCTTTATAAGGGTCTCTCTTCCACATGCTATTGGAGAGTGAGAAGAGAAGATGCCCTCGCGCACTCCTCCTCCGCCGCCCGCCCCGCCCCGCCGCGCCGCGGGTTGCGGGAATGAGCCGAGCCGAGCTCATACCTACGCGCTTATTTTTGTCGGTCAAGATTGGAGAATACGTAACGGATGCGCCACGATCTGAGACGTCAGATCGTGGGCTGTTACCGACTCGGACGTGGGTTCAGCCCACGTCTCTCCACCCGGCCGCCTATTTAAGCAGGGCTAACGCCAACCCTAGCCGTCACGAGAATCAGATCACATCTGCCTCACGCGCTCGTTTCCTTACTGCTGCTACCGCCGGCGACTCCATCCCGTCCGCTGCGCACACGGTCGACGGGAGAGAAGGCCTACGAAACCCCGCCTCTCCGGTTCCTATATGGGGAAAAGGGGCGATTAGGTTTTTAGGGAGCGATCATGCGACTACTCGCCTCCGTTCGTCTACTTCCTCTACGTCCGCGTCGTCTCCGCCATCACCATGTCCACCGACGCCGACCGTGATGTCGCCGAGAAGGCTGAGGCCGACAAGAAGGCCGCCGAGGACGCCGCTACTGCCGCCACCGCCGCGGGAGCTTCTGCATGGCCTACTGGAGGGTATAACACGCTTATCCCTCTCCTGATTACTTCCGTCTTAGTAGTACTAGCATCATGTGTAGATTTGTCTACTATTTACGTAGTACGTGCCCGTTTAGATCAATATCAGTATGTAGTTAATTCTGTCAATGCCATGCTAGTCATCTATTTATGGATTAAATTAGTCGAAAAATTGCCTATTTACTCGGCACTACAGTGCATCAATTACAATTCATAGATGATACACCAAATGACAAAAGAAAAATTGTACTCCCTCCGTCCCAATATTCTTGTCTTAGGTTTGTCTAGAAATGAATGTATCTAAATACTAAAATGTGACTAGATACATTCATATCTAGACAAATCTAAGACAAGAATTTTGGGACCAAGGGAGTACTCCATATTTTTTTTAGAAAAGGAGGTTAAGACCCCCGGCCTTTGCATCAATCGATGCATACAACCATCTGTATTACTTATTCAACAAAGGTCTGATAAGAACATACATCAAGCCACCCGAAGCCCCCACTTACACCTACAAAATGCGACAATGTGGAGTGCTCTCACTCCCCATATCTAAAACCGATGTCGTCGCCGATACATTCACATAACGTATAGGAACTAACAGCCGGTGCAGCAGACCTAAAGCGTACACCACATACACACGTTTTAGAAGTCGTCATCATCATCGAACCGCTGACCCATCTTCAGGAGAGAAATCTGCATCATCCTTGCCAGTCCGGCCATCCGTCGACGCCACCACGACGCCCAACGACGCCACCTCCTTGCGCTCGTCCATCCAGACGCGAAGACTCTGTAAGATCTATTGTGCGTAGCACCTGCCGAACAAGCATGACAAAGCGTAGCACCTGTCGGACAGGCATGACCTGACATCACCACCGAAGCTCCGTGCAAGACGAAGACGCTCCACCTCCTGCCTGTGTCTTCCAGCGCTGCTCCACAAACGATGCTCCTTAGAGAGGAACGACACCGCAATGCCACCATCGTCCGATATGAAAAACCAGATCCTAGGGTTTCCCCTGGAGCAGAACGAGTGGATCGACAGTAGTTACAGGACGAAGCCTTCATCAAGGTAACGGCGCAGAACGCCGTCGTCGTCCGCTGTCGGCTCGGTTTTCACCGGCAACTATGTCTCCCCGACTCGCCGCCAGTACCGGATCCTGCGTCGAGCCCGGTCACGGGATCCCAAGATCTGTCATCACCTGTGCCGTCACAAAGACCCACCACCTAGCCCATCATCCCCGGCGGAGGGGACGCCGCCGCCACCATGGTCGGATCCGGGTTAGCCGTCGCCGTCGCCACCGCCAAGACCGGATCCGGACTGAACGCCGCCGCTGCCACCGCCACTGGGCACGCCCAGCCCCACATTCATCATCTAGCCACGTCCAGCCGACCGACACGCCACGCCCAGCCAATCTCCACCCGCGCCGCCACGCGCCACCGCCGAAAGCTGTTGTGTCGCCGTGCCTTGAATCCGCATGATGTCGTCGCTGAAGCCGCCGTCCCGCTCCGAACGACATCGAACGAGGAGAAGGGAAATCCCCGCCACCACCTACGCCGACCGGATCGGCGTCGCACACCGGCGACAGCGAGGGAGGGAGCTGGAGGCGGCGGACTAGCCTCGACGTCTAGGGTTCGCCCCTCGGTCGCTCGCGAGGGGGTACGCGAGGGGGTCCGTTCCCACTCCACGCTAGCAATCCATATAGGTTGCGTGTAATACTAATAATCATCAAAAGCATATCACATTTACTAGCTAGCTGAGAACCTGCAAAGCTTAAAAGTGATGGTGTACGTGCTAGATTTCGGCTTGCCGTTTTCCATTACCGGAGGAGTATTGTTTCTTACTCTAGTCCAGTATTAAAACGCTTTTCTATCATGAAACGGAAGGAGCATGATCGAACGATTCGGGCAGAGCTTTTCTGGCACAATGATGCGGTGTGAAGCTAAAGCCGGGCTTAGTTAAATGGCTAGGCAACTTTTTAGCCGGGGAACCTGATGAGCACGGTTTCGATACGCAGGTGTTGCCATCCGATGATATCTCTTCCCAGATAATGGAGGCCTTGCTAGCTAATTGCTACCGTGACATGGATCGCCGGGTAGGGTTGGCCTGACGACGTGGGCTCTCCTCTTCCTCCGGTCTTTTGGGGTCCGCACGTACGTACGTATGGATCAGTCCCTTGGCCGTGACGCGCGTTGAAAACAAAATACCTTTACGCAAAGAAGAGGAGTAGGCCAAGTCAATGAAAGAAAGTGTGCGGTGCACACCGCATGCAGTTCCGTCTTGTGAGCAAACCCCATCGGTGGCTGCACAAACAAGTGACTCGGACAAGGAGCCCGATCGCGTTCACGTCAGCTACAGTCTACATATATATATATAAACTTCACAAAAGAGGTCAAACCAACCACCAGCTAGTACTACACCAATACCAAGAAGAAAAATATGAAGTGCATGGCTAGATAACTACTCCACTAGTCAAATTGTTCCAGTACTGGTAGAACATGGCAGCCTAGGACTTTCTTTGTTTGACGGACCGATCACTACCGTTTTAAAAAGGCGTATCCGGCAAAACGAAATCCAAGAAAATTTATGAAGTGTATGGCTAGATAAGTACTACTACCTTCGTTCTTAAATATAAGTCTTTTCTGAAGATTTTATTATTAAACTACATATAAATGTATATAGACATATTTTGAAGTGTAAATTCACTCATTTTACTCCGTTTGTAGTCTTACATTAAAATGCGTAAAAAAATTATATTTAAAAATGAAAAGAGTATATTAATATACGATAATTTTTGCTTAATAATATAGCTGCATGCATCTTCAGATGCAAAGACCGGGATATTCCTCTTTCCTTTTTTAAGGATAACTACACTAACACTAGTAGAAAACGGGGCTATAGTCTCGGTTGGTCAGGGCCTATAGTCCCGGTTCACAAACCGGGACTATTAACTTGGACTAAGAGCAACTCTAGCAGACCCCGCATCCCGTCCCGGCCCGCAAAATAACTGTCAAATTGCGGGTCGGGGCCGGAAAATCCGCACGATCAGACCCAGCATCCCGCCCCGGCCCGCAAAATAACCGCCAAATTGCGGGTCGGGGCTGGAAAATCCGCACGATCAGATCCAGCATCCCATCCCGGCCCGCAATTTTTTTTTGCGGGGCGCGGCAAATCTTCTCCCCAACCTCTATCTTCACGGGCTGGGAGGCCGACCCGAGCTGAACCCCTATCTGGCGCGAGATTTGGTGGGAGGGACATTTCCGTGCGCCCTTTCGTGCTCCCCACACCCTCTGCCACCATTGCCCCCCCTCCGCAAGCTCCGGTTCCTCCTCCCTGGCCGTTCCTCGCCGCCATGGAGGACCCCATGCTGTCCTCCGTCACCGTCGAGGTCGCGCATGCTCCTTCCCCTCGGGCGGATCTCATCGCCGGCCATGTTGCCCCCGCCGCCGTCGCCTAAGTACACGCCGCGCCTTCCCGCAAGAGGCAGGGCAACGTGGTCGTGCAGGACGGGAATCTGGCTTCCCCCGCCGCGACGGCCCGCGCTCTGGGCGCCAACGCCGTAGTGCGATCCCGGTCGGCGGCGGAGAAGGCCGGCAAGGCCGCGGGCATAAAGCGGAGGAAGGTTCCGGCTTTAAGGAAGCCACCTTATTCAACCTCTCACTTCATCCCCCCGCAAGGAGGTGCTCCGGCGATGACGTTCAATGATGCCGCTCCCCCCGCGAACGAGGTGTTCGACGAAATGGCCGGAAGGTATGTCTCTTCGGTCTTGGCGATTCCCTTTCATTTTTCGCCATTAGTCTCAATAGCTCGTGACTTGTTATCGTTCGCTATAGCGGTGGTTCAAACAATGCAACAACTGAGTTCATGAACATGTTGGACACGAACGCAGTTGACATTGATCAAGCCTCTTTTGAATCATTCGACTATAATGAAACGGACGGCGGCGTGGATGATCATGGTTGTGCGGACGAATTGGAGGAGATCGAAGTGGAAGCGTTTTAGCAATCGCAAGCAAAGAGTGGGAAAAGCCAAAGATCGAAGAACTACACGATCTTGGAAGATCAAGCTTTGATCCAAGCATGGAGTGTGGTGTCTCTTGATGCATGCACGGGTGTTTCTCAAACCGCCAAGAGATATTGGCAAAGGATCGAAGATCAATACTTCCGCATTATGAAAAAGTATTCCAATAGGACTCCACGCACATTTCGGTCGCTTCAAGGGCGTTGGGAGAATATCAAGCCTATGTGCAGCCGTTGGGCAGCTTGCCTGGAGCAAGTACGCAATGCACCTCCAAGTGGCACCGTGGAGTCCGACTATGTGAGTTTGTTTTTCCTTTGTTCAAGTTGTGCATCATCATAATGTATCATGGGAAATGATTGCATCACTTTGTTCATATTTTGTAGGACAAGATTGCTCAACATAGATACAAGGACATGGAAACTTCACAAGGCAAATTCTTCAAATTAGAGCATTGTTGGGAGTTGCTCCAAAAGTGCGAGAAGTGGAAGTTGATCGACAAAGAATACCCACCAAAGGGAGGCTCACTTATAAACATGGATGAAGATGAGGATGATGATGGCCCAAGAAATTTGCACAAGCCCGATGGCGACAAGAAGACTAAAGAGAAGATGAAGAGAGAGCAAGAAGCAGCGAGCTTGAGGGAGAAGATTGATGCCTGTTGGAATTATGCCCTAGAGGCAATAATAAATATAGTTATTATTATAATTCCTGTATCAAGATAATCGTTTATTATCCATGCTATAATTGTATTGAATGAAGACTCATTTACATGTGTGGATACATAGACAAAACACCGTCCCTAGCAAGCCTCTAGTTGGCTAGCCAGTTGATCAAAGATAGTCAGTGTCTTCTGATTATGAACAAGGTGTTGTTGCTTGATAACTGGATCACGTCATTAGGAGAATCACGTGATGGACTAGACCCAAACTAATAGACGTAGCATGTTGATCGTGTCATTTTGTTGCTACTGTTTTCTGCGTGTCAAGTATTTATTCCTATGACCATGAGATCATATAACTCACTGACACCGGAGGAATGCTTTGTGTGTATCAAACGTCGCAACGTAACTGGGTGACTATAAAGATGCTCTACAGGTATATCCGAAGGTGTTAGTTGAGTTAGTATGGATCAAGACTGGGATTTGTCACTCCGTGTGACGGAGAGGTATCTCGGGGCCCACTCGGTAATACAACATCACACACAAGCCTTGCAAGCAATGTAACTTAGTGTAAGTTGCGGGATCTTGTATTACGGAACGAGTAAAGAGACTTGCCGGTAAACGAGATTGAAATAGGTATGCGGATACTGACGATCGAATCTCGGGCAAGTAACATACCGAAGGACAAAGGGAATGACATACGGGATTATATGAATCCTTGGCACTGAGGTTCAAACGATAAGATCTTCGTAGAATATGTAGGATCCAATATGGGCATCCAGGTCCCGCTATTGGATATTGACCGAGGAGTCTCTCGGGTCATGTCTACATAGTTCTCGAACCCGCAGGGTCTGCACACTTAAGGTTTGACGTTGTTTTATGCGTATTTGAGTTATATGGTTGGTTACCGAATGTTGTTCGGAGTCCCGGATGAGATCACGGACGTCGCGAGGGTTTCCGGAATGGTCCGGAAACGAAGATTGATATATAGGATGACCTCATTTGATTACCGGAAGGTTTTCGGAGTTACCGGGAATGTACCGGGAATGACGAATGGGTTCCAGGAGTTCACCGGGGGGGGGCAACCCACCCCGGGGAAGCCCATAGGCCTTGAGGGTGGCACACCAGCCCTTAGTGAGCTGGTGGGACAGCCCAAAAGGGCTCTATGCGCCAAGGAAAAGAAAATCAAGAGGAAAGAAAAAAAAAGGGAGGAGGTGGGAAGGAAGGGGGACTCCCTTCCACCAAACCAAGTCCAACTCGGTTTGGGGGGGGAGTCCTCCCCCCTTGGACTCGGCCGACCCCCTTGGGGCTCCTTGAGCCCCAAGGCAAGGTCCCCTCCCTCCCACCTATATATACGGAGGTTTTAGGGCTGATTTGAGACGACTTTTCCATGGCAGCCCGACCACATACCTCCACGGTTTTTCCTCTAGATCGCGTTTCTGCGGAGCTCGGGCGGAGCCCTGCTGAGACAAGGTCATCACCAACCTCCGGAGCGTCGTCACGCTGCCGGAGAACTCTTCTACCTCTCCGTCTCTCTTGCTGGATCAAGAAGGCCGAGATCATTGTCGAGCTGTACGTGTGCTGAACGCGGAGGTGCCGTCCGTTCGGTACTAGATCGTGGGACTGATCGAGGGATTGTTCGCGGGGCGGATCGAGGGACGTGAGGACGTTCCACTACATCAACCGCGTTCACTAACGCTTCTGCTGTACGATCTACAAGGGTACGTAGATCACTCATCCCCTCTCGTAGATGGACATCACCATGATAGGTCTTCGTGCGCGTAGGAAAATTTTTGTTTCCCATGCGACGTTCCCCAACAGTGGCATCATGAGCTAGGTTCATGCGTAGATGTCTTCTCGAGTAGAACACAAAAGTTTTTGTGGGCGGTGATGTGCGTTTTGCTGCCCTCCTTAGTCTTTTCTTGATTCCGCGGTATTGTTGGATTGAAGCGGCTTGGACCGACATTACTCGTACGCTTACGAGAGACTGGTTTCATCGTTACGAGTAACTCCGTTGCTCAAAGATGACTGGCAAGTGTCGGTTTCTCCAACTTTAGTTGAATCGGATTTGACCGAGGAGGTCCTTGGATGAGGTTAAATAGCAACTCATATATCTCCGTTGTGGTGTTTGCGTAAGTAAGATGCGATCCTACTAGATACCCATGGTCACCACGTAAAACATGCAACAACAAAATTAGAGGACGTCTAACTTGTTTTTGCAGGGTATGCTTGTGATGTGATATGGCCAATGATGTGATGTGATATATTGGATGTATGAGATGATCATGTTGTAATAGAAATATCGACTTGCACGTCGATGGTATGGCAACCGGCAGGAGCCATAGGGTTGTCTTTATACTAACGTGTGTGCTTGCAGATACGTTTACTATTTTTGCTAGGATGTAGCTTTAGTAGTAACAGCATGAGTAGCACGACAACCCCGATGGCAACACGTTGATGGAGATCATGGTGTGGCGCCGGTGACAAGAAGATCGTGCCGGTGCTTTGGTGATGGAGATCAAGAAGCACGTGATGATGGCCATATCATGTCACTTATGAACTGCATGTGATGTTAATCCTTTTATGCACCTTATTTTGCTTAGAACGACGGTAGAATTATGAGGTGATCTCTCGCTAAAATTTCAAGACGAAATTGTGTTCTCCCCGACTGTGCACCGTTGCTACAGTTCGTCGTTTCGAGACACCACGTGATGATCGGGTGTGATAGACTCAACGTTCACATACAACGGGTGCAAAACAGTTGCGCACAGCGGAACACTCGGGTTAAGCTTGACGAGCCTAGCATGTGCAGACATGGCCTGGGAACACATGAGACCGAAAGGTCGATCATGAATCATATAGATGATATGATTAGCATAGGGATGCTTACCACTGAAACTATACTCAACTCACGTGATGATCGGACTTGAGCTAGCGTAAGTGGATCATGAACCACTCAAATGACTAGAGAGATGTATTTTTTGAGTGGGAGTTTAGCAAATAATTTGATTAAGTTAAACTCTAATTATCTTGAACATAGTCTAAGTCCACTTTGAATATATTTGTGTTGTAGATCATGGCTCACGCGACAGTCATCCTGAATTTTAATACGTTCCTAGAGAAAGCTAAGTTGAAAGATGATGGAAGCAACTTTGTAGCATGGGAAACAAAAATTTCCTACGCGCACGAAGACCTATCATGGTGATGTTCATCTACGAGAGGGGATTTCCGATCTACGTACCCTTGTAGATCGCACAACAGAAGCGTTAAGAAACGCGGTTGATGTAGTGGAACGTCCTCACGTCCCTCGATCTGCCCCGCGAACCGTCCCACGAACTGTCCCGCGATCCGTCCCACGATCCGATCCGATCTAGTGCCGAACGGACGGCACCTCCGCGTTCAGCACACGTACAGCTCGACGATGATCTCGGCCTTCTTGATCCAGCAATAGAGACGGAGAGGTAGATGAGTTCTCCGGCAGCGTGACGGCGCTCCGGAGGTTGGTGGTGATCTAATCTCAGCAGGGCTCCGCCTGAGCTCCGCAGAAACGCGATCTAGAGGTAAAACCGTGGAGGTATGTGGTCGGGCTGCCTTGAAAGTTGTCTCAAATCAGCCCTAATAGCTCCATATATATAGGAGGAGGGGAGGGGAGGGGAGGCTTGCCTTGAGGCTCAAGGAGCCCCAAGGGCTGCGCCACCAAGGGTGGAGGAGTCCTCCTCCAATCCTAGTCCAACTAGGATTGGAAGGTGGAGTCCTTCTCTCTTTTCCCACCTTTCCCGTTTTTTTTCTTTCTCTTCTTTTGGTTTTTCTTTCTCTTGCGCAAGACAGCCTTGGTCTGACCCCACCTACTTGGTGCGCCACCCCCAAGGTCCTTGGGCCCTCCCGGGTGGGTGGTCCCCCCTCCCGGTGAAGATCCGGAACCCATTCGTCATTCCCGGTACATTACCGGTAATGCCCGAAAACCTTCCGGTAACCAAATGAAGTCATCCTATATATCAATCTTCGTTTCCGGACCATTCCGGAAACCCTCGTGACGTCCATGATCTCATGAGTAACCAACCATATAACTCAAACACGCATAAAACAACGTCGAACCTTAAGTGTGCAGACCCTGCGGGTTCGAGAACTATGTAGACATGACTCGAGAGACTCCTCGGTCAATATCCAATAGCGGGACCTGCATGCCCATATTGGATCCTACATATTCTAGAAGATCTTATCGTTTGAACCTCAGTGCCAAGGATTCATATAATCCCGTATGTCATTCCCTTTGTCCTTCGGTATGTTACTTGCCCGAGATTCGATCGTCAGTATCCGCATACCTATTTCAATCTCGTTTACCGGCAAGTGTCTTTACTCGTTCCGGAATACAAGATCCCGCAACTTACACTAAGTTACATTGCTTGCAAGGCTTGTGTGTGATGTTGTATTACCGAGTGGGCCCCGAGATACCTCTCCGTCATACGGAGTGACAAATCCCAGTCTCGATCCATACTAACTCAACGAACACCTTCGGAGATACCTGTAGAGCATCTTTATAGTCACCCAGTTACGTTGCGACGTTTGATACACACAAAGCATTCCTCCGGTGTCAGTGAGTTATATGATCTCATGGTCATAGGAACAAATACTTGACATGCAGAAAACAGTAGCAACAAAATGACACGATCAACATGCTACGTCTATTAGTTTGGGTCTAGTCCATCACATGATTCTCCTAATGATGTGATCCCGTTATCAAGTAACAACACTTGCCTATGGCCAGGAAACCTTGACCATCTTTGATCAACGAGCTAGTCAACTAGAGGCTTACTAGGGACAGTGTTTTGTCTATGTATCCACACAAGTATTGTGGTTCCAATCAATACAATTATAGCATGGATAATAAACGATTATCATGAACAAAGAAATATAATAATAACTAATTATTATTGCCTCTAGGGCATATTTCCAACAGTCTCCACTTGCACTAGAGTCAATAATCTAGTTCACATCACCATGTGATTTCAACGAATCCAACACCCATATAGTTCTGGGGTCTGATCACGTCTTGCTCGTGAGAGAGATTTTAGTCAACGGTTCTGAAACTTTCAGATCTGTGTGTTCTTTACAAATCTTTATGTCATCTTATAGATGCTGCTACTACGTGCTATTCGGAAATGCTCCAAATATCTACTCTACTATACGAATCCATTTCACTACTCATAGTTATTCGGATTAGTGTCAAAGCTTGCATCAACGTAACTCTTTACGACGAACTCTTTAACCACCTCCATAATCGAGAAAAATTCCTTAGTCTATTTAGTTACTAAGGATAACTTTGACCGCTGATTAGTGATTCAATCCTGGATCACTCTGTGTACCTCTTAACAGACTTGCTGCAAGGCACACATCAGGTGCGGTACTCAGCATGGCATACTTTAGAGTCTACGGCTAAGGCATAGAAGACGACCTTCGTCTATTCTCCTTATTCTGCCGTGGTCGGGTTTTTTGAGTCTTACTCAAATTCACACCTTACAACACAGTCAAGAACTCCTTCTTTGCTGATCTATTTCGAATTCCTTCAAAAACTTGTCAAGGCATGCATCTTGTTGAAACTTCTATTAAGCGTTTTGATCTATCTCCATAGATCTTGATGCTCAATGTTCAAGTAGTTCAATCCAGGTATTCCTTTGAAAAACTCCTTTCAAACAACCTTTTATGCTTCACATAAATTCTACATTACTTCTGATCAACAATATGTCAACCACATATACTTATCAGAAATTCTATAGTGCTCCCACTCACTTCTTTGGAAATACAAGTTTCTCATAAACCTTGTACAAACCCAAAATCTTTGATCATCTCATCAAAGTGTATATTCCAACTTCGAGATGCTTGCACCAGTCCAATGAAGGATCGCTGGAGCTTGCATACTTGTTAGTATCTTTAGGACCGACAAAACCTCCTGGTTGTATCACATACAATGTTTGCTCAAGTAAACCGTCGAGGAAACAATGTTTTGTCTTCCTATGTGCAATATTTCACAAATAATGCAACAACTACTAACATAATTCCAACAGACTTTTAGCATCGTTATGAGTGAGAAAGTCTCATCATAGTCAACTATTTGATCTTGTCAGAAACATCTTTGCGACAAGTCGAGCTTTTCTTAATAGTGACTTATCACCATCATCGTCTGTCTTCCTTACAAAGATCCATCTTTACTCAATAGTCTTACTACCATCAAGTAGTTCCTCCAGTCTACACTTTGTTTTATATATGGATCCTCTCTCGGATTTCATGGCCTCAAGCCATTTGTCGGAATCCGGGCCCACCATTGCTTCTCCATAACTCGTAGGTTCACTGTTGCTCAACAACATGACCTCCAAGACAGGGTTACCGTACCACTCTGCAGTAGTACACGACCTTGTCAACCTACGAGGTTTGTAGTAACTTGATCTGATGCTCGATGATCACCATCATCAGCTTTCACTTCAATTGGTGTAGGCGCCACAAGAACAACTTCCTGCGCCCTGCTACACACTGGTTGAAGTGATGGTTCAGTAACCTCATCAAGTTCTACCACCCTCCCACTCAATTCTTTCGAGCGAAACCTTTCCTCGAGAAAGGATCCGTTTCTAGAAACAAGCACTTTGCTTTCGGATGTGAGATAGGAGATGTAGCCAACTGTTTTGGATATCCTATGAAGATGCATTTATCCGCATTGGGTTCGAGCTTATCAGACTGAAACTTTTTCACATAAGTGTCAAAGCCCCAAACTTTCAAGAAACGGCAGCTTAGATTTCTCTAAACCCCAGTCTATACTGTGTCATCTCAACGGAAATACGCGGTGCCCTATTTAAAGTGAATGCGGTTGTCTCTAATGCATAACCCATAAACGATAGTGGTAATTCGATAAGAGACATCATAGCATGCACCATACCAAATAGTGCGTGGCTATGACGTTCAGACACATCATCACACTATGATGATCCAGGTGGCATGAACTGCGAAACAATTTCCACATTGTCTTAACTGCGTACCAAAACTCGTAACTCAGATATTCATTTCTATGATCATATCGTAGACAGTTTATCCTCTTGTTACGACGAACTTCACTCCAAAACAGAATTGAAATTTTCAATATTTCGGACTTGTGATTCATTAAGTAAATACTCTTGTATCCACTCAAATCGTCATTGAAGTAAGAACATAATGATATCCACTGCGTGCCTCAGCACCCATTGGACTGCATACATCAAAATGTATCACTTCCAACAAGTTACTATCTTGTTTCATCTCAATGAAAACAATGCCTTGCTCATGTGGTATGATTTGCATGTCACTAGTGATTCAAAATCAAGTGAGTATAAAGATCCATCAGCATGGAGCCTCTTCATGCAATTTATACCAACATGACTCAAGCGGCAGTGCCACAAGTAAGTGGTACTATCATCATTACCTCGTATCTTTTGGCACCAATATTATGAACATGTGTAACACTACGATCGAGATTCAATAAACCATTGAAGGTGATTTATTCAAGCAAATAGAGTAACCATTATTCTCTTTAAATGAATAATCGTATTGCAATAAACACGATCCAATCATGTTCATGCTTAACGCAAGCACCAAATAACAATTATTTAGGTTTAACACCAATCCCGATGGTAGATGGAGTGTGCGACGTTTGATCATATCAACCTTGGAAACACTTCCAACACGTATCGTCACCTTGCCTTTAGCTAGTCTCCGTTTATGCCGTAGCTTTCATTTCGTGTTACTAATCGCAACCGAACCGGTATCCAATACCCTCGTGCTACTAGGAGTACTAGTAAAATACACATCAACATCATGTATATCAAATATACTTCTTTCGACTTTTGCCAGCCTTCTTATCTACCAAGTATCTAGAGTTGCTCCGCCTCAGTGACCATTTCCCTCATAACAGAAGCACTTAGTCCCGGGCTTGGGTTTAATCTGGGGTCTCTTCATTAGTGCAGCAACTGCTTTGCCGTTTCACGAAGTATCCCTTCTAGCCCTTGCCTTTCTTGAAACTTAGTGGTTTTACTAACCATCAACTATTGATGCTCCTTCTTGATTTCTACTTTCGCAGTGTCAAACATTGCGAATTGCTCAAGGATCATTGTATCTATCCTTGATATGTTATAGTGTTGGGTAACGTAGCATAAATTCAAAATTTTCCTACGCATATTCAGATCTTCCTATGGAGAGACCAGCAACGAGAGAGGGGTAAGAGCATCTTCATACCTTTGAAGATCGCTAAGCGGAAGCGTTGCTAGAACGCGGTTGATGGAGTCGTACTCGTAGCGATTCCGATCTAGTGCCGAACAACGACACCTGCGCGTTCAACACACGTGCAGCCCGGTGACGTCTCCCGCACCTTGATCCAGCAAGGAGGAGGGAGAGGTTGGGGAAGAACTCCAGCAACACGACGGCGTGGTGTCGATGGAGAGACGAGGTCTCCCGACAGGGCTTCACCAAGCACCGGCAGAGAGGAGGAGGAAGAAGAGCAGGGCTGCGCCGAGAGAGAGGGAAAAACCGTGTGTCTCAATGGCCAAAAGTGCCCGATATATATAGGGGGAGGGGAGAGGGGGTGCCACCCCTAGGGTTCCCACCCTAGGGGGTGCGGCAGCCCCCCAAGATGGGAGGTGCGGCGGCCAGAAGGGGGAGGAGGGGGTGGCGCACCATCTGGTGGGCCTTAGGACCACCTGGCCTAGGGTTTCCCCCCCCCCTTTTCTCTCCCTTGCGCTATGGGCTGAGTGGGGATGCGCACCAGCCCACCTAGGGGCTGGTTCCCGCCCCCACTTGGCCCACCTTAAGTCCCGGGGTCGTTGCCCCCCTTCGGTGGTCCCCCGGGGCCACCTTCGGTGGTCCCGGTGGTCCCGGTACGTTACCGGTGATGCCCGAAACACTTCCGGTATCCGAAACCATCCGTCCTATATATCAATCTTTACCTCCGGACCATTCCGGAGCTCCTCGTGACGTCCGGGATCTCATCCGGGACTCCGAACAACTTTCGGTAACCTCGTATAACAATTCCCTATAACCCTAGCGTCATCGAACCTTAAGTGTGTAGACCCTACGGGTTCGGGAGACAGGCAGACATGACCGAGACACCTCTCTGGCCAATAACCATCAGCGGGGTCTGGATACCCATGGTGGCTCCCACTTGCTCCACGATGATCTCATCGGATGAACCACGATGTCAAGGATTCAATCAATCCCGTACACGATTCCCTTTGTCTGTCGGTATAGAACTTGCCCGAGATTCGATCGTCGGTATACCTATACCTTGTTCAATCTTGTTACCGACAAGTCTCTTTACTCGTTCCGTAGCACGTCATCGTGTGACTAACTCCTTAGTCACATTGAGCTCATGATGATGTTCTACCGAGTGGGCCCAGAGATACCTCTCCGTCACACGGAGTGACAAATCCCGATCTCGATTCGTACCAACCCAACGGACACTTTCGGAGGTACCCGTAGTGCACCTTTATAGTCACCCAGTTACGTTATGACGTTTGATACACCCAAAGCACTCCTACGGTATCCGGGAGTTGCACAATCTCACGGTCGAAGGAAAAGATACTTGACATTAGAAAAGCATTAGCATATGAACAATACGATCTAGTGCTAGGCTTAGGATTGGGTCTTGTCCATCACATCATTCTCCCAATGATGTGATCCCGTTATCAATGACATCTAATGCCCATGATCAGGAAACCATGATCATCTATTGACTAACGAGCTAGCCAACTAGAGGCTTGCTAGGGACACATTGTGATCTATTTATTCACACATGTATTACTGTTTCCTGTTAATACAATTATAGCATGAACAATAGACGATTATCATGAACAAGGAAATATGATAATAACCATTTTATTATTGCCTCTAGGGCATATTTCCAACAGTCTCCCACTTGCACTAGAGTCAATAATCTAGTTACATTGTGATGTATCGAACACCCATAGCATTATGGTGTTGATCATGTTTTGCTCGTGAAAGAGGTTTAGTCAACGGGTCTGCAATATTCAGATCCGTGTGTACTTTACAAATATCTATCACTCCACTCTGGACATGGTCCTGGATGGAGTTGTAGTGGCGCTTGATGTGCTTCGTCTTCCGGTGAAACCTGGGCTCCTTGGCTATGGCAATGGCTCCAGTGTTATCACAGAAGAGTGTCATAGGACCCGGCGCGCTTGGAACCACTCCAAGGTCGGTGATGAGCTCCTTCATCCAAATTCCTTCATGAGCCGCTTCTGAAGCAGCTATGTACTCCGCTTCACATGTAGATGCTGCCATGACTTCTTGCTTGCTGCTGCACCAGCTCACTGCCCCACCATTCAACACATATACGTATCCGGTATGTGACTTAGAGTCATCCGGATCTGTGTCGAAGCTAGCGTCGACGTAACCCTTTACGACCAGCTCTTCGTCACCTCATAAACGAGAAACATTTCCTTAGTCCTTTTCAGGTACTTAAGGATATTCTTGACCGCTGTCCAGTGTTCCGTACCGGGATCACTTTGGTACCTCCCTACCAAACTATGGCAAGGTTTATATCAGGTCTGGTACACAGCATGGCATACATTAGAGAGCCCACGGCTGAAGCGTAGGGGACAGAACTCATCTTCTCTATATATGCTGTCGTGGTCGGCGACTGAGTCTTACTCAATCTCATACCTTGCAAAACTGGCAAGAACCCTTTCTTTGAGTTCTCCATATTGAACTTCTTCAATATCTTGTCAAGGTTTGTACTTTGCGAAAGACCTATGAGGCGTCTCAATCTATCTCTATAAATCTTGATGCCTAATATGTATGCAGCTTCTCCAAGGTCCTTCATTGAAAAACTCTTGTTCAAATAGGCCTTTATGCTCTCCAACATCTCTATATTATTCCCCATCAATAATATATCATCCACATATAGTATGAGGAAAGCTACAAAGCTCCCACTCACTTTCTTGTACAGACATGCTTCTCCGTAAACCTGTATGAACCCAAACGCTTTAATCACCTCATTAAAGTGAATGTTCCAACTCCGAGATGCTTGCACCAGCCCATAGATGGAGCGCAGGAGCTTGCACACTTTGTTAGCACCCTTAGGGTCGACAAAACCTTCTGGTTGCATCATATACAACTCTTCCTTAAGGTTCCCGTTAAGGAACGCTGTTTTGACGTCCATTTGCCAAATTTCATAATCATAAAAGGCGGCAATTGCTAACATGATTCGGACTGATTTCAACTTCGCTACGGGAGAGAAAGTCTCTTCGTAGTCAACTCCTTGAATTTGTCGAAAACCCTTTGCGACAAGTCGAGCTTTGTGAACGGTTACATTACCGTTTGCATCAGTCTTCTTCTTGAAGATCCATTTATTTTCTATGGCTCGCCGGTCATCGGGCAAGTCCACCAAAGTCCATACTTTGTTCTCATACATGGATCCTATCTCGGATTTCATAGCCTCAAGCCATTTGTTGGAATCCGGGCCCGCCATTGCTTCTTCATAGTTCGAAGGTTCACCGTTGTCTAACAACATGATTTCCATCACAGGGTTGCCGTACCACTCTGGTGCGGAGCGTGCCCTTGTGGACCTTCGCGGTTCAGTAGTAACTTGATCCGAAGCTTCATGATCATCATCGTTAACTTCCTCTTGGGTCGGTGTAGGCGCCACAGGAACAGCTTCCCGCGCTGCGCTACTATCCTGTTCGAGAGGGGGTGTAATTACCTCATCAAGTTCTACCTTCCTCCCACTTACTTCTTTCGAGAGAAACTCTTTCTCTAGAAAGGATCCGTTCTTGGCAACAAAGATTTTACCTTCGGATCTAAGATAGAAGGTATACCCAATAGTTTCCTTAGGGTATCCTATGAATACGCATTTCTCCGCTTTGGGTTCGAGCTTTTCTGGTTGAAGTTTCTTCACATAAGCATCGCAGCCCCAAACTTTAAGAAACGACAACTTAGGTTTCTTGCCAAACCATAGTTCATACGGTGTCGTCTCAACGGATTTAGATGGTGCCCTATTTAAAGTGAATGCTGCAGTTTCTAATGCGTATCCCCAAAATGATAGCGGTAAGTCGGTGAGAGACATCATAGATCGTACCATATCTAATAAAGTGCAATTACGACGTTCAGACACTCCGTTGCGCTGCGGTGTGCCAGACGGCGTCAGTTGTGAAACGATTCCACACTTCCTTAGGTGTGTGCCAAACTCGTGACTCAAATATTCTCCTCCACGATCAGATCGTAGACATTTAATTTTTTCTGTCACGTTGATTCTCAACCTCACTCTGAAATTCCTTGAACTTTTCAAACGTCTCAGATTTGTGCTTCATCAAGTAGATATACCCATACCTACTCAAATCATCGGTGAGAGTGAGAACATAACGATAACCACCGCGAGCTTCAACGTTCATTGGACCACACACATCAGTATGTATTATTTCCAATAAGTCGGTTGCTCTCTCCATTATTCCTGAGAATGGAGTCTTAGTCATCTTGCCCATGAGGCACGGTTCGCATGTGTCAAATAATTCAAAGTCAAGAGACTCTAATAGTCCATCAATATGGAGCTTCTTCATGCGCTTAACGCCGATATGACCAAGGCGGCAGTGCCACAAGTATGTGGGACTATCATTATCAACTTTGCATCTTTTGGTACTCACACTATGAATATGTGTAACATCACGATCGAGATTCATCAAGAATAAACCATTCACCAGCGGAGCATGACCATAAAACATATCACTCATATAAATAGAACAACCATTATTCTCTGACTTAAATGAGTAGCCGTCTCGCATTAAGCAAGACCCTGATACAATGTTCATGCTTAAAGCTGGTACTAAATAACAATTATTAAGGTTTAAAACTAATCCCGACGGTAGATGTAGAGGTAGCGTGCCGACGGCGATCACATCGACCTTTGAACCATTCCCAACGCGCATCGTCACCTCGTCCTTGGCCAGTCTCCGCTTATTCCGCAGTTCCTGCTTTGAGTTGCAAATGTGAGCAACAGCACCGGTATCAAATACCCAGGAGCTACTATGAGCGCTGGTAAGGTACACATCAATAACATGTATATCACATATACCTTTAACGTTGCCGGCCTTCTTGTCTGCTAAGTATTTGGGGCAGTTCCGCTTCCAGTGACCCTTTCCCTTGCAATAGAAGCACTCAGTCTCAGGCTTGGGTCCGTTCTTTTTCTTCTTCACGGCATCTGGCTTACCGGGCGCGGCAACAGCTTTTCCGTCTTTCTTGAAGTTCTTCTTACCCCTGCCTTTCTTGAAACTAGTGGTTTTGTTGACCATCAACACTTGATGCTCCTTCTTGATTTCTACTTCTGCAGACTTGAGCGTCGAGTACAACTCGGGAATGGTCTTCTCCATCCCTTGCATGTTGTAGTTAAGCACAAAGCCTTTGTAGCTTAGTGGGAGAGATTGGAGGATTCTGTCAATTATAAGTCAGCCGACTGTGTAACCCAGACATTTTGAGTATGTGCTCACTGACAGAACTGTTCTCCTCCATCTTACAGCTAAAGAACTTGTCGGAGACTTCATATCTCTCGACACGGGCATGAGCTTGAAAAACTAGCTTCAGCTCCTGGAACATCTCATATGCCCCGTGTTGCTCAAAACGCCTTTGGAGCCCCATTTCTAAACTGTATAACATGCCACACCTGACCAGAGAGTAGTCATCACTCCGCGTTTGCCAGACGTTCAGAATGTCCTGGGCTGCTGCGGGAGCGGGAGGGTCACCTAGCGGCGCATTAAGGACATAAGCCTTTTTAGCTGCTTCGAGGATGAGCTTCAAGTTGCGAACCCAGTCCGCATAGTTGCTACCATCATCTTTCAGCTTGTTTTTCTCTAGGAATGCGTTGAAATTGAGGTTGACGTTGGACATCTACAATATTTATAAAGACAACTTTTAGATTAAGTTCATGACAATTAAGTTCATTTAATCAAATTAAGTATGAACTCCCACTTAGATCGACATCCCTCTAGTCATCTAAGTGATACATGATCCATGTTGACTAACCCGTGTCCGATCATCACGTGAGACGGACTAGTCACCCTGGTGAGCAACTTCATGCTGATCGTATTCAACCATACGACTCATGTTCGACCTTTCGGTCTCTTGTATTCGAGGTCATGTCTGTACATGCTAAGCTCGTCGAGTCAACCTAGGTGTTTCGCGTGTGTAAATCTGGCTTACACCCGTTGTATGCGAACGTTAGAATCTATCACACCCGACCATCACGTGGTGCTTCGAGACAACGAACCTTCGCAACGGTCCACACTTAGGGGAATACGTTCTCGAAATTTTAAGAGGGATCATCTTATTATGCTACCATCGTTTTAAGCAATAAGATGTAAAATATGATAAACATCACAATGCAATCATATAGTGACATGATATGGCCATTATCATCTTTGCTCTTTCGATCTCCATCTTCAGGCATCGCATGATCATCATCGTCACCGGCGTGACACCATGATCTCCATCATCATGATCTCCATCATCGTGTCTTCGTGAAGTCGTCACGCCAACTACCACTATCACTACTACTATAGCTAACCGTTAGCAATGAAGTAAAAGTAGCAAGCACATGGCGTTGCATCTCATACAATAAATTAAGACAACTCCTATGGCTCCTGCCGGTTGTCATACTCATCGACATGCAAGTCGTGAAACCTATTACAATAACATGATCATCTCATACATCATACATGCAACATCACAACTTTGGCCATATCACATCACATGTCAAACCCTGCAAAAACAAGTTAGACGTCCTCTAATTGTTGTTGCAAGTTTTACGTGGCTGATTTGGGTTTCTAGCAAGAACGTCTTCTTACCTACGTGACAGCCACAACGATGATATGCCAAAGCTATTTACCCTTCATAAGGACCCTTTTCATCAAATCCAATCCGACTAAAGTAGGAGAGACAGACACCCGCTAGCCACCTTTATGCACGGTGTGCATGTCTGTCGGTGGAACCAGTCTCACGTAAGAGTACGTGTAAAGTCGGTCCGGGCCGCTTCATCTCACAATACCGCCGGAAAAGAATAAGACTAGTAGCGGCAAGCAAATTGACAAATCATCGCCCACAACTTTTGTGTTCTACTCGTGCATAGAATCTACGCATAGAAAACCTGGCTCGGATGCCACTGTTGGGTAACGTAGCATAAATTCAAAATTTTCCTACGCATATTCAGATCTTCCTATGGAGAGACCAGCAACGAGAGAGGGGTAAGAGCATCTTCATACCTTTGAAGATCGCTAAGCGGAAGCGTTGCTAGAACGCGGTTGATGGAGTCGTACTCGTAGCGATTCCGATCTAGTGCCGAACAACGGCACCTCCGCGTTCAACATACGTGCAGCCCGGTGACGTCTCCCGCACCTTGATCCAGCAAGGAGGAGGGAGAGGTTGGGGAAGAACTCCAGCAACACGACGGCGTGTTGTCGATGGAGAGACGAGGTCTCCCGGCAGGGCTTCGCCAAGCACCAGCAGAGAGGAGGAGGAAGAAGAGCAGGGCTGCGCCGAGAGAGAGGGAAAAACCGTGTGTCTCAATGGCCAAAAGTGCCCGATATATATAGGGGGAGGGGAGAGGGGGTGCCACCCCTAGGGTTACCACCCTAGGGGGTGCGGCAGCCCCCCAGATGGGAGGTGCGACGGCCAGAAGGGGGAGGAGGGGGTGGCGCACCATCTGGTGGGCCTTAGGCCCACCTGGCCTAGGGTTTGCCCCCCCTTTTCTCTCCCTTGCGCTATGGGCTGAGTGGGGATGCGCACCAGCCCACCTAGGGGCTGGTTCCCACCCCCACTTGGCCCACCTTAAGTCCCGGGGTCGTTGCCCCCCTTCGGTGGTCCCCCGGGGCCACCTTCGGTGGTCCCGGTGGTCCCGGTACGTTACCGGTGATGCCCGAAACACTTCCGGTATCCGAAACCATCCGTCCTATATATCAATCTTTACCTCCGGACCATTCCGGAGCTCCTCGTGACGTCCGGGATCTCATCCGGGACTCCGAACAACTTTCGGTAACCTCGTATAACAATTCCCTATAATCCTAGCGTCATCGAACCTTAAGTGTGTAGACCCTACGGGTTCGGGAGACAGGCAGACATGACCGAGACACCTCTCTGGCCAATAACCATCAGCGGGGTCTGGATACCCATGGTGGCTCCCACTTTCTCCATGATGATCTCATCGGATGAACGACGATGTCAAGGATTCAATCAATCCCGTACACGATTCCCTTTGTCTGTCGGTATAGAAATTGACCGAGATTCGATCGTCGGTATACCTATACCTTGTTCAATCTCGTTACCGGCAAGTCTCTTTACTCGTTCCGTAGCATGTCATCGTGTGACTAACTCCTTAGTCACATTGAGCTCATGATGATGTTCTACCGAGTGGGCCCAGAGATACCTCTCCGTCACACGGAGTGACAAATCCCGATCTCGATTCGTACCAACCCAACAAACACTTTTGGAGGTACCCGTAGTGCACCTTTATAGTCACCCAGTTACGTTGTGACGTTTGATACACCCAAAGCACTCCTACGGTATCCGGGAGTTGCACAATCTCACGGTCGAAGGAAAAGATACTTGACATTAGAAAAGCATTACAATACGAACAATACGATCTAGTGCTAGGCTTAGGATTGGGTCTTGTCCATCACATCATTCTCCCAATGATGTGATCCCGTTATCAATGACATCTAATTCCCATGATCAGGAAACCATGATCATCTATTGACTAACGAGCTAGCGAACTAGAGGCTTGCTAGGGACACATTGTGATCTATTTATTCACACATGTATTACTGTTTCTTGTTAATACAATTATAGCATGACCAATAGACGATTATCATGAACAAGGAAATATGATAATAACCATTTTATTATTGCCTCTAGGGCATATTTCCAACATATAGTTCATCACGAAGCTCTCACAGCTTGGTGGCAGTGACTTTGGAGAACCATCACTATCTCATCTGGAAGATTAACTCCCACTTGATTCAAGCGATTGTCGTACTCAGACAATCTGAGCACATGCTCAACGATTGAGCTTTTCTCTTTTACTTTGTGGACAAAGAATCTTGTCGGAGGTCTCGTACCTCTTAACAAGGGCACAAGCATGAAATCACAATTTCATCTCTTTAGAACATCACTTATGTTCCGTGACGTTTCAAAACGTCTTCGGCGCCTTGCTTCTAAGCCATTAAGTATTTTGTACTGAACTATCGTGTAGTGATCAGAAACGTGTATGTCGGATGTTCACAGCATCCACAGACGACGCTCGAGGTGCAGCACACCGAGTGGTGCATTAAGGACATAAGCCTTCTACGCAGCAACGAGGACAATTCTCTGCAAAGTTTGCTACTATCAACTTTCAACTAAATTTTCTCTAGGAACATATAAAAATAGTAGAGCTATAGCGCAAGCTACATCGTAATTCACAAAGACCATTAGACTATGTTCATGACAATTAGTTCAATTAATCATATTACTTAAGAACTCCCACTCAAAAAGTACATCTCTCTAGTCATTTGAGTGGTACATGATCCAAATCCACTATCTCAAGTCCGATCATCACGTGAGTCGAGAATAGTTTCAGTGGTAAGCATCTCTATGCTAATCATATCAACTATACGATTCATGCTCGACCTTTCGGTCTCATGTGTTCCGAGGCCATGTCTGCACATGCTAGGATCGTCAAGCTTAACCCGAGTGTTCCGCGTGTGCAACTGTTTTGCACCCGTTGTATGTGAACGTTGAGTCTATCACACCCGATCATCACGTGGTGTCTCGAAACGAAGAACTGTCACAACGGTGCACAGTCGGGGAGAACACAATTTCGTCTTGAAATTTTAGTGAGAGATCACCTCATAATGCTACTGTCGTTCTAAGCAAGATAAGGTGCATAAAGGATTAACATCACATGCAATTCATAAGTGACATGATATGGCCATCATCATTTGCTTCTTGATCTCCATCACCAAAGCACCGGCACGATCTTCTTGTCACCAGCGTCACACCATGATCTCCATCAACGTGTCGCCATCGGGGTTGTCGTGCTACTCATGCTATTACTACTAAAGCTACGTCCTAGCAATATAGTAAATGCATTCGCAAGCACAAACGTTAGTTTAAAGACAACCCTATGGCTCCTGTCGATTGCCGTACCATCGACGTGCAAGTCGATATTAACTATTACAACATGATCATCTCATACATCCAATATATCACATCACATCGTTGGCCATATCACATCACAAGCATACCCTGCAAAAACAAGTTAGACGTCCTCTAATTGTTGTTGCATGTTTTACGTGGTGACCATGGGTATCTAGTAGGATCGCATCTTACTTACGCAAACACCACAACGGAGATATATGAATTGCTATTTAACCTCATCCAAGGACCTCCTTGGTCAAATCTGATTCAACTAAAGTTGGAGAAACCGACACTCGCCGGTCATCTTTGAGCAACGGAGTTACTCATAGCGATGAAACCAGTCTCTCGTAAGTGTACGAGTAATGTCGGTCCGAGCCGCTTCGATCCAACAATACCGCGGAATCAAGAAAAGACTAAGGAGGGCAGCAAAACGCACATCACCGCCCACAAAAACTTTTGTGTTCTACTTGAGATTACATCTATGCATGAACCTAGCTCATGATGCCACTGTTGGGGACGTCGCATGGGAAACAAAAAATTTCCTACGCGCACGAAGACCTATCATGGTGATGTTCATCTACGAGAGGGGATTTCCGATCTACATACCCTTGTAGATCGCACAGTAGAAGCGTTAAGAAACGCGGTTGATGTAGTGGAACGTCCTCACGTCCCTCGATCCGCCCCGCGAACCGTCCCACGAACCGTCCCGCGATCCGTCCCACGATCCGATCCGATCTAGTCCCGAACGGACGGCACCTCCGCGTTCAGCACACGTACAGCTCGACGATGATCTCGGCCTTCTTGATCCAGCAATAGAGACGGAGAGGTAGATGAGTTCTCCGGAAGCGTGACGATGCTCCGGAGGTTGGTGGTGATCTAATCTCAGCAGGGCTCCGCCCGAGCTCCGCAGAAACGCGATCTAGAGGTAAAACCGTGGAGGTATGTGGTCGGGCTGCCTTGAAAGTTGTCTCAAATCAGCCCTAATAGCTCCATATATATAGGAGGAGGGGAGGGGAGGCTTGCCTTGAGGCTCAAGGAGCCCCAAGGACTGCGCCACCAAGGGTGGAGGAGTCCTCCTCCAATCCTAGTCCAACTAGGATTGGAAGGTGGAGTTCTTCTCTTTTTTCCCACCTTTCCCCTTTTTTTCTTTCTCTTCTTTTGGTTTTTCTTTCTCTTGCGCAAGACAGCCTTGGGCTGACCCCACCTACTTGGTGCGCCACCCCCAAGGTCCTTGGGCCCTCCCGGGTGGGTGGTCCCCCCTCCCGGTGAAGATCCGGAACCCATTCGTCATTCCCGGTACATTACCGGTAATGCCCGAAAACCTTCCGGTAACCAAATGAAGTCATACTATATATCAATCTTCGTTTCGAGACCATTCTAGAAACCCTCGTGGCATCCGTGATCTCATCCGGGACTCCGAACAACATTCGGTAACCAACCATATAACTCAAACACGCATAAAACAACGTCGAACCTTAAGTGTGCAGACCCTGCGGGTTCGAGAACTATGTAGACATGACCCGAGAGACTCCTCGGTCAATATCCAATAGCGGGACCTGGATGCCCATATTGGATCCTACATATTCTACGAAGATCTTATCGTATGAACCTCAGTGCCAAGGATTCATATAATCCCGTATGTCATTCCCTTTGTCCTTCGGTATGTTACTTGCCCGAGATTCGATCGTCAGTATCCGCATACCTATTTCAATCTCGTTTACCGGCAAGTCTCTTTACTCGTTCCGGAATACAAGATCCCGCAACTTACACTAAGTTACATTGCTTGCAAGGCTTGTGTGTGATGTTGTATTACCGAGTGGGCCCCGAGATACCTCTCCGTCATACGGAGTGACAAATCCCAGTCTCGATCCATACTAACTCAACGAACACCTTCGAAGATACCTGTAGAGCATCTTTATAGTCACCCAGTTACGTTGCGACGTTTGATACACACAAAGCATTCCTCCGGCGTTTGTGAGTTATATGATCTCATGGTCATAGGAACAAATACTTGACATGCAGAAAACAGTAGCAACAAAATGACACGATCAACATGCTACGTCTATTAGTTTGGGTCTAGTCCATCACATGATTCTCCTAATGATGTGATCCCATTATCAAGTAACAACACTTGCCTATGGCTAGGAAACCTTGACCATCTTTGATCAACGAGCTAGTCAACTAGAGGCTTACTAGGGACAGTGTTTTGTCTATGTATCCATACAAGTATTGTGTTTCCAATCAATACAATTATAGTATGGACAATAAACGATTATCATGAACAAAGAAATATAATAATAACTAATTATTATTGCCTCTAGGGCATATTTCCAACATAAATAAGATTAAAAAATTGAAATGCCTTTATAAGAGATGAGTATTCGTCCGGAACCGTGATACGTCGAAAGAGATGGTCTAGTTTGCACACGAAATGCATCATATTTTTGTCGTAACCCTTCCAACTTTTTAGCACATGTCATGTGGGTGAAATGATGATATCATGTCAAGTTTCAGCCTTTTAAGAGTTCATTTGTAGCGCTTTTCAACTTAAGGGTCATTTAGGTCAAATAAATCATTTAATGCATGGAAAATAGGAAATGAGGAGAGAAAGGGTTGAAAATTTATGAGGTGGTTTTTTCATGCATTTAGTGATTTTTTTAGGTAAATGACCCTGAAATTAAAAAGCACTATAAATGAACTCTAAAAGGGTTGAAACTTGGCATGGTATCATCATTTTACACACATAACATGTACTAAAAATTTGAGAAGATTACGACAAAAACTGAATGCACTTCGTGTACAAACTTGATCATCTACTTGAGAGTATGAGGGTTTCAGACAAAAACTCATATGTTACACGGGCATTTTATTTTTGTTAACTTGTTTCAACTTCAGACTTTTTGTGCATTCAATATGCACAATTCCAAGCCACATCCTCAAATTTTAACAATTTCTAACTTCAGTTGCTATTTTCAATGCATTTAATGATTTTTAGGTAAATGACCCTGAAATTAAAAAGCACTACAAATGCACTCTAAAAAGATGGAAACTTGGCATGGTATCATACATCACAATGCTCTAGAAACTTTGCTCACATCATATTTAAATAGGGACATAAATAAAAATACTCGTCCAAGTTAGAGATCCCCAAGCAGTACATAATATATAATAGCTAGAAATAGACGGCGAACACTACTCGTCTGAATCAGAATATCCCCAAATTGATGATGATGGTGGTGCTTGATGTACGAGGTGACGCTGGCCATAGTTCATGATTTGAATCCTGCGGTACAACTCGTATGCAACGTACGCATCTTTTGTTGCATACTCAATGTTGATACCGTCAAGTGGGGTCGCCTCTCACTCTTCGTGGTGATCCGAGGGAAATTTGGTCTTCATATCAGCGTACTCGTCGTCGATCATGGCGACTTCCATATGATCCATTGAAGTCCTCATATGTTCAAGCCTGAATATGTCTTGGATATCAATGTGGCAGCCAGCTGGTATCTCAATACTGAAGGTGTGCCTCATCTTGAGTTTGTCATTCCTTATATCAACGCCAACAAAACGTATTGCCGCTACGAAGGAAGTCCATGAGTACTGGACAATGCTTTTCACTACTGCAATAGCAACAAATTAAAATGGAACAAATGTTACATACTGCTGCAAAATAAGTATATTTCAGCAGAACTATAATAATTAAGAATCATAACAAGTATATTTTTGCACAAGTATAATATGCAACTATAAAGAAAAATCGGTTCACTGCAACAAAAGAGGAATCAAAAGAAGCCCTAGATGTTGCTATCCTATGCAATTTTCATATATGAATCAAAAGAATAAATATATGCAACAAGGAAAATTCTTTCAATACAATTAAAGAGGAATAAATATTTCCCATAGGATCCAAATAGAACATATTGCTATCCTATGCAATTTTCATATCCCATGAATTGATCAAGAAATCCTAAATTAACTATGACATATATGTTCTGCCACGGTTTTGCCAATATGCAACAAGAAAAATTGTTTCACTACAATTAAAGAGAAATTGATCTTTAGATTCAAATGAAATATATTGCTATCCTATGCAATTTTCATAACCTTTGATAAAAAAAAAGCCTCAAAACTTACCTCGCCCATCAGAAGACCATGACATTTGTGTTCAAACAAAGTTGGATGACGGCAACAACTTCTTGATTGGCTGTGTACTCGAGATCAAGCCCCATGAACTTTTCTTTCTCCTCCACCACTTCAAGACATTCCCCAAAATAGGAAAGAAAGTGCGACACCATGGTGTTGTCGTTCGTGTAGACGACATTGAGTTTGGTCATGCCATGTGCGAGCACCTTTCTGAAGTAAGTGATTGAATCATCCATGGTGGAAGATATGGGGAAGAAGAGAGGAGAGAGCAGAGGAGACGAACAGAATGGCAGCGGTTACTCTAGCCCTCGCGGTCTGTACCACTTATCCTGTTTTTCATCGCTCGAAACGATGCGGGATGAGAACGGTTTGGACCTTAAGTCCCGGTTTGAGACACCAACCGGGACTAAAGGGTCTCGCACCAGGCGAACAGTTGCCACCACCCCTTTAGAGCAACTCCAATGGGGAGACCCATTTCGTCTGCCGCCGTCCGTTTGCGTCGGCGCAAACATAAAAGTCGGCCCAACGCGTCGACCCAAACGGACGCACATCCGCTTGGCGTCCGCCTAGCGACCCATTCCAGGCCCAGTTTTGGGCCGGATTTGCGTCGGCGCGGACACGAGACGGACACTCGCGCGCGCGCCTACTTCTCTCCCCGGGCCCGCCGGTCGATGGCTTCCACCGTCATTTCCCCATGTTTCCCCCCAAAAACCCTCCCGCCCCGCGCGCGCTCCTGCCCCACGCCTGCTCCCGCCACGCGCGCGCTCCCGCCCCACGCCTGCTCCCGCCCCGCGCCTGCCATGGACGGCGACCTCGACCTCGACCTCGACACCGCATCCGGCCTGGCCTCCCTCGCGTTCGACAAAGGCAAGCCTCGCGCCTCCCGAAAGACCGTCGTGCCGAAGCCGAAGAAGGTGCTGACGATCGAACAGCGGGCAAAGCAGTCGACCAAGACGAAGGACCAGAGGCACGCGGCGGGTGCAAGGGATGAAGCCATCGCGGCTGCCGCCGCGCAGCAGCAGGTCACCAACGCCCGCGTCGCGGCGGCAACGAGGGAGGCGCTCTGCATGTTGGGGTTAAACCCTAGCCAGCACGGCCTCGTCAACGCCGTCGTGGCCGCCGCGGTCAGCACCGGCTCATCCACCTTCCCTCGTGCGCTTCTGCCCGACTCGCCCCGCACGTCGTCCTGCAACCCTGTGCCTGGCTTCCACGTCTACCCGCAGGCCTCCCGCCTCTCGGGGGAGTGCTCGCCCGAGGTGAGCGTGGTCGCGCCTTCCACGCCCATGCCCACGATCATCGACCTCAACGCCACACCGGTGGCCGGTGGCTCGTCATCCGGAAGCATGAGGAAACGTGCAAGGCAGATGCCAGTCGACCAACTGCCAGGCGCGCGTAACCTGTTCGACGGAATGCCGGCCGCCGGCAACGACGACTACATGCAGAACATGATCTTCGAGGGTGGTGCGCAGACCGCTGGCTTTAATCCCGACAAGACACAAATCCAGGATGGCCGAGGCTACAACTAATATTAGGCCGCCTTCATGTGTGATCAGCTCGGCGTCGTCTTAGACCTGGACGACTTCCCTCTCGACCATGAGTTCCTGGAGGACTACGGGCTAGAGGAAGAGGACGAGTGCGACATCCAAGCGGAGCCTTTGTTTGAGGATGAGCTCGCCAACCAAGCGAACGGGACGGCGCCGAAGCGCAAGAGCAAGCGGACCAAGGCATACACGGCTACCGAGGACAAGCTTCTTTGCGAGTGTTGGAGAGACATTGGGCAAGACCCCAAGACGGGTGCCGAAAGAAAGCATTCATCCTTTTGGATTCGTGTGCGTCGTGAGTTTCACGAGCGCAGGAAGTTTCCGCCGTATTAAAAAGCAAGCAAGCACGGACGGGTGTCCATTTCGAAGCGTTGGAGGGTGATCCAACAAGAGTGCAACAAGTTTTGTGCCACTCTTGAGAGCGTCAAGGCCCGCCCCGTGAGCGGCATCGGTGTGCAAGACATGGTATGCTAGCAAGCCGCCCTCTTTTTGTGACATCATGTACATTATTTTGCATATCATTTTGTCAATATGCTTGCATGAAATACATTTGTAGGCATTTCAAGCGTTGGAGGCATTCAAGGCCCAACACAATGGCAAGTGCTTCAACCTCTCCCATTGCTTTAGGGTGATCAAAGACGAGGAGAAGTTCAAGGCACAATATGCCGGCCTGAAGTCACGTGGTGGGAAGCAAGCCGCGGAGGAGGTTGGGACGGCGAGAAGGCTCGGACGAGGGGGAAGATCAACTCCAAGAAGGAGGACAAGAGGGATGCGGCATCGATCGCCTTGATCGCAACCGTGGAGGGCATGATCACCAAAAAGGGCTCAAGGAAGGAGAAGCGCCGGCAAGAAAGAGAAGAGCAAATAAATGCCTTCTTGGAGCTCCAAAGGAGGAGGCTTGGCATGAAGGCGGAGAAGCAAGCACGGATGCTTGAGATGGAGGCAGAGAAGCAAGCCAAGATGCTAGAGATCGAGGCCGCCAACGCCAAGACCAATGCCAAAGAAGTGGCTCTTGCGAGCATGATGACCGGGGTGGAGATCATGAAGGTGGATCTCAACACGGTGTCGCCAAGGAAGAGGTCGTGGTTCAAGAAGATGCAGGCCAATATGCTCAACTTCGACAACGAGTGATCTATAGCGGTGAGCGCCATAATTTTTTGGATGCGAACAGGTGTGCTGGCATGACCACGGGGCCGCAATGGCGTTGTCAAACTCAACTTCCACCATTTTTTTGTGTGCTGGCATGTGTGCCGGTCGGCTGACGAGTGCGCCAGCATGACTGTGGTGCTATTTTTTGAGACCGGTATTGTATGCCAGCGCTGGCATGTTGCTGGCATGAAACATGGTCGATGACATGGTGCTGGCATGAAACATGGCCGCTGACATGATTGGCCGCGGGCCCTTTTTCTAAATATGTTGACTGCGGACATGAAATGGGTCGACGCGTTGGGCGCACTACCGACCAAAATCTAAAACAGGCCCCTAAACGGACAAAAAGCGGACAAATTCGTCGTCCGTTTGGATCGGCCCGTTGGAGTTGCTCTTAGAGCATCTCCAACAGCAGCGCAAAACAAGCGCCGCGCCCAAAAATATCCCTTTTTAGCGCGCGCGCGACGCGGCGGGATGCTCCAGCGGGCGCGCAAAAACCGCGCGCGCGCTAAAACAAGTTGGGCACGCTGTCCATAGCCTCATCCCGTGCTGGTAATTTGGAGCGCACACTTCCGCGCGCGGCAGACTCGAGCGCACACGCGAACTTTCTTTCTTTCTTCCTCCTTCGCACCGCGCGCGCCGGCGCCAGCGCCCCTGCCACTATGGACGCGCAGACCGGCACCCCGCTCACCCCGCTGTACAGCCGCGAGCCCCCCCCCCCCCCCCCGCCACCGCCGCCGCCGCCGCCGCTGCCAAAAACCCTAGCGCGGCGAGCGTTGGCGCCGCCACCGCCGGAGCTCCGCCGACCGTCGGCCTCGCGCGCAACCTCTTCTTGCCGCCGCGGATGACCATGCCGACGGGTGCCGTCGCGCCGGCGCCGTCCCGTGCCGCCGCGGTGGGGTCGAAGAAAGGAAAAAACATCCGGCAAGAAGAAGGCGGTGGACGGGATGCATGGATGCACCTCCGGCCGCCATGGGAGGCATGGGTGGCTTTTGAGCACCCTCCGACGCTATGGCCGCCATGGGAGGCATGAGTTTTGCTTCTCTCATGGGAGGCATGGGTGCACCTCCGGCCGCCATGGAAGGCATGGGTGCACCTCCGGCCGCCGTTGAAGATCTTGCCAACACCGTCGGAGCTTCACGTGATGCGGTGCGTGATGAGGTTAGGGAGGAAGATTCATCTACGGAGGCGGAAGAATCGTCTTCTTTAGATGAGGACGAAGACGAGGAAGATGATGAATGATGTGTCTTTCATTTATATGTCTTGAACTTGTTTGCATTTTGAACTTGGTTGGATGAACTTGTGGGCATGAACTTTTATGCATCTCAACTTGTTTGTGTCAAATTCACATGTTTTCATTTTTGCGCGCTGCTGGAGCTGCGCGCGCGCTGCATTTTAACGCTGCTGCTCGAGCCAGCACTGCGCGACGCGCCAAACCACCCGAAACGCGCGCGGCAAATAATTTTTGTGGGCGCGGCGCGAAGCGCGGCTGTTGGAGATGCTCTTAGTCCCGGTTCGTGGCTCAACCCAAGACTAAAGACCCTTAACGGACCGGGACAAAAGTCGTTTGGCCTCCAGTCGCTCGAACCAGGACTAATGAACACATTAGTTCGGGCTCAAAACCAAACCGAAACTAAAGAATCAAATCGAAAGACATGTTAGTAATCAAATTCTTTTAGAATAGGTAGTACAGGACAGTCCAATGTTTGCCTCCAGCGCATACATATGGATGGCACGCAATCTGTTGTTTTGTCAGTTCACAGTTGCTACTCCACGTACTAATCGATGTGTATTGTCGTTAATTCTCAGCAATGCGTCGCTGGTGATCTTATCATCACGCTATATTTTTTGTCTACTGCTGTGGAAAGATCGAGCTTACGGGTAAGGGCCAAAGTGAGCTGCATTCGTGGCCAGGTTCATTGCCGCCGCATACGACAACCGTGCTTGATGCTAATAATTCAGCGAAAATGCCTTTTGGAGCTGGGCTCCATGGCACCCTTTATTTAAAAACCTTAAAATTTATATTTTTACATTCCAAAAAACTGAAAAAATAGGGATATGCATGAAGCACATATGTGTGCAAACTTTTTAAAGAAAATACGTTGAAACGAGGCATGTGCAAATATTTATATATATATGGCTTTTCAACATATAATACTATTCATCTCAAAAGTTTATTAATTTGTTCTTTTTATACATATCTCATCTTATGGTATTTCATCCTGAAGTTTTGCGCACATATACATTTTATCCTTTTGTACTTGCATATTTGTTTTCAGATTATTTTTTTAAATCAAAATTTTGAATTTTGAAATTTTCAAAAACAAAAGGTGTCATGGAGTCCAAGCTCCAAAACGCCCTACTCATAATTCAACGACTTTATTAGCGAGGACGGGGTTAAACAAACTCTACTCCTTAGGCCAACTTCAAGCGACCCCATCCTGACCGGGTCCATTGGATAATTTGACAGAACAAGCCGGTTCAACGCACAAGAGCAAACGAATCAATGTCCGTTTTTGTTTCATTCCCGGCCTAACTTTGAGCCGTTTTTATGATCGAACAGATACGCGCAAACTGACGGGACGCGTGCCCTTGTCCTCCTCCTAGACCGTTCGTCGGGGACACGACCGCCTCATTTTCCCTTTATTTTGCCCAAAACTCTTCCGCGCCCCCTCTCTTCCTTCCAACCTTCATCATGGACGACGCCCCGATGAATTCCAACAGGCCGGTCATTGCCGCGCGCCCTGCGACGAAGAAGAAGGCTCCCAGGAAGCCGTGGTCGGAGCTCACGCCGGCGGAGCTCGCCAAGCTCGACGCCGATTCGACCAAGAGGAGGAACCAACGTACAAAAGACAAGGAGAACAAGGCCACTACGGACATTGTCACTGAGGCGGTCGCGTTGCGTGTCGCGCATCACTAGTCCGAGGTCGACAAGAAGGAGGCCATCGTTGCCAAGGCGCACGCCCTCCTCATGTTAGGATTGTGCCAACCCTCGCCGGCCATTCTGTCGGTCGCTGCCATGGCTGCGGCCAACACAAGCTCGTCGGTCATCCGTCCTCCGCAACACCGTTCTAACAGCTCATCTATCAAGCCCGATGCATACCGCGCGCCGCCGCTCCACAGCCATGACCAGACAAGGTTCTCCACATCCTCAGGCCGCATCGTGGTCGCTCTGGCCACGCCCGCGGACGTCATCGACCTTAACGTCACGCCGGGATACAGTGGCGACGACCAACCATCCGATGGGACACGAAGGAAGCAGCCCCGGTCGTTCCCCGTG
The DNA here is from genome assembly GCF_904849725.1 of Hordeum vulgare subsp. vulgare. NCBI lineage: Eukaryota > Viridiplantae > Streptophyta > Magnoliopsida > Poales > Poaceae > Hordeum > Hordeum vulgare. Next base: position 564,655,718 of record NC_058520.1, read on the forward strand.
GCGACCACGGCCCTCGTCGAGGCCCAACTTTGATCCCGATGCGACCCAAAGCCAGGACGACCGAGGCCACTATGAAGACACTCCATTCGGCAGCGATGATGAAGATAAGGACGACCATGGCAATTCGTCATGTATCCTTTATTTCCGTTGTGTAGGCATTTCAATCTTTGAAAGCCTTCAAGGCCCGACACAAGAACAAGCCATTTACTTTCACGCATTGTTGATCGCTCATCAAAGATTGCCCCAAGTTCAAAGACTAATATGCCGCTCATAAGAAGAAAGGAGGAAAGGCAGTCCTGGCTGACGAGGGAGACTTGCTCAAGAGGCCGAGGGGGGAGATAAGCTCAAAGGCCGATGAGAAGCGCGATGTGGCTTCTTTAGCCTTGCAAGGTACACTAAAGAACATGATGAGCCAAAGGAAGTGAGGGAAGAGAGGAGAAGCAAAGGAAAGGATGAGCAAATGAAGATTTACCTAGATCTTCAAACGAAAAAGTTTGAAATGGAAGAGGACGTGAAGAGGAGAAAGCTTGACATCGAAGAAGCCGCTAAACTCAAGAAGCTTGAGATGGATGCCACCAATGCCGAGACCAAAGCAAGAGAGGTGGCATCCGCCTTCATGAGCATCGACAAGAACAACATGTCATCATAGAGGAAGGATTGGTTCGCGAACATGCAGAGGGATATGTTCGCGAACTAGGCGAGACCTCTGACGCGATCATTGTCCATTTTGAAGGTTGGCTGGTGTGTCGGCCGTTGGCTTTGTTGCCGGCACCAAAAACTTGTCCATTTTGAAGACTTGCTCGTGTGTCGACCGACTTTCTTGCCAGCACAAAAAACTTGTCCATTTCAAAGGCTGGCTAGTGTGGCTATGTTGCGAGTGTAAAACATGGTGCGACCATTTTGTAGGGCGCTGGCTTTGTTGTTGACCGGCATGAACTGTAGAGAACGTGGCCGCTCGCGTTGAACAACTTTTGGTGTTTTTATATTTTGCATGCACAACGGACAACGGACGAGATGCGATCGAAATGCGGCCCCACGTTAAGCGCACAGCTGACGCATCCATAAATCTGGACGGATATGATCCAATTATCACCTCAAACCAATGAAAAGCAGACGAGACGGGCATTCTTTTGAGATCATCCGTTGAAGTTGGACCGAAATCACTGTTTTGACCTTCAACATAGAAACGACGAGTTAGATAGCTTTTCTGGCCTTGACTATTGCCTGGCCGAGCACGCGTACGTAGGCTTAGAACGTCGAGCTAGATCCCGTTTCTAAAAACATCACTGGCTGATATCTAGCTCAGCGTTTTTATGTTGAATAGTAACGCCACGATTATATTGTCGTCAAAAAGGACAAATCATGAAATACTTTCGTATTAAATTTAATTTGTGACAAAGATGGTTGAAAAGGAGAAATTAGTGATTTCGTCCTTGAAGCTGGCCTTAGCCGTTGGCAGCGAGCAGTGACTGTGAATGGTGAGTGACACTGCCCACTACCAGTGGGGAGCAGGATGCAAGATCAAAAGGGTCTCCCGTTTGGATTTTTGCGATCAATCAATCATCGAGGCATGATTCCTCGCGTAGGTTTATACGGAGTAGTTCATTGAACTTGGACGGCTCTCTCTGCTTTAGCTCTCTCGTGAAAGCGTACCATTATAGTGTTACGTCTTTGGGAAGAACACGAAACAATGATCTCATGAACAGACGTGGCTACGCGGCGCAGGGACGCTCAGTGGACTGCTCGAGCCCATTGCCAACACCACTCGCTTCCCGGCAAAACCTACGTTGGGTCACCAACCGCTAGGTCAGTCGGTCGTGGTGTCGTGCTCGATCCCTCTCGTTTCTCCTAATGCACGTGCACCACCGGGCTATACGACGGCCTCTACGACGCATGGGTGCCGCTCAGCTCCACCTTCCTGATGTGGTGCAACTTTGTCCCGCGCCGAACGGCCTCCCTCGAGTCTCGAGGGTGTGCACAAGTCCAGAGCCGCACAAGTCCATCCACCTAGCCAGTGGCGAATCTAGGATTTTAGATTAGGGTATACCGGTTAAAAAAAAATCCACAGGATACCAAGTACTTCCTCTGTCCTAAATTTTTTGTTTTAGATTTGTCTAGATATGAATGTATGTAGTCACATTTTAGTATCAAGATACATCTATTTTAAAATAAATTTAAGACAAGAATTTTGGGACGGAGGGAGTAGCATATAAAGCAAAATGCAGTATCCTTCTTAATACTATACTCAAGCCAATCATGATTGTACATCCAACAATAATTGAGTTGGCGATCTTTATCGAAAATCTTTCTTTTTAAAAAATCATGTGCAAAAGGTTTGGACGTAGCTTTAATAATATATGCTCTTCGAATTGCATCTTGATCATTAAGAGAATAACTTAGAATGGGATGTCTTTCACCTGGATCATGTGAAAGGCGATTGATGTCATAAACTAGTGGCAATGAAGACGGTTGTGGCGATGGCGGTGTCAGTGGCATAGGATTTACAATTTCCTCAATTACTCTCTCATGAGTCTCCTCTTTCATCACAAGTTCAACCGGATCTGGGGAATGATTAGAAGTAGCAGCATCCACCCCTGCCTTCTTCTTTGCTGCATGCCTTTGAAAAAGAGATGCAATGTCTTCCCCGGTTCTCTTCATAACTGCATAAATATTACAAAAATAGAATGCTAAATAATTAAATAAATTATGCTTGCACAATTGAATTTTTCACATGCGATTATGGAACACTCACATGATACACAGTTTGGTACTGGGGCAAATCCTCAATCTTTTCGATGATTATTGAACGCCAAGATCGCCGAGATCGCACCAAGATCAATAGTCCTGCGACCGTGTGGCTGAGAACCTGTAATATCTATTGCAACAGCAGCAGTTCGCCTTGTGGATCGCGAGTGGAAACCCACGACGTGATTGCGAGTGGAAACCCACGAGATATCTACCTTAACTGATCAATCCACAATCAAGCGCAACAGGCGGCCAATAATCCTGCGTGTACTGATTATTAAACGTCAAGATGGCAAGATCGCCGAGATCGTGCCAAGATCGTCGGCCGTGGCAAACATCAGGAGGAGGAGGCCGTGGCGACTGGCTGCCGTGTGGGGATCGCTGAACGTCAGGAGGAGGAGGCCATGACGATCGTATGGGGATCGCTGAGGACAAGGCGCGCGAGGATGAGAGGACTCGAGCCCTCGATCCAATTGGCCTCGGACTCGGCTCCCCTCTCCAATCGCTACCATGGGCCGCGTGGGCGTGGCCAGTGGCCGCATGGGCTTGATCCAAGTATTTTTTTTATTATATAAATACGTATATATAATGTAAACTTGTCCGAATTTCAGGGTATGCCGGAGCATACCTGACATACCCTGTAGCTCCGCCCGTGCGCCTAGCGCCTCATATTCGAATAATTCAAGAAAATCCGAGGGCAAACTCGAATTTCCAGATACCCAGATTATTGGGTTCTTAAAAAATTGGCTATATTTCAGGTCTCATCTTACATAACTCAAAAATTTAAAACCCCGAATTACCCAACCCGATTTTTTCGCATATCCCGAATCGCCTGTCCGACCGCTGTGTCCTGAGCCGTCCGATCGCGCCACGCCACAACCCCACCACAGGATCGACGGCCGGTCCCCGGGGTAAAAAAAGCCCCCCCGCATCGCGGCCGTTCCTTTCCAGAAGCTTCGTGGTGGCGTGTCGACACCCGACAGCGACGGCCAACGGGCAACCCCTCTCCCGTCTTCCCGTCACCGCATCCACCAAAAAACACAAAACAAAACAGGAGGCCGAGAAACCCCGGGAAAAAAGAGCGCGCCGCCCGCCGTATACCGGAGAAGAAAAAGAAAAGGAAAAAGAGAAACGCGCGCAGTCCCTTCCCTAGGACGTCGCCGTGCTCACGTGCGCAGCCCCCCCGCCCGCCACGCGCCGCCCTCGTGAGCCCCCCGTCCTCATCCCCTCCTCCCCTCGCCGCCTATTAGACCCCCGGCCTCGCTGCCTCCACAGCCAGCCGCCAGTTCTCAGCTGCGGCAGCCGAAGCTCGATTTTCATCCCCCGGAGAACAGAACAGATAGGTCGCCTCCAGCCGGTGGCGGCGCCGCCGCCGCTTCGCTTCTCGGCTTGCTCGGGCTGGGTGAGTGGAGCTCGCGTCCCTTTCTCCCGTGCAATTTATCCCTGCTGCTTGCGCTTAGGATTCGTTGCATCCTCCTGTTTGGTGCCGGGGGGGCGGGATCGTACCCGGAAACTTGGATCTTTGCTGGTCCTGCTTCGAATCCCCGAGCTTCCGCTCGGCGCTTCCGTCGGTTTTCTTGTGGTCACATGCGCGCGAAAGCTACTTCGATCGATCCCGGGCATGGCTGGTGCTTGTTTTCTCTTTCTTGGACAATATTCCTCGGATCCTGATGTTTGCACCGGGTCCCTGTCTCCGAGGCTGGCCCGGTTAGCATTTCGTCCCCGAAGATTCGAGCTAATCTCTCCATTGATTCCTCTGGATTAGCTGATTAATGGCGATTATTCTGGATTGGTCGATTAGCTTCTGGGAGCGTCGGAGCATCTTATGCTTCTGCTTAGTTGTTCTGGTTTATTAATGGTTAGCGTTGCTGAGCACGCCTCTGGTGGTCTATACTATACAAGTAGAGAAGATCCAAGTAGAAGGGGCCGGAAGCTCTGACACCTTCAAGCGGAAGGGGCGGTGCCCCGCGCTTGCTTGCCGTTTCCTTCCAGTTTTGGCTTAGTGCGTTCCACGGCTGCAGACCTCCAAAGCTCGTTTTGAGGAGGTCTGCGTTATGCAAAGTTCCACGGCCTCGGAATTCCTGCGCAAGTTCCTCGCAAAATATGTTTGATCTTAGGTGATCTCGTAAGGAGAGATAGGGTTGTTGAAACAGAGGTACTGACCCTAAGGCCATCCATAGCAGTTTCTCTTACGCCACCTCTAGCTGACTTTTGGCTTCCTTGTGAACGTTCTGATTGACTTGGAGAGATTAGTGCAGTGCAGTGGTCATTGCTTCTTTGAAGAATTCTTCTCTCGAAGGCGCATCTAAATGCGTGACATTTTGTATTACAAGGAACTCTGCTGCGGAAGAGAGCTCCATTAGCATAAGCCAACCAAAAAAATTAAAGCACGGGGCAAGGAAACAAAACAAAGCAAAAGCAGAAAAGAGAATAAGTACAGGGCAAGAAAACAAAACAAAGGAAAGAGACAAGGGTGGGACTACTTATCGAGGCAATAGCGTCTAGGTTCTCGATTATTGCTCCATTTCTCTGTTTGTGATCACTACCTAATTTTGCGGCTATTTATCTTCAGTTCAGTAGATGTGACGTGTTTAAATAAAAGTAGTAAGAACCCTACCTTGATCAAGTAATTGCTAGATCTCGGTGAGGTCTTCTGACAGCGACATTCCAGTATGGTTTAACGCATTCCTGGGAGGTTACTTGAATGCGTTTACGTTTTTGTAGCAGATACTTATTACCAGGATCTAACCTATTGACTCTGTTTATATAAGTTTGCTAACAGCTGCTCTACCGAGTGCAGGTTTCTCGGTGAAAATGGTCAATGCACAGATGGTGAGTGGGTACTTAGACAATTCGTTCAATGCACTCATGGTTTCTGGTGGCGTTGAGAGTGGACAGACACAGAATGGTGGCACAGACACTACCTTGTCAGGCTGGAAGGACCTTCCCATGGAGCTTCTTCTGAGGATCATATCAGTAGCTGGTGATGACAGGATGGTTATTGTAGCCTGCGGTGTTTGCACCGGGTGGCGTGATGCACTAGGTTGGGGAGCCACAAGTCTCTCCTTCTCGTGGTGAGTGATCTTCAGTTCTGCATTTCTCTTGTATGTGAAGATGACCAATATAAGATTCTTCAGTTTACAAGATGGTTCAAAATTTTGGTTATAATTATGAAATATCACTTGTAGGCTGTAGCATAGCTATCACTTGGTTCGTATTTTAGATCCTTTATTTATCTTGTTATTCAATCATATGATGTATGTTGGAAGTTCACTGCAAATATCAAACATTTCTTAGTCAATTACTTTGGTTCTTCCACCTTGATTCTAGAAAGAACAAAAAACAAAAAATGCTGTGGAAGTTGAGCTTTTTAGTCATACAATCATGAAAACTGCTCAATCGGAGGATATATTTGCCCCAAGAAATGGTTCTATGTAAATAAATGGTTTGTTCCGGGCTGCATGTGCATCTCAGAGGAATGGTTGTTGATTGGCCAAAGTGTCATTTTCAGGTGCCAGGACCACATGAATGAGTTGGTGATATCACTCGCCCACAAATTTCCAAAGCTTCAAGTCCTTTCTCTAAGGCAAATCAAGCCTCAGCTTGAAGACGATGCAGTGGAGGCTGTAGCAAATTCTTGTCATGATTTGCGCGAGTTGGATCTGAGCAGAAGCTTCAGGCTCAGTGATCGGTCCTTGTATGCTCTGGCACATGGGTGCCCTCACCTTACAAGGCTGAACATCAGCGGATGTTCCAATTTCAGTGATGCTGCTTTGATCTACCTCACTAGTCAATGCAAGAACCTGAAATGCTTGAATCTGTGCGGGTGTGTGCGGGCAGCAACCGACAGAGCGTTGCAGGTACTAAAGCTGCGACAACATGCTTTGCGTGAACCTTTATTTAATCTCTATTATCTTGGTGCAGGCCATAGCCTGCAACTGTAGTCAGCTGCAATCTTTGAACCTTGGCTGGTGTGATACTGTCACTGACGGGGGAGTTACTAGCCTGGCATCAGGTTGTCCTGAACTTAGGGCCGTCGACTTGTGTGGCTGTGTTCTTATAACAGGTAATTTATTTGGGTACTACCACTTTGTTTCTCTGCTAGATAGTTTAAACTTTTTAGTTAAGATCAGAGTGCTGACAGACACAAGCGATATCAGAACTAGTCCTGGCTTCCTCCCAAGTTTATGCTTTGCAATTATATTGCATTTAGGACAAGGCATTTGCAAGTTGCTTTATTATTTATCGGAGTGCACAATCTCAAACATTACATGACACACACCTTGGATTTTTTTTAAACTATAATGTGCAGTCATCCTAGTTTTGTTGAGTTTCTTCTGCGTCCTTTCATCCTTATACACTATTCTCTGAGGTGCAACCTTCCTACTTCTCCAAGATCAAGTTTATCTCGGTGGTTGATGCTGTTCGCTGTATATGGCATTGTTATCTAGGTTCAGCATCGTAGATAGTTACTTCAGTGTGTCGCCTGAAGTCTGACTTCTTTACATTTCTCCACCTGCAGATGAGAGTGTGGTTGCTCTTGCAAACGGATGCCCTCACCTGCGTTCCCTGGGGCTGTACTACTGCCAGAACATCACCGACCGGGCCATGTACTCGCTGGCCGAGAAGAGCCGCATCAGGAGCAAGGGCATGAGCTGGGACACGGCGAAGAACAGCCGCAGCTGCAGCCGCGACGACAAGGATGGCCTCGCCAGCCTGAACATCAGCCAGTGCACGGCGCTGACGCCCCCCGCCGTGCAGGCGGTGTGCGACTCGTTCCCGGCGCTCCACACGTGCCCGGATAGGCACTCCCTCATCATCAGCGGCTGCCTGAGCCTCACCGCCGTGCACTGCGCGTGCGCCCACCACCGGCACCGCGCCGGGGCCGGGAGAGCCATCCTGTCTAACCATGCCTACTGAGGTCTCTCCCTGTGTGGATCATGGCACGGCCATGAGGTCCCGGTGTGGCGGAGTTTGTATCGTGTTGTATCACCGAACGTGAGATGGAACCGAGGGCACGGTGGAAGCCTGTGTGTCTCTACTTGTGGTTACCCCAGGACATTAACAATATCTGAGCTCTCTGAAGAATATGTGAGCCTTGCTTGTGCAATGTGCCTGTCAGGGATTGTTAGAAGAAAGCCACGGTATTTATTAAGCTAGTAAGATAATTAGAGGGGAATGAGACTGGTAAGCAAAATCGCAACGTCCCCCCGCGTCGGGCGTCGCCTGATCTTTCTTCCCGGACGACTCCCTCCGTCACGGTTTGCTCGATTTTTTTCTTCCTCTTTTTTTGAATTCTTTTCTTCCACGGTATTCCCTATGCAACCTTAGGCACGTGGGTATGGCTGGATGCATGCGTGGGTGCGGTCTCGAAACGTCGCGATGTTTCCACCCGCGTCGGTCAATAATTACCCTTATCTTCCTTCTTGAAACATCGCGATGTTTCCACTTACGTCGGTCAATAATTACCCTTATCTTCCTTGCTTACCGCTCTCTCCCCGCTTCCCCACTCACACCGCCGGCGGTGACGGCGGCGAGACAATTTGGCAACCACAGGAGCAAGCGTAGACCTCCACCGGAGCGAATCGCCATGGCGGTAAGACCTCGTCCTTTTTGTACATTCAGTCCTTTCGACTCGGGCTAGATTATCCTTTCTGACTCGAGCAAGATTAGATTAGAGCAGTCAATTGAAGAGTTAGGGAGGGGATTGAACACATCCGAGGTGAAGGATTGCCATCAATCGATTCCGCATCGACGACTACTAGGGTTCATAGGTAATCTTTCGACTACATCAGGGTGGGGATTGGGGGTTTCTTGTCTAGCCGCGGCGTCCCTGGAGTCGCGTCGGGCGGCGCGCGGAGGGGGGGAGGGTAGTCATCTTCTCTTCTTCCTCGTCTTCTTCGTCCTCCTCATCTTCGTCAACAATGATGGGTCTTGCACAGACGCCTACCGTCGGCACCCTGACCACCATCTTGCCCGTTGTCCAGGAGTTGGAGTTGGAACAGAGAAGTAGTTAAACAGAAAGGTGGAAGAGGAGAGGTGGTCAAACAGAGGGGGTTAGTGAGGTGGGTCAAACGATAGACCGATATGAATGAATGCTAACCATTCAACTACGTGTTGTCTATAATGCAGATAGACAAGGACAAAGAGGTGGTGCCATCATTGGGGAAGGCAGGGAGTTTGTGCCTCCATTGGTCGAAGAGCCAGTGCAAGATCACCTGAGCCCCAAGCGGAGGAACTATGGCCACTACCATCACGAGTCAGGTCCAAACCACTTCTGCAAGGTTATCCTTGCTCCAAAGCTGGAGAATCTGCCATTGCCCCTAAACTTCACGAAGCACTTCCCCGCCATCCCTGCAGAGTTCAAGCTGAAGACGAATATCGTCTACGCATGGAGGGTGACGGTGAGGTTGATGAACGGCAGGGTCACTCTAGATCAGGGTTGTGACACCTTCGTGGTCGTTCACCATATCATGATCGGGTACATGCTGACGTTCAAGCAGCTGACCCCCGACACCATGAAGGTGATTGTCTTCGACGGCGAGGGTCTTGCACAGACGCCTACCGTCGGCACCCTGACCACCATCTTGCCCGTTGTCCAGGAGTTGGAGTTGGAACAGAGAAGTGGTTAAACAGAAAGGTGGAAGAGGAGAGGTGGTCAAACAGAGGGGGTTAGTGAGGTGGGTCAAACGATAGGCCGATATGAATGAATGCTAACCATTCAACTACGCGTTGTTTATAATGCAGATGGACAAGGACAAAGAGGTGGTGCAATCATTGGGGAAGGGCAGGGAGGTTGTGCCTCCATTGGTCGAAGAGCCAGTGCAAGATCACCTAAGCCCCAAGCGGAGGAACTGTGGCCACTACCATCAGGAGTCAGGTCCAAACCACTTCTGCAAGGTTATCCTTGCTCCAAAGCTGGAGAGTCTGCCATTGCCCCTAAACTTCATGAAGCACTTCCCCGCCATCCCTGCAGAGTTCAAGCTGAAGACGAATACCGTGTGCCCATGGAGGGTGACGATGAGGTTGATGAACGGCAAGGTCACCCTTGATCAGGGTTGTGACACCTTCGTAGCCGTTCACCATATCATGATCGGGTACATGCTGACGTTCAAGCTGCTGACCCCCGACACCATGAAGGTGATTGTCTTCGACGGCGAGGGTCTTGCACAGACGCCTACCGTCGGCACCCTGACCACCATCTTGCCCGCTGTCCAGGAGTTGGAGTTGGAACAGAGAAGTGGTTAAACAGAAAGGTGGAAGAGGAGAGGTGGTCAAACGGAGGAGGTTAGTGAGGTGGGTCAAACGATAGGCCGATATGAATGAATGCTAACCATTCAACTACGTGTTTTTTATAATGCAGATGGACAAGGACAAAGAGGTGGTGCCATCATTGGGGAAGGGCAGGGAGGTTGTGCCTCCATTGGTCGAAGAGCCAGTGCAAGATCACCTAAGCCCCAAGCGGAGGAACTGTGGCCACTACCATCAGGAGTCAGGTCCAAACCACTTCTGCAAGGTTATCCTTGCTCCAAAGCTGGAGAGTCTGCCATTGCCCCTAAACTTCACGAAGCACTTCCCCGCCATCCCTGCAGAGTTCAAGCTGAAGACGAATACCATCTGCGCATGGAGGGTGACAGTGAGGTTGATGAACGGCAGGGTCACCCTTGATCAGGGTTGTGACACCTTCGTAGCCGTTCACCATATCATGATCGGGTACATGCTGACGTTCAAGCTGCTCATCCCCGACACCATGAAGGGGATTGTCTTCGACGGCGAGGGTCTTGCACACACGCCTACCGTCGGCACCCTGACCACCATCTTGCCCGCTGTTCAGGAGTTGGAGTTGGAACAGAGAAGTGGTTAAACAGAAAGGTGGAAGAGGAGAGGTGGTCAAACAGAGGGGGTTAGTGAGGTGGGTCAAACGATAGGCCGATATGAATGAATGCTAACCATTCAACTACGTGTTGTTTATAATGCAGATGGACAAGGACAAAGAGGTGGTGCCATCATTGGGGAAGGGCAGGGAGGTTGCGCCTCCATTGGTCGAAGAGCCAGTGCAAGATCACCTAAGCCCCAAGCGGAGGAACTGTGGCCACTACCATCAGGAGTCAGGTCCAAACCACTTCTGCAAGGTTATCCTTGCTCCAAAGCTGGAGAGTCTGCCATTGCCCCTAAACTTCACGAAGCACTTCCCCGCCATCCCTGCAGAGTTCAAGCTGAAGACGAATACCATCTGCGCATGGAGGGTGACAGTGAGGTTGATGAACGGCAGGGTCACCCTTGATCAGGGTTGTGACACCTTCGTAGCCGTTCACCATATCATGATCGGGTACATGCTGACGTTCAAGCTGCTGACCCCCGACACCATGAAGGTGATTGTCTTCGACGGCGAGGGTGTGGAGGTGGTCACCAAGTGCAAGGAGCACGACAATGCCTCCGTCGCGATCGCCTGAGCTGTTGTTAAGACCTGAGTTTCATTTAAAACTTATCTTGCTATATTGGTTTAAAACTTGTTCTGCGTGGTTAAGACTTATATTTGTTCTTAAGATCGTTGTGTTGTTACTACTTTACTTGTTAGTAGTTCATGTGTTGCTACTTGTTTACTTGTTAGTAGTTCATGTGTGCCTTTGATAACCTCATCGCATCGAGAAGGAGGTTATCACACTACTGTCCTGGATGTAACCAAACAACGTGCATTTATGTGAGCACATATAATGTAAGCAACCAAACGCGGTGCGTAGAGACGTCGCTATGATGCAGTGAGAAAACATGTAGGCAATTAATCAACATGCAGATGTCGATTTTTTTGCATGTACCACATCCGTTACGGTTTAGAAGACACGGTTAAATTTACGTGCATTTCACAATAGACAAGGTTTAAGGCGCATTGCATTTGCTCCTAGCATCTAATTAGTACTTCATTGTACTACTTCTATATGCATGCGTAGTGTGAATGCTATTTTCTAACTCATTTCACATTCAATCAATAACCACCTAGGTTCTAGAGAATCTCATGCACGTCTTCTAAACCGTGACGGATGGAGTATATGCTCAACCAGGTTCAATTAGGATAAATATGCAAATGAGCAAAAAAGCGATGTAGACAATCAAACACGCCCTTCAAGTCTATTCCCAGCAGCCATAGCTGTGATGAAGATACGAGAGGTGGTTCTTGTTCGAGCTCGAATTGGTACTTTGGTAATAAGTTCTTCCCGTGAATAGTCGGTTGTGGATAGGTCTGCAAACGAGTCGAGTTCGAGCGAGTTGCACTTGGCTCGACTCAGTTCATATTAAAATTCAAGCAAGCTCAAACTGAGTGAAGCTCAAGATCGAGCCGTAAAACATGACTCGTGCTCAGCTTGTAACGATCTCGAGTTACTTTCGAGCTAAATGAGACCATAAAAGAAATGTTTACTTCGGCTTACAGTACGCCGAATCACATGCACCATATCCAAAAGTATTTTACACATGAATAGTGTAACCATAACTCGGATCTTAAGAAAGAACCGTAGACGTATCCAGATATCTTTCAATGTGAAAATGGAAAAAGGGCTTACTTTAATCGATTCTACAACCATCACTTCATTCTTCGAAGAGCTCATCTTGCACAAATGTTGGTCTTCCTGGAAGAAAGATAGAAAAACCAAGGAGCGTATGCTTGGGAATACTGCCCAAAAGGAACAGGATATTAATGCACACCCGATCATATACCGTAATAAGGCCTAAATTTCTTCTACACTTAATTAAACTTCCATGTTTGATAGTAAATAAAATTTAGAAAAATCATGGACAACATATATGGTAATAAATTATTCTATTCCCATTTAATATATAACATGATGATGTTAAGCCGAGCTATCGATCTAAAATCGAGCGAGCTAGTATTGGCTCAAGATCGACTCGTTTCTTGATCGAGCTACCCATATTGTTCATACTCAGCTCGTTTCTTTTCGAGTCGATCTCGAGTCGAGTTAAAAGACGAGTCGATCTCGAACGGCTCACGAGCCTCGAGCTTTCCTGGCAGCCCTAGTTGTGGAGCTGAAATCAGGGGGTCAGGTTTGATTAGACGAAAGGAGCCTGTAAATGTAATTAGCCTGTAAACGTCCGTAGCATTTTTGCACCTTAATACTGCGTTGCACGAGTCAATCAGGCCTCAACTCAACCATCATTAACACAGACTTCACTGGACAGTGGACACCACAGTAATGATGATCATGTATCGCTATCAACTGATCTTCATGGCGTCCATGATGTTCTTGCCGTCGAGCTTGCTGGAGACGACGAGCTTCACGTACTCCTCGACGCTGACACTCCTGTACCGCGGCTCCTCGTCTCCGACCACCTCCTCCAGCGGCCCGTACATGGTGCCGAACTTCCCGCTGTGGAACGTCGCGATGGACATCCGCTCCTCGCGCGCGTTGACCACCGCCCTGTGCTCCACGCTCCTGTACCTCCCGTTGGTCGACACCTCGACCACGTCGCCGACGTTGACGACGAGGGCGCCGGGGAGCGGCGCGACCGGGACCCAGCCGCCTTTCCTCCTGATCTGCAGCCCGGGGACCTGGCTCACCTGCAGCAGCAGCGTCAGCCCGACGGCGTCCGAGTGCGGCGACAGGCCCAGCACGCTGTCCACGTGCGCCTCCGGGCATGGCGGGTAGTAGTTCATCCTCACTGCCTGCGCCGCGGCGAGCCTCGTCATGCTCGCGTGGTCCTTCACGCCCAGGTTCTCCGCCATGGCTCCCAGCAGCTCGCCCGCCACCCTTTGCACCTCCGTACAGTACTTCTCCAAGCAATTCCTGCCACAGCAAACAAATCAAATCAACCGGGAGCTCGTGCTAATCACGAGACGGTGGCTACCTTTCATGGCTACGTGCGGAAGCTTGACGATGACATGATACTGGCTTACTTGAACGTGGAAGGTTTGGACGGCCAGAGGCGGAGGTCGCGGTAGCTGGGCGGCTGCGTGAGGAGGAAGAACATGTCCGCCCAGTCGAGCGTCTGCTCCTCCGAGACGACGAACGCCTGGCCGTACCCCTCGATCTCGCCGGGCTCCTGCGCGAGGGCCGCCTTCTCCGCCAGCGGGAGCGCGAAGAAGCCCATGACGCTCCTCTTCATCTCCTCCAGGGTCTCCTCGGGTATCCCGTGGTTCACCACCTGGAAGAACCCCCAGTCCTCGCAGGCCGACCGCAGCCTGGCGGCCTCCTCGTCCCGCCCGCCGGCGAGGCCGTCCTCGTCCGGACCGAGGAGCCGGCGAAGGTCGACGACGGGGACGTGCTCCTGTTCTTCGCCGGCAGGGGCGTCGGGGCGCAGGTCGACCGTGTTGGGCTGAGCCCGCACGTAGCGGCGGAGTAGAGTCGGCGTGACCGCGAGCTCATCGGGGCGGCCGGCGAGGTCCTGCACGTTGGGCACGGGCAGCGAGCCGCCGAGGTTCCGTGGCTTGGGGTCGTCCATCATCTTCAGGTGGATAGATTCTTGTGCTTGCTCGCTGCTCACCTCGTCACTGATTTATCTTGCAGTTGCAGGTGAAATTAAGGCGGCCGGCCGGCCGGCAAGTTTGGTCTTGTCCGGAGTACTGTGCTCGTGGCGCTCGCCACGTTGAAGAAGGAGACGAGATCCACCAACAAAACTGCTACCTACGTAGATTGCCGTAGTTTAATTGAGCTGTTGTGCAAATGCATGCCAACACAAAAGTCTGAGATACCGACGCGGCAGCTACTGCCGCTTTGTTTGCTTGTAAAGAGGAGAAGGAAATCACACCACGGCCGCCCGCGTGCTACAAGCTTTGCGCCGTCTAGAAGGAACTGGTGCAGTGCCGCTCTCGGCCGTCATATTCCTCGTGCCAGCTCCTATCGTATGCTGCTCAATGCTCCCTTCATCCAAAAATACTTATCAAAAAAATTTATAAATATATTTAAGAATAAAATACATATATTTAGATGTATTCATTCCTTCTTCGGACGGCGGAATGACCTAGTAACAACAACTAAATGTAAGAAAAGAGAGAGAAAACTGATCTTTTCATAATGAACATTATTTTTTATTTACTTATTCGAACACAATACTAAAAGCATCTTCAGCATGCGCGCTTTGACCGGCGTCCAAAAAACTTATATACAGCGTCCGGTTAACTTTTTTTATGACGCCGACCAACGCGGCTACAGCGCTCGCAACATATTTAGCGCGCGTGCGGTGCTTCAACAACCGCTGCAAATTTAGCGCGTGTGCGGTGCTCTAACACCCAAAACTTGTCCAACATGCATATAGTTCATGGTTGTCGTATAGATAAAAACATATAGATAATATAGTACATATAGATAAAACTATTTCAACACATAGATATTAAAACTAGTATATATAGATATAAAACTAATTCGAGTCGTCACTGTAGGTGTTGTCGAAGGTAGATAGAAACGCGTCCTCCCAATGTTCATCGTCGGAGGTGAAGATGGGCGGCAAACCGCTTTGGACGGCCCCGCACTGCGATATGGCGAGTAATTTGTGCCGACGCCTGTCCTGCCGCTCCGCGAGACGCCTTTCCGTCCTCTCCGCCCAGGCATTCTCGTTGGCGACGTCCTTCGGGTGGCGCCAGCGCCATTCCGTCATGGCTCACTCGTCCTCCTCGACGACGAAGAGCCGGCGCTGCTGCCGACGGTGCTCGTGACGGTCTTGCTCCGTGATCAGACGAGGGGGAGGGGCGAGGTTCTGCGCCTGCTCGCGCGTGTAGACGTCGTGGAAGTTCATCTGTGCGCGAGGCCGCCCTAGTCGCCACGCGGCCGCGTCGTACGCGCGGGCGGCCTCGTGCGCTATCTCGAACGTGTCGAGGCCGAGGCGGACGTCACCGGACCGGACCTCGGCGTAGTAGGTGCCGGAGGGGCGCTCGCGGACATCGCTGGACCGGATCTCGGCGTAGTAGGTGCCGGAGGGGCGCTCGCGGACGCCGCGGTAGCCCGAGGATGAACGGCGGCGTGGCAGCATGGTGGCAGAGGGAGCGGCGAGGGAGCGGCAGAGGAAGAGTCGAGAAAGCGGTGAGGGAGAGGCGCGTGGCTGTGTGGGCAGCCGCCCGCTTTTCTCTTGCACACGCGCAAAAGTTTACCGCGCGCGTTTTTTTACCGCGTCCGCTGAAGCGTGCGATTTCGTCCCCCGCGCGCTAAAAGTTATGTTTATCACGTGCGTGTTTTTTGCGGTCACTGTTGGAGATGCTCTAACAAGAGCGCTCATATATACCCTACTTCTATGAGCATTGATGTCAAGTTTAAATTTGAACTTGATGGGATGGAATATCATCGTCGTCCGAAGTATCTGATCATAAGTTGATTCGCAACATTGCCGCTGCCCACTGTCGTGTTAGCCCCACCCGACCATCCCTCTAAACCAGCGCACTATTAATTCTTTTTCCCCTCCTCTCACCTGAACGTACTAACTCCTGTTGAGGTCAAATTTGACATGATACACTCGCGAAACAAGCCAACTTCTTGAGGAGCCAACGAGCTTTCGGCAGTAGCGACACGAATAATGCTACACCTACAAAGGCTTACGTAAAGATTTTACGTACAAACTGATGTGTAAGATTGTGATTGGTAATTAAGGGATGAAGGGCCTCATCCCCACTGAAAATCAGGGGGGAGAGAAGAGTTAGTTTGGAAGGTTAAGTAAACCTTTGTAAGTTTTTGTAGGTATAGCATTTTTGGTAGCGACACTCTCGGACCGGGCTGTAGGGAGAGAAAACGGTAAATGGTGCTCGGACCCACTAGTCCTACATATGTCATCCATCGAAAAAAAAATCTTAAATGGTTTTTGTGGACATTCAATAAAACTAACCGGAACAAATGAGCAGCTAAGAAAAGCCTAGCGGCAGTCCACAACTAGGATAGGCACCACCATCGGTCCATCCCAGTCATCTCCACCGCACTACGCCGCCACCTCCCGCTTCCAATCCTTCCTCCAATCCATGCGAGGCTGCGGCCGCTGTTCTGCTTGCGCCATTTCCACGAGTCGGACGGCGTGCTTGGCAGCGGCGGCACGGCCGGGCGACGGCACAGCCCGAATGACCACCCCTCGCAGTTCTTGAAGCCACCCCACGTCGCCGACGAGTCCATGTCCGTCAACAACGCCACGGTCGCCGCCCTGCTCGTGCTGCGCGCGTGAAGAAGCTCTTCACCGAGAAGAACGCCTCGCTCTTCACGTCGCTGCCCGCCTCCGCCTCTTCCTTCTCCTCCCCCACCACAATGTGCTTCTCAGGGCTCGAGACCTTCTCCTGAACGCTTCTCGGGTCTAGCGGGGTGAAAAACCAGATGAAGCGCGCTGGACAGAGCCGGCGAGTCCACGCTGCACCTCGGCTCCTTCCTCAGCTGCTCGTTCCTAATCTCGTTGAGTATCACCTGCAGCATTCCCATTAACGAAGGCATCTTAATTACTCTGCTGTTACACATGGCCTAAACTAAATGAGGCAGGGGTCATGGCAGTGCGCATAGGTCTCCCTGATGAGTCAGGAGAGGGACTTGCAGTGGTTAGTGGCCGGGTGGTGGTGGTGCGCCAAGCAAGGCATTGCTACTCCTAATTAAGTGCAAGGGATCGATCGATCTGGTCGAGTTGCTTGTGAAACTCTGTGCGATCGGTGATGGATGCTTGTATGTACGTGGCATCTGGTAAAGAGCGAGCGAGCGGTGCGTATAAGGCCCTGTTAATTTTGAACCCAGCTTCATACCATGTGCGGCAGTATATGGACACTATATGAACGTCACAAGTCCCCCATAAAAATCAACCAGAGTTACCACTTAATCCCACATAAAAAGTGATGACCAATGCAGACAAATGCCGAGCGTCCATCGAGCCGCCCACTTACATCCTGAGGGTTTGCGTAGGGCTGTAGCCAGAGAAAATGGTTCATGCAAGTGGCACTTCAAAAGGACACTCTAATGTAATTTCGAGCAACTCCCACTTTTAGTTTTCGCCAACCTATGTTTGCGCTGCTCCGGAAAATTGTACTGGATCATTATCGGTATGTGACAGCCCGATGCCGACGCCCTAGAAGATTCCTCCTTTATTCCGTTTTCGTCGTGTGGTTATTTTAATTTGTTGCATCATCATCGCATCATGCGCATCATCAGCATTGCATAGGCATCCCGTTGCCGCCAGTTTTCAAAACTCGCATCCGTTTTTAGTTGCCGGTTCTCGTCGTTGACAATTCTGAGCCCGACCGCACACGCACGCGCCCGCGGCATCGTCAAACCCTGTTTTTAAAGTGTGCGTTAAACTTTCTCTGATCGAGGTGAAACTTGGCATGCGGTCGTGATTAGTTCTAGGTAGGCCGCCTGTCGAATTTCGTCGCGATCGGAGTCCGTCTGGTACTCGTACGGTCGACCGTGGCGGCACCGTACTCGGTCTACCGTTGGACGTCTTTCGGTGTTGTTAATTACGTTGCCGCGCCGCCCGTTTCCCCTCTCATCTCCGGATAACCGCTCTACACAGCCCACTAGTTCCACCTAGCCAATTCCTCCGTTCGTGGTCATCGGATCGCGATCGGACGGACGAGGTCCACCCCACCTTAGTCCAACCCTATATAAGCTCCACCCCCTAGAGACCTCTCTCACTCTCTAGGTTTTCCCCCATGTAAAATTGCAGCCACCCCCTAGCAAACTCCAACTTCAAGCCCCACCTCCTCCAATCCCGAAATCCACTCCTCCCCTTCATTTTCAGCCCTTAGATCCACAATTAGAGCCTAGATTTTCATCTCCTAGCCCTGCCGGACATTGTCCATGGCCGTCGGACATTGTCCGGGCGACCGCAGCTCCTTCCGAGGCTCCCGGAGCATGCCCGAGCTCCTCCTGCCCGGTCGCGCCGCCCCTCTCCCGTGGAGCCCAAGCCAGGAGGCGGTTCCTCCTCGATCTGGATCGGGAGGGAGCCCCGAGCTCGGCCTCCCTCGTCGTCCGGCGAGCTCCCGCCGCCCGTGCACAACCCCGCTGGTGCCCTCACCCCCCTCCTGCCCGTGGTGCCCCGTCTCGGCGCCATCCTCCTCCGGCCAGCAGCCGCACGCCATGGCCTCGAAGCTCCTGTGCTCGCCGCTCAGTGCCCTCCGACGCCCGGATCCGGTGGATCCCGGTCGGATCCGGCCTCCCATGCACTCGCCATCGGGTTCGTGGCCGCCGCCGCCGCTCCTCGACCTCCCTCGCCCCGCCGTGCCCGTCGCTGGCAAGTGCTGCCGCCAGCAGCCCCAGGTCGGGAGACGAGGAGCGTCGCCCCGCCTCCTCGCAGCGCCTGGGCCAGCTAGCCGCCTCGCCCCGCCTGGGCCGGCCTTCGCAGCGGCCTAACTGGCGTGCCCTGGGCCTCGCCCGCGGCCCAGCTCCCCCCTGGCCAGCGCCGCAGCTCCAGGCCGGCCCAGCTCCTCCGGCCAGCCGCACTGCCTCGTGGCCCAGCGCCTCCACTCGGCCTAGTTGGCCTCTGCTACAGGTCCAGGCGTCAGCCCGAGGTAAACCACCTTATCCCTCGCTCGTGCAACTGTTAGCTAAGTCACGTATGCCCAGTTTAGGCCCATCAGTACATTTTAGTTTTTCCCCAAGATTTAGATATTCCGTAGATAAATGTTAGTTTTAAAACGCGTGTATCTTTTAAACCGTAAATCGGATCGAGGCGTATTTTATATTATATGGTTTTGGGGTAGTTTTGCGAGTAGAACACGATTTCAAAACTTGCATATTTATTTGACGTAGTTTTACGTGCCAAATGCCTAGTTTAGCGTGCTGTCCCAATAGGGGGAACGTCCCGTATTTATTTTTCTTGCGGTCCGGATTGCTCGAGTGCCTTAGATAAAATGTCTATGTTTTAGGGACCATTTTTCCATGTATTTTAGAGCGATCATATGTATTTTTTCATGTATGGATTGCCGGTGGATTATTTTCCTGCGTATAGATTATTATCTCGCATTTACGTGTGGCAATAATTTTGTTGCGCAACCCAACATATTTTATATGTTTCCGGGGTAGAAAAATCCATGGGATTTTTCTGTGCAATTAGTTTTAGCTTTTGAGTAAGTTAGTTCGTGCAATATTTTGTCGTGTTGCTCTCTTGTTTAATTCGTAGGATTGATTCCGTGCGTCGTTTGACGGAGTTGTCAACTAGAGAGTTGATCTTTGATGCTTAGACTAGCCCCTGATATTTTTGGTTGCAATAGAGATGCATGTTTAGGTGTGGTTTGATTGCTCTCAAGTTGCTATAAATAGTGCTGATTTGGAGGAGCTGAAATATTTCTAAGTCTGGAATCTGTTATATTTTGTTGCTGTTTTGTTTAGCTTCTATATTTTGATCTGTAGCTCTTTTGAGGTTGGTCCAATGGAGTTAGTTGTACCCCTTGTGTTTATCTAGCATGCTGTAAAGTTTCATGCCATTTGGAGTCTTGTATCTGTAGGTTTTGCTGCTGTCAATATTGCTTCAGATCGAAAACTGCACTTTCATGAGGTGTAATTTTCACTAAGTCTGAAATAGTGTGTGAGATGCCTTTTTGTGACTTCTTTTCCTAGTGTTCCATGATGCCATGCTAGCTGTTGTTAGTTGTTTGTAGTAGTGGTTCTTGCCCTCTTTCGTGACATGCCTTGCTTGAGTTTATCGGAGTTGTGTAGCTCGTAGTTGTGGGGTGTAGAAAATGCTATGTGGCTGATTTTGGCAGATTGTAGTGATTTCTTGTTTTGCTCGTAGTTTTTGAACCGTAGCTCCGATTTGATCGTGTCCTACATGAAACTTTCTTAGAATCTCGTGTAGTTTCATTTTCTCTTACTGGTTGTATGATTTGAAGTGCTCGTAGCCGTCGTTGCACACATATTGCATTCATGCCACCATATCTTGCGATGCTTGTAACTTTTGACCCGTAGCTCCGTTGGAGATGTTCTTTATGTGTAGATTGCTTGTATTGACGCGTAGAATCACATGAACCTATTTGTTTTGCTGTTTAACAACCAATTAAATGTGTTAGTTTACATCTGGACAGAATTGTAAATTAACATGTGAGGTCGTTTCGGAGGTGCTATACGACATTTCCGACCTCAATTAAAATGCCTAGATAAGTAGTTTAATTACGCTTCACCTCTTGCCATGTTTAATCACATTGAATATTGCCGAGTATCTAATCAGGATAGAACTGAATAATTAACGTGGAGTTTCGTCAATATGCAACTCGTTGCATATTGAACTTCACTTAATGTGTAGTGTTTGTTTGTGTGATTTGCCATGCCGTGACTTGCATGTAATCAGCTGCTCATGCATCATATGTGTTGTGCATCATGTGGTGAATTCCGTGTGTTGATTTGTGTTTCCGGTTTGCTTCGTCTCGATAGAGTTCCGCAGCGTGACGGATTGTGAGGACCCGTTCGACTACGTCGGTTCGTCTTCTTCACGGAGGCATTATTCTTCCAAGCGGGATCTCAGGCAAGATGATCATTTCCCCAGATACCATTACTATCATTGCCATGCTAGTATTACCGTTTCTATCGATTATGTCTCGTTGCCTACCACATGTTAAATATCAACCTCTCAACAATGCCATGTTAACCTTCAACCTGTTCGACCTAGCAAACCACTGCTTGGCTATGTTACTGCTTGCTTAACCCTGTGTTAGCGTTGCTAGTTGCAGGTGCAGATGCTTCCATTTGAAAACATGGGTTCCTTGTCATATCACTATAATAATGCTATTTAATTTAATGCACCTATATACTTGGTAAAAGGTGGAAGGCTCGGTCTTTCTAGCCTGGTTTTTTGTTCCACCTTTGCCTCCTTAGTTTCGGCTACCGGTGTTATGTTCCATAAATGAGCGCTCCTAACACGATCGGGGTTGTTATGGGGACCCCCTTGATAATTCGTTTTAGATTAAAGCTGGTCTGGCAAGGCCCAACATTGGTACTATTTGCCCAACATAATAACTTGATAAAAATGAAATGCATAGGGAGTTAGCGCTACCCGAGGAGTAATTCTACATAATACAGGGAGGGTCGGTGCTGGTCCAAAACAGAGCACTGTGCGGGGCCACCGCGAGGAAACTCGAGGTTTGGCACTCATACGCGTAGCTTATCCGTCGTGTCCTGAGAACGAGATACGCGGCTCCTATCGGGATCGTCGACACGCCGGGCGGCCTTGCTGGATTAGTTTTACCTTTGACGAGATATCTTGTGCATCGGGATTCCGGTGATGCTTTGGGTAATCTCAGAGTTGAGGTTTTCCACTAGGGAATCCGACGAGATCGCGAGCTTCGTGATTGAGGATTTCTATGCGGCTTGTGGTAATTTGTGATGGACTAGTTGGAGCACCCCTGCAGGGTTAAATCTTTTCGGAAAGCCGTGCCCGCGGTTATGTGGCAACATGGAAACTTTGCTTAGATAACTTGAAGTTAACTTAAACAAAACTTCCCAACTGTGTGCGTAAACGTGACTGTCTCTTTCGTGAGTTCCTTCTCCGATCGAGGACACGGTGGGGTTATGTCTGACGTAGGTAGGTGTTCAGGATCATTCATTTGATCATCAGTAGTCACGTCCGTTATGCGTAGATCTTCCCCCTCTTATTTTCCTTGTACTCGTAAGTTAGCCACCAAATATATGCTTAGCCGCTGCTGCAACCTTAATACTTAACCATGCCTCACCTAATAGGCTTTGCTAGTCTTGATACCTTTGGAAATGAGATTGCTGAGTCCCCTGTGGCTCAAAGATTACTACAACACCAGTTGCAGGTACAGGTAAAGGTTACTTGACGCGAGCGCGTTGATTGTACATTTGGAGTTGCTTCCTCTTCTTCTTCTTCATCGATCTAGGATGGGTTCCAGGCCGGCAGCCTGGGATAGCAAGGATGGACGTCGTTCTTCTTTTCTCGTTTGTTTTCGTTCGTAGTCGGACCCTGCTCTTACTCTTGATGATTATGTAATGTACTGATGTGACTCTGATGTAGCTTGTGGCGAGTGTAAGCCAACTCTATTTATATATCTCTTCTTTTCAGTACATGTACTTGTAACGATATCCATTCTTGCGACACGACGAGATGCGCTTCTATCCCTGATGAGGCCTTCGTGCCAAATTGAGGATAGGGTCGCATCTTGGGCGTGACACGGTACCCTGGGGCCGGCTTCGCGGGGTCGAGGTGGCTTTACTGGGCTATTTCGGAAGCTGGATCGCGGAGAGATTTCGAACGGAGCCTCGATTAGCCCCATCAACTCCATGCAATGATCATTTAGCCCCCTCTAAAATTTTGTTGAAGCTACACCACTCGCTCTCGTGTCTTCGTCGAAGGACTTGATGCTGCGCTTAACTGGATGCTTCCATCAACCAAGAATCGACACACCCAAATTCGAAAATCAGACAACTCCTAGCTAAACAATTTCATTAATACATGGGGTTTATCTTTTGAAATAAAGAAACAATCGATTTGAAATATGTGAGCATTTCGTATGCAACACTTAAATATTTTCTTGTTATTTCATTGTCTTACAAATTATGGGAATATAAATACACTTTTAAGAAATTTTATATTTTGAGCTCTCTTAGGAGGGCGCTGCTACCGAGGGGAAGCCTCGCGTGAAGGGAGACATTAGATGGGCTGGCCCAGGCGCGCGGGAAGCCACAACCTCATTTTTGTTTTTTTCATGCCTTTTTTGCTTTACTTTTTTCAACTCTATTTATCTTCCAAATATTCAAAATAAATATATTACAAAACATTCTACACAAAACAACCGAAAATATTATTCTAGCATGTGTAAAATGTTAAATGTGTATAATAAATATATCCCTTGTATATAGGAAAATGTATAAAAACAAAATAAAATGTCCATGTAAAGGTTGATTGTAAAAATGTTAATTATCTGTATATAAAATGTGGGACGTGTATAAAAGATGGCCCTTACCATAGACGTAGACCATGTATTAAAATAGCGTACACAAAAATATATATTTTAAAAATGATTGTGTATCTAAAAATGGAATCATATATTTCAAAAATGTTTGTGCAATTAAATGAAGAAATGTTCCAGATATATGCGAAAAAGTGCAATGTGTATGAAAAATGCAGTCATCAAACACAAAAAAATGTTACTCATCTATTTCCAAAATGATAAATGTATACAAAAAATATAATATATACGAGAAATGTAGAAAATGTATTTAAAAATTTCGACATAAGAATATAAATTATTAAAAATATTGATCATGTACAAAAACGTATATTTCAAGAACGTTAAATAGGTATTATAAAAATATTCCTGATATATACCGAAAATGTACATGTGTAAAAAAATAATCATCAAACATAAAGTTTTAAAAACTTAATCATGTATTTATATAATATGACATGTGTATTTTTATACAGGTCTATATATAAAATGTAGAAGTGTGCATGAACTGTACACATGTATTGAAGAAACAAATTGAAGAAAAGAGGTGAAAACTTAAGAAAGAAACAAAAGAAACACCTCAAAAATAAAAGACCCGGAGAAAACCTTGAAACCACATCAGTAAACGAAGAAAAACTAAGAAAAATAATAGAAAGCCGAAGAATCCTGATGCAAACTTAGAAAAAACAAAACGCCAATTAAAATAGAAAAGAGAAGGAGGAAATATTAAAAATGAAGAAATGAACAAAATAATAAAAGAAAAAAAAGTTAAATCAGGAATGAAATAAGAGCACAATCAAAAATCAAAAGAAAATAAAACCCTAGAAAACCGTGAAGAATTAGAAAAAACCAGGAAGAAAAAAAACGAGCAAAACGCACCGAACGAAAGAGCTAGTGAAAGGCACATTCACTATACCCCATTCCTTGTTGTATCGGGTAGGTTTCTGAATTATCTGGAAGCCAATGGGAAAATATGAACCTTTTTAAAAAAAGAAGTACGAACTAAATTTTTTTCTGCATAAATTTATATGTTTTGGAAATTTATACCATTTTTTAAAAAAGAAAATACAATTGTAAACGTGAACATTTTCCGAAATTACAAACATTGTTTTTTAAAGCCAAACTGTTTTTCAAAATCCTTGAATTTGAACGTGCAAACAAATTTTAAAACATTATTTTTGAAATTATGAACATTTTTAGAATTTGTGAACAAATTTTAGAATACGCAAACAATTTTCAAAATTATGAAGCTTTTTTTTAAAATGCAAACATGTTTTGAAATTCCATGAACATATTTAAAATTTGTGTATAAATATAGAAAACATGAAAAATACTTGAATTTGTGCAAAACATTTTTAGTTTGTGAACAAAATTGTCAGAAACGCATTTTTTTATAAATTATTCTTTTAAAATATTCTAAATAAAAATTTAAAAGGGAAATCATATGGTTCAACCTATGGATTATCATGCTCGCGTCCATCATCTTGGTTGCATGACATGCGTCCCACGCGAAGTGTTGTACCTGGTTTTCCATGATCTTTGCTTTTGCAACAAGGTCCCTATTGCAAGAAAGATAACTTTAACATGAACTCAGTTACAAAAACAATTAAATTACAACAAGGTTTATGGTGCAAAAATAATAATAACAAGACCTCTATTATAAAAAAAAAGCAACATGACCTTTATTGCATAAAAAAAGTACCGTGTTTGCAACATGGCCTCTCTTGTCAAATTAAATATGCAACTTGATCTATTGGTTTGCAAAAATTTCAGCAACATGATTCATGTTTCAAAAAATACGGCAACATGAGCTTTATTGCAATATTAGAAGGTCACGTTTGGTCGCGCACTCCGCACTATCCGACATCCAACCAGGAGGGCAGATATTTTAAAAAAATCAATCGACCGACGCGTAGCAGCGCCCAATTTGAAAGCAGGAATATTTCTGAAAATTGTGAAGAAATTCTTGAAAAACACAATCATTTTTAAATTTCTGAATATTTTTTAAAACAGAAATAAAGTGATAAAAACATAGAAAATTGAAAATTAAAAAAAAGGAAATGAAAAAAATGAAAATTAGAAAAAGAGAATGCTGAAAAAAACATAGGAAAAACAACATAGGGAAGAACCTCGGCTCAACCTTCTAGAATGTTCCTAAAACCGTTAGGCCACAATGTGTAAATTTGAATGTGGGCTGGCCGGTCGCTCGTATCGCTACTTGCAAGGAATGACGAATAGGGTTTCCACTTGCTCCTCCTATTATCACGTACTCACTAGTTAGTGAGCATTCCTACGGGAGCCTCCAAACGAACATTTTCACGCGTCGTTATTTGACGCATTTTCAGTCGTTGTCACGGTGCGCTCTGAACGATTTCCTTCAGGTTTTGTTTTGTATTTTTCGCATTTTGGCTTTTAGGTTGATATTTGTTTGATTTTTTTGGTGTTTCGGTTTTTCACCGAACTTTTTTAGTTTTTTGACAAAAAATAATATAAAAATCGATAAAACTCTTATTTCCTTTTTCTTTTTCTTTTTGTGAGAGCCATGCTTTTGGTTTCGCGAGGCACGGTTTTGACTTCGCAAGAGGCATGGCCGTGTCTCTCGAAAACGAAAAAAAATGTATTTTCTATTTTTTTTAGGGGCCCGGTTTTGGTTCTGCAAGAAACACGTTTTGCTTCCG
This sequence comes from Hordeum vulgare subsp. vulgare, assembly GCF_904849725.1. Lineage (NCBI taxonomy): Eukaryota > Viridiplantae > Streptophyta > Magnoliopsida > Poales > Poaceae > Hordeum > Hordeum vulgare. Next base: position 564,681,995 of record NC_058520.1, read on the forward strand.
CGAGAGGCATAACTTTACCTTCGTGAGAGGCGCGAACGTGACTCTCAGAAAGGAAAAAAAATATGTTTTACTTTTTTTTCGCGAGAGACACGGCTTTGCTTTCGCCAAAGCCATGCCTGTGCCTCTCGGAAACGTTAAAAAAAAAAATCCTGCGAGAGACACGATTTTACTTTCGTAAAAGACACGGTTTTGCCTTCGTGAGAGACACGACCGTGCCTCTCGAAAAGGAAAAAAAAGCAAAGAAAACGCATTTTCTATTATTTTGCTATCGTGAAAGGCACGGTTTTTTTGTCTGTTTTTTTTCAAAAAAATGTAAAAAATCAATCAACATAGGATCTCCAAAAAAGCAAAGAACTCAACACGAAAAATCGAAGGGTGAAAACGGTTTAAGATTTGGACGCATAGTAGATAAAATATTTTAAAAATACGAATCTATGAAAAAAGAGAAGCTTCCAAGTTACGACCAAGTAACCCGTATATAATACATCACTTAAGAAGGTGGAAGTGATCCTTGAAAAGATTACTCTCTAGTTAGTGATTTCGCACACCCACGTGTAACATGCTCTTCTTTTAGAAAGCGTCGATCTAACATATATTGAGGAAAAAAAGGGCAGCACTCTGCGTCGCCGCACCGGACCAACTGTTGGGACGGTCGAGCTCCAACCGTCAGATTTGGCCTCCTGAGCCGTCAGATCCCGTCGTCTCCAACCTCCTATCTTCAACCTCTCACACGGGAAAGGGGAGAGGCCCGCCTCTCACGCGCCGACCGCCTCGCCTCGCCTCCTCATCGCTGGTCGCCGCCGGTCGCCGCCCTCACATATGTCGCCTTCGTGCGTTTCTAACCTTCGTGGATGGAGCAATGTGCGCTCATGGTTGCAACCCTTGTAAAAAAATACGGTTACAACAAAACAGAATGACAGATATAGCAAATTTGTATAATGGTTCCAACATTTTTTCATCATGGTTGCAACTCGCCCATGTCAACGATTGCAGGAAAAAAACAATACAGTTGCAATAAAAAAGAATGGCGGATGTAACAAATTTGTATAATGGTTGCAACATTTTTTGATGTAACAAATTTGTATAATGGTTGCAACATTTTTTTCATCATGGTTGCAACTCTGACGAAGTTTGGTTGCAACTCTCACAGACGTGGTTGTAACTTTTTTTATCAACGATTGTAGCTTTTTTATGTCGTTTGAAGCTTTTTGCACACCATTTATATCTCTTTTTAATAGATGCATACACACAGATCCGTTCATGGCAGGAGGCAGCCATGGATCTCCCCTTGGCTTGGCCCGAGCACCAGCGAAGGGTACGAGGACGTGCAGCGGCGCCTGGGGGGGAAGGGGGGCGACGGCAGCCTGCGCAAAAGGAACGCCAACGAAGATACGAGGGCGTGCGGCGATGCCTGCGCGGGGGAGGGGGCGACGGTGGCCTGCACAGAGGGGACACACGCGACGGCAACGCTTGCGCGGGAAGGGAGCGGCGGCGCGCAGATGGGACGCGCGCGATCCGTTCAGAATGGACGAACACGGTGCGTCCGGCCCAAAATAGACCGTGTCTAAACGTTTCACGGAAAAAAAAAACACGCGTTCTGTAACGCAAAGACTGCGCCCGATCGAGGTGGATACACTCTGTCGGTAGTTCGGAAAATCGCAACGGCAAGCCCGTGCGACTTTGCCATATTTTACCGCCCGTCCGTGCTCGGGTTTCTGTGCAGAAAATCCAGTCCAGAGACGTAGACCTGGTCCACGCGACAGTGGCGGAGGAAAACCCCAACACGCGTGCGCGCGACGAACATGTTTCCGACGGCGTCGGTCGATCGGCCCGCCCGTCGCCGTCGCCGTCGACTTCGGTCGGGTACGGTGACGACGCGAAACCTTATCCGTTGCCATCGCTCAAGCCCGTCCCGACGAGGCGACGGCACACAAAATGGGGCCGGCGCCACCCTGTGTCGTCCCGATCACTGTTGCCGCAGCCGTCGTTGTCGGGACGCCGACGGCGGCCTTCCGTTGCCGCGTTCAGCGTCACGCTGCCGTGGCCGGCCGTCGTCGCGTCGCACGCAACGGCACGTTCAATTAACAGAGACCCATGCGCCACGTCTGATGAACATCACGCTGCGTGCACGCTTGCCTAGCTAGATGTCAAGCCCTCATGTGCCATAAGAGAGCACGTCCATCCCCAAAAAGAAAATTCCAGCCCACCCTAGTACATGTCCACTCATGTTCTAGCAGAAACCAGGAGCAAGCCTGGGTAGCTTTTCTAGATGCCTTGGCCGGGAAAAGGGGCAACGACAACATGATGATCAGCGGGAGAAACTCGCACAGCAGCATGAAATGACTTGCATGCATGCGTGTCTATGTACGCGTTTGACAAACGAGGTCGGTCACACGGCGCCATCGACGTGCGCACTGGCTGCTGGCTACTCCGGCGTCACTCGCCGTGTCAAGGGAGTCAAAAGGGCCCTCGACCAGACGACGTTCGAGGCGCCTCCGGTCACAATCTCGCGCACGACGGCAGCGGCGCCATGTTTGTAGTGCCCAAGGTTTTGCTGGAGAGCACACGGGATGATGATGATGATGGCAACAGTTTGCATGCATGGCGTGGCATGCCGGAAGGAGAATCCCCCGGATGAGCTGCCCGTTCACACTGCGCGAGAGCGACGGGCTGAATGGACACGGACGACGCACCCTGCTCCGCTCATTTTTTTTCATCAAAAATGCTACGTGTACGGGCCTGCCACAAAAGGTTACATGTCCTTGCTTAAACAATCTCCACTGCCTCCCTGATTTTCATCAGGGTGGGGCCCTTCCCTCCACCTTAATCCAATTAGAACAAGTCTAGTAGAACCCTCAAACCCTTAAACCATTAAAAATAACCGTTTTTTACAGTTTTCGTCGAAAAAACGGCGTAGACTAGAACCCTTAAACCCGTAAAAAAAATTAGAGATCCAACACTCAAACGTCTTCCCAGCCTGTAGAAGTGAGGGTTGGGAGGAAACCCCCCCAACCCGCACTCCATTTCCACCTTCGCGCGGCAGGAAGTTGCTTCCCCGCGCGGGAGGAATCCGTCGCCGCCGCCGCCAGCCCGCCGCCCCTCCGCGCCCCGCCGCTCCGCATCTCGGCCGCCGCCCCTCCGCGCCCCGCCGCTCCGCATCTCGGCCGCCGCCCCTCCGCGCCCCGCCGCCCCTCCGCGCCTCGCCGCCCCTCCGCGCCCCGCTGCTCCGCATCTCGGTCGCCGCCCCTCCGCGCCCCGCCCCGGCCTGAGCCGTCCGCCCGCGCCCCACCTCGGCCGGCTGTCTGTCCCCGCCCCGCCCTGGTGAGATTTTTTTTTTACTTTTTTACTTTTTAATTTTTGCTTCATACACGCTTTTCTTCAAGCACATCGTGAGATTAAGATGCAACCACTCATGGTCGGCTCCGGGATGATCTAGTAGAGCATCACTGGTATTTGGATGGGCGCGCCCATGATGTATCTTTGTTTTACTTTTCTATGTCCTATTTGATTCGAACAATTGTTGTAATTTGCTCAAACATTGTTGTAATAATTTGAATGATTATTGTTGGTGTAATAATAACTAGAATGATTATTGTTTTATGTCAAATGTGATTGAATTTGTGATATGTCATATGATGAAATGTGATGAAATGTGTGATATATGAAATGACAGTTTTAAGGGTTGGGGTTGGGGCAAAGACTAGAACCCTCAAACCCAACCCTTATAATATTCCGTTATAAGGGTTGGGTTTGAGGGTTCTAATATTTGCCCCTGTTTTTCAACCCTTAAAAGTGTCAAAAATAGTCAATTCTCAACCCTTAAAACTGGTTTTAGATTTAAGGGTTTGAGGGTTCTACTAGAGATGCTCTCAGAACCTGCTAGATAAGCATCATCCCGTAAACGTTATGTAATTGTCCGTTGATGTAGCATCCCTCTTTTTTTCAGAAAAACACGAATCTTCATTCATTTGCAGTAACAAATACATATTTTACGCAGAGGGGTACTATTGGGGTATTTCTTTATAGGGATTTTTTTACTGTAGGGACTAAAAAAAAAAATTTAGTCACATGTGAAAGAAATAGAAGGGACTTTTAGGGACTAAAATGTGGTATTTGAGACTAAAGGAAGAAGTCCCTATAGTAGGATCTTTTTGAGACTTTTTTGACACTTTTTTCAACAGTGTCCCTACTTTTAGCATGTCATTTAATAACTTTTAGTATATTACTAGGGTTAACATGGTCTTTTTGCATGTCATTTAAGACCTCTACTCCTTGTTTAGTCCCTGGAAAGAAACAGATAGGGACTAGAAACTTTTTAGTTAGGACTAAAAAAAGTCCTAGGACTTTTTAAAGAAACAGAGCCTATTTCACTCAAATGCTCGTCAAAACAGCACCAGCCATGCCATTAAGCCGTGAGGACATCCATGCACCAATCATGGATGTCCTTACACAAATACATATTTTACGAAGAGGGGTACAATCTTCACCCATCTTTTGAACGATAGATTGTATCTGAGCGTGAGAGCTTCAGCCATGAGGACATCCATGCACTAATCAATTCTTCAATTCCTCCCTTTGTGGATTTTCCTTTATCATCCCTCAAAACAGCGCCAGCCATGCCATTAAGCAGGTCAAGATCAAAAGAGGCATTCACATTAAGTTTTGCAAACCCCCTTGAAGGTTGGATCCAACCCCCTCTTTCCATAGTAGCCTTCAGTGATACAACCATTACATAGTTTTACATAATAGTATGAATGCTTATAGTAATCTGTTTAGCATCTTGGTTTTCTCCTTATGGACCAATTTTTGCCTCTCCCGCCATAAATATCAAGGTGTAATTGCAATCATCTCACAAACATTATGAATACCCAAGATAGCCACCTTATGTTCAGGTGTAGAAAGTAAAAAAATCTAGGACGGCTTCACGAGCATAATCAACTTCACAAGCTCTTTTAATGACCTGATCCGGTCCCAACACCCTCCAAACCTCCCTTGCTTTGTGACATTGAAATAACATATGCTTCGTATCTTCTGATCCAAAGGGAGAAGAAGGACAATTTGGAGAAACTTTGATGTGTCCATTTGACAAATTAACTCGACACGAAAGAGTCCTACGCAAGGTGCGTCGTATAATTTTTTTAACCTTCGCATGGCAAGATAACTTTCAAATCTCAATCCAAATAAGATTAATAGTTAGATGTCCCATATTGTCAATTCTTCTAAGTTTTCTGCCGTGTTGATATTCCACTCCACAACATAGGTTGATTGAATAGAAAATATTCCATTTTTGAATAGCTCCTAGCGAGAAAATCCAACATATCATATTGAGGAGAGGAATTGCAAGGACCCATTGTGCGTCAACATTTTTGCAACCATTTTTTCCCAATTATTAGTAACATGGTCAGCTAAATCAGAGACCCTTGAGATCAAATTACTCCCTGTAGGGGTGTGATTAGTTTTCTATTTCTACAATTCAGGTTCCAAGCATCTTCCCAAATATCAATATCATGACCATTTTCAACACGCCACATATAACCATGATTTAGACAATTAACCCTGACATGTTTGTGGGTAATAGTAAGGATAAACCTTTCGACTTTACGAAATTAATGACTCATATAGGCGCACGTTAAAACCTCTGGAAAGAAAGCTCGGAGTAGTATATATTTAGGTAAAGAATTATCTTGCATAATGCCAAGGTCGCTAAGATGTGCCTCTCAAACAGGCATGGTGATAGTGATATGGCCCCAGTAAGCTTCGCAGTCTCATTTTGGCCACACCTTGGAACCCTTTTTTTTGTTCTTATGGAAAATTTTAAGCTCATGTTTCGCGTGTGCACCATTACCAACGATTTGTTTTGCTTGTAATTACCGATGAAATTTGTGAGGAATGTTATTGAGCTAAAACAAAAGGCGGACCAGAAGGCACGACAAATTTTACAGTCTCAAAGTTGGGAATACATTTTTCTTGTACTTGATATATTTACATCGCTCCCCTTTCATGATGATGCATCAAATAATTATACTAGTCCCTCCTATCCATATTATATAAAGTCATACTGAATCAATATCAATGACAATTAATATGGATCGAAGGGAGTAATATAATATTTCAAGTCTTCAAGAAGCTTATTCGTATGCTTGACTAATTTGGCTTCTAGAAACTAGGTTATCTTTGGTTGTACAAAAGACCAAGCAATCCCGTTAAACTGTTCCATCATTTCAACTCTAGAGCTGTGAAACGATGATTAGGTTGGCTTTTGGCCTTTGGGTTTGGTTCGGTGGGATATGTTCTGATCGGGAAACTCCCCACGAAATGGATAGGATCCTTTGTAATCAGGCACCTACGTTGAACGTTATGTGGTGGCTGGACCTGACCGAGTCCAAGCGTCAATAGGAATACTATAAAAGGCTATAAAACAAACATGTCTGAACCATATGGCAACTTTGTGTTGACCTACAAAAATTTCAGGCATGAATGTTTCTCCACTTACCTAGTTCCAGTTGTTTGATGTTAAAGAAATCGAATTAAGTACACTAGGCATTACACTGGATCTTTCCTTCCAATACATGGCTTGTGCAGAATAGCCAAATGTGTCATGGTGTCACATTCCATTGATTAAGAAATAGATGATGAATATTGTGCATTTTTCTTATTTTCCACAATGACGTTGACTATTTGGCACTAAACCCACCACTCTAGAATCTAACAACAATCTATTCTGAACAAATATTTTAGAAAATGGTGTGGGTTGTTTACCTCTAGTGGGCTATAACACGGTAATATCACTTTGCACGTCAGACATAAAAATGAGTTAATGGATAAGTAATACTCCCTCCGTTCGTAAATATAAGTCTCTTAAGAGATTACACTAGTGAACTACATGCGGAACAAAATGAGTGAATGTACACTCTAAAGTATGTCTATATACATCCTTATGTAGTTTCCTAGTGAAACCTCTAAAAAGACTTATATTTAGAAACGGAGGGAGTAGTTGAATAAAACCGTATTAGTCTTGTTTTAGACAAGTTCGAAATTAACATTATTAAGATGAAAAAACACACAATATGGCAAACAAACAGACAATAAAAATGTATAATCATCTGATGTCAATATGTTTTGTCAAAAAATGTAAAGCGATCTCAGAACATGAGCCCAAGTTGGATCCGGGACCGTTATAGACATCCACGCCTCCACGTGTAGCAACATATGTTTCGCTTTTTCAAAATTAAAATATGAGGTTGTCGACACTAAGATGCACACTTGTGAAATTTATACTTGGACAAGCTTACGAATAAAACGTCCCAGCTGAGAAATGCCACCCGTCCAAACACCCGCTAAAGCGACACCCAACTAGGCCATGTTCGGGAACCCTCCGGCGCCACGAAATGCTCAACCCCGCTCCTGCGCTATGAAACCAGACTCCTCGTGCGAAACCCGTCGGCTGTTGTTTCAATCAGTAGCATGGCACCCGACCGATGGTGATTGCATCCTAGCCTAACAGAGATCAAAGCTCAAGGTTTAACGCTTATCCTTTCTAGTGGTGGGTGATGCAGTACTCCCTTTTTTTACTCCGTATATATACGATTCGTTTGAAGTTAAACTTTAGTGTTGTAGATATTGATGTTTCTTAACACGCATTCGATTGAACTTTACGAAGTTCGGCTTGAGTCAAATTTTATACACGGAGTAAAACGAAACAAGAGGGGGTACTTGTCAATAGACGGGCACGAGTGTTTGACCTCCTGAACTATCAGAGGGTTAGAAGAGGATTGGCATGTTTATCGCTGAGCCTCGCGACAAACTTGTCTGGAAAAGCATCCATGCTAACAATGCACATGAAACCAAACGCTTGAAACACCTGCAGGCTGCAGCGGCGCGAACGTTGACCTCCTGGCACAGACACACGTATAGCCGCGATGGCCGACGGAGGCGTGCAGGCCCGAAGCCCGCACTCCGTGGGCGGCGCAGAGGATCCCGTGCGGAGCCGCCGGTCGTCGCACAGACCGCGTCCCACCGTATGACATCTCGGACTTTGGCGCCCCCACTCCCTATCCCCGAACCAACCAACCAACCCACCCACCCAACCCCCATTCCTTTCCTTTCCTTCTTCCCATCCTCTCTCCCTCCTGCCCTGCCCTGCTCCCCTCCCCCTTCCCATTCCCGTGCCGCCGCTCCTCCCCGTCCGGTCTCCGCGCGCTTCCCTGCTCGCGCCGCCCAATCACCCCGTGAGTACCTCTCGCCGCCTCCATCTCCGTCTGCAAGCAAGGCCGTTGCTGCCCGGGCTCTTGCTCGCGCGCGTCCTTGTCCCTTTCGGGATATTCCCGGGGAGGTCTCGTCTGGTCGGGGTTCTTGATTGGTGTGCTCGTGCCCGTGCTATCCGGGAAGCGTCGTCGTGTAGGTTCAAGCTGTGGTTTTTTAGGTTGCGTGCAGAGCCGGCCTGCCTGCCCCTTGGGGCGCCATGCCCGCTGCCTGCCATGGCGATGCTCAGAGGGGAAGTGGAGGAGCGCCTTGTTTGATCTTTGATGCATAGTTCATGTTTTTTTTTTTTTTGTCAATTGGCATGCCATGTGCTCTGTTCAGAATGGATACTTCCAAGATTTCTGTTTTTTTTTTTTGTGTGTGTGTGCGTCTCAATAGATTTGAGCAGCTTGCTGATTCAGGCTTCATCGAAGCTCGAGCAGGAGTCGTGCAGATTTATCTTCTTCCTTTTCGGCGAGCATATATAGCATGTTATTTAGGATTTTTCACGCCAAAAAAATGTTTGTGGTGCGAATGAGCTGTACTTGGTTGATATTTTGTCTCCGCGTTTCTTGTGTATTACTCTAGTCTACAACTTATAGTAGTTAATTTGTAAATCAGCTACTTGTAGATGTGATTATTCCCGCCTAGTATTCTTTAAGACCTGGCAATCGGTGGTCAAGTCTCCGTTGCAAGTTAGTGGCCTACCATGCCCTCCGAGCTAGTACTCCACTTTCTACTCTAGTTGCTAAATGTTTTATCAGAAATAGTTTGCAACATGCTATACAGTATTCGAGCTCCATCAACTAACTAGCGATTCTGATTAGATTGCTTGTTAGGTACGAGACTGTGACCTTAGTTCAACAAAGTTAGGTATGTGAACAGGAAATCCACAGGATGGGATTAAAAAACCCAACATATTAGCTGTTTGTACTCTTCTTTGTTTGCACTCTTCTTTGTTCGTATTAGCTCAATGCCTACTCTTAGGGTTGGTGGTTTTGCAGCAAGATGGCACTGTTAGAGAATACTACTTTGCTTTTTGCTATGAAAAGTAATATTTACTTTACATAAGATAGAATAATACCTTCACAATGTTCTGCCAAGTTACAAGTAGCACTATGTATGTCAGCTCATTGTTATTTGAATAGGTTGCTGATACTTCCTTATCTTACTGTAGGCATCACAGAAATTGCATTGGGTTGGATTTAATCTGAAGAAAGAAGGCCTCAGGATATTTAGCTTGGCAGGCCCAGAGGTGCTTGAGAAAAGCTATGTCTTTTGTCGGGCGAGTGGACCCGTCAACGACATACGCAGATAATATTTATGTACATAAATTCGGTGCACCAAACTCAAACTTTGCTGGAAGAAGATTTGGCTCTGATACGCAGTTGTTCCATTATGGCCCCGAACCATTCAATTCCGAGGACTATGGACATATGGGTTTCCCTGAAGCACCATCTGCTGCATTCCAGAACTCCTTCTACAATCAGCAGGCCTCACTGACGCCCTGCTCTGATGCAGCAAAAGACTCACCGGTGTGCTCCAATATCTCTCAACAGAACTCCCAGTCTATATCAGATAATCAGAGTTCTGGACTTGAAGTAGAGTTCGATCCTGAGATCAGGCTGAAGCTTCAAGAGCTGGAGCATGCTTTACTTGATGATGGAGATGACATCTTGTTCGAAGTTTCTCAGGCGGGTTGCATCAGTGATGAATGGGCTGACCCCATGAAGGATGTCTTGCTTGCAAATTCTCCGAAAGAATCGGAATCAAGCATTAGTTGTGCAGGTAGCAACAGCGGAGAAGCACGGACCCCAAAGCAGTTGCTCTTTGACTGTGCTACGGCATTAGCTGAATATAACGTCGATGAAGCGCAGGCAATCATAACGGACCTCCGGCAGATGGTCTCAATCCAAGGGGACCCTTCTCATAGGATTGCAGCTTATCTAGTGGAGGGCCTTGCTGCAAGAATAGTAGCTTCAGGGACAGGCATCTACAAGGCATTGACATGCAAGGATCCTCCAACTCTGTATCAGCTGTCAGCAATGCAAATCCTCTTTGAAATCTGTCCATGCTATCGATTTGGTTTCATGGCTGCGAATTATGCCATACTTGAAGCCTGCAAGGGTGAACAAAGGATGCATATTATAGACTTTGACATCAATCAAGGCAGCCAGTATATTACACTGATGCAGTTTATGAAAGATGATGCAAACAAACCACACCATTTGAGAATAACTGGTGTGGATGATCATGAGACAGTACAGAGGACTGTTGGAGGTCTGAAGGTCATTGGGCAACGCCTGGAGCAGCTTGCAGAAGACTGTGGAATATCTTTTGAGTTCAGGGCAGTGGGTGCTGACATCGGGGATGTTACACCTGCAATGCTAGATTGCCGTCCCGGGGAAGCACTAGTTGTGAATTTTGCATTCCAGCTGCACCACCTTCCTGATGAAAGTGTTTCGATCATGAACGAACGGGACCAGCTCCTTCGTATGGTGAAGGGCCTTCAACCAAAGCTTGTGACCCTGGTTGAGCAGGATGCCAATACTAATACTGCTCCATTTCAGACAAGGTTAGTTATCTGATTGCCCAATTCTATTGCGGCAGTAGTTATGGTTCTTTGTGGATTGGGTAATTTTTCGAATCCTTTGTACTACCTCTGTTTCTAAATATAAGACGTTTTGGCAGTTTAAATTGAACTGACAAAACTTCTTATATTTAGGAACAGAGGGTTAGATAGTAACTATGTCTTCCGTAGATTCTGTGTATCGACTCTTGTGTTCTCTTACCACTGCTGAGCCCCTAAAAATACCTGAAACGTCTGGCTTTCCCAGGTTCCGTGAGGTCTATGACTACTACTCCGCCCTTTTCGATTCACTGGACGCAACACTTCCAAGGGAAAGTCCAGATAGAATGAATGTGGAAAGACAATGCCTTGCACGAGAAATTGTGAACATCTTGGCTTGTGAAGGCCCTGATCGCGTGGAGAGGTAATTCCCAGTGCTTCTCTCCACTCTTAAGTCATGCAAATTATTTTTGTTCTTCTTGGAAACTATGCGTACCGCAAACTGAATGTGGCTGACAGTGAAGTTGTTTATGCTCCAGGTATGAAGTTGCTGGGAAATGGAGGGCGAGAATGACGATGGCTGGATTCGCGCCATGCCCATTTAGCAGCAACGTCATCGGAGGAATAAGATCGCTATTGAGCTCGTACTGCGACAGGTACAAGTTTGAGGAGGACCATGGGGGACTTCACTTCGGCTGGGGAGAGAAAACGCTCATCGTCGCCTCTGCGTGGCAATAGATCGAGCTCGCTGACTTGGGTTGCATTAGCACTGCTGTATTTTAGGAGCTTCTGGTGCAGAGATTGTAAAAAGGGTGTGAACCGCAGAGGAGTTCTTGGCTGATCTATCTAATTTTAGGAGTCTGCTTGTCAGAATAATTGAGTTTGGCTGATCGCCCGGGTGAACCATGTTGTTCTGCTGTAGCAACTGGTCACACGAATGTGTTGTTGTATTCTGGGATAGAATCATGACATGTCGACTCTGCTCCATGTATAAATCTATTTATGTTGCTAGAACATAATGTTGTGTCTGTTTGGGAACTAGAACATGCAGTAATATATGCACAGTTTGGCCACAGGTTTCTATGTCTATCGAAACAATCATGTAAATACTTGCAAAAGGTCCATCCAGATAGTTCTTATAACCAATGGAGTAGTTGGCAGCAGTTTGGCCACAGTTTTCTATCAAAAATGGTAGAAGAAAGGCTTTTATTTACCTTACAGAGTAATCTTGTGAAAATTACAACAGCTTGATGTACAACATTTCGAAAACCATACATACACACATATGCCCTACAGATAAATTCGTTGAAGTAATTTAGCTGACAAGTGACAACACTATAATCTCAAGAACCTGAATTCTTCCTATATTTGTTGTATGTGCTATAAAATATATCTTATCTTGAAGGTAATATATAAGCTCAATCTTATCTTCAAGGTAGGCTGTGGCGTGAATTCAACGAGCTATAATCAGATCTCAAGAACCTGAATTCTTCACGGTCTATATTTGTTGTATGTGCTATAAAATATATCTTATCTTGAAGGTAAAGTATAAGCTCAATCTTATCTTCAAGGTAGGCTGTGCCGTGAATTCAATGAGCTATAATCAGAGCTAGGTCGCCTTTTGACCCGTTTAGTTGATTCCAAAAGTCCAACAAGAGACGGGAGAGGATGCGGGACAGGGACATTCCTCGATCTGTACAGCCTCTTCAGACTTGCATGCAAAGATTTCGATGATCCAATGACACACAGGCGGTCCATTTGACAATCTGTTATTTCTACATTTTTGAGGCTTGAACTTTCGGTGGTGCCCATAGATATTGGCTCTATTATAGTGACAGGCTTTTCTGGTTGATCAGGCGCTACTGATATATTGTGTTGAACAGTAGGCAAAGGTTGAACTGCAAATGCTTCTGGTACTGGTAGGGTTGGGGATGCTTTACACTGACAGGAGGGGGGCACATCTCTAGCTTCGGCACACTGACAGGAGGGGGACACATCTCCAGCTTCCACACAGTCTTGTTGGGAAGCTGGGGCTGGCTTTGTGATCAAATCCATACCAGTATATGTTTCAACATTTCGGCTGCTATCATGAGGCAAATCTTCCGGTACACATAATTTGGTTTGTTCAGCTGCAGCAATGTACTGGTGGCATAACTCTTCTTTCATTATGTCAATCACTTGAGAACCAAATCTTGCTCTTCCAAACAATGTAATATCTGGTTCTTCAACCGGAGGGGATGGCACAAATTGCAGTTCAAGTGTGCTGACATCAAAATCTGTGCATTCTTCACTGACAGAAGTTGGATGATCATCCTCAACAAAAGTTGAGGGATCTTCATCTGGTGGCGTGCAAGAAGCAAGCACCGATGAGGGCGAGGATACTGACTTTTGAAGAGGATCCCTGAATATCTTCCACAATGGATCATCAGTTGTCAATCGAGTCTTGAAACAACATTTCTTCACATAGCTCAGCTCCATGGCAAAGCATGGGGGAGTTGTTGAGATGACCCATTGAGGTTGGAGGAGTTGCATCGCCTGCTCTAACTCATCGCGGGAAGAGTGAATGGAGAAACAGACATGCCAGATCCCAAAATCATCCTGCTGGGCTTCTGTTAGGCTGGGTTTCTGGTTTCGACCACAGGCATACCACTGCGTTGAGGGGCGGATAAATAAAGGCTCTGGCTGAAGACTAGCCCTTGCCCCTTCAAGCTTTTTACTTGCATTATCATACAGATGGTGGAACCCTACTATCTGCAGAAATAAATGGTTAATGCCAAGATAATAGAAAGAAAACAAGTCGCTACTTTACATGCAATACAGATCAGACGAATTGGTTGAATCCAACTATCTGCAGAGTTAACAGAGTTAGAACCAACAAAGTAAAAAAGAAAGAAAAGAAAGAGTACTCTGTGACAAAACTCATAAGAACTATGACACGAATTAAGACTTGTACAACTCAAAATTGGTTACAAATTTTGTATTATTGTTTTCAACAACAGCTTTAGCTCAAGATTTCGGTACTGGCATTTATTCAATCATGCAAGTGTTCAGCAGTCCCGACTGGTTAGCGGTATGTGAATTAAAACAGAAAGAATGTTAACACACCTGAAAGCGACAAGATGGATCATCAGTGATGATCTCAGGGGCTGTGAGTGACAGCGCTTTAAAACAATCTGAATTCCTTCGCACGTCAACATAAATTTTTGATCCAAAAGTCCTGGACACCTCAACTAGGATCTCTTCGTGACCAAGAAGATCACAAGCAAGATATACAAAAGGTGCATCCGGATGCTTCCATATACAAGCTATAACCTGCATTCACTGAATCGTTTCAAAATGGTGACTTCCCCGTTGTCATATCTACAGCCCCCCAGGCAATGATAAGCACTTTTTTTGTGTGGCAATGACAAGCACATTTAAAACCTCAGAACAGAGGATAACCTGCTGAATTGCCAACTCCTTGCTCGGTAGCTTGAGGAAGCATTTGGAAAATGTGCAGTCCAAGAACACGAAGTCTAAACGGCAAACGTTTTCTTTCCCTTTCTTTGCTATGTATTTCAATGGCAAGTTCTGAGCACAGTCTGGTGTAAGTCGGCAGTCGCCCGTGTGCAGTATGCTACCGAATTCACCCTCAAACAAGAACATAACTGCCCCTGAAATCACAGGGAACGACAACAGTCAGTCATGCCAAAGGACAAATTCCCAATTTCCAGGATGCATTTTATGATAACACTATTATATAGCAAAACATATGCTAGAGCTTGTTATTAATAGGGTTAAAGAAACTTGATTAGATGTGTTGTGCCAAATCTGGTAACATGAGGTCTGGTCATGCTTCAATCTACTGATGACACAGTTTTTCTGTTTGAGGTTGATTTATCTGGTTCGAAAATATTCTTTCACAAGAGTGAAATATGTTGTTTGGGAGAAGCTAATGAGGACATGGAACAGTATATAGAATCTTTACTTGTGTGGCGGTGCTGCCTACGAAATATCTAGGGGTCCCCTACTAAAGAAAATATCAACAATAAGTAAAAGGTAGAGGGTAAACTGGGCACATGGCAGAGGAAGTTTCTCTCCGATGAGGGGAAACTATAACTGCTTAGATCAAGTCTATATTTGAATTATCTAATGTTTTTTTTTTCAGAAAGAAACTGTTGTGGCAAGACAGGAAGAGGGGACAGAAACATCAGCTGGTAAATTGTAATGTTGGAGATCATATCATATCATCTTTTTGTGCATTGTCCCATCGTTAGACATGCCTGGGGTGCACCAAAATGTGCTCTGGATATTGACATTGAGATAAGTTCAGTAGCAAATTTATATGGTTGGGTGCTAAATTTGCAAGGGTCTCAAAGGGGTAGAAGGAAGGACGCATTTGGAGTAGAAGGAAGTTGAGTCATACCATACAGACCGACAAGCAGAGCAAACAAGGAGAAACAGAAGTTTACCAGGGCAGTGGTTGGCATCGTACGCGGTGACGGAGAAGGCGCCGGCGGGGTCATCCACCTCGATCGTCCTCCCCGCCTCGACCTCCACGAACTCCCCCTGGTCCAGCTGCAACACCACACCCACGCCACCGCGCTCGAAACCTCAGTTCACCGGAGCGGAAATCAGAAGCCACGGCTACCTGTCTCGGAGAGGGGATGACGCACCACAGCCCGTACCTGGGGAAAGTGGCGGAGGGCGAGGGAGAGGGTGAGGCGGGTGGCGTAGACGGCGCCCCCTCCTCCGGGGCCGGCCCCGGCGGCGCCGACGAGGTGGTCCCGGTGCGCGTGGGTGAGGAAGCGGTGGCGCCGGGGGCGGGAGGAGGGGCCCCACGTGTCCACGGCGAAGGGGAGCCCCCGCGGCATCTCTATCGGCATCCTCCCCGCAGCTTTGTGGAATTGCAGCCGCTTCCTTCCTTCCTCGGGAGCGCGCCGCTTCGTTGGGTTGGGAGTTGGTTGCGTCGGTTTTATATATTCCTTCCTCCAATGGGAAGGGTGGCTCCTTCCCCAGGAAGGAAGATGAAATGGGTTCGTGGGTTCGGGTTCTGACTAACCAGACCTGAGCCCAGAACCCGCTAGCTTGCCGCCTTTGGTAAGTTTGTATGTTGGTTGGCTGGCACTGACAGGTGGGCCCACATGTCAGTGATCTCTCTTTTGCCCACCAGGGCTTTGGGCCTTCCCGTTCCACTTCCTCTGGGCCTAACAACAAACCATTCTCATTTCAGTGAGAGCTATCTGGCCAGCGCTCTTTCCGGATCCTCTTAACAAGCATTTTCACACGCCATCACTTGACGTGTTCTCAGCCGCTGTCACGTGTCTATTTTGAACGTTTATTTTGGATTTTGTATTATTATTTTTTCGCACGCGTTTTCAGTTTTTTAGATTATTTATTTATTTCTTTATTGATGTTTTGGTTTTTCATCGGTCTTTCTTAGCTTTTCGATAAAAAAATTTATGAAAAAAAACACATTTTTTGGTTTTCGTCAGAGGCACGGTTTTGCCTTCGCGAGAGGCGCGGCCATGCGCCTCGGAAACGGAAAAAAACAACGTTTTCTGTTGTTTTTTTTCAAGCGAAAGGGTTTTGCTTTCACGAGAGGCACGGTTTTGCCTTCGCGAGTCAGGATGAAAAAAAACGTTTTTTTCGTGAGAGGCACGGTTTTGCTTCCGCGAGAGGAACGATTTTGCCTCCATGAGAGGTGTCATGGGAATGAACCTGATAGTAGAGGTGTAGGGTACGAATGGAGAGGGCAGAGTCCTATCTACGGCAAGCTTGTACGCAAGATGTATGAGTTCAGGTCCCTCTCGTAGAGGTAATAGTCCAACGTCTCAGTGCTGGGGAGCTCTTGCGGTGTGGAATGCATGTTACAGAGGGTGCGAACCCTTGTGCCAGAGGGGAGGGGTGGCTTATAGAGAGTGCGCTACCCCTCATCAAGGCCTAACATCTAAGGGTTTGATCAATAAAGTTTAAAGGTGTACGTTACCGATAACGTATGTATGTAATTAATGCTATTCATGATGATCAGCTGAACGCTCGCCTGTTGGCCTCCCCGGAGTGACTTTTGGTCTTCTACGTCGACTGGTGCCTTTCGAGTGGAAGTTGGTTGTTGAGTGAAGGGCAACATCTTTCGAGTGACTACTTACCGAGTGACTTTTTAGACGCCATGGCTTTTCGGTCGGAATCTTCTTCGTTCCAGTTAATAATGAGGTACCCTTGGGTAGGACACTTAGGTCAGGCTTGTGACCCTATGCTAGATACATATCTCCATCAAGAGGCACCCTCGTGGCTCTCGAAAGTGGAAAAAACGCGGTTTTTCTTGCGAGAGGGCATGGTTTTGTTTCCGCAAGAGCCACGGTCGCGGCTCTCGAAAAAGAACACGGAAAAACATGTTTTCTGTTTTTTCCCTATCGCGTGAGGTACAGTCTTTTTGGTCCGGTTTTTTCGTGAAAAAAATTCATTGAAACTCATCAATATGGAATCTAGTTTTGAAGATTTCGACCCAAAAAACTCAACGATGAAAACTGTTTGAGATTTAGACGTACGGTTGAAAATACGAATATATGAATCTACGAAAAATAACACACATGCGATGCGCCACTTATCGCAACCTGAGAAGATACTTATCGCAACCTGAGAAGATGAAAGTGATCTTTAATCAAGTGAGAGTGATCTCTGATAGATGTACTCTTCAATTAGTGATTTCATATTTTAATTGTATTGTAGGATTCATATGTTCCTCAAAAACAAAAATTGTAGGATCCATATATAACTCAGCCTAGTGGAATGGTTGCAATTGGTATCTTTAAGCATCTTCTGAGATTTTGAGATGAGAGCACAAGTTCTCAAAAAAAAAAAAAGAGATTACTACAACACCAGTTGCAGGTACATGTAAAGGTTACTTGACGCGTGCGCGTTGATTGTTCATTTGGAGTTTCTTCTTCTTCTTCATCGATCTAGGATGGGTTCCAGGGCGGCAACCTGTGATAGCAAGGATGGACGTCGTTCTTTTCTCGTTTGTTTTCGTCCGTAGTCGGATCCTGATCTTCTTCGTGATATTTATTTATTGTACTGATGTGACTCTGATGTAGCTTGTGGTGAGTGCAATCCAATTACATATACTCTTCTTTTCAGTACATGTACTTGTAACGATATCCATTCTTGCGAAACGACGAGATGCGCTTCTATCCCTGTCGAGGCCCTCGCGTTAAAATAAGGATATGATCGCATCTTAGACGTTACAGTTACGCTCGTGCCTCCCAAAAGTGAAAAAAGCGAGTTTTTTTTTTGCAAGAGACATGGTTTTGTTTCCGCAAGAATTGAAAAGATGGAATGATCTTTAATCAAGTGGGAGTGATCTCTGGTCGGTGTACTCTTCAATTAGTGATTTCACATTTCAATTGTATTGTAGGATCCATATGTTCCTCAAAAACAAAAATTGTAGGATCCATATATAACTCAGCCTAATGGAATGGTTGCAACTGGTATCTTTAAGCATCTTCTGAGATTATGAGATGAGAGCACAAGTTCTAAAAAAAAAAGATGAGAGTACAAGCGTACTGCACTAGACACCAAAACAAGAGCAGAAGAGGAAAGCCAACAATTCACACTTGATGATACAACTCGAGATCTCGAGAGTACCGTCTCACAGCCCTCCTTTAGGTTGATGACCGGGAAAGAGCTACGCACCAGCTTGTGGCAAATGTACGTACCAAGCCAAGAAAAACAAATCAACAAGCAGGCAGACACCGACGATCTGCTTACGTACTTGCTTAGCGTAACAACTCCACTACTCCTTATGCTGCTAGCCTTGCTACCACCTCATGCACACATCGCACGCTCTCGGCAGCGCCGGCTACACCTGGGAGGCGACCTTGTCGACGGCCTGCTCGTCGACGTCCACGGCGCTGTCGTCGTTGGCCTTGTTGACCTTGGCCTCGCCCATCTCCACCGCGGCGGCCGCCTTCTTGCCGTCCTCCACCTCGTCGGCGTCCTCCCCCTTGCCGGCCGGCACGGCGCCGGCGGCGGGGCCCTTGTTCTTCCGGTAGATGGCGTAGAGGATGAGCTGCATCAGGCCCAGGAAGCTCCCGCACCCGTTGGGGATCTGCATGCATGCGCGTAGAATTGTTACTAGGTGTCAGCTTGTGTTTAACTGCTGAACTACAAGTCGTAGAACTGAAGCTATGCGCCGCTGGGCGTTGCTTGTGGCCGTGGTGGGCACTCCCGACCCCGTTCCGAGGGACTAGGAGCATTCAATGGCTACAGCTAGCAGCGCAGCGCACAGTGCAGTGGTTTGCAATTGCAAGGACCGATCGGCCAGCGCGATATGGATCAGATCATGAGAAACCGAAGGACATTTCGATCGGATCTTGGGGTTGCCAGGGGTCGAGAAGGATGGCGTACGTAGATGAAGGGGTCGAGGCCGAGCAGGCCGTAGATGAACCAGGAGGTGCCGCAGAGGAACACGGACAGGGACAGCAGGAACGGCATGAACTCCACGCTCTTGGTCTTGATCACCAACCTCTGCAGTGCACACACACACGCACCGCCCATGACTCTGTTAGTGGATATGTACATCAATTTGTTTGTTGGGTGTGGATTGCGTGCGTGCGTGCGTACCATGATGGAGAGCGGCGAGGCGTACATGCAGATGGAGAAGACGGTGGCGGCGAGGCCGCAGAAGACGGTGCGCCCCTTGCCGTGCAGCGCCAGCAGCGACACCAGCACCACCGTGGTGAAGATGGCGGTGACCACGCTGAGGAGGCCCAGCATCCGGATCTTAGACCTGCGCTCCGCGAAGATGAGGAAGATCACCACGTAGATGGCCTCGATCACCGACCCCGCGCCGTTGATCGTCGTCACCAGGATGTTGTTCGGGGACACGAACGGCAACCCGTACCTTCAAGATATCCAAAAAACAACAGCCCATGGTCAGTTTCTCACCTGACAACACACACTGAACTCCGTAACTAGAAAAGAAAATCACTTGTTCATCTAGCTACGTAAGGTGGGAAGTAAAAACACGTGAACGTGAGGACATGTGCCGGCAGACAGGCCAGGGTGGCCGTGCACGAACCGTGATGCACAATTTTATCGTTCCAGGTCCGTCCGTGGTACTGTCGCGGCGCTGGCAGGTGGGTCCGGGACCAGCTTTCCATCCATCTACCGGGGAAACCGGGCAAAGGCTAGTATACGCTAGGAGCCAACCCACGCCCGGTTCCATCAGCTGCAGTGTTTCTTCTGCACGGAAAACTACCCACACGCCAAGCTAAATTTACACTGTTCGCTCACATGCCATCCCCGGGGCAGATCCAACAAGTGATCCTTGCAAGTTGCAAGCATGGCAGATTTTACTGTTAATTAAGCTAAGATGTTTTTGTGAACTGTAACACGATACACAGGGATGGCATGGAAGAAGGACCAGTCGTGCATGCGAAGGCCGTGCGTTGGCGCTGCTTTTTGGAGAAAGGCCGGCGTGTCTAATCTGCTAGTACTAGTGCCAGTGGAGTGCAAGGCTGAAGCATGTGAGAGTTGGGGAGCGGTTGGTTACCATGCGGATAGGAGGCAGTTGAGCAGCGTCATGTTGTATGGCACGCCGGAGAAGTCCTCCGTCGACTTCCTCTTGATGATCCTCCAGAAGGTGACCCTGCAGCCACACACAGATGAAACTTCTCACCGGTCAGAAGAAAATGATGAGCGAGCACGCAGAGTCTAGAAGGCAGGAAAATGTAGTTCGGAGGTTCAGAAAAATTAAAAACAACAATGGAGTGTGGCATGGGATGGGAGTTAGCCAGTCTGTCTCTGGATGGTAGTATACAGATTCCAACTTTCTGTGATCATCAAGGAAACTGCAAGGCTTTACATGCTGACTGATGCTTTCTCAGAACTAGTATATTCGAGAAAAGAAAAATGGTTCGTAAGAGATGAAAGCAAAGTGCAGAGAAGGCTCCAAGAACAGAGCGCTATCAGTCACAGGTTCCTCAGTTTCCATCTTTGTGCTCGAATCAGAAGATCTCGGCCCAAGAAAACAGAGAAAATCAACACAGGAGCACTTACACCGGCGACAGGAAGAGGAACAGAGCAATAACATTGCCTGACGATAAAAAAAAACAGCAGTCAGATTCAGTGGGGAGAAGAAAAGAAGGCCAAACAAAGGGAGGAAGAACATTCGGCCATGGCGCTCCGCTCGCTCACCAGAGACCCCGAAGAAGAACCTCGCGATATGCTCCATCTCGGCGCGTCTACCCCAAGAACACGGTGTGGGGGGGAGAGGGGGAGGTCTATCTCTATCCTTCTCGGCCGAGCGAGAGGAGAGGGGGGGAGTGGAGTGGAGAGGAGAGGAGCACTCAGCGGCACCGAGTAGCTCTCAGCTCCCAACGGCTCGGTATTCAGTACCGCGCTAGGCAACACGGGAGCTGCGTTTACGGATGCGGCGTGTCCTTGTGTGCGTACGCGGTCATGTGTGTATGGCTGGACTGAGGGGGCGCGGGAGACGACGATATATAGGGGAACAGAGAGAGGTGAACAGGATGCAGATGCCTTGCATATTCATTTTGAGCTTATCTTGACCTACGCGCTCCTGTGTGACGAAAGAATGTTCGGTGGGAAAATACAGATACGTCCCGGCACGCAGCAACACGACACTGGCAATTTCACAAACGTCCTACATTTTGTTCAAAGAAGTGCGCCGTGTAGAGGGACATTGTCATTTCCCTTTTGCTAGAAAACGAGATACTCTCATTGGTTGTCACGATAGCTAAATGTAAGTTGCGTGGAAATAGAATTTGGATCAGTCGATTTTCGTAGAAAGGAGACAGCTGTCGGAGAGAAGGAGGAAATAGCCGCCACTCGCCGGAGAATCTGCCCCATGGTCCATCTTGCGATAGCAGGCTGCCCCATAGTCTATCTTAGGGGTGTTGGGAGTGGCGATGTTGTTCGCCGAAAAAAATGAATCATGGCCCGCGAGGGGGGAACACAGGGTGGGCATCGGTTGGGGAAGGGGGGAGCATGGCGGTGGGCGGCGGTTGAGGAAGGGGGAGCACGGGGTGGGCGGCAGTCGGGGAAGGGAGGAGTACAGGGTGGGCTGCGGTTGAGGGAGGCAAGAGCACGGTGGTGGGCGACGGTTGGGGGAGGGCAAGGCGACAAGTCTTGCACAGTAGCACCGACCACCATGGGCGACAGGAGCAGGCGGTTAGGCCGGCGGTAGATCAAGCGGTCCAAAGTTGAACAAGATAACCAATAATCGTCTTTGTAGGTTGCAGAAGATGAAAAATAACTGTTTTGACATGTTGAAGAAGCTGAGCTGGTCGTCCATTATGCATCCGACGGCTCCCAGGGAATCGAGTGATCCAAATTTGATTTTCACGCAACCTACAACTAGCCAATTCCTTAATTGTTGGTTACGGTAAAATCAAGTTGAAGAACATTTGCTTGTGAACTTATTTGGACTCGGAGAGAAGTTTTTCGAGCATCATTTCAATGTGTCTTTTAGAGTAACGGGTTCCTCCATCGTTTTTCATTAAAAAAACATGTTTGCTATTACGCAGTTGCTTGTTTTTCGAAGCACATATGTTGATTCGTGAAAGCAAGGCGACACCAAGGACGACATGGGGTCTACATAACGCCCCCGTCGAGGCCTCGCCGGAGATTGTGATGAGGAGACCGCAACCATCGACAAGTCTCCATAAATTACAGGTCCAACCATAAGAAGTCGTGCCAAAGTAATAAGTGACCACATGATCAATTGTAACAGCCCAAGAGCAACATTCCATTCTTGTAACCATTTCCATGAGTCTAAGCTTGTAAGACTTCAATGATTTGACTTGAGTTAATAAAATTTGCCTCATGACATCCATTGTGCATCATGGCATCCATTTCATCACCCATTGTGCATCATAGCATCCATTTAATTTTGATGCATTTTGACGCATCATTGTATGTTTGAGTGTGAGTGTGTTCTCACAATGTGTTTGGCAACCTTGTGGCAAGATCTTCTTTCAAAACAACCTCAAATCAATTTCAACCCAAAACCCGTTTTCTTTCACATTCCTTCTTATTCTGCAAGATGTGTTTTCTCTGCCTTATTTAAATGTTCACTATTTTTTTCTAAAAACCCCAAATCTTGCTTAGAAGCCCTCCTTCAAATTTCAGCCATTTTCATATTGTTTTGGTTGGATTTTAAAATGCATCAAGTTTGAATTAAATTAAAACTTGGAATAGTTTTCTACCTATAAAATTCCTAAACCATTTTTATTAAATACTCAGCATTCCAAAATGGTTTGGTTTTTCCTTAAAATCATTTCAAAACTCCTTGGGCATTTTCCCTTATGATCCCTTGTTTATTTTAAATGGAGAAGTAAAAGCCCAAGGATAGAGAGAGGCTAGCCGTGCACCTTGACCTCCTTCCTCCCGGTGGCCCAACCGCGCAACAGCAGGTCAGCAACATCCAGCGCAGGCCGAGCCTAGCAGCGCCTCCTCCTTCCTTTCCATGGTGGAAGACTCTGGGGCCCACCTGCCAGCGACTCCGTTCCCCCATGCTTTTCTTCTTCCTCGTCACCTCCCCCTCACAACAGTGAAGCAAGGACCAAGCACATGGTCGCCGCGACAGCCACGACGACCATGCCTCACCCCTATAAAGAACCCTCGTGTGCCTAGGGTTTTACTCCTTCCCTCACTCCCTCTTCTTCTCCACTGCCACACACGTAAGAGGCGCCCACGCGCCTCCTTCATTGCGTCCCGATCGACATGATCAGGTCGACTACGAGCTCGCAGCGGGCCTAGCTCGCATCTTGGCCTCCCCTCCTTCGTCTTTGAGCATGAGGACACCACTCCGCTCCATTATGGCATCAAGATCGAGCCCAAGGGCTACCTCCCCGCATCCCTCTTCTTCCCCTACGTCGGCTACAGATCGGATCAGAGCACGCTGGAGTTCCTCGCCCCGCCGTCTCCCCGTCGCTTTCCCGCCATTCTCTTCTTGTCCAAGGAAGAGAGATACCGTCATCTTCCTCCCTGCCATTTCTTGCCATCAATTGCATTGCATAGACCGTGACATGTCCATGCTTTGCCTTGGGCTCCCGTGCTCTGCCATGCTGAACTCCATCCGGTCGTGCCCGCACGCACACTCCAGATCCAGCGCACACGCGCCCTCCAAAGCACCCCAAACGCAAGCTCTCGCACGCCCGTCGCACCGTAGCATCAATTCAGTCTCATGCAAGCTCCCGCACGCCCTGCTTCGCTCGCTTCGTCGCTCGAGCTCGAGCTCCGCCTGCATCCCGTATCGTTGGGTTGCAAAAACCCCGAGAATGAGACCACCGCGGCATCCCACGGGCCTGCCGGTGCAGCCTGACTCTGGTGGTTGCCGTTGTTGCCTCCTACACCGTCGGTCGCCTCCCTTGTTTCGATCTGATCCCGAGATGCGCTAGCTCTTGAGGAGCGAAGCCCCTTCCCTATCAGCTAACCTCACCTAGCCCACTAGTAGCGTCGCGAGTACTCCACCCAGGGAACCCGAGTTTGACCCCCGCCCTCCCGGGCACACCTTATTCCCCCCATTTTTGTGCTTTTTGTGTGTCCTTGACGATGGGCCCATGGGATCCACTTATCATACACAAGGCCATGTAGTGCCACTGCACGTGGACCCCCTCTGTCATTCTTATTGTTTCTCTTTTTAAGTCTTTCCGTGACATTCTAGGAATTTTAGAAATTATGTTATACTTTCATAATTATTTGTGGCATATTTCCTACAACAACATATACATATTATATATGAAAATGTGATAGAAAGGTCCATAGAATTTAACTATGGCCTTAGTTTTGCAGTTTGCGCAAGTTCTGGTGCATGCCAATTTTGTATGAATAGGAATTTTGTGTGATTTAATCCATGCACCCTAAATACTATGTTTTCTAGTCTTGTTGTGAGCATCCTAGCAATTGATCCATGGCTCTTTTCAGTATGATTCCTTTTGATGAAATGAATTGTATGTTAGATACTACCTCCCTATGCTTTGTTTGTGCATTGTAAGTTCTTGTAGCTTGTTGTTTTGATGTGTGCAAATTGCTATGTTGCTATTTTGGACAGATTGCATTGCATTTTGCTTTGATCATTGTGGGAGTTTGGTGCATTGGTCTTCCGTGATCCTTATATCCATTTCATCTAAAATTTCATTTCTATCTAGTGGCATACTTGGGATACCAAGATTTTGCCCTTAGCCTCTCTCAAATTCTGATCTATCTTTGTTTCCTTGTGTATCTTGTTGCGAGTTCCCCGAAAGATCTATAACTCCAAATAAAACATTCTTTATATGCATTTGCATCGTTTTCATGTGTAGCATCCATTTTTTCCATATTCATGCATGTACAAAATTCTAAAGAACTAAATAACGTGGATGAGCAATGTGACTAGTGTAGGATTGCCATGCTATATTCACCACACAATCATGCATCTTGCCTGTTTGCACAATATGCTATGGTTTTATGTTTATTAGATGTTGTTATTTATTTTGTGTAGCATCGGGTGACGAGAATGAGTATGAGGAACCTGTTGAGAACTCTTACAAAGAGCAAGATTACTATCCCACTAAAGAAGCACAAAGCAAGATGATCATTACCCTTGATATTGTATCTAATTTTTCTATGCCTAGTTGTCTCATTTCTATCGCTATGTCTTCCTGCCTACTACTTGTTTGTCAATCCTCCAACATGCCATGAACAACCTCTAACCCCTCCACATCCTAGCAAATCAATGTTTGGCTAAGTTACCGCTTGCTCAACCCTTCTTATAACGTTACTAGTTGCACATGCAGGTTGTCCCATGTGTTAACATGGATATCTTTGGGATATCACATTATTATTGCTATTTAAATTAATACACATATATACTTGGTAAAAGGTGGAAGGCTTGGACTTTTTCTCGGTGTTTTGTTCCACCTTTGCCGCCATAGTTTCTATTTATTGGTGTTATGTTCCATATTGAGCACTCCTAACATGCTTGGGGTTGTTATGGGGACCCCCTTGATCATTCGTTTTGGGATAAAACTCTTTAGCAAGGCCCAACATTGGTACTATATTTGCTAACAACTAGTTAAAGTTTGCATAGGGAGGTAGGGAGGAGTTAACCATCGCGTGCCCCGAGCTAGACAACACACAAAGTTTTCAATTAACGATACAAGACACTGCAATTTGTCGGTCATGCCATGACCGACACTTTAATAAATAGTCGATAAAAAACTTAATATGAATATTTTTACGAATCAAATCCCAAAAAGCTAATAAGCCCCTCTATTATAACTCAGATACCGTTGATCATACATTTCGCTTTTAGTGATCTACAAGCAAGTTTTTATTGTATCCCTCTTGTATACCTATCATTTTCCGACTAAACATATAACTGATGAGAATTACCACTTCCTATTTTCGAGACTCGCAAAAATATTAAGTGAAGCATGAGAGTGCTAGGGATTTATATAAAATATAATTTCCGCCGTGGTCTAAAGATATAAGTTAAGTACATGAGTGTAATTGCCTTAACTCGAAAGATATAAGCGAAGCACAATGAGCATTCTAATAAATTATGATGTGTGTGTCTCTCTCTCAATATATGTGTCTAGCAAGTAATGATTATGGAAAACTAAAAGGCAAACAAACTATAATACACGACACTCCAAACAAAACTCATATCATGTGATGAATAAAAATATAGCTCCAAATAATATACCGGTGCATTGTAGACGAAAGAGGGGACGTCATCCAGGGCATCCCCAAGCTTATATGCTTAGGTCTTCCTTGAATATTACCTTGGGGTGCCTTGTGCATCCCAAGATTAGGGTCTTGCCACTCCTTATTCCTTTATCCATCGTAATCTTACCCAAAACTTGAAAACTTCAACACACAAAAACAGAATTTGTCTAAAACATAACGGTGTTTAATGATCTATACTAATACCATACTTTCATAACTCCAAAAAATCTGAAAAAATAAGAAATCCTCGGAAAATTCTATGAAAATATTGTGTAAAAACGTAAGTTCAAAACTTGTTCCACTGAAATCAGAAAAATTAAATACTTTACGTAATTTTTTTATATTTGCACCATATCTATTCTACAATCATCTAAATCATTCCTAAGGCATTACTTGGCACAAACACTAAGGAGGTGTTTGGTTAGCGAAATTGTAACGTAATCCAATTACGATGGGAACGGATGCCGTTAGTTTGTGTTTGTTTCGCCACGGCTGTAATCCGATACCTGGTATCAGGTCCCATCGCTATACAAATGTGATTACGCACCAAGTCGACTGTATTCGGATCCCGTTCCCATGAGCTGCTCAAAGGCACGACGTATAGAAAAGAGGGAGAGAGAGCAGCGGCAGCACGCCTTGTCAGGCATATCATCCGAGGTACATAGAGCAGGGAGATCCGATCCAATGGCGTGCATGCTCGAGCGCCGGCCGGCGGCGAGCGGACCAGGCAGTGGCACGCTTGCTGCGGAAGAGCAGGGGTTGGCGGGAGCCGTGAGATCTGAACAACGACGCGCATGATGGGGGAGAAGGGCGGCCGGCGGCAGGCGGCGCGTGAGATCGGAGCAGCGACACGCATGCTCGGGGGCCGGCTAACAGTGCGCTTGCTTATGGGCCAACCGGCGGCGCACATGCTTATAGGGCGCCCGGTGACAGCTAACAGGTATCCAATACCATTACCGGTACCAACCAAACAAGTAAGGAAGTAACTCATTACAACTCCGAAAACTCTGTGATCTGATTACGTTAGCGTTGACATTACCGTTTCTCTAACCAAACACCTCCTAATTGAAACATAAAATACACAATCATTACAGTAGCAACAATCATGCCATCACACAAAAATAGAAAGTAAAATAAAAAATTTAAGATAACTATTGGATTGCCTCCTAATAAGTGTTATTGTTTTGTGCCCCTAGCTAGGCATAATGCAACGTTTCACATTTTGTCATTCTCGGAATCTAAGACCCTTTTATAGATGGCGTCCTCATAGTAATTTCGTTTAACTCCCTTTTTTCAATAATAGATTTCCTATTAAGGTATCTTAAGTATTTGAAAGGACTATACTCATCTATTTTGATTTCAATTAGATTATCATGGTCATCAAGGGACATTTCATAGGTAATAGTAAATTGATCTTCTAAATGGATATTAACCTTTTCGAAGCCATATCCCTCAATATCTTGTTCGCTTCCATCGGCAAGTCAAGCATGTTTATCATTGGTACTTTTATACATATGCCGGATTAAAGGTAAATGTGGGACTTTCTTTTTAACATTATTCATGTAGGCTTCTTGATTTTCAGTCATGAACCTGCGCATCAACTCCTAATCTAAAAGATTTCATCAATTATAGGACGTTCATAACTCAAACCATAACGATCCTTGTTCTTCCCAATGATGTCCCCACTTCCATCATAAAAAAAATAGTGTCCATAACTGGAGGATCATTTCTATCATGAGGTTCATTATCAAGACTGATGAGTTTGTGCATTTCCTCACAAGTATCGCTAGGACTATGCCCACTAGCGTTTTCAATGCTAACTTTCTCAACCTCGCACATGATAGCAATTTCAAGCAAGCAAACAAAATAAATATTTTTGATTTGTGGATTATTTTCTTGTAAAAAACAAGCAAAAGAAAATAAAAAAGTACAACTAGTAAATGATAATGTTTGTGAAGGAACGTGAAGTTGATTGGTGATTCTCGCTCGCAACGACGCCAGGAATACTTCTTCTACTTTGTAGGTGCATTGGGTTTTTCCCGAAGAGGATGGGATTGATGTAGTAGAGTAGCAACATGTATTTCCCTCAGTGAGAGCCAAGGTTTATCGAACCAATAGGAGAATCATGCAATCAATCATCGACGGTTATTGCACAAATAAGAGTAGATACTTGCACCCAACACAGGCAAAATGGTTGTCTATCCCCTTGTACTCATTAATTGCAAGGATTAAATCCAGTAGGTAGATAGATAAAATACAAAGTAAATAAAAAGTAAATAAATTTAAGAAAGTAAATGGAGGTTAGGTAAATATGTGGAATAGACACCATACTTTTCTCTAGATGCATCTCTCAAGAACATAGCATACGGTGGGTAAACAAATTACTGTTGAGAAATTGATAGAGAAGTGTGTATTTATGATTTTATTCATGGCAATGATCATGTACATAGGCATCACATCCGTGACACGTAGACCAAAATAATTCTGCATCTTGTATTATGACTCCACTTCGAGAACACTTCTATGCTTTACTCTCTAGGTATGAAGTTTATAACAAACATAGGAATGCATTAAGTAATATGACATGATGTAGACAAAGTATCCCAAGCAATATATTCATACCTCGTCATTTTATCCTTAATAAAAACCATACAAATACGTGGCTCACTACCCCTTATGTCACTAGATGAGGACACCGTAAGATTGAACCTACTATTATGCACCACTCCCTCTAAAGGTATACTCATCCAATTGGCCAAAGAAGACTCATGGATAGAAAAACATAAATAGCTATAATAATCATGCATAATAAAGTCCATAAAAGACTTAATTAGTTTTAGAATAATCTGATCATAAACCCATAATTCATCAAATCCCAACAAACACACCAGAAAGTAAGATTACATTGGATAGGTCTCCTAGAAGATCGAGGGGAACATGGTATTAAAGATCAAGGAAAGAGGGAGAGTCATCTAGCTACTAGATATGGACCCTTTGGTCCATGTTTAACTACTCACACATCATCATGGAGACAATATGATTGATGTACATTGCATCTGTGATAGATTTCCGCTCCAACAGAGTCCCGAAAAAGGCCTCCCATAAGGTATCACAACAGATTAGAGACTTGCGGCGGCGAAAAAGTGTTCCGTGGCTGTTTTTGATGTTTTGGGAATATTTGAGAATATATAGAGGATAAGTTAGGGGAGTCACAAGCTCGGGGGGTGAGCTCGTGGCTCTCCCGTAGGACTTCTCACCTCCTGATACATCTTCGTTGTATCTACTTTTCCGAACTCTTTTGCCCTTGTTTTGGACTCTAACTTGCATGATTTGAATGGAACTAACGCGGACTGACGCTATTTTCACCAGAATTGCCATGGTGTTGTTTTTGTGCAGAAATAAAAGTTCTCGGAATGTCTTGAAAATTTACGGAGATTTTTTCTGGAATAAAAGAAAAATACCAGCGCAAAGATCCACCGGAGGGGGCGTGCCAGTGGGCCACAAGCCCACAGGCCGCGGCCACCCCCTATGGACGCGCCATGTAGGCTTGTGGGGCCCACGTGGCACCGCCGCCCTCAATCTCAGCTCTATATCTTCCGTTTCACCTGGAAAAAAACAGAGAGAAGGTTTCATCGCGTTTTGCGATACGGAGGCGCCGCCACATCTTGTTCTTCATTTGGAGGCAGATCTGGACTCCGTTTCGGGCTCCGGAGAGGGGAAATCGTCGCCATCGTCATCATCAACCTTTCTCCATCGACAATTCCATGATGCTCTTCATCGTTCGTGAGTAATCTCATCGTAGGCTTGCTGGACGGTGATGAGTTGGATGAGATCTATCATGTAATCGAGTTAGTTCTTGACGGGGATTGATCCCTAGTATCCACTATGTTCTAGATTGATGTTTCTACTACTTGGCTATGCTTAATGCTTGTCACTAGGGCCCGAGTGCCATGATTTCAGATCTGAACCTATTATGTTGTCGCCAATATATGTGTGTTTTAGATCCTATCTTGCAAGTTGTAGTCACCTACTATGTGTTATGACCCGGCAACCCCAGAGTGACAGTAGCCGAAACCACTCCCGAAGATGACCATAGTATGAGGAGTTCATGTATTCACCGCGTGTTAATGCGTTGGACCGGTTCTTTATTAAAAGGAGAACCTTAATATCCCGTAGTTTCCATTAGGACCCTGCTGCCACGGGAGGGATGGACAATAGATGTCATGCAAGTTCTTTTCCCTAAGCACGTATGACTACATACGAAATACATGCCTACATTAGATTGACGAACAGGAGCTAGCCACATATCTCTCCGTGTTATAGCTGTTACATGATGAATCACATCCGTAATACTCATCCATCACCGATCCACTGCCTACGAGTATTTTACTACATGTTCTCGCTACGTTACTTTGCCTAGGATTGTCCCTTGCTACAAAAGGGATTGGGTCACTTTGATGCTGCTGTCACTACTGATGTTACTTGTTACTTTGATGCTGCTGCTACTGCTGCTCCTTGCTACTCCGTTGTTACTTGTTGCAAGGCTTTTTCTGGCGCCGTTGCCGGGGAGGCTAGGTAAGCGGCACTAACATCCCTCAACCAAGGCTTTTTCTCGCACCGTTGCTATCATACTACCTTGCTACTGATACTTTGCTTGCAGACACTAATCTTTCAGGTGTGGTTGAAGCTGACACACTCATCTGCTAATACTTGAGAATATTCTTTCACTTCCCGTCTTGTCGAATCAATAAATTTGGGTTGAATACTCTACCCTCGAAAACTGCTGTGATCCCATACGCTTGTGGGACATCAAGGCTTTTTCTGGCGCTGTTGCCGGGGAAGCACAGCTATATTCTCTGAGACACTTGGGATTGACGTCTGCTGATCACTATGAGGAATCCAAAAGATCCAATTACTAAAATCCTACCTTCCACTACGAGGAGAGGTAAGGAACTCCCATCTAGCTCTGCACTTGATTCACCTTCAGTTTTGAGTAAGTTTGCGACGTCGCCTCCTGCTAGAAATCTTGATATGTCGCCTGTGCTTGATGATGCTACTTGTGCTGTCCATGATGCTTATGATGCTGCTATGCTTGATACTATGCCTGATGATGCTATGCTTGATACTATGCCTGATGATGCTATGCTTGATAGTATGCCTGCTATGCCTGATACTACTTTGCCACTTGGTGCATTCCTTGATGCACATATTGCTAGAGTTGCTGCTAGATGTGATGATGCTTCTAAAACTGCTGATACTATTGAAGTAGAACCTGCTACTATGCCTGAATTGCCTGTTATGCCTGATACGCGCTATGTTATGGAGGGAGAGATAGGTGAGGACTTTCTTGCGTGTAAGGATAGCTATGATGTTGAGAAACTTCTGCGCAAGTGGAAAGAAAAATCTCTGAACGCTAGGATGAAATACGACCCGAAGTGTGCCACTTCACCTTGTTGGAATTATGCCCTAGAGGCAATAATAAATATAGTTATTATTATAATTTCTGTATCAAGATAATCGTTTATTACCCATGCTATAATTGTATTGAATGAAGACTTATATACATGTGTGGATACATAGACAAAACACTGTCCCTAGCAAGCCTCTAGTTGGCTACCCAGTTGATCAACGATAGTCAGTGTCTTCTGATTATGAACAAGGTGTTGTTGCTTGATAACTGGATCACGTCATTAGGAGAATCACGTGATAGACTAGACCCAAACTAATAGACGTAGCATGTTGATCGTGTCATTTCATTGCTACCGTTTTCTGCGTGTCAAGTATTTATTCCTATGACCATGAGATCATATAACTTACTAACACCGGAGGAATACTTTGTGTGTATCAAACGTCGCAACGTAACTGGGTGACTATAAAGATGCTCTACAGGTATCTCCGAAGGTGTTCATTAAGTTAGTATGGATCGAGACTGGGATTTGTCACTCCGTGTGACGGAGAGGTATCTCGGGGCCCACTCGGTAATACAACATCACACACAAGCCTTGCAAGCAATGCGACTTAGTGTAAGTTGCGGGATCTTGTATTACGGAACGAGTAAAGAGACTTGCCGGTAAACGAGATTGAAATAGGTATACGGATACTGACGATCGAATCTCGGGCAAGTAACATACCGAAGGACAAAGGGAATGACATACGGGATTATATGAATCCTTGGCACTGAGGTTCAAACGATAAGATCTTCGTAGAATATGTAGGATCCAATATGGGCATCCAGGTCCCGCTGTTGGATATTGACCGAGGAGTCTCTCGGGTCATGTCTACATAGTTCTCGAACCCGCAGGGTGTGCACACTTAAGGTTCGATGTTGTTTTATGCGTATTTGAGTTTTATGGTTGGTTACCGAATGTTGTTCGGAGTCCCGGATGAGATCACGGACGTCACGAGGGTTTCCGAAGTGGTCCGGAAACGAAGATTGATATATAGGATGACCTCATTTGATTACCGGAAGGTTTTCGGAGTTACCGGGAATGTACCGGGAATGACGAATGGGTTCCGGGAGTTCACCGGGGGGGCCACCCACCCCAGGGAAGCCCATAGGTATTGGGGGTGCCGCACCAGCCCTTAGTGGGCTGGTGGGACAGCCCAAAAGGGGCCTATGCGCATTGGGAAGAAAATCAAAGAGAAAAAAAAGGAGGAGGTGGGAAAGGGAAGAAGGACTCCACCTTCCAAACCAAGTAGGACTCGGTTTGGGAGGGGAGACCTTCCCCCCCTTGGCTCGGCTGACCCCTTGGGGGTTCTTGGACCCCAAGGCAAGGCTCCCCCCTCTCCCTCCTATATATAGTGGGGTTTTAGGGCTGACTTGAGACAACTTTGCCACGGCAGCCCGACCACATATCTCCACGGTTTTACCTCTAGATCGCGTTTCTGCGGAGCTCGGGTGGAGCCCTGCTGAGACGAGATCATCACCAACCTCCGGAGCGCCGGCACGCTGCCGGAGAACTCTTCTACCCCTCCATCTCTCTTGCTAGATCAAGAAGGCCGAGATCATCGTCGAGCTGTACGTGTGCTGAACGCGGAGGTGCCGTCCGTTCGGCACTAGATCGTGGGACTTATCGCGGGATAGTTCGCGGGGCGGATCGAGGGACGTGAGGACGTTCCACTACATCAACCGCGTTCACTAACGCTTCTGCTGTACGGTCTACAAGGGTACCTAGATCACACATCCCCTCTCGTAGATGGACATCACCATGATAGGTCTTCGTGCGCGTAGGAAATTTTTTGTTTCCCATGCGACGTTCCCCAACAGTGGCATCATGAGCTAGGTTCATGCGTAGATGTCTTCTCGAGTAGAACACAAACGTTTTTGTGGGCGGTGATGTGCATTTTTCTGCCCTCCTTAGTCTTTTCTTGATTCCGCGGTATTGTTGGATCGAAGCGGCTCGGACCGACATTACTCGTACGCTTACGAGAGACTAGTTTCATCGCTACGAGTAAACTCCGTTGCTCAAAGATGACTGGCGGGTGTCAGTTTCTCCAGCTTTAGTTGAATCGGAATTGACCGAGGAGGTCCTTGGATGAGGTTAAATAGCAACTCATATATCTCTGTTGTGGTGTTTGCGTAAGTAAGATGCGATCCTACTAGATACCCATGGTCACCACATAAAACATGCAACAACAAAATTAGAGGACGTCTAACTTGTTTTTGCAGGGTATGCTTGTGATGTGATATGGCCAACGATGTGATGTGATATATTGGATGTATGAGATGATCATGTTGTAATAGATAATATCGACTTGCACGTCGATGGTACGGCAACCGGCATGAGCCATAGGGTTGTCTTTATAACTAACGTTTGTGCTTGCAGATGCGTTTACTATTTTGCTAGGATGTACCTTTAGTAGTAATAGCATGAGTAGCACGACAACTCCGATGGCGACACATTGATGGAGATCATGGTGTGGCGCCGGTGACAAGAAGATCGTGCCGGTGCTTTGGTGATGGAGATCAAGAAGCACGTGATGATGGCCATATCATGTCACTTATGAATTGCATGTGATGTTAATCCTTTTATGCACCTTATTTTGCTTAGAACGACGGTAGCATTATGGGGTGATCTCTCACTAAAATTTCAAGACGAAATTGTGTTCTCCCCGACTGTGCACCATTGCTACAGTTCGTCGTTTCGAGACAACACGTGATGATCGGGTGTGATAGACTCAACGTTCACATACAACGGGTGCAAAACAGTTGCGCACGCGGAACACTCGGGTTAAGCTTGACGAGCCTAGCATGTGCAGACATGGCCTCGGAACACATGAGACCGAAAGGTCGATCATGAATCATATAGATGATATGATTAGCATAGGGATGCTTACCACTGAAACTATACTCAACTCACGTGATGATCGGACTTGAGCTAGTGTAAGTGGATCATGAACCACTCAAATGACTAGAGAGATGTACTTTTTGAGTGGGAGTTTAGCGAGTAATTTGATTAAGTTAAACTCTAATTATCTTGAACATAGTCTAAGTCCACTTGAATATATTTGTGTTGTAGATCATGGCTCACGCGACAGTCACCCTGAATTTTAATACGTTCCTAGAGAAAGCTAAGTTGAAAGATGATGGAAGCAACTTCGTAGACTGGGCTCATAATCTTAAGCTAATCTTACAAGCTGGGAAGAAGGATTATGTCCTTAATGCTGCGCTAGGAGATGAACCACCCGCTACGGCTGATCAGGATGTTAAGAACGCTTGGTTAGCACGTAAGGAGGACTACTCAGTAGTTCAATGTGCAGTCTTGTATGGCTTAGAACTGGGACTTCAACGTCGCTTTGAGCGTCATGGAGCATTTGAGATGTTCCAAGAGTTGAACTTTATCTTTCAGAAGAACACCCGGATCGAGAGGTATGAGAATTCCGATAAATTCTATGCTTGCAAGATGGAGGAAAACTCGTCTGTCAGTGAACATGTGCTCAAAATGTCTGGGTACTCAAACCGTCTGGCTGAGTTGGGGATTGAACTCCCGCAAGAAGCTATCACTGACAGAATCCTTCAATCACTGCCGCCAAGCTATAAAGACTTTGTGTTGAACTACAACATGCAAGGGATGAACAAGTCTCCCGGCGAGTTGTTTGCGATGCTGAAAGTCGCAGAGTTTGAACTCCGTAAAGAGCATCATGTTGGGGAACGTCGCATGGGAAACAAAAATTTCCCTACGCGCACGAAGACCTATCATGGTGATGTCCATCTACGAGAGGGGATGAGTGATCTACATACCCTTGTAGACCGTACAGCAGAAGCGTTAGAGAACACGGTTGATGTAGTGGAACGTCCTCACGTCCCTCGATCCGCCCCGCGAACAATCCCGCGATCAGTCCCACGATCTAGTACCGAACGGACGGCACCTCCGCGTTCAGCACACGTACAGCTCGACGATGATCTCGGCCTTCTTGATCCAGCAAGAGAGACGGAGAGGTAGAAGAGTTCTCCGGCAGTGTGACGGCGCTCCGGAGGTTGGTGATGACCTTGTCTCAGCGGGGCTCCGCCCGAGCTCCGCAGAAACGCGATCTAGAGGAAAAACCGTGGAGGTATGTGGTCGGGCTGCCGTGGAAAAGTCGTCTCAAATCAGCCCTAAAACCTCCGTATATATAGGTGGGAGGGAGGGGGCCTTGCGTTGGGGTCCAAGGACCCTCAAGGGGGTCGGCCGAGCCAAGGGGGAGGACTCTCCCCCCCAAACCGAGTTGGACTAGGTTTGGTGGGAGGGAGTCCCCCTTCCTTCCCACCTCCTCCTTTTTTTTTCTTTTCCTCTTGATTTTTCTTCTCTTGGCGCATAGACCACTTGTGGGCTGTCCCACCAGCCCACTAACGGCTGGTGTGTCTCCCTCAAGGCCTATGGGATTCCCCGGGGTGGGTTGCCCCCCCCCCCGGTGAACTCCCGGAACCCATTCGTCATTCCCGGTACATTCCCGGTAACTCCGAAAACCTTCCGGTAATCAAATGAGGTCATCCTATATATCAATCTTCGTTTCCGGACCATTCCGGAAACCCTCGTGACGTCCGTGATCTCATCCGGGACTCCGAACAATATTCGGTAACCAACCATATAACTCAAATACGCATAAAACAACGTCGAACCTTAAGTGTGCAGACCCTGCGGGTTCGAGAACTATGTAGACATGACCCGAGAGACTCCTCGGTCAATATCCAATAGCG
Source organism: Hordeum vulgare subsp. vulgare (assembly GCF_904849725.1). Classification (NCBI taxonomy): domain Eukaryota; kingdom Viridiplantae; phylum Streptophyta; class Magnoliopsida; order Poales; family Poaceae; genus Hordeum; species Hordeum vulgare. Next base: position 564,718,696 of record NC_058520.1, read on the forward strand.
GGACCTGGATGCCCATATTGGATCCTACATATTCTACGAAGATCTTATCGTTTGAACCTCAGTGCCAAGGATTCGTATAATCCCGTATGTCATTCCCTTTGTCCTTCGGTATGTTACTTGCTCGAGATTCGATCGTCAGTATCCGCATACCTATTTCAATCTCGTTTACCGGCAAGTCTCTTTACTCGTTCCGTAATACAAGATCCCGCAACTTACACTAAGTTACATTGCTTGCAAGGCTTGTGTGTGATGTTGTATTATCGAGTGGGCCCCGAGATACCTCCCCGTCACACGGAGTGACAAATCCCAGTCTTGATCCATACTAACTCAACTAACACCTTCAGAGATACCTGTAGAGCATCTTTATAGTCACCCAGTTATGTTGCGACGTTTGATACACACAAAGCATTCCTCCGGTGTCAGTGAGTTATATGATCTCATGGTCATAGGAATAAATACTTGACACGCAGAAAACGGTAGCAACAAAATGACACGATCAACATGCTACGTCTATTAGTTTGGGTCTAGTCCATCACGTGATTCTCCCAATGACGTGATCCAGTTATCAAGCAACAACACCTTGTTCATAATCAGAAGACACTGACTATCATCGATCAACTGGCTAGCCAACTAGAGGCATGCTAGGGACGGTGTTTTGTCTATGTATCCACACATGTAAATGAGTCTTCATTCAATACAATTATAGCATGGATAATAAACTATTATCTTGATACATGAATTATAATAATAACTATATATTTATTATTGCCTCTAGGGCATAATTCCAACAGTCTCCCACTTGCACTAGAGTCAATAATCTAGCCCTCACATCACCATGTGAATTACATTGTAATAAATCTAACACCCATACAGTTCTGGTGTCGATCATGTTTTGGTCGTGGAAGAGGTTTAGTCAGCGGGTCTGCTACATTCAGATCCGTGTGCACTTTGCATATATTTACGTCCTCTTCCTCGACGTAGTCGTGGATGAGGTTGAAGCGTCGTTTGATGTGTCTGGTCTTCTTGTGAAACCGTGGTTCCTTTGCTAAGGCAATGGCACCAGTGTTGTCACAGAACAAGGTTACTGGATTCAGTGCGCTTGGCACCACTCCAAGATCCGTCATGAACTGCTTCATCCAGACACCCTCCTTAGCCGCCTCCGAGGCAGCCATGTACTCCGCTTCACATGTAGAATCTGCTACGACGCTTTGCTTGGAACTGCACCAGCTTACTGCACCCCCATTAAGAATAAATACGTATCCGGTCTGCGACTTAGAGTCGTCCGGATCTGTGTCAAAGCTTGCATCGACGTAACCTTTTACGGCGAGCTCTTCGTCACCTCCATACACGAGAAACATCTCCTTAGTCCTTTTCAGGTACTTCAGGATATTCTTGACCGTTGTCCAGTGATCCACTCCTGGATTACTCTGGAACCTACCTGCCATACTTATGGCCAGGCTAACATCCGGTCTAGTGCACAGCATCGCATACATGATAGAACATATGGCTGAAGCATAGGGGACGGAGCACATATGCTCTCTATCTTCATCAGTTGCTGGGCACTGAGTCTTACTCAATCTCGTACCTTGTAAAACTGGCAAGAACCCTTTCTTGGACTGTTCCATTTTGAACCTCTTCAAAACTTTATCAAGGTATGTGCTTTGTGAAAGTCCTATCAGGCGTTTTGATCTATCCCTATAGATCTTAATGCCTAGAATGTAAGCAGCTTCTCCTAGGTCCTTCATAGAGAAACTTTTATTCAAGTAACCTTTTATGCTCTCCAAAAGCTCTACGTTGTTTCCAATCAGTAATATGTCATCCACATATAATATTAGAAACGCCACAGAGCTCCCACTCACTTTCTTGTAAATACAAGATTCTCCAACCACTTGTATAAACCCAAATGCTTTGATCACCTCATCAAAGCGTTTGTTCCAACTCCGAGATGCTTGCACCAGTCCATAAATGGATCGCAGGAGCTTGCACACCTTGTCAACATTTTTAGGATCGACAAAAGCTTCGGGTTGCATCATATACAACTCTTCCTTAAGGAAACCGTTAAGGAACGCCGTTTTGACATCCATCTGCCATATTTCATAATCGAAAAATGCAGCTATTGCTAACATGATTCTGACGGACTTAAGCATCGCTACGGGTGAGAAAGTCTCATCGTAGTCAACTCCTGGAACTTGTGAAAAACCCTTTGCCACAAGTCGAGCTTTATAAACGGTCACATTACCGTCAGCGTCCGTCTTCTTCTTAAAGATCCATTTATTCTGAATAGCCTTGCGGCCCTCAGGTAGTATCTCCAAAGTCCACACTTTGTTCTCATACATGGATCCTATCTCGGATTTCATGGCTTCTAGCCATTTGTTGGAATCTGGGCCCACCATTGCTTCTTCATAATTTGCAGTTCATTGTTGTCTAACAACATGATTGATAAGATGGGATTACCGTACCACTCTGGAGCGGCGCGTGATCTCGTCGACCTGCGTGGTTCAACAGAAACTTGAACTGGAGTTTCATGATCATCATCATTAACTTCCTCCTCAACCGGCGTCGCAACGACATAGGTTTCCCCTTGTCCTGCGCCACCATCCAGAGGGATGAGAGGTTCGACAACCTCGTCAAGTTCTATCTTCCTCCCACTCAATTCTCTCGAGAGAAACTCCTTCTCGAGAAAAGTTCCGTTCTTAGCAACAAACACTTTGCCCTCGGATTTGAGATAGAAGGTGTACCCAACTGTCTCTTTTGGGTAACCTATGAAGACGCACTTTTCCGCTTTGGGTTCCAGCTTCTCAGGCTGAAGCTTTTTGACATAAGCATCACATCCCCAAACTTTAAGAAATGACAACTTTGGCCTTTTGCCATACCACAGTTCGTATGGTGTCGTCTCAACGGATTTTGATGGTGCCCTATTCAAAGTGAATGCAGCTGTTTCTAATGCATAACCCAAAATGATAACGGCAAATCAGTAAGAGACATCATAGATCGCACCATCTCTAACAAAGTACGATTACGACGTTCGGACACACCATTACGCTGTGGTGTTCCAGGTGGTGTTAACTGTGAAACAATTCCACATTTTCTTAAGTGATCACCAAACTCGAAACTCAGATATTCACCCCCACGATCAGACCGTAGGAACTTGATCTTCTTGTTACGATGATTTTCCACTTCACTCTGAAATTGCTTGAACTTTTCAAATGTTTCAGACTTGTGCTTCATCAAATAGACATAACCATATCTACTTAAATCGTCAGTGAAGGTGAGAAAATAACGATATCCGCCGCGTGCCTCCACGCTCATTGGACCACACACATCGGTATGTATGATTTCCAATAAGTCACTTGCACGCTCCATTGTTCCGGAGAACGGAGTCTTAGTCATCTTGCCCATGAGGCATGGTTCGCATGTGTCAAGTGAATCAAAGTCAAGTGACTCCAAAAGTCCATCAGCATAGAGTTTCTTCATGCGCTTTACACCAATATGACCTAAGCGGAAGTGCCACAAAAATATGGCGCTATCATTGTTTACTCTAACTCTTTTGGTCTCAATGTTATGTATATGCGTATCGCTATCAAGATTCAATATGAACAATCCTCTCACATTCGGTGCATGACCATAAAAGATGTTACTCATAGAAATAGAACAACCATTATTCTCTGACTTAAAAGAGTAACCGTCTCGCAATAAACAAGATCCAGATATAATGTTCATGCTCAACGCAGGCACTAAATAACAATGATTTAAGTTCATCACTAATCGTGACGGTAACTGAAGTGACACTGTGCCGACGGCGATTGCATCAACCTTGGAACCATTTCCTACGCGCATCGTCACTTCATCTTTCGCCAGCCTTCGCCTATTCCGCAGTTCCTGTTTCGAGTTGCAAATATGAGCAACAGAACCGGTATCAAATGCCCACGCACTACCACGAGAGCCGGTTAAGTACACATCAATAACATGTATATCAAATATACCTGATTTTTCTTTGCCCGCCTTCTTATCTGCCAGATACTTGGGGCAATTGCGCTTCCAGTGACCCATACCCTTGCAATAGAAGCACTCTGTTTCAGGCTTAGGTCCAGCCTTGGGTTTCTTCGCGGATTGGCAACAGGGTTGCCGCTCTTCTTCGAATTGCCCTTCTTGCCTTTGCTGTTTCTGTTGAAACTAGTGGTCTTGCTCACCATCAACACTTGATGCTCTTTACGGAGTTCAGACTCTGCGACTTTCAACATCGCAAACAACTCGCCCGAAGACTTGTTCATCCCTTGCATGTTGTAGTTCAACACAAAGCCTTTGTAGCTTGGCGACAGTGATTGGAGGATTCTGTCAGTGATAGCTTCTTGCGGGAGTTCAATCCCCAGTTCAGCTAGACGGTTTGAGTACCCAGACATTTTGAGCACATGTTCACTGACAGACGAGTTTTCCTCCATCTTGCAAGCATAGAATTTATCGGAGGTCTCATACCTCTCGATCCGGGCGTTCTTCTGAAAGATAAACTCCAACTCCTGGAACATCTCAAATGCTCCATGACGCTCAAAGCGACGTTGAAGTCCCGGTTCTAAGCCATACAAGACTGCACATTGAACTATTGAGTAGTCCTCCTTACGTGCTAACCAAGCGTTCTTAACATCCTGATCAGCCGTAGCGGGTGGTTCATCTCCTAGCGCAGCATTAAGGACATAATCCTTCTTCCCAGCTTGTAAGATTAGCTTAAGATTACGAGCCCAGTCTACAAAGTTGCTTCCATCATCTTTCAACTTAGCTTTCTCTAGGAACGTATTAAAATTCAGGATGACTGTCGCGTGAGCCATGATCTACAACACAAATACATTCAAAGTGGACTTACACTATATTCAAGATAATTAGAGTTCAACTTAATCAAATTATTTGCTAAACTCCCACTCAAAAAGTACATCTCTCTGGTCATTTGAGTGGTTCATGATCCACTTACACTATCCCAAGTCCGATCATCACGTGAGTTGAGTATAGTTTCAGTGGTAAGCATCCCTATGCTAATCATATCAACTATATGATTCATGATCGACCTTTCGGTCTCATGTGTTCCGAGGCCATGTCTGCACATGCTAGGCTCGTCAAGCTTAACCCGAGTGTTCCGCGTGCGCAACTGTTTTGCACCCGTTGTATGTGAACGTTGAGTCTATCACACCCGATCATCACGTGGTGTCTCGAAACGATGAACTGTAGCAACGGTGCACAGTCGGGGAGAACACAATTTCCTCTTGAAATTTTAGTGAGAGATCACCTCATAATGCTACCGTCGTTCTAAGCAAAATAAGGTGCATAAAAGGATTAACATCACATGCAATTCAGAAGTGACATGATATGGCCATCATCACGTGCTTCTTGATCTCCATCACCAAAGCACCGGCACGATCTTCTTGTCACCGGCGCCACACCATGATCATCCATCAACGTGTTGCCATCGGGGTTGTCGTGCTACTTATGCTATTACTACTAAAGCTACATCCTAGCAAAATAGTAAACGCATCTGCAAGCACAAACGTCAGTATAAAGACAACCCTATGGCTCCTGCCGGTTGCCGTACCATCGACGTGCAAGTCGATATTTCTATTACAACATGATCATCTCATACATCCAATATATCACATCACATCGTTGGCCATATCACATCACAATCATACCCTGCAAAAACAAGTTAGACGTCCTCTAATTTTGTTGTTGCATGTTTTACGTGGTGACCAAGGGTATCTAGTAGGATCGCATCTTACTTACGCAAACACCACAACGGAGATATATGAGTTGCTATTTAACCTCATCCAAGGACCTCCTCGGTCAAATCCGATTCAACTAAAGTTGGAGAAACCGACACTTGCCAGTCATCTTTGAGCAAAGGGGGTTACTCGTAACGATGAAACCAGTCTCTCGTAAGCGTACGAGTAATGTCGGTCCAAGCCGCTTGAATCCAACAATACCGCGGAATCAAGAAAAGACTAAGGAGGGCAGCAAAACGCACATCACCGCCCACAAAAAATTTTGTGTTCTACTCGAGAAGACATCTACGCATGAACCTAGCTCATGATGCCACTGTTGGGGAACGTCGCATGGGAAACAAAAATTTTCCTACGCGCACGAAGACCTATCATGGTGATGTCCATCTACGAGAGGGGATGAGTGATCTACATACCCTTGTAGACCGTACAGCAGAAGCGTTAGAGAACGCGGTTGATGTAGTGGAACGTCCTCACGTCCCTCGATCCGCCCCGCGAACAATCCCGCGATTAGTCCCACGATCTAGTACCGAACGGACGGCACCTCCGCGTTCAGCACACGTACAGCTCGACGATGATCTCGGCCTTCTTGATCCAGCAAGAGAGACGGAGAGGTAGAAGAGTTCTTCGGCAGCGTGACGGCGCTCTGGAGGTTGGTGATGACCTTGTCTCAGCAGGGCTCCGCCCGAGCTCCGCAGAAACGCGATCTAGAGGAAAAACCGTGGAGGTATGTGGTCGGGCTGCCGTGGAAAAGTCGTCTCAAATCAGCCCTAAAACCTCCATATATATAGGTGGGAGGGAGGGGGCCTTGCCTTGGGATCCAAGGACCCTTAAGGGGGTCGGCCGAGCCAAGGGGGAGGACTCTCCCCCCCAAACCGAGTTGGACTAGGTTTGGTGGGAGGGAGTCCCCCTTCCTTCCCACCTCCTCCTTTTTTTTTCTTTTCCTCTTGATTTTTCTTCTCTTGGCGCATAGACCACTTGTGGGCTGTCCCACCAGCCCACTAAGGGCTGGTGTGTCTCCCTCAAGGCCTATGGGATTCCCCGGGGTGGGTTGCCCCCCCCCCCCCCCCCCGGTGAACTCCCGGAACCCATTCGTCATTCCCGGTACATTCCCGGTACATTCCCGGTAACTCCGAAAACCTTCCGGTAATCAAATGAGGTCATCCTATATATCAATCTTCGTTTCCGGACCATTCCGGAAACCCTCGTGACGTCCGTGATCTCATCCGGGACTCCGAACAATATTCGGTAACCAACCATATAACTCAAATACGCATAAAACAACGTCGAACCTTAAGTGTGCAGACCCTGCGGGTTCGAGAACTATGTAGACATGACCCGAGAGACTCCTCGGTCAATATCCAATAGCGGGACCTGGATGCCCATATTGGATCCTACATATTCTACGAAGATCTTATCGTTTGAACCTCAGTGCCAAGGATTCGTATAATCCCGTATGTCATTCCCTTTGTCCTTCGGTATGTTACTTGCTCGAGATTCGATCGTCAGTATCCGCATACCTATTTCAATCTCGTTTACCGGCAAGTCTCTTTACTCGTTCCATAATACAAGATCCCGCAACTTACACTAAGTTACATTGCTTGCAAGGCTTGTGTGTGATGTTGTATTATCGAGTGGGCCCCGAGATACCTCCCCGTCACACGGAGTGACAAATCCTAGTCTTGATCCATACTAACTCAACTAACACCTTCAGAGATACCTGTAGAGCATCTTTATAGCCACCCAGTTATGTTGCGACGTTTGATACACACAAAGCATTCCTCCGGTGTCAGTGAGTTATATGATCTCATGGTCATAGGAATAAATACTTGACACGCAGAAAACGGTAGCAACAAAATGACACGATCAACATGCTACGTCTATTAGTTTGGGTCTAGTCCATCACGTGATTCTCCCAATGACGTGATCCAGTTATCAAGCAACAACACCTTGTTCATAATCAGAAGACACTGACTATCATCGATCAACTGGCTAGCCAACTAGAGGCATGCTAGGGACGGTGTTTTGTCTATGTATCCACACATGTAAATGAGTCTTCATTCAATACAATTATAGCATGGATAATAAACTATTATCTTGATACATGAATTATAATAATAACTATATATTTATTATTGCCTATAGGGCATAATTCCAACACATCAAGTGTTGATGGTGAATAAGACCACTGGTTTCAAGAGAAACGACAAAGGCAAGAAGGGTAATTCAAAGAAGAGCGGCAAGCCTGTTGCCAATCCGACAAAGAAACCCAAAGCTGGACCTAAGCCTGAAACAGAGTGTTACTATTGCAAGGGAATGGGTCACTCGAAGCGCAATTGCCCCAAATATCTGGCTAATAAGAAGGCGGCCAAAGAAAAATCAGGTATATTTGATATACATGTTATTGATGTGTACTTAACCGGCTCTCGTAGTAGTGCCTGGGTATTCGATACCGGTTCTGTTGCTCATATTTGCAACTCAAAATAGGAACTGCGGAATAGACGAAGGCTGGCGAAAGATGAAGTGACGATGCGCGTAGGAAATGGTTCCAAGGTTGATGCAATCGCCGTCGGCACAGTCTCACTTCAGTTACCGTCAGGATTAGTTATGAACTTAAATCATTGTTATTTAGTGCATGCGTTGAGCATGAACATTATATCTGGATCTTGTTTATTGCGAGACGGTTACTCTTTTAAGTCAGAGAATAATGGTTGTTCTATTTCTATGAGTAACATCTTTTATGGTCATGCACCCAATGTGAGAGGATTGTTCATATTGAATCTTGATAGTGATACACACATACATAACACTGAGACCAAAAGAGTTAGAGTTAACAATGATAGCGCCATATTTTTGTGGCACTGCCGCTTAGGTCATATTGGTGTAAAGCGTATGAAGAAAATCCATGCCGATGTACTTTTGGAGTCACTTGACTTTGATACACTTGACATGTGCGAACCATGCCTCATGGGCAAGATGACTAAAACTCCGTTCTCCGGAACAATGGAGCGTGCAAGTGATTTGTTGGAAATCATACATACCGATGTGTGTGGTCCGATGAGCGTAGATTCACGCGGCGGATATCGTTATTTTTTCACCTTCACTGACGATTTGAGTAGATATGGTTATGTCTACTTAATGAAGCACAAGTCTGAAACATTTGAAAAGTTCAAGCAATTTCAAAGTGAAGTTGAAAATCATCGTAACAAGAAGATCAAGTTCCTACGGTCTGATCGTGGGGGTGAATATCTGAGTTTCGAGTTTGGTGCTCACTTAAGACAATGTGGAATTGTTTCACAGTTGACACCGCCTGGAACACCACAACGTAATGGTGTGTCCGAATGTCGTAATCGTACTTTATTAGAGATGGTGCGATCTATGATGTCTCTTACCGATTTGCCATTATCATTTTGGGGTTATGCATTAGAAACAGCTGCATTCACTTTGAATAGGGCACCATCAAAATCCGTTGAGACGACACCATACGAACTGTGGTATGGCAAAAGGCCAAAGTTGTCGTTTCTTAAAGTTTGGGGATGTGATGCTTATGTCAAAAAGCTTCAGCCTGAAAAGCTGGAACCCAAAGTGGAAAAGTGCATCTTCATAGGTTACCCAAAAGAGACAGTTGGGTACACCTTCTATCTCAAATCCGGGGGCAAAGTGTTTGTTGCTAATAACGGAGCTTTTCTCGAGAAGGAGTTTCTCTCGAGAGAATTGAGTGGGAGGAAGATAGAACTTGACGAGGTTGTCGAACCTCTCATCCCTCTGGATGGTGGCGCAGGGCAAGGGGAAACCTCTGTCGTTGCGACGCCGGTTGAGGAGGAAGTTAATGATGATGATCATGAAACTCCGGTTCAAGTTTCTGTCGAACCACGCAGGTCGACAAGACCACGTGCTGCTCCAGAGTGGTACGGTAATCCCGTCTTGTCAATCATGTTGTTAGACAACAATGCACCTGCAAATTATGAAGAAGCAATGGTGGGCCGAGATTCCAACAAATGGCTCGAAGCCATGAAGTCCGAGATAGGATCCATGTATGAGAACAAAGTGTGGACTTTGGAGGTACTACCTGAGGGCCGCAAGGCTATTCAGAACAAATGAGTCTTTAAGAGGAAGACGGACGCTGACGGCAATGTGACCGTTTATAATGCTCGACTTGTGGCAAAGGGTTTTTCACAAGTTCAAGGAGTTGACTACGATGAGACATTCTCACCCGTAGCGATGCTTAAGTCCGTCAGAATCATGTTAGCAATAGCTGCATTTTTCGATTATGAAATCTGGCAGATGGATGTCAAAACGGCGTTCCTTAACAGTTTCCTTAAGGAAGAGTTGTATATGATGCAACCCGAAGGTTTTGTCGATCCTAAGAATGCTAACAAGGTGTGCAAGCTCCAGCGATCCATTTATGGACTGGTGCAAGCATCTCGGAGTTGGAACAAGCGCTTTGATGAGGTGATCAAAGCATTTGGGTTTATACAAGTGGTTGGAGAATCTTGTATTTACAAGAAAGTGAGTGGGAGCTCTGTGGCGTTTCTAATATTATATGTCGATGACATATTGCTGATTGGAAACAACGTAGAGTTTTTGGAGAGCATAAAGGATTACTTGAATAAAAGTTTCTCTATGAAGGACCTAGGAGAAGCTGCTTACATTCTAGGCATTAAGATCTACAGGGATAGATCAAAACGCCTGATAGGACTTTCACAAAGCACATACCTTGATAAAGTTTTGAAGAGGTTCAAAATGGAACAGTCCAAGAAAGGGTTCTTGCCAGTTTTACAAGGTACGAGATTGAGTAAGACTCAGTGCCCAGCAACTGATGAAGATAGAGAGCATATGCGCTCCGTCCCCTATGCTTCAGCCATAGGTTCTATCATGTATGCAATGCTGTGCACTAGACCGGACGTTAGCCTGGCCATAAGTAGGGCAGGTAGGTTCCAGACTAATCCAGGAGTGGATCACTCGACGGCGGTCAAGAATATCCTGAAGTACCTGAAAAGGACTAAGGAGATGTTTCTCGTGTATGGAGGTGACGAAGAGCTCACCGTAAAAGGTTACGTCGATGCAAGCTTTGACACAGATCCGGACGACTCTAAGTCGCAAACCGGATACATATTTATTCTTAATGGGGGTGCGGTAAGCTGGTGCAGTTCCAAGCAGAGTGTCGTAGCAGATTCTACATGTGAAGCGGAGTACATGGCTGCCTCGGAGGCGGCTAAGGAGGGTGTCTGGATGAAGCAATTCATGACGGATCTTGGAGTGGTGCCAAGCGCACTGAATCCAATAACCTTGTTCTGTAACAACACGGGTGCCATTGCCCTAGCAAAGGAACCACGGTTTCACAAGAAGTCCAGACACATCAAACGACGCTTCAACCTCATCCGCGACTACGTCGAAGCGGAGGACGTAAATATATGCAAAGTGCACACGGATCTGAATGTAGCAGACCCGCTAACTAAACCTCTTCCACGGGCAAAGCATGATCAACACCAGAACTGTATGGGTGTTAGATTTATTACAATGTAATTCGCATGATGATGTGAGGGCTAGATTATTGACTCTAGTGCAAGTGGGAGACTGTTGGAATTATGCCCTAGAGGAAATAATAAATATAGTTATTATTATAATTCCTTTATCAAGATAATCGTTTATTATCCATGCTACAATTGTATCGAATGAAGACTTATATACATGTGTGGATACATAGACAAAACACTGTCCCTAGCAAGCCTCTAGTTGGCTACCCAGTTGATCAACGATAGTCAGTGTCTTCTGATTATGAACAAGGTGTTGTTGCTTGATAACTGGATCACGTCATTAGGAGAATCACGTGATGGACTAGACCCAAACTAATAGACGTAGCATGTTGATCGTGTCATTTTATTGCTACTGTTTTCTGCGTGTCAAGTATTTATTCCTATGACCATGAGATCATATAACTTACTAACACCGGAGGAATACTTTGTGTGTATCAAACGTCGCAACGTAACTGGGTGACTACAAAGATGCTCTACAGGTATCTCCGAAGGTGTTCATTAAGTTAGTATGGATCGAGACTGGGATTTGTCACTCCGTGTGACGGAGAGGTATCTCGGGGCCCACTCGGTAATACAACATCACACACAAGCCTTGCAAGCAATGTGACTTAGTGTAAGTTGCGGGATCTTGTATTACAAAACGAGTAAAGAGACTTTCCGGTAAACGAGATTGAAATAGGTATACGGATACTGACGATCGAATCTCGGGCAAGTAACATACCGAAGGACAAAGGGAATGACATACGGGATTATATGAATCCTTGGCACTGAGGTTCAAACGATAAGATCTTCGTAGAATATGTAGGATCCAATATGGGCATCCAGTTCCCGCTGTTGGATATTGACCGAGGAGTCTCTCGGGTCATGTCTACATAGTTCTCGCACCCGCAGGGTCTGCACACTTAAGGTTCGACGTTGTTTTATGCGTATTTGAGTTATATGGTTGGTTACCGAATGTTGTTCGGAGTCCCGGATGAGATCACGGACGTCACGAGGGTTTCCGGAATGGTCCGGAAACGAAGATTGATATATAGGATGACCTCATTTGATTACCGGAAGGTTTTCGGAGTTACCGGGAATGACGAATGGGTTCCAGGAGTTCACCGGGGGGGACACCCACCCCGGGGAAGCCCATAGGTATTGGGGGTGCCGCACCAGCCCTTAGTGGGCTGGTGGGACAGCCCAAAAGGGGCCTATGCACATTGGGAAGAAAATCAAAGAGAAAAAGAAAAAAAAAGGAGGAGGTGGGAAAGGGAAGGACTCCACCTTCCAAACCAAGTAGGACTCGGTTTGGGAGGGGAGACTTTCCCCCCCTTGGCTCGGCCGACCCCTTGGGGGTTCTTGGACCCCAAGGCAAGGCTCCCCCCTCTCCCTCCTATATATAGTGGGGTTTTAGGGCTGATTTGAGACAACTTTGCCACGGCATCCCGACCACATATCTCCACGGTTTTACCTCTAGATCGCGTTTCTGCTGAGCTCGGGCGGAGCCCTGCTGAGGCGAGATCATCACCAACCTCCGGAGCGCCGTCACGCTGTCGGAGAAATCTTCTACCTCTCCGTCTCTCTTGCTGGATCAAGAATGCCGAGATCATCGTCGAGCTGTACGTGTGCTGAACGCGGAGGTGTCGTCCGTTCGGCACTAGATCGTGGGACTGATTGTGGGATAGTTCGCGGGGCGGATCGAGGGACGTGAGGACGTTCCACTACATCAACCGCGTTCACTAACGCTTCTGCTGTACGGTCTACAAGGGTACGTAGATCACACATCCCCTCTCGTAGATGGACATCACCATGATAGGTCTTCGTGCGCGTAGGAAAAATTTTGTTTCCCATGCGACGTTCCCCAACACACCTATCTTTGTGACCGATAAGGATTATGAATTCTCTGGCGACCCCGAGTTAATCACTCTGGTTGAATCTGATCCTTTTCACGGTTATGAATATGAAACGGTTGTAGCCTATCTTACCAAACTGCACGATATAGCCACCCTATTCACTAGTGAGGAAAAGATTCGCCACTACTATATGCTCAAGTTGTTTCCTTTCTCGCTAAAGGATGATGCTAAGACCTGGTTCACTTCTCTTGCTCCTGGTTGTGTGCGTAGCCCCCAGGATATGGTCTACTACTTCTCTGAAAAATATTTCCCTGCCCATAAGAAGCAAGCTGCCTTGCAGGAAATATACAACTTTGCTGAAGCTGAAGAAGGGAGTCTCCCACAAGCTTGGGGGAGGCTTATCCAGCTACTGCATGCTTTGCCTGATCACCCTCTTGAGAAGAATGAAATACTTGATATCTTATATAATGGACTTACCGATGCTTCCAAAGACCAGTTAGATAGTTGTGCCGGTAGTGTTTTTAGGGAACGAACCGTAGAACAAGCTGAGATTCTACTGAATAACATCTTGTGCAATGAGAATGCTTGGACTATTCCCGAACCACCCCCTAAGCCAACTCCGAAGAAAAGAGGTATTCTATTCCTCAGTCCTGAAGATATGCAAGAAGCCAAGAATCTATGCGAGAGAAAGGCATTAAATCTGAAGATGTCAAACATCTACCACCTATCGATGAGATCCATGGTCTCGATAACCCGATACAGGTAGTAGAAGTAAATTCTCTGCGTAGATTTGATGAGAGTGATATTCCTTTTGATAAACCTGCTAGCTTATGCATGGATGAATTTGATAACTTTGTTGCCAAACAACAGAGTTTCAATGATTATGTTAGCAGACAATTGGAAAAGAATGCTCGTATACTTAGTCATTTAAGTGCTTGTGTAGACAGGAATGTCAATGATCTTAAGCTTCTGAGTAAACATATCTCTATGGTTACTACTCAGGTAGAACAAGTACTTAAAGCTCAAAATGACTTGCTCAATGAGTTCAATGACAATTCTGTCAGAGTCGTCACTAGAGGCGATAGAATGACCCAGGAACCTCTGTATCGTGAGGATCATCCGAAGAGAATTGAACAAGATTCTCAAGGAGTTAGCACGGATGCGCCTAGTCATCCTAGAAAGAAGAAGAAAGATGATAGGAACTTGCACGCTAGCAACCCTGTTGCTGCTACCCCTGAGAGTCCAAACGATGCCTCTATCTCTGATGCTGAAACACAATCTGGTGATGAACATGAGCCTAATGATAATATGATGTTCATAAAGATGCTCAGACTAGCAATGAAAAGGATGTGGAGATTGAACCTAGTGTTGATCTTGATAACCCACAGCCTAAGAATAGAAGATACGATAAGAATGACTTCACTTCTAGGAAGCATGGTAAAGAAAGGGAACCATGGGTTCAGAAACCCATGCCCTTTCCTCCCAAGCCATCCAAGAAAAAGGATGATGAGGATTTTGATCGATTTGTTGAAATGATCAGACCTGTTTTTCTGCAAATGCGTTTGACATATATGCTCAAAATGTCTCTGTATGCTAAGTACATGAAAGATATTGTGACTAATAAGAGGAGGATACCTGAGGTTGAGATCTCCGCCATGCTTGCTAATTACACTTTCAAGGGTGGAACTCCGAAGAAACTAGGTGATCCCGGTGTGCCCACTATACCTTGCTCCATTAAAGGCAACTACGTTAGAATTGCGTTATGCGACCTTGGAGCCGGTGTTAGTGTTATGCCCCTCTCTCTTTATCGTAGACTTGAAATGGATAAGTTGACACCCACTAAAATATCTCTGCAAATGGCCGACAAATCAACTGCTTTCCCTATCGGCATTTGCGAGGATGTGCCTGTTGTGGTTGCTAACACCACTATCTTAACAGACTTTGTTACCTTGGATATTCCCGAGGACGATGCCATGGCTGTCATCCTCAGAAGACCCTTTTTAAACACTGCAGGGGCTGTTATAGATTGTAACAAAGGCAATGTCACTTTCCATGTCAATGGTAATGAGCATACGGTGCACTTTCTGAAGAAACAATATCGAGTACATTGCATCAATGCTATCGAGAAAACTTCATCGATTCTTATCGGGAGCTTTGAATGCCCTATTCCTCGTGTCAAGATGAAGTATGATTTGCTTGTTGGGGAGATATACATCCCCATTGAGGTGACCTAGTGACTATTCAAAAATTCTCCGTTCTCTTTTGCGATTCAAAAAGTTTTGTCGAGGAGACTTGATCAACCTAATTGACGGATTTCTTTCGATGACCATGAGATGGATGAATCGAGGAGTCACAAACCTCTGTTCCAAGCTTTTGCCTTAGGTTGCTTAGAAGAAAAATGATAGATTTAGTTTAGTTTTCCCTGTTTTCTGTTTTAGTGTCCGGTGGAAAAATACCCCGAAAATAAAAGTTCTCCGAACGTTGTGAAAATCAAGTATGATTTTTTCTGAAATATTTGAAAAATACTGGGACAAAGAGTATGTCTGGGGGCCACACCAGTGGGCCACAATGTCATGCCCAAGATGCGGCCCTATCCTCAATTTGGCACGAAGGCCTCGTCAGGGATAGAAGCGCATCTCGTCGTGTCGCAAGAATGGATATCGTTACAGGTACATGTACTGAAAAGAAGAAATATATATACAGAGTTGGCTTACACTCGCCACAAGCTACATCAGAGTCACATCAGTACATTACATAATCATCAAGAGTAAGAGCAGGGTCCGACTACGGACGAAAACAAACGAGAAAAATAAGAACGACGTCCATCCTTGCTATCCCAGGCTGCCGGCCTGGAACCATCCTAGATCGATGAAGAAGAAGAAGAAGAAGCAACTTCAAATGAACAATCAACGCGCTCGCATCAAGTAACCTTTACATGTACCTGCAACTGGTGTTGTAGTAATCTGTGAGCCACAGGGGACTCAGCAATATCATTTCCAAAGCTATCAAGACTAGCAAAGCTTAATGGGTGAGGCATGGTTAAGTGGTGAGGTTGCAGCAGCGGCTAAGCATATATTTGTGGTGGCTAACTTACGAGTACAAGAAAATAAGAGAGGGAAGATCTACGCATAACGGACGTGAACTACTGATGATCAAATGAATGATCCTGAACACCTACCTACGTCAGACATAACCCCACCGTGTCCTCGATCGGAGAAGGAACTCACGAAAGAGACAGTCAGGTTACGCACACAGTTGGCATATTTTAATTAAGTTAACTTCGAGTTATCTAGAACCAGTGTTAAACAAAGTTTCCACGTTGCCACATAACCGCGGGCACGGCTTTCCGAAAGATTTAACCCTGCACGGGTGGTCCAACTAGTCCATCACAAATTACCACAAGCCGCATAGAAATCCTCGATCTCGAAGCTCGCGATCTCGTCGGACTCCCTAGTGGAAAACCTCAACTCTGAGATTACCCAAAGCATCACCGGAATCCCGATGCACAAGATATCTCGTCAAAGGTAAAACTAATCCAGCAAGGCCGCCCGGCGTGTCGACGATCCCGATAGGAGCCGCGTATCTCGTTCTCAGGACACGACGGATAAGCTACGCGTACGAGTGCCAAACCTCGAGTTTCCTCGCGGTGGCCCCGCACAGTGCTCTGTTTTGGACCAGCACCATCAGCACTGGCCCTCCCTGTATTATGTAGAATTACTCCTCGGGTTCATGACGCCCTATGCTTTCAGTATTAACAAAATTATTATGTTGGGAAAATGTAGTACCAATGTTGGGCCTTGCCAGACCGGCTTTAATCTAAAACGAATTATCAAGGGGGTCCCCATAACAACCCCGATCGTGTTAGGAGCACTCAATTATGGAACATAACACCGGTAGCCGAAACTAAGGGGGGCAAAGGTGGAACAAAACACCAGGCTAGAAAGACCGAGCCTTCCACCTTTTACCAAGTATATAGGTGCATTAAATTAAATAGCATTAATATGGTGATATGACAAGGAACCCATGTTTTCACATGGAAGCAATGCAACTGCAACTAGCAACGCTAACAACAGGGTTAAGCAAGCGGTAACATAGCCAATCAGTGGTTTGCTAGGTTGAACAGGTTAAAGGTTTCATGGCATTGTTGAGAGGCTGATATTTAACATGTGGTAGGCAACGAGACATAATCGATGGAAGCGATAAAAACTAGCATGGAAATGATATAATGGTATCTGGGGAAATGGTCATCTTTCCTGAGATCCCGCTTGGAAGAAGAATCCCTCCGTGAAGCAGACGAATCGACGTAGTCGAAAGGGTCCTCACAATCCGGCACGCTTCGGAACTCTATCGAGACGAAGCAAACCGGAAACACAAATCAACACACGGAATTCACCAACCTCAAAAGAGCTACAGATCACGAGTTACAAGCAAGACAAGACAGCAACAAAACATAACAGATCTCAGACTTAGAAATATTTCAGCTCCTCCAAATCAGCACTATTTCTAGCAACTTGAGGGCAATCAAATCACACCTAAACATGCATTTCTGTTGCAACTAAAAATACCAGGGGCTAGTCTAAACACCCAAGGACAACTCCATAGTAGACAACTCCGTCAAACGAAGCACGGAATAAATTCTATGAAAATGACAATAGGGCAACATGGCAAAATATCGCGCGAGCCAACTTGCTCTAAAGCTAAAACTAATTGCACACAAAAATCCCATGAATTTTTCTACCCCGGAAACATATAAAACATGTGGGGTTGCAATACAAAATAATGCCACACATAAATGCGAGAAAATAACCTATACGCGGGAAAATAAATTAGCGGCAATTCCCTACACGCAAAAATACAAATGACCGCTCTAAAATACATGAAAAAATGGTCCCTAAAACATGGACATTTATTCTACGGCATACGAGCTATACGGTCTTGCGTGAAAATTAAATACGGGGCGTATCCTATTAGGACAACATGCATATCTAGGCAAACAGTGGGCCAAACCACATCAAACATTTATGCAAGCTGCAAAAATGGATACTACGCAAAATTCTACACGAAAAACATATACAACTCATCGCGAACGGGTGTACGGTTTAAAAGATACACGCGTTTAAATATCGTCTATTTACTGGAATTTATTAATTCATAAAATACCTAATAAACCTATTGGGCCGAACAGTGACGCAAACTAGTATTACTCGCCACGGGCGGGAGATAGGGAGCAGGGGGGTTGCTCACCGAGTGGGCTCGGCCCAAGAAGGGGGAGGCTGAGGCGGCATGGGGCTCGGCAGGCCGTGGCGCAAGGGAGGCCGCGGCTGGGCTTGGCTCGGTGCAGCTCGGCCCGGCGCTCGGCCAAGCCGCGCGGGGAGGCCCGACCGGCTTGGCGGCCACACGAGCGAGCCCTCGTGCTCGTCTCGTCCGAGGCAGGACGAACGACGGCGGCGGCAGCGAGCACTCCGGCGGCGAGGCAACACAAGGGAGACCGAGGGGCGGCGCGTTCCGGCGGGATCCGGCGGTTGCGGCCACGCCGGCGGCGCAACGGAGCCAGGAGCACCCATGGCGGCGGAATGCGGGGAGATAGAGGCGGCGAGCGCAGCGGTCGCGGGATCTGGCGGCGGCGGCTGCTCCGGCAAGGCTAGGGACGGTGGCGGCAAGGCGGCGCGCTGGCGGCTCGGGGCAGGAGCTCGGCTCCTCGGGCAAGGCAGCGCTGCTCGGTGCCACGCACGGGAGCACGGGAGCGCGGGCGGCGGTAGCGGTGGTTCGGGCCCGGCGGGCCTTGGATGGGCTCGGCGGGCCCGCGGTGGCTGGCGGTTGGTGGGAGGCTACGGATCTGGCTAGGGTTAGGGGTAGGTGGGGTGCGGAAAACGAGGCAGGGAAGAGGGGATGTCTAAAATAATGACATGGGGGCCTATATATAGACAAACGGGGGGGGCTAGGTTACCCGAAATCGCGTTCCGGATCCAACCGCAGGGTCAGATTCGAACGATTCCGCACGCGGGAACGGGTACGCGGCCGTGTAGAGGGGATATCCGGAGACGAGAGGGAGAACGGGCGGCGCGACAACGCAATTTAAAACACCGGAACACGTCCGACGGTAGACAGAATACGGTGCCGCTACGGTCGACCGTTCGGGTACGAGAGGGTCTCCGATCACGACGAAATTCGACAGGCGGCCTAGCTATATCTAATTACGACCGCATGCCAAGTTTCACCCCGATCATAGAAAGTTTTCAACGCACTTTTAAAACAGGGTTTGACGATGCCGCGGGCGCGTGCGTGTGCGGTCGGGCTCAGAACGGACAACGACGAGAACCGGCAACTAACAACTGATGCAAGTTTTGAAAACTGGCGGCACGGAGATGCCGATGCAATGAAGAAGATGCGCATGATGCGATGATGATGCGACAAAAGAAAATAGACACACGATGAAATCGGAAAGAAAAGGGGAATCTTCTGGAACGTCGGCATCGGGCTGTCACACACAAGCCCTAGGGGCGCGGGTACCCCCCGGCCGCGCCACCCAGGCTTGTGGGGCCCACAGGCACCCCCTCGACTCATTCTTGCTCTCATCCGCTTCTCCTACCTCTAGAAAAAATCGTTTCGCAGCTCAAACCCGTGTTCTTGCTCCTATTGCTGGGATTTTCGATCTCTTTGCTCAAATCACCATTCTCCGAACTATTTTGGGGAAATTACTCCTTGGTAAGTGACTCCTCCATTGGTCCAATTAGTTTTTGCTCTAGTGCCTTATACTCCGCATATTTTTGCTGCCTTGGTGACCATGTTCTTGAGCTTTGTATGCTGGTTCTAGCTAGTCCCAAGTAGTTTTGATGCGTAATATGGTATCTAGGCACTTGTGGGAGTAGTTGCTACGAGTTTCGTTGAGCCTTGTTCACTTTTCCTTAGAGTCACTAAAAATTTCAGAAATTTTCAGAGATAGAAAGGTAAATATGAGGAGGTTCTTGAGAGGCTCTTCAAGCCGTAACCCAAAGGATGATGGGAGTGAGAAGAAGCCCAAGTATCCGGTCCCTCGAGTCGCGGAAGTTCGAGCGTGCGAGTGGCCAAGCGACGCGTTCTTACGCGCCGCTGGAATTTATGAGGACTTTTATCACTTGGTGGAGAACGCAGGCCTTACCGCCTTCGTTGAAGATAAGTGTTCGCAATACCTCCTCCTCACTAATATCTTCATACAAAGCTTTAACTTCTATCCGAGGAAGAATCCTCCTATGGTTGAGTTTAAACTTTATGATGTCCCCCAGCGCATGTCACTCGAGGATTTTTGCAATGTTTGCAAATTACCTTACGTTGGGGATATTCATGAACCTCGTCCACGGGACTTGGAAGCTTTTATCGGTACAATTGTTGTAGGAGAGGAGAGAGGAGTGTCTTGCGCTAGAGCTGCTAGCATTCATTTTCCCGTGCTTCGGTACTTCTCACTTTTTGTGGGAAAATGTTTGATTGGCCGTGGGAAAGCTGGGTCACTTAGTTCCCCAGATCTTGTGGTCTTGCACGAAGCCCTTTATAACGATAAAACTTATAGCTTGGGCGCTATAGCAGCTCAACGGTTGAACCTTAACCGTTCTAAGGGTGTTGTCTATGGAGGTCTCTATGCTACCCGTCTTGCCACACACTTTGAGATACCCATTAGACTGGAGGAAGAAGAAGAGGTCCTTCTTCCCGAGAGATATCTAGATTACGATAGCATGGTTCGCCATGACTTTCTTGATAGAGATATAAGTAGAAGGATGATTTATAACCTGGTATTTAGTCAGGGTACTCGTGAGACCATTACTTTGCCTGCTCCTTCTTTGTTGAATCTTCATGCAGGCAGGTACATTATTATGCCCTCGAACATCTACGCATATTGGGGCTTAGCCCAACCACAGGTGCCCGTGCCCGAGCCACCAGTCGAGTACCAGACGTCAGTTTATCAGTGGGAGCCGGAGGAGCTCACACAGCAGTGGCATCCTCAGTCCACTCCGGAGTACCCCGGAGCTGGTTGTTTCTCTCCTTGGGAGTAGACCAAGTTAGGCCAAAATCCTAAGCTTGGGGGAGTACGTATTCTCACCGACTTTACATTCTTGCTTATGCTTTCACTTTGTTAGCCGGTGTTCACACTTTGCCACTGTATCATCCATGCTAGTTTATTTTCTTTTTCTCGTTTTCTTTTCGTGTGTGTGTCTAGTTTGAGAAAACCCAAAAAGATTTTCTTTTCTTCTTTTGCTTGTTGGGAGCTTTCCCGTGAAGATAGTTTTCTTTTTCTTTGGGTCAAGGTAGAAGATATTAGTTATAATGTTTAATGGCTCTTGCATGCATACCTGTTTAGCTTTCAAAGAGCCATATTACTTTGTCTTCTCCTTTGTGTTTGCCTGCAGATTCCAGCTTGAGTCCAATGCACGAGCACTCTTATTATTGTTCACATCGTTCGGTCGTGCAAGTGAAAGGCAATAATGACGATATATGATGAAGTGACTGAGCCTGGAAAAGCTGGTATGAACTCGATCTATTTTGTTTTTGTAAATATGACTAGCTCATCATGCCTGATTCAGATTTGTTGTGAGAGAAACATGTTTGCAATGACAACTTAGAGATCATAGTTGCTTATGCCATGCTTACTTAGCTAGGAGCTTATAATGGTTTGTCTTGGTTGCCAACATGAATGTTGAGATGACCGTGATGTAGTATGATAGGATGGTATCCTCCTTTGAATTTTCAAGTGGCTTGATTTGGTGCATATTCACGCATGTAGTTGAAACAAAATCAACATAGCCTCTATGATGTTCATGTTCATGGTGATTTATGTCCTACTCATGATTGCACTCAATGCTAGTTAATCTCAATGCATTTTGATGACTGTTGTCGCTCTCTAGTTGGTCGCTTCCCAGTCTTTTGCTAGCCTTCACTTGTACTAAGAGGGAATACTGCTTGTGCATCCACCTCCATAAACCCAAAGTTGTGCCATATGAGTCCACCATACCTACCTATGTGCGGTATCTACCTGCCATTCCAAGTAAATTTGCATGTGCCACTCTCCAAATCTTCAAGAAATAATTTGTTTTGCATGCCCGAACCGCGCATGTGGTGACAGGGGGCTATTGGTATCTTCCATGCTAGGCGTGTTACCCTCGATATGTGTTTATTCACTATCATTCACGAGAAAGGGGCCGGTAATTGGAATTCCCAGTTCCATGCTCAAATCGAAAAGATAATTGCAAAAAAACTCCCCCAGGATTGATGTTGGTATGGACGGTATCCGAGGATTCGGCTAGGAGTGGAGTGTGATTGATTGGTGGTGGGGGAGTCAAAACTTGACTTTTCTGTTTGGGAACCGCCTATAGCATGTGTAGCGTGGAAGATGTTGAGAACTCTTAGTCATTGCGTTGACAATGAAAGCATGCCACCCAAAATTATTATCTCTGTTTTCAAAGCTTGAGCTCTGGCACCTCTGCAAATCAGTGCTTCCCTCTGCGAAGGGCCTGTCTATTTATGTTCTTGTTGAGTCATCCTCCTCTTACAAAAGCACCAATAAGAGAGCACCTCTGTCATTTTTATGCTTTGCTTTTAATTGTGTTGAGTGTGACTATGACTGGATCTTCATTTCCTTGAATTACAATGTTTAGTCAGCCCTTGGTCTTTTATGGTGCTTTGCATTTATGATTTGCGGTCTCAGAAAGAGCTAGCGAGATACCATCTATTCGTACTGCTTCATGTTGTTTTGATTGAAGTGTTGACACTTGAGGCTTATTATTATCTGCTCGCTAGTTGATTATGCCATTGATATGAGTTTACCGTGAGACCTAGATGTCATTTGCTTATGTGGTTTGCTTGTGATCTTGCTGAAATTCTGGTTATGAGTTAGCCATAGTTGCAACCACAAGATCAAACAGAGTTCGTCAAAGTTTTTCTTATGTCTCTCTCAGTTTGTCAACTGAGTTGCTTGAGGACAAGCAAGGCTTTAAGCTTGGGGGAGTTGATACGTCTCCGTCGTATCTACTTTTCCAAACTCTTTTGCCCTTGTTTTGGACTCTAATTTGCATGATTTGAATGGAACTAACCCGTACTCACATTGTTTTCAGCAGAATTGCCAGGGTGTTATTTTTATGCAGAAATAAAAGTTCTCGGAATGTCCTGAAAATTTACGGAGATTTTTTCTGGAATAAAAGAAAAATACCTGCGCAAAGATCCACCGGAGGGGGCGTGCCAGTGGGCCACAAGCCCACAGGTCGCAGCCACCCCCTATGGCCGCGCCATGTAGGCTTGTGGGGCCCACGTGGCACCACCACCCCCAATCTCAGCTCTATATTTTCTGTTTCGCGTGAAAAAAAATCAGAGAGAAGATTTCATCGCGTTTTGCGATACGGAGGCGCCGCCACATCCTGTTCTTCATCTGGAGGGCAGATCTGGAGTCCGTTTCGGGCTCCGGAGAGGGGAAATCATCGCCATCGTCATCATCAACCTTTCTCCATCGACAATTCCATGATGATCTTCATCGTTCGTGAGTAATCTCATCGTAGGCTTGCTGGACGGTGATGAGTTGGATGAGATCTATCATGTAATCGAGTTAGTTCTTGACGGGGATTGATCCCTAGTATCCACTATGTTCTAGATTGATGTTGCTACTACTTGGCTATGCTTAATGCTTGGCACCAGGGCCCGAGTGCCATGATTTCAGATCTGAACCTATTATGTTGTCGCCAATATATGTGTGTTTTAGATCCTATCTTGCAAGTTGTAGTCACCTACTATGTGTTATGACCCGGCAACCCTGGAGTGACAATAGCCGGAACCACTCCCGGAGATGACCATAGTATGAGGAGTTCATGTATTCACCGCGTGTTAATGCGTTGGTCCGGTTCTTTATTAAAAGGAGAACCTTAATGTCCCGTAGTTTCCATTAGGACCCCGCTGCCATGGGAGGGATGGACAATAGATGTCATGCAAATTATTTTCCCCAAGCACGTATGACTACATACGGAATACATGCCTACATTAGATTGACGAACGGGAGCTAGTCACATATCTCTCCGTGGTATAGCTGCTACATGATGAATCACATCCGTAATACTCATCCATCACCGATCCACTGCCTACGAGTCTTTTACTACTGGTTCTCACTACGTTACTTTGTCTAGGCTTGTCCCTTGCTACAAAAGGGATTGGGCTACTTTGCTGCTGCTGTCACTACTGTTGTTACTTGTTACTTTGCTGCTGCTGCTACTGATGCTCCTTACTACTCCGCTGTTACTTGTTGCAAGGCTTTTTCTGGAGCCGTTGCCGGGGAGGCTAGGTAAACGGCACTAACATCCCGTCAACCAAAGCTTTTTCTGGCACCGTTGCTATCATACTACCTTGCTACTGATACTTTGCTTGCGGACACTAATCTTTCAGGTGTGGTTGAATCTGACACATTGAGCTGCTAATACTTGAGAATATTCTTTCGCTTCCCATCTTGGCGAATCAATAAATTTGGGTTGAATAATCTACCCTCGAAAACTATTGCGATCCCATACGCTTGTGGGACATCACCTCCTCCCAAACCTTCTAGGTTACTTTCTGGTTTAGGAAAAATCACAGTAAAGTTTTATCGCGTTTAGATTTCGTTTGGTATTGATTTTCTAGAAAGTAAAAAAACAAGCAAAAAACAGGAACGGACATTGGGCACTAGGTTTATAGGTTAGTTCCCAAAAATGATGTAATGAACTCTAAATTATACAAGATTGGTAAAAAAGTAGCATGAAACAAGGAAAATTATAAATATGTGGGAGACGTATCACCACTTCTTTGCATGCTCATTGAATCGGCTTTCGTCCGTCAACATTATGTTTGCGTCCTACGTGTCTCGAGCAAGTTCCAACATCTCGTTCTCAATGTCCATCTCCCCAAACATTCGGGCCTTCTCGACCTCCCATTTGATAGCCGCCTCTTTCTGTTGGGGAACGTCGCATGGGAAACAAAATATTTCCTACGCGCACGAAGACCTATCATGGTGATGTCCATCTACGAGAGGGGATGAGTGATCTACGTACCCTTGTAGATCGTACAGCAGAAGCGTTAGAGAACGCGGTTGATGTAGTGGAACGTCCTCACGTCCCTCGATCCGCCCCGCGAACAATCCCGCGATCAGTCCCACGATCTAGTACCGAACGGACGGCACCTCCGCGTTCAGCACACGTACAGCTCGACGATGATCTCGGCCTTCTTGATCCAGCAAGAGAGACGGAGAGGTAGAAGAGTTCTCCGGCAGCATGACGGCGCTCCGGAGGTTGGTGATGATCTTGTCTCAGCAGGGCTCCGCCCGAGCTCCGCAGAAACGCGATCTAGAGGAAAAACTATGGAGGTATGTGGTCGGGCAGCCGTGAGAAAGTCGTCTCAAATCAGCCCTAATTGCTCCATATATGTAGGAGGAGGGAGGGGGACCTTGCCTTGGGGTCCAAGGGACCCTCAAGGGGTCGGTCGAGCCAAGGGGGGGAGGACTCCCCCCCCCCAAACCGAGTTGGACTTGGTTTGGTGGGAGGAGTCCCCCTCCCTTCCCACTTCCTCCCTCTTTTTTTTTTCTTTTCCTTTGATTTCTTTTCCTTGGCGCATAGGCCCCCTTGGCGCATAGACCACTTGTGGGCTGTCCCACCAGCCCACTAAGGGCTGGTGTGTCTCCCCAAAGCCTATGGGCTTCCCCGGGGTGGGTTGCCCCCCCCCCCCCCCCCGGTGAACTCCCGGAACCCATTCGTCATTCCCGGTACATTCCCGGTAACTCCGAAAACCTTCCGGTAATCAAATGAAGTCATCCTATATATCAATCTTCGTTTCCGGACCATTCCGGAAACCCTCGTGACGTCCGTGATCTCATCCGGGACTCCGAACAACATTCGGTAACCAACCATATAACTCAAATACGCATAAAACAACGTCGAACCTTAAGTGTGCAGACCCTGCGGGTTCGAGAACCATGTAGACATGACCCGAGAGACTCCTCGGTCAATATCCAATAGCGGGACCTGGATGCCCATATTGAATCCTACATATTCTACGAAGATCTTATCGTTTGAACCTCAGTGCCAAGGATTCGTATAATCCCGTATGTCATTCCCTTTGTCCTTCGGTATGTTACTTGCCCGAGATTCGATCGTCAGTATCCGCATACCTATTTCAATCTCGTTTACCGGCAAGTCTCTTTACTCGTTCCGTAATACAAGATCCCGCAACTTACACTAAGTTACATTGCTTGCAAGGCTTGTGTGTGATGTTGTATTACCGAGTGGGCCCCGAGATACCTCTCCATCACACGGAGTGACAAATCCCAGTCTTGATCCATACTAACTCAACTAACACCTTCGGAGATACCTGTAGAGCATCTTTATAGTCACCCAGTTACGTTGCGACGTTTGATACACACAAAGCATTCCTCCGGTGTCAGTGAGTTATATGATCTCATGGTCATAGGAATAAATACTTGACACGTAGAAAACAGTAGCAACAAAATGACACGATCAACATGCTACGTCTATTAGTTTCGGTCTAGTCCATCACGTGATTCTCCCAATGACGTGATCCAGTTATCAAGCAACAACACCTTGTTCATAATCAGAAGACACTGACTATCATCGATCAACTGGCTAGCCAACTAGAGGCATGCTAGGGACGGTGTTTTGTCTATGTATCCACACATGTAAATGAGTCTTCATTCAATACAATTATAGCATGGATAATAAACTATTATCTTGATACAGGAATTATAATAATAACTATACATTTATTATTGCCTCTAGGGCATAATTCCAAGAGTCTCCCACTTGCACTAGAGTCAATAATCTAGCCTTCACATCACCATGTGAATTTACATTGTAATAAATCTAACACCCATACAGTTCTGGTGTCGATCATGTTTTGGCCGTGGAAGAGGTTTAGTCAGTGGGTCTGCTACATTCAGATCCGTGTGCACCTTGCATATATTTACGTCCTCCTCCTCAACGTAGTCGCGGATGAGGTTGAAGCGTCGTTTGATGTGTCTGGTCTTCTTGTGAAACCTTGGTTCCTTTGCCAGGGCAATGGCACCAGTGTTGTCACAGAACAAGGGTATTGGATCCAGTGCACTTGGCACCACTCCAAGATCCGTCATGAACTGCTTCATCCAGACACCCTCCTTAGCCGCCTCCGAGGCAGCCATGTACTCTGCTTCACATGTAGAATCTGCTACGACGCTTTGCTTGGAACTGCACCAGCTTACTGCACCCCCATTAAGAATAAATACGTATCCGGTTTGCGACATAGAGTCGTCCGGATCTGTGTCAAAGCTTGCATCGACGTAACCTTTTACGGCGAGCTCTTCGTCACCTCCATACACGAGAAACATCTCCTTAGTCCTTGTCACGTACTTCAGGATATTCTTGACCGCTGTCCAGTGATCCACTCCTGGATTACTCTGGAACCTACCTGCCATACTTATGGCCAGGCTAACATCCGGTCTAGTGCACAGCATTGCATACATGATAGAACCTATGGCTGAAGCATAGGGGACGGAGCGCATATGCTCTCTATCTTCATCAGTTGCTGGGCACTGAGTCTTACTCAATCTCGTACCTTGTAAAACTGGCAAGAACCCTTTCTTGGACTGTTCCATTTTGAACCTCTTCAAAACTTTATCAAGGTATGTGCTTTGTGAAAGTCCTATCAGGCGTTTTGATCTATCCCTATAGATCTTAATGCCTAGAATGTAAGCAGCTTCTCCTAGGTCCTTCATAGAGAAACTTTTATTCAAGTAACCTTTTATGCTCTCCAAAAGCTCTACGTTGTTTCCAATCAGTAATATGTCATCCACATATAATATTAGAAACGCCACAGAGCTCCCACTCACTTTCTTGTAAATACAAGATTCTCCAACCACTTGTATAAACCCAAATGCTTTGATCACCTCATCAAAGCGTTTGTTCCAACTCCGAGATGCTTGCACCAGTCCATAAATGGATCGCTGGAGCTTGCACACCTTGTCAGCATTTTTAGGATCGACAAAACCTTCGGGTTGCATCATATACAACTCTTCCTTAAGGAAACCGTTAAGGAACGCTGTTTTGACATCCATCTGCCAGATTTCATAATCGAAAAATGCACCTATTGCTAACATGATTCTGACGGACTTAAGCATCGCTACGGGTGAGAAGGTCTCATCGTAGTAAACTCCTGGAACTTGTGAAAAACCCTTTGCCACAAGTTGAGCTTTATAAACGGTCACATTACCGTCAGCGTCCGTCTTTTTCTTAAAGATCCATTTGTTCTGAATAGCCTTGCGGCCCTCAGGTAGTATCTCCAAAGTCCACACTTTGTTCTCATACATGGATCCTATCTCGGATTTCATGGCTTCTAGCCATTTGATGGAATCTGGGCCCACCATTGCTTCTTCATAATTTGCAGGTTCATTGTTGTCTAACAACATGATTGATAAGACGGGATTACCGTACCACTCTGGAGCAGCGCGTGATCTCGTCGACCTGCGGGGTTCAACAAAAACTTGAACTGGAGTTTCATGATCATCATCATTAACTTCCTCCTCAACCGACATCGCAACGACAGAGGTTTCCCCTTGCCCTGCGCCACCATCCAGAGGGATGAGAGGTTCGACAACCTCATCAAGTTCTATCTTCCTCCCACTCAATTCTCTCGAGAGAAACTCCTTCTCGAGAAAAGTTCCGTTCTTAGCAACAAACACTTTGCCCTCGGATTTGAGATAGAAGGTGTACCCAACTGTCTCTTTTGGGTAACCTATGAAGACGCATTTTTCCGCTTTGGGTTCCAGCTTTTCAGCCTGAAGCTTTTTGACATAAGCATCACATCCCCAAACTTTAAGAAACGACAACTTTGGCCTTTTGCCATACCACAGTTCGTATGGTGTCGTCTCAACGGATTTTGATGGTGCCCTATTTAAAGTGAATGCAGCTGTTTCTAATGCATAACCCCAAAATGATAACGACAAATCAGTAAGAGGCATCATAGATCGCACCATCTCTAACAAAGTACGATTACGACGTTCGGACACACCATTACGCTGTGGTGTTCCAGGTGGTGTTAACTGCGAAACAACTCCACATTGTCTTACGTGAGTACCAAACTCGAAACTCAGATATTCACCCCCACGATCAGACCGCAGGAACTTGATCTTCTTGTTACGATGATTTTCCACTTCACTCTGAAATTGCTTGAACTTTTCAAATGTTTCAGACTTGTGCTTCATCAAGTAGACATAACCATATCTACTTAAGTCGTCAGTGAAGGTGAGGAAATAACGATATCCGGCGCGTGCCTCCACGCTCATTCGACCACACACATCGGTATGTATGATTTCCAACAAGTCACTTGCACGCTCCATTGTTCCGGAGAACGGAGTCTTAGTCATCTTGCCCATGAGGCATGGTTCGCACGTGTCAAGTGAATCAAAGTCAAGTGACTCCAAAAGCCCATCAGCATGGAGTTTCTTCATGCGCTTTACACCAATATGACCCAAGCGGCAGTGCCACAAAAATATGGCGCTATCATTGTTTACTCTAACTCTTTTGGTCTCAATGTTATGTATATGCGTATCGCTATCAAGATTCAATATGAACAATCCTCTCACATTCGGTGCATGACCATAAAAGATGTTACTCACAGAAATAGAACAACCATTATTCTCAGACTTAAAAGAGTAACCGTCTCGCAATAAACAAGATCCAGATATGATGTTCATGCTCAACGCAGGCACTAAATAACAATGATTTAAGTTCATCACTAATCCCGATGGTAGTTGAAGTGACACTGTGCCGACGGCGATTGCATCAACCTTGGAACCATTTCCTACGCGCATCGTCACTTCATCTTTCGCCAGCCTTCGTCTATTCCGCAGTTCCTGTTTCGAGTTGCAAATGTGAGCAACAGAACCGGTATCGAATACCCAGGCACTACTATGAGAGCCGGTTAAGTACACATCAATAACATGTATATCAAATATACCTGATTTTTCTTTGCCCGCCTTCTTATCTGCCAGATACTTGGGGCAATTGCGCTTCCAGTGACCCATACCCTTGCAATAGAAGCACTCTGTTTCAGGCTTAGGTCCAGCCTTGGGTTTCTTCGGCGGATTGGCAACAGGCTTGCCGCTCTTCTTCGAATTGCCCTTCTTGCCTTTGCCGTTTCTCTTGAAACTAGTGGTCTTGCTCACCATCAACACTTGATGCTCTTTACGGAGTTCAGACTCTGCGACTTTCAGCATCGCAAACAACTCGCCGGGAGACTTGTTCATCCCTTGCATGTTGTAGTTCAACACAAAGCCTTTATAGCTTGGCGGCAGTGATTGAAGGATTCTATCATTGATAGCCTCTTGAGGGAGTTCAATCCCCAGCTCAGCCAGACGGTTTGAGTACCCAGACATTTTGAGCACATGTTCACTGACAGACGAGTTTTCCTCCATCTTGCAAGCATAGAACTTATCGGAGGTCTCATACCTCTCGATCCGGGCGTTCTTCTGAAAGATAAACTTCAACTCCAGGAACATCTCAAATGCTCCATGACGCTCAAAGCGACGTTGAAGTCCCGGTTCTAAGCCATACAAGACTGCACATTGAACTATTGAGTAGTCCTCCTTACGTGCTAACCAAGCGTTCTTAACATCCTGATCAGCCGTAGCGGGTGGTTCATCTCCTAGCGCAGCATTAAGGACATAATCCTTCTTCCCAGCTTGTAAGATTAGCTTAAGATTACGAGCCCAGTCTACAAAGTTGCTTCCATCACCTTTCAACTTAGCTTTCTCTAGGAACGTATTAAAATTCAGGATGACACTTGCGTGAGCCATGATCTACAACACAAATATATTCAAAGTGGACTTAGACTATGTTCAAGATAATTAGAGTTCAACTTAATCAAATTATATGCTAAACTCCCACTCAAAAAGTACATCTCTCTAGTCATTTGAGTGGTTCATGATCCACTTACACTATCCCAAGTCCGATCATCACGTGAGTTGAGTATAGTTTCAGTGGTGAGCATCCCTATGCTAATCATATCAACTATATGATTCATGATCGACCTTTCGGTCTCATGTGTTCCGAGGCCATGTCTGCACATGCTAGGCTCGTCAAGCTTAACCCGAGTGTTCCGCGTGCGCAACTGTTTTGCACCCGTTGTATGTGAACGTTGAGTCTATCACACCCGATCATCACGTGGTGTCTCGAAACGACGAACTGTAGCAACGGTGCACAGTCGGGGAGAACACAATTTCGTCTTGAAATTTTAGTGAGAGATCACCTCATAATGCTACCGTCGTTCTAAGCAAAATAAGGTGCATAAAAGGATTAACATCACATGCAATTCATAAGTGACATGATATGGCCATCATCTCGTGCTTCTTGATCTCCATCACCAAAGCACCGGCACGATCTTCTTGTCACCGACGCCACACCATGATCATCCATCAACGTGTTGCCATCGGGGTTGTCGTGCTACTTATGCTATTACTACTAAAGCTACATCCTAGCAAAATAGTAAACGCATCTGCAAGCACATATGTTCGTATAAAGACAACCCTATGGCTCCTGCCGGTTGCCGTACCATCGACGTGCAAGTCGATATTTCTATTACAACATGATCATCTCATACATCCAATATATCACATCACATCGTTGGCCATATCACATCACAATCATACCCTGCAAAAACAAGTTAGACGTCCTCTAATTTTGTTGTTGCATGTTTTACGTGGTGACCAAGGGTATCTAGTAGGATCGCATCTTACTTACGCAAACACCACAACGGAGATATATGAGTTGCTATTTAACCTCATCCAAGGACCTCCTCGGTCAAATCCGATTCAACTAAAGTTGGAGAAACCGTCACTTGCCAGTCATCTTTGAGCAAAGGGGGTTACTCGTAACGATGAAGCCAGTCTCTCGTAAGCGTACGAGTAATGTCGGTCCAAGCCGCTTCAATCCAACAATACCGCGGAATCAAGAAAAGACTAAGGAGGGCAGCAAAACGCACATCACCGCCCACAAAAACTTTTGTGTTCTACTCGAGAAGACATCTACGCATGAACCTAGCTCATGATGCCACTGTTGGGGAACGTCGCATGGGAAACAAAAATTTTCCTACGCGCACGAAGACCTATCATGGTGATGTCCATCTACGAGAGGGGATGAGTGATCTACGTACCCTTGTAGATCGTACAGCAGAAGCGTTAGAGAACGCGGTTGATGTAGTGGAACATCCTCACGTCCCTCGATCCGCCCCGCGAACAATCCCGCGATCAGTCCCACGATCTAGTACCGAACGGACGGCACCTCCGCGTTCAGCACACGTACAGCTCGACGATGATCTCGGCCTTCTTGATCCAGCAAGAGAGACGGAGAGGTAGAAGAGTTCTCCGGCAGCGTGACGGCGCTCCGGAGGTTGGTGATGATCTTGTCTCAGCAGGGCTCCGCCCGAGCTCCGCAGAAACGCGATCTAGAGGAAAAACTATGGAGGTATGTGGTCGGGCAGCCGTGAGAAAGTCGTCTCAAATCAGCCCTAATTGCTCCATATATATAGGAGGAGGGAGGGGGACCTTGCCTTGGGGTCCAAGGGACCCTCAAGGGGTCGGCCGAGCCAAGGGGGGAGGACTCCCCCCCCCCCCAAACCGAGTTGGACTTGGTTTGGTGGGAGGAGTTCCCCTCCCTTCCCACTTCCTCCCTCTTTTTTTTTCTTTTCCTTTGATTTCTTTTCCTTGGCGCATAGGCCCCCTTGGGGCTGTCCCACCAGCCCACTAAGGGCTGGTGTGTCTCCCCAAAGCCTATGGGCTTCCCCGGGGTGGGTTGCCCCCCCCCCCCCCGGTGAACTCCCGGAACCCATTCGTCATTCCCGGTACATTCCCGGTAACTCCGAAAACCTTCCGGTAATCAAATGAGGTCATCCTATATATCAATCTTCGTTTCCGGACCATTCCGAAAACCGTCATGACGTCCGTGATCTCATCCGGGACTCCGAACAACATTCGGTAACCGACCATATAACTCAAATACGCATAAAACAACGTCGAACCTTAAGTGTGCAGACCCTGCGGGTTCGAGAACCATGTAGACATGACCCGAGAGACTCCTCGGTCAATATCCAATAGCGGGACCTGGATCCCGCAACTTACACTAAGTTACATTGCTTGCAAGGCTTGTGTGTGATGTTGTATTATCGAGTGGGCCCCGAGATACCTCCCCGTCACACGGAGTGACAAATCCCAGTCTTGATCCATACTAACTCAGCTAACACCTTCAGAGATACCTGTAGAGCATCTTTATAGTCACCCAGTTATGTTGCGACGTTTGATACACACAAAGCATTCCTCCGGTGTCAGTGAGTTATATGATCTCATGGTCATAGGAATAAATACTTGACACGCAGAAAACGGTAGCAACAAAATGACACGATCAACATGCTACGTCTATTAGTTTGGGTCTAGTCCATCACGTGATTCTCCCAATGACGTGATCCAGTTATCAAGCAACAACACCTTGTTCATAATCAGAAGACACTGACTATCATCGATCAACTGGCTAGCCAACTAGAGGCATGCTAGGGATGGTGTTTTGTCTATGTATCCACACATGTAAATGAGTCTTCATTCAATACAATTATAGCATGGATAATAAACTATTATCTTGATACAGGAATTATAATAATAACTATACATTTATTATTGCCTCTAGGGCATAATTCCAACACTTTCCTCAACTCGATATAGCAAACAATGTATGTACATGGTGGCTTCTTCTCCGTTGTATTCTTCCATATTTCTTAATACATAGTGCCCTCCACCACCATCTAGCAAACAAACTATGTATAACAATGAGAATACAACCAAAAAACAAGCAATTGAAAAGATGACAAAATGAAATAATTAAATTTACGTGTGTTGTCACTCCCATCCCACTTTGAGGGCGACCAAGCACTTGTGCATAGTAGTCGATGTACCGGTTCACTATCCCTTGAATGATCTGACATCGATGTTGGGGAGATGCCACATTACAGGTGGTCACGGTACGATGCGGATCCACATAGTGTTTGAGTGATGATAGTACTCGTGGATCTTCTCCCTATACCTATTGCGCTTTTGCTTCATGCCACATATGGAGTCCAAGGTTGTGGCTAACAAAGATTTGATCTACAAAACATCCTCAACATTTCTCAATACCGGACCTCTTGCCTTGGGTAGCTTTGCCTTCTTTTTCTCGTTGGGCTTCGGGTTTGATGTTGCACCAACTTCAAACGTAGGACAATTTGGGTACCCCAACTCTAGTCCATTCGGGTTGAATCTTGATTATCATTGATCATGTCCAACATTATATTCTCCTAAATTTATTACAAATTTGAAAAGGAATAACGTTAACAAAACTAATCACAATGACACATGCAAAGCAATGACCGGAATTGAGCATACCGAGTCATGCCTTGTCATTTCATCGAACATGATGTGGGCAGACCGGTCACCACCAATGCTCGTGCTTGTACGCGTCCCTTGAAGCTGAAGCGAGTGAAAGACATCATCTTCCGCCCTGTGTCTTGGCGAAAAACACTCGGAATGCCCTGCCAACCAGCCACCGGATCGTCCTTCGACCCGGTTGAGTAAGATGGAGCGATCCTTGTCATCTGTTGGATGGACGGATTTTTTGGATGGGGGGAGGGGGATGCTCCTCTATGTCAACATCCGCTTCCCCCAATGTTGCTTCCCTCTCCCGCTGCCTCCTTCGCAAGTCCTTCTGAGGTGACATTCTCCGGCTTGCACGTCGGAGCCAAGGATGGGACACCCATACACGACGTCGTAGTAGCCTACATGATCGCAGTGTGGGAGGGGTTGGTCGACATCGGCCGGCAGGTGGTGGCCGCCGCCGAGGATGGAGGAGCAAGGGTGGATGACGACAACGGCTCGAACACAGGAAATGATGGACGAATGCGAGAGCATGGCGGTGGGTTTGGTGGACCTGGGAGGATTTGTGAAATTCATGGTAGGGTCGGGTTGTGTGGTGTGATGTGGTGGACGTGTCCGGACCTCCTCATATCCATCCTAAATTCGAACTGAATATGAGAGGGTGTTAGTCAGCCCGAACATTTAGAACCGGTATGAGGAGTCTGATTGGGTCGGTTTTTTTATCCGGTCATTCGTCCAAACGTTTGAGGCCAGCTTAAGTCGCTCGACTATAGATTCTCTAAGATTTCTAAAAGAAAAAAAAATCTACTAAGCCTTTTTGATTTTTCGTTAGACGGAAAGGATTTCTATTAATACGGAGGCATGGTTTCTACCATTCTTTTCTCAAAGGAAATGAAAAAAAAACAGCTCGCACCTAACGGGTAAAAAATCTTATCATACAATCCAAGTGACATATCTTTTCCTATAAAAATTGTGATACTACATGTTAACTCATTTCTTATGACTTTTCAATTTGTATGTTTTTCACATCCTACGAACCAAAAAAGTGCCTTAGCAGGACAATGTCATCCATTATTATTTGTTAGGGTCAAGAGTACCTTTTTTAACGAGAAGGGAGAAGGTTGGGGTGACGTGTACTACTTGATTTGGAGTGGGAGAGAAGTTTTTCCCAGGATCAAATCATTTGAACGGTGCAGTTGCATTTTTATGCCTGCTCCATGTTCCCTTTATCTGTCCCGTTCGGCACGCAACGGGAACCAGCCAGTCTGGGAACATGAACAAAACACATGCGTGCACCGGCGCAATGCCGGACCAACGGCCGAATCTTCCTGACAGCAACAGCGAGACCCGCGTGAGCGATCGAGGGATTCTCGTCACGACGCGGTACTCAGTACTCACGAGTCACGAGCCAAACGGCGCCTGGTGAACGAGCGCCTTCGTGTGGACGCTGATCGTGGCCGTGGCCGTTCATGCGCCCGTATGGTTGGTCTCGCGTGCAGCGTCCGGCGATCTCCCGTTACTGCCGCCCGCCGTGCGGGGCGCATTTGCAGGACTGCACGCTATCCGTGCTCGGTATGTGTCGACGTGTCGGTCGACCGGCGTGCGCGCTCATGGCCGCAAAAGTGTGTCCCTTCCCTGCATGTGTATCGCCCACGGTCGCCGGTCGAACGTTTGTCATCGTCGATCCATGCATGCACGGGAGAAGCAACATCCACGCCGGCGTGTGGCTTCTGTTCTCATCCGGTCCGGTCGCGCAGAGAAACCAGGCGCAACATCTACAACACGACTCCGCGTATCCGTCTCAAAAGTTTAAAAGGTCGTCTGATCACAAAAAATTAACTCAGTCGTACGCCTTAAACGGGCCTTATACATCGAGCTGTCCGGTACCCTTTATATTCAGTTTAAATATTAAATGAACATGAGAAGTCCGGGCACGTCCGCCACATCGACCTGACGATGGGTCTCATGCGGACTCGTTCAGAAATCCGACGGTCCTATGGACTCATCGACCGTCGTTGCAGTGGAATGGCACATGACGTCGCTCAGATTCGCCCTCCGTGGCCAAATCTGGCTATTTAAACCGACCGACGTCCCCCACCTCTAGCACGTTCACTTTCTCCCTCTCTTCACCGCCACCCGAGCCCGTCCGCCTCCTTTTCCCCGCTCTCTCACGCCCCCCCCCCCCGGCGTTGATATGGCATGTTGTAGGATCACCACCTACGCGATGCTCATGCCGGAGCGTCGGATGCAGATCGAGGCGGAGATCTAGGCGCGTCGCCTGCATCGTTGTGGGCCTACCTCCGGACTCACCAGAGCCGGAGGAGAAGGAGTAGGAGGACCTGCCGGAGCCGATGGAGGTGGCCGATGCGGAGGAGGACGAGGCGGACCAGCCTTCTCTGCGCTTCAGCTTGGCGGAGGCGGATGCGAAGTTCGTCGTCGCCCAAGCCGGAGAGATGACGGAGCAGGAGGCCATCTTGGAGTCCATCATGATGAGACCGAGGTGTCGGCCAACTGGGAGCTCATCTGGCAAAGGCAGACGAAGACCGACGTGCTCTTCGACGATCTCGACGCGGAGATAGCTACGAAGGAGGTCGGAGCGGAGTAGCCGGAGGGGCGGAGCTGCACCTACCACCCATGTATTCGCCAGAGGCACGAATAGCATCGGAATCTCCGATGAGGGGTTGTAGTTAGGTTTCTACGTAGTAGTATGTAGGTTTATTTGTTTGCATATTTTTTTATGAATTTGAAAATCTGGTATGAGATGTTCAAATACAGTTATGTTTATTTAAGACATGTCCAATCATTCCTCATAAACGCGTCCGGACGCATCTGCGGGTATTTGAGGGGTCATATTTAGAACCTCTACAGATATTTAGAACCTCTAGATGCTTTAAGATTAGCATTTTCCACATTGTCGGTGATGGATGGAGACATGGAGTCACGGGATCGTCGATAGCTTTTGAACCTTGGCCGGCCTTGACGGGCGAGACCGAGTCACCGTGAGAGTGCCATGCGTCGACGGCAATGCATCGATCATGTGAGGCCAGTCAGTGTGCAAGCTAGCCAGGTAGTCCGTAAAAATGGCAGCTGTGTGCTGCATTGCAACTATGGTCACCAAGAGAGGGCCATCGGGAGAGCAACTGCTGCCGCTGCCGTTGGCAAGTGAGGCAGGACATGGCGCTGCGTATGTGCCCATTGCCCAACCCACCGCAGGCCTGCAGCACACGGTCGCGTGCATGTGCATGCATACGCAAAGGGGCAGGGAGGCCTGTGGTCTTGTGGTCTTGTCCTGCCCCATGCCCGTCGCCACGCTTGCTTTAACGGTTGACCATACGGCGCAGGTTTATGGAACGAAAGTACGCGACGCTAAATATCATTTCTGGTTTGGAGACATGATATACTCAAGAGCATGCAGAAATGACAAATCAGCGTGGTACCTACTCGTTCCTAAATATAAGTCTTTTCTAAAGGTTGTATTAGGAAACTTTATATGAATGCATATCAACATACTTTAGCGTGTATGTTCACTCATTTTGTTCTGTATGTAGTCGGTTGATGAAATCTTTTAAAAAAATTATAATTAGAAACGGAATAAGTTGCATGAATCATGATGATAATCTCCGGATAAGTACCGACCGTGTGTGTGTTGCGTGTGGTCCACCCTAAGATGTGTCCCTTTGATGTCTGATGGCGCCCTGCCCCTGTGTCTTTGGCCACATCCGGCAAAACAGTGGACGCTCCAATGGAGGTTGGGTATACATGAGCTGATGGATCGATGCATGATAGCACTACATGCATGGGTCGAGGTGCCAAGTTGACCTGTCCAATGATTCGAGGTCTCGTCTAACTACACCCATCACATGCCGTTCATTGTCTCAAGGGTCCACATAACCTTTTGATCTGGCAATTTTATGTGCTCATATTCTCTGGAAAGGCTGTCTTGTTGAGCATAGCATATATGTCTTGCCTTCCACAAAACTTTATGCATACTCTTCGCGGGTGAGGGGCCTCCGAAGAGGACATAATGAACCGATTTTCATCGCCACTGATTTTTCTTCCCTCTTCTTTGCGTGCACCAACATGTGTTGCGGTTGTGAGCGTCGTACAATCTTCAATTGTGTCGGGTGAACCTTGCATAAAGAAAATCCAGGACGGGACCTCCTCCCTCTCTGGAAAGCAATTGCTTCTCATCGCTGTATAGATTTCCTTTTATCATTCTTTTTGCGGAAACTTCATCTGTGGTCCGGTTGTGGTCATGCAATGCTGATTGATTCGGGTGCACAACATATCATGTGGTGATGTGGAGGATTGATCGCCCTTGTCTAGTTAGTAGCTAGCTACTGCCTCGTCTAGCTGGGGCCATGCAGATCAAGATAGAGATCGTCAACGACCTGCCAAAGTAACAGTGATGGTGCAAAGCGTCGAAAGTGGCTATTTTTTAAAAAATATTGCATTTTTTTATATTTTTTTGAAAAATAATGCATCAAATCAAAAATTTCGAGAAATATACCTGCCTCGGCCACGTTGTGGCCGACTGGGAGCTCTCGGCCTCGCCATAGCCGACAGGGTGCTGTCGACCTCGCCCTAGCCGACAGGGTGCTCTCGGCTTCCACGTGGCCAATTAGTGGCTGGCCACTGCCACTCGGCTTTGGGGAAGCTGATAGGCCACTCGGCCTGGCCGTGTAGTGGCAGCGCCAGCCCCCCCCCCCCCCCCCCTCTCCCTCCTTTCTCTATTTCTTCTCCCTCCTTCTCTATTTCTTCTCCTTATTTCTTCCCTTATTTATTCTTGCTGTTTTGGAGGGAAGTGTCATCTTTTTTCCTCTTTGGAATAATCATTCTATTAATTCTAAGAAGAATTCAAACAATAAAAAAATGGTACTAAAATGATGTACTCCTTTTCTTGGATAAATAGCAATAGACACATGAAACTAAAATTACAATTTCCTACTTCTTGAACAGATAACAACTAGATTTTGAACATTCGCAAAAAAAAAGATTAAATTTGGGCATGAACAGATAACAACTAGGATGAAAGGACTAGCTTACATGAACTGTTTTGAACGTCTCACTCGCGATGATATTTTATGTTATGTAAGGAGGAGGGCATCCAAACTATCCGTCTCACTCGCGATGATATTTTATGTAAGAAACTTATATGTATTTTGAACGTTAGCTATTTTGCCTACTCCGTTGCCGTAAATATTTCTACGCCTCCATTCCCACCTAAGGTAGAAAGGAGAAGGAAGAAAGAGGAAGGAGGAAGAAAGGAGGAAGGAGGAAGAGAGGAGGAGGGGCTGGGTCGGCTGGCTGGCCACTAGTCGACCTCCCCAGGCCGATAGCCTTATCGGCTACGCCAGGGCCGACAGGCAGAGCCGACTGGCCTATCGACGTGGCATGGCCAGTAGTCGGCCGCCACGTGGCTGAGAGGCACTTATCGGCCGCCACCAGGCCGACTGGGCCCCTGTCGGCCGCCCCGACGCCGACAGCATCCTGTCGGTCACGCCAGGGCCGAGGCAGGCCCACTTTTGAAAATATTCAAATGGGCGCATTATTTTTCACAAAGAATAAAAAACAATATTAAAAAAAATTAGCACGAAAGTGGTCGTCGGAATTGCATCACATCATTCGATGGGTTAGCAAAACCCATAGATGCGCATTATACACATGAGTACTACGTAGACCGTAGTGGAAGCCAGAGAGGTGAGTCAGACGTGTACCCTAGTTCTGGGTAGAGCATATACACGTACGTATAAGTGCATTCATACGTGTCAGCTGAACTAAAAATGCATTTTTTTTTTGAGCTTGAAATATGGGGATTTATTCAGCAGAAGCCCCGGCAAAATCTGCTTGGAGGCAAGTTACAAGAAAGCTAGGTTGCATGTGCATCCAATACTCCGTCACCTCTCGAGTGCTAGCATGTTTTGCACACAAGTGGGCAGGCGTGTTAGCTGCACGATTACAATGCTTAACACAAAAAGACGAAAAGAAAGCTACGTTCTCCCCTATTTCATCCATGATCGGTGCCACAACTGAACGAGAATTGTCGCGCAAAAGTCATAGCTGGACCAGTTTCAAGCTATCTGTCTCCAAAACCACTCTTGAAAAACCTCGCAGGCGAACAAAGCGAACACCTTCCCGCAATGCCAAGGCTTCAGCCACCAACGGATCTGTCACTCCGTCAAAAGGTTTGCACCAAGCGGCGATAAAGGCCTGTTGCGAGCGAGCAACCCCTCCACCTCCACCTCTGCTATACTGAGATGCTATACTGTCATCAGTGTTAATTTTTATTGTACCTTGATCTGGTGGTCTCCATCCATGCCCAGGTAAGGTAAGCGCCTGGTTGCGAGGGATGTCCAGCATCGCTAGGGCATCTCTAGTCCAGATCATCAACTGGCTCGGACTCACAGGGCCCCTGTCATGCGTAATGTTACTGTGCGAAGTCCAAATAGACCACATGATTGACACCAATTTGGCCCTCTCCGACTCCGAATACCGCTGGTCACATAGGATATCAATCTTCCATGTCTGGGGATTCACATCAGGTCGAGATACTTCCAACCAATTTGGGGCAATGTCCCAAAATTTCCTTGCATGGGAGCACTCCAGTAAAGCATGTCTGAGAGTCTCATATGGGTTGCGGCAAAGCTTACATGCACAATCATTTGATATATGTCTGTGCTTGAGGACGGATTCAACACGAAGAATTCCTCGTAAAACCCTCCACCAAAACACTCTCACCTTTGGAAGCACCTTGAGCTTCCATAATCTTGCCCACATCTGCTGTTCTGACAATGGAGTAGTTGTTACCGTCCCCTCTTCTCGAGCTCGAAGCTCAGTTTGTGTCATCAGAGATCGGTAAGCTGTTTTAACAGAGTATAGACCAGATTTTTCGGGAGCCCAGGCCAAAACATCCTCCCCTCCCTCCGACCTGAGGGGAATATTCAGAATTGCATCCGCTTCAACAGTTGGAAATACCTGCCGAACAAGATCAATATTCCATGTGCCTGTGTAAGGATCGATCAACTCAGAAACTTGCCGTAGCTGGTGATTGTCCGAGCGAGCAGGTTTCATTGCTGGCAAGGAAGGGATCCAACAATCATCCCAAATAGAAATTGTAGACCCCGACCCAACTCTCTTAATCAGCCCTATCTGCAGCACTTTCCTCCCTTCGATGATAGCACGCCAAGTCGCAGAAGAACTCTTTGGCACCGTGGCGTGCATAAAATCACCCCTCGGGTAGTATCTACCTTTTAGAACACAAGCACACAGGGAGGTAGGATATGTCATTAGTCTCCAACCATGCTTCCCCAACAGCGCCAAGTTAAAGCTTTCCAAATCACGAAAGCCCATGCCCCCTCTTCCCTTCGGTTCAGACAAGGCATCCCATGACAGCCAGTGCAGAGACCGCCGATCCACAGAAGAACTCCACCAGTACTTCGCCATAAGTGAAACAAGGCCTTTGCAAACCTTCTTAGTCAACTTGAAGCAAGACAAACTATATGTCGGGATCGCTTGGGCAACTGTTTTTAGTCTCACCTCTCGACCTACACAAGAAAGCATCCTTTCTACACCTCCTTGCAGTTTTGTGCGAATTCGCTCTCGGATGTGATCGAAAGTGCCACTGGTGATTCGACCAACCGCCATTGGGAGGCCAAGATACCTTTCGCTAAAGGCTTCCACTCCAATATTTAGACAAAGTTTAACTTGCTGGCGAGTCGTATCAAGAGTATTAGGGATGAAATAAACAGAGCTTTTGTCTTTGTTCACTCTCTGCCCAGAGCACTTTTCATAGATCCCCAGAATTTCATTCAACCTGCATCCACTGTTTACCGATGCCTGCATGAAGATGAGACTGTCATCCGCAAACAAAAGGTGATTAATCCAGGGAGACTGATAGCTAACCCGAATCCCCCTATCCACTTGTGCCCCTCCATAAAAGTTCAATAGAGATGTGAAACCTTCTGCACAAAGTAGAAAGAGATATGGCGACACGGGATCGCCTTGTCGAAGCCCACATGTAGGGGTGAAGAAAGGAAGAAGATCCCCATTAACCCGTACCGAGAAGCGCACCGAGGAGACGCACTTCATAATCAGCTGGACGAACTCCACATCAAAACCTAGCCGGAGCATAATAGCCTCCAGATAGTGCCACTCAACACGATCGTATGCCTTCATCATGTCCAACTTGACAGCACACACCACATTTTTCCCTTTCTTCCGACGCTTCATCGCATGCACACTCTCATATGCAATCAACACATTATCAGTTATAAGCCTGCCAGGAACAAAAGCACTTTGCTCCTCCCCTATAACTTCATTCAAGCATACACGCAAACGATTAGCAATAGCCTTTGCCCCAATTTTATATAGAACTGGGCAAAGAGAGATAGGACGAAACTGAGTAATTCGCTGAGGAAATGGTACTTTTGGGATCAGCGTGATCGAAGTATCATTCATACCTTCAGGAAGGTCTCCCCCATTTAGAAAGTCCAGAAGAGCTGGCACAATATCAAACTTTAAAAGTTGCCAATGTCTCTGGAAGAAGCCCGCCGTGAAACCATCAACCCCCGGTGCTTTGGAGGGCGCCATTTGGAATAGAGCAAAAGAAATTTCCTCTTCTGTGTAGGGTTTTGTCAGCGCCACATTCATGTCCCCTCTGACTTTGACAGGGACCGAGCCCAGCAACTCATCCATCGGATAGTGTCCACGCGATGTATAAAGTTGCCGATGGAACGAGTCGATCTCCTCCTGAATTTCAGCAGGGTGAGCATCTCGATCCATCTGCTTTCAACAAGCTTTCTATTCTGTTAATTCTCCGTCTCTAGGATGCCTGGGCTTGAAAGTAACCCGTGTTCCGATCACCATCGCGCAACCACAGCACCCGTGATCTTTGGCGCATCCAAATTTCCTCCCGCTTCAATGCCGTTTTAAGCTGGGCTGAGAGATCCTTCTCCTTCGCTGACGGACCCCTCCCCATAGATCGTAAACGGAGACGGTTCAACCAATCCCGTAATTTCCTTATCTTACTAGCGAGACAGCCAAACTCCTTAGCTCCCCACGACGCAAGATCCTTCTGGAGCACTGACAAGGCGTGAGTAACATTTTGCAACCGTTGCCCTTGCTATCCGCACCTCCACTTTGCTAGAACGAGTTGATCATAATCCGTATGAGTCTGCCAAACATCCTCGTAACGAAATGATCGAGCTCTCCTCACACCTTGATCAACATTATCTCTCATCTTAATCATCACAAAACAATGATCTGATTCCACGGCCCCCACGTGTTTGACCGACATAGAGGTAAAAAGGTTTAGCAGCGCTAGATTGCCAACACCACGATCCAACCTTGCCTTGACATTGGCTACTCCAGCTTGTGCATTATCCCATGTGTAAGCCATCCCGGACCAGCCCAAATCTTGCAGTCCACAGTCATCCAAAACCTCACGAAATGCCCGCATCTGACTCTCAGAGCGCTGCGATCGCGAGAAGTGTTCCGAAGCATACATTGTTTCATTAAAATCACCAATGCATAAGCAACTATCATGTTGAACTGCATGCAATGTTCTTAGCAAACTCCACGTAATATGGCGATCCTCCACCCGAGGAGCTCCATAGATCCTAGTGAGACGCCAGCTTCTGCTAACATCACTCTTTCGCCGCACCATCACACCAATATGGCCGGCACTAAAATTCATTAGATCAACATCGAACTCGGCCTTCCAGAACAGACCAATTCCTCCACTAAGCCCCGAACTACTGACGGCAAAACAACCAGTAAAGCCCAGCTGGTTTTTCAAACACTCCACTCTAGACGGTGCGATCTTCGTCTCCATAACGAAAAGG
This sequence comes from Hordeum vulgare subsp. vulgare, assembly GCF_904849725.1. Lineage (NCBI taxonomy): Eukaryota > Viridiplantae > Streptophyta > Magnoliopsida > Poales > Poaceae > Hordeum > Hordeum vulgare. The sequence continues at coordinate 564,763,081 of NC_058520.1, forward strand.
AGACCGGGAACTTCCTGATTCACCACATTGCGAAGCTCGCGAACTGCCCCAGGGTTCCCAAGCCCTCGGCAGTTCCAACTCAAGCAACTCATTGGGCCGGGCAGGGCTGACCAACAGCCGTTGCCGAAGATTCCGAAGACGGAGGCGTAGGCCTCTTCTTCTTGGTGTCTCTCTCCAGATTCTCTATAGCCCCCCCTTCTTCCTCCACATCAGCAGGTTGCTCTCGGGGCAGCTCATCGGTCTCACAAACCATGTCATCTCCATGCTCAGTAAGAGCCAGCAAAGGTTTCACAACCGGTCTATAGGTGTGAGTAGCTTGGGGAACCCCCTTGCGCTTCTGTTGAGCTGGTACTTTCACTGAACTAGTCTACAATGTTGCTCCCATCATCTTTCAGCTTGGCTTTCTCTAGGAACACATTAAAATTCAGGGGTGCTACTGCACGAGCCATTGATCTACAACATAAATTTGCAAAGATTACTTGGACTATTGTTCAAGATAATGAGTTTAGTTAATCATATTACTTAAAACTCCCACTCAAATTGAAATCCCTCTAGTCATTCAAGTGACACATGATCCAAATCCACCAACCCAAGTCTGATCATCACGTGAGATGAGCTGGTTTCAATGGCGAACATCTTCATGTTGATCATATCAACTATATGACACATGCTCGACCTTTCGGTCTCTTGTGTTCATAGTCCATGCTTGTACATGCTAGGCTCGTCAAGTTTAACTCGAGTGTTCCGCATGTGCAAAACTGTCTTGCACCCATTGTATGTGAACGTTGAGTCTATCACACCCGATCATCACGAGGTCTCTCGAAACGACGAACTTTCGTAATGGTGCACACTCAGGGAGAACACAGTTTTATCTTGAAATTTCAGTGAGGGATCACCTTATAATGCTAGTGTCGTCCTAAGCAAAACAAGGTGCATAAAAAGGATTGACATCACATGCAAATCGTAAGTGACATGATATGGCCATGATCTTATGCTTTTGATCTCCATCTCCAAAGCACTGGCATGATCTCCATCGTCACCAGCACCACACCATGATCTTCATCATCATGATATCCATCATTGTGTTGCCATCGAGGTTGTCACGCCAACCATGCTTGTACTACTATTGCGACCATTTAGCGATAAAGTAAAGCATTACATAGTGCTTAATGAGTGACACGAAGGTCATACAATAATTAGAGACAACCCTATGGCTCCTGCCGATTGCCGTAGCATCGACATGCAAGTCGATATTAAATATTACAACATGATCATCTCATACATAAAATAAACATCATCATGTATTTGGACATATCATATCACATACATACGCTGCAAAAACAAGTTAGACGTCCTCTAATTTGTTGTTGCAAGTTTTACGTGGCTGTTATGGGTATCTAGTAAGAATGTTTCTTACCTACGCAAAACCACAACGATGATATGCAAGTTGCTATTTAACCTTCTAAAAGGACCGCATTTTTGTCGAATTCGATTCAAATAAAGTAGGAGAGACAGACACCCATGAGCCATGTTTATGCAACAAGTTGCATGTCAGTCGATGGAACCGGTTTCCTGTACGTGTATGAGTAAAGTTGGTCCGGGCCGCTTCATCCAACAATACCACTAAATCAAGAAAAGAGTAAGTAGGGAAGAAATATGAATATCAATGCCCACAAACTCCTTTGTGTTCTATTCGAGATGTCAGCTACGCATAGACCTAGCTCTTGATGCCACTGATGGGTAACGTTGCATGGGAAACAAAACATTTCCTACGCACAAACACGACCTATCCATGGTGATGACCATCTACAAGAGGAGAGGTTGAATCTACATACCCTTGCAGATCGCTAAGCGGAAGCGTTCAAGAACGCGGTTGATGTAGTGGTACGTCTTCGCGATCCAATCACGAATTGTCCCCGATATCCCAATCAAGTGCCGAACAGATGATACCTCCGTGTTCAACACACGTACAGATTGGTGACGCCTTCACCTCCTCGATCCAGCGAACGATGGTGAAGTAGCAGCCCGAGTCCTCCGACAGCACGACAGCGTGGTGAGATGTTGGTGGCGACAGCTCAGCACGGCTTCGCCGTGGGGTGTTTGGAGGAGAGAAACCACGAGGGAGAGGAGGTGCACCGTCGTGGCAAGATTGTCGTGTGGCTGCCCTCTCTCTACTTGTCTATATATAAGGGGGAAGGGAAAGGGAGGGTGCCCTAGGGTTTCCCCTAGGGGTCAGCGACCAAGAGGGGGGCGGCGGCTAGGGTTGGGTGGCCCCTCCCACTTGGGTGCCTTGCCACCCAAGTTGGGCTGGAGGCGCCCCAAGGAGGATCCCTCCTCCCCTTTGGCCGAAGTGGGTTGGGGTGAGGGGCTGCGCCCAGACCCTTGGTGGGCAGCGGTGCCCCCTCTCCTTGGCCCATGACCCCCCCTAACAATTGTCGGGGCCTCCCAAAACCCCTTTCGATACTACATTATTCCCTCAGTACACCCCGGAACACTTCCGGACTCCGATGACCTTCATCCTATATATCAATCTTCACCTCCGGACTATTTAGGAGTTTCTCGTCACGCCTGGGATCTCATCCGGGACTCCGAACAACCTTCGTTCACCAACACTATGAGTCAATTATGCTTATATCGTCACCGAACCTTAAGTGTGTAGACCCTACGGTTCGAGAACTATGCAGACATGACCGAGACACTCTCCGGTCAATAACCAATAGAGGGACCTGGATGCCCGTATTGGCTCCTACATATTCTACGAAGATCTTCATTGGTCGAACCTCAGTGTCAACGATTCAATCAATCTCGTATGCTATTCCCTTTGTCCATCGGTATGTTACTTGCCCGAAATTCTATCATCGACATCTCTATACCATTTCAATCTTGTTACTGGCAAGTCTCTTTACTCGTTTTGTAATACAAGATCACGTGACCAACTCCTTAGTCACATTGCTTGCAAGCTCATTGTGATGTTGTATTACCGAGTGGGCCCAGGGATACCTCTCCGTCATAAGGAGTGATAAATCCCAGTCTCGATTCACATCAAGCCAACAGACACCCTCGGAGATACCTGTAGAGAACCTTTATAGTCACCCAGTTACATTGTGACGTTTGATACACACAAGGCATTCATACGGTGTCCGGGAGTTGCATGATCTCATGGTCATAGGAATAGATACTTTACATGCAGAAAATTAGTAGCAGTAAACTTGCACGGTCATATGCTACGTTTATAGTTTGGGTCTCGTCCATCACATCATTCTCCTAATGATGTGTTCCCGTTATCAAATGACAACTCATGTATATGGCCAGGAGACCTTGACCATCTTTGATCAACGGGCTAGTCCTTTAGAGGCTTATTAGAGACAGTGTGTTGTCTATGTATCCACACATGTATTTGAGTTTCCAATCAATACAATTCTAGCATGGATAATAAACGATTATCATAAACAAGGAAATATAATAATAATCACTTTATTATTGCGTTTAGGGTATATTTCTAATAGTTACAACAATTGATTGAACGTCAAATATAGATAGATTCAGGCATAGTTCATTGGACACGAAAGACATAGTCCGTCGGATTCTACTAGATACAAAATATTCATATAAGTAGCTAGACGACGAGGAGAGGTGGATATCACCATTTCGTGCCTTTACCCTTGCGGTCACCATCACGGCGGTCCATCTCCTCTGTGTACACGTTGGCGGCAGGAGGATTGTCGTCGTCATCCGTGCTGGTGGTGCCGCTCTCCGACATCGATGAGATGTAGCCAGAGAAGCGACCGATGGCGTGGGCCTGTTCCATTATGAGGCATTCCTAAACTTCGAGCCCGAGCAAGAGTGCCTTCACATTTTTGCACCGGAGGTACATAGCATCCCACACAGCCGACGTTGCGAAGAAGAACCTCCTAGAGTCGATGGGGATGGAGCAGGCACGTTGGCGGGAAGAGTCGTCCTCCATCGTGGTCGGCCGACGCTCACGTCGGGCGGCCTCGGCCTCCGACTCTGGCATCCACATCCACACGGCAGCCGTGGGGATGTGCACCCAACGTTGCCCAGAAGGGGCTGGCACCGGAGAGGAAGGGGAGGAGTCGCCCTGCTCTGGATCTACAGCGATGTCGAGCGGGACGGGCGAGGAGGAGCATTGTGACGGCATGACCCGGAGGAGCTGGCGGCGGACGCGATAGAGCTCAATTTCCAGCCGGTGTCCATATGTGATCGATGGATGGCGATGCAAAGTGCAAGCTTCTCCTCGCCTAGCTTCTCGCTATCGGAGCTGGAGTACCCCACCTTTACGAGGCCGTCCTAGTCCACGGGATTGGTCTCGCTACCGAATTCGTGAATGGACCTGACCATGACGAAGGGGGCACAGGGAGATTGAGAGAGGAAGGGGAGGAGACGAGAGTGGATGCGAGAGGACAGGGAGACTAAGGGTTGTTCGTACTGGGTGTGGTTTTTGTGGTGACGGTGATGGAGGTGGCCTCGAACATAGCGGGTTGGTCATACTGGGTGAGGTTTTTGTAGTGACGGTGATGGAGATGACCAGGGGCATAGCGGGTTGGTCGACGTGGTGGCAGTGCCCGACCAGATCCAAGCTTCCTCATATCCACTCCACGTATGAGCTGGATATGAGGGTTGCCTGACAGCCGATCGTTTGGGTTGATTCCGAGGAGCCTAAATGGGTGCTGATTTTTAATCTTGGCAGCTTGTTCGAACATCTGGGACGATTATGATGGATCCGATTGTAGATGCTATGAGGGCATGGTAGGTGGCTCGGCAAGCCAAAACCAAAAGAACATGATACTTCTTTTTTTCTGAAAGCACCCAAATTGCGTCATATTTTTTACAGAAAAGAGCAAGATATTTACAAGAATCGTCATATTTTTTACAGAAAAGAGCAAGATATTTACAAGAATCGTCACACGAATGCGAAGACCAGCGTAGGCGCATCGAAGGAAAAGAAAAAAACACTTCAATTAGAGGAAAGTCTACATTCTCACAAATATATATATAAGCTGCACACTCCTCTACACGCTATGTATCAATCTTTGAGCTCAGTCAAGATGGTCTCCACCAGGTCGAAAACACCCAATTGCTGCTCTGCGCGGTTGAAGACTCTCGCATTGTGCTGCTTCCACAAGAACCAAGCAGTATCACAAATGAATTGAATCCTCTTTTGCTATCACGCGTTAAAGTGGAGCGCGTCGTGAGCCACCACGTCTCTAAAGAGTCCTCCTCAGTCGGCCTATCTATGGATAGATGCAGGGTGTCCAAGAACTAAAAATGCATGCTGGGTGGATAAATCATGTGCATGGCAGGTTGGCACGTACTACGTACGAGACCTGTGGGAACTCGCGAAGCTAGCACGGCGCCATACGTGTTCTTATCCACCTCGTAACCAGCGCAGCCGTACGCAAATGAACATACCAGCGCAGTCTAAAATGGCTCCTGAACAAGTGAACATACCAGCGCAGCCGTACGTACTGCTACTGCGTACTGCTTGTACACACTGCGCATACGCGTACGCGTCTACTGATCTATCTCGATCAATACGTCCAAGGTCTCGAAGATATACGTAATAATGTACGTACGTAGACGGGCCCATTGAAGCCGTATACGCGTGTACGTATGTAGATCGTCGACCAGGGTATTGATGGTGCTGTCGACGAAGTCTCGGCTCTACGTACGTAGATGTGTGTTGATCATGGTATACGTACGTTCATGTGTAGGGCAGCGAGGGACTACAGCTTTTAGCATAGCTAAGTACAGTGGATGCATAGATGCATTGGTGTTGGTGGCAATGTTATCCGGCCGGCAGAGTACATGCGTTGACCCGTTGGATGCAATGGCCTGCCAAGTAGATCCCGGATAGCCATTCAAGCTAACCATATGCTTATTATTATTATTATTTTGTTATGAAGGCGTACGTACACGTTATTGTTGTGTGTATATCCTACGGAATACCCAGGATGCAAAAACAAGAAGAAAAGATGCTTTTGCCATACCATCCATTCATCACCCGACGGTCAACATTGGCGCGAGATAGGTCGACCAAGAACATATCATGTGCATCCATGGTTCTTATGCAACCCATGCACCCAATGTATTACATATGCTGCAAGTTCTTAAAAATTATGAAAATAAGTGAGTACGTAGACACAGTGTGAGTGTGTATCTAACACGTCACCAAAAATCAATCGCAAATTGAACTCAGGACTTGCCAAACAAAAATAGCAAATTCAGCAATGGTAATTTAAAGTCATCTCCAAGGCTGATCCTTAAATAGTCCGCTTACGTCCGAACCACGCTGTTCGGATCACTTTTACCATCCAACGAGAATATGTATTGTATATATCCGCTTAGCAGTCTGCAGATACGGATTTCAGTATTCAAGAGGTAAACGTGGGGGCTTAGTCGGAGTCCGGTCATGTACTTGACCAATCACATGCATGTTGTTATTTTCTTTCTCTCCTCTCAACCCTACATGCATGGTTTCCTTTCTTCTCTTTTCACCCAACCGGACACTAAATCACAAATATCTCACCACAGCATGATCTTCATCTATTTTTTTTCTCCCTCCAACCAGATAATTTGCGATTAATATTGAATACCTCCTTCCTGCATCATGTCCGTAGACCATGTTCGGATATTAGAACGGACATACACCGAAGACTTTTGCAAGTCAATGTTGGAGATGCCCTAACTAGCTCAATTCGAAGCCTAGTTTGAATGTGTAAGTAGTCAAGATGACAATGGACCGATGTTACCGATTGAGACATGGGCCCGGCCAAAAATTTCAAGGCCAATGGGTCTTCTAAGTCGTCTTCCTATAAATATGGGCCAAGGGAGACGGGCCCACCATCCCATGAGGACGAGCGGGTCGACCCAAATTTTATTGCCCAAGGTTGTAGTATGTCGATATGATAGCATATAATTTTTCAAGTTTTGTTAGCATTGTGTTTATTGGAAAAAATGTAAATATTGATCCAAAATTCTCATGATAAGCAATCAAAACTTCATGGGAAAAAAAATCAGAAACTAAGTTTGTTGTAGAGTTACACATATGGTAACTTGTGATGTTAAGCATTTTCACGGTAGAAATAGAAATGAAACTGCCTACATGGCTTTTTTTATACATCCTAACATGCTAAAATTCATATCATAAATTATATTGCTATCTTTTTTTGCAAGATAATACGTATCATGCACATCATATTCATATCATAACGACCAAAGTAAAAGTCCAGTAATAACCGACATGACAAAACTGAGAAGATGGTGGAACATCTCTGAGCTTGACACTAACGTCCGTCACCTGTCTCTAGCACCATCACAACAACCAGCAAAGAAAAAGAATGATGAATCACCTCCTCATCCGAGCTCGACGTGGCACCATCGCGGATATGCGACTTTACGAACTTCCAAGGTGGCTCACAAAAATAAAGCCCTTGTCGTTGAACAAATCAGACGAGGACAACACCCCGTACACACCATCAAACTCCAGATCTGACATCTCACCACGACTAAGACATGAAGGAGCAAACCATACCTGCCATCCACGAACCACGAACCCAGCATAGTTCCCGTCTTCCAGATGTCGTCAATGCAGATCACAATCTACATCCGCTCCTGGACTACCTCCCAAGCTCCGTGCCGACGCTGGAGCAAACGTAGTCGCAACGGCTAAGCGCGAGGACACAAGTCCACCTCGAGAATGTGTCGCCGCTGTGCCATCCTTACTTGAACAGACTGACTTTTCAAATCCATCCTACTAATACCTATTTTGTATAGATTTAGTATAAAAGTGGATCGGACTCTCTTTTTGATGAACTCGAACTTGTCATGAAGATGACCATAAGCTCTAAAACTCACAAAGAAAAACACCAAACATGAACCAAGAAATATGATGCAAGGATGCAAATGGTTTGAGCTCTCAACGAACTATACGATGAAATACTCACTTGAGAGTCCCCCTTGATAGTACGACAATCGATGCTATAACCTCGTCTCCCAACTACCACCATGAGACTGGTAAGATAGAAAACCTGTCAAAGGAAAACCTATACCTTGCACATAGTCCACTTGAGCTAGATGATGATGATCTTGACTTCCTCAAGATGGATCACCTTTCTTGATTGCGTTGGCTCGATGAAGACTAGTTGATTTCTTCCCCCATACTCCACTATGGGTGAGCCACTCTTTGGCACATCTTCACAAGTTCATTGTCACCACCATGGACGACAAGCTTCAAACATGATCTATTCATGATGCTCCACTTGAACTTGCATACCGCAATCTTGATGACGATCACCACTTGATGTCATCCTCCATTGGTTGTATGAGATCTTCCTCTTGACGCAAGCCCATGAAAACATACCTAACCCCACATAGAACTCTTACATAAACCATGGGTTAGTACACAAAGCATAATGGACAATGCTTACCATACCATGAGATCACTTGATCCCTCTCAGTACATCTTATATGCTTTGTGTGTTGATCAACTTGATTCACTCTTTGACTTAGTCTTCATTAGCATTGTATCTTATCTTCTCTCATCATAAAGATGATGTCTTAAAGGTAAACATGAATGTTCACATAATCTTCTTCTTCAAGACATGCTTGCAATAAGCTCAACTCTCACATGACCAATCTTTGGATAAAACATTGAATACCACCTTGGTCGTCATATAAACTCCTTGAAACCAACAGATGGACTTCAAGAAGTGTCTGTGGACAAATCCTTAGAATATAACTCAAGGCAACCATTAGTCCATAGGGATTTTCATCAATTACCAAAACCACACATGGAGAAATATGCTCTAATAGGTACTAGCACCCATCATTGCCCGTGTGGAGGAGCAGACAACAAGGGAAGAAGGCGGCACGGGGCCAGTGCGGACTACGTAGTCCTGGTGAAGCTGCGCACGGGCCGAGAGGGACCGGCTCCGACGTCCGCCCTGCGCCGGCGCGGGATCTGCAACAATGCTCCAGATCCGTAGTTGTCACAGGTGTCCACCTTGGACCGCTCCAAGACGACGCGGAGGGCGAGCTCCTCTTCATAGTCGATGTCGGAGTCGGAGCGGCTGTCGGAGCTCGACAATGTACTCGATGGGATCGAAATCGGAGAGCGGGAGGAGAGGAAGGACAGAGAGAGAGTGGGCTAGGGTTCGGAGCGAGGTGCCCGGAGTGGGTTTTTTATGGGATAGCGACGGGTTCGGTAATGAGCTAGGCCTATCAGTTGGGACGTGGCGGACGCACCCGAGCATGACGAGACCGCTACATATCTGCCCTAGATTTGGGCTGGATATGAGTGGTGCTGGTTAGCCCGGGCGTTTGAGGCGGATTTGAGAGGTCTGGTTGGGTTGCTTTTTGTGACCGGCCACTGACCGGACGGCTTTCCCGAACATTTTGTGATGGGTATGAGGGTCCGGTTGTAGATGCTCTTAGGATCCTTATCAAATAGCTAATCCGGTCACGGTTTGAATCTTGTATATCAGTTTGGTACATTCAAACTGTGGCATAGAAATAGGATTTGGTTAGAGCATCTACAGTCGTAGCTTCAAATCCAGCTCTTCAAACGCCCGTGGACATACGTAGTGTGTCCACGGACATTGACCAGTCACGCCTCAAATAATGCATTTTATAATCGGACACCTCAAATTTGATATCTCAAATTCATACAAACCACGCAACTACTACGTCCAACTACTCCATCACTACTAACATGCCATCGGACTACCAAATTTGGCATGTTTGACTATGGTGGACATCAGCCATGGCTGCCCTTGCCTTTCCTAGAGCCCTTGTCGTCCTTCTCGTCGAAGTATGGGTCGAAGACGTAGTACGGATTGAGCCGGATATGCTCGTCATCAGAGTTGTCCTCGTCATTGCTCACCTCCTCCACCTCATTCGATGGCATTCTGGCCATTTCACGGACTGTCTGATTCCGCTCGCGGGCGAGGGCGCGCGTGTTCCTCCACTGCCATTTCTTCAAAATGCGAGCGCGGATGGCTTCCTCCTCTGCGGATGTTCGTGCTGCCGCATCAGTCGCCTCCGCCATTTCCTCCACGAGATAGGCCTCGGTGATCCTTATCCTCTCCTTCCTGCGGCGGGCAACCCGTTCCCGGTGGGACTCGAAGTCTGACGGACCGATGAAGGGGAAGGAGAGATTTCCCGCCCGCTGTGATATTCATGATCCCGCCCCAGAGGAATCGAGCGCCCACTGAGTGGACGCTATGGAGTCATGGCGGACAGATCCTGCCATCGACCGGGCGTTGTCCTCGCGTGAGCAACGGAGTGCAATGCAAACCGCCACTGCCTCCTCCATTCCGCAGGGGATGACCCCTCACTCGATGGATACGAACTGGTCGGAGTCGGATCCGCTGCCCTACATGCCGGAGAAGGTCGGAGATCACCGGAGGAGAGTTAGTGTGGCGGATGGGAATGACATGAAGTGGCTAGGGTTTGGTTCGGCAAACAAATGAAGACGAATATATGTGGGGTGGACGCAGGCCAGCTGGGCGCGCCCGAGCGTGCCCGGATCCCTTGCATTCGTCCTATATTTGGGCTGGATACAAGGGGCGCCGGTCAGTCCGGGCGTTTGAGGATCATTTAAAGGGTCTGGTTGGGTCATGTATTTATGACCGGTCCGTGATCGGGCAGCTTGACCGGACGTTTGAGACGAGTATGAAGAGTCCGGCTGTAGATACCCGCCCTTGTGTGTACATATACCCGTCTCACCAATTAATACAATTGCATTGAACTCTCCCAAACTACAAAATCAACTAATATTCACGATATGTTTGTCAACAGAAACAAATATTGGAGATGTGAGTTTCAATGATAACCCGAATTTGTGACATCGTACATGCTCATTCCTTTTCTTTACGAGGGGTACATGTTCATTCTTTTAATCTACTAGAATATTTTTCAAAGTTCTTGAAAACATTTACCATGGAATTTTGGTGACCGGTGCACCATTTTGCACAGGATAAGCACTCTTGGACGTCAACCCTCCGGAGAAAAGAGAGTGAGATTCTCCAAGCGTGATGTCCAAATCTAGTCACGTCTAAATTATTATGCTTGTATCATTGTTTAATAGCCTTTGATGCAATGCAGACAAAGACAAAGGCCTCATTCCTGTCCACTGTGTAATTCGCTTTCCTTGATCCTCTTTTTGCTGGGCCAGGGTCGACAAATGCCATATACATCAATACCATCATCTGAACATCAACTGTGTATGAAAGTGATGGGTTCAGATCATCAATGCCAAAGGTATCACCATCTATCATATTCAGACTCATCATCCACACACAAAACAATTGCATCCAACAATCACCTAATCCTACCGATTGACCAACAATTGACGATTGCCGGAAGTTGATGACTTCATTTGATGGGGCGATGATTAATCACTGTGCGTGAGAACCTAACATAATGGAACGTTGGCTTCCCTTTTTAGGACGTCATCTTGAAGACATTGGGATCTGGTTCGCGTTCTCCATGTGCTTGACGCTCAGGTTCTTGCGTCGCGACTTGTGCGGCAACGATGATGGTCGCAAGATATGCAAGGTTGTGGCTCGTCTTTGTCCTTGACAGTCGGCTTGCTCCTGAGCGTGAAGTCGAAGCTACGGTGTTGCGGGGCGACACGGCGGCAACGATACCAGACGACGGGCGATGCAGATTGTTGGCGGCAGCCATGCTTCTATTCTCCTGCTATGCACGTCATCAAGGTTGGAGCTATCTGGTCTTCGTCATCGCCGGTCGATTGTTTAGATTTGGTCAACCTGGTTCTCGTGTGTCGTTCGTTCCTAGGGACCTTGATGGGTCGTCCGCTGAAGTCGAAGTCGAAGTCACTTTCTCGAAGAGAGGCGATAACGATGGCATTGCAGGCACCCATGACGGTGTCCTTGCATCGGCGGTGTGTGTGGGTCTTGTAGGTGCCACGTCGGTCGGGTGTCCTTTTTAATGAACGTGTTATAAGAATTTTAGCCCAGTTTTATGTAAATTAGGACAACACTTTTCCCCTCTCTTGTAACAGTAAAGACTGTCATTTAATAAAGTTGCCAAAGTTATTCCGCAAAAAAAAAGTCGCCAAAGTTAAGAGAGAACAATTTGGAAAAAATAGCAGAGGAAAGGAAAAGTTATGTCACTAACCTAAAAGTTTAGGTATTGCAGGCAAAAATGCTAGACATACAAAGAGTTACATAAGGTTAGACGCTGACTAGGATTCTTTCTTTCTAACAAACCACTCCCCCCCTCCCTGATTTTCAAGGAGGATGGAACCCTCATCCTTCTTAACCTTCAATCAAAATTCACATATTTGTAAAATCCATGTAAAGTTATGGATGACACCGAATCTGCCGGAGCAGTCTTTTGACACCTTGGTACTAGTGTTTATACTGTTTGGAGATAGCAAACCAGCTTACCAATCCTGTTGGAGATGCCCTTGTTTCCTGAAAACTAGCGCAACGAAATCGTTTCGACTTTTCCGAAGGTCGTGCAGCGCAGTGCTGCCTGCCTGTAGGTGCTCTTCTTGGTTTGATAGAGCCTGGCCGTGGCGTGTCAGCGGTGCTCCTCGTGCCGGTCCGCCGGTTCCGGCGAGGCATCCCGAGCTCTTGTCCCCTGGTGAAGACCGTGCTTGGAGCTGGACGGGACTACGCACAGCGACGCGGGCGGCAGACTGCACTGCAGGGCTTTGTTGAGGGAAGCAGTTGTGGTGTCAATTAGTATTGTCTTTGTATGTGAGCATTGCATATGACCATGATGCTTTCACCTGTGATTGGTTTTACTTTACGGGGTGCATGTCCCGATTGCCGATGCGTGTACGCTGGATATGTGGAAGACAAGCCAAGGCTGCTTCTGGTACTTGGCTCTTTTTTGAGTTGTGACCGTGACACGGATAGCCAATGCCACATGCCCCTGCTTGTTGTTGCTTGTGAGCCGTCACCGCTTCTAGACGAACAGCCAAGCCGGTCGCAATGGGTCGTACCGTATGGGCTCGAGTGTAGCGTCGGCGACAGACGCGCCGTTTTGGCTGTCGTTTTGCTGCTGCTTCCGTGTGATGATCACGACAGTGGCAAGGCCAAACTTGGTTCTTTCTCCTTCATCTGAACCTGGTTTGGTGGCTTCAAATTTGGCGCTGCGGTTGGCGTGCACCGCACATTTTCAGTGGGACGGGATATATCCTGATCACTTCACGGCCAGGCAGAAACCATGGATCAGAAGGCTACGTGCAGGTTCGGAATTGCGGCCGGTTCTAGTGGACAACTGGACATGCCACTCTCCTTCTAGAAGAGCATGCATGTTCCCTGGAATGCAGTTAGAAAGAATGGGCGCGACACAATGGGAGGATCCCATCCTCGAAAGAGTAAGGTGCACGAGGAATCTAAACCTGGGAATGGTTATTAGAAAACCGGGTGTAACAGTTCGGTTATTACTTTGGATTTGGTTGGTTTATGTTTTATTGGGCTGAGCTTTTTTTAGTTTGGTTTTGATTTGGGTATGTGGAGAAACCAGTTTGGGTATAGTTAGTTATGGGTTTAAACCGTTTGGTTATAAACGGTTATAAACTATGGGTCCAAACCAGTTTCTAGGCATTGGTTATGTGCAATAACCAACGATGACCAAGAACGAATATCTTTGATCCATATGCATGTTGTAATGCACTGTGTAATTATGTATTATGGAGAAATCCCACACAAAAATCAAAAGTGTTTGCTTGTGCTTTGGCTAAGTAATTTTGTTTTAATACACTTGTTAGTGAGCTATTCAGACGTGGGCATTTTTTTGCCTTTTGTTGTGTGTTGACTGTATCTCAAGAATAACTTTGTTTTCAAACTGTTGTAGATGCACTCATGCCTTTTCTATCTCATTTGCTTCTTAACTTATCAATTTATGCAATTATATGTACGTTAAAGCAAACTCATAGTTATGTATTGGTTTTAAACCCACGGTTATGTATTGGGCTTAAGTTGATTTGGATGGAAAAAATAATGGGTTTAGTTTTGGTTGGGCTGAAAATGACATCAAATGGGTATGGTTTAAGTATGGTTTTGAGAGATAAATGTATGGATATGGTTCAAGTATGAAACCATTCTCAGGTGCATAGTTTAAAAAACCGGACCGACAGTCGGAACAAAAAAACCCTGAACCGACGCCCCTTTTGGTTTTAAGCTAAAAAGGCCAACCTGCAATTGGACCGGAAATAACTATGTAAACCGGCTGGTTTTTGCAAGAACCGGAGGTATAAAACCGACGGTTCTACCGGTGCCGCACATAAAAATAGAAAAGTAACCTGTGTCAAAGGGCATTCAAACCCAGGATGCTAGATATAATTGTGTAAGCTGCTTGGCCCAATAAACATCTTGGCTAGCCAACTTTTTTGTCAAATTCAAGTAAATGATTGTATTTTACATCCATTTAGTACGACACTAGTACACAAAATGCATTATTTATGGTATGAAAAACCAGACATCAAACCGGTGAATCGGCGGTCCGACCAGTAAAAACTTGAACCAGTGGGCTCGCCAGTTCGATCACCGGTTTGGTTTTTTAAACTATGGAAACTGGGGGCTCTTGGCTAAGCAGAAAACGGGTGTAACGATTTGCATTATGGCGACAAAATTAACTGTACAAAGTACAATGTCATTCACAGGAAAATTGCGAGAGAACTCTACGCGCACCCATATACCTTTACCAAAAAAGTGCACTGGGGGGTTCAGAACCTCGGATGCACATTGCTGAAATCTGCAAGGCTATAACTTCCGGGGTTCTTCAGCTAGGAGGTTCCATCAAGCCTGGCGACACAGACATGTCCTGTAAATAAAATCTAATACTCTTTGGTCTTCTTCCGCAGCTCATTTAGCTCCGTCTCAATCTCTGTGTCCCGGAAAGGGCTGCCGGATTTGCTGGTTGTGGTTGTTCTACCCGGAGGAAGCTCGCCTTTCTGTGTGTGACACGAAACTGAGTCATTTTTTATGGAATGGGTGGCATAAAAAGGATATAGCACATTCATTTCTGTATTTATTACAGCTGGCTGGCCATTTTTGCATACTATAATCCGGTGAATCAAATTAACAATGTCAAAAGCAGACCGGTTTTTCATCTTTTTTACTTGAAAACAACTATTATTTTGAGTCCTAAAATGAAGAAACATACCAAAGAGCTCCCGGACAGTTCTTTTCTCATTTGTGCAAGATCATCGTCAACCGATGTTGTCTCAAGCATTGCAAACTGTGCACAATTAAAATACTGCGGTCAGATCTTATTACCACAATGAATATCTTTAGAAGTTACTCCCTCCATCCCATACTATTAGAATGTTTTTGACACTACACTAGTGTAAAACGCTCTTATATTATGGGACGGAGGGAGTACTACACACTCCAGATTTACCTTTCCTTCTAGATCATCGGCTCCCAATTGACCAAGTGCCTCAGCTTGGGATTCCATAGTCATAACTGACAGCACAAAACATGTAGCTATTCGTAAGAATAAAATGTAAAAATAATTTGTCACAAGATATCACTGGTCGGCTTGCTGATAACACAGCCAGTAAGAGAAACTAGTGGCACGTGTAATTTCCCGACCAATAGAAGACACATAACATTCACCACACAAGCAAGAAGATTAAAACATAATTTACATAGGTAATACCCATAACAACTCAAATAGGAGATGATTCAACACGTCAGTCAAAATATTCATCATAAAAGGCTAGATTCTGTTGAAGTTAATCAGCCTTTGTGCAAGTGGCCAAACTATATACCGCAGAAAACTAGATGTGTAATGTGACCATTCAAATGATTTTTGGCAACAACAAACAAACATCCAGATGCATTTTGTTGATTCAGCGGCTGGCAAATTTGACAACTTATGGAGGAAAAAAAATACCACTATCTAGTTCCAGTTGCTGGCTGATGCGTTTGAATATTATACCACTGATAGTTTGACGATATTTTGAGGTTAAAGTCTCTATGGGTCATTAAGGTTACTGAATGAGTACTCTAGCACCTTTTGAGCATGCATCTGGCCATATCAGTTTATTTATACTAAATATGCAAACAAGTGGGTACTTCAAATGATAAATAACACTGGTACAAGAAAATCACTAACGAGGAAGGTACCTTTCTCCTCCATCTTCTCAAACGCTGACAGGGCACCACTTGTATTCACATTCCCCAGCATTTCACTCACTTTTGTTGCGGTCCTAAAGAAAAAGCAAGGGTAATTATCACTTAACAAAACTATGAAGTAATAGGCGCCAAAACAGAACCAACTTCAATGATGCATACTTTGCTGATTGAGCACGGGCTTTTAGGGTATCCTTTTTCTGCTTGGCCTCTGCTATCTTGCTCTCAAGAAGCTACAGAATAGCATAATATACATGTTTAAAAAAATATGAAAATAAAGCCAAAAAATACAAATAGGTAGTACTCGCCCTGTGAGGCACATGGTCCCAGAAAAATATAAATTTGTATTCAGGAAAAGAGCATTCCTGCAGTTAAAAACTAGTAATAAGCTCACCCTGGTATTTGAAACAAGATTTTCGACGACACTCTTCTGCTGATCAAGCTGGGCCTTTAAGGAGCTTGCATTTTCCTAAGCACACAAACACGAAACATAACTGTAACATGAATTTAGCATATGAATTAACACAAGTTGACATAAGATGTATATAGCCATACATGTTATTGCGAGTCAAGGAGTTGAAAAGCACAAATGTATAATGCAAACATTCAATGGGAGTTGATTCTAATAGCAAGTTGCAATTACACTCTAGTAACAGTGTGACTGAGCAGACATTTGATCCAGCACACCAGATCAACTTAATACTTACAGCATATGATTTGCGCCGTTTAAGGGCTTCACGAGCAAGATCCTCTTCACCCTTTTGAAGAGCAAGTTGAGCCCTCCGATACCTAAATTTAATAAAAATAGCATTGTAAAACAAACAGACGACACAGAACAAATGTAAGCTTATAGTTACCCATACATTACCAGTCAGCATCAGCTTGTTCGGCAGCTTTGTACTTGTTCTCGAGCCTCTTTTGAGATGCCAAGACCTTCCAAAATTAAAACCCATGTTATCAGGTTGAATGCAACAGAATATTGTACAATAGGCTAGTATTCCCATTTTACATCTATATACATGGCATCCTCTGTGACAAGGTCCTACAGAAGCTAGAGATTCAAACAAACAAGAAGCTGGTAATACAACAGGCAGCTAACCAAAACTAGCATCAACACCACAATCTTTTGTATGATGAATGGCAACAACGGCAGAACTGAAGGTTAAAAATGTACTGTCACCGGTGAAATTTTAGGATTATAACAATAAACACAACAAACCTGTGCAGTGGCTTGCCGCATCTTTGTTAAATCATCATTCATCTCCAAGACTGCCTGATCTAGGATCTTCTCAGGGTCTTCAAATGAACTCAGAATTGCATTTGCATAGGACTAGAAAAATCAGCAAGGCACAAGCACTTAGTTAAATAAACACAAAACTGTGCTACTGTGCAACGAAATATTGACTGAAATGGCCTTACTCACCCTGACAAGCCTAGTTAGTCTATCAAAGAGGTTACTCCGTATGGCGTTGCACTTAAATCTGTTGACATTTGATTGGCGTACTTGCACAGCTCGAAGAGAAACTGCAGAGGATGTAGTCAATTAGAGGTCCTCGACATGGCTATGGGCTGATCACCAAATAACTAGAATATGCACTTCGATAAGTGTTCTACTGCAAACATATTAATGTATGTTACCAGCATCAGTGACTGTCTGAGAATGTATGCGAAGAAGATTAACAGGCATGATAAAATGTAAATATCTGGCATGCTCTGATAGTACATGATATAGCTTGTAGTTGGAACGCCAAATTAGCGTGCAAAATGGCTTCAGTAGACAGCTATGAACATGATATTGGAGGTCAGTCCCCTCCGTCTCAGAGCAAGTTCCACGACCATAAGGAAACAATAATCACAATCTCCCAAACCTTAGGATCAACCTTCCATTTGGATCTCTATGTTAACATAGGTGTACTCACTAGCAAACCGAATCAGCAGCTACAAGTTTATTACAGCAATCTCTGCCACGAAGCACATGAAACATGGCTGGAGCAGGACACGAGCTCGAGAAACGCACCGCTGCCGTTGAGGAAGGAGGTCCTGAGGGAGGCCGAGCGGAAGCTGGCTGTGGACGGCGGCGTAGCGAGCCTGAGGCTCGTAGGCGGGGCCCTTATCTCCATCGATTCGGGGCGTAGCGGAGGACCAGATGGAGAGGAGAGGAACCCTAGAGTTGCAGAGCCTAGGATTTCAGAACCTACGAACCATCAATGGATGAAGCAAAGAGGAGAACGTGCAGGGGAAGCGTACCTGGAGCTCCTGTGGTCGGAGATGGAATCGTTGGGGCTTGGGGTCGCCGGAGACGGGCGGCGCGGCTGACCTGACAAGGGGGAGCGCTTTTGGGTGACGCCAAGGTTTGTTTGGTGAATAGGTTGAGGAAACGGGGGTGTTGTCGCAAAAGTGGCTGGGCCCTCTCCACCGCCTCGATCTGGACGATACACGCTAGATCGGACGGCAGACGAGCGAGCTCGGTGTGCGCCGGGACATCACGCCGTGAAGTTTTTCTTTTATTGAGGCAAATCAGGCAGTGAAGTCAGTGTTTAAAAAAATTATACTCCATTTTACACGGGCCGGACCGGGCAAAGACCCGCCTGAAAATGCCAAGGCTGGGCCTGGGATGATGCCCAACAGAACACATTGCCTTAGCCCTTAGCATTCTCGAGATATTCTCATTTATCAAAAAAAAAAATATGAAGATATTCTCTAAAAAGTAAAAGCATTCTAGAGATATTAATTTTATTTGAAGTGGATGAATTATATAAAAGTTGGAGGAAAGCTTCAATTAGAGTTATGGCAGATCACGAGAGAGAGGTGAACATCATGGCTTGAACGCCCTCGCAGCAGGTTTTAGCGCATCTGACTTTCTCCCATTAACGGAGAAAGAATAACACTAAAGCTCACAGCTTGATGTGGCCCATGATTTACGAAACTATCGGACACCATGTTGATTGGTTGTTCCGCCCCACCTTCCTCCCACCGCCCTCTCCCAAGTTGGGTGCAATATTATAACACTTTTGTCTTAATAAAGGACGTGAGTTCTAAAATAATAATGAATCATTGTACTATTTGTATTCCATATAAAACCCAATTTAACATGTATCATGAGGTTATCATATTCACGTGTGAAGCTTCTGTGGCAGCGTGCATCAGGACGGGTAGCATAGATACCTCCATAAACAACGCCTTCAGTACGATTTGTGTTCAACCGTTGAGCCACTATAGCGCCTAAGCTATAAGTTTTATCATTATAAAGAGCTTCACGCAAGACCGCAAGATCTGGGGAGCTAAGAGCCCCAGCTTTCCCACGGCCAATCAAACATTTTCCCACAAATAATGAGAGATACCGAAGCACGGGAAAATGTACACTAGCAACTCTAGCGCAAGACACTCCTCCCTCCTCTCCTACATCAATAGTATCAATGAAAGCCTCCAAGTCCCGTGGACGAGGTTCATGAATATCCCCAACATAAGGTAATTTGCAAACTTTGCAAAAATCCTGAAGTGACATGCGCTGGGGGATATCATATAACTCGAACTCAACCATAGGAGGACTCTTTCTTGGATACTCCCTCCGTTCCTAAATAGAAGTCTTTTTAGAGTCTTCACTAGTGGACTACATACAGATGTATATAGACATATTTTGGATTGTAGATTCATTCATTTTGCTTCGTATGTAGACTCCTAGTAGAATATCTTAAAAGACTTATATTTAGGAACGGGGGGAGTAGAAATTAAAGCTTTGCACGAAAATATTAGTGAGGAGGAGGTATTGTGGATACTTATCTTCAACAAATGCGGTAAGGCATGCGTTCTCCACCAAGTAATAAAAATCCTCATAAAGACCGGCGACACGTAAGAACACATCGCTTGGCCACTCGTACGCTCGAACTTCTGCAACTCGGGGGACCGGATACTTGGGTTTTTTCTTCTCATTGTCATCTTCCTTGGGGTCACGACTTGAAGAGCCTCTTAGGAACCTCCTCATCTTTTCTTTTTTCTTTCTCTGAAAATTTCTAATTTTTTTAGTGACTCAAAAGAAAAGTGAACAAGGCTCAACAAAACTCATAGCAACTACTTTTACAAGTGCCTAGAAGCCATATCATGCATCAAAACTACTTGGGACCAACTAAAATTAACATGCAAAGCTCAAGAGCAGGGTCGCCAAGGCACAATAGTATGCAACAAATAAGGCACTAGAGCAAAAACTAATTGGACCAATGGAGGAGTCACATACCAAGGAACAATCCCCCCAAAACAGTTTGGTGAATGGGGCTTTGCACAAGGAGATCGAAAAATGCAGCAAGACGAGCAAGAACACGGGTTTGAGCTGTGGAATGATTTTTTTTGGAGGTAGGAGAAGGAGATGGGAGCTGGAATAAGTGGAGGGGGGCCACGTGGGCCCCAAAGCCTGCCAGGGGCGGCCAGGGGGGGTGCCCGCGCCTCCTGGGCTTGTGGCCCACTAGTGCATCCCCCTGACTAGCTCTCTATCTCAGAATTTTTCAAAAATTTCAGAAAAAAACATACTTGATTTTCAGGGCATTTGAAGAACTTTTATTTTCGGGACACTTTTCAAAGGGACGCAAGAACAGAAAACAGGAAAATAAAGCTAAATTTATCATTTTTCTTCTAAACAACGGAAAGTAAAAGTTGGGGGCAGAAGGTTGTGACTCTTAGATTCATCCATCTCATGGTCATCAAAAGAAATCCCTCAATGAGGTTGATCAAGTCTCCTTGACAAACTTTTTCTGACTCGCATAAAACCGGAGAATTTTCGAATAATCACTAGGTTACCTCAGTGGGGATGTGCATATCCCCAACAAGTAAATCATACTTCATCTTGACAGTAGGTAGAGGGCATTCAAAGCTTCCAATAAGAATTGATGAAGTTTTTTCAATAGCATTGATGCAATGTACTCGATATTGTTTCTTCGGAAAGTGCATCGTATGCTCATTATCACTAACATGGAAAGTGACATTGCCTTTGTTGTAATCAATAATAGCCCCTGCAGTGTTTAAAAAGGGTCTTCCAAGAATGACCGCCATGGCATCATCCTCGGGAATATCCAAAATAACAAAGTTAGTTAACATAGTAACGTTAGCAACCACAACAGGCACATCCTCGCAAATGCCGATAGGAAAAACAGTTGAATTGTCGGCCATTTGCAAAGACATTTTAGTGGGTGTCAACTTATCCAATTCAAGTCTACGATAAAGAGAGAGAGGCATAACACTAACACCGGCTCCAAGATCGCATAAAGCAGTTCTAACGTAGTTTCCTTTAATGGAGCAAGGTATAGTGGGCACTCCGAGATCACCTAATTTCTTATGAGTTCCACCCTTGAAGGTGTAATTAGCAAGCATGGTGGAAATCTCAACCTCATGTATCCTCCTTTTATTGGTCACAATATCTTTCATGTACTTAGCATAAGGAGACATTTTGAGCATATCTGTCAAACGCATTTGCAGAAAGACAGTCCTAATCATTTCAACAAAGCGCTCAAAATCCTCATCATCCTTTTTCTTAGATGGTTTGGGAGGAAAGGGCATGGGTTTCTGAACCCATGGTTCTCTTTCTTTACCATGCTTCCTAGCAATAAAGTCGTTCTTATCATATCTCCTATTCTTAGGTTGTGGGTTATCGAGATCAACACTAGGTTCAATCTCCACATCCTTATCATTGCTAGGTTGAGCATCAACATGAACACCACTATCAATATCATCACTAGGCTCATGTTCATCACCAGATTGTGTTTCGGCATCAGAAACAGAGACATCATTTGGGTTCTCAGGTGTAACAGCAGCAGGTTTGCTAGCATGCAAGTTTCTATCATCTTTATTTTTCTTCCTATTGCTAGGATGACTAGGTGCATGCGTGCTAACTCCTTGAGAATCTTGTTCAATTCTCTTAGGATGACCCTCAGGATACAAAGGTTCCTGAGTCATTCTACCACCTCTAGTGACGACTCTAACAGAATTGTCATTCAACTCATTGAGCAAGTCATTTTGAGCCTTAAGTACTTGTTCTACTTGAGTAGTGACCATAGAGGCATGTTTACTCAAAAGCTTAAGATCATTGACATTTCTATCCACACAAGCACTTATATGATCAATCATACGAGCATTTTGCCTCAATTGTTTGCTAACATAATCATTGAAACTTTGTTGTTTGGCAACAAAGTTATCAAATTCATCTAAGCATGAGCTAGCAGGTTTATCATAAGGAATATCACTCTCATTGAATCTACAAAGAGAATTTACCTCTACTACGTGTGTCGGGTTATCAAGACCATGTATTTCTTCGATAGGTGGTAGATTCTTGACATCTTCAGATTTAATGCCCTTCTCTTGCATAGATTCCTTGGCTTCTTGCATATCTTTAGGACTGAGGAATAGAATACCTCTTTTCTTCAGAGTTGGCTTCGGAGGTGGTTTGGGAATAGTCCAAGCATTATCATTGCTCAAGATATTATTCAATAGAATCTCAGCTTGTTCCACAGTTCGTTCCCTGAAAACACAACCAGCACAACTATCTAGGTGCTCCCTAGAAGCATCGGTTAGTCCATTATAAAAGATATCAAGTATTTCATTTTTCTCAAGAGGGTGATCAGGCAAAGCATTCAGTAACTGGACAAGCCTCCCCCAAGCTTGTGGGAGACTCTCTTCTTCAACTTGCACAAAGTTATATATATCCTGCAAGGCAGCTTGTTTCTTATGGGCAGGGAAATATTTCTTAAAGAAGTAATAACATGGGGACTACGCACACAACGAGGAGCAAGAGAAGTGAACCAAGTCTTAGCATCACCCTTTAGCGAGAAAGGAAACACCTTAAGGATATAGTAGTGGCGAATCTTTTCCTCATTCGTGAATAGGGTGGCTATATCGTACAGTTTGGTAAGATGTGCTACAACCGTTTCAGACTCATAACCATGAAAAGGATCGGATTCGACCAAAGTGATTAAATCAAGATCGACAGAGAATTCATAATTCTTATCAGTCACAAAGATAGGCGAAGTAGCAAACTTAGGATCGTATTTCATTCTAGCGTTCAGAGATTTTTCTTTCCACTTGCGCAATAAGTTCTCAAGATCATAGCTATCCTTACAAGCAAGAAAGTCCTCATCTACCTCTCCCTCCATAACATAACCCTCAGGTATATCAGGCAATTCATATATAGGAGAGCTAGTTCTAACATGTGAAACAGCAGGTTCTACTTTAATAATTTCAGCAGTTTCAGAAGTATAATCACATTCAGCAGCAACTCTAGCAATTTGTGCATCAAGGAATGCACCCAGTGGCAAAGCAGTACCAAGCAAAGCACCATCATAAGCATCATGGATAACAGAAGTAGCATCATCAAGCACACGCGACATATAAGAATTTCTAGCAAGTGATGGTGTCGCAAACTTACTCATAACTGAAGGTGAATCAAGTGCAGAGCTAGATGGCAGTTCCTTACCTGTCCTCGTAGTTGAGGGCAAGACTTTAGTTTTTGGTGTTGGAAATATGCCCTAGAGGCAATAATAAATTAGTTATTATTATATTTCTTTGTTCATGATAATCGTTTATTATCCATGCTATAATTGTATTGATTGGAAACACAGTGCATGTGTGGATACATAGACAAAACACTGTCCCTAGTAAGCCTCTAGTTGACTAGCTCGTTGATCAAAGATGGTCAAGGTTTCCTGACCATAGGCAAGTGTTGTCACTTGATAACGGGATCACATCATTAGGAGAATCATGTGATGGACCAGACCCAAACTAATAGACGTAGCATGTTGATCGTGTCATTTTGTTGCTACTGTTTTCTGCGTGTCAAGTATTTGTTCCTATGACCATGAGATCATATAACTCACTGACACCGGAGGAATGCTCTGTGTGTATCAAACGTCGCAACGTAACTAGGTGACTATAAAGATGCTCTACAAGTATCTCCGAAGGTGTTCGTTGAGTTAGTATGGATCGAGACTGGGATTTGTCACTCCGTGTGACGGAGAGGTATCTCGGGGCCCACTCGGTAATACAACATCACACACAAGCCTTGCAACCAATGTGACTTAGTGTAAGTTGCGGGATCTTGTATTACGGAACGAGCAAAGAGACTTGCTGGTAAACGAGATTGAAATAGGTATGCGGATACTGACGATCGAATCTTGGGCAAGTAACATACCGAAGGACAAAGGGAATGACATACGGGATTATATGAATCCTTGGCACTGAGGTTCAAACGATAAGATCTTCGTAGAATATGTAGGATCCAATATGGTCATCCAGGTCCCGCTATTGGATATTGACCGAGGAGTCACTCGGGTCATGTCTACACAGTTCTCGAACCCACAGGGTCTGCACACTTAAGGTTCGACGTTGTTTTATGCGTATTTGAGTTATATGGTTGGTTACCGAATGTTGTTCAGAGTCCCGGATGAGATCACGGACATCAGGAGGGTTTCCGGAATGGTCCGGAAACAAAGATTGATATATAGGATGACTTCATTTGGTTACCGGAAGGTTTTCACGCATTACCGGTAATGTACCGGGAATGACGAATGAGTTCGAGATCTTCACCGGGAGGGGGGACCACCCACCCGGGAGGGCCCAAGGACCTTGGGGGTGGCGCACCAAGTAGGTGGGGTTAGCCCAAGGCTGTCTTGCGCAAGAGAGAAAGAAAAACCAAAAGAAGAGAAAGAGAAAAAAAAGGAAAGGTGGGAAGGAAGAGAAGGACTCCTCCTTCCAATCCTAGTTGGACTAGGATTGGAGGAGAACTCCAACTCCTCCTTGGTGGCGCAGCCCTTGGGGCTCCTTGAGCCTCAAGGCAAGACTCCCCTCCCCTCCTCCTATATATATGGAGCTATTAGGGCTGATTTGAGACAACTTTTGCCACAGCAGCCCGACCACATACCTCCACGGTTTTTCCTCTAGATCGCATTTCTACGCAGCTCGGGCGGAGCCCTGCTGAGATTAGATCACCACCAACCTCCGGAGCGCCGTCACGCTGCCGGAGAACTCATCTACCTCTCCGTCTCTCTTGCTCGATCAAGAAGGCCGAGATCATCGTCGAGCTGTACGTGTGCTGAACGCGGAGGTGCGTCCGTTCGGCACTAGATCGGAGCGGATCGCGGGACGGTTCGTGGGACGGTTCGCGGGGCGGATCGAGGAACGTGAGGACGTTCCACTACATCAACCGCGTTTCTTAACGCTTCTGCTGTGCGATCTAGAAGGGTACGTAGATCTGAAATCCCCTCCCGTAGATGGACATCACCATGATAGGTCTTCGTGCGAGTAGGAATTTTTTTTGTTTCCCATGCGACGTTCCCCAACAGTGGTATTAGAGCTATGTTCATGCGTAGATGTCTTCTCGAGTCGAACACAAAAGTTTTTGTGGGCGGTGATGTGCGTTTTGCTGCCCTCCTTAGTCTTTTCTTGATTCCGCGGTATTGTTGGATCGAAGCGGCTCGGACCAACATTACTCATACGCTTACGAGAGACTGGTTTCATCGCTACGAGTAACTCCGTTGCTCAAAGATGACCGGCGAGTGTCGGTTTCTCCAACTTTAGTTGAATCGGATTTGACCGAGGAGGTCCTTGGATGAGGTTAAATAGCAATTCATATATCTCCGTTGTGGTGTTTGCGTAAGTAAGATGCGATCCTACTAGATACCCATGGTCACCATGTAAAACATGCAACAACAATTAGAGGACGTCTAACTTGTTTTTGCAGGGTATGCTTGTGATGTGATATGGCCAACGATGTGATGTGATATATTGGATGTATGAGATGATCATGTTGTAATAGTTAATATCGACTTGCACGTCGATGGTACGGCAACCGGCAGGAGCCATAGGGTTGTCTTTAAACTAACGTTTGTGCTTGCAGATGCGTTTACTATATTGCTAGGACGTAGCTTTAGTAGTAATAGCATGAGTAGCACGACAACCCCGATGGCGACACGTTGATGGAGATCATGGTGTGACGCCGGTGACAAGAAGATCGTGCCGGTGCTTTGGTGATGGAGATCAAGAAGCACATGATGATGGCCATATCATGTCACTTATGAATTGCATGTGATGTTAATCTTTTATGCACCTTATCTTGCTTAGAACGACGGTAGCATTATGAGGTGATCTCTCACTAAAATTTCAAGACGAAATTGTGTTCTCCCCGACTGTGCACCGTTGCGACAGTTCCTTGTTTCGAGACACCACGTGATGATCGGGTGTGATAGACTCAAAGTTCACATACAACGGGTGCAAAACAGTTGCACACGCAAAACAATCGGGTTAAGCTTGACGAGCCTAGCATGTGCAGACATGGCCCCGGAACACATGAGACCGAAAGGTCGAGCATGAATCGTATAGTTGATATGATTAGCATACAGATGCTTACCACTGAAACTATTCTCGACTCACGTGATGATCGGACTTGAGATAGTGGATTTGGATCATGTACCACTCAAATGATCTTTGCGAATTACTTTTTGAGTGGGAGTTCTTAAGTAACATGATTAATTGAACTAATTGTCATGAACATAGTCTAATGGTCTGCGAATTACGATGTAGCTTGCGCTATAGCTCTACTGTTTTTATATGTTCCTAGAGAAAATTTAGTTGAAAGTTGATAGTAGCAAACTTTGCAGACTGAGTCTGTAAAACCGAGGATTGTCCTTGTTGCTGCGCAGAAGGCTTATGTCCTTAATGCACCACTCGGTGTGCTGCACCTCGAGCGTCGTCTGTAGATGTTGTGAACATCCGACATACACGTTTCTGATGACTACACGATAGTTCAGTGCAAAATACTTAATGGCTTAGAAGCAAGGCGCCGAAGACGTTTTGAAATGTCACGGAACATAAGAGATGTTCTAAAGAGATGAAATTGTGATTTCATGCTTGTGCCCTTGTTAAGAGGTATGAGACCTCCGACAAAATTCTTTGTCCACGAATTAAAGGAGAAAATCTCAATCGTTGAGCGTGTGCTAAGATTATCTGAGTACGACAATCGCTTGAATCAAGTGGGAGTTGATCTTCCAGATAAGATAGTGATGGTTCTCCAAAGTCACTGCCACCAAGCTGTGAGAGCTTCGTGATGAACTATAACATATCAAGGATAGATACAATGATCCTTGAGCGATTCGCGATGTTTGACACTGCGAAAGTAGAAATCAAGAAAGAGCATCAATAGTTGATGGTTAGTAAAACCACTAAGTTTCGATAAAGGCAAGGGCTAGAAGGGATACTTCGTGAAACAGCAAAGCAGTTGCTGCACTAATGAAGAGACCCCAGATTAAACCCAAGCCCGGGACTAAGTGCTTATGTTATGAGGGGAACGGTCACTGAGGCGGAGCAACTCTAGATACTTGGTAGATAAGAAGGCTGGCAAAAGTCGAAAGAAGTATATTTGATATATATGATGTTGATGTGTACTTTACTAGTACTCCTAGTAGCACGAGGGTATTGGATACCGGTTCGGTTGCTAAGTGATTAGTAACACGGAATGAAAGCTATGGCATAAACGGAGACTAGCTAAAGGCGAGGTGACGATACGTGTTGGAAGTGTTTCCAAGGTTGATATGATCAAACGTCGCACCCTCCCTCTACCATCAGGATTGGTGTTAAACCTAAATAATTGTTATTTGGTGCTTGCGTTAAGCATGAACATGATTGGATCGTGTTTATTGCAATACGATTATTCATTTAAAGAGAATAATGGTTACTCTATTTGCTTGAATAATCACCTTCAATGGTTTATTGAATCTCGATCGTAGTGTTACACATGTTCATGATACTGGTGCCAAAAGATATGAGGTAATGATGATAGTACCACTTGTGGCACTGTCGCTTGAGTCATGTTGGTATAAATTGCATGAAGAGGCTCCATGCTGATGGATCTTTATACTCACTTGATTTTGAATCACTAGTGACATGCAAATCATACCACATGAGCAAGGCCTTGTTTTCATTGAGATGAAACAAGATAGTAACTTGTTGGAAGTGATACATTTTGATGTATGCAGTCCAATGGGTGCTGAGGCACGCATTGGATATCATTATGTTCTTACTTCAGTGACGATTTGAGTAGATACAAGAGTATTTACTTAATGAATCACAAGTCTGAAATATTTAAAGGTTCAACTCTGTTTCAGGAGTGAAGTTCGTCGTAACAAGAGGATAAACTGTCTACGATATGATCATAGGAATGAATATCTGAGTTACGAGTTTTGGTATGCAGTTAAGAAAATGTGAAAATTGTTTCACAGTTCATGCCACCTGGAACATCATAGTGTGATGATGTGTCTGAACGTCATAGCCACGCACTATTTGGTATGGTGCATGTTATGATGTCTCTTATTGAATTACCACTATCGTTTATGGGTTATGCATTAGAGACAACCGCATTCACTTTAAACATGGCACCGCGTATTTCCGTTGAGATGACACAGTATAGACTGAGGTTTAGAGAAATCTAAACTGTCGTTTCTTGAAAGTTTGGGGCTTCGACACTTGTGTGAAAAAGTTTCAGTCGAATAAGCTCAAACCCAAAGCGGATAAATGCATCTTCATAGGATATCCAAAACAGTTGGGTACATCTCCTATCTCAGATCCGAAAGCAAAGTGTTTGTTTCTAGAAACGGATCCTTTCTCGAGGAAAGGTTTCTATCGAAAGAATTGAGTGGGAGGGTGGTAGAACTTGATGAGGTTATTGAACCATCACTTCAACCAGTGTGTAGCAGGGCGCAGGAAGTTGTTCCTGTGGCGCCTACACCAATTGAAGTGAAAGCTGATGATGGTGATCATCAAGCATCGGATCAAGTTACTACAAGCCTCGTATGTTGACAAGGTCGCGTACTACTGCAGAGTGGTACGGTAACCCTGTCTTGGAGGTCATGTTGTTGAGCAACAGTGAACCTACGAGTTATGGACAAAGCAATGGTGGGCCCGGATTCCGACAAATGGCTGGAAGCCATGAAATCCGAGAGAGGATCCATGTATGAAAACAAAGTGTAGACTTTGGAAGAACTACTTGATGGTCATAGGACTGTTGAGTAAAGATGGATCTTTAAAAGGAAGACAGACGATGATGGTGATAAGTCACTATTAAGAAAAGCTCGACTTGTCGCAAAGATGTTTCCGACAAGATCAAACAGTTGACTATGATGAGACTTTCTCACTCGTAGCGATGCTAAAAGTCTGTTAGAATTATGTTAGTGGTTGTTGCATTATTTATGAAATATTGCACATAGGATGTCAAAACATTGTTTCCTCGACGGTTTCCTTGAGCAAACATTGTATGTGATACAACGAGGAGGTTTTGTCGATCCTAAAGATACTAGCAAGTATGCAAGCTCCAGCGATCCTTCAATGGACCGGTGCAAGCATCTCGGAGTTGGAATATACACTTTGATGAGATGTTCAAAGATTTTGGGTTTGTACAAGGTTTATGAGAAACTTGTATTTCCAAACAAGTGAGTGGGAGCACTATAGAATTTCTGATAAGTATATGTGGTTGACATATTGTGGATCAGAAGTAATGTAGAATTTCTGTAAAGCATACAAGGTTGTTTGAAAGGAGTTTTCAAAGGAGTACCTGGATTGCGCTACTTGAACGTTGAGCATCAAAGATCTATGGAGATAGATCGAAAGCGCTTAATAGAAGTTTCAACAAGATGCATGCCTTGACAAGTTTTTGAAGGAGTTCAAAATAGATCAGCAAAGAAGGAGTTCTTGGTTGCGTTGTGAGGTGTGAATTTGAGTAAGACTCAAAACCCGACCCCGGCAGAATAAAGAGAATAGACGAAGGTCGTCTTGTATGCCTTGGCCATAGAATCTGAAGTATGCCATGCTGGGTACCGCACCTGATGTGTGCCTTGACTCAAAGTCTGTTGAGAGGTACAGAGAGTGATCCATGATTGAATCACTAGCAACGGTCAAAATTTATCCTTAGTAACTACTGGACTAAGGAATTTTTCTCGATTATGGAGGTGGTTAAAAAGTTCGTCGTAAAGGGTTACGTCGATGCAAGCTTTGACACTAATCCGAATAACTATGAGTAGTGAAACGGATTCGTATAGTAGAGTAGATATTTGGAGTATTTACGAATAGCGCATAGTAGCAGCATCTATAAGATGACATAAAGATTTGTAAAGAAAACACGGATCTGAAAGTTTCAGAACCGTTGACTAAAACCTCTCTCACGAGCAAGACGTGATTAGACCCCATAACTATACGGGTGTTGGATTCGTTGGAATCACATGGTGATGTGAACTAGATTATTGACTCTAGTGCAAGTGGGAGACTGTTGGAAATATGCCCTAGAGGCAATAATAAATTAGTTATTATTATATTTCTTTGTTCATGATAGTCGTTTATTATCCATGCTATAATTGTATTGATTGGAAACACAGTGCATGTGTGGATACATAGACAAAACACTGTCCCTAGTAAGCCTCTAGTTGACTAGCTCATTGATCAAAGATGGTCAAGGTTTCCTGACCATAGGCAAGTGTTGTCACTTGATGACGGGATCACATCATTAGGAGAATCATGTGATGGACTAGACCCAAACTAATAGACGTAGCATGTTGATCGTGTCATTTTGTTGCTACTGTTTTCTGCGTGTCAAGTATATGTTCCTATGACCATGAGATCATATAACTCACTGACACCGGAGGAATGCTTTGTGTGTATCAAACGTCGCAACGTAACTGGGTGACTATAAAGATGCTCTACAGGTACCTCCGAAGGTGTTCGTTGAGTTAGTATGGATCGAGACTGGGATTTGTCACTCCGTGTGACGGAGAGGTATCTCCGGGCCCACTCGGTAATACAACATCACACACAAGCCTTGCAAGCAATGTGACTTAGCGTAAGTTGCGGGATCTTGTATTACGGAACGAGTAAAGAGACTTGCCGGTAAACGAGATTGATATAGGTATGCGGATACTGATGATCGAATCTTGGGCAAGTAACATACCGAAGGACAAAGGGAATGACATACGGGATTATATGAATCCTTGGCACTGAGGTTCAAACGATAAGATCTTCGTAGAATATGTAGGATCCAATATGGGCATCCAGGTCCCGCTATTGGATATTGACCGAGGAGTCACTCGGGTCATGTCTACATAGTTATCGAACCCGCACGGTCTGCACACTTAAGGTTCGACGTTGTTTTATGCGTATTTGAGTTATATGGTTGGTTACCAAATGTTGTTCGGAGTCCCGGATGAGATCACGGACGTCACGATGGTTTCCGGAATGGTCCGGAAACGAAGATTGATATATAGGATGACTTCATTTGGTTACCGGAAGGTTTTCGGGCATTACCGGGAATGTACCGGGAATGACGAATGAGTTCCGGATCTTCACCGGGAGGGGGGGACCACCCACCCAGGAGGGCCCAAGGACCTTGGGGTGGCGCACCAAGTAGGTGGGGTCAGCCCAAGGCTGTCTTGCGCAAGAGAGAAAGAAAAACCAAAAGAAGAGAAAGAGAAAAAAAAGGGAAAGGTGGGAAGGAAGAGAAGGACTCCTCCTTCCAATCCTAGTTGGACTAGGATTGGAGGAGGACTCCAACTCCTCCTTGGTGGCGCAGCCCTTGGGGCTCCTTGAGCCTCAAGGCAAGACTCCCCTCCCCTCCTCCTATATATATGGAGCTATTAGGGCTGATTTGAGACAACTTTTGCCACAGCAGCCCGACCACATACCTCCACGGTTTTTCCTCTAGATCGCGTTTCTACGGAGCTCGGGCGGAGCCCTGCTGAGATTAGATCACCACCAACCTCCGGAGCGCCGTCACGCTGCCGGAGAACTCATCTACCTCTCCGTCTCTCTTGCTGGATCAAGAAGGCCGACATCATCGTCGAGCTGTACGTGTGCTGAACGCGGAGGTGTCGTCCGTTCGGCACTAGATCGGAGCGGATCATGGGACGGATCGCGGGACGGTTCGTGGGACGGTTCACGGGGCGGATCGAGGGACGTGAGGACGTTCCACTACATCAACCGCGTTTCTTAACGCTTCTGCTGTGCGATCTAGAAGGGTACGTAGATCTGAAATCCCCTCTCGTAGATGGACATCACCATGATAGGGTGGTGAGTAACTAGCTCTAGTTCGTCAATGTAATGTAGGCATGTATTCCGTATATATGTTGGGGAACGTCGCATGGGAAACAAAAAATTTCCTACGCGCACGAAGACCTATCATGGTGATGTCCATCTACGAGAGGGGGTGAGTGATCTACGTACCCTTGTAGACCGTACAACAGAAGCGTTAGAGAACGCGGTTGATGTAGTGGAACATCCTCACGTCCCTCGATCCGCCCCGTGAACAATCCCGCGATCAGTCCCACGATCTAGTACCGAACGGACGGCACCTCCGCGTTCAGCACACGTACAGCTCGACGATGATCTCGGCCTTCTTGATCCAGCAAGAGAGACGGAGAGGTAGAAGAGTTCTCCGGCAGCGTGACGGCGCTCCGGAGGTTGGTGATGATCTCGTCTCAGCAGGGCTCCGCCCGAGCTCCGCAGAAACGCGATCTAGAGGAAAAACTATGGAGGTATGTGGTCGGGCAGCCGCGAGAAAGTCGTCTCAAATCTGCCCTAAAAGCCCCATATATATAGGAGGAGGGAGGGGGACCTTGCCTTGGGGTCCAAGGGACCCTCAAGGGGTCGGCCGAGCCAAGGGGGGGAGGACTCCCCCCCCAAACCGAGTTGGACTTGGTTTGGTGGTAGGAGTCCCCCTCCCTTCCCACTTCTTCCCTCTCTTTTTTTCTTTTCCTTTGATTTCCTTCTCTTGGCGCATAGGCCCCCTTGGGGCTGTCCCACCAGCCCACTAAGGGCTGGTGTGTCTCCCCAAAGCCTATGGGCTTCCCCGGGGTGGGTTGCCCCCCCCGGTGAACTCTCGGAACCCATTCGTCATTCCCGGTACATTCCCGGTAACTCCGAAAACCTTCCGGCAATCAAATGAGGTCATCCTATATATCAATCTTCGTTTCCGGACCATTCCGGAAACCCTCGTGACGTCCGTGATCTCATCCGGAACTCCGAACAACATTCGGTAACCAACCATATAACTCAAATACGCATAAAACAACGTCGAACCTTAAGTGTGCAGACCCCGCGGGTTCGAGAACTATGTAGACATGACCCGAGAGACTCCTCGGTCAATATCCAATAGCGGGACCTGGATGCCCATATTGGATCCTACATATTCTACGAAGATCTTATCGTTTGAACCTCAGTGCCAAGGATTCGTATAATCCCGTATGTCATTCCCTTTGTCCTTCGGTATGTTACTTGCCCGAGATTCGATCGTCAGTATCCGCATACCTATTTCAATCTCGTTTACCGGCAAGTCTCTTTACTCGTTCCGTAATACAAGATCCCGCAACTTACACTAAGTTACATTGCTTGCAAGGCTTATGTGTGATGTTGTATTACCGAGTGGGCCCCGAGATACCTCTCCGTCACACAGAGTGACAAATCCGAGTCTTGATCCATACTAACTCAACTAACACCTTCGGAGATACCTGTAGAGCATCTTTATAGTCACCCAGTTACGTTGCGGCGTTTGATACACACAAAGCATTCCTCCGGTGTCAGTGAGTTATATGATCTCATGGTCATAGGATTAAATACTTGACACGCAGAAAACAGTAGCAACAAAATGACACGATCAACATGCTACGTCTATTAGTTTGGGTCTAGTCCATCACGTGATTCTCCCAATAACGTGATCCAGTTATCAAGCAATAACACATTGTTCATAATCAGAAGACACTGACTATCATTGATCAACTGGCTAGCCAACTAGAGGCATGCTAGGGACGGTGTTTTGTCTATGTATCCACACATGTAAATGAGTCTTCATTCAATACAATTATAGCATGGATAATAAACTATTATCTTGATACAGGAATTATAATAATAACTATACATTTATTATTGCCTCTAGGGCATAATTCCAACAGTCTCCCACTTGCACTAGAGTCAATAATCTATCCCTCACATCACCATGTGAATTACATTGTAATAAATCTAACACCCATACAGTTCTGGTGTCGATCATGTTTTGGCCGTGGAAGAGGTTTAGTCAGCGGGTCTGCTACATTCAGATCCGTGTGCACTTTGCATATATTTACGTCCTCCTCCTCGACGTAGTCGCGGATAAGGTTGAAGCGTCGTTTGATGTGTCTGGTCTTCTTGTGAAACCTTGGTTCCTTCGCTAAGGCAATGGCACCAGTGTTGTCACAGAACAAGGTTATTGGATCCAGTGCACTTGGCACCACTCCAAGATCCGTCATGAACTGCTTCATCCAGACACCCTCCTTGGCCGCCTCCGAGGCAGCCATGTACTCCGCTTCACATGTAGAATCTGCTACGACGCTTTGCTTGGAACTGCACCAGCTTACTGCACCCCCATTAAGAATAAATACGTATCCGGTTTGCGACTTAGAGTCATCCGGATCTGTGTCAAAACTTGCATCGACGTAACCTTTTACGGCGAGCTCTTCGTCACCTCCATACACGAGAAACATCTCCTTAGTCCTTTTCAGGTACTTCAGGATATTCTTGACCGCTGTCCAGTGATCCACTCCTGGATTACTCTGGAACCTACCTGCCATACTTATGGCCAGGCTAACATCCGGTCTAGTGCACAACATTGCATACATGATAGAGCCTATGGCTCAAGCATAGGGGACGGAGCGCATATGCTCTCTGTCTTCATCAGTTGCTGGGCACTGAGTCTTACTCAATCCCATACCTTGTAACACTGGCAAGAACCCTTTCTTGGATTGTTCCATTTTGAACCTTTTCAAAACTTTATCAAGGTATGTGCTTTGAGAAAGTCCTATCAGGCGTTTCGATCTATCCCTATAGATCTTAATGCCTAGAATGTAAGCAGCTTCTCCTAGGTCCTTCATAGAGAAACTTTTATTCAAGTAACCTTTTATGCTCTCCAAAAGCTCTACGTTGTTTCCAATCAGTAATATGTCATCCACATATAATATTAGAAACGCCACAGAGCTCCCACTCACTTTCTTGTAAATACAAGATTCTCCAACCACTTGTATAAACCCAAATGCTTTGATCACCTCATCAAGACGTTTGTTCCAACTCCGAGATGCTTGCACCAGTCCATAAATGGATCGCTGGAGTTTGCACACCTTGTCAACATTTTTAGGATCGACAAAACCTTCGGGTTGCATCATATACAACTCTTCCTTAAGGAAATCGTTAAGGAACGCCGTTTTGACATCCATCTGCCAGATTTCATAATCGAAAAATGCAGCTATTGCCAACATGATTCTGACGGACTTAAGCATCGCTACGGGTGAGAAGGTCTCATCGTAGTCAACTCCTGGAACTTGTGAAAAACCCTTTGCCACAAGTCGAGCTTTATAAACGGTCACATTACCGTCAGCGTCCGTCTTCTTCTTAAAGATCCATTTGTTCTGAATAGCCTTGCGGCCCTCAGGTAGTATCTCCAAAGTCCACACTTTGTTCTCATACATGGATCCTATCTCGGATTTCATGGCTTCTAGCCATTTGTTGGAATCTGAGCCCACCATTGCTTCTTCATAATTTGCAGGTTCATTGTTGTCTAACAACATGATTGATAAGACGGGATTACCGTACCACTCTAGAGCAGCGCGTGATCTCGTCGACCTGCGTGGTTCAACAGAAACTTGAACTGGAGTTTCATGATCATCATCATTAACTTCCTCCTCTACCGGCGTCGCAATGACAAAGGTTTCCCCCTGCCCTGCGCCACCATTCAGAGGGATGAGAGGTTCGACAACCTCGTCAAGTTCTATCTACCTCCCACTCAATTCTCTCGAGAGAAACTCCTTCTCGAGAAAAGTTCCGTTCTTAGCAACAAACACTTTGCCCTCGGATTTGAGATAGAAGGTGTACCCAACTGTCTCTTTTGGGTAACCTATGAAGACGCACTTTTCTGCTTTGTGTTCCAACTTTTCAGGCTGAAGCTTTTTGACATAAGCATCACATCCCCAAACTTTAAGAAACGACAACTTTGGCCTTTTGCCATACCACAGTTCGTATGGTGTCGTCTCAACGGATTTCGATGGTGCCCTATTTAAAGTGAATGCATCTGTTTCTAATGCATAACCCCAAAATGATAACGGCAAATCAGTAAGGGACATCATAGATCGCACCATCTCTAACAAAGTACGATTACGACGTTCGGACACACCATTACGCTGTGGTGTTCCAGGCGGTGTTAACTGCGAAACAATTCCACATTGTCTTAAGTGAGTACCAAACTCGAAACTCAGATATTCACCCCCACGATCAGACCGTAGGAACTTGATCTTCTTGTTACGATGATTTTCCACTTCACTCTGAAATTGCTTGAACTTTTCAAATGTTTCAGACTTGTGCTTCATCAAGTAGACATAACCATATCTACTTAAATCGTCAGTGAAGGTGAGAAAATAACGACATCCGCCGCGTGCCTCCACGCTCATTGGACCACACACATCGGTATGTATGATTTCCAACAAGTCACTTGCACGCTCCATTGTTCCGGAGAACGGAGTCTTAGTCATCTTGCCCATGAGGCATGGTTCGCACGTGTCAAGCGAATCAAAGTCAAGTGACTTCAAAAGTCCATCAGCATGGAGTTTCTTCATGCGCTTTACACCAATATGACCCAAGCGGCAGTGCCACAAAAATATGGCGCTATCATTGTTTACTCTAACTCTTTTGGTCTCAATGTTATGTATATGTGTATCACTATCAAGATTCAATATGAACAATCCTCTCACATTCGGTGCATGACCATAAAAGATGTTACTCATAGAAATAGAACAACCATTATTCTCAGACTTAAAAGAGTAACCGTCTCGCAATAAACAAGATCCAGATATAATGTTCATGCTCAACGCAGGCACTAAATAACAATGATTTAAGTTCATCACTAATCCCGATGGTAGTTGAAGTGACACTGTGCCGACGGCGATTGCATCAACCTTGGAACCGTTTCCTACGCGCATCGTCACTTCGTCTTTCGCCAGCCTTCGTCTATTCCGCAGTTCCTGCTTCGAGTTGCAAATGTGAGCAACAGAACCGGTATCGAATACCCAGGCACTACTACGAGAGCCGGTTAAGTACACATCAATAACATGTATATCAAATATACCTGATTTTTCTTTGCCCGCCTTCTTATCTGCGAGATACTTGGGGCAATTGCGCTTCCAGTGACCCATACCCTTGTAATAGAAGCACTCTGTTTCAGGCTTAGGTCCAGCCTTGGGTTTCTTCGGCGGATTGGCAACAGGCTTGCCGCTCTTCTTCGAATTGCCCTTCTTGCCTTTGCCGTTTCTCTTGAAACTAGTGGTCTTGCTCACCATCAACACTTGATGCTCTTTACGGAGTTCAGACTCTGCGACTTTCAGCATCGCAAACAACTCGCCGGGAGACTTGTTCATCCCTTGCATGTTGTAGTTCAACACAAAGCCTTTATAGCTTGGCGGCAGTGATTGAAGGATTCTGTCAGTGATAGCTTCTTGCGGGAGTTCAATCCCCAGTTCAGCTAGACGGTTTGAGTACTCAGACATTTTGAGCACATGTTCACTGACAGACGAGTTTTCCTCCATCTTGCAAGCATAGAATTTATCAGAGGTCTCATACCTCTCGATCCGGGCGTTCTTCTGAAAAATAAACTTCAACTCCTGGAACATCTCAAATGCTCCACGACGCTCAAAGCGACGTTGAAGTCCCGGTTCTAAGCCATACAAGACTGCACATTGAACTATTGAGTAGTCCTCCTTACGTGCTAACCAAGCGTTCTTAACATCCTGATCAGCCGTAGCGGGTGGTTCATCTCCTAGCGCGGCATTAAGGACATAATCCTTCTTTCCAGCTTGTAAGATTAGCTTAAGATTACGAGCCCAGTCTACAAAGTTGCTTCCATCATCTTTCAACTTAGCTTTCTCTAGGAACGTATTAAAATTCAGGATGACTGTCGCGTGAGCCATGATCTACAACACAAATATATTCAAAGTGGACTTAGACTATGTTCAAGATAATTAGGGTTCAACTTAATCAAATTATATGCTAAACTCCCACTCAAAAAGTACATCCCTCTAGTCATTTGAGTGGTTCATGATCCACTTACACTATCCCAAGTCCGATCATCACGTGAGTTGAGTATAGTTTCAGTGGTAAGCATCCCTATGCTAATCATATCAACTATATGATTCATGATCGACCTTTCGGTCTCATGTGTTCCGAGGCCATGTCTGCACATGCTAGGCTCGTCAAGCTTAACCCGAGTGTTCCGCGTGCGCAACTGTTTTGCACCCGTTGTATGTGAATGTTGAGTCTATCACACCCGATCATCACGTGGTGTCTCGAAACGACGAACTGTAGCAACGGTGCACAGTCGGGGAGAACACAATTTCGTCTTGAAATTTTAGTGAGAGATCACCTCATAATGCTACCGTCGTTCTAAGCAAAATAAGGTGCATAAAAGGATTAACATCACATGCAATTCATAAGTGACATGATATGGCCATCATCACGTGCTTCTTGATCTCCATCACCAAAGCACCGGCACGATCTTCTTGTCACCGGCGCCACACCATGATCATCCATCAACGTGTTGCCATCGGGGTTGTCGTGCTACTTATGCTATTACTACTAAAGCTACATCCTAGCGAAATAGTAAACGCATCTGCAAGCACAAATGTTAGTATAAAGACAACCCTATGGCTCCTGCCGGTTGCCCTACCATCGACGTGCAAGTCGATATTTCTATTACAACATGATCATCTCATACATCCAATATATCACATCACATCGTTGGCCATATCACATCACAATCATACCCTGCAAAAACAAGTTAGACGTCCTCTAATTTTGTTGTTGCATATTTTACGTGGTGACCAAGGGTATCTAGTAGGATCGCATCTTACTTACGCAAACACCACAACGGAGATATATGAGTTGCTATTTAACCTCATCCAAGGACCTCCTCGGTCAAATCCGATTCAACTAAAGTTGGAGAAACCGTCACTTGCCAGTCATCTTTGAGCAAAGGGGGTTACTCGTAACGATGAAACCAGTCTCTCGTAAGCGTACGAGTAATGTCGGTCCAAGCCGCTTCAATCCAACAATACCGCGGAATCAAGAAAAGACTAAGGAGGGCAGAAAAACGCACATCACCGCCCACAAAACCTTTTGTGTTCTACTCGAGAAGACATCTACGCATGAACCTAGCTCATGATGCCACTGTTGGGGAACGTCACATGGGAAACAAAAAATTTCCTACGCGTACGAAGACCTATCATGGTGATGTCCATCTACGAGAGGGGATGAGTGATCTACGTACCCTTGTAGACCGTACAGCAGAAGCGTTAGAGAACGCGGTTGATGTAGTGGAACGTCCTCACGTCCCTCGATCCGCCCCGCGAACAATCCCGCGATCAGTCCCACGATCTAGTACCGAACGGACGGCACCTCCGCGTTCAGCACACGCACAGCTCGACGATGATCTCGGCCTTCTTGATCCAGCAAGAGAGACGGAGAGGTAGAAGAGTTCTCCGGCAGCGTGACGGCGCTCCGGAGGTTGGTGATGATCTCGTCTCAGCAGGGCTGCGCCCGAGCTCCGCAGAAACGCGATCTAGAGGAAAAACTATGGAGGTATGTGGTCGGGCAGCCGTGAGAAAGTCGTCTCAAATCTGCCCTAAAAGCCCCATATATATAGGAGGAGGGAGGGGGACCTTGCCTTGGGGTCCAAGGGACCCTCAAGGGGTCGGCCGAGCCAAGGGGGGGAGGACTCCCCCCCCAAACCGAGTTGGACTTGGTTTGGTGGGAGGAGTCCCCCTCCCTTCCCACTTCTTCCCTCTTTTTTTTTTCCTTTCATTTCCTTCTCTTGGCGCATAGGCCCCCTTGGGGCTGTCCCACCAGCCCAATAAGGGCTGGTGTGTCTCCCCAAAGCCTATGGGCTTCCCCGGGGTGGGTTGCCCCCCCGGTGAACTCCCGGAACCCATTCGTCATTCCCGGTACATTCCCGGTAACTCCGAAAACCTTCCGGCAATCAAATGAGGTCATCCTATATATCAATCTTCGTTTCCGGACCATTCCGGAAACCCTCGTGACGTCCGTGATCTCATCCGGAACTCCGAACAACATTCGGTAACCAACCATATAACTCAAATACGCATAAAACAACGTCGAACATTAAGTGTGCAGACCCTGCGGGTTCGAGAACTATGTAGACATGACCCGAGAGACTCCTCGGTCAATATCCAATAGCGGGACCTGGATGCCCATATTGGATCCTACATATTCTACGAAGATCTTATCGTTTGAACCTCAGTGCCAAGGATTCGTATAATCCCGTATGTCATTCCCTTTGTCCTTCGGTATGTTACTTGCCCGAGATTCGATCGTCAGTATCCGCATACCTATTTCAATCTCATTTACTGGCAAGTCTCTTTACTCGTTCCGTAATACAAGATCCCGCAACTTACACTAAGTTATATTGCTTGCAAGGCTTATGTGTGATGTTGTATTACCGTGTGGGCCCCGAGATACCTCTCCGTCACACAGAGTGACAAATCCCAGTCTTGATCCATACTAACTCAACTAACACCTTCGGAGATACCTGTAGAGCATCTTTATAGTCACCCAGTTACGTTGCGACGTTTGATACACACAAAGCATTCCTCCGGTGTCAGTGAGTTATATGATCTCATGGTCATAGGAATAAATACTTGACACGCAGAAAACAGTAGCAACAAAATGACACGATCAACATGCTACGTCTATTAGTTTGGGTCTAGTCCATCATGTGATTCTCCCAATGACGTGATCCAGTTATCAAGCAACAACACATTGTTCATAATCAGAAGACACTGACTATCATTGATCAACTGGCTAGCCAACTAGAGGCATGCTAGGGACGGTGTTTTGTCTATGTATCCACACATGTAAATGAGTCTTCATTCAATACAATTATAGCATGGATAATAAACTATTATCTTGATACAGGAATTATAATAATAACTATACATTTATTATTGCCTCTAGGGCATAATTCCAACAATATAGTCATACGTGCTTAAGGAAAAGAACTTGCATGACATCTATTGTCCATCCCTCCCGTGGCAGCGGGGTCCTAATGGAAACTTAGGGATATTAAGGTCTCCTTTTAATAGAGAACCGGAACAAAGCATTAGCACATAGTGAATACATGAACTCCTCATACTATGGTCATCTCCGGGAGTGGTTCCGGCTATTGTCACTCCGGGGTTGCCAGGTTATAACACATAGTAGGTGACTACAACTTGCAAGATAGGATCAATAACACACATATATTGATGAAAACATAATAGGTTCAGATCTGAAATCATGGTACTCGGGCCCTAGTGACAAGCATTAAGCATAGCAAAGTAGTACCAACATCAATCTCAGAACATAGTGGATACTAGGGATCAAACCCCATCAAAACTAACTTGATTACATGATAGATTTCATCCAATCCATCACCGTCCAGCAAGCCTACGATGAGATTACTCACGAACGGTGAAGAGCATCATGGATTTGGCGATGAAGGATGGTTGGTGATGACGACGGCGATGATTTTCCCTCTCCGGAGCCCAGAACGGACTCCAGATCTGCCCTCCAAAGGAAGAACAGGTGGTGGCGGCGGCTCTGTGTCGTAAAACGCGATGAACTCTTCTCTTTGATTTTTTTCGGGCGAGAGACTATATATAGCTGGAGTTGGAGGCGGCGGAGCCACGAGGGCCTCACAAGCCTGCCAGGCGCGACCACGGGGGCGCGCCTCCTGGGCTTGTGGGCTCCTCGCTTCATCCCTCCAGGTAATTATTGCGCTAATATTTTTTATATATTCCACAAAAAATCCTCGTTAATTTCCAGGTCATTCTGAGAACTTTTATTTCTGCGCAAAAACAACACCATGGCAATTCTGCTGAAAACAGCGTCAGTCCGGGTTAGTTCCATTCAAATCATGCAAATTAGAGTCCAAAACAAGGGCAAAAGAGTTTCGAAAAGTAGATACGATGGAGACGTATCAAGCTTCAAGTTGTGGACTCAGTCCGCATAGTTGCTACCATCATCTTTCAGCTTATTTTTCTCTAGGAATGCCTTGAAATTGAGATTGACACGTGTGTTGGCCATTGGATGTACAATATTTGTAAAGACAACTTCTAGACTAAGTTCATGACAATTAAGTTCATTTAATCAAATTAAGTATGAATTCTCACTTAAATCGACATCCCTCTAGTCATCTAAGTGATACATGATCCATGTTGACTAACCCGTGTCCGATCATCACGTGAGACGGACTAGTCGTCATGGTGAGCAACTTCATGCTGATCATATTCAACCATACGACTCATGTTCGACCTTTTGGTCTCATGTATTCGAGGTCATGTTTATACATGCTAAGCTCGTCGAGTCAACCTAAGTGTTTCGCGTGTGTAAATCTGGCTTACACCCGTTGTATGCGAACGTTAGAATCTATCACACCCGATCATCACGTGGTGCTTCGAGACGATCCTTCGCAACGCTGCACACTTAGGGGAATACGTTCTCGAAATTTTTATGAGGGGTCATCTTATTATGCTACCGTCGTTCTAAGCAATATGATGAAAAACATGATAAACATCTTTGCTCTTTCGATCTCCATCTTCGGGCATCGCATGATCATCATTGTCACCGGCGTGACACCATGATGTCCATCATCATGATCTTCATCATCGTGTCTCCATGAAGTCGTCACGCCAACTACTACTACCACTGCTACTATAGCTAACCGTTAGCAATGAAGTAAAAGTAGTAAACATATGGCGTTGCATCTCATACAATAAATTAAGACAACTCATATGGCTCATGCCGGTTGTCATACTCAACGGCATGCAAGTCGTGAATCCTATTACAATAAATTGATCATCTCATACATCACACATGTAACATCACAACTTTGGCCATATCACATCACATGTCAAACCCTGCAAAAACAAGTTAGACGTCCTCTAATTATTGTTGCAAGTTTTACGTGGCCGGTTTGGGTTTCTAGCAAGAACGCCTTCTTACCTATGTGACAGCCACAACGATGATATGCCAAAGCTATTTA
This sequence comes from Hordeum vulgare subsp. vulgare, assembly GCF_904849725.1. NCBI lineage: Eukaryota > Viridiplantae > Streptophyta > Magnoliopsida > Poales > Poaceae > Hordeum > Hordeum vulgare. The sequence continues at coordinate 564,806,332 of NC_058520.1, forward strand.
CCCTTCATAAGGACCCTTTTCATCAAATCCAATCCGACTAGAGTGGGAGAGACACACACCCTCTACCCACCTTCATGCACGGTGTGCATGTCGGCCGGTGGAACCTGTCTCACGTAAGCGTACGTGTAAGGTCGGTCCAAGCCGCTTCATCCCACAATACCGTCAGAAAAGAATAAGACTAGTAGCGACAAGCAATTGACAAATCAGCGCCCACAACCTTTTGTGTTCTACTCGTGCATGGAATCTACGCATAGAAAACCTGGCTCTGATATCACTGTTGGAAAACGTAGCATAAATTCAAAATTTTCCTACGCCATATTCAAATCTTTCTACGGAGAGACCAGTAACGAGAGAGGAGAGAGTGCATCTTCATACATTTGAAGATCGCTAAGCGGAAGCGTTGTTAGAACGCGGTTGATAGAGTCGTACTCGCGGCGATTCAGATCGCGGTGTGATTCCGATCTAGTGCCGAACCACAGCACCTCCGCGTTCAACACACGTGCAGCCCGGTGACGTCTCCGGCACCTTGATCCAGCAAGGAGGAGGGAGAGATTGGGAAAGATATTCGACAGCACGACGGCGTGGTGTCGATGGAGAGACGAGGTCTCCCGGCAGGGCTTCGCCAAGCACCGTGGGAGAGGAGGAAGAAGAGGGACAGGGCTGCGCCGAGGGAGAGATCAACTTGTGTCTCCAACAGCCCCAAACCCCTCTCTATTTATAGGAGGAGAGGGGAGGGGTGCGCCACCTCTAGGGTTCCCACCCTAGGGGTGGCGGCAGCCCAGATGGGAGAGGGGGCGGCGACCAGGGCAGGAGAGGGGGTGGTGCACCCCTGGTGGGCCTTAGGCCCACCAGCGCCTAGGGTTCCCCCTTCCTCTCTGGTGCGCCATGGGCTGGGTGTGGGGGCGCATCAGCCCACCCAGGGGCTGGTTACCTCCCATACTTGGCCCATACAGCCTTCCGGGGCTTGCGTCACCTCCCGGTGGGCCTCCGGAACCCTTCCGGTGGTCCCGACACTTTGCCGGTGGTGCCCGAAACATTTCCGGCGTCCACACCCATCCATCCTATATATCAATATTTACCTCCGTATCATTCCAGAGCTCCTCGTGGCGTCCGAGATCTCATCCGGGACTCCGAACAACCTTCGGTAACCTCGTATAACAATTCCCTATAACCCTAGCGTCATCGAACCTTAAGTGTGTAGATCCTACAGGCTCGGGAGGCATGCACATGACCGAGACACTCTCCGTCCAATAACCATCAGCGGGATATGGATACCCATGGTGGCTCCCACATGTTCCACGATGATCTCATCGAATGAACCAAGATGTCAAGGATTCAATCAATCTCGTATACAATTCCCTTTGTTTGTCGGTATAGAACTTGCCCGAGATTCGATCGTCGGTATACCCATACCTTGTTCAATCTCGTTACCGGTAAGTCTCTTTACTCGTTCCGTAGCACATCATCCCGTGACTAACTCCTTAGTCACACTGAGGTCATTATGATGATGTTCTACCGAGTGGGCCCAGAGATACCTCTCCGTCACATGGAGTAACAAATCCCGATCTCAATTCGCACCAACCCAACAGACACTTTCGGAGGTACCCGTAGTGCACCTTTATAATAACCCAGTTACGTTGTGACGTTTGATACACCCAAAGCACTCCTACGGTATCCGGGAGTTGCACAATCTCACGGTCGAAGGAAAAGATACTTGACATTAGAAAAGCTTTAGCATACGAACAACACGATCTATTGCTATGCTTAGGATTGGGTCTTGTCCATCACATCATTCTCCCAATGATGTGACCCCGTTATCAATGACATCTAATGTACATGATCAGGAAACCATGATCATCTATTGATCAACGAGCTAGCTAACTAGAGGCTTGCTAGGGACACATTGTGATCTATTTATTCACACATGTATTACTGTTTCCTGTTAATACAATTATAGCATGAACAATAGACGATTATCATGAATAAGGAAATATGATAATAACCATTTTATTATTGCCTCTAGGACATATTTCCAACAGTTGGCTCGTTACCTGTTGGATTACTTAGTGTCTTCACGACATTTAATATATCAGGATGTCTGTCATCAATGACACACACGTTTGGTCGGTCCTTCACGATCGCAATTTTAACTTTCCGGAAGAACCATACCCAGCTCAGAAAGTTCTCACCCTCCACAAATGCCATGGCTAGTGGGATGATTTGGTTGTTCCTGTCCACACCAATAGCAGTGAGGATTTGCCCTTTGTACCGACCAGTCAGGAATGTACCATCCACAAACATCACAGGAGGACAATGCCGGAAAGCTTCGATGCACAAACTGAAAGAGAAGAATACTCGTTTCAACACCTTGTAATCTCGTATAATCTCCAAACTCGTGTGTTGTATGTTAATATAAGTGCCGGGATTCCTCTCCTTCAGTATGTCAAGGAGACATACAACATTATCATATGAGTCGAAGAACGTCCCAAACCTTTTCTCCATAGCCTTCTACTTAGCCCTCCAAGCCTTTCCATATGGAATGTCATAATTCCATCTGACCTTCACTGCTTTCTGGATATGTTTTGCTTCCATATATTTCTTCTCAACTATCTCAGTATACATGAGTTGCGCTATGAGAGTTGAAGTCAGGTTTGGATGACGGACCAACAGGTTTTCCTCACACAATTATGTGGGACCACATTGGTGACAACCCAGTGGATGTTATACTTCGGCACGTGCCCGTGCACCTTTGCAGGACAACCTGTTTCAACACAATTCATGGTATATTTTGTTGGACTCGATATGTGTGTCCGAAAAACCCTGTGCGTAGACATAGCCCACTTTATCATCGCATACTTCAATTTTTTCTTTGTGTCAAACATAGCCCCGATCTGGACTTGGTTTAGATTATATTGCCATGGAGTCCCATAGCCGTCGTTGACGGTAATGTTGGCGGCTATGTCCTGGTCCCATGCAGAAGGAATCGGTACCTCCACTTCATCCTCGGAAATTTCAAAATCCAGATCCTCCGCTAACCAATCCTCGTTCTCTTCCTCCATCACCCTCTGCATTACATTGCCTTCCTCATCCCCATCAGCAACACCAGATCCAGCTAATAGTATCGACTGAATACTCTGCCCAGTCTCATGACCACTAATAACATTGTGTGGCACATAATATGACTCTTTCTTGGCTTGGCTAGCATCCACATCCGGTTGCTGTGACCCAGATACATAAATCTCGTTAGCCACTTGACTACCCTGTCCTGGTTCATACCTCACGTTGACTTGTACGAAATTATCCTCCTTCGCCACTGGTTGCACTAGGGCATATGGGTGGATTCTTCGGTCTCTGAAACGACTTAACAGGGACAACCAATGTTGGCTCCTATCTATCGGCATCAACTCCCACTTGACATGTTTACATGATTTGGTCCACAATGCATGAATACTGACGGAACAGACTTCAGGATCCACTCCAAAACTAATAGTCAATCAGTGCTTCAACTGCCTAATATCCAGTCTGTCCAGGTCTGAAAGTGTCAGGACGCCTTTTTTAAACTCGCTAAGATCAACTTCCAACTCATTATATCGAACATTACTAGGGCCGTAATAAACAGTCAAATTTACGGATTGAGACATTTTTCACCTATCATACATTGCCAGCTTGTCATTATTCGCAACGAATAAATTTATACAAAAATAAACCTACGTACAATAAATAAACAAACACTAAAAAGAACCTACAGTAAAAATCGGTATACCTTCGACGCGTGTGTCCCCTTCTTCTTCCTCTGCACCACACCACTTCCTCACCTCACCATCCACACCTCCACCACCCCACCATGACTACTCCAAACGAACAAAAAACTACCCCATTGCACAAAATGAGACCGTAGGTAGGCCGATGAAGATGGGTATGATCTATTATTTCAGTGGATTGAATAGGAAAATGGGTAGAGGATGGAGGAGATCGGAGGAGGGCAAAATGATGGAAGAAAAACGAGAGAGAGAAGAGGATCCAGCGGCCGAGGAGGAAGAAGGGCTCGGTCGGCCTTATCAGGGGCTCTTCGGCCTCCTCGAGGCCGACGGGTCTTCTTCGATCAGCCGTGGGCCGACAGCCGGCTCTTCGGCCACCCACGGGCTGACGGGCCTTCTTCGGCCTCCCACCAGCCGACAGGACCCCTGTCGGCCCACCAGAGGCCGATGGGTGATAGTTTTGATTATTATTATTTTCAATTTTTACATATGCTCTTTGAATTTACTACAAAATACGTAGTACTTTTGAAAAAAAAAATCTAGTGATTCCCCCTCTTCAACCAAATTTGCGTTACGGTCCGGCTTACATTCCCTACCTGGTGACACGTGAGGTAAACAAAAAGGCAGTGATTTTCAAATAGTCGAGGCGGAGATAGCCACGTCCGGCTATGCCGCACCAAAATGATCCGAGGGACGGTCATGAAGGCGTCGCGCCCATGGACTACAGCAGCGAACGTTAGCTCCTGATTGCTGCCGTTTTTCACGTAACAGTCAAATATGGTGGTTCGATTCAAGCTGCACGGATTGAGGCGGCGTCTGTTATCCGATCCATCCTTCCCTGTTGACTAGGACAGTCGTTGCTCTCTCTGTCTCTCTCTCTGGAGTACAGCCATCCTCCTCTATAAATAACGGAGCAAACAAATAGTCAGTGCTCCTGTAGTCGGCTTGGATCGGTTAGAAGCTTTGGAAAGAGAATTACAGCGGCGACGAGCATGAAGACGATGACGTTGGCGCTGGTCTTGTGCCTGGCCGTGGCCGTGTCGCTGGTGGGCGTGGAGGCGAGGAAGCACCCTGGGAAGGAGACCCTGGGGTACTACGAGCTGCGCAGGGGCGAGTTCTCCATGGTGGTCACCAACTGGGGCGCCACCATCCTCTCCGTCAGGCTCCCCGACAAGAACGGTACTGCTCTTTGTACTTGTTCGAATCCTCTCTCTTTCCTCTTGGAGATGAGATGTTGATGTTGATGCATCCATACATGTTTGATTCGCAGGGCGCATCGACGATGTTGTTCTTGGGTACAAGAACATCGGAGCCTACGTGGTGCGTTGCTTGATCTTGATGAACCGTTGCTTAACCTCGGTGGTGGTGATGGTGCCGCCGACATTGATTAACTAGTTTGTTTGATTGATTCCATTTTTTTTCATGACAACGCAGAATGACACCACCTACTTCGGCGCGCTGGTGGGGCGGGTGGCGAACCGGATCGCCGGCGGGCGGTTCACGATCAAGGACCACGCGTACCACACCTACACGAACGACGGCAACAACACGCTCCACGGCGGCCACCGCGGGTTCAACCAGGTGTTCTGGTCGGTGCGGGAGCGGGTCACCGGCGCCTTCCCCTACATCACCTTCTACTACCGCAGCGGCGACGGCGAGGAGGGCTTCCCGGGCGCGCTGGACGTGCTGGTGACCTACAAGATCGACGGCGACTACTCGTACAGCGTCACCATGTACGCCCGGCCGGTGGACAAGCCGACGCCCGTGAACCTGGCGCAGCACACGTACTGGAACCTGCGCGGGCACGGGCGGGGCACCGTCCTGGACCACTCCGTCCAGATCTTCGCGTCGGCCGTCACCCCCGTCGGCGGCGACCTGATCCCGACGGGCGCCGTGACGCCCGTCGCCGGCACGCCCTTCGACTTCCGCGCCCCGGCGGCGGCCGGCGCGCGCATCGCGGAGGTGGAGGGCGGCTACGACATCAACTACGTCCTGGACGGCGCGGACGCGGACGGGCAGGGGGTGCGCAAGGTGGCGGTGGTGAGCGAGGCGACGTCCGGGCGGGTGATGGAGCTGTGGGGCGACCAGCCCGGCGTGCAGTTCTACACCGGCAACTTCCTCAAGGGCGAGCAGGGCAAGGGCGGCGCCGTGTACGAGAAGCACGGCGGGCTGTGCCTGGAGACGCAGGACTTCCCCGACGCCGTGCACAACCCCAAGTTCCCCACCGAGATCTACCGCAAAGGCCAGGTCTACAAGCACTACATGCTCTACAAGTTCTCGCTCGCCGCCAAGTAGCACATAGCTGGGATCCCATCCGATCCAATCCGATCCGATCCGATTCGGACGGCAAGTAGTTAGCGTAATCATGCATTGCCAGGAGGCTAGTTAAATTTGGGTGTGTAGTAGCTAGCGGTACTCACGGTCACGGTGGGGGAGGAGATGCTTGACTTGATCATGCATGTCGCCGGTGGAATGAATAAACATTACGTTACGGCCGGTGAGGCCCCCCTCATGGCATCACGTCTCACTCGCTCGTCCTCCCGTGAGCTCGGCCCTGTTGCATATTCGGGGAGCTCGTCGTCGTGCTCTGCTTGGTGTCTAGGACCGTATGTCCTCTTTTGTTCAGAACCTCAGATGATACAACGATCATTTGCCGTTTGCTCCTTTTGATCTGTGCTAATCAAGATTATACATGTGCGGGCGTGCGGCAACGAGATCATCTTCAGCAGCTCTGGGACATTTGTCCTTCTTTTTCGTGATTAATCGGTAGAGGGCGTAGAGTTGGTGCTCTCTTTTTTCTGGCAAACTTCTCCAACAGGCTCATCTTCGTGTTAATCGCTGGTTAACTGCTATTGCGTTGCCACAAAGGCGTAGTGCACATTTTTTTTCTCGCGTATACTTTTCGCCCACTATTTCCCTCAATCTACTCTTACCACAATTCCACAAAGGAGTATGTCAATGCCTCATCCGGTCACAATTTCCCTTCCCAATTCGCACACACTTTGAATTGTAATATGTGTCAGACTCTTTCCTGCCTTCCCCTCCCCTGCATAAGGTCTATATAAAAGGCGAAGGTGGAGAAATCATGAGCTCACAAGTGAACATGAAGATATGATAGAAATCATAGAGAAGAAAGTGTGCATCTTGAACAACTCATAGTGAATAACAATATTAAACAAATCAGTAGTTAAATGCTCCGATAACCAATTTCTATGAGTATATTTACATTTTACAATATCCTTCTTAAACGCCAACCTGTGCATACAACATTCGCCTTCTCACAAAATTGATGTATCACTTGGGTTGGACATCACTCATAAGAAGACTTGGTACTACTTCTTCTGTACAATAATACTTGTAGTTGGAGGAATTTGTATTAGTTTTCTTCAACAACAAGTATTTAGGTACAGAAAAAGTATAAAATACTCTCTCCGTCTCATAATATGAGATATTTTTGCAAGCTATCTTATATTATGGGAAGGAGGGAGTAGTGTACAATAACGGGTTAGGCAAGGCACATTGTCGAATATGTACTAGATAGTGGACATAAATTTCATGATAAGCCCCAAAAGATTCATATTGTATAAAATAGAAAATAAGTATATGAGAGTTCTATGTTTCCAATTTAACAAACGAAAAAATGATTAGTTTCTATATTATTGAAGGAAGCAGAGGTGATGTTCGCAAATAAAAAAAACAGTGGAAGTGGGTGTGAATTGATGAGGGTGAAAGCGATGGAAACAAGCAAACATACTAACTCCCCTCTACGTCCTAAAAAAAACTAACTCCCCTCTAATTGAAAATCTTAAGATGAAGGTACAAGTTAGGCACTAAACAATCTCAAGGTACTTTAGCAACATTGTTCAAAAAAATGATTACATGAAAATCAAAAGAGGACACGTCACCTCCCAACGTTAGAACGGGCGACACACTCCCGGACTTGAACATAGGAGGTGTTTGGTTTCAGAAGTGTAACACAAACGTAAACGTAATGGGTTTACACCGTTAATGTAAACGGTATGGGCCAAAATCAATTTTTGTTTGGTTAACTGTTGTAACGCTAATGAATACCGACGACAAAACACGGACCCCACGTCTAGGCAGCCAGCTAGCTTCAACCCCGACTCGTGAGTGGGCGCCGAGGGTTGGGGATCGGGGGCTGGAAGAGTCGCTCAACTCGCCTCGCTTTGGCTGTAAAGTAATTTGTTTACGGTGGGGGGTGGACGGAATTAGTCTAAAAAAACGCTAGGATCTGTTTACGCGGGACCTGTTTACTGCCAGAGCCAAGCAAACAAGATTAACGGTATGAGGTTGCACGTAATCAGGTAGCGGGTGGAAAACTGCGAACCAAACACCTTCATAGGAGTTGCTTCAGGAATCTGCATGACTTCCACATCGCCCCCATTGGCCAAAGAAGATCCGTCCCATGACAGGTTGACATCCGGTTGCCGCTTGAGAGACAGCGACACGGCCAATGGCATGTGACACACTCTAATGACCCCTCTTGGCTCATGATCTATGTAGTTACCATGACAACACCGATGAAGCCGATGTAATTGTCGCGGCCAAGGAAGAAGTTAAAGCGTATGCGTCATCAATAAGCCAACCTTGACTTGTTGGAAGAGGAACAAAAACGATGTACGTATCCAACACCCAACGAAACCAAGCCCCATCCGTGGGCAGTGGGAGCCTTAAAGAAAAAACCGACAAAATCCTAGCCATGACACAACATATGAACATGTAAGAGCTCACCGTGGCTAGTAAGGATTGGAACCAAAATGATCGGAACATAATCATGCTCCAGCCCCAACCTTTATCGTATCAATCTCCTGGCACCCGAAAGTGATGAACCAAACAACCGAATCAACGTAAAATACAGAGAAAGAACTAGATTTGGGGAAGATAAGTTAGTTAGTGTGTGTGTGTGGGGGGGGGGGGGGGGGGTTATTAGAAAATAAAGACATGTGATATGCCGACAATCTGACATGTCTACCTTTTTCAAATCTCAAGATGGTGAAAGTGACGGATTCAACCTGTTGGAGATATGCCCTAGAGGCAATCATGTATGATGATATTTCCTATGTGTTTATGAATAAAGACAGTCCTTGGACATTATCAATGATGTGTATTAACAAATATGTGACTTGTTTGTGAGACTATACATTGTATAATGACTGTCCTAAATGATCACTAGTCGAAAGAGTTGTTTGGACGTGCAACCAACTAGACTAGCATATGATACGATGGATGGTTCGGTCTCACTGACCATGTAGAATTGGATGCTAGCCAAATAATATGGACTCGGAAAGATTTGGTCGGATTCAACGTAGTCGGATCCAAGTCGAGATAAGGTCTGAGTTGGACAGTGAGACGCGGTGACAGGTCATCTGTGAGTCTCTCGTACGACATACGTTCTATGTCCTAAGACCTGAGTTGACGCATGTACTCGGGATGGTGACAGACCTGCTTTGGGCCTGCCAAACGCTACTCCGTAACCGGGTAGTTACAAAGGTAGGTTTCAGACTTGTCCAGATCCATGCCGCGAGACATGGTCGAGCAAGATGGGATTTGCCCTTCCGATCGGGAGAGGTATACCCTCGGACCCTCGGGTGCTCCGACCTGGATAAGCATGTCCATGCGATAAGATTATGAGATAACCTGAAGTGTTGGTCTGATTCACCAGAACGAGAAAGAGGTCGTGCATCAACAAGGATGACCATGTCGCCTTGAGCACGACAATGTATATCGTGTGACGAAGGGAACAGAAGTATGAAGTATCTGTTCGCCTAACCATTTTCATCGGACACTTGGAGTCGGCATGCCTTGCTAGAGGCCTCTACCAACTAGCCGAGTCGGATGTGGTCTGACTCGCGACCAAGTGAACGAGAACCTAAAGGGTCGCGCACTTAAGGGAAGGATCACATGGGCTTTAGAGTCTGTGCGAGGCCCAAGAATTGAGCCCGCGCCGGACGCCTATATATAGTTGAGGTGCGCCACACTTATTCAGTTGATCTCTTCGGCGCCGTCATTGGGGATTTGCATGTGTTGCAACTAGCCATCTCCACTCGTCGCCGCCGACCGTGTGATTCAGACCTAGCAGTCCGCCGCATGGTGTTCCTCCTACACGCGCGAATACTGTTAGAGGCGGTGCACCTGCGCTGCTCCGGCGAACCTGTACGTGGGATCCGATGACCGACTGTTCGAGGGAGATCGGATGAGGAGGAGACGGACCACGCGAACGCACTGCCACATCTACTTCCGCTGCACGACACCGCACGTCTAGTGGTAACAATCCGCGATCCATCTCCGTAGCATGTTCTTGGTTGTTCTTCGCGTAGGAAATTTTAAATTTTGCATGCGATGCTCCTACAGTAGAACGCAACACAACCAAATATGGGAGGTCGCTTAGAGGGGAGATATGAATCTCAGCAGAGGAGAACGATCAATGAAGAAGATGATGGATCCAAAGGCCATCGAAGGCAGGGCAAACTAGCGTCGACGCCAAGCCGCTGACCGGAGGAGGCAAAACACCAATAGCCTTGAAGTAGCTTCTTGGGGAGGATGAAAGAGAGATTCATCCCCATAAAAAACTAAAATAAGTTGTGAGCCACCTTCCTTCTTTGTTTGATCAACCATGAACACTTCAGGCAGTGTCTCAATGGGGGAGAAACGGGTGTGGCGTAGTCGTAGTTCTAGAGATTTGACAAAGAGGAGTCAAAGAGTGAGATCTGGAGATTGAATATCCCTACAGTGATATCATCGAGTAGTTAGCACACGTGATGGCGAAATGGGAAAAGTTGATGCCGTCACCGACAGTAAAACCACATGGCAATGGTCTCCGTGGAGGCAAAGGGGAGAGAACGCCGAGAGGAAGACGTGAGGTGAGAAGAATGCCCACCGCATCACAGCGATGTGATGTGAGATGTTTTTCATGTGTGGGCATAAACAGTTTTTTTGTGTGAATATAAGCAGGTTTTATATGGAAATTGTTTTTGGAGGCCGAGCTTATGAAGGCCTCCAAAAGCAAATTTCAAATTTCATGAACAATTCGTATTTTAACAATTCAAAAAATTCTGAAAAAATACATAGATAGATGAAAATAGAATACATAAGTGTGTAACTTTTTAGAACGAAATACTTTGAAACGATGGCTGTGCAAAAAAAATAAAAACATCTAAAACGTTTTAACATATGTTACTATTCATTATTTTAGACCATGAATTTTTTTTTGTACAGCTCGCGTTTTAAATTATTTTGACCTGAAATTTTGCGCACACACGGATCGAACCCTTATTCAGTTGTATATTTATTTAATTATTTTTGAAATTATTATTTTTTGATTTTTTTTTTTCAAAAATTTCAACCTCACGAAGGCCGAGCTCCAAACCGTCGGTTTTATATCAATTTTCTTTTATCTACAATCATAACACATGTCGAGTTAGAGTTACTAGTAGAGAAAGAGACATGGTGCTCTCCGTTACTTCACCTAACAAGATTAATTTATCAAAGTTTTAAATACTCCACAAAAGATCTCATCTCCCCTACGTAACACTATTAACAATCTCCACGGAGTAAAAAACATGTGAGAGCATCTCCAACAGGCGCGGCGCGACTAAAAAACAACTTTACCGCGCGCTGGTCGCCTGGTTTTGCGCGTCGCGCAGCGCTGGCTCCAACAGCCGCGCTATAATGCAGCGCGCGCGCCGCCGCTCCAGCAGTGCCCCAAAAATGCAACGCGCATATTTTTTTTTTAATAAATAGATTGCATTTAAAAATAAAAAAGATACAAAGTTATTTTAAATAGATAGCAACTAGATAGGTAGTTCGAAAACATAGATAGATAGTTCGGTGCTAGATAGTTCGATAAAAAAAAAATACTAATCCTAGTCGCTCCAGTCAATAGTTCGGTGTCGTCGGAGGTTGACAGCCAAATGTCAAACCATCGTTCATCTTCTTTAGTGAAGAAGGAACTCCCGTCTGCATTGACGAGGTCGGCCTGCGCACACGCCAAAGCCTTCCGACGACGTCTATCCAACCGCTCCTCGCGGCGCCGGCGCGTGTCCTCCTCGCGACGCCGTTCCAGTACTCCTGCTCGTAGGCGACGTCTTCCGGGTGGCGCCGGCGCCACTCCGCCATGACCCGCTCGTCCTCCTGGGCGACGAGGAGGCGGCGCTGCATCGCAGTGTGCTCCGCACGGTCTTGTGCGGAGTTAAGACGAGGCGGCGGGGCCAGGTCTAATGCCTGCTGGAGCGTGCGGATGTCGGGGAAGTTCATCTGCAGTCGCGGCCTGCCTAGGCGCCACGCCGCCGCGTCGAACGCGCGGGCGGCCTCGTGCGCCGTGTCGTACGTGACGAGGCTCAGCCGGAGATCGCCGGAGCGTATCTCGGCGTAGAACCCGCCGTTGGGGCGCTGACGAACGCCGCGGTAGCCCGACGCAGACCGGCGGCGCGGCGGCATGGTGGCTCGTCGGCGGCGGCGGCGGCGCGAGAGGCAGGGAGAACGCGGCGGCGGCGCGAGTGGCAGAGGAAGAGAAGAGAGAACGCGGCGCGAGAGGCAGGGCAGCGCGCTGCCTTTTATGGCGCGCGCGGGACGCGGCGCCGCAAAAATGGCGCGCGGGCTGCCGCCTTTTTGCGCGCGCTAGCGGTTCCCCCGCGCGCGGTTTTTCCGCCGCCGCTGGAGCGCACATTTTAGTCTCGCGCGCGGTAAAGATGCTCTCAGCACAAGCACATAAACAGCGCCTACCAAACCCACCCGCCCGCAGGCCGCAGAAAATCGCCCGCCCGCACGTCGCCCGCGCCGCCTCTACTTCCCGCCCATGAACCACCTCCATAGACCAGTCCCACAGCAAACCACAGCCAACCCACACTGTTGGACCCACACGCCGTCCCCCTAAGCTCAAAGACCAGCCCCACCCAACGAAACAGCGCCATGGAACTTCCCGCCAGTGCTCTACCCAACCCGCGCGCGAGCTACTAAAAACCCACGCCTCCTCCCCATTCGCAGCCCATCCCAGTCACTCCTAGCTGCCGTCGCTTCGAAGCCGGGAAGAAAACCCTAGGCCCCCACGCCGGCGCGGCCGCGAACCCCGGCCGATCGGCGCCGATGAGAGGCGGGAGTCGCCGGAGGGGGAGAGAGCGGCTGGGAGGCGCCGCCGCCGCACGGCCGCCGCGGGACGACCGCCCCGCCGACGTCGTCCAGGTCATCGAGCTCAGCGACGGTGAGTGACACGGCCCCCCTGTGCGTGGTCTCTTGCTTTTTTTACTTATTTCTCTTGCATTTCGGTTTGGATTGGGCGTCTGCGCGATTTTAGCTCGAGGTTTCGCCGGATTCACGTCGCTGTAGGTTGTTGGTCGGAACTTTAGGCGAGTTCTCGGGGTACTCGTTCGGTTGGGGTTGGAAATGACCTGCATTTCCCATGTGCGCGCACCGATCGATTCCGTTCTCTTCAATCTTGTCCGATACGCATCGATTGGTATTTCTACCGACCCGAAACAAATTGTCCCCCAATCTTGTGAGCTGGATTTTTTTTTTCGTGGCTAACATCGTTTGCTTCGGTCTGTTGCTGTGTCGATCACTGTGTCGGATGCGAAATTCCGTTCGGATTAACACCTTATTTTTTGCAATTTTATTTCGCAGATGATGTGAAGTCAGCAACTCAGACAAAACCACCGAAAGGAGAAGTCATGGAAGGATGCGTGGCAGAGGATTTCAAGGCCCTCCCATGCGATTCCACCAAGGAAGGTTTGATTAGACGTTCATATTTCTCAGTTCACACGATCGTCGCCTCAGGCGTTAGATGCATTAACCAACTCACTGTTTGTGTTTACAACCTATGACTGCTTGATAGTTTCCACAAAGAACCTGAGGCGTCTTAGCAAGCGAACAGCTGCTAGTGGTGCTGCAACTTCTGCGTTGCACGAGGATGAGGTAAAGGTTGCTGATGTCATGCTGAGCAATGATGAAGGTATGTGTGTTGGGAGGAACACTGGTATTGAGTTTTTTGCGTTGCTTATTTTGTTAAGTGGTTCGTTGAGGTGTTGGTTTGGGAGTTTTAAGTAAGGTATAAAGAGACACGTGAGGTGGAGATACTCCTAACGTGAGATCTTTCTCAGCAAGTAATTTTGTCTCTTAATGTTTAAGTTTATTACTCCCTTTGTACCTAAATATAAGTCTTTTTAGAAGTTTCATTGGAGACTACATATGAATGTATATAGACACATTTTCGAGTGTAGATTCTTTTATTTTGCTCCGTATGTAGTCCCTAATGGAATCTCTAAAAAGACTTGTATTTAGAAGCGGAGGGAGTACTTTTTATTTTTTATTGCTCATTGATTCGTCAACAAGACATAATAAGTATTACTACTAGTCAAGAAAAAAGTGGGCTCTAAGATTTTGAGGGAGCCTGTACAACAACTCTGCTTGTACATGCCCAAATATGTGTTTGGATCTCATTCATATGTTTGCATTTCTTTTTGCAAGTGATGTATTTGATTCACTGATGTCTAAAGTCTGCCCAACTATGGTACAATTATGTGCCTATGTACAAAAATACACACATAAATGGAGTCCAATTTGGTATGCAACTGTAGCAATTCTTATCCACATTTGATTATTCTGCACCGTTACAATCTGTAACCCACCAAAATCTGCTGCTGAGTTCTTCTTTTTCCTATTAATTTGGGTCTATCTACCCTCTTGAAGTGACTGTAAACTTCTTTAATTTAGTTTAATAAGATAATTAGCATAGTTACACAAAGTTAGAGATCGTTTTGGAATTTTGACTCACAATATTTGTTTGAATTATTTTTGCAGTAGGTGGGCAAATGTTGCCTCCACGTAGAAGCTCCAAACGCCTATGCAGACAGCAAATTCGAAAGCAAGACTCGGTTGGGAGGGAGAGCGAGGACGATGTATTTGCAGACAGCGAGAATGGTAAGAGAGTGAGCTAGTTACTGTTTTGAAACTTACTTCCTCCATTCCTAAATATAAGTCCTTCTAGAGATTCAAATAGGAACTACATACTGATGTATATAGACATATATTAGATTATGGATTCACTCATTTTACTCTGTATGTAGTCTATACCAGCGTTTTGGTTACTGAATGAAATTTTGCGATCTCGCACAGTTACCACGTTTACTGACCCCCCTTGAGAAACACTCTTACCGAGCAAAAAATCTTGAATATTTTGAGTTTGAACGCTCAATGTATACTAATATAGAGGCGATCCATTATGCTATAACAGAACTGGTCGTGGCCTAGTGGCAAAGCCATCCTTTCTCAACAGAGGGTCGCGGTTTCAAGTCTGATATCATGCATTTTTATTTCTTTTTGAGATGCAAAAGTAAAAAATGCTGCCAAATTGTTGGAGCAGCCAGGGGTTGAACTTGCGACATTTGAGCAAGGGAAAGCTCCAGTTGCACAGCCACTAGGCCAAGGCAGGGTTCGTGATATTAAAGAGTTAAACAGCTATCTATATCGGCTTCAAAAATTTTGATTTCAAAATTTGATTTTAAATTTTGTCCGATTTTTATTCAGTATTTCGTGGTTACTATGGTAGCTGTAAATTCTGGTGCCCCTCGAGAAAAAAGGGCCACTCGGGATCCAAAACCATGGTCTATACTGAAATCTCTAGAAAGACTTATATTTAGTCTTGCCCCCATCCTGGGATGTCCACTAAACCCCCTGTAACAATGCTGTAATCACCTCTTAGGAGGCTGTAATCCCCCTTCTTTTCAATACAAAGAAACACAAGGATCTTTGCGTTTTCTCGAAAAAAAAAGACTTATATTTAGAAACGGAGGGAGGAGATTAGAGTGAAGTTGTACATATGCCTTCTTCTGTCAATTTTTAATGGTGTTTCACAGATATTAAAAAGTTATGGTATGTTTTACAATTTTGACTTACAATATGAGTCTGAACTTATTTTCACTGCAGGTGGGCAAATGTTGCATCCATGCAGAAGATCCAAACGTCTACAGAGAAAACTAGCTGCAAAGCAAGAATTGAGTAGCAGGGAGAGTCAGTATGATGTATTTGTGAGCAGCGAGGATGGTAAGAGTGATTTGCTTACAGATGTATGAATTAGGGTGAAAATGTTATATACCTTATGATATGTAAATTCCAAATGGTGTGTCACAGAGTCCAAAATGTTGGTTCAACAAAGGAGGCCAAACCGCTTCAGTAAGAGATTTTTATCTGAGTATTATAGTGATGAATTGACTGAAGATAAACACACATCACGGAGTAGCTCTGATTTCGGTATGCTTTAGTGTTCAATTTATTTGTGTGCTGTGCTAAATTGCCAAAACCTGATCTTAACCAACTAAAATGACCCTACAAAACGAGACAGACATATAACCATTCTTCTGATATAACTTTCAGCAGTACCATGTGCAAATAATTTAAAGCTTGCACTGTGCAGATTATGATCACTTTCCCAATCAACGAAGATCAAAGCGTCTTCGGCATAGAACACGAACTAGATATGATGCATACGACGACGATTCTGATAGTGACAGTGTGGATAGTAAGTGGGCACCCTTTGAGATGAATATTTTTATTTACATCTTGTGCACCATGTGTTTTGCTTCATATGCATTTTTCTGGAGTAAATTGAGCTGCCTTTTGGAAGCAATTTTCTTTTCTTTGAAAATTAATGAAGTTGGATAACCAAGGATTCATTTAAGATGATATGACCGAGGACCATGTTTGCTGATTGTCTTTGCTCATTGTATAGTAAATTTCATGAATTGTTTTTGTACTGGGTCGAACTTGCAACCTTCACTTAAGCTTCCATATCATTTGATTAGTTGCCTCCTTAATTAGACTAAATTTTTATGAACAACCCACAGAGGGTTAAGAAATAGATCTTCTAAGCCCCAGTGCAGTGAGTTATATTTATTCTGTGCCAACTGGATGATCATGTGCCTTACAATTTTCTCTCGAACATTATGTGCTACCCGTGTTAAAGTTAACTTTTGAAATCACCTCAGATCATACGAAGGCAATTCCATGCAGAAGAATGTCAAAGCGTCTACAAGAGAAACTGAAGGCTGATAATGTTTCAGATGTAAATTCATAACAAAAATAGTCCATTAACTCCTGTTATTCATCAAGTGCTAAATGTTTTCTGTTCATTTGTAGGAGAACTGCACCGAAGCTTCTTCGTATATGTTGTCAGTGTCTTCATCCACAGGATCAGGTAAATAGCTAACTGATTTGTTGAGAACCGCCAGTTTTATCGCCCTCGTGGTGAAGGGTTTACAGTGCCAGTGTTATGCACAGTTGGTACTTGACAACCAACTCATCACAGAAATATCTTAATTGTTACTATATGTATCTGTGTATATGCGTGTACCATTCATGAATTAATGTTTTTGAGGTACAGGATATTGCAGCTATACTTCCTTGATTATGCTTGTTGTAGCTTTGCTGTTGTGAAAGTGTGCAGACTCATGTTCACACAGCCTTTTAATGACCTGCCGGGTACACGTGTCTTGTTGCAAGGTTGATATTCTAACATGAACTTTCTGTTTTATATCAGACGATGAGCTATTGCGTAGTACTGCAAAACCTTGCAAAAACACTTGTAGTGGACCTATTTGCTCAATATGTAAGGTGTGTTATTTTTGTAAGGTTTGTTGAGCTGGTTATTTTCCATTGTCTTATATCCATCAATCTTATTTGATTTATTTGTGCACAGAGTGGCGCTGGCAACTGTCTTCTGGTCCAGTGCCAGAATTCAAGCTGTTCTCATAGCTTCCACACCTTCTGTCTTAGTCCTCCGATGCAAGATACTAGAGGCATATTGGAATGTCCTCTGTGCAAATTTGACCAAGC
Organism: Hordeum vulgare subsp. vulgare; assembly: GCF_904849725.1. NCBI lineage: Eukaryota > Viridiplantae > Streptophyta > Magnoliopsida > Poales > Poaceae > Hordeum > Hordeum vulgare. The sequence continues at coordinate 564,823,932 of NC_058520.1, forward strand.
ATCCTTGGCTAAGGGGATGGAAGTGTATGCCTCAAAAAAGATACAAAGGCTTGTAGGTTGCAGACGGGTGATTCTTCAGGAGTCAGATTTCCAGTATCAAATCCTCGTGAAGTGGCAATTACTTTCTCATCATCATGACTGCTGGGTGTGTTTTCCTCCTTGCTACACTGTTTTTATCGTACCTGCCTCAGCATTGCATTTGCCTCCTAGCATTGCTATAAGCTACCTAGATTTTTCCTTTGTTAGAATGGTGTTCTGTTATGCGTTGTCATTATAATCGATGTTAGACTTTTAATTATTTTACTGAGACATTTGAATTTTACATCCTCTAGGTTCCACTTGATTGGCTTCTTGTTTTTGACCGTCTACGGGCACAAAGCTACATAAGGAAGAATGCGTAAGCCCTCTGCTTTTTAATGTGTAATGGCTAGTGTCATTTTGTTGTCACATCTGAACCAGTCCTTTTAATGCCAATTATCTATGTTAGTCCATGTAGGCAAAGTTTTCTGTATTGTTGAGATACAGTCAAACAGGTTCTCTTTATAGATGCAGTTTCAGTATGCAATCTACTGATCTGCTTGCTTCTTCTCGTTACTCCTTAAGATTTGAATGTCATTTGCATATACATTATGAAAAATGTGCTATAATGAACTTACACCCTCCATTTGTTTTTAATTTATGCCATGTGTTCTTAATTGGTAACACTTCTTTTGATTGCTCTTATGATTGTACAAACTTATTGTTGGCAGCTTTCTTAAAGAGGTGTACACGGACGATCAAAGGAAACCTGAATGGTTTGAAGTAGATCGTGCCATTGCATGCCGTCGGAAGTTTGATCTTGGTTTATGTGACGTCTTAGCTAGTTCCGAGGATAATGAAGACTTTGAGGGATATGAGTTCCTTGTGAAATGGAAAGGCCTTGATTATTGTGATGCTACATGGGAGCCCTATTCCACTGAAGGCGTGCAGTCAGCTGTTTCTATGCTTGTCAGAAGGCATCAAAATACTTTACGAAGAGTTGATTGTGTCAGCCCAATGGACATCGAAGGGATGGCATCAGAAAATGCACACAATGATGCACTATATGATTATCAGCTTCAAGGGTTAAAATGGATGTTCGATAATTTTAAATCTAGGAGGAGCGTTATTCTTGCTGGTATGTTCGTTAACACTAAAGCCGCAATGTATCATAGCATTGCTAGTATTCTGAATTTTTCTACAGTTCTCCCCTACAATATAATTGTTGTCATTGTGATGGATTTTCCCCTCTACTTAATGCAAAAGAGCACCTGCTAGGTTCGTCAAGAAATGAAAAAACCCACAACACATGCACTTATATCAGTACATCACCCAAGCATCATCTCCTTACAATTTTTTCGAGATAACGAAAATCCTTGCATCTCAGTGCATGATATAGAGAATATTTATGTCCGTTGTTTGTTCTTCACAAATTTATGCAATGCAATCTGATAAATTTTATTCCTTGAAGGTTTGAAAAGTTACTTTTAAAATGATGTAGGGTATTACTTTTGAATTACCCAATTCATATGTCTTTGTTATCTATATGCTTGATTTTTTCTCCTTTTATATTGTAATGATACAATAATGGGAGTTCCTCTATTTCATTTTCCATTGCCAGATGAAATGGGTCTTGGCAAAACTGTCCAAGTTGTCAGCTTTCTCAGCCACATAATCAAGGGAAGTTTCACCACATCTCCTGCGTTGGTTCTTGCTCCAAAGAGCATCCTACTGCAATGGAAGAAGGTATGTATAACCTTTCATGATCTTATGCCATAGTACCATAAACCTTTCTAATAAAGGAGCTTAATCCATTGCCCTTAATTCTTGCCCTCGTTATCAAAATCTTCATGCTGTATCAAAATTATATATTATGTTAGCTGGACAGTCTGTAATTTTGGATGCATTTTCTGTGTATTAGGAATTTGATCGCTGGGCACACGATCTTAATATTGTTGTTTACCAAGGAGATAAGGACTCCAGAAAGTGCATTCAAGCTCATGAAATGTACTCTTCCAAAGGGAAGATCCTATTTGATGCTCTAGTGACAAGTTATGAAATTGTCCAAATTAATAAAGCAGTTCTACAAAAAATTAAGTGGTCAACAATTGTCAGTAAGTTTTTTTAGCTGTATCAAGGTTATCTAGTCTTATTCTGTATCTGTTATTAGCCTGCATGTTAACACTTTTGCTGTTGTGCATCACCTCCCTTTCGCTTCAGTTGATGAGGCTCACAGATTGAAGAAGCTTGATTGCAATCTCACATCCTGTCTAAAAAAATATAGCTCAGAATTCCGGTTGCTACTTACAGTAAGTCTTCTATACCATCTACTTCCTTTTTTGAGAAACATCTAGCGTCCTTTACAACTCGATATTATTGGTAAGCCCACCAGCCCAAGACTGGGATGCTTCCTGCCCAGTAGTTGGTAATGGTAATGGTTCAAGTAGATTTTGTGGCAACCAAGAGCTGGTCTGATCCCGGGCAATCCATCTGTTTCCTGCAAGTATACTATTGGAAACCCTGTTTAACTCAATTGTTGAAATTTATACTTTAGCTGTGATATATATCGTGTGCCATAAGGGCCCCACTCATATATTCTGGTATCATCGACTTGGATGCGGTCATACCAGCTTGGCATCGATTTCCTTGTTTTAAGAAAGAGCTGCAAAGTTTTTTTATCAGAAAGAGGTCTACATACTTTGGGGGAGTGACACCATTTGCCCCACTAATAGGCCGGGGCGATGCCTCCTTTTTGAAAAAAATTTGCCCCACTAATTTTGTAGGAGAAATATTTCAACACCACAGTTCCCATAGGCATAGCATTTCAGAATAGTAATCTTAAATTTACTCCCCAATCCCTATGATTCCACAGACGAAATAAATGTTATTTGAGATATTGCAGGCTTGCAGCTGTCTTGCACTGCCACCAACATAATGTCTGCTGCATGCCACCATGGTAATCTAATTGGATTGCATGAGGCCGTTCACCACTAGTCTTCTTAAAGCAATGCCAGTCCTGAATAATCAATATACCATTTTCGTGCTGAAAAAAACCTAATCGTGCTAGATGTTCTATGGAAGTGGCATACTGTCTGTTAATTAGCAATATAGCATATAGTTCTCATTGAAGTGCATTTTAATTGCCCTTGTCTGGAATGATCTAATCATGTGCTTTGACCTTTTTCCTCTTCACCTAACAGGGAACACCGTTGCAAAATAACATCTTGGAATTGTTTTCGTTGCTTCACTATATTGATCCAGATGAGTTCTCTGACCCAAAGGCTGATGCATTGTTCTCACCAATTGAATCTGAACTGGATTTGACAATTGATGAAAAAATTGCTCGCATTCATGATATTTTAAAGCCTAGGTATTTTTTCTGTTTAATGATTAAAGTTATTTAGTTTTTTATTTGATAACTTTGCTGTGGCTCTTAGTTCTTTCATGTTTGATTTGCTAGGATGTTGAGGAGAATGAAATCTGATGTGCTAAAAGATTCTATGCCAACAAAGAAGTGGGTAGAAGTTCCGTGTGCGCTTACAGATTCTCAGAGAGATCTTTACATTAATATTCTAGAGAAGAACTACTCAAAGTTGAACAGTGCTATTCAGTATGGTCAGTTGAAGACTCTTTCACTTTCATTTATCATTGGTGTATACACTTTACCACTTTGTATTAATCTGCATCAAATTATCTTGATAAAGCTGGTTTGTGCTAATGTTTTTCTTGACCATACATCTAAATGTGTGCCACTTTGTATTAGAAGAACACGTGGTAAAGGCGCATAGTAAAATGCCACTAGTATGTCAGCGACCAACAACCAAAAGAAAACTTATAGCAACAAAAGCAGTGCTACAGGAAAGCAAAAACTAGGCTACAGAAAAGCAAAACCAGGCTAGTCAGTTCTGCATGTCTAGCATGCAACAGTCACTTCCTGAGATCCCTAGGGCCATTGAGCCATCATAAGTTTGTCTCGTTGAGGATTGTCTATCAACAACTTGTAGTTCAGTCTCCACCCATAACATACACAGGCGCTGCAAACTTGCAATGCCTCCAGATAGCTGGTTCGTGCTAACATAATGGCATTATGCATATGAAGAATGATATCTGACCAATTCTTTTTATAATATGTAGAGTTTTGGCTTGACTGCAACTTCTTTAGGCCTTAAATTTATCATGGTCTTCTAGTGCTTCGTGCTTTTACCACAAGTCCCTCAACTGCAACAGTACTAGAAAAACGGGGTCATCCCAAAAAAATCTTCAAATTAGCTCATGATGTGTAGCTCACCAACTATACTTGGATTTATCTATGCCTAAACTTAAATGGGGTCTGCTACGCGTCAGCCGGCGGATTTCTTTAAAATATCCGTCAGCCCGCGAGCCGTTAGATATGTCGCATCGAGCGACAGAAGTTCTCCACTTTTGCAACTTAGGCGGAGTTGCAGTTTTTCTGCAACTACGGTCTTGTTGCAGATTTTTCTTGCAACAAAGATTTTATTGTAATTTTTTTTGCAACTGAAGTTTCGTTGAAGATTTTTTTTTACAATTGAGATTATGTTGCAGAAGGGTTGCATCCTTGTACTATCGTATTTTAAGGAATCACATCCTGCAACAGAGCCGTTGTTACGATAAAAAATTGCAACAACATGCTAGTTGCAAAAACTCCTAATGATGATCATGAGACATGTGGAGTGTAAAAAGGAGGGCGGATGCCAGCTTGCGATCCGCCGGATGATTTATAACATTTCCCAACTTAAATGGCACGTGCACTTGCAGTAAGCTTCGATCTTGGATTTTCTGATCAGCAACTTACAATGGCAAAGGGCAAACATCAAGGCACTCACTGAGAGTATTATTGACTTGAGGAACTTGCTTGCTGTAATACCTGTATTATATCATTCTCATGGAAAATCTCTGTGGTGGGAACCAAGTTATCTAACTTCATACAATGTTCTTATAATTGGGCTTATGTACTTGCGCTAGCCAGGTACTCCCTCTGTAAAGAAATATAAGAGAATTTAGGTCTCTTATATTTCTTTACGGAGGGAGTAATATTTACAGTGGGGCTGACAGATCTTGTGTTCACCTTTTCAGGTAGGAAGCTTTCTCTGAACAACGTACTTATGGAGCTGAGAAAATGCTGCAATCATCCGGTAATTTTGCTTCCATTTAGTTGTTGAACTTGGATACATCTCTTTCACTTGAACTAAACCTCTTTCTTGTTGTATACTTATGGAATTGTATGCTTCTGGATACTTCATGTTAACAAACATTTTGACAAAGATTTGTTTGAGGTGGTGACATAACATATCTACTGCAGTGTGTCTTGTGCATTTGAATTCTACATTCTGTAGTATGTTTTCACGCGAACCAATAGATTTTAATTTTACGCCTCACTTATGTTAATTTGTTTCTCCTTCTCCAGTATCTATTTCCAGGATTGGAAGTTAAACAACACGAAGGAGAAGATGTTTTCCAGTCACTTGTTTCTGCATCAGGGAAACTTCAACTCTTACACAAGGTACCTTGACCTATTACTGCATCCTATCTAGGTGTTGCTTGACTATTTGTTCTGCAAGTTATGTTCTTTTTCTGTCCCAGTTCATCGTTGGTTGTAATAATTGGCAATTGTTGATCTACAGTTGCTCCCAAAATTGAAAGAAAAAGGGAACCGTGTATTGATTTTCTCCCAGATGACGAAGATGCTTGATATTCTTGAGGACTTCCTTTCTTTCATGGGATACAAATATGCACGGTATGGTTCATTAATCAGACATGCATTTGCCGTGGAATCTTCTGATCGATAGATGATTCAGTTTATCCTATCTTACAGTGATGCTCAATATAGTTTCTTCACCCATTCCAGATTGCTACTCACATTCCTTCTCTTTCTTCTTTTCACTTAATATCTGTGTTGGTGCGCAGCATTGATGGACAGACAGCACTCTCCGCGAGGCAGGAGAGCATTAAAGAATACAACAATACTGAAAGTGAGACATTTATTTTCTTGATGTCAACTCGTGCTGGTGGTCTAGGTATTGATCTGGTATAAATTCTAATTCTCACAACCTCGTCAGTTTGTATTCCTTTCACTTTAGTGCAACTGGACTAACATTCTAAACTATTATGGCAGCCTGGTGCTAATAGAGTAATTATATATGGTGAGTAATTATATATGGTGAGTATCTTCTTCATTCGCCTTAAATCCTCTGGCACTGATTTTGCTTACCTGTGTTCAGATCCGGACTTCAACCCATTTATGGACTTGCAAGCACAGTCCAGGGCTCACCGGATTGGTCAGACCCGACCGGTGGTTGTTTACCAGCTTATTACAAAATGTTCTGTTGAAGAGAAGATACTGCAAAAGTCTAAACAGAAGTTGGCCATTGAAAATATGTTGATGAACTCTTCCAACTCCAAGAAGCCTAGCGTGGATGAGCTGCAGTCCATTCTACTACATGGAGCAAAGACAATTGTGGACAAAAAGAAGATCAATGCTGTATCAATTCGTTATGATGACGAGGCCATTGAGAATCTCCTCAAGTTAGACCCTTCTAGTGGCGAGATGTGCACTTCAGATGACAACGGTTATCTTGGCAGCATCGTGAGCTTTGCTCATGGTGCAGAGGATGTAATACCTCCCTCACCCAATGTTGATGATCTGAAAGTTTTCAAGCCTCCCACTCCCAAGGTGGATCTTGGACGTGGGAGAAGGCAAAGGAATGTGGTGAAATATTTTGAGGAGATGGACCATGAAGACAGCGATGATATGTATGCTCCAGAGCCTTCATCGGAGTCCAGCAGCTCTTCCTCTGGTGATGAAACAGAGCAAGAAATTCCTGAAGTAGCCGTCAAGACTGAAGCAGCAACTGTTGTGAAGCTGTAAGTACCTCTTGTTCCTGGCAGCCCCTTGACTTCCTCAGACTCCGGCGGCTCTTCCTCGGATGATGAAACTTAGAGGTGAAGCCTGTAGTAGCATGTGTGAAGCCTTAAGCACCGGACAGCTGATGCAGAAACTATGGCTAGTCATTCTAGGACCTAACAATGACCTTTTTGTATAGGATTATCTGTATCTGCTAAAGTAGAATCATGTGGCTGATTTATATGCCGACATCTTTTGGGGCATTTGTCGATGGATGGTGTAAACTTATGGGCGATGACATATTTATTACCTTACTAGAAACTATGGTTGCTGATATAGCCATGTATTCCCTTCGTTCCTAAATATAAGTCTTTCTATAGATTTCACTAGATGACTACATACAAAGTAAAATGAATCAATCTATATTTTAAATATGTCTATATACTTCCTCTGTTCCTAAGTATAAGATTTTTTTTTATAGATTTCACTAAGGAACTACATATAGAACAAAATAAGTGAATCTGTACTCTATAGTATGTCTATATACATTCGTATGTAGTTCCCTAGTGAAATCTCTTAATCTACACTCTATAGTATGTCTATATACATCCGTATATAGTTTTCTAGTGAAATCTCATAAAAGACTTATATTTAGAAATGGAGGGAGTACATCTGTATGTAGTCTCCTAATGAAACATCTAAAAAGACTTATATTTAGGAACAAAGTGAGTAAGAATCATCTGGAAGCTTTTTTGGCCGTGCGGACGGCGGTATCCGGTGGTCGTTGGCGGATGGTGGCGGTTTCTGCGGTGGCCGGTGCGCGCGATCTGACGCATCCCCTCCTCCCATGTTCGGCGTGCGGGCTAGCCTGGTCGGGCCGCGCTTTCTTGGGTCGCCGGTTCCGACAAGAGGCGCTGCTGGTGGCAGGGATCTAGTTCGGGCGAAATCCCTGGCCGGCCGCGTCGACGACGACGCCTGAGGGCGTCGTACCCCTCCTTGGAGGCGTCGGTATGGACTGATCCCCTCACTTCCCCTTCCCCTAGGTCTCCCGGGCGAAAGCCCTAACCTTGTTGGGCGGCGGCGACGCTCATGGCGTCGTTCCCTTCTTGAAGGCGCCGCTTTGGGAACCTTGGGGCTGGGTGGCGCTTGTGGGTGGTGCGGCCCTATCCTAGCATGGATCTACGTCTGCTGTTTGGATATGGACTAGCGTAGGTGGAGGTCGTCGTTTGGTGTCATGGTGGCGTCGATGGCGGAGGCACCTGCCAAGGCTGACACATCAATCTGCTCGAAGATGAACCGGTGGAAGATGGTGGCGGCGACACATGTGAGTGCGTCAGACCGGTTTGTGCCCCTGACCCGGTATGTGGCTCGGTCGGGGCCTCTGGCTTTAGATATTAGGCTTAGGTGAGAGGTCTGGGTATTTGGCTCAGTTTGCACCCCTTCATCATATGGATAGGAGTAACGGCAGATGTTGTCAAGATGGCGGATTCAGGCATATTGTTGTATTACTTTGTAAGGTCCTCGAAAATAATCAATAAAATGATCGTATGCATCTCCTAGATGCAGAGACCGGGGATCATCCTTCTTTTCTAAAGAAAATCTGAAAGCTTTTCTTTACTGGATTGTGATCAGTTACGAATGTTTCTGACCAGTATTTATCTAGTTGCATTTTCCGTGCTGGTATTTGTAGAGGTGCTGGTACTGCCTATTAATAAGTAACAACACTAGCCGCTCTTGCCATGTGGTTTGCCATAGTTGAAGGTGTTTGGCTCAAAGATTGGTTTCAGGGGATGAATGTCCCAAGTTTGATCTTTGGTTGGACCCATTAGCAACAGCACGCATGCGGTGATCCCTTTTGAAGGATTTGTCTAGGAGTAGCGTACTTTTTGTTGTTTCAACCCATGTTGCCGGTGGATTAAGGTCCATGAACCATGATCATTGGGAGATGTTGCTAGGCAGATCTGATTTGGATGGCAGGGATTTTTTTAGAGAAAAGTGTAACAACTCCCGGGTGCCGGCACTCTCTATGAACAGTAAAATTCTAAAAAATAGGAGATTAAATTTAAAAAATCTAAAACTTTATAACATCAAAGATGATCAAACTTTATAGGTTCTTGCAAGTTTTCATGTTAAAATATCATATAGAGAAAGGTGTACAAACAAGTTTTAGATTTCAGTGTTAAAATTGCTCATAACTTGAAGCACTTAAATGTTTTTCCTGTGTAGAGCTCCTCGAATGTTTTTGGCATAAAAACTTGCAAGCACCTAGAAAATTTGATCATATTTCATGTTCCAAAATTTCAGATTTTTTGATTTTTTTTAATTTGTTTTGATTTTACTGTTTAAAGAGGGTGCCTAGGCACCTGTGAGCTGAAAATTCACTCTCTTTTCTTTATTTTTTTTAAACTGATCTAAATTGGATTGATAGCTTTGTTCGATATTACTAAATAAATAATACATATGAATGTGTGTATCGATATATGCAAATGCGGAGATTATCCTCTTTTTCAAAGTAAAACACCTGGCAATTAGCTTGTGTCTTGATGCATATATAAAGAGCAAATAAAGTTTTGTACAAGCCGAGGACCGGGCTAACACCCTGATCTAACTCCACACATCAAAGGAGCAAACTCTGGGGAGTCTCCTAAGACGCACTGCCCCTGCCTTCACCCGTGATCAAGCTTTGGCATTGTTCCATTGAGTAGACTAACGATGATGAATTTAGTGTTGTTGAAGAAGATGACATTGCTATGCTTCAAAATTCATTGTCAAAGGAGGTGTCCATGCGCAATGGTAGCATGCAGGGTGAACTAGCACTAATAAAAAAGGGTCTTTCGGCCGAGGGCCGAAAGGCCATTAGTCCCGATTCAAACGAAAACCGAGACCAATGCCTGTTCACCTCATTAGTCCCGGTTCGGGGCAAAATCCAAGACTAAAGATCCAGTGACTGCCACATGGCGTGCCGCGGAGCATTAGTCCCGGTTTGTGGCAAGAACCGGGACTAAAGGATAGGCTATTAGTTTCGGTTTTAGACAAAAATCGGGACTAAAGTGTTGCCTATATAAACACTCGTCCCTTCCACCCTTTCTTGTGTTTTTTGGTTGTTGAGGTGTGCAATGCCATGCTCTTGCCACTCTAGTTCATGCACATGAGGTGTTCGATGAAATGCTCGAGCCACACTACATAAGCTTTTTTCTCTCCAAGCTCGACCTCCAAGCTCCACTTTCCTCAATATTTGTCTAGGTTTGGCCGTGCACCAACTGCACAAGTGTTTTAAAAGGTTAGCTACTTCATCCTTTCATCTGTCACTGCTAGTTTAGCTTATTTCAAATGCTTAAATTAACTTCTTAGAGTTTGCACATGTGTAGGGTGCCGTTCCGTGCCCGTCCTCACCGTTGTCGATCGCCCCGCGCCGATCTCGTCGCGAGCACCACCGTGGTGAGTCTCTTGTTCTTATCTTCTTTTTAAAAGAAAAAAAATCTTACTTATATGATTTAGATACATACTTGTATAAATTACTTACTTTCATTATTTTTTGTATTATATAGTGCGATGGTTTTGGTATCCGCCTCCGTCGGCCCTCGTCCTGTCTATGATTCGGATGTGGTATGTATTATCTTTTATAACTATTTGTTTTATTTAGTGTTTATGACAATTATGACGACCAATGTGACATATTTTTTTTTAATCTAGGAGGTATGGGAACCGGAAATTCCAACCCATATAGAAATTCTTGTCGATAAGTTAAATTTGGTTGAAAAAAAAACCAAATACTTGAAGAAAAAACGAAAATAATTGAGGATAAGAATATGGAACTTGAGTTGCATATCGCCAATGTCGTCGATGATCGCAAGATGAAGATGGATGCGATGCGGTTGAAGATGGATGCAATGCACTTGAAGATGGATGAAATGCGCTTGAAGTTTCTCGTTGGAAACCCTGATACTTCGAGAGAGATTGTTCGTTTTGTACACGAAGTGCATCCAGTTTTTGTCGAAACCCTCTCAAATTTTTAGCACATGCTATGTGGGTGAAATGATGACACCGTGCCAACTTTCAACATTTTCAGAGTTCATTTGTAGTGCTTTTCAATTTCAGGGTCAACTAGCTCAGAAAAAAGTAAATGCACAAAAAATACCAAATAAAGTCAGAAATTCTTGAAAATTTGTGATGTTCCTTTTAATGGTGCATTTTGAACACACGAAGAGTATGAAGTTCAAATAAGTTTAAAAAATGAAATCACTTTGTAACAGATGAGTTCTCGTTCGAAACCCTGATACTTCGAGAGAGATTGTCCGTTTTGTGCACGAAGTGCACCCATTTTTTGTCGTAACCCTCTCAACTTTTTAACACATGCTAGGTGGGTGAAATGATGATATCATGTCAACTTTCAACATTTTCAGAGTTCATTTGTAGTGCTTTTAAATTTCAGGGTCAACTAGCTCAAAAAAAAAGTAAATACACGAAAAATATCACATGAACTCAGAAATTGTTGAAAATTTGTGATGTGCCTTTGAATGGTGCATTTTGAACACACAAAAAGTATGTAGTTCAAATAAGTTAAAAAAAATGAAATCCCTTTGTAACAGATGAGTTCTCGTTCGAAACCCTGATACTTCGAGAGAGATTGTCCGTTTTGTACACGATACACCAGTTTTTGTCGAAACCCTCTCAACTTTTTAGCACACACTATGTGGGTGAAATGATGATACCATGCCAACTTTCAACATTTTCAGAGTTCATTTGTAGTGCTTTTTTAATTTCATGGTCAACTAGCTCAAAACAAAATAAGTAAATGCATAGAAATACCAAATAAAGTCAGAAATTGTTGAAAAATTGTTAAAATGTTTAATAGAAAACAAAAAAGAGTCAACTAACAAGAATCAACAAAAACATTAACTAAAATGAATGAATTAAAAATAATCAACTAAAATTATCAAAGTGCTTATTTGTTAAAAAGAATCAAGTAAAACATTATACAAAAAGAAACAAAAAAAATCAACTCAAAAGAATTTTCATAAAGTTTTTTGGTTAAAATCTTTAATAGAAAACTAAAATAGAAGAGAAAAAAAAAATCTTTAATAGCAAAAAATGAAAGTAAAGTTATTCAAAACATTTCAAAGAATTCAAATTTGAAAACTAAATATTTAGGTGTAAGTAGAAAAAAAATAAATAAAGCAAAGAACAAAACAAAAATAATGGAATTTTTTTTAAAAACTATATGAGAATTTCTAGAGAAAATTCAACCCAAATTCAATGAACTCACTTTGAATTTGGGTTGAATTTTGCTTTTAATTTCATATATATTTTCAATTTTTAAATTTAGAGTGCGTTTAGACCCGTAAGCGTGCTTTAGACATGAGCTCAAGACGGTTGGGGGCAGCGGGGCTTATAAACCAATCGCAGCTTCTCTCGACAAGCGAGGTGGGACTAAACTTTGAATTGCCGCCAGCCCAAGGTCTTTAGTCCCGGGTCGTGGCTCGAACCAGAACTAAAGTGGTTTTTAGTCCCGGGTCAAGCCACGACCCGGGACTAAAGACCCTCGTTTCCCGCCACTCCGCCTGCTGAAAAGGGGTCTTTAGTCCCGGGTCGTGGCTCGACCCAGGACTAAAGGGGGTCTTTAGTCCCAGTTCGAGCCACGACCCGAGACTAAAGCTCCGCCTATATAAGCGGGAGTTGGAAATTTGTGATATCCAAATCGCCATTTCGATCTTCTTCCTGCTCGTGACGCGGACAAACCCTCGACGCCGCAAGGCTGCGCAACTCTTCCCCGACGCCGTCGCCGTCTCCGCGCTCCTCCCTCGCCGTCGCCGTCGTCGTCGTCGCCGCCGCCTCCCTCGCTGTCGCCACCGCCCCTCCCCTCCCGCTCTGGTAAGCCCCCTTTCCCTCTCCCGCTCCGGTAAGCCTCCTCCCCATCCCGCTCCGGTAACCCCCCACCCCCTCCAGGCACCGCCGCCCCCTCCCCTCCCGCTCTAGGCACCCCAAGGCTGCTGCCATTTTGAATTTAGGGCCATCGGTTCAAGATGTCATCAGATGCATGTTAATAAGAAAATCAAGATATGTTTGTTGAAGATCTTTTGATGGGCTAACTAGAAAGAAGGGAAAAAAATCATGTTTGTAAATTTTATGTAAGTAGGCACATTAGGTTTGAATTAGACAAACAATGTTTCAAACAACTTATTTAAACTTTGGAGAGGAAAAAGGGCACATACATATTTCACCAACCTACAAATATCATCCTTTTGTTGGTGTTAATGCATAAAACAGTAGTGAGTTTCTCACTTTTGCTTGCTAAGTTGTGCTAAGTTTTGCCGGAATGTCCGAGTGGCCTATGTTTTGCCGGAATGTTGATTCATTTCCGTTCCGACAAATTTCAGGCGCTCCATATGTCCACTATTTAGTAAAGGTCATGCCGAAAATTTCCATGAATTTCGCCATGACTAGTGCTAGAAACTCGGACATATGGAGTACTTGAGAATTGCCGGAAAGGGTAATGAATCAACATTCCAACCTAATATAGGTCCCTTTTTATTATTCATGATTCTTATATATAGATGTTCAATTCTTTTGATATAGTGTCACGGTTATTGTTTACATATTTACCACATTAAAACAAGAAATGTCTGACGATGAATATTGAGAGTGTGAATATTGCGGCGACTGTCGGGGTATGTGCGACACGCCTCACCTGCGAGACGATAGGTTCTTCAGCATGAATCTTGACGAGAATGGAGATATGTTCCTCCCTTGTCATGCAAGAAGATATGTGTTGGAGAGGCTCGGTTTCGAAGACCACGAGAGAATTGAGACGAGGAGCGCTAACCTAAGGACTATACATGGTCACACATTTGTTATCAAAGTATTTAATTCAGTTTTTGAAATAGAATTTGGGTGCCCAAATCGGGAAGATCTTTGCAAGGCATATGGATTTCAGGAGGGTATGGAAATAACCTTTGATCTTCGTCCTGAAGATAATATGCGAGGCAACATCGACATTTGGGTGATTGTCGATATGCTTTCTGTTTTACCTTCATGTGAGTTCCTCAACCATATTTGTTAAGTAATTTGCATTTATATTTAGAAATAATTGGTGTTCATCCATATACTAAACTTGTTAAATTATAATCTACAGCTTATTTCGTTTCTTCGAGTGAATTACGGAAATTAATTGACACGACACACTATACGTATGGATCACATCTAACTTGGGAGGAGAAGGATGTTCTTCTCTACTTTCTTGTTGGTGTTCTGGTTTCTAGGGATACCTTCCCGTATAATTTTGGAATTGGCCAAAATTATACATTTTACATGCCACTAGTGCATAGGTTGAGGCCGAATGACATTCGCCGAAATATGTTGGTAAGAGTTTCCTAATTAAGTACGCTCTACTATTGCATAAATGGTGTTGATTACATTGCTAACTAGGTTATTATTATGTTATTCATCAGCAACTGCCACATGATGTAGTGCATCTGTTGATGCACCCAGAAGGTCATATGAAAATTAAAAGCCCGCTGAGGGCCGAGTTCGATGCTCCATACTCGAGTAACCTCAAATCAAAATAAAAAGGCTCCAAATTGAAGCATGGAGCGAAATAAAGAAGGATCGCAAGCCACAAGTTGGAGACCGTTGGATCTCTGTGCTTCATCATGGAGACATAGGTGTTATTCTGTTTTATGACATTATACCTAAGAGCGAGGACTAGGTCTTATGAGAGACAAGTTATTCTGGTTTATATTAACTTGACATGATCGATTAGGATGCATGCATATGATGACTATCATGATGTTTCTCTGTTTTACTTTATGTGTATCATATGATAACTTGGTATATGATTAAGATGATGATGAGTTGTTAGATGAGTATATATATTGACCCATTCTTTAAATTAGATCGAACGGTTGCGGGACGGTCATCTATCACAGGAACGTGTACGAGCAATTCAAGAGGAAATTGCCGGGTTCTTAGATGCAAAGGTCCTAGATGTCAAGGGAGAATACTATTGCCATTCGACGGAAATGATATAGTGTAAAAAAGATGCATATATATGTAAATATATTCGACAAAGCACCACGGATGAGATGGTGTAATATATTCGTGACGATGTGCAATATAGTTGTTCCTTTATTGTCGTGTATGTACCATCCCATTTAGTGCAAAAAAATATATTAAAAAATGCCCAAAACAAATAAATGGGAAAATAGGGGGCAGCAAAATAGCCCCATCCAATTTAGTGCAAAATCCTAAACCAAAAAATTGCTCAAAAAACAGCGAAGAAATAGCCCCGGTTCGTAATACGAACCGGGACTAATACCCCTCCCCCTCGCTCCCAACCCTGCCACGTGGAAGGCCATTAGCCCCGGTTCGGGGCCGAATCGGGGCTAGCATTAGTCTCGATTGATTAGTCCTAGTTCGCGAACCGGGACTAATGGCCCAACCGAACCGGGACTAAAGGCCCTTTTTCTACTAGTGTAGATGGTCTAGTATCATCCATCAATGAAGTCCCTCCAGTGAAGGTGGCCTTGCGGTTTGACCCAGAAAGGGCCTCATGTCACATGGTTGAAAATGAAGATTATCTCGGGATCCAAGTGGCGGTGGCGGAAAAATATCCGATAGTTATGGCGTGAGTTTTGGGGGTATATAAAGCCATCACACACTAGAGGCACCAGGTATTCCCATAGGGTGCATAATGCACGCGAGGTACCCTCAGCACCTTCGTGCCTATGCAATCTAGGCCTCCCCTGGTATTGGGCCTTGGTACTTTGACGACTTAAACTTCTCTATAAATTTAAGTAATAATTATGGAGCGAATCAACCCGCGGTTGGACGATTAAAGGGACAATGGTATCCCCATCTCATGAGGGTTCAAGTCCTGGTGCTCGCAATATTTCTGAACTTATTTCAAGATTTACAACGATGTACACAGAGTGTGAGAAGATGTTCCCGTCGACGACAAGGCGGAGGTGCTCATAGGGGCACTACTAGGAAAAACTTATACACAGAATCTTAGTAGTAGCGGTTGTTAAAACGAAGCACTAATGCTAAATAACAGTAGCGCGTGGATAAAAAGCTCGCTACTGCTACAAAAATAGCAGTGGCACGCTCAAGTAAAACGCGCTGCTACTATGATTGTTCTAACTGTTGCTGACAGGCTTGGTATAGTAGTAGCGCGGTTCTGCGAAACGTGCTACTACTAAGTTTTCCAGCAGCAACGCATTTTTAGATAATGCGCTATAGCTAAGTAGCTATAGAGCTTGCTGGGTAAGAGCGCTACTACTGAGTTTGACTTGCCCCTGCGCACGGGCGTCCCTCCCCCAATTCCCCATTCTTCTCGCCCGCGTCTCCAACTTCTCCCTCGCCGCCCCTGCTCCCTCGTGGCCCTCAACCTCTCCCTCTGTCGCCATCGCCGGAGCTGCCACCGGAGCCGCGCGCCATCGCCGCCACCGGAGCCGTGCGCCATCACCGCGACCAGAGTTGTGCGCCTCGGAGCCACCCTTGTCTGCTCCTCGCCACCCCTTCCTCCCTTGCCGCCACCGGAGCCGCCTCGCCGCCACCGGAGCCGCCCTCCGCGCCACCATCTTCCCTGAGCCACCCTCAACGCCCCTGCCTCTCGGTAAGCCCCACCCCTCCTCTCTAGGTTAATTTAGTTATGAACCCTAGGAATTAACTTAGGTGAACCCTAGTTATGCAGCCTAGTTATGAGTTTAGTTATGAACCTAGTTAGAGCAATTTATATAGTACTTAGGTTATGTACTTAGTGAAAATGTTGTTAGTTAGGTTATGTTAGAGCAAAATGTTGTTAGTTAGGTTATATTAGAGCAATTTATATAGTACTTAGTGAGAGAGGGAGAGGGCAATGTACTTAGTGAAAATGTTGTTAGTTAGGTTATGTTAGGGCAATGTACTTAGTGAGAGAGGGAGAGGGAGAGAGATGGGGAGGGAGCGAGAGGGGGAGGGAGAGGGAGAGAGATGGATAGGTAAGGAGAGGGAGAGGGAGAGAGATGGAGAGGGAGGGAGAGGGAGAGAGATGGAGATGGAGAGGGAGGGAGAGGGAGAGAGATGGATACCCAAGTGTCCTTTTGTTGTTTTCAGGGAGTGAAGCCGAGTGGCCTATGTTTTGCCGGAATGTTGATTCATTTCCGTTCCGACAAATTTCAGGTGCTCGATTTGTCCACTTTTTAGCAAAGGTCATGCCAAAATCTTTCGTGAATTTCGGCATGACTTGTTCTACAAACTAGGACATATCGAGTGCCCGGGATTTGCCGCATCGGGAATGAATCAACGTTCATGCAAAACATAGGCCTTTTTATGTCATCATTCATTTTATTTGCTCAAGCCTCGAACGTTGTTGCGGAAATATTTGCAAAATATATATATTGTGTTTTATTATTGTATATTTGGTGTCATACTTGCATGTTGAGAAAAATAGGTAGTGGGCGCTAGCTAAATTAAAATGAGATGATTGGTGTACAAATGATAACTAGAAAGAAAAACATTAAACAATAAGAAAATTTTCTCATAGGAATTTGTCTCGACGTCGACGATGCCCGGCCCACATCCTCATCATCGAGTGGTCGGCAGAGCCTGCTTGATAGGCGCCTGATAACCCACAAGTATAGGGGATCGCAACAGTTTTCGAGGATAGAGTATTCAACCCAAATTTATTGATTCGACAGAAGGGGAAGCCAAAGAATATTCTCAAGTATTAGCAGTTGAGTTGTCAATTCAACCACAACTGAAAGATTTAGTATCTGCAGCGAAGTATCAGTAGCAAGGTAGTATGATAGCAGCAGTAGCAACAGTAACCAGTAGCAACAAAGTGAGCAGTAGCAGCAAAGTAAAAGCAGTAGCAACAGAGTAACAGTAGCAGAAGTGACAACAGTAGCAGCAAAGTAACGTAGCAAGGACCAGAAGGAAAAACTCGTAGGCATTGGATCGGTGATGGATGATTATGCCGGATGCTATTCATCATGTAACAGTTATAACACGGAGAGATATGTAACTAGCTCTAGTTTGTCAATGTAATGTAGACATGTATTCTGTATGTAGTCATACATGCTTAGGGAAAAGAACTTGCATGACATCTATTGTCCATCCCTCCCGTGGCAGCGGGGTCCTAATGGAAACTATGGGATATTAAGGTTCTCCTTTTAATAAAGAACCGGACCAATGCATTAACACTTGGTGAATACATGAACTCCTCATACTATGGTCATCTTCGGGAGTGGTTTCGGCTATTGTCACTCCGGGGTTGCCGGGTCATAACACATAGTAGGTGACTACAACTTGCAAGATAGGATCAAGAACTGGCATATATTGGCGACAACATAATAGGTTCAGATTTGAAATCATGGCACTCGGGCCCTAGTGACAAGCATTAAGCATGGAAAAGTAGCAGCAACATCAATCTCAGAACATAGTGGATACTAGGGATCAATCCCCGTCAAAACTAACTCGATTACATGATAGATCTCATCCAACCCATCACCGTCCAGCAAGCCTACGATGAGATTACTCACGAACAGTGAAGAGCATCATGGAATTGGCGATGAAGGAAGGTTGGTGATGACGATGGCGACGATCTCCCCTCTCCGGAGCCCAGAACGGACTCCAGATCTGCCCTCCAGAGGAAGAACAGGAGGTGGCGGCGCCTTCGTATCATAAAACGCGATGAACTCTTCTCCTTGATTTTTTTTCCGGACGAAACGGACTAAATAGAGCTGAGATTGGAGGCGGTGGAGCTTTGTGGGGCCCACAAGCCTGCCAGGTGCGGCTAGGGGGCCCGCGCCTGGTGGGCTTGTGGGCACACAGCTCCACCCCTCCGGTTGATTCTTGTGCCAGTATTTTTAATATATTCCACAAAAAATCCCCGTAAATTTCCAGGTCATTCCGAGAACTTTTATTTCTGCGCAAAAACAACACCATGGCAATTGTGCTAAAAACAACGTTAGTCCGGGTTAGTTCCATTCAAATCATGCAAATTAGAGTCCAAAACAAGGGCAAAAGAGTTTGGAAAAGTAGATACGACGGAGACATATCAACTCCCCCAAGCTTAAAACCTTGCTTGTCCTTAAGCAATTCAGTTGACAAACTGAAAGAGACAAAAGAAAAACTTTTACGAACTCTGTTTGATCTTGTTGTTGCAACTATGTCTAACTCATATCTAGAATTTTAGCAAGATCACAAGCTAACCACATAAGCAAATGACATCTAGGTCTCACGGTAAACTCATATCAATGGCATAATCAACTAGCGAGCAATAATAATAAGTTTCGAACGTCAACACTTCAATCAAAACAATCATGAAGCAGTACGAACAGATGGTATCTCGCTAGCTCTTTCTGAGACCTCGAAACATAAATGCAGAGCACCTTCAAAGACCAAGGGCCGACTAAACATTGTAATTCAAGGAAAATAAGATCTAGTCACAGTCATACTCAATATCAGTCAAAAGCAAAGCATAAAAATGACAGAGGTGCTCTCTAATTGGTGCTTTTATAAGAAGAGGATGACTCAATAGGAACATAAATAGATAGACCCTTCGCAGAGGAAAGCATTGATTTGCAGAGGTGCCAGAGCTCAAGCTTTGAAAAAGAGATAATAATTTTGGGTCGCATGCTTTCATTGTCAACGCAATGACCAAGAGTTCTCACCATCTTCCACGCTACACATGCTATAGGCGGTTCCCAAACAGAAAAGTAAAGTTTTGACTCCCCCACCACCGATCAATCACACTCCACGACTAGCCGAATCCTTGGGTGTCGTCCATACCAACATCAATCCAGGGGGAGTTTTGTTTGCAATTATCTTTTCGATTTGAGCATGGAACTGAGCATTCCAATTACCGCCCCCTTTCTCGTGAGTGATAGTAAATAAACACATATCGAGGATAACACGCCTAGCATGGAAGATACTGATAGCCCCCTGTCACCACATGAGCGGTTCGGGCATGCAAAATAGATTATTTCTTGAAGATTTAGAGAGTGGCACATGCAAATTTACTTGGAACGGCAGGTAGATACCGCATATAGGTAGGTATGGTGGACTCATATGGAACAACTTTGGGTTTATGGAAGTGGATGCACAAGCAGTATTCCCGCTTAGTACAAGTGAAGGCTAGCAAAAGACTGGGAAGCAACCAACTAGAGAGCGACAAGAGTCATCAAAATGCATTGAGATTAACCAACATTGAGTGCAAGCATGAGTAGGACATAAATCACCATGAACATGAATATCATAGAGGCTATGTTGATTTTGTTTCAACTACATGCGTAAACATGCGCCAATTCAAGCCACTTGAATCATTCAAAGGAGGGTACCATCCTATCATACTACATCATAATCATCTCAAGATTCATGTTGGCATCCAAGGCAAACCATTATAAGCTCCTAGCTAATTAAGAATGGCATCAGAAACTATGATCTCTAAGTTGTCATTGCAAACATGTTTCTCTCATAACAAAGCTGAATGAGGAACAATGAGCTAGTCATATTTACAAAAACAAAATAGATCGAGTTCATACCAGCTTTTCCAGGCTCAGTCACTTCATCATATATCGTCATTATTGCCTTTCACTTGCACGACCGAATGATGTGAACAATAATAAGAGTGCTCGTGCATTGGACTAAGCTGGAATCTGCAAGCAAACACAAAGGAGAAGACAAAGTAATAGGGCTCTTTAACAGATAAACAGATATGCATGCGAGAGCCACTAAATATTATAACCATGGTCTTCTACCTTGACCCAAAGAAAAAGAAAAATATTTACACGGGAAAGCTCCCAACAAGCAAAAAGAAGAAAATAAAATCTTTTTGGGTTTTTCTCAAACTAGACAAACACACGAAAAGAAAACGAGAGAAACAAATAAACTAACATGGATGTTACAGTCGCAAAGTGTGAACACCGACTAACAAAGTGAAAGTGTAAGCAAGAATATAAAGTCGGTGAGAAACACGTACTCCCCCGAGCTTAGGCTTTTGGCCTAAGTTGGTATACTCCCAAGGAGGGAAATAACCAGCTCCGGGGTACTCCGGAGTGTACTGAGGATGCCACTGCTGTGTGAGCTCCTCTCGCTCCCACTGATAAACTGGCGTCTGGTACTCGACTGGTGGCTCGGGCACGGGCACCTATGGTTGGGCTATGCCCCAATATGCGTAGATGTCCGAGGGCATAATAATGTACCTGCCTGCATGAAGATTGAACAAAGAAGGAGCGGGCAAAGTAATAGTCTCATGAGTACCCTGACTAAATACCTGGTTATAAATCATCCTTCTATTTATATCTCTATCAAGAAAGTCATGGCGAACCATGCTATCATAATCTAGATATCTCTCTGGAAGAAGAATTTTTGAATCATCTACACAGGAAATGTGTGACGATGAATATTGGGAGTGTGAATATTGCGGCGGCTATCGGGGTATGTGCGACGGGCCTCACCTGCGAGACAACATGTTCTTCAGCATGAAGCTTGACGAGACCTTCAAAGTTTCTATGGTACGCAACGATGACAAGTGTTTTTTGTAATTAAGCATGCACGACTTCTGTTTCTTTGCTTCAACGTGTAATTTCCGTTTTATACAATTCGACTAGTTCCTTCCTTGTCATGCAAGAAGGTATGTGTTGGAGAGGCTTGGTTTCGAAGACCACGAGAGTATGGAGACGAGGAGAGCTAACCTGAGGACTATAAATGGTCACACATTTGTGATCAAAGTAATGAATTCAGTTTTTAACACAGAAATAGGTGTTGGGGAACGTTGCATGGGAAACAAAAAATTTCCTACGCACACGAAGACCTATCATGGTGATGTTCATCTACGAATGGAGATTTGGATCTACGTACCCTTGTAGATCGCACAACAGGAAGCGTTAAGAAACGCGGTTGATGTAGTGGAACGTCTTCACATCCCTCGAACCATCCCACGAACCGTCCCACGATCCGTTCCGATCTAGTGCCGAACGGACGGCACCTCCGCGTTCAGCACACGTACAACTCGACGATGATCTCGGCCTTCTTGATCCAGCAAGGAAGATGGAGAAGTAGATGAGTACTCCGGCAGCGTGACGTCGCTCCGGTGGTGGTGATGATCTACTCCTGCAGGGCTCCGCCCGAGCTCCACAGAAATCCGATCTAGAGGTGAAACTATGTGGTTTAGGCTAGAGTTGCACGTGGCAAAGTTGTGTCTCAAATCAGCCCTAAACCACCAATATATATAGGAGGGAGGGGGAGGGCTAGCCTTGAGGCACAAGGCCGCAAGGGTGCACCGACCAAAGGAGGAGGAGGAGGACTCCTCCAATTCGGTTTGGGAAGGAGGAGTCCTCCTCTTCCTTCCCACCTCCCTCTTTCCCTTTTCTTTTATTTTCTTTTGGTATTTTCTTATGTTGCGCCATGGGCCCCTTGGGCTGACTCCACCAGCCCACTAAAGACTTGTGGCGCCACCCTAGTGCCTTGGGCCCACTCCCGGGTGGGTGGGCCCCTTCCAGTGAACTCTCGGAACCCATTCGTCACTCCCGGTACATTGCCGGAATTGCCCGAAACTTTCCGGTGACCAAATGAAACCATCCTATATATCAATCTTCGTTTCAGGACCATTCCGGAAACCCTCGTGACGTCCGTGGTCTCATCCGGGACTCCGAACAACATTCGGTAACCACACATATAACTCAACTATACTAAAACATCATCGAACCTTAAGTGTGCAGACCCCGCGGGTTCGAGAACTATGTAGACATGCCCCGAGGTACTCCTCGGTCAATATCCAATAGCGGGACCTGGATGCCCATATTGGATCCTACATATTGTCTGAAGATCTTATCGGTTGAACCTCAGTGTCAAGGATTCATATAATCACGTATGTCATTCATTTTGTCCTTCGGTATGTTACTTGCCCGAGATTCGATCGTCGGTATCCGTATACCTATTTCAATCTCATTACTGGTAAGTCTCTTTACTCGTTCCGTAATACAAGATCCCGTGACTTATACTTAGTCACATTGCTTGCAAGGCTTGTGTGTGATGTTGTATTACCGAGTGGGCCCCGAGATACCTCTCCGTCACACGGAGTGACAAATCCGAGTCTTGATCCATACTAACTCAATGGACACCTTCAGAGATACCTGCAGACCACCTTTATAGTCACCCAGTTACATTGTGACGTTTGATGCACACAAGGTATTCCTCCGGTGCGAGTGAGTTATATGATCTCATGGTCATAGGAATAAATACTTGACACGCAGAAAACAATAGCAATAAAGCGACACGATCAATATGCTACGTTCATAGTTTGGGTCTAGTCCATCACATGATTCTCCTAATGATGTGATCCAGTTATCAAGAGACAACACTTGCATATAGTCAGAAAACCTTGACTATCATTGATCAACTGGTCAGCCAACTAGAGGCTTGCTAGGGACATTGTTTTGTCTATGTATCCACACATGTATCTATGTTTTCATTCAATACAATTATAGCATGGATAATAAATGATTATCTTTAAACATGAAATATAATAATAACTATTTATCATTGCCTCTAGGGCATATTTCCAACAATAGGGTGCCCAAATTGGGAAGATCTTTGCAAAGCATATGGATTTCAGGAGGGTATGGAAATAACCTTAGATCTTCGTCCTGAAATAATATGCCAGGTAACATCGATATTTGGGTGGTTGTCGATATGCTTCCTGTTTTACCTCCATGTGAGTTCCTCAACCATATTTGTCAAATAATTTGCATTATGTATTTAAAAGTAGTTGGTGTTCATCCATATACTAAATTTGTTAAATTATAATTTATAACTTATTTCGTTTGTTTGAGTGAATTACGGAAATTAATTGACACGACACAGTACACATATGGATCACATCTAACTTGGGAGGAGAAGGATGTTCTTTTCTACTTTCTTGTTGGTGTCCTGGTTGGTAGGGAGAACTTCCTGTATAATTTGGGAACTGGCCCAAATTATACATTTTGCATGCCACTAGTGCATAGGTTGAGGGCGGATGACATTCGCCGAAATATCTAGGTAAGAGTTTGCTAATTAAGTACGCTCTACTATTGCATAAATGGTGTTGATTACATTGCGCTAACTAGGTTATTATTATGTTCTTCAACAACAACTGCCAAATGATGTAGTGTCTCTGTTGATGCACCCAGAAGGTCATATGAAAATTAAAAGCCCGCTGAGGGCTGAGTTCGATGCTCCATACTCAACTGACCGCAAATCAAAAAGACTCTGAATTGAAGCATGGAGAGAGATAAATAAGGATGGCAAGCCTTAAGTTGGAGACCGTTGGATCTCTGTGCTTCATCATGGAGACATAGGTGTTATTCTGTTTTATGACATTATACCTAGGAGCGAGGACTAGGTCTTATGAGAGACAAGTTTTTCTGATTTATATTAACTTGGTATGATCAATTAGGATGCATGCATATGATGACTATTATGATGTTTTTCCGTTTTATGAGATTCTAACTTGGTATATGATTAAGATGATGATGAGTTGTTAGATGAGTACATGAGATGATGATGAGTTATATGACATATATTTGATTAAAGTGGATGGATGAAAGTGACCAAGTTGAATTAGAGGAAAATATGATGTTGCGATTGGCAACATCATATTTTCTTCTAATTCAACATGATCACTTACATCCATCCATTTTAATCTAAATGTAGTTGTTGGAATAATAGTTATTTATGTTGTATATTAATACGTGTAACCGTGTGTATATGAACCGATGCCTTAAGAAATACTCCCTCCGTCCCAAAATTCTTGTCGTAGATTTGTCTAAATATGAATGTATCTAGTCACATTTTAGTATTTATGTACATCCATTTCTAAACAAACCTAAGACAATAATTTTGAGACGGAGGGAGTACTACATTATGTATGATGAGACATGCCATGTAACTTGTATAGTTATATCATGATTATGATGTGACGACATAATTTGTGTTGAATGGTATGATGAGACTATTATGTATATGATAATCATATCATAAACTCGCAATATGATCATCATAGAATACTATATAAAAACATCGTAAGTACGTAGAAAAAAAGATATGTGAAAATATAGTAGTAACGCTCTTTAGCGCTGAAAATAAAAAATGCTACTGCTAAGGCACTTAGCAGGTATGGACAATGCTAGTGCTAAGTAGCTATAGCAGTAACGCGGGCCAAAAAGCGCTACTGATAAGCGTTAACTGTAGTGCCGTATCCCGCGCTACTGATAGCCCTAAAAACCACGCTACTGCTAGGCTTTCCCTACTAGTGGGGTAGGGTGTGTGCGTGATTTTATAGGGATGCGTGTATGTGCGTATATAAGAGTGCTCGTGTGTGTACTGTGTTAAAAAAAATATAATAATTCTGAATTTTTAAGTATTTTTTTTATCTAAAATTCAGAAACAACATAAAATAAGAACTATCATTGAACAATAATTTAATATGTTAGTCCCTAAAACTGATTTTAATTAAAACATTACACAATTGAAGGATAATAGACATGAAACTTACAAAAATAATTAATGCGTTGAAAACATGTCTGGCACCTACATAGAAGTAAAATATCCGACAAGTGGATAGCTAAATTCCCCCCACCCCTCTCCATGGGTAGTTTTTTTGGTTATATTTCAATCTTTCAGATCTCTCCTTACATACTCCTCTCATATTAAGTTTGGTCTACCTCGACCTCTGATGATATTGTTAGCACGCTTTAACCATCTGCTATGCACTGAAGCTTCTAGAAGTCTCGTTGTATATGTCCAAACCATCTCAGACGATCTTGGACAAACTTCTCTTTAATCGATGCTACCCCAACTCTCTCACATATATCATTCTGTAAAGGCATATTTCTATCCTAGTCGTTTTGGTGATTGATGACAATGCATTTTCGGACTAAGCGTGTGCACTAAGCCTTTCATGTATTTCATCATATGGCACAAGACGATTCTTGCCCCCTCGGTGGATTAGAGTGAAGACGGTTTTCTTTCCTGTGTTTCATTTTCGATGGACTTGAGTCATAGGAAAATCGTACTATTAAGAGGGGTCCGCATCAAGAAGGTTTGGATGGAATCAACACATACACATTCTTTCGCACCCATGTTTTTTTTTCCCGCTACACCGGAGCTCCAACCTTGCCTTCACTTTACCCGGAAAGATTCTAGCGGTAGTACCACTGTTGGTATCTGCGGTAGTACCGCCCTGGTCAGAAGTAGTACCGCTATAGCGTGGTAGTGCCCCTGGCCCGTGATGCGGGCTATGCCACTGCCTTGGGGTATGCTACTTCTCAAACAACAGCGTCAGAAATTGACACGTTGACGGAGACTTGCTTGCGTTGGTTTTTCCCTTGAAGAGGAAAGGGTGATGCAGCACAGGAGCAGTAAGTATTTCCCTCAGTTTGAGAACCAAGGTATCAATCTAGTAGGAGAATCTCGTCAAGTCCAGAGTACCTGCACAAACACAAAAGAGCTTGCACCCAACGCTGTAAAGGGGTTGTCAATCCCTTCAAGATTGTTTGCAAAGTGAGATCTGAAGGCGGAAAGTGCAACGAAGTAAAAAGTGTAAGGCTGAAAATATGGTGTGGAGTAGACCCTGGGGGCCATAGTGTTCACTAGAGGCTTCTCTCAAAATAGCAAGTATTACGGTGGGTGAACAAATTACTGTCGAGCAATTGATAGAACCGCGCAAAGTCATGACGATATCTAAGGCAATGATCATACATATAGGCATCACGTCCGAGACAAGTAGACCGATACTTTCTGCATCTACTACTATTACTCCACACATCGACCGCTATCCAGCATGCATCTAGTGTATTGAGTTCATGACGAACAGAGTAACGCCTTAAGCAAGATGACATGATGTAGAGGGATAATCTCAAACCAATGATGAAAACCCCATCTTTTTACCCTTGATGGCAACAACACGATACGTGCCTCGCTACCCCTTCTGTCACTGGGTGAGGTCACCGCTCGGTATGAACCCAAAACCAAGCACTTCTCCCATTGCAAGAATCATAGATCTAGTTGGCGAGACAAAACCCACAACTCGAAGAGAATTACAAGGATATGAAATCATGCATAAGAGAGATCAGAAGAAACTCAAATAAGATTCATAGATAATCTGATCATAAATCCACAATTCATCGGATCTCGACAAACACATCGCAAAAGAAGAGTACATTGGATAGATCTCCATGAAGATCATGGAGAACTTTGTATTGAAGATCCAAGAGAGAGAAGAAGCCATCTAGTTACTAGCTACGGACCAGGAGGTCAATGGTGAACTACTCACGCATCATCGGAGAGGTCATGGTGTTGATGAAGAAGCCCTCCGTGTCCAAATCCCGCTCCGGCAGGACACCAGAACGTGCCCCAGATGGGATCTTGTGGAGACAGAAGCTTGCGGCGGTGGAAAAGTACTTTCGATGATCTCCTGATTTTTTGTGGAATTTTTGGGGATATATAGGCGCAAACCCTAGGGCAAAGGAGGTCCAGGGGGCCCACAAGCCCGTGGGCCATGGCCTCCCCCTGGCCACGGGGTGAGAGCTTGTGGGGCCCGTGGGCCCCCTTGCCTTGGCTCTCAAGTCTCCTGATCTTCTTCCGTTACGGAAAAATTCTTTTCTTGGATTGTATTCCGTTTGGACTCCGTTTCAAAATCTCCTCTGAAAGGGGTCAAAAACATGGAAAAAACAGAAACTCGCACTTGGCACTGAGTTAATAAGTTAGTCCCAAAAAATATATAGAAGGAATGCAAAACATCCAAAGTTTGACAAGATAATAGCATGAAACCATCAAAAATTATAGATATGTTGGAGACGTATCAGGGTCTCGACACTTTTCATGCGAACTGTCGGTTTCTGGCCAATAGTTTAGCGCGGTAGTACCGCTTGTTACTACCGCGGCGCTTCCACCCATGTTTTATCAAACCGGAATCCTCAGCGGATCCTGAGCGGTAGTAGGAGGCGATACTACCTCTTATCTGCGGTAGTACCGCTCCTGGCAGTGGTAGTACCGCTCCGGTGGAACTACCCCTCGCTGATTCCTCTCTAGATTTGTGGCCCTGCCGCCCCAGCGGTAGTACCGCTCCCAGCAACGGTACTACCTCTTATCGGTGGTACTACCGCCCTCCAAAGCGGTAGTACTGATCCTGTGTGGGCTGAGTGAGAGGGTAACAGTTGGATTTGTTCTCTCACTATATAAGGAAGGTCTTCTTCCTCAAGAAGACTACCCTTTCCATCCTTAAGCTCCATTATTGCTCCAGGATCCATTTTCACCCGATCTCTAGACAACAAAACTTGTTGATCTTCTAGGGTTTGCTTGAGAGGGCCTTGATCTACACTTCCACCAAGAGAAATTTGATTCCCCAACTAATCCCTTTCGGATTTTGTTACTCTTGGGGTGTTTGAGCACCCTAGACAGTTGAGGTCGCCTCAAAGCCATATTCTATTGCAGTGAATCTTCGTGGTGGTGTTGGGAGCCTTCAATTAAGTTGTGGAGATTGCCCCAACCTTGTTTGTAAAGGTTCCGCCGCCGCCTTCAATATCACCACTAGTGGAATCATGGCATCTCGCATTGTGTGAGGGCGTGAGGAGAATACGGTGGACTTAGTGGCATCTTGGGGAGCATTGTGCCTCCACACCGCTCGAACGAAGATGTACTTCCCCTCAAAGGGAAGGAACTTTGGTAACTCCTACTCGTCTTCATGGGTTCCACTTGTGGTTACTTCTTACCTTTACTTATGTTTACTACTTACTTGTTATTGTTGTTGTTAGCATCTGATACGTCTCCAACGTATCTACTTTTTCAAACTATTTTGCCCTTGTTTTGGACTCTAATTTGCATGATTTGAATAGAATTAACCCGGACTGACGTTGTTTTTAGCAGAATTGCCTTGGTGTCATTTTTGTGCAGAAATAAAAGTTCTCGGATTGACCTGAAAATTTACGGAGAATATTTTTGGAATTAATGAAAAATACTAGCAAAAGAATCTACCGGAGAGGGGCCACCCCTTGGCCACAAGCCTGCAGGGCGCGCTCCCTGGCTTGTGGGGCCCCTGTAGCTCCACCAACCTCGTTTCCACTCCTATATATTCCTATCCGGGGAGAAAAAAATCAGAGAGAAGAGTTCATTGCATTTTACGATACGGAGCCGCCACCACCTCCTATTCTTCCCCGACAGGGCAGATCTGAAGTCTCATCTGAGCTCCGGAGAGGGGAAATCGACGTCGTCGTCATCACCAACCATCCTTCATCACCAATTTCATGACGCTCTCCATCATTCATGAGTAATTCCATCGTAGGCTTGCTGGACGGTGATGGGTTGGATGAGATCTATCATGTAATCGAGTTAGTTTTGTTAGGGTTTGATCCCTAGTATCCACTATGTCCTGAGATTGATGTTGCTATGACTTTGCTATACTCAATGCTTGTCATTAGGGCCCGAATGCCATGATTTCATATGTGAACCTATTATGTTTTCCTGAATATATATGTGTTCTTGATCCTATCTTGCAAGTTGTAGACACCTATTACGAGTTATGATCCGCATCCCCCATGGTGACAATAACTGAGATTCTTTCCGGTGATTATCGTAGTTTGAGGAGTTCATGTATTCACTAAGTGCTAATGCTTTGGTCAGGTTCTCTATAAGGGAGGCCTTAGCATCCTTTAGTTTCCATTAGGACCCCGCTGCCACGGGAGGGTAGAACAAAAGATGTCATGCAAGTTCTTTTCCATAAGCACGTATGACTATATATGGAATAAATGCCTACATTACATTGATGAATTGGAGCTAGTTTTGTATCACCCTATGTTATGATTGTCGACAGATGAATGTCACCCTGTATTAAGGCTAGTTTTGATAATAATGAAGATTTTGAAGGATATGAATTCCTTGTAAAATGGAAAGGACTTGACTATTGTGATGCTACATGGGAGTCAAATTGCAGTGAAGGCGTGCCATCAGCTATTTCTATGCTTGTCCAAATGCACAAAAATACTTCACGAAGCCCAATGAACATTGACGCGATGGACCCAGAAAATGTACTATACGATTATCAGCACCAAGGGTTACAATGGATTCTTGACAATTTCAAATATAGGAGGAGTGTTATTCTTGCTGGTATGTTCATGAACTATAAAGTCACAATCGAATATTGTATCTTATACTATTATTTCAGTATATATGACCCAAGACCCAAGTATTATTCAAGTATTGTTGCAAGGGTTTCTTACATATTTTTTAGATAACAAAAAGTTTTGCATCTTAATGCATTGATGCATATGGAGTTTTTATGTACAATGATTATTATGTACAAATTTATCACAATGCAATCTGGTACTCTCTCCGTCCGGAATTAGGGGGGTGTTTGTTTCGAGGGACTTTTTGGTGTAGGGACTAAAAAAAGTCCCTTTTGGTCCCATGTGAAACAAACAAGAGGGACTTTTAGGGACTAAAAGGGGGTGTTTGGGACTAAAGGAAGAAGTCTCTATGGGAGGGTCTTTTTGAGACTTTTTTCACACTTTTTCCAATAGTGCCCCTACTTTTAATATGTCATTTAATAACTTGTACTACATTACTGGGGGTAACATGGTATTTTTGCATGTCATTTAATGACATCTAGTCCATGTTTAGTCCATAAAAACAAACGGGTAGGGACTAGGTACTTTTTAGTTGAGACTAAAAAAAGTCCTGAAACTTCTTAAACAAACAGGGCCTTAGTTGACGCTCAAACGGATGTATCTGATACATCAGTTTGAGGGTCAACTAATTCTGGATGGAGGAAGTATTAACTTTGGTTCCTTCTGAAATAACCCGGTCTGAAGAGATACTTTTACTTTTCTTACCAAAGACATCGATGTCGGGTGTTACTTGTGAATGGCTGCATGCATATGTCTTGGAAGAAGTTTCTTGGCGTAATTCTTGATTGTTCTTTTCTCAATTATATTGTAAAGACAATAGTGGGAATTTTTCTTTTTCTTTTTCTATTGCTAGATGAAATGGGTCTTGGCAAAACTGTCCAAGTTGTTTGCTTTCTCAACCGCATAATCAAGGGAAGTCTGACCACATCTCCTGCATTGGTCATTGTTCCCAAAAGCATCCTACTGCAATGGGAAAAGGTTTGTATAACCATCATGATCTTCTGCCATAGTATCCTGAACGTTTGTAGTGAGGGAGCTCAAAACATTGTCATTAATTCTTCATGCTGTATCAAATGTGTTTATTATGTTATCTGGACAGTCTGTAATTTCTTTATTCATGTTCTATGTATTAGGAATTTGATCGCTGGGCACATGATCTTAGTATTGTTGTTTACCAGGAGATAAGGACTCCAGAAAGTGTATTCAAGTTCATATACAGCTTATCGGGGTCGGCCAAAGACACACCAAAAAACATCTAGAATTTTGAGGGCGAATTAGGTTTTTGAAAAGCGTTTTGCGCGACTGTTCGCTGCTTCCACAACGGGTCGTCTATCAAGCAAGTCGGGCGGTGCTGCATACCGCCGCCTCAAGCGTCGTCTACTTCGTCCCGTCATCGTCAACAACGTAGCTGCACCGAACACATCTATTTCCTCTACAAACATTCGCTACGTGTGTCGTGTTCCCGTTAAGCTTGATGAACATGTTAGATATGTACATGTTTTGCTATACGGTCTTGCTGCTATTCATGTTGTCTGCTGCATCTAGTATGTTAGAGTTTCATATGTTAGTAACTGATATCGTCATGCTTTATATTCTGAAATTAATCATAAAAATTATGCCTAATTTTTCAACACGTAGTACCTCCCTCCCCCAAGCTTGATGATTTGAAAGTCTTCAAGCCTGCCACCCCCAAGGTGGATCTTGGCCGTGGGAGAAGGCAGAGGAACGTTGTGAAGTATTTCGAGGAGGCAGACAATGAAGATAGTGATGACATGTATGCTCCAGACTCCAGAGGTTTCCTCCGCCGAGTCCAGCAGCTCTTCCTCTGATGATGAAACAGAGCAAGAAAGTCCAGAAGTAGCACGTGCTAGAAGTTGAAGTAGACGTGAGGTCTAAAATTACAGCCACTGGAAGCTGGAAGTTGCTCTCGTTCTTTACGACCACTTGATTTCTTGCTCAGGTTCCAGCAGCTGTTCATCCGGATGATGAAATGGAAGAGGTGGAGTCTTGAGCACCAAACATTTAATGCAGAAACTCCGGCTAGTCATTCTAGTACCTAAAAGGGACTTTTTGTATAGGATTATGCGGACAATCTACCTGCTTAAGAAGAATTATGCGGCCAATTTACATGCCGACTTTTGTGGCATTTGTCGATGTATGGTGAAAACTAATGAGTGATGACACCTTTATTAACTTATAAAAAGTTATGGTTGCTGATATAAATAGGTGAACGATCACTAGTAGAAATAAGGACTTTCGTCTCAGCTCAAAAAACACATTAGTCCCGGTTCCTTTACGAACCGGGACTAATGTTAGTATTTGTCCCGGTTCGAGCGGTAAAGGCGCCGGTCGGGCATTAGTCCCGGTTCAAATGGGACCTTTAGTCCCGGTTCGTGTCTCGAACCGGGACTAAAGGGTTTGGAGGATTTAGTCCCGGTTCGTGTCTTGGACCTTTAGTCCCGGTTCGTGTCTCGAACCGGGACTAAAGGGTTTGGAGGATTTAGTCCCGGTTGGTGTCTTGAACCGGGACTAAAGGGTAGACCTTTAGAACCGGGACTAAAGGGTAGACCTTTAGTCCCGGTTCGTGACACGAACCGGGACTAAAGGTGTTCAGATTTTTTTTTCTGTTTTTAAATTCTTGTTTGTAGTTTCTGTTTTAAATTGCTTATATCTTTTAGGATATTTGATGTTTTTGATTGATTCTTTTTGCATTAGATTCAAAATTTTGTCTAGTTTCTGTTTGTGCCATTAGTTTACAAATTTGAATGGTTTAAATTTGAATTTGTTTAAATTTGCTTCAAACCCAGTTTTTGAATAACTTGAGTTTACAAATAGTTTTTCATTTAATTCTTTTTGCTCCCACTCATGTGTTAGATTGTTGTCACAGTAAGATTTATTTGGTTATTTTTAGAATAATTTAAATTAGGATTTTAATTAAAGAAATATTGTTTTGCTTATATAGTTGTTTTAGTCATTTAATTTTTGTTTTTATTATTATTTTTAGTTAGTTCTTTCTGTAGATTTTAACATGTTGTAGTATGGTGCATATTTAATGCACAAAAAAAAATCTACAGTTCAATTAATTTCAAAAAAATGCCTTTGTAGCAGATGGGTTTTCGTCTGAAACCTTGATACTTTGAGTTTTGGAGAAAATAAACAAAAATGATAAAATCTTCAAGAAATAAACAAAAATGACAAAATCTTCAAAAAATAAAATCCTTTGAGATGTTGTTAGGTTTTAGTGTCTAGTCGGTATAGAAATTTTGAGATATGAATTTTGACCGTTTTTGCAAAAAAAGGAAAAAAAATAAACGGCCATAACTTTTGCATACGACGTCCAAAAAAAATTAATATGTAAAAAAAACTAGAAAAAATTGGTACTCGATTTCACCCGGGCTTGCCCGGTGAAGTTTTCTCACATGCTCAAAATTCCAAATGGAAAAAAAGTTATTTCAAAAAGAAGTTTTTTGCAAAAAAAAAAAGAAAAATAATTTTATTTAAAAATATTAGGTTGTTTTCATTGAAATTCACTATTATTGTTACTTATTAAGTTTATTTTAATAATTGTTTGTAATTCAAAAAATTAAATCATGTGACATGACATCAAGACCCAAGTTGTTTAGGATTGATAGCTTACTATTGTGAGGAAAACAACAAGTGCACACTTGGCAACTAGGGGCGATAGAACCAGAAAGTTAAGCGTGCTCGGGCTGAAGCAGTGAAAGGATGGGTGATCGGTCGGGAAGTTAGACGATTTGAAATGAGTGATCCACACTAGAGCAGTTAGGATGGGTGATTAGAGATTAAATTGTCAAATAATTCAAAGATTAGAAAATTGGAATAAAACATAAAAATATTCAAAAATAAAATTTGATTTTTTTTTTAAAAAAATATACCTTTTTAGGTCAAACAAACAAAAAAAAACAGACGGATCCTTTAGTCCCCGTTCGTAAGTAGAACCGGGACTAAAGGTACTCCCTCTGAGGCGGCCACGTGGAGCACCTTTGGTCCCGGCTTGGAACAGGGCCGGGACTAAAGGTTAGGCCTTTAGTCCCGCCCCTTTAGTCCCGGTTGTTGAACCGGGACTAAAGCCCCTTACGGACCGGGACAAACAAAAAAACAGACGGATCCTTTAGTCCCTGTTCGTAAGTAGAACCGGGACTAAAGGTACTCCCTCCGAGGCGGCCACGTGGAGCACCTTTGGTCCCGGCTTGGAACAGGGCCGGGACTAAAGGTTAGGCCTTTAGTCCCGCCCCTTTAGTCCCGGTTGGTGAACCGGGACTAAAGGCCCTGTCCCCACTAGTGGATTGGGGCCGTCGTACCGGCCGAACGCTCCGACCGGCAGAGTACACGTCATAGGATTAAGGCTAATTCTTTTCTGTGGCTGGTTGTGTTAGTGATTTTTTGCTACAATCGGTGTCGATTTTTTACTATAATCGTCTACTAAAAAAGTTGCATGCATGTTCGTCAGAGTTGTAATCTGAGTTCGTCGGATTTTTTACTACAACAAATATTGATTTTTTGCTACAACCGGTGTCGATTTTTGCTACAACCGTCCATTAAAAAAAATCTGCATGCACGTTCGTTAGAGTTGCAACCCAAATTCGTCGGATTTGTTTGCTACAATCGGTCTCGATTTTTGCTACAACCATGTATTGCACAAGCTACAACCTTGTGTGTTGGAGCTGCAAGCGGTGTAGCTCGGAGCTGTTACCGGAGACGTGCATCGCCGGCGAGGCTGCAAGGACGAGCACACGGAGTTGCAGTCAGTGGCCCTGTATGCTGGATCGACGACGTGTTTGCTTCAACGACGGGAGATTGCAACCTGCTGCGAGTGGGTTTCCTTGAGAAGGAGCTTTGTGTGCACGAGCTCCGGCGAGAGGCATCGATGGAGGTGTTGAGATGACGTCCAGTCCGACGAGGAGGGGCATTGCTGGCCGTGGAGCATGGTTGCAACATGTTTTACGAGCAAATCGGCCATGGGTTGTGCGGGGATGAGGAACGGCCTTGTTTTTTCTCTGTTGACTTTCTTTTCTACCTAATTCAACGGTTATTGTATGGTTAATTAGAGGCTTGCACGGCGCCGACCGAAACTATGGGCCGGTGCACCGGCGCGTAGTACTCGCCATATAATCATCTGGCAGCTTATCTTCTGCCAAACTATGATCAGTTACGAATGGTTTTGTGCATTATTTATCTAGTTATTTTCTATGCTAATCCCGAGTTCACATGAGCTCGGGTGAACAGTAAAATTATTAAAAAAATGTCTGAAACTTTGACAAACGTTTTCATAGCTTGCAAAATTTCATATCAGATGACATCCATGTAAAATGTTTTAAAAAACAAAATCAATGCTCTAAAATGTGTTTGAAAATAACGTTTTGGAGCATCAATTTTGTTTGTTTTGCCACATTTTCCACGAACGTAATATGATGTGAAATTTTTCACGCTACGAAAATATTTATCAAAGTTCCACACAAAAATATAGAATTTTTTGAGTTTGTTTTCAATTATTTTTAATTTTATTGTTCACTCGAGCTCACATGAGCTCGAGATCAGAATAGTTGTGTCCTCACACTATCAGTGAACACTTGGCACTTGCACATATTTCTATTGAGAAAATGCAAAAGCTGTCTTGATGCATTGCTGACGTGGCTAATTCTTCAATCTACAACTCCCAATTGTCTAAGGGGACATTTAGATTTGTACCCCTAACTCGAATCCAGTACTTAGATTTGCCTCTAATTTTAAAGAATGTTCAAATTAGCCCCTTTTTCGTTAAATGCGCTTATAGTAATGCCTTCCCATACATTTTTCCGTCCAGTCAAAGGCCTTTGGCCGTCAGATTTTTGTACTTAATGGTCAAAGGCTTTTGACTCGATGGAAAATGTAGGATGGGCATTTCTATAAACGAATTTAACGAAAAAGGGGCAAATTTGAGCACGCTTCGAATTTAGGGGCAAATCCGAGTAGTGGGTTCGAGTTAGGAGCACAAATGTAAATGTCAAAACGCCGAGCGTAGTAGACCCTCCGCGCCTACCTTCGCTCTCTACATAGCCTTGACATTGATTGGGTTGTGATGATGATGGGTTGTGCGTAGAAGTAAATTGATGATGCTCAAGGTGTCTTGGTGGTGTGTGGTCACCAATTTATGAAGTCCTTCCCAGTCGGGTGGGCTCGCCATAGATTTGGCCATGCGAGGACCTTATGCATAATGTTTGTGAAAAGAGGGCAACCAGAGTAGAGGCGACCAGGACCCATGTTTGTCCCTCTGGATTCGGCGGCAACGATGCTTTGCAATGTTACTCATTTGAGGGTGTCGTCGTTGAGCTCTTGTGCCTTAGGTCATGGCACGGGTTGTCTTCGGGCTCATGCATGAAAGTGAGGCATTGGCATTTGTAGTGGATTTGCGTTTTCTCAAAGCGGTTTACCATGTTTGGTTCATTCCTTTATCCGCTTGTAGAAGAGATTCGTCGAAAACCTATTTCAAGAATTATCTCCTATGATTTGTCAACACCTCGGCGGGGGCCGTAGTCCCCTCCGTGACGCCAGTTCAACCCCCAAGACTTACAATGCAGTGAGCGTCGGTAGTCCAATGTAGACACCAATGCAGATAATCAAATAATCTCCAAATGGCTGGGTTGGGTAGTTCAAACATTTTTTTGCCATCCAACGACTATCACAAAAATTGCTTGGACGAGCCTGAACGTCTGAGATCCCATAAAGCGAAACCAAACCCGAGGAAGTTTGGTGGAGTCTGGACGTTCGCCACGTGGGATTCCAATACCCACGACCCACCAAAATACCACCCCCGGAGTCCTTTTTAACCCTCACTCCGTCCCTCCCCATGTGCTTTGTATCCATACCCTCGTAGACCGCCACTGTCGTTGTACCACCCCAACTGCAGTCCAGGCCTTGTCGGACCTCCCCCACCCCACTCATGCACCTGTGCATCCTTGGACTAAGCCGTCGTTTCACCCCAGATCCAGCCGCGGCCCACGTATCCTCTTCCCCCTGCCGACGTCATCCATTGTCAAAGCATGAAGCAAAATGTCGTGTCATTTTGGCAACGTGTGCATGTTTGGTTCAATGAGCACAAGCACTATGTTCCCTATACTATTGAAGTGATCCATGATCATGGTGTGAAGTTGCCATTCAAAAGACCGTCAACAATATTGTATGTATGTAGAACTGCAAATAAGGTAAGGCGTTACGAGAAGAACTCATAAGTTTTGCTTCTTGTTGCTCTATTTGTTCATCATTTCATTGGTTTGTTCATTGTTGCAACTTGTGACCATGTTATTATCTAGCTCGGACGCACATGTGTGGTGTATCACTAGATGAGGGCACACCCTTCACATTGATGCATTGTTGGTTGAAGCAAAATGAGCATATCGACCGGATCAAATGAAGAACTTCAAACTCGGGGAGAGGAAGTTTGAGATGAAGGCCTCTTTCGAGGAGTACACAAATTGTGGACTTCAGCGCGACAACGTGTTCTTTTTTTGGGGTAGATGAATTGCATAAACTTGTTGAACATTGTTATTGATTTTTTTTTTCATTACTCAGACCGAAATTTTACAATCTCGTCTAACAAGTTCCAAGGCCTCATCTGGACTAGAGCTTTGCAACCTATCAGCTAAGGCATGACTAACCATATTATAATTCCGACGAATATGTGCGATGCAAGAATATCTTTGCTCAATACTTCTAATGGTCTCTCTAACAATAAAAGCATATCTTGACTTGTTTTCAGTCCCACCTTTGATCATCATAACAACCTCATTCCACATCAACGGATAGATTACTCCATTCTAGTAAGAGTGAAATACCCTCCTTTATTGCAAGAAGTTTGGCTTTCAAAACATCATCGCATGCGCAAAGGTACTACAAGAACTAGAAATAATAGTCCCATCACGATCTATGATAATCATACCCGCTCCCGCACTATTACAAATGACTGATCCATCACTGTTAAGTTTTACCCTTCCAAAAATAAAAACATAAGATGAAGGAGAAAGCACCCTTTTGAGCTTGAGCTCATTTGAGCTTGGATGAATAGTAAATTCAAAAGAAAAAAAATCAAAAAAGTTTTTAAAAATCTGTATTTTTTTCATGATATACTTTCACAAATGTTCTAAGTGTTTGTAAATTTTCATCATGAGATCGCATTCGTTGAAGTTGTGACAAAAAAACAAAATCAATGTTCCAAAATGCTTTTGAAAGTAACATTTCCAAAGCATCATTTTTTTTTGTCATGCCTTCCTCGAATGTGATATCATGATGAAAAATTGCAAGCCCTTAAAACATCCGGCCGCTTTGTGTAAAACAAAAACTTGAGATGAAGGCTGCTTTGTGTAAAACAAAAACTTGAGATGAAAGCCGCTTTCAAGACAGTTTCAGACTTAAATGTAGGGTCGAATTGTTGTTTGATCTGGGGACATTTATCAATCAAAAAATATAAAACAAAAGTAAACCAAATGTCCGACTCTCATCGGTACGAATACATCTAGATCAAAATCCATGGCGGCAAGCCGACCGATGAGAGTGGCACCCCCCTGAAAATCCTGCCTAGCTCCGCCACCGCCACTGCCGTCGTCCATGGCCAGCCGAGCGAAGCTGCTCCACGCGCACTACCTGGTGGCCGGGCTCCGCGACCCTGACAAGTGGACCTGCCTCGTCAAGGAGTACGCCTCCAATGCCTTCCTCCGGGATGCCGCCCTCGTCTACGCCAAGCACCTGCTCCGCCAGACGCACCACCTGCCCCTCCTCCCCGTCCTCCTCAAGGCCGCCGGCTCCCGCGCCGAGCCCGGCCTCGGCAGGTCCCTCCACGCCGAGGCCATCAAGTCCGCGTTCGACGGCGAGCTGCTCGTGGGCACCACGCTGGTGTCCATGTACTGCAAGTGCGGCCTCCTCGCGGACGCGCGCCGCGTGTTCGACGGAATGCCGGGCAGGAACGTCGTCACCTGCAACGCGATGCTCGCCGGGTACGCCGCGGCGGGCGACACGCGGCGGGCGGAGGCGCTGTTCGGCAGCATGGGCTCCCGGACGTCCGTCACGTGGGCGACGATTATCCGCGTGTTCGCCGAGAAGGGGGACATGGACGGGGCAAGGAGGTGGTTCGACGCGACGCCCATGGGCATGCGTACCGTCGTCACGTGGACCGTGCTCGTGCACGGCTACGTGGCCGCCGGGGATATGGAGACCGCGAGGGAGCTGTTCGACGCCATGCCCGCGAGGAACGTGTTTGTGTGGTCGTCGATGGTCACCGGGTACTTCAAGGCCGGCGATACCGATGAGGCGCGGGCCATGTTTGACAGGGTTCCGGTGCGGAACCTGGTGAGCTGGAACGCGCTGATTGCCGGGTATGCACAAATTGGGCGCTCCCAGGAGGCGTTGCATGCTTTTCACTCGATGTTGGAGGACAGGATCAAGCCGGACGAGTTCACCATGGCTAGCGTGCTGTCTGCCTGCGCGCAGCTCGGGTCGCTAAAGCAAGGGAAGAAGGTTCATGACTTCTTGGACCGGAAGCGTATACGGAAGAACCACTTCGTTTTGAATGGCCTGGTTGACATGTACGCGAAGTGCGGCGACCTCGAATATGCGCGCAAGGTGTTCGACGGCATCCAATGGAGGAATACAGAATGCTGGAACTCGATGATCTCCGCACTTGCAAGCCATGGACGGAGTGAGGAGGCGATACGGCTGTTTTCCCAGATGGAGTGCTCGGAGCAGAAGCCCAATGGGGTCACACTCCTCGCCGTGCTTGGAGCTTGTACCCACAGAGGGTTTGTGGAGGAAGGTCTAAGAATTTTCAACAGTTTGGGCGTGTATGGAGTTGCTGCCGGAGAGGAGCATTACGGTTGCCTGGTCGATCTCCTGGGCCGTGCAGGAAGACTCGAGGAAGCTCATGCGGTTGTCAAGAACATGGCGATGGAGCCTAACGAGGTCATCTGGGGCGCTCTTCTCGGAGCTTGCAGAGTGCATGACAATGGGGAGATGTCTGAACGGGTGTCAAATGAGATCAACCAGTTGCGCTCTGATGGTGCATCGACTAATGATGCAGATCACATCATGCTGTCAAATATCTTGGCCGCGTCCGAGAGGTGGGAACAGGCAGAGCGCGTCAGGAGAAAGATGGCAAACCATGGGGTTGAGAAGACTCCAGGTTGCAGTTCAGTTGAGCTTTGACATTCCTGAACACAAAGTGTTTTGCAGACAGCAGTACATTACATCCACTGTAAGTTCATTTCATTTCATCTCAGGTGCTTTGGTACAAAACTCATGCTAGTTGCTACACTTCATTAACTAGAAAATTCACTGATAGTAGTTTTTAGTTTGCTGACCAATAACTTATGGGTTCTCGCTCGAAAATGAAGTCGTGGGTTGGGCCTGATGAATTTGTTTCAGAATGTTCAGGCACAAAATTTTGGTTTAGAAAGTTGAGATATACAGAAATTTCAGTGGAATGCAGATGAGACCATTGTATATCTGTATAGTCAAATGTATTTCAAGGAGGTTTTCAGTTAACACCAGATGCAGATCTCTTACTTTCACCTCAAGCTTCTGGGAAATCTGAAAACCCCATCGATGAATGCATTTCTATTGGCTTTATTGGTTTTTTCTGCAACCAAAGATTTCGCCTTTTTTCATTTGTTCTGCAACTAGAGATTGCACTTCCACTAAAAAATCACACAGTGCTTATCCATTTTGTATGCTATCATCAGTTACCTGCAAATCACACAGTGCTTATCCATTTTGTATGCTATCATCAGTTACCTGGCACAGCTATCATATGCATGTCAGCACTAATTCATTGGATTCAGTTGTTCAAAGCTAAATCATCTTTGTAAAGGTTCCAGAATATTACATTCCCCCCATGTTTCCAAATTCGAAAGGCACTATAAACCAACTTTGCAAAGAGAGAAACACAAGAACACAGAACGAGATTACAGGATCATGTCACTATCTCAGTAGCCTCAGAAGTCAGGCCAACACTATCTCAGACAACTACTTCCCTATCAAAGATCCAGCTGAACTTGACCTTCCTGGGCTCATCCTTCCTGGCCCTGTCGGCCGCCCTCTCCGCGGCGCGGCGCATCCTCGGCGCGAGCCCGCAGACGAAGTCCCGGGCCCTCCGCCCCTCGCCGGAGAGCCCGCCCTCCAGCGTCTCCAGCTTCCACCGCTTGACGAGGAACTCGACGATGTCGGTGTAGTCCTGCGCGGTGTACACGCCGAGGCGCTGGGCCACGGAGGCGAAATGCTCGAACAGGTCCATGTCGCTGCCGTCGTGCATGAGGTGCGCGGGCATGGTGATCCGCTTGCGCATCATGTCGGCGATGGCGAGCATGGCGCCGTCCGGGTCAAGCCGCAGCAGCTGCTCCACGATGCGGCTGTAGGCCGTCTCGTGGCGCTTCTCGTCGGCGGCGATGGTGCCGCAGGCGCGCGCCAGCACGTCGTCGCCGTGCGCCTTGGCGAGCCGCGCGGTGTTGCCGTGGGAGACGGCCGTGGCGCGCTCCTGGAAGCTCGTGTACACGAAGCCCAGGTACGGGTTGTTCTCCGTCCTCGGGTCCTGCAATCGTTCAACATGTCAGATGAGATTGTCTCAACAGATTCGTTGAAGAAGCGATGCCTCTGCGTACCATGCCGGAGCCGATGAGGTACTGGACGGTCTTCTCGACCATGCGCATGTCGACGCGGCCGGAGAGGTACATGTACTTGTTGAGGACGTCGCCGTGGCGGTTCTCCTCGGCGGTCCAGGCGCGGGTCCAGACGGCCCAGGGGCAGGCGCTGGCGCCGGTCTCGTCCCGGACGCCGTCGAGGGTGTTGATCATGGTCTGGTACGTGGGCAGCGCCTCCTCGGTGACCATGTCCCCGACCAGCACCACGAAGTACTCGTCGGGCAGCGCCGCCGCGCGGGCCCGCAGCTCGGCCACCTCGTGCTCGAACATCTCGGACGAGGAGTCCGGCAGGAAGTCCGCCGGCTGCCAGATGTCCTCCACGGGCCTGAGCAGCGGCAGCAGCGACGACCCCGCCCAGCCCCGCAGCGACTGGAACACCTCCGCCTTCTCCGGCGGCATCGAGTGCGTCACGCCGCGCTGCACCGACGGCGCCGCCGCCACGGCGGACACGCGGCGGCATTGCCGGCGCGGGAGGGGCAGCGCCGCCGCCGGGTGGCCGGGGACGCGGAGGATGCTCTGGGCCTGCATGGTGGATAGCTCCCGATCGATGGGTGAGTTGTGGCGGCGCGGTGGTGTTGTGTTGCGTCGTCGGACTGCGACGGCTCCGTGTGTATATAAACTGCGGCGTGCGGGCGGTGCCACCGGAGAACCGG
Source organism: Hordeum vulgare subsp. vulgare (assembly GCF_904849725.1). NCBI lineage: Eukaryota > Viridiplantae > Streptophyta > Magnoliopsida > Poales > Poaceae > Hordeum > Hordeum vulgare. The sequence continues at coordinate 564,866,290 of NC_058520.1, forward strand.
AGGCGTGGGTGACTGGCTGGTGGGCGGAAAACCAGTGGCAGTGGGTGCGTGCAGTGGTTTTGGGCGGGGAGCGGGGGCTGATCCTGTGGGTGTTTCGGGCAGCGGCACCGTGGTCCGCCCCCAGGTTGAGCTACTACTACAGACGCAGTTGTCGATCCGATCCGACGCACTCAGAACAGCACGTGTTGGTTGGGTGGCTGGCCACACCCACGGTTGCGGCCGCCACGAGGCTGGTCACGTCCTCGGAGCAAAATGTCCTCACAGCTGCACGAGTCAAAACCACCTCGGAAATTTGGGACGGAGCGATGACAAGATGTTCACGATTTTGATGGTCGCATGCTGTCTGATTTTGGACATTCATTGGGTTGGAAAAAAGGTTATGGTAGGTTGGATGGAGAGAAACTCCATAACATCGTTTAATGTCGTTGTAAAGGATATTTTCTTTTTTTGAGGGGTGCTGTAAGAGCAACTTTAGCAGACCCCGCATCCGTCCCCGACACGTAAAATAACCGTTAAAATGCGGGTCGGGGCAGAAAAAAATGTCCGATCAAACCCCGCATCCGCCCCGGTCCGCAAAATATTTTGGGCGGCGCTGCAAATTCCCGACCCCAACCTCGAAAAACGCGGGTTTTCCCTTCGCGGCTGCGGTGCCCTGCATCACAGAGAAGCAGTTGGCGGGAGGGACATTTCAGCCCGCACCATTTTCCCCCTCCTTCCGCCGTCGCCCCGTCCTTGCTTCCACCCGCCCGCCGCCGCCGATTCCGGCCATATCTGTAGGCGAGCCGCTACACCGCCCCTCCAGATCCGGCGAGAAGAGCCCCCCCCCCCCCCCCCCGCCGCCGCCGGGGATCGACCACCGTCGAGCGCACCCCCCCCGGTCGCCGTCCGGGATCACCCGCCACCGGTTAGTCCCTTTTTTGTGTTTTTTGCGAGCTGTGCGAGAAGATGGAGTTGACCCCGTGCGAGAAGTTCTTACTATCCGATTCGTCCGATTCGGACGGCTCGGATGTTGAGACCATGCTTGCGAACTTTCGGCAGCAAACATTAGTCATGGCGCTTGCCGTGAAGGAGCATGAAGATGAGAACCGGAAGAGGAGGCGGGGATCGACTATCGGGCGTTTGTGCATTCCTCGAAATCGCCATCTTGGAAACGAGATGTTGATGCAAGACTATTTCGCGGAGAATCCTACATGATGAGATGTCGAGATGTTGATGCAAGACTATTTGGTGCCACCGAAACTCAATATATTTCAACTTGAATGGTGGGTCCAAAATCACGGGAATACAGAGGCTCAACCATGTCATTTTCCAATACCTTTTGAATTTTCTCTTCATATATTTGACTGTTGTGCCCATCTGAGAATCCTCTTCATAATGTTGCTGCTCTAAGGCCAGCTTCACTTTCCACATTTCATGAAAATACAAGTTAGAACTTGGATATTTTGTGCCGGATATCACATTGGTGGCTTCATAAAATACCTTCAGCAGCCTACAAACATCTTCGGCATTTTCCCAATCCTCAAAAGATGGTTGGAAGGTATATTGTTTATCTTGAACGGTCAATGAGTGCTACTGCAACAAAAGACCTTCCAATGGCGTCAGAAACGTGCTGACGGGAGACTGTTCTTGTCTTGATACTCCTCAGCAACGGCATCGGGAATCCTTCTGCTACGGCTACGCCTTAAGGGACTTCCTAGGCAAATATGCAAAGGATTTCTCCCGTGGCCTTGGAGCCTTGCGTTGGTGTTCCCTCGAAGCGGAAAGGGTGATGTAACGCAGCGGTGGTAAGTATTTCCCTCAGTTTTGAGAACCAAGGTATCGATCCAGTGAAGGAGTATCACAAGTGCGTGCACAAACACAAAAAACTTGCTCCCAACGCTATGAAGGGGTTGTAAATCCCTTATAGATTGTTTGCCAAGTGAGAACTGAAAGCAACAAAGTAACAAAGCGAAGTAAAAACGAAAGTGGAAACAATAGGGGTGAATAGACCCGGGGGCCGTAGTGTTTACTAGTGGCTTCTCTCATGAAAGCAAGTAGACGGTGGGTGAACAAATTACTGTCGAGCAATTGATAGAACCGCGCAAAGTCGTGACGTCATCTATGGCAATGATTATATCTATAGGCATCACGTCCAAAACAAGTAGACCGATACTTTCTGCATCTACTACTATTACTCCACACGTCGACCGCTATCCAGCATGCATCTAGTGTATTAAGTCCAAAAGAACAGAGTAACGCCTTAAGCAAGATGACATGATGTAGATGGACAATCTCATATCTACGACAAAGCCCACCTTGTTACCCTTGATGGCAACTACACGACGTGTGCCTTGCTGCCCCTACTGTCATTGGGAAAGGTCACCACATGGTAAGAACCCAAAACCAAGCACTTCTCTCATTGCAAGAATCATAGATCTAGTTGGCTAAACAAAACCCAAGACTCGGAGAGACTTACAAGGATATCAAATCATACATATAAGAAATCAGCAAAGACTCAAATATATATCTTAGATAATCTGATCACAAATCCACAATTCATCGGATCTCGACAAACACACCGTCAAAGAGGATTACATCGGATAGATCTCCATGAAGATCATGGAGAACTTTGTATTGAAGATCCAAGAGAGAGAAGAAGCCATCTAGCTACTAACTACGGACCTGTAGGTCTGAAGTGAACTACTCACGAGTCATTGGAGGGGCAATGATGTTGATGTAGAAGCCCTCCAACTCCAAAGTCCCCTCCGGCAGGGCACCGGGAAGGGTCTCCAGATGAGATCTCGCGGAAACGGAAGCTTGCGGCGGCGGAAAAATGTTTTCGTGGATTTCCTGATTTTTTCTGTATTTTAGGGAATATATAGGCGAAGGAGCTAGGTCAGGGGGGCGCCAGAGAGGCCACAAGCCTGCTAGGCGCCGCCCCCTGGTGGCGGCTACAGGGCTTGTGGGCTCCCTGTAGCTCTCCTCGCTTGGCCCACAAGCCCCCTGATCATCTTCCGTTCGGGAAAAAAATATTTCGGGGATTTTATTCCGTTTGGACTCCGTTCCAAAATCAGATCTGAAAAAAGCCAAAAACACAGAAAAAACAGGAACTGGCACTGAATTAATAAGTTAGTCCCAAAAAAGATATAAAAGGTACATAAAACATCCAAAGATGACAAGATAACAACATGAAACCATCAAAAATTATAGATACGTTTGAGACGTATCAATGAGTCAAACACTCCACGATACTCTTTTGCTATATCAATCATCATGTAGGTTGAGTTCCATCGAGTTGGAACATCAAGACTTGGAGTTTTCCTACATTGTACACCATGTTGCTGAATGATCTCTTGAAATTTTTCCTTTCGACTCGGCGAGCTTCGAATATATTTCACACTTCCACGTATTAGATTGATCACTGGACCAAGGAAGTTCAATCCTGCTTGACATATCAGATTTATGACATGGGAAGCACACCGTTGGTGAAACAACTTGCCACCACCAACTAACATATTCTTAAGGAGCAGATGTTTCCTCAATAGCTTCATCATTGCACCATTGTTGGATGCATTGTCGAGTGTCACAGCAAACAAATTATCTCCAATGTTCCACTCTCTTACAAAATTTACCATGATGTTGAACATTGCAGCACCTGTGTGCGGTGTCTCCATAGCTGCTAATTTAACTATCCTCTTATGCGGCTTCCATTCCTCGTCAAGGAAGTGAGCTGTTATGCAAATGTACCCGACTGTCTGATTTGATGTCCACAGGTCTGTAGTCAAAGAAATCTTGGATTTGGAGTTTTGAAACATCCCTTGCAGAATTCGCTTCTCTTCCTTAAATGCTTTCATGCAATCATCCTTCACTGTTTTTCTGCATATCATCTTGAAATTTGGATTTAGACTAGAAACAAATCTTCTGAATCCATCACACGCCACCAATGAGAATGCCAACTCATGCAACACGATCATCCTCATGAGCTCTCGACGTGCTAATGCCGGATTAAAGGTCCAAAGCCCCATTGCAACTCCATCCGGACTCACTATAGAAGCACTCAGCTGCCGAGAAACTCTAAGAACCTTCTTCCTTTGCGCAATGAACTTGTTCCATGTTTACGCTCAGCACAAATATTCCTTGCACAATGTTTACACTCAACAGCTACAACTATGCCATCAACACGAATAGGCTCATATTCTTTCCACGCTTTAGACAAAAACTTTCTTCCTGGTTCAGAAAATGATCCCATGTCAATGATCTCAACTCCTTCCTCTTCATCTTCCTCCTCTTCTTCTTCTTCTTCTTCTTCCTCATATTCTTCTCCTTCCTCTTCTTCTTCATAGTCAATATCTTCTTCATCGGCCTCATCTTCCTCAAAATCAACCATAGGAGTGTCATGTGAACGCCCTGCTGAGTAAAGGACACAAGTGTTAACATTGCAGTTAGATAATACACAAGTGCTAGTCTGGGCTCTGGGCTCGGCCCCTTATTAATCAAGTCACTCCAAAATACACAAGTGCTAGTCTCGGCAAAGTTTGTGGATTAAAATACTCCAAGACCTTTATGTATTGTACAGGAACATGCTCTCTATTTTAAAACATGTGGGAGGATTCACTGTGTAACAAATGTCATTTTTTGTATTATCCTACTATTTGTGATTCTCTTTGCAACCTATACTGTACTGCATATGGTACTTTAAATCCAAGTATACTGTGGTAGCGGTATTATGCGCATAATATAATGTAGTACTCCTGAATTCATGTGCTGCACTCCAACTTTTTTTCGCAGTCAATGCAGCCAAAAGGTGCAAGATAAGGAAAAATGCAAAACAGAGCATCAGCTAGATTTTTGGAGGTTGATACCGGCAAGATATAAGGTCACCATGATAAGCTTAAAAATGCTCACCAAACCCATAAGATTAAAAATGCTCACCATGATAAGTTTGCAAATGTTTATCGAAGACGGAGACAATCCTGGAGGTGGTCGAGCCCTTCTCATTGTTGCACCGGATATCAACGATGAACTGCCACTTCGGTATGTCTGATGGTCCCCTTGTTGCTCTTCCATGTTTCTGATCATAGAGAAATATAGGATCATTAGAAGGATCAACAAACACTAAAAAAGATTCTCTGTCTAGAACTGCTACTCATTTGTACTGAATCTACTGATCAGCTGCCACTCATTTTGCAGTATGAGACAGATCATTTCCCTCTTGAGTTACAAGCGGTATTAATCCTAGTGACGAGCACGCTTGTGAGCACGAATGAACACGGAGCCAAAGCCAGCCCAGCACGAATGAACCTCCGCCTATCTTTCAGAACAGAAGAACTGCGCTTTCTTCAGATTCTAGGTCACGGCTATGGCTTCTAGGATCGCTGATTCGGTGCTTTTCCAAGCTAGACAGAGAATCTTTGGAATAGTGCCGGGACTAGTACCTGGCGAGGCGGGTGTAGAAGAGCTGCTTGGAGAGCTCCCGGCGTCCAGCGGCAGAGGGCGACGGCGGAGATGGCCTCGGGGGCGGCGGCAGAGATGGTCGGCGGCGGCGGCGGAGATGGCTTCGGGGGCGGCGGCGGAGATGGCCTCGGGGGCGACGGCGGCGACCCGAGTCTGGAGATGGCCTCGGCGACGCGCGGCGGCGACCCGTGTCTGGAGAGAGATCGACTAGCTGACTACTAGGGTCTGGAGATGGTCCTGGGTCAACCCGTGTGATCCATTGGGTCATACGGAGTCGGCTTCATTGGGTTGACCCGGCCCATTCCCATCTTGACCTGACAGTAGGAAGGGGGCCGTTATGATGCCCTGTGAGCCGTCGATCAGAAATCGATGCCGAGGAGGTCAAGCTGGTGAAGTGTTTTTTTTGAACCAAGCTGGTGAAGTGGTTGGTACGCCGAGCCGTTTCTGCACGTAAAGTGTCTATTTTCTTCAGAAGATTTAGAGTTGAGTGCTAACAGTTCCCCATATTGAGAGTGCACTTGTTCAAGGGGTGAATGGAAGGAAAACCTTTTGAATACAAGCTTTATTTTACCAACAACTCCCTCTGTTTCTAAATATAAGTCCTTTTAAAAATTTCAACACAAACTATATACTGGAGTATATAGACGTATTTTAAAGTGCAGGTTCATTCATTTAGTCTGGAATCCTTCATGAAGCACGGGCGCCCTAGGCTGTTTATGAGGGAGTGTCGGTCAGCCCAGATGTTCCACGCATGTTTATAGCGTCCGTCTGGGTTGCATTTTCGTGACCAGTCAGTGACCGGACCGTTCGCCCGAACGTTTGTGTAGCAGCCATGTAAAACTTGCAACAACAAAGTAGAGGGTGTCTAACTTTTTTTGCACGGTATGTTGTGATGTAATATGGTCAAGACGTGATTTGCTATATGTGATGTATGAGATGATCATGTTTTTTAATAGTTATCATGACTTGCATGTCGATGAGTTCGGCAACCGACAGGAGCCATAGGGTTGTCTTTAAATTATTTCATGCCATTTCTTTACTTTATCACTATGAGTTAGCAATATTTGTAGAATCAATAGTTGGCGAGGCAACCATGTGATGACATAATGATGTAGATCATGGTGTCATGCCGATGAAGATGGAGATCATGTCGATGCCTTGGAGATGGAGATCAAAAGCATAAGATGATGATGGCCAATTGGCCATATCATGTCACTTATTGAATGCATGTGGTGTTTATCTTTTATGCATCTTATTTTGCTTAATTGGGACGATGGTAACATTATAAGATGATCCCTTCACTTAATTTCAAGATAAAATGTGTTCTTCCTAAGTATGCACCGTTGCTTAAGTTCGTCGTTTCGAAGCATGACGTAATGATCGGGGTGTAATAGACTTTTCGTTCACATACAATGGGTGTAAGAAAGTTTTACACATGTTGAATACTTGGGTTAAACTTGGCATGCCTAGCATGTACAAACATGGCAGCGAAACACAGGAAACCGAAAGATCGGATGAGTCATATAGTAGATATGATCAACATGGAGATATTCACCATTGAAACCACCTCATCTTACGTGAGGATCGGACTTGGGTTGGTGAATTTGGATGATGTCACACTTACACAACCTGAGGGGCATTGGTTTAAATGGGAGTTCATTAGCAATTTGATTAACTGGACTTAATATCATGAAGATAGTCAAAATGCCTTAGCAAATTAGGTTGTAGATCAATGGCTTGCGATGTAGCTCCCCTAGTTTTTTGGGTACGTTCCTAGAGAAAATTAAGTTGAAAAATGATCGTAAAAATTATGCGGACTGGGTCCATGATCTGAGGATTATCCTTGTTACTATACATAAGGCTTGTGTCCTTCATGCACCACTTGGTGCGCCACCCCCTCAAGCATAATATGTGGATGTTGTGAACGTCTCATAGGAACATTATAATGACTACTCGATAGTTTAGTGTGTCATGCTTTACAGCTTAGAACCGGGTCTCCAAAGACTTTTGAGTACCACACAACATGAGATGTTCCTAGAGTTGAAATTGGTATTCAGGCTAACGCCCGTGTCGAGAGGTATGATACCTCTGACAAATTATTTTCCTACAATATGGAGGAGAATAGCTCAATCACTGAGCATGTGCACAGAGTGTCTGAGTACTACAAATTGCTTGAATCAAGTGAAAGTTAATCTTCCAGATAAGACAATGATTGACAAAGTTATCCAATCACTACCACCAAGCTACAAGAGCTTTGTGATGAACTGTGACATGCAAGGGATGGAGAAAATGCCCCCTTAGCTATTCATGATGCATAAAGCCGTGGAGGTAGAAATCAAGAAGGAGCATCAAGTGTTGATGGTTAATAACACCACTAGTGTCAAGAAGGGCAAGGGAAAGAAGCTAAACTTCAAGAATGGCATGCCAGTTGCCGCTGCTATGAAAAAAATCCAAGGTTGGACCCAAACCCGAGACTGAGTGCTTCTGGTGTAAGGGGGAACAATCACTAGAAGCGTAATTGCCCTCACATACTTGGCAGATAAGAAGGCTGGCAACGTAAACAAAGGTATATTTGATATACATGTTATTGATGTGTACCTTACAAGTTCTCGTGGTAGCCCCTGGGTATTTGATACTGGTTCAGTTGCTAATATTAGTAACTCAAAATAGGAGCTGCGGAATAAATGAGACTGGCTAAGAACAAGGTGATGATGCGTGTTGGAAGTGTCTCCAAGGTTGATGTGATCGCCATCGGCATGCTCGCTCTACCTTTGGGATTAACTTTAAACCTAAGTAAATGTTATTTGATGCCTGCATTGAGCATGAACATTATATTGATCTTGTTTATTGCGAGACAATTATTCATTTAAGTTTGAAAATAATGGTTGTTCTCTTTACATGAATAATACCTTTTATGATCATGCACCCAATATGAAAGGTTTACTGAATCTCCTTTGTATTGACACACATGTTCATAATATTGATATCAAAATATGCAAAGCTAATGATGATAGTGCTTAGATCATATTGGTGTAAAGTGCATGAAGAAACTCCATGCTGATGGATCTTTGGACCCACTCGTTTTTGAATCGCTTGAGACATGTGAACCATGCCTCATGGACAAGATGACTAAGACCTCATTTTCTAGTACGATGGAGCGGGCAAGTAATTTATTGGAAATAATATATATTGATGTATGCAGTCTAATGAGTGTTGAAGAACCATTGTTAAGGAAATCGTTAACTCGTAGCTGCTTAGTTGGCTCGCGAGTAAGGGATTAATGGGCTAATCGACAAGTTAATAGGACATTTAATTAATTAAATGGACGGTTTTTCTATTTATCGCCTACTCGGTGACCCTATGAGTAGGGATTAATCGGCAAGTTAATTGGTTAATCGGACGAATTCTTGAACAGGGTGAAGAACAAGGTTGATCGTTATTATCTTACCTTCACAACTGATTTGAGTAGATACGAGTATATTTACTTCATGAAACACAAATCTGAAATTTTTAAAAGTTCAAGCAATTTTACAGTAAAGTTCAAGATCATTGTGACAAGAAGATAAAATGTCTATCATATGATCGTGGAGGTGAATATCCGAGTTAAGAATTTGGTATGCAAGACAATATGGAAATTGTTTCACAACTTGCGCTACCTGGATTACCATAATGTAATGGTGTGTCCAAACATCATAACCGTACTCTATTGAATATGGTGAATTCTATGATGTCTCTTATTGATTTTTCATTATCGTTTTGGGGTTATGCATGAGAGACTACTACATTCACTTTAAATAGAGCACTATCTAAATCTGTTGAGACGACACCGTATGAAATATGGTTTGGCAAGAAGCCTCAACTGTCGTTTTTTACAGTTTGAGAATGCGACTCTTATGTGTGATAAGCTCAAACCCAAAGAAGAAAAGTGCATGTTCATAAGATACCTTAAAGCAACAATTGGGTATACCTTCTATCACAGATACGAAGAAAAGGTCTTTGTTACCAAGAATGTATCCTATCTAAAGAAGGAGGTTCAGGTTCTCTCGACTGAAGTGAGTCGGAGGTTACCTGAAAAAGAAGGCCAAACTCCGACCGATCGTATTGATTATGTGAGAGCATCTACAACCATACCCCTCATTTCCATCTCAAACGTCTGAGCCAGGCGTCCGATCAACGATCGGTCATAAAATGCGACCTTACTGAACCCCTTATACCCGTCTCAAATACCCAGACTGACTAGCACCCCTCATATCCATTTTAAATATGAGGACGATATAAGGGTTCACGGATGCATGTAGGATGCGACCCCACCTAAGACAACATTTTCTTTTTCTTATTCATTTTTTTCTTTCTCTCTTTTCTTCTTCACCACTTACGTGCAAGTGACTAGACATATGAAAAAAAATATGAGAAGTACCTGTTACGCGAACAAAAAAGTAAGGGCTTAAAACAGACACGCACTGTCACTGATCGGACATGTTTGCAAGCGAATAGAGGATCATATTACTAAGTCCGACTGTAGATGCTCTGACTGACGTTGATGACGTTGATGGAGACGGAGATGAATTTTTTTTGCTTTTTTTTCTTGTGAAAGGAACAATATCATTACTTAAGTAGAGTTATTACATTCAAGTTGATATAGAGTCTCAACTTCCTCAGACGCACAACACAAACAGACAACAACTTTAGGGAGAGTTTTGTACATACAGGCTAGAATGTGACTAGCTTTGTTTTGGACACATCGTACAAGCTTTATTTCATGTGTTCTAGAGCTCAATGAGTGCTTTATGTTATTCTCCATAGCAGCAGCCGGGGATCTATCACGAACTTGGGAAGTAATCGTGAGTGTTGCCGCCATGCAGCCCGTCTCGATCAACAGCCGGTTTGTTCTCCTATCCACCGCGAGAGACACCCCTTCCATGATAGCTGCAATCTCAGCTTCAATCCCACTTGCATACCGAGGGTTGAAACGGCATGAGGCAAAGGGCAAAACTTTGTGTTTTAACCTTTTGGACAAAGAAAATACAGTTTTGATCTCCGTTTGAAAATAATTTCAAATCTGACCTCTTTACGTGACGACAACGTCCCTGACGTCTGGGTTGCACTCGAAACGTCAGGGACCATGGCGTCTGGTACGGGCCTACATGACCGGCTGACTTGCTGAGTTTCTCACGTGACATGGTACCAAACGCCAGGGACCCTGGGACCACACGCCAAGGACCCTGACGTTTGGTAGCAGATCACACCATTTTTTTTAAATAATGCGTGCCACGTCATCCAAACGTCAAGGCCCTCGGCGTTTGGTACCAGACGCCAGGGTCCCTGACGTTTGGTACCATGCCACGTTAAAAACTTAGCGGGTCAGCCGGTCATGCCACCCCGTACCAGATGCCAGGAACCTTGGCGTCTCGCATGCAAACCAGACGACAGAGATGTTGGCGTCAGGAAAAGAGGTTAGATTGAGAATTTTTTTGAAAACGAAGTCAATTCTGCATTTTCTTTACTCCATAGGTCAAAACAGAAAATTTGTCCGAGCAAAGATGATGCCCCTGTACAGTCCCGAAGAATCATGCCAACTCCACCTGTACTCTCCTCCTCCAACTATGTACCATCAGTGTTAAGCTTCACCTATCCCAGTATTGGTGGTGTCCATCGCAGTAACGCCCAAGATGCGGTCCTATCCTTATTTAGGCATGAGTGCCTCGACAGGGATAGAAGCGCATCTCGTCGTTTCGCAAGAATGTATATCGTTACAAGTACATGTACTGAAAAGATGAGATATATGGAATTGGCTTACACTCGCCACATGCTACATCAGAGTCACATCAATACAATACATAAATATCATGAAGAAGAGCAGGGTCCGATACGGACGAAAACAAACGAGAAAAGAAAATGACGTCCATCCTTGCTATCCCAGGCTGCCGGCCGGGAACCCATCCTAGGTCGATGAAAAAGAAGAAGAAGAAGCAACTCCAAATGAACAATCAACGCGCTCGCGTCAAGTAACCTTTACATGTACCTGCAACTGGAGTTGTAGTAATCTGTGAGCCACACGGAACTCAGCAATCTCATTTCCAAAGGTATCAAGACTAGCAAAGCTTAATATGTGAGGTATGGCTAAGTGGTGAGGCTGCAGCAAGCGACTAAGCATATATTTGGTGGCTAACTTACGAGTACAAGAATAAGAGGGGGGTGATCTACGCATAGCAGACGTGATCTACTGATGATCAAATTAATGATCCTGAACACCTACTTACGTCAAATATAACCCCACTGTGTTCTCGACCGGAGAAGGAACTCGCGAAAGAGACAGTCACGGTTACGCACTAAGTTGACATATTTTAATGAAGTTAACTTCAAGTTATCTAGAACCAGTGTTAAATAAAGTTTCCACGTTGCCACATAACCGCGGCACGACTTTTCGAAAGATTTAACCCTGCAGGGGTGCTCCAACTAGTCCATCACAAATTACCAAAAGTCGCATAGAAATCCTCGATCACGAAGCTCGCGATCTCGTCAGACTTCTTAGTGGAAAACCTCAACTCTGAGATTACCCAAAGCATCACCGGGATCCCGATGCACAAGATATTTCGTAAAAGGTAAAACTAATCCAGCAAGACCGCCCGATGTGTCGACGATCCCGATAGGAGCCGCGTATCTCGTTCTCAGGACACGACATATGAGCTAGACGTCGGGTTCGCTAAACCCTGGGTGACCAGGGGGCGCCGGACATCGCTCAGGTGGGACCAACTCTCATGAGGATCGCTGACCCGGGGATTGATTAAATTACTCCGCGGGTGCCGGCGGGTCCCTATGCATTATTATTAGGTTATTAGGCAAATGTAGAACCAAAGTTGGGCCTTGCCAGACCAGTTTTAATCTAAGACGAATTATCAAAGGGGTCCCCATAACAACCCCGATCGTGTTAGGAGTGCTCAGTTATGGAACATAACACCGATAGCCGAAACTAAGGGGGCAAAGGTGGAACAAAACACGAGGCTAGAAAGGCCGAGCCTTCCACCTTTTACCAAGTATATAGGTGCATTAAATTAAATAGCGGTTAATAGGATGATATCACAAGGAACCCATGTTATCACATGGAAGCATCTGCACCCGCAACTAGCAACGCTAACACATGGTTAAGCAAGCGGTAATATAGCCAATTAGTGGTTTGCTAGGTTGTGAATAGGTTGAAGGTTTTCATGACAATGTTGAGAGGCTGATATTTAACAGGTGGTAGGCAACGAGACATAGCGACAGAAACGATAATACTAGCATGGCAATGATAGTAATGGTATCTGGGGAAATGGTCATCTTGCCTGAGATCCCGCTTGGAAGAAGAATGACTCCGTGTAGCAGACGAACCGATGTAGTCGAACGGGTCCTCACATTCTGACACGCTTGCAAAACTCTATCGAGACGAAGGAAACCGGAAACAAGCATCAACACAGATATTCACCACGGTACATGCACAACAAAATGCAATTCACAATGATGCATGATCAGTTGAATATATGCAAGACATGACATGTCAATGCACAACAATCAAACGCTACACATTAAGTGAAATTCAATATGCAACGAGTTGCATATTGACGAAACTCTACCTACGAATTATTTAGTTCTATCCCGATTAGGTACATGACAATATTAATTGTGGTTAAACATAGCAAGAGGTGAAGCGAATTAAACTATCTATATAGGCATTTAAAATGAGGTCGGAAAAGACATATAGCATTTCCAAGGTGACCTCATGCGTTAATTTGTAATTCTGTACGGATCTGAATTAACATGTTTTAATATTTGTTAAACAGCAAAATAAATAGGTTCACGTGATTCTACGCATCGTTCCAATCAATTTACACATAGAGAACATCTCCAACGGAGCTACGGTTCAAAAGATACGAACACCGCAAGATATGATGGCATGGATGCAAAATATGTGCAACGACAGCCACAAGCATTTAAAAACCCACAACCAACAAGATATTATGAAACTACATGAGATTCTAAGCAAGTTTCATATAGGACACGATCAAAACGGAGCAACGGTTCAACAACTATGAGCTAAACAAGAAATAGACATAATCTGCCAAAATCAGCCACATAGCATTTTCTACACCCTCGAACAACTAGCTACACAAATCCAAAATGCTCAACCAAGGCATGCGACAGTAGAGGGAAAGATGCATTACAACATACTACCAATAAAATTTAGCATGGAAGCACGGATCACTAGGAAAAGAACTCACAAAAGGGCATGTCACACACATGTTCAGACTTAGTGAAATATCAGTTTATGACAGTGCAGTTTACGATCTGAAGGCATATTGACAGCAACAAAACTATATGCTACACGTATCCAAATGGCATGAAAATTGACGGCATGCTAGAGAATCTTAAAGTCTACAACTAACTCCATTGCACTAACTTCAAAAGAGCTACAGATCACTAGATAAACTCATGGAAAGACAACAACAAATTATAACAGATTTCAGACTTAGAAATATTTCAGCATCTCCAAACAACACTATTTTCTACCATATTGAGAACAAGCAAATAACACCTAAACATGGATTTGTATTACAACCAAAATTACCAAAGGCTAGCTTACACATCCAAGGGCATATCTCTAGTTGACAACTCCTTCATATCATGCACGGTTTAAATCACACAAAATAGACAAGAGGGCAACATGGCAAAATATCACGTGCACTAACTTGCTCAAAAGTTAAAAATAAAATGCGCAGTTAAATTCTATGGATTTTTCTACCCCGGAAACATATATAACATGTGAGGTTGCAAAATAAAAATAACGCCACACGAATATGCGAGATTATGTCCTAAACACGATATAACAAACTATCGACGGAGCCTACATGCAAAAATGCAAACAACTACTCTAAAATACATGGAAAAAGGTCCCTAAAACATGAGCATTTAAACTACGGGGTTCGAGCAATCCGGACACGCACGAGAATAAATACGGGATAAGCAACCTATTAGGACAACACACAAAATTAGGCATTTGGCAGGTCAAACTACTTCAAACATGCATGCAAGTTGCAAAATCATAATCTACCCGGAAAACTAATCAAGTTACATATATAGATCATCTCGAACCGACGCTCGGTTAATTAACTACGGGCGTTTGAAATATCTAATATATTCCTGAAAAATAATTTAATCACATGTAAAATACTAAAATCTAATCGGGCCGAAACTGAGGGGGCAGGATACTATCTTGCGCCACGGGCGAGGAATAGACGAGGGGAGGCCTCACCTTGGGCCGTGGGTGGCGCTTGGAGATGGGCCACGAGGCGTGGCAGGCCGAGGCAAACGGAGACGAGGGCGCGGCCCACCTGCGTGTTGGGGCGGCCCACGCGGTGGTCAACGGGGCTCGTCGTCTCGATCGACTAGCACGGCAGCGCCAGCGGCTCCTGGCGGCGAACCCGACGACGACAGCAAGGCAGGGGCGAGGCTAGAGCGGGCCGGGAACGGACAGGGCGGCGGAGGCCGAGGGCGGCGGCGTATCCGGCTTGGACCGATGCGGTGACGGATCCCGAGCACATCGGCCGACTCACCTGGATCGGGGGTTTCGGGTCGATGGCGGCAGGCGACGCTCCGGCGACGCGGACTCGGTGCGGGGCAGAGCTGGAGGCGGCGGGAAGCTGCGGAACCGGCGGTGGAGGTTCGGCCGGTGCACGAGGCAGGGCCGACAAGGCTTCCCGGGGCATGGCGGCGGTGGCGGGAGGAGCTGCAGATCGGGTGAGGCCCGATTCGGGCCCAAGGCAGGCTCCAGATGGGCTTTGGCGGGCCCGGCGGCTGGAGGGAGGAGAGAGGGGGGGTGGAGCTAGGGTTAGGCACGCAAGTCGAGGAGGAGAGAGAGAGGCTGTCTAAAAATGGCATGGGGTGTATTTATAACAATGGGGGGGCTAGGTTTAGCAGTATTTCGCCCCGGTTTCAACCGCACGATCTAAATCGGACGATCTCGAACGCGGGGACGGCTAAGAGGCTGTGTAGAGTAGGTTAGCCGGAGAAGAGAGGGAAACGACACCCGACAACGTGATTTTTAAAACACCAAAAAACGTCCGACAATAGACCGAATACGGTGCCGCTACGGTCGACCGTTCGGGTACCAGACGGACTCCGATTGCGACGAAATTTGGCAGGTGGCCTACCTACATCCAAATAAGACCGCACGCCAAGTTTCAACCCAAACAGAGGAAGTTTTATACACACTTTTAAAAACATGATTTCAACGATGTCGTGGGCGCGTGCGTGTGTGGTCGGGCTCAACACGGGCAACGACGAACACGGAGAGAACCGACAACTAATAACGAATGCAACTTTTGAAAACTGGCGGCAACAGGATGCCGATGCAATGCAGATGTTGTGAATGATGCGATGACGAATGCGACACAAATAAGCCACACGACGAAAACGGAATAAAGGGGGAATCTTCTGGAACGTCGGTCTCGGGCTGTCACAATCGCTCAGGGGGTTTGTGTCGTAACAACATTTCATTTGATTTTTTCTTTCTGTCAAGTCCAATGAAGGAGACCACCGTCTTCCCCTTCTCCATATCTGTCACTCCGTACGACATGGCTCAAGACTGGAATTTGTCACTCCTTATGACGGAAAGGTATCTCTGGGCCTTCTTGATAATATAATGTCACAAGAAGCTTGCAAGCAATATGACTAACGGGTTAGTCATGGGATCTTGTAATACGGAACGAGTAAAGAGACTTGTTGGTAATGAGATTGAACTAGGTATGAGATACCAACGATCGAATCTCGGGCAAGTAACATATCGCTAGACAAAGGGAATTGCATACGGGATTAACTGAATCCTTGACATCGTGTTTCAACCGATGAAGATCTTCATGGAATATGTAGGAACCAATATGGGCTTCCAGGTCCCGCTATTGGTTATTGACCAGAGACGTCTCTTGGTCATGCCTACATGATTCTCGAACCCGTAGGGTCGCATGATTAACGTTCGATAACGCTAGGGTAATGTTGGAACATTAATAGTTTAAATTCTGAAAGTTTTTGGGAGTCCTAGATGGGATCCGGGGTAGCACGAGGAGCTCCGAAATGGTCCAAAGATAAATATTTAAATATGAGAAGTCATATTCAGGGTTCCAAAAAAGTTCGGGAATTTTTTGGTAGAGTACACGAAGGTTCTGGGGGTTCCACCATGGGGACCAACGATTCGTGAAGGGCCCACATGGACAGAGGGGTGGGATATATCCCACATGGGTGGCCGCACCATTCCCCAAGGCACATGTCGTTTAAATCTAGAGATAAGATCTTAACTCTAAATTTAAAGGTTTGAATCTAGAGATAGGATGTTATCTTCATGTATAAAGGGTTTTATCTCTTGTGGCCGGCCGAATGAGGGTTTTGGACGCCCTCCCCTGCCCTATAGCCTATATATAGATGGGGGAGGTGCATGGGGGCAGCCAACCCTTCACCATTGGCCACTGGCTCTCCTAATTCCTCCCACGTTTCTGTGTTAGGCGCTTGGCGAAGCCCTGTCGGAATTCTGCTGCCACCACCACCACCATGCCGTTGTGTTGGTTCATATCTCATCTAAATATTCTTCCTCTCTTGCTGGATCAAGGAGGATACGTCACTGAGTCGGACGTGTGGTAAAAGCGAAGGTGACACACGTGCGATGCTTGGATAGGATTGTATCGCGACGCGGGTATGATTACGCCAATCACGATCTCTAGATCGTTAACTCTTTTGGTCTACAAGGGTATGTAGACACCTCTCCCTCTCATTGATAGCGTCTCCATAGAACAGATCTTGGGTGTATCGTAGGAAAAAAAATGTTTCCCATGCAATGTTCCCCAACAATGGCACCATGAGGTAGGTCTATGTGTAGATGATATGCATGAGTAGAACACAAAGTGTTTGTGGGCGTTGATGTTTACATTTCTTACCTCCTTAGTCTTATTTTTATTTAGTGCTACTATAGGACAAAGTGGCTCGGACCAACCTTACTTGTCCTCGCACAAGAGACCGGTTCCACCGACTGACATGGAACTTGTTTGCATAAAGGTGGTTAGTGGGTGTTTGTCTCTCCCACTTTAATTGAATCGGATTAGATAGAGGCGGTCCTTGTAGAAGGTTAAAAGTCAACTTGAATATCACTATTGTGGATTTCCGTCAGTAAGGACGGTTCTTGCTAGTTGCCCATAGCAGCCACGTAAAACTTGCAACAACAAAGTAGAGGGCGTCTAACTTGTTTTTGCACGGCATGCTATGATGTGATATGGCCAAGACGTGATTGTATATATGTGATGTATGAGATGATCATGTTTTGTAATAGTTATCACGACTTGCATGTCGATGAGTACGACAACATGCAGGAGCCATATGGTTATCTTTAGTTTATTTTATGCCATGTGCTTTACTTTATCGCTATGAGTTAGCAACAGTTCTAGAAGCAATAGTTGGCGCGACAACCACATGACGACACGATGATGGAGATCATGATGTCATGCCGGTGCTGATTGAGATCATGTCGGTGCTCTCGAGATGGAGATCAAAAGCACAAGATGATGATGGCCATATCATGTCACTTATGTGATTTGCATGTGATGTTTATCCTTTTATGCATCTTATTTTGCTTTGGATGATGGTAACATTATAAGATCATCCCTCATTAAATTTCAGGATAAAATTGTGTTCTCCCCAAGTATGCACCATTGCGAAAGTTCCTCGTTTTGAAGCACCTCGTGATGATCGGGTGTGATAGACTTTTCGTTCACATACAGCGGGTATAAGCCAGTTTATACATGCGGAATACTTGGGTTAAACTTGACGAGCGTAGCATGTACAAACATGGCGTCGGAACACAGGAGACCAAAAGGTCGAACATGAGTCATATACTATATATGATCAACATGGGGATGTTCACCATTGAAACCACCTCACCTCACGTGATGGTCGGACTTAAGTTGGTGGATTTGGATCATGTCACACTTAGACAACCTGAGGGATGTTGATTTGAGTGGGAGTTCATTACTAATTTGATTAATTGAACTAACTATCATGAACATAGTCTAAAGTTGTCTTTACAAATTATGTTGTAGATCAATGGCTCGCGTAGTAGCTCCCCTGAATTTTAATGCGTTCCTAGAGAAAGCTAAGTTGAAAGATGATGGAAGTAACTATGTAGACTAGATCCGTAATATGAGGATTATCCTAACGGCTTCGCAGAAGTCTTATGTCCTTGATGCACCCCTCGGTGCGCCACCCCCTCCAGTGTCGTCTACACATGTTGTGAAGTCTAGCAGGCGCGTTCTGATGACTACTCAATAGTTCGATGCCCATGTTGTACGGCTTAAAGTCGGGACTTCAAAAGTGTTTTTAACGCCATAGAGCATATGAGATGTTCGAGGTTGAAATTAGTATTCCAAGCTAATACCCGGATTGAGAGGTATACGACCTGGGATAAGTTCTTCGCCTACAAGATGAAGGAGAATAGTTATGTCAGTGAGCACATACTCAGAATGTGTGGGTACAACCGCTTGAATAAGTTGGGAGTTGAGCTTCCGTCTGAGACAGTCACTCACAAAGTTCTCCAGTCACTGTCACCTAGCTACAAGGGCTTCATAATGAACTATAATATGCAAGGGATGAACAAGTCAATCTCCGAGCTATATGCAATGCTGAAAGTCACGGAAGTAGAAATCAAAAAGGAGCATCAAGTGTTGATGGTGAATAAAACCACTAGTTTCAAGAAAGGCAAGGGAAAGACGGGGAACTTCAAGAAGAATGGCAATCAAGTTGCTGCTCTCATGAAGAAAGCCAAGCGTGAGACTAAGTGCTTCTACTCCAAGGGGACTGGCGACTAGAAGCGGAATTGCCCCAAGTACCTCGCTGATAAGAAGGCTGGAAACATCAACAAATGTATATTTGATATACATGGTATTGATGTGTACCTTACTAGCTCTTATAGTAGTGTCTGGGTATTTGATACCGGTTTGGTCACTCCTATTTGTAACTCGAAGCAGGAACTATGGAGTAAAAGGAGGCTCGCAAAGGACAAGGTGACGATGCACGTCAGAAATGGTTCCATGGTTTATGTGATCGCTGTTGGCATGCTCGCTCTTCGATTACCATCGAGATTAGTTTTAAACCTAAATAATTTTTATTTGTTGCCTACGTTGAGCATGAACGTTATATCTGGATCTTGTTTATTGTGAGACGGTTATTCATTTAAAGCAAATGATAATGGTTTTTCTATTTATATGAGTAATATATTTTATATTCATGCACCCAATGTGAATGGTTTATTTTTGTTGAATCTTGATCGTAGTGATACACATGTTCCTAACATTGATGCCAAAAGATGCAAAGACAATAATGATAGTACCACTTTCTTGTGGCACTGCCTCTTAGGTCATATTGGTGTAAAGCGCATGAGAAAACTCCATGCTGATGGACTTTTGGAATCACTCGATTTTGAATCGATTGATACATGCGAACCATGCCTCATGGGTAAAATGACGAAAACTCCGTTCTCCGAAACAATGGAGCGGGCAAGTGACTTGTTGGAAATCATAAGTACTCATGTGTGTGGTGCAAGGAGTGTTCAAGCACATGGTGGATATCTTTATTTTCTTACCTTCACTGATGGTTTGAGTAGATATGGGTATATTTACTTGATGAAACACAAGTCTGAAATGTTTGAAAAGTTCAAGCAATTTGAGAGTGAAGTTGAGAATCATCGTAACAATAAGATAAAGTTTTTACGATCTGATCATGGTGGAGAATATGTGAGTTATGACTTTGGTATGCATTTAAGACAGTGTGGAATTGTTTCACACCTTACGCCATCTAGAACACTAGAGCGTAATGGTGTGTCTGAGTGTCATAATCGTACTCTATTGGATATGGTGCGATCTATGATGTCTCTTACTACTCTGCCGCTATCGTTTTGGGGATTTGCATTAGAGACAGTTGCATTCACTTTAAATAGGGCACCATCTACATCCATTGAGATGACATCGTATTAATTATGGTTTGGCAAGAAACCTAAGCTGTCGTCTCTTAAGGTTTGGGGTTGCGATGCTTATGTGAAAAGGCTTCAGCCTGATAAGCTCGAACCCAAAGCGGAGAAGTGCGTCTTCATAGGACACCCTAAGTAAACAATTGGGTACAACTTCTATCTCAGATCCGAAGCCAAATTCTTTGTTGCCAAGAATGGATCCTTTCTAGAGAAGGAGTTTCTCTCGAAAGAATTGAGTGGGAGGAAGGTATAACTTGACGAGGTTGTTGAACCGTCACTTTAGTTGGAGAGTAGCACGACACAGAAAGATGTTTTCGTGATGCCTACACCAATTGAAGATGAAGCTAATGATAATGATCATGAAGCTTCAGATCAAGTCACTACCAAGCCTTGTAGGTCGACAAGGACACATACCACCCCTGAGTGGTACGACGATCCTATCTTGGAGGTCTGTTGTTAGACAACATTGAATCTACGAGCTATGAAGAAGCAAGGTGTGCTCGGATTCCGAAAAATGGCTATAGGCCATGAAATTCGAGATAGGATCCATGTATGAGAACAAAGTAAGGACGTTGGAGGACTTACCGGATGATCGTAAGGCCATTAAGAACAAATGGATCTTTAAGAAAAAGAAAAACACTCACGATATTGTCACTGTCAATAAAGCACAACTTGTTGCAAAAGGGTGTTCACAAGTTCAAGGAGTTGACTGTGATGAGACTTTCTCTCCCGTAGCAATGCTTAAGTCCGTTAGGATTATGTTAGCAATAGCTGCATTTTTCGATTATGGAATTTGGCAGATGGATGTCAAGATTGTGTTCCTTAATGGTTTCCTTAAGGAAGAGTTGTATAGGATGCAACCGAAAGGTTTTGTCGATCCTAAAAATGCTCACAAAGTATGAAAGCTCCAATGATCCACTTATGGACTGGTGCAAGCTTTTTGGAGTTGGAATCTTCGTTTTGATAAGGTGATCAAGGCGTTTGGGTTCGTACAAGTTTATGGAGAAGCTTGTATTCACAAGAAAGTGAGTGGGAGATCTATAGTGTTTCTAATATTATATGTGGATGACATATTGCTAATTGGAAACAATTTAGAACTTTTGGAAAGTGTGAAGATATATTTGAACAAGAGTTTTTCAATGAAAGACCTCACAAAATCTGCATACATATTAGGCATCAAGATCTATAGGGATAGATCAAGACGCTTAATAGGACTTTCACAAAGCACATACCTAGATAAGGTTTTGAAGAAGTTCAAAATGGATCAGTCCAAGAAAGGGTTCTTGCGTGTCTTACAAGGTGTGAAGTTGAGTAAGACTCGATGCCCAACAAGTATAGAAGATATAGAAAAGATGAGTGTCGACCCATATGCCTCAGCCATATGCTCTATCATGTATGCAATGTTGTGCGCAAGACCGGATGTGAGCCTTTCCATAAGTATGGCCAAAAGGTTTCAAAGTGATCCAAGACTAGAACACTCGACATCGGTCAAAAATATCCTTAAGTACCTCAAGAGGACTAAGGAGATTTTTCTCGTTTATGGAGGTGATCAAGAGCTCGTCGTAAAGGGTTATGTCGATGCTAGCTTTGGCACATATACGGATGACTCTAAGTCTCAAACCGGGTACATATTTAGTCTGAATGGTGGAGCAGTCAGTTGGCATAGTTCCAAGCAAAGTGTGGTAGCACATTCTACATGTGGGGTGGAGTACATAGCTACTTCAGAAGTAGAAGAAGGGTGTCTGGATGAAGCAGTTCATGACGGATCTTCGAGTTGCACCCAATGCACTGATACGATGACTCTCTTTTGTGACAACACGGGTGCCATTGAACTAGCCAGGACCCAGGTTTCACAAGAAGAACAGACACATAACGCGTCACTTCAATTCCATCCGCAGTTATATCAAGGAGGAAGACATAAACATTTCCAAATTACATACGGATCTAAACGTTGCAGACCCGTTGACTAAATCTCTTCCACGGTCAAGACATGATCAACACGAGAACCTTATGAGTGTCAGATTCATTACAATGTAACAGCTAGATTATTGACTCTAGTGCAAGTGGGAGACTGTTGGAAATATGCCCTAGAGGCAATAATAAAATGGTTATTATCATATTTCCTTGTTCATGATAATCGTTTATTATCCATGCTAAAATTGTATTGACACAAACTTAAATATATGTGTGGATATATAAGCAACACCGTGTCCCTAGTGAGCCTCTACTAGACTAGCTCGTTGATCAAAGATGGTTAAGGTTTCCTAACCATAGACATGAGTTAACATAAGATAACAAATCACATCATTAGGAGAATGCTGTAATGGAAAAGACCCGACTGTAAGTATAACATTCGATTGTATCACTTAGTTTATTGCTACTGCTTTCTTCATGTCAAGTATTTGTTCCTAAGACCATGATATCATGCAACTCCCTGGCACCGAAGGAATGCCTTGTGTGTATCAAATGTCACTTCATAACTGGGTGACCATAAATATACTCTACAAGTATCTCCGAGGGTGTCTGTTGGGTTGGCATGGATCAAGATTGGGATTTGTCACTCCATATGACTGAGAGGTATCTCTGGGCCCTCTCGATAATACAACGTCACAAGAAGCTTGCAAGCAATGTGACTAAGGAGTTAGTCACGAGATCTTGTATTATGGAACGAATAAATAGACTTGTTGGTAACAAGATTGAACCAGGTATGAGATACCGACGATCGAATCTCGGGCAATTAACATATCACTAGACAAAGGGAATTGCATACAAGATTAACTGGATCCTTGACATCGTGGTTCAACCGATGAAGGTCTTCGTGGAATATGTAGGAACCAATATCAAAATCCAGGTCCTGCTATTGGTTATTGACCAGAGAGGTGTCTCAGTCATGTCTACATGATTCTCGAACCCGTAGGGTCGCACGCTTAACATTCGGTAGTGCTAGGGTAATGTTGTCATATTAATAGTGTGTGACAGCCCGATGCCGATGTTCCAGAAGATTCCCCCCTTTATTTCGTTTTCGTCATGTGTCTATTTTATTTTGTCGCATCATCATCGCATCATTCGCATCATCGGCATTGCATCGGCATCTCCGTTGCTGCGAGTTTTCAAAACTTGCATCCGTTGTTAGTTGCCGGTTCTCGTCGTTGTCCGTTCTGAGCCCGACCGCACATGCACGCGCCCGCGGCATCGTCAAAACCCTGCTTTAAAAGTGTGTTGAAAACTTTCTCTGATCGGGGTGAAACTTGGCATGCGGTCGTAATAAGATATAGCTAGGCCGCCTGTCGAATTTCGTCGCGATCGGAGTCCGTCTGGTACTCGAACGGTCGACCGTAGCGGCACCGTATTCGGTCTACCGTCGGACGGTTATCGGTGTTTTAAAAATCTTTGACCGCTAGGCCTCGCCAGACCGCCTCGCCAGCTCTTGGGCCGCGCAGGAGCAGCCAGGCTGGCCCAATCCGGCCCAGCTAAGCAACCCCCCTCGGCCTCCTCCAGGCCAACTCCACCGCAGCGCCCGCGGCCCATCTGCCTCCCGATCCGATCTGGCCCGGGTGGCCAAGGTGAGCCGAGCTCCAAGCCCACTATCCTTCGCCACGGCGCATGGTAGTTATTTTGCACGCCTTTGTTAGGCCCATTATGCCTAGATTCGGCCCGTAGTAGTTTAGGTATTTTTTTTCCTGCGATTTAGTTAATTTCAGAGATATTAGTTAATTTCTTTTGCCCGTAGTTTCTAAACTGTTAGTCGGATCGAGGCGTATTGTATATGGTTTTGGTGTAGTTTTGCGCGTAGAATCCGATTACAAAACTTGCATGTTTGTTTGACATGGTTTGCCGTGCCAAATGCCTAGTTTACGTGATGTTCCAATAGGATCCGCTCCGTAGTTTATTTTCCGCGCGTGTTCGAATTGCTCGGATGCCATAGTATAAATGCCCATGTTTTAGGAACCATTTTTCCATGTATTTTAGAGCGTTCACTCGTATTTTTTGCGTGTAGGGATTGCCGCTCGTTTATTTATCCGTGTATAGGTTATTATCTCGCATTTACGTGTGATATTATTTTTGTTGTGCAACCCCACATATTTTATATGTTTTCAGGGTAGAAAGCATTAGAGCAAGTTAGTTCGCGCGATATTTTGTCATGTTGCCCTCTTGTTTATTTCGTAGGATTTATTCCGTGCTTCGTTTGATTAAGTTGTCAACTAGGGAGTTGTTCTTTGATGTTTAGTATAGCCCCTGGTAATTTTGGTTGCAATAGAAATGCATGTTTAGGTGTTGTTTGCTTGCTCTCAAGTTGCTAGAAATAGTGCTGATTTGGAGGTGCTGAAATATTTCTAAGTCTGGAATCTGTTATATTTTGTTGCTGTTTTGTTTTGCTTCTACCTTGTGATCTGTAGCTCTTTTCAGGTTGGTCCAATGGAGTTAGTTGAAGCCCTTGTGTTTCTCTAGCATGATGTGAATTTTCATGTCATTTGGAGTCCTGTAGGTTATGGTTTTGCTGCTGTCAATATGCCTTCAGATCGAAAACTGCAGCTTCAAAACGGCTATTTTCACTAAGTCTGAAATAGTGTGTGGGAAGCCATTTTGTGACTTCTTTTCCTAGTGTTCCTTGCTGCCATGTTAGTTGTTGTTAGTTGTTTGTAGTTGTGCTTCTTTCCCTCTTTCGTGTCATGTCTTGGTTGATTATATCGGAGTTGAGTAGCTCGTAGTTGTGGGGTGTAGAAAGTGCTATGTGGCTGATTTTGGCAGTTTGTAGTGATTTCTTGTTTTGCTCGTAGTTGTTGAACCGTAGCTCCGATTTGATCGTGTCCTACATGAAACTTGCTTAGAATCTCGCGTAGTTTCATTTTCTCTTGCTGGTTATATGTTTTGAAGTGCTCGTGACCGTCGTTGCACACATATTGCATTCATGCCATCATATCTTGCAGTGCTTGTATCTTTTGAACCGTAGCTCCGTTGGAGATGTTCTCTATGTGTAGATTGCTTGAAATAACGTGTAGAATCACGTGAACCTATTTGTTTTTATGTTTAACAACTAATTAAATGCATTAGTTCAGATCTGGACAGAATTGTAAATTAACATGTGCGGTCGTTTCGGAGGTGCTATATGTCATTTCCGACCTCATTTAAAATGCCTAGATAGGTAGATTAATTACGCTTCACCTCTTGCCATGTTTAGTCACATTTAATATTGCCGAGTACCTAATTGGGATAGAACTAAATAACTCGTATGTGGAGTTTCGTCAATATGCAACTCGTTACATATTGAACTTCACTTAACGTGTAGTGTTTGTTTGTCGTGAATTGTCATGCCGTGACTTGCATGTATTCAGCTGCTCATGCATCATTTGTGTTGTGCATCGTGTGGTGAATTCCGTGTGTTGATTTTGGTTTCCGGTTTGTTTCGTCTCGATAGAGTTCTGCAGCGTGTCGAATTGTGAGGACCCGTTCGACTACGTCGGTTCGTCTGCTTCACGCAGGCATTCTTCTTCCAAGCGGGATCTCAGGCAAGATGACCATTTCCCCAGATACCATTACTATCATTGCCATGCTAGTTTTATCGCTTCTATCGATTATGTCTCGTTGCCTACCACATGTTAAATATCAGCCTCTCAACAATGCCATGAAACCTTCAACCTGTTCAACCTAGCAAACCACTGATTGGCTATGTTACCACTTGCTTAAACCATGTGTTAGCGTTTCTAGTTGCAGGTGCAGTTGCTTCCATGTGATAACATGGGTTCCTTGTTATATCACCCTATTAAATGCTAATTAATTTAATGCACCTATATACTTGGTAAAAGGTGGAAGGCTCAACCTTTCTAGCCTGGTGTTTTGTTCCACCTTTGCCCCCTTAGTTTCGGCTACCGGTGTTATGTTCCATAATTGAGCGCTCCTAACATGATCGGGGTTGTTATGGGGACCCCTTGATAATTCGTTTTCGATTAAAGCTGGTCTGGCAAGGCCCAACATTGGTACTACATTTGCCTAATCACCTAATAAAATTGCATAGGGACTTTCCGGACCCCGAGGATAATTTAATCAACCCCCCGGCCAGTGCTCCTCATGAGTGTTGGTCCAAAACAGAGCAGCTTATTAACGCTACCCGGGGCAACTCGGCGTTTGGCGTGGTAACCATCGCTCATCCGTCGTGTCCTGAGAACGAGATACGCGGCTCCTATCGGGATCGTCGACACGTCGGGCGGCCTTGCTGGATTAGTTTTACCTTTGACGAAATATCTTGTGCATCGGGATTCCGGTGATGCTTTGGGTAATCTTAGAGTTGAGGTTTCCACTAGGGAATCCGACGAGATCGCGAGCTTCGTGATTGAGGATTTCTATACGTCTTGTGGTAATTTGTGATGGACTAGTTGGAGCGCCCCTGCAGGGTTTAATCTTTTCAGAAAGCCGTGCCCGCGGTTATGTGGCAACATGGAAACTTTGTTTAACACTGCTTCTAGATAACTTGAAGTTAACTTAATTAAAATATGCCAACTGTGTGCGTAACCGTGACTGTCTCTTTCGTGAGTTCCTTCTCCGATCGAGGACACGGTGGGGTTATGTGTGACGTAGGTAGGTGTTCAGGATCATTCATTTGATCATCAGTAGTTCACGTCCGTTATGCTTAAATCTTTCCCCTCTTATTTCTTGTACTCGTAAGTTTAGCCACCAAATATATGCTTAGCCGCTGCTGCAACTCACCACTTAACCATACCTTACCCATTAAGCTTTGCTAGTCTTGACACCTTTGGAAATGAGATTGCTGAGTCCCCTGTGGCTCACAGATTACTACAACACCAGTTGCAGGTATAGGTAAAGGTTACTTGACGCGAGCGTGTTGATTGTTCATTTGGAGTTGCTTCTTCTTCTTCTTCTTCTTCTTCTTCTTCATCGATCTAGGATGGGTTCCAGGCCGGCAGCCTGGGATAGCAAGCATGGACCTTTTTTTTTGTTTGTTTTCGTCCGTAGCCGGACCCTGCTCTTACTCTTGATGAATATGTAATGTACTGCTGTGACTCTGATGTAGCTTGTGGCGAGTGTAAGCCAATTCTATATATATATATATATATATATATATATATATATATATATATATATATATATATATATATATATAT
Source organism: Hordeum vulgare subsp. vulgare (assembly GCF_904849725.1). NCBI lineage: Eukaryota > Viridiplantae > Streptophyta > Magnoliopsida > Poales > Poaceae > Hordeum > Hordeum vulgare. The sequence goes on from NC_058520.1 coordinate 564,893,875, forward strand.
ATCTTCTTTTCAGTACATGTACTTGTAACGATATCCATTCTTGCGACACGACGAGATGCGCTTCTATCCCTAACGAGGCCTTCATGCCAAATTGAGGATAGGGTCGCATCTTGGGCGTGACAAGTTGGTATCAGACCAGTACCGACCTAGGAGCTCCCCTTGATTGATCGAACTTGGCCGAGTCGAGTCTAGTGAAAAGCTGCTTTGAGTCTAGTTATATATCGGAGAGTAGGATTCTTTTTTCTCCTCTTCTATGCTCTGGTGAGGAATCTTGACGTAATATTTTAATTCAACTCCTCTTCTCACTCAAATTTTTTTAGGATCACGCGGATATTCTTGGAATCTATATGATGCCGATGTGACGGAGTTCTGTCTTGGTGCCTCCTGTCTGACTTGATTTTCTTTCGGGGAGTTGAGCTCCACGGGATTCTCGAGCACATCGTTATCATTCAGATTTCTTAGTATCTCAGAACGAAGGATGTTCGTAATTTCTTCAATACTAGTAGTGGCGAGATAACCCCGATGTCCCCAGTACTGGTGCAGATTGTTCGGGTGTACTGCCATACTTTGTATCGTTGTGGTCACGAGGGTCTGTTGTAGATGAAGGTCCGAGATTCTGGTTGTGTGTTGACGGATGTGATACAGGTGACGGGTTAGTTTAGGAGTTGTGTGATATTACTCCTTGTATCTGTGTACCAGATTGCATGACCAGATATTTCGGGAATCCATAGGTGGGAATTCAAGTAGTTTCTTATAGGACAATCTTCCAACAAATGCATGATGTTAGGTTGGGGTTCAACATCTAGTGGATTCGTTTGTTCACGGTCGACTTACAGCGGTACATGTTGTGTCTTAAAGAGTCCTTATAGCTTGCTACGACTCGAGGACGCTTCGTATGTCGGGTGCACTGCCTTGCACTTGATGGCTACTGTAAAATCAAGCCCGTGCGATCCTGTCCACGAAAATATCGGACGAAATCTTTCTCATGAGTTTGTTCTGGCTAATTGTAAGCCTCATCCCCTTGTGTCATTGGAGTTTGGTAATTAAAGTTGCTTCAGTGTCAAGTGGTGATTTCAGATCTTTCTAACAGGTGTTCTCATATTTTTATGTGAGAATGCGAATTCTTTTGTTCATTCAAATTTTCATATCAATTCTTCTCAACCGGAGTTGTTATGTTAATTCTTTTCCAACCGGTGTGTTTCTCTCCAAGTAAATTCAATCCTCTCTAATTTTGCAAGATCATTCTCTCATTTTATTCCAGAGTTCATCTCATCTGTCCCAAGTCATCTTTGTTTTTTTCCCGCCCTCCCGCCCTTTTTCTTCAGTGATTGGATTTCATCCAAGCGCATTCATTTCATTGTGCTTCCACTATCTTTTATTCCGTTTCCTATCCGATGTTTCGTTGTGAAGATTCTCAGGAGCTTCGTGTTCATCTTTATTCAGTCTTGTTATCTTTTCCGGTGAATTCAATGCAGTTATTTGTGTTCATCATATCCTATTCATCCTTGTAATTCTTTCCTATGTTGGAGATTTTTATCAGCCTATCTTGTTTATTCATCTCTTTTCTATCCGGAGTGTTAAAGATATTTCAGAAGTTCTGGTTTTCAATCCTTCAGTTATTTCGAGGTGCTAACCTCATCTAGTTTTCTTGTACCGGTGCAATATCTCTCGTTCTAGCAATCTTTTCAACGGTGGTTTCTTCGACTGAGCCCATAACCCACATGTTTTTCCCAGGATCTTATATGTCTGTTCTAATCTTTTCGGAGATCTTTAATTCTTTTCAACTATGACGTAAGTATTGATTTTCATCAGTCATATTCCTTCTTCTAGATCAATTTGAATTAATTCTCATATTTGGCTCAACCTTCCATTCTTCTTTATTCCGGAGAGTCTCAGCTATTATCGGTGTTGTTCCTCGTCATCATTCTCAGCTTGCAAATTAGAAGGACTGTTTCTCTCAAATCTTGGTTCATTCTCTTGGATATTCGTCATTTCAGCTTTGTGCCATCATCTTAATTGTTGTCAATCATGAGTATCCCTTTCTTGCGATCCGGTGCATTTCTGTGTTGTTTTCATTCTCGATCCTCCGAAGGCCATCATCCAGAAGATTTTGTTTGTTCTCAGCTTGCAACTTTCATCCTCAATTCTTCTCAATTGTTGTCTCTTCGTTCGTCTCTCAATTATTTTGATGTCTTGTTTAAATTTTTCCTCTCAGGTGGATCATGATCTCTTCATTCTCATGTATCTCCATTAATTCTTGGTATTTCCATTCAATTGGAATTCTTACCGGTGCTTCCTTTATTTATGCTTCAAGTGGTGCTTATCTCTCTGTCTCTTCAAGATTCATTTCAAGAAGAATAAGGGGTATGCTAAATCCGTTGCTTCTCATCAATTAAATTTGATGAAGGATGAGCATAACATAATTCTTATTCTTGTTCATAGTAATCTGAATTCTTCTTCCGGAGTGGCTCATGGTTTCAATTCTTTTCTCGGGTGCTTATCTTTTTTCCGGAGTTCCAAGTTCTTTTAAGTATCTCTTTGTGAGGCTTCATCTAAATCTTGGAAAGGTCATAATCTTATTATTTTCTACCTTTATATCTTTGCATCATTCATTTGTATACGGTGGTCCTTCATGGTGGTTCATCAAGGTTTCAATCCATTATCAAGTGTTCTTCAAGATTCTTGTTGGAGAACCTCAAGTATCCTTTCTCTTGCATTTATATGTGCAATTGTTCTTCATTTATCCTTTGAGGTGGTATTATAGCATTCTTGTTAGTGTAGGAGCCTCGAAGAGACTTCCTTTCAAGAATGAGATAATTAAACCCACCAATTCTTTGATCATGAGATATTTTCAACCCATGATTTCTTCATTGAGCTATCTTGGTTTGGATTTCACCTAAAGCTTTTCCTATGGATTGTTGCTATCATGGTGCTTGTCATTAATCCAAGTTCTCAATGTATCCCCTCGGTGCAAGAAATTGTTCATATCTTGTTTCTCCTAATCAACTCTTGTTTCTGTTAGTGGCTGGTTGTCACTTCATTAGTTTGAAAAGGTTTCCATAAGCCCACTACTATCTTGTTCTTTTCGTTGTTGTTTTTCCAACAACTCCGTCCAATTCTTCTCGCAAGAATGCTTGCCAAGTTCATTGGAGTTTGTAGTTGTCATTCTCTTCTTCCGTATGATTTAGTTCCTATTCTTTTGTTACGGAGGCTTTGTGATGTTGCTCTTTTGGGTCTATCATGTTGTTCTATCAAGATATTTGTGTCCCTTGTTCTATTTAGTTGTTTGTTATGAATATTGTCAATTTCTTCCATCTTATCGAATTTTTTGTCCCATTTTCCTACCGAAGTGCTGCCGAAATTTTCCGTCAATTCTTGTTTGTTTCTCATATCATTCCTCATCTCTTTGCAACCTTCAAGGATCGTTGGTTTCACTCGTTTGTCAAAGAAGCGACTAAATTTTACCTCTTGTTCTTTCTCTTCCTCTCCCCCTTTTATTCTTGGATCTCGGGGCGAGATCCTCTTGTAGTGTAGGAGAGTTGTGACAGCCCGATGCCTACGTTCCAGAAGATTCCCCCCTTTATTCCGTTTTCGTCGTGTGTCTATTTTATTTTGTCGCATCATCATCGCATCATTCGCATCATCGGCATTGCATCGGCATATCCGTTGCCGTCAGTTTTCAAAACTTGCATCCGTTGTTAGTTGCCGGTTCTCGTCGTTGTTCGTTCTGAGCCCGACCGCACACGCACGCGTCCGCGGCATCGTCAAAACCATGTTTTAAAAGTGTGTTGAAAACTTTCTCTGATCGGGGTGAAACTTGGCATGCAGTCGTAATTAGATATAGCTAGGCCGCCTGTCGAATTTCGTCGCGATCGGAGTCCGTCTGGTACCCGAACGGTCGACCGTAGCGGCACCGTATTCGGTCTACCGTCGGACGGTTATCGGTGTTTTAAAAATCGTTGACCGCAGTGCCCGCGGCCCATCTGCCTCCCGATGGGATCTGGCCCGTGTGGCCAAGGTGAGCCGAGCTCCGAGCCCACTATCCTTCGCCACGGCGCATGGTAGTTATTTTGCACGCCTCTGTTAGGCCCATTGTGCCTAGATTCGGCCCGTGGTAGTTTAGGTTTTTTTTCCTGTGATTTAGTTAATTTCAGGGATATTAGTTAATTTCTTTTGCCCGTAGTTTCTAAACCGTTAGTCGGATCGAGGCGTATTGTATATGGTTTTGGTGTAGTTTTGCGCGTAGAATCCGATTATAAAACTTGCATGTTTGTTTGACGTGGTTTTCCGTGCCAAATGCCTAGTTTACGTGCTGTTCCAATAGGATCCGCTCCGTAATTTATTTTCCGTGCGTGTTCGAATTGCTCGGATGCCCTAGTATAAATGCCCATGTTTTAGGAACCATTTTCCATGTATTTTAGAGCGGTCACTCGTATTTTTTGCGTGTAGGGATTGCCGCTCGTTTATTTCTTCGTGTATAGGTTATTATCTCGCATTTACGTGTGATGTTATTTTTGTTGTGCAACCCCACATATTTTATATGTTTTCGGGGTAGAAAAATCCATGGGATTTTTCTGTGCAATTAGTTTTAGCATTAGAGCAAGTTAGTTCGCGCGATATTTTGCCATGTTGCCCTCTTGTTTATTTCATAGGATTTATTCCGTGCTTCGTTTGATTAAGTTGTCAACTAGGGAGTTGTTCTTTGATGTTTAGTATAGCCCCTGGTAATTTTGGTTGAAATAGAAATGCATGTTTAGGTGTGGTTTGCTTGCTCTCAAGTTGCTAGAAATAGTGCTGATTTGGAGGTGCTGAAATATTTCTAAGTCTGGAATCTGTTATATTTTGTTGCTGTTTTGTTTTGCTTCTACCTTGTGATCTGTAGCTCTTTTCAGGTTGGTCCAATGGAGTTAGTTGAAGCCCTTGTGTTTCTCTAGCATGATGTGAATTTTCATGTCATTTGGAGTCCTGTAGGTTATGGTTTTGCTGCTGTCAATATGCCTTCAGATCGAAAACTGCAGCTTCAAAACGGCTATTTTCACTAAGTCTGAAATAGTGTGTGGGAAGCCATTTTGTGACTTCTTTTCCTAGTGTTCCTTGCTGCCATGTTAGTTGTTGTTAGTTGTTTGTAGTTGTGCTTCTTTCCCTCTTTCGTGTCATGTCTTGGTTGATTATATCGGAGTTGAGTAGCTCGTAGTTGTGGGGTGTAGAAAGTGCTATGTGGCTGATTTTGGCAGTTTGTAGTGATTTCTTGTTTTGCTCGTAGTTGTTGAACCGTAGCTCCGATTAGATCGTGTCCTACATGAAACTTGCTTAGAATCTCGCGTAGTTTCATTTTCTCTTGCTGGTTATATGTTTTGAAGTGCTCGTGACCGTCGTTGCACACATATTGCATTCATGCCATCATATCTTGCAGTGCTTGTATCTTTTGAACCGTAGCTCCGTTGGAGATGTTCTCTATGTGTAGATTGCTTGAAATAACGTGTAGAATCACGTGAACCTATTTGTTTTTATGTTTAACAACTAATTAAATGCATTAGTTCAGATCTGGACAGTATTGTAAATTAACATGTGAGGTCGTTTCGGAGGTGCTATATGTCATTTCCGACCTCATTTAAAATGCCTAGAAAGGTAGATTAATTACGCTTCACCTCTTGCCATGTTTAGTCACATTTAATATTGCCGAGTACCTAATCGGGATACAACTAAATAACTCATATGTGGAGTTTCGTCAATATGCAACTCGTTGCATATTAAACTTCACTTAATGTGTAGTGTTTGTTTGTCGTGAATTGTCATGCCGTGACTTGCATGTATTCAGCTGCTCATGCATCATTTGTGTTGTGCATCGTGTGGTGAATTCCGTGTGTTGATTTGTGTTTCCGGTTTGCTTCGTCTTGATAGAGTTCCGCAGCGTGCCGGATTGTGAGGACCTGTTCGACTACGTCGGTTCGTCTGCTTCACGGAGGCATTCTTCTTCCAAGCGGGATCTGAGGCAAGATGACCATTTCCCCAGATACCATTACTATCATTGCCATGCTAGTTTTATCGCTTCTATCGATTATGTCTCGTTGCCTACCATATGTTAAATATCAGCCTCTCAACAATGCCATGAAACCTTCAACCTGTTCAACCTAGCAAACCACTCATTGGCTAAGTTACCGCTTGCTTAAACCATGTGTTAGCGTTGCTAGTTGCAGGTGCAGTTGCTTCCATGTGATAACATGGGTTCCTTGTTATATCACCCTATTAAATGCTAATTAATTTAATGCACCTATATACTTGGTAAAAGTTGGAAGGCTCGACCTTTCTAGCCTGGTGTTTTGTTCCACCTTTGCCCCCTTAGTTTCGGCTACCGGTGTTATGTTCCATAATTGAGCGCTCCTAACACGATCGGGGTTGTTATGGGGACCTTCTTGATAATTCGTTTTAGATTAAAGCTGGTCTGGCAAGGCCCAACATTGGTACTACATTTGCCTAATCACCTAATAAAATTGCATAGTGACTTTCCGGACCTCGAGGATAATTTAATCAACCCCCGGGCCAGTGCTCCTCATGAGTGTTGGTCCAAAACAGAGCAGCTTATTAACGCTACCCGGGGCAACTCGGCGTTTGGCGTGGTAACCATCGCTCATCTGTCGTGTCCTGAGAACGAGATACGCGGCTCCGATCGAGATCGTCGACACGTCGGGCGGCCTTGCTGGATTAGTTTTACCTTTGACGAAATATCTTGTGCATCGGGATTCCGGTGATGCTTTGGGTAATCTCAGAGTTGAGGTTTTCCGCTAGGGAATCCGACGAGATCGCGAGCTTCGTGATTGAGGATTTCTATGTGGCTTGTGGTAATTTGTGATGGACTAGTTGGAGCGCCCCTGCAGGGTTTAATCTTTTCGGAAAGCCGTGCCCGCGGTTATGTGGCAACGTGGAAACTTTGTTTAATACTGGTTCTAGATAACTTGAAGTTAACTTAATTAAAATATGCCAACTATGTGCGTAACCGTGACTGTCTCTTTCGTGAGTTCCTTCTCCGATCGAGGACACGGTGGGGTTATGTCTGACGTAGGTAGGTGTTCAGGATTATTCATTTGATCATCAGTAGTTCACGTCCGTTATGCGTAAATCTTCCCCCTCTTATTTCTTGTACTCGTAAGTTTAGCCACCCAATATATGCTTAGTCGCTGCTGCAACCTCACCACTTAACCATACCTCACCCATTAAGCTTTGCTAGTCTTGACACCTTTGGAAATGAGATTGCTGAGTCCCCTGTGGCTCATAGATTACTACAACACCAGTTGCAGGTACAGGTAAAGGTTACTTGACGCGAGCGCGTTGATTGTTCATTTGGAGTTGCTTCTTCTTCTTCTTCATCATCGATCTAGGATGGGTTCCAGGCCGACAGCCTGGGATAGCAAGGATGGACGTCGTTCTTCTTTTGTAGTTTGTTTTCGTCCATAGCCGGACCCTGCTCTTACTCTTGATGAATATGTAATGTACTGTTGTGACTCTGATGTAGCTTGTGGCGAGTGTAAGCCAATTCTATATATATATATATATATATATATATATATATATATATATATATATCTTCTTTTCAGTACATGTACTTGTAACGATATCCATTCTTACGACACGACGAGATGCGCTTCTATCCCTGACGAGGCCTTCGTGCCAAATTGAGGATAGGGTCGCATCTTGGGCGTGACATAGTGAAAATTGCAGAAGTTTTTTGGAATCTCATATGGGATCCTTTATAGAACGCAGATCTCCGAAATGGTCCGGATGTAAAGATTTATATATGGGAAGTCATATTCATGGTTCCGAAAAAGTTTGGGAATTTTGAGGTAGAATACCGAAAAGGTTCTAGAAGGTTTAGGGGTTCGACCGTGGGGCCCAACGACCCAGGAAGGGCCCACATGGACCGAGGGGTGGGGCTACAACCCAGATGGGCTGGCTGCACCATTCCCTAAGGCACATGTCGTTTAAATGTAGAGGTAGATCTTATCTCTAAATTTAAAGGGTTGAATCTAGAGATAAGATGGTATCTTCATGCTTAAAGGGTTTTCTCCCTTGTGGCCGGCCCTAGGAGGGTTTTGGATGGCCTTCCCTGCCCTCTAGACTATATATAGATGGAGGAGGTGCATGGGGGCAGCCAACCCTTCACCCTTGGTCATTGGCTCTCCTGATTCCTCCCACGTTTCTGCGGTACGCGCTTGGCAAAGCACTGCTAAAATTCCACTACCACCACCACCACCATGTCGTCGTGTTGGTTCAGATCTCATCTACACATTCTCCTTATTTTACAGGATCAAGAGGGAGGATATGTCACTGAGTCGGACATGTGCTAAACTCGGAGGTGCCACACGTGCGGTACTTGGATCGGATTGGATCGCGATGCGAGTATGACTACAGCAACCACGATCTCTAGATCGTTAATGCTTTCGGTCTACAAGGGTATGTAGACACCTCTCCCTGTCATTGCTAGCATATCAATAGAATAGATCTTGGGTGTTTCATAGGAATTTCTTTTCCATACAACGCTCCCAGCAGCCGTATGTGCAGTAATGTATCGATGTAGAGGAATCGATAGGATGCATTGACCGAGGGTGCTGGTTTACCATGATATACCCCATTCCGACGTGCCAATTTTGCCAGAGTGTCATGATGACAGGAAGTCAAACTTCATCTTGATAGCCAACAAGCAATTAAATGATCCATTATTTGCGTGTGTTAGCGATAGTGTCCAACTTAGAGCAAGTACAATAGTATAGCCAGTTGCTGGCTATAAGCCATTGACATGTCATCTATAACCTGTCTAATAGCCAACTTGTACAATAGTTCATTACAAAAGTGCACTACTTCTTTATTATATGGTCCACCTTTCATACTCACAAAATGCCTAGGAGCACGTGCTAGAGCTGGCTCTTAGCTAAGAGCCCGCTTACCTTCTCTCTCCTCTTCTCTTTCCTCTAACTAAATAAAAATATATTAGTTTCTTCCTTATAGCCAGCTGACTCAACTCTATTGTACTTGCTCTTAGGCATTTTCCATATGCCCGCCATAGCCATCCATAGTCGTTGCGCCCAAGGGCATGTGCATAGGGCGTGAAACGATTCCTCGCATTCCATACCACAAAGAGCAGAGGTGTCAAAATCTCAAGTTTTCTTTTTTCGTTTGTTTTTAAGGGTGGCCAAAGAATTCGTCATGACTCGCTAGGCAAAAATGCGTACCTTTGCGTGAGCAGGGCGCCCCCACATTGCCTTCCAAACGACACGAGTGTCATCCGGTGCCCTGCTCGTGGCGCACACGATGGTGTGAGTACAGTCTTCCATCGCTAGCTTGCAGGCACTTCGGACACTGAAAACACCTCTCGTGTTGGGTGCCCAAGAGAGGATGTCTTCCAACAGACGCAGACTGGCTTTGATCGACAAGATGCATTGAACATCCGAGGCCAAGAAGTGTTGTTGTAGAAGATCCGTGCGTCACCATCCATTTATGTCCACGAGTTCACACACCCACCTAAGCATGTATGTGCCCCTTGGTGTGATCGGCCAGTATGATGCTGGTCGTGGTAGCCAAGGGTCCGGCCATATGTGAATTTGCTCGCCATTCCCCACTCGCCACATGAGCCCTTTTTAAGGAGCTTTGACATGTTGTATGGCATGCCATGTCGGAGATGCGTTACTTGCAAAAACAGTGTCCTCGAGAGAACCATTAGGATAGTATTTTGCTTTTAACACTTTGGAATATAGCGAGACTGGGTTGGTAAGTAGCCTCCAAGCTTGTCTCGCTAGGAGGGCTTGGTTGAATAGGCGGAAGTCATGGAAGCCCAATCCACCCTTTCCTTTTGGCTTAATAATTTTGTCCCATGCCAACGAGTGAGTTTTTCTTTGTCGTTACTTCGATCCCCACCAGGAGTTCCTCACAAGTTGTTGAGATCATCATAAACAAAGCATGGTAATTTAAACACCCCCATCATATATGTAGGTATAGCTTGTACGACAGATTTAACCAAAGTTTCCTTCCCTGCGTGGGACAAAGTGTCCCTCCACCCGACAACATGATCCACTTAGTCAGACTTGCATGCAAGTGCAACATTTGGAATTTCCCTTTGTAAATGCGACCATCTGGTGTGGGTAATCCGAGATATTTATCTTCAAAAACTACAGTTTAAACTTGCAACACTTGTTTGATCGCGGATGTGTCATTGTAGGACAATTATCATCAAACTGGATGAAACATTTTTGTGGGGTTATAAGTTGGTACATAGTGTGTGTATCTATGAATAACGTCCTTCATATAATTAACCTGCTCAACATTAGCTTTGAAGAACAGTGGGATATCATCAACAAACAACAAGTGGGATATCCCGACGCTCTGCTGCTAATCTTGACCGGTTAGACAACATGTGATTCCACTCCTTGTCTCAGCAGTGCAGATAAATCATCGACTACAAATATAAATAGAAAAGGGGATAGGGAATCACCCTGCCAAAGCCCTTGCGTCGGTGCAAACAAATACTCCCTCCGTTCTTAAATATAAGTCTTTTTAAAGGTTTTAATAGAAAACTACATATGAATGTATATAAATTAATTTAAAATATAGATTCATTTATTTTATTGTATATGTAGTTCTTCGACAAAAAAAATTAAAAGACATACATATATACGTATTTAGGAAGGAAGGGAGTATAAATGAATTTGCTTTTCTGCTCCCGCTCTCCGGCGACGCGACAGTTGGCCGTCTCTCCCGTTTCCGATGATAATCAAAACCCCATGCCGGCGTGTCCTCCCCCACTTCTCCACGCACAGCCCAATGCCAAGTCCGCGCAAAAGTGAGACCACGCACGCGCACGCCAGGCAAGCCACGTCACGAGGCATGCGACCGCTGCCACGTGGGGCCGCCGATCCTGGAGCCAACGTGGCAGCAGCAAGTTAGGTCCATGGTCAACATGACAGGGAACATCCACCCACCCACCCCCTCCTACCCACCTTCCCCTGCCTTCCCTCCGGCTCTCATCAGCCGTCTCCTTCCTCGGCTCCTCCTGTTCGAACTTGGCTTCCTCCAGCGAGAGAGCCCACCCAGCCGCCGGTCCCGAGGACAGGTCACTCACCACCCCACCACCAGCTGGTTCTCAGCGAGTCATCCGCTCCGGCGATCGCCGGAGAGCCAGAGCCCGTCGGCGGGACCCGGTGAGTTCCCGATCCCGGCCCCTGGTGCGGGGAAATTCCGAATCAAGCACCGGGAAACATTGGATCTGGTCTGATTCCTCCGAGCTCCTGGGTTGGGGCAGGCACGCACGCTGCGAGCTTGGCTTTGCGGTGGACTGGTTCGAACCGGCTCGCAGATCGCGGCCGGGGAGGTGTGGAATGGGAGATCGGGGGCCGGCCGCGGTGGCGAGATGGTGACCGCGAGCTTCAGCCGGAGCACGTCGGCGCGGCTCACAGCGAGGGGCGGCGTAGGGAGCCCCCGGGTCTCGTCGTCCGCGCACCGCAAGTGGTGGGGGTCACCGTCTTTTGAGAGCACCGTCGCCCTGGCCCTTTGCCTGGCCTCCGTCGCGCTCGTGCTCTCCTGCGGCCTATACCTCTATGTCTCCCGGTACCTGGGCCAGGGCCAGGGCCAGGACCGCGCGGTGGCCGAGTTCGCCGGCGACAATCTGGACTCCTGCAACGTGTTCGACGGAAGCTGGGTGCGGGATGAGAGGTACCCCCTGTACAACAGCTCCGAGTGCCCGTTTGCGGAGAGGGGGTTCAACTGCCTCGCCAATGGCAGGAGGAGCACCGAGTACCTCAAGTGGCGGTGGAAGCCGCGGCGATGCGACATGCCGCGCTTCAGTGCCCGGAGCGTGCTGGAGTGGCTCAGAGGGAAGAGGGTTGTGTTTGTGGGGGATTCGATGAGCCGAACACAGTGGGAGTCCTTCATCTGCATGCTCATGACAGGGGTGGACGATCCCAACAAGGTCTACGAGGTGAATGGCAACCAGATCTCGAAGACGATCCGATTTTTAGGAGTGAGATTCGAGTCATTCAACCTCAGTGTGGAGTTCTTTCGGTCGGTGTTCCTTGTACAGCAGACCCCTGCCCCTCCTGTCCATGTGACAAAAAGGGTCCGCGCAATTCTCAAGCTCGATAAGATGGATGATATTAGCAGGAAATGGGCGAATGCCGACGTGCTTATTTTCAATTCAGGGCATTGGTGGACTCCCAGCAAATTATTTGACATGTGAGTGTTCTTGCTTTAATTGTTAGCATGCTTTGTTTGTGGGTAATTGTTTAGGGATTATAATCACAATCTTGCTGATTTGCAGTTATCTGATCTTATATTCTGGTTTAGTATATCTGTTTTCGAAACAAAAACGCTAGACTTACAGACAAACCAACCTTTGCAGTTATCTGTTTTTATATTTTGGTTAAGTATACCTGTTTTTCAAAATAAATCCTTAATAACTGATAGTTTGTGTATATCAGTGTACGCCAAGCAGGCACCAGAGTGTTCCTTTGGAAGGAATCAATGACCAGGACTGATTGTAGCAAAACTTCCGAGGGTCACAAATAAACAAAAACAAATCACCAGATTGTATTATTGCAAATTTAATTTCGTACCATTTCTAGTTACCAGATTGTACTGCAAAGCTAACTCCTTACCATTTCTAGTTATTTCTTGAGGTCAAAGCAACAATAAAGGGTGTTAGGTTCTTATGCCACAACTTAGTGATGCTGATATTAATAAATTGTAGGCCTCACCTGAGGAAGGGTGGTGGTTAGGCACTACTCAGTACGGGAGTATGCTTTGATGATGCTAAGTTTCATGCATCCATACCAGATTATTTCCTTTTTTGGTATAAAAAATAGGCTCTGTTTTTCATGTTTATAAGATATCGCCACAATTGTAAAGGTTGTGGTAAAAATTGGTAAGCCTGCTATGACTGGCAAAAAATGATGCTAAGTACGGCAGTATGTTTTGATGATGCTAACTTTCATGCATTTACTATTTGTTGGAGTTAAAATCTAACAAACATGGCAAAAATTGGGCGTAAATTGTAAATGCCATAGAAACTTTACTGCCTGATCTTAATATGTGATGGAATTTTTTATTATTGAACAAATTTGATTATTTTTTTGGCGGGGGTTGTTAATTATCAAGTTGTAACCTTTCTTTCATAAATCTTAGAGATTATAGCTTTGTCTTTACAACAGGGGTTGTTATTTTGAGGCTGGAGGCTTGCTTAAACTTGGAACGTCAGTTAATTCTGCTTTCAAAATGGCACTGGAAACATGGGCTTCATGGGTCAAGGAAAAAGTGGATTTAAAACGAACACGTGTCTTCTTCCGGACATATGAACCTTCTCATTGGAGGTTAGTTTCTCATATACACTGAATTTCTTTCTTCACTACTTCATTATAATACTAGCCACAATTTGAACAGAAGGTGTCATCCCGCTATGATTGTGGAGTACAGACATCATGCAAAATATCAGTGAAAAATATAGAGTAATTTTTTCTTCTTATTATTTTCAGTGGCTTGAACCAAAAAGTATGCGAAGTAACAGAAAGACCTACAACTGAGGCCATAGGAGCTGACAGGAGTGAATTTAGGGATATACTTGCTGATGTTGTTGCGAACATGAGCGTTCCTGTCACTATACTGAATGTGACTTTGATGGGGGCCTTCAGGAGTGATGCGCATATTGGTATTTGGAGTCACCCTTCTACCATACTTGATTGCAGCCATTGGTGTCTTCCCGGAGTTCCAGATGCTTGGAATGAGCTAATATTTTCTCACCTTTTGACGGATGGTGAGTTCCTTATTTATGATGACATTCTCTCCTGATGTTATTAATAATAACAAAGTACTCCCTATGTAAACTAATATAAGAGTGTTTAGATAACTAAAATAGTGATCTAAACACTCTTATATTAGTTTACGGAGGGAGTACAGTACTAGGAAAAAAATAAAATATTGTTTGTGTTATATGATGTTCTGCTTGCAAAGCAACTTGGAATTTTTTGAACCTTTTATATACACCATGCATAGATAGTTGTATATATTACTCCCTCCGTAAACAAATATAAGAGCATTTAGATCACTATTTTAGTTATCTAAACACTCTTATATTAGTTTACAGAGGGAGTATTCGGTAGCGGTGCCGTCAACCTGAGCTTTACAACTGTGTAGGGTCAAAATAGAATAGAGAGCAATAGCTGATACTCACCTGTACAGCATGAATGAATTCGTCATACATATGCTTAAGCACTCAAGTAACTCGTTACTAAGTTAACCGGAATAATTCTCGGATGTGGAACAGAAATGTAGATCTAAAGAATATGGTACAGAAAGCGAAAACCAATTTAAAGCTGATTCCAGAAATTCTCATTTCATAAACATAGGTTGCGGTGCTTCCGACTCACTCCCTCCGCAAACTAATAAAAGAGCGCTTAGATCACTAAAGTAGTGATCTAAGCGCTCTTATATTAGTTTACAGAGGGAGTAGTTTGCAAGTATTTATGCCCTTTAACTTGATGACTTGCTCATTCAGGAGTTGAATAACGGCTTCTGACACCGAGTCATGTCCAATTCCGCAGGTTGGCGAAAGCTGGCCGACTGACTGTTTGACATTGTGCGCTCAACCTTCTTGTTTTTCTGGTCGAGTATCATGCTGCTTCTTGCATTTTTATGCGCTGCAAAAAGGAGCGAAGGCATGAAGCCTCAGCAGACAGCAGTACGTGTACAAGTTGCTCCATTCCGCATCCTTTCTTCGGTTAGCTCGAGTAAGAATTGCATATCCCCTGTCATATAGAGTAGATACTAGGTTGTTGTCTGTTTTTGCGTTTTATTAGTCTTTTTGGACATACAAAACATCACAGTTTGTAACCTGCATGCACAAACCGATGGAATGCAATTTTGGAAATTCATCTCTCCCGCACGAAAACGGTCTCCCGTCGTTTGTTTATTTATCCGTTGTCGCATTGAACAAAGTGGCTCTGCTCTTCTGTGAGTGCTATATGGGCGCAAAAATCTGATGAGTGCAATCGTGGAAATTCATTTCTAATCGCATCGCTGTCTGAGTGTCTGGCCACTTCACACGGTTCTGGCCGGCTGGGTGCCGACCTCACTTTCTTCACGTTTGTTGGTTTTCCATGATGAAAATGAGATGATGCAAGGGGCTGTAGTATGCATGCCTGCCTGCCCGGCGTGGCGATCCATCCGTGTGTTTTTCCTGACCGTCTGCTATGATGCCGCTTGCCATCAACGAGAGGCAAAAGTATACTCGAGAGGAAAGCGTCCTGACGCGCACCGTTCTGCGATTTCAAGTGCCCCTGGACCTAAACCCTTGTGGCTGCCTGCGAGGAAAAAGTGTCCCTGGTGCTGGTGGCCTGGGAGATTTAATGCGGCGGCGACGCCCATCGGACCACACGAGTTAGAGGTGGCGGCACTAACGGGGGTGAGGTTTGTTGGGGGAGATTGCACGCGTGGAACAACAACAAACTTTGCTTAGAGTGCACTGCTAGTTGGATCCAGAAGGAAAAAAAATACTTGGGCGCCATCAAGAATTTTATTTGTTTTTGAGTTTCTGTAAGGGTGTTTTTGTAAGTATTTGTGCTATTTAGAGCAACTTTAGCAGACCCTTATATCTCTTCGACCCGCAAAATAACCGTCATTTTACAGTTTTGCATTGAAAAAGTGTCTCGAACAGACCCCGTTTCGCATTGAAAAAGTGTCTCGAACAGACCCCGTAAACGTGGATGACCCTTAATTTTTTTAAGGGTTGCGATAAAATTGCCCCTTCGATCCACGGATACGCAGTTTACCCCCCCCCCCCCTCCCGCCCCCGCCCCGTCGGTGCCCTGTATCTCGCGAAAGAGGTTGGCGGGAGGGACATTTTAGCCTGTGTTTGTTCTCCTTTTCACCCCGCAGCCTCCCGGCACCACCGCCGTCTGCGATTTTTTTTGAGAAACACGCGAGATACACGGCGCCACCCCACCACTTGCCCTCTGATTTCGGTCATATCCACCGTCGGAATCATGCCATCGGACCACTCCAGACCCTGATCCACCGCGTCACCTCCCCCCCCCCCATCCGTCGAGCCGCGCCGACCCGGGTCGACCGCCCAGTCATCATTGGCCCACTTTTGCCTCAGATTCACGAGTTTGCGACCGCCCTGGCCCGTCGTCGGTTAGTCCTTTCGTGCCCTTTTCTAGTTCGATGTAGCGGCCGATTTGGCGAAGAAAATCCGTTCATGCGAGCTCGGATGTGTCATTTTTGTAGATGGATTTGAGCCCTTGCGAGGAGTTTTTGCTCGGCATAACGAGAGACGTCCGAGCCGACGTGTGTCACCTGCCGCCATTGTACTAGGTTGGACGATGGATGAAAAGAGGTCCAGTGCCTCAATTTATAGGCACACATGAAAAATGTGATGGCGGAAAAATAGGTCGGGAACGGACGAAGTTTTAGGCGGGAAAATACACAACAATAAGTGTCAGCACAATGTCAAGCGTTGCGTGGCAATCAACAAAGTTTGTCGGCTGTGATGATTATGTGCGCGTGCCAATCAACAAAATTTGTCGGGTGGCAGCAGCGCCACATGCCACCTCGCCCGATGGCGGTAGGGCCCACATGCCCATTTTTTGTTTCGTCACCGCTCGGGCGCGGACAAAAATCCTGTGGCGGGTGGCTGGCCACCTCGCCATGTGGAGGCAGGGGCTACCGTGCGGTCTTGTGCCACCACGTAGGTGCTCGTCTTTTTTGCCAATCTGACTCACATGTGGTTTCTTGTGTCGATTGCGTTTGACAGGTGGTCCTTTTACCGAAAAAGGGTTTTTCCCCGATTTGTATACAAAGCAACCAACACCGTACATAGATCATTGCTAGGGCGAACAGCACATCAATCCCAAAAACAAAAGAGAAACAAATGCCAACAGCGTTAGCTCGACAAAGAGCGGAAGATCCGCCACCGCTGTGCCTTCTAGAGACAAACCACCACAACCCGAGGCTCCGAACCGCCGCGTGCCAAGCAGCACCTCCAACAAGGGATGCGATGTCGACGCTGCTGCCCGGACGAGTCTAGGGTTTCGCCCGACACGTGGAAGAAGATAGGGGACGGCTACTGTTGGAAATATGCCCTAGAGGCAATAATAAAATGGTTATTATCATATTTCCTTGTTCATGATAATCGTCTATTGTTCATGCTATAATTGTATTAACAGGAAACAATAATGCATGTGTGAATAAATAGATCACAATGTGTCCCTAGCAAGCCTCTAGTTAGCTAGCTCGTTAGTCAATAGATGATCATGGTTTCCTGATCATGGGCATTAGATGTCATTGATGACGGGATAACATCATTGGAGAATGATGTGATGGACAAGACCCAATCCTAAGCATAGCACTAGATCGTATTGTTCGTATGCTAAAGTTTTTCTAATGTCAAGTGTCTTTTCCTTTGACCGTGAGATTGTGCAACTCCCGGATACCGTAGGAGTGTTTTGGGTGTATCAAACGTCACAACGTAACTGGGTGACTATAAAGGTGCACTACGGGTATCTCTGAAAGTGTCTGTTGGGTTGGTACGAATGGAGATCGGGATTTGTCACTCCGTGTGACGGAGAGGTATCTCTGGGCCCACTCGATAGAACATCATCATGAGCTCAATGTGACTAAGGAGTTAGTCACACGATGATGTGCTACGGAACGAGTAAAGAGACTTACCGGTAACGAGATTGAACAAGGTATAGGTATACCGACGTTCGAATCTCGGGCAAGTTCTATACCGACAGACAAAGGGAATCGTATACGGGATTGATTGAATCCTTGACATCGTGGTTCATCCGATGAGATCATCGTGGAGCAAGTGGGAGCCACCATGGGTATCCAGACCCCGCTGATTGTTATTGGCCGGAGAGGCGTCTCGGTCATGTGTGCCTGTCTCCCGAACCCGTAGGGTCTACAAACTTAAGGTTCGATGACGCTAGGGTTATATGGAATTGTTATACGAGGTTACCGAAAGTTGTTCGGAGTCCCGGATGAGATCCCGGACGTCACGAGGAGCTCCAGAATGGTCCGGAGGTAAAGATTGATATATAGGACGGATGGTTTTGAACACCGGAAGTGTTTCGGGCGTCACCGGTAACGTACCGGGACCACCGGAGGTGGCCCCGGGGGTCCACTGAAGGGGGGCAACGACCCCAAAAGACTAGATGGGCCTAGTGCGGGAGGGAACCAGCCCCTAGGTGGGTTGGTGCGCCTCCCACACCCAGCCCAATGCGCAAGTGGTGGGGAGAGGGGGCAACCCTAGGCACAGGTGGGCCTTAGGCCCACCAGGTGGTGCGCCACCCCCTCCCACCCTAGCCGCCACCCCCCTTTCCCATCTGGTGGTTGCCGCACCACCTAGGGGGGAACCCTATGGGTGGCACCCCCCTCCCCCTCCTCCTATAAATAGAGAGGGGTTTTGGCCCTTGGGAGACAGACTTCTCCCTCTCCCTCGGCGCAGCCATGCCCTTCTTCCTCCTCCTCTCTGCCGGGAGACCTCGTCTCTCCATCGACACCACGCCGTCGTGTTGCTGGAGTTCTTCCCCAACCTCTCCCTCCTCCTTGCTGTATCAAGGAGCAGGAGACGTCACCAGGCTGCACGTGTGTTGAATGCGGAGGTGCCGTAGTTCGGCACTAGATCGGAATCGCTGCGAGTACGACTCCATCAACCGCGTTCTAGCAAGGCTTCCGCTTAGCGATCTTCAAAGGTATGAAGATGCTCTTACCCCTCTCTCGTTGCTGGTCTCTCCATAGGAAGATCTGAATATGTGTAGGAAAATTTTGAATTTATGCTACGCTACCCAACAGTGGCATCCGAGCCAGGTTTTCTATGCGTAGATTCTATGCACGAGTAGAACACAAAAGTTGTGGGCGATGATTTGTCAATTTGCTTGCCGCTACTAGTCTTATTCTTTTCCGGCGGTATTGTGGGATGAAGCAGCCCGGACCGACTTTACACGTACACTTACGTGAGACTGGTTCCACTGACAGACATGCACACCGTGCATAAAGGTGGCTAGCGGGTGTCTATCTCTCCTACTCTAGTCGGATTGGATTTGATGAAAAGGGTCCTTATGAAGGGTAAATAGCTTTGGCATATCATCGTTGTGGCTGTCACATAGGTAAGAAGGCATTCTTGCTACAAACCCAAATCAGCCACGTAAAAACTTGCAACAACAATTAGAGGACGTCTAACTTGGTTTTTGCAGGGTTTGACATGTGATGTGATATGGCCAAAGTTGTGATGTTGCATGTATGATGTATGAGATGATCATGTTATTGTAATAGGTTTCATGACTTGCATGTCGATGAGTATGACAACCGGCAGGAGCCATAGGAGTTGTCTTAATTTATTGTATGAGATGCAACGCCATGTGCTTACTACTTTTACTTCATTGCTAACGGTTAGCTATAGTAGTAGTGATAGTAGTAGTTGGCGTGACGACTTCACGGAGACACGATGATGGAGATCATGGTGTCACTCCGGTGACGATGATGATCATGCGATGCCTGAAGATGGAGATCGAAAGGGCGAAGATGATAATGGCTATATCATGTCACTATATGATTGCATTGTGATGTTTATCATGTTTTTCATCTTATTGCTTAGAACGACGGTAGCATAATAAGATGATCCCTCTTAAAATTTCGAGAACGTATTCCCCTAAGTGTGCACCGTTGCGAAGGATCGTTGTCTCGAAGCACCACGTGATGATCGGGTGTGATAGATTCTAACGTTCGCATACAACGAGTGTAAGCCAGATTTACACACGCGAAACACCTAGGTTGACTCAACGAGCTTAGCATGTACAGACATGACCTCGAATACAAGAGACCGAAAGGTTTAACATGAGTCGTATGGTTGAATACGATCAGCATGAAGTTGCTCACCATGGTGACTAGTCCGTCTCACGTGATGATCGGACACGGGTTAGTCAAAATGGATCATGTATCACTTAGATGACTAGAGGGATGTCGATTTAAGTGGGAGTTCATACTTAATTTGATTAAATGAACTTAATTGTCATGAACCCAGTCTAAAAGTTGTCTTTATAAATATTGTAGATGGCCAACGTCAACCTCAATTTCAACGCATTCCTAGAGAAAAACAAGCTGAAAGATGATGGTAGCAACTATGCGGACTGGGTTCGCAACTTGAAGCTCATCCTTGAAGCAGCTAAAAAGGCTTATGTCCTTGATGCGCCGCTAGGTGACCCTCCCGCTCCCGCAGCAGCCCAGGACATTCTGAACGTCTAGCAAACACGGAGTGATGACTACTCTCTGGTTAGGTGTGGCATGTTATACAGTTTAGAAACGGGGCTCCAAAGGCGTTTTGAGCAACACGGGGCATATGAGATGTTCCAGGAGCTGAAGCTAGTTTTTCAAGCTCATGCCCGTGTCGAGAGATATGAAGTCTCCGACAAGTTCTTTAGCTGTAAGATGGAGGAGAACAGTTCTGTCAGTGAGCACATACTCAAAATGTCTGGGTTACACGGTCGTCTGACTTCACTTGGAGTCGAACTTTCGGATGATGCTATAATTGACAGAATCCTCTAGTCTCTCCCACCAAGCTACAAAGGCTTTGTGCTTAACTACAACATGCAAGGAATGGATAAGACCATTCCCAAGTTGTATTCGATGCTCAAGTCTGCAGAAGTAGAAATCAAGAAAGAGCATCAAGTGTTGATGGTCAACAAGACCACTAGTTTCAAGAAAGGCAAGGGTAAGAAGAACTTCAAGAAAGACGGCAAACTTGTTGCCGCGCCCGGTAAGCCAGATGCCGGTAAGAATAAAAAGAATGGACCCAAGCCTGAGACTGAGTGCTTCTATTGCAAGGGAAAAGGTCACTAGAAGCGGAACTACCCCAAATACTTAGCGGACAAGAAGGCCGGCAACGTTAAAGGTATATGTGATATACATGTTATTGATGTGTACCTTACCAGCGCTCGTAGTAGCTCCTGGGTATTTGATATCGGTGCTGTTGCTCACATTTGCAACTCAAAGCAGGAAGTGCGGAATAAGCGGAGACTGGCCAAGGACGAGGTGACGATGCGCGTCGGGAATGGTTCAAAGGTCGATGTGATCGCCGTCGGCACGCTACCTCTACATCTACCGTCGGGATTAGTTTTAAACCTTAATAATTGTTATTTAGTTCCAGCTTTAAGCATGAACATTGTATCAGGGTCTTGCTTAATGCGAGACGGCTACTCATTTAAGTCAGAGAATAATGGTTGTTCTATTTATATGAGTGATATGTTTTATGGTCATGCTCCGCTGGTGAATGGTTTATTCTTGATGAATCTCGATCGTGATGTTACACATATTCATAGTGTGAGTACCAAAAGATGTAAAGTTGATAATGATAGTCGCACATACTTGTGGCACTGCCGCCTTGGTCATATCGGAGTTAAGCGCATGAAGAAGCTCCATACTGATGGACTATTAGAGTCTCTTGACTTTGAATCATTTGACACACGCGAACCGTGCCTCATGGGCAAGATGACTAAGACTCCATTCTCAGGAATAATGGAGAGAGCAACCGACTTATTGGAAATAATACATACTGATGTGTGTGGTCCAATGAACGTTGAAGCTCGCGGTGGTTATCATTATGTTCTCACTCTCACCGATGATTTGAGTAGGTATGGGTATATCTACTTGATGAAGCACAAATCTGAGACGTTTGAAAAGTTCAAGGAATTTCAGAGTGAGGTTGAGAATCAACGTGACAGAAAAATTAAATGTCTACGATCTGATCGTGGAGGAGAATATTTGAGTCACGAGTTTGGCACACACCTAAGGAAGTGTGGAATCGTTTCACAACTGACACCGCCTGGCACACCGCAACGCAACGGAGTGTCTGAACGTCGTAATCGCACTTTATTAGATATGGTACGATCTATGATGTCTCTTACCGACTTACCGCTATCATTTTGGGGATATGCATTAGAAACTGTAGCATTCACTTTAAATAGGGCACCGTCTAAATCCGTTGAGACTACACCGTATGAACTATGGTTTGGCAAGAAACCTAAGTTGTCGTTTCTTAAAGTTTGGGGCTGCGATGCTTATGCGAAGAAAGTTCAACCAGAAAAGCTCGAACCCAAAGCGGAGAAATGCGTATTCATAGGATACCCTAAGGAAACTATTGGGTATACCTTCTATCTTAGATCCGAAGGTAAAATCTTTGTTGCCAAGAACGGATCCTTTCTAGAGAAAGAGTTTCTCTCGAAATAAGTAAGTGGGAGGAAGGTAGAACTTGATGAGGTAATTACACCCCCTCTCGAACAGGATAGTAGCGCAGCGCGGGAAGTTGTTCCTGTGGCGCCTACACCAACTGAAGAGGAAGTTATTGATAATGATCATGAAGCTTCGGATCAAGTTACTACTGAACCGCGAAGGTCCACGAGGGCACGCTCCGCACCAGAGTGGTACGAAAACCCTGTGATGGAAATCATGTTGTTAGACAACGGTGAACCTTCGAACTATGAAGAAGCGATGGCGGGCCCGGATTCCAACAAATGGCTTGAAGCTATGAAATCCGAGATATGATCCATGTATGAGAACAAAGTATGGACTTTGGTGGACTTACCCGATGACCGGCGAGCCATTGAAAATAAATGGATCTTCAAGAAGAAGACTGATGCAAACGGTAATGTAACCGTTTATAAAGCTCGACTTGTCGCAAAGGGTTTTCGACAAATTCAAGGGGTTGACTACGAAGAGACTTTCTCTCCCGTAGCGAAGCTGAAATCAGTCCGAATCATGTTAGCAATTGACGCCTTTTATGATTATGAAATTTGGCAAATGGACGTCAAAACAGCGTTCCTTAACGGGAACCTTAAGGAAGAGTTGTATACGATACAACCAGAAGGTTTTGTCGACCCTAAGGGTGCTAACAAAGTGTGCAAGCTGCAGCGCTCCATCTATGGGCTGGTGCAAGCATCTCGTAGTTGGAACATTCGCTTTAATGAGGTGATTAAAGCGTTTGGTTTCATACAGGTTTACGGAGAAGCTTGTCTGTACAAGAAAGTGAGTGGTAGCTCTTTAGCTTTCCTCATACTGTATGTGGATGACATATTATTGATGGAGAATAATATAGAGATGTTGGAGAGCATAAAGGCCTATTTGAACAAGAGTTTTTCAATGAAGAACCTTGGAGAAGCTCCATACATATTAGGCATCAAGATCTATAGAGATAGATCAAGACGCCTCATAGGTCTTTCGCAAAGTACATACCTTGACAAGATATTGAAGAAGTTCAATATGGAAAACTCAAAGAAAGGGTTCTTGCCAGTTTTGCAAGGTATGAGATTGAGTAAGACTCAGTCGCCGACCACGGCAGCAGATAGAGAGAAGATGAGTTCTGTCCCCTACGCTTCAGCCGTAGGCTCTCTAATGTATGCCATGTTGTGTACCAGACCTGATATAAACCTTGCCATAAGTTTGGTAGGGAGGTATCAAAGTGATCCCGGTATGGAACACTGGAAAGCGGTCAAGAATATCCTTAAGTACCTGAAAAGGACTAAGGAAATGTTTCTCGTTTATGGAGGTGACGAAGAGCTCGTCGTAAAGGGTTACGCCGACGCTAGCTTCGACACAGATCCGGATGACTCTAAGTCACAGACCGGATATGTATATGTTTTGAATGGTGGGGCAATGAGCTGGTGCAGCAGCAAGCAAGAAGTCGTGGTAGCATCTACATGTGAAGCGGAGTACATAGCTGCTTCAGAAGCGGCTCATGAAGGAATTTGGATGAAGGAGCTCATCACCGACCTTGGAGTGGTTCAAAGCGCGTCGGGTCCAATGACACTCTTATGTGATAACACTGGGGCCATTGCCATAGCCAAGGAGCCCAGGTTTCACCGGAAGACGAAGCACATCAAACGCCGCTACAACTCCATCCAGGACCATGTCCAGAGTGGAGTAATAGATATTTGTAAAGTACACACGGATTTGAATATTGCAGACCCGTTGACTAAACCTCTTCCACGAGCAAAACATCACAATGTAACTAGATTATTGACTCTAGTGCAAGTGGGAGACTGTTGGAAATATGCCCTAGAGGCAATAATAAAATGGTTATTATCATATTTCCTTGTTCATGATAATCGTCTATTGTTCATGCTATAATTGTATTAACAGGAAACACTAATACATGTGTGAATAAATAGATCACAATGTGTCCCTAGCAAGCCTCTAGTTAGCTAGCTCGTTAGTCAATAGATGATCATGGGCATTAGATGTCATTGATGACGGGATCACATTATTGGAGAATGATGTGATGGACAAGACCCAATCCTAAGCATAGTACTAGATCGTATTGTTCGTATGCTAAAGCTTTTCTAATGTCAAGTGTCTTTTCCTTCGACCGTGAGATTGTGCAACTCCCGGATACCGTAGGAGTGCTTTGGGTATATCAAACGTCACAACGTAACTGGGTGACTATAAAGGTGCACTACGGATATCTCTGAAAGTGTCTGTTGGGTTGGTACGAATCGAGATCGGGATTTGTCACTCCCTGTGACGGAGAGGTATCTCTGGGCCCACTCGGTAGAACATCATCATGAGCTCAATGTGACTAAGGAGTTAGCCACACGATGACGTTCTACGGAACGAGTAAAGAGACTTACCGGTAATGAGATTGAACAAGGTATAGGTATACCGACGATCGAATCTCGGGCAAGTTCTATACCGACAGACAAAGGGAATCGTATACGGGATTGATTGAATCCTTGACATCGTGGTTCATCCGATGAGATTTGTTGGGGAACGTCGCATGGGAAACAAAAATTTTCCTACGCGCACAAAGACCTATCATGGTGATGTCCATCTACGAGAGGGGATGAGTGATCTACGTACCCTTGTAGACCGTACAGCAGAAGCGTTAGACAACACGGTTGATGTAGTGGAACGTCCTCACGTCCCTCGATCCGCCCCGCGAACAATCCCGCGATCAGTCCCACGATCTAGTGCCGAACGGACGGCACCTCCGCGTTCAGCACACGTACAGCTCGACGATGATCTCGGCCTTCTTGATCCAGCAAGAGAGACAGAGATGTAGAAGAGTTCTCCGGCAGCGTGACGGCGCTCCGGAGGTTGGTGATGACCTTGTCTCAACAGGGCTCCGCCCGAGCTCCGCAGAAACGCGATCTAGAGGAAAAACCGTGGAGGTATGTGGTCGGGCTGCCGTGGAAAAGTCGTCTCAAATCAGCCCTAAAACCTCCGTATATATAGGTGGGAGGGAGGGGTCCTTGCCTTGGGGCTCAAGGAGCCCCAAGGGGGTCGGCCGAGTCCAAGGGGGAGGACTCTCCCCCCCCAAACCGAGTTGGACTAGGTTTGGTGGGAGGGAGTCCCCCTTCCTTCCCACCTCCTCCTTTTTTTTTCTTTCTCTCTTGATTTTCTTCTCCTTGGCGCATAGGGCACTTGTGGGCTGTCCCACCAGCCCACTAAGGGCTGGTGTGTCTCCCCCAAGGCCTATGGGCTTCCCCGGGGTGGGTTGCCCCCCCCCCCCCCCCGGTGAACTCCCGGAACCCATTCGTCATTCCCGGTACATTCCCGGTAACTCCGAAAACCTTCCGGTAATCAAATGAGGTCATCCTATATATCAATCTTTGTTTCTGGACCATTCCGGAAACCCTCGTGACGTCCGTGATCTCATCCGGGACTCCGAACAACATTCGGTAACCAACCATATAACTCAAATACGCATAAAACAACGTCGAACCTTAAGTGTGCAGACCCTGCGGGTTCGAGAACTATGTAGACATGACCCGAGAGACTCCTCGGTCAATTTCCAATAGCGGGACCTGGATGCCCATATTGGATCCTACATGTTCTACGAAGATCTTATCGTTTGAACCTCAGTGCCAAGGATTCGTATAATCCCGTATGTCATTCCCTTTGTCCTTCGGTATGTTACTTGCCCGAGACTCGATCGTCAGTATTCGCATACCTATTTCAATCTCGTTTACCGGCAAGTCTCTTTACTCGTTCCGTAATACAAGATCCCGCAACTTACACTAAGTTACATTGCTTGCAAGGCTTGTGTGTGATGTTGTATTACCGAGTGGGCCCCGAGATACCTCTCCGTCACACGGAGTGACAAATCCCAGTCTTGATCCATACTAACTCAACTAACACCTTCTGAGATACCTGTAGAGCATCTTTATAGTTACCCAGTTACGTTGCGACGTTTGATACACACAAAACATTCCTCCGGTGTCACTGAGTTATATGGTCTCATGGTCATAGGAATAAATACTTGACACGCAGAAAACAGTAGCAACAAAATGACACGATCAACATGCTACGTCTATTAGTTTGGGTCTAGTCCATCACGTGATTCTCCCAATGACGTGATCCAGTTATCAAGCAACAACACCTTGTTCATAATCAGAAGACACTGACTATCATCGATCAACTGGCT
Source organism: Hordeum vulgare subsp. vulgare (assembly GCF_904849725.1). Lineage (NCBI taxonomy): Eukaryota > Viridiplantae > Streptophyta > Magnoliopsida > Poales > Poaceae > Hordeum > Hordeum vulgare. Next base: position 564,920,324 of record NC_058520.1, read on the forward strand.
AGCCAACTAGAGGCATGCTAGGGACGCTGTTTTGTCTATGTATCCACACATGTAAATGAGTCTTCATTCAATACAATTATAGCATGGATAATAAACTATTATATTGATACAGGAATTATAATAATAACTACATTTATTATTGCCTCTAGGGCATAATTCCAACAGTCTCCCACTTGCACTAGAGTCAATAATCTAGCCCTCACATCACCATGTGAATTACATTGTAATGAATCTAACACCCATACAGTTCTGGTGTCGATCATGTTTTGGCCGTGGAAGAGGTTTAGTCAGCGGATCTGCTACATTCAGATCCGTGTGCACTTTGCATATATTTACGTCCTCTTCCTCGACGTAGTCGCGAATGAGGTTGAAGCGTCGCTTGATGTGTCTGGTCTTCTTGTGAAACCGTGGTTCCTTTGCTAAGGCAATGGCACCAGTGTTGTCACAGAACAAGGTTATTGGATTCAGTGCGCTTGGCACCACTCGAAGATCCGTCATGAACTGATTCATCCAGACACCCTCCTTAGCCGCCTCCGAGGCAGCCATGTACTCTGCTTCGCATGTAGAATCTGCTACGACGCTTTGCTTGGAACTGCACCAGCTTACTGCACCCCCATTAAGAATAAATACGTATCCGGTTTGCGACTTAGAGTCGTCCGGATCTGTGTCAAAGCTTGCATCGACGTAACCTTTTACGGCGAGCTCTTCGTCACCTCCATACACGAGAAACATCTCCTTAGTCCTTTTCAGGTACTTCAGGATATTCTTGACCGCTGTCCAGTGATCCACTCCTGGATTACTCTGGAACCTACCTGCCATACTTATGGCCAGGCTAACATCCGGTCTAGTGCACAGCATCGCATACATGATAGAACCTATGGCTGAAGCATAGGGGACGGAGCGCATATGCTCTCTATCTTCATCAGTTGCTGGGCACTGAGTCTTACTCAATCTTGTACCTTGTAAAACTAGCAAGAACCCTTTCTTGGACTGTTCCATTTTGAACCTTTTCAAAACTTTATCAAGGTATGTGCTTTGTGAAAGTCCTATCAGGCGTTTTGATCTATCCCTATAGATCTTAATGCCTAGAATGTAAGCAGCTTCTCCTAGGTCCTTCATAGAGAAACTTTTATTCAAGTAACCTTTTATGCTCTCCAAAAGCTCTACGTTGTTTCCAATCAGTAATATTTCATCCACATATAATATTAGAAACGCCACAGAGCTCCCACTCACTTTCTTGTAAATACAAGATTCTCCAACCACTTGTATAAACCCAAATGCTTTGATCACCTCATCAAAGCGTTTGTTCCAACTCCGAGATGCTTGCACCAGTCCATAAATGGATCGCTGGAGCTTGCACACCTTGTTAGCATTCTTAGGATCGACAAAACCTTCGGGTTGCATCATATACAACTCTTCCTTAAGGAAACCGTTAAGGAACGCCGTTTTGACATCCATCTGCCAGATTTCATAATCGAAAAATGCAGCTATTGCTAACATGATTCTGACGGACTTAAGCATCGCTACGGGTGAGAAAGTCTCATCGTAGTCAACTCCTGGAACTTGTGAAAAACCCTTTCCCACAAGTCGAGCTTTATAAACGGTCACATTACCGTCAGCGTCCGTCTTCTTCTTAAAGATCCATTTGTTCTGAATAGCCTTGCGGCCCTCAGGTAGTATCTCCAAAGTCCACACTTTGTTCTCATACATGGATCCTATCTCGGACTTCATGGCTTCTAGCCATTTGTTGGAATTTGGGCCCACCATTGCTTCTTCATAATTTGCAGGTTCATTGTTGTCCAACAACATGATTGATAAGACGGGATTACCGTACCACTCTGGAGCAGCGCGTGATCTCGTCGACCTGCGTGGTTCAACAGAAACTTGAACTGGAGTTTCATGATCATCATCATTAACTTCCTCCTCAACCGGCATCGCAACGACAGAGGTTTCCCCTTGCCCTGCGCCACCATCCAGAGGGATGAGAGGTTCGACAACCTCGTCAAGTTCTATCTTCCTCCCACTCAATTCTCCCGAGAGAAACTCCTTCTCGAGAAAAGCTCTGTTCTTAGCAACAAACACTTTGCCCTCGGATTTGAGATAGAAGGTGTACCCAACTATCTCTTTTGGGTAACCTATGAAGACGCATTTTTCCGCTTTGGGTTCCAGCTTTTCAGGCTGAAGCTTTTTGACATAAGCATCACATCCCCAAACTTTAAGAAACGACAACTTTGGCCTTTTGCCATACCACAGTTCGTATGGTGTCGTCTCAACGGATTTTGATGGTGCCCTATTTAAAGTGAATGCAGCTGTTTCTAATGCATAACCCCAAAATGATAACGGCAAATCAGTAAGAGACATCATAGATCGCACCATCTCTAACAAAGTATGATTACGACGTTCGGACACACCATTCCGCTGTGGTGTTCCAGGCGGTGTCAACTGTGAAACAATTCCACATTTTCTTAAGTGATCACCAAACTCGAAACTCAGATATTCACCCCCACGATCAGACCGTAGGAACTTGATCTTCTTGTTACGATGATTTTCCACTTCACTCTGAAATTGCTTGAACTTTTCAAATGTTTCAGACTTGTGCTTCATCAAGTAGACATAACCATACCTACTCAAATCATCAGTAAAGGTGAGAAAATAACGATATCCGCCGCGTGCCTCCACGCTCATTGGACCACACACATCGGTATGTATGATTTCCAATAAGTCACTCGCACGCTCCATTGTTCCGGAGAACGGAGTCTTAGTCATCTTGCCCATGAGGCATGGTTCGCACGTGTCAAGTGAATCAAAGTCAAGTGACTCCAAAAGTCCATCAGCATGGAGTTTCTTCATGCGCTTTACACCAATATGACCCAAGCGGCAGTGCCACAAAAATATGGCGCTATCATTGTTTACTCTAACTCTTTTGGTCTCAATGTTATGTATATGCGTATCGCTATCAAGATTCAATATGAACAATCCTCTCACATTCGGTGCATGACCATAAAAGATGTTACTCATAGAAATAGAACAACCATTATTCTCTGACTTAAAAGAGTAACCGTCTCGCAATAAACAAGATCCAGATATAATGTTCATGCTCAACGCATGCACTAAATAACAATGATTTAAGTTCATCACTAATCCCGACGGTAGCTGAAGTGACACTGTGCCGACGGCGATTGCATCAACCTTGGAACCATTTCCTACGCGCATCGTCACTTCATCTTTCGCCAGCCTTCGTCTATTCCGCAGTTCCTGTTTCGAGTTGCAAATATGAGCAACAGAACCGGTATCGAATACCGAGGCACTACTACGAGAGCCGGTTAAGTACACATCAATAACATGTATATCAAATATACCTGATTTTTCTTTGCCCGCCTTCTTATCTGCCAGATACTTGGGGCAATTGCGCTTCCAGTGACCCATACCCTTGCAATAGTAGCACTCTGTTTCAGGCTTAGGTCCAGCCTTGGGTTTCTTCGGCGGATTGGCAACAGGCTTGCCGCTCTTCTTCGAATTGCCCTTCTTGCCTTTGCCGTTTCTCTTGAAACTAGTGGTCTTGCTCACCATCAACACTTGATGCTCTTTACGGAGTTCAGACTCTGCGACTTTCAGCATCGCAAACAACTCGCCGGGAGACTTGTTCATCCCTTGCATGTTGTAGTTCAACACAAAGCCTTTATAGCTTGGCGGCAGTGATTGAAGGTTTCTATCAGTGATAGCTTCTTGCGGGAGTTCAATCCCCAGCTCAGCTAGACGGTTTGAGTACCCACACATTTTGAGCACATGTTCACTGACAGACGAGTTTTCCTCCATCTTGCTGTTGGGGAACGTCGCATGGGAAACAAAAAAATTCCTACGCGCACGAAGACCTATCATGGTGATGTCCATCTACGAGAGGGGATGAGTGATCTACGTACCCTTGTAGATCGTACAACAGAAGCGTTAGAGAACGCGGTTGATGTAGTGGAACGTCCTCACGTCCCTCGATCCGCCCCGCGAACAATCCCGCGATCAGTCCCACGATCTAGTACCGAACGGACGGCACCTCCGCGTTCAGCACACGTACAGCTCGACGATGATCTCGGCCTTCTTGATCCAGCAAGAGAGGCGGAGAGGTAGAAGAGTTCTCCGGCAGCGTGACGGCGCTCCGGAGGTTGGTGATGATCTTGTCTCAGCAGGGCTCCGCCCGAGCTCCGCAGAAACGCGATCTAGAGGAAAAACTATGGAGGTATGTGGTCGGGCAGCCGTGAGAAAGTCGTCTCAAATCAGCCCTAATTGCTCCATATATATAGGAGGAGGGAGGGGGACCTTGCCTTGGGGTCCAAGGGACCCTCAAGGGGTCGACCGAGCCAAGGGGGGGAGGACTCCCCCCCCCCCCCAAACCGAGTTGGACTTGGTTTGGTGGGAGGAGTCCCCCTCCCTTCCCACTTCCTCCCTCTTTTTTTTCTTTTTCCTTTGATTTCCTTTTCTTGGCGCATAGGCCCCCTTGGGGCTGTCCCACCAGCCCACTAAGGGCTGGTTTGTCTCCCCAAAGCCTATGGGCTTCCCCGGGGTGGGTTGCCCCCCCCGGTGAACTTCCGGAACCCATTCGTCATTCCCGGTACATTCCCGGTAACTCCGAAAACCTTCCGGTAATCAAATGAGGTCATCCTATATATCAATCTTCGTTTCCGGACCATTCCGGAAACCCTCGTGATGTCCGTGATCTCATCCGGGACTCCGAACAACATTCGGTAACCAACCATATAACTCAAATACGCATAAAACAATGTCGAACCTTAAGTGTGCAGACCCTGCGGGTTCGAGAACTATGTAGACATGACCCGAGAGACTCCTCGGTCAATATCCAATAGCGGGACCTGGATGCCCATATTGGATCCTACATATTCTACGAAGATCTTATCGTTTGAACCTCAGTGCCAAGGATTCGTATAATCCCGTATGTTATTCCCTTTGTCCTTCGGTATGTTACTTGCCCGAGATTCGATCGTCAGTATCCGCATACCTATTTCAATCTCATTTACCGGCAAGTCTCTTTACTCGTTACATAATACAAGATCCCGCAACTTACACTAAGTTACATTGCTTGCAAGGCTTGTGTGTGATGTTGTATTACCGAGTGGGCCCCGAGATACCTCTCCGTCACACGGAGTGACAAATCCCAGTCTTGATCCATACTAACTCAACTAACACCTTCGGAGATACCTGTAGAGCATCTTTATAGTCACCCAGTTACGTTGCGACGTTTGATACACACAAAGCATTCCTCCGGTGTCAGTGAGTTATATAATCTCATGGTCATAGGAATAAATACTTGACACGCAGAAAACAGTAGCAACAAAATGACACGATCAACATGCTACGTCTATTAGTTTGGGTCTAGTCCATCACGTGATTCTCCCAATGACGTGATCCAGTTATCAAGCAACAACACCTTGTTCATAATCAGAAGACACTGACTATCATCGATCAACTGGCTAGCCAACTAGAGGCATGCTAGGGACGGTGTTTTGTCTATGTATCCACACATGTAAATGAGTCTTCATTCAATACAATTATAGCATGGATAATAAACTATTATCTTGATACAGGAATTATAATAATAACTATACATTTATTATTGCCTCTAGGGCATAATTCCAACAGTCTCCCACTTGCACTAGAGTCAATAATCTAGCCTTCACATCACCATGTGAATTTACATTGTAATAAATCTAACACCCATACAGTTCTGGTGTCGATCATGTTTTGGACGTGGAAGAGGTTTAGTCAGCGGGTCTGCTACATTCAGATCCGTGTGCACCTTGCATATATTTACGTCCTCCTCCTCGACGTAGTCGCGAATGAGGTTGAAGCGTCGTTTGATGTGTCTGGTCTTCTTGTGAAACCTTGGTTCCTTTGCCAGGGCAATGGCACCAGTGTTGTCACAGAACAAGGTTATTGGATCCAGTGCACTTGGCACCACTCCAAGATCCGTCATGAACTGCTTCATCCAGACACCCTCCTTAGCCGCCTCCGAGGCAGCCATGTACTCTGCTTCACATGTAGAATCTGCTACGGCGCTTTGCTTGGAACTGCACCAGCTTACTGCACCTCCATTAAGAATAAATACGTATCCGGTTTGCGACTTAGAGTCGTCCGGATCTGTGTCAAAGCTTGCATCGACATAACCTTTTACGGCGAGCTCTTCGTCACCTCCATACACGAGAAACATCTCCTTAGTCCTTTTCAGGTACTTCAGGATATTCTTGACCGATGTCCAGTGATCCACTCCTGGATTACTCTGGAACCTACCTGCCATACTTATGGCCAGGCTAACATCCGGTCTAGTGCACAGCATCGCATACATGATAGAACCTATGGCTGAAGCATAGGGAACTGAGCGCATATGCTCTCTATCTTCATCAGTTGCTGGGCACTGAGTCTTACTCAATCTCGTACCTTGTAACACTGGCAAGAACCCTTTCTTGGACTGTTCCATTTTGAACCTCTTCAAAACTTTATCAAGGTATGTGCTTTGTGAAAGTCCTATCAGGCGTTTTGATCTATCCCTATAGATCTTAATGCCTAGAATGTAAGCAGCTTCTCCTAGGTCCTTCATAGAGAAACTTTTATTCAAGTAACCTTTTATGCTCTCCAAAAGCTCTACGTTGTTTCCAATCAGCAATATGTCATCCACATATAATATTAGAAACGCCACAGAGCTCCCACTCACTTTCTTGTAAATACAAGATTCTCCAACCACTTGTATAAACCCAAATGCTTTGATCACCTCATCAAAGCGTTTGTTCAACTCCGAGATGCTTGCACCAGTCCATAAATGGATCGCTGGAGCTTGCACACCTTGTCAGCATTTTTAGGATCGACAAAACCATCGGGTTGCATCATAAACAACTCTTCCTTAAGGAAACCATTAAGGAACGCCGTTTTGACATCCATCTGCCAGATTTCATAATCGAAAAATGCAGCTATTGCTAACATGATTCTGACGGACTTAAGCATCGCTACGGGTGAGAAAGTCTCATCGTAGTCAACTCCTGGAACTTGTGAAAAACCCTTTGCCACAAGTCGAGCTTTATAAACGGTCACATTACCGTCAGCGTCCGTCTTCTTCTTAAAGATCCATTTGTTCTGAATAGCCTTGCGGCCCTCAGGTAGTATCTCCAAAGTCCACACTTTGTTCTCATACATGGATCCTATCTCGGATTTCATGGCTTCTAGCCATTTGTTGGAATCTGGGCCCACCATTGCTTCTTCATAATTTGCAGGTTCATTGTTGTCTAACAACATAATTGATAAGACGGGATTACCGTACCACTCTGGAGCAGCGCGTGATCTCGTCGACCTGCTGGGTTCAACAGGAACTTGAACTGGAGTTTCATGATCATCATCATTAACTTCCTCCTCAACCGGCGTCGCAATGACAGAGGTTTCCCCTTGCCCTGCGCCACTATCCAGAGGGATGAGAGGTTCGACAACCTCGTCAAGTTCTATCTTCCTCCCACTCAATTCTCTCGAGAGAAACTCCTTCTCGAGAAAAGTTCCGTTCTTAGCAACAAACACTTTGCCCTCGGATTTGAGATAGAAGGTGTACCCAACTGTCTCTTTTGGGTAGCCTATGAAGACGCATTTTTCCGCTTTGGGTTCCAACTTTTCAGGCTGAAGCTTTTTGACATAAGCATCACATCCCCAAACTTTAAGAAACGACAACTTTGGCCTTTTGCCATACCACAGTTCGTATGGTGTCGTCTCAACGGATTTTGATGGTGCCCTATTTAAAGTGAATGCAGCTGTTTCTAATGCATAACCCCAAAATGATAACGGCAAATCAGTAAGAGACATCATAGATCGCACCATCTCTAACAAAGTACGATTACGACGTTCGGACACACCATTACGCTGTGGTGTTCCAGGCGTCGTTAACTGCGAAACAATTCCACATTGTCTTAAGTGAGCACCAAACTCGAAACTTAGATATTCACCCCCACGATCAGACCGTAGGAACTTGATCTTCTTGTTACGATGATTTTCCACTTCACTCTGAAATTGCTTGAACTTTTCAAATGTTTCAGACTTGTGCTTCATCAAGTAGACATAACCATATCTACTTAAATCGTCAGTGAAGGTGAGGAAATAACGATATCCGCCGGGTGCCTCCACGCTCATTGGACCACACACATCGGTATGTATGATTTCCAACAAGTCACTTGCACGCTCCATTGTTCCGGAGAACGGAGTCTTAGTCATCTTGCCCATGAGGCATGGTTCGCACGTGTCAAGTGAATCAAAGTCAAGTGACTCCAAAAGTCCATCAGCATGGAGTTTCTTCATGCGCTTTACACTAATATGACCCAAGCGGCAGTGCCACAAAAATATGGCGCTATCATTGTTTACTCTAACTCTTTTGGTCTCAATGTTATGTATATGCGTATCGCTATCAAGATTCAATATGAACAATCCTCTCACATTCGGTGCATGACCATAAAAGATGTTACTCATAGAAATAGAACAACCATTATTCTCTGACTTAAAAGAGTAACCGTCTCGCAATAAACAAGATCCAGATATAATGTTCATGCTCAACGCAGGCACTAAATAACACTGATTTAAGTTCATCACTAATCCCGATGGCAGCTGAAGTGACACTGTGCCGACGGCGATTGCATCAACCTTGGAACCATTTCCTACGCGCATCGTCACTTCGTCTTTCGCCAGCCTTCGTCTATTCCGCAGTTCCTGTTTTGAGTTGCAAATGTGAGCAACAGAACCGGTATCTAATACCCAGGCACTACTACGAGAGCCGGTTAAGTACACATCAATAACATGTATATCAAATATACCTGATTTTTCTTTGCCCGCCTTCTTATCTGCCAGATACTTGGGGCAATTGCGCTTCCAGTGACCCATACCCTTGCAATAGAAGCACTCTGTTTCAGGCTTAGGTCCAGCCTTGGGTTTCTTCGGCGGATTGGCAACAGGCTTGCCGCTCTTCTTCGAATTGCCCTTCTTGCCTTTGCCGTTTCTCTTGAAACTAGTGGTCTTGCTCACCATCAACACTTGATGCTCTTTACGGAGTTCAGACTCTGCGACTTTCAGCATCGCAAACAACTCGCCGGGAGACTTGTTCATCCCTTGCATGTTGTAGTTCAACACAAAGCCTTTATAGCTTGGCGGCAGTGATTGAAGGATTCTGTCAGTGATAGCTTCTTGCGGGAGTTCAATCCCCAGTTCAGCTAGACGGTTTGAGTACCCAGACATTTTGAGCACATGTTCACTGACAGACGAGTTTTCCTCCATCTTGCAAGCATAGAATTTATCGGAGGTCTCATACCTCTCGATCCGAGCGTTCTTATGACAGATAAACTTCAACTCCTGGAACATCTCAAATGCTCCATGACGCTCAAAGCGACGTTGAAGTCCCGGTTCTAAGCCATACAAGACTGCACATTGAACTATTGAGTAGTCCTCCTTACGCGCTAACCAAGCGTTCTTAACATCCTGATCAGCCGTAGCGGGTGGTTCATCTCCTAGCGCAGCATTAAGGACATAATCCTTCTTCCCAGCTTGTAAGATTAGCTTAAGATTACGAGCCCAGTCTACAAAGTTGCTTCCATCATCTTTCAACTTAGCTTTCTCTAGGAACGTATTAAAATTCAGGATGACAGTTGCGTGAGCCATGATCTACAACACAAATATATTCAAAGTGGACTTAGACTATGTTCAAGATAATTAGAGTTCAACTTAATCAAATTATATGCTAAACTCCCACTCAAAAAGTACATCTCTCTAGTCATTTGAGTGGTTCATGATCCACTTACACTATCTCAAGTCCGATCATCACGTGAGTTGAGTATAGTTTCAGTGGTAAGCATCCCTATGCTAATCATATCAACAATATGATTCATGATCGACCTTTCGGTCTCATGTGTTCCGAGGCCATGTCTGCACATGCTAGGCTCGTCAAGCTTAACCCGAGTGTTCCGCGTGTGCAACTATTTTGCACCCGTTGTATGTGAACGTTGAGTCTATCACACCCGATCATCACGTGGTGTCTCGAAACGACGAACTGTAGCAACGGTGCACAGTCGGGGAGAACACAATTTGGTCTTGAAATTTTAGTGAGAGATCACCTCATAATGCTACCGTCGTTCTAAGCAAAATAAGGTGCATAAAAGGATTAACATCACATGCAATTCATAAGTGACATGATATGGCCATCATCTCGTGCTTCTTGATCTCCATCACCAAAGCACCGACACGATCTTCTTGTCACCGGCGCCACACCATGATCATCCATCAACGTGTTGCCATCGGGGTTGTCGTGCTACTTATGCTATTACTACTAAAGCTACATCCTAGCAAAATAGTAAACGCATCTGCAAGCACATATGTTAGTATAAAGACAACCCTATGGCTCCTGCCGGTTGCCGTACCATCGACGTGCAAGTCGATATTTCTATTACAACATGATCATCTCATACATCCAATATATCACATCACATCGTTGGCCATATCACATCACAATCATACCCTGCAAAAACAAGTTAGACGTCCTCTAATTTTGTTGTTGCATGTTTTACGTGGTGACCAAGGGTATCTAGTAGGATCGCATCTTACTTACGCAAACACCACAACGGAGATATATGAGTTGCTATTTAACCTCATCCAAGGACCTCCTCGGTCAAATCCGATTCAACTAAAGTTGGAGAAACCGTCACTTGCCAGTCATCTTTGAGCAAAGGGGGTTACTCGTAACGATGAAACCAGTCTCTCGTAAGCGTACGAGTAATGTCGGTCCAAGCCGCTTCAATCCAACAATACCGCGGAATCAAGAAAAGACTAAGGAGGGCAGCAAAAGGCACATCACCGCCCACAAAAACTTTTGTGTTCTACTCGAGAAGACATCTACGCATCAACCTAGCTCTTATACCACTGTTAGGGAACGTCGCATGGGAAACAAAAATTTTCCTACGCGCACGAAGACCTATCATGGTGATGTCCATCTACGAGAGGGGATGAGTGATCTACGTACCCTTGTAGATCGTACAGCAGAAGCGTTAGAGAACGCGGTTGATGTAATGGAACGTCCTCACGTCCCTCGATCCGCCCCGCGAACAATCCCGCGATCAGTCCCATGATCTAGTAGCGAACGGACGGCACCTCCGCGTTCAGCACACGTACAACTCGACGATGATCTCGGCCTTCTTGATCCAGCAACAGAGACGGAGAGGTAGAAGAGTTCTCCGGCAGCGTGACGGCGCTCCGGAGGTTGGTGATGATCTTGTCTCAGCAGGGCTCCGCCCGAGCTCCGCAGAAACGCGATCTAGAGGAAAAACTATGGAGGTATGTGGTCGGGCAGCCGTGAGAAAGTCGTCTCAAATCAGCCCTAATTGCTCCATATATATAGGAGGAGGGAGGGGGACCTTGCCTTGGGGTCCAAGGGACCCTCAAGGGGTCGGCCGAGCCAAGGGGGGGAGGACTCCCCCCCCCCCGAACCGAGTTGGACTTGGTTTGGTGGGAGGAGTCCCCCTCCCTTCCCACTTCCTCCCTCTTTTTTTTCCTTTTCCTTTGATTTCCTTTTCTTGGCGCATAGGCCCCCTTGGGGCTGTCCCACCAGCCCACTAAGGGCTGGTGTGTCTCCCCAAATCCTATGGGCTTCCCCGGGGTGGGTTGCCCCCCACCCCCCCCCCCGGTGAACTCCCGGAACCCATTCGTCATTCCCGGTACATTCCCGGTAACTCCGAAAACCTTCCGGTAATCAAATGAGGTCATCCTATATATCAATCTTCGTTTCCGGACCATTCCGGAAACCCTCGTGACGTCCGTGATCTCATCCGGGACTCCGAACAACATTCGGTAACCAACCATATAACTCAAATACGCATAAAACAACGTCGAACCTTAAGTGTGCAGACCCTGCGGGTTCGAGAACTATGTAGACATGACCCGAGAGACTCCTCGGTCAATATCCAATAGCGGGACCTGGATGCCCATATTGGATCCTACATGTTCTACGAAGATCTTATCGTTTGAACCTCAGTGCCAAGGATTCGTATAATCCCGTATGTCATTCCCTTTGTCCTTCGGTATGTTACTTGCCCGAGACTCGATCGCAGTATCCGCATACCTATTTCAATCTCGTTTACCGGCAAGTCTCTTTACTCGTTCCGTAATACAAGATCCCGCAACTTACACTAAGTTACATTGCTTGCTAGGCTTGTGTGTGATGTTGTATTACCGAGTGGGCCCCGAGATACCTCTCCGTCACACGGAGTGACAAATCCCAGTCTTGATCCATACTAACTCAACTAACACCTTCGGAGATACCTGTAGAGCATCTTTATAGTCACCCAGTTACGTTGCGACGTTTGATACACACAAAGCATTCCTCCGGTGTCAATGAGTTATATGATCTCATGGTCATAGGAATAAATACTTGACACGCAGAAAACAGTAGCAACAAAATGACACGATCAACATGCTACGTCTATTAGTTTGGGTCTAGTCCATCACGTGATTCTCCCAATGACGTGATCCAGTTATCAAGCAACAACACCTTGTTCATAATCAGAAGACACTGACTATCATCGATCAACTGGCTAGCCAACTAGAGGCATGCTAGGGACGGTGTTTTGTCTATGTATCCACACATGTAAATGAGTCTTCATTCAATACAATTATAGCATGGATAATAAACTATTATCTTGATACAGGAATTATAATAATAACTACATTTATTATTGCCTCTAGGGCATAATTCCAACAAGATCATCGTGGAGCAAGTGGGATCCACCATGGGTATCCAGACCCCGCTGATGGTTATTGGCCGGAGAGGCGTCTCGGTCATGTCTGCGTGTCTCCCGAACCCGTAGGGTCTACACACTTAAGGTCCGATGACGCTAGGGTTATAGGGAATTGTTATACGAGGTTACCGAAAGTTGTTCGGAGTCCCGGATGAGATCCCGGACGTCACGAGGAGCTCCGAAATGGTCCGGAGGTAAAGATTGATATATAGGATGAATGGTTTTGGACACCGGAAGTGTTTCGGGCGTCACCGGTAACGTACCGGGACCACCGGGACCACCGGAGGTGGCCCCGGGGGTCCACTGAAGGGGGGCAACGACCCCAAAAGACTAGATGGGCCTAGTGCGGGAGGGAACCAGCCCCTAGGTGGGCTGGTGCGCCTCCCACACCCAGCCCAATGCGCAAGTGGTGGGGAGAGGGGGCAACCCTAGGCACAGGTGGGCCTTAGGCCCACCAGGTGGTGTGCCACGCTCTCCCACCCTAGCCGCCGCCCCCCTTTCCCATCTGGTGGCTGCCGCACCACCTAGGGGGGAACCCTAGGGGTGGCGCACCCCCTCCCCCTCCTCCTATAAATAGAGAGGGGTTTTGGCCCTTGGGAGACAGACTTCTCCCTCTCCCTCGGCGTAGCCCTGCCCTTCTTCCTCCTTCTCTCTGCCGGTGCTTGGCGAAGCCCTACCGGGAGACCTCCTCTCTCCATCGACACCACGCCGTCGTGTTGCTGGAGTTCTTCCCCAACCTCTCCCTCCTCCTTGCTGGATCAAGGTGCGGGAGACGTCACCGGGCTGCACGTGTGTTGAACGCGGAGGTGCCGTAGTTCGGCACTAGATCGGAATCGCTGCGAGTACGACTCCATCAACCGCGTTCTAGCAACGCTTCCGCTTAGCGATCTTCAAAGGTATGAAGATGCTCTTACCCCTCTCTCGTTGCTGGTCTCTCCGTAGGAAGATCTGAATATGCGTAGGAAAATTTTGAATTTAGGCTACGCTACCCAACAGCTACCACCGACACCCTCCAGGAAGGAAGGTGTCACCGCATCGGAGTGAGACGAAGCGGCAAGGATTTCTCCCGCACTCCAAACCCCACCGCCCAACCGGAGCCGACCAGCCAAACCATCGCCTAACCCCATGCGCTAGCACGGTTGGGCCACCATCCACGCAGTCTCACTGTGAACACCAACACGAGGCCAAGGAGAGCGGAGAATTGCACCAAACGATGGAGCAGCAGCACCGAAACCGGGCGGGAGGAGATCCACCTCCACCGACGACGTGCGGGAGGCCGTGCCTCCGGCACCACCGCGGTCACCGACCGGACACGACAGCAGGGCATACCAGGCCACCCTTGGCCCATCCCACTAAGCCCTATCGGCCATGCTGCAGCGGGCTCGCAATGGCGTCGCCAGCACCCAGCCGCTCGTCGCCACTCCCCCGACTCCTAGAGGTTCCGCCGCAGACCCACTCTGTTGTTGGCCCGCCCAGGCCTAGATCTGGGCTGGGAGGCCGCCGCCAGATCGCGCCGCAGCTTCATCCTGCCGCCAACGCCAACGCCGCCGTCCAGCCGTCCGCCCACGGCGCGCCAGGGAGCCCTGCCGCCACCTGGAATGCCACCGCCTAGGAGCACCCTCCTGGTGCAGCTCTACCCCCGCGTTGGAGAGCCATCGGGAGGAGAAGGGCAGGGGCCGCCGCCACCAGCGAACCCGGGGCCAGGCCGGCCGCGGGTGCTAGCGTCGGGAGCGAAGAGGAGAGGCAGAGGGTGGGGCTGGAAGGAGGGGAGGTTGGTTGCGACCGGTCGCCTGTGGGGGCGACGCGGTCGCGGAGAGGATGTGCGTTATCACTGAAGTTTCCAGGTGGTCCTTTTGAACAAAAAATGTGTAAATTTGACATACTACTCGTAAGTATGTGTGTGCGCATTGATGTTAGGCAAAATATTAACTAGTATATTCTCATTGATGTTAGGCAACATATTAACTAGTATATTCTCATATTAGATAAGTTGATATTAAAGCAAGTACAATTGAATGATATAAGCGGGCTATAAGAGATGACATATCAGATTTATGTCTAGGTGAAGAAAAGAGAAGCGGGTTATGAATTTACAGCCGGCTGTAGCACGAGCTCCAACATCATTTGTGAGAGAAAAAAGATGAGCCCTATTATAGATATATCATGTTAATGTTAGGGAACGTCGCATGGGAAACAAAAAAAATTCTACGCACACACAAGACCTATCATGGTGATGATCATCTGCGAGAGGGGAGATCGGATCCACATACCCTTGTACTCCCTTCATTCCTAAATATAAGTCTTTTTAGAGATTTCACTAGAGGGCTACATACGAAACAAAATAAGTGAATCTATACTCTAAAATATGTCTATATACATCCGTATGTAGTCCCTCTAATGAAACTTCTTAAAATACTTATATTTAGGAACAGAGGGAGTAGATCGCTAAGCGGGAAGCGTTAAGAAACGCGGTTGATGTAGTTGAACGTCTTCGCGATTCGAATTGCAAGCGCCCCACGAACTCCGTCCCGATCTAGTACCGAACGGACGACACCTCCACGTTCAACACACGTACAACTCGATGATGATCTCCGCCTTCTTGATCCAGCAAGAGAGATGAATTGGTAGCTGAATTCTTCGGCAGCACGATGGCGTGGCGGTGATGGTGATGGAGCTACTCCAGCAGGGCTTCGTCGTGCCGTACCGAACTAGCTACAGGATGTCACGAAGTGGTGGAGGGAGAGAGGGTTGCAGTATGGCTTGGGGTGCCAAAAAGCCTCTCTCACCTCCACTATATATAGGTGTGAGGGAGGGGTGGCGTCCTAGGGAAAAATCACTAGGGTTCAGCCGGCGCAAGAGGAGAGGGAGGAGCCCTCCTCCAACACAACTTGGAAAAGTGGAGTCCTCTTTCCCCAATTCGGTTTGCCCACCTCTCCTTTCCTTTTCTCTTTCTTCGGCCGAAGTAGCCCTTCTTGGGCTGGCCACCAGCCCACTAAGGGCTGGTGCGCCATCCTTGGACCTCTTTGGTTCTCTCCCGGGTGGGTGGCCCCTTCCTGTGGAACTCCGGAACCCATTCGTCACTCCCGGTACTTTATCGATAATGCCCGAAAACCTTCCGGAAGCCAAATGGATACTTCCTATATATCAAGCTTCGTCTCCGGACCATTCCGGAAACCCTCGTGACATCCAAGTTCTCATCCGGGACTCCGAACACCATTCGGTTACCAACATAAAAAATTCAACTATACAGAAATGTCACCGAACCTTAAGTGTGGAGACCCTACGGGTTCGAGAACTATGTAAACATGACCGAGACACTCTCCGGTCTATATCCAATAGCGGGACCTGGATGCCCATATTGGATCCTAAATATTCTACGAAGATCTTATCGGTTGAACCTCTATGTCAAGGATTCAGTTAATCATGTATATCATTCCCTTTGTCCTTCGGTATGTTACTTGTCCGAGATTCGATCGTCGGTATCTACATACCTATTTCAATCTCGTTACCGGCAAGTCTCTTTACTCGTTCCCTAATACAAGATCCCATGGCTAACTCTTTAATCACATTGTTTGCAAAGCTTGTTTGTGATGTTGTATTATCGAGTGGGCCCCGAGATACCTCTCTGTCATGACAAATCCCAGTCTTGATCCATGCTAACTCAACGGATACCTTCGGAGATACCTATAAAGCATATTTATAGTCACCCAGTTACGTTGCGACGTTTAATACACACAAGGCATTCCTATGGTGTCAGTGAGTTACATGATCTCATGGTCATAGGAATGTATACTTGACATGGAGAAAACAATAGCAACAAAATAACACGATCATATGCTACATTTATAGTTTGGGTCTTGTCCATCACATCATTCTCCTAATGATATGATCCCGTTATCAAGTAACAATACTTGTTTATGGCTAGGAAACCTTAACCATCTTTGATCAACGAGCTAGTCAATTAGAGGCTCGCTAAGGACATTATTTTGTCTATATATCCACACATGTATTTGTGTTTCCATTCAATACAATTCGAGCATGGATAATAAACGATTATCTTGAAACAGTAAATATAATAATAACTATTTTATTATTACCTCTAGGGCATATTTCCAACAGTTAATATGTTTACTCACTCCTACAATGGAGTAGACTTATTAAGTTGATTGGATCTATCATTTGTGTATTTTATATTGGTATATAGATTCATTAGATAAACATTTCCTTTTTTGAATAGGGGAATGTCTAGAAGGACCCAAGCGATGGAGGAGTACACCTTATAGCCAGGACCCATAGGAAACCACCCAAGCAACGTAGAAATCTGTAGTTTGGGTTCATATCCACCTCCACTCTGAACCAACCATGATGCCGCCGAAGACGAAACACTTGGTACGCCACGGCCTCCATAGCACCACAAACATTAGGTCATGGACTTTGAGTAGGAGCTTTGTTGCTTCCCCGTTGATGATTGATGCCATCATGACGAAGCTCGACAATCAACTATCGTAGGAGGTGTGGTAGATTCTTCATGATCGCCATCGATGTTACCTCCAGCACAACCTGTAAAAACTAGCTCTATGTAACTCCTAAGCTATTTACCCACCTTCATGGTGGCTCCAAGATCCAAGGACAAGCGAAGAGCCACCCTTTCGTGAAGAAGATCATGGACGACATGCTTATTATCGGAGCGACTTCCACCCTTTCGTGAAGAAGATCATGGACGGCATGCTTATTGTCGGAGCGACTTCCAGACCCGCTTCCATCAATCCCTCTCCATTGAGTCGGAGATTCGCTGAAGAGCGAATCAAAGTGTCCCCACAGAGACACCCGCGGACATCAAGAAAAAACTCCCCAATAAAAAAAGAAAAATGTGTGGGTTTGTGAGGACTATGGTGGACGAAGCAATAGGTCGCCATGGTTCTAAACAAAAGGTGCCAACATAAGAGTCACCTATTGGGCTTCTTCTAACTTTCTCCACGTGTTCATCACCATGGATGAGAGGAAGAGGAGGCTGAGGAAGTACCATGGATGTTTCGGATTTGACCGCCTCATAAAAAAAAGCACGAAAAAAAAAGGATCGTAACACCATGCACGGGCACCCCCCCCCCCCTCCTTCCAATCTTCTTTGACGGACAACGTCGATGAATGAAGTAGGAAGAAGGGTGGTCGGAATCAAGCACAAAGCTGACCTCACTCACAACTTACATGATCGAGAGGGAGATGAAGAGAGGGACAAAATGATGGGTGAACACAATATACTTGGATAAAGACTTCAAATATGAGTAATTGCATACCCACTATTTGGATATCCATACAAAAATAAAATAACTCAGCATCAGACTGAATCACTTTGCACCATGGAATTTGTTTGGTATCTTTCTTCATTGCGTGCATCAATTCTCTCTACATTGCAGCTTTATTAAGACTTTCCAAATTCTAATTGGTCACAAAAATATACTCAATTTCCCTATTAATACGATCCTTCTTCCCCAACCCAGTCCAAGCCTTGACCAGGCGTGCTGCCCTCTCTCTCTCTCGCGCGCGCCGATATAACCAACTCCACAACCCCCACAACGCCGGCCATCCACACACTCACTCCACTGCGCACAATTCCACACTCAGCAATGCCTCCTCCCCTTCGCATCCTCACCCTCCTCCTCCTCCTCCTCCACCTCCCCTCCGCCCTCTCCTCCCACCACCACAAAGCCCCGGCGCCTCCTCCGGCGGCCAAGTACGCGGCGTCGCTCCCCGTCCTCCTCGCCTGCAACGCCACCCGCTTCCAGCCCGCCTGCGTCGCCACGCTCTCCGCCGCCAGCGCCACCGCCGCGTCCTCCGCCTCCGACCTCCTCGCCGCCACGCTCTCCGCGCTCCGCGCCCGCCTCCCGCCGGCCGTCTCCACCGCGCGCTCCGTCCTCGCCTCCTCCAAGAACGTCAACCTCTCCGCCGCCGCCACCAACTGCCTCACCGCCCTCTCCCTCTCCTCGCGCCGCCTCTCGCCGCCGCCCTCGCCGTCCGCGCTCATGCCCGCCTCCGCCGCGCTCCTCCACCTCTACGACTGCTGGTCCGCCTACAAGTACGTCAACTTCTCCCGGACCATCTCGGACGCCATGGCGTACCTCAACGACTCCATCACCGTCAACAGCAACTACATCTCCATGCTGGCCGCGCTGAAGCGGTACGGCGACGACACGTCCCGCTGGACGCCGCCGCAGACGGAGCGCGACGGGTACTGGCCGCCGCCCGCGGCGTCCAAGGCCGACGTGGACGCGCTCGGCGTGCCCAAGGGGCTCCCCGCGGACGCGACGGTGTGCGGCGCCGGGTGCGACTACAAGACGGTGCGCGAGGCGGTGGCGGCGGCGCCGGACAACGGGGGCGACCGGTTCGTGGTGCGCGTGAAGGAGGGCGTGTACAAGGAGACGGTGAGCGTGCCGTGGGAGAAGACCAACCTGGTGCTGGTCGGCGACGGCATGGGCAAGACGGTCATCACCGGCGACCTCAACGCCGACACGCCCGGCGTCTCCACCTTCAACACGGCCACCGTAGGTGCGTACACGCGTCGCTCGCACTTACTCTTTCTTGTTTGTACGTATATATTTGCCAGCATCGTTTGCACCGCGATCGTACACGTACTACGTTCACGAAATCAATGCCGGTGGCGTTAAAGACGCCGCTCGTGATCGACCGGCCGCCCCATCGCTCTTTGTCCGCACCCAAAACGCTTTCCCGTCAAGTATGTTGTGATCTGGATAATCAATTCTTACCTTTTTTGCGTTACGTCCGGCATGTCACACCAGCATGTACAATTACGCTATTACGTACTGTACTTAGTAGGAAATATTTTTGGATCAGCTAGTATTACTAGGAAGGAAATATTTAGCCAAATGGCAACAATAATCTCCGTAAACAAATCCCATATGCGGTGATCTAGGTAGCCAAATGAAAATCCAACCATGACATACTTCATTACTTTGGATGATTTCCAGCGGCCCGAAACAAAATCAACAACCAGTCTGTTTCTAAGATTTTTAACTTGACCGGCGTCCGGCGATCCCCCATGCCGGAAGCGACAATGCGACGTGCCGACGCGGACCACGGGTGAACCAAACACCGAACTTTCCCGTGCTCTATCAAGCAAGAAAAAGACACGCTTCGACGTACAATGCTCCAGTCCAGACCACTCGACCAGTCATTGCACAAAGAGAAAGTCGCATCACGGTCCACAGTTTTAACTTTGTCAGGCGAATCTGCGACCCACATGCCACGGGCCGCGAGTTTTCCCGGCCAACACAGTGTCACTGTCAGTGATCGATCATGTTGGAGTAAGTTGTAACTTTGCCCTTTTTCATGTGTCCAGGCGTGCTCGCGGACGGCTTCATGGCGCGCGACCTGACGATCGCGAACACGGCGGGGCCGGACGCGCACCAGGCGGTGGCGTTCCGGTCGACGGGCGACCGGACGGTGCTGGACACGGTGGAGCTGGCGGGGCACCAGGACACGCTGTACGCGCACGCCATGCGGCAGTTCTACACCCGGTGCCTCGTGGCCGGCACGGTGGACTTCATCTTCGGCAACTCGGCGGCCGTGCTCCACGACAGCGACGTCGTGGTGCTGCCGCGGCAGCTGCGGCCGGAGAAGGGCGAGACGGACGCGCTCACGGCGCAGGGCCGCACCGACCCGGCGCAGCCCACGGGGATCGTGCTCCGGGGCTGCCGCGTCAACGGCAGCGACGAGTACATGGCATACTACCGGCAGAAGCCCGGCGCGCACCGCGTCTTCCTCGGCCGGCCGTGGAAGGAGTACTCGCGCACCGTGTTCGTCGGCTGCACGCTCGCCGAGATCGTGCAGCCGGCCGGGTGGATGCCATGGAGCGGCGACTTCGCGCTCGACACGCTCTACTACGGCGAGTACGGCAGCGCCGGCCCCGGCGCCGGCCGAAGCCGGGTGGCGTGGAGCAGCCAGGTGCCCAAGGACCGCGTCGACGTGTACAGCGTCGCCAGCTTCATACAGGGGGACGAGTGGATACCCAAAGTGTAGTAGCCTTCTTTTTGGTATAATCGTGCTCGCGTGAGCTATTAGTGGGCGCCACTCACGGTCACGGATGTACTGCAGTCGTTGCAGTTATGCAAATGGAATGCAATGGTGCCTAACGCAAATGAGAGGTGGGCGCCGATCTTGATCAGTGTTTGATGGGTGAACGCTCCACTGAGTTAAGCACGATCAATGATGGCCGCCAAATCTAGCAGAAAGTTTCCACCCAGGGGCAAGATGGATGTGGCCAGGAACACGGAGAGGAGGAGCAGATGGATGATGGGCTCGGCGTGCGGTTTTCCCCCCAATTAGCATGCGTGACGCCAAAGCATTATCAGATCATTATCAAATCTCGCCCGTGGTTGTGGTGGTCCACGTCCATCACGAGCTGCATCCATCCATCCAGTGCGCTATCCGATCCGTCGCTGCACCACCGCGGTCTGCGTTGCAGCGCCGCCCTACGGACCCAACGTGCTTTGGGCTTTTGGAGTTTGGTTCAGTTCATGGCCGGCTGTGGGGCAGCACCGCAGTAGGGACTCTCCGTCTCTCTGTCCACGGGCCACGCACTACGGCATGACTGTGCGCCGGGGACAATCCTACACGTACAGGAGTTTGTTTTACACGAGTTTTACGGGCTGAGTTAAAGTAGAATGTATTGATTGGTGATCACAATGAAGCGGCCCCATCCCAAGAATCAGGAGAGGAGATTAGTGAGGAGAAAAACCAATCCGTAAAACTCCTGTAAAAAGTTCCCGTACGCGTAGCATTTTTGGTGCGCCGGTGCGCCGTCACTCGAGCTATGAGAGCAACTCGAAGAGGCGACCCAAATGGCGTTTGGACCGGTTCGTACGTCCTCATTTGCAAATGAATCGATCGTGTGTTTAACGTGCTGATTCATTTTTTGTCCGTACGCAAACAATTTTGATGCTAAAATATCCTATAATCAATCATCATGCCAACCTCAAGAGTTCACGTCGATTATATGCCAGCCTATAAAAAGAATACACAGTTTTTTTAGCTGGGCGCATTTGCGAACGGGCCGGTACACACGCCAACACACAAAATGAAAATGTAGTTCATCCACGCCATTTCGGTTGTGGTCATGCCCGCAAACCACAGCATGGATCACTCGTCTTCAAGGCTGAACATGTCGGCATGCATCTTCTCGAATCAATACCGCTTTCTCGAAAAGACCGTGTTCAAGTCCACCTTCATGATATCAACCCCCTTCATCATGCAAGCGAGCCGGACGTCTCTTGCTTTGGTGGCTGCTTTTGTGGCCACGATCTCTAGCATCTTCGCTTGCTTCTCCGCCTCCACCTGTTGGGGAACGTCGCAAGGGAAACAAAAATTTTCCTACGCGCACGAAGACCTATCATGGTGATGTCCATCTACGAGAGGGGATGAGTGATCTACGTACCCTTGTAGATCGTACAGCAGAAGCGATTAGAGATCGCGGTTGATGTAGTGGAACGTCCTCACGTCCCTCGATCCGCCCCGCGAACAATCCCGCGATCAGTCCCACGATCTAGTACCGAACGGACGGCACCTCCGCGTTCAGCACACGTACAACTCGACGATGATCTCGGCCTTCTTGATCCAGCAAGAGAGACGGAGAGGTAGAAGAGTTCTCCGGCAGCGTGACGACGCTCCGGAGGTTGGTGATGATCTTGTCTCAGCAGGGCTCCGCCCGAGCTCCGCAGAAACGCGATCTAGAGGAAAAACTATGGAGGTATGTGGTCGGGCAGCCGTGAGAAAGTCGTCTCAAATCAGCCCTAAAACCTCCGTATATATAGGTGGGAGGGAGGGGAGGAGGCAGCCTCAAAACCTAAAGGTTTGGCCGAAATTGGAGGTGGAGGAGTCCTACTCCAATCCTACTTGGAGTAGGATTCCACCTTCCCACTTGGAAACTCTTTCCACCTTGTGTTTTTTCCTTCTCAAACCTTATGGGCCTTAGTGGGAACTTATTCCAGCCCACTAGGGGCTGGTTTATCTCTTCCCATAGCCCATGAGACCCCTTGGGGCGTGACACCCCTCCCGATGGTCCCCGGCACCCCTCCCGGCACTCCCGGTACACTACCGATGAGCCCGAAACTTTTCCGGTAATGCACGAAAACCTTCCGGTAACCAAATGAGGTCATCCTATATATCAATCTTCGTTTCCGGACCATTCCGGAAACCCTCGTGACGTCCGTGATCTCATCCGGGACTCCGAACAACATTCGGTAACCAACCATATAACTCAAATACGCATAAAACAACGTCGAACCTTAAGTGTGCAGACCCTGCGGGTTCGAGAACTATGTAGACATGACCCGAGTGACTCCTCGGTCAATATCCAATAGCGGGACCTGGATGCCCATATTGGATCCTACATATTCTACGAAGATCTTATCGTTTGAACCTCAGTGCCAAGGATTCGTATAATCCCGTATGTCATTCCCTTTGTCCTTCGGTATGTTACTTGCCCGAGATTCGATCGTCAGTATCCGCATACCTATTTCAATCTCGTTTACCGGCAAGTCTCTTTACTCGTTCCGTAATACAAGATCCCGCAACTTACACTAAGTTACATTGCTTGCAAGGCTTGTGTGTGATGTTGTATTACCGAGTGGGCCCCGAGATACCTCTCCGTCACACGGAGTGACAAATCCCAGTCTTGATCCATACTAACTCAACTAACACCTTCGGAGATACCTGTAGAGCATCTTTATAGTCACCCAGTTACGTTGCGACGTTTGATACACACAAAGCATTCCTCCGGTGTCAGTGAGTTATATGATCTCATGGTCATAGGAATAAATACTTGACACGCAGAAAACAGTAGCAACAAAATGACACGATCAACATGCTACGTCTATTAGTTTGGGTCTAGTCCATCACATGATTCTCCTAATGATGTGATCCCGTTATCAAATGAAAACACTTGCCTATGGCCAGGAAACCTTGACCATCTTTGATTAACGAGCTAGTCAACTAGAGGCTTACTAGGGACAGTGTTTTGTCTATGTATCCACACAAGTATTGTGTTTCCAATCAATACAATTATAGCATGGATAATAAACGATTATCATGAACTAAGAAATATAATAATAACTAATTTATTATTGCCTCTAGGGCATATTTCCAACAGTCTCCCACTTGCACTAGAGTCAATAATCTAGTTCACATCACCATGTGATTCCAACGAATCCAACACCCATATAGTTATGGGGTCTGATCATGTCTTGCTTGTGAGAGAGGTTTTAGTCAACGGTTCTGAAACTTTCAGATCCGTGCGTTCTTTACAAATCTTTATGTCATCTTATAGATGCTGCTACTACGTGCTATTCGGAAATGCTCCAAATATCCACTCTACTATATGAATCCGTTTCACTACTCATAGTTATTCAGATTAGTGTCAAAGCTTGCATCGACGTTATCCTTTACGACGAACTCTTTAACCACCTCCATAATCGAGAAAAATTCCTTAGTCCATTTGTTACTAAGGATAAATTTTGACCGCTGCTAGTGATTCAAACATGGATCACTCTCTGTACCTCTCAACATACTTTGAGTCAAGGCACACTTCAGGTGCGGTACACAGCATGGCATACTTTAGATTCTACGGCTAAGGCATAGAAGACGACCTTCATCTATTCTCTTTATTCTGCCGTGGTCGGGTTTTGAGTCTTACTCAAATTCACACCTCACAACGCAACCAAGAACTCCTTCTTTGCTGGTCTATTTTGAACTCTTTCAAAAACTTGTCAAGGCATGCATCTTGTTGAAACTTCTATTAAGCGCTTTCGATCTATCTCCATAGATCTTTGATGCTCAACCTTCAAGTAGCATAATCCAGGTACTCCTTTGAAAACTTCTTTCAAACAACCTTGTATGCTTTACAGAAATTCTACATTACTTCTGATCCACAATATGTCAACCACATATACCTATCAGAAATTCTATAGTGCTCCCACTCACTTCTTTGGAAATACAAGTTTCTCATAAACCTTGTACACACCCAAAATCTTTGATCATCTCATCAAAGTGCTTATTCCAACTCCGAGATGCTTGCACCAGTACATTGAAGGATCACTGGAGCTTGCATACTTGCTAGTATCTTTAGGATCGACAAAACCTTCTGGTTGTATCACATACAATGTTTGCTCAAGGAAACCGTCGAGGAAACAATGTTTTGACATCCTACGTGCAATATTTCATAAATAATGCAGCAACTACTAACATAATTCTAACAGACCTTTAGCATCGCTACGAGTGAGAAAGACTCATCATAGTCAACTGTTTGATCTTGTCGAAAACATCTTTGCGACAAGTCGAGCTTTTCTTAATAGTGACTTATCACCATCATCGTCTGTCTTCTTTTAAAGATCCATTTTACCCAATAGTCCCATGACCATCAAGTAGTTCTACCAAAGTCTACACTTTGTTTTCACACATGGATCCTCTCTCGGATTTTATGGCTTCCAGCCATTTGTCGGAATCTGGGCCCACCATCGCTTTCTCCATAACTCGTAGGTTCACTGTTGCTCAACAACATGACCTCCAAGACAGGGTTACCGTACTACTCTGCAGCAGTACGCGACTTTGTCGACCTACGAGGTTTGTAGTAACTTGATTCGAAGCTCAATGATCACCATCATCAGCTTCCACTTCAATTGGTGTAGGCGCCACAGGAACAACTTCCTATGCCCTGCTACACACTGGTTGAAGTGATGGTTCAATAACCTCATCAAGTTCTACTACCCTCCCACTCAATTCT
Organism: Hordeum vulgare subsp. vulgare; assembly: GCF_904849725.1. Taxonomy (NCBI): domain Eukaryota; kingdom Viridiplantae; phylum Streptophyta; class Magnoliopsida; order Poales; family Poaceae; genus Hordeum; species Hordeum vulgare. Next base: position 564,945,920 of record NC_058520.1, read on the forward strand.
TTCGAGAGAAACCTTTTCTCGAGAAAGGATCCGTTTCTAGAAACAAACACTTTGCTTTCGGATCTGAGATAGGAGATGTACCCAACTGTTTTGGATATCCTATGAAGATGCATTTATCCGCTTTGGGTTCGAGCTTATCAGGCTGAAACTTTTTCACATAAGTGTCGAAGCCCCAAACTTTCAAGAAACGACAGTTTAGATTTCTCTAAACCTCAGTCTATACTGTGTCATCTCAACGGAAATACGCGGTGCCCTATTTAAAGTGAATGCGGTTGTCTCTAATGCATAACCCATAAACGATAATGGTAATTCGATAAGAGACATCACAACATGCACCATACTAAATAGTGCGTGGCTATGACGTTCAGACACATCATCACACTATGATGTTCCAGGTGGCATGAACTGTGAAACAATTTCCACATTGTCTTAACTGTGTACCAAAAACTCGCAACTCAGATATTCATTTCTATGATCATATCGTAGACAGTTCATCCTCTTGTTACGACGAACTTCACTCTGAAACGGAATTTGAACTTTTCAGTATTTCAGACTTGTGATTCATTAAGTAAATACTCCTGTATCTACTCAAGTCGTCAGTGAAGTAAGAACATAATGATATCCACTGCGTGCCTCAGCACTCATTGGACTGCATACATCAAAAATGTATCACTTCCGACAAGTTACTATCTTGTTTCATCTCAATGAAAACAAGGCCTTGCTCATGTGGTATGATTTGCATGTCACTAGTGATTCGCAATCAGGTGAGTAAAGATCCATCAGCATGGACCCTCTTCATGCAATTTATACTAACATGACTCAAGCGGCAGTGCCACAAGTAAGTGGTACTATCATCATTAACTCGTATCTTTTGGCACCAATGTGTAACACTACAATCGAGATTCAATAAACCATTGAAGGTGATTATTCAAGCAAATAGAGTAACCATTATTCTCTTTGAATGAATAATCGTATTGCAATAAACACGATCCAATCATGTTCATGCCTAACGCAAGCACCAAATAACAATTACTTAGGTTCAACACCAATCCCGATGGTAGAGGGAGCGTGCGACGTTTGATCATATCAACCTTGGAAACACTTCCAACACGTATCGTCACCTCGCCTTTAGCTAGTCTCCGTTTATGTCGTAGCTTTCATTTCGTGTTACTAATCACTTAGCAACCGAACCGGTATCCAATACCCTCATGCTACTAGGAGTACTAGTAAAGTACACATCAACATCATGTATATAAAATACACTTCTTTCGACTTTTGCCAGCCTTCTTATCTACCAAGTATCTAGAGTTGCTCCGCCTCAGTGACTGTTCCCCTCATTACGGAAGCACTTAGTCTCGGGTTTGGGTTTAATCTTGGGTCTCTTCATTAGTGCAGCAACTGTTTTGCCGTTTTCACGAAGTATCCCTTCTAGCCCTTGCCTTTCTTGAAACTTAGTGGTTTTACAAACCATCAACCATTGATGCTCCTTCTTGATTTCTACTTTCGCAGTGTCAAACATCGCGAATCGCTCAAGGATCATTGTATGTATCCTTGATATGTTATAGTTCATCACGAAGCTCTCAAAGCTTGGTGGCAGTGACTTTTGGAGAACCATCACCATCTCATCTGGAAGATTAACTCCCACTTGATTCAAGTGATTGTCGTACTCAGACAATCTGAGCACACGCTCAACGATTGAGCTTTTCTCCTTTACTTTGTGGACAAAGAATCTTGTTGGAGGTCTCGTACCTCTTAACAAGGGCACAAGCATGAAATCACAATTTCATCTCTTTAGAACATCACTTATGTTCCGTGATGTTTTACAACGTTTTCGGCGCCTTGCTTCTAAGCCATTAAGTATTTTGCACTGAACTATCGTGTAGTCATCAGAAACGTGTATGTCGGATGTTCATAGCATCCACAGACGACGCTCGAGGTGCAGCACACCGAGTGGTGCATTAAGGACATAAGCCTTCTATGCAGAACGAGGACAATCCTCGGTTTTACAGACTCAGTCTGCAAAGTTTGCTACTATCAACTTTCAACTAAATTTTCTCTAGGAACATATAAAACAGTAGAGCTATAGCGCAAGCTACATCGTAATTCGCAAAGACCATTAGACTATGTTCATGACAATTAGTTCAATTAATCATATTACTTAAGAACTCCCACTCAAAAAGTACATCTCTCTAGTCATTTGAGTGGTACATGATCCAAATCCACTATCTCAAGTCCGATCATCACGTGAGTCGAGAATAGTTTCAGTGGTAAGCATCTCTATGCTAATCATATCAACTATACAATTCATGCTCGACCTTTCGGTCTCATGTGTTCCGAGGCCATGTCTGCACATGCTAGGCTCGTCAAGCTTAACCCGAGTGTTCCGCGTGCGCAACTGTTTTGCACCCGTTGTATGTGAACGTTGAGTCTATCACACCCGATCATCACGTGGTGTCTCGAAACGAAGAACTGTAGCAACGGTGCACAGTCGGGGAGAACACAATTTCGTCTTGAAATTTTAGTGAGAGATCACCTCATAATGCTACCGTCGTTCTAAGCAAAATAAGGTGCATAAAAGGATTAACATCACATGCAATTCATAAGTGACATGATATGGCCATCATCACGTGCTTCTTGATCTCCATCACCAAAACACCGGCACGATCTTCTTGTCACCGGCGTCACACCATGATTTCCATCATCATGATCTCCATCAACGTGTCTCCATCGGGGTTGTCGTGCTACTCATGCTATTACTACTAAAGCTACGTCCTAGCAAAATAGTAAACGCATCTGCAAGCACAAACGTTAGTTATAAAGACAACCCTATGGCTCCTGCCGGTCGCCGTACCATCGACGTGCAAGTCGATATTTCTATTACAACATGATCATCTCATACATCCAATATATCACATCACATCGTTGGCCATATCACATCACAAGCATACCCTGCAAAAACAAGTTAGACGTCCTCTAATTTTGTTGTTGCAAGTTTTACGTGGTGACCGGGGGTATCTAGTAGGATCGCATCTTACTTACGCAAACACCACAACGGAGATATATGAGTTGCTATTTAACCTCATCCAAGGACCTCCTTGGTCAAATCCGATTCAACTAAAGTTGGAGAAACCGTCACTTGCCAGTCATCTTTGAGCAAAGGGGGTTACTCGTAACGATGAAACCAGTCTCTCGTAAGCGTACGAGTAATGTCGGTCCAAGCCGCTTCAATCCAACAATACCGCGGAATCAAGAAAAGACTAAGGAGGGCAGCAAAACGCACATCACCGCCCACAAAACCTTTTGTGTTCTACTCGAGAAGACATCTACGCATGAACCTAGCTCATGATGCCACTGTTGGGGAACGTCGCAAGGGAAACAAAAAATTTCCTACGCGCACGAAGACCTATCATGGTGATGTCCATCTACGAGAGGGGATGAGTGATCTACGTACCCTTGTAGATCGTACAGCAGAAGCGATTAGAGATCGCGGTTGATGTAGTGGAACGTCCTCACGTCCCTCGATCCGCCCCGCGAACAATCCCGCGATCAGTCCCACGATCTAGTACCGAACGGACGGCACCTCCGCGTTCAGCACACGTACAACTCGACGATGATCTCGGCCTTCTTGATCCAGCAAGAGAGACGGAGAGGTAGAAGAGTTCTCCGGCAGCGTGACGACGCTCCGGAGGTTGGTGATGATCTTGTCTCAGCAGGGCTCCGCCCGAGCTCCGCAGAAACGCGATCTAGAGGAAAAACTATGGAGGTATGTGGTCGGGCAGCCGTGAGAAAGTCGTCTCAAATCAGCCCTAAAACCTCCGTATATATAGGTGGGAGGGAGGGGAGGAGGCAGCCTCAAAACCTAAAGGTTTGGCCGAAATTGGAGGTGGAGGAGTCCTACTCCAATCCTACTTGGAGTAGGATTCCACCTTCCCACTTGGAAACTCTTTCCACCTTGTGTTTTTTCCTTCTCAAACCTTATGGGCCTTAGTGGGAACTTATTCCAGCCCACTAGGGGCTGGTTTATCTCTTCCCATAGCCCATGAGACCCCTTGGGGCGTGACACCCCTCCCGATGGTCCCCGGCACCCCTCCCGGCACTCCCGGTACACTACCGATGAGCCCGAAACTTTTCCGGTAATGCACGAAAACCTTCCGGTAACCAAATGAGGTCATCCTATATATCAATCTTCGTTTCCGGACCATTCCGGAAACCCTCGTGACGTCCGTGATCTCATCCGGGACTCCGAACAACATTCGGTAACCAACCATATAACTCAAATACGCATAAAACAACGTCGAACCTTAAGTGTGCAGACCCTGCGGGTTCGAGAACTATGTAGACATGACCCGAGTGACTCCTCGGTCAATATCCAATAGCGGGACCTGGATGCCCATATTGGATCCTACATATTCTACGAAGATCTTATCGTTTGAACCTCAGTGCCAAGGATTCGTATAATCCCGTATGTCATTCCCTTTGTCCTTCGGTATGTTACTTGCCCGAGATTCGATCGTCAGTATCCGCATACCTATTTCAATCTCGTTTACCGGCAAGTCTCTTTACTCGTTCCGTAATACAAGATCCCGCAACTTACACTAAGTTACATTGCTTGCAAGGCTTGTGTGTGATGTTGTATTACCGAGTGGGCCCCGAGATACCTCTCCGTCACACGGAGTGACAAATCCCAGTCTTGATCCATACTAACTCAACTAACACCTTCGGAGATACCTGTAGAGCATCTTTATAGTCACCCAGTTACGTTGCGACGTTTGATACACACAAAGCATTCCTCCGGTGTCAGTGAGTTATATGATCTCATGGTCATAGGAATAAATACTTGACACGCAGAAAACAGTAGCAACAAAATGACACGATCAACATGCTACGTCTATTAGTTTGGGTCTAGTCCATCACATGATTCTCCTAATGATGTGATCCCGTTATCAAATGACAACACTTGCCTATGGCCAGGAAACCTTGACCATCTTTGATTAACGAGCTAGTCAACTAGAGGCTTACTAGGGACAGTGTTTTGTCTATGTATCCACACAAGTATTGTGTTTCCAATCAATACAATTATAGCATGGATAATAAACGATTATCATGAACTAAGAAATATAATAATAACTAATTTATTATTGCCTCTAGGGCATATTTCCAACACCACCGCGAGCTTCTTATTTTGTATCTCCATGAAGGCCCTAATTTGCTCCTCGATGTCTTGTCGACTCTTTTCCTTTCTTGAGTCTTTGTTGGCGATCATGCCTTGCAAAGTAGCTTGCAAGGCAAGGGATGTCGCCTCGCGCTTGTCCTCCTTCTTCCAGTTAGTCTTCCCCCGCGGTCGCGGCTTCTCGCCATCACTATGCTCTTCAACGGCTTCCTTCCCTCCACATGCCTTGATGGCAGCGTATTACGCTTTAAAATTCTCTTCTTCATTGATGATCATCCAACAATGAGTGAGGTTGAAAGACTTGCCCTCATAGTAAACCTTGAATGCTTCCAAATATTGGAAAACCTACAAATGAGCTAGCATGTCGGCATACCAAAATTAGCAACGTACGGGACAATCAGTATAAGCAAGCATGTCAGCATACCATGTCTTCCATGTCGATGCCACTCACAGGACGGGCTTCGAAGCTCTCAACAGTGGAACAAAACTTGTTGCTCGGAGCCTATCTTGGGGTCTTGGCCAATGTCTCTCCAACATTCACAAAGGAGTTTGTCCTCATCTTCTCTGTATGCTTTGGTCCACTTGGTCTTCCGCTTCTTCTTTGCATTGGCTTGGGCGAGGAGCTATTCGTCGAACAATGGCTCTCCATCAATGTCCACTTCATCATCCTCTTCGTCTAGGCCATAGTCTTCTCGGAACTTGCGAACTAGCGGGAAAGGGCTGCCCAAATCGAGGTGGTCCTCCATGGGGGCTCGGACATGCCTTCATTGTATTCGCCAAACTAATACCCCATGCCATCGTGCCCGGCGATGAAGGGGGTACGGCCATATTGGCTTTGCGTCTCGTCCGGATCGAAGGGAATGCCACCGTCATAGATTAGGCTATCCATGAACATGTGATTAGCCTCGTCTTCCGCAGCCGACATTCTGTTGAACCAGTTACAGGCGTTCCCCATGGCGTCAGCTGGGAGCTCGCGAGGCCGCTTGCGCGCACCCCCGGAGGACGATCCACCTCCCACAAGCACCGCGTTGAGGTTGATGCTCACCTCCGGTGAACTGAAGCTCGTAGAGTAGGATAAATGGGAGGTCTGCGGGTGGTACCACTGGAAGTCGTGCATCACCGGCATGGAGGACATGCGCGGTGAGTCCAGAAGTTGGTGATGAAGCGGCGATGAGCCGGTGCTAGACGCGGCCGCAGTTGGAACGACGAGCCTGTGCTGCCTAGGGTTTAACCTTAGTATCAACAGGGCCTGCCTCGTGGCCTCGCCGACGAGCTGGTTGGTCTTTGTGGCTTTGGCCTCTTGCTCTAAGGCGGCGGCTAGAGTGGACGTGGTCGCGGCCTCGTTCCTGGCTTCTTGCTGATGCCGACAGTTCTTCCACCTCAACGATTGCTCAGCGCGCTCCGCAGGCATCAACACCTTCTTCTTCTTGGTCGGTGCCGGCCATTTTCATGAGGCGGAGGCTAGAAACGCAAGGCTGGTGGCAGCGTCGAGGACCGGCGTGTCGTCGTCCATGGCACGCACGGGGAGAGGACAGCGAGATTTTTTGGGGGGAATTTTGGAGGGAAGTGATAGTTGTGTGCCACCGACTAGCGGGCCAAGGGAGAAGAAGGGCAGGCGTCTCGCGGGCGTCGCGTGCGTCCATCTCGCGTCCGCGCGGATGCAAATTCGGCCCAAATTTGAGCCTTAAATGGGTCGCGGACGAAAAAAAGCGGACGTGCGTCTGTGTGGGTCGGTGCGTTGGGCCGACTTTTATGTCCGCGGTGACCCAAACGGACACCGGCAGACAAAATGGATCGTCCGGTTGGAGTTGATCTGAGTTCATATTCCACACCAACGGGGGTAAAGGATTACTTGCAGCTCACGGGATCTAACCTCTCAAATCATCTACAACTGTTCGGATCAAACAGTCAACAAAATTTGTCATCCATCGTTATTGTATATCTATCCATGAATTGATTTGTCAGTCCAAAATCTCCAAACGAGAATCAAACTAGTGGCATGTGTGGGAATCCGAAACAACCCCACGTAGGACTGTGACACCTCTGGCCCACCTAAAATCACATCTGGGTCCGCGTCTTCATCCCTTCTTCCTTACTTTGCATCTGTTTTCTCCCTCGACAACATCAATGTTGTAGCACCCGGCTACCCGCCAAGCCATTAACAGATCTTCGCGACCTTCGATCAGCATGCCGCTTTTTGTAAGTCGTTGTTCCACACTTCTTGAGTGTCATCCACACTCATACCATCTGCCCCTGCACAAACCGTTCGTAGGGGTGATCATGCCCGACAAGTGTTCGGTAAAATGCACATGCTTAAATTTTAACAATTTTTGTCTCTTCTTTGAAGCAATGGACTTGAACATGAAGCACATCTATGAATAGTACGTTGATTCCTCCTCCGGCTCATTCAACGAGTATGTTTACATGGATGAAACAATGATGATCCAGGCGGTCCTTGCTGATACATCACATGCAGAAGAGCATGCTCTCAACTTTAAGTTATCGATCAAGGGCCATCGAGTGCTAAACCAGAACATGACACACTAGCATTTGATGCCGATGGACTACTACTTTGCCCCAATGTACTGTTTGCAAATAAAGTTCACTTAAATGTGTTTGATTGCCTTTACATGGCATCTGGAGCTACAATGACTGCTTCATCTTGAAGAAGGTGACACGGGGAGAATTGGATTCCCTGGTTACATGCGTGCACGACTGCATTGCGGATACTTGCATATGGCACAACTGTAGATTCATGGAACGAGTTCATGTAATCTTCTTTTGCGGTGTATTTGTCGAGATCCGATGAATTGTGGATTTGTGATCAGATTATCTATGAATCTTATTTGAGTTTCTTCTGATCTCTCTTATGCATGATTTCATATCCTTGTAATTCTGTTCGAGTTATGGGTTTTGTTTGGCCAACTAGATCTATGATTCTTGCAATGGGAGAAGTTCTTGGTTTTGGGTTCATACCGTGCGGTGACCTCACCTAGTGACAGAAGGGGTAGCGAGGCACGTATCGTGTTGTTGCCATCAAGGATAAAAAGATGGGGCTTTCATCATTGGTTTGAGATTATCCCTCTACATCATGTCATCTTGCTTAAAGCGTTACTTTGTTCATCATGAACTCAATACACTAGATGCATGCTGGATAGCGGTCGATGTGTGGAGTAATAGTAGTAGATGCAGAAAGTATCGGTCTACTTGTCTCGGACGTGATGCCTATATGTTAGATCATTGCCTTAGATATCGTCATGACTTTGCGCGGTTCTATCAATTGCTCGACAGTAATTTGTTCACCCACCGTGATATTTTCTATTTTGAGAGAAGCCTCTAGTGAACACTATGGCCCCCAGGGTCTACTCCACACCATATTTTCAGCCTTACAGTTTTTACTTCGTTGCACTTTCCGCCTTCAGATCTCACTTTGCAAACAATCTTGAAGGGATTGACAACCCCTTTGAAGCGTTGGATGCAAGCTTGTTTGTGTTTGCGCATGTACTTTAGACTTGACGAGGCCCTCCTTCTGGATCGATACCTTGGTTCTCAAACTGAGGAAAATACTTACTGCTCCTGTGCTGCATCACCCTTTCCTCTTCAAGGGGAAAACTAACGCAAACCAGAGAAGTAACAAGAAGAATTCCTACGCGCCAGGGAAGGACTTTTGTTGTCGCAGCAGATATCGTCATGACTTTGCGTGATTCTATCAATTGCTCGACAGTAATTCGTTCACCCACCATAATACTTGCTATCATGAGAGAAGCCTCTAGTGAACACTATGGCCCCCGGGTCTACTTCACATCCTATATTCAGATCTACAAAATTACTTTGTTGCACTTTTCTCCTTCAGATCTCACCTTGCAAATAATCGTGAAGGGATTGACAACCCCTCTATCGCGTTGGGTGCAAGTTTGTTTGTTTTTGCGCAGGTACATTTGTGCCTCATCTTGATACTCCTACTGGATTGATACCTTGGTTCTCAAACTGAGGGAAATACTTATCGCTACTTTGCTGCATCACCCTTTCCTCTTCAAGGAAAAAACCAACGCAAGCTCAAGAGGTAGCGCATACACGCTTCAGATGTCTTCAGCGCCGTTGTCTCCCGGAGACCCATCTTCGGGAGAAATCAATGTAATGACCTTGCTGGAGAAATTAATTGCCCGACGGTATGTTACTCGCAAGGTCATTACATTGCTTTCTCCTGAACATGGGTCTACGGGATACAGCGGCGGTGAAGACATCTGGAGCGTGTATGATAGTTGATACGTCTCCAACGTATCTATAATTTTGGATGGTTTCATGCTATTATCTTGTCAAACTTTGGATGTTTTGTATGCCTTTTATATCTTTTTTGGGACTAACCTATTAACTCAGTGCCAAGTGCCAGTTCCTGTTTTTTCCGTGTTTTTGACCCTTTTCAGAGGAGGATTTTAAACGGAGTCCAAACGGAATAAAACTTCCGAAAAGATTTTTTCCGAAACAGAAGACGATCGGGAGACTTGAGAACCAAGGCAGAGGGTCACTAGGGACCCCACAAGCCCTCATGGCGCGGCCAGGGGGGCTCGCGCCTCCCAGGCTTGTGGGCTCCCTGGGCTTCCTCTACCCAAGCTCCTTCACCTATATATTCCCTAAAATCCCAGAAAAAATAAGGGGAGCCATGAAAATACTTTTCCGCCGCCGCAAGCTTCTGTCTCCGCAACATCCCATCTGGGGCACGTTTTGGTGCCCTATCGGAGGGGGGATTCGGATACGGAGGCCCTCTTCATCAACACCATGACCTCTCCGATGATGCGTGAGTAGTTCACCATAGACCTACAGGTCCATAGCTAGTAGCTAGATGGCTTCTTCTCTCTCTTGGATCTTCAATACAAAGTTCTCCATGATCTTCATGGAGATCTATCCGATGTAATCTTCTTTTGCGGTGTGTTTGTCGAGATCCGATGAATTGTGGATTTATGATCAGATTATCTATGAATTTTATTTGAGTTTCTTATGATCTCTTATATGCATGATTTCATATCCATGTAATTCTCTTCGAGTTGTAGGTTTTGTTTGGCCAACTTGATCTATGATTCTTGCAATGGGAGAAGTGCTTGGTTTTGGGTTCATACCGTGCGGTGACCTCACCCAGTGACAGAAGGGGTAGCGAGGCACGCATCGTGTTGTTGCCATCAAGGGTAAAAAGATGGGGGTTTTCATCATTGGTTTGAGTTTATCCCTCTACATCATGTCATCTTGCTTAAGGCGTTACACTCTTCGTCATGAACTAAATACACTAGATGCATGTTGGCTACGGTCGATGTGTGGAGTAATAGTAGTAGATGCAGAAAGTATCGGTCTACTTGTCTCGGACGTGATGCCTATATGTATGATCATTGCCTTAGATATCGTCATGACTTTGCGCGGTTCTATCAATTGCTCGACAATAATTTGTTCACCCACCGTAATATTTGCTATTTTGAGAGAAGCCTCTAGTGAATACTATGGCCCCCGGGTCTACTTCACATCATATTTTCAGCCTTACACTTTTACATCGTTGCACTTTCCGCCTTCAGATCTCACTTTGTAATCAATCTTGAAGGGATTGACAACCCCTTTATAGCGTTGGGTGCAAGCTCTTTTGTGTTTGCGCAGGTACTCTGGACTTGACGAGATTCTCCTACTGGATTGATACCTTGGTTCTCAAGATGAGGGAAATACTTACTGCTCTTGTGCTGCATCACTCTTTCCTCTTCAAGGGAAAAACCAACGCAAGCCAAGTCTCCGTCAACGTACCAATTTTTGGCGCTGTTGTCTGTTGCCGTAGCAGAACAATTGCTGGCGCCCCTACCGGGGAGGATCAAGTCAAGAACTCATCCAAGTAAGTGTCGCAAACTCATCTCTTGCATTTACTTTTTTGCCTCTCGTTTTCCTCTTCCCCACTTCTGAAAAACAAATATTTACAAAAATATTTGCCTTTTTCGTTTGTCCTTTTCTTCGTTTGCCTTTTTCGTTCGCCCTTTTCTCTCGCTTGCTTTCTGTTCGTTTGTGTGGGATAGTCTATCTGTACTCATGGCTAGATCCACCACTTCGAACGATACTCCCACGAACGAAGTTCTCAATTTCAAACAAATTGAGGAAGAAAACTTAAAGGACGCTTGGTATAGGATTTGCAATGCTCACAGTAGATCTACTCATAAGCAATCCACTACCGTCCTGCTTCGCAGTTTTTATGTGGGTATTTCTCTTTGGAATAGGTATATTCTTGACACCATCGTAGGCGGAAATTTCTTGGGTAGCCATACCGTTGATTCTTACGGAGCTGTAATAAATTTGGTAGGCTCACCCCCACTCATGGTTAATGGAACTACCTTAACTCTGGAACATGTGATGCGTAGGGTGGATGCCATTGAAAATAAAGTTGCTACGATCGAACTTATTGAGAATTTGGATAAAAAGATCCACAATCAAATCACTCAGCACGGATCCAAGGTGGGAATGGTTTTGAAAAATTTAAAGGAGAAGGAACCCACAGTTAACGAAAAACTAGGTCATGACTCCACTAGGATTGGCAAACTAGAGGATGTTATAACCAACTTGGGTTCCGCTTTTGCCGCTGTGCAGAATACTCCAAATTTTGCTCACAATAAAGTCACCAAGTCTGTTTTTATTCCTAAAAGTAGTGGTGAATCATCTAGTAAGAAAGATGAGGACCTGAAGATGATGAGTGATCACACTACTTATGGTTTGAGCACCAAAGACGACGATACGTGATTCTATCGCTTTTTGCCTAGCTAAGGGCGTTAAACAATAGCGCTTGTTGGGAGGCAACCCAATGAATTTATCTTTTTATTTCCGTTTTGACAGATTCTGTTTTTGTTGAGTTGGTTGCTTGTTTTGATCAAACTATGGATAGTATCGGGGGTACTAGCCATGGAAAAGTAAGAATACAGTAATCTAACACCAATATTAATAGAAATCAAGATTGCTACAGTATCTAAAAGAGGTGGTAGTTTGTTTTCTTGTGCTAATGATATCACGAGTTTCTGTTTAAGTTTTCTGTTGTGAAGTTTTCAAGTTTTGGGTGATGTTCTCATGGACAATGGGATAAAGAGTGGAAAAAGCTCAAGCTTGGGGATGCCCAAGGAATCCCAAGCCAAATTCAAGGACACCAAAAAGCCTAAGCTTGGGGATGCCCCGGGAAGGCATCCCCTCTTTCGTCTTCAATCCATCGGTAACATTACTTGGATTCACCACATGATATGTGTTTTGCTTTGAGCGTCTTGTATCGTAGGAGTCTTTTATTTTTGTTGTGTCACAATCATCCTTGCTGCACACCTTTTGAGAGAGACATGCACTCATCGTGATTTTGCTAGAATGCTCATCGTGCTTCACTTATATCTTTTGAGCTAGATAATTTTGCTCTATGTGCTTCACTTAAATCTTTTAGAGCACGACGGTGCGTAACTTGGTAGTTGGCTTGTGCTATGAAAGTAGTCCCAAAGGTGATAGGTACCCAAAGATGATGCAAAAACCTCCATCTTCATGTGCATTGAGTAGAAAGAGAAGTTTGATTCCTCTCAACTAGTTTTGAGACGTGGATTTGGTAATATTAAGAGTTATGTTAGTAGGGTGTTGTGAATCTACAAATACTTGTGTTGAAGTTAGTGATTCCCGTAACATGCACGTATGGTGAACCGCTATGTTAAGAAGTCGGAGCATAATTGATCTATTGATTGTCATCCTTTGTGTTGCGGTCGGGATCGCGCGATGTTTAACACCTACCAACCCTTCCCCTAGGAGTATGAGTTTAGCACTTTGTTTCGATTACTAATAAAAACTTTCGCAACAAGTATGTGAGTTCTTCATGACTAATGTGAGTCCATGGTATAGATGCACTTTCACCTTCCACCATTGCTAGCCTCTCTAGTGCCGCACAACTTTCGCCGGTGCACAAACCTACCATATGCCTTCCTCAAAACAGCCACCATACCTACCTACTATGGCATTTTCATAGCCATTCCGAGATATATTGCCATGCAACTCCCACCGTCCCGTCTCATGACTTGTGTCGTTACTCTCATATTGCCACTGCATGATCGTAAGATAGCTAGTGAGATGTTTCAACATCATACGCCAAGCTAGATCGTTGCACATCCCGGTACACTGCCGGAGGCATTTCATATAGAGTCATCATTGCTCTAAGTATTGAGTTGTGAGTAAATAAAAGTGTGATGATCATCATTATTAGAGCATTGTCCCATGTGACTAAATAAAAAAAAGAGGCCAAAGATGCCCACACAAAAAAATGAAAAGAGGCCAAAGATCCCAAACAATTAAAAAAAGAGAGAGAAAAATAGAGAAGGGACAGTGCTACTATCTTTTTCCACACTTGTGCTTCATAATAGCACCATGTTCTTCATGATTGAGAGCCTCTTGTTTCGTCACCACCATATGCTAGTGGGAATCTTGATTATATAACTTGGCTTGTATATTCCAAGGATGGGCTTCCTAAAATTGCCCTAGGTCTTCGTGAGCAAGAAAGTTGGATGCACACCCACTAGTTCTCCTTTTGATCTTTCACATACTTATAGCTCTAGTGCATCCTTTGTATGGAAATCCCTACTCATTCACAATGATATCTATTAATGGGCATCTCCATAACCCTTTGATACGCCGAGTCAAAGTGACCATCTCCTCCTTTTTTTTGTCTCGCAACCACCACCACACTCTATTCCACCTATAGTGCTATATCCATGGCTCACGCTCATGTATTGCGTGATAGTTGAAAAAGGTTTGAGAAAGTAAGAGTGCGAAAACAATTACTTGGCCAATACCGGGGTTGTGCATGATTTAAATTAGTTGTGTGCGGATGATCGAGCATAGCCAGCCTATATGATTTTGTAGGGATAACTTCCTTTGGCCTTGTTATTTTGAAAGTTCATGATTACCTTGCTAGTTTGCTTGAAGTATTATTGTTTTCATGTCAATAGAAAACTATTGTTTTGAATCTTACGGATTTAAACATTCATGTCACATGAAAGAAGTTACAAAGGACAACTATGCTAGGTAGCATTCCACATCAAAAATTCAGTCTTTATCACTTCCCTACTCGAGGACGAGTAGGAGTTAAGCTTGGGGATCCTTGATACATATCCAACATATCTATAATTTTTTATGGTTTCATGCTATTATCTTGTCAAACTTTGGATGTTTTGTATGCCTTTTATATCTTTTTTGGGACTAACCTATTAACTCAGTGCCAAGTGCCAGTTCCTGTTTTTTCCGTGTTTTTGACCCTTTTCAGAGGAGGATTTTAAACGGAGTCCAAATGGAATAAAACTTCCGAAAAGATTTTTTCCGAAACAGAAGACGATCGGGAGACTTGAAAACCAAGGCCTAGGGTGATGACCCACAAGTATAGGGGATCAATCGTAGTCCTTTCGACAAGTAAGAGTGTCGAACCCAAAGAGGAGCAGAAGGCTCTGATAAACGGATTTCAGCAAGGTAATAATTGCAAGCACTGAAAATAGCGGTAACAAGTGATTGTATAACGAGGTGAAACGTAGCAAGCAAAGAGTAACAAGTAACAAGTAGTAGCAACAGTGCAGCAAGTGGCCCAATCCCTTTTGTAGCATGGGACAAGCCTGAACAAACTCTTATAGGAGGAAAAACGCTCCCGAGGACACACGGGAATTTCTGTCATGCTAGTTTCATCATGTTCATATGATTCGTGTTCGTTACTTTGATAGTTTGATATGTGGGTGGACCGGCGCTTCGGTACTGCCCTTACTTGGACAAGCATCCCACTTATGATTAACCACTCTCGCAAGCATCCGCAACTACAAAAGAAGAATTAAGACAAAGTCTAACCATAGCATTAAACTAGTGGATCCAAATCAGCCCCTCACGAAGCAACGGATAGACTGGGGTTTAAGCTTCTATCACTCCAGCAATCCATCATCTACTTACTACTTCCCAATGCCTTCCTCTAGGCCCAAATACGGTGAAGTGTTATGTAGTCGACGTTCACATAACACCACTAGAGGAAAAACAACATACAACATATCAAAATACCGAACGAATATCAAATTCACATGACTATTATCAGCATGACTTATCCCATGTCCTCAGGAACAAAAGTAACTACTCACAAGACATAATCATAATCATGACCAAAGGTGTAATGAATAACATCAAGGATCTGAACATAAACTCTTCCACCAAGTAATCCAACCAACATCAACTACAAAGAGTAATCAACACTACTAGCAACCTTACAAGTACCAATCTGAGTTGCGAGACGAAGATTGGTTACAAGAGATGAACTAGGGATTGGAGAGGAGATGGTGCTGATGAAGATGTTGATGAAGATTCCTCCCCTCCGACAAGAGGAGTGTTGGTGATGACGATGGCAACGATTTCCCCCTCCGGGAGGGAAGTTTCCCCGGCAGGATCGTCCTACCAGAGCTCTAGATTGGATCTGCTCAAGTTCTGCCTCGTGGCAGCGGCGAAACCACGAAAAAGCTCCCTCTTGATTTTTTTCCAGACCAGTACGCTTCATATAGCAAAAGAGGGGGGCTAGTGGGCCTTCAGGCAGACCACAAGCTTGCCCACCGCCACCAGGGGGTGGCGGAGTGGGGGCTTGTGGGGCCCTGGTGGCCCCCTCCGGTAGTTCTTTCGCCCAGTATTTTAATATAATCCAGAAAAAATCCACGTAAATTTTTAGGGCATTTGGAGATGTGCAGAATAGTGGACTAGGATTTGCTCCTTTTCCAGTCTAGAATTCCAGCTGCCTGAATTCTCCCTCTTCAAATAATCCTTGCAAAATAAGAGAGAAAAGGCATAAATATGGTACCACAAGTAATATAACATCCCAGAAAGCAATAAATATCAACATGAAAGCATGATGCAAAATGGACATATCAACTCCCCCAAGCTTAGACCCCGCTTGTCCTCAAGCGAAAACCAAGTTCCATAAACATGTCCACATGTTGAGGGACGAAGGTGTCGATAAAACATAATACGGACATGAGGGCATCATGATCACACATAGAACAGCAATATATCATAAAGATTCTTATGGGAAAGTGACAATTCCTTCACAAAGCAAAGCATGAAGCAAAAAACCTTATCGAGAAGTAACCAACAATAATCCATAGTCATTGAAGCAATTGCAATTTATCACAACATCACAAAGAGTCAAATAAGAGCTTGTAAGGCAAACCCACATACTCAATCATCTCTTTTGTTTTCCACAACTGTTACAACTCACGTGGTACTCATGGTGTCAAAGTTTCAGCTGGACACAGAGGAAGACAGGGGCTTATAGTTTTGCCTCCCAACAATTTACCTCAAGGGTAAAGTCAACAACAATAAAGCATGAGTACTCAACTCCAAGTCGATATATGAATATAGATATTTCCCAAGCATGTGACGGTAGCCAAGACAAAGGCAAAAAGGGAATTGGTGATGATCACCATGACTCTTACAAGGGTAAAAAGTAAAGGTACAAGATAGGCCCTTCGCAGAGGCAAGCAGAGGTTGTCATGCGCTTTTGAGGTTTGGATGCGTGTCCTCTTAGTGCGGAGGAACGTCACTTTATATTGCCTCCTGTGACAAAGAACTTTATTATGCAGTCTGTCGCTTTTATGTCTTCCTCATCACAGGTTCGTACAAAGCTTATTTTCCACACACTAATAGATCATACATATTAGAGAGCAATTTTTATTGCTTGCATCGATGACAACTTACTTGAAGGATCTTATTCAATCCATAGGTAGGTATGGTGGACTCTCATGGCAAAACTGGGTTGGAGGTTTATGGATGCACAAGTAGTATCTCTACTTGGTGCGGGAGTTTTGGCTAATATGAGGTGGAAGCAATCGTCACATGCTAAGGGATCTCTAATCATATAACATTGTTTGGAACCAAGCAAACACAATTCATTATGTTGTCTTCCTTGTCCAACATCTACTCCTAGGCATGTAATAGTTTGGTGAGTGCTCACAATTGTAAAAAGTGTCTAAGATGATATATTTATATGTGAACCTCTCTTTCCTTATTACTTCTTATTAATTGCAACAATGACTGAGGTCTATGTTGATTTATTCTCAACAAGTTTCAATCATCATACTTGTCATATGTGAAGTTATCACTATCCATAAGATTGTCTCATGATCTCTCATGCTTCTCACCGGCAAGTTTGAAATCAAAGTTGAGCTCTTTGATTGCCCAATAAGCTTTGTGTTCCAGCTCAAGAGGTAAATGACAGGCCTTACCGTAAACCATTTTATACGGTGACATGCCCATGGGATTCTTATAAGCAGTCCTATAAGCCCATAGTGCATCGTCAAGTTTGCTAGACCAGTTCTTTCGAGATCTATTGACGGTCTTTTGTAAGATCAACTTGATCTCCCTATTACTCAACTCCACTTGACCACTAGACTGAGGATGATAAGGAGATGCAACTCTATGGTTGACTTCATACTTAGCTAGCATCTTGCGGAAAACACCATGAATGAAGTGTGAACCGCCATCAGTCATCAAGTATCTAGGGACTCCAAATCTTGGGAATATGACTTCTTTAAGCATCTTAATAGAGGTGTGGTGATCAGCATTTTTAGTGGGGATAGCTTCTACCCACTTAGTAACGTAATGCACAGCAACTAAGATGTGAGTGTACCCATTGGAACTCGGGAAGGGTCCCATATAATCAAAGCCCCAGACATCAAATGGTTCAATGACAAGTGAATAATTCATAGGCATCTCTTGACGCTTACTGATGTTCCCTATCCTTTGGCATTCGTCACAAGACAAGACAAACTTACGGGCATCCTTGAAGAGAGTGCGCCAATAGAAACCTGATTGCAATACCTTATGGGCAGTTCTATCTCCAGCATGGTGTCCTCCGTAGGCTTCGGAATGACACTTCTGCAGGATCTGTCCCTGTTCATGTTCAGGCACACAACGTCTAATAACACCATCTACTCCTTCCTTATAAAGGTGAGGATCATCCCAAAAGCAGTGTCTCAAATCAAAGAAGAATTTCTTCTTTTGTTGATAGGTGAAACTGGGTGGTATGTATTTGGCTACGATATAGTTTGCATAATCGGCATACCACGGTGCACTAAGTGAAGTGCAGATGACATTTAATTGCTCATCAGGAAAGCTGTCATCAATAGGTAGTGGGTCATCAAGGACATTCTCTAGCCTAGACAAGTTATCTGCTACAGGGTTATCAGCACCCTTTCGGTCAACGACGTGCAAGTCAAATTCCTGTAGCAGGAGAACCCATCTGATCAACCTAGGCTTAGCGTCCTTCTTCTGCATAAGGTACTTAATAGCAGCATAATCAGAGTGAATAGTGACTTTGGAGTCAACTATGTAAGATCTGAACTATTCACATGCAAACACGACTGCTAAAAATTCCTTCTCCGTAGTGGCATAGTTTCTTTGGGCACTGTCTAGAGTTTTACTAGCGTAGTGAATGACATTCAACTTCTTGTCAACTCTTTGTCCTAGAAAAGCACCAACAGCATAATCACTAGCGTCACACATGATTTCAAAGGGCAAGTTCCAGTCAGGTGGTTGAACAATAGGTGCGGTTATCAAAGCCTTCTTAAGTATTTCGAAAGCTTCCTCACAATCCTCATCAAAGACAAAAGGAACATCCTTCTGCAAGAGGTTGGTAAGAGGCCTAGAAATCTTAGAAAAGTCTTTAATGAACCTTCTATAGAAACCAGCATGACCTAAGAAACTTCGTATACCTCTGATATCTGTGGGGCAAGGCGTTTTCTCAATTGCATCAACCTTAGCCTTATCAACTTCAATGCCTCTCTCAGAAATTTTATGTCCTAAGACGATACCTTCATTAAGCATAAAGTGGCACTTCTCCCAATTCAAGACGAGGTTGGTTTCTTCGCATCTCTGTAAGACTCGATCAAGGTTGCTGAGGCAATCATCAAAGGAAGACCTGTAAATGGAGAAGTCATCCATGAAAATCTCGATGATCTTTTCACAAAAGTCAAAGAATATAGCCATCATACATCTTTGGAAGGTGGCAGGTGCATTACATAAGCCAAAAGGCATACGCCTATAGGCAAAGGTACCGAAAGGGCAGGTGAAAGTGGTTTTCTCTTGATCAGATTGTGCAACAGGTATCTGCAAGAAACCTGAATAACCGTCTAGAAAGCAGAAGTGAGTGTGCTTTGATAGCCTTCCTAGCATTTGGTCGATGAACGGCAAAGGATAATGATCTTTCCTGGTTGCCTTGTTCAGTTTTCGGAAGTCTATCACCATTCTATAGCCGGTAATAATCCTTGGTGGGATTAGTTCATCCTTATCATTAGGAACGACGGTGATACCTCCCTTCTTAGGTACGCAATGTACTGGACTTACTCAATCACTATGAGCGACGGGATAAATGATTCCTGCTTCCAGAAGCTTTAATATTTCTTTTCTAACGACCTATTTCATCTTAGGATTTAATCTCCTTTGATGATCAGCAACTGGTTTAAAGTCAGGATCGGTTTTAATCTTGTGCTGACATAGAGTAGGACTAATACCCTTAAGATCATCAAGAGTATATCCAATAGCAGCGCGGTGCTTCCTCATAGTTTTTAGTAACTTCTTCTCTTCGCGCTCTGAGAGGAGAGCACTAATAATGACAGGATATATCTCCTTCTCATCAAGATAGGCATACTTAAGAGTATCAGGCAACTGTTTAAGCTCGAACACAGGATCACCCTTTGGTGGGGGAGGATCCCCAAGCAGTTCAACAGGCAGATTATTCTTGAGAATAGGATGTTGTTCTAATACAACTCTATCTATCTCATCTCTCTCCTCCATATGCATATCATTTTCATGCTCAAGCAGATATTGCTCTAAAGGATCCGTAGGAGGTACGGCAATAGAGGCAAGAGCAATGATATCATCTCTACCAGACGACTCTCTTTCATGGGTTTGTCTTCCAAACTTGGCGAAGTTAAATTCATGAGACACACCCTCGAAACTCACTGTGACAGTCTGCTTAATGCAATCAATGTGAGCATTGACAGTGTTGAGAAAGGGTCTACCAAATATGATGGGACAAAAGCTATCTTGTGCAGTACCAAGGACGAGGAAATCAGTAGGATACTTCGTCTTACCACACAGGACTTCTACGTCTCTCACAATTCCTAGAGGGCAGATAGTGTCTCTATTAGCTAGCGTGATAGTGACATCAATGGGTTCTAACTCAGCAGGTGCAATCTCATCTTTGATTTCATCATAGAGAGAACGGGGTATTGCACTAACACTAGCTCCCATATCACATAAACCATGGTAACAGTGATCTCCTATCTTAACAGAAACAACGGGCAGGCCAACTACAGGTCCGTGCTTGTATTTCACGTGAGGTTTAGCAATTCTAGCAGAGTCCTCACAGAATTTGATAACATGCCCATCTATGTCTTCGGCTAAGAGATCTTTGATAATAACGACACTAGGTTCAACTATAATCTCCTCAGGGGGTGCAAGTGGTCTAATGTAACCCCTACGTATCACAGCTGGAGCTTTAGAATAATCCTTTATCCTAGCAAGGTGTGGTGGTTTCTCAGTGTAAGCACAAGGAACAACAGGATCACTAAAAGCTATGATTTTCTCCTCAACTAGATTGGTTTTGGCTATGTTGCTTTCTACAGAAGGATGATATTTAAACCACTTCTCTTTGGGAAGATCAACATGAGCAGCAAAAGATTCACATAGAGAAGCTACTATCTCAGAGTCAAGTCCATACTTAGCGCTAAAATCTCTAGAAGTGTTTGTCTCAACAAAAGATTTAACGCAATCAAACTGGAAATTCATACCTGACTCCTTACCTTCCTCCAGCTCCCAATCTTCAGAGTTGCGTTTGATTCTCTCCAATAAATTCCACTTGTGATCAATATCCTTCTTCATAAAAGAACTGGCACAAGAAGTGTCAAGCATAGTTCGATCTTCATGAGAAAGCCGAGCATAAAATTTTTGAGTGATGATTTCTCTCGAGAGCTCATGATTGGGGCATGAATATAGCATTGATTTAAGCCTCTCCCAAGCTTGAGCTATGCTTTCTCTGTCACGAGGCCAAAAGTTATAAATAAAGTTCCGATCACGATGTACTAAATGCATAGGATAGAACTTTTGATGAAATTCCAATTTCAACCGATTGTAGCCCCATGATCCAGCATCATCACATAGCCTATACCATGTCAACGCCTTATCCTTCAAAGATAAAGGAAAGACTTTCTTCTTTACCTCATCCTCGGGCAAACCTGCAAGCTTAAATAAAATACAAACTTTATCTACATAGATTAGATGAAAGTCTGGATGTGAAGATCCATCTCCTGTAAAAGGATTAGCCAGCAGTTTCTCAAGCATACCCAAAGGAATTTCATAAAAGATATTTTCAGTAGGTACCTCAGGTTGAGGAGCAACTCCTCATGCTTCCATTCGTGGTGAAGATACCCCGAACAAACTCCTCAAAGGAAGAGTTTCCATAGTGACAAGTGACAATAAATTTCAGCACGGTATATAAATGTTTCCTTACCAATTTCCACTTACCAAAGGCGCTTCACCTCCCGGCAACGGCGCCAGAAAAGAGTCTTGATGACCCACAAGTATAGGGGATCAATCGTAGTCCTTTCGATAAGTAAGAGTATCGAACCCAACAAGGAGCAGAAGGCTCTGATAAACGGATTTCAGCAAGGTAATAACTGCAAGCACTGAAAATAGCGGTAACAAGTGATTGTGTAACGAGGTGAAACGTAGCAAGCAAAGAGTAACAAATAACAAGTAGTAGCAACGGTGCAGCAAGTGGCCCAATCCTTTTTGTAGCAAGGGACAAGCCTGAACAAAGTCTTATAGGAGGAAAAACGCTCCCGAGGACACACGGGAATTTCTGTCATGCTAGTTTCATCATGTTCATATGATTCGCGTTCGTTACTTTGATAGTTTGATATGTGGGTGCACCGGCGCTTGGGTACTGCCCTTACTTGGACAAGCATCCCACTTATGATTAACCTCTCTCGCAAGCATCCGCAACTACAAAAGAAAGAATTAAGACAAAGTCTAACCATAGCATTAAACTAGTGGATCCAAATCAGCCCCTCACGAAGGAACGCATAGACTGGGGTTTGAGCTTCTGTCACTCCAGCAACCCATCATCTACTTACTAATTCCCAATGTCTTCCTCTAGGCCCAAATATGGTGAAGTGTTATGTAGTCGACCTTCACATAACACCACTAGAGGAAAAAACATACAACATATCAAAATACCAAACGAATATCAAATTCACATGACTATTATCAGCATGACTTATCCCATGTCCTCAGGAAAAAAAGTAACTACTCACAGGACATAATCATAATCACGACCATAGGTGTAATGAATAGCATCAAGGATCTGAACATAAACTCTTCCACCAAGTAATCCAACTAACATCAACTACAAAGAGTAATCAACACTACTAGCAATCTTACAAGTACCAGTCTGAGTTGCGAGACGAAGATTGGTTACAAGAGATGAACTAGGGATTGGAGAGGAGAAGATGTTGATGAAGATGCCTCCCCTTCGATGAGAGGAGTGTTGGTGATGACGATGGCGATGATTTCCCCCTACGGGAGGGAAGTTTCCCGGCAGGATCGTCCTGCCGGAGCTCTAGATTGGATCTTCTCAAGTTCCGCCTCGTGGGGGCGGAGAAACCATGAAAAAGCTCCCTCTTGATTTTTTTCCAGACCAGGACACTTCATATAGAAAAAGAGGGGGGCTAGTGGGCCTTCAGGCAGCCCACAAGCTTGCCCACCGCCACCAGGGGGTGGTGGCGGAGTGGGGGCTTGTGGGGCCCTGGTGGCCCCCCTCCGGTAGTTCTTTCGCCCAATATTTTTAATATAATCCAGACAAATCCACGTAAACTTTCAGGGCATTTGGAGATGTGCGGAATAGTGGACTAGGATTTGGTCATTTTCCAGTCCAGAATTCCAGCTGCCTGAATTCTCCCTCTTCAAATAATCCTTGCAAAATAAGAGAGATAAAGCATAAATATGGTACCACAAGTAATATAACAGCCCAAAAAGCAATAAATATCAACATGAAAGCATGATGCAAAATGGACGTATCACAGGGTCACCAGGGACCCCACAAACCCTCATGGCGCGGCCACGGGGTGCGCCTCCCAGGCTTCTGGGCTCCCTGTGCCTCCTCTACCCAAGCTCCTTCGCCTATATATTCCCTAAAATCCCAGAAAAAATAAGGGGAGCCACGAAAATACTTTTGCGCCGCCGCAAGCTTCTGTCTCCGCAAGATCCCATCTGGGGCACGTTCTGGTGCCCTGCCGGAGGGGGGATTCGGATATGGAGGGCTTCTTCATCAACACCATGACCTCTCCGATGATGTGTGAGTACTTCACCATAGACCTACGGGTCCATAGCTAGTAGCTAGATGGCTTCTTCTCTCTCTTGGATCTTCAATACAAAGTTCTCCATGATCTTCATGGAGATCTATCCGATGTAATCTTCTTTTGCGGTGTGTTTGTCGAGATCCGATGAATTGTGGATTTATGATCAGATTATCTATGAATCTTATTTGAGTTTCTTATGATCTCTTATATGCATGATTTCATATCCTTGTAATTCTCTTCGAGTTGTGGGTTTTGTTTGGCCAACTTGATCTATGATTCTTGCAATGGGAGAAGTGCTTGGTTTTGGGTTCATACCGTGCGGTGACCTCACCCAGTGACAGAAGGGGTAGCGAGGCACGCATCGTGTTGTTGCCATCAAGGGTAAAAAGATGGGGTTTTTTCATCATTGGTTTGATTTATCCCTCTACATCATGTCATCTTGCTTAAGGCGTTACTCTGTTTGTCATGAACTCAATACACTAGATGCATGCTGGATAGCGGTCGATGTGTGGAGTAATAGTAGTAGATGCAGAAAGTATCAGTCTACTTGTCTCGGACGTGATGCCTATATGTATGATCATTGCCATAGATATCGTCATGACTTTGCGCGGTTCTATCAATTGCTCGACGGTAATTTGTTCACCCACCGTAATATTTGCTATTTTGAGAGAAGCCTCTAGTGAACACTATGGCCCCCGGGTCTACTTCACATCATATTTTCAGCCTTACACTTTTACATCGTTGCACTTTCCGCCTTCAGATCTCACTTTGTAATCAATCTTGAAGGGATTGACAACCCCTTTATAGCGTTGGGTGCAAGCTCTTTTGTGTTTGCGCAGGTACTCTGGACTTGACGAGATTCTCCTACTCGATTGATACCTTGGTTCTCAAACTGAGGGAAATACTTACTGCTCCTGTGATACATCACCCTTTCCTCTTCAAGGGAAAAACCAGGGCAAGCCAAGTCTCCGTCAACGTGCCAATTTCTCACGCTGTTGTCTGTTGCCGTAGCAATAGTACGCTCTAAGGGTTTGCCGGACCGGTTGTGCCACTTGCTTAGAGTGCGCCAGACCGGTGTGTGATCGAGTCGGGGCGTTGTGGTTGGAATGGGGCATCTGGCTTTAGATGTTAGGCTTTGGTGCGATGTCTGTTTGGTATTCGGCTCAGACATTCGGCATCCCTTCATCAAGGGGATAGGAGTAACGACATGTGTTGTCAAGCTGGTGGTTTCAGGCTTAATGTTGTACTAATGTATATGGTCTTTGTGAATAATTAATAAGATGGGTGCACACATCGCCCAGATGCACACGCCGGGGGTATACCCTCTTTTTCCAAAAAAAAACAGAGTGGTATCCTATACTTGCTAATACATGAGCTACAATATTTGATGCTGGAAATTGCAAACTTTCCAACGATGAGCATGTTTTCTTCGTTGACCTTTGAAACTTCTCCTCATGTGTTCAATAATTAATGATAACATAATAAAGATAACATGTAGCAGGACACTCAATGATACTTGCTCTATGCTTATAGCCTTGGTGACTCATTCGACTGAATAACTCAACTGGATGAGGGTTGAGAAAATCATAGGCGAAACGATAGTGCTCATCGTTGTTCGAGAAGTCAAAGTAATTGCACCACTACATGATAGTGATGTCGAAGTTCTGGTCCATGATATGGAAAGTGATCCGATCTTCTTCCCTTGCAGCGTTCAACCCAACATCGTGCGAGAGAGTACTAAGAAACTCAATCGTCAATCGATGACACATCGTGAAGCCTTGAAACACAAAATGTTGCAAACCAACATGGATACACACAATGAGACAATGCCACTGCAAAAGTGTAGCCATGTTTCTCTTGTCGGTACCTTTTGTCCAGTAATGATGTACTTACATGGACTAGTTGATTATGTAGGGCCAGTCTGCATCTTTTCTTCAGCAATCTCTAGTTTCAGTATTATCATATCTATAATTATTTTGTACAAAATGTAGAGTTCATGCATTGCTTAAGAAGAAGTTTCTGAGGTGAACTTGTTGATTTATCATTTTGTCGACTTGGATAAGGGATTTATACAGCCGGTGTTAATTGTTAATGTAAGTTCGTCCTTCTCGAGCCTTAAACTTTGTGCTAGCACATATTGGGATAGCATCATTTCCCTATCCTCAACTGTTGTTTAGTTTGTTGTTTCTTTCAAAATGCATGTTCACAACAACTACTAGTTTCGACTTTTAGTTGTAAACCTAAATTCCTTATTAATACCATGCATATTGATCAATACAGATCCAATGGTTTTCTTTAGCCCTGCGTGTATGCTTGTGTTTCTAATCTGTAAGCCAGTGTGTCATGAAGCTGCCCACATTTGCACATTGTCATTTTCTTCTTTGTCTTAACTGATTGGACGATGATATGAACAACATGGCATGCACATCAACCAAAATAGATTGAATGATTATGCTAGTATTGTTGATTTTTAATCAAGTGGTGTGGTGAAGGTGCCCATACTTGCCCCATTTCATTTCCTGCTTTGTCTTAACTGATTTGGCCCATGATATGACAATGAAAAATTATGTTGTTGTCATTTCGAATTATGCCTCTTTATATGTCAGTATGTAATTGGATGGAACTCACAACACATTGACCATCATTGCTTATATACATGCAAAATATGATATTTGTCTCCTTGTTTGAGGGTGATATCCTTAACGCGAGTAACAAGCCCATTGAAGATTATGAGACAAACCAACATATATTGTAGCAAAGAAGGCAAAACATCTTGAAGATAGCGAGACAACCCCAAAGTCATGTCTTGATGCAATGTTCAAGGAATTCACCATAGGAACTGACACAAGCTCACAGAAGTCACTGCCTGAATCAATTCTACTTCTGAAGTATCAACTTCAAGCAAAAAGTCATGCTACAACTCAACTTCGATATGAAATCCAATCTCTCGGGAATATATGGCTGACATGCTAAGGCGGTCTCATCAGCTTTCTCAACTGCTTGCATAGTAGCTCCGTGGCAAGGCTAACGTTTCTTGAACTCTGTTGAAAGGTCTTGGTTCTGTATTATTTTGTTGTGTGTTTATTTGCAGTGGTGTCCACCTTTGATGCCCAATGTATATAATTTACTTCTAGGTAGTGCTTTATGATCACTCATAGCGAACTTTGTGTTGGAAATATGCCCTAGAGGCAATAATAAAATAGTTATTATTATATTTCCTGTTTTAAGATAATCTTTTATTATCCATGCTATAATTGTTGGAAATATGCCCTAGAGGCAATAATAATTAGTTATTATTATATTTCTTTGTTCATGATAATCGTTTATTATCCATGCTATAATTGTATTGATTGGAAACACAATACTTGTGTGGATACATAGACAAAACACTGTCCCTAGTAAGCCTCTAGTTGACTAGCTCGTTGATCAAATATGGTCAAGGTTTCTTGGCCATAGGCAAGTGTTGTTACTTGATAACGGGATCACATCATTAGGAGAATCATGTGATGGACTAGACCCAAACTAATAGACGTAGCATGTTGATCGTGTCATTTTGTTGCTACTGTTTTCTGCGTGTCTAGTATTTGTTCCTATAACCATGAGATCATATAACTCACTAACACCGGAGGAATGCTTCGTATGTATCAAACGTCGCAACGTAACTGGGTGACTATAAAGATGCTCTACAGGTATCTCCGAAGGTGTTCGTTGAGTTAGTATGGATCAAGACTGGGATTTGTCACTCCGTATGACGGAGAGGTATCTCGGGGCCCACTCGGTAATACAACATCACACACAAGCCTTGCAAGCAATGTGACTTAGTGTAAGTTACGGGATCTTGTATTACGGAATGAGTAAAGAGACTTGCCGGTAAACGATATTGAAATAGGTATGCGGATACTGACGATCGAATCTCGGGCAAGTAACATACCAAAGGACAAAGGGAATGACATACGGGATTATATGAATCCCTGGCACTGAGGTTCAAACGATAAGATCTTCGTAGAATATGTGGGATCCAATATGGGCATCCAGGTCCCACTATAGGATATTGACCGAGGAGTCACTCAGGTCATGTCTACATAGTTCTCGAACCCGCAGGGTCTGCACACTTAAGGTTCGATGTTGTTTTATGCGTATTTGAGTTATATGGTTGGTTACCGAATGTTGTTCGGAGTCCCGGATGATATCACGGACGTCACGAGGGTTTCCGGAATGGTCCGGAAACGAAGATTGATATATAGGATGACCTCATTTGATTACCGGAAGGTTTTCGGAGTTACCGGGAATGTACCGGGAATGACGAATGGGTTCCGGGTGTTCACCGGGGGGGGGGGGGGCAGCCCACCCCGGGGAAGCCCATAGGCCTTGGGGGTGGCGCACCAGCCCTTGGTGGGCTGGTGGGACAGCCCAAGAAGGCCCTATGCGCCATAGATAGAAAATTAAAGAGAAAAGAAAAAAAAGGAGGTGGGAAACGAGAGAAGGACTCCACCTTCCAATCCTAGTTGGACTAGGATTGGAGGAGGACTCCAACTCCTCCTTGGTGGCGCAGCCCTTGGGGCTCCTTGAGCCTCAAGGCAAGCCTCCCCTCCCCTCCTCCTATATGTATGGAGCTATTAGGGCTGATTTGAGACAACTTTTGCCACGGCAGCCCGACCACATACCTCCACGGTTTTACCTCTAGATCGCGTTTCTGCGGAGCTCGGGCGGAGCCCTGCTGAGATTAGATCACCACCAACCTCCGAAGCGCCGTCATGCTGCCGGAGAACTCATCTACCTCTCCGTCTCTCTTGCTGGATCAAGAAGGCCAAGATCATCGTCGAGCTGTACGTGTGCTGAACGCGGAGGTGCCGTCCGTTCGGCACTAGATCGGAGCGGATCGTGTGACGAATCGCGGGACGGTTCGTGGGACGGTTCGCGGGGCGGATCGAGGGACGTGAGGACGTTCCACTACATCAACCACGTTTCTTAACGCTTCTGCTGTGTGATCTACAAGGGTACGAAGATCGGAAATCCCCTCTCGTAGATGGACATCACCATGATAGGTCTTCGTGCGCGTAGGAAATTTTTGTTTCCCAAGCGACGTTCCCCAACAGTGGCATCATGAGCTAGGTTCATGCGTAGATGTAATCTCGAGTAGAACACAAAAGTTTTTGTGGGCGGTGATGTGCGTTTTGCTGCCCTCCTTAGTCTTTTCTTTATTCGGCGGTATTGTTGGATCGAAGCGGCTCGGACCGACATTACTCGTACGCTTACGAGAGACTGGTTTCATCGCTACGAGTAACTCCGTTGCTCAAAGATGACCGGCGAGTGTCGGTTTCTCCAACTTTAGTTGAATCGGATTTGACCGAGGAGGTCCTTGGATGAGGTTAAATAGCAATTCATATATGTCCGTTGTGGTGTATGCGTAAGTAAGATGCGATCCTACTAGATACCCATGGTCACCACGTAAAACATGCAACAACAATTAGAGGACGTCTAACTTGTTTTTGCAGGGTATTCTTGTGATGTGATATGGCCAACGATGTGATGTGATATATTGGATGTATGAGATGATCATGTTGTAATAGTTAATATCGACTTGCACGTCGATGGTACGGCAACCAGCAGGAGCCATAGGGTTGTCTTTAAACTAACGTTTGTGCTTGCAGATGCGTTTACTATATTGCTAGGACGTAGCTTTAGTAGTAATAGCATGAGTAGCACGACAACCCCGATGGCGACACGTTGATGGAGATCATGGTGTGACGCCGGTGACAAGTAGATCATGTCGGTGCTTTGGTGATGGAGATCAAGAAGCACATGATGATGGCCATATCATGTCACTTATGAATTGCATGTGATGTTAATCCTTTATGCACCTTATCTTGCTTAGAACGACGGTAGCATTATGAGGTTATCTCTCACTAAAATTTCAAGACGAAATTGTGTTCTCCCCGACTGTGCACTGTTGCGATAGTTCCTCGTTTCGAGACACCACGTGATGATCGGGTGTGATAGACTCAACGTTCACATACAACGGGTGCAAAACAGTTGCACACGCGGAACACTCGGGTTAAGATTGACGAGCCTAGCATGTGCAGACATGGCTTCGGAACACATGAGACCGAAAGGTCGAGCATGAATCGTATAATTGATATGATTAGCATAGAGATGCTTACCACTGAAACTATTCTCGACTCACGTGATGATCGGACTTGAGATAGTGGGATCATGTACCACTCAAATGACTAGAGAGATATTCTTTTTGAGTGGGAGTTCTAAAGTAATATGATTAATTGAACTAATTTTCATGAACATAGTCTAATGGTCTTTGCGAATTATGATGTAGCTTGCGCTATAGCTCTACTGTTTTTATATGTTCCTAGAGAAAATTTAGTTCAAAGTTTAGTAGCAAATTTTGCAGACTGAGTCTGTAAAACCGAGGATTGTCCTCGTTGCTGTGCAGAAGGCTTATGTCCTTGATGCACCACTCAGTGTGCTGCAGCTCGAGCGTCGTCTGTAGATGTTGTGAACATCTGACATACACGTTTCTGATGACTACACGATAGTTCAGTACAAAATACTTAATGGCTTAGAAGCAAGGCGCCGAAGACGTTTTGAAACGTCACGGAACATAAGAGATGTTCTAAAGAGATGAAATTGTGATTTCATGCTTGTGCCCTTGTTAAGAGGTATGAGACCTCCGAAAAGATTCTTTGTCCACGAAGTAAAGGAGAAAAACTCAATCGTTGAGCGTGTGCTCAGATTATCTGAGTACGGCAATCGCTTGAATCAAGTGGGAGTTGATCTTCCAGATAAGATAGTGATGGTTCTCCAAAGTCACTGCCACCAAGTTGTGAGAGCTTCGTGATGAACTATAACATATCAAGGATAGATACAATGATCCTTGAGCGATTCGCGATGTTTGACACTGCGAAAGTAGAAATCAAGAAGAAGCATCAATAGTTGATGGTTAGTAAAACCACTAAGTTTTGAGAAAGGCAAGGGCTAGAAGGGATACTTCGTGAAACGGCAAAGCAGTTGCTGCACTAATGAAGAGACCCCAGATTAAACCCAAGCCCGGGACTAAGTGCTTCTGTTATGAGGGGAACAGTCACTGAGGCGGAGCAACTCTAGATACTTGGTAGATAAGAAGGCTGGCAAAAGTCGAAAGAAGTATATTCGATATACATGATGCTGATGTGTACTTTACTAGTACTCCTAGTAGCACGAGGGTATTGGATACCGGTTCGGTTGCTAAGTGATTAGTAACACGAAATGAAAGCTACGGCATAAACGGAGACTAGCTAAAGGCGAGGTGACGATACATGTTGGAAGTGTTTCCAAGGTTGATATGATCAAACGTCGCACGCTCCCTCTACCATCGGGATTGGTGTTAAACATAAATAATTTTTATTTGGTGCTTGCGTTAAGCATGAACATGATTGGATCGTGTTTATTGCAATAAGATTATTCATTTAAAGAAAATAATGGTTACTTTATTTGCTTGGATAATCACCTTCAATGGTTTATTGAATCTCGATCGTAGTGTTACACATGTTCATGATATTGGTGCCAAAAGATACGAGGTAATGATGATAGTACCACTTACTTGTGGCACTGCCGCTTGAGTCATGTTGGTATAAATTGCATGAAGAGGCTCCATGCTGATGGATCTTTATACTCACTTGATTTTGAATCACTAGTGACATGCAAATCATACCACATGAGCAAGGCCTTGTTTTCATTGAGATGAAACAAGATAGTAACTTGTTGGAAGTGATACATTTTGATGTATGCAGTCCAATGGGTGCTGAGGCACGCAGTGGATATCATTATGTTCTTACTTCAATGACGATTTGAGTAGATACAAGAGTATTTACTTAATGAATCACAAGTCTGAAATATTAAAAAGTTCAATTCTGTTTCAGGAGTGAAGTTCGTCGTAACAAGAGGATAAACTGTCTACGATATGATCATACAAATGAATATCTGAGTTACGAGTTTTGGTACGCAGTTAAGACAATGTGGAAATTGTTTCGCAGTTCATGCCACCTGGAACATCATAGTGTGATGATGTGTCTGAACGTCATAGCCACGCACTATTTGGTATGGTGCATGCTATGATGTCTCTTATCGAATTACCACTATCGTTTATGGGTTATGCATTAGAGACAACCGCATTCACTTTAAATAGGGCACCGCGTATTTCCGTTGAGATGACACAGTATAGACTGAGGTTTAGAGAAATCTAAACTATCGTTTCTTGAAAGTTTGGGGCTTCGACACTTATGTGAAAAAGTTTCAGTGTGATAAGCTCGAACCCAAAGTGGATAAATGCATCTTCATAGGATATCCAAAACAGTTGGGTACATCTCCTATCTCAGATCCAAAAGCAAAGTGTTTGTTTCTAGAAACGGATCCTTTCTCGAGGAAAGGTTTCTCTCGAAAGAATTGAGTGGGAGGGTGGTAGAACTTGATGAGGTTATTGAACCATCACTTCAACCAGTGTGTAGCAGGGCGCAGGAAGTTGTTCATGTGGCGCCTACACCAATTGAAGTTAAAGCTGATGATGGTGATCATCGAGCATCGGATCAAGTTACTACAAACCTCGTAGGTTGACAAGGTCGCTTACTACTGCAGAGTGGTACGGTAACCCTGTCTTGGAGGTCATGTTGTTGAGCAACAGTGAACCTACGAGTTATGGAGAAAGAAATGGTGGGCCCGGATTCCGACAAAGGGCTGGAAGCCATGAAATCCGAGAGAGGATCCATGTATGAAAACAAAGTGTAGACTTTGGAAGAACTACTTGATGGTCATAGGACTATTGAGTAAAGATGGATCTTTAAAAGGAAGACATACGATGATGGTGATAAGTCACTATTAAGAAAAGCTCGACTTGTCGCAAAGATGTTTCCGACAAGATCAAACAGTTGACTATGATGAGACTTTCTCACTCGTAGCGATGCTAAAAGTCTGTTAGAATTATGTTAGTAGTTGCTGCATTATTTACAAAATATTGCACATAGGATGTCAAAACATTGTTTCCTCGACGGTTTCCTTGAGCAAACATTGTATGTGATACAACCAGGAGGTTTTGTCGATCCTAAAGATACTAACAAGTATGCAAACTCCAGCGATCCTTCAATGGACTGGTGCAAGCATCTCAGAGTTGGAATATACACTTTGATGAGATGATCAAAGATTTTGGCTTTGTACAAGGTTTATGAGAAACTTGTATTTCCAAAGAAGTGAGTGGGAGCACTATAGAATTTCTGATAAGTATATGTGGTTGACATATTGTTGATCAGAAGTAATGTAGAATTTCTGTGAAGCATAAAAGGTTGTTTGAAAGGAGTTTTTCAAAGGAATACCTGGATTGAGCTACTTGAGCGTTGAGCATCAAGATCTATGGAGATAGATCAAAACGCTTAATAGAAGTTTCAACAAGATGCATGCCTTGACAAGTTTTTGAAGGAATTCGAAATAGATCAGCAAAGAAGGAGTTCTTGATTGTGTTGTAAGGTGTGAATTTGAGTAAGACTCAAAACCCGACCACGGCAGAATAAAGAGAATAGACGAAGGTCGTCTTCTATGCCTTAGCCATAGACTCTAAAGTATGCCATGCTGAGTACCGCACCTGATGTGTGCCTTGACTCAAAGTCTGTTGAAAGGTACAGAGAGTGATCCATGATTGAATCACTAGCAGCGGTCAAAATTTATCCTTAGTAACTGATGGACTAAGGATTTTTTCTCGATTATGGAGGTGGTTAAAGAGTTCGTCGTAAAGGATTATGTCGATGCAAGCTTTGACACTAATCCGAATAACTATGAGTAGTGAAACGGATTCGTATATTAGAGTAGATATTTGGAGTATTTCCGAATAGCACATAGTAGCAGCATCTATAAGATGACATAAAGATTTATAAAGAACACACGGATCTGAAAGTTTCAGAACCGTTGACTAAAACCTCTCTCACGAGCAAGACGTGATCAGACCTCATAACTATATGGGTGTTGGATTCGTTGGAATCACATGTTGATGTGAACTAGATTATTGACTCTAGTGCAAGTGGGAGACTGTTGGAAATATGCCCTAGAGGCAATAATAATTAGTTATTATTATATTTCTTTGTTCATGATAATCTTTTATTATCCATGCAATAATTGTATTGATTGGAAACACAATACTTGTGTGGATACATAGACAAAACACTGTCCCTAGTAAGCCTCTAGTTGACTAGCTCGTTGATCAAAGAGGGTCAAGGTTTCCTGGCCATAGGCAAGTGTTGTTACTTGATAATGGGATCACATCATTAGGAGAATCATGTGATGGACTAGACCCAAACTAATAGACGTAGCATGTTGATCGTGTCATTTTGTTGCTACTGTTTCCTGCGTGTCTAGTATTTGTTCCTATGACCATGAGATCATATAACTCACTGACACCGGAGGAATGCTTCGTATGTATCAAACGTTGCAACGTAACTGGGTGACTATAAAGATGCTCTACAGGTATCTCCGAAGGTGTTCGTTGAGTTAGTATGGATCAAGACTGGGATTTGTCACTCCGTATGACGGAGAGGTATCTCGGGGCCCACTCGGTAATACAACATCACACACAAGCCTTGCAAGCAATGTGACTTAGTGTAAGTTACGGGATCTTGTATTACGGAACGAGTAAAGAGACTTGCCGGTAAACGAGATTGAAATAGGTATGCGGATACTGACGATCGAATCTCGGGCAAGTAACATACCGAAGGACAAAGGGAATGACATACGGGATTATATGAATCCCTGGCACTGAGGTTCAAACGATAAGATCTTCGTAGAATATGTGGGATCCAAGATGGGCATCCAGGTACCGCTATTGGATATTGACCGAGGAGTCACTCGGGTCATGTCTACATAGTTCTCGAACCCACACGGTCTGCACACTTAAGGTTCGACGTTGTTTTATGCGTATTTGAGTTATATGGTTGGTTACCGAATGTTGTTCGGAGTCCCGGATGATATTACGGACGTCACAAGGGTTTCCGGAATGATCTGGAAACGAAGATTGATATATAGGATGACCTCATTTGATTACCGGAAGGTTTTCGGAGTTACCGGGAATGTACCGGGAATGACGAATGGGTTCCGGGTGTTCACCGGGGGGGGGGGGGGCAGCCCACCCCGGGGAAGCCCATAGGCCTTGGGGGTGGCGCACCAGCCCTTGGTGGTCTGGTGGGACAGCCCAAGAAGGCCCTATGCGCCATAGATAGAAAACCAAAGAGAAAAGAAAAAAAAGGAGGTGGGAAAGGAGAGAAGGACTCCACCTTCCAATCCTAGTTGGACTAGGATTGGAGGAGGACTCCAACTCCTCCTTGGTGGCGCAGCCCTTGGGGCTCCTTGAGCCTCAAGGCAAGCCTCCCCTCCCCTCCTCTTATATATATGGAGCTATTAGGGCTGATTTGAGACAACTTTTGCCACGGCAGCCGGACCACATACCTCCACGGTTTTACCTCTAGATCGCGTTTCTGCGGAGCTCGAGCGGAGCCCTGCTGAGATTAGATCACCACCAACCTCCGGAGCGCCATCACGCTGCCGGAGAACTCATCTACCTCTCCGTCTCTCTTGCTGGATCAAGAAGGCCGAGATCATCGTCGAGCTGTACGTGTGCTGAACACGGAGGTGCCGTCCGTTCGGCACTAGATCGGAGCGGATCGCGGGACGGATCGCGGGACGGTTCGTGGGACGGTTCACGGGGCGGATCGAGGGACGTGAGGACGTTCCACTACATCAACCGCGTTTCTTAACGCTTCTGCTGTGCGATCTACAAGGGTGCGTAGATCGGAAATCCCCTCTCGTAGATGGACATCACCATGATAGGTCTTCGTGCGCGTAGGAATTTTTTGTTTCCCATGCGACGTTCCCCAACAATAATTGTATTGAATGAAAACACAAATGTGTGTGTGGATACATAGACAAAACACTGTCCCTAGTAAGCCTCTAGTTGACTAGCTCATTGATCAAAGATCGATAAGGTTTCCTAGCCATAGACAAGTGTTGTCACTTGATAACGGGGTTGTTAGAGCATATATCTCCATATGTGGTTTTGGTAATTGATGACAACTCCTATGGACTAATGGTTGCTTTAAGTTATATTTATAGGATTTGTCCATAGGCACTTCTTGAAGTCCATCTGTTGGGTTCAAGGAGTTTATATGATGACCAAGATGTTATTCAAAGTATTATCCAAAGAATGGTCGTAGAAACACTAGGTTGATCAAGATCTCAGACAAAGAGTAAATCAAGATGATCAACACACAAAGCGTACAAGATGCACCGAGAGGGATCAAGTGATACCATGGTATGGTAAGCATTGTCCATTACGTGTTTGTGTACTAACCCATGGTCTTTGTGAGACTCCTATGTGGGGGTTAGGTGTGCTTCCATTGGGCTTGCGTCAAAAGGAAGATCTCATACAACCCATGAAGGATGACGTCAAATGGTGATCGTCATCAAGATTGTGGTGTGCAAGTTCAAGCGGATCAGCACGAATATATCATTGGAACTATTGTCAATGATCATGTGCTGACAAGGACAACCTCATGTGCTAACAAGGACAAGATCAAGATAAGCATTCCTGAGCACTACATGCTTTATTCTTGTGGATGTTCACATGGTGGACAGGACAAGATCAAGATAAGCATTCTTGAGAACTTCATGCTTGATTCTTGTGGATGTTCACATGGTGGACAAATGAAGATGAATACATAAGCTAGGCTTTTCCGCATTGTGTATGGGAGAGCTACTTGAAGACTTCATCATGTCTTGCTTTCAACTTGATCCAAGAAGGAACAACAACATCAAGCTCAGGTGAAAGGGCTAACTCAAAGGTATCAGTTCCTTTGACGTTAGTGGTGCGGAGTAATGATCAGCGAATAAAAGTATACACTCAAGTATGGATCATCAGTACTCTTTTATGATTCTTGAGTCCTTAGGGATCCCGCACTATTAAGAGGGGATCACAGGTTTTGCGATGAACTTGCTCAAACTACATCTTCACTTTCTGTTCAGACCACATCTCCACTGCTCTGCTGTTATCTGAAAACAGAACTAGTGCCTCGGACATCCGGCCTCCACCGGACGTCCGAGGGCTGGACGACCGACAGCTTCGGAAATCCGGAATCCTATACCAGAGAAATCAGAGCCATATAACTCGGACTTCCGGCTCTCTCCGGACGTCCGAGGCCCGGATAGCCGACCAGCTTCGGAATTCCGGAACTATGCACCAGAGAAACTTGAGCCATATAACTCGGACTTCCGGCTCCATCCGGACGTCCGAGGGCCGGTCAAGTCTCGGACGACCGACAGGCTTCGGAAATCCGGAGCCCTGCACCAGAAGAACATGAGCTCTATATCTCGGATTTCCGGCTCCCTCCGGACGTCCGAGGGCCGGACGTCCGACCCTCGTCGGAAATCCGGAACCTACCACCAGTAGAAGTTGAGTTGTATAACTCGGATTTCCGGTCCTCTCCGGACGTCCGGTCGCTGTGTAATTCAAAATAGTTTCAGTCGTATCTACAGGCCTCGGACGACCGACCCCTGTCGGACGTCCGACCCCTCGCGGACGCCCGGACTTCCGACAACTGTCAGACGTCTGGACCCTGTGTGACTTAAAGTGTCCCCAACGGCTCTTTTTCTCTCCCCATTATAAATACCCCCCCTCCCACTTCGTGAGAGGGTTGCCCAACACAGCCTTATCCTCATAAGAACACATTTCCACCTCACACACATTTGCTCACTCCAAATCTTAGATCCCAAGAGCATTTGTGAGCCCCTTTGAGAGTTGTTCCAATCAAAAGATAGATCGTCTCCCTCTCCTTCTCTCAACCCAAGCTATTTGTGATTTGAGCAAGTTTTGAGCATTCCCCGTGATCTTGTTACTCTTGGAGGTTGGAGACTCCTAGGCGGTAGGAGTTCTTCGGAGAGGAATCAATCCGTGTGATTTCCCCCGGAAAAGTTTGTGAGGGTTTGGAAGCCACCTCAAAGGCTTACCACTAGTGGTTGAGAAACGCCTTCGTGGTGTTATCTCAAAGGGAGAATAGGGTGAGCCTTCGTGGCGTTGGTGTGCCTTCGTGGTAACATCCACCTCTCTAACGGTGACTAGCTTCCCTCCAAGGAAGTGAACATCGGGATACATCTTCGTCTCAGTGACCTTGGTTATCCTTAACCCTAACTCCTTACTTGTGGTTTACTTGTGTTAATTGAGCATACATACATTTCATATTGGTTGTGCTCATTATATTGTGTTGGCCATTTCTTGTACAAGATTAATCATTCAAGCATACCCTCTATATCCACACGTACATACTTGCAGCCCTTGATATATCGTGTGATATAGTGTGATCTAGTATCTTGTGTTGTTCACCTACTTGTCGTGTGATATAGCTCAAGTAAGTTTGTGTAGCTTACTTGTGCTTGTAAGTAACTGCATTGTGTCCATCTTGGTAGATCGTGTTGTTCATACACGTTGCAGTGCCTAGTGCATTTAGGATTTGTGCTTGACAAGTACCCTCTTAGTTTATTTCCGCATTAGGTTCAAGCCAAATCTGAAGAAGTTTTTAAATAGCCTATTCACCCCCCTCTAGGCGTCATCGAGGTCTTTTCAATTGGTATCAGAGCTAGGTCTCTCTTTAATTAGGTTTCACGACCTAGAGAGTATCGATGTCGACTATTGGATTAGTGCACAATGGCATCTTTGACTTTGATGGCACAAATTATACCCTATGGAGAATTCGTATGCTTCATCACTTTCGGGCCATGGGCCCAAATACTTTACGAATTGTTCTTGTAGGGATTGCCGACAAAAAGAATGATACATCTTCATCTACTAATGAAATGTATCTTGATTGTGAGGCCTTTCTTGCCATTCATCGAACCATAAGTCCTGAAGTGTTTAAGTCTATCTCGACTTGCAAGTCAGCTCATGAAGTTTGGACTAAACTTGAAGATATATATGGTGGGTCCAATCTTGATGAAGACGGTATTATGATGAAGGAGTTGGTGCATGAACTCTTCACTCTTTTCGATCTTAAAGAGTCCACCACTACTTCCATATCCGATTGCTTGCACACCTCAGCATCTTCAATCTCACAAGGTAATGACATGGTGAGTGAAGAAATATATGTTGATGAAAATGTCATAGCCTCTATGGACACGAGCATATCTAGCACCACACATAGTGTAAATTATTGTGCTGATAGGTCATGCATTTCACCTAAAGATTCCTTGACAAATGTCTGCGGTGATATGCGTGCTTCCTCGTGTCCTCTTGATCAAAATATCTTGTTTCTCCCTAGTTTCTCTATGACTAATCATTTAGGGGATATCAAGAAATATGAAGTACTTTTGACTAATGAAGAATCTGATTCACCAAAAGAATCATCATCAACTCCTCCAGTTCACATGTGCCTCATGGCAAGAGGTAATAATGAGGTATCATCTTCCCTGTGCAATAACGATGATATTTGCGATGAGGATGATGATGATGACTTGACTGAAAATATCTATGTGATCAGTAAAATTCTTCATAAAGCTAAAAATAACGCTCTTCAAAGATTCCAAGATGTTCTTGCTTACTTTGAAAATTGTAATGATTCACTTAATCATGAACAAGCTAAAAGTGAACAACTTGAACATGAACTTGAGAAGAGTCATCAAGCATGTAGAGACTTAAGATCTTCAAAAGGAGAGATTGAAGTTGCTCATGATAAACTTAAAAAGGATTTTGAGGTCCTTCTCCCTGAATGCAATAATGTCAAGGGAGAGCTCATCAAAACCTCTAAGATCTATGAGGAGCTTCAATCTACTCATGAGAAGTCTCTATTTGCTACTTACTCCTCTCATATTGTTGATGATACTTGTACATCTAACTCTACTTCATTTGAAGTATCAACATTGAAGGAGAATGTTGAGCTACGTGCTCAACTTGATTTACTAACTAGCAATTATGGGAAGTTGGAAGAAAACCATGTAATGCTCACAAGCTCTCATGCCGATCTTCTGACATCCCATAATGTGCAAAAGTTAGCTCATGAGGCTATCATCACCAAGGTAACATCAAGCGAGCCTCATGTGGACAATGGCACTACTTCTAGTCAAAGTACTATATTTCCATGTGCTAGTCCTCGTAATTCGTCTACTCATAATGTTGCTACCTCGTGTGATGAATTACTTTCCTTGCCTTGTTGCTCTAACATTGAAGCTTACACTTCCTATAGTACTTGCATTGATACTAACCGTGCAGAGGAAATCAAAGAGCTCAAGGCCCAAGTCACTTCTTTGAAGAAAGACTTGGAAAAGTGTCATGAAGGGATGCCCACACTCAACAACGTCCTGTGTGAGCAAACATCTCCGAATGACAAAAATGAGTTTGGAGTAAACTCAAACAAGAACAAGAGGGGCCTAGAACAAGTCAAGAATTCGGCCAAAATCATTTGCTTCAAGTGCAAAGTTAAAGGGCACCATGTTAGATCTTGCCCTCTGAAGACGAAGTCTCAAAGTCACAAGCAACAAGGGAAGCGGCCACAAACTCAATCACATATTCAACTACAAGTTGAAGGAAGGCCTCTTCCCAATAAGACCCAAGCCAACACTCCCCGAGGTGAGAAATCAACTGGGAAGAAAGCAAAGGGTAGATGTTGCTACTTATGTCGCTAGAAGGGTCACGCCGCTTCGTCTTGCACAAGAGGTAACTTATCCAACCCAATCACTATTGATGATATCTATTCCCTTGGGAAGGATAAGGTTGGCAGTGTGTTTGCCAAGTTTGTTGGTACTCAAAATGGTGTCAAGAAAAGAACCATTTGGGTTGCCAAGCCTATTGTGATTAACCTCTTAGGACCCAACGTAGTTGGGGACCAACAAGCTCAAACTTGATACAATAGGTGACTATGGAGGACATTAGAGACTTGGATACTAATGAAGAATTAAGGGGTCTTCATCATTCATATTATCTCAAGCCAAGTCAATTGGATTATCGAGTTTCTATCTTATATCCAATGTGCCCCCTTACGGTAACTTATACTTAAACTGTTTACATTGTTAGGTGCTTGCCCCTTTGCATGTTGTGGTTTTGTACCTTGCATGCGTTTGTATATGTTGTGCCTCCAACTTTCTTATCTTGAGTAATCAAGTATGTGTATGTTGGTTTGCACATCATGTACATGTGAGTCTTGTATTAAACCTATTTGCATCTTGTCTGCATTTTTGTTGGCTCTTGTGAGAGATTAATGGATTATCCCATTGTGGGGGAGTGATGTGCTTTGCACACCTCACAATCCTATAAATGTGTATACATGGGGAATACCACTTAGTTTTGATGCTTCAAGATTATCTAGTGTCTATGTGGTATGTCTTACTCATGAGAAATTCAAATTCTATATGGTCCATTAAGTATCTCTTGTTGGTTTTAATTTGTCACTTGTTAATGTTATTCGTTTATCACATTATGGGGGAGTAATATGCTATGTGCATATTACAAACCTAGAAAATGTGTACATTTGACGTATTGCCACTTAGCGTTGATATTGTAAACTATCTTGTTCCTAGGTGGCATGTTAGCTCTACAAGTGTCATTTGCTTGCGTTTTATGGGTAAAGATGATCTTGGATATATTTGTGATCTACCAATGAGTATCATTTCAAAAATACTTCTTGTCCTTGACAATTGGTATTCCCATCATATGATTGGAATTGATAATCATCTTTACATTGGATTTTGTGTTTCGTTTGTCTTTCTTGCCTCTTATGAATCTATTTTTAACATGTCTAGTGTGGTTATAGATATAGAGAAAGTGATGATCCCATCGTGTGCGTTTTGTATTCAAATGCAAATTCTATATAATGCACGTCCCTTGGGGGAGCTATCCTATTCTCTTTAAAAACACTCTCTTTATTCACCCATCATAAAATCATTTGATCCCCATCAAGTGTGTGTTGATGGGAGGCAAGTCTTGCTCTTTATGATGCTTTGTACCATCATGAAAATTTGTAGAGGGCTTTGTTTGTTGGAACCTAGCTCTCTCTTAGAAACTAGATACCTCGTGTTTGTTTTCCTTCAATTGGTTTCTTGTTGCCTTCTATTTGGCATGTGTCAATGGATATCTCATTCCTTGATGTATCTTTTAATTGATATTTTTCAAGTGATAGTTCTTTTGTTTTAGGATCTTATTATCACTTGATATCTTGTCTTTTGATGACTTATCAACTTTGTGTTGAGTTGATTCTTGAGAGTCTTGAGCATGCATATCTAGCTACTATATACAACTTCTTTTGCTTGCTTTCCTCCTTTGACCCAATATATAAGGGAAACTCCACCCTGTCATAAATTGGCTAAGGTGTGCATGAAATTCAAATTCATATCTATATGCACATATGTGTGTGGAGTTTGTCCTATGTGTTGCTAGTTTTCTAACTCTTTGGTCCCAATGAGTTTGGGCACCATTTTGTTTGTTTTTGTTGTTCCAGGAACAACTGGAGATGCACTGGATGCTCGGCTCACCTATAAGGAAGATGTTGAGACCATATGATTATTGGAGCCAAGTTAGGATGATCAAAGAACAACTATCTACTACATCAATCCAATGTTCTCTCCGTAATAAGTATCCACTTCATGCATTCTTCTCTTGCAAAGGACCCAGCCTGTCTTTTCTTTTCCAGGTTGCATCATGGCATGAATCTCTTGATTCGTTCTTGTAGTACTTGTTTGCTTTCTCAAAGCATCCGAACGATGATGTCTTACTACTAGTTGGGATGTCTTTGATGTGCGTATGTTGGAAGTTCATATTATACAATAAGAAAATATTAGGCCATGTGCTATGCTTCCAAGCAAAAGATCTCATTGATATATTTATGACTTCCTTTTTGGATATCTAGTTTGTTCCTTCTTGTAACCATTTCGTGTGTACATCCTTCTTTGTAGATATATATCATCATGATTGTCTTCTACTTAGAATCTTCTACACATGAGAGAAGTTACATCTCTAATTGATATCCTCTTTTCTTTCACGTCCATCATTGAATTTCCTCTTTCAAGTTTTTTTTATGGCTTCGTGAAAGGATTTGTTTTGAGTGCGCATCTCTATTTCTACATCTTGATGCGCTCTTTGGCCGTGAAGATTATTTTTCCTCATGCTTGTCTTGTTGAGGGTTTTTGCCATTTTCAATTAGTATCCCTCCTCTTGACAAGGTTCTTACTTCCTATCTTCATAATGGGTTGTCACAAGCGTTGGTTCTTATTTTGTTTATTAGTAAGTTTGTGAACCCATTTTCTAGTATGTGTGTGTGGGAATGATATGTCTTGCACTTTGTATCTCATTTCATCAAGACTATGTTGATGAGTAATGCTCATCCTTATCTTAGTCTTCTCAAGTGCTTTGCCATGATCATACACATTACTTTGTTTGAGCCTATTCTTAAGTTGCTCCTATTACATGTTGCTCAACCATTTGTTTTGTGCAAGTGATATGCTTATTGTCTCATCTATCCTCTTGCACTCGTTGTGTGTTTTATAAATTCTAGGGGAGCAACGATCCTATTTTGTGCACCTGTGTCAAATACAAAAATCTCATATTAGTGCACAAATCATGGGGAGCTTCTCTAGTTTTTGATAAAGCACTATGTTGCCTTTATCATAATATCTTTTATTCATGTGGTTCGAAGGACCATATGATTGTTTGTTCCATCTGGAATCTTTTGATTGCTTGCCTCTATCTGTGTATGCCTTTGTGGCATACGATCCTTTTATTTGCAATCTTTGGGTCCTCAATATAGTTTTTTTTCCTCCAACTACTTATCATTGTATTTGTGTATTTTTCTGCACTCATTTGCTGAGAAGTATACACTTTTTGGAGGACCGCCTACTATATTTACTTTCTAAACTTTTCGTCCATTTTGGCAATCGATGCCAATGGGGGAGAAGTTTAGAGAGTTGGATATGTAGATATGTAGAGGGTTTTGCTTTTATTGCGTAAGCATTTACATCTTGCTCACATGCTTTATTACCTTGTATGTGTGCGCTTGGTTATGCTTATTTCCTTATATAAACTCTCTTGAAGTGGTTGTCTTCAATTACCAAAATGGGGGAGATTGTTAGAGCATATATCTCCATATGTGGTTTTGGTAATTGATGACAACTCCTATGGACTAATGGTTGCTTTAAGTTATATTTATAGGATTTGTCCATAGGCACTTCTTGAAGTCCATCTGTTGGGTTCAAGGAGTTTATATGATGACCAAGATGTTATTCAAGGTATTATCCAAAGAATGGTCATAGAAACACTAGGTTGATCAACATCTCAGACAAAGAGTAAATCAAGATGATCAACACACAAAGCGTACAAGATGTACCGAGAGGGATCAAGTGATCCCATGGTATGGTAAGCATTGTCCATTACGTGTTTGTGTACTAACCCATGGTCTTTGTGAGACTCC
The DNA here is from genome assembly GCF_904849725.1 of Hordeum vulgare subsp. vulgare. Classification (NCBI taxonomy): domain Eukaryota; kingdom Viridiplantae; phylum Streptophyta; class Magnoliopsida; order Poales; family Poaceae; genus Hordeum; species Hordeum vulgare. The sequence goes on from NC_058520.1 coordinate 564,989,950, forward strand.
TATGTGGGGGTTAGGTGTGCTTCCATTGGGCTTGCGTCAAAAGGAAGATCTCATACAACCCATGAAGGATGACGTCAAATGGTGATCGTCATCAAGATTGTGGTGTGCAAGTTCAAGCGGATCAGCACGAATATATCATTGGAACTATTGTCAATGATCATGTGCTGACAAGGACAACCTCATGTGCTAACAAGGACAAGATCAAGATAAGCATTCCTGAGCACTACATGCTTTATTCTTGTGGATGTTCACATGGTGGACAGGACAAGATCAAGATAAGCATTCTTGAGAACTTCATGCTTGATTCTTGTGGATGTTCACATGGTGGACAAATGAAGATGAATACATAAGCTAGGCTTTTCCGCATTGTGTATGGGAGAGCTACTTGAAGACTTCATCATGTCTTGCTTTCAACTTGATCCAAGAAGGAACAACAACATCAAGCTCAGGTGAAAGGGCTAACTCAAAGGTATCAGTTCCTTTGACGTTAGTGGTGCGGAGTAATGATCAGCGAATAAAAGTATACACTCAAGTATGGATCATCAGTACTCTTTTATGATTCTTGAGTCCTTAGGGATCCCGCACTATTAAGAGGGGATCACAGGTTTTGCGATGAACTTGCTCAAACTACATCTTCACTTTCTGTTCAGACCACATCTCCACTGCTCTGCTGTTATCTGAAAACAGAACTAGTGCCTCGGACATCCGGCCTCCTCCGGACGTCCGAGGGCTGGACGACCGACAGCTTCGGAAATCCGGAATCCTATACTAGAGAAATCAGAGCCATATAACTCGGACTTTCGGCTCTCTCCAGACGTCCGAGGCCCGGATAGCCGACCAGCTTCGGAATTCCGGAACTATGCACCAGAGAAACTTGAGCCATATAACTCGGACTTCCGGCTCCCTCCGGACGTCCGAGGGCCGGTCAAGGCTCGGACGACCGACAGGCTTCGGAAATCTGGAGCCCTGCACCAGAAGAACATGAGCTCTATATCTCGGATTTCCGGCTCCCTCCGGACGTCCGAGGGCCGGACGTCCGACCCTCGTCGGAAATCCGGAACCTACCACCAGTAGAAGTTGAGTTGTATAACTCGGATTTCCGGTCCTCTCCGGACGTCCGGTCGCTGTGTAATTCAAAATAGTTTCAGTCGTATCTACAGGCCTCGGACGACCGACCCCTGTCGGACGTCCGACCCCTCGCGGACGCCCGGACTTCCGACAACTGTCAGACGTCTGGACCCTGTGTGACTTAAAGTGTCCCCAACGGCTCTTTTTCTCTCCCCATTATAAATACCCCCCCTCCCACTTCGTGAGAGGGTTGCCCAACACAGCCTTATCCTCATAAGAACACATTTCCACCTCACACACATTTGCTCACTCCAAATCTTAGATCCCAAGAGCATTTGTGAGCCCCTTTGAGAGTTGTTCCAATCAAAAGATAGATCGTCTCCCTCTCCTTCTCTCAACCCAAGCTATTTGTGATTTGAGCAAGTTTTGAGCATTCCCCGTGATCTTGTTACTCTTGGAGGTTGGAGACTCCTAGGCGGTAGGAGTTCTTCGGAGAGGAATCAATCCGTGTGATTTCCCCCGGAAAAGTTTGTGAGGGTTTGGAAGCCACCTCAAAGGCTTACCACTAGTGGTTGAGAAACGCCTTCGTGGTGTTATCTCAAAGGGAGAATAGGGTGAGCCTTCGTGGCGTTGGTGTGCCTTCGTGGTAACATCCACCTCTCTAACGGTGACTAGCTTCCCTCCAAGGAAGTGAACATCGGGATACATCTTCGTCTCAGTGACCTTGGTTATCCTTAACCCTAACTCCTTACTTGTGGTTTACTTGTGTTAATTGAGCATACATACATTTCATATTGGTTGTGCTCATTATATTGTGTTGGCCATTTCTTGTACAAGATTAATCATTCAAGCACACCCTCTATATCCACACGTACATACTTGCAGCCCTTGATATATCGTGTGATATAGTGTGATCTAGTATCTTGTGTTGTTCACCTACTTGTCGTGTGATATAGCTCAAGTAAGTTTGTGTAGCTTACTTGTGCTTGTAAGTAACTGCATTGTGTCCATCTTGGTAGATCGTGTTGTTCATACACGTTGCAGTGCCTAGTGCATTTAGGATTTGTGCTTGACAAGTACCCTCTTAGTTTATTTCCGCATTAGGTTCAAGCCAAATCTGAAGAAGTTTTTAAATAGCCTATTCACCCCCCTCTAGGCGTCATCGAGGTCTTTTCAATTGGTATCAGAGCTAGGTCTCTCTTTAATTAGGTTTCACGACCTAGAGAGTATCGATGTCGACTATTGGATTAGTGCACAATGGCATCTTTGACTTTGATGGCACAAATTATACCCTATGGAGAATTCGTATGCTTGACATACCGAAGGACAAAGGGAATAATATACGGGATTAACTGAATCCTTGACATAGAGGTTCAACCGATAAGATCTTCGTAGAATATGTAGGATCCAATATGGGCATCCAGGTCCCGCTGTTGGATATTGACTAGAGAGTGTCTCGGTCATGTCTACATAGTTCTCGAACCCGCAGGGTCTGCACACTTAAGGTTCGGTGACGTTTCGGTAGTATTGAGTTATGTACTTTGGTGACCGAAAGTTGTTCGGAGTCCCCGGTAAGACCCGGGACATCATAAGGGTTTCCGAAATGGTCCGGAAATGAAGATTTATATATAGGAATGTCGCATTTGGCTTCCGGAAAGATTTCGGGCATTACCCGTAAAGTACCGAGAGTGACGAATGGGTTCCAGGGTTTACTGGGAGGACCCACTCACCCGGGAGAGGACCTAATAGGCCTATGGGTGGCGCACCATCCATTAGTGGGCTGGTGAGGCCAGCCCAATAACCTATTTCGGCCAAAGCAAAAAAAAGGAAAAAGGAAAAAAAGGAAGGAGGTGGACAAGCGGGGAAGGAGTCCTCCACCGAACCGAATTGGAGGAGGAGGACTCCCTCTTAGCTCGGCCGAAGATCCTCCTTGAAGTAGGAGGCAAGCCAACCCTCCCCCTTGTTCCTCCTATATATAGTGGAGGTTTTGAGGGCAAAAGGCACTAGTAAAAAGGCACATGCTGCCCTCTCCTCCATAGATCGTCTTCCTCGTCTAGATTAGTCCGGCATAGCTTGGCGAAGCCCTGCTAGACTAGTTCACCACCACCACCACCACGCCGTCGTGCTGCCGAGGAACTCGTCTACCTCTATGCCCCTCTTGCTGGATCAAGAAGGCGGAGATCGTCCATTCGGCGCTAGATCGGGACGGAGTTCGTGGGACGCTTGCGATTCGGATCGCGAAGACGTTCGACTACATCAACCGCGTTTCTTAACGCTTCCCATTTAGCGATCTACAAGGGTATGTGGATCCGATCTCCCCTCTCGTAGATGATCATCACCATGATAGGTCTTTCGTGTGTGTAAGAATTTTTGTTTCCCATGCAACATTCCCAACAACGCGTTCATCATCCCGCGTTTATCGTCAAGACCCCGCTGCACCATGCTGCCGAGACTCATCGTCGTAGATGGTAGATGCCACACGCCCCACCGTGGTCCCCACCCGAAAATCACGCGGAAGCCGACGCCCAGCCACCAAGCCATCCACATGTCCATCCAGTCGATGATTGTCTCCAAAGATGATGCCCCCGCTGAGGTGATAATGAAGTCTTCCCCATCATCCGATCGAGGAGGCCCCTTCAACGCCTCCAACGAGGGCTACGATGCCCACGGGCGCCGCCATCAATGACGGCCTCCACCAGATGTGAGGTTTTCCCTCGAAACAATGGAGCGAAGGACGCCCCCACAATCGCCTCCAACAAGGAAAACGACACCCACAGGCGTCGTCGTCAATGATGACATCCTCACACTCTTCAGCAGCTCGGCCACCATCTCCTCCTCAACTTGATCTGTCGCCCGGAAGCCACTGCGAGGAAGTACCCACCGTTTAAATCTTGGACCGACGAACAACCAAAGGTAGAGGAGGACACGCTGTTGCGTGACCGGTGAGATGGCTACACACGTCGTCCTGAGGTGCCCGCTCAAGATTCACCATCATAGCCACGCCTCCAAGCCATGACGGAGGGACGCCCCGCACGGGCTTTGCCCAGCTGGGATCCAACGGCAGCGGGATTGGGTGGCGGAGAAAACTCTCGGAAGGGAAGAGAGGGAGAGGAGAGGGAGGCGATAGGATACCGCTCTGTGCCTTCTGAAATTTTGTATTGGCAGTCTGATGTACCTCGGCTGGCTGTGTTTCAGGTGGTTTACCCAACCACCTGTAAGCAATAAAGCTTACCTTTCCCTAAAAAAATTGCTTCTGTTTTCTTTGGCGCTTTGGTAGGAGGAGATCCAATTATACTACTTCCTCCGTCCAAGTGTGTTGGGCGCGTATGGGAATCCAGGGAATTCGAAAGTATTAGGCGCGATACAATCTATCCCTACTAATAAAGCACAGACGACTTCTGTCGTACGTTGCGGCGTTTTTGCAAAAAAGCCCGTGAGGTTTATCGAAATCAACCCGCAGTCCTCCCTGAAGCTGGGGCTCGTCTGCCTACGCGCGTGCAGAAATAGAGAGCTCGCAGATGTGGCCGACGATGTGAGCTTCGCAGCAGGGCTCCGGCGTGGCGAGGAGGGCAAGGAAGTTCAGATCCACAAGGCGGCGCGAGTCGGGGACGCCGCGGCGCTGCGTCACGCGCTGGACGAGGCGGCGCTGGTCGTGGCGGCGGGGGAGGTAGGAGAGGGGCTGGAGGCGGTCCGCTGCGCCGTGGCCGCGGAGGCCAACGAGGCTGGGGAGACGCCCCTCCTAGCCGCCGTGGATAAGGGCCGCCTCGAGGTTGTGGTGGAGCTGCTCCGGCACCTCGACGCCCAGGGCGTCGCCGCAGAGGCCAACGAGGCCGGGATATGCGTCTCGCTCGGCCTCCTCCTCTCGGAGCTCTGCGACGAGCCGTGGCGCCACCGCGTCATCACCTTCAGCATGCGGCCGCAGCTCCACCACGTCGTCGGCGACACCCTCTGGGACAAGGCCCGGTTCATCCAGCGCATGGACTGGCAGACGAACACCGACTTCCAGGCCGTCTTCGATCAGCTCATCCACGTCGCCGTCGCCGGCAACCTGGCCCCCGAGAGCATGGTGAAGAAGGTGTTCGTCTTCAGCGACATGGAGTTTGACCAGGCGTCCGCCAGGCCGTGGGAGACGGACTACGAGGCCATCACCAGGAAGTATACCGACGTGCCTGCGGGACTCGCGTTCCGTGCCGGTGACGTCGGAGCAGAAGGGGGTGGCGCTCGTAAGCGGCTTCTACCAGAACATGCTCAAGCTCTTCCTCGGCCCAGAAGAAGAAGAACAGAAGGTAGAAGAGAAAGAAAAGGAAGAAGAAGAACAACAAAACGAAAATGAGAGAGGAAATGAAGATGAACAATCCAAGGATGGCGAGAAAGAATTGAAGAAAGGAAAAGAAGAAGTCACCCTGACGCCGAGGTCCACCATGGAGAAGGCCATCGCCGGGCCGCTGTACGAGAAGCTCGTCGTATTCGACTGATCGACTACGCGAGCCCGTGTTCTCTGAAAAATCAGATGTGCTGGAGAGCTCGCTGTTCGGCAACATCTAGGCCCCGCTCGAGTTCGGCACCGAGGTCGCGGCTGCTCTGGCACTTGCTCGCCGCCGTTCGGGCGCTGGACCGCGTCGCAGCTCTGCTAGTGCTCCTCCACGGCGTGCGGCCGCGGGGCTCACGGATCCGTTGGCGGCGGTGGGGAGGAGCGCGAGGAAGCGGGCGTAGATGGCGGCGGCGGCGGAGGTGGCGAGCTGCTGGTAGAGGATGGAGCGCGCGAGGGAGTGGAGGCGGGGAGGGAGGGGGTGGAGATGAAGGCGGGCGCGTCGGTGGAGGCGATGACTTCGGAGAGGAGCGGGTCGGCCGCGGCGAGGTGGCGCAGCGCGGCCGCGAGCTCGCCCGGGGCCGACAGCGCGGGCAGCACCGGAGCGGGCGGCGCCGGTGGCGGCACAGTGGCCGCGGCGAGGGGTTTGACTTTGGCGGGTGGAGTCTTGACAATCTTGCGGGAGCGGAAGGAGATCCTGGCGGTGGCGGTGGCGGCGGCAGAGGGGTGGGGCGTCGCCGCCGACCTGGTCTTGGGCATTGCGCTACGTGGAGGTGGTGGACGGCGGCGTGGACCATGGACCGTGGAGAGAAGCGGCTAGGGATGATGTAGTTGTGTTGGGCTTGGCGGCCATCGAAATGTCCGGCTGTGGTTAGGAAGCCTTGGGCCAGCCTGTCTAACAACTTTAGCCCAGCTGCCCTACTTCCTCCGTTCCTAAATTTAATACTTTTTTTAAAAAATATTATGAACTATATATGAAGCAAAATGAATGAATATAAATTCTAAAATAGGTATATCTCTCCCTGTCGGGCCAGCCTGTCTAACAACTTTAGCCCAGCTCCCTACTTCCTCCGTTCCTAAATTTAAGACTTTTTTAAAAAAATATTATGAACTATATATGAAGCAAAATGAATGAATATAAATTCTAAAATAGGTATATCTCTCCCTATCTCCCCTAATAATAAAGCGCGGAGCGCTTCTCTCGTCCGTCGCGGTTATTTTACAAAAACACCCCTCACTTTTCCAGTATTCAAGTCGCAGTCCATATTGAGTCAAAAAATGAATCGTTTTTTGCATTTTACAGAAAACCCCCTTTATGTTCTCCACCACCGGTCCCTTATCCGTGCGCGTTCTCCACCACAGGGGGCGGCTGGCCACGGCGGGGGAGTTGGGCCACGCGCTGGAGGCCGTGCGCTGGCGCACGCCCGCCCCGACGTGCTCTACGTCAACGTCGACGACGGTGACTCGGACCACGCGGGCGAGGGATGCGGCGCGCCAGAAGGCCCTGGTGGCTGGGTCGCTGAGGACGCGTCACACGCCCCATGGCGCGCGGAAGGCGGCCTCCAGCACGGTGCGGTTGGAGGCGACGGCGCGCGAGAGGCGGTAGACGCAGGCCGCCCGCGCGACGTCCGCGGGCGGGAGCCGGTGCAGGACCGCCCGCAGGAGGTCGGCCGGGAAGTCGTGAGCGCTCATCGGGGACGACACCTCCGGATCGGGTTTGGCCGGGAGGGCGCGGTTGGTCATGGCGACCGGGAGGAGGAGGAGGAGGATCGCGCGGGTGGATGGATGAGGTGGAAGAAGGCGGCGTGTGCGGTGGCGCAGGGCGTGGTTGATTGGTCGGCAGGGGAGACGGAGATGTGGTTGGTCCTCACGAGCGGTGCGTGCACAACTCCCGGACCGCCTGCTGCTGGCCATGGAGAGGCTCCAGGAGGGCGCCACTTCGGAGAACAGTGCGGGCTCCCCGCTGTACACCTCCCTGAGGGCCATCATACCCGCGGGGGAGCAGCAGCAGGCGGTGGCGGCAGCAGCGGACTCTATTGGAGATGACGCAAAGCGGAAGAGCGGGAGGCGTAGCCGGATGATGGACCTGGGGAAGAAGATGGGGGACAAGCTGGAGGAGAAGCGGCGTCAGGCGAAGGAGAAGGGCATGCACATCATCGAGAAGATGTGCGAGAACGCCAGGGCCAACGCCATGGAGAGAACCACCGGAAGTTAGTTGATTAGCCGGGAACAGCAAGTTCGGTCAGTCGTGCTCTATCGATTTTTCGTCTCTCTTTTGGATCGGGAAATCTGTGTACGGTAGCTAAGCTGAATCATTTCAGATGCATGTCACACATGTACAAATGTTGATTGACAATGAACATCTAGGCAGAACCAGCTAGGGCAATGTGTACCTTTAATGGTGTTTCACTTTCAGTAGTACATGAGTGCAATTACCATACTGAACTTCGATAATGTCAAATTAATAGTGTTTCAGTAATAGCACATTAATAGTATTGACAACAGTAAACTAAATGCTAGCATATTTACGGTAAACTTCAACATGACATAAAAAGATGGTAACCCTGCAACATGTATAGCACGACCTCCCTTTTAAACTCAATTTTCTTTTAAATATAATTATAAAAAAATTCATCTATTGCTACTATTGGTAATATTGCTACTCAATTTGATCGGTAGAGTGGTAATAGACAGTGAGAGTGGATAGTGCTCATATGCCAGTCGGACCATTGTCCTTTCTGTGATGAATGAGAGAATATTTCGTATATGTTAATCAGCTCCTCCTCCTTAGCCTTGCCTTGGTCTGAACTACAAAGTTTTCATCCACTCAATGTTGATTCGGTTGAAGATCTCTGAGAAGAAACTTATTTCAACAAGATTCACTCTACTGTGCTTATCGCGGTCCTTTGGACTATATGAAAGCGCAGGAACTCCAAGCTCTTCTGGGTTGTCTTTGAGGAATTGCACATTACTGTAGCAAGAGTTTTTATGATCTTATGTTGTGGCCCAACACGTATTCAAATGAAATTAAGAAAGGGTTCTTTATGGATTGCAGCACTATGTTGTATCACCTATTTGTGAGATTGTAACTTTTCCTATTTTTCGTGACATTAGTTTAAAAAAATTCATGGTTTTACACATGTTCACACAATTGTGTTTCAAAAAAAATATGTTTGCACTTGTTTTAAAATCATAAGAATTCTAAAAAGTCCATTTTTACTAAAAAATTATTTTAAAATGTACAAAAAAATTAAAACATTCTTTAAAGAAAAAACATCTGATGAAGGATGTTTTTTAGAGAAATGTTCTGCTTTTCATAAACATTTCAGATTATTAAAGAAGTGTTCCAATTTTAATGTAAACCTTAACTTCTATTAAAAATAAGGAAATTTTCATGTTTACAAAAAAAACCATTGACAAACTATTCCATGCAAAACTTCTCTTCCATATGATGAAGAACGCTAAGTTGGCTTCTTCACATCCAAACTTGATTCTACAAAAAGCAATAATCACTTTTACCTTATTACCGATGTCTATTAAAATTGGATATATAAAATGGTTTTACACATGTTCACACAATTGTGTTTCAAAAAAAATATGTTTGCACTTGTTTTAAAATCATAAGAATTCTAAAAAGTCCATTTTTACTAAAAAATTATTTTAAAATGTACAAAAAAATTAAAACATTCTTTAAAGAAAAAACATCTGATGAAGGATGTTTTTTAGAGAAATGTTCTGCTTTTCATAAACATTTCAGATTATTAAAGAAGTGTTCCAATTTTAATGTAAACCTTAACTTCTATTAAAAATAAGGAAATTTTCATGTTTACAAAAAAAACCATTGACAAACTATTCCATGCAAAACTTCTCTTCCATATGATGAAGAACGCTAAGTTGGCTTCTTCACATCCAAACTTGATTCTACAAAAAGCAATAATCACTTTTACCTTATTACCGATGTCTATTAAAATTGGATATATAAAATGGTGTACAATGAAATATAAAGCTGGCTGTGTATCTTTCTTTGTCCGGTGCAACGCACGGGTATTTGTACTAGTTAAACTTTATACAATTAAACTCTGCCTCGTTTCCATCATTCGGTTGGTATGGACACCTCTCTTTTCCTCGTTTGCCTCACCAAGAAAATCGTTCGATCGCAAGTCCCATGCATGCGAAGAAGGCGAACCTTGATTAGAAAAGAAAGTGCAGCCGAAATTTTTTTTAAAAACAAAATTTTAATGTAAACCTTGATTTATTTCCTAATTAAGTTTCATCTTCGAGGAAAAGTCTTGCGGGCTCATCCAATCCTTTTGCCTAAATCGTAGAGCTCCTTATTACGCGCCCAATACACCTGGACGGAGGGAATATTCATCATGTGATACAAATCAACAGTCAAAGAAAGTCATAAGCACAAGCTCTAAGGCACAAGACCTGCATAGGATTGGTAGCGAATTACTCAAATGATAATTATAAAAAATTAAAGCCCCAACACATCTGAATGGGGTTTCCTATCAGTAGCAAGCACCGAGACTTGAACTCGGGTTACTGGAATCAGAGTCCAATGTCCTAACCACTAGACCATGGGACCTTTAATGTTTAATTACTACCGATAACCTTTTAATATACAATTTGTAATAATCCAAATTCCTACATTGTTGCCAAATCTTAACGAGGATCTAAGATAAACACCTGCCTAGTCGGGTTTACCAAGAGTCCAAGCCTGAGGTCTAGGCCTAATTTGCACAATAGTACCCCACTTATAATATTTCTTTGTAGTCATTCGCTCTTGAAAGTGCATCTTCATTATACCTTAGTAAGTTTTGATTATTTATGGAAAGACCATTTGAGAGCACCAAAGGCTTCAATCAGTTATTTTAGGGAGTAGGACTAATTTTCATCTAAACCACAAAGCGCTCGCTATGGACGGCTCATTTATCGCTCGTTGGTTCCTATTGTTTGTCAGTTGATTTTTTTTTTAGTTCTACAGGTTTTTAGTTGATTTTGCTAGTATTCATTTTAAAGCTAAAATTTCGTGATTATTTCTTGATAAATCATGAATATTTTTAAAAAACAGTTGGCATTTGTTTTGAATGAGAATATTTCTTAAATATTTTATGAACACTTTTAGAACTTATGAAGAAATTTAGAAAATATTTTCTACATTATAAATTTCTAAATAATTTTTTGATTTTTTTTTAGTTTTGTTAACAATTATTCAAAATAGAAAGGAACATTAAAGAAATGAAAATGAAAGGTAAACAAATAAAATCTGGTAGCAAAACAACAAAAAAGAAAATAAAAACACATCATAAACCCCTTGAAAACCTATCTAAAACTGAAAAACAAAACATACCAAAAACCTTCCCAAATTGTAACCACGTTACCCGGGCGCTCGACTGTGCTATGAGCTAAAATGGACTAGGCTCGAGTACTGCATTGAAGCAGAATTTGTTTTTTGAAACTTTTGGAAATAGCTATATTTTAAGTTTTAGTTATTTAATTAAGTTAGAAAAATGACAGAGTTTTTAAAATTTACAAGGAATTTCAAGAAATAGACACGTACTTCATCTAACAAAAGAGTCAATAAATTCTGGAAATAGATATATTTTAAGTTATTTTCCAACTTTTTGAAAAGTCAAATGTTATTATAATTTTAAGAACAACATTCATATTTTGAAAATATAAATATGAAATAAAAAAGAAAACTCATGAAAAAACAGAAATGTAAAAAATAAAAAGAAACGAGGAAATGAATAAGGAAACATAAGAATGGAAAAAAAAATTGCGACCCCACAATCATTGAACTGGTCAAACAAGGTCTCACCTCACGTGTATTGCCAGCGGACCAGGTCATTAGTCCAGTTCCTTCGGTTTTCTTCGGTATTATTTCTTATTTCTTTTTATATTCTTTTTGTTTTTTATTTATTATAACTTATGTTTTCTTATTTTTCCACGGTTCTCATCGGGGTTATTTCTGTGGTTCCTTTCAATTGTTTGGTATAATATTTTCCTTTTTTTCTTAGTTTTTTATACAACTTCTGTTTTCTTCATTTTCTCAGTTGCCTCCTTTTTTCATTGTTTTTTTTGCTTCTTCCTTGGTTTTTAGTAGTTTTTTATATCTTTGATTATTTATTGTGCTTCACCATTTTTTCATTCTTTTGGCATTTGTTTCTTCGGAATTTTTTATCTTCTTTACTTTTTATTAAATGATTTTTCATTTTCAATTATTTATTATCATTTTCAATTATTTATTTTCATTTGTTGTATATATTAAGCACATTTGTATAATATACTTTGACATTGTTTTCAATATGGGGTCAATGTTTGCATACTTATTTTTAACATTTTTTGAATCCTTGATTACCATGTTTTTAATAAAGGATTAAACTTTTCTGATACATGGTCAACGTTTTCTATCTACATATTTGATTTTTTTTCAAATACTTGTTTATAATTTTCTAAATGCAAGATTAACATTTTTTAATCCATGGTCAACATTTGCGCAATATACATTAGACATTTTCACAAGCTTGATTGAAAATTTCCAAATACAATTTTACCCTTTTTTGAATATTATACAAGATTAAAAAAACTATACATGGTAAAAAAATTGTTTTAAAAATTTAACCGTTTTCAAATACTTGAATAATATTTGTTTCATACATGTCAAACATTTGTTATACATTATCAACTTTTTTATACACATTTAATATTTTTTAGATTCTAGATTAATACTCCCTCCATTTCTAAATATAAGCATTTTTAGAGATTTCAATAGGAACTACGTATGAATGTATATGGCGTTATTTCACAGTGTTGATTTATCCCTTTTACTCCATATGTAGTCTTCAGTAAATCTCTAAAAAAATCTTATATTTAGGAACAAAGGGACTACTATTTAAATACATGATCCTGCACCACACAGCACCAATTGAACATAATGGTTTAACAAGCTATAAGAACACACAGCAGTATTGATATTTGAAAAACAATTCTTCATATTGCAAGCACTTTTGAAATGCCGCATTTTTTGGAAAAGTGAACATGTTTTATTATTCCGATTTAAAAATGAAACAGGAACAAAATTTGGCAATCCCTAAAGTTTCCAAAAACACGAAAATTTTCTCAAAATTAATATTTTCTGAAAAATGAACAAAATATGAGAAACACGAACATTATTTGATATTTTCAGAGATCATGAACACTTTTAAATTTTTAAATAAAAACGAAAACAGAACATTTTTTAAATTCAGCACCAATAAAGTTAAACGCAATTTTTTGAAAAATTACAGACAAAATTTCATTGTATGCTTTATTGGAAATGCAAACAAAATGTTAAACATGGGAATATTTGTTGAAATTGCGAAAAAATGCGGAATATACAAACAATTTTTGGCACATGTTTTAAAAAACGAACAATTATGTGAAACTGTGAACAAATTTAAAACAAGAACGCTTTCCTAAATACCTGAACATTTTTTTCAAATCAAGAACATTTTTCAAAAATGTGAACAAATTTTGAAAACGATAACATTTTTTGAAACACGAACAATTTTATCAAACTGTAAAGAAATTTGAAAACAAGAACTTTGAGAACTTGAACATTTTTTAAAATATGACCAGAACTTCAAAACGAGGAATTTGTTTGAAAATTACAACCTATTTGAAAAATCAAGAACATTTTTTTGTAAATCCAGTACATTTTTCGAAATTGAAGAACAATTTTTGACATTCCCGAATGTTCTTTTAAAATTCAAGTTTTTTGAAACATGAGCAGTTTTGGAATTTGTGAACACAATTTGGAAACAGGAACATTTTTCAAAATGAGAACATTTTCTGAAATCCCAAACAATGTTGAATTCATGAGCAAAAGTTAAAAAGCTATCTTTTTTGAATTTATGCGCAATCAGCGAACAATTTCGGAATATCCAGTTAATTTGGTTAATTCCGTATTTTTTTTAAAAACTAGCAGATTTTTTGTAAATCGAGAACATTTTCCAAATTTGAAGAACATTTTTTGAAAATCTAGAACAAATTTTGAAAATGTACAGTTTCGAAATTCGTGAATAAATTTTGGAAACAGGAAAAAAATTGTGAACAAATTTTCAAAACGAGAACATTTTTTGAAATTCCCAAACTATGTTGAATTCGTGAGCAAACAATGAGAAGAGAATATTTTTTGAATTTCGAAACAATTGTGAACAATTTTTGAAAATCCAGATTTTTTTGTTAGTGCCAGATTTGTTTTAAAAACAAGAACATTTTTTTGTAAATGCAGAGCATTTTCCGAATTTGAAGAACAATTTCTAAAAATCCCGAACACTTTTTAAGAAGGGCAAGTCTTTCGTCCCACCGGCTGATCCGGTGGATCTATCATCCCTTTCCTCGTCCGTCGATCTGGCATCCATTTGACGGACCAGATCCTGCATCCATCGGAGAGAAGACCTGATCGTTTTCCTGAAACTGGAGCGTAGTTTTAGGAAACGTTTCGAAGCTGCACGATCTATTCAGAGGAGGCGGGCGACTAGTGGATCTGGGGAGGCTCTCGAGAGGCGACGGCGTGGCCGGGGCTCGCCGTGACGACGACTACTCCTTCGGTAGCGGCGGTAACCAGTACCACCCCAAGCAGCTACGCCCGTGCCCTTTTCCCCTCGCGCGTGCTCCATGAGCTTGAGCAGGAATGGAATCAGGCGCCGCACCTCGGCCCCCTGGCGAGCTGCAGGAGCTCGTGCTGGTGCTGGTCACGCGCCGCACCTCGGCCGCCTAGCAAGCTGCAGGAGCTCGTGCTGGTGCTGGTCAAGCGCCGCACCTCGGCCCCCTGGCGAGCTGCAGGAGCTCGTGCTGGTGCTGGTCAGGCGCCGCACCTCGGCACCCTGGCGAGCTGCAGGAGCTCGTGCTGGTGCTGGTGCTGTAGCCTGTAGCGGTCGAGCTAGTCGACCACGTCGTCGTCGGCATAGAGCAGCTCCTTGACTTTTGTTTGCAAAAATTCGTGAAACATGACCTTTGTTGCAAAAAATTCTTCCGCAAAAGTACCTATGTTGCAACAAGCAAATTGTTTCTGAAACTCGACCGTTGTTTCAGGAATTAACGTGTCCAAAGTTTATTCTTGCAACAAAGCAAAAGTTTCTCCAACTCAGCCATCGTTTCAGGAATTATGAGGTGCCTGGCCGGATCGGACGGCTACGCGTAGATCGGACGGCCCTTCAAGTGACGGTGGATGCGTAGCAGGCCCCTTTTTAGAATCCAGAACATTTTCAAAAAAATCTAAAACATTTTCTCAAACAGAAGGAAAAAGAAAAAAAAGAAACAGAAAAAAAATAAAGAAAACGATAAAAAAACAGCTCAAGAAATTTTCTTCAAATTACCCAAAACAAGAAAAACTCGGCTGAAAAGGGGCCGGACCACTCCCGAACCTTCGGCAGATAGGATTTTCCGAAAACAACAGCTCTGTCCCTAAGTGGTCACATAAGATATTTCTCTTAACATATTTATTATTGCTTAACAATAGTAACTCTAACACTATCAAACTCATTTTTTGTAAAATCATGAACATTGTTTTAAAATTATGAAAAACATAACTCATAGAAATATTTGAAATTGTGTTTTTTTCAGATTCGTGAGCATTTTTAGATATTTTTGTGATGACGAAAATTTTATATTATTTGTAAAAAAACAAGTCTTGAAACCTGTGTCTTAAATCGGAGAAAAAAATTCAAAATTCATGATCATTTTTTTAATCAGTCAATATTTTATGAATTGATAAACAATTTCGTAAGTCATGAACTCTTTTAATTTTTAGATTTTTCTTCAATTCATGAACATTGTTTGTATTGACATAATTTTGTTCAATTTATGAATATTTTTTAATATTGGAACTTTTACAAAAATCATGAACGTTTTTTGACTTTTTAAATATTTATTTGCAAAATTGTGAATTTTTTTTGAAAATGCAAAATATATGAGCTGTTGAAAAAATTATTTAGAAATTCGCATTTCTTTTTATTTTTATTAAACTTTTTTGGATCATTAAATTATTTAAAGTAGAAGAAAACGAAGATGGGAAAGGAAAGCAAAAAATAAAGCTCACCTGGACATGGGCCGGCCCGAGTAGGAGCGTTGTGTCTTCTTCTAGGTAGCGTGGACATTTAGTGCACCGGCTGGCCCAGACGGGGATGATCCGGTGTGAACATTATTTACAGTTACCGCAGGCATGATGCGTAATTGTCGACTACTTTAATGGCAATTTAAATGACGGACGAACAGAAACAATGAGTGCTTTATTATTACTAGCAAAAATGCCCATGCGTTGCAACGGAAGAAAAACTATCAGGTTATGCAGGTGTGATAGATATAAAAAAAATATGAATCCAATGCAATAATGGCATAACGATTTTTGAAATGTTATTTCGCAAAGTATATCTGAGTGATGTCATGATGAGATAAGGCATTTTTAAAATGTAATTTCAAAAACTAAAAATATGATGCTCATCGCGGCTTGATTTGTTAAGGCGTCACAAAAAAATATTTTGTGGCTGAGCAAACTGCAAAACACGGAAACCTTTGTTTATCCGATGCGAGGGACTAAATAAAATCATAAAACGACCTCTAGAGGTTTCCTAATAAAACCTTTATGTAAGCAACAATTAGTTTTGTTCATTATTAACAGATGAGTTTTAATTTTTGCAAACATTTTCTAAAAGTTGATAGATATGTTTTCCAAATTCCTGAATATGCTTTGAATATCGGATCATTTTAAAAAATCATGAACATTTTTTAGTTCATGACAATTTATTTGAAATCGTGATTTGTTTTATAATTTGTGAGCAATTTTTGAACTCATGAACATTTTATAACTTGCCGAATTTTTTTTAAATACACAACCAGTTTATCATTTTTCTACTTTTTCAAATTGGCAACTTTAAAAAAAATCTTTCGAAATCTATAATTAATTTAGAGAAGAAAAACCAGAACAGAGATAAGAAAGTAAAGAAAAATATAGTAAACAGGGTGCCCTGATTTGTACATGTGCCGGCTCATGCATAATAGTGGAAAAAAGTCATAAAATGTGCTTTGAATATCGGATAATTTAAAAAAATCATGAACATTTTTTATTTCATGACAATTTATTTAAAATCGTGATTTGTTTTATAATATGTGAGCAATTTTTGAACTCATGAACATTTTATGACTTGTTGAATATTTTGTAAATACACGAACAGTTTATCATTTTTCTATAAAAAATTCAAACTAACAACTTTTAAATTTTTTGTTCTTTTGAAATCTGGAATTAATTTTAGAGAAGAAAAAACCAAAAGAGGAATAAATAAGTAAAGAAAAAAATACTAAACAGGGTGCCCTGAGCTGCACATGGGCCGGCCCATGCATAAAAGTGAGGTAGAGAAAAAGTGGTGAAAAACAGGAATCAAACCCTAGTCTCTTGAGTGGAGGATTGCAACTGTGACCATGGCGCTAGTCTTCTGTTACTGATCTTTCAATTTATCAGTCCTTAGAAAACATAACACGGGGCAGCGATTTTAGAAATCCAAAAAATAAATCGTTTTTATACTTACGATGATATTGGTGGGTAACTTTTATCAACTTTGGGGCTAATTTCAGTGACGGACGACAGAAGCAATAGGTGCTTTATTATTAGGGGGAGACTAGTAAAAATGCCCATGCGTTGCATCGGGAGAAAAAAGAGCATCACATCTCGTAGCCTATAACACGAGTAATTGTTTGATTTATGACCCACATTAACAATTCTCAACATGAAGAATTGTGATGTCGGCCTTGCCATCTTTGTAAAATCGCTAAAAAACGTTTGCATTGTTTGATTTGCGGCGTTACTATTTTATTCTCACCGTCACTATTGTAGGTACTCCATTCAGTTAAGATATGTCCTGCTTAATAAGACATATCTTAATTTAATAGAAAAATGTTCTTAAAAATGACATATTTTTTGGATTCAAAAAATGCCATTCATGAAAAGTGTATGCAATGCAGTGTTGGTGTGAGTCTGACATGCATATTAATATATTCACACGCAGGCCTCGTGCACATAGCTCCATCGGTGTCCAACAGCTTTCGGTCCAGCACAACATCTAGCGACAACCCCACTACCCACCGGCCACTTCTCACTACATGCGCCTTATCTACAACACATCACCATTCTTCTTCCTCTTCTCCATCCACCTGACACTCTCCCTTCTTCTCAATCCGGCGCGCCCATGACGTGGTGGTTGGCCCGGCCCAAGCGCCTCGTCCAGCCGTGGAGCTGGCTCTACTGCAATCGCTCGATCTGGACGCCCGCGCCCTGTCGCCACCCCCGCCCCGTGCTCCGAATCCGGCCCAAGCGCCTCGTCCAGCCGCGGCCCGGCCTGCGGCAACAGTGGTGGCATGGTTGCTTGCCAGATCTGGTTGCGGTGATTGGAGACTTCACCCTTGATTTGGATGGTTTATTGGATTTATGCGCCACTCCTCCTCTTTGATTGCCCGTATCTCGTCCTCGGTGTTGCCTTGTTGCTCGTATCTCATCCTCTTGCTGGCTTGTTGAATCTTGTAATTTAAAACGTATATAAGTTGCTAGAATTTGATATAATGTGGCGGTGTGGTACTATTGATTCGAATCTGAAATTTTAGCACAAGGCTCCGCACAGCCGCGACCCACCTCTGGATACCGAAGCACCGACTCCGCACAGCAGCGATGCCGTTCGCGAGCCCCTCGAGCAACCTCCCCCCGCCTGTTGATGAAATTTATGAGGAAAGATGGAATCTTTGGCGACCATGGAGGAAATCCCCGGAAGAAGAAGGCAGCAAATCTGAGAAGGAGCCATGAAATCGGAGGTGAGGAAGCAACGAACCTTGTAGGGAGACCTGGGGATCTTCCTAGGCCCGGAGCCCTTGGGGGAGAAGAGGCCGGGGAAGAGCAGGTCCTGGTCGTCCCCGGCGACGAAGAGCGCGCGCTTGGCGTTGCGCGGCACCTCGGCCTTGAAGCGGAATATGTTGCCGCCGGCGGGGGAGCCGATGGGGGAGGAGGAGGAGGAGGCTGCGACGGAGGAGGCTGCGACGGAGGAGGCGAGGCGGTCGGGCGTGTCGGGCCCGAAGAGCGCGACGCGGAGGAGCGCGCAGTAGGGCGAGGGGGCGGCAGATCCGGCGGAGGGGGCGAGGGCGAGGTCGAAAAGCGCGAGGTTGGATCCGGTGTGGCTCGGGATGAAGCGGTCGCTGTAGACGGTGCGGGAGGCCGGCGTGGCGGGGGCCGAGGCGACCGAGGAGGTCGCCGGCCCGCGGCGCTGCGCATCGGAGGAGGGCGGCGAGGGGGCCGTCGCCGCTCCGGGGGTATGGAGGGAAGGACTGCGGGTTCAATTACCAAACAGGCCCTTTTCTGTAAAACATTTCTAACTGAACCATTTTTATACTTAAAAAGGGAGTGTGGGTTGAATACTGAAAAACGCAGGGGCCTTTTTACAAAAACGCCGACGGCGTACGATAGAAAATGTATTCGCTTTATTATTAAGGAGAGACTAGCACAAATGCGATGATCCGCTGCAATTGATTAAAAAATGCATTTTCTATTTTTGAAGACCAATATGTATACATGCAAATCATTTTTTTTGCCAATTTTCTCTATTTTGAACAAACAAGGGTGGGAAGAGTTCTTCTTGACATGTATAATGCTAATTTTTTTGTTAACAAAAAATGATGAATGCATAGGATGAACATAAAAATTAATGAATGTATACTTTAAAACACTACTCAACAAAACGTTAGGACATAGTATGAGATACTATGATTAGTATTAGATAATTTATATACCATTTTTTTACAAAAGAGAGAAAATGTGTGACAATTTATGTATTAAATGTACAAAACATAGCTCCGGCGACTTCTCGTGTTATCTTTCCTCCTCCTTAGATCCACCTCCAGCTCCTCCTACACCTCTACCTGCTCTTCTAGCGGTATTCTCCATGATGTTCCTCCTCCTACACCTTCACCTGAAGGCACATCTCTGCTGCATCACGCGAGCAAGTCGGTGCTTTGTCCGGCATCCTCTTCCCCTACCGCTTCCCGTCCTCTGTCATGCTTTCCTTTGCTCCATCTTCCCTCTTGTGAGATTAAATCATTCCTTCGATTTCCTTCCTATTATTTTTGATTTCTGATGTGGCAACATCGTCCTTGTATATAAATTGATTGAATTATATGCAAAAGAGCGAGGTGGGACTATAGAAAATATTTTTTGCCGCTTGATCTCGTCTAATCGTCATGACGGTTTGGTGGTTTGAATTTGTGCATGTTGCTTCTGCCCTCTGCTCCTGCTGCCCGTTGCCTTTGCTTACCACCGTTGCTGCTGCTTGCCGCGAACTCGACGACGTCCGTGTGCAGGGGCAGGCGGAGCCCTGCGCCTGCGGGCAAGCAGTGGAGCGCGTCGATGGAGCCGTGGCCGCTTCTACCATCTTCTTCTCCCATCGTGTCCAGGAAGTCCATGACGGGCACAATGTGCCCGACGCACTCGCCTGACGCCGTGCCAGGTACACGTGCAGTGGCACCCTACTGTCGGCGTCAACTTGCTGCCACTCTTCGGGCTCAGGCTCCAGGTCGGCGAACCGGCTCGGCCACGCACGCACCTCGACGGGCGTCGACGCGGTCACCTGTCGTTCATTGGTAAATGCGTGGCTCTGAGCTCGCAAACTGTCGGTGCACCCGTCCTCCCATGCGACCCGCGCCGCCGTCCCTCGCCTCGCCCATGTGGGCCACAGCGAACGGCCGCCGCGGCATGCCGGCGCCCCCGTCCCCCCCGGTACCGATGCCGCTGTCCTTTGCCTAGCTCATGTCTGCCGTAGCCAACGCCCGCCGCGATGCGTCATCCACCACGATGCCTCAGCTTCTCCGTCGACGACGCGTACGCCTGGTGGTGGAGAACTCAAACGGATAAGCTACCGATGGAGGACAAGGCCTTTTTCGAAGAAAAAAAGAAACATTTTTCCATCTTACTTAAGGAGTGCGAGTTGATTTTAAAGAATTAAAGGATGTTTTTCACACGATACCAACGACATACATGCACAACCGATCCGTCCTTTAATAGTAGGTACCATCTTCTTCTCCCATCCTGTTCAGAAAGTCCCCGACGGGCACAATGATGAGCGTGCGCCCGGCGCACTCGCCTGACGCCGTGCCAGGTACACGTGCAACGGCACCCTACTGTCGGCGTCAACTTGCTGCCGCTCTTCGGGCTCAGGCTCCAGGTCGGCGAACCGGCTCGGCCACGCACGCACCTCGACGGGCGTCGACGCGGTCACCTATCGTTCATTGGTAAATGCGTGGCTCTGAGCTCGCAAACTGTCGGTGCACCCGTCCTTCCATGCGACCCGCGTCGCCGTCCCTCGCCTCGCCCATGTGGGCCACAGCGAACGGCCGCCGCGGCACGCCGGCGCCCCCGTCCTCCCCCGGTACCGATGCCGCTGTCCTTTGCCTCGCTCATGTCTGCCGTCCAACGCCCGCCGTGATGCGTCATCCACCACGATGCCTCAGCTTCTCCGTCGACGACGCGTACGCCTGGTGGTGGAGAACTCAAAAGGATAAGCTACCGATGGAGGACAAGGCCTTTTTCGAAGAAGAAAAGAAACATTTTTCCCACTTACTTAAGGAGTGCGAGTTGATTTTAAAGAATTAGAGGATGTTTTTCACACGATACCCGACGACATACATGCAGAAGCGATCCGTCCTTTAATAGTAGGTACCATCTTCTTCTCCCATCCTGTTCAGGAAGTCCCCGACAGGCACAATGATGAGCGTGCGCCCGGTGCACTTGCCTGACGCCGTGCAAGGTACACGTGCGGTGGCACCCTAGTGTGGCGTCATCTTGCTGCGGCTCTTCGCGCTTGGGCTCCAGGTCGGCGAACCGGCTCGGCCACGCACTCACCTTGATGGTTGTCGACACGGTCACCTGTCATTCATCGGTGAATGCTTGGCTCTGAGTTCCCCAACTCTCGGCGCCCCCGTCCTCCCATGCGACCCGCGCCGTCGTCCCTCACCTCACCCATGTGGGCCACAGCGAACGGCCGCCGCGGCATTGCCGGCGCCCCCGTCCTCCCCTGGTACCAGCGTCGTCATCCTTCACCTCGCTCACGCCTGCCGCGACGCCTCGGCTTCTCCGCCGTCTACGCGTACGCCCGGTGGTGGAGAACGCCACCGGACAAGCTACCAGTGGAGGACAAGGCCTTTTTCGAAAAAAACAAAACGTTTTTTCCACTTACTCAAGGACTGCGAGTTGATTCCAAAGAATTAGGGGGGGGATGTGCACAATTACCGAGGACGTACGGACAAAAATGATCCGTCCTTTAATAGTAGCTATGATTAATTAGGTAGAGATAGAGATTAAGGTATGACATTTTTCTAAAAGAGTCTTTTCTCGCCCCTTGCGTGTCTTACGCAGGTGTGGCATGTGGCACAACTCAATATTGCAGTTGTCGCGCCAGTGATTTCCCTTTGGTTTTCTTTATATGTTTACATTATCTTGCTTTGGTTTTCTTCTATTTTTCTGTTTTTTCACTTGATTTTTATGGTATTTTCCTTGGGTTTGTTTGTGTCCTT
The DNA here is from genome assembly GCF_904849725.1 of Hordeum vulgare subsp. vulgare. Classification (NCBI taxonomy): domain Eukaryota; kingdom Viridiplantae; phylum Streptophyta; class Magnoliopsida; order Poales; family Poaceae; genus Hordeum; species Hordeum vulgare. The sequence continues at coordinate 565,011,914 of NC_058520.1, forward strand.
AAAAAGTCAAAGAAATAAACACATGTCTAATTTTTCATACGCTTTGTACATTTATCTTATACATCAAGAATACTTTTAGATGCATTCAAAAATACATGATTAACATTTCTTAAATATATGTTTTGATATCTACTTTTCCTATAAATATTATGTATTTTTATACATCTAAAACACTTTTATTCATGTTTAAAAAAATACAGGACTAATTTTTTTCAAACAATTTGAATACGTGTAGAATATTTTGCAAATACATGTTGAAATAATTTTTGGAATGATACAAAGTTTTGCAATGTAAAAATATTTAACAATGTTTAACCTTTTTTCAAAAGTACATGTTTTTGAAAGTGTAAACATGTTTGAAAGTGTGATGTACATTTTTTTCCATCATACAAAACAGTATATGGGAATTGTATAAGCATTTTTTTACATTGTATAACATCTTTATAATTATTTTTGTACATTTATTTAATGTGTGATTTTTTTTCTGAATGTTACCAATATTCTCCTAATAGTTGAGCGGAGTTCATATGTTGACATTGCATGAACAATATTATAGTTTGTGTTGTAGCACCTATCTTTTTGTTATCTTTGAATATTTGTATTTAGTATATTTAAAGATATATAAAAAAACAGAAAGAAAAAGATGCGTGTGACGGGAGCATGATTTATATCACATGGTTATCGAATATCACATGGTTATCGAATGGGCCTACCATCGGCTCTCTATGACGTGCTGCGCTACGGACTAGCATAAAGCGAGATATAGCTGCGGTCCTATCTACCGACCCTTGTGTAGAATAGTATTTACCATGTGGAGTGGTATCTAGAACCCACGTGTAGAACACATCTACCAGGCCATCTAGCCAACATATAATCATAAAAAAGATGTTGTTCGTCAATTAAATTATTTTGAAAGTTGATAAAAAAATATTCACCAACACCATCCGTAGATGGCAAAAATGATTCTTTTTTTCTTAAGTCGAGCCGGTTGCGTCTGGTTCATCTACGCATATGCCTTCATACAACGCAACCACACAGGCGCCCTACTAGCTAGAGTGTCGCTAAACCATCAGGGAGACGTGGGTCCGATTCCACCTTCCTCCCATTTTTCCTGCTTTTTCTCAAGAATTTTAGTTGGCGTAAGATAGACTTGCCTCGCCAAGTGCCACGTGGTAGATGGGCTGCACAGTGCAATTTCGGTCCAGTTACTCTCATTTCAACTTTATTTTTTGCAGATTTAAGTACCTTTGACAATACTTGTATCTTTTAAAATCTAAATCCAAATTTAGCATGTTATATATGAAAATCGTTTGAAACAATATGAAGATTCCAAATATGATGTTATCTTGCATGTTAATCATTTTTTAAATTATGTTTATGTTGTACCCTTAATTAGTACTTTTCTTTTCTAATAAAGACATAAACGTTTCTTATCCTATTTTTTCTGTATGTCCCTTATTACCAGATTTTCATTTATCGTTTGGTTTGTACATAAATGAAAACAAAAAATAAAATAAAAATGCCCATTGTTTGGCTTTGATTTTTTTTGGCTCGTCGGTTGCACGTCTAGCACATGGGCAATGGGCCCGACCCTCTGTCCCAATTGAGTGTTTTTCTGCAGGGGCCGGTCCATGGTCATTATGCGATAAAAAATTCTACCGCGGAAAAAATGAAGTGATTCATGTGGTATTGAACCCGAAACCTCAACCATAGTTTAGAAGGTTGCAACCAATTGAGTTGGGCTATGCTGGCGCAAGAACTTTGGGTTCGCTATTCAATACAGTAGTCCCATCTTGGTTTTTTGCATCAAATTCCACAAGTTTATATACGTGCATAAGTTGTGTGAAAAATAAGCAAGGTGGTCCTTTAAAAACGAAAACTCCTCGAGAATAAGAACACAAAGGTGAGCTGATATTTGGCTTATATTTCATGGGTTGTTGTGGTGCTAAATTAAGTATGAATAGTCGGTTTTAATGGGCATAATAAAGAAAAGAGAAAAGATAGGACGAAATCAATGGGCATAAAAAAATAACGGAAGATTTAGAAAAATATGAAGAAGAGAATACCACAAAGGAATTAGTATTAATATCAAGGATGTGGCACGCATACAATAACGAAAAGGAATTTATACCGAGGAACATGGGAGGGGAACACATATATGTGTTGTTGCACAATGTGCTACCGTGATGTGCAACAAAAATAACAATTCACCTAAAAACATAACAGGAAGGTGGGAAGAGTTGAGTTGCATGCATGTAACAAACTAGGGTCGTTACGCTTAGATGCGGACAATTTCTTTTATGAATCTTTAAATGCAGAGGTGGCCTAAAACGCATATAGCATAGCTTTTTTATTGAGAATTTTTCACGACTTTGTGCAAGTTCCAAACATTGTTTCAACTTACAAATAATGAATTGATATGAAAGATTTGAAAACTAGGCCCTTTAAGATCAGAATCGTCGTACAAAAAACAGTACCAAAAATATTGTATGTGTAGCATGTTTTTTAATATACTATTTGTATGAACTTTTGCTAGACCGTAGTGTGCGACTCTACTGTGTACAGGTCGCATGATTTGAATGATGTTGGGCCGTGTTGTTGAATACATTAATAGAAACATTAAATATATAAGAAATCATCCATTTTGAAAAATGTTCATCAAATTTAAAAAATGTTCTTGCATTTTTCAAAATAAAAGGAAAAAAATGAACCCAGATAAAGAATTACAAAACCTGGTTCAGAAAAAGTAGAAAAAACGAAAACTTTCTGAAGCTTCACAAAACTGGATCAAACTTCTTGCTTTGTGGCATACATGGGCCGATCTATTCGGATCGAGGATGTGCGCCGATTTGCAAAACCTACTAAAATCGACGCATCATCTAAACAAAAAGATGCAACGGTACCGTGTGCAATGGCTGGCTGAAGGCGATCACAACTCTCGTTTCTTCCACTTGAGGGCCTCCATGAGACGCCGGAAGAACCTGGGCCTGATGGGATGATTTGACCGAGATGCAACAACTTGCACTTGAGTACTACAAGAATTTGTATACATGAGAAGGGGTGCAAAGGGTAGCGGAAGTGCTGGAACATGTCCCTCTCAAAGTGACCCATGCAATGAACGACACTCTCTTGGCCCCATATGATTCAAAAGAGGTCAAATCGGCCCTCTTCCAAATGTTTCCAACAAAAGTACCTGGACCAGACGGGTTCCTTGTCCATTTCTTTTAGAGACATCGGGACTTTTGTGGTGAAGAGGTCATGATGACGGTGCTAAGCAGAGTGAGAGTCGAAGAGAGCCCCGCTGGCCTTAATGATACATTACTGAAACTCATCCCCAAGATACAAAACCCCATGCTGCTATCACAATTTGGCCCTATTAGCTTATGTAATGTGTTTTATAAGATCGCCTCAAAGACGCCTCACAGGTGCTAGCAAATCGCCTCAAGCTGATTCTTTCGAATATCATCTCAAAGGAACAACCGGCTTTCGTCCCACGAAGGCAAATCACAAACAACATTATCTCTGCTTACGAATGTTTGCATTTTATGAAGCGCAACACAACCAAGAGCAACAATTTTGCTGCACTGAAACTTGACATGATGAAAGCATACGACCGGTGGAATGATCCTATCTAAAGTCAATCAAGGAGAAGCTGGGTTTTGCAGCACCATGGGTGGCAGTAATTATGAACATGGTAAGCTCGGTCTTTTTCTCACTAATGTTCAATGGCAACATGTCAGAAGAGTTTAAACCAACACGGGGTATTCGACAAGGAGATCCTATCTCTCCATACATGTTCCTGTTAGCAGCAGATGGCCTCTCAGGCCTCTTAAAATCCGAGAACCAGTCATCCCAGCTCAACGGCATTAAGGTGGCAATAACGTCCCCGGCGGTGAACCATCTTTTATTCGCGGATGATAGTGTGACGTTTTTCATGGCAAGTGTCAATGGAGCACAGGAGGTTTCAAACCTGTTGGATTCTTATTGCATGGCCTCAGGGCAAAGAATTAACAGAGAAAAGTCCTCAATCTTCTTTAGTAAGGGCTCTCCAGAAATTGTCAGAAATGCGGTCAAGGGGTTCTTGCATGTTCCCAATGAACCTTTGAGCGATCGATACTTGGGTATGCCAACAGATGTCGCGCACTCAAGGAAAGGAACTTTCAAGTACCTAAGTGAGAGAGTAAGGGACAAGGTGAAAGGATAGATGAGCAAATGTCTCTCGGCTGGTGGGAAAGATGTCCTATTTAAATTCGTGGCCCAAGCCATCCCAGTTTACTCGATGTCTTGCTTCAAGCTCCCAAGAGGATTATGTGACCACATAAAATCTACTATCTGGAAGTTTTGGTGGGGCTCCAAACAAGGGGAATGCAAACCGGCATGGGTCTCTTGGGACATCATGACGAGGCCTAAAAACCTGGGAGGACTCGGGTTTAAAGATCTTGAGATTTTCAACTTGGCTCTTTTGGCAAGACAGTCATGGAGATTATTGCAGGAGCCAGAAACCTTGAGTGCAAGAATATTGAAAGCTTCTTACTTCCCCAATGGTAATATCCTAGAAGCGGAACTTGGGTCGAAACCATCCCAAATATGGAGGGCAATTGTTGAGGGGAGGGACTTGCTCAAGCAAGGACTGATACGGCGGATCAACAATGGCCAGAGCACTAATATCTGGGCAGACAATTGGATCCCAAAAGAAACAACGCTGCGACCGATAACTTCCCTAATCACGGACCATCCTACTATGGTTTCTGAGCTACTATCTCTAGCAACGAAGACATGGGATGAAGCTCTAGTGCGCTCGGTATTCTTACCGGTTCACGCGGACGCAATCTTGAGTATCCTTACATGTTCTAACAACACAACAGACTCCTAGGCGTGGTTCCCTCATAAGAAGGGGATGTTCTCCGTCTCGTGAGCTTACAAATTTCTGCTAAGAACGAAAAAACAGCGAGTTGAGTGGCTCGAAGGGCGGAGTGGATCGTCTCACGTCCAAAGAGAAGAACAATCCTGGAGCTCTCTATGGAAGCTGAAAGTGCCGTCGAAAATTAGAATCTTCTTGTGAAGGCTCGCGCACCACTCACTTCCTACCACCGACATGCTGAAGAAACAAAATATGACGGACCGGGACGTGTGCCCACTTTATGGCGGCCAAGACTCATGGCTTCATGCCCTAGTTTCTTGTACCATGGCAAGGTAAGAATGGGCGCAATCGGACGATGTGCTGGTCTCTCACATGTGTGCTAGTATGGAACCCAATGCAAGACTTTGGCTCTTCAAACTTAGTAATACACTGGACCAAAGAAGTTTTACTCCCATGGCAGTCGCCCTGTGGTCTACTCCCTCCGTTCCTTTATCTAAGGTGCATTATTTCCAGCGCGATGACCAAGGCATTATATTTTAAACCCGTGGAGACAAAACTACCCCTGATATTAGTACAATAGAGGAAATCAATTAGTTGACGTTCCACCGATTTGAGAGCCCGCATGCGGATATCTTTCAAGGTGACGCCTGCCTTGAAAGAATTTGCAGACTTGATGTTGAGCACCATCTGTACCCAATAACCCGACATGTCGGACACCGGCTAGATTGGTTGCGGCCGCGTTAGGCGAATTCTACGTCAGTGGACAACCCAGTCGATGAATCCTCGACGAAAGGTTGGCGGCAGTCTTGTACCTCACTAAAGAGACCCAAAGACTCATCACTTTCGTCCTCCTCTTGCCTGAAAGCATGCATCATTTAATTGAATTCTTGTTTCCTTGGTGTGAATGCATCCATGGCGTAGATAAGAAAGGCCAATGGTGGTGTTTTTTTATGCTGGAAACGAAGGATGGTAAAGAAGGATAGCATAACCAACGATCTGATTGCATACAGAAGATTCTTTCCTAACTACGACGATCTGATTGCATGCAGAAGATTTTTTTTCTTTTTCAATTGGCCAAGATTTTAGCTTATGAGATGTTAGCTTTCCATACGTGTCTGGTGGAGGGGTAAACGTGGAATTATCTTAGACTAGACTATATACACCTTACATTCTGGAATTTTAGTAAAAAAATACACTTTAGATAAAGGAACGGAGGAAGTATTTGGTATGCATGACACAAGGATGTGTATGAGGCCATATTTCAAAGTCCACAACAAACGACGTTCTTCATTGATAACTTCGTATGAGAACTGGGACAAGCTGCGAGTGGCGACCGGAACTGAAGCCCATGCAGTGGTGGAATCGTGGCTCCCTTCTCTAACTGGAACGGTCAAAATCAATGTCAATGGAGCTACCGCGTGGTTCCATCATGATGGCGTTGCAATGGCTATTTGCCGAAACCATACATGCCTATACCTTGATCTCAACGGTGGTATTCGAGGGAACTAATGATCCCTTATCTGGAAGACTTATGCATGCGGGGAAGCTCTATCTCTAGGAGAGGACTTGGATGTGCATAATATATTTGTTGCCTCATCACGTGAGGAAGTGGTGAATGACATCATCAGGAGGAAAGGAGGTCCTAATGCAACGATAGTGCATGAGATCAAACACCGTTGCAATAGTTTTTTTCTAGTTCTTTTACTCTTGAGTCTAGGATTTTTAATTTAGACGTTAATAATGTCGCCAAGTTTGCTTGTAATTTAAGTGTGGGTAGGCATGTGTGATTAGATATTCCCCATAACACAAACATTGTATCTATGACATTTGTTTTGAATGAATAAAACAAACAAGTTTCTTAAAGAAAATCTAAACAAAAAGATGCGGATATCTCCAGCACGTTTGGACTCGGGATTTCCGGACCAAACGAACCGTTTGATACAAGGGTTCCCCCTTATGAAAGCATTTGTTCGGGAGGAAAGGATTGAAATCATGAACGCCCTCCCCGTTCCCTTACAGGGCCTTTTTCATGTAAAATGAAAAGAAAAAAAGCCCAATAGGGAAACATAAGAAGAAGCCCATATGTTTTTCTTTTTTCTGTAACAAATAGAAAAGACTAGTTTATGTTGTACTACGAAGGAAAGGGAAACGTTTCGGGTTGGAGCGTCGGCCAAACGTTCCGTTGGTCATGTGTGATTCGTGCGATCTCATCTGATCTGGCGGTCTGATTCTCTCGCATGGTGCGGCGCATGGCCGAGGGGGGCCACTAATGCTCGCCCCTGCGCTCCTGTCGGCCCCCCGTCGACCGCCCGCATCGCTGGTTTCCGCCCCTGTCGGTCGCTCGCATCGCTGGTTCGAGCCTCCGTTCGTCGTCCTCGTCACCTGTCGCCATGGTTGGATCCGCGCATATACAAGTGTTGCAACCGTCATGTAAACAGCTTCAAACACTGTTGAAAAACGCTTCAATCATAGACAGAAAAAGCTTCAATCAACTCTGCCCAGCAAGGAAAGCTGCAACCGTAGTTGCATTTTGCTACTACTGGCTAACTTTTTTGCTACATCCATCAAGGTGGACCTACGGCCTAGAGACGGATGCGACGAATTTTTGCTGCAACCGTAATTGCACTTTGCTACTACCGACGAACTTTTTTGCTACATCCATCAAGGCGGTATTGCGACCTCGCGACAACGAGGATGATGATTATTGTTGCAATTATAGTTGGATTTTGCTAGTACCGTTGAACTTTTTTGCTACATCCAGTCAACAACGTTGAATTGCTGATGTCGCCGCCGACGCAATTCCGTTTAGGGACTAACGAGCATCAATGGCGAGGGGCGGCGGCGGAGCTACAACCGGACGTGCAGTTGTTGCACAGGTTGAGACGACGAGGACGATAACCGACGAGGATGGGGACCGATGACGAGGAGGGCCGAAGAGGATGTGGAGCGGCGACGAGGACAACCAGCAAGGTGGGGACTAGCGATGAGGACGGCCTTCAGAGGAGATCGGAGGCGCGACGACGAGGACCCCGAGCGGGAGCTGCGGAATCCAATCCGAGGAAGACAAAGCCGAGGAGATTTTTCTGTGCCCACATTCAATGATCACACGGACTCGCATCCAACGGGTGTGGCGCGACCGACGAGGACCCCGAGCGGGAGCTGCGGAATCCAATCTGAGGAAGACAAAGCCGAGGAGATTTTTCTGTGCCCGCATTCAATGATCACACGGACTCGCATCCAACGGGTGTGGCGCGACCGACGAGGACCTCGAGCGGGAGCTGCGAAATCCAATCCGAGGAAGACAAAGCCGAGGAGATTTTTGTGTGCCCACATTCAATGGTCACACGGACTCGCATCCAACGGGTGTGGCGCGACCGACGAGGACCCCGAGCGGGAGCTGCGGAATCCAACCCGAGGAAGACGAAGCCGAGGAGATTTTTCTGTGCCCACATTCGATGGTCACACGGACTCGCATCCAACGGGTGTGGCGCGACCGACGAGGACCCCAAGCAGGAGCTGCGGAATCCAATCCGAGGAAGACAAAGCCCACGAGATTTTTGTGTGCCCACATTCAGTGATCACACGGACCTGCATCCAACGGGTGTGGCGCGAGCGACGAGGACCCCAGGCGGGAGCTGCGGAATCCAATCCGAGGAAGACGAAGCCGAGGAGATTTTTAGGTGCCCACATTCAATGGTCACACGGACTCGCATCCAACGGATGTGGCGCGACCGACCGAAACCTTTACAGCCTGCGAACCGACGCAGATCGCTGTAAATAAAAATCATCAACTTTAGAAGCAGGAAAATGCCCCATGCGTGACGGTGGAAGCGTCGGCGCCCGTGAGGCCGTGACGCGGCAGAAGGGAAGGGCACCGACGACAGCTTGCATCGCCGACCACGCAGGCCCTCCTCGCCCACCTTGTTTCTCTCCCCGGTCAAACCTCAAAAGCCGGCACCCTCGCTGACAAGGTGTACGACGCACGGACGCGTGTACTTGCTCCGTGCGGCAAGCACTGTGCCGTGGTCTCGCCGGCCAAGCCGCTTGGTTCGGGCGCCGAGCCGGTCCGTGGCATCTGGCATGGCATGCGTTCCCCGACAAAGGAGCCGGGAAGATGGCCACACAGAGAACCCCGTTCGTTGTCACAGCAGTAGTGGTAGTGCTACTAACATGCATCCCTTTTTCTTTCCGCGGGGAGAGACACTGGCTTAGCATTCAGCTACAGCGTGTTCAGATCTGGAAGCAATTTAAAACAAACCTACTCCCGATCCTGGGCAAGCAGTACAAAGTGCTTGTTAGTAGTACAGCCTAGTCCTCCTCGTGCTTTCTAGGCGCACGCTGTCGGAAAAGCGAGCACGCTGAGCGGCTTCAACAAAGATCTCGCTCGCTAGCTCGCAGCTGCCTGCAATGCAAGGAACCCAACGGAGCACCACGAAATAATGGATCCTCGCAATGATGGGGGCGATGTCCCTCTCCCTCCTATCCCATGCAATCGGCAGGAGCAGCTCACCCAACTTCCTTCTCCATGCGTGCGCCCCATGTGTTGTGTGCCCTCCCAGCAGCACGCCATTTCAACGCTCACCTCACCTCAACGTACACACACATGCAACGCAACCCAAAGGCAAGTGCACCTGATGCAAAACAACAACACAAGCAAACGATTTCAGATGACGCACACACAGGGAACAACAACTCCCCGTACGCCGCGAACCGAATCGCCGAGCAGTTGAACCAACCCGAATTCCATTACATCATCATCATGTTCATGTCCATCATCCATGGTGCCAAAAAGGAGAAACGGCGGCGTCCGCCGGTCAGCAAAATATGAACCTTGCATCACCCCAGACCAACGCCGCCGGAACCAACAGTTCGACAACCACCATACATTACATTACATTACAAAAGCTAACTACTGCTGCACCAACGCAGAGCCATAGACAAGTCTTGCCCAAGAAAATTTACCTACACGCGACGAATTATTATCCATCCATCCATCAACCAAAAAATCGTTAGCCGTCGCGGTTGGAGCGGCAGCAGCAGCAGCAACGAGAGCGCGACCCCAAGGCATTGGCAGCAAACAAAATGTATAGCTGTTGAGGAAAGCCCTAGGAGCAGCATGGCTACCTTTACAAGCTGTTGCTATTGTGTATGTATCAAGGAGAGACTGGGAGTCTGCTGTATCTTCTGGTATGCTAAAATTTCTCGGGGAGGATAATATCTACACAACATCCCATCATGAGCTTGAGAGGGTCGCGGTGGGCAGTGCCGGCGTCGAGGCCTTCTTCGTCGAGTTGGGGGCCTCACCCCAGTGCCACAGCATGCTCTCCCAGAAGCAGAACTTCTCGAAGCAAATCTTGAGCCTCTTGTCCGTGATGTTCCGCTTCCAGTGCCCGTCGGTGAAGTTGGCCTTCTCTGCCTGCCTCCGCTCCCACTCCAGCCCGGCCTTCAGCCTTGACCTCAGCAGGCAGTAGCTCTGGAGCTTCTTGGGCATCTTGTCATGCACCTTCCACCACCGGGTGTGCGCAATGTCGCTGGCAAACTCCCGCAGTATCGGAACGTTCCAGTTGCAGTCATAGTCCCGGAAGCATAGCCATGGTTTGCGGCCCAGGTAGTGGAGGACGTAGAGGATCGGTGGGTTGGCGCCAAACAGCTGGGTCTTCTTCGCCTTCACCTCCTCTTCATCACCCTCCCAGAAATGCTTCAGGAAGTTCATGTGCTTGGGAATCCGATGCCACCATGTGAATATCTCATTCAAGTAGCCCTGATCACCACCATTGTAAGATGTTATCTCATTGATGTGCTCCATTAACAGCTGGAATGTGCAGTTTGAGGGTTCGATGACCATGACACCAGAGTTGAAGAGTGTTGCATTGTTGCCGGTTGCACTGATTTCTGGCATTGTAAACAGGAAATCAATGTTCCTCAAGATGAGCAGATCAGCATCTATGAATATGATCTTGTCATAGTCCGTGAGCTGCCACAACCGGAACTTGCTGTAGTTCCACTCATTGTAAGCATCACGCTCGGCCTTCGGGTTCCGGATCCTCTCAATTATTCTGACCTTCCAACCCGCAGATTCAAGGCCCTTTCGGTGATGGTCACTTATGGTGTCATCGACAAGAATAACAAAGTCCCTTGTTGATCCTGCTTGACGAATGCTTTGAGCTGCTGCGATTGCACCACAGACATACTCACTTGCTGAATGCAGTATGGTAGCATATGCTTCTCTGCGTCGGTCTACCGAGAAAAGTCTTGCTGTAAGAGAAAGGATTTGGTGTTATTCATCAGAAAATTCCAAGTAATACAGGGACAACAATAAAAGGTGTAAAAGCAAAGTATCAACTATGACAATATTCGAACAAAAGATGGTGACGTTTGTCTATGATAAAGCAGAGAGATTGCTAATATATTTCAACTGCCACAGACGATAGCTCCTCCAGGTATTATGGGTATTCAAATTAGCAAAACCACAGACGAGTGGATGATAACCATTTGCAAACGGTAATGATGAATAATCAGCATGTTTCTATGCAAACCCATTGAAAAAAGCAGAGATGGCAATCAACTTACATTTTGCTTTGAGTGGAACAGCAAGCTCACAAGATCCAATTGGAAGTCTAAGCTTCTCCTTTAAAGCCTTCGGATCAGGCTTGTATAGCCAAGCATTGCCTTCATGTTTCTTAAGATTCTTGCAAGAGAAGAGATTCGGAAGAGGGAAGCACTCCGTCACAAACATCACATGTACCCCACGGTTGCCTCTAGCGGCACTCACGGCCAATTTTGCTGCTGACAACTGCAGATGCAACCGTGCAACATCTCTTGACCACCCCCCAACTCGGGTACAGGGAAGCTTCACAGCAATAACATCAAAATGCGTGCCTCTTGGGAAATTAGGCTCTGAAAGCGATGGACAAGATGGTATCTCTGTTTCTTCCTCCTCATCAATCCATTCAGGATACAGCGTCTGCCAGGTAATGCTTTCATTAGCATGCTCCAACCTTATGATCGAAAACTCACTTTCTGGGAGCAATTGTGTCCAAGACCCGAACTCAGTGCTGTTAAAATTTAAGAGTCCGACTTTGAGCTTCTGCTCACCACCATTCAGACTTTCGATAGTTTTATACACATCATCCCACTGGACGGCCATAGAAGATACATATCTCGGATCAGGGATAGTCTTATCCCATATCCATCCGACATTAACAAACCTGCAAAGCACATGAACATGATGAGCTCCAGGGCAATAGGCAGCTTATCATATACAAATACCAACTCAGCCTAGTGCAAAGTAACGTTCTACATGTAGTACTAATTGTTACAATAAGATGCTCTTCATATGTATATACTCACCGAGAATTGGACTGCAACTGATGCTCATACACAGATGGCGTGTATAGAAGTGTCAGAAATGCAGCAGACATGATAGCGAAGAGCAAAAGTTGCAAGGACCGGAACTTGCAGCCAGAGCTTTTCTCTAGAACAAATACATCAAACTTTTCAACCTCTTTGAAACTTTTACTTTTCTGGGTCCTTCTTTTAGCTGTGTCATCACTGCAACAGAGGAGATAGTCAGAGACAACAAGTCAGTACTGGAATAGCGAAGTACTACTTCCGGCCAAGAGAAAGTCAAAACTGACAAGCTATCTCTACAATAAACAGTCTTATTACGTTAGTATAAACAATTTTGGTACTGATACCATGAGAGCAGTAGAGTTCTCTTCCTAGCTATCATGAAGATGGTTTGTTTTTCATTTTACTTATGTAAATATCACACTTGGTATATGCTGGACACTCAATAGGCACTGGGAGCTTTAGGTAGGCAGATGCCATCTGCCTAACATTTATAAAGGATATACAGGAGAGCTTCTTAAGAAGTCTGATTTATTTGCTAGTCTAAGACCCAAACCAAACTCTGAAATAGGCACTTCTGAAGAAATAAGTATGATTTCCCAAAATAACCAGCTTATTTTAAGCTTATTTTTGTCTGGAGTACAAGGAAGGAAGTGATCCAACTTGGTTACCAAGGTCCCTATCAGAACAACCACTTGTACCAAAATGACAACAAAATAAGCCTACAAGCAAAGCCACACACTGGTGCCCCTTTCCATTCCCCCGTTGCTTTGCTTACAACCACAAAGATAGCTTACATAGGATTTTCCTAGGGGATGATTAGTTTTTCCTGGAGGTTGCACTATATATGCTTATGATCAGAAGGTTCAGAGGACTGGCCTCCATGGGCGGCTAACATGCCTTGCAACACTAAAACTAAAGTGCCCACACAACTTTTAACAGGAGAAACTGCAGCGTCTCATATTGGGAAGTGATCACACACTAAAGTGATTTGGCTATTGAGGAGAAAAAGGCCAAGGGAAACAAAAGCACACACGTTTCTCCGCACCGAGAATTTTAAAAGATGAAGCAAATAAAACCAGCACACTCATCTATTCCTCCGGGCCTCTGCTTTATTAACCCCATCTTTTCGAAAAGGAGAGCGCCACTAATCAACAGAGATTCCCGGTACCTAACCTAGCCCCCGATGTTTCTTGGTCTGAAATCGACAGCACCCTCCGCATAGCAATTTTAATACCGGCAAACGCACGAAGAAAAGCCGCGCGGATGAGCAGTCCCAGGTGTAGAGATGAAAAGATTTGTCAATGCCGTTAACATCAAGAAGACTGGTTGACAGAAGACCAAGATTGCCGGATCCACTCTGTGGTTGCCGAATTCACTCTGTTCGCCGCGCACCGAGGAGTCAGACGCCCCAAAAACCTGGCATTTTCTAGAAGAAATGATCCCCAATCGTCACCCCTCGGGCCACCGGCATGAAGGGGCTGTACCGGAGCTGACCTACTCAGCGTGCCCACTGCGGACCGCACATGGAGCTAATGCGTCAGGAGGGATTTAATAGGGTTGGGTGACAAGGAGCTGTATTTGGGGCCAAATCTGCAGCGAGGAACACATGAGCACCGACACCTGGCCCCACAATGATAACAGAAAAACTGGAGCGGGTTACCAAAACCATTATCTCCTAAATATGGGATCAAAACGGTCGCCGGAAATGCAGGACAGATCCCCGGCCATTAACGGGGGGTAAGAAGCAACGGATTCGTGGCAGTTGGGGCATCTCAGCAACGGAAAAGAGGCCGCATCCTCGCCGCATCTCTAACCGGAAGTGGTACATATGGCTGGCTGGCTGGATGGATGCCATAAAGGCGCTGCAACCACCAGCGGCACCACCCACAAGATCAGGGGAGTTAAGGAGGAGGAGGAGGGCGCCATGGACGGGTTGGACGGACGGACGGCAGCGGAAAAAAGGAAAGAACGGCATCTTGTGCAGGGCGGTACGAGACTAGAACATGGCGGTAATCGCCACAGAAACGGCTTGATTAGCACATGGCGGCACATGGCGGAGCGCATCTGCAGGCCAGATTAGCACGCAAGCGGCATCTCCACGAGTATAACCAGCTAAAAAGGTCCATAAAAAGTTGGTATTTTTCTCTTTGGATCGAGTCGAGGGGGGTTATGGGTAGGGAGGGAGATCTTACGCTGCTCCGGCCGGCCGGTACCGCGCCTCCAGGGAGCCCATGGGGGCTCGGTTTCAGTCTGCCTGGTTGAAGCCTCCTCTGAGCTGAGCTGAGCTCTGCAGCCCGCCGGCCTGCCTCTCCGGTCCTCAGGCCGACCGCGCAGTCGCTGCCCCGGTCGCGCTGCTTCTCATCTGAAAACGGAGCACCAAAAACACGGGAGGGTTCGTGTGAGCGTGGGGTTGGACGAGGCAAGAAATGCTCCAATGCGACGCGAGAAGGGGATAAGCACATGAACAGCAGACGAACACTGGCGCAAGGGGGAAAATAAGAGCAGAAAAAAAGGAAAATTATCAGAGAGCGATGCGAAATAAAGCGGCAAACCAAATCTGACAAGCCCCAACCAACCCGAGGCGCCATGGCTGGAAGCATCTGAGAAAGAACGAAAGAAAAAGCAAGGAGAAAAGGGCAAATCTGCTCGGGGGCGTGAGAGCAAGAAGCGGAGACCAAATCGGGCAAATGGCGGCGGTCCGGGGGGGACGAACCCGACGGAGCAACCAGGAACAGATCAGGCAGCGCCCGACCGAAAGAGAAAACGCATCCGGGCAAGAGGGCGCGCAACCCAAGAACAGCAGAAGCAGGGGAACCCCGAGGACGAAGGAGGCACGCGGGCGCAACCTACCCGTATCGCAGCTGCGGAGGAGGAAGCTGCGGCGGCGGCAATGGCGATGGCAGGATGAGGAAGAAGAGACGGATGGACGGACGCAGTCGGTGGTGGTGGTGGCTGTGCGCTGGTGTGTGGCTCCGGCTCCCTCTCTCTACACAGGGAGAGGGGGTGGAAGCAGGAGGAGAGAGTTTTATAGAGAGAGAGAGAGAGAAGGGGAGGAAGCTTAGCGCACAAAAGGGGGGAAGCAGGAGCGGGTTAAGCAAAGCGGACCGAAACGGGCAATGGATTTCACCCCTGGGGGAAAAACGTAGTCTTTGCCGTCGGGTCCCCGGCGTGCACGGCAAGGGCCAAATCTTGCAGCGGAGGGGTGGAGGGACCAGGCGGCGATTTGGGTTCGGGGCCGTCGGCGATAGGAAAGAGGAAGGGGATAACGATGGGGAGACGAGAATGAGGGTTTAGTTTTGGGCCTCCGTAATTATCGGACTGTCATCGCGACGGTGGCCGTTTATGGGCTGCCAAAAATACCAACAAATCTAGATGAGTAGTAGTACTAGTATAGTAGTAGGAGTACTGGCTTTAACTTGGGGCGCTTCAATGGGGATGAGATCTAATAAAAACATGCCAAACAAAACACCGACCTGCAATTGGACGCCTCGTTAATGAACAGGAGAAGCCTTATAGTAAGAATGCATGACTTGCCATAACCACAAGGCTCTAGATAGGTTTTCGTTAATTAAGTTAGGACAGTACTATGAAGGGGCGCCGCACCGATGCATTGCCATGCAGCGGCTACCTAAACAGTTTCCAGCAAATAAATGAACGTCACGTGTCCATATAATTTCATTTCTACTTGCGCATGATATCATTGTTCCTGGCCACAAGCATGTCTTCATGCATGCATGCAAACCAATACATCAGCTTGATGTAAGCAAATATTCCTCTAGTTTTGAGTTTTTAAAAAGTTTTATCTCCTAAATATTAATTTAATTAATGATCCGTTTTAATAATTAGGTTCCTCACGACAAGATCTTCGAATCTAGATCACATATTGATATGTTTCAACACTTTTTTTTTCATCGGTAATTGCCAGATTACTACCACTTAGTTATCGGTATATTAGCAACTTAGTGACCAGTTACAAATAACTTAGTTGCCATCTATTTTTACATTTTAGTTCTGTCAAGTTACCATTTTTATTTCATGCAGCTTGCCAAAAAAATAACATTACACACTAGTTTTAAAAGTATAACTTGTTTGACACTTTTTAATGTTGTTTCGTACAAAGCTTTGTAGCAGTTTTCATTATACATGATATAACAAATATGTCATAGGTTGTGTTTGTCAATTTGAAAATATGTCAAGTTGTCGTATTTACAACTTTGCCAGAAAACTATTTTATGTGCTTATTAGTTTAACTATGCCGAGCTGTCATATTTACAAAAGATGACCAAAAAAGATTTCTTGTGGTCACCGGTTTTATATCTGTTGAGTCGTCATATTTTTGCGCGTAATCGCCTAAAAAAGTTGTTTCTACTTGTCAGTTTGATTATGCCGAGATGTCATATTTATACGCAATTTTTAAAAATATGGCAATTAAGTTAATTTTATCACACAAGTAAGTACTTACTAATATGACAAGTAAGTGCAACAAATGTGGTAAGTATGAGCAACAAAATTGTTGTTGAAACATGTCGTCATGGGATCTAGTTTTGAAGATTTCATCGAAACAAAGTCAACGACGAAAACGGATCATCGATTGAATTAACGGTTTAAGAGATAAAAGTTTTTAAATTCTGATCATAGAAACAGAATCTAGCGTGCGTCTTGCGGGTGTTGGATAGGTTTTCATAACATAGAAGCGTAAGATACAAAGCTTGTTTTTTTGTGTGTGTGGAGATGGTGTGTAAAGACATGGATTTCTTTTCAAGGGGATATCTGGACACGATTTTGACGTGCGAGGTCGATCGAGAGTGTCCTCGTAAGTTGATGTGGAAAGTTGGAATGCATATTTGTTGCAATGAAATGCAGTCACATTTTTTGCAAAAATAGCATGGGTGTTTAGATTGGGTGTCGTGATGTGTTTTATCGACATTGTGTGGACACACTAGCGGTTATAATGAACTTTGATCAATTGAATATATATTTACCACCTCAAACTTAGTTTGGATCTCTTGTCTAGTCACCACCATGCTTATCTCGGTGTATTTTTTTCTCTTTGGTGAAACTAAAACTAGCTGATAAATAAAAAAGGAAGAAGAAACATTTTTTAACATGGAGAGAGGCGATGACATTGGTTGCCGGGGAGGTATACGGGAGGACGGTACATCCTAGGGCAATTTACTCCAAATCAACTTTGAAACATAAATACCCAAGAGGAAAGGGGTCTGGGAGAAGTAAGAAAAGGAGTTAAACCAGGCCTCCAGAATTATCGGATTATTATCACAAGGTGGCATTTATACGAGGTGCCTAAAAAAAGAAAAGTGGACTAAGAAAACTCGCAAGGAAAGTTCCTACCGGTCGTCTACTTAAGTTTGAGGGAGTTTTCAAAGCACAAAAACCAACAAATCTACTGAAGGTTAAAAAATAATATATTATTGGTATATAGTAGCTTTAATTATATTTGCCTTGCTTGCGGCACTTCAATGGAAATGAGGTCGGCCGTATCTAAAACATGCCAAACAAAATATCGAATCACAATTGGGCGCCTCATTAATGAACGTGAGAAGCCTTATCATAAGAATGCATGATTTGCCATAATCACAAGGTTCTAGATATGTTTTGATGACATACAATCGTAAGATATAAGCTTATTTTTTTGTAGAGAGGGTGTATCTAGACACGAATTTCTTTCCCGAGGGAATTTCTACACACGATTTTGATGCGCAAGGTGGACCGAGAGTGCCCTCATGAATTGTCGTGGAAACATCCAATGCATGTTTTTGGATAAAAAATACAGTCACATTTTTGCAGAAATAACACAAATGTTTACATTGGGTGTCGTGATTTTTATCGGTGTTGTGTGGAGACACTCGAAGTTGTGATGAAGCAGGATCCATTGAACATATGTTGTACACCCTCCATTTTAGTTTGAATCTCTTGTCCACTCGTCACCGTGCTTATCTAGTTGCAATTTTTTTCTCGGGTGAAATGCATTCTAGTGCATGAATAGAAAGTTTTCGATATGGAGAGAGATGAAGACGTTAGTTGTCGGGGAGGTCTAGGGGGGCTGGCACATCCAAGGGCAATTTAGTCCAAATCAACTTTGGACCTGAAACATGTGATACATTGTAAAAAGGTAAAGGGCTGATGTGTGTTGCTTTCTTGAATTGAGGAGCATTGATCGAAAAGTTGGAAACGGGTTAAACGATTTCAATTCTGATTGAAATTATGAGAGTTATATGTCCTTAGTACATAGATTAGTTAGTGCTCTTCAGTGCATATGAGGTCAGTTATATCTAAAATTATGGCAAGCAAAATACGTACCTATAATTGGACGTCTCTTTAATGACCAAGAGAAGCCTTATCATAATGTATACATGACTTACAATAATCACAAGGCCCTAGATAGGTTTTGAACATATACACCAGCGGGGGTTAAACTTGAAGAGAGCATGTATCCAGACATATTATGTTTCTAGTAAATATCTAGACATAATTTTGATGCATAAGATGCACCATAAGATGTAATGCATCGACAATGTCCTTATGGTAATAAGTTGAATGTGTTGAAATTTGGAGGTGGGCTTTAGGCCCATTAGAGAATTTCAGAAAAACCTCCAAGGGCCCATGTAGGTGGTGTCATGACAAGGTGGTGGGAGTTTAGTCCCACCCCGCTAGTGGAGGAGAGTTTGGACCTCTTTATAAGGGTCTCTCTTCCACATGCTATTGAAGAGTGAGAAGAGAAGGTGCCCTCGCGCACTCCTCCTCCGCCGCCCGCCTCGCCACGACGCGGGTTCGGGAATGAGCCGAGCTCATACCTACGCGCTTATTTTTGCCGGTCAGGAACGGACAATACGTAACGGACTCGGACGTGGGCTTGGCCCACGTCTCTCCACCCAGCCGCCTTTATAAGCATGCGATCGCCTACCTTAGCCGTCACGAGAATCAGATCACATCTGCCTCACGCCTTCGTTCCTTGACTGCTGCTGCCGCCGGTGACTCCGTCCCGTTTACCGCGTACACGGTCGACGGGAGAGCAGGCCTCCGAAACCTCGCCTCTCCGGTTCCTGTACGGGAGAGGGGCGATTAGGTTTTTGGGGAGCGATCACGCGACTGCTCGCCTCCGTCCGTCTGCTTCGTCTACGTCCGTGTCGCCCTCGACATCGCCATGTCTTCACCAAGCGAAGCTGATCGTCTCCGCGAGGAAGCCGAGAAGAAGACGGCAGAGGATACTGCCGCCGCCGTCGCTGCTGCTACGGCCAACTGGCCGATTGGAGGGTATGACTCATTTATCCTCATGTTCGTATTTATCCTAGCAGTACTGCTTGTCTGCATAGATGTATCCACTATATGCGTAGTATGTGCTAGGTTAGCTCAAGATTAGTATGTCATTAGTCTAGTCAATGCCATGCTAGTTATTATTTCGTGGATTAATATACTCGGAAAATTGCCTATTTACTCAACAATCCATAAACCTAATGTCTGTAGGAATTTTTTGAGTAATGATTTTGTTGCTGCACTGAAACCGGATAAGTTTACCGGTACCTTTTTCAAGCGTTGGCAAACGAGAACCACCTTATGGCTCACGGCTATGAACGTGTTCTGGGTAGCCGGTGTCACTCCTACGGAAACTATCACTCCTGAACAGGAGAAGATGTTTAAGGAGGCCACTGTCCTATTCCTTGGAGCAGTCATTAGCGTGATCGGAGATAAGCTGGTTGATGCATACTTACATATGCATGTTGCCAAGGACTTGTGGGAGGCGCTCGAATCTAAATTCGGGGCCACCGATGCTGGGAGTGAGATGTATGTTATGGAGCAGTTCCACGATTACAAGATGGTTGACAACCGTTCTGTATTGGAACAAGCTCATGAGATAATATGCATAGCTAAGGAACTTGAGGTTCTTAAGTGCAATTTGTCGGGCAAGTTTGTCGCGGGCTGTATAATTGCTAAGCTCCCTAATTCCTGGAGGAACTTTGCTACTACTGTGAAACATCAGAGGCGTGAGTTCTCAGTAGAGGACATCATCGGCCATCTGAGTGTTGAGCAGAACTCGAGAGCAAAGGACTCCAATGGAAAAGCGATGGAAAGCTCTTCTGCTGCCAATATGGTACATCAGAGGAACTTCAATTCTCACAAGCCCAAGGGAAAGAATTCTGTCCAACAGAATACCGACTTCAAGAAGAAGGGAAAGAAGCCCTTCAAGAAGAATAAGAAGGGAGATGGCTGCTATACTTGTGGTTCAGAGGAACATTGGGCGAACAAATGCCCAAACAAGTACAAGAAGCCGGCGCAGGACTCCAAGTCTGCAAACATGATTGTGGGCAACAATGAAAGTGGTGCATCTGGGTACGGTAATTTATTTACTGTATTTACAGTTTGTCAGTCCACCGATTGGTGGGTGGACACGGGTGCAAATATTCATGTGTGTGCTGACTTATCATTGTTCTCTTCTTATCAGGCCACCGGTCGCGGGTCCGTATTGATGGGGAATGGCGCGATTGCTTCTGTTCTTGGTGTTGGCACGGTCGATCTGAAGTTTACTTCGGGAAGGATCGTGCAGCTGAAGAACGTGCAGCATGTCCCCGCCATCAAGAAGAATCTCGTTAGTGGCTCCCTTCTGTGTAGAGAAGGGTTTAAGTTGGTGTTCGAGTCTAATAAAGTAGTAGTTACGAAATATGGACTTTTCGTTGGAAAAGGTTATGAATGCGGAGGTCTGTTCCGCCTTTCTCTAGCAGATTTTTGTAATAAAGTCGTGAACAATATTCATTCGAGTGTTAATGAATCTGAAGTTTGGCATTCACGTCTTTGTCACATAAGTTCCGGTGTTATGTCGCGGCTAGCAAAACTGAATTTAATCCCAACTTTCACTTTAGCCAAAGGTTCTAAGTGCCACTCGTGTGTGCAAGCAAAGCAACCTCGCAAGCCTCACAAGGCTGCAGAGGAGAGACACTTGGCACCATTAGAACTCATACATTCTGATCTTTGTGAGATGAATGGTGTGTTGACTAAAGGTGGAAAGAAATACTTCATGACATTGATAGATGATTCCACTAGATTTTGCTATGTGTATCTGTTAAATACTAAAGATGAGGCTCTACACTACTTTAAAATCTATAAGGCAGAAGTTGAGAATCAACTTGAAAAGCAAATTAAACGAGTCCGGTCTGATCGTGGTGGAGAGTACTTCTCAAACGAATTTGATTCATTTTGTGCGGAACACGGCATTATTCATGAGAGGACGCCTCCCTATTCACCCCAGTCAAACGGGGTTGCCGAGCGGAAAAACCGTACTCTAACTGATTTGGTTAACGCCATGTTAGATACATCGGGTTTATCCAAGGCATGGTGGGGGGAGGCTATATTGACCGCGTGTCATGTCCTGAATAAAGTTCCTACAAAAGATAATGAGGTCACTCCCTACGAGGAGTGGTCGAAGAGAAGGACGACGCTCTCGTACTTACGTACTTGGGGCTGCTTGGCGAAAGTCAATGTACCGATCCCCAAGAAGCGTAAGCTTGGACCAAAGACTATGGATTGCGTTAATTTGGGATACGCTAAGAATAGCGCAGGCTATAGATTTCTAGTAGTGAAATCTGAGGTACCTGACGTGAAGGTCGGTACAATAATGGAGTCGAGGGATGCTACATTCTTTGAGGATATATTTTCCATGAGAGATATGCAAAACACTTCTAGACAGGAATCTGAGATAACTCCTGAGCCTGCCATTCCTATGGAATACTATGAACAAACACATGATGATAATCCTGAGGAGGATGACGAGGAAGCCCGTGGTAGGGGCAAGAGACAAAAGACTGCAAAGACCTTTGGTGATGATTTCTTCGTATACCTCGTGGATGATAATCCCTCTTCTATTTCAGAAGCGTATGCTTCTCCAGATGCTGATTACTGGAAAGCTGCGGTCCGTAGCGAGATGGATTCCATCATGGCTAACGGGACATGGAAATCACTGATCGTCCCTATGGTTGCAAACCATTGGGATGCAAGTGGGTGTTCAAAAAGAAGCTTAGGCCCGATGGTACGATTGAAAAGTACAAGGCTAGGCTTGTGGCCAAGGGCTATGCCCAGAAAGAAGAGGAAGATTTCTTCGATACTTATTCACCTGTGGCTAGACTGACCACCATTAGAGTACTACTCTCATTGGCGGCCTCTCATGGTCTTCTCGTTCATCAAATGGACGTTAAGACGGCTTTCCTGAATGGAGAGCTAAATGAGGAAATCTATATGCAACAGCCAGATGGCTTTGTGATAGAAGGTCAGGAAGGAAAGGTGTGTAAGTTGCTGAAATCTTTATATGGTCTGAGACAAGCACCTAAGCAATGGCATGAGAAGTTTAATACAACTCTGACATCTGTTGGCTTCGTTGTTAATGAAGCTGACAAATGTGTATACTATCGCCATGGTGGGGGCGAAGGAGTTATATTGTGCTTGTATGTTGATGACATACTGATATTTGGAACCAACCTCAAAGTAATTGAGGAGGTTAAGTCTTTTCTGTCTCAAAACTTTGAGATGAAGGACCTTGGGGTGGCTAATGTTATCTTGAACATCAAGCTGTTGAGAGATGATGAGGGTGGGATTACACTTCTGCAATCCCACTATGTTGAGAAGATTTTGAGTCGCTTTGGATATTCACACTGCAAAATTTCTCAAACACCATATGATCCTAGTGTGCTTATTAGAAAGTTTAAGGGCACAGCTATAGATCAATTGAGATTATCTCAAATTATCGGTTCACTTATGTACCTAGCTAGCGCAACGAGGCCTGACATCGCGTTTGTTGTGAGCAAACTTAGCCGGTTTGTTGCAAACCCGGGCGATGTTCATTGGCGTGCTGTTGAAAGAATTATGCGCTACTTGAAAGGTACTGTCAACCACGGGCTTCACTATACGGGATTCCCATCGGTACTTGAAGGGTATAGTGATGCAAATTGGATCTCTGATGCTGATGAGATGAAGGACACTACTGGTATATGTTTACTCTTGGGGGTGGTGCTGTTTCCTGGAAGTCTTGCAAGCAAACGATCTTAACAAGATCGACAATGGAAGCAGAATTAACAGCATTAGACACATCTGGTGTCGAAGCAGAATTTCTTCGAGATCTTTTGATGGACTTGCCTGTGGTTGAGAAGCCGGTTCGGGCTATCCTTATGAACTGCGATAATCAAACGGTTATTGTTAAAGTGAAGAGTTCAAAGGACAATATGAAGTCCAACAAACATATAAGAATGAGATTAAAGTCTGTTAGACGTTTGAGAAACTCCGGAGTGATAGCGTTGGATTATATCCAAACGGCTAAGAATCTGGCAGATCCCTTTATTAAAGGGCTATCACGTGTTGTGATAGATAGTGCATCGAGGGAGATGGGTATGAGACCCACATGATTTGCCATGGTAGTAACCCAACCTATATGATCGGAGATCCCATGAAGTAGGACCTGGGAAAACAAGCCAGTGGTGAACTGAGGAGAGTAACTTTACTAACCCACTCCGTTGGAGATGCGATACTCTCGGATACTGTATGGTAGGATGACTACTGTCTTAATGTGTTCTAAAGCTTATATGTAAGCAAGATGCTGTCCTACAGAGCGATCTTTGGAGGAACACACCTATATGAGCTTGACTGCTGGTCACAGTCTATGAGGTTTGGGTGATCTCTAGTAAACTCATGAATAGGCCAGGAGAGTGACTAATATGCTCCACCCGAGGGGTCACCTTCGGCAGTCTAGTACTAGTAAGACTTGTGGTGAAGCTCTTTTACGCCAAGCTGACAATTCAAGGCATAGTCCATTGTTCAGTTGTAAAGGAGTGTAGCTACTTGTTCTAGGTGAAGCTCAACCTTAATAGGTCTTCACTGAAATGCTGGTATATTAAAACAGTGATTGGAACGAGGGAACACGCTGTGCCCTTGAGATCTGGTGGGGATTGTTGAAATTTGGAGGTGGGCTTTAGGCCCATTAGAGAATTTCAGAAAAATCTCCAAGGGCCCATGTAGGTGCTGGCATGACAAGGTGGTGGGAGTTTAGTCCCACCCCGCTAGTGGAGGAGAGTTTGGACCCCTTTATAAGGGTCCCTCTTCCACATGCTATTGGAGAGTGAGAAGAGAAGGTGCCCTCGCGCACTCCTCCTCCGCCGCCCGCCTCGCCACGACGCGGGTTGCGGGAATGAGCCGAGCTCATACCTACGCGCTTATTTTTGCCGGTCAGGAACGGAGAATACGTAACGGACTCGGACGTGGGCTTGGCCCACGTCTCTCCACCCAGCCGCCTTTATAAGCATGCGATCGCCTACCCTAGCCGTCACGAGAATCAGATCACATCTGCCTCACGCCTTCGTTCCTTGACTGCTGCTGCCGCCGGCGACTCCGTCCCGTTTACCGCGTACACGGTCGACGGGAGAGCAGGCCTCCGAAACCTTGCCTCTCCGGTTCCTGTACGGGAGAGGGGAGATTAGGTTTTTGGGGAGCGAGCACGCGACTGCTCGCCTCCGTCCGTCTGCTTCGTCTACGTCCGTGTCGCCCTCGACATCGCCATGTCTTCACCAAGCGAAGCTGATCGTCTCCGCGAGGAAGCCGAGAAGAAGACGGCAGAGGATACTGCCGCCGCCGCCGCTGCTGCTACGGCCAACTGGCCGATTGGAGGGTATGACTCATTTATCCTCATGTTCGTATTTATCCTAGCAGTACTGCTTGTCTGCATAGATGTATCCACTATATGCGTAGTATGTGCTAGGTTAGCTCAAGATCAGTATGTCATTATTCTAGTCAATGCCATGCTAGTTATTATTTCGTGGATTAATATACTCGGAAAATTGCCTATTTACTCAACAGAATGTGGGAAGTTCCGTTGCATTTATTGGAAAGCAGATTGAGAACTTCAAATGCATATTGGCACACTCAAAAGCAGACATGTTTTTTTTTTTGCGGGGAAAAGGGAGTTTCTATTGCAATGTTATAGTGTTACAATCAAGAGGCGACAAATCCTCAATACAAGGTGGAGCCGACTGTAACCACACAGCTGTGCTTCTCTCGGAGCGGCTGTACGTGGCCAAACGATCTGCGACACAATTCTGACTACGGTGAATTTTCTGGGGTAAAAACTCCCTACTACTCATCAACTCTTTAATCTCAAGAACCAACTGCCCATAAGCTGACTTCACCAAGCCATTGTTAGACAGGATTGAAAGAGCTTCAGCGGAATCTGATTGAACGACCACCGGAAGCGAAGTATTTTGTATAGCCAACGCCATCCCCTGCATGAGGGCGTGTATTTCCGCTTCCAACGGATCATTGCAATGAAAGATATAACGGTACGCTGAAAAAATAATCTTGCCTTTATCATCGCGGAGTATCATGCCAGCAGCAGCTGACCCATCGGAGTCCAAGAAGGACCCATCGATGGAAAGGGCAACGTAGCCCGGCTGGGGCGCAGGCCATGGCATGGTCGGGGGTTTCACTTTGTGCATATGATTTGAGCAATTGGCAGAAATTGGCATCTTGCCCTTGATTATTTCCTCCGTGCTAAAACGGCCAGCTAGTTTGATGGACATGTAATAGCTGTCGAGGAACTCCACCATGACAACCATTCGTGGGATTTCCTTGCCATGTGATTGATCTGTACGCAGTTGCCAAATTCGCCAAATGCAGACATGTTTTTTACTTACATTGGATGACATAAGTAGTAATATTAGTCTACATCCGTTGAGTATATATTGTACTTCATCCATTTCAAGAAGCTCGTGTTAGATTCAACTAGTATACCAAGCTGGAGATCATTACGATTTTGAGTCCCCAATCTCCTCTTCGGCATGCTTGTCTCCTTGCTCTGATGCAACCACAACCAAGGGAGAAAAAGGACGGAAGGAGAAACATTTCTATTGCAAAGAGAAACAAAAAACAATAATCGCAGAGTGGGGTTAACTGACACAAAACCACCGTTTCTCACCGTGGCAACAACAATGCAGATGCATTTTAGTCCAAAACAGAGTTACGCCGGAATTCTGGGAATACAATGTGCGTTATAGAAACATAAAAAAACTAATATGTGTTCTTTTTAAATATAGTATTGACACGAAAAGATAGAAACGGATTACTTGATTTCAGCTCGAAGTATAAAATTACAGGAATTAAGATGCACTTTAATTTTGTATGAACACGAAACAAACATGACATGTTTTACATAAGTAGAATACGTGACAAGATGAGGGAAAATGTATATTGGTTTTAAGAACTTTGTGACTTCAAAAACGTAAACATTGAAAAAATGGGTGTGAGTATAATGGAATTGAGGGGGTACCATACAAATAGTTTTATTTGTGTGAGGGCTCCTTGGATTCAAAGGAATTATACAAGATTTTTGAAGGATTGAAATCCTTTAGAATTTTTCGTTTGTTTGCTCTTTGATTCGTAGGATTAAATTTCATATGATTTTTTCTATGAAATCTTTTGTACTACATTTCATAGAAAATTCAACATCCACTTGATTTTATTTTTTACATTTTCTTTGTTTCTTCTGTGACATCAAACACTCTTTGCTATTTTTGTAGGATTCAAATGGGCATTGCCACTTCAATCCTATATTTTCCCTATTCCCGTGTTCTAAAAATCGTGTGAATCAAAGAAGCCCTAAAATGGAAATGTCTGCCATGTGCATCATGATCATCTTCTTCTTTTTCGAACCCATTAGGTAAAAATCCTCTTCTTTCTAACTGACCGGCAACACGTGCCGTACGTGTGGCGCCTCTTTCACCGAACCCGTACAAGTACAAAACGAGGGAAATCAAGAACAGAAATCACAATCTCTTCCTCCGCGCATATGCCATATGCACGCTGTAATCACATCGGATTATTCAGGTGCAAGTAGGTGGATTAAAGAAAGCCGTTCGCTTTGACCTACTTTGACCGATAAGGCAGTCAGTCAGTCAGGCTGGCAGGCCACCTATATATCATCCTGACGTGTTGGGTGGTCACACTGCACCGGCAACGCCGTGTGAAGCCATGACCGGCGTAAAGCAGATCCAAACGACCGTCACCAACGCGCTGGATCAAATCGAAGACGTTCTAATAATAACCTAATGGCCATTAGGAACCTTCCCAGCAGCAGCAGCAGCTACTAGTAGTAATAGCTTTGGTGTAGGGTTTGCTCTACTATACAAAAATACCGTTCGATCGACTACTAGTAGTACACGAGCCAGCTTTTGTTGTCCGTCGACCAACTGTTTGACCTAAAAGGGCCGCCACTGTTCGGCCACCCTAGACCTGCAGTTGAACCGTGCCTCGTACAGAAATGTGCCAACCGTTACGTTTACGTGTACAAAGATGGGCCCACAGTTAACTAGCGTCTCCGAGCTGCGTCATGAGGGCTTGCTATTATCATTACCAGCGTCAGATCCGCTGCAAATGGATGTTCCGGGCGTACTTCAGAACCTCCACCGACGTTCGGAGCTCACATGTTTTTTTTTTTTTTTTTTGCGGTTGTGGAGCTCACATGTGTGTGACAGGCAGGGAGGAAAACGCTGCCGCCATCATCATCTTGGGTGGGAAGTAGTAGATGGAGATGGAAGAAACGGGGCAGCGGAATCAATTCGAGCTCCCTGTGGGGGAGGGAGCGTCGTCCTTGTAGTATTGAGATGAAATGAAATGTGATGATGGCGTGCAGTGTCTCGCTGTCCCTCGGGGTCGGAGGGATGGGGGTGCCCCGGCCACCCCATCCCTCGCTCCGGCCCGAGCATTCACTCGTAGTCGTAGTACGTAGCAGTAGGTCTCCCCTGATCTGTCCCGTGAGAAAAACGAGCCGAGCCGAGCCTCCGGAAGAAGCTGGAAAAATCGGCGGTACTGGCCGTACGTACGTGTACGTGCATGCATGGTTTATCACTGGTTTTGTGTTGGGTGCGGCCACCTGGCTGGCTGGCGCGACGCGATTCAATTCACATTCCTGGCGGTGCGGTACTGTAGCCGTGCCGAGAACAATAAAGGTGGCGGCCGGAGACCGACTCCTCCTCCCTGGTCATCAGTTTTTAGGTGGCGAGTCGACTTCGTTATCAGGGGAGAACGGTTGGCCGTCTCCGCCGCGGCTGCGCCTACCCGACCAGCTCACTCACGGCCACGGGTTCTCGGCTGCTGCCGTGACGCGCTCTCCCGCGTGTGGCGTTTCGACTGTCCATCCAATCCAAAAGGCCTGGCCGTCACGTAGCTGCTCCCTAGCCAGCTCGTCCTCATCCGCGCGCTAGCCCGATCGAACAAACGGCTCCGGTCCGAAACGAAACTGAAACCTGGCCGCACAAGTCGACCAATCCACTACTCCTATACTACATCAAAGCGGCTTTCACGGGAGAAACGGTACTCCAGTGGAGATAGGAGTACTGGCTAGATATATAGATATACATTGTCACGTCGAAAGCTTTGCGTGCCATGCCGTTGCTGCCCCCAGCGAGAAACGGCTGTCAAGCCCGGACTGACGGGCGCTTTCACATGCTAGCTAAGCTAGCTACAGTACTTAGCTTTTCCACCGGCGCCAGCACATTCAGTCATTGGGTGCTCGAGCGCAGGCTACTAGCTAAAGCTCCTGCCATCACGAGTTGACGGATTCCATCTCAAAGTTCGCCGTGGGTGGGAATGGATGGACGAACGGGCGGGCCTCCGTGTGGGAGTGGAAGGTGGCTTGCGCGCGCCATGAATGGCGCCTAGACCCCGCTGATGCTCCACTCCATTAAATTCCCTCCTGCTTGTCCGCATAGCCAGCGACTCCAGTTACCTACATGCCATTCATACACCTACACACTACTCCGTTAAGCTTTGCATGGATATGGATATGGTTGTGTAGCAGCCGGATAGACCTCTGCGTCACCAGTAACGGCGCCTGCAAATTAAGAGCGGCCGGCCGTGGCCGCAAACCCCTCTCTGTTTTTCCTCGAGCGAATCCGCGGCTTTTCTCCTTTGGCGCCATCGGGCTGCCAAAGGCGAGCAGAAAGACGAAAGAAAAGGTGACAAGCACGCCATGATTCTTCATCCGTGAACGTCTCCACGCCTTTAACGTACGCACCGACTAATCCTGATCTGCCCCTTTCCCCCTCGATCGCTCCCTCCTTTCGCTTTCCCCGTAACTCCGGCCGCTGGCCACTTCTGATCTGATCCCATGAATCCCATGACTCTTGTGTCCGGTGCAATGAGGAAGCGGGAAAAAGGAGGATTTCACCGTTGCTCTCTTGGCCCCCGGCCGGCTTCCGGAATGACACCTGTGTCCGGTACAATGATTAGCAGCGAGCGTTTGCTCGAGCATCGGTCGGTAGCCCGCGCATCATTGCACCGAACACGGACGGAAGCCTGCCTAACTCGCGAATGGATACTTGGAGATGGAATGGAAACCTGCTTGCTGCTAGTAGTTATTATTGTGCGCCATATTGCAGGTGGCGGTTGGGCCGGCCGTTCTTTCTTTCTTTCTTAACTCCCCGGAGAAGACGAGCTCGACGGAGGGGAAAGCGACTGGAGCGGTGTAGCTCGGCGGAATTTTTGATGATGTCCTCTCTCTGTCGTTGGAGTTTTTAAATGAAATAAACAACCGAACGCTCCACGGGCTAGGAGACGTGGCGGCATCTCGAGCAGTCTTTCGGTGCATGCCGTTGTTTAGTTAATTAACTCGAGTGCTAGCTAGTAGTGCTAGCTCCATCTGAGAGCATCATCATTCATTCATAATGCCGGCGTATGCGTGCGCGATGCGTCCCAAGATCGATCTGCAAGACTCGGCGGCAGCTAGTTTTGTGCGGTCACGTTTTGCTACGTTTGTGCTCGGAACGCACACCAGCACGGCAGCACCCACAAGTACAAGTAGCGAAGATCGAAGCTGATGCTCGAGAAACCGTCTGGCCCGTCTCCTCTCCTATCCTCTCACCTCTCCTGGGTATTTATTCTTCGCTAGTAGTAGCATTTTCGCAAAGCTGCCATGCATCCATTCATCCATGCATGCATGCCCACTTAACTTTGGCGCCAAATGGCATGTGGTGTTGTCGTGTGTGCCCGGTCTCGCTCAAAGTGAGGGAGGGTCACCGGAGTGCGAGTGCGGCGGCTGGCGGTTCGTTATCTCGTTGCACCAATAGTGGCAACGGCACTCGCTCTCCATTTACGTCGGTGCCGCGTGGGTGGTTGCTTGTCTGGCCGATAGCTCCGGCCGCGTGCCCCGTCACGCGCCGGTTTTAAATGCGCTCTCGGCGCAGGAATCAATCGGGGTACCTGCCAAGGAGGAGCTGGAGCAGGCCCCCCTCCACCACCACCACCACCACCATCACCATTGCCACCGTCGCAACGTCGACGACGACGCTGTAGTAATAATCCAGCATTCATGCATGCATGCAACGACGCGGGAGACGTGAGGGCCGATAGGATGCGGTCGGGGCGAGGGGACCATGCATGCGCGCGCGCCTGGCTGGGCTCGTGAGACAAAAACTCGAGATTGCTTCCGATCCATGGTAGAAAAAGGAAAAAGACGACGGAGATTCAGCTTCACGGCTGGGAGCAACCACACACACATGGGAGCACGTAGATGTAGCCACCCCGGCCCCGGGGGGTGAAAGATAAATTTGGATCTGTTGAAAGCGAGGTGGCCGCGGCGCTGTCTTTGTCCAGTCCTTTGGTCGCGCCGAGATCTCATCTCATCATGGACGGGCGTATTTTTAATGATATGTTCAAAGACGAGCGGCAAGCAGCGACTCACACACGTTCTTATCCTTCCTTCGTGTGGTGCATGCGCGCGGACGGCGACGTCTAAGTCTAACGTGCATTTTCCTCATTTTGTGATCTATCTCCGCATACATGTTTCATTCTGTATGTTCCGTATGTAGCTTCCCTTCCCGGACAAATCACGTAGTCCCATCCCAAGAGACGCACAGTACGTACCAGTGCATTACAAAGCCAGTAGATGCAAAGTATATCGTGGTCCTTATCTTGTGCTCTCTTCCTTTTCCCATTTTTGAATGAACGGACAGCTCTCCTCCTGCCTTACAAGCGTACGGGGAGGGCCCCCCGGAGGCCTTATCAAGATAATGATGAATCAAGACCGCATGTCAGGGGCTTTGCTTTTCCATGTTTCCATGTCCATGATCATCCGTGTACGTGCTGCTAAAAACGTTGGGACACACGGCATATTCGGGCTGGTTGCAATTTGATTGGTGTTTGCCCACTGAAGCACTCGGTTATTGGGTTCGTGCAAATAAGTACCGTTTCGGGGAAGTTTTGGACTGCTGACACCCTCTGTTTGTTGGTGAAGTTTTGGAACGCTGATATCACGCTTGCCATTTCTTCATGGAACTTCACACGTGAATAGAATGATATATGTTATTGTTTTTCTGAGGGTAGGTCAAAGATGTACTCCCTCCGTCTTAAAATAAGTGTCTTAAGCTTAGTACAACTTTGTACTAGCTCTAGTATAAAGTTAAGACAGTTATTTTAAGACGGAGGGAGTATCAAGCTTTGTAGAAGATGGAAATATTTAAAAGAAGGAAATCAAAGTAAGCACCACAAGCGGGTGAGCCGAAATCAACTCCTACTCCCAACTCCCACGCAACACGACTACTCAGGCTTCCTCCAATGCAAATGTGCTAAGTAAGGTGCTAAGAGCATTAAATATGTTAAGAACCATAATCTTCAATGCATTGGTGTTGGGGAACGTCGCATGCGAAACAAAAATTTTCCTACACGCACGAAGACCTATCATGGTGATGGTCATCTACGAGAGGGGATATTCGATCTACGTACCCTTGTAGACCGCACAGCAGAAGTGAACGCGGTTGATGATCTTATCTCAGCGTGACGACCCTTGTAGACCGCACAACAGAAGCGTTAGTGAACGCGGTTGATGTAGTGGAACGTCCTCACGTCCCTCGATCCGCCCCGCGAACTGTCCCGCAATCAGTCCCACGATCTAGTGCCGAACGGACGGCACCTCCGCGTTCAGCACACGTACGGCTCGACGATGATCTCGACCTTCTTGATCCAGCAAGAGAGACAGAGAGGTAGATGAGTTCTCCAGCAGCGTGACGGCGCTCCGGAGGTTGGTGATGATCTTGTCTCAGCAGGGCTCCGCCCGAGCTCCGCAGAAACGCGATCTAGAGGTAAAACCGTGGAGATATGTGGTCGGGCTGCCGTGGCAAAGTTGTCTCAAATCAGCCCTAAAACCTCCGTATATATAGGGGGAAGAGGGGGAGCCTTGCCTTGGGGTCCATGGACACCCAAGGGGTTCGGCCGAGCCAAGGGGGGCAACCCTCCCCTTCCAAACCGAGTCCAACTAGGTTTGGAAGGAGGAGTCCTTCCCCCATTCCCACCTCCTTTTTTTTCTCTTTGATTTTCTTCCTATGACGCATAGGGCCTTCTTAGGCTGTCCCACCAGCCCACTAAGGGTTGGTGCGCCACCCCCAAGGCCTATGGGATTTCCCGGGGTGGGTTGCCCCCCCCCCCGGTGAACACCCGGAACCCATTCGTCATTCCCGGTACATTCCGGGTAACTCCGAAAACCTTCCGGTAATCAAATGAGGTCATCCTATATATCAATCTTCGTTTCCGGACCATTCGGAAACCCTCGTGACGTCCGTGATCTCATCCGGGACTCCGAACAACATTCGGTAACCAACCATATAACTCAAATACGCATAAAACAACGTCGAACCTTAAGTGTGCAGACCCTGCGGGTTCGAGAACTATGTAGACATGACCCGAGTGACTCCTCGGTCAATATCCAATAGCGGGACCTGGATGCCCATATTGGATCCCACATATTCTACGAAGATCTTATCGTTTGAACCTCAGTGCCAGGGATTCATATAATCCCGTATGTCATTCCCTTTGTCCTTCGGTATGTTACTTGCCCGAGATTCGATCGTCAGTATCCGCATACCTATTTCAATCTCGTTTACCAGCAAGTCTCTTTACTCGTTCCGTAATACAAGATCCCGCAACTTACACTAAGTCACATTGCTTGCAAGGCTTGTGTGTGATGTTGTATTACCGAGTGGGCCCCGAGATACCTCTCCGTCACACGGAGTGACAAATCCCAGTCTCGATCCATAAAACTCAACGAATACCTTCGGAGATACCTGTAGAGCATCTTTATAGTCACCCAGTTACGTTGCGACGTTTGATACACACAAAGCATTCCTCCGGTGTCAGTGAGTTATATGATCTCATGGTCATAGGAATAAATACTTGACACGCAGAAAACAGTAGCAACAAAATGACACGATCAATATGCTACGTCTATTAGTTTGGGTCTAGTCCATCACGTGATTCTCCTAATGACGTGATCCAGTCATCAAGCAACAACACCTTGTTCATAATCAGAAGACCCTGACTATCTTTGATCAACTGACTAGCCAACTAGAGGCTTGCTAGGGACAGTGTTTTGTCTATGTATCCACACATGTATATAAGTCTTCATTCAATACAATTATAACATGGATAATAAACGATTATCTTGATACATGAATTATAACAATAACTATATTTATTATTGCCTCTAGGGCATAATTCCAACAGTCTCCCACTTGCACTAGAGTCAATAATCTAGCCCTCACATCATCATGTGAATTACATTGTAATAAATCTAACACCCATACAATTCTGGTGTTGATCATGCTTTGCCCGTGGAAGAGGTTTAGTCAGCGGGTCTGCTACATTCAGATCCGTGTGCACTTTGCATATATTTACGTCCTCCCCTTCGACGTAGTCGCGGATGAGGTTGAAGCGTCGTTTGATGTGTCTGGACTTCTTGTGAAACCGTGGTTTCTTTGCTAGGGCAATGGCACCCGTGTTGTCACAGAACAAGGTTATTGGATTCAGTGCGCTTGGCACCACTCCAAGATCCGTCATGAATTGCTTCATCCAGACACCCTCGTTAGCCGCCTCCGAGGCAGCCATGTACTCCGCTTCACATGTAGAATCTGCTACGACGCTTTGCTTGGAACTGCACCAGCTTACCGCACCCCCATTAAGAATAAATATGTATCCGGTCTGCGACTTAGAGTCGTCCGGATCTGTGTCAAAGCTTGCATCGACGTAACCCTTTACGGCGAGCTCTTCGTCACCTCCATACACGAGAAACATCTCCTTAGTCCTTTTCAGGTACTTCAGGATATTCTTGACCGCCGTCCAGTGATCCACTCCTGGACTACTCTCGAACCTGCCTGCCATACTTATGGCCAAGCTAACGTCCGGTCTAGTGCACAACATTGCATACATGATAGAACCTATGGCTGAAGCATAGGGGACGGTGCTCATATGCTCTCTATCATCATCAGTTGCTGGGCACTGAGTCTTACTCAATCTTGTACCTTGTAAAACTGGCAAGAACCCTTTCTTGGACTGTTCCATTTTGAACCTCTTCAAAACTTTATCAAGGTATGTGCTTTGTGAAAGTCCTATCAGGCGTTTCGATCTATCCCTGTAGATCGTAATGCCTAGAATGTAAGCAGCTTCTCCTAGGTCCTTCATAGAGAAACTTTTATTCAAGTAATCCTTTATGCTCTCCAAAAACTCTACGTTGTTTCCAATTAGTAATATGTCATCCACATATAATATTAGAAACGCCACAGAGCTCCCACTCACTTTCTTGTAAATACAAGATTCTCCGACCACTTGTATAAACCCAAATGCTTTGATCACCTCATCAAAGCGTTTGTTCCAACTCCGAGATGCTTGCACCAGCCCATAAATGGATCGCTGGAGCTTGCACACCTTGTTAGCATTCTTAGGATCGATAAAACCTTCGGGTTGCAGCATATACAACTCTTCCTTAAGGAAACCGTTAAGGAACGCCGTTTTGACATCCATCTGCCAGATTTCATAATCGAAAAATGCAGCTATTGCTAACATGATTCTGACGGACTTAAGCATCGCTACGGGTGAGAATGTCTCATCGTAGTCAACTCCTTGAACTTGTGAAAAACCCTTTGCCACAAGTCGAGCTTTATAAACGGTCACATTGCCGTCAGCGTCCGTCTTCTTCTTAAAGATCCATTTGTTCTGAATAGCCTTGCGGCCCTCAGGTAGTACTTTCAAAGTCCATACTTTGTTCTCATACATGGATCCTATCTCGGACTTCATGGCCTCTAGCCATTTGTTGGAATCTGGGCCCACCATTGCTTCTTCATAATTTGCAGGTTCATTGTTGTCTAACAACATGATTGACATGACGGGATTACCGTACCACTCTCGAGCAGCACATGGTCTCGTCGACCTGCGTGGTTCGACAGGAACTTGAACCGGACTTTCATGATCATCATCATTAACTTCCTCCTCAACCAGCGTCGCAATGACAGAGGTTTTCCCTTCCCCTGCGCCACCATCTAGAGGGATGAGAGGTTCGACAACCTCATCAAGTTCTATATTCCTCCCACTCAGTTCTCTCGAGAGAAACTCCTTCTCGAAAAAAGCTCCGTTTTTAGCAACAAACACTTTGTCGTCGGATTTGAGATAGAAGGTGTACCCAAGTGTCTCTTTTGGGTAACTTATGAAGATGCACTTTTCCGCTTTGGGTTCCAGCTTTTCAGGCTGAAGCTTTTTGACATAAGCATCACATCCCGAAACTTTAAGAAACGACAACTTTGGCCTTTTGCCATACCACAGTTCGTATGGTGTCGTCTCAACGGATTTTGATGATGCCCTATTTAAAGTGAATGCAGCTGTTTCTAATGCATAACCCCAAAACGATAACGGCAAATCGGTAAGAGACATCATAGAACGCACCATCTCTAATAAAGTACGATTACGACGTTCAGACACATCATTACTCTGTGGTGTTCCAGGCGGTGTCAACTGTGAAACAATTCCACATTGTCTTAAGTGAGCACCAAACTCGAAACTCAGATATTCACCCCCACGATCAGACCGTAGGAACTTGATCTTCTTGTTACGATGATTTTCAACTTCACTCTGAAATTGCTTGAACTTTTCAAATGTTTCAGACTTGTGCTTCATTAAGTAGACATAACCATTTCTACTCAAATCGTTAGTGAAGGTGAGAAAATAACGATATCCGCCGCGTGCCTCTACGCTCATCGGACCGCACACATCGGTATGTATGATTTCCAACAAGTCACTTAGACGCTCCATTGTTCTGGAGAACGGAGTTTTAGTCATCTTGCCCATGAGGCATGGTTCGCACGTGTCAAGTGAATCAAAGTCAAGTGACTCCAAAAGTCCATCGGCATGGAGTTTCTTCATGCGCTTTACACCAATTTGACCTAAGCGGCAGTGCCACAAAAATATGGCGCTATCATTGTTAACTCTAATTCTTTTGGTCTTAATGTTATGTATGTGTGTATCACTATCAAGATTCAATATGAACAATCCTCTCACATTGGGTGCATGACCATAAAAGATGTTACTCATAGAAATAGAACAACCATTATTCTTTGACTTAAAAGAGTAACCGTCACGCAATAAACAAGATCCAGATATAATGTTCATGCTCAACGCAGGCACTAAATAACAATGATTCAAGTTCATAACTAATCCTGATGGTAACTGAAGTGAAACTGTGCCGACGGCGATTGCATCAACCTTGGAACCATTTCCTACGCGCATCGTCACTTCATCTTTCGCCAGCCTTCGTCTATTCTGCAGTTCCTGTTTCGAGTTGCAAATATGAGCAATAGAACCGGTATCGAATACCCACGCACTACTACGAGAGCCGGTTAAGTACACACCAATAACATGTATATCAAATATACCTGATTTTTCTTTGGCCGCCTTCTTATCAGCCAGATACCTGGGGCAGTTGTGCTTCCAGTGACACATACCCTTGCAATAGTAACACTCTGTTTCATGCTTAGGTCCAGCTTTGGGTTTCTTCGTTGGATTGGCAACAGGCTTGCCGCTCTTCTTTGAATTACCCTTCTTGCCTTTGCCGTTTCTCTTGAAACTAGTGGTCTTATTCACCATCAACACTTGATGCTCTTTACGGAGTTCAGACTCTGCGACTTTCAGCATCGCAAACAACTCGCCGGGTGACTTGTTCATCCCTTGCATGTTGTAGTTCAACACAAAGCCTTTATAGCTTGGCGGCAGTGATTGAAGGATTCTGTCAGTGATAGCCTCTTGCGGGAGTTCAATCCCCAGCTCAGCTAGACGGTTTGAGTACCCAGACATTTTGAGCACATGTTCAGTGACAGACGAGTTCTCCTCCATCTTGCAAGCATAGAATTTATCGGAGGTCTCATACCTCTCGATCCGGGAGTTCTTCTAAAAGATGAACTTCAACTCCTGGAACATCTCAAATGCTCCATGACGCTCAAAGCGACGTTGAAGTCCCGGTTCTAAGCCATACAAGACTGCACATTGAACTACTGAGTAGTCCTCCTTACGTGTTAACCAAGCGTTCTTAACATCCTGGTCAGCCGTAGCGGGTGGTTCATCTCCTAGCGCAACATTAAGGACATAATCCTTCTTTCCAGCTTGTAAGATTAGCTTAAGATTACGAGCCCAGTCTACAAAGTTGCTTCCATCATCTTTCAACCTAGTTTTGGACTGCTCACACCCTGTGTTTGTTGGTGAAGTTTTGGAACGCTGATATCACGCTTGCCATTTCTTCATGGAACTTCACACGTGAATAGAATGATATATGTTATTGTTTTTCCGAGAGTAGGTCAAAGATGTACTCCCTCCGTCTCAAAATAAGTGTCTTAAGCTTAGTACAACTTTGTACTAGCTCTAGTATAAAGTTGAGACCGTTATTTTGGGACGGAGGGAGTATCAAGCTTTGTAGAAGATGGAAATATTTAAAAGAAGGGAATCAAGGTAAGCACCACAAGCGGGTGAGCCGAAATCAACTCCTACTCCCAACTCCCACGCAACGTGACTACTCAGGCTTCCTCCAATGCAAATGTGCTAAGTAAGGTGCTAAGAGCATTAAATATGTTAAGAACCATAATCTTCAATGCATTGGTGTTGGGGAACGTCGCATGCAAAACAAAAATTTTCCTACGCGCACGAAGACCTATCATGGTGATGTCCATCTATGAGAGGGGATATTCGATCTACGTACCCTTGTAGACCGCACAGCAGAAGCGTTAGTGAACGCGGTTGATGTAGTGGAACGTCCTCACGTCCCTCGATCCGCCCCGCGAACTATCCCGCAATCAGTCCCACGATCTAGTGCCGAACGGACGGCACCTCCGCGTTCAGCACACGTACGGCTCAACGATGATCTCGACCTTCTTGATCCAGCAAGAGAGACAGAGAGGTAGATGAGTTCTCCAGCAGCGTGACGACGCTCCGGAGGTTGGTGATGATCTTGTCTCAGCAGGGCTCCGCCCGAGCTCCGCAGAAACGCGATCTAGAGGTAAAACCGTGGAGATATGTGGTCGAGCTGCCGTGGCAAAGTTGTCTCAAATCAGCCCTAAAACCTCCGAATATATAGGGGGAAGAGGGGGAGCCTTGCTGTCACGCCCAAGATGCGACCCTATCCTCAATTTGGTACGAAGGCCTCGTCAGGGATAGAAGCGCATCTCGTCGTGTCGCAAGAATGGATATCGTTACAAGTACATGTACTGAAAAGAAGAGATATATATTCAGAGTTGGCTTACACTCGCCACAAGCTACATCAGAGTCACATCAGTACATTACATAATCATCAAGAGTAAGAGCAGAGTCCGACTACGGACGAAAACAAATGACAAAAGAAGAACGACGTCCATCCTTGCTATCCCAGGCTGCCGGCCTGGAACCCATCCTAGATCGATGAAGAAGAAGAAGAAGAAGCAACTCCAAATGAACAATCAACGCGCTCGCGTCAAGTAACCTCTACCTGTACCTGCAACTGGTGTTGTAGTAATCTGTGAGCCACAGGGGACTCAATAATCTCATTTCCAAAGGTATCAAGACTAGCAAAGCTTAATGGGTGAGGTATGGTTAAGTGGTGAGGTTGCAGCAGCGGCTAAGCATATATCTGGTGGCTAAACTTACGAGTACA
Source organism: Hordeum vulgare subsp. vulgare (assembly GCF_904849725.1). Lineage (NCBI taxonomy): Eukaryota > Viridiplantae > Streptophyta > Magnoliopsida > Poales > Poaceae > Hordeum > Hordeum vulgare. Next base: position 565,051,096 of record NC_058520.1, read on the forward strand.
AGAATAAGAGGGGGGTGATCTACGCATAACGGACGTGAACTACTGATGATCAAATGAATGATCATGAAACACCTACCTACGTCAGACATAACCCCATCGTGTCCTCGATCGGAGAAGGAACTCACGAAAGAGACAATCACGGTTACGCACACAGTTGGCATATTTTAATTAAGTTAACTTCAAGTTATCTAGAACCAGTGTTAAACAAAGTTTCCACGTTGCCACATAACCGCGGGCACGGCTTTCCGAAAGTTTTAACCCTACAGGGGTGCTCCAACTAGTCCATCACAAATTACCACAAGCCGCATAGAAATCCTCAATCACGAAGCTCGCGATCTCGTCGGATTCCCTAGTGGAAAACCTCAACTCTGAGATTACCCAAAGCATCACCGGAATCCCGATGCACAAGATATTCCATCAAAGGTAAAACTAATCCAGCAAGGCCGCCCGACGTGTCGACGATCCCGATAGGAGTCGCGTACCTCGTTCTCAGGACACGGCGGATGAGCTAGACGTCGGGATCGCTAAACCTCCGGGTGACCAGAGGGGCGCCGGACATCACTCAGGTGGGGCCAATACTCATGAGGAGCACTGGCCCGGGGGTTGATTAAATTTCCTCGGGTTAATTACTCCCTATGCAGTTCATTAGCTATTAGGCAAAAGTAGTACCAAAGTTGGGCCCTGCCATACCAGCTTTAATCTAAAACGAATTATCAAGGGGGTCCCCATAACAACCCCGATCGTGTTAGGAGCGCTCGTTTATGGAACATAACACCGGTAGCCGAAACTAAGGGGGCAAAGGTGGAACAAAACACCAGGCTAGAAAGGCCGAGCCTTCCACCTTTTACCAAGTATATAGGTGCATTCAATTAAATAGCATTTACATATGGTGATATAACAAGGTACCCATGTTATCACATGGAAGCATCTGCACCTGCAACTAGCAACGCTAACAACAGGGTTAAGCAAGCAGTAACATAGCCAATCAGTGGTTTGCTAGGTCGAACAGGTTGAAGGTAATCATGGCATTGTTGAAAGGCTGATGTGGAAACATGTGGTAGGCAACGAGACATAAACGATAGAACGATAACTAGCATGGCAATGATAGTAATGGTATCTGGGGAAATGATCATCTTGCCTGAGATCCCGCTTGGAAGAAGAACAACTCGGTGAAGTCAGCGAACCAACGTAGTCGAACGGGTCCTCACATTCCGACACGCTTGCGTAACTCTATCGAGACGGTCAAACCGGAAACAAACATCAACACAAGTATTCACCACCACAAAGCAAGACATGATGCAACCCTAATATGATGCATGAACAGGTCATCGATGCACGGGATGGCACGGCAAAACATCTCACACATACACTACACATTAAATGAAGCTCGATATGCAATGGGTTGCATATCGACGAAACTCCACGTTTAAATATTTAATTCACTCCCGTTAATTATCACGGCAATATTACATTGTGGTTATCATGTCAAGGGTGTAGCGATGATCCTACAAGTCGTCCTAGTCGACAGCACGTCGGACTTTGGACGGAGCTACGGCACAAGAACAAGCAACACAAAAAATATATGCCATGAATGCGTTATGCATGCGGGTTCAAACATCACGACAAGGAGGGAAATAAGCATGGTGTTGTCATGGCGAGCGAGAGGAAAACAAGACGGCGAATTGGAAACGATGCCCCGGCAACGTTCCTATCCCGATACTCAACGAGATATCGGTGACAACGAATAGGGAGCGCGTGCGGGAACGGTAAATAAAGATGGGGTGATCCCGTATCTCGGGTTCCCATGTGTTGATGGCTCGACGAAAAGGCAGGCGACGTGCATGGCAAACAAACGGTGCATAAATACGGTGCATACATGCATTCGACTTGTACAACACACACATCCGTACAACACTAGCACACAGTACATGACATGTCCCATCGGTATACCTTCGACACGTGCGAATTGGAGGGGTTCGGTCGAAGCGGACGTCCCATCGGTATACATGACACTACTTTGGACGTCGTGGAAGTAGTCGTACACGCGCCGGTAGTTGAAGTAGTGGTACACGGTCTCGTCGACGGTAGTCGTACTCTCGGCGTCGGCAGACGGTCTTCAGCGTCGGTAGACGTTCACAAATCCGTGGATGTCCGGGGTCGTCGGGGCGTCGTGGTACTCGGCGATCTCGTCGGTTCCATGGGAAGGGGAACGACGCACGCGGCGACGCATGCGGCACCACAGCAAATGCATCAGCAAGGCGGCACTAGCACTAGCAAGCAACATCTACTAGCAAGCATCGACAGCAGCAGCTACTAGCCTAGCAGCAAACGGCTAGCAACTAGCTACGCAAGCAAGCAGCAGCAAGCAACAACTGCAGCTAGCAACTATCAACTACCTTGCTTACTACAGCAGAAGTCGGCAACAAGCAAGCTAGCATCATATAGCCTCGGCTAGCAGCAAAACAGACAACAACTAGCAATACGGCAAGCAGCGGCGGCGAGCCACAACAGCAGCTACAGCAGGCAAACGCATCAGCAACATGCATCAGCCGGCAACAGCAAAACGCAGCAGCGGCTAACGGCAGCAGCAACCAGCAACTACAGCGCGCAGCACGGCAAGCAACAGCCTAGCTAACCTCTACAACAACAACACAGCAGCAACAACTCCACAACTCGGCAACACGGAGCAGCAGCGGCAGCACAATACATCATGCGACAGCAACAGCAAACTGTAGCAGCGGGAGTGGCGCAGCAGGACAAAATCAGAAGCTACATCAACAGGGTCAGCAGCAGCAGCAGGCAAAACGGCGCCGGCGGGACCTCGGGCCGGCCGGGAGATGGAGGCGGCTCCACGGGGCGGCGCAGGTCCGCAGGCGAGGGTGGCGGGGCCGGCTCGACGAGGTGGAGGCGGCCGGGGCAAGGCAGCTGCGAGAGAGAGCCGGACGAGGTCGAGGGAGGCGAGCTTGGCGCGAGCACACTCCGGCAGCGGAGCTGCGGCGGCTCGGGCTGGCGACGGGAGGAAGAGGCCGGCGAGGATGGCGTGAGCACGACGAGGCCCTGGCGGCGGGCACGGCACCGGCGGCAGCAGAGAGGCGGCTCGCTGACGGCGCGGCCATGACGGCGACGGGGTCGAGGCGCGGGTGACGACGGCGCTGCAGGGCGAGGGCGGCGGCTCGAACTCGGGGAAGAGGAGCAGAGGGGCGAGGCGGCCGGCTCGCGAGCACGACGGGGCGTCGCCGCGGAGGCGGAGCGCGGGGCTGCCGGAGGCGGGGAACTCGGGGCGACGGCGAGCGCAGGCGGCGGTTCTCCTGTAGGTGGGCGGCGCGCTCGGGAGGAGGAGGAGGCGGTAGGAGGGGCTTGGCGGCGACCGGCGGGAGGCTCGGGGCTGCTGGCGCGGGGCTGACGGCGCGGCGCTCAAGCACGGGAGGCCAGGTCGCGGGGCGCTGGGCGGCGGCACGGGGGAGATGGGGGTCTCGGGGTGTCGGCACTAGGTCAGGGAGGAGGCTTGGGCCTAGCCGGTTGGGCTGGGCTCCCTCCCCCTGATGCACTTTGGTTTTTTTTTTCCTTTTGAAAAAAAAACCCTTAAAACAGAAATCTGTTAAAAGAAAGGTCTTTTCCAACGAAATAAAAACAAACTAAAGATAGTGTATTTTACCCCTTTAAAACAAACCCCAACTATAAATAGTTTGGGCTTTTTCTTAAACAAATAAAATGAAATCCTTTCAAGATTTAAAATAAAACCCTTCTTAAAAGAATTAAAAAAAACCAAACCCTTTTTTAAAAAGAATTAAAAAATCAACACCCTTTTGAAGAATTACATTAAAACTCTTTTAACAAGAAAATAAAATAACCCCTTTTAAAGGATTAAGACCGCTTTATTCAAAGAATAAATAAAAGCCTTTTAAGAGAGAAAATAAAATGGGAGGGTTTTACAATAACATAAACGGAGAGTTAAAATAAAACCTAAGGGTTGCCCCTACCTTTAATAAAAGGACTTTTAAAAAGAAGACGAATATTTTGGAAGAGGGGTAAAGTTAGAAATCTTTAGCAAAACCACAAAACAACTTAGGAGGGGAGAGGAGGGGAGAAGGTTTAGGTCGGCGGTGCAACGGGGTTTAGCGGTGGCTCTCACGCTCCCTCTCTCATCGCGCCAACAAACGACGCCACTCACGAAACACTAACACCCAACAACACGAAGCAACAAGCAACACCGACAAAACACCGATGACATGATGCCATGCATGATGCGATGATGCAACTACATGACGATGCAACGAATAATTCTAATCACACGACGAAAACGGAAAAGAAGGGAGAATCTTCTAGAACGTCGGTCTCGGGCTGTCACACTTGCCTTGGGGTCCAAGGACCCCCAAGGGGTTCGGCCGAGCCAAGGGGGGCAACCCTCCCCTTCCAAACCGAGTCCAACTAGGTTTGGAAGGAGGAGTCCTTCCCCCTTTTCCCACCTCCTTATTTTTCTCTTTGATTTTCTTCCTATGGCGCATAGGGCCTTCTTGGGCTGTCCCACCAGCCCACTAAGGGCTGGTGTGCCACCCCCACCCATTCGTCATTCCCGGTACATTCCCGGTAACTCCGAAAACCTTCCGGTAATCAAATGAGGTCATCCTATATATCAATCTTCGTTTCCGGACTATTCCGGAAACTCTCGTGACGTCTGTGATCTCATCCGGGACTCCGAACAACATTCGGTAACCAACCATATAACTCAAATACGCATAAAACAACGTCGAACCTTAAGTGTGCAGACCCTGCGGGTTCGAGAACTATGTAGACATGACCCGAGAGACTCCTCGGTCAATATCCAATAGCGGGACCTGGATGCCCATATTGGATCCTACATATTCTACGAATATCTTATCGTTTGAACCTCAGTGCCAAGGATTCATATAATCCCGTATGTCATTCCCTTTGTCCTTCGGTATGTTACTTGCCCGAGATTCAATCGTCAGTATCCGCATACCTATTTCAATCTCGTTTACCGGCAAGTCTCTTTACTCGTTCTGTAATACAAGATCCCGCAACTTACACTAAGTCACATTGCTTGCAAGGCTTGTGTGTGATGTTGTATTACCGAGTGGGCCCCGAGATACCTCTCCGTCACACGGAGTGACAAATCCCAGTCTTGATCCATACTAACTCAACTAACACCTTCGGAGATACCTGTAGAGCATCTTTATAGTCACCCAGTTACGTTGCGACGTTTGATACACACAAAGCATTCCCGTGACTAGCACCGTTTTCTTCAGAGGACACCAAATTCCTCTCTCTCTTCTTAATTAGATTGCCACATAGGATTTTTTGCCTTGTTGACATGCTTAGCACCTACCCAAAGTGGAGCATTGGGAGGAGCCTCACACAATTGTTCAACACTCCGAGCTTCCGCTGCTAGCCAAAGTCGCATCTCTTGATAGATTCAAAATGATAGGTCCCATTCGTTGACAATGTCCCGTCCGACGAAGACACGATCATTCCGCTAGTTGTTTCCAAACATTCCAACAGATCAACATGACTGGTGAGTCGAAGCATTTGCTAAGTCTTTTGGGTATGGACTTCCGATAGGTGGACCGCCAATCATGTACGTGGCCATTCACCGTGGTTGAAGTTCAAAGTTAATTTTGGCTCACTGAAAGCACCGGAAGCAAACTTGCCTCAAGTACACACACTGTAAGAGGATATGGTCAAAAGTGTCTTCTTCTTCGTTGCACGGAAAGCAAACAACCGCCTCATCTTGGAGTTCATGGCCATATCTTCTGTTAGAAGTCCATAACCTATATTGCAAGGCCAACCACATGAACGGCCTGCACGCCAGGGGTGCCTAGCATTTCGAATGGCCTTTCGCACATCCTAGTCTGTTCGCTCCCTCGTTCATCATACGGTAGGCAGAAGCTCTAGAATATTGCCCCCAATTGTTCGACTTCCATACCACATGATCGCTCACAGAGGATGGACTTGATGGATCTCGCGGATTGCATGGTTGAGGTTGTTTCCCGTACTTTGGGTCGAGAGGTACATTACTTAATCTTTCGTTATCCTCGGGATTCAATATAATTCAATATAATGTGAGGTAAACATGGACATGATGGTTGGTTCCGTTCCTGATCAGATGGACAAGAAGATGCAAGTATACAACGTGGTTCGGTGAGTTCCAGATACAATTAATCAGGAGGCAAAAGAGTCTCCTGACAAAGAACGGAGGAGAGATGTCTCGATAACTGATGTTGATGAAGGCTCTATTGAGTACATGCGTCGGCTAGTTGTTAAAGATTCCGAGGATGAAGGCAACCAAGATGAAGTATTCCATAAGGTCCGGAAGGAATTTACCAAAAGACGCGTTAGTGATTTTGCATTGAGGAGGGAAACAAGAGCTAGGGATGCACCTAGGGATTAGAGGAATCTGAACAGAATATGTAGATTTCATACGAATTTATACCCATGACTACTACAAGATTGTGGGAAAATAAATAGTGTTTGCTTAGGAACAATATTATTGGTAGTTTTCCAGTTAGTTTTATTGGCAGCAGAATTCAAGATTAGTGCCTTTTATTTGTAACATTTGTTTTTGTTATTCATATGTCACCTATGAACAAGTGATTGACTTTCAAATATTTTCCTTTTATTCGTAAATGGATCTTCATATCCCCTCACAATGTATTTATAGAATATACGAATGGGATTAGAAAAGGCACTATAATGATGGTTCGAGTCTTTGCGGTGATGAGGAATTTTCTTGGTGTTTCTAGACTCGTAACAGTGTTATGCAAGTGGGGGCGACAGTACAGGAAAAGTCCAAGGTCTTACGTTTCAGGATGAAAATTCAAGATCGGGCCTTAATTGGTTGTGCGTGACAATGATCTTTCTGAAGACATTGTTTTGAGAGCGTGAACTTTCTTTAGTGTAAAAACCTATGATTTATGATCAAGCGACGATGGTGCGTATGCACTGTTTTCTTCTTGGAGGTGTCGTTTTTAAAGAATTTATATTCTAGGTGTTGTCTTGGTGGTGTTTGTACTGCTACCTTAAGGAGTAGATCACTCTAACGAAACATTTCCTTTTTAGCTTCTTCTTCTTCTTTTAACTATGTGCATTATAATGCCATTAAAATACTACTCCCTCCGTTTCAGAATAATGACTTTAAGATGACTTAACTTTGCACTAACTTTAGTATAAAGTTGAGTCAATTTGAAGTCATTTATTTTAGGATGGAAAAAGTACATTGTTGTAAAGACTGCGTGTAATCGATATCTACTTAATATTAACATATTTCCTTTGTCGAAATCTCTAGTATCTACGGAACGTGACACGGGGGGACATGCACGCGGGGCATGCAATACACAGGGCACTGCAATCAGCACTGAAAGCAAAGCCGCACCAAACTCCATCCCGTCCCAATATTAGCATGCAAATGATCTTTCCTCCTCCTATTAGTAAATTGTCAGAAAATTCTTTATATCAGCTCAGATTATAGTATTTTGCCATCAAACGCAGCATGCTATGTTACTATGAGGCTGTTTGGTTCCCAGCCTAAGGTTGTCATGCCTAACCTTAGTTATGCCACAATACCTTAGGCATGTGTTTGATTCATTGCCACACTTGTGGCTTGCCACACTTTTCTAGTTATATGGTCCACATGTCGCACACTTATTTTTTGCCAAATCTTATCACACTTGTGGTGTTCATTTTGTTAGCCACACTTTTTGTGACAGCCACATTTTATCTAAGGTTAGTTGTAGCAAAGTTAGTCATGAACCAAACAGGGCCTATATGCATTGGAACTCAGTTCAACTACCTATTTACCCGTGCTGTCGCCGCTACCTCATCTGTAAGCGACGATCGCGTCGACCACATCCTTTCGATCACCTGTGACAAGTTAACCAACATCTTCTATTCACGTCGTCTGTTTGCTTCGGGCACGTAGCTCTTCATGACATGACTCGACCAACAAGTTTGTGTTACTTCCCTCAAAAAAAGTGATGTGTTACCTAGTGACTAAAATGCTCGACGGATCCATCCAAGGCATTAAAACCCAACACTGCTGAGTAGTGAGTTGATCTTTTTTCTAAACAGAATACAATCAAAGTCGTTCACATACATGACCGTACACTCACCGTTATAAATACACGCACGCACATTCTTACTTTATGAACACCTTAGTGAGTTGATGTTGGATTCACTCGTACGCTTATACTTCCTCCACACCTAAATATAAGTCTTTTAAGATATTTCACTAGATGTATACATACGGAACAAAATGAATGAATCTATACTCTAAAATATGTCTATATACATCCGTATTTAGTCCATTAGTAAAACCTTTGGAAAGACTTATATTTAGGAACGGAGGGATAGAAAAACAGAAACGAAGTTCGGTGAGTACACGGGGAGTAGGCCCTCTGTTGGGTCGAAACCGGCGCGGTCATCTTGGCGCGAAGCGAACCGTCTCCGCCGACCGACGACGGCGACGGGCTGCATGCGGATACCCATCGAACAGATGTTCCCAGCCGACACAGCAATATTTCCCGGGGCGGCAACTTTGTCCACTCGCCGTCGTCGCTCGCCGGTCGTCACCAGACCTAACGTTCCAAATAATGCATTTTTCTTTCGTTGAGAAGTGCATCAAGAGTGTCACTCAAAAGTCAGGTGACGAATCAAAATGCCCCTATCTATTTGCCAATCTCGCAGTTTTTAATAGTAGTGCAAGTAGAGGGTCACATCGCAGTGGGCACTTGGCGTGCTGCAGGTGTCCGATAGCAAGGAACCAGCTAGCCTCCTGCATGCCTAACGTCTGGCCATCCCTGGAAGGCGCGACACCAGATCAGACGAAGGGAACTTTGTTTGGAATTCGGAGCCATGCGTGCTTAGCTTGTCTAACGATGCTTTGCTTGGTTTGTTTAATCATGATGCCGATCACGTAACCGCCGAGAGGAGAAGTTGCAGCAGGAGACGAACGCTTGGCTGGCGCGGCCACATGCATGCATGCATGGATGCAGAAGTAGTGTGGAGCCGTGGATAAAGAAATGTGTTTAGGTATGTGCCCACTCCTAGCATCAATGGAAGCCATGCGTAGATGGAGTAGCTCGTTTTGTATATCCTTTTGTATATGTGCTAGGAACGAAACAAAGGTCAACTAACCCCAAACAAATCTTCAAAACTCTACTTATTCAGTCGTGGCCGGGAAAAAAACCAAGAAAAATAATTGATCTGGCTAGCTCTCTCCAAGTTTCACAAACGAGCATTTCTTTTTCCATGTTTTTTTATCTTTGCTGCAATGGTTCTGAACGCAGCACGCGCACAGATGGAACCAACATGGTTAGGCGCGTGTTTGAAGTTTGAAGTGCCAGCTTTGACTTGAGCTGTACGTCCTGCGTGGCAACAGCGCAAGTCACGGAAAGAAACGGCGCGCAAGTTGACTAACCGTGCGCCACGCGTATCACACGTACGTAACGTAACGGGAGGCTCACGGCAGCAGAAACTGCGTGGGTGTAGCGTTGCACTGCTAATTTGATCGTCTCGTCTGCTTCGCCACCCCACCCCACGGCTGTGTTTCGTTGCCAAACGAACACGGAAGATGGAACGCAGAGGCCTGAGAAAAAATGATGTGACACGGACCGGTGCTAATAATGACGAAACCCCGTGCCTAACGGGGCCGCTAATCACGGCCCCGGTCTTCGCCGGTCGTTGCCATCGATCATGAAGTACTAGCATTGCACGTCATACATCTCTCCCATGCGATTCGGCGACGCTCGACGTTCCATTCGCCGCGCACTTCTGACCTTCGAGACACTTTTCGGATCGTCCATTTCGGAGCGTCCCATTCGGAATCAGTTTGGTGGGTGATCGTTTTCGGACGAAACGTGCCCCACTGCCCCCTCGAGTATAGACAAATATACGGGTACCACCCAGTTTCTCTTCCTTCCAAGAAAGGCACGATCAGCCCGATGGACGGACGGACGGACCGACACTCGCGAGCGACAGCTTCCCGTCAGCCGCCGGGGACGTCCGTCGAGATCCCATGCGGACGAGCACCTCTCTCTCTCTCTTTCTGTCTCTCACCGGCGCCACGCATCGAATGCTAACAGCACGGAGGAGACGGCGACGCCGCACCAAACGCGGCTGGCGCCTGGCGCGACCATCTTTCCCATGACTCGTCTCGTCGGTGCACACGCGGTTTGGCGATCCGGTCTCGTCGTGTCCCCGCCGCCGACTTGAGGGGGCCGGGAGCTGACCCACGCGGCGACGCATGGTATGGCCCCTACCGTAGCGCCGGTGCCGGAAGAAAACAACGAACGCCGAACTGCACCCGAAGAAACGCGACTCGCGAAAGTCGCGATGACAAACACAACAGCACGGACGTACGTACGTACATGCGGCGTGAGTAGCGCGTGCGTGCGACGGGACGCCGCTGTCCTCCTCCTCCTCTAGTCCTCTGCCTCGTCACCACCCCTGCTCGGCCTCAGTGTTACTACGGCATGTTGGCTGTTGCAACGGTACTGAGTAGTATGTAGCTTCGCCTACCCTGCATTGCTGCCAGTGCTGATACTATCGTTATTTTCCTTTAGAAAAACACCATTCCAGCATACTCCAAAAATCGACGGCCGCAAACGATATGTTTTTGTTTAATGCGACCATTCTGTGACGCGCTACAGGCACAATTAAATCATATACGAACTTAATTCGATGCCGCAGATCGTACCGGTAATGGTTTTAAACTGCTGCCAGCCAGGGTGGTGACAAATCGCTTTCCGAGCGCCGCATGATTTGATCGCGTGCATGCAATGTGCGTGGATGCGATTTCGCCACTGCTTGCGCCAGCGAGATGCGCCTGCGTGTCTGTGTGCGCGATGCGGCGGTCGGTGGCGGGTAGTACATTTCCTTGCATTTTTTGTTGTTGCCTTTTTTACATGCTTGGCTCAGTTAGGTCTGATTGGGCATACCCAGTAAAAAACCTGCTCCTTCCGTTTCTAAATATAAGTCTTTAAAGATATTTCATCAGTGGACTACAGACAGATGTATATAGACATATTTTAAAGTGTAGATTCACTCATTTTGCTCCGTATGTAGATTCCGAATGAAATATCTTAAAAGACTTATATTTAGGAACGGAGGAAGTACATTTGTATTGCATTGAAGTCCAACTCGATGCATGTTATTTGGTTTGTCTGTATTTGTGTTTTGGATGTGAGGAGATGCAAAGTACAGATATTTGATTGTATGCAAATACTTGATCTGATCATCCCTTTTAATTGTGATGAATTTATCACCCATTTATGAACACACAACACACATAAATCATCATCAGCAAGATCAAAGCAAGAACAAACGAAGAACAAAGCAAGTACTATCATACATATGTTTTAAAACAGCAAGGCATCTCATGCCCCTCTCGGCCCGAGGGTGCCGCTTCCTGGGCAAAATATGAACAATATCAAATCAAAAGAATCGATCGGGTTTAGGTTCGAACATACAGTATTTAAGTTTAGACTACGAGGAACAAGCTATATAGCATGAGCGATGTTGTTGACGCAGTTGGGCTTGGAGCACCAGACCCTGTAGATGTTGGAGCTGTTGACGTTGAAGATCTGCACCTTGAGCCTCAGGTCGTAGAGAACTAGAGCCTGAAGACTACAAGGTTGGCTGGGCGATCTTGTGCCGAGAGCAGAAGTACTCCGAGTCGCGTCCCAGCACCTTGTGCCCCTTGAAGTACTCCATTTGGACACAAAACTCGCACAACTTGTTGGCGAAGAGGCTGACGACGCGAGGAGGGACGGTGACCAGCCGTTGCTTCATCATCGACGTTAATTTAGGCGGGATGATGAGCATGGCGATGTCCTCCTGGTCCTTGATCTGCACGTAGAACCTGATAGGTTTCCGTGCATCCTCCTTGTGCCCGGTCCCCGGCCTCGTGCCAGTGCCCGGCGGCATCCTCATGTGCTCCACTCTTCCAGGGAGCACCACCCTCTTCAGCCACCGGTTCGTGGGAATGAGGTCCTCCACCCCTTCTTTGTCGGCCTGCGCACCACCACCGGCTCTGTCCCATTCCGTCTTCATTATCTCGTCAGCAAGATGGACATCAGTGAGCACAGCTTACAATGATCTGTACCAACACATGTTCGCTACTAACATTTATCATAGATAGCAATGATCGGAAGCTAACTATGATCAATGCTAATAGTGATCAAAGCTACCCTCATCAGAGCTAACAATGACCAGATCAAGCCGACACTCAGTTATGTCCTACTCTAATCATGTATCTTCTACTTGCACCTATTATTTTTGACATTCAGTTATGTCCTACATGCATGCCACATATATTCACGTACCCTAGCAACAAGAGCAAGAAGAACACTAAAAACTAACTAACAAAAAAAACAGGAGCAAGAGGATCACTAAGAACTAACAACAGTAGCAACGGTACCAAGACTAATAATGTGGCACTCATTGCTAACACTATGGCATTACAAAGTAAAAATGTGGCAGTAGAAACTTACAATGTCGCACTAAGACTAACAATGTGGCAGTCACCTCTAACAAAGTGTCACTAAAACGATGCAAACTAACATTGTTTTGGGGATGACCAAAGTAGGCATGCACTCTAGTTCATCCCCAAAACAGTGGATTCTTATCGAATCCGGTTGAATCGAGTCAAATTGGATCGAATCCCGTCGAATCTACTGTCCTAGAACCCAACTTGAACTATCCTAAGAACCCTAACTACAAAGCAAAGGGAGATTTGAGAGCTTACACTGAGGGTTGTCGGTGTAGCGTACTCCGACCATAAAGAGAACCCTAGTGGTAAGAGGGGTACTAGCGTCCTTATGAAGAGGAGTCGGCCATTTCGAGGGTCGCGGCCGTTGACCTCGTCCTACACCAGCTCAAAGATGACACCGACGTCCCAGAGCCCCCTCCCCTTGCACCGGACGCAAAGAAGAAAACCCTCGTATGGGGGTAAAAACACCCCCCATAAGAGGGGTTGGCAAAGGACGGCGCCGACGGGTATTGGATCCTAGCTAGGTTTAAGACGAAGGAGTAGACCATTGGATCCGGTTGTGGAGCCGGAGCGACCGACGTCGGCGCTGCATTGCCCTAGGGCAGCAACATGGTATAGAAAGGGGAGGGAGCTCGCGTGGCCACCTCTAGATCTAATCTGGCGGAGTATAGGCCGGCGATCCACCTCTCTTGGATGGGTGGGGCTTTGTGAGATGGCGTCGTTGCCATCGGAGAAACCCCAACGGACGATAGGAGGTGAGAGAAAGGGAGTGGGTGTGAACTGGCAAGGGATATGATGGAAGGAGGTGTGAAAAGTTATGAGCCGTTGCGTCGTCTCCCAAGCTTCCCCACGTATGCACACTCTCGCCACGCGTGGCTCGAGCGAGATGAGCTCGCAAGAAAGGGCAGGTTCAACCGTTTCTTCAGAACCAGGCCGAGGCCTACTTTATGTTTCATGCGGATCAACTTTTACATGTGAGCTAGGTAACCAAACAAAAATGCTAAACATACAAAGACTTACAAAAAGTTACACGCTGACTAATTTTTTTTCTTCCAAACTAACCCCCCCCCCTAGTTTTTCAAGGAGGTGGGACCCTCACCCCCTTTAATCTCCACTTAAAATCCATCCGCGTATAAAACTGTTGTAAACCTAGGTATGTGTAGCATTACTGGTAACCAAACGACCTAAAAACATCTGGTGCGAATCAGATTAGTCCTAATGCATGCAACAAACGCCTTCTTTTTTTACGCCTTCTTTGGCCCCGTTTGGATCCATAGGTTAGAGTTAGAGTTGGTTAGATTAGACTAAACTAACTCCAAAACATTCAAACATGAGGGTTAGAGTCGGTTAGATGCATCTAATAACCCATCTAAAAAAACCAACCCATCCAAGAGGTGCTTATTTGAGTTAGAATTAGGCGGGGTCTAAAAAAATTACTTTTTCCTTTACTTCCACCACACGAAATCCTAGTTAAAGAAGACAAACGATTGAAAAACTACATTTATTGATAATCTAACTATGTCATCCAAACACCTTTTTAATTAAAGTTAGTTTATAATTAATCTAGGTTTAAAATCTAACTTTAACCTCTAACCTTGTTAGAGTATCCAAACAGGACCTTCGTCTCCTCATACGACCGTGGCACACATTATTGGCATGCACACACGGACACGGCAGGGATGCAATCCAAGGACCCAGCCCAACTTGCAGACCCGCTGGATATGTTTCAGTCGCATCGGACAAGGGCACTGATTTCTTAGCTTCTGTCAGGGATATAATAATTTCTTGGCGATCAGCACTAGCTATCCTACGTGTCAATATGTCACTGGAAGAGGGGAAATATTCTCCATCAAGTATTTGTAGGCGTCTGTATCGCGTTATCATGGTATCCATGCACTGTGCATGCGTTCATAGAACAGCTCGCAAGAATGTGATTAAGACCCCTCGCAGAGTCGAGTTAAAGATGATCCAAAAATGAGGACCAACACTAGATGATTGTCAACAATCCACTGTTTTCTATAGAGGATCATCCATCCCAGTTCAGTTCATTTCTTCGACCCAGATCCAGATCGAACAGGCACATCAGCTCACCTCTCAAGCGAGAACGTTTCTGGCAGCTGTTCATCAGCTGAGGCCTCAGCCATGTGAAGGGCTGACGAATACAAGGAAAATCTGACGCCAAGGCAGAAAAAATCCTGAGAGGTTCTTCCGCCCAGTGGGGCATCGATCTGCCGTCTGCATCCTGGCCATCTTGCGGGCGCCGTCTGATGGTTCCTCCCACGATCTGGCAAAACAACAAATGTAAACGCGATCTGATGGTTCCTCACGTCCAGATTCCATCTGCTGCGCAGGGATAAGATAACTAAAGCCCTCCTCCTCCCACGCGGTGACACCCTGTGATTTGCTAATCTGCACGACCGACATGTACTCGCGCGCATGGCTCTCATACAGCGTCTGGATGCCTTTGATTGGAGAGCATGGATGCTTAGTGTGGTGCCGTAAATAGTAGCTCGGATTTGATGGGTCTGGCGCACATCATTGGGTTTGGGAGAATCGGTTTGACCCCCGGCGTTTAGTACCACTAGTTAATAGTAGCTCGGATGCTTAGTGTGGTGCCGTAGCTCGCGTCGCGTGCGCGCACGAGCGAGCTCATGGAGCGCTCGTACGGAGGTCCATGTGCGGAACCATGCCGCCGCTGGGCCTCAGTACAGTACGTGTGGTGTGGACGGCGGATTGCATGCAGTAGAGTACCCCGCACTTCACTTGGGCTGGCCACTTGCTTTGCTCGTTGGGGCTAGCTCGTTTCTTTCTTTCACTGCACCTAGCGGCTACATACACTTGAGGCCATCCCGTTCCCGTGCCGGGAAGCACTTGCTTCCTAGCTGAAGATCTCCATTGTGCAGAATTGTGTCATCTCATCAGATTACAGGCATGTTGTTTCCGATATCATGGAGGGCTCCCGAGGTTTTTTGGGTGGTATCATTAGTGAGACTAGACTTAAAGCAATTGCGTTCAATTGTACTTTTATTTTCGAAGGTCGTGTTATCAATGGTGAAGTACATAATCTAGCCAAGTACTCCCTCTGTAAAGAAATATAAAAGCGTTAACTCTCTTTTTTTTTTAACGGAGGGAGTACTTCCTTTCTCTTGGTCAGGGGCGTCATGTCTGGTTTGGTCAGTTTATGATTCAATATGTATTCCACACACTGTGGCATTGGCTGAATAAAACTTTGACGCTATCCCTAAAAAAACCGAGTACTACAGGTGAATGTGATTAGCTAGGCGACCGATTTTTGAGATGTTCTACATATATATGTTGTTGTATGGACTTTGGGAACCGTTTTCTTATGCCGACCATTGGTAATTTCATACTCCCACCGTCCAGAAATACTTGTCGTGAAATTGATGTATCTAGATGTATTTTAGTTTTAGATACATTTATTTTTATTCATTTATGCGACAAATAATTTCAGATGAAGCAAGTATATTTATTTTTAATAGACTACGGGGTGATTAATGTTGATATCAGGGGGTTTATGTAAAACTGCAAAAAAATAATTTATATGTTGTTTGGATTTGGGAACTGTTTCCTTGTGCCGACCATTGACATTTTTATATATAATATAAAACATGCGAAGAGTAAAACAAATCATGCGAACCGCTACCATTTCGATTCAATTTTGATTGTGTCTCGTCATATTCATGGCGGGCACCTACGACCACACTCGGACATTTGAATTTCACCAAGTAAAGGTACGTACATGAGATCTTAGAACATGTAACATGTAAACAAAAAACCTAGTGCAAGTACATCATGTCCAAATATTAACATTAAATTTTGCATGTCACAATACGGATATGTGTCTATAGGAAATAAAGAAGGATCATCCGTCACAGCTTAACATTGCATCCAAAATATTATTTAAATAATATTTAACATGTAAAATTACATTATATTCAAAATTTACATGTTTTTCTAATTAAATTTCATATATAATATGCTAAGATTAGAGTTATGGTTTAAAAGATATAATTATTTGAAAATATATGTTTATTTTTAATAGACTTCGGGATGATTAACGTAGACATCAGGAGGTTTATGTAAAAGTACAAAAAATGATTCACTATGACTTAAATATGAACCAAGGGTTAATTATCATAAAAGATAGGAGGTTTTGTGTAAACTGCAAAAAAAAAATGTGTTTGCAACAATACCGCGGCGATGAACGTGCAAAAGTAGTCGGTGCTTCGGTTTTTTTGAGAAGTTTTTTTATTCATATCACGAATCAGTACAAAAAAGTTGAACCTTACAAGCACACTGAAACGCAAACACAGAGGACCATGAACACCTAGAGTACCTAAGACAACCATAACAAGAAGATCTACGGAGCCCTATATCATTATCCTTAAATCTTGAGAGAAGACCCGTGCTGGTGCCGTCGTCGACACGACTGATATAGGGTCTGGTCAAATGAATGACCTGCCGAGATTTTGGATATTTCCCTGGATTTGGGGAGAACAAGTGTCGTCAAATTCAGACTTTGATCCGGTCATGTTTCCAGTTCAATTCCTCCTTAAACGGAGGAAGTATTAATGATCAAAGTTTTGACCCTTGCCCTTACCATACGTTATGGAAGGAACACACCGCTTAATCAAATGACAATTTGACAATTGGTGCATGCCTATTACTTCTACTTCTGGCCGAACATATACTACTTGTCAAACACACACACACACACACTTTAGGGCGAATATATTGTACTGTACATGATTGGCGCTGTTTCCTCATGCGTGCTTATGAGTTGTGACAAGTTGTGACCGGCCAAACTAAATCATACTAGTAGTAGTATTAGAGCATCTCTAGTAGAACCCTCAAACTCTTAAAACAAAAACCAGTTTTAAGGGTTGAGAATTGCACATTTTTGACATTTTTAAGAGTTAAAAACAGGGCAAAGACTAGAACCCTCAAACCCAACCATTATAACGGAAACCTTAAAACTGTCATTTCATATATCACACATTTCATCATATGACATATCACAAATTCAATCACATTTGACATAAAACAATAATCATTCTAGTTATTATTACAGCACCGAATAAAACAATAATCATTCAAATTATTACAAAAATGTTTGAGCAAATTACAACATAAAACAATGTTTCAGCAAATTACAACAATTGTTCGAATCAAATAGGACATAGAAAAGTAAAACAAAGATACATCATGGGCCAATACGCCGCCCATCCAACTGCGAGTGGTGCTCTACTAGATCATCCCGGAGACGACCATGAGTGGTTGCATCCTCAATCTCACGATGTGCTTGAAGAAAGGCGTGTATGCGAGAAGGGTTTCTTTCCCGTTGCACACGGGTACCAACATTGTCATAGAAACAATTGTGAGTGCCAATGAAGCAAAAATGTAAAAATGAAGCAAAAAAAGCAAAAATGTAAACCTCAATCTTTGGTGCTGCGGAGGGCCGGCCGGGGCGGCGGCGCTGGGAGGGGCGGCCGGGATGGGGCGACGCTGCGGAGGGTCGGCCTGGGCTGCGGAGGGCCGGCCGGCGGCGGCGGAGGGGAGGCCGGGGCTGCGGAGGGCCGGCCGGGGCGGCGGCGCTGCGGAGGGCCGGCGGGGACGGGGCGGCGCCGCGGAGGGCGGCCGGGGCTGCGGCGGGGCTGCGCTACGGAGGGGTGGCGGGGGCGGGGCGGCGCTGCGGACGGGGCGGCAGGGGCGGCGCTGCAGACGGGGCAGCCGGGGCAGCGGCGGCGGAGGGACGGCCGGGGCGGGGCGGCAGCGGCGGAGGGGCGGCCGGGGCGGCCGGAGCGGAGCGGCGCCGGCGGCGGATCGAGGGAGGGAGCTGAAACTTCCCTCCCGCGCTGGAGAGGAAGAGGAGTGCAGGTTGGGGGGAGTTTCTCCCCCCAACCCTCATTTCTACAGGCTGCGATGGCGTTTGCGGGTTGGACCTTTAAATTTTTTTACGGGTTTACGGGTTCTAGTCTACGCCGTTTTTTCGACGAAAACTGTAAAAAGGCGGTTATTTTTAAGGGTTCGAGGGTTTAAGGGTTCTACTAGACTTGCTTTTAGCTTGGCCAACTACTGCAGCAACCGAAGCTTTCGTTAAGGTTATCCATGCACCGTGACAAAAGTTAGTTAGGCTGGCCATAGTAAGGGTATCATAGCTAGTATCATAGTTTTGCGACTAGCAAACATGCTGATGTGGTAAGTAATAAAAAAAAAGAGTTAGAGTAACATATGTAGATACCGTATCATGTTAAATGCAATGCTAGTATGTGTCATGCATGTCAATAAATAAGATCACCTATAATACTAGTTAATGATATAATGTACTATAAATATAGAATCATACAATATTATCATATGCATGATACTACTATATCATACTCTCACTATGAGCAACTTTGTGGTTTAGGTACTAGTGACATCCAGGACACCTAACAATAGAGAAGGCTACAACCCAGCAGCTTGGTATTCCCAAACTCTTGTGGACTGGATTCATTTGGCCATGCATGCGGATTATATTCCATCGTTGGAGGTTGAAACTTGAAAAGAAACACTAACTTAAGACGTCAGGGAGAATGTATGCACCGGCCGGCATTGGTCACAACTAGAAGAAGGGTTGGACGCGCTTTACTGTGATGTTGATGTTGTTAAATTTTCATAATTTCTATATCTAAGTTATCTTAAAATATATAATATATTTGTTTTTTGAAAAGTCAAACCTTTTTAAATTTGATCTTTTTATTAGAAATATATTATTATCCACAATATCAAATCGGTTTTTTAGATTCGTCATGAAATGAATTTTCATATTTTATTATTAGTGTTGTGGATGTTAATATTTTTGCATCTCAACATCATTAAAGTTAAAAAAGTTGACTTTTTAATAAACTAATACAACTTAGATTTTAGAATGGAGTGAGTATTATGTTTGGTTAATGAGGAAGATGATATAGTGTCTTTTCTTTTTAATTCATATAATCGGGTGTTCTAGTGTTCACGGTGTGATTTTTTGCTCTGCTAATCAACTCATAATTATATGGGGGGAAATTCCTCATCGGTGGCTGCATGCACTCTATTGTTGTTACAGTTTCGTATATTGACGCTATTTCTTTCTAGGTGATGAGAAGATGCCTAGGATTGATAAATTTTTATAGGCCGATTCCTTTCAATTGATTAAAAAATTGTTCACCTAGTTAAAATCATGAACGAAATCCAATATTTAGTTTCTCAATAAAATATGAGAGCATATTAATAAAAATAATTGAGCGAGAGATTGTTGACCCTCTCAAAATCGATGACCCAATTCTAAATTGGTGATCTCAACTGAATGAGAGGCCTTCAATTCAAGGGAACTTAGTGATATAATATATTTCACAATAATATAAGGGAGGATAGTTAATAAAATAACTGAATGATAGATTGTTGATCTAATCTAAACTGATGACCCAATTCTAAATTGGCGACTGATGACCCACAAGTATAGGGGATCAACCGTAGTCCTTTCGATAAGTAAGAGTGTCGAACCCAACGAGGAGCAGAAGGCTCTGATAAGCCGATTTCAGCAAGGTAATAACTGCAAGCACTGAAAGTAGCGGTAACAAGTGATTGTGTAGCGAGGTGAAACGTAGCGAGCAAAAATTAACAAGTAACAAGTAGTAGCAACGGTGCATCAAGTGGCCCAATCCCTTTTGTAGCAAGGGAAAAGCCTGAACAAAGTATTATAGAAGGAAAAACGCTCCCGAGGACACACGGGAATTTCTCTCATGCTAGTTTCATCATGTTCATTTGATTCGCGTTCGTTACTTTGATAGTTTGATATATGGGTGGACCGGCGCTTGGATACTGTCCTTACTTGGACAAGCATCCCACTTATGTTTAACCTCTCTCGCAAGCATCCGCAACTACAAAAGAAGAATTAAGACAAAGTATAACCATAGCATTAAACTAGTGGATCCAAATCAGCACCTCACGAAGCAACGCATAGACTGAGGTTTAAGCTTCTGTCACTCCAGCAACCCATCATATACTTACTACTTCCCAATGCCTTCCTCTAGGCCCAAATATGGTGAAGTGTTATGTAGTCGACATTCACATAACACCACTAGAGGAAAAGACAACATACAACATATCAAAATACCGAACGAATATCAAATTCACATGACTATTATTAACATGACTTATCCCATGTCCTCAGGAACAAAAGTAACTACTCACAAAACATAATCATAATCATGATGAGAGGTGTAATGAATAGCATCAAGGATCTGAACATAAACTCTTCCACCAAGTAATCCAACTAGCATCAACTACAAAGAGTAATCAACACTACTAGCAACCTTACAAGTACCAATCGGAGTTCCGAGACGAAGATTGGTTACAAGAGATGAACTAGGGATTGGAGAGGAGATTGTGCTGATGAAGATGCCTCCCCTCCGACGAGAGGAGTGTTGGTGATGACGATGGCGACGATTTCCCCCTTCGGGAGGGAAGTTTCCCCGGCAGGATCGTCCTGCCGGAGCTCTGGATTGGATCTGCTCAAGTTCCGCCTCGTGGCGGCGGCGAAACCACGAAAAAGCTCCCTAATGATTTTTTCTGGACAAAAACCGTTCATATAGCAAAAGGGGGAGCTAGTGGGCCGTCAGGCAGCCCACAAGCTTGCCCTGTGCCACCAGGGGGGTGGTGGTAGTTAGGGCTTGTGGAGCCCTGGTGGCCCTCCTCCGGTAGTTCTTTCGCCCAGTATTTTTTATATAATCTAGAAAAAATCCACGTAACTTTTCAGGGCATTTGGAGATGTGTAGAATAGTGGACTAGGATTTGCTCCTTTTCCAGTCCAGAATTCCAGCTGCCTGAATTCTCCCTCTTCAAATAAACCTTGCAAAATAATAGAGAAAAGGCATAAATATGGTACCACAAGTAATATAACAGCCCAAAAAGGAATAAATATCAACATGAAAGCATGATGTAAAATGGACGTATCAACTCCCCCAATTGAATAACATGCCTCTAATTCTAGGGATCTTAGTGATATTATAGTATATGAGAAGTATCATAATATGGTAGTATCATACATATAATACTAATGTAGCATACTACTTCCATAATATAGTATTTTGAATTTGTAATCAAATATTAAAAAATGAGAACATTTTTTGAAATGTGCAACATTTTTTTAAACATGAACATGTTTTATAATTCCCAAATATTTTTGAATTTGTGTATTTTTTCAAAATCAACAACATATTTTGAAATTACAATCATTTTAAACACAAAATTTTTTTTGAACACAAGAATTGTTGTCTGATTTGTGAAGTACATTTGAAATTATGACATTATAGCAATTTGTGAACATATTTTGAAAAAAGGGGAAAAGGCATGGAAAAAGGAAACAACAGAAAAGCGAAAAAACATGTGAGGAATGTTCACAAATCCGGCAAAACCCAGCTTTAAAAGAAAGGAGGATCACCCCGGCCTATGCATCTCGGCTATGCATGGAACCATTTTATTAATTATTCACAAGGACCTTACAAAATAAGCCTCAAGCCACCATCTCGACAATATCTATCACTACTCCTATCCATCTGAGACGAATACTCATATGTCGTCCACTCACATCTGGGAAAGGCTTGTAGGTGAACCCCAACTAGTGGTGGACATGGTATACTACGCGCCACAACTATTTTTGAAAATCATGCAGTGGCGTGTTGAAAGCACATATGCTTCCTTGGAGGTTTTAATAATTAATGACAACATACATTTGTTGGAAATATGCCCTAAAGGCAATATTAATTTGGTTATTATTATAATCGTTTATTATACATAGACAACACACTGTCCCTAGTGAGCCTCTAAAGGACAAGCTCGTTGATCAAAGATGGTCAAGGTTTTCTGACCATAGACATAAGTTGTCATTTGATGACGGGATCACATCATTAGGGGAATGATGTGATGAACAAGATCCAAACTATGAACGTAGCATATGATCGTGTCAGTTTTTTGCTACCATTTTCTGCATGTCAAGTATGCGTTCCTATGACCATGAGATCATGCAACTCCTGGACACTGGAGGAGTGCCTTGTGTTTATTAAACTTCACAACGTAACTGGGTGATTATAAAGGTGCTCTACAGGTATCTCCGAGGGTGTTTGTTGGGTTGGCGTGAATCAAGACTGGGATATGTCACTCCGTGTGACGGAGAGGCATCTCAGGGCTCACTTGGTAATACAACATCACAACAAGCCTTGCAAGCAATGTGACTAAGGAGTTAGTCATGGGATCTTGTATTATGGAACGAGTAAAGAGACTTGCCGATAACGATATTGAACTAGGTATGGAGATACCGACGATCGAATCTCGGGCAAGTAATATACCAATGGACAAAGGGAACAACGTACGGGATTGACTGAATCTTTGACATAGAGGTTCGACCGATAAATATCTTCGTAGAATATGTAGGAGCCAATATGGGCAACCATGTCCTGCTATTGTTTAATGAACGGAGAGTATCTCGGTCATGTCTACATAGTTCTCGAAGCCGCACGGTCTGCACACTTAAGGTTCAGTGACGTTTCGGTATAGTTGAGTCATGTATGTTGGTGACCTAAGGTAGTTCGGAGTCCGGGATGAGATCCCAGATCTCACGAGGAGTTCCAGAATAGTTCGGAGACGAAGATTAATATATAGGAAAGAGGTATTCAGGTTTCAGAAAGATTTCAGGCATTACCCGTAAAGTACCGGGATTGACGAATCGGTTCCGGGGGCTCGCCGAGAGGGTCCACCCACCCCGGGGAGGACACATAGGTCTAAGAGGTGACGCACTAGCCCCTGGTGGGCTGGGCGGCCAGCCTCATGGGCCTATGCGCCAGAATAGTGGAGAAGGGGAGGAGTTTGACTAGGAGGAGGAGTCCTCCTAGCGCCTCCACGAAACCCACTTGGAGGACTCCTCCTCCTCCTTTTGGGCGCGGCTGGCCAACCATGGGGGAAACCCTTGGGCGCCACCCTTCCCCCTCCCTCCTATATATAGTGGAGGGTAGAGAGGGCAGCAGCACCTCAATCCAAGGCGCATCCCCTCTCCCTCCCTCTTGTTCGTTTCTCCTATAGATCGGTTCGGCTGTGCACGGCTAAGCCCTGACGGATCAGGTCCACCACCACCACCACCATGTCGTTGTGCTGTTGGAGAACTCAGCTACCTTTCCGCCCCTTCTTACTGGATCAAGAAGGCGGAGATCATCATCAAGAATATTTTCTAACCTAGACAAGTTATCACCTACGGTATTGTCACCTCCCTTCCTACGAGTGATATGTAAATCAAATTCATGTAGCAAAAGAACCCACCTAATGAGTCTAGGTTCACCCCCAATGTCACCACAGGAATCCGCAAGTTGATTACCATAACATATATCAAGTGAATCTATAGAACACCCCATTTTCACCACACGTATCCACATGCAAGACATATATCACGGGTTCTCAAATCCAATCCAATATAACAAAACCTCAAAGGGAAAGTGTCAATTCATCACATCAAGATAGCAAGGAAAGAACACCATATGACCCAACTATATTAAGAAAGCCCGTGGTACATCAAGATTATGACATATCTAGAACACGAGAGAGAGATAAAGAGAGAGAGATAACAAACACATAGCTACTGGTACATACCCTCACTCCAGAGGGTTAACTACTCCCGCCTTGTCATGGAGACTGCCGGGATGATGTGATGTGTTGGTAATATTCCATAGAGGCAATAATGAATTGGTTATTATCATATTTCCTCTTCATGATAAACGTTTACTATCCATGCTAGAATTGTATTGACCGGAAAGTTATATACATGTGTGGATATATAAACAACATCGTGTCCCTAGTGAGCCTCTACTAGACTAGCTCATTGATCAAATATGGTTAAGATTTCCTAACCTAAACATGAGTTGTCATTTGATAATGGGATCACATCATTAAGAGAATGATGTGATGGACAAGATCCAACCGTAAGCTTAGCATATAATCACATCACTTAGTTTGTTGCTATAATTTCTTCATGTCAAGCATATGTTCCTAAGACCATGAGATCATGCAACTCCCTGACACCGGAAGAATACCTTGTGTGCTATCAAATGTCACTTCGTAAATGGGTGATCATAAAGGTGCTCTACAGGTATCTATGAGGGTGTGTGTTGGGTTGGCAAGGATCGAGACTGGGATTTGTCACTCTGTATGACAAAGAGGTAAGAAGCTTGCAAGCAATGTGACAAAGGGGTTAGTCCTGGGATCTTGTACTACGAAACGAGTAAAGATACTTGTCAGTAATGAGATTGAGCTAGGTATGGAGATACCGATGATTAAATCTCGAGCAAGTAACATACCGCTGGACAAAGGGAACTACAAAGGGGATTGACTGGATCCTTGAGATCGTCATTAGAGCGATAAAGATCTTCATGGAATATGTAGGAACCAATATTGGCATCCACGTCCCGCTATTAGTTATTTACCAGATAGGTGTCTCGATCATGTCTACCTGATTCGCAAACCCGTAGGGTCCGCACGCTTAATGCTTGGTGAAGCTAGAGTAATATAGGAATATGTACATTGGTGATCGAATGTTGTTAGGAGTCCCAGATGAGATCCCAGGCATCACGAGGAGCCGTGAAATGTTCCGGAGGTAAATATTTATATGTGTGAAGTCATATTTTGGCTACCGGAAAAGTTTTGGATTTTGCCGGTATTGTACGAGGGAAGTTCCGGAGGGTTTCAGAGGAGTTTGGAAGGGTCGTCCGTACACTAGGGAGTGCATGGGTTGTAGGGGGCGCCTTGGACTTATTGTTCCAGGGGCACCAACCCCACAAGGCCCATCCACCTAGAGGGAAGGGAAACCCTAAGGGGGAGGGCCTTCCACTTGGCTTGGAGGACACTGCTCCTCCCTAGGGCCGTCACCCCCTCATTGGAGGAGGGGAAAAGTTGGTTGCACCCCTACCGCTTGTTGCTATAAATAGAGGAGGGTGGGGAGGGCAGCCACGCACCAATCCCCTCCCCCTCTTCCTTGGGAAGCTCTCTCATGTCTTCATGAGTTCTTCATTGTTTGCAGTTTTGGAGGTGCTTGGCGAAGCCCTACCACGCCGCTCCACCACCATCTCCACCATACTGTTGTGATGGTCAAGATCCCATCTACTTTGCCGCCCTCGCTTGTTGGATCAAGGAGGCGGAGACGTCATCGAGCCACACGTGTGTTGAACGCGGAGGTGTCGCCATTTGACACTTGATCGGTATGGATCACGATTGGATCATGAAGATGTACGACTACATCAATCGCGTTTTAAACGCTTTCACTTAACGGTCAATTAGGGTACGTAGACGCTCGTTGCTATGCATCTCCATGCAAAATTCCCCCAACATGATGAAGATGGCCTCCAGTGATGACTCCCCCTCCCACAGGGTGACGGAATAGGGCTCCGGATGAGATTGCTTTGAAACATAGGCTTGCGGCGACGGAGCGAAGGTTCTAGGTTAACTTTTGGGAGTTTCTGAATATATACGATTTTTCAGCATTGGAATCAAGCCAAGAAGTGCCATAGGGCCCCACATGGTATTTGGGTGCGGCGATCCCCTGGGCGCGCCGAGATGCCTTGTGAGGTCTTTGTGGATCTTCTGGTACTCCCTCAAAGCTTCGAGGGTCCCTTTCCTTCATGAAAAAAATCGTCAAAAAGGTTCGGGCGATTATGAGATCATTTATTCTGTACAAAAACAACACGACGGGAATTCTACAAAAAACAACATTAGTCCATGTTAGTTCCATTAAATCATATAAAGTGCATCAAAACCATACAAAACTATTGTAAACATGGGTAACTATGGCATGAATACTTCATAAATTATCAATACATTGGAGACATATCAGCCCCCCCCCCCGCCCTCTTTCCCCGTCATCATCGGCCCCACTGTCCTCTTTGCAACCCCCATCGGCCCTGCTGTCTTCTTCGCCGACCCCATCACCCCCGTCGTCCTCTTTGCCGCCCCGTCACCCATGACGTCATCGTTGCCATGGGACCCGGTACGATCTAGTTGTCCCTCCCGTCACCCACACTAACGGTATCGACTGCCACCAACACCCACGGTCATGGCCGCCACCCACATAAGTAGGGGAGCTAGGGTTAAAGTTAGGAGTACCTGGGTTGGGGGCTTACGGCTAGGGTTTGTATATCTTAGAATGCTTGTGATTCATATTGTGTTCTATTACATTTTTTTGTTGGTAGGGATATGCCTAATGTTTTAAACCAAAGTTCATGCCCAAACTTTTAATTTAGTGTTGTTGATATAGTTATCTACATTCTTTGTTCGTAGATTATAGGTACCTTCGTATTCGTAGGTTATATACCTTATATTATAGGAACCTTCTTTACAGGGATTCATAATATGTGCTAATGTTTTGGCGGAACGTTGATTAATTTTCATTTCACCAAATTTCTAGCACTTCATATGTCCATTTTAAAGAAGAGTTCATGCCCAAATTTTAATGTAATTCTGTTCAAACTAAGTCATGTAGCTACTTAATTGTTTTTCTACAAGTAATACTTATTTAGCCTGCTAATATTATTAGCTACATTTTGTTCACGCGGGCAATTCTCACTCTAAATCCACATACTAAGATGAGAGTTGTTGTTTTGAGAGGAGAGGATATCGGATTGTTGTTGTAGGGGTCGTCCTTGCTCTACTCCTCCTGTGAGAACTTGGTAAAGTAGGAAAAGAAGGTGATGGATTGTTGGGTGGTGAACCGACTGTTGTCTTAGAGGGTCGTTCTGGCCTACTACTCCTCTCGTAAGTTGGTAAATGAGGATGAGAAGGTGAAGAACGACCATCACCAAAAGTCAAAGTAGCAGTCATGGAGTGTCGAACATATGCACAACCACTTAACTCTCAACAACTGAAGAAAGACATCAAGGGTTGTCGTACACGGTTTTAATTATCTTCTTATATTGTTGTTTTTCGTATAAATGTGGTTTATCTAACTATCAACTTTTGTAGTTTAGATGGAGGAGCTGAGATGCTTAGTTGCGACTCCTATAGCCCCAGACGCCCTCCCGAGGGTGGTTGGATACTCGGTGTTCGCGCTCACCTATGCAGAGAGTACCCAAGTAGACACCTAGAATGCTCTACAATACGCCAAGAGCGAAGGATGTCCCAATCTTGCGAGGGCAGCCACTTGAAGCGGGAAAGCTGTTGCAGAGAGTGCCTGAGGAGCCGTCGAGTCTGTCGAGAAAGTTTTCAAAACTGCCAAGTATGTAATACCCGAGGTCAAGAAGATGATTGGAGACGAGGACAACTCTTCATAGGTCTGAGCTGAATTTCAAGTCGCTATGATGAAGCTAAACATTTGTTTGTCAACTATTTGTACTCTCGCATAATGTGGTCTCTATGATCGATGGTCTAAATGTAGTTTTTATGTTTCTATGAAAATTCCTATATCACTTTGCTATATGCTATGGGCAACTTGTCGTTGGCTTGTTTATTGACTTGGTAAAATGTGCTGCTCCCATCGTAATGCATATGATCGAATATGTAAATTATTACTCGTTGTATGTATAGTTGTGGCGGAAGCCCGGGTTGATAGCCACAACTACAATACCTAGATGTGACGGACGAGGGCGGTTTGACCATCACTACTACAACATCTATCTATGTCGAGCGAATGGAGACGTCTGTCACAGGAGATGCTTTACTAGTGGTGGACGTGCGCTCGCCACTGATGGGGTGCTAGCAGTGGCGGGAGGTCGATGGAGGCGCCTCTGAGAGGCTAGCTCACTACTGCTAGCCTTTTTGTGCCCACCATTCCTAGGTATTACTGGATGGTTCCTCGAGCCTATACATACCTTCAAAGGGATACGACACAAGAGCACCGCCTTCCGATCGTCTGACCTAGGGTTTTCTCCAAAGGTAGCAGATATGGGTCTAGAGCTTCTTCATGATAATGATTTTAAGGAGATGATGCAGATGAACGCCTTTATCGTGAGCCTTCGCAACGAGCCAAGAGTAATGTTTTCATCCGGATCCGTTCGAGAAACATCAATCCATCCCCGCATGCACGTGACCACCACCGATCTCCGCCTCCGCGCCGGAAGTAGGCCTTGGCCAGATCAGATAATCAAAGACCAGACCACACGTACAACCAATAGGTTCACTAGGCCCTCCATGTCCCTACCATCAAGTCAGATTTGCCACCGCAGAACAACATGTGGGTGCCCGAACAGGTCCGGACGCTATGTTGCAGGGACCCGACCGGACGCTCCTCGTCACGACGGTCTCCCGTACCACCCCTGAGCCACAGGAGAGAGGATGACCCCACCACCGTCGTCTGTCTTGGGGCTTAGCCCGTCGGCTGGGGTTGCGGCCCGTCCAAGTCAGAGCATCTCTAACAACTGCCCTATATAGGGCAATCTCTATTCAATTACACGGGAGGCAAAATCGAAATTTGGGGCAGCAAAACAACATCCACTTTACGAGCAGTCCAACAGAGGGCACCTCTTTCCCAGTAGCTGCCCTATATAGGGCACGGCTGCACAACACTTTCTCCCTATTTTCTACATCTTTGCACATATATCTCATAATTGTTTTGATAAATAAGGTAAAATAAAATCCAAACAAATAATAATTCAATAGTACTGTCATGAACCTTCAAACGCTCGGCGATTTGGTTGAACAGTCTGAGAGACATCTGAAACCGGCGCCCGAAGGAACGCTTGGGGTAAATCGGATTGGGATTGAAATAGTTGCGCATGAGCTTGTTGTCGGCATCAATATGTTCCCTCCGAATCACCTCACGGCCATAGACCGATCCTCCATGCTTGGGGTTCTTCCTCTTGTGCAATAGCAAAATCAAAGCAATGTCTTCTTCATTCTCCAAATCGTACTCCTCATCGGATGAATCCTCAATCAAAACCATCTACAAACAAACTATACCGTATGAAAAGTGTAATCCTAAAACTACAACAAAAAACATGAAAAAAAATGACAACACATTACCTCGAACACCTTACGGGCGGCCGAGCTGGTGGGTGGCAGCTGCGTCGCCGGAGCAAGTCACTCCTAGGTGCTACTGCCGTCGCGGGGTGTTGCAGGCGGTTTAGCGGATGCGTAGGAGCGGCGGCGGCGTCGCGGCGGCGGCAGAATCGGCGTCGGTGTCCCGGAGTCCAACAAGGGCTGCGGCGGGGGCAGATCGGCGATTCCGACGACTGGCAGCGAGGTGCGGGAGTGTCCGGCGATTGTCGGACAGTGTGTTTTGGGTGGGGGCGCGGCCTACGGTCATAGTGGAGAGTATCATATAATAGTATCATGCATATGATACTAGTGTATGATACTACCTTCATAGTGTATAATATCATAAACTAGTATCATAGATGTCCTCGTTATTGACATGCATGACACATAGTAGCATAGCATTTGACATGTTACGATATCTATCTATGTTACTCTAAACGTCACTCTCTTCTTTAATTGTGTGACAAATCAGCATGTTTGCTATTTGCAAGTACATAATACTACCTTAGTTAATCGCAGTGTGATCAGCCTTAGAGATGCTCTCACCCGATGCGGGAGGGACGCGACGAGAGGCTCCTTGTGTCCACTAAAAACCAGCTTTAACCTTCGAGACTCCAAAACCGGAACCAGAACCGCCTCTGCCTACTGCCATAGTGGGGCGGCTATTTCCGGTGCGTTCTCTATGTGCGTTGCCTGACGCCAACGTGCGCTGAATATGAGGAAATGCATGCGAGACAGATCAAGAACAGATCGTTCCGTGTGCCCAGACGACACAGCGATATATCCCGGGCGGCAACATTGTCGAGTCGCTCGCCAGTCGTCACCAACCTAACGTTCCAAAGCATGCACTTTCTTTCGTTGAGAATTTTCGAGTATGTCACTCAAAAGTCAGACGACGAATTTTGATGATTATCTATTGCTAATCTCTCAGCTTTTTAGTAGTGTTAGTAGACGGTCACATCACAGTAGGAACCAGCCTCTTGCATGCCTAACGTCTGGCCACCCCTAGAAGGCGCGACACCAGACGAGACGAGCGGAACTCCGTTGGAATTTGGAGCCACCCGTGCTTTAGCTTGTCCAGTTCGAAAGGCTTGATGCTTCGCTTATTTGTTTAATCAGCCGCTGCTGGCTGCTGCTCACGTCGCCGCTAGCTGAGAGAAGTCTAAGCAGGAGACGAACGTTTCGCGACGGGCGTGGCCACTGGCCACTTGCGCTATGCATGCAGAATTGCAGAGTGTGGATCGGTTAAAGAAATGTGTTTAGGTACGTGCCCGCTCCTAGCTAGTTCAACGGATATGGATGGCATCCATGCATAGACGGATCCTTTGTTTTCTCATCCTACTAGCTAGTTCGTCTTGTAATGTGCTTAAGAACGAAAGAAATGTCAACTATCAGGAAACACATTTTTTAACCAATCAGCTCGTTTAGTCGAGAAAAATGCCATGAAAAAGAACAATTGTTTGGTTAACTCCGCATTTCTTTGCCATGATGTTGGCTTTTGCAGCCATGGACCTTATGTCTCCGAGCGCAACACGCGCATGGAAGGGACGACGACGTGCATGGTTAGGCGCGTGTTTGAAGTTTGATGAAGCGCGAGCTTTGACTTGAGCCGTACGTCGTGCTTTATAATTTACTTCGGCAGGAAGTACAAGCTAGTTGGGTGCAACAGCGCAAGTCCCGGCAGACAAATGGCGCGCGAGTTGACTGACCATGCGCCATACGTAGCGCACGTACATAAGAGCATCTATAGTAGAACCCTCAAATCCCCAAATCCTTAAAAATAACCGTTTTTTTACAGTTTTCATCGGAAAAACGGCATAGACTAGAACCCTTAAACCCGTAAAAAAATTTAGAGGTCGAACCCTCAAACCCCTTCCCAGCCTGTAGAAGTGAGGGTTGGGGGGAAAACTGTCCCCAACCCGCACTCATTTTCCCTCCTAGCGCGGGAGGCAGTTGGTTCCTCTGCGCGAGAGGAAATAGCTCGGCCGCATCTCGCCCCGCCGCCCCTCCGCGCTCCGGCCGCCGCCCCACCGCCCCTCGGCCCCCCCGGCCGTCGACCCGCCACCCCTCCGCGCCCCGCACCCCCGTCGTGGCCTCGTCGACCCGCCGCCCCGCCGCATCTCGCCCCGTCGCCGCCCCGCGCTCCGGCCGCCGCCTCGCGCTCCGGCAGCCGCCCCTCCGCGACTCCGTGCCCCGGCCACCGCCCCGCCGCGCCCCGGCCGCCACCCCGCCGCGCCCGCCGCCGTCCGCATCTCGCCTCGCGTGCCCCTTCGCCCCGGCCACCACCCCTTCGCTCCGGCCGACGCCCCGCCGTCCCCACGCTCCGGCCGCCGTCCTGCCGCCCCTCCGCGCCCCGACCGCCGCCCCGCCGCCCCACCGCGCCTTGGCCGCCGCCCCTCCGCTCACCGGTGAGATTTTTTTTAACTTTTTTACTTTTAAATTTTTGCTTCATTGGCACTAATTGTAGCCACTTCGTATGTAGATGGACTCGTTGTCGGATTCGTCGGATTGGTCGTCATCCGACGATTCGGACATTGACGAGTTGTTGCATTGGGCATTTAGATGGGCGGCGCATTGGCCCATGATGTATCTTTGTTTTACTTTTCTATGTCCTATTTGATTCGAACAATTGTTGTTATTTGCTCAAACATTGTTGTAATGATTTGAATGATTATTGTTTTATTCGGTGTTGTAATAATAACTAGAATGATTATTGTTTTATGTCAAATGTGATTGAATTTGTGATATGTCGTATGATGAAATGTGATGAAATATGTGATATATGAATGACAGTTTTAAGGTTTGCGGTTGGGGCAAAGACTAGAACCCTCAAACCAAACCCTTATAACGGAATAGCAAAGACTAGAACCCTCAAACCAAACCCTTATAACGGAATATTCCGTTATAAGGGTTTGGTTTGAGGGTTCTAGTCTTTGCCCCTGTTTTTCAACCCTTAAAAGTGTCAAAAATGTGCAATTCTCAACCCTTAAAACTGGTTTTTGTTTTAAGGGTTTGAGGGTTCTACTAGAGATGCTCTAAAAGCATCTATAGCCGAATTGAGCAAATCCGTCTTACTATGCGTTTGCGCACGCGTCAGGGTATTTCCATATTGCTCATATGTTATTTTTTGCACGCACATATTCAGACTTTGAAATCGGTGGAAAATCATGCACGTCGATCACATAAACTAATGTTACATGTAAATAACAAATGCTGATACCGAACATAAGTATTGTTTACATTAAATTTATTTAAAATGCACAATCAATTATCTCCTCTATTTTCATTCTGGGTTTACATATGCTCCATCACATCATTGCGTATTTGTGCGTGCACGTGATGATCTCAGAAATTCGGATGCATCTACATAAAGTTTAACGTTGAACTGCATCTTGATTTTTCGGGGTTCCAATTTATTCTTCAGGTGCTTCAAAATCATTGGCTTGAGCTATACCATCACCCTCATCATCGATGATCATATTATGTAAAATAACACAACATGTCATCAGCTACCACAAAGTTTATGATTCCCACATCAGTGCAACCCCATAGACAATTCTCCTACGTGCTTGCAACACTCCAAATGCCCTTTCCATATCCTTCCTAGATGATTCATACATTGTTACAAAGTGCTTTTGTTTGTTGCCATGTGGTTCGGATATGGTCTTTACAAATGCAGCCCACTGAGTATATAAGCCATCAGCAAGATAGTATCCCATGTGTAGTCTTGGTCGTTGACAGTGTAGTTGCATGGAGGTGATTCCCCGTTGCAAAGTCTTTCGAACACTGAAGATCGTTGAAGCATGTTGATGTCGTTGTGTGAACCCGGCATTTCAAAGAAAGCATGTCAAATGCACAAGTCAGGTGATGTCACTGCTTCTAATATGATGGTGGCCTCTTCGGTGTGATCTTGATGCATTCCTCGCAAATCTTTGATGCAGTTCTTCCATTATCAATGCATGCAATCAATTCATCCGAGCATTCCTCGACACCCTCTGACCTCTCCAATAGCCAGCAATTTCTCCGTGTCATACACATTTGATTCTCTCAGATGCTTTGTTCCAAACACATCGACTACAACACGGGCAAACTTCACAGTAGTCTTCATGCATGTGTTCTTCCCCATCCTGACCATCTCACCAACGACATGTGTCGCAGTACCAAGTGCAAGCATTTTCAGAAGAGTCATGCACTTCTGTTTGGCGGAAAAAAAGAGTTAACCGCAGCAATCCCTTGTCAGCTTGAAATAGTTGTCGTGTGCCTCCATTGCCTCCACAATGCGCAAAAACAATGATTTTCACATGCAAAAACGGCAACGAAACCACGGATCATCCAAAAAAGTTGGATACGAAGCAAAACAACCTAGCTTTGCTCCGTATATCCTATTTCGACTGATCACTCATCTCCCTTTGATTGAGCCCTTGAAATTGAGAATATGCTCCACTTGCCGGTTCATTTCCTCTTGCATGGTCATGAGCATGATCAAGTCCACTTCTTCGTACGAATTCGAGGAATCGAAGAATTCATCCTGAATCAGTCGATCAAGCTCGGTCGGTCCATACTCCTTGCTGGATGAAGCATCAAAATCCAGCATTTCCCCTAAAAATTTGACCAAAATATCCGAACAAATATTGTGTCGAACACATCAAACGCAAGGTTGAGCCAGAGAGTTTCCGGACGTACCGCGGTGTCTTCCGGATCGACGACGACGTCCTCCGCGGCGAGGACAGGACAAAAGATCCCTCTATCGGAGCTGGCGGGGCAGAGGCTACGAACGGCGGTGAAGTTGCGAGATGGACGGCGCGAGGAGAAAGAAGAGAGGAAAACATCAAATGGATCTGGTTGTTCTGTAGGGTGGATTTGATACAATTTGCCATGGGGTCAGAATATCGGGTCTGATGTGGCGAGCATGCCTGGACGCCCGGGTTCCCCCATATTCGTCCCATATTTGGGCTAGATATGAGGGTGTCCGTCAATACGGGTGTTTGAGGCCCATTTGAGGAGTTCGGCTAGATCAACTTTTTGTGACTAGTCAGTGATCGAACGGTTTTTCTGGACGTTTGAGGCGGATATGAGGGGTGAGTGGTGGAGGCAGGGGGTGCTTACAGGGGCCTTGACCCCCTATGCTCACAAACACACCTATATGTACTCCTAATCCTTCATTTGTCAAACAAAATTAGTTACTCCCTCCGTTACAGTTTAGAAGGCATACACGTGTACCTAGATCGTCAATTTAACTTATATAAATTATATTATTTAACAGAAAATATATATCATTAGAAAATAGAACATCTAAAGTTTCAAATGATATATTTTTGTTATATATGTCTCTCATTAAGTTGATAAAATTGATAATCTAGATACATGTGCCGAAGTTGTAAACTAAGACGGAGGGAGTAAGTTTAAGTGATTTGGCCTCCTTTAATATTATATGACATATTTTAATTCCTTTACATTCAGTTTCTGGCTCCGCTACTGTAAGGGGTATGGCTGTACATGCTCTAACGTAACTGGAGACTCCAAAATTTTTTTAAAGCCTGGTAATAGTTGAACGTGTACTTCGCCACCTCACGGTCACGGACGTGTTTTGTTGCCAAACAGATACGGAAGCTGGATTGCAGAAGCCCGAGAGGCCGCGAAAATGACGTGACGCACGGGATTTACGTCGAAATCCTGCGCTTAACGGCCGGTAATCAAGGTCGCGGATCAACTCTTGATGGATGTGAGCTTCGTCCGTCGTCGTCGTCATGAAGTGGCGTTGCACACGCGCGGCATTACCTTCCGTGCAATTCAGCGATGCTCGTCGATGCATGCTTCGCCACTTCTTCCGATTTCTGATCCATTAACTGAATCAAAAAGTCTCCCAGAGTCCCATTCAGCATCAGTTTGGCGAGTGGTCGTTTTCGGGCGGAATGTGCCCTCCATATTGTAGACAAATACGGGTAACCAGTCAGCTAGCTAGCTCCTCTTCCTCCAAGCAAGGCACGATCGGCCCGATGGGCACTCGCGAACGGCATCGCCTGAGGTCGGTCGAGATCGACGTCGCCGAGCGAGCATCGATCTCTCACCGGCCGGCGCCACCGCATCGAATCCGAACAGCACGGAGGGGACGGCAACGCCGCACCAAACGCGGCTGGCACCTGGCGCGACCATCTTTCCCCATGATTCGTCGCCCGTCGGTGCACACGCGGGATGGCGACTTTAGGGCACGGACCCACGCGGCGACGCATGGAAAACGAAGGAACCGGGCGCCCACCCTGGCTACCTACCCTAGCGCCGGTGCCGGAGGAAAACAATTTTACCTTTTTCTGAAATTCCCGAGGAAAACAATTGAACTGAATTAAACCGCGCACGGCCGAACGGCGCGGGAAGAAACGAGACTCACGTTGACAAACCGCACGTACTCACTACACTCCGCGTGAGTTGCGTGAGTGCGACGCGAAGCCACTGTCCTCGCTGCCTCGTCAGCCCCGTGCTCGGGGCCGCCTGTTGCAACGGTACCGTGAAGTGCACCTTCGCCACCGCATTTTTTTCCATAAAACTCTATTTTAAACCCTGAATTGATAGTGGTTCGGTGAAATGAACCTCCAACTTAAAATACCGATTGATTTGTACTCTAAACTATGCAATCCCGATCTAAACCAAACCTTCAGATTATTTTTCAAACTTCGGTTGTCGAACTGATACAGGATGACTGGGATTGGGCCGGCCCAGTTCACCGAAGCACTTGTTGCATCTTGTTGATTTAGTTTTTTCGTTCGTTATTTTTTTCTTTTTTGGTTCTTTTTTCCTTTCCTTCCTTTTCTTGTTCTTTTTCCTTTCGTTTTTAGTTTTGGTTTTTGGTTCTTTTTTCCTTTCATTTAAATTTATCCTTTTTGTTTTCCTTTTCTGTTTTTTCCTTTCGTTTTTTTGTTTCTATTTCTATTTATTCTTTTTCTTATGATTTTTTTCCTTTTTAATGTTTCTTTTTTCTTTTCACTAATTTCTTTTTTATTTTTCTTGTTCCTATTTATATTTATTCTTTTCTTTTTATGATTTCTTCTTTCTAGCAGGAAGGAAGGAAGGAGATCGGGCCGTGCTAGCTACATGCTGCCGCTGCCCGATCATCGATCGCCTGCTTCTTTGGTTGCAAGCAAAGAGGTCGATCGACCGGGGCAGGGGCGGCAGAGGTGGGTGGTTCGTTACTTATTACCATCTCGTCGACAATCATTGGGACCCGGAAAGGCTAGCAGCACAAATTATGCTACTCCTAGATGGGACTTTGTTTACGTAGAAAAATACATTCATGTTTATACACCACCTAGCGACAATTACAAGCACTGAAGCAAGCCGAAGGCGCGCCGCCTGTTGGGGAACGTGCATGGGAAACAAAAAATTTCCTACGCGCACGAAGACCTATCATGGTGATGTCCATCTACGAGAGGGGATGAGTGATCTACGTACCCTTGTAGACCGTACAGCAGAAGCGTTAGTGAACGCGGTTGATGTAGTGGAACGACCTCACGTCCCTCGATCCGCCCCGCGAACTATCCCGCGATCAGTCCCACGATCTAGTGCCGAACGGACGACACCTCCGCGTTCAGCACACGTACAGCTCGATGATGATCTCGGCCTTCTTGATCCAGCAAGAGAGACAGAGAGGTAGAAGAGTTCTCCGGCAGCGTGACGGCGCTCCGGAGGTTGGT
The DNA here is from genome assembly GCF_904849725.1 of Hordeum vulgare subsp. vulgare. Classification (NCBI taxonomy): domain Eukaryota; kingdom Viridiplantae; phylum Streptophyta; class Magnoliopsida; order Poales; family Poaceae; genus Hordeum; species Hordeum vulgare. Next base: position 565,088,332 of record NC_058520.1, read on the forward strand.
GATGATCTCGTCTCAGCAGGGCTCCGCCCAAGCTCCGCAGAAACGCGATCTAGAGGAAAAACCGTAGAGGTATGTGGTCGGGCTGCCGTGGAAAAGTCGTCTCAAATCAGCCCTAAAACCTCCGTATATATAGGTGGGAGAGGGGGGACCATGCCTTGGGGCTCAAGGAGCCCCAAGGGGGTCGGCCGAGCCAAAGGGGGGAAGGACTCCCCCCCAAACCGAGTCCTACTTGGTTTGGTGGGTGCAGTCCTTCTTTCCTTTCCCACCTCCTCCTTTTTCTTCTTTTCTCTTTGATTTTTCTTCCAATGCGCATAGGGCCCTTTTGGGCTGTCCCACCAGCCCACTAAGGGCTGGTGCGCCACCCTCAAGGCTTATGGGCTTCCCCGGGGTGGGTTGCCCCCCCCGGTGAACTCCCGGAACCCATTCGTCATTCCCGGTACATTCCCGGTAACTCCGAAAACCTTCCGGTAATCAAATGAGGTCATCCTATATATCAATTTTTGTTTCCGGACCATTCCGGAAACCCTCGTGACGTCCGTGATCTCATCCGGGACTCCGAACAACATTTGGTAACCAACCATATAACTCAAATACGCATAAAACAACGTCGAACCTTAAGTGTGCAGACCCTGCGGGTTCGAGAATTATGTAGACATGACCCGAGAGACTCCTCGGTCAATATCCAATAGCGGGACCTGGATGCCCATATTGGATCCTACATATTCTACGAAGATCTTATTGTTTGAACCTCAGTGCCAAGGATTCATATAATCCCGTATGTCATTCCCTTTGTCCTTCGGTATGTTACTTGCCCGAGATTCGATCGTCAGTATCCGCATACCTATTTCAATCTCGTTTACCGGCAAGTCTCTTTACTCGTTCCGTAATACAAGATCCCGCAACTTACACTAAGTCACTTTGCTTGCAAGGCTCGTGTGTGATGTTGTATTACCGAGTGGGCCCCGAGATACCTCTCCGTCACACGGAGTGACAAATCCCAGTATCGATCCATACTAACTCAACGAACACCTTCGGAGATACCTGTAGAGCATCTTTATAGTCACCCAGTTACGTTGCGACGTTTGATACACACAAAGCATTCCTCCGGTGTTAGTGAGTTATATGATCTCATGGTAATAGGAACAAATACTTGACACGCAGAAAACAGTAGCAACAAAATGACACGATCAACATGCTACGTCTATTAGTTTGGGTCTAGTCCATCACATGATTCTCCTAATGATGTGATCCCGTTATCAAGTGACAACACTTGCCTATGGTCAGGAAACCTTGACCATCTTTGATCAACGAGCTAGTCAACTAGAGGCTTACTAGGGACAGTGTTTTTTCTATGTATCCACACATGCACTGTGTTTCCAATCAATACAATTGTAGCATGGATAATAAACGATTATCACGAACAAAGAAATATAATAATAACTAATTTATTATTGCCTCTAGGGCATATTTCCAACAATCTCCCACTTGCACTAGAGTCAATAATCTAGTTCACATCACCATGTGATTCCAACGAATCCAACACTCATATAGTTATGGGGTCTGATCACGTCTTGCTCGTAAGAGAGGTTTTAGTCAACGGTTCTGAAACTTTCAGATCCGTGTGTTCTTTACAAATCTTTATGTCATCTTATAGATGCTTCTACTATGTGCTATTCGAAAATACTCCAAATATCTACTCTACTATTCGAATCCGTTTCACTACTCATAGTTATTCGGATTAGTGTCAAAGCTTGCATCGACGTAACCCTTTACGACGAACTCTTTAACCACCTCCATAATCGAGAAAAATTCCTTAGTCTATCAGTTACTAAGGATAAATTTTTGACCGCTTTTAGAGATTCAATCATGGATCACTCTCTGTACCTCTCAACAGAGTGCAAGGCACACATCAGGTGCGGTACTCAGCATGGCATACTTTAGAGTCTACGGCTAAGGCATAGAAGACGACCTTCGTCTATTCTCTTTATTCTGCCGTGGTCGGGTTTTGAGTCTTACTCAAATTCACACCTCACAACGCAACCAAGAACTCCTTCTTTGCTGATCTATTTTGAACTCCTTCAAAACTTGTCAAGGCATGCATTTTGTTGAAACTTCTATCAAGCGTTTTGATCTATCTCCATAGATCTTGATGCTCAACGTTCAAGTAGCTCAATCCAGGTATTCTTTTGAAAACTCCTTTCAAACAACCTTGTATGCTTTATAGAAATTCTACATTACTTCTGATCCACAAAATGTCAACCACATATACTTATCAGAAATTCTATAGTGCTCCCACTCACTTCTTTGGAAATACAAGTTTCTCATAAACCTTGTACAAACCCAAAATCTTTGATCATCTCATCAAAGTGTATATTCCAATTCCGAGATGCTTGCACCAGTCCATTGAAGGATCGCTGGAGTTTGCATATTTGCTAGTATCTTTAGGATCGACAAAACCTCATGGTTGTATCTCATACAATGTTTGCTCAAGGAAACCGTCGAGGAAACAATGTTTTGACATCCTACATGCAATATTTCATAAATAATGCAGCAACTACTAACATAATTCTAACAGACTTTTAGCATCGCTACGAGTGAGAAAGTCTCATCATAGTCAACTGTTTGATCTTGTCGGAAACATCTTTGCGACAAGTCGAGTTTTTCTTAATAGTGACTTGTCACTATCATCGTCCGTCTTCCTTTTAAATATCCATCTTTACTCAATAGTCCTATGACCATCAAGTAGTTCTTCCAAAGTCTACACTTTGTTTTCATACATGGATCCTCTCTCGGATTTCATGGCTTCCAGCCATTTGTCGGAATCTGGGCCCACCATTGCTTTCTCCATAACTCGTAGGTTCACTGTTGCTCAACAACATGACCTCCAAGACAGGGTTACCGTACCACTCTGTAGTAGTACGCGACCTTGTCAACCTACGAGGCTTGTAGTAACTTGATCCGATGCTCGATGATCACCATCATCAGCTTTCACTTCAATTGGTGTAGGCGCCACAGGAACAACTTCCTACGCCCTCCTACACAGTGGTTGAAGTGATGGTTCAATAACCTCATCAAGTTCTACCACCCTCCCACTCAATTCTTTCGAGAGAAACCTTTCCTCAAGAAAGGATCCGTTTTAGAAACAAACACTTTGCTTTCGGATCTGAGATAGGAGATGTACCCAACTGTTTTGGATGAAGATGCATTTATCCGCTTTGGGTTCGAGCTTATCAGACTGAAACTTTTTCACATAAGTGTCGAAACCCCAAACTTTCAAGAAACGACAGTTTAGATTTCTCTAAACCTCAGTCTATACTGTGTCATCTCAACGGAAATACGCGGTGCCCTATTTAAAGTGAGTGCGGTTGTCTCTAATGCATAACCCATAAACGATAGTGGTAATTCGATAAGAGACATCATAGGATGCACCATACCAAATAGTGTGTGGCTATGACGTTCAGACACATCATCACACTATGATGTTCCAGGTGGCATGAGCTGCGAAACAATTTCCACATTTGTCTTAACTGCGTACCAAAACTCGTAACTCAGATATTCATTTCTATGATCATATCGTAGACAGTTTATCCTCTTGTTACGACGAACTTCACTCTGAAACGGAATTGAACTTTTCAATATTTCAGACTTGTGATTCATTAAGCAAATACTCTAGTATCTACTCAAATCGTCATTGAAGTAAGAACATAATGATATCCACTCCGTGCCTCAGCACCCATTGGACTGCATACATCAAAATGTATCACTTCCAACAAGTTACTATCTTATTTCATCTCAATGAAAACAAGGCCTTGCTCATGTGGTATGATTTGCATGTCACTAGTGATTCAAAATCAAGTGAGTATAAAGATCCATCAACATGGAGCCTCTTCATGCAATTTATACCAACATGACTCAAGTGGCAGTGCCACAAGTAAGTGGTACTATCATCAGTACCTCGTATCTTTCGGCACCAATATCATGAACATGTGTAACACTACGATCGAGATTCAATAAACCATTGAAGGTGATTATTCAAGAAAATAGAGTAACCATTATTATCTTTAAATGAATAATCGTATTGCAATAAACACGATCCAATCATGTTCATGCTTAACGCAAGCACCAAATAACAATTATTTAGGTTTAACACCAATCCCGATGGTAGAGGGAGCGTGCGACGTTTGATCACATCAACCTTGGAAATACTTCCAACACGTATCGTCACCTCGCCTTTAGCTAGTCTCCGTTTACGCCGTAGCTATCATTTCGTGTTACTAATCACTTAGCAACCGAACCGGTATCCAATACCCTTATGCTACTAGGAGTACTAGTAAAGTACACATCAACATCATGTATATCAAATATACTTCTTTCGACTTTTGCGAGCCTTCTTATCTACCAAGTATCTAGAGTTGCTCTGCCTCAGTGACTGTTCCCCTCATTACAGAAGCACCTAGTCTCGGGTTTGGGTTTAATCTTGGGTCTCTTCATTAGTGCAGCAACTGTTTTGCCGTTTCACGAAGTATCCCTTCTAGCCCTTGCCTTTCTTGAAACTTGGTGGTTTTACAAACCATCAACTAAATTTTCTCTAGGAACATATAAAAACAATAGAGCTATAGCGCAAGCTACATCGTAATTTGCAAAGACCATTAGACTATGTTCATGACAATTAGTTCAACTAATCATATTACTTAAGAACTCCCACTCAAAAAGTACATCTCTCTAGTCATTTGAGTGGTACATGATCCAAATCCACTATCTCAAGTCCGATCATCACGTGAGTCGAGAATAGTTTCAGTGGTAAGCATCTCTATGCTAATCATATCAACTATACGATTCATGCTCGACCTTTCGGTCTCATGTGTTCCGATGCCATGTCTGCACATGCTAGGCTCGTCAAGCTTAACCCGAGTGTTCCGCGTGTGCAACTGTTTTGCACCCGTTGTATGTGAACGTTGAGTCTATCACACCCGATCATCACGTGGTGCCTCGAAACGAAGAACTGTCGCAACGGTGCACAGTCGGGGAGAACACAATTTCGTCTTAAAATTTTAGTGAGAGATCACCTCATAATGCTACCGTCGTTCTAAGCAAGATAAGGTGCATAAAAGGATTAACATCACATGCAATTCATAAGTGACATGATATGGCCATCATCACGTGCTTCTTGATCTCCATCACCAAAGCACCGGCACGATCTTCTTGTCACCGACGCCACACCATGATCTCCATCAACGTGTCGCCATCGGGGTTGTCGTGCTACTCATGCTATTACTACTAAAGCTACATCCTAGCAAAATAGTAAACGCATCTGCAAGCACAAACATTAGTATAAAGACAACCCTATGGCTCCTGTCGGTTGCCGTACCATCAACGTGCAAGTCGATATTATCTATTACAACATGATCATCTCATACATCCAATATATCACATCACATCGTTGCCCATATCACATCACAAGCATACCCTGCAAAAACAAGTTAGACGCCCTCTAATTTTGTTGTTGCATGTTTTACGTGGTGACCATGGGTATCTAGTTAGATCGCATCTTACTTACGCAAACACCACAACGGAGATATATGAGTTGCTATTTAACCTCATCCAAGGACCTCCTCGGTCAAATCCGATTCAACTAAAGTTGGAAAAACCGACACTTGCCAGTCATCTTTGAGCAACGGGGTTACTCGTAGCGATGAAACCAGTCTCTCGTAAGCGTACGAGTAATGTCGGTCCAAGCCGCTTCAATCCAACAATACCGCGGAATCAAGAAAAGACTAAGGAGGGCAGCAAAACGCACATCACCGCCCATAAAAACTTTTGTGTTCTACTCGAGAAGACATCTACGCATGAACCTAGCTCTGATACCACTGTTGGGGAACGTCGCATGGGAAACAAAAGATTTCCTACGCGCACGAAGACCTATCATGATGATGTCCATCTACGAGAGGGGATGAGTGATCTACGTACCCTTGTAGACCGTACAGCAGAAGCGTTAGTGAACGCGGTTCATGTAGTGGAACGTCCTCACGTCCCTCGATCCCCCCCGCGAACTATCCCTCGATCAGTCCCACGATCTAGTGCCGAACGGACGGCACCTCCGCGTTCAGCACACGTACAACTCGACGATGATCTCGGCCTTCTTGATCCAGCAAGAGAGACGGAGAGGTAGAAGAGTTCTCCGGCAGCGTGACGGCGCTCCGGAGGTTGGTGATGATCTCGTCTCAGCAGGGCTCCGCCCGAGCTCCGCAGAAACGCGATCTAGAGGAAAAACCGTGGAGGTATGTGGTCGGGCTGCCGTGGAAAAGTCGTCTCAAATCAGCCCTAAAACCTCCGTATATATTGGTGGGAGAGGGGGGGACCTTGCCTTGGGGCTCAAGGAGCCCCAAGGGGGTCGGCCGAGGCAAAGGGGGGAAGGAGTCCCCCCCAAACCGAGTCCTACTTGGTTTGGTGGGTGGAGTCCTTCTTTCCTTTCCCACCTCCTCCTTTTTTTCTCTTTGATTTTTCTTCCAATGCGCATAGGGCCCTTTTGGGCTGTCCCACCAGCCCACTAAGGGCTGGTGCGCCACCCTCAAGGCCTATGGGCTTCCTCGGGGTGGGTTGCCCCCCCCCCCCCCGGTGATCTCCCGGAACCCATTCGTCATTCCCGGTACATTCCCGGTAACTCCGAAAACCTTCCGGTAATCAAATGAGGTCATCCTATATATCAATTTTCGTTTCCGGACCATTCCGGAAACCCTCGTGATGTCCGTGATCTCATCCGGGACTCCGAACAACATTTGGTAACCAACCATATAACTCAAATACGCATAAAACAACGTCGAACCTTAAGTGTGCAGACCCTGCGGGTTCGAGAATTATGTAGACATGACCCGAGAGACTCCTCGGTCAATATCAAATAGCGGGACCTGGATGCCCATATTGGATCCCACATATTCTACGAAGATCTTATCATTTGAACCTCAGTGCCAGGGATTCATATAATCCCGTATGTCATTCCCTTTGTCCTTCGGTATGTTACTTGCCCGAGATTAGATCGTTAGTATCCGCATACCTATTTCAATCTCGTTTACCGGCAAGTCTCTTTACTCGTTCCATAATACAAGATCCCGTAACTTACACTAAGTCACATTGCTTGCAAGGCTTGTGTGTGATGTTGTATTACCGAGTGGGCCCCGAGATACCTCTCCGTCATACGGAGTGACAAATCCCAGTCTTGATCCATACTAACTCAACGAACACCTTCGGAGATACCTGTAGAGCATCTTTATAGTCACCCGGTTACGTTGTGACGTTTGATACACACAAAGCATTCCTCCGGTGTCAGTGAGTTATATGATCTCATGGTCATAGGAACAAATACTAGACACGCAGAAAACAGGAGCAACAAATTGACACGATCAACATGCTACGTCTATTAGTTTGGGTCTAGTCCATCACATGATTCTCCTAATGATGTGATCCCGTTATCAAGTAACAATACTTGCCTATGGCCAGGAAACCTTGACCATCTTTGATCAACGAGCTAGTCAACTAGAGGCTTACTAGGGACAATGTTTTGTCTATGTATCCACACAAGTATTGTGTTTCCAATCAATACAATTATAGCATGGATAATAAACGATTATCACGAACAAAGAAATATAATAATAACTAATTTATTATTGCCTCTAGGGCATATTTCCAACACCGCCGTCATCGCCCCTCCGTCATCGAAGCCGGGCAAACCTTGTTAAAGTAGACACTCGAGAAGTCGTCGTGCTAAGGCCCAATAGGACCAGCGCATCAGAACAGCAACCGCCGCCGATGAAGAAAAGATTATATCAGAAGTATCCAACCTATAGACACACGAATACAGACGAACGAAGACCGGATCCACATGGATCCACCAAAGACAAACGCCGACCGAATCTCACGAGATCCGTTGGAGACAGACCTCCACATACCCTCCGACGATGCTATGAACACAATGGAAACGGGGGCTAGGCGGTAGGGCTGGGCGTTCGGTTTATATGGCTAATACGGTTAAGTTTATTCGGTTCTATATAATTTCGGTTTTGAAGGAACAAAAACCGAAATAATCATTCAAAACGAACCATATTAACCATAATATATCGGTTCGGTTTGTTCGGTTAACCGAAAAAACAAAATTCATGCACTTGTCAATATAAGTGTAATGACTCGAGAGCACTCATTTGGATTGTATAATATGTAAAAAGTAATCACAAGTTCTAGCAACCTTAATATCATTCTATGGTTTATTTGGTCAAGCAAATTAGTAACCATAATTAAGTAGAAAAAGCACATGAAACGTGAAATGTATTATGTGCGGAGAAATGTTTGATGCCTCCATACTGTTGCACTTTCAAAAACAAGGTATTACATGAAGTATCCCACATATCGGTTTGTTCTGTCTACTCGATTTCTGGGCACCAAAAACCGAACAAAAACAAAACACTGAACAAAAACAAAACACCAAACAACCTTAAAAATTCCCACCAAACCAAAAATTAAACCACTGAATAAACCAACAAATCGGTTAATACGATTCGGTTCGGTTTGGTTTTTCGGTTTTCGATTTTATAGTGCCCACCCCTACTAGGCGGGGAGGACCTTATTCAATCTGCAGAGAGCCGCATCCGCCCTGCATCTCTAAGTAGGACATAAACTCTAACGAAACTTTTTTTTTCATAAAATGGAGCCCTCCCGTCGGCGTAGACCGGGATCCACCACGCCTCCATGGCCCAAAGATCACAAGATGATATAGATCGACGACGATGCCAACGGGAGGCATGAAAAACCCTAGCCTTTGCTACAGCCGACCGGTCGTCTTTGTCCGTGGTTTCCTTTTTAAGGAAACCCTAACCCTACGCTCTTTTCGCCACCGTAACGTACCCATACTCTCCCAAGCCGCTAGTAGTTACATTTTTGTTTTTGCATTTATAAAACTCTGCACTTGTATATGTCCAAATCCACGCCCAAAAACAGGTTTCCAAAGTCACCGAATATACCATATCACTAATCTTTTTAGAATTGAAGGTCTAGCAATCAATTGAGGTCTCCAAACTAAATTTAATCACTCAATTTTGATAGGATCAACAATTTCTCAACAAGCTCTTCTTTTTAATTCTTTTAATTAACTATGCTCCTTAATTGTAAAGCTTTTCGATTCGATTGAGGTATTCAATTTGAAATTGGGTTCATGATTTCAACTTGATCAATGATTTTTGAAATTAATCAGGAGCAACCAATTTAAAATGATATATCAATCCCGTGCATCGCTCGTCACCTAGAAATATATTACTGTAACACCAAAATAATACATGCAATGAGTGATGCAATTTTTTTTCTCTGATAGATAGCATAAAATCACACGACAAAAGACCCATCAATATAATGTAATATAAATAAAATAAAAAACATAGGCCACCACCTCTCACACTAGCCAAATCAAATTCTCCTCCGATTCCAAGATATAAGGTGTATTTTTTTCTTGAAAAGTCAACTTTATTTAACTTGACCAAATTCGGAGTAAAAAATATCGGCATCCACAATGCTAAATAAATAAAATATGAAAATTTATTTCATGATGAATTTAATGATGCAACTTGGTGTTATGAATATTAATATATTTATCTACAAATTTCATCAAACTTGAAAAGTTTTGACTTTTTAAAAATCCAATACATCAATTTGTTAAAAATAAATAGACTAATTTTTTTATAAAGGACAGTGCTAACTACCAGTCGACTCGTAGTTAGCGACAGATCCGCACGATTCGTTTCTACCTGATCGTTATCATCTCATGCTCGCTTGTGCTGATTTGTTTCCTTCTCTCAAAAATCGTAGTGAATCTCTAGTGGTTTTTTGTGGTTTTCCACAGGATAATATGAAAAAAGTGCTTGAAAAAGGATTCGAACCCTGGTCTATGCAATAGTTATTGAGCCTAATAAACAACTAAACCACCTTTTTTGTTGTCTATTGTAGATAAGCAATGTTATTTGAACCTTTTTTATTTCTGCCATATCAGAAAAATAATAATAAAGATTGTCTTGGTAACTTGGGCATGACCAGCGTGATAAATATAGTATGAGTAACGTGATAACTGTATCATGATAAGGCTGATAACTATAGTACAAGAAGGTTAAAGCATGAAACAATATGGTCATTTAACAAAGAAATTACCGATGATATGTTTCAAAAACTTTTTCCCATTGGATGAAAGATACCATAGTGCTTAAACGTAAGATATTAGGTTTGTGATGCATAAAATTGTCATAAATTTACATGAAAGTTATCGAAGGAGTTATGTTTCAGTGTTTTTTCCATGAAGTCAAAGTGAACATGGTCGTTGAACGTAAGTTATGAGGTCCTCGGTGCATAAATGATCATGCTATTTACATAGAAGTTACCGGGGCATGTTTCAATAACGTTTTTTTCATGGGTAAAAAGTTATCAATATGTTGTAGGTAAGTTATCGGGTGTCTCGTGCGTAACTTACCATGATATTTGCACTAGGTTATCAAAGGATAGTTGCGAAACTTTTCGCCCAAGGTAAAAAGTTATCAGTGTGTTTATATATAAGTTATCAGGTTAGTTGGATGTAAGTTATCATATCATTTACACAGAAGTTATCGGGGGGGGGGGGATATTTCAGCAACTTTTTCACCTCGGATGGTTAAAAAAGTGGTATTTTATTTGAACTTGTCAGGGGTCAAATAGTGGATGAGTTGGCTAGTGTGTTAAGATCTTAATATTGAAGTCTGAAGTTCAATTCTCAGCTTTAGCATGGTTTTGTATGCTATCAAACTACAAGTATGGAAACTGCTACCATCAAGATTTGTTTCGAACATCTTTTTCTTCCAAAAAATATCAGGTCTGCGATGTGTGAGTTATCAAGCTATTCACACAAAAATTAACCGATGATATTTCATCAACGTGCCTCCCTCCATCCGATCGCCAAATTTACCAAGACCGAGGTACCTAAGTTATCAGGCCAGCGATGTGTGAGTTACCCTGATATTCACATAAAATTTATCGGGGGTATATTTCATCACTTCTCTTCGCCAAAGGTACCAGGACCGGGCTGCATAAGTTATAAGGCTCCGATGTGTGAGTTACCGTGCTATTCACACCAAAGATACTAGGAGATATTTCATGAACCTTCACCCACGCCAAAGTTATCAAGACTTGGTTATATAAGTTATCACGTGTGTGATATGCGAGTTACCCTGATATTCACACAAAATGACCGGAGAGTATCCCATGTTCACCAAAATGAGCATGGTGTCATCAACTCTAGATGAGTTGGTAAAATAGTCTACTTAGGCCCTGTTTGAAACCACAATAGATTATGATAATCTGGATTATGAAGATACTCCCTCCGTTCCTAAATATAAGTCTTTTTAGATGCTTTACTACAAGACTACATACGGTTGTATATAGACATATTTGAGAGTGTAGATTCACTCATTTTGCTTCGTATGTAGTCTCCTAATAAAATCTCTAAAAAGACTTTTATTTAGGAACAGAGGGAGTAGATTATATAATCTGGTTTATAAAAATAATTTAGGTGGACATGTTTGGAGGTCAGGTTATATAAACTGTAATCCAGGTTTTACATTGCATAATGACTTGTGTGTCCTGTGTTTTTTTAAAAGAGGAGGGTGACGGTGGTAGGAATGTAATTAACTCCAACTTTACAAGAGTAATCGGTCATTAGCAATCCACAATCTGATTTTAGCTCGGTTAGAGTAGATTATGAGTTTTTAATAATCTGTCTATATTGTTTTTATAATCTACACCATAATATGTCCTGTTTGGAGATAGAATAAATTATAAAATCTGAATTATATAATCTGAGTGGTTCTAAACAGGGTCTTAAGTGCCGAAAAGATTGGACATTGCATTAACTTTTGTGCAAACAAGAATAGGAGACAAGTTAAATAACCTATTTAATTTCATTTTGTCAGGAAAACGATAAATAGGATAGCTGATTGGCTAGCTGAGTTACTTTATAAGGGTACAAAGATTGAATTTTGTTGTGCGCACCATTTTTTGTATGTAAATAAGAAACAAGGAAAAAAATTCAGACGTGCTACTATTTTCAATAGAAGAAAATAAAGATCAGTCATAAAACAAACGGAGGATCGCGGAGCTAACCCGATCGACTGAACGTTAGCTTTCTCGTTTTATAAAAACACAATAACACAAACGACGCAACAACATATGTTTAATCCTTCTAGTAAATTTAATAGTTGCCCTGTGGCATGACCATACATTGTTGGACGGGATTGTATCTCTTAAACTTTGAGTAATGCAAGAATTTATTCAAAAGAAAAAAGAATCCTTCTAGTAAATACGAAAACGAAGTTTGTTTAGTGAGGCCATTCTGTGCCGTGCTACTAGCACAATTAAATCCTTCTTAATTCGATGACGCAGACCGCAGAGTACTACCAGAGTACTGATGGTCTCAAACTGCTGCTCGCCAGCCAGGGTGGCGATGATTCTCAAAAGAGAAGGGAAAAAAAATTAGGGTGGTGACGAATCACTTTCCGAGCGCGCGCCGCATGACCAGATCGCGTGCACGCGTTTTTTTTTTTTTTTTTTTGCGGGATCGCGTGCACGCGTTATGCATGGATGATGGAGATCGGATCATAGAGTGGATGCGATTTAGCCACTGTTTGCGCCAGCGAGATGATGCGGCGGTGGCTGGCACTCTTCTCCTCCTCGATCGACCTCGTTTGGCGTCACGTCTATATATTATATATATTCGCATGCACACACGGCAGGGATGAAATCCAAGCACCCGGCCCAACTTGGAGATGGCAGATCCACTGCATATGTCTCAGACGCATCAGACAAGGCCGGGCACTGAGTTCTTAGCTTCTGGCAGGGATATATTTTGCTGTCCATCAGCGCGAGCTATCCTACGTGTCTATCCGTCCTTGCAAGAGGGGAGATATTCTCCACCATGTATTCGTGCAGGCGTCTGTACTGCGTCACTGATTGATCCTGCTTTGTTTGTTCGTCATCATGATTTGCATGCAGTGCGCGGGGTGGACGCTGAATGATCATCGATCTATAGTTTATTCCTTGACAAGCTTTTGCCTCCGTTTTTTTTTAAAATAAAATAAAATCGGTCGACCAGCCACGACGTACTTCCATACATGACCCTTGACAACAAAAACGCTTGTGATAACTGTTCACGAGCCTCACCCCATGTGATAAGCCGACGAATATAAGAAAAGAAAAATGTGGCACTTAGCAGGCAGAGAAATCCTGAGAGGTTCCGCCCGGCGGGGCACCGATCTGCCATGGTCGATGGGTTAGAAGAGAGGTGATACTGATGGATGCACTGCCCCGATCGTATCTGCCACCCCAGTTGCTGCGCCAGGTTAAACTAATAAACTAACTCATAAACTAAACAACAAATGTAAACGCGGGCTAGGGGCAGGAGCACGGGACGAAGGTCGAAGGCATCGTCTCAGATGCCTTTGATTGGAGAGCATGCACGCAGCTGGCACGCATCACTTAGTTTGGCTTTGGGTTTAGGAGAAACAGTTTGACCCCAAGTGTTCAGTACCACTAGTTAACAGGGAGAGATGTTTAATCCGATGCTGTTGCTCGCGTCGCGTGCGCGCACGAGCGAGCTCATCAAGCGCCCGTACGTACGTCCATGTGCGGGAGCCCTGCCGCCGCTCGGCCCTCGGTACTACAGTACGTGTGGACGAACCCGGGCTTGCATGGAGTACCCCGCACTTCACTTGACCTGGCCCCTGGCTTTTGCTTTGGGGTCCTTTCTTTTTCCACTGTACCCACCACCACCTGTGAATGCAACTGTAGCTAGACACACCCGGCTAGTTTGCCGGTTCTTTTGGGATGTCCTACCAATATGCTAGACCATCTCCAACACACGCGCTGCATGAAAAACAGCGTTTTTAATGTGCGAGCATCCATGCGGCGCGCTCCATCAGGCGTGGCAAAAAGTGGCGCGAAAAAGACGGACATGCGCAGAAAATAGGGAGGCGCGTGATAGTTTTAGCTCGTATCGACAAGCGTGCGCTATAAATCCAGCGTCACCTCACGCGCCCTCTTCATCGCTGTGCCTCGTCACACGTTCTCTCCCCGCTCTAACTCGTCACGCTCCCTTTCCACCACTCTTCCTTCTTGCTCGCCGCTGCCGCGCCACCATGCCGAGGTGATGAAGCGAGAGTGGGCACAGCGGCTCGTGCCTCCCGCACGGCTTGTCACCGAAGAGGGCCATCACGAAAACCGGAGGCGAAAGCACCGCCTCGGCATCGCTGAGATGGACGAGCATGCCATGGCGGCGTGGCGCCAACAGTTCCCGCGAGATGTCCTCGACAAGTGCCACATTCATTGCGCAAAGGAGGGCGAAGCGAGCTGCCTATCATGAGGACAGGCGTATGCGGAAGCATGCCGCAATTTTCAACATCGAGCTCAAAGAAGCATCGACTTGGGAACCCGACGATGAATGGTGGGCCGATGCCTTCATCACGACGAAGGAGTCGGAGGAGGACACCAGCGAGTCGGAGGAAGATGACGAGTAGTTTTTATCGTTTTTAATTTATGTATGAACTATGTTTTTATCTATGAACTATCGACGAGCAGTAGATTCTATCTATGATGAACTATGGTTGAAATATGAACAACGCGCTGTACTTTTGACGCGTCTGCTGAAGCGCTACTGGGGCGCTCAAAATTTGCAGCGTCCGGTGAAGCAACAACCTACTGAGACGCAAAAAAGCCCTTGCGCATGCTATAATTTTTTTTGCGCACCATGCGTGCGCGACATCTATTGGAGATGCTCTTAGAGCAACTCCAACACATCGATCTAAACGGACACCATTTGTGTGTGTTTTATCTGTTTAGATCATCCGCTTGGGTGTCTTTTTTATCCATAGGTGCATTTAACGGGAACGAATGCATTTTGTGACATGTACGTCGGACATTCGGTTGAACACCTGGTGGGCGAGCTCCCGCCCCGTCGCCCCGCAGCTCTCGCCTCGCCCACCCGCAATGAGCTCACCTCCGCCTACTATACCAGCGAGCTGCCGCACACCCGCCGTGCCCGCGAGCTCGCCTCCCCCCGCCCCATAGCTGCCCGTGCACAACACGTTCATCCGCCATCGCCACACTCTTCCTGGAGCCGACCACGTACCGCCGTCACATTCGTTGTCGCGTTCCTCCGTAGCCGGCACGTTCCCGTGCCGCCGCTGCAGCCATCATCGCGTTCCTCCCGTCGCATTCCTAACGCCGCATTCCTCCACCGCCGCTGGAGTCGGCCAGCACGAATCCGTGGAGCTCCTCCAGAACGCAGAGGTTGTTGCTAGCAATTGTTGGAAATATGCCCTAGAGGCAATAATAAATTAGTTATTATTATATTTCTTAGTTCATGATAATCGTTTATTATCCATGCTATAATTGTATTGATTGGAAACACAATACTTGTGTGGATACATAGACAAAACACTGTCCCTAGTAAGCCTCTAGTTGACTAGCTTGTTGATCAAAGATGGTCAAGGTTTCCTGGCCATAGGCAAGTGTTGTCACTTGATAACGGGATCACATCATTAGGAGAATCATGTGATGGACTAGACCCAAACTAATAGACGTAGCATGTTGATCGTGTCATTTTGTTGCTACTGTTTTCTGCGTGTCAAGTATTTGTTCCTATGACCATGAGATCATATAACTCACGGACACCGGAGGAATGCTTTGTGTGTATCAAACGTCGCAACGTAACTGGGTGACTATAAAGATGCTCTACAGGTATCTCCGAAGGTGTTCGTTGAGTTAGTATGGATCGAGACTGGGATTTGTCACTCCGTGTGACGGAGAGGTATCTCGGGGCCCACTCGGTAATACAACATCACACACAAGCCTTGCAAGCAATGTGACTTAGTGTAAGTTGCGGGATCTTGTATTACAGAACAAGTAAAGAGACTTGCCGGTAAACGAGATTGAAATAGGTATGCGGATACTGACGATCGAATCTCGGGCAAGTAACATACCGAAGGACAAAGGGAATGACATACGGGATTATATAAATCCTTGGCACTGAGGTTCAAACGATAAGATCTTCGTAGAATATGTAGGATCCAATATGGGCATCCAGGTCCCGCTATTGGATATTGACCGAGGAGTCTCTCGGGTCATGTCTACATAGTTCTCGAACCCGCAGGGTCTGCACACTTAAGGTTCGACGTTGTTTTATGCGTATTTGAGTTATATGGTTGGTTACCGAATGTTGTTCGGAGTCCCAGATGAGATCACAGACGTCACGAGGGTTTCCGGAATGGTCCGGAAACGAAGATTGATATATAGGATGACCTCATTTGATTACCGGAAGGTTTTCGGAGTTACCGGGAATGTACCGGGAATGACGAATGGGTTCCGGGAGTTCAACGGGGGGGCCCACCCACCCCGGGGAAGCCCATAGTCCTTGAGGGTGGCACACCAGCCCTTAGTGGGCTGGTGGGACAGCCCAAAAGGGCTCTATGCGGCAAGAAGAGAAAATCAAGAGAAAAAAAAAAGGGAGGAGGTGGGAAGGAAGGGGGACTCCCTCCCACCAAACCAAGTCCAACTCGGTTTGGGGGGGAGTCCTCCCCCCTTGGACTCGGCCGACCCCCTTGGGGCTCCTTGAGCCCCAAGGCAAGGTCCCCTCCCTCCCACCTATATATACGGAGGTTTTAGGGCTGATTTGAGACGACTTTTCCACGGCAGCCCGACCACATACCTCCACGGTTTTTCCTCTAGATCGCGTTTCTGCGGAGCTCGGGCGGAGCCCTGCTGAGACAAGGTCATCACCAACCTCCGGAGCGCCGTCACGCTGCCGGAGAACTCTTCTACCTCTCCGTCTCTCTTGCTGGATCAAGAAGGCCGAGATCATCGTCGAGCTGTACGTGTGCTGAACGCGGAGGTGCCGTCCGTTCGGTACTAGATCGTGGGACTGATCGCAGGATTGTTCGCGGGGCGGATCGAGGGACGTGAGGACGTTCCACTACATCAACCGCGTTCACTAACGCTTCTGCTGTACGATCTACAAGGGTACGTAGATCACTCATCCCCTCTCGTAGATGGACATCACCATGATAGGTCTTCGTGCGCGTAGGAAAATTTTTGTTTCCCATGCGACGTTCCCCATCAGTGGCATCGTGAGCTAGGTTCATGCGTAGATGTCTTCTCGAATAGAACACAAAAGTTTTTGTGGGTGGTGATGTGCATTTTGCTGCCCTCCTTAGTCTTTTCTTGATTCCGCGGTATTGTTGGATTGAAGCGGCTTGGACCGACATTACTCGTACGCTTACGAGAGACTGGTTTCATCGTTACGAGTAACTCCATTGCTCAAAGATGACTCGCAAGTGTCGGTTTCTCCAACTTTAGTTGAATCGGATTTGACCGAGGAGGTCCTTGGATGAGGTTAAATAGCAACTCATATATGTCCGTTGTGGTGTTTGCGTAAGTAAGATGCGATCCTACTAGATACCCATGGTCACCACGTAAAACATGCAACAACAAAATTAGAGGACGTCTGACTTGTTTTTGCAGGGTATGCTTGTGATGTGATATGGCCAATGATGTGATGTGATATATTGGATGTATGAGATGATCATGTTGTAATAGAAATATTCACTTGCACGTCGATGGTACGGCAACCGGCAGGAGCCATAGGGTTGTCTTTATACTAACGTGTGTGCTTGCAGATGCGTTTACTATTTTGCTAGGATGTAGCTTTAGTAGTAATAGCATGAGTAGCACGACAACCCCGATGGCAACACGTTGATGGAGATCATGGTGTGGCGCCGGTGACAAGAAGGTCGTGCCGGTACTTTGGTGATGGAGATCAAGAAGCACGTGATGATGGCCATATCATGTCACTTATGAATTGCATGTGATGTTAATCCTTTTATGCACCTTATTTTGCTTAGAACGACGGTAGCATTATGAGGTGATCTCTCACTAAAATTTCAAGACGAAATTGTGTTCTCCCCGACTGTGCACCGTTGCTACAGTTCGTCGTTTCGAGACACCACGTGATGATCGGGTGTGATAGACTCAACGTTCACATACAACGGGTGCAAAACAGTTGCGCACGCGGAACACTCGGGTTAAGCTTGACGAGCCTAGCATGTGCAGACATGGCCTCGGAACACATGAGACCGAAAGGTCGAGCATGAATCGTATAGTTGATATGATTAGCATAGAGATGCTTACCACTGAAACTATTCTCGACTCACGTGATGATCGGACTTGAGATAGTGGATTTGGATCATGTACCACTCAAATGACTAGAGAGATATTCTTTTTGAGTGGGAGTTCTTAAGTAATATGATTAATTGAACTAATTGTCATGAACATACTCTAATGGTCTTTGCGAATTACGATGTAGCTTGCGCTATAGCTCTACTGTTTTTTATATGTTCCTAGAGAAAATTTAGTTGAAAATTGATAGTAGCAAAACTTTGCAGACTGGGTCTGTAAAACCGAGGATTGTCCTCGTTGCTGCGTAGAAGGATTATGTCCTTAATGCACTACTCGGTGTGCTGCACCTCGAGCGTCGTCTGTGGATGCTATGAACATCCGACATACACGTTTCTGATGACTACACGATAGTTCAGTGCAAAATACTTAATGGCTTAGAAGCAAGGCGCCGAAAACGTTGTAAAACGTCACGGAACATAAGTGATGTTCTAAAGAGATGAAATTGTGATTTCATGCTTGTGCCCTTGTTAAGAGGTACGAGACCTCCAACAAGATTCTTTGTCCACAAAGTAAAGGAGAAAAGCTCAATCGTTGAGCGTGTGCTCAGATTGTCTGAGTACAACAATCACTTGAATCAAGTGGGAGTTAATCTTCCAGATGAGATAGTGATGGTTCTCCAAAGTCACTGCCACCAAGCTGTGAGAGCTTCGTGATGAACTATAACATATCAAGGATACATACAATGATCCTTGAGCGATTCGCTATGTTTGACACTACGAAAGTAGAAATCAAGAAGGAGCATCAATAGTTGATGGTTTGTAAAACCACTAAGTTTCAAGAAAGGCAAGGGCTAGAAGGGATACTTCGTGAAACGGCAAAACATGCTGCACTAATGAAGAGACCCAAGATTAAACCCAAACCCGAGACTAAGTGCTTCTGTAATGAGGGGAACAGTCACTGAGGCGGAGCAACTCTAGATACTTGGTAGATAAGAAGGCTGGCAAAAGTCAAGAGAAGTATATTAGATATACATGATGTTGATGTGTACTTTACTAGTACTCCTAGTAGCATGAGGGCATTGGATACCGGTTCGGTTGCTAAATGATTAGTAACACGAAATGAAAGCTACGGCATAAACGGAGACTAGCTAAAGGCGAGGTGACGATACGTGTTGGAAGTGTTTTCAAGGTTGATATGATCAAACGTCGCACGCTCCCTCTACCATCGGGATTGGTGTTAAACCTAAATGATTGTTATTTGGTGCTTGCGTTAAGCATGAACATGATTGGATCGTGTTTATTACAATACGATTATTCATTTAAAGAGAATAATGGTTACTCTATTTTCTTGAATAATCACCTTCAATGGTTTATTGAATCTCGATCGTAGTGTTACACATGTTCATAATATTGGTGCCAAAAGGATACGAGTTGATGATGATAGTACCACTTACTTGTGGCACTGCCGCTTGAGTCATGTTAGTATAAATTACATGAAGAGGCTCCATACTAACGGATCTTTGTACTCACCTGATTTCGAATCACTAGTGACATGCAAACCATACCACATGAGCAAGGCCTTGTTTTCATTGAGATGAAATAAGATAGTAACTTGTTGGAAGTGATACATTTTGATGTATGCAGTCCAATGAGTACTGAGGCACGCAGTGGATATCATTATGTTCTTACTTCACTGACGATTTGAGTAGATACAGGAGTATTTACTTAATGAATCACAAGTCTGAAATGTTGAAAAGTTCAAATCCGTTTCAGAGTGAAGTTCGTCGTAACAAGAGGATAAACTGTCTACGATATGATCATAGAAATGAATATCTGAGTTACGAGTTTTGGTACGCAGTTAAGACAAATGTGGAAATTGTTTCGCAGCTCATGCCACCTGGAACATCATAGTGTGATGATGTGTCTGAACGTCATAGCCACACACTATTTGGTATGGTGCATACTATGATTTCTCTTATCGAATTACCACTATCGTTTATGGGTTATGCATTAGAGACAACCGCACTCACTTTAAATAGGGCACCGCGTATTTCCGTTGAGATGACACAGTATAGACTGAGGTTTAGAGAAATCTAAACTGTCGTTTCTTGAAAGTTTGGGGTTTCGACACTTATGTGAAAAAGTTTCAGTCTGATAAGCTCGAACCCAAAGCAGATAAATGCTTCTTCATAGGGTATCCAAAACAGTTGGGTACATCTCCTATCTCAGATCCGAAAGCAAAGTGTTTGTTTCTAGAAACGGATCCTTTCTCGAGGAAAGGTTTCTCTCGAAAGAATTGAGTGGGAGGGTAGTAGAACTTGATGAGGTTATTGAACCATCACTTCAACCAGTGTGTAGCAGGGCGCAGGAAGTTGTTCCTGTGGCGCCTACACCAATTGAAGTAGAAGCTAATGATGGTGATCATTGAGCTTCAAGTCAAGTTACTACAAACCTCGTAGGTCGACAAGGTCGCGTACTGCTGCAGAGTAGTACGGTAACCCTGTCTTGGAGGTCATGTTGTTGAGCAACAGTGAACCTACGAGTTATGGAGAAAGCGATGGTGGGCCCAGATTCCGACAAATGGCTGGAAGCCATGAAATCTGAGAGAGGATCCATGGATGAAAACAAAGTGTAGACTTTGGAAGAATTACTTGATGGTCATAGGACTATTGAGTAAAGATGGATCTTTAAAGGAAAACAGACGATGATGGTGATAAGTCACTATTAAGAAAAGCTCGACTTGTCGCAAAGATGTTTTCGACAAGATCAAACAGTTGACTATGATGAGACTTTCTCACTCGTAGCGATGCTAAAGGTCTGTTAGAATTATGTTAGTTGTTGATGCATTATTTATGAAATATTGCACGTAGGATGTCAAAACATTGTTTCCTCGACGGTTTCCTTGAGCAAACATTGTATATGATACAACCAAGAGGTTTTGTCGATCCTAAAGATACTAGCAAGTATGCAAGCTCCAGCGATCCTTCAATGGACTGGTGCAAGCATCTCGGAGTTGAAATATATATACTTTGATGAGATGATCAAAGATTTTGGGTTTGTACAAGGTTTATGAGAAACTTGTATTTCCAAAGAAGTGAGTGGGAGCACTATAGAATTTCTGATAAGTATATGTGGTTGACATATTGTGGATCAGAAGTAATGTAGAATTTCTGTAAAGCATACAACGTTGTTTTGAAAGGAGTTTTTCAAAGGAATACCTAGATTGCGCTACTTGAACGTTGAGCATAAAGATCTATGGAGATAGATCGAAAGCGCTTAATAGAAGTTTCAACAAGATGCATGCCTTGACAAGTTTTTGAAGGAGTTCAAAATAGATCAGTAAAGAAGGAGTTCTTGGTTGCGTTGTAAGGTGTGGAATTGAGTAAGACTCAAAACCCGACCACGGCAGAATAAAGAGAAAAGACGAAGGTCGTCTTCTATGCCTTAGCCGTAGAATCTAAAGTATACCATGCTGTGTACCGCACCTGATGTGTGCCTTGACTCAAAGTCTGTTGAGAGGTACAGAGAGTGATCCATGATTGAATCACTAGCAGCGGTCAAAATTTATCCTTAGTAACAAATGGAATAAGGAATTTTTCTCGATTATGGAGGTGGTTAAAGAGTTCGTCGTAAAGGGTTACGTCGATGCAAGCTTTGACACTAATCCGAATAACTATGAGTAGTGAAACGGATTCATATAGTAGAGTAGATATTTGGAGCATTTCCGAATAGCACGTAGGAGCAGCATCTATAAGATGACATAAAGATTTGTAAAGAACGCACGGATCTAAAAGTTTTAGAACCGTTGACTAAAACCTCTCTCATGAGCAAGACGTGATCAGACCCCATAACTATATGGGTGTTGGATTCGTTGGAATCACATGGTGATGTGAACTAGATTATTGACTCTAGTGCAAGTGGGAGACTGTTGGAAATATGCCCTAGAGGCAATAATAAATTAGTTATTATTATATTTCTTATTTCATGATAATCGTTTATTATCCATGCTATAATTGTATTGATTGGAAACACAATACTTGTGTGGATACATAGACAAAACACTGTCCCTAGTAAGCCTCTAGTTGACTAGCTTGTTGATCAAAGATGGTCAAGGTTTCCTGGCCATAGGCAAGTGTTGTCACTTGATAACGGGATCACATCATTAGGAGAATCATGTGATGGACTAGACCCAAACTAATAGACGTAGCATGTTGATCGTGTCATTTTGTTGCTACTGTTTTCTGCGTGTCAAGTATTTGTTCCTATGACCATGAGATCATATAACTCACGGAAACCGAAGGAATGCTTTGTGTGTATCAAACGTTGCAACGTAACTGGGTGACTATAAAGATGCTCTACAGGTATCTCCGAAGGTGTTCGTTGAGTTAGTATGGATCGAGACTGGGATTTGTCACTCCGTGTGACGGAGAGGTATCTCGGGGCCCACTCGGTAATACAACATCACACACAAGCCTTGCAAGCAATGTGACTTAGTGTAAGTTGCGGGATCTTGTATTACAGAACGAGTAAAGAGACTTGCCGGTAAACGAGATTGAAATAGGTATGCGGATACTGACGATCGAATCTCGGGCAAGTAACATACCGAAGGACAAAGAGAATGACATACGGGATTATATAAATCCTTGGCACTGAGGTTCAAACGATAAGATCTTCGTAGAATATGTAGGATCCAATATGGGCATCCAGGTCCCGCTATTGGATATTGACCGAGGAGTCTCTCGGGTCATGTCTACATAGTTCTCGAACCCGCAGGGTCTGCACACTTAAGGTTCGACGTTGTTTTATGCGTATTTGAGTTATATGGTTGGTTACCGAATGTTGTTCGGAGTCCCGGATGAGATCACGGACGTCACGAGGGTTTCCGGAATGGTCCGGAAACGAAGATTGATATATAGGATGACCTCATTTGATTACCGGAAGGTTTTCGGAGTTACCGGGAATGTACCGGGAATGATGAATGGGTTCCGGGAGTTCACCGGGGGGCCCACCCACCCCGGGGAAGCCCATAGTCCTTGAGGGTGGAACACCAGCCCTTAGTGGGCTGGTGGGACAGCCCAAAAGGGCTCTATGCGGCAAGAAGAGAAAATAAAGAGAAAAGAAAAAAAAATGGAGGAGGTGGGAAGGAAGGGGGACTCCCTCCCACCAAACCAAGTCCAACTCGGTTTGGGGGGGAGTCCTCCCCCCTTGGACTCGGCCGACCCCCTTGGGGCTCCTTGAGCCCCAAGGCAAGGTCCCCTCCCTCCCACCTATATATACGGAGGTTTTAGGGCTGATTTGAGACGACTTTTCCACGGCAGCCCGACCACATACCTCCACGGTTTTTCCTCTAGATCGCGTTTCTGCGGAGCTCGGGCGGAGCCCTGCTGAGACAAGGTCATCACCAACCTCCGGAGCGCCGTCACGCTGCCGGAGAACTCTTATACCTCTCCGTCTCTCTTGCTGGATCAAGAAGGCCGAGATCATCGTCGAGCTGTACGTGTGCTGAACGCGGAGGTGCCGTCCGTTCGGTACTAGATCGTGGGACTGATCGCAGGATTGTTCGCGGGGCGGATCGAGGGACGTGAGGACGTTCCACTACATCAACCACGTTCACTAACGCTTCTGCTGTACGATCTACAAGGGTACGTAGATCACTCATCCTCTCTCGTAGATGGACATCACCATGATAGGTCTTCGTGCGCGTAGGAAAATTTTTGTTTCCCATGCGACGTTCCCCATCAGCAATGGCCTCGCACCGCTGCTCCTTTCCCCCTTGCGCTGTCGTACCCCTCCACAGAATGACGACCCTCAACGCAGTGGCAGCTGCTTGTGACTGCGGGTGATGGCGAGGGAACGGTTCGTGGAGGATGCGGCAGCGGGCGCGTGCTTCTGCAAAGCCGACAATGCGAGGATGGAGAGGAGGACGGCCACGGTGCGGCTGCAGACCGTGTCGATGCTCCTCCCCCGCGTAGTCACTGATTGGTGGGACCGGGGCGGACACGAACGGATGACGCTGGTTTTTGTCCATCGCGGACCCATTTATGGCTCATATTTAAATTTAGTTTGGGTCGGGACGGACATTAAAAGCGCAACAGGTGGACACTACATTCGTTTGGGTCGCCCCGTTGTGCCAAGTTTTATGTTCGGATGATCCAAATGAATAAAACGTATCGTTCGGTTGGAGTTGCTCTTGTTGTTTGTAATCCGGAAACCATTCCTTGTGCTAGTTAGAGCATCTACAAACCGGACCCCTTATAGCCGTCTCATACGCCCGTGCAGGTCATTCGGCCAATACCCGGTCACAAAAAGTCGACCCAGACGGACTCCCTAAACGGGCCTCAAACATCCGGGTTGACCAGCAACCCTCATATCCAGCCCAAATATGAGATAATTTGTTGTAGCGAAGACTTGCTTTCTTGTAACTGAAGCCATTCATCAACCTTCCATTTCTCACCTATCCATTTTCTCACCTATCCATTTGGTAGTTTCTTCTAAATTCCTCTGAAAGTACTCATTAAGCTTGAAGAAGGTATACTCCACTATTGCAGTCACCGGTAATGAACGGGCACCCTTGAGAACATTGTTGAAACATTCAACCAAGTTGTTCGTGATGTCGCCATATCGCCTACCTCCATCATCATGAGCGCGTGCCCACTTGTGCTTCTCGCTGAAATTCCTTGTTAAGAATCCCCCCCTTTGTTCACCGCTGCAAAGAGTTTGTTGTAGCGAGCATCGAAAGCTTGGGTGGTGAATGCCACACATACATGGGTAAGGTCTTTATTGATCTCCTTGCTCTTACATGCCCAGTAAAAGTTGGCCACGAAATGCCTCATGCACCACCTGTGGTGAAGCTTTGGAAAGCTTGGAATAACAATGTCCACTGCCTTGAGTATGCCATGGTGTCGGTCCAATATGATGCATACCTCCCTATCACCAATCACCTTGTGCCTTACATGACCCATGAACCACTCCCAGTTGTCTTGGTGCTCGTAAGGCACCAAAGCAAATGCAACTGGCAACGCATTGTCGTTCGACGAGTGCGCCATTGCTACCATTAGTGTGTCCTTGTATCTGCCGATCAAGAAGGTGACATCTACATATAAGACTAGCCAACAATGCTTAAATGCTGCCACACATTGTCTATAACTCGAGAAGGCATGGTGGAACAATTCGTCGTTATCATCGACCAAATGATACATGTGGAGGTTCCTATGTGCAATCTCTCCCAACAATCTCGGGAGCTGGTTGTATGCTTCTTCGTAACCACCATACAACATCCTAATAGCATTTGCATTGGCCCTCCATCCCTTCCCATACTTGACTTCGTAATTAAATAGTTTTTTCACCGTCCTCATGACAAACCTCACTTTGACAGTGAGATCAACAACTATGTCTTTCATAAATTTGTATTCGAGGTACTCACACGTGAGCTGACGGTGTGTCGTACGAAGTCGTTTCTTTGGTGTTTTGCACATATGAGTGGGAACACAACTTCTTAACACACATTCTCCAGTTTCTTCTAACTTTCCTGCACAAACCTTCCATGTGCATCCTTCATCTTCGTTCTCACACTTCATGGTGTAATACAAATTTATGTCGGAGTGCTCAACATAATATGGCCTCTGGTTCCGAATGGCATAGTCACGCAACTAAACCTTCATGTGAGCCAAAGTTAGAAACTTTACTCCTTTCTTCAAATAAACATTCTGATCCTCGTTCTCCTCCCTTGGTTTGCCTAGATCACGGGAAGGTGTTTGCTTAATCGCCGTGTTTCTCATGCCACCATCAACTACAACTTTATGGTCAAGGGTGAGATCTCAAAACAAGTGAGTTCTTTTTTCTAAGCGGGTCAACTCAAAGTGAATTTGGTTTTCCTCCTTTATTGATCCATCCCCGTCTAATTCTTTCTCAGAACCTTCGTCATCCGAGTCATACCTATATAGACGCCTAAAAGGTAACTCATGATCCATCTCCTTTTGCGCTATGTACACATCCAAGTCACCAACATCAACACCATGAAACCTTTCCTCTAGCTCATCCAAATCAGCATCAACATCAGCATCACCATCCTCTTGAATTACTTTCTCACTAGTAATCACACCAACTTCATTGGCTTGGCTAGTTGGTGGTTGGCTACAAGCATTAGGGGCATACAATTCAACCTCATTTTCTTGGCTAGTTGGTGGTTGGCTATAAGCTCCCTCCCTCCCTCCCTCCCCCTCTCTCTCTCTCTCCCTCACTCCTTCCTGGAGGCATCAATCACAATCCTATGCTCAACAAAAGGCATACTTGTCTTCTAGGTCATTGGGGAAGAGACACGCCGGTTCATGTCAATTGCAAGGCGAGGAGGTTCAACCTTGGTGGCAAACAATTCAAGTGACTTCTCTTCTGATTGGACAACTTTTTTCCTTGTACACATCCCAATGCAAGTCAGAGGTGATATGCATACTTTTCAAGCGATATTTTGCTCCAACTCCAACATCATACCTTCCTATTAACTTAACACCATCATTGGGGTCCATCCACTCTAAGACATCTCTCACTTTTGCAACAACCTCATCATAGTTAGGGCTTCTATCAAAAACAATTGCTTCGTCATCCACGTCGGCATTGTTAGTAAAGAATGCCTCCTTGTCCATATAATGAGCATTAACAAGTCTTCCCATCTAAAGACAACATGAATGAATTAAACACATCAATGACAATTGTTGTGTCTAAAAACAATCCATTATACCCAAATCATATCAACACTAAATTATTAATGATCTTCAAAAAAGATATTAATTAAGATACACTAATCAAAGTTTACCTTAAACACTAATTAACCCCAAACCACAAACTTCCTACTCATGAAGCAAATATTTCTACTACAACAAGCTTATCCCTATTACCAAAGATAAACAATATACTCAAACACACCAAAATAAGGGAGAAAAACATGAATTAGAGTTTCTCCTAGATGTAAAAAATCTATCAAAATAACAAGATTTGACAAAAAAAATTTGGATGATTCAAGGGAAATTACCACAAGCTACAAAGCGATGGAAAGATCCACCTAAGGGAAGCACCTTTTGGAGAGGATTTGATGGGGGGCTTGAGGGGTTGAAGAGAGGAAGAGAGCGGAAATGCAGCAGGAAGCTCGGGCTGGATTGAAAAGAGTGAGTGGGGTGGGTCCCATCCACTCTCCCATGGGATATTTCACTTACCAAAACGAGACGCCAAGGTCCACTGCGTCTGGGTATGGAGGCCAGACGAGTCAACGGGCCTGCCGGCCGAGCAAACCCTGTATCATACGCCACGGACCATGACGTCTCCAGTGCAACCGAGACGCTACGGATGTTGGTGTCGTCAAAAGAGGTTAGATTTGATTTTATTTTAAATGTGAGGTCAATTCAAAAATTCGTTAGCCCCAAAGGTTAAAACATGCCCGGGCCAGATGCATGTGCAGGTGTGCTGGCCGCACAGGGCCCCAAGTTTACAAGGCCCCCGAATTGCCCCGAATTTTGTAGCCAGTGGCCAGCCTGTTGGCCCATAAAAAAGCATGTTATTTGCATTGCCAGGATTCAAACAAGCTACCTCTTGTATAAGGCTTGTAAAAAGGGTTGCGTCAAACAACCAGTTCATGGACGTTACTTGAATTTTTAAAGAAAAATAGCTTTTATTACTTCTGATGTCAAGCAGTACTTAAATTACACAGTCCTAAGCTTTCAACCATTTGCGAAGGTATTTTCTAATGCCAAAATGCTTTTGTATTTGCGATCACTTGATGCATAACGAGGAAATATCTTTGTTTTTTCTAGACAATTTAATCAAATGCCTGCAAAAATATTATATCAAGGCAATTAAAAGAACACCTCACCACAAGGTGTATGTGTTAAGACATTTCAAAACAAACAATGTCAAGAAAAAAGAACACTTCAAATTACGTTTTATGCACGCAGCCTGCCGTGGACGATGTCTAGAACGAGGTAGGCCTATCTTGGAATTTGGCACAGGGCCCCTGATTTTGCCGGCCCGGCCCTGGGTTAAAACAGAAAAATTGTCCGGACTCACCACTTGGTCAAATGACAATCGATACAAGTTTATTTCTTGCAGTTCGGGCAGAACATCGTCTTACATTATTGGCGCTGTTTCCTCGTGCGCACTTGTGAGTTGCGAGTGGCCTAACTAACTAACCATATGCAGGAACCGGGCCTTTCATTAAGGTTATCCATGCACCGTGACAAAAGTTAGTTATGGTTTAGGTGCTAGTGACATCCAGGAGGCCTGACCTGGCAGCTCATAATTCGAGCTCTTGTGGACTGGATTCATTTGGCCAAGCATGCTGATTATATTCACTCGAGTTCAAAAGAAGCATTAACTTAAGACGTCAAAGGAGAATGCAGCCGCCCCCGGTGCTTTAAAGTTTAAACTAGCTCTATCTGTTCTTCACCTAAAAGTTCATAACGGATGATGAACTACCGGAGAACCCACGTTTGATCAATCTAACTAACCTGCTGCATCATCCGAGACCTTTCGGCTCGCGAAGAGACCCACACGGCGCACTTTGTAGCTCGAGATGCATGTGTGTACACTCACATATGTACAAAATGTGTAGTAGGCCTTTTTGGGGTAAGTTTTTGTTGTTGTTGCGGGGGTGCCTTTTCCGGTGACTAATCTGCTGCGGAGAAAAGGACCATTCAGCCATTCAGTTGATGAAAGGGCAGGTTGACACAGATACTTGATCGTCGTTTCACTTTTCACTTTTCAGGTTCAGGGCTGCTGGTGGACGCGTTAACACAGCTCCAGCTTTTATAAAAAAAAATCATTTCCGCATCACATGAGCAAGGGGTAGGGCCCATGTATAGGGCGGGGGCCCCCGAGAGTGAAGTTTGTGTGTCCAGACACCTTGGTGTATTTTTTTGAAAAAAATCAAAAAACATATTTAAAAGTTTCAAGAAATTCAAAAATAATTCTGTGGAAATTCTATATGTTCATTACAAATCAGTGAAATTTCGTTTTGAACAAATGTAATTTGTAGGCTGTACAAAAATAACAAACTTTTGGCCCAATAACAAAAAAGAAGCCCATTTATAAATACAGATTGGTCATTTTTTGTATGCCACGTGTGAAAATAAAATGACTTGAAATTTTACAGATACATAACATACATGTTTGTGTGTGTCTACAAAAAGTTTCAGATTTTTTACATTGTAGAAAATGATTTTTGAAAATGGGAACCATGATGCCCGTGCACCCTTTGCAATTTTCGGGGCGCCCCCACTTTAAATCTCAAGGGATTTTTCTGATTCTATTTCTATTTTCTTTTTATTATGCTACTTTTAATAATCTTCATGATTTCAAAAAACAATTTTTAAAAATAGAACTGTTCACCATCTTTTAAATTTTTTGCATAACAATTGGAAATTGTTTCTGCATTTGATAAACTGTTCTTAATTTAAAAAAATGTGTATTATATGTTTTTTGAAAAATCGTAATTTTAAAATAAATAAAAGTGTTCATGTTCAAAAGGATGTGCATAAATTTATCAAATGTTCTAAGTTTTAGAAACATGCTCCAACTCAAAAATTGTTCATGATTTTTTTACCAGATTGGAAATCATATTTTGTAAATTCAAAAATTGTTCACTAATTAAGTAAATATTCTATAGTCTCAACAACCGTTTGTCGATTCGAAAAAATGTTGGCTGCTTCAAAGAATTGTTTGGAGATTCAAAACAGATGATGAATTTTAAATTAGCTTATATTTTTTTAAATGTGCATAAATTTCAAAAAATGTTATTAGTTATACACATGTTCTCATGTTTGAGAAAAAGGTCACGAATTTCAAAAACTATTCATTAATTTCAGAACATTGTTCACCAATTCAAAAATATGTTAGCAAATTAAAAAAAAGTTCACACATTTCGAAATTAATCTTAATATTAAGAAAAAGTTTTAAAGGCAAAAAGGAAAATAAAAACAAGAATGGAAAAGGAATATAGAAGAAAAAACGCGGACAAGAAAAGTATAACTTGACTAACACGTTGGCTCATTACCGCACGCCGCAACTCTCTCTCTACCTCCTGAGGACACCCCTCCTCTTTGTGCCCACCGCCGGCGCGAGGTCTCGCACCCTCCCCTCTCTTCCGAGCCCCTCCTTGTTGAATGAGTTCCTGAAGCGCCCGAGGATCTGTTCGAGTTTAGCATGGTCGCTGGGCACGGGGCGAAGGCCGACGCGAAGGCGCGAGACTCGTCTCCACTAGATCGACGACCCTCGCAATCATGTGTTGGAATCTATGCGCGTGGTACCTTCCTCCCCATGACGGTCGAGGGCGGCTCCCACCACCGTGTGGATGGATTGCGCTGCGCCCTGCCCTACCCAAGAGTGGTTGCACTGCCACAATGGCTGGTCCACTGCAAGTGCAAGCCGGTGCCGGTAGACGATCTATTCCCACTTAGGCTTTCATATGTGCTTATTTCTGATTTGAATTACTCCACATTATCCACTTATGTTAATCCCTAATTGCTATCCATTTCTGTATAGTGCATATGTAGCTCAGTAGTCTAGTTTTAAGCATGAGAGTCATTTAGAATTAGGGAGAAAAATTAGAAGCTAGGGTGATCTTGTTTTTGTACCGTCTAATTTTGGAGTAAGCTCTTTAATTAGATGTCCTTAACTAACTTCGTTCAGCAACTGTTATGAGTAGGGATTCTAGTTAGTTAATATTTTTGAGGCAACCATACTGGAACGAAGTTGATTGATTGGTGGAATTAAATTCTGGGTGGCTAGGGGCGCTAGGGACGAAGACGAACAAGGTTGATTTGGCTTGATATTGCCGAAGAAATTTACTTCTTTTTTGAAAAATGAAAGCATGTTTTTAGAAGTTTAGGGTTAAGTTTCCAAATGCGAGCCTTATAGCAAATCAAAGAGGATCAAGAGAAGCATAGTAGGATAATACATTAGGATAAATATGTATAACTCTAGGATAATACAAGTTGAAGAACGAATAATTGATAATGTAGGATAATGATGATGTTATGGTTGTCATATAGAGGACGTTGGTTGGCTAAAAGATTTTATCACTTAAAAAAAAATCTTTTCTTGGAATAACTTGCCTTTATCAGAAGTCCATAAACATCTCTGGCATCTTCAGTACTACTTATGGCAGGTGCACAAGTGATATTCACAATATAGCACAACCTTTTAGATATATTTCTTGCTTTCCTGGACCCCGGTTATAGCATAAGTGGTTTTCCAAGCTTACAAGAAATGGATATTGAAGACCACCTAAGATTTATGGAATTTGTTCCATCATAAATTTTTGGGACTCTGGAATAAACACAAAGATAGGAATGGGGAGGGATAGTTGCCAGCCATATACATCAACCCAAAGCTTTTGAGCGTTGTACAATGTTAGAAATGAGAAAGTGACATTCACAAGGGGCTAAGGGTCAGTACATATACATGTGGTAAAAGGCAAGAAAACCCCTTATACAATGGGGATATATAGAAAAGGGGATATACACATCTAACACCCCCTCTCAAACTACACTGAGTGTGGAGAGAAAGAACCCATGCTGTGCTCGAGTCTATGCCTTCGTGAAGAAGTCTTCCAATTGTAACCCAGAAGGCACATAGTGAAGAGCGAGAGCCTGATCCTGCATAACAACACGCACAAAATGGGCATCCACACCGATGTGCTTTGTGAGCAGATGCTTCACCGGGTCACGCACGATACTGAGAGCACATGTGTTGTCGGACAGTAAGGGAGTCGATGTAGTAGCAGGGACACCAAAGTCCTCAAGTAACCATTGTAACCAGATCACCTCAGTCGTCAGCATAGACATCGCATGCAACTCACCCTCGATACTCGAGCGAGAAACCGCAGTCTGTTTCTTGGTCTTGCACACAATAAGAGAGCCACCAAAAAAGACACAGTAAGCTGATAGCGAGCGGCGGTCAGAGGGATCACTAGCCCACGTAGCATCAGAGTAGGTGTGCTCGAGTGAGCTGGTGCGAGGAAAGAAATGGCGATGAGAGATCGTGCCACGAAGATATCGTAGAACACGGAGGAGGTGACTATAATGGACAGAGATGGGGGCCGCAACAAACGGACTGAGAATGTGGACAGGATAGGAGATGTCAGGACGCGTAATAGCAAGATAGACAAGGCTTCCAATGAGGTGGCGATATCGAGTGGGATTAGGAAGAGGATCATCGTGAGAAGCACGAAGCTGAACGTTGAGCTCCATAGGAGTCACAACGGTGCGCTCATCACCAAGAGCAGAGGGAGCAAGAAGATCCTAAATATATTTTTCCTAGGAGATGAAGAAGCCATGAGGGGTCGAAGAAATCTCAATCCCAAGAAAATAGCAAAGGGGACCAAGATCAGACATGAGGAACTGGTCGCCAAGGCAGACCTTAACAAAGGCAATATAGTCGGACTCATCACCGGTGATGATCATGTCATCAACATAGAGAAGGAGAAGAGTCCCACCACGAGGAGACGTGTGAACAAACAGTGCGGGGTCAAGATCACTGGGAGAGAAGCACAAACCACAGAGCAAAACACTCAAACCAGGCGCGAGGGGCCTGTTTTAGACCATAGAGGGAGCGTCGGAGTCAGCAGACCATACCATCAGGAGCATGGTGCCCCGATCGTGGCTGCATATAAACCTCCGCGTGCAACTCACCATTGAGAAAGGCGTTCTGGACGTCAAGTTGAGACACAAACCATTGACGAACAGAAGCCACAACAAGAAGAGTGTGGACAGTAAAATGATTTTAAATTTTGCAGATACATAACATACATGTTTGTGTGTTTCTAAAAAAGTTTCAGATTTTTTTACATTGTAGAAAATGATTTTTGAAAATGAGAACCATGATGCCCGTGCACCATTTGCAATTTTCGGGGCGCCCCTGCTTTAAATCTCAAGGGATTGATTTTTTATTCTCTTTCTTTTTTGTTTTCATTATGCTACTTTTAAAAATATTCATGATTTCAAAAAACAATTTTTAAAAATAAACCGGTTCACCATCTTTTAAAAAACTTGCAAAAAAGTTGGAAATTGTTTCTGCATTTCATAAAATGTTCTGACTTTCACAAAAATTTGTATTGAAATAATTGTAATTTAAAAAAATAAAAGTGTTCATGCTCAAAAGGATGTGCAAAAATTTATCAAATGCTCTAAGTTTTAGAAACATTCTCCAACTCAAAAATTGTTCATGATTTTTTTACCAAATTGGAAATCATATTTTGTAAATTCAAAAATTGTTCACGAATTAAGTAAATATTCTATAGTCTCAACAACCATTTGTCGATTCAAAAAAATGTTGGCTGCTTCAAAGAATTGTTTGGAGATTCAAAACAGATGATGAATTTTAAATTTGCTTATAATTTTTTAAAAATGTGCATGAATTTAAAAATTGTTAACAAGTTCTACACATGTTCTCATGTTTGATAAAAAGGTCATGAATTTCAAAAAATGTTCATTAATTTCAGAACATTGTTCACCAATTCGAAAATATGTTAACAGATTAAAAAAAAGTTCACAAAATTTGAAATTAATCTTAATATTAAGAAACAGTTTTAAAGGCAAAAAGGAAAATAAAAACAAGAAAGGAAAAGGAATATAGAAAAAACAGAGACAAGAAAAGTAGAACATGACTAACATGTCGGCCCATTACCGCAGGCCACAACTCTCTCTCTACCTCCCGAGGACACCGCTCCTCTTCGTGCCCACCGCCGGCGCGAGGTCTCGCACCCTCCCCACTCTTCTTAGCCCCACCTTGTTGAATCAGTCGCCGAAGTGCCCGAGGATCCGTTCGAGCTCAGCATGGTCGCTGGGCGCGGTGCGAAGAACGACGCGGAGGCGCGAGACTCGTCTCCACTAGATCGGCGGCCGTGGCAATCATGTGTTGGAATCTATGCGCCTGGTGCCTTCCTCTCCATCTCGGTCGTCAACGGCTCCCACCACCGTGTGGATGGATTGCGCTGCGCCCTGCCCTGCCCAAGAGTGGTTGCAGTGCCGCAATTGCTGGTCCACTGCAAGTGCAAGCCAGTGCCAGTAGACGATTTATTCCCGAAGTGTCTTTCATATGTGCTTATTTCTGATTTGAATTACTTCCCATTATCGACTTCTGCTAATCCCCAATTGCTATCAATTTCTGTATAGTGCGTACGTAGCTCAGTAGTCTAGTTTTAAGCATGAGAGTCATTTAGAATCAGGGAAAAAAATAGAAGCTAGGGTGATCTTGTTTTTGTACCGTCTAATTTTGGAGTAAGCTCTTTAATTAGATGTTCTTAACTACTCCCTCTGTAAACTTTTATAAGAGCGTTTAGGATTTTAAGACGCAGCCGACAAATGGTGAATTAGACCATTCTACCCTCAATTTGAATTTCGGATCGTCTTCCTCCTCCAGGAGCTCACGCGGTCCCCATCCTCCAGGAGCTCCCGTCGTCTTCCTCCTCCAGGAGCTCACGTCGTCCCCATCCTCCAGGAACTCGCGCCGCCGTCTTCCTCCAGGAACTCGCGCCGGCTCCTCCTGCAGAAGCTCACACCGCCCACCTCCCCTAGGAACTTGTGCCGCTCACCTCCCCCAGGAACGCGCGCCGGCCCCTGCTGCAGAAGCTCGCGCCGCCCACTCCTCCAGGAGCTCGCGCTGCTCCCCTCCTCCAGGAACTCGCGTCGCCCCCTTCCTGCAGAAGCTCGTGCCGCCCCGCTTCTCCAGGAGCTCGTGTCGCCCCCTTTGTGCCGGCCCGTGCTGCCCCCCTCGTGCAGGAGCTCGTGCCTGAGCTTGGTCCTCGCCGTGCCTAGCCCATCTGGCTCGTCGCTGCCGCATGCAGAACATGGTCTCCAGGCAGGTTCTCCTCACCTGGCCCATTGCACAACAACATAAATTACTTCATCAGTTTACAGAGCACACAATCTTCATCAGTTTACAGAACAACATAAATTACTTCATCAGTTTACAGAAGAATTTACTCCATGTTCTTATGCTGTAGTTACAGTAAAATCTTGCTCAAACATAAATTACTCCACCAGTAATGTGATCTTGCTCCCTGTAATTTTACTGTAAATTCTTCAAATAGACTGAAAGTTAGATTCAACATAGATTTAGTTAAATGCACAGTCACACATGAGATGTGTTCATTATTTACAGAAGTTACAGAAAAATTCACTATCACATGCTGCACTTGTCTGTCAAAATACAGACCATTGTACTCCTACAACACAGTACACCTTGTCCAAACCATTACTGCATCATTGACAATAATTTACAGAAGAATTGAGTACTTTTATCTGTATTAAAATGCATAGATTTGACAGATTGACCACGTAGCAGACTTTACAAATGAATTAGTTGAATGATCATACTCTGCATTTCAATATTACAATGACATGTCTGTATATAACTTAAATGTGTATTAAACTTGTTGCGGAAAATTTCAGTAAGAGGAGAAGCAATAGGAGAATCAGCAGGAGTAGCACAACATGGTGCTCCCAGACTTGAATTGCGCACCACCTGCAGGAGAAGAAGCACATGATGATGACAATATGATCCAAGAAGAAGATGAGAATATGCTCCAAGAAGAAGCAACAAGTACAATTCAAATACATAGGCAAAGAAAGTCAATGACAGATGAGCAAAGATACGTTGTCTACATGGCACTACGTACCTTGAATCTGGCCAAGGGTGGCAAGTTCAAAAGAAATGACAAGAAGGATGTCGCTCAAATTTTTCAAGTTGGTGTCCAACACATTCGAAAAATCTGGATGACAGCAGAAAGACAAATATCGCTTGGCCAGGAGGTGGATGTATCCAACAGAAGGAAAGGAAGATGTGGAAGAAAGGGAAAGGATGATGCTCTAAACAAAATCCCCATGGTTCCATTGAATAGAAGGTCAACTCTTAGGTCACTCTTGATGACCCAGTCAGAACTGTTCGAAACAAGAACTGTATTGGGAAAGTGATGTTTCTGACCGCTATTGCTCGACCCATATTTGACACTGAAGGCAATGTCACATTCTCTGGTAAAATTGGTGTCTGGCCCTTTGTGCAAGAGATCCCCGCTGCTAGAAGAAGTGAATATAGAGCACG
Organism: Hordeum vulgare subsp. vulgare; assembly: GCF_904849725.1. Classification (NCBI taxonomy): domain Eukaryota; kingdom Viridiplantae; phylum Streptophyta; class Magnoliopsida; order Poales; family Poaceae; genus Hordeum; species Hordeum vulgare. The sequence goes on from NC_058520.1 coordinate 565,124,637, forward strand.
AGGGACCATGGAAATCAAGTCTGTCAACGTGAACCGACAGGTAATGAGGAGGTATATGATAGAAAAAGTGGTTCCAGGAATAAAGGAAGTGTGACCCGTAGATGATATTAATGCAATATTGATCCAGCAAGATAACGCAAAAACCCACATTCTTCCTGGTGATACAGAGTTTGCAGAAGCTGTGGCTACTACTGGTCTGGATATTAAAATAATAAACTAGCCTCCAAATTCTCCTGATCTAAACGCACTTGATCTTGGATATTTCAGATCCCTTGAGTCTTTGACCGACTGTAGAGCTCCGACGACTATCAAAGAATTGATTCAAGGTGTTCATGAAGAATTTGATGAGTATGATGTCGGGAAACTCAATAGAATATTTGTAACACTTCAGACCATCATGGTCGAAGTGATGAACCATGGAGGAGAAAATTCATATAAAATTCCACATTTGCGGAAGGAGAGATTGGAAAGGCAAGGAATCCTACCACCTAGAATCCATTTTTCTCGTGAAGTGTATGAAAATGCCATGGAGTTGTTAGAACAAGATGTCATGGAGTAGTGGAGTATGTTGAGACTTGTAGTGCTCTGATGGAACTTGTTTGTGGAAATGCATTATTGAGACTTGTATTGTTTGTGGATATGTATTATTTGTAAGTATGAAATGGATTATTCCATATGTGTTGTCTGAAATTATATGCAAGTTTCTAAACTTTATGGAAGTTTCTGAATTTTACATGAAAGTTCGTGATTTTTTTAATAGTGAACCACCAGTAGGAGTAACTAGTGAAGCTTGCTGGAGTATTTTGAATCTTTGTTGAAGCTGGGGTATTTTGCAAAAAATGACTCAGGATCTTGTATGCAGGATTTTATTCCTAAAGTTTGAACAATGAAACCTTGTGTATGCTTGCAAGACAAAAATGATGTCTCTCTGCTCTTGTATGCAAGATTTTATTCCTGAAGTTTGAACAATGTGTATACTCCCTCCATATTCCTAAAGTTTGAACAATGAAACCTTGTGTATGCTTGCAAGACAAAAATGATGTCTCTCTGCTCTTGTATGCAGGATTTTATTCCTTAAGTTTGAACAATGTGTATACTCCCTCCATATTCCTAAAGTTTTACCTTGTGTATACATCTACTACTCCCTCCATATTCCTAAAGTTTCACCTTGTGTATACATCAGCAGCAGCAAAACACAAAATCTGCAGTGACATCATCAACAGTGATCTACAGTGCATGAAGATCCTATCCCAAGTTTGTCTTAATCATCATTGAACAGTGATATCATCAGCAGCAGAATGAAATAATCATAAGAGCACACAGTCTGAAGCATAGCACACAAGCAGAGCACACAGTCTGAAGCAGAGCACACAAGCAGAGCACAAACAAGTTTTTTCTTAGCATCTCAGAAGCACAACACACAATCTGCACACAAGGGAACGAAGATGAAGTCTGACCTGATCTGCACATGAAGATGAAGTCTGACCTGATCTGCACATGAAGATGAAGTCGCCCGGCAGCTTGAACTCCCCCTCGTCCGGCAGAGCATCTCCAACTCCACATCTGCAGGACCTCCTCCGCTCCTCGTCATGCAGACCCATCTGCAGGACCTCCTCCGCTCCTCCACAGCAGCAGCTACATCTCCAATATCGACGCTCCTCCTTGCATGACGAGGAAGACACGAAGCACCAGCGTTCCTCGCCGTCGGTCGAGCAGGACCAGGTTGTCTTGCTCGCGCTCGTCTCGCTCCTCCTCGACCTCGGTAAAAAACCCAGCTTTGCCTCGAGCAGGAGAAGGGAGCGAAAGGGAGAAGCGGCGCGGGTGAGGGGGAGCGGCGTGAGCGAGAGGGAGAAGCGGCGCAGGCCAGGGGGAGCGGCACGAGCGACGGAAAGCGGCGCAGGAGAGCGGCGCGGGCCAGAGGGAGAGCGGCGCCGGCGAGCTAGGGATTTTGGAGTGAGGGGAATCGTGAGTGAGCGAGTGAGGTGACGGAGGGGCAAAATGGGAAACAACAAGATTTTTGTAGCGTTACGAAATTTGAACTGCAATTCCTAAACGCTCTTATAAAAGTTTAAAGAGGGAGTAACTTCGTTCAGCAACTGTTATGAGTAGGGATTCTAGTTAGTTAATATTCTTGAGGCAACCATGCTGGAACGAAATTGATTGATTGGTGGAATTAAATTCTGGGTGGCTAGGGGCGCTAGGGACGAAGACGGACAAGGTTGATTTGGCTTGATATTGCCAAAGAAATTTACTTCTTTTTTGAAAAATGAAAGCATGTTTTTAGAAGTTTAGGGTTAAGTTTCCAAATGCGAGCCTTATAGCAAATCAAAGAGGATCAAGAGAAGCATAGTAGGATAATACATTAGGATAAATATGTATAACTCTAGGATAATACAAGTTGAAGAACGAATAATTGATAATGTAGGATAATGATGATGTTATGGTTGTCATATAGAGGACGTTGGTTGGCTAAAAGATTTTATCACTTAAAAAAATCTTTTCTTGGAATAACTTGCCTTTATCAGAAGTCCATAAACATCTCTGGCATCTTCAGTACTACTTATGGCAGGTGCACAAGTGATATTCACAATATAGCACAACCTTTTAGATATATTTCTTGCTTTCCTGGACCCCCGGTTATAACAGAAGTGGTTTTGCAGGATTACAAGAAATGGATATTGAAGACCACCTAAGATTTATGGAATTTGTTTCATCATAAATTTTTGGGACTCTGGAATAAACACAAAGATAGGAATGGGGAGGGATAGTTGCTTGCCATATACATCAATCCAAAGCTTTTGAGCGTTGTACAATGTTAGAAATGAGAAAGTGACATTCACAAGGGGCTAAGGGTCAGTACATATACATGTGGTAAAAGGAAAGAAAACCCCTTATACAATGGGGATATACAGAAAAGGGCCTATACACATCTAACACCCCCTCTCAAACTACACTGAGTTTGGAGAGAAAGAACACATGCTGCGCTCGAGTCTATGCCTTCGTGAAGAAGTCTTCCAATTGTAACCCAGACGACACATAGTGAAGATCGAGAGTCTGATCCTGCATAACAACACGCACACAGTGGGCATCCACACCGATGTGCTTGGTGAGGTCATGCTTCACCGGGTCACGCACGATAGTGAGAGCACATGTGTTGTCGGACAGTAAGGGAGTCGATGTAGTAGCAGGCACACAAAAGTCCTCAAGTAACCATTGTAACCAGATCACCTCAGTCGTCAGCATAGCCATCACATGCAACTCACCCTCGATACTCGAGCGAGAAACCGCAGTTTGTTTCTTGGTCTTGCACACAATAAGAGAGCCACCAAGAAAGACACAGTAAGCTGATAGCAAGCGGCGGTCAAAGGGATCACTAGCCCACGTAGCATCAGAGTAGGTGTGCTCGAGTGAGCTGGTGCGGGGAAAGAAATGGCGATGAGAGATCGTGCCACAAAGATATCGTAGAATACGGAGGAGGTGACTATAATGGACAGAGGTGGGGGCGCAACAAACTGACTGAGAATGTGGACAGGATAGGAGATGTCAGGACGCGTAATAGCAAGATAGACAAGGCTCCCAATGAGGTGGCGATATCGAGTGGGATTAGGAAGAGGATCATCGTCAGAAGCACGAAGCTGAACGTTGAGCTCCATAGGAGTCACAACGGTGCGCTCATCACCAAGAGCAGAGCGGGCAAGAAGATCCTAAATATATTTTTCCTAGGAGATGAAGAAGCCATGAGGGGTCAAAGAAATCTCAATCCCAAGAAAATAGCAAAGGGGACCAAGATCACACATGAGGAACTGGTCGCCAAGGCAGACCTTAACAAAGGCAATATAGTCGGAGTCATCACCAGTGATGATCATGTCATCAACATAGAGAAGGATAAGAGTCCGACCAGGAGGAGACGTGTGAACAAACAGTGCGGGGTCATGATCACTGGGAGAGAAGCCCGCGACACAAACCATAGAGGCAAAACACTCAAACCAGGCGCGAGGGGCCTGTTTTAGACCATAGAGGGAGCGCCGGAGTCAGCAGACCATACCATCAGGAGCATGGTGCCCTGATCATGGCTGCATATAAACCTCCTCGCGCAACTCACCATTGAGAAAGGCGTTCTGGACGTCAAGTTGAGACACAAACCAATGATGAACAATAGCCACAACAAAGAGAGTGTGGATAGCGGTCATTTGGGCTACATGAGCAAATATCTCATCATAATCGCGTCCTTGCTCCTGCTAAAAACAACGAGCCACAAGACGAGCTTTGTAGCGTTCAAGAGAACCATCGGAGCGAGTCTTATTCTTAAAGACCCACTTGCACGTGATGGGATGAACACCAGAAGGGAGGGAAACCAGATCCCAGGTGCCATTGTGCTCAAGGACATCAAGCTCCTCGGCCATCACAAGCTGTCATTCACGCTGAGTCATGACAACATTCTGTGCGGTTCGTTACGTAAAGAGATGCCACTCACGGATGGTGGTTTATCTTGTTTGGCCTTTGTACGTTAGCGCATCTTCGATTCAGTTTTTTGCTTTTTGAGCAAAGTATCCTTGATCCAGGAAATTCCCTATTCACCGTTCATTGCGTCAAATTTCCGGCCCTTCGTACACACGAATGACCAAACAACAACGTAATGGGCCGGCCCAGTTTTACATAGCCACTCGGTACTAGGAAAGGTTCCATGAACCTTTTTCTTACCATATTTTTTGTTTCTTTTATCCGTTAATGTTTTTCTTCTTTTTTATCATTTTCTGTTTTTACCTTTTCCTTTTTAGGGTTATTTTATCTTTTTCAAACTAATTTTATGTTTGAAATTTGTTATTAAAATTTGAAAAATGTCATTCTTTAAAAAAATCTAAATATCAAATAACTGTCATTTTTCAAAAACTATTCATAACTTCAAAAACGTATTTGCTATTATAAAAAATGTGCGAGAGTTTAAAAAAATGCTCTTGCTTTCTAAGAAAGTATTCTGCTTTTCGTTTTCATTTTTTCTTTCCCTTTTTCCATTTCCTATTTCTTTTGTTTGACATTTTCAAAAAAAAAAAAATCTGACTTTCAAAAAATGTTCTTGTGTTCAATTTTTTTCTCAAATTATATTTAAATGTCCGTTCTTGATAAAATAATGAGAATTACAAAAAATATTCTGGCTTTCAAAATGTGTTCCTATTTTTAAAATGTACGTGCTTCAAAAATTGCTCTTGTATTAAAAAAACTGCATGTTTTTTTAAAATGTAAGTGCTTCAAAAATTGCTCTTGTATTAAAATTTTTTGCATGTTTTTTAGAAATTTTCGTGTTTTGAATAAAATTCAGGTATTTAAGAAAATATTATTGTTTTCTGGAAAAATATCATGATTTCATCAAACTTTTTTTTTCAAAAATTGTTCTCCTTTTCAAAATTTCTTCATAGTTTTCATAAAATGTTCTTGTTTAAGCAAACTAGTCTCATTCTCAAAATCTGTTCATGATTTTCATATAAATGTTTTTGTTTCAAAAAGTGTCCAGGAATTTCAAAAAGTATCTCTTTTTAAAATTTCTTCGCAATTTAAAATAATGAAAACATTTTATGAAACTACCAAATATATTTGAAAACACGAACAGTTTTTTAGCAGGAACATTTTTGAAAAATTCATTATTATTTTTTAAATCCGACAAGTGAAAAATTATGTATACTATCCTAAAGGTGAACATTTTTTTTAAATACTCAAATATTTTTTAAGTTGTTAATAAAAAATAATAATAGGAACACTTTTTGAGTTTCTGAACATTTTTCCAAAATTTGAAAAGAATCTGAAATTTGAAAAGAGGGAAAGAGAAAAATGGAACTAAAAATAAATAAAAATTGAAATAAATAACAGAAAAACAAAAAAAACTAAAAAAAAAGACAAAGAAATTAATAAAAAATAGAAACAGAAAAATAACCGTGACCCACTACATGCTACAGTACACTCAGACCGTGGTGGGCTGGCCTAGTCGGGGTGCACAGTGTGCGAAGCCCCGATCGGTTGCCGCAGTAAGGGGCACATAGGTGCTCCTTCAATCCGGTTTGTCTAATGCCGTGCCTAAGTCACCAACTGGGCCTTGGCTGACTCTTCAGTTGTTGGGCCTGCTTGCAGTGGGATCGGCGCAGTAAGACATATTACGTGGAGGAGGCCGAGACAAAAAAATTAGGTGTCTTCAATATGGATCGAACTCTCGACGTCACAAATCGAGAACAAGTTAAGACATCACTATGTAAAATAAAAGGTTTGTTATCTTATTAAATATAGAACCATCTCGGGACTTTACGCCATGTTCTATAAATTCATATACACCTTTGGTTCATAATCAATAAGCAGGTTTGCGAAAAAAGAAGTAGAAATATTGAGTCCCGTTTGTGAGAAAAATCACCTTGAAATAAGGAAACGAAGGTTGGGTGACATAGGTGGCTTAGGTTTCATGGGATGTGGACTGTGATCAATTGGCATGAATAAAAATGAGAGATTCGCCAAAAAAGGAAGGAGAGATGATGATCCTCAGGAGTTATAATACCTAAGGCGTGATCGGTGGGTGTAAATAGGGAAGGAGGGTTACACCACTACTGTAGGTATGCATGGAAAGGCTCTTCTAAGCTGTTGTAGTTCACACGTTTTGCCAGTCGCCATAGCTAAAGGGATGAGCACGGACGATTCTCAATATAACACCAGAATGGATTCATTTTCAAAACAAACCCTCAAATAATTCTTTAAGTATCACTTGAAAGTTGTTCGATGTAAGAAACAAACATCAATATATCACATTCATCTTAACATACTAATTAATTAACTAATAGTTCTCTAGTTGACATATTCATGACTTAGTTCTTAAACATAGTCAACAACCATCATCACACAATCGTTGTGGTTGCTCTTCCTTATAGTGATTACCACAAGGGTGTCCACCCTTAGTTCTGTCTTTTCCTTGATGAACTCCCACCATGCGGACTTATGGAATGATATGCGCCCGTCGAATTCCGTCTTGTATTGGACGTTCGTGACATGCCCTCTTGATCCATGGATTACTCCAACGGTGCCGATGGCGGGGATGTCCAGTCCGAAAAACATCTTTAAATGTAACTTTTGAACTTCCCATCATTAAGAGAAAATAGAGAGCACAAATTGTTAGACATCTCACCATACTTGGTTATGACCAAAAAGAGATGAAAGAATATAAAACATCTCATCATAACTTTTTTGACCCATGTTATTTTTTGCTAGACGGCGCATAAAGGGATTACCCAAGAAGTCAAAATAGGATGGTAGCATCACTTTCACATTAGCTTTATCGTCGCGAGTAAGCTTCTTCATCCTTTGAGAAAAAAATATAGGAAGGATAGGATCATCATCTTCATCTTCATATTTGATATCCTCTTCTTCATCTTGGTTGTCCTAATCTTCATCTTGAATGTCCTCATCTTTATATTGGTTGTCAATGTCATCTTGGTCATCTTGGATGTCGATGTTGTCTTGGTTATCATCATCATCATCATCGCTGTTGACATATAACGTCCTTAACTTGTTCACCTCTTCTTTTAAGGAAAAGGCTAGGAGTTCTCCTCCTTTAAAATTGCTCACTCAAATGTACTGCTCCCATCCATGACCATATATAATGGTTTTATTCTTTCTTTGTGCAGATCCAATTGGAGTCCACGCTCCTCATCATCCTCAAAGTACAACACGTTACCATATGAATTGTTGAAGTGTCCTCTGTATATTTTGCGAAACACGCTATGGAGCAGTTAATAATCAACAATAAAGTCAGTAAAAACAGTCAAACAAATGATCATAATTCAATATGAATTCAAGTTAGATACCGTTACCACCGATTTTGAAATCCCTTTCTCAAAAGTACCTCGAACTCCACTGCAGTTTCGAGACTGTCCAAACATGAATTTTGGCAGACCTTGCAGATCTTACACCTCATGGTCCCTCATAAGCCAAAGCAGTTTTCAAACGTAAGAAAATGCAATTAACACTTTATAAATTAGCTTTCCAACACAATTAAGGTATTACATTTTGTTCTGTTACATACAAAATATCGCATATTTGTTGTATTATCCATAGGGTTCTTTATACTTTTGATCCTAGGTCTACAAATTTCTCTATCAAATAAAGAAGGTAACACGGAAGAACACAAAAGTTCGACATGAACTTTTTTTAATATTAAATATATTGAGCACTAGAAATTTGATGAAACACAAGTTGACCGATGTTTCACCAAAACACTGGCACCCATTTTCAAGTTTCTAATAAGCCCAAGCAGTTATCAAATTTGACACTTGTCATATTTAGAGTCTAACCAATTCTAAAACACTTTGATTATAGATTTCATCTTTACCGACACAATTAAGGTATTACATTTTGTTCTATTACATACAAAATATCGCATTTTTGTTCTATTATCCATTGGGTTCCTACTTCTGATCCCACGTCTATAAATTTCTGTATCAAATCAAGATGGTAACGCGGAAAAACATGAAAATATTATGCGATCGACGGTAGAGTCGGTTGGGGCGGATGAAAGTGGTGGTGGTCGAGGCGGACGGTGACAGTTGGCGGTCGAGGTGAATGACCGAGGCGGTCGGTCGAGTCGTACATCAATAGTGGCGGTCGATGCAGATGACAGCGAGCAAATCTTGCAGCGTCGCGGGTCGGAGGCGAATGAAGAGCAAATCCGATGGCGGCCGCGGAGAAGGACCGGCTAAGTAGCAGATGAAGCGACGATGCAGGTCGGAGGCACGGCGGCGGCGACAGGCGAGGCGCACAACAACGTGAAAGGGGGAGAAGGGGAGAGGAACTGACTGAGTGAGTGAGGGCGAGAGGAACTAAAAATATATGCGGGCATGTCAATTTACCAGGTGCGAAGCATAACATAATTGTGACGGGCAGGCTAACGCTACCCGTCACAGGAAATTTCATAAAATTTGGATATGTTGACGCGGTTTGCCAATCTATTATTGTGATGGGTGACCCTAGTCACCCGTCATAGGTAAGGGAGAACCAGTGGCGGACGATGCTCACCTACCCGCCACTAAACTATCGAGCGAGTGGGCTGTTTTGAGAAAATCTACCTGTGACACACACATACTACCACTCGCCATTGATATGACCTTAGCTTTGGCATGTGGACTCTCGCACACGCCACAACTTTTTCCGAATAATAACAGTGACGGATACCCCATTGCACCCGTCATTTATTAAAGTTCATCTATAAACCCTTTCCGAGTAATGTATCAAGAAAGAAATGGAATAACACAAAGTTATTAATACCTAAGGCATGATCGGTGGTCATAAACAGGGAAGCAGGGTTTCACAAAAGAAAAGTGGAATGACGCAAATAAGGCTGGTTGTAATGGATAGTATCATATACTAGTATCATGCATATGATACTAGTGTATGATACCACAACCGTAATGCATAGTATCATGTGTTACTCATAGAATGATTCATTTATTGTCATGCAAGACACATAGTAGTACATCATTTAATATAATACGGTATCATGATATGATACTCAACCCTCTCTTTCTTCATTTAATTCTATGCCACCTCATCAAAATTGCCAAGTTAGAATGCATGATAATACCTATGAAACTTCCATTACGGGCAGCCTAAGTTTATTTTGAGCCGACGCAAAGAAGTTAGAATACCGAGGAGGCATGGCATGCTGCAATAATAACACAAATGAAGTAATGGTGGAAGGAGCATCAAGCTAAAGAATTAATCCTTTATTATTTCTTATCCTCAAGCGATTTTTTCACGACTTGGTGCAAATACTAACATAATATTTTAGTGAGATTTTTCACGACTTGGTGCGAATCCTAACACCAATTTTCAGTGAGATTTTATCATGTTTGGTGCAAAATCTAAAAAATCTTCAACTTACAAATAATGCTTTGATATATAATATTTAAAAATTGTTCATGATTCATCAAATTAAAAATGATATTGTATCTCAATGATGCAGCAAAATGTAATCATGACCATTAAAAATTATGATTTTTTTTCATTACACAGCACGGGTCCTTTTACTATTCTCACTTAAAGTAAGACATAGGGGGCGCCCGAGGGTAACCGAGGCACAGGTGAACCCTCTCGTGGTCTGGCCCAAAGAATGAGGCGAGCGCTTGTTTGAGTGATTCCTGGGTTTTCTTGTTTACTGGTCAAAATTGACCAAATTTACCGTGGACTGTTGATTTTTTGAGCAATCTTTTTAATATTTTTTGAGAAAATATTCATGAATTCGAAGAGTTGACAGATTTCGCAAAATGATCATAGAAAAATAAAAAAGTAAGTAATTTATTTAAAAAAACCATCGATTTGGAAACAAAAAATAATTTAAATGGAAGTAAGTTCACAATTGGTAAAAAAGGTCATAGCTTGAAAAAAACTCTATTCTGAAAAAGGTTCATAAATTTTAAAACAAATTTTCAATTCAGAATAAAAGTTCATCAAATTTTAATAAAGAATAACACACTTCAAATAAAAAGGAAATGAAATAAAATTAACTATAACGTAAATAGAAAGAAGGACAAAGTTAAATAGAAAATAAAATAAAAAACCAAATAAAAGGATTCAGAAAAATATCATATTGAATAAAGGGAAACACCGGCTGGGAATTTTCTCGCCCATTAGAGATAATTCCTTATTTAACACCGTGCATAAATGTTATGCCCTATTTAACGTCGATAAATAATTTCTTTCCTACATAACAACGAGTCTAAATTTTATGCATTCTATAACATTTTTGTTTATTTTAAGCCTAAGTGTCACCTGACAAGACCATCTTACCCTTCACGTGGTATGCTTGTGTGCGTGTTGTTGCGTGTATGTGCACACACGTGTGCTAGTGATGTGTGTCGATGCTGCTTCATGTGTGTTGTCGCGTGTTTGTGAGCACGCTTGTGTGCTGCCTCGTGTGTATGTGTATGATGTGTGTGTGTGTGTTGTTGCTGTTGTGTGTGCTGCTATGTGTGTGCGCGTCACGTGTGTGTTGTGTGCATGTGTGTGCACGTGCATGTGTGCTGTTACGTGCGTGTGCATGCTGCTGCATGTACTGCTACGTGTGTTGTTACGTGTGTGTCTGCTGCGTGTGTGTGCGCCATGCATGTGTGTTGTGTGTGTGTGTGCTGTTACGTGTGTGTTTGTGTCTGTTTTGTGGGTGTGTGTTAATGTGTTCTTGGGTGTGTGCTATTGTTAATGTGTGTGTGCACTAGCTACGTATTAATGTTGTGTGTTATTGTCTCGCACACGGATATATTACACAAAAGATAAAATAGTCTTTTCAAATGTCATATAGTTTTGAAACAGACAAAAATATTATAAAGGATATAAAATATAGACTAGTTATTAAATAGAAAAGATTTTTTCTAGTATTAAATACAGAAACTAAAATTAAAATAGTGTTAAATAAGGAATTCTCACCTTCCATTATTTCTTTATGAGCTCGTCAAGATGAGAGGTCCTTTAGCGCCCGTTAATGAAATGCAGAAGGCGCCAAATAGGATTCTGGTTCACTAGCGGATGCATTTGGGTGGTTAGGCTTTTGATTTTCAATAATATTCGAGGTTTGTTCGGCTTTACTTTCTTGGTCTCTTTTTTTACTCGTTTCCCCTTTTTTATTTTCTACATTTCCCCCTTTTTTCACTTGTCCTATTCCCCCTTTTTATTTTAATATTATTTTTAAATTCATGTTATTTTATATTCAAAAGTACATTTATTATTTTCCTAGAGCTACAAATATTGTTTTATAAATATGCAAACACTTTTCAAGTAACATAATCATGTGTCAAATGACACAGACACTGTTTACAACAGCGTAATAAAATTGGTGAACCCAAATTACATGAATATATTAAATCATGTGTCAACACTCTTAATAATTACATGATTTTTTTTCCAAAATTCATGATTTTTATATATATTAGATGTTTGGTTTGTGAATTCATGAGCAGTTATTCTCCAATTTCATGAATAATTTCAACAATCTGACCATTTTGTAAAATTACATGCACATTTTGCGAAAGTGAATAATAAAACACACACACGTTTTAAAAATCACAGAAACACTTTTCTATAATTCGTGAAAGATTTCTGAAAATTGCATGGACATTTAAAGAAATATGTAGACATGTTTAAAAGACAAATTCACCTTTTTAGTTGAGTTGATGCTATTTTATATGTTCCAACTAATTATTCAAAATAAAAGTGACACGAACAAAAGATTTTTCTGTTGGCGCGTCTTTATTCATTTTTAGGGGAGGTGCGTCTTTATTCATGAGACGCTCGTTACAGGTTTCCTCTCGCTGTAAATAAGCGATTGTTTTGTTCTTCTTGTTTATTTTAGAGAGAACATTAGGTTTTACTGATGAAAGCCTCATAAGGATACAAACCGAATCGAGTGATCCCTTGGCGCTCCTATTCTATGGTGAAAGCGCGGGGTTGTGGTTAAATGCATACATACGTTCGTTTGGGCTTTTCGAGATCCAACCTAGTTAGGCCTTTTATTTGTTTCACCTAATTGGATTATTATAGGAATAGGGAAATTGTAGAAAATCATATGACATGCATCACAAATTCTATGAGTAGAAATAAAAAAAGAGAGGTCATTTGGTTCACATCATAAGAATTTTTCCATTGAGTCTAGCATCATGTCTATTTTCCTTAGAAATGTGAAGGATATGAACCAATCATATGTAGGAATAGGAATCCATTCCTATGAACCAAAGAGATCTAAAGGAAAATTTTCTCCTATTGAAAGGACGTGGATGTCTACTAGAGGAGGGAGGGAGGGCGAATAGGGGATTTGAAAACAGTTACGGTTTAGGCTCGAACTAATGTGCAATAAAACAAATATTTAATTTGTTAAGTATGTGCACCAAAAACTATACTAAGTAAGATAAACAATTATGTGATAGAAACATATATAACATGAATCACGAAGGCCATTTCAAAGTAAAGTTCATACGTAAAAGGTTCAGGTAAGAGACACTTGAGGCACGCGGAGACGACAATGTACCGTGAAATTCTCATCCTTGTGGATGCTAATCTCCGTTAGAGTGGCGTAGAGGCACAATGCTCCCCAAAATGCCACTAGGACCACCGTATTATCATTACACCCTCGCACAATACAATATGTCATGATTCCACTAAGGGATCCTTGAGGACGGTCATCAAACCCGTACAAATGGAAACCCTTGGGGACGGTCACCGAACCCTTACAAATTGCCCGGGGTAATATCCACAACTTAACTGAAGATATCGTCGCTTGACCGAAGCTTTACACCACAATGATTGAGCTCGACAACACCACCAATCGTCTAAAGCGCCCAAGCACCCAAGAGGCACAAGCTCCATGATGAACAAACACCCTATAGTAATAAGCTTCTCAACTTTTCACTTCCATGTGTCACCGTGAAGAACTCAAACTGATGCAACTAATCAAATGAGAAGAACACACAAAGTGGTTAAGTCCCTTACTCTCAAATCCCACCAAAGCAATAAAAGCTATGGAAGAATATGAGAGGAAGAACAAGAAGAACACAAAAGAACTCCAAGATCTAGATCCACTAGGTTCCCCTTAGTTAGAGGAGAGATGGATTGGTGGAGAATGTAGATCTAGATCTCCTCTCTCTTTTTCCTCAAAAAGAAGAAAGAAACACACGGGTAATAGAGATAAAGCAAAGCTCCAAGAGGTCAAAAATGGTGGGGGAAAACTAACTCAAGAACCTTGGGAGCAACGGGGAACAATACCCCCTTTATAGCCCCCATGATTCTTCCCATTATGGTGTAGATTTACACAAGAGTGGGATGATACAAGTGTAGGGGTTCACAACAGTCTTCATGGGTATTATTACACCCTAATTTATTGATTCGACACAAGGGGGCCCAAATAATATTTATTGGTCTTAGCAGTTGACTTGTCAATTCAACCACACTTGGGATATCTCTGTGTAGAAAAAGTTTTAGTAGCACAACGGTAACGACAACGACAACTATTTTGTAGTGATTGTAACAAGAGTAGAAACAATAGTAACTTAGCAAGATCTAGTATATGAAATACCTAGGCATTTGGATTGGTGATGGATAAGTGTATATATTGGGTGTCATTCATCATGTAACAATTTCATACTAGAGCGACACAGGACTAGCTCCAATTCATCAATGTAATGTAGGCATGTATTCCGTATATAGTCACATGTGCTTATAATAATAACTTGCATGCCATCTTTTGTGCTACCCTCCCGTGGCAGTGGGGTCCATAAGGAAACTAAGGGATATTAAGTCCTCCTTTTAATAGAGAACCAGAACAAAGCATTAACACATAGTCAATATATGAACTCCTCAAACTTCGGTAATCACCGAAAGTAATCCCAATTATTGTTACCTTGGGGTACACGTAGTAGGTGCATATAAATTGCAAGATAGGATCCAAAACACTCTCATATTCATGTAAGCATAAAAGTTTCAGATATGAAATCATGGCACTCGGGCCCTAGTGACAAGCATTATGCATAACAAAGTCACACCAACATCAATCTCACAAAATAGTGGATACTAGGGATCAAGCCCCATCAGAATAACTCGATTATATGACAAATATCATCCAATTCCATCACCTTCAAGCAAGCCTACAGAGGAATTACTCATTCCCGATGGTGAGCATCATGGTGGTGTTGATGAAGAAGGCTTGGTCATGATGATGATTGGAGCCCCAAACGAACTCCATATCATCCCTCCCGAGGAAGAACAAGAGGTCCATGTAGCTCCGTCTCGTAAAACGCGGTGGAAACTTTTCTCTCATTTTTTCTCCGGAAATAGAAATTTATAGAACAAGAATTAGGGTCTACAAAGCCACAAGGTGGTCCCAAGCCAACAGGACGCGCGACATCTCTCTCAAAGTAGCTATACAGTGGGTAAACTAATTACTGTTGGGCACTTGATAGAAAAGCGCATAGTTATGCCATTTATTCACGGAAATGATCATGTGTATATAGGCATAAAGTCCAAAAGGTAGTAGGCCGACTCCTCCCAGCACCTACTACTATTACTCCATCCATCGACCGCTATCCAACATGTATCTAGTGTATTGAGTAAAATAGAGTAATGCTTGGAGAATAATGACATGGTGTAGACAAAGAAAACTCAATTAATATGAAGCAACCCCATCGTTTTATCCTAAGTAGCAACAATACAAAGATGTGTCTTGTCCCTTTCTGTCACTGGGATATAAAGCACCGCCATATTAAACCCATTACAACGCACCTTCTTAGTGAAGATAAATCAATCTAGTTGGCCAAACGAAATTAGTAGATCAAAGAGATTTATGAAGATATGATAATCATGTAAATAAGAATCATATAATTTAGAGAATACTCAAATCTTTTATGATGAATAATATGAACATAAACCCACAATTCATCGGATCTCAACAAAGACACCGCACAAAGTGATTACTTCGAATAGATCATCGCGAAGATGCGATGACCTTTGTATTGAAGACCATATATAGAGAGAGCCATCTATATACTACTCACGAATCATCATGGGAGCAACAAGGTTGATGTAGATGCCTTCCATGGTCGATCCACCTCCGGTAGGGCATCAGAACAGGGCTCCAGATGGGCACACGACCGAACATAGACTTGCGGCGGCGAAAAAAGTGTTTCGGGAGCTCCTCTAGGGTTTTCAGAATATATGTGAATTTATAAGCCAGAGAACAAGGTCGGGAGACGAGGGGGTGTTCCACAAGCTAACAAGGCGTGACCATCCCCCCTCGGAATGCCATGTTGGCTTGTGGGCCCCCTGTGTGGCCCCCATCCTTCTTCCAAAGTTTCTAGGTCTTCTTTTGGTCCAGAAAAATCATCAAAAAGTTTCATGGTATTTGGACTCCGTTTGGTACTTTAAACCCGAAAAGGCAAAACCATGCAGAAAACAACAACTGACACTTGGGACTAGGTTAATATGTTAGTGATAAAAAATAATACAAATTAGCCAATAAATGCCCAAAAAGTATCCTAGAATGATAATATTATAGAATGAACAATAAAAAATTATAGATACATTGGAGACGTACCAACATCCCCAAGCTTAATTCCTCCTCATCCTCGAGTAGGTAAATGATAAATATAGAATTTTTGATATGACATGCTATCCAACATTTAATCTATTGCACGTGTGATCATTAAGAAACAATGAATTAACAAACATTAACGTAGTAATATCCATGAGGATAAGTAACATGATCATTCGATATTGAAAATATACGATCCTTAAATAGTGTTTACCCCCATTCATTTTCTCATATTGTCATGGCATGGCTCCGTCTTCACTATATAAATACAACTGTCAAGAACCACGATGTTAAGCCAGACAATTGAATCATACTTTTTAACGCGCTTCAACTTTTTATTACCCACTCAATACACGAGTGTGAACCATGGACATAGCATATAGGTGGAATAGAATACAGTGGTAGGTTTCAAAGGGGTAAAATTGGATAAGAAATTCTCGTATCAACTCGGTGTAGCAACGAGCTATGGAGATGCCCATCAATAGATATCAATGCGAGGAGTAGTGATTGCCATGCAACGGATGCACTAGAGCTATAATTGTATGGAAGTTCGACTGAAGCTAAGTGGGTGTGCATCCAACTTGCTTGCTCATGAAGACCGCGGGCATTTGAGGAAGCCCTTCATCGAAATATACAAGCTAAGTTCTATAATGAAAAATTCCCACCATCATATGGAAGTGACAAAACAAGAGACTCTATATAAAAAACATGGTGCCACTTGGAGGCACAAGTGTGGAAAAATAGGTAGTAGCAGTGTCCCTTCTTTTTTTCTATTTTTCTTTTTTCTTTCTTTCTTTCTTTTTTATTTTCTTTTTTCTTTTTCTTTTTCGTCCTTTTTTATTTTTTTGTCTGGAGTCTCATCCCGACTTGTGGGGGAATCATTATCTCCATCATCCTTTCCTCACTGAGACACTGCCCTAAATAATGAATAGCATCACACTTCTATTTACTTACAACTCAATATGAAAAACTATTAAACAATATGACTCTATATGAATGCCTCTGGTAGTGTACCAGGATGTGCAATGATCTAGCGTAACATGTATGATAACGATGAATGGTGGCTTTGTCACAAATACTATGTCAACTACATGATCATTCAAAGCAATATGACAATGAAGGTACTAGTCATATGATGTGGCGGTGGAAGTTGCATGACAATATATCTCGAAATGGCTATGGAATACCCATGATAGGTAGGTATGGTGGCTGTTTTGAGGAAGATATAAGGTGGCTTATGTGCAAGAGTGCTTATCATGTTGTGGGGTTTGGATGCACCAACAAAGTTGGCACCGATCCTTGAGGTGAGAATGGGAAATGCATGGTAATGAAGAGGCTAGCAAATATGAGGTGGTGAGAGTGCGTACATCCATGGATTCACATTAGTCATATAGAACTCACATACTTATCACAAGGTTTTATTAGCTCTCTCGATGTAAAGTACTACCCGCATGCCCCTAGGGGGGGGTAGGAGTTAACCATCGTGTGGCCCCGACCTAAGAAACACATGATTTCATTGAGGAATAAGAATCTCATGCATCATCACCTTGTCATAACCAATATTTACACGAACAACAAATTAACATCCTTTAACTATCAATATTTTTACTAACCAATAATCATGCACTCTTACCCTTTCATATTACCACATCAATATCATTAACCCACAATTTTCTTTTATGTGCTACATGTAGTTTTTATTATGCACTCCTTGAATACCTATTATTTTTGGACTAGTATTATACCCATGATAATTACCATCAATTTTTATTTACTCTCAAACTAGTTAAGTTAAGAACAAGAGTACAATTATTTCTATAAAATCTATACACCACCGTGCTCTAAAAGATATAAGTGAAGTACTAGAGGAACTTCTTATCTCAAAAGATATAAGTGAAACACATAGAGTATTCTAACAAATCATGGTGAACATGTGTCTCTCTCAAGTGGATGTGCCTAGAAAATAATGATTGTGGAAAACTAGAAAGGAAAACAGCCTAAGATACATGACGCTCCAAGCAAAACTCATATGATGAATAACATATAGCTCCAAGTGACATACCGATGGATTGAGATGAAAGAGGGGATGCCTTTCGGGGCATCCCCAATCTTAGATGCTTGAGTCTTCCTAGGATATTATCTTGGGGTTACTTGGGCATCCCCAAGCTTAGGCTCTCGCCTCTCCTTATTCGTTCATTCATCGTGGTAACACCCAAAACATGAAAACTTCATCACACAAAACTCAACAAAAAACTCGTGAGATCCATTAGTAGGATAGGTGAACCATAAAAATGAGGTGTTGTTATAAATTGATTTGTATTTTTTATTGCATAAGGTACTGTATTATAAATTCTCCATGACTTATACCCCCCGATATAATCTATAGCATCATCAAAGCAAGCAAACTATGGAAGCAAAAGCAGAATCTGTAGTAATCCGGAAAGACACCCTACTTATGGAACTCTGAAAATTATGAAAAATTAGGATAACCTGAGGAATTTTTATAACAATATTGTTAAAAAATTCAGATCAAAAAGGCATTCCAGTAAAATCAGAGAAATTCTTCACCAGACACAAACGTTTCTGTTTTTGCACCGTATCAATTCTACTTGTCATTCAAATCATCCCAAAGGCTTTACTTGGCACAAACACTAATTTAAACATAAAAACACAATCATTACAATAGAAATAATCATGTCTTCACACAAAAACAGAACGTTGAACAAGAAAAAAATGACAAGTATTGGGTTGCCTCCTCATAACCCACAAGTGTAAGGGATCGCAACAGTTTTCGAGGGTAGAGTATTCAACCCAAATTTATTGATTCGACACAAAGGGAAGCGAAAGAATATTCTCAAGTATTAGCAGCTGAGTTTGTCAATTTCAACCACACCTGAAACATTAGTGTCTGCAAGCAAAGTATCAGTAGCAAAGTGGTATGATAGCAACAGTGTCAGAAAAAGATCTGTTGATGGCAGACTATTCCTAACTTGTTGTATCAATGGCGCCAGTAAATAGCACGTTGACGGGGGACTATTCTTCCCCACCAACTGCTCCAAAAAAGTCTTGCAACAAGTAGCAACAAAGTAGCAAGTAACAGCAGTAGTGACAAGAGTAGCAAGTAACATCAGTAGTGACAGCAGCAGCAAAGTAACAGAAGTAGAAACAGTAGCAGCAGAGTAACAGTAGTAGCAACAGTAGTAGCGACAAAGTAACATAGCAAGGACCAGTAGTAAAAGACTCGTAGGCAGTGGATCGGTGACGGATGAGTATGACGGATGCGATTCATCATGTAACAACTATAACACGGAGAGATATGTAACTAGCTCCCGTTCGTCAATCTAATGTAGGCATGTATTCCGTATGTAGTCATACGTGCTTAGGGAAAAGAACTTCCATGACATCTATTGTCCATCCCTCCCATGGCAGCGGGGTCCTAATGGAAACTACGGGATATTAAGGTTCTCCTTTCAATAAAGAACCGGACCAACGCATTAACACTTGGTGAATACATGAACTCCTCATACTATGGTCATCTCCGGGAGTGGTTCCGACTACTGTCACTCCGGGGTAGCCGGGTCATAACACATAGTAGGTGACTACAACTTGCAAGATAGGATCTAAAACACACATATATTGGCGACAACATAATAGGTTCAGATCCGAAATCATGGCACTCGTGCATTCCAGAAAAATTCTCCGTAAATTTTCAGGACATTCCGAGAACTTTTATTTCTGCACAAAAACAACACCATGGCAAGTGTGCTGAAAACAGCGTCAGTCCGGGTTAGTTCCATTCAAATCATGCAAATTAGAGTCCAAAACAAGGGCAAAAGAGTTCGGAAAAGTAGATACGAGCGGAGACGTATTAACTCCGCCAAGCTTAAAGCCTTGCTTGTCCTCAAGCAATTCAGTTGACAAACTGAAAGAGACAAAAGAAAAACTTTGACGAAATCTGTTTGATCTTGTTGTTGCAACTATGTCTAACTCATATCCAGAGTTTCAGCAAGATCACAAGAAAACCACATAAGCAAATGACATCTAGGTCTCACGGTAAATTCACATCAATGGCATAATCAACTAGCGAGCAAATAATAATAAGTCTCAAACGTCAACACTTCAATCAAAACAGCATGAAGCAGTACGAACAGATGGTATCTCGCTAGCTCTTTCTGAGACCGCAAAACATAAATGCAGAGCACTTTCAAAGACCAAGGGCTGACTAAACATTGTAATTCATGGCAATGAAGATCCAGTCACATTCATACTCAACACAGTTAAAAGCAAAGCATAAAATTGACAGAGGTGCTCTCTAATTGGTGCTTTTATAAGAGGAGGATGACTCAACAGGAACATAAATAGAGAGGCCCTTCGCAGAGGGAAGCATTGATTTGCAGAGGTGCGAGAGCTCAAGCTTTGAAAACAGAGATAATAATTTTGGGTGGCATGCTTTCATTGTCAATGCAATGACTAAGAGTTCTCAACATCTTCCACACTACACATGCTATAGGCGGTTCCCAAACAGAAAAGTAAAGTTTTGACTCCGCCACCACCAATCAATCACACTCCACGGCTAGCCGAATCCTCGGGTACCGTCCATACCAACATCAATCCTGGGGGAGTTTTGTTTGCAATTATCTTTTTGATTTGAGTATGGAACAGGAAATTCCAATTACCGACCCCTTTCTTGTGAATGATAGTGAATAAACACATATCGAGGATAACACGTCTAGCATGGAAGATACCAATAGCCCCTTGTCACCACATGAGCTGTTCGGGCATGCAAAACAGATTATTTCTTGAAGGTTTAGAGAGTGACACGTGCAAATTTACTTGGAACGACAGGTAGATACTGCACATAGGTAGGTATGGTGGACTCATATGGAACAACTTTGGGTTTATGGAAGTGGATGCACAAGCAGTATTCCCGCTTAGTACAAGTGAAGGCTAGCAAAAGACTGGGAAGCGACCAACTAGAGAGCGACAACAGTCATCAAAATGCATTGAGATTAACTAGCATTGAGTGCAAGCATCAGTAGGACATAAATCACCATCAATATGAATATCATAGAGGCTATGTTGATTTTTTCAACTACATGCATGAACATGCGCCAAGTCAAGCCACTTGAATCATTCAAAGGAGGATACCATCCTATCATACTACATCATAGTCATCTCAACATTGATGTTGGCAACCAAGACAAACCATTATAAGCTCCTAGCTAAGTAAGCATGGCATAAGCAACTATGATCTCTAAGTTGTCATTGCAAACATGTTTCTCTCACAACAAAGCTGAACTAGGAACAGTGAGCTAGTCATCTTTACAAAAACAAAATAGATCAAGTTCATACCAACTTTTCCAGGCTCAGTCACTTCATCATATGTCGTCATTATTGCCTTTCACTTGCACGACCAAATGATGTGAAGAATAATAAGATTGATCATGCATTGGACTAAAGCTGTAATCTGCAGGCAAACACAAAGGAGAAGACAAAGTAATATGGCTCTATGAAAGCTAAATAGGTATGCATGCAAGAGCCACTGAACATTGTAAACATGGTCTTCTACCTTGACCCAAAGAGGAAGAAAACTATTTACACGGGAAAGCTCCCAACAAGCAAAAGAAGAAAAAGAAAATCTTTTTGGGTTTTCTCAAACTTGACAGACACACGAAAAGAAAACGAGAAAAAGAAAATAAACTAGCATGGATGATACAGTGGCAAAGTGTGAACACCGACTAACAAAGTGAAAGCATAAGAAAGAATGTAAAGTCGGTGAGAACACGTACTCCCCCAAGCTTAGGCTTTTGGCATAAGTTGGTCTACTCCCATGGAGGGAAATAACTAGCTCCGGGGTACTCCGGAGTGGACTGAGGATGCCTCTGCTGTGTGAGCTCCTCTGGCTCCCATTGATAAACTGGTGTCTGGTACTCGACTAGTGGCTTGGGCACGGGCACTTGTGGTTGGGCTAAGCCCCAATATGCGTAGATGTCCGAGGGCATAATAATGTACCTGCCTGCATGAAGATTGAACAAAGAAGGATCATGCAAAGTAATAGTCTCACGAGTACCCTGACTAAATACCAGGTTATAAATCATCCTTCTATTTATATCTCTATCAAGAAAGTCATGGCGAACCATGCTATCGTAATCTAGATATCTCTCGGGAAGAAGAATCTCTTCTTCCTCATCCAGTCTAATAGGTATCTCAAAGTGTCTGGCAAGACGGGTAGCATAGATACTACCATAGACAACACCTTTAGAACCGTTCAGGTTCAACCGTTGAGCTACTATAGCGCCAAAGCTATAAGTTTTATCGTTATAAAGGGCTTCGCGCAAGACCGCAAGATCTGGGGAACTAAGGGACCCATCTTTCCCACGGCCAATCGAACATTTTCCCACAAATAATGAGAAGTACCGAAGCACGGGAAAATGAATGCTAGAAGCTCTAGCGCAAGACACTCCTCTCTCCTCTCCTACATCAATTGTATTGATGAAAGCTTCCAAGTCCCGTGGACGAGGTTCATGAATATCCCCAACAAAAGGCAATTTGCAAACATTGCAAAAATCCTGAAGTGACATGCGCTGGGGGATATCATAAAGTTTAAACTTAACCATAGGAGGATTCTTCCTCGGATACAAGTTAAAGCTTTGTATGAATATATTAGTGAGAAGGAGGTACTGCGGGCACTTATCTTCGAGGAAGGCGGTAAGGCCTGCGTTCTCCACCAAGTGATAAAAGTCCTCATAAATTCCAGCGGCGCGTAAGAACACGTCGCTTGGCCACTCGCATGCTCGAACTTCTGTGACTCAAGGGACCAAATACTTGGGCTTCTTCTCACTCCCATCATCCTTGGGGTCACGGCTTGAAGAGCCTCTTAAGAACCTCCTCATAAATTCCCTTTTCTATCTGTGTAAATTTCTGAATTTTTTAGTGACTCTAAGGAAAAGTGAACAAGGCTCAACAAAACTCATAGGAACTACTCCAACAAGTGCCTAGAGGCCACATTACGCATCAAAACTACTTGGGACCAGCTAAAATCAGCATGCAAAGCTCAAAAACATGGTCACCAAGGCAGCAAAAATACGCGGAGTATAAGGCACTAGAGCAAAAACTAATTGGACCAATGGAGGAGTCACTTACCAAGGAGTAATTTCCCCAAAACAGTTCAGAGAATGGTGATTTAAGCAAAGAGATCGAAAATCCCAGCAAGAGGAGCAAGAATACGGGTTTGAGCTGTGAAACGATTTTTTCTGGAGGTAGGAGAACCAGATGAGAGCAAGAATGAGCGGAGGGGGTGCCTGTGGGCTCCACAAGCCTAGGTGGCGCGACCAGGGGGCGTGCCCGTGCCCCAAGGGCTTGTGGTCCACTGGTGCAGCCCCCAGACAAGCTCTCCGTCTCAGTATTTTTCTAAAATTCCAGAAAAAATCATACTTGATTTTCAGGACGTTCGGAGAACTTTTATTTTCGGGGTATTTTTCTACGGGACACTAAGACAGAAAACATGGAAAACTAAACTAAATCTATCATTTTTCTTCTAAGCAACCGAAGGTGAAAGCTTAAAACAGAGGTTTGTGACTCCTTGATTCATCCATCTCATGGTCATCGAAAGAAATCCGTCAATGGGCTTGATCAAATCCCCTCGACAAAACTTTCTCGAATCGCAAAAGAAGACGGAGAATTTTCGAACAGTCACAAGGTCACCTCAATGGGGATGTGAATCTCCCCAACAAGAAAATCACACTTCATCTTGACACGAGGAATAGGGCATTCAAATCTCCCAATAAGAATCGATGAAGTCTTTTTGATAGCATTCATGCAATGTACTCGATATTGTTTCTTCGGAAAGTGCACCGTATGCTCATTACCGTTGACATGGAAAGTGACATTGCCTTTGTTGCAATCTATAACAGCCCCTGCGGTGTTTAAAAAGGGTCTTCCGAGGATGACATCCATGACATCGTCCTCAGTAATATCCAAGATAACAAAGTCTGTCAAGATAGTGACGTTAGCAACCACAACAGGCACATCCTCGCAAATGCCGATAGGGAAAGCAGTTGATTTGTCGGCCATTTGCAGAGAGATTTCAGTGGGTGTCAACTTATCCAGTTCAAGTCTATGATAAAGAGAGAGAGGCATAACACTAACACCGGCTCCAAGGTCTCATAACGCAGTTCTAACGTAGTTACCTTTAATGGAGCAAGGTATCGTGGGTACACCGGGATCACCTAGTTTCTTAGGAGTTCCACCCTTGAAGGTATAATTAACGAGCATGGTGGAAATCTCAACCTCGGGTATCCTCCTCTTATTAGTCACAATATCTTTCATGTACTCAGCATACGGAGACATTTTGAGCATATCTGTCAAACGCATTTGTAGAAAGACAGGTCTGATCATTTCAACGAAGTGCTCAAAATCCTCATCATCCTTTTTCTTGGATGGTTTGGGAGGAAAGGGCATAGGTTTTTGAACCCATGGTTCCCTTTCTTCACCATGCTTCCTAGCAATGAAGTCATTCTTATCGTATCTCCTATTCTTAGGCTGTGGGTTATCAAGATCAACAGGTTCAATCTCCACATCCTTTTCATTGCTAGGTTGAGCATCTTCATGAACATCACTATTGATATTATTGTTAGGCTCATGTTCATCACCAGATTGTGTTTCAGCATCAGAGGCAGAGGCATCGTTTGGACTCTCAGGTGTAGCAGCAACATGGTTGCTAGCGTGGAGGTTCCTATCATCTTTCTTCTTCTTAGGATGACTAGGTGCATCAGTGCTAACTCCTTGAGAATCTTGTTCAATTCTCTTGGGATGACCCTCAAGATACAAAGGTTCCTGAGTCATTCTACCGCCTCTAGTGACGACTCTGACAGAATTGTCATTCAACTCGTTGAGCAAGTCATTCTGAGCTTTAAGTACTTGTTCTACCTGAGTAGTAACCATAGAGGCATGTTTACTCAGAAGCTTAAGATCGTTGAAATTTCTGTCCACACAAGTACTTAAATGACTAAGCATACGAGCATTTTGTTCCAATTTTCTGCTAACATAATCATTGAAACTTTGTTGTTTGGCAACGAAGTTATCAAATTCATCCATGCATAGGCTAGCAGGTTTATCAAAAGGAATATCACTCTCATCAAACCTACGCAGAGAATTTACTTCTACTACCTGTATCGGGTTATCGAGACCATGGATCTCTTCGATAGGTGGTAGATTTTTGACATCTTCAGATTTAATGCCTTTCTCTCGCATAGATTTCTTGGCTTCTTGCATATCTTCAGGACCGAGGAATAGAATACCTCTTTTCTTCGGAGTTGGCTTAGGAGGTGGTTCGGGAATAGCCCAAGCATTCTCATTGCAGAAGATATTATTCAATAGAATCTCAGCTTGGTCTACAGTTCGTTCCCTAAAAACACTACCGGCGCAACTATCTAGGTGATCTTTGGAAGCATCGGCAAGTCCATTATAGAAGATATCAAGTATTTCATTCTTCTCAAGAGGGTGATCAGGCAAAGCATTCACTAGCTGGATGAGCCTCCCCCAAGCTTGTGGGAGACTCTCTTGTTCAGCTTGAGCAAAGTTGTATATTTCCTGCAAGGCAGCTTGCTTCTTATGGGCAGGGAGATATTTTTCACAGAAGTAGTAGACCATATCCTGGGAGCTACGCACAGAACCAAGAGCAAGAGAAGTGAACCAAGTCCTAGCATCATCCTTTAGCGAGAAAGGAAACAACTTGAGGATATAGCAGTGGCGGATCTTTTCCTCACTAGTGAATAGGGTGGCTATATCGTGCAGTTTGGTAAGATGGGCTACAACCGCTTCAGACTCATAACCATGAAAACGATCAAATTCGACTAGAGTGATTAACTCAGGGTCGACAGAGAATTCATAATCCCTATCGGTCACAAAGATAGGCGAAGTAGCAAACTTCGGGTCGTATTGCATCCTAGCGTTCAGAGATTTTTCTTTCCACTTGCGTAGTAAATTCTCAACATCATAGCTATCCTTACATGCAAGAAAATCCTCAGCTATCTCTCCCTCCATAGCATAACGCGTATCAGGCATATCATGCAATTCAGGCATAGGAGAGCTAGTTCTAGCAGGAAAAATAGCAGGTTCTACTTCAATAGTATCAGCAGTTTCAGAAGTATCATCACATCTAGGAGCAACTCTAGCAATTTGTGCATCAAGGAATGCACCTAGTGGCAAAGTAGTATCAATCATAGCATCATCAGGCATAGTATCAATCATAGCATCATCAGGCATAGTATCAAGCATAGCATCATGGGCAGCAGAAGTAGCATCATCAAGCACGGGCGACATATCAAGATTTCTAGCAGGAGGTGATGTCGCAAACTTACTCATAACTGAAGGTGAATCAAGTGTAGATCTAGATGGCAGTTCCTTACCTGTCCTCGTAGTGGAAGGCAAAATTTCAGTTCTTGGATCTTTCAGATTCTTTATGGTGACTAGCAGACGTAAATCCCAAGTGACTTAGAGAATATAGCTGTGCTTCCCCGACAAGGACGCCAGAAAATAGTCTTGATAACCCACAAGTGTAGGGGATCGCAATAGTTTTCGAGGGTAGAGTATTCAACCCAAATTTATTGATTCGACACAAAGGTAAGGGAAAGAATATTCTCAAGTATTAGAAGCTGAGTTAGTCAATTTCAACCACACCTGAAAGATTAGTGTCTGCAAGCAAAGCATCAGTAGCAAACTGGTATGATAGCAACGGTGTCAGAAAAAGATCTGTTGAAGGAAGACTATTCCTAACTTGTTGTATCAATGGCGCCAGTAAATAGCACGTTGACGGGGGACTACTCTTCCCCACCAATTGCTCCAGAAAAGTCTTGCAAAAAGTAGCAGGAAAGTAGCAAGTAACAACAGTAGTGACAGCAGTAGCAAGTAACAGCAGTAGTGACAGCAGCAGCAAAGTAACAGCAGTAACAACAATAGCAGCAGAGTAACAACAGTAGCAACAGTAGTAGCGACAAAGTAACGTAGCAAGGACCAGTAGTAAAAGACTCGTAGGCAGTGGATCGGTGATGGATGAGTATGACGGATGTGATTCATCATGTAACAGCGATAACACAGAGAGATATGTAACTAGCTCCCGCTCGTCAATCTAATATAGGCGTGTATTCCTTATGTAGTCATACGTGCTTAGGGAAAAGAACTTGCATGACATCTATTGTCCATCCCTCCCGTGGCAGCGGGGTCCTAATGGAAACTACGAGATATTAAGGTTCTCCTTTTAATAAAGAACCGGACCAACGCATTAACACTTGGTGAATACATGAACTCCTCATACTATGGTCATCTCCAGGAGTGGTTCCGGCTATTGTCACTCCGGGGTTGCCGGGTCATAACACATAGTAGGTGACTAGAACTTGCAAGATAGGATCTAAAACACACATATATTGGCGACAACATAATAGGTTCAGATCTGAAATCATGGCACTCGGGCCCTAGTGACAAGCATTAAGCATGGCAAAGTAGTAGCAACATCAATCCCAGAACATAGTGGATACTAGGGATCAATCCCCGTCAAAACTAACTCGATTACATGATAGATCTCATCCAACTCATCACCGTCCAGCAAGCCTACGATGAGATTACTCACGAACGATGAAGAGCATCATGGAATTGGCGATGGAGTAAGGTTGATGATGACCATGGCGACGATTTCCCTCTCCGGAGCCGAGAACGGACTCCAGATCTGCCCTCCAGATGAAGAACAGGAGGTGGCGGCGCCTCCGTATCGTAAGACGCAATGAATCCTTCTCTCTAATTTTTTTCCGGGCGAAATGGAATATATAGAGCTGAGTTTGGAGGTGGTGGCGCCACGTGGGCCCCACAAGCCCTCACGACGCTTGATAACCCACAAGTGTAGGGGATCGCAACAATTTTTGAGGGTAGAGTATTCAACCCAAATTTGTTGGTTTGCCAAAGGGGAAGCGAAAGAATATTCTCAAGTATTAGCAGCTGAGTTTGTGAGATTCAACCACACCTGAAAGATTAGTGTCTGCAAGCAAAGTATCAGTAGCAAAGTAGTATGATAGCAACGGTGTCAGAAACGATCAGTTGACGGCAGACTATTCCTAACTGTTGTATCAATGGCACGAGTAGGTTGCACGTGGGCGAGTAATATTCTTCCCCGACAACAGTGTTGGAAAAGATCTTGCGACAAGTAACAACGAAGTAGCAAGGAACAGCAGTAGCAGCAGCAGAGTAACAGCAGTAGCAACAGTAGTAGCAAAGTGGCCCAATCCCTTTTATAGCAAGGGACAAGCCTAGACAAAGTAACGTAGCAAGGACCAGTAGTAAAAGACTCGTAGGCAGTGGATTGGTGATGGATGAGTATGACGGATGTGATTCATCATGTAACAGCTATAACACAGAGAGATATGTAACTAGCTCCCGTTCGTCAATCTAATGTAGGCATGTATTTCGTATGTAGTCATACTTGCTTAGGGAAAAGAACTTGCATGACATCTATTGTCCACCCCTCACGTGGCAGCGGGGTCCTAATGGAAACTACGGGATATTAAGGTTCTCCTTTTAATAAAGAACCGGACCAACACATTAACACTTGGTGAATACATGAACTCCTCATACTATGGTCATTGCCGGGAGTGGTTCCGACTATTGTCACTCCGGGGTTGCCGGGTCATAACACATAGTAGGTGACTACAACTTGCAAGATAGGATCTAAAACATACATATATTGGCAACAACATAATAGGTTCAGATCTGAAATGATGGCACTCGGGCCCTAGTGACAAGCATTAAGCATAGGCAAGTAGTAGCAACATCAATCTAGAACATAGTGGATACCAGGGATCAATCCCCGTCAGAAACTAACTCGATTACATGATAGATCTCATCCAACTCATCACCGTCCAGCAAGCCTACGATGAGATTACTCACGAACGATGAAGAGCATCATGGAATTGTCGATGGAGGAAGGTTGATGATGACGATGGTGACGATTTCCCCTCTCCGGAGCCCCGAACAGACTCCAGATCTGCCCTCCAGATGAAGAACAGGAGGTGGCGGCGCCTCCGTATCATAAAACACGATGAAACCTTCTCTCTGATTTTTTTTCCGGGCGAGACAAAAGATATAGAGCTGAGTTTGGGGGCGGTGGTGCCACGTGGGCCCCAAAAGCCCTCACGACGCGGCCTAGGGGGGTGGCCGCGGCCCCCCTCCGGTGGATCTTTGCGCAGGTATTTTTCTTTTATTCCAGAAAAATTCTCCGTAAATTTTCAAGACATTCCGAGAACTTTTATTTCTGCACAAAAACAACACCATGGCAATTTTGCTGAAAACAGCGTCAGTCCGGGTTAGTTCCATTCAAATCATGCAAATTAGAGTCCAAAACAAGGGCAAAAGAGTTCGGAAAAGTAGATACGACGGAGACGTATCAACTCCCCCAAGCTTAAAGCCTTGCTTGTCCTCAAGCAATTTAGTTGACAAACTAAAAGAGACAAAGAAAAACTTTGACGAACTCTGTTTGATCTTATTGTTGCAACTATGTCTAACTCATATCCAGAGTTTCAGCAAGATCGCAAGCAAACCACAAAAGCAAATGACATCTAGGTCTCACGGTAAACTCATATCAATGGCATAATCAAGTAGCAAGCAAATAATAATAAGTCTCAAACATCAACACTTCAATCAAAACAACATGAAGCAGTACAAATAGATGGTATCTCGCTAGCTCTTTCTGAGACCGCAAAACATAAATGCAGAGCACCTTCAAAGACCAAGGGCTGACTAAACATTGTAATTCAAGGCAATGAAGATCCAGTCACAGTCATACTCAACACAGTTAAAAGCAAAGCATAAAAATGACAGAGGTGCTCTCTAATTGGTGCTTTTGTAAGAGGACGATGACTCAACAGGAACATAAATAGACAGGCCCTTCGCAGAGGGAAGCATTGATTTGCAGAGGTGCCAGAGCTCAAGCTTTGAAAACAAAGATAATAATTTTGGGTGGCATGCTTTCATTGTCAACGCAATGACTAAGAGTTCTCAACATCTTCCACACTACACATGCTATAGGCGGTTCCCAAACAGAAAAGTAAAGTTTTGACTCCCCCACCACCAATCAATCACACTCCACGGCTAGCCGAATCCTCGGGTACCGTCCATACCAACATCAATCCTGGGGAATTTTGTTTGCAATTCTCTTTTTGGTTTGAGTATGGAACTGGGAATTCCAATTACCGACCCCTTTCTCATGATGATAGTGAATAAACACATATCGAGGATAACACGCCTAACATGGAAGATACTAATAGCCCCCTGTCACCACATGAGCGGTTCGGGCATGCAAAACAGATTATTTCTTGAAGATTTAGAGAATGGCACATGCAAATTTACTTGGAACGGCAGGTAGATACCGCACATAGGTAGGTATGGTGGACTCATATGGAACAACTTTGGGTTTATGGAAGTGGATGCACAAGCAGTATTCCCGCTTAGTACAAGTGAAGGCTAGCAAAAGACTGGGAAGCGACCAACTAGAGAGCGACAACAGTCATAAAAATGCATTGAGATTAACTAACATTGAGTGCAAGCATGAGTAGGACACAAATCACCATGAACATGAACATCATAGAGGCTATGTTGATATTGTTTCAACTACATGCGTGAACATGCGCCAAGTCAAGCCACTTGAATCATTCAAAGGAGGATACCATCCTATCATACTACATCATAGTCATCTCAACATTCATGTGGGCATCCAAGACAAACCATTATAAGCTCCTAGCTAAGTAAGCATGGCATATGCAATTATGATCTCTAAGTTGTCATTGCAAACATGTTTCAATCACAACAAAGCTGAACTAGGAAAAGTGAGCTAGTCATATTTACAAAAACAAAATAGATCGAGTTCATACCAGCTTTTCCAGGCTCAGTCACTTCATCATATATCGTCATTATTGCCTTTCACTTGCACGACCGAATGATGTGAACAATAATAAGAGTGCTCGTTGATACGTCTCAAACGTATCTATAATTTTTTATGGTTTCACGCTGTTATCTTGTCTTCTTTGGTTGTTTTATGTACCTTTTATATCTTTTTTGGGACTAACTTATTGATTCAGTGCCAAGTGCCAGTTCCTGTTTTTTCCGTGTTTTTGACTCTTTTCAGATCTGATTTTGGAACAGAGTCCAAACGGAAGAAAAACCCCGAAATGATTTTTTCCCGAATGGAAGAAGACGAGGGGGCTTTTGGGCCAAACCAGGTCGGCTCCACGGAGCCCACAAGCCCCCACTCCGCCACCAGGGGGGAGACGACGGTGGGCAAGCTTGTGGCCTCCCTGGCCGCCCTGTGACCTAGGTCTTTGGCCTATAAATTCCCAAATATTCCGCAAAAAATCAGGGGAGCCTCGAAAATACTTTTCCGCCTCCGCAAGCTTCCGTTTCTGCGAGATCTCATCTGGAGACCCTTCCCGGCGCCCTACCGGAGGGGACTTTGGAGTTGGAGGGCTTCTTCATCATCATCATTGCCCCTCCAATGACTCGTGCGTAGTTCACTTCAGACCTACAGGTCCGTAGTTAGGAGCTAGATGGCTTCTTCTCTCTCTTGGATCTTCAATACAAAGTTCTCCATGATCTTCATGGAGATCTATCCGATGTAATCTTGTTTGGCGGTGTGTTTGTAGAGATCCGATGAATTGTGGATTTGTGATCAGATTATCTATGATATATATTTGAGTCTTTGCTGATTTCTTATATGCATGATTTGATATCCTTGTAAGTCTCTCCGAGTCTTGGGTTTTGTTTGGCCAACTAGATCTATGATTCTTGCAATGGGAGAAGTGCTTGGTTTTGGGTTTTACCATGTGGTGACCTTTCCCAGTGACAGTAGGGGCAGCAAGGCACACATCAAGTAGTTGCCATCAAGGGTAAAAAGATGGGGTTTTAATCATTGATTTGAGATTATCCCTCTACATCATGTTATCTTGCTTAAGGCGTTACTCTGTTCTTATGGACTTAATACACTAGATGCATGCTGGATAGCGGTCGACGTGTGGAGTAATAGTAGTAGATGCAGAAAGTATCGATCTACTTGTTTCGGATGTGATGCCTATAGAAACAATCATTGCATAGATATCGCCACGACTTTGCGCGGTTCTATCAATTGCTCGACAGTAATTTGTTCACCCACCGTCTACTTGCTTTCATGAGAGAAGCCACTAGTAAACACTACGGCCCTCGGGTCTATTCATATCCATCGTTTACACCTCCGCTTTTACTTTGCTTTGTTACTTTGTTGCTTTCAGTTCTCACTTGGCAAACAATCTATAAGGGATTGAAAACCCCTTCATAGCGTTGGGTGCAAGCTTTTGTGTTTGTGCAGGATCTTGAGATACTCTTCCGCATGATTGATACCTTGGTTCTCAAACTGAGGGAAGTACTTACCACCACTACGCTACATCACCCCTTCCACTTCGAGGGAACACCAACGCAAGGCTCCAACGCCTCGGGGGAAATCCTTTGCATACTTGCCTAGGAAGTCCCTTAAGGCGTAGCCGCAGCAGAAAGATCAAGCCAAGTATTCTCCCGTCGACGTGCCTATTTCTGGCGCCGTTGGAAGGTCTTTTGTTGCAGTAGCAGAAATATTTCTGGCGCCGTTGCCGGGGATACATGGCAAACATCAGAAGTATTTCTGGCGCCGTTGCCGGGGAGGAGAGATCAAGATCTATCCAAGTAGGTCTCACAAACTCTTCCCTTGCATTTACTTTTGTTGCCATTTGCCTCTCGTTTTCCTCTCCCCCTTCACATTTGCCGTTTTCATTCGCCTTTGTCGTTTTCTTTTGCCTTTGCCGGTTTTCTTGCTTGCTTGTGTGCTTGTTTGTTTGTTGAAGACATCATGTCTGAAAACACCAAACTTTGCGACTTCTTGAGCACTAATAATAATGATTTTATTAGTACTCTGATTGCTCCCGCCACTAGTGCGGAATCGTATGAAATCAACGCAGCTTTGCTGAATCTTGTTATGAAAGAGCAATTCTCTGGCCTTCCTAGTGAAGATGTCGCATCCCATCTCAATACCTTCATTGAGCTTTGTGATATGCAAAAGAAAAGAGATGTGGATAATGACGTGATTAAGTTGAAACTTTTTCCTTTCTCGTTGCGAGATCGCAAGAACTTGGTTTTCTTCTTTGCCTAAAAATAGTATCGATTCTTGGGATAGGTGCAAAGATGCTTACAGATCCAAGTATTTTCCGCCGGCTAAGATCATCTCCTTACGTAACGATATCATGAATTTCAAGCAACTTGATCATGAACACGTTGCACAATCTTGGGAGAGGATGAAGCTTACGATTAGAAATTGTCCCGCTCATAGCTTGAGTTTTTGGATGATTATACAAATCTTTTACACTGGCTTGAATTTCGCTTCTCGCAATATCTTGGACTCCGCCTCAGGTGGAACGTTCATGGAAATCACGTTAGGAGACGCTACAAAACTCCTAGACAATATCATGACCAACTACTCTCAGTGGCATAGTGAAAGGTCGCCTGCTAGCAAAAAGGTGCACGCTATAGAAGAGATTAACTCGCTTAGTGCTAAGATGGACGAGTTGATGAATTTGGTTGCTAGTAGAAATGCTACCGTAGATCCTAATGACATGCACTATCTTCTTTGATTGAGAGTAGCAACGCTAGTTTGGACGTGAATTTTGTTGGTAGGAACAATTTTGGCAACAACAATGCTTTTAGAGGAAACTATGTTCCAAGGCCTTTTCCTAGTAACTCCTCTAACAATTATGGCAATTTCTACGGCAACACTTATGGAAATCACAAAAAATTACCCTCTGATCTAGAGAGTAATATCAAAGAGTTCATTAACTCTCAAAAGATTTTCAATGCATCCATAGAGGAAAAACTACTCAAAATAGACGATTTGGCTAAGAGCGTTGATAGGATGTCTTGTGATATTGATGCTTTGAAATCTAGATGCGCTCCTCCCAAGGTCAACTTGGATAAAACTTTGAAAGCTATGCGTATCTCCATGAATGAGAGCAAAGAAAGAACCGCCCAAATTCGCGCTAGACATGAATGGTTTAAAATGGTGCGTTCTAGTGATGCAAATCACGAAGATCTTAAAGTGCTTGGTGTGTCTCCTCTTGAATCTTTGTTTTCGCGTGTGAAACCTACTTATCGAGGGGCTGTATATGAATCCACTTTGGTTGAAAAACGCCCCAATGATTCGGAGTCCACCTATCTTGATGATAAAGGTGTGGAGAGTGGAGTAGAAGAAGTCAAAATTTTGGGTAGTAATGAAACTCCCTCTTTGGATTTCAAGGAATTCAATTATGATAATTGTCCTTGTTTGAATGCATTTCTTTGATGCAATGCATTGGAAACTCTCCACATGCTTAGAGCCAAAGCAAAGCCTTTACCGCACATATCGTAGATGCTATGATGAAATCTCTTGAAGAGAAGCTCGAACTAGAAGTCTCTATACCTAGAAAACTTCATGATGAGTGGGAACCTACTATCAAAATCAAGATCAAAAACTATGAGTCAATGCTTTGTGTGATTTGGGTGCTAGTGTTTCCGCGATTCCAAAGTCTTTATGTGATATTCTTGGTTTTCATGAGATTGAAGACTGTTCTCTTAATTTGCATCTTGCGGATTCTACTGTCAAGAAACCCATGGGGAGGATCGATGATGTTCTTATTGTTGTAAATAAGAACTATGTACCCGTGGATTTCATTGTACTTGACATAGTTTGCAATCCTTCATGTCCCATTATTCTTGGTAGACCTTTCCTAAGGACTATTGGTGCTATCATCGATATGAAGGAAGGGAATATTAGATTTCATTTTCCTTTAAAGAAGGGCATGGATAACTTTCCTAGAAATAAAATAATATTGCCTTATGAATCTATGATGAGGGCTACTTATGGTTTGAGCACCAAAGATGACTATACGTGATTCCATCACTTTCGCCTAGCTAAGGGCGTTAAACAAAAGCGCTTGTTGGGAGGCAACCCAACGAATCTATCCTTTTTCTTTCTGTTTTTTGTTTTCCACACTTACATAATTCTGTTATGATTGTGTTTTTTGTGTTTCTTTTTGCGTCTGTGCCAAGCAAAACCGTTATGATTAGTCTTGGGGATGATCGTTTGGTCATGCTGGAAAAGACAGAAACTTTCTTCTCACGAAAAGAATTTTCATTTTTTATGTAAGAGCTTTTGAGTTGATTCTTTTTGCTGCTGATTGCTACACAAATTCTTCAGACGGTCGTAATTTCGCAGAATTTTGGAAGTACCAGAGGTACACGAAATATACAGATTGCTAGAGACTGGTCTGCTGTTAACAGATTCTGTTTTTGTTGTGTTGGTTGCTTATTTTGATGAAACTATGGAAAGTATCGGGGGGTATTAGCCATGGAAGATTGAAAGTACAGTAACCCAACATCAGTACAAGGAGAATTTAAGTTTTCTACAGTACCTAAGGAAGTGGTGGTTTGCTTTCTTGTACTAATGTTATCACGAGTTTCTGTTTAAGTTTCGTGTTGTGAAGTTTTCAAGTTTTGGGTGAAGTTCTTATGGACAAAGAGATAAAGAGTGGCAATAGCTCAAGCTTGGGGATGCCCAAGGCACCCCAAGAGATTCAAGGATGCCGTAAAAGCCTAATCTTGGGGATGCCCCGGGAAGGCATCCCCTCTCTCGTCTTCAATCCATCGGTAACGTTACTTGGGGCTATATTTTTATTCACCACATGTTATGTGTTTTTGCTTGGAGCGTCTTGTATCATAGGAGTCTTTTATTTTTGTTGTGTCACAATCATCCTTGCTGCACACCTAGAGAGAGAGACATGCACACACCGTGATTTTGTCGAGCTTCACTTATATCTTTTGGTAGACAACTCAGCTCACATGTGCTTCACTTATATCTTTTGAGCTAGATACTTTTGCTCTATGTGCTTCACTTATATCTTTTAGAGCGCAGTGGTGCCTGGCTTTGTAGTTGATCTATGCTTTGAAAGTAGTCTCAAAAGGGGTAGTTATCCAAAGGGATACGAAAACTTCCACCTTCATGTGCATTGAATAGTCAGAGAAGTTTCATTCATCTCAATTAGTTTTGAGTTGTGGTTATGGTAATATTGAAGTCATGCTAGTAAGGTGTTGTGAATCTAGAAATACTTGTGTTGAAGATGGTGATTCCCGTAGCATGCATGTATGGTGAACCGCTATGTGATGAAATCTGAGCATGATTAGTATATTGATTGTCATCCTTTGCGTGGCGGTCGGGATCGCGCGATGGTTTATACCTACCAATCCTTCCCCTAGGAGTATGCGTTGAATGCTTTGTTTCGATTACTAATAAAACTTTTGCAAGAAGTATATGAGTTCTTCATGACTAATGTTGAGTCCATGGTTTAGATGCACTTTCACCTTCCACCATCACTATCTTCTTAGTGCCGTGCAACTTTCGCCGCTGCACAAAACCCACCATTAGCCTCCCTCAAAACAGCCACCATACCTACCTATTATGGCTTTTTCAAAGTCATTCTGAGATATATTGCCATGCAACTACCAGCATGACATGTGGCACCACGTCTACTTTGCCTTTTCACGATCATAAGATAGCTAGCATGATGTCTCCATTGATGTCTATGCCATGCTAGATCATTGCCACGGTACACTACCGAAGGCATTCCATATAGAGTCATAGTTGCTCTAAGTTTTGAGTTGAAAGTGTGATGATCATCATTAATGGAGCATTTTCCCATGTGAGGAAATAAAAGAGGCCAAGGAAGCCCATAAAAAAGAGGCCAAAGAGCCCACCAAAATAAAAAAAATGAGAGAAAAAGAGAGAAGGGACAATGCTATCACTTTTTTCCACACTTGTGCATATTAAGCACCATGATCTTCATGATTGAGAGTCTCTCGTTTTGTCACCACCATATAGCTAGTGGGAAATTTTCATTATATAACTTGGCTTGTATATTCCAATGATAGGCTTCCTATAAATTGCCTTAGGTCTTCGTGAGCAAGCAAGTTGGATGCACACCCACTAGTTTTCTTTAAGAGCTTTCGCATACTCGTAGCTCTAGTGCATCATTTGTATAGCAATCCCTACTCATTCACATTGATATCTATTGATGAGCATCTCCACAGCTCATTGATATGCCTAGTTAATGTGACTATCTTCTCCTTTTTTGTCTTGCGACCTCCACTACATTCCACACCATCTATAGTGCTATAACCATGGCTCACGCTCATGTATTGAGTGAGAGTTGAAAATGTTTGAGAAAGTAAAGGTGTGAAACAATTACTTGGCCAATACCGGGGTTGTGCATGATTTAAATTCGTTGTGCAATGATGATAGAGCATAGCCAGACTATATGCTTTTGTAGGGATAACTTTCTTTTGGCCTTGTTATTTTGAAAGTTCATGATTACCTTGCTAGTTTGCTTGAATTATTATTGTTTCCACATCAATAGCAAACTATTGTTTTGAATCTAATGGATCTGAACATTCACGTCACATAAGAGGAATTACAAAGGACACCTATGCTAGGTAGCATGAAAGCATCAAAAATTCATTCTTATCACTTCCCTACTCGAGGACGAGCAGGAGTTAAGCTTGGGGATGCTTGATACGTCTCAAACGTATCTATAATTTTTGATGGTTTCACGTTGTTATCTTGTCTTCTTCGGTTGTTTTATGTACCTTTTATATCTTTTTTTGGGACTAACTTATTGATTCAGTGCCAAGTGCCAGTTCCTGTTTTTCCGTGTTTTTGACTCTTTTCAGAGCTGATTTTGGAACGGAGTCCAAACGGAAGAAAAACCCCCAAATGATTTTTTCCCGAACGGAAGAAGACCAGGGGGCTTTTGGGCCAAGCCAGGTGGGCTCCAGGGAGCCCACAAGCCCCCACTCCGCCACCAGGGGGAGGCGGAGGTGGGCAAGCTTGTGGCCTCCCTGGCCGCCCCCTGACCTAGGTCTTTGGCCTATAAATTCCCAAATATTCCGCAAAAAATCAGGGGAGCCTCGAAAATACTTTTCCGCCGCCGCAAGCTTCCGTTTCTGCAAGATCTCATCTGGAGACCCTTCCCGGTGCCCTGCCGGAGGGGACTTTGGAGTTGGAGGGCTTCTTCATCATCATCATCGCCCCTCCAATGACTCCTGAGTAGTTCACTTCAGACCTACGGGTCCGTAGTTAGTAGTTAGATGGCTTCTTCTCTCTCTTGGATCTTCAATACAAAGTTCTCCATGATCTTCATGGAGATCTATCTGATGTAATCTTCTTTGGCGGTGTGTTTGTCGAGATCCGATGAATTATGGATTTGTGATCAGATTATCTATGATATATATTTGAGTCTTTGCTGATTTCTTATATGCATGATTTGATATCCTTGTAAGTATCTCCGAGTCTTGGGTTTTGTTTAGCCAACTAGATCTATGATTCTTGCAATGGGAGAAGTGCTTGGTTTTGGGTTCTACCATGTGGTGACCTTTCCCAGTGACAGTAGGGGCAGCAAGGCACACATCAAGTAGTTGCCATCAAGGGTAAAAAGATGGGGTTTTTATCATTGGTTTGAGATTATCCCTCTACATCATGTCATCTTGCTTAAGGCGTTACTCTGTTCTTATGGACTTAATACACTAGATGCATGCTGGATAGCGGTCGACGTATGGAGTAATAGTAGTAGATGCAGAAAGTATCGGTCTACTTGTTTCAGACGTGATGCCTATAGAAACAATCATTGCATAGATATCGTCACGACTTTGCGCGGTTCTATCAATTGCTCGACAGTAATTTGTTCACCCACCGTCTACTTGCTTTCATGAGAGAAGCCACTAGTAAACACTATGGCCCCCGGGTCTATTCACATCCATCGTTTACACCTCCGCTTTTAATTTGCTTTGTTACTTTGTTGCTTTCAGTTCTCACTTGGCAAACAATCTATAAGGGATTGACAACCCCTTCATAGCGTTGGGTGCAAGCTTTTGTGTTTGTGCAGGATCTTGAGATACTCTTCCGCCGGATTGATACCTTGGTTCTCAAACTGAGGGAAGTACTTACCACCGCTACGCTACATCACCCTTTACGCTTCGAGGGAACACCAACGCAAGGCTCCAAGGCCACGGGGGAAATCATTTGCATACTGTCCTAGGAAGTCCCTTAAGGCGTAGCCGCAGCAGAAAGATCAAGCCAAGTATTCTCCCGTCGACGTGCCTATTTCTGGCGCCGTTGGGAGGTCTTTTGTTGCAGTAGCACTCATGCATTGGACTAAAGTTGGAATGTGCAGGCAAACACAAAGGAGAAGACAAAGTAATACGGCTCTTTGAAAGCTAAACACGTATGCATGCAAGAGCCACTAAACATTGTAACCATGGTCTTCTACCTTGACCCAAAGAAAAAAGAAAACTATTTACACGGGAAAGCTCCCAACAAGCAAAAGAAGAAAAGAAAATCTTTTTGGGTTTTTCTCAAACTAGACAAACACACGAAAAAGAAAACGAGAAAAAGAAAATAAACTAACATGGATGATACATTGGTAAAGTGTGAACACCGGCTAACAAAGTGAAAGCATAAGCAAGAATGTAAAGTCGGTGAGAACACGTACTCCCCCAAGCTTAGGCTTTTGGCCTAAGTTGATCTACTCCCAAGGAGGGAAATAACCAGCTCCGGGG
Organism: Hordeum vulgare subsp. vulgare; assembly: GCF_904849725.1. Lineage (NCBI taxonomy): Eukaryota > Viridiplantae > Streptophyta > Magnoliopsida > Poales > Poaceae > Hordeum > Hordeum vulgare. The sequence continues at coordinate 565,164,406 of NC_058520.1, forward strand.
TACTCCGGAGTGGACAGAGGATGCCACTGCTGTGTGAGCTCCTCTGGCTCCCACTGATAAACTGGCGTCTGGTACTCGACTGGTGGCTCGGGCACGGGCACCTGTGGTTGGCCTAGGCCCCAATATGCGTAGATGCCTGATGGCATAATAATGTACATGCCTGCATGAAGATTGAACAAAGAAGGAGCAGGCAAAGTAATAGTCTCATGAGTACCCTGACTAAATACCAGGTTATAAATCATCCTTCTATTTATATCTCTATCAAGAAAGTCATGGCGAACCATGCTATCGTAATCTAGATATCTCTCGGGAAGAAGAATCTCTTCTTCCTCCTCCAGTTTAATAGGTATCTCAAAGTGTCTAGCAAGACGAGTAGCATAGATACCTCCATAGACAACGCCTTTAGAACGGTTCGTGTTCAACCGTTGAGCTACTACAACGCCCAAGCTATAAGTTTTATCGTTATAAAGGGCTTCGCGCAAGACCGCAAGATCTGAGGAACTAAGTGACCCAGCTTTCCCACGGCCAATCGAACTTTTTCCCACAAATAATGAGAAGTACCGAAGCACGGGAAAATGAATGCTAGCAGCTCTAGCACAAGACACTCCTCTCTCCTCTCCTACAACAATTGTACCGATGAAAGCTTCCAAGTCCCGTGGACGAGGTTCATGAATATCCCCAACAAAAGGTAATTTGCAAACATTACAAAAATCCTGTAGTGACATGCGCTGGGGGATATCATTAAGTTTAAACTCAACCGTAGGAGGATTCTTCCTCGGATAGAAGTTAAAGCTTGGTACGAAGATATTGGTGAGGAGGAGGTATTGCGGACACTTATCTTCGACGAAGGCGCTAAGGCCTGCGTTATCCACCAAGTGATAAAAGTCCTCATAAATTCCAGCGGCGCGTAAGAACATGTCGCTTGGCCACTCGCACACTCGAACTTCTGCGACTCAAGGGACCAGATACTTGGGCTTCTTCTCACTCCCATCATCCTTGGGGTCACGGCTTGACGAGCCTCTTAAGAACCTCCTCATCTTTTCCCTTTTCTATCTCTGAAAATTTCTGAAAAGTGATTCTAAGGAAAAGTGAATTAAGGCTCAACTAAACTCGTAGCAACTACTCCCACAAGTGCCTAGAGGCCATATTACGCATCAAAACTACTTGGGACCAGCTAGAATTAGCATGTAAAGCTCAAGAACAGGGTCACCAAGGCAGCAAAAATACGCGGAGTATAAGGCACTAGAGCAAAAACTAATTGGACCAATGGAGGAGTCACTTACCAAGGAGTAATTTTCCGAAAATAGTTCGGAGAACGGTGATTTGAGAAAAGATATCGAATATCCGAGCAAGAGGAGCAAGAACACGAGTTTGAGCTGCGAAACGATTTTTTTGGATGTAGGAGAACCAGATGAGAGCAACAATGAGTGGAGGGGGTGCCTGTGGCGCCCACAAGCCTGGGTGGCGCATCCAGGGGGGGTGCCCGCGCCCCAAGGGCTTGTGGCCCACTGGTACAACCCCTAGACAAGCTCTTTGTCTCAGAATTTTTCAAAAATTCCAGAAAAAATCATACTTGATTTTCAGGACGTTCGGAGAACTTTTATTTTCGGGGTAATTTTCTACCGGACGCTAAAAAATAAAACAGGGAAAACTAAACTAAATCTATCATTTTTCTTCTAAGTAACCTAAAGTGAAAGCTTGGAACAGAGGTTTGTGACTCCTTGATTCATCCATCTCATGGTCATCGAAAGAAATCCATCAATGGGGTTGATCAAATCCCCTCGACAAAACTTTCTCGAATCGCAAAAGAAGACGAAGAATTTTCGAATAGTCACTAGGTCACCTCAATGGGGATGTGTATCTCTCCAACAAGCAAATCATACTTCATCTTGACACGAGGAATAGGGCATTCAAAGCTCCCAATAAGAATCGATGAAGTTTTTTTGATAGCATTGATGCAATGTACTCGATATTGTTTCTTCGGAAAGTGCACCTTATGCTCATTACCGTTGACATGGAAAGTGACATTGCCCTTGTGGCGATCTATAAAATCCCCTGCGGTGTTTAAAAAGGGTCTTCCGAGAATGACAGCCATGGCATCGTCCTCGGGAATATCCAAGATAACAAAGTCTGTAAAGATAGTGACGTTAGCAACCACAACAGGCACATCCTCGCAAATGCCGATAGGGAAAGCAGTTGATTTGTCGGCCATTTGCAGAGAGATTTCAGTGGGTGTCAACTTATCTAGTTCAAGCCTACGATAAAGAAATAGAGGCATAACACTAACACCGGCTCCAAGATCGCATAACGCAGTTTTAACGTAGTTGCCTTTAATGGAGCAAGGTATAGTGGGCACACCGGGATCACCTAGTTTCTTAGGAGTTCCACCCTTGAAAGTGTAATTAGCAAGCATGGTGGAAATCTCAACCTCAGGTATCCTCCTCTTATTCGTCACAATATCTTTCATGTACTTAGCATACGGAGACATCTTGAGCATGTCCGTCAAACGCATTTGCAGAAAGACAAGTCTAATCATCTCAACTAAGCGCTCAAAATCCTCATCATCCTTTTTCTTGGATGGTTTGGGCGGAAAGGGCATAGGTTCCTGAACCCATGGTTCCCTTTCTTTACCATGCTTCCTAGCAGCGAAGTCATTCTTATCGTATCTTCTATTCTTAGGCTGTGGGTTATCAAGATCAGGTTCAATCTCCACATCCTTTTCATTTCTAGGTTGAGCATCTTCGTGAACATCACTATTGATATTATCATTAGGCTCATGTTCATCACTAGATTGTGTTTCAGCATCAGAGACAGAGGCATCGTTTGGACTCTCAGGTGTAGCAGCAACAGGGTTACTAGCGTGCAAGTTCCTATCATCTTTCTTCTTCTTCCTAGGATGACTAGGTGCATCAGTGCTAACTCCTTGAGAATCTTGTTCAATTCTCTTCAGATGACCCTCAGGATACAAAGGTTCCTGGGTCATTCTATCGCCTCTAGTGACGACTCTGACAGAATTGTCATTCAACTCATTGAGCAAGTCATTTTGAGCTTTAAGTACTTGTTCTACCTGAGTAGTAACCATAGAGGCATGTTGACTCAGAAGGTTAAGATCGTTGACATTTCTGTCGACACAAGCACTTAAATGACTTAGCATACGAGCATTCTGTTCCAATTTTCTGCTAACATAATCATTGAAACTCTGTTGTTTGGCAACAAAATTATCAAATTCATCCACGCATAGGCTAGCAGGTTTATCAAAAGGAATATCACTCTCATCAAACCTACGCAGAGAATTTACTTCTACTACCTGTATCGGGTTATCGAGACCATGGATCTCTTTGATAGGTGGTAGATTTTTGACATCTTCAGATATAATGCCTTTCTCTCACATAGATTTCTTGGCTTCTTGCATATGAGCAAGAGAAGTGAACCAGATCTTAGCATCACCCTTTAGCGAGAAAGGAAACAGCTTGAGGACATAGTAGTGGCGAATCTTTTCCTCACTAGTGAATAGGGTGGCTATATCATGCAGTTTGGTAAGATGGGCTACAACCGTTTCACACTCATAACTGTGAAAAGGATCAGATTCGACTAGACTGATTAACTCAGGGCCGATAGAGAATTCATAATCCTTATCGGTCACAAAGATAGGTGAAGTGGCAAACTTCGGGTCGTATTTCATCCTAGTGTTTAGAGATTTTTCTTTCCACTTGCGCAGTAGTTTCTCAACATGATAGCTATCCTTACACGCAAGAAAGTCCTCAACTATCTCTCCCTCCATAACATAGCGCGTATCAGGCATAACATGCATAGTAGCAGGTTCTACTTCAATAGTATGAGCAGTTTCAGAAGTATCATCACATCTAGCAGCAACTCTAGCAATATGTGCATCAAGGAATACACCAAGTGGCAAATCAGTATCAGGCATAGCATCATCAGGCATAGTATCAAACATAGCATCATCAGGCATAGTATCAAGCATAGCATCATCAGGCATAGTATCAAGCATAGCATCATCAGGCATAGTATCAAGCATAGCATCATGGGCGGCAGAAGTAGCATCATCAAGCACAGGCGACATATCAAGATTTCTAGCAAGAGATGATGTCGCAAACTTACTCATAACTGAAGGTGAATCAAGTGCAGAGCTAGATGGCAGTTCCTTACCTGTCCTCGTAGTGGAAGGCAAGACTTTAGTTCTTTGATCTATCGGATTCCTCATAGTGATCAGCAGATGTAAATCCCAAGTGACTCAGAGAATATAGCTGTGCTTCCCCGGCAACGACGCCAGAAAAAGGTCAAGATTACCCACAAGTGTAGGGGACCGCAACAGTTTTCGAGGGTAGAGTATTCAACCCAAATTTGTTGGTTCGCCAAAGGGGAAGCGAAAGAATATTCTCAAGTATTAGCAGCTGAATTTGTCAGATTCAACCACACCTGAAAGATTAGTGTCTGCAAGCAAAGTATCAGTAGCAAAGTAGTATGATAGGAACGGTGTGAGAAACGATCTGTTGACGACAGACTATTCCTAACTATTGTATCAATGGCGCCAGTAGGTTGCACGTGGGCGAGTAACTGTTCTTCCCCGACAACAGTGTCGGAAAAGATCTTGCAACAAGTAACAGCGAAGTAGCAAGGAACAACAGTAGCAACAGTAGTAGCAAAGTGGCCCAATACCTTTTGAAGCAAGGGACAAGCCTAGACAAAGTAACGTAGCAAGGACCAGTAGTAAAAGACTCATAGGCAATGGATCGGTGATGGATGAGTATGACGGATGTGATTCATCATGTAACAGCTATAACACGGAGAGATGTGTAACTAGCTCCTGTTCGTCAATCTAATGTAGGCCTGTATTCCGTATGTAGTCATACATGCTTAGGGAAAAGAACTTGCATGACATCTATTGTCCATCCCTCCCGTGGAAGCGGGGTCCTAATGGAAACTACGGGATATTAAGGTTCTCCTTTTAATAAAGAACCGGACCAACGCATTAACACTTGGTGAATACATGAACTCCTCATACTATGGTCATCTCCAGGAGTGGTTCCGGCTATTGTCACTCCGGGGTTGCCTAGTAGGTGACTACAACTTGCAAGATAGGATCTAAAACACACATATATTAGCGACAACATAATAGGTTCAGATCTGAAATCATGGCACTCGGGCCCTAGTGACAAGCATTAAGCATGGCAAAGTAGTAGCAACATCAATCTCAGAACATAGTGGATACTAGGGATCAATCCCCGTCAAAACTAACTCGATTACATGATAGATCTCTTCCAACTCATCACTGTCCAGCAAGCCTACGATGAGATTACTCACGAACGATGAAGAGCATCATGGAATTGGTGATGGAGGAAGGTTGATGATGACGATGGTGATAATTTCCCCTCTCCGGAGCCCAGAACAGACTCCAGATTTGGCCTCCACATGAAGAACAGGAGGTGGCAGCGCCTCCGTATCATAAAACGCGATGAAACCTTCTCTCTGATATTTTTCCGGGCAAGACGGAAGATATAGAGGTGAGTTTGGGGGTGGTGGTGCCACGTGGGCCCCACAAGCCCTCACGGCGCGGCCTAGGGGGGTGGCCGCGGCCTGTGGGCTTGTGGCCCACTGGCACGCCCCCTCCGGTGGATCTTTGCGCAGGTATTTTTATTTTATTCCAGAAAAATTCTCCGTAAATTTTCTGGACATTCCGAGAACTTTTATTTCTGCACAAAAACAACACCATGGCAATTCTGCTGAAAACAGCGTTAGTCCGGGTTAGTTCCATTCAAATCATGCAAATTAGAGTCCAAAACAAGGGCAAAAGAGTTCGGAAAATTAGATATGACGGAGACGTATCAGCGCGGCCTGGGGGGGTGGCCGCGGCCCAGGGGCTTGTGGCCCACTGGCACACCCCCTCTGGTGGATCTTTGCGCAGGTATTTTTCATTAATTCCAAAAAAATTCTCCGTAAATTTTCAGGACATTCCGAGAACTTTTATTTCTGCACAAAAACAACACCATGGAAATTCTGCTGAAAACAACGTTAGTCCGGGTTAGTTCCATTCAAATCATGCAAATTAGAGTCCAAAACAAGGGCAAAAGAGTTCGGAAAAGTAGATACGACGGAGACGTATCACCTCCCAACTAGCCTTATTGTTTTATGCCCCTAGCTAGGCATAATGCATACGATCAAGTGTTGTCACCTTTCTTATAAAGCTCCTCAATAACACAACCATGCTTCTTAAGAAAAATTGGAGGCTTGAGAATAGTGTATCTTATCAAATTTACAAAAATGGGATGCACACTAATTAATCATTTTAAGGTCCTCATTTGTTTTGATAGGAGTGGTACTAACGTTCTTGGGAACATATATGAACTTGGGATTTTTCTTTCGAGAGTTACTAACATTAGTTTTCGAGGGAGTGAAAGCTGAACCTACTTTATCAGTGACTTCCTCCATTTTATCAATTCTATTCAATCCTTGCTCTACCCTTTCATCAATAATTGTATCTTTTTCATTTAAAGCTTTCAAATTGATTCCTACCCGTGACCCAAATTGAGTGATATGATTATGAAGATTTTTGTGCAACTCCTCAATTTGTTCTTTAGTAATCATTTTATTTTCAATAGCATCAAGCCTTTACGTATCATATTCCACGATCAAAATTAGTTTCATTAATGCTAATTGGTGATGACGCAACTAAATTTTCCATGGCTTTAAAAGCATCCAAAGTGTGACTCATTACGAAATTACCACCGGTAATTGTATCATGTGCAAATCTATACAAGTAGTAATACCAACATAGAAATTATGAAGAAAGATGTTTGGGGATTGCTTATGAATTGATTTATTTATAGCAATGAAAAATCCTATGCAATGCAAAATTAAGCACCTCATTATCGGGAGTAAAGGGAACAAAGGAAGAACTAGCCATAGTAACGGGAAAACAAGCAAACTAGCAAAGGTAAATATTTTTTTATTTTTTATATATAAAAAGTATAACAAGTGAATGATAATTTGTGTGAAGGTACTTGATAGTAAGTTGGTGATACTCCGTGACAACAACACCAGAAATCCTTCCTGATACTTGTGATCTGCATTGAGTTTTTTCGTGAAGAGGAACTAATGATGCAACACAGTATAGATAAGTATTTCCCTCAATGAGAACCAAGGTTATAAAACCAATAGTAGGACCATACAACTCCCGTCTTCAGCGCCTACACACAAAAGTGCTAACACTTGCACCAAATGCGGGCAAGAGGATTGTCAAGCCCCTTGAACTTGTTGCAAGAAGATAAGTAGTGTACATAGATAGTTTAAATATACTAGGAAAATTCCTCGTCTGTTGCAATGAAAATACATTAAAAAATGTTGCTATAGAAGAAAAGTTGGCAAAAAAGAATGATTACGTGTGTTTACATCCTCACCCATGGTCAATGAGTCATTTCCCTATATCATTTACAATGACATGACAACGCACCAATGCCTACGATTCTGCCAAGGATGTGCCTCATTTTCACTCTCCATCATTACCGTGATGCCCCCTCCACACGACTATTTGTGAATTACCTGCAAAATATTTTTAGTGCATATATGAAATGTCAAACATGACAATATTCATATTATTTCATTCATCAATACCCATTATGAATTCATTGAGGAAATTAACCATTTATGAACCCAATGTGCATTGTCCTCTTGCAAAATTGGTCAGCTGGATTGTACGCGAAGTACTTTAAAAAATGTGACAATTAAATTTTTGCCCCTAGTTGGAACCTACATATGGGGATTGCCCTTACTTTTTGACTCTGCTCAATTTTGGCCTTAGATTTGCCTCCACGGTCGCCCAAATGCTCTTTGACTGTTTGACAAATACTTTGAAAATCCATAACAAATTCATATGAACTCAAAAAAATACAAATACGACATTATTAGTCATTTGCACGAAGCCTTTACTTTCAATACTATTATTAAGCTAGCACATGTAATGCATGCCTCAAATGTTATGGTTACTTGTGTATTACGTGTTGTTTCATTTGCATCATGAAGGAAAGAAGTGTCTTTTTACGGCTTTAGGCTTCACGCCTCCTTTCAAGTATCTCATCTCTATTTAGCACGTATGTATCTCTTTTCCTTTGTCTATTTAATTTTCTCGGATCCACCCTTTATCCCGGAGATAACATATTTAGGATTTTCAAGCATGATATCAATAAGAATTTCTGATATATTTTAGGTCCTCAAATGGTGTGTGTAACCCATTGAGGTTATCATTGGCGTCTATTGTGACATCCCCGGATTAAGCTACAGTAATAAATATAGTTAGACTATTGTAATCACATGCTAATGCTGCTATGTCATTGAGATTAGCTAAGCAAAATCACCACTTGACAAAAACCAAAACAAAAATTAAAATCAAAATTTAAGTCAAATAAATTATTTATTAAAACTAATAAATAAAATCGTGATTGAGTTGAAACTATTCCCTAAGTAATCTTCAATAAGAAACCAACGTCATTTGAAACATAAAAGTTGCCCTTATCTATTTTTAAGTTAAACCAACAACACCTAAGTGGCCTATTTAAAACCTAACATAATTCAAATCAATTCAATTGGGCCTCAAACTTTTCTTGTACTAGCTTAATATATTCTCTAGTAATTACGTGACAAGTTTAATATGCAACAAGATTTGTTTGATACAAAAGAAAAATACAAAACAGGAAAGAAAATACAAATAGTAATTAAAAAAAAACAAAGCAACCGAGCCCCCCTGGCCGACTGGGCCAAAGTGGCCCAGCCGGCCACAAGCGCCGAGCCCTAGCGAGCGAGACCAGACTCCCCTCGCTCTCCCTCCTGCCGCCGCCAGAAAGGGACGAGGGAGCCCTCCCCTCGTCACCCCACCAACCGTCGCCCCACCTACCCCGCCCACATCGCTCGCGTCCTCCCCCTGGCGCTCGTTCCCCGTCGCCCCACCTCGTCTCCCTGCTGTCCCTCGGCGCCGGCCACCACCACCTCGTGCCAGGAGCTCCTCATCGCTCTCTGGATCGTCCCCGCTTCTTCCTCCCCCTCGCTCGACCTCCTCTTCCTCCTACACGCCCAAAGCTGCAGCCGCCATGGCCGTCGTCGTCGTGGCCAACAGCCCCCCGTGCCATGAGACCTCGTCCATCTTCTCCGTCGTCGGCCACTGCCTCGTCTACGACCATCATCGCGAGCAGAGGAGCGTTGCATCACCGGGATCGACATCGTCTTCCTCGCCCACGACCATCACTACGTCACCCGGTCTACCTCACCGGAGCTCCTCCGCCCCGTCCTCCGCGTCCTCCGCCGTCCCCTGTGAGCGGCACCCCCATTCCCCTTGTCTCCCCCTCGATCCGTCGCCATAGCTGTCGTCCCCGAGCTCGTCCGAACGCGTACGCGTACGCGCGTGTACATGCTCTGCGCTTGCTGCCTGTGCTGCCGTTGCTCTACTACTGCTCGTCCTACTGGCTGCTAGCTCCTGCTCTTGCCATGTTGGGCTATTGCTACCTACTCCAGGTGCTGGTTTATTTGTTGTTGCTACTCAGTCTTATAGCTTGGTACTGCCGCTTGTTGCTGTTGCTCGATGCTGCCGCTACCACTGATGCTTGCTGCTGCCGGAAGCTGCTGCTCGTTGCTTTGCTACTAGCCACCCGCTTCTGCCGTCGCTAGTTCCTGCTATCAACTGCCTCCGATGCCTGCTGCTAGCCATGGCTGGCCGAGTGTGAGTGTAGGTGTGTACGTGAGTGTGAGTGAGACGTGAGTTTGTGTGTGTGTGTATGTGGTGTGTGTGCGTAGGTGTGTGTATGAGCCAGCACTTATTTAGTCTAGCTTAGGATTAAACTAATGCTAAGTTAGTCTAGTAGTGGATGACACCAGGGACCTACCCGTGTTAAAATGTTTTTTTAATAAAAATAATAAAATAAATAATACTATAATTAAGTTAATAAAATTAATTAATTAATAAGTTAATTAATTAACTACTGATTAACTTGTATAATTAATTAAACCTAATCTGCTTAATGAAATCTATTAATAGTCTAATAAGTCCATGATATTGGGCCATTGACCCTTTTGACTAGTAAAACTTTGACTTGTCAAGTGCTGACTAGGCAAGCTAACTGACATCCTCGTCCCACTCTCATAGACTCTGGACATCTTATAAAATAATTCTTAATTCGGATGAAAATATTTTTTATATGAAAGTTGCTCAGAAAAACTCCACGAACCCGGATACACGGTCCATTCGTGTGTCACGCGTCCCTAGCATAGCAAACATGGAACATTTCCATCGTTTCCAGTATGACCGGTAGTAGCCCGAGACCCGGGAAAATATCGTCAGATATTCTTCCGACCCGTCTATGACAGATGTTGCTGCGTTAGCTCATGTCTAGCCTGCATCTTGACATGTCATGCTTTGTGTTGCACCGTTGCTATTATTTATTGTTTCTTCCCCCTCTTCTTACCGGTAGACCCCGAGACTGACGCTGCTGCTGGGTACATCTACGACCCTGCCGATCAGTCCTTTGCCGCAGAGCAGCAAGGCAAGCAAACTCCCCTTGATCATTCCTATATCGCCTATATCTTTCTTCCTACTGCTTGCATTAGTATTTTGCTACCGTTGTAGTTAGCTCCTATATCTGATGCATAGCCTATTTTTGATGATCTGCTACTTTCAGTCCTGTACCTTTAATATGCTTAGTATAGGTGGAGCAGTCATCCCCTCTGACCCCGTAGTCCAGTTGCCCCGCTTGTATTCACATCTCGATCTCTGATCGACGAGCCAGACCCGACACAGCACATTCACCCGCTTCGTTGTACGACGCTACAGAGATACTATCGGGTATCGAGGGTGACACCTCGCTAAGTACTCCTGATGATATCTCTGTAGTATAGCTAGTCGGTCGTGGTTATCGAGGGTGATTCCTCTTTCACCATTCCCGATGACGCCTCTGTCGTGCAACCCCTCAAGTGTGGGACCCCCGAGGGTGATTCCTCCAAGCCCACCTTGACGGGTACATCGTTCGGAGTCCAACGAGGGTGATACCTCGGATTCCCCCCGATGTTACAGCCACACAGTTACTCGACCATGTTACTGGGATCATTGGTGATTAGTTGTAAGACGGGTGGATTCCCGTGAGACTGTGTTGCTAGCCTAATTAAAATGTTAATGGATTTGGGTATTTGATCTGGGTTGGTGGGAGACCTTTTCGCACTAACCGGCTACACGGGAAGAATTATGGGTACTCGGCGTCGCGGTATCAGCCGAAGCTTTTCAGATGCCAGCAATGTAGCGACGCGCGCCCGAGTGGTCCCGAGATGCATCGCTCTTGTGATTAAGGGATGCTAGGACTGACGTCGGCCGCCCACGCCACGTGTAGGAGCGCGAAGGGGAACTGGGCCCATGAACCCTTTGTGCTTAGAAATTAGACCGGCGGGCTGGCCTCTCTGATTAGTCTTAGGTGGGGCTGGACGTGTCGATATTCCGAGGCCGGGAAGGACCCAGAAAAGTATGTCCGGCCAGAGTGCTATCGAGCGTGACGGGACATGTGGTGCACCCCTGCAGGGATGAAATTTTACTATTCGGATAGCCGTGTCCACGGTTACAGGACGACTTGGAGTTGTGCCCCGATCTTTTACGACTACAATTGTTACTTAACTGGATTTAGTTTGCCTCGGGATTGCTTCCTCGCAGGGAGTCGAGGGAGGATCTTTAGGCGTGACCTCACTTTAATATTGCCGCAACAATATGACTATTAATGTTTTACCCCCCTGTTCTACTCTCGTCTATTGCTGCAAGACCCTGAAGATGCTAGTCTTCGATAGGACTAGGCTTTCTCTCTCTATTCTCGCATTGCTGCAGTCAGTCCACATATAACACCCCCCTTTGATACTGGTGCATACTTAGCATAGTTTTGATGTAAGTCTTGCGAGTACTTTGGATGAGTACTCACCGCTGCTTTGCTCCCCCCTTGTCCCCTTGATCCATTTGCTGCGACCAGATGATGGAGCCCAGGAGATGGAGGTCCCCGCCGCCGATGACTGCTACCCCCCAACAGTGCCTGCTACTACGTGGAGGCCACTGATGATCAGGAGTAGTTTAGGAGGTTCCCAGGCAGGAGGCCTCGCCTCGTTCGATCGTTGTATCTTTTGTGCTAGCCTTCTCTAAGGCACCCCATGTTTATGTCTGAACTCAGATATTTGTTGCTTCCGCTGACTCGTGTGTTTATCGAGCTTTCGTATTCTAGCCCTCGAGGCCCCTCGCTTGTAATATGAAGCTTATGTTATTTTATTTGTGTCTAGAGTTGTGTTGTGATATCTTCCCGTGAGTCCTTGGGTTTGATCGTACACATTTGCGTGTATGTTTAGCGTATGATTAAACCGAGGGCGTCACAAGTTGGTATCAGAGCCGACTGCCTGTAGGTAGCCCCCTTTCCAACTCCTTGGCCGAAGTTGAGTCTAGTGTTTGAAAAACTTTACTAACACTGATGTTGTGGCTTACGGGCCCACATCTCAATTGGGTGGTATTAGTATCTTTTACTCCTTTCCTATACTCTGGGCTCTACTCTCTCTTCTCTTTCGGGTTAAAGATTTTACTAACTCTAACATTAGGTTCGCGTAAATATTTCCTCCCGGGGAGTCTCTTTCAGACGATGGCTTGATCCATCAGAAGACTCCGAAGTTACTCCCTGATGTTATCTCGAGAACTTGTGCCCATCACTCTTGCGATTTCCCTTCCTCCGTTGACCACTATGGATGACTACATACAAATGTCGTTCATACCTTCTTCTCCAATTGCTCTTACTTTACGAGAGGCAATGAATTTTGTTATCGGGGATTCGTCCATCATTAGTTGTCTTGGGTTTCGAGAGTTCTTCGAATTACTAATTGATCTTTCGGAATCCCCTGTAGCCTATTGCGTTTGACCTTTTTCACCTGCTTGTGTTAGGGTTAAATCCATATGTCTAGCCGCATTCATTAAATTCCTTTGTGAATTTCCTCTGATCTTATCGATTCTACTTTTGTGTGAATACGCACAATCATTTGTTGATACTTATGCATTATCTTCCGGCTTAGACGTCCTTCCAGATAGAACTGGTTCGTGACAAATCAACTTTGGTTGGCTGTCCACCTAAGTCCATTCAACCTACTGGCATTTGATCAGAGCATCTGTTTATGATACACCAAACTGGAAATCTTAATTCCTTTGGTACTTAAGTATTGATATTTTTCAGATGTTCTATAATCCGATTCCTTGCGTTTTACCCCCTCTGATTGAGTACCGATACTCACATCAGATCATTTGTGGATTGCCAGGACCATTGCTGGGTTACTAACCGACGGCATCCCTTTGCATTCAAAAATTCTTGTGATAGTGTTCCACTGATACATAATGTCATTGGTAAACTGTGTCTTCTCCCTCTGATGAGTTGTACCCTACGCTTTTGTCAGCCATGCCCTTCAAGCATGTGTTAATTGCTCTTGGAGTGTGTGGTATATGTTCCTAAGATGCCCCGATGGGCTGAACCTGTGCCCTCCTAAACCAATATGACCCGAAGAGTTTTCACTAGTCTTGCTCTTCTGGTGTTTTGCCAAATGTTCTTTCAAAGCTATACTTGATCAAGAGCGAGGAGTAAATGGCAGGTGATGCATTGATGAAGTGGGAGTCCACCTTGAACTTTGTGTTCATGCCCATGGAGACGACGTTGATCCTATCATATAGACTTCTCGTATCAATAATCATTCATTCTGTGGTTTAAATCTGGTATTGGTGGCCTTGTCCTTTACAATCATGGTTCCGACCATGTTGTCCTACCTTGATTTCATTCTCAGACGAGTTAAAGTACTTGTCTTCTTCAGATCAACACACCGGTCCAAACCTTAAAGTTGATCTACCTCCGTGTATTATTCCTTGTAGCTCGAGGATATCACGGAGCTATATAACTTCTTATGAGCTCCTCATCAACTATGATATTTTCATTAATTCCAGTTTCCTCGTGTTTGAGTTGTTGGACACGCGACTACATCGATAACTGAATCGAGTATGCATTGCGATTCAATAATTTTTAGTAATCTTCCTTGTTTACGAGTTTGTACTCGATCCTGTCATTCCAAGCTGTTAAGCTACATCATCATCGTCATGTTGGAGCTGGACCATGCTATCTATACCCTTCATCCCTGGAACACAATTCCAACTATGCATTAAGCTTGCATCGAGCTTTCCACATCATGTTGGTTGTCTTGAAAGGCAATCTCAATTCTAAGCTAGCAGTCTTATCTGTGTTTCCGACGACCTCTTCTTCATCATTCCCTTGCTTGATGTCGTCGCTAAACGATTACATCTTCATGAAATTTCTCGACAAATGTGTCATGATCATCGTCAGCATTCTGAGCTCTTGCAGGGTATCAATTGAATGCATGTTGAGAAATACCATCCTTGCCCCTCGATGATTGTATTATCATCGGCATCATTGTTTACCTTCCCTCCAACACAAACGTGTTCATGTTTTGTGTTGTCCCTTAAGTCCCTTGCTATTCAACTTACATTATCTTCTACCTTGGAGTATCACTATCTTTTCTGTCAAGAATGTTGTGAGCATCATTGCGCCTCTTAAGAATTCTTGATATATTGATACTTCTCGACATCACCATTCATTTCTTGGTCCCGTGTTGTTTCAAACCGGAATACCAACAAGTGAACTCTGATGTGTGATTCCAATACTTGTGGCAACCCTGTTGCCTTGAGGTTGGCAATTGATTGATTCATTCTTAGTGAGTGGGGTTTTGACTCATCATTTTTGACATTGGTTGTGCTACTCCGTCCATATTTCCGAGTGCACCCTTCGACCAATGTTTAAGTTGTTGTTCCCTCGAGCATACGACATTATACCAATTGTTTGGACAAAAACTATCCCCTTCATATTGTAATTTTGGAAATTCATCCCTGTCATAATTTTGAGGGATTGTTGCTAAGCCCATCGGCCACACCCTCAAGTTCTCCATGGTTCGTGATGAAGCTCTTGAAAGCATTATCCTTGTGCCTAAATCATGAAGATTGTGCTTGATAACAGAAATGTTTTCCCAAAGTTCAGTGCACTCTTTCCACCGTGAATATGTGAAAGTTTTGTTTCGCTTCCTCTCGTGAAATACCAAATCATTCACGCATGTGCGAAGTGTTATATGTTTTGAAGATTTACTATCTTCACTCCATATAATTTCTCTTAGCACGCCAAACTACTGACTGATTTGATCAAGGAAAATAGGTTCTTTCATAAGAGCTGATCCAGACTTACACATGGAACCTTGTCATCCTCAATGAGGGTTCCCAAATGAGAACCCAGTTGCATTTTGAGACAAGAATTTCACGTGGGCACGAATGTCTTGACATCGTGTTCATATGTCTTAAAGTCGAACTCATGATTTAAGGATTGTTTGTGTAGTTCATATTCTGAGAATCCTGCATCGTCATCTTTTCTTCTCGGACATCTTGAGTCTGAGGTGTCCCTACACCTATCAGATATGAATCTCGGGCAGATATGGTGGTTGGAACATTTTCCAATAATTATAACTTTGGCCTTTATGTAACCGGTACGGTGATGTCTTGTCTGGCACACCGGGCCGAAGGACCTATTGTTATAAACTCTCCCATATGTAAGATTCGCCATCCTTTCATGTGGAAACTATATGACTTATTTCATAAGTTGACCCTCGTGAATCCTCTTTGTGCGCCCATTGGTCCGACCTTTATCGGATGACCGTGTCGATGCTACCTCGAAGCATGGATGTGGTACTCCAATTTTCAACAAGAACATTGGAAGCGCGATGCTAAATTGTTCCTGGTCAATTATCCAAACCGTGTGGTATGGGTAAACATCATGATTCTTCTTGTCTCTTTATCAAGATGGGTATGTACTGGATGACCTATCATGCATATCATACCCTATGTTTTCCTCGGGAATGGTATACCTTAATACCTGTGTGTGTGAACACCTTTGCCTTCCTATTGGTCTGTTTGACCTTTCTTGTGGCATTACTTATCTAAGCAGTGTTAATTCCCTGCTTAGGTAAAATTCTCGGTATACGACTCTGTCAGTAAGACCCTGTTACAGTTGTGGATAACATTCTGGTAGCCACCGGTGGACGAGAACCTTGCCTATTGGTCCGCCTCGTTGCAACGAGCAGGAAAATGATTCTAGTCGTCCCCCGCCCTTGGTACCGATGTTGTTGCCGACATAACTAACAGGCTATCCTCTAACATGTCTTGCTACCAAGACCGTATAATATGTCACCCCTCTATCTAGTCTCGGTCCACATGATGCACCCATAACCCAAAGTTCCACAGGATTGAAACATGACTCCCCTGTACCTCTTTGACTCCAAAGTATCCTTTACACTTGGCTTCGTATGAAATTCTTGAGCCACCATTCAACGGACCGCTCGCTCTTCGGTCCGGATATTGTTCAACATGCAGAAGATCAAGCCTGCATTATTCATGCGAATCTGAAGGTTGCTCAACCTCGTCAGAAGAGTCAGTATGACTGTCCTCATCAAGATATGGTCTATCAACCTGGCGAAAAGGCTTATCTTCGTGTCACACCAATGAGAGGTGTACACCATTTCGGGATCAAGGAGAAGTTAGCTCCTCGCTATATTGGTCCTTTCACTGCTCTTGAAAGGCGTGAAAAAGTGGCTTATCAATTGGAACTGCCGTCAGACCTTTTCCTAGGTTCACGATGTTTTCCATGTGTCTCAGCTCCCCCGCTGCTTCAAGGATCCTATTCGAGTAGTGGATCATGATATGCTTCAACTGCAACAAAACCTCTCTTATAGAGAACATCCGGTCCGCATTCTCGACCAGGCTGAATGTAAGACTCGTCGCAAAATCACCAAGTTCCTTAAGGTGTTGTGGTCAAATCATTCTGAAGATGAAGCCACTTGGAGACGCGAGGATCATCTTCGCGATGAATACCCCGAGCTCTTTCCTTCTACCTCTAAATTCTCGGGACGAGAATTCTTGTTAGTAGGGGAGATTTGTGACATCCCCGGATTAAGCTACAGTAATAAATATAGTTAGACTATTGTAGTCACATGCTAATGCTGCTATGTCATTGAGATTAGCTAAGCAAAATCACCACTTGACAAAAACCAAAACAAAAATTAAAATCAAAATTTAAGTCAAATAAATTATTTATTAAAACTAATAACTAAAATCGTGATTGATTTGAAACTATTCCCTAAGTAATCTTCAATAAGAAACCAACGTCATTTGAAACATAAAAGTTGCCCTTATCTATTTTTAAGTTAAACCAACAACACCTAAGTGGCCTATTTAAAACCTAACATAATTCAAATCAATTCAATTGGGCCTCAAACTTTTCTTGTACTAGCTTAATATATTCTCTAGTAATTATGTGACAAGTTTAATATGCAACAAGATTTGTTTGATACAAAAGAAAAATACAAAACAGGAAAGAAAATACAAATAGTAATGAAAAAAAACAAAGCAACCGAGCCCCCGTGGCCGAGTGGGCCAAAGTGGCCCAGCCGTCCACAAGCGCCGAACCCTAGCGAGCGAGACCCGACTCCCCTCGCTCTACCTCTTGCCGCCGCCAGAAAGGGACGAGGGAGCCCTCCCATCGTCACCCCTACCAACCGTCGCCCCACCTACCGCGCCCACGTCGCTCGCGTCCTCCCCCTGGCGCTCGTTCCCCGTCGCCCCACCTCGTCTCCCTCCTGTCCCTCGGCGCTGGCCACCACCACATCATGCCAGGAGCTCCTCATCGCTCTCTGGATCGTCCCCGCTTCTTCCTCCCCCTCGCTCGACCTCCTCTTCCTCCTACACGCCCAAAGCTGCAGCCGCCATGGCCGTCGTCGTCGTGGCCAACAGCCCCCCGTGCCATGAGACCTCGTCCATCTTCTCCGTCGTCGGCCACTGCCTCGTCTACGACCATCATCACGAGCAGAGGAGCGTTGCATCGCCGGGATCGACATCGTCTTCCTCACCCACGACCATCACTACGTCACCCGGTCTACCTCACCGGAGCTCCTCCGCCCCGTCCGACGCGTCCTCCGCCTTCCCCTGTGAGCGGCACACCCATTCCCCTTGTCTCCCCCTCGATCCGTCGCCGTAGCTGTCGTCCCCGAGCTCGACCGAACGCGTACGCGTACATGCACGTACATGCTCTGCGCTTGCTGCATGTGCTGCCGTTGCTCTACTACTGCTCGTCCTGCTGGCTGCTAGCTCCTTCTTTTGCCATGTTGGGCTATTGCTACCTACTGCAGGTGCTGGTTTATTTGTTGTTGCTACTCGCTCTTATAGCTTGGTACTGCCGCTTGTTGCTGTTGCTCGATGCTGCCGCTACCACTGATGCTTGCTGCTGCTGAAAGCTGCTGCTCGTTGCTTTGCTACTAGCCACCCGCTTCTGCCGTCGCTAGTTCCTGCTATCAACTGCCTCCGATGCCTGCTGCTGCTAGCCATGGCTGGCCGAGTGTGAGTGTAGGTGTGTACGTGAGTGTGAGTGAGACGTGAGTTCGTGTGTGTGTGTATGTGGTGTGTGTGCGTAGGTGTGTGTATGAGCCAGCACTTATTTAGTCTAGCTTAGGATTAAACTAATGCTAAGTTAGTCTAGTAGTGGATGACACCAGGGACCTACCCGTGTTAAAACGTTTTTTTTAATAAAAATAATAAAATAAATAATACTATAATTAAGTTAATAAAATTAATTAATTAATAAGTTAATTAATTAACTACTGATTAACTTGTATAATTAATTAGAACAACTAATTAGATTAATTAAACCTAATCTGCTTAATGAAATGTATTAATAGTCTAATAAGTCCATGATATTGGGCCATTGACCCTGTTGACTAGTCAAACTTTGACTTGTCAAGTGCTGACTAGGCAAGCTGACTGACACCCTGGTCCCACTATCATAGACTCTGGACATCTTATAAAATAATTCTTAATTCGGATGAAAATATTTTATATATGAAAGTTGCTCAGAAAAACTCCACGAACCCGGATACACGGTCCATTCGTGTGTCACGCGTCCCTAGCATAGCAAACATGGAACATTTCCATCGTTTCCAGTATGACCGGTAGTAGCCCGGGACCCGGGAAAATATCGTCAGATATTCTTCCGACCCGTCTATGAAGGATGTTGCTTCGTTAGCTCATGTCTAGCCTGCATCTTGACATGTCATGCTTTGTGTTGCACCGTTGCTATTATTTATTGTTTCTTCCCCCTCTTCTTACCGGTAGACCCCGAGACTGACGCTGCTGCTGGGTACATCTACGACCCTGCCGATCAGTCCTTTGCCGCAGAGCAGCAAGGCAAGCAAACTCCCCTTGATCATTCCTATATCGCCTATATCTTTCTTCCTACTGCTTGCATTAGTATTTTGCTACCGTTGTAGTTAGCTCCTATATCTGATGCATAGCCTATTTTTGATGATCTGCTACTTTCAGTCCTGTACCTTTAATATGCTTAGTATAGGTGGAGCAGTCATCCCCTCTGACCCCGTAGTCCAGTTGCCCCGCTTGTATTCACATCTCGATCTCTGATCGACGAGCCAGACCCGACACAGCACATTCACCCGCTTCGTTGTACGAGCTACAGAGATACTATCGGGTATCGGGGGTGACACCTCGCTAAGTACTCCTGATGATATCTCTGTAGTATAGCTAGTCGGTCGTGGTTATCGAGGGTGATTCCTCTTTCACCATTCCCGATGATGCCTCTGTCGTGCAACCCCTCAAGTGTGGGACCCCCGAGGGTGATTCCTCCAAGCCCACCTTGACGGGTACATCGTTCGGAGTCCAACGAGGGTGATACCTCGGATTCCCCCCGATGTTACAGCCACACAGTTACTCGACCATGTTACTGGGATCATTGGTGATTAGTTGTAAGACGGGTGGATTCCCGTGAGACTGTGTTGCTGGCCTAATTAAAATGTTAATGGATTTGGGTATTTGATCTGGGTTGGTCGGAGACCTTTTCGCACTAACCGGCTACGCAGGAAGAATTATGGGTACTCGGCGTCGCGGTATCAGCCGAAGCTTTTCAGATGCCAGCAATGTAGCGGCGCGCGCCCGAGTGGTCCCGAGATGCATCGCTCTTGTGATTAAGGGATGCTAGGACTGACCTCGTCCACCCACGCCACGTGCAGGAGCGCGAAGGGGAACTGGGCCCACGAACCCTTTGTGCTTAGGAGTTAGACCGGCGGGCTGGCCTCTCTGATTAGTCTTAGGTGGGGCTGCGACGTGTCGATATTCCGAGGCCGAGCAGGACCCAGAAAAGTATGTCCGGCCAGAGTGTTATCGAGCGTGACGGGACATGTGGTGCACCCCTACAGGGATGAAATTTAACTATATGGATAGCCGTGTCCACGGTTACAGCACGACTTGGAGTTGTGCCCCGATCTTTTACAACTACAATTGTTACTTAACTGGATTTAGTTTGCCTCGGGATTGCTTCCTCGCAGGGAGTCGAGGGAGGATCTTTAGGCGTGACCTCACTTTAATATTGTCGCAACAATATGACTATTAATGTTTTACCCCCCTGTTCTACTCTCGTCTATTGCTGCAAGACCCTGAAGATGCTAGTCTTCGATAGGACTAGGCTTTCTCTCTCTATTATCGCATTGCTGCATCAGTCCACATATAACACCCCCCTTTGATACTGGTGCATACTTAGCATAGTTTTGATGTAAGTCTTGTGAGTACTTTGGATGAGTACTCACCGCTGCTTTGCTCCCCCTTGTCCCCTTGATCCGTTTGCTGCGACCAGATGATGGAGCCCAGGAGATGGAGGTCCCCCCCGCCGATGACTGCTACCCCCCGACAGTGCCTGCTACTACGTGGAGGCCGCTGATGATCAGGAGTAGTTTAGGAGGTTCCCAGGGAGGAGGCCTCGCCTCGTTCGATCGTTGTATCTTTTGTGCTAGCCTTCTCTAAGGCACCCCATGTTTATGTCTGTACTCAGATATTTGTTGCTTCCGCTGACTCATGTGTTTATCGAGCTTTTGTGTTCTAGCCCTCGAGGCCCCTGGCTTGTAATATGAAGCTGATGTTATTTTATTTGTGTCTAGAGTTGTGTTGTGATATCTTCCCGTGAGTCCTTGGGTTTGATCGTACGCATTTGCGTGTATGTTTAGCGTATTATTAAACCGAGGGCGTCACATCTATGATTCAATAGTGGACAGAAACCGTCCACTTATATTTACATTATATGGGCGGTGCTAAGATGCTTTATAATTTACATTCATTGACCTACATGAATTTTCTCCCACCATGTTATCAATTAATGAGAACAACAAGGCCCAATCAACAATACAACATGAACGAATCAACTTATATACATAAAGGGCAAGTGTTTTGGTATCATTATTAGGCTTAAAGAAACATACCTTGTATTATCTACCCTAACTTGGCTCTCCTTAATAGAAGTGTGCATAATGTGGAAATTTTGTAAATAGGTGAGGAACAAAAAATAACTCAATTTTGTATAGCCAAATTAGCTCCTCTTCACGAAGGAAAAAAACTCTATCTCATGCAAAATAGACATTGCTATTGAGAAACTGGCAGGTCAAAAGGACCGGCTATTGGCCCGACTCAGTCATTACTCCTCCTTTGACCGAATGCTTCCGCACTTAACTTAGACTGGGAACTTATCCCACCACCCCCTAGTTATATATAGAGGATAACACCATATGTATTGCAACTAATTAGTGAATAATAAAGAAATCTATAAATGCTTCACTGCGTCAATTTTACTTCCTGTACGTGTGTGTAATCGACTACGCCGGTGTTTGCTCCCGCTTCGTAACCTTGGACCGAACTCGTCGATAGGAGTTGTGGAAGAATTGCAAGTAACTACAAAATCCATACATTAGCACACATGTGTAGGATAGATAGCAGGGCAAGTTGTATTTCATAAAAGGGATGACATATGACACTGAAGAGTTAGTTTATTGCAAACATCATGAGTCAAACACCCTATGTACATTCTATTTTCCTTGCCCTTCCCTTGTTTGTCTTTTTTCCTTTTCCATTTTTTCTTGTATTTCTTCGTAATTCATGTCCATGTTTATTTAGCATAAAAGTATTGCATTACATAATGACACTACATGCCTCTTGATACGTCTCAAATGTATCTATAATTTTTGATGGTTTCATGCTGTTATCTTGTCATCTTTGGATGTTTTATGTACCTTTTATATCTTTTTTGGGACTAACTTATTAATTCAGTGCCAAGTGCCAGTTCCTGTTTTTTCTGTGTTTTTGACTCTTTTCAGATCTGATTTTGGAACGGAGTCCAAATGGAATAAAATCCCCGAAATGTTTTTTTCCCGAACGGAAGAAGATCAGTGGGCCTGTGGACCAAGCCAGGAGGGCTGCAGGGAGCCCACAAGCCCCACTCCGCCACCAGGGGGGAGGCGGCGGTGGTCAGGCTTGTGGCCACCCTGGCGCCCCCTGACCTAGATCTTGCGCCTATATATTCCCTAAAAATCAGAAAAAAATCAGGGGAGCCTCGAAAATACTTTTTCGCCGCCGCAAGCTTCCGTTTCCGCGAGATCTCATCTGGAGACCCTTCCCGGCGCCCAGTCGGAGGGGACTTTGGAGTTGGAGGGCTTCTTCATCATCATCATCGCCCCTCCAATGACTCGTGAATAGTTCACTTCAGACCTACGGGTCCATAGTTAGTAGCTAGATGGCTTCTTCTCTCTCTTGGATCTTCAATAAAAATTTCTCCATGATCTTCATGGAGATCTATCCGATGTAATCTTCTTTGGCGGTTTGTTTGTCGAGATCCGATGAATTGTGGATTTGTGATCAGATTATCTATGATATATATTTGAGTCTTTGCTGATTTCTTATATGCATGATTTGATATCCTTGTAAGTCTCTCCGAGTCTTGGGTTTTGTTTGGCCAACTAGATCTATGATTCTTGCAATGGGAGAAGTGCTTGGTTTTGGGTTCTTACCATGTGGTGACCTTTCCCAGTGACAGTAGGGGCAGCAAGGCACACATTGAGTAGTTTCCATCAAGGGTAACATGGTGGGCTCTGTCGTTGATATGAGATTGTCCATCTACATCATGTCATCTTGCTTAAGGCGTTACTCTGTTCTTTTGGACTTAATACACTAGATGCATGCTGGATAGCGGTCGACGTGTGGAGTAATAGTAGTAGATGCAGAAAGTATTGGTCTACTTGTTTTGGACGTGATGCCTATAGATATAATCATTGCCATAGATGACGTCAGGACTTTGCGCGGTTCTATCAATTGCTCGACAGTAATTTGTTCACCCACCGTCTACTTGCTTTCAAGAGAGAAGCCACTAGTAAACACTACGGCCCTCGGGTCTATTCACATCTATCGTTTAGACCTCCGCTTTTACTTTGCTTTGTTACTTTGTTGCTTTCAGTTCTCACTTTGCGAACAATCTATAAGGGATTGACAACCCCTTCATAGCGTTGGGAGCAGGTTCTTTGTGTTTGTGCAGGCACTTGTGATATTCCTTCACTGGATCGATACCTTGGTTCTCAAAACTGAGGGAAATACTTACCACCGCTGCACTATATCACCCTTTCCGCTTCGAGGGAACACCAACGCAAGGCTCCAAGGCCATGGGGAAATCCTTTGCATCTTTGCCTAGGAAGTCCCTAAAGGCGTAGCCGTAGCAGAAGGACTCCTGGTGCCGTTGCTGAGGAGAATCAAGACAAGAACAGTCTCCCGTTAGCACGTGTTTCTGGCGCCGTTGGAAGGTCTTTTGTTGCAGTAGCACCTCCCATAATGAATACAAAGAAGTTTGTTGCCTTCTTACCTGATTCAACTCAATCCAATTATCATAACCATGATGACATATGCTACTCTCGTAGGATTCTATTCCTCTAGTAGCAACTTCACAAGATTTCATACAACTACTGAATATTAACTCGTAGGCCCGTGAACTAAACTCCTAATACATTTTGTAATACCGATGTGTTAGAGTCCATACTTTAGTAAATTCTGACGAAATTGACTAAAGTATGGACTGTAACACTTTAGCATCAATGGATCCCTTGTAAATATAATTCCCAAGATAAATTCTTTCGAGGGGCCCAATATTTTTGACCAATTTAGCTCACAAATACATGACCAAAATTTCTCACCAAGCTACTTGCTAATCACCTTCAAAAGGTGATCCTAGCATGTATACATAAGAACCATTATGGTTTCCACAAAAGCACATCGATTCAAGATTGTATTGCTTGGACATCGGAATATTTACATCAGTGCCAGGCTTCCAAGAAACGGATTTTAATACTGAAGTTAGATTTTGCTAAAGCCTTTGATACTGTGGAGCATGATTTAATTCTTATGATTCTTAAACTCAAAGGTTTTGATGACAGAAAGATTTCCTGGATCAAAGTTTTGCTTGCATCTGGTACTTCATCCATTTTGCTTAATGGGCTTCCTGTCAAACAATTCCTGTGTAAAAAGGGTGTCAGGAAGGGAGATCCTCTATCCCCAGTGTTCTTTTTTTATAGTTGTTGATCTCCTACAAACTATCACCAATGACATGCTTAGAAGAGGTGTTCTCAAACTGCCAATCCACACCAATGATATTAACTTCCCAATAGTACAATATGCAGATGATACTCTTTTAATCCTACCCGCTGAGGACTCTCAGCTACTTGCTTTAAAGGAAATATTACACTCCTTTGAAGTCTCAACTTGCGTCAAGGATAATTTCCAAATATCTTGAATTCTACCTATCAATGTCAATTCAGAGGAAACTGCGAGGTTAGTTGCTTTATTTGGGTGCCAAGTGGGCTCCCTGCCTTTCACCTATTTAGGGCTTCCTCTGGGCACAACCAGGCCCAGAATTCAAGACCTGTACCTGTGGTGGACAGATTGGGGAGGAGGATAACACCCACATCATGTCTTATATCCCAAGGCTCTAGGCTGCAACTTGTTCTATCTGCACTTTCATCGATGCCAATTTATTTCCTCTGCAGCCTCAGTCTTCTAGTTGGTATCATCAAGCAACTAGAAAGGATTCTAAGACACTACTTGTGGAGAAGAAACTCTGACACACAAAAACAGTCTTTGGCAGCCCGGCCAATGGTTTGTAGGCCTGAGGAGAATGGAGGAATGGGAATTCTCAATCTATCTATTCAAAACAAATCTCTCCTCACAAAACACTTGCCAAAATTTTATAATAAGGCTGATATCCCTTTCGTATCCCTTATCTGGTCTACATACTATGATGGTGTGAAACCTCATGCAACAGTGTTGTGTGGCTCCTTTTGGTGGAGAGATATCATGAAACTTAATGACACTTTTCGAGCCAGCTCTGAAAGCACAGTCAACCTGGGTGACTGTGTTTTGTTGTGGCATGATGCATGGCTATTCCTACGCTCCTCAAGACCACCGATGGACATATTCCCAAGGCTATTTTATTTTGTGATTGATGATAAGTTATCTGTCCATGATATTATATCCAACCCAGAACCAAGTAATATATTTCACTTGCCCCTTTCGTCTAAAGCCTTAGGGGAATTTTGGCTTATTTTAGCTTGTTTAATCTCCATGCAAAGGAATGGTCAGGAACCTGATGTTTGGCATTGGATACGTGGTAAAGGATCATATTCATCCAAAAGCTACTACAAGATGATGCATGCACATGTACCACTGGATGAACCATGTAAATGGCTTTGGGCTAGCAGATCACTAGTGTAGAAAAGCCTAGCTATGGCATGGCAAAAACGACCGTGCTGGCGTAGTCACCCGACGCCACCAATATCGTGCCACTGTTAAAAAATAGTGCTGACGTTGGTGACAACGCTAGACGTATTTGACATGTTTATGGTGTGCCACATAGCCAACGCTAGCACTAACATATGTTAGTAGTGGCATTGCATGTTAGTGCGACGCCAACAATTTCATTTTCCAGATTTAAACCAAATCTATACAGCAGTGCGATCAAACCAAAATGACAACATAATCAAAGTTTAGATAAGTAACTAAATAGTACAATTCAAATACGAGAATCTAAGTTCAACAATACCCTTTTATTTGACATTATTTAGAAAAGTATCAAGAGTAGCAAAATAACACAAGTACACAAGTTCAATGAAACATGAGGTGGCAAATGTAAGCCTACTAGCTAGCTAACTCGACATTATGGGGGACGGAGTCAAGATCATAGTCTGGAGTAAGTGTACCATCACCATCGCTGCCAGCAGGCCTGTAGTAGACCATGATCTCGTCACGATCGTAGTCAAAGTATAACATGGCTCTCTCCCTAGCTTCCATCTTGTAAGCAGTTGCAAGTGCTGTCCAACCAGGGCAACCAAAATAGGTGCGAGTTGGCTCATTGGTGACAAGACAATTGAATTGTTGGCCCGTCAGCATCTTCATGAGGGTGCATTGGAATGTGATGGTTGCATCAAGCGGAACTCGAAACTTCTCTAAGAAGTCATGCCTTGCCCTGCAAGGGATGACCTGAGTAAAATTGGAAAACTAACTAGTTAAACAATTTCGGCCACAACCGTACTATATGAAACTCAAATAGAACATGTTGAACTAAATCATATATATACCATCTTAGCGATGAAGTCTTTCGAAAGATCAATGAATAACCTCCTATCCTTTTGGCATCTCAAAGCACCACAGTTCTTACGCTGGGCATCCATTTACTGCTATCAATGTCGTTGATCAAAGTAAGCATAGATCTCTAACTAAATAACTAACACAACAAAATAGAACATATAAAAGTAATTAAGAAATTCTACAAACGATGCACAATTCAAACATATAATAACATGCATAAAGTTAAACAATGATTCATATACGAAATAGCTACCTATATAGTGGTACGTCCATCATCTAGCAAGCTAGTGGACAAAGGGGCCAGCCTCGTGGTCATCCCTATGACGATACTGTAGCGGCTGCACCTCCTCCTCCTCCTTTGTCCTGAGGTTATCCCAATATACGAGATCCTCTTGTGCACTCTTCCTCACGGCATACTGAAGGAGCATCATCTTGTTGGTCTCTGAGAGTTCCTCATCTCTCGCAAGCTTCGTCACTAATGGGTTGAACAACTGTTGGTCGGCCATAGCACAAGTATGTTGTGGTATATTTCGTGTCCACTTTGAGAGAAGGTGCAAAGATTATTAATAGACAATAAAGTCATTTTGGCGCAAAAGCTGCCACGTTACCATCGCAAACGGGTGTAATAATTATAAATCATGGATGTTCTACTGACCATTTACGTGCTACCTAATGTCTACTACGCAACCTTCTCCTTATAGATGTTGTTGGGCCTCCAAGTGCAGAGGTTTGTAGGGCAGTAGCAATTTTCCCTCAAGTGGGTGACCTAAGGTTTATCAATCCACGGGAGGCGTAGGATGAATATGGTCTCTCTCAAGCAACCATGCAACCAAATAATAAAGAGTCTCTTGTGTCCCCAACACACCCAATACAATGGTAAATTGTATAGGTGCACTAGTTCGACGAAGAGATGGTGATACAAGTGCAATATGGATAGTAGATATAGGTTCTTGTAATCTGAAATTATGAAAACAGCAAGGTAATTAATAATAAAAGTGAGCACAGACGGTATTGCAATGCGTGGAAACAAGACCTAGGGTTCATACTTTCACTAGTGAAGTTCTCTCAACAATGATAACATAATTGGATCATATAACTAGCCCTCAACATGCAACAAAGAGTCACTCCAAAGTCACTAATAGCGGAGAACAAACGAAGAGATTATTGTCGGGTATGAAACTACCACAAAGTTATTCTTTCTGATCAATCTATTCAAGAGTCCGTAGTAAAATAACACGAAGCTATTCTTTCCGTTCGATCCATCATAGAGTTCGTACTAGAATAACGCCTTAAGACACACATCAACCAAGACCCTAATGTCACCTAGATACTCCATTGTCACCTCAAGTATCCATGGGCATGATTATACGATATGCATCACACAATCTCAGAATCATCTACTCAACCAACACATAGAACTTCAAAGAGTGCCCCAAAGTTTCTACCAGACAGTCAAAACGTGTGCCAACCCATATGCATAGGTTCCCGATGTCACGAAACCCGCAAGTTGATCACCAAAACATACATCAAGTACTTAGATGAATATCCCATTGTCACCACAGATAGACATGTGCAAGACATACATCAAGTGTTCTTAAAGACTCAATCCGATAAGATAACTTCAAAGGGAAAACTCAATTCATTACAAGAAGGGAGAGGGGGAAGAACATCATAGGATCCAACTATAGTAGCAAAGCTCGCGGTACATCGAGATCATGACATCTCAAGAACACAAGAGAGAGAAAGAGATCAAACACATAGCTACTGGTACATACCCTCAGCCCCGAGGGAGAATTACTCCCTCCTCATCATGGAGATCGCCGGGATGATGAAGATGGCCATTGGAGATGAACTCCCCCTCTGACAGGGTTCCGGAACGGGCTCCCGATTGGTTTTTGGTGGCTACAGAGGCTTGCCGCGGCGGAACTCCCGATCTAGGTTTATTTCTGGAGGTTTCTGAATTTATAGGAGCGGATGGCGTCGAGAACAAGTCAGGTGGACCCACAAGGGAGTCACGAGCCCCCAAGGCGCGCCCACGGGGGTGGGCGCGCCTCCCTGGCTCGTGGCTTCCTCGGGACTCCCCTCTGGTTTCTTTTTCTTCTGGTATTTTTGATATTTTCCATAAAAAATCACGGCGAAAGTTTTATTCCGTTTGGACTCCGTTTGATATTCCTATCTGAAAAAGGTCAAAAACAAGGGGAGAAAAGGAACTGGCACTGGGCTCTAGGTCAATAGGTTAGTCCCAAAAATAATATAAAATAGCATATTCATGCATATAAAGCATTCAAAGTTGATAATATAATAGCATGGAACGATAAAAAATTATAGATACGTTGGAGACGTATCAAGCATCCTCAAGCTTAATTCCTCCTCATCCTCGAGCAGGTAAATGATAAAAACAGAATTTTTGATGTGGAATGCTACCTAAAATATATTGTAACATGAATATTCAGATCCATATGATTTAAAACAAAAACGTTTAATATTGACAAAAGAACAATAATACTTCAAGCATACTAACAAAGCAATCATGTCTTCTCGAAATAACATGGCCAAAGAAAGTTATCCCTACAATATCATATAGTATGTCTATGCTCCATCTTCCCCACACAACGTATTTAAATCATGAACAACCCCGGTCTTAGTCAAGCAATTATTTTCACACTTTTACTTTCTCAAACCTTTTCAACTCTCAGGCAATACATGAGCGTGAGCCATGGACATAGCACTATATCTGAAATAGAATATGGTGGAGGTTGTGAGGCAAAAAGGAGGAGATGGTCACATCAACTAGGCGTATCAACGGGCTATGGAGATGACCATCAATAGATATCAATGTGAGTGAGTAGGGATTGCCATGCAACGGATGCACTAGAGCTATAAGTGTATGAAAGCTCAAAAAGAAACTAAGTGGGTGTGCATCCAGCTTGCTTGCTCACGAAGACCTAGGGCAATTTGAGGAAGCCCATCATTGGAATATACAAGCCAAGTTTTATAATGAAATTCCCACTAGTATATGAAAGTGACAAAATAGGAGACTCTCTATTATGAATATCATGGTGCTACTTTGAAGCACAAGTGTGGTAAAGGATAGTAGCATTGTCCCTTCTCTCTTTTCTCTCATTTTTTTGTTTTGGCTCTTTGGCCTCTCTTTTTTCATTTTTTTCATTCATTTTTTTTGGTGGGCTCTTTGGCCTCTTTTTTTTTAAAATCCAGTGTCTCATCCCAACTTGTGAGGGAATCATAGCTTCCGTCCTTTCCTCACATGGGACAATGCTCTAATAATGATGATCATCACACCTTTATTTACTTACAACTCGATACTTAGAACAAAATATATGACTCTATATGAATGCCTCCGGCAGTGAACCGGGATGTGCAATGAATCATGAGTGACATGTATGCAAGATATGAATGGTGGCTTTTCCACAAATACGATGTCAACTACACGATCTTGCAAAGCAACGTGACAATATATCTCAGAATGGCTATGGAAATGCCACGATGGGTAGGTATGGTGGCAGTTTTGAGGAAGGATATATGGTGGGTGTATACACCGACGAAAGTTGCGCGATACTAGAGAGGCTAGCAATGGTGGAAGGGTGAAAGTGCGTATAATCAATGGTGGAGGCTAGCAACTTATTAACTCAGTGCGAAGTGCGAGTTCCTGTTTTTTCCGTGTTTTTGACCTTTTTCAGAGGAGAATATTAAACGGAGTCCAAAAGGAATAAAACCTCTGAAAAGATTTTTTCCGGAATAGAAGATACG
Organism: Hordeum vulgare subsp. vulgare; assembly: GCF_904849725.1. NCBI lineage: Eukaryota > Viridiplantae > Streptophyta > Magnoliopsida > Poales > Poaceae > Hordeum > Hordeum vulgare. The sequence continues at coordinate 565,194,776 of NC_058520.1, forward strand.
CACGGAGCTTGAGAACCAAGGCAGAGGGCACCAGGGGAGGCCACAAGCCCCCTAGCCGCGGCCTGGGGGGCGCCTAGCAGGCTTGTGAGCCCCCTATAAATCCCCAAAAAAAATCTGAAACCACAGGAGAGAGACAAGAAAATACTTTTCCGCCGCCGCAAGCTTGTGTCTCCGCAAGATCCCATCTGGGGCACGTTCTGGTGCCCTGCCGGAGGGGGGATTCGAAAACGGAGGGCTTCTTCATCAACACCATTGCCTCTCCGATGATGCGTGATTAGTTCACCATAGACCTTCGGGTCCATAGCTAGTAGCTAGATGGCTTCTTCTCTCTCTTGGATCTTCAATACAAAGTATCGGTCTACTTGTCTCGGACGTGATGCCTATATGTATGATCATTGCCTTAGATATCGTCATGAGTTTGCGCGGTTCTATCAATTGCTAGACAGTAATTCGTTCACCCATCGTAATATTTGCTATCATGAGAGAAGCCTCTAGTGAACACTATGGCCCCCGGGTCTACTTCACATCACATTTTCAGCTCCAAACTTTTACTTTGTTGCACTTTCCGCCTTCAGATCTCACCTTGCAATCAATCGTGAAGGGATTGACAACCCCTTTGTAGCGTTGGGTGCAAGTTTTCTGTTTTTGCAAGTACTTTGGAGACTTGGCTTGATACTCCTATTGGATTGATACCATGGTTCTCAAACTGAGGGAAATACTTACTGTTGCTGTGCTGCATCACCCTTTCCTCTTCAAGGGAAAAACCAACGCAAGCTCAAGAGGTAGCAAGAAGAATTTCTGGCGCCGTTGCCAGGGAGGAGGATCAAGTCAAGAATAGTCTCCCGTCAACGTGCCAATTTCTGGCGCCGTTGCCGGGGAGCATCAAGTCAAGAATAGTATTCCTCCAACGTGTCAATCTCTGGCACCAGGGATTATTCTAGGTGAAGCTTATCCAAGTAACCGTCGCAAACTCGTCTCGTGCATTTACTTTTTTGCCTCTCATTTTCCTCTCCCCCACTTCTGAAAAACAAAAATTTATAAAAATATTTGCCTTTTTCGTTTGCCCTTTTCTTTAGCTTGCTTTCTGCCTGCTTGTGTGGGATAGTCTACTTGTCCTCATGGTTAGACCTACCTCTTCGAATGATACTCCCGAGAGCTAAGTTCTCAATTTAAAAAAAAATAAGGAAGAAAACTTAAAGGATGCTTGGTATAGGATTTGCAATGCTCAGAGTAGATCTACTCATAAGCAATCTACTACCGTCCTGCTTCAGAGCTTTTATGTGGGTATTTCCCCTTGGAATAGGTATGTTCTTGACACCATCGTAGGCGGAAATTTCTTGGGTAGCCATACCGTTGATTCTTACGGTGCTTTAATAAATTTGGTAGGCTCACACCCACTCATGGTTAATGGAACTACCTTAACTCTGGAACATGTGATGCGTAGGCTGGATATCATTGAAAGTAAAGTTGCTACGATTGAACTCATTGAGAATTTGGATAAAAAGATCCACAATCAAATCACTCAGTACGGATCCAAGGTGGGAATGACAGTGAAAAATTAAAGGAGAGGGAACCCACAGTTAACGAAAAACTAGGTCATGATTCCGCTAGGATTGGCAAACTAGAGGATGTTATAACCAACCCGGGATCCGCTTTTGCCGCTGTGTAGAACACTCCAAATTTTGCTCACAATAAGGCCACCAAGTCTATTTTTGTTCCTAAAAATAGTGGTGAACCATCTAGTAAGAGAGATGAAGACCTTAAGATGATGAGTGTTCACCCTACTTATGGTTTGAGTACCAAAGACGACGATACGTGATTCTTTCGCCTTATGCCTAGCTAAGGGCGTTAAACAATAGTGCTTGTTGGGAGGCAACCCAATGAATTTATCTTTGCTTTTTTGCTTTCTGTTTTGTTGCATCCACACCTTCATAATTCTGTTATGATTGTGTTTTTTTTGTTTATTTTTGTGTTTGAGCCAAGTAAAACCTTTATGACTAGCTTTGGTGATGGTTGTTTGATCATGTTGGAAAAGGATAGAAACTTTTTGCTCACGAAATTATTTTTCTTTTTTATCCAGAAAGAGCTTTTGAGTTGATTTATTTTTCTGCTGGTTGATATGCCAATTGCCCAAATTGTCGTAATTTTTCAGAATTGTTGAGATACCAGAAGTATACGAAGTATACAGATTGCTACAGACTGGTCTTCTTTTGACAGATTCTGTTTTTGTTGTGTTGATTGCTTATTTTTATGAAACTATGGATAGTATCGGGGGGTACTAGTCATGGAAAAGTGAGAATACAGTAATATAACACCAATACAAATAGAAATCAAGTTTGCTACAGTACCTAAAGAGGTGGTAGTTTGTTTTCTTGTGCTAATGATATCACGAGTTTCTGTTTAAGTTTTGTGTTGTGAAGTTTTCAAGTTTTGGGTGATGTTCTCATGGACAATGGGATAAAGAGTGGAAAGAGCTCAAACTTGGGGATGACCAAGGCATCCCAAGCCAAATTCAAGGACACCAAAAAGCCTAAGCTTGGGGATTCCCCGGGAAGGCATCCCCTCTTTCGTCTTCAATCCATCGGTAACATTACTTGGAGCTATATTTTTATTCACCACATGATATGTGTTTTGCTTGGAGCGTCGTGTATTATAGGAGTCTTTTCTTTTTGTTGTGTCACAATCATCCTTGGTACACACCTTTTGAGAGACATGCACTCATCGTGAATTTGCTAGAATACTCATTGAGCTTCGCTTATATCTTTTGAGTTAGGCAATTTAGCTCACATGTGCTTCACTTATATCTTTTGAGCTAGATAACTTTGCTCTAAGTGCTTCACTTAGATCTTTTAGAGCACGAAGGTGTCATATTTTGGAGAAACAAGAACTCTCGATCTTCACTTATATCTTTTTGAGAGTGCTCTCTCTGAGTAACTTGGTAGTTGGCTTGTGCTATGAAAGTAGTCCTAAAGATGATAGGCATCCAAAGAGGATACAATAAAACTTCCATATTCTTGTGCATTTATTAGAAAGAGAAGTTTGATTCTTCTCAATTAGTTTTGAGACATGGATTTGGTAATATTAAGAGTCATGTTAGTAGGGTGTTGTGAATCTAGAAATACTTGTGCTGAAGTTACTAATTCCCGTAACATGCACGTATGGTGAACCGCTATGTTAGGAAGTCGGAGCATAATTTATTTATTGATTGTCATCCTTTGTGTTGCGGTCGGGATCGCGCGATGGTTAACACCTACCGACCCTTCCCCTAGGATTATGCGTTTAGCACTTTGTTTCGATTAATAATAAAAACTTTCGCAATAAGTATTTGAGTTCTTCATGACTAATGTGAGTCCATGGTATAGATGCATTTTCACCTTCCACCATTGCTAGATTCTCTAGTGCCGCGCAACTTTTGTCGATACACAAAACCACCATAGACCTTCCTGAAAACAGCCACCATACCTACCTATCATGGCCTTTTCATAGCCATTCCGAGATATATTGCCATGCAACTCCCACCGTTCCGTCTCATGACATGTGCCGTGATGACCCACAAGTATAGGGGATCAATCGTAGTCCTTTCAATAAGTAAGAGTGTCGAACCCAACGAGGAGCAGAAGGCTCTGATAAGCGGATTTCAGCAAGGTAATAACTGCAAGCGTTGAAAGTAGCGGTAACAAGTGATTGTGTAGCGAGGTGAAAGGTAGCAAGCAAAGAGTAACAAGTAACAAGTAGTAGCAACGGTACAACAAGTGGCCCAATCCCTTTTTTAGCAAGGGACAGGCCTGAACGAAGTCTTATAGGAGCAAAAACGCTCCCGAGGACACACGGGAATTTCTGTCATGCTAGTTTCATCATGCTCATATGATTCACGTTCGTTACTTTGATAGTTTGATATGTGGGTGGACCGGCGCTTGGGTACTTCCCTTACTTGGACAAGCATCCCACTTATGATTAACCTCTCTCGCAAGCATCCGCAACTACAAAATAAGAATTAAGACAAAGTCTAACCATAGCATTAAACTAGTGGATCCAAATCAGCCCCTCACGAAGCAACGCATAGACTGGGGTTTAAGCTTCTGTCACTCCAGCAACCCATCATCTACTTACTACTTCCCAATGCCTTCCTCTAGGCCCAAATATGGTGAAGTGTTATGTAGTCGACGTTCACATAACACCACTAGAGGAAAAAGAACATACAACATATCAAAATACCGAACGAATATCAAATTCACATGACTATTATTAACATGACTTATCCCATGTCCTCAGGAACAAAAGTAACTACTCACGAAACATAATCATAATCATGATCAGAGGTGTAATGAATAGCATCAAGGATCTGAACATAAACTCTTCCACCAAGTAATCCAACTAGCATCAACTACAAAGAGTAATCAACACTACTAGCAACCTTACTAGTACCAACCGGAGTTGCGAGACGAAGATTGGTTACAAGAGATGAACTAGGGGTTGGAGATGAGATGGTGTTGATGAAGATGTTGATGAAGATGCCTCCCCTCCGACGAGAGGAGTGTTGGTGATGACGATGGCGACGATTTCCCCCTCCGGGAGGGAAGTTTCCTCAGCAGGATTGTCCTGCCGGAGCTCTAGATTGGATCTGCTCAAGTTCCGCCTCGTGGCGGCGGGGAAACCACGAAAAAGCTCCCTCTTGATTTTTTCTGGACCAGGACACTTCATATAGCAAAAGAGGGGGGCTAGTGGGCCGTCAGGGAGCCCACAAGCCCGCACGCCGCCACCAGGAGGGTGGCGGTGTTAGGGCTTGTGGCGCCCTGGCAGCCCCCCTCCGGTAGTTCTTTCGCCTAGTATTTTTTATATAATCTAGAAAAAATCCACGTAACTTTTCACGGCATTTGGAGATGTGCAGAATAGTGGACTGGGATTTGCTCCTTTTCCAGTCCAGAATTCCAGCTGCCTGAATTCTCCCTCTTCAAATAAACCTTGCAAAATAAGAGAGAAAAGGCATAAATATGGTACCACAAGTAATATAAAAGCCCAAAAAGCAATAAATATCAACATGAAAGCATGATGCAAAATGTACGTATCATGCCGTCACTTTCATATTGCCATTGCATGATCATAAGATATCTAGCGAGTCATACGCTAAGCTAGATCTTTGCACATCCGGGTACACTGCCGGAGGCATTTCCTATAGAGTCATCATTGTCCTAAGCACTGAGCTGTGAGTAAATAAAAGTGTGATGATCATCATTATTAGAGCATTGTCCCATGTGAGGAAATAAAAGAAAAGAGGCCAAAGTTTCCCACAAAAAAAATGGAAAGAGGCCGAAGAACCCACACAAAAAAACAAAAAAAGAGAGAGAAAAAGAGAGAAGGGACAATGCTACTATCTTTTTCCACACTTGTGCTTCATAATAGCACCATGTTCTTCATGATTGAGAGTCTCTTGTTTTGGCACTACCATATACTAGTGGGAATCTTCATTATATAACTTGGCTTGTATATTCCAATGATGGGCTTCCTCAAATTGCCCTAGGTCTTCGTGAGCAAGCAAGTTGGATGCACGTCCACTAGTTCTCCTTTTGAGCTTTCACACATTTATAGGTCTAAGTGCATCCATTGCATGGTAACCCCTACTCTTTCACATTGATATCTATTGATGGGCATCTCCATAGCCCTTTGATACGCCGAGTCAATGTGACCATCTCCTCCTTTTTTGCCTCAAAACCTCCACCACACTCTATTCCACCTATAGTGCTATATCCATAGCTCACGCTCATGCATTGCGTGAGAGTTGAAAAAGGTTTGAGAAAGTAAGAGTGCGAAAACAATTACTTGGCTAATACCGGGGTTGTGCATGATTTAAATTCATTGTGTGGGGATGATGGAGCATAGCGAGACTATATGATTTTGTAGGGATAACTTTCTTTGGCCTTGTTGTTTCGAAAGTTCATGATTACCTTGAAGTTTGCTTGAAGTATTATTGTTTTCATGTCAATAGAAAACTATTGTTTTGAATCTTACGGATCTGAACATTCATGTCACATGAAAGAAGTTACAAAAGGTCAAAAATGCTAGGTAGCATTCCACATCAAAAATTCAGTCTTTATCACTTCCCTACTCGAGGACGAGCTGGAGTTAAGCTTGGGGATGCTTGATACGTCTCCAACGTATCTATAATTTTTGATGGTTCCATGCTATTATCTTGTCAAACTTTGGATGTTTTGTATGCCTTTTATATCTTTTTTGGGACTAACTTATTAACTCAGTGCCAAGTGCCAGTTCTTGTTTTTTCCGTGTTTTTGACCTTTTTCAGAGGAGAATATTAAATGGAGTCCAAATGGAATAAAACCTCCGAAAAGATTTTTTCCGGAATAGAAGATACCCAGGGAGCTTGAGAACCAAGGAAAAGGGCACGAGGGGAGGCCACAAGCCCCCTAGCCACGGTGCTTGGTTTTGGGTTCATACCGTGCGGTGACCTCACCCAGTGACAGAAGGGGTAGCGAGGCACGCATCGTGTTGTTGCCATCAAGGGTAAAAAGATGGGGTTTATATCTATTACATGAATTTATCCCTCTACATCATGTCATCTTGCTTAAGGCGTTACTCTGTTTGTTACGAACTCAATACACTAGATGCATGCTGGATAGCGGTCGATGTGTGGAGTAATAGTAGTAGATGCAGAAAGTATCGGTCTACTTGTCCCGGACGTGATGCCTATATGTATGATCATTTCCCTAGATATCGTCATGACTTTGCGCGGTTCTATCAATTGCTCGACAGTAATTCGTTCGCCCACCGTAATATTTGCTATCATGAGAGAATCCTCTAGTGCACACTATGGCCCCTGGGTCTACTTCACATCATATTTTCAGCTCCACACTTTTACTTTGTTGCACTTTCCGCCTTCAGATCTCACCTTGCAATCAATCGTGAAGGGATTGACAACCCCTTTGTAGCGTTGGGTGCAAGTTTGTTGTATTTGCTCAGGTACTTTGGAGACTTGGCTTGATACTCCTACTGGATTGATACCTTGGTTCTCAAACTGAGGGAAATACTTACTGCTACTGTGCTGCATCACCCTTTCCTCTTCAAGGGAAAAACCAATGCAAGCTCAAGAGGTAGCAAACTCACATACTTATTACAAAATTTTATTAGCTATCGAAGCAAAGTATTAGACGCATGCTCCTAGGGGAAGGGTTGGTAGGAGTTAACTATCGCGTGATCCCGACCTCCACACAAAGGATGACACTCAATAAATAAATGATGCTCCGATTTCATCACATAACGGTTCACCATACGTGCATGCTACGGGAATCACAAACTCTAACCCAAGTATTTCTATCAATCCATGATTACTCACTAGCATGACTCTAATATCACCATCCTTATATCTCAAAACTACGTGCAAAGAATCAAACTTCTCATAGTATTCGATGCACTCTATATGAAAGTTTTTATTATATCCCTCTTGGATGCCCATCATATTAGGACTAGATTCACAACCTAAGAAAATTACCATGCTGTTTAATACTCTCAAAATAATATAAGTGAAGCATGAGAGTTCAACTATTTCTATAAAATAAAACCATTTCAATGCTCTACAAAGATATAAGTGAAGCACTAGAGCAAACGACAAACTACTCCACAAGATATAAGTGAAGCTCAATGAGTAGTTGAATAATTATTTGGCTATGTGAAGACTCTCCCATCTAAGAATTTCAGATCCTAAGTACCTTATTCTAACAAAATAAAACACACACTTCAAGTATAGCACGAAACATGTGAAGAAGCAAAAACTTAGGTTCAACCGATACTAACCGATAATTGTTGTAGAAGAAAGGTGGGATGCCAACCGGGGCATCCCCAAGCTTAGACGCTTGAGACTTCTTGAAATATGGATAGGGTATGACTTGGGCATCCCCAATCTTGTGCTTTTGTGTCTCCTTAATTCCTCTCATATGGTAGTTTCCAAAATCTTAAAAACTTCACCCACACAAAACTCAACAAGAACTCGTGAGATAGGTTAGTATAAATCAATGCAAAACTATATCATACTCTACTGTAGAGAATCACTAAAATTATTATTTCACATTGCATACTAAATGCCTCTGCATATTTAAAATTCACATCCTCAAATGGAATCATTAAACAAACAAACATATGCAAACAAAACAGCAATCTTCCTAAACAGAATAGTTTGTCAAGAATGCAGCAAGATCCATACTTAATTAACACCAAATAATCTGAAACAATTCCATTATGTAGAGAATTCATAGGAGCATACTCTATCCAAATTTCAAGCTATTCCAATGTACAGAAAATTCTAGGGAATTTTTGCACTACAACCAAACTTTCTGTTTTGGAACAGCAACTCCTATACTTGCCAATTAAGCATGGTAAAGGCTACCCTTGACATTTTTATTGAACCAAATGATGAAAAACATTAATTTAAATAACAAAAATCAAGTACTAATAAAAGAAAATGATGCTCCAAGCAAAACACATATCCTGTGGTGAATAAAAATATAGCCCCAAGTAAAGTTACCGTTAGATTGAAGACGAAAGAGGGGATGCCTTCCCGGGGCATCCCCAAGCTTAGGCTTTTTGGTGTCCTTTAATATGGCTTTGGTGTGCCTTGAGCACCCCCAAGCTTAGGATCTTGCCACTCCTTGTTCCTTAGTCCATCCGAACTTTACCCAAAACTTGAAAACTTCACAACACAAAACTTAACGGAACTTCGTGAGATGGGTTAGTATGATAACGAGCAAATCAATCACTTGGGTACTGTCAAAACAAGACTCGTAATTATTTTCACACAATGCCTGCTGTATCTTACTATTTACACAATTTATATTACTCAATATAATCTATGGAAACACCAAAAACAAGCAAACTATGCATTGAAAACAGAATCTGTCAAGAACAGAACAATCTGTAATGATCTGAACAATAACCATACTTCTGCACCTCCAAAAATTCTGAAACAATTATGATAATTAAGGAAATTTGTATATAAATCAGCATAAAAAAGAATCAACCTAAAAGCACTAGCTAGATAGAAAATAAAATTGATTTCGTGAGTGCAAAGTTTCTATATTTGTCAGCATGATCAAACAACTATCACCCAAACTAATCATAAAGGCTTTACTTGGCACTTTATTGAAGTAAAAGCTACAAAACATGATTAATAAAATAGCTTAATCATGTGAACACATAAAAGAAGTAAGGATACATATTGGGTTGTCTCCGAACAAGCGCTTTTCTTTAATGCCTTTCAAGCTAGGCATGATGATTTCAATGATGCTCACATAAAAGATAATGATTGAAACATAATGGAAGCATATGACTAGCACATTTAAGCCTAACTCTCTTCCTATGCATAGGGATTTTGTGATCAAACAATTTATTGGAGCAAGAATAAACTAACATAGGAAGATAAAACAAGCATGACTTCAAAAGTTTCAACACATGCAGAGGAAGCTTGATATTATTGCAATATGTAGATGCATATGATCCTCTCTCATAATAATTTTCAGTAGCATCATGAATGAATTCAACAATATAACCAGCACCTAAAAAATTCTTTTCATGATCTACAAGCATAGAAATTTTACTACTCTCCACATAAGGAAATTTATTCTCATCAAAACTAGTGGGAGTATCGTAAAAGATTGGAACACTACGAATTGTTTCCACATTAAAAGAGTAATGTTCAGTAAAAGGGTACTCATAATTGTGACAAGTTTTATCATCTTTCTTCTTTATAGCATAAGTATCATCACAATAATCATCATAAATAGGGGGCATGCTTTCATCATAATAAATTTGATCATTCAAAGTGGGGGAACTAAAAAGATCTTCTTCATCAAACATAGCATCCCCAAGCTTGTGGCTTTGCATATCATTAGCATCATGGGTATTCAAAGAATTCATACTAACAACATTGCAATCATGCTCATCATTCACATATTTTATGCCAAGCATTCTATGTAATTCTTCTTCTAGCACTTGATCACAATTTTCCTTCCCATCATTTTCACGAAAGACATTAAAAAGATGAAGCATATGAGGCAACCTTAATTCCATTTTTTTGTAGTTTTCTTTTATAGACTAAACTAGTGATAAAACAAGAAACTAAAAGATTCGATTGCAAGATCTAAAGATATACCTTCATGCGTTAACCTCCCCGGCAACGGCGCCAAAAAAGAGCTTGATGTCTACTACGCAACCTTCTCCTTGGAGACGTTGTTGAGCCTCCAAGTGCAGAGGTTTGTAGGACAGTAGCAATTTTCCCTCAAGTGGGTGACATAAGGTTTATCAATCCGCAGGAGGCGTAGGATGAAGATGGTCTCCCTCAAGCAACCCTGCAACCAAATAACAAAGAGTCTCTTGTGTCCCCAACACACCCAATACAATGGTAAATTGTATAGGTGCCCTAGTTTCGCGAAGAGATGGTGATACAAGTGCAATATGGATAGTAGATATATATTTTTGTAATCCGAAAATATAAAAACAGCAAGGTAATTAATAATAAAAGTGAGCACGAACGGTATTGCAATGCGTGGAAACAAGGCCTAGTGTTCATACTTTCACTAGTGAAGTTCTCTCAACAATGATAACATAATTGGATCATATAACTAGCCCTCAACATGCAACAAAGAGTCACTCCAAAGTCACTAATAGCGGAGAACAAACGAAGAGATTATTGTCGGGTACGAAACCACCACAAAGTTATTCTTTCTGATCAATCTATTCAAGAGTCCGTAGTAAAATAACACGAAGCTATTCTTTCCGTTCGATTCATCATAGAGTTCGTACTAGAATAACACCTTAAGAAACACATCAACCAAGACCCTAATGTCACTTAGATACTCCATTGTCACCTCAAGTATCTGTGGGCAAGATTATACTATATGCATCACAGAATCTCAGAATCATCTATTCAACCAACACATAGAACATCAAAGAGTGCCCCAAAGTTTCTACCGGAGAGTCAAAACGAGTGCCAACCCATATGCATAGGTTCCCGATGTCACGAAACCCGCAAGTTGATCACCAAAACATACATCAAGTACTCTCATGAATATCCCATTGTCACCACAGATAGACACGTGCAAGACATACATCAAGTATTCTTAAAGACTTAATCTGATAAGATAACTTCAAAGGGAAAACTCAATTCATTACAAGAAGGGAGAGGGGGAAGAACATCATAGGATCCAACTATAGTAGCAAAGCCCACGGTACATCGAGATCATGACATCCCAAGAACACGAGAGAGAGAGATCAAACACATAGCTACTGGTACATACCCTCAGCCCCGAGGGAGAACTACTCCCTCCTCATCATAGAGATCGCTGGGATGATGAAGATGGCCATCGAAGATGGATTCCCCCTCCGGCAGGGTGCCGGAACGGGCTCCCAATTGGTTTTTGGTGGCTACAGAGGCTTGCGGCGGCGGAACTCCCGATCTAGGCTTATTTCTGGAGGTTTCTGTATTTATAAGAGCGGATGGCGTTAAGAACAAGTCAGGAGGACCCAGGAGGGAGTCACGAGCCCCCTAGGCACGCCCAGGGGTGGTGGGCACGCCTCCCTGGCTCGTGGTTTCCTCGGGACTCCCCTATGGTATCTTTTTCTTCTGGTATTTTTGATATTTTCCATAAAAAATCTCGGGGAAAGGTTTATTCCGTTTGGACTTCGTTTGATATTCCTATCTGAAAAAGGTCAAAAACAAGGAAAAAACAGGAACTGGCACTGGGCTCTAGGTCAATAGGTTAGTCCCAAAAATAATATAAAATAGCATATTCATGCATATAAAACATCCAAAGTTGATAATATAATAGCATGGAACAATAAAAAATTATAGATACGTTGGAGACATATCACTACCATGCGTCGAACTCTGTATTGGCTAGGAGGTAGTATGCGGACACGTGTTTGAGTAGTTGGGAGGCATGCGAGCAGTCCTCCGCATGCTCATCGGGGAGGTGTGTCCTTTCATCACCATCACAAACGTTTCAGGTTGATTACATGTATGCACACTGAGGGCAATGGTTCCTTCGCTACTAAGCCAAGCCAAAAATTTGGTGTGACGAATTTTCTTCACTGTGTCATCGCAAATGGTTGTGTATGATAACCCGTGTGCTTAGTACACACAATGAGTTTAGATTTGCGTCTGTCCTTTTGTGTAAATTGCCATTTGTAAAATTGGAAACATTGGCATTTGTGGATCTAGTAAAATTGACATTTAACATCGTTGTAACACTGCCATTTGTCAAATTTCGCATGAACAAAATCACTATTATGGTGCAATTTTGCAACTGAAATTCAGTACACATATATTTCATTCATAGATTAAGTAGTGGTCTTTGTACAAAATTGTTCAACTCGGTAGCTGAACCGAACAAACTTTTGCCCAATTGCGGCCAAGCACGTACTGAAATAGCTAGTTCAACTATATATACTAGCTAATTTAAAGTAGATGGTACAGTTCAACCATATCTACAGTTAGATGAACCAAACAAAATATTCCCTAAATACTACTACTATGTAGGGGCTTTGTACTACTTCGAGCAACCTATCCTGTGCCGAGCGCGTTCAATAAGAGGTACAGGAGGAGGAGTTTACCGACGAGCTGGATTGGTTGAATCCGTCGCCTATCACTATTGCCTTTTGCCACTCCTAACGCACCTCCTTGAATAAGACCCGGCGTAGATCCCCTCCTTCAATAAGACCCGGCGTAGATCCCCTCATTCCACACCATCGCTATGGCGTCTGCTGCGGTGAGCCTCTTTGCATGCGTGACCTCGTGCTCCTCTTCCTCGTGTAGGAAGTTCATGTGGTGTGCTTGGCCGCTGACACAAAAGCCGAGCGTCTGGGCATTGTCGGCGTCCTCCTCCTCCAGTCTTTAGGCCACGGTGAAGGAGCGGGTAATGACCCTAGTGTCTGACGGTGGGGTGGAGGCTAAGGCGGACGATGGTTTGGTGGCTGCCAATGTGGCTGCTGGTGGGGTGGTCGTAGCATCGGTCGACAATGGGGTGGCGGCCACGGTGGTCGCTGGCAGCAACTGCCTTCGGGCAACGGTGGCGGAGCATGTGGTCGGTGGCGTGCGCACACCCAACAAGGACGCCATGCTTCCGGGCACTCCGTCCCTGATGCGGTGTAGCCTCCTAGCTAGAGTTGTCCTCTGACAGAGTGGCGGAGATACGACGACGGACAGGTGCCATTGGCGATTGGGGGAGAATAAAATTAGATAAGCTACAAGGAAAGAGGGAATGAATCACTGTGCAGACACCACCCGTGAGGGTTTTTAAAGCAGACGGACACGCATTGGGGGTTTGTGGGATTATGGCGAGCCCGATGGGAAGCTTGTTTGGGAACCTGTGCAGTTGCGCAAGAACGGGAAGATCAAAAGAAACACATGCACGCTCCCGATGCATGCACAAGAATCCTCGGGCAGCAACGCGGTGACAAGATGGGATAGAGGAAGGAGAAATGATAAGTACACAAATGGTTAATAATAATAAAGCATTTGCATTTTATTACATTGCAAATGCCCGTTCTGTACGCACCGTCATGAACTCCTTTACGCATAAGGCGACCGATTGAGGAGGCCGTGTCGCGCTCTACTCGGGGCCGTGTGCGCGTGCTCTGCTGGAGCCCATCCACATTTGGGGCACCATATGCATGCGGTTGCGCCACACCCGGAGACACCATGTAGTTATATGTGTGCCACCATGCAGTTAAGCGCTGCAAAAACAACCATGTGAACATGCTGAGATTCCACGCCATCCAGCAACCACCCATTTATTTCCGCGACCATTTACCTTCATCTCTTCGACCTTTCGATCACACCACACAACACAAGAATAACACCCACGATAACAAATAATAAAGAGATGATGCACATCTCTTCATTGTTTCAATCTTCCTGTGCGGATCCAATGGCGGCTGCCGGCGCAAGCTATAGTTTGCCATTATTGTCAAAGTGGACACTCACATCAAGAAGACACAACTCTCCGTGGTGTACACCAACAACCCAGTCGTTATGTAGAAATCCTTCAACACATTGGAGTGCTATCCCACAGAGGCTGGGCTTGCGTTGGTTCTTCCCTTGAAGAGGAAAGGGTGATGCAGCACAGGAGCACTAAGTATTTCCCTCAGTTTGAGAACCAAGGTATCAATCCAGAAGGAGGTCTCGTCAAGTCCAGAGTACCTGCGCAAACACAAACAAGCTTGCACCCAACACTTCAAAGGGGTTGTCAATCCCTTCAAGATTTTTTGCAAAGTGAGATCTGAAGGCGGAAAGTGCAACGAAGTAAAAAATGTAAGGCTGAAAATATGGTGTGGAGTAGACCCTGGGGGCCATAGTGTTCACTAGAGGCTTCTCTCAAAATAGCAAGTATTACGGTGGGTGAACAAATTACTGTTGAGCAATTAATAGAACCGCGCAAAGTCATGACGATATCTAAGGCAATGATCATGCATATAGGAATCACGTCCGAGACAAGTAGACCGATACTTTCTGCATCTACTATTATTACTCCACACATCGACCGCTATCCAGCATTCATCTAGTGTATTGAGTTCATGACGAATAGAGTAACGCTTTAAGCAGGATGACATGATGTAGAGGGATAATCTCAAACCAATGATGAAAACCCCATCTTTTTACCCTTGATGGCAACAACATGATGCATGCCTCGCTACCCCTTCTGTCACTGGGTGAGGTCACCGCACGGTATGAACCCAAAACCAAGCACTTCTCCCATTGCAAGAATCATAGATCTAGTTGGCCAGACAAAACCCACAACACGAAGAGAATTACAAGGATATGAAATCATGCATAAGAGAGATCAGAAGAAACTCAAATAAGATTCATAGATAATCTGATCATAAATCCACAATTCATTGGATCTCGACAAACACACCGCAAAAGAAGATTACATCGGATAGATCTCCATGAAGATCATGGAGAACTTTGTATTGAAGATCCAAGAGAGAGAAGAAGCCATCCAGTTACTAGCTATGGACCCGTAGGTCTATGGTGAACTACTCACGCATCATCGAAGAGGTCATGGTGTTGATGGAGAAGCCCTCCGTGTCCGAATCCCTCCTTCGGCAGGGCACCAGGACGTGCCCCAGATGGTATCTTGCGGAGATAGAAGCTTGCGGCGGCGGAAAAGCGATTGTGATGATCTCCTGATTTTTTCTGGAATTTTTGGGATTATATAGGCGAAAGATCTAGGTCAGGGGACCTCGAGGGGGCCCACAAGCCTGGATGGCGCGGCCCCCTAGCCGCGGGGTGGGGGCTTGTGGGGCCCCTGGGGCTCTTCTGGCTTGGCTCCCAAGTTCTCTGATCTTCTTCCGTTCCAAAAAAAAAATCTTTCGGGGATTTTCTTCCGTTTGGACTCCGTTTCAAAATCTCTTCTGAAAGGGGTCAAAAACATGGAAAAAATAGGAACTGGCACTTGGCACTGAGTTAATAAGTTAGTCCCAAAAAATATATAAAAGGCATACAAAACATCCAAAGTTTGACAAGATAATAGCATGAAACTATCAAAAATTATAGATACGTTGGAGATGTATCATGGAGCAACTACTTGCTGAGGATGACAAGTACAAAGTGGTCGCCTTCGACCTCGAGTACACCAAGAGTCATGTGTGGCATGGTCATATGGTTGTCATCGCCCAGTTGTGCATGCTCCATCACATGCTCATCTACCACTATTCTCTGGCCAAAAGGCCTTGCGAGCGTCTCACTAGGTTTCTCAAAACCCTCGATTATAGGTTCACAACGGTGGACACCAGCAATGATCTCAAGGTATTCCAGACTTCGGGCTTGTCCTGCCAGAAGCTTGGTAACATCCAAGGTTAGTACACGGTCTGGGCGGCGAGTAGAAGAAGCAAAAGGACTCCTTGGTTGACCTTGCCACAGCCATCATCGACACCTACTAGTGAGACATGAAGGCTAACTACGACAATGACAAGTCTATCTGGCACAAGGCCTGGGTAAACAAACTGGATGAATAACACATCAAGTGCGCTGGCAAGGACACATACACAAGCTATGAGATGTACAGGAGAATCATTGACATGAGGAAGTGCCTCCTTCCTGCATACGGTGAGGGATAGCCACAAGCAGAGCAGTGGCGGCTACTGTCGTGAGAAGAACAATATGATTTAGTTATTATCTACTTCTTCTAAATTTATACTGAGGAATGTACATGTGTTGTGGAGTCATTTATGTAATTAGATGTTAAAGTTGTTTAGGCAACAATAATGTTAGTATTCTGTTGACAGAGCATAGATGTTGTGCAAACAGAGCAAATCACATCTCATACGATTCTTTGGTAGAAACCGTCTGCCCACAACACACACAGCTTGTCCGGATGAATTGTTTGTGTTATTGTTGGTCTTCCCACACAATTTTGATGAATGAACTATTTGTCGGGTATCACACACACATTCTTATGCTAACTCGTTTGCATTCTGTTGGATCAGAGCAAACGGTTTATTCGAGTGAAATGTATGCCGTCCTTGGCACAGATATGTATTTTCTTAACTATTTGTCTTATCTCGTCTAATCGCAAATAGTCCCTAAGAACGAACTGTATGCCACATATCGCACACACATCTCTTTTCTGAATTATATTTGATGGATCCGCCACCATACACAGTTCGTGTCATTGGTGACAGAGCTTGAACTATACCATTTGCGATTGATGGATCGCACATAGTTTCATCGAAGGGTCTCTGACTGATGTGTTGTCTTTGGACCATCCTGCAGTAGTGATGTAATGTGCTTGGTTTCATCAATATACATGAGTGTTCCCTTAACTTGCATATTGCGGATTCTACTGTCAAGAAAACTTTGGGGTAGAATATGTGATGTTCATATACTTGCTAATAGAAATTATGTGCCTGTAGATTTCATAGTTCTTGATATTGAATGCAACTCATCGTGTCCAATAATACTTGCCACACATTTCTTACGAACTATAGATGCAATTATTGATATGATGGAGGGAAACATATGGTTCCAATTACCATTGAAGAAAGGGATGGAACACTTCCCTAGTACAATAATTAAACCACCTTATGAATTTATCATGAGGACTACTTATGGATGTAGTGTCAAAGATGACAACACTTGAAACTATGCATTATGCCTAGTTAGCGCGTAAAACAATAGCGCTTATTGGGAGACAACCCAATAGTGGCGTAAAACAATATCACTTGTTGGGAGACAACCCAATAGTCATCTTTTCTTGTTCTACTTTCTGTTTGTGTGATATAACATTATTATTGCTACTGTAATTATTGTGTCTTTATGTTTAAATTAGTGTTTTTGCCAAGTAAAGCCTTTGGATGATTCCAATAATGAGTAGAATTGATACTGTGGAAAAACAGAAACTTTTACGTCCAATGAAGAATTTATCTGATTTTACTGGAACCTCTTTTTGACCTGATTTTTTCACAGAGTATTTCTATACAAATTCCTCAGTTTTTCCTATATTTTTAGAATTTTCGGAATTACATAAGTAGCATGTCTTTGCTTATCACTACAAACTGTTGTGTTCTAGACAAATTCTATTTTATCTTGCATAGTTTGCTTGTTTTGATGATGCTATGGATTATTTCAGGGGGTATAAGTCATCGGAAAGTTAGAATACGGTACCTTATGCAATAATAAAATATAAATCAATTATAACAATACCTAATGTTTATGGTTTGCCCATCCTACTAACGAATCTCATGAGTTTTATGTGCTGAAGTTTTCAAATTTTTGGTGTTATCACGATGAATGAAGGCATAAGGAGTGGCAAAGAGCCTAAGCTTGGGGATGTCCAAGGCATTCAAAATAAAATTGTAGGAAGAATCAAGCATCTAAGCTTGGGCATGCCCCGGAAGGCATCCCCTCTTTCGTATCAATCCATCGTATGTCACTTGGAGCTATATTTTTATTCATCACATGATATGAGTTTTGCTTGGAGCGGCGTGTATTATAGTTTGCTTTTGTTTTAGTTTTCCACAATCATTTTTTTATGGACAAACCCACTTTAAAGAGACTCATGTTCACCATGATTTTTTAGAATACGCTATGTGTTTCACTTATATCTTTTCAGCTAAGTAGTTCTCTAGCGCTTCACTTATATCTTCTAGAGCATGATGGCATATAGAATTTATAGAAATAATTCCACTCTCATTATTCACTTAAATTTGTTTGAGAGTTAATAAATATTGATGGTAATTTTCATGCGTTATAAGACTGGTCCAAGAATAATAGGTATTCAAATAGTGCATAACCAAAACCACACGTAGCACATAAAGAGAAATTGTGAATTAACGATATTGATTTGGTAATATGGAAGGTGTGAATGCATGGTTGGCGGTTAGTTAAAATATCGATAGTTAAAGGATGTTAATTTCCAGTTCATCTAAATATTGGTTATGCCATGGTGATGATGTGTGAGCATTCTTATTTCTCGTTGAAATCCTAATGCGGTTTAGCTCAGGGGTGCGCAATGGTTAGCTCGTGCCAACCTGCTCAGGGCATGTGATTAGTAATTTGCTTCGAGAGAGCTAATAAAACATTGTGATAAGTATATGAGTTGTTTAGGACTAATATGGATCCATGGAAGTACGCACTCTCACGGTCTGACCACATCAATATTGCTAGCATCTTCGGTACCATGTATTACTGCTACTTCTCAAACAGCAGCGCCAGAAATTGACACGTTGACGGAGACTTGCTTGCGTTGGTTTTTTCCTTGAAGAGGAAAGGGTGATGCAGCACAGGAGCAGTAACTATTTCCCTCAGTTTGAGAACCAAGGTATCAATCTCGTAGGAGAATATCTTCAAGTCCAGAGTACCTGCACAAACACAAAGAGCTTGCACCCAATGCTATAAAGGGGTTGCCAATACCTTCAAGATTGATTGCAAAGTGAGATCTGAAGGCGGAAAGTGAAACGACGAAAAAGAGTAAGGCTGAAAATATGGTGTGGAGTAGACCCGCTGGCCATAGTGTTCACTAGAGGCTTCTCTCAAAAAAGCAAATATCACGGTGGGTAAACAAATTACTGTCGAGCAATTGATAGAACCGCGCAAAGTCATGACGATATCTAAGGCAATGATCATACATATAGGCATCACGTCCGAGACAAGTAGACCGATACTTTCTGCATCTACTACTATTACTCCACACATCGACCGCTATCCAGCATGCATCTAGTGTATTGAGCTCATGACGAACAGAGTAACGCCTTAAGCAAGATGACATGATGTAGAGGGATAATCTCAAACCAATGATGAAAACCCCATCTTTTTACCCTTGATGGCAACAACATGATGCGTGCCTCGCTACCCCTTCTGTCACTGGGTGAGGTCACCGCACGGTATGAACCCAAAACCAAGCACTTCTCCCATTGCAAGAATCATAGATCTAGTTGGCCAAACAAAACCCACAACTCGAAGAGAATTACATGGATATGAAATCATGCATAAGAGAGATCGGAAGAAACTCAAATAAGATTCATAGATAATCTGATCATAAATCCACAATTCATCGGATCTCGACAAACACACCGCAAAAGAAGATTACATCGGATAGATCTCCATGAAGATCATGGAGAACTTTGTATTGAAGATCCAAGAGAGAGAAGAAGCCATCTAGCTACTAGCTATGGACCCGTACGTCTATGGTGAACTACTCACGCATCATCGGAGAGGTCATGGTGTTGATGAAGAAGCCCTGTGTATCCGAATCTCCCCTCCGGCAGGGAACCAGAACGTGCCCCGGATGGGATCTTGCGGAGACAGAAGCTTTCGGCGGCGGAAAAGTATTTTTTTCAAGGATTTTAGGGAATATATAGCTGGAAGACCTAGGGCAGAGGAGCCACGGGGAGCTCACAAGCCTGCTAGGCCCGCCCCCTAGGCCGGGCCTGGTGGGCTTGTGACCTCCTCCGAGGTCCCCTGCCTTGGTTCTCAAGTCTCCCGTGTGTCTTTTGTTATGGAAAAAATCATTCCGCAGATTTTATTCCGTTTGGACTCCGTTTAAAATCCTCCTCTGAAAAGGGCCAAAAAACACGGCAAAAACAGGAACTGGCACTTAGCACTGAGTTAATAAGTTAGTCCCAAAAAAGATATAAAACGCATACAAAACGTCCAAACTTTGACAAGATAATATCATGAAACCATAAAAAAATATAGATACGTTGGAGTCGTATCAAGCATCCCCAAGCTTAACTCCTGCTCGTCCTCGAGTAGGGAAGTGATAAAGACTGAATTTTTGATGTGGAATGCTACCTAGCATAGTTTTCCTTTGTAACTTCTTTGATGTGACATGAATGTTCAGATCCATCAGATTCAAAATAATAGTTTGCTATTGAGATGAAAACAATAATACTTCAAGTAAACTAGCAAAGTAATCGTGAACTTTCAAAATAACAAGGCCAAAGAAAGTTATTCCTACAAAATCATATAGTCTGGCCATGCTCCATCATCCTCACACAACTAATTTAAATCATGCACAACCCTGGTATTGGCCAAGTAATTGTTTTTGCACTCTTACTTTCTCAAACTGTTTATAACTATACGCAATACATGAGCGTGAGCCATGGATATAACACTATAGGTGGAATAGAGTGTGGTGGTGGTTGTGAGACAAAAAGGAGGAGATGGTCACATTGACTCGGCGTATCAAAGGGCTATGGAGATGCCCATTAATAGATATCAATGTGAATGAGTAGGGATTGCCATACAAATGATGCACTAGAGCTATAAGTATGTGAAAACTCACGAAGACCTAGGGCAATTGAGGAAGCCCATCATTGGAATATACAAGCCAAGTTATATAATAAAGATTCCCAATAGCGTATGGTGGTGACGAAACGAGAGGCTCTAAATCATGAAGAACATGGTGCTATTATGAAGCACAAATGTGGAAAAAGATAGTAGCATTGTCTTCTCTCTTTTTATCTCCTTTTTTTTATTTGGGCTCTTGGGCCTCGTTTTTATTTTTTTTTATTTGGGCTCTTTGGGATCTTTTTTTATTTCCTCACATGGGACAATGCTCTAACAATGATGATTATCACACTTTTATGTACTCACAGCTCAAAAGCTTAGAATGATGATGACTCTATAGGAAATGCCTCCGGCAGTGTACCGGGATGTGCAACGATCTAGCTTGGCGTATGACGTTGAAACATCTCGCTAGCTATCTTACGATCATGCAATGGCAATATGATAGTGACGGCAGAAGTCACGAGACGGAACGGTGGGAGTTGCATGGCAATATATCTCGGAATGGCGATGAAAATGCCATAGTAGGTAGGTATGGTGGCTGTTTTGAGGAAGGCATGTGGTGGGTTTGTGTACCGGCGTAAATTGCGCGACACTAGAGAGGCTAGCAATGGTGAAAGGTGAAAGTGCATCTATACCATGGACTCATATTAGTCATGAAGAACTCACATACTTGTTGCGAAAGTTTTTATTAGTAATCGAAACAAAGTGCTAAATGCATACTCCTAGGGGAAGGGTTGGTAGGTGTTAACCATCGCGCGATCCCGACCTCAACACAAAGGATGACGATCAATAGATCAATTATGCTCCGACTTCCTAACATAGCGGTTCACCATACGTGCATGCTACGGGAATCACTAACTTCAACACAAGTATTTCTAGATTCACAACACCCTACTAACATAACTCTTAATATTACCAAATCCATGTCTCAAAACTAAGTGAGAGGAATGAAGACTTCTCTTTCTACTCAATGCACATGAAGATAGAGGTTTTTGTATCCTCTTTGGGTACCTATCACCTTTGGGACTACTTTCATAGCATAAGCCAACTACCAAGTCACGCACCGCCGTGCTCTAAAAGATCTAAGTGAAGCACAAAGAGCAAAATTATCTAGCTCAAAAGATATAAGTGAAGCACGATGAGCATTCTAGCAAAATCACGATGAGTGCATATATGTCTCAAAAGGTGTCCAGCAAGGATGATTGTGACACAACAAAAAGAAAATACTCCTAAGATACAAGACGCTCCAACCAAAACACATATCATGTGGTGAATAAAAATATAGCCCCAAGTAATGTTACCGATGGATTGAAGACGAAAGAGGGGATGCCTTCCCGGGGCATCCCCAAGCTTAGGATTTTTGGTGTCAATTTGGCTTGGGATGCCTTGGGCATCCCCAAGCTTGAGCTTTTTCCACTCCTTATCTCTTTTTCCATGAGAACATCACCCAAAACTTGAAAACTTCACAACACAAAACTTAAACAGAAACTCGTGATAACATTAGCACAAGAAAACAAACTACCACCACTTTAGGTACTGTAGCAATCTTGATTTCTATTTATATTGGTGTTAGGATACTGTATTCTTACTTTCACATGGCTAGTACTCCCCGATACTATCCATAGTTTCATCAAAACAAGCAACCAACTCAAGTAAAACAGAATCTGTCAAAAACAGACCAGTCTGTAGCAATCTGTATACTTCGTATACTTATGGTACCTCAAATATTCTGAAAAATTACGACTGCCTGGGAAAAAGGCATATCAACCAGCAGAAAAAAGAATCAACTCAAAAGCTCTTTCTGAAAAAATGAAAAATCATCTCGTGAGCGAAAAGTTTCTATCTTTTTCCAGCAGGATTAAACAACCATCACCAATACTAGTCATAAAGGTTTTGCTTGGCTCAAACACAAAAAGAAACACAAAAAACACAACCATAATAGAATTATGATGGTGTGGACGCAACAAAACAGAAAGAAAAAGAAATAAATTCATTGGGTTGCCTCCCAACAAGCGCTATTGTTTAACGCCCTTAGCTAGGCATTGATAATTCAATGATGCTCACACAAAAGACAAGAATTGTAGCACAACGAGAGCATCATAAAGCATGTGAAAATCACATCTAAGTCTAACATACTTCCTATGCATAGGAATTTTATAGGAAAACAAATTGGCAAGGCAACCAATAGTTACCAAATGCAAGGAAGAAGAAAGAGACAATAGCAATCTCAATATAACGAGAGGTAATTTGGTAACATGAAAGTTTCTACCACAATATTTTCCTCTCTCATAGCAATTACATGTGGGATCATAAACAAATTCAATAATATAGCTATCACATTGGATATTATTTTCATGATCCACATGCATGCAAAGTTGACGCTCTTCAGAAATATTGGGATTATCATCAACTAAAGTCATGACTTCTCCAATCCCACTTTCAATATTATTGCAAATATCATAATCATCATGAGGCTTAAACAAATTTTCAAGATCATAAGAAAAATTGTCACCCCAATCACGATCATTGCAACAAGTAGTGGACATAGGAAAACAAGCATCCCCAAGCTTAGGGTTTTGCATATTTTTAGCATGATTGACACTAATAGGATTTATAGTGAAACCATTGCAATCATGCTTTTCATTCAAGGAGACCTCGTGAATCACTTCATAAATTTCTTCATCACGATTTTCAGATTCACGCATCTCAAGCAAAACTCCATAGAGAAAGTCAAGTTTACTCAACTCACTAGCAAATGGTTCAACATAATTGGATCTCTTAAAGAGATTAGCAACTGGATGAGGATCCATATCAAAAGATTTTCAGCAAGCAAAGATGCAAGCATATTGAAGGCACATAGCACACAAGCAAAGGAAAGCCAAACGAAAAAAGGGCCAATGAAAAAGGCAAATATTTTTTTGTAAATTTTTGTTTTTTCAGAAGTGGGGGAGAGGAAAACGAGAGGCAAAAAAGTAAATGCAAGAGATGAGTTTGCGACACTTACTTGGATGAGTTCTTGACTCAATCCTCCCCAGCAACGGCGCAGAAATCTTTCTGCTACTTCTCAAAGAACTGCACCATAAATTGACACGTTGACGGAGACTTGCTTGCGTTGGTTTTTCCCTTGTAGAGGAAAGGGTGATGGAGCACAGGAGGAGTAAGTATTTCCCTCAATTTGAGAACCAAGTTATCAATCCTGTAGGAGAATCTTGTCAAGTCCAGAGTACGTGCACAAACACAAAGAGCTTGCACCCATCGCTATAAAGGGGTTGTCAATCCCTTCAAGATTGATTGCAAAGTGAGATCTGAAGGCGGAAAATGAAATGAAGAAAAAGAGTAAGGCTGAAAATATGGTGTGGAGTAGACCCGGGGGCCATAGTGTTCACTAGAGGCTTATCTCAAAATAGCAAATATCACGGTGGGTAAACAAATTACTGTCGAGCAATTGATAGAATCACGCGAAGTCATGACGATATCTAAGGCAATGATCATACATATAGGCATCACGTCCGAGACAAGTAGACCAATGCTTTCTGCATTTACTACTATTACGCCACACATCAACCGCTATCCAGCATGCATCTAGTGTATTGAGTTCATGACGAACAGAGTAACGCCTTAAGCAAGATGACATGATGTAGAGGGATAACCTCAAACCAATGATGAAAACCCCATATTTTTACCCTTGATGGCAACAAAACGATGCGTGCCTCGCTACCCCTTCTGTCACTGGGTGAGGTCATCACACGGTATGAACCCAAAACCAAGGACTTCTCCCATTGCAAGAATCATTGATCTAGTTGGCCAAACAAAACCCACAACTCGAAGAGAATTACAAGGATATGAAATCATGCATAAGAGAGATCGGAAGAAACCCAAATAAGATTCATAGATAATCTGATCATAAATCCACAATTCATCGGATCTCGACAAACACACTACAAAAGAAGATTACATCGGATAGATCTCCATGAAGATCATGGAGAACTTTGTATTGAAGATCCGAGAGAGAGAAGCACTACAGGAATCAGCTTCTTTGTCGTCTGCCATCACAAACGGCAAAGAGTAAATCACGGACGGCAAAGACAATATCACAGACGGCAAATAATCTCACGGCCGACAAAATTTCTGCGTCAGCCTACGATGGCATTGTAGCTTCTTTGCCGTCTGTCTCCCCAAAGCGGACGACAAAGAGCTTTGCCGTCAGCTTTTCATAGGAGCAGTCGGCAAAGTGGTCGAGACGGCAGCCGACAGGCGTTGCCTTCATTAGGGGCTAACGGAGGCTTTGTCGTCTGCCTCCCCCCTCTTCTTTGCCATCAGCCGCCCCCTCTTCTTTGCCGTCTGCCTCCCCCTCTTCTGTGCCGTCTGCCTCTCCTCTCCTCTTCTTTTCCGTCAGCTTCCACCTCCTCCACCCCCTCCTCTGTGCCCTCTTCTTTGCCGTCTGCCCCCTGGAAGCAGACGACAAAGATACTATATGGCCATCTGTTACTGCCCAGGTTGCACAGCTGGGCGCCACGTGGCACCTTTGCCGTCGGTCAGCTGATGGCAAAGGCATTTGCCATCAGCTGGCATACGGCAAAGAGCCTATATTGTCACATTTTTGTTTATTTTTTCTATTTCACAACACATATACATATAATTCATAGCACATATATGATAAATAGGTCACAACACATATACGATATACATATAAAGCTCATCAATGCCATTTGTTCATCAACGTACATCCCATATATCAAAAGAACCAACACATACAAAGTTTCATCCATATATACATACATATAGTTGCACATATATTGCACAGCTGGGCGCCACGTGGCACCTTTGCCGTCGGTCAGCTGATGGCAAAGGCCTTTGCCATCAGCTGGCATACGGCAAAGAGCCTATATTGTCACATTTTTGTTTATTTTTTCTATTTCACAACACATATACATATAATTCATAGCACATATATGATAAATAGGTCACAACACATATACGATATACATATAAAGCTCATCAATGCCATTTGTTCATCAACGTACATCCCATATATCAAAAGAACCAACACATACAAAGTTTCATCCATATATACATACATATAGTTGCACATATATTGTTCATCCATCCATACATATACATATAGTTCCACATTGTTCATCAACTCAAATAAAAACGGAAACTAAAGCACTTCAATGCCAGCTTCCATGCATGTAGTACATCCAATCTGCAAAATGGGAATAAGAAATTCATAAGAAGAAGAACAACAACATATATATGACAAATAAGCTAAATTGAAGAAGAAAGATAAGAAGCAAGAAGAGAACAAGGAGAAGAAAAACAAGAAGGAGGAGGAGGAGGGGAAGGGGAAGGAGAAGGAGAAGGAGGAGGAGAAGAAGAAAAAAGTAGAAGAGAAGAAGAAGGAGAAGAAGGAGGAGAAGAAGGAGGAGAGAAGAAGAAGGAGAAGAAGGAGGGCTCCTTCTCCTTCTTCTTCTCTTCTTCTCCTCCTCCTCCTTCTTCTTCTCCTTCTCCTTCTCCTTCTCTCTTCTTCTCTTCTTCTTCTTCTTCCTTCTTTTCATTTCTCCTCTTCTCCTATTCTTGGAGCTAAATTAGCTAACTATGTCTTTTTGGAGCTAAATGGGCTAATTATGCAATTATAGAGGAAAACAAGCTAAGTATATAATATTAATGAGATAACCAAGGTTCTTATGCCATTTTGAGCTTATAATGTCTTTTAGGAGCTAAATTGGCTAATTATGTCATTGTTGGGCAAATTAAGGCAAGAAGAATATGAAAGAGGATAAGAAAGAGGAGGAGGAGGAGGAGAAGAAGAAATAAAGAAGAAGGAGGAGAAGGAGGAAGAGGAGGAGGAGAAGGACTAGAAGGTCCTTGGCCTTCTCCTCCTTCTCCTCCTTCTTCTTCTCTTCTTCTTCTTCTTCTTCTTTCTTTTCATTTTTCCTATTTCTTCTCCTCTTCTCCTCTTCTTGGAGCTAAATTAGCTAACTATGTCTTTTTGGAGCTAAATGGGCTAATTATCCCATTTTAGAGGAAAACAAGCTAAGTATATAATATTAATGAGATAACCAAGGTTCTTATGCCATTTTGAGGTTATTATGGCATTTTGGAGCTAAATGGGCTAATTATGTCATTGTTGGGGAAATTAAGGCAAGGAGAATATGAAAGAGGAGAAGAAAG
The DNA here is from genome assembly GCF_904849725.1 of Hordeum vulgare subsp. vulgare. Taxonomy (NCBI): domain Eukaryota; kingdom Viridiplantae; phylum Streptophyta; class Magnoliopsida; order Poales; family Poaceae; genus Hordeum; species Hordeum vulgare. The sequence continues at coordinate 565,221,741 of NC_058520.1, forward strand.
AGGAGGAGGAGGAGAAGAAGAAGAAATAAAGAAGAACGAGGAGAAGGAGGTGGAGGAGGAGAAGTACTAGAAGGTCCTTCGCCTTCTCCTCCTCCTCCTCCTCCTCCTTCTCCTTCTTCTCCTCCTCCTTCTTCTCCTTCTCCTTCTCTTCTCCTTCTCTTCTTCTTTTTGTTCTTCCTTTTCATTTCTCCTCTTCTCCTCTTCTTGGAGCTAAATTAGCTAACTATGTCTTTTTACAGCTAAATGGGCTAATTATCCCATTTTAGAGGAAAACAAGCTAAGTATATAATATTAATGAGCTAACCAAGGTTCTTATGCCATTTTGAGCTTATTATGGCATTTTGGAGATAAATGGGCTAATTATGTCATTTTTGGGGAAATTAAGGCAAGGAGAATATGAAATAGGAGAAGAAAGAGGAGGAGGAGGAGAAGAAGAAGAAATAAATAAGAATGAGGAGAAGGAGGAGGAGGAGGAGAAGGACTAGGAGGTCCTTGGCCTTCTCCTCCTTCTCCTCCTCCTCCTCCTCCTCCTCCTCCTTGTCTTCTTCTTCTTTCTTTTCATTTTTCCTATTTCTTCTCCTCTTCTCCTCTTCTTGGAGCTAAATTAGCTAACTATGTTTCTTGGAGCTAAATGGGCTAATTATGTCATTGTTGGGGAAATTAAGGCAAGGAGAATATGAAAGAGGAGAAGAGAAACTTACCGTAGTGGTCATCATGGAGGAGAAACACCTGAAGAAGGGTCGTGCGATGCCGCTCGGGAGTTATTCTGCAGAATAGATATTTTGCAATGTCTCAGTTAGCATGATGACACTCAATTATTAATGCTAGTTTATAATGAAACTCACCGTGCCAATCGAAGAGAAGATGGGCATCGGCGGAGGGACTTGACCGCTCTTCTCGCACATACCCTGAAGAGTGGGTCGTATTAGTTAGTAATGAAACAGACATTACACAGATGATTTGGCTAATGTGAAAAAAAGCTTACCACAAAAAAGCTCGTAGATGGCCCGTTGACCCGCCTCATTCCGGGACCTCTCCTCCTCAATCAATCGTGCCGTGGTCTCGTCCCTCTCATCAAGAGCAGCCTGACTTGCCAATCTCTCTTTCTCAAGAGCAGCCTCAAGAGCAGCCTGGCTTGCCAATCTCTCTTTCTCAAGAGCAGCCTGGTTTGCCAATCTCTCTTTCTGAAGAGCAGCCTGAAACACCATTCCTCGTTACCACAGTAATGATCTATGGTGACACACATAATGAAATGGATGAAAGTGTTCTTAGTCCGTACAACTAACCTTGATGGCAAGATCGACTCGCGGTGGACGACGCATTATCTCAGGACAGTTTCTCGACTGGCGTGCCTTGATCTCCGGGAGAGTGAGTGGACAACGTATTATCCCATCTCTAATGGCTATCGAGCCATGGGGCCTCCCGCCACCAGATATCATCACCAGCTCTGGATCCAAAGGTTCCTGGCTAGGGTTAAAGTCATCCCCTTTTGTAGCCTTCCCCGCGTCCCTGTATGCCACGAGCTTCTCGTGGGATGATATGTTGGTGAAGTTATTGGGATCATCCAGGTCAGACTCAGAGAATGCTTTTGCCTTCTTGTACGAGGCAGTATGGGCCATGCCATAAAGGTCGTACAAGTGTGGCATCTCCGTCTTATTGTGATGCGCCTAAAAGAGAGGAACAAAATATTAGCATGAAGAATAAATTGCATGAATCATGAAGCAAATCACATACCCAGATTCGTGCGAACTGAAGTAAGTTGGAGCTGCCTTGATGGTGTGGCACACCAACCATTTGGCTACGCCGATCCTTCGCATTCTCGTGGACGGCTCGCCAACTGCGTGTGTACCACTCATCAACCAACGCCTCCCAACAATCTATCTTATCCGCACACCATCTCGGGGGCACCTGTAAGTTATTAGAAATAATTTTGGGCGCTACGCCTATGAATGAAATCAAGAAAACTACGTAGAAGGACTTAAGAATAGGTAATTACCTTCATGTATTTCTCCTTCTTCAGAAACTTTCCGCGGCAATCCTTCTTCTGCTTCTTAATACCACGCGTGGCGTAGTAATCTCGAATAGCCTGCGGCCGAGCCTCTGGCGTAAGTTCTGTAGTAACCGCCTACACTCGGCCTCGAGAACCCTGGCCTCCTCCTCCTCATATCCATCCTCACACCTATAGAAGGTCTGCAATCAAACGTGAAAACACCGATTTGTACAATAATTAGCTATATTGTTAACTTAAGATTATGTAAAAGGATAATTTACCCAAAAGCTCTTGATCACCATCTCGGCCCTCGTGTGGCACAAGACACCATCTATAATCTCCTCCGGCGGGGCCTGCGTAGCCTGGTAGTGCTCCCAGGAAAATCCTAGTGTAGGAACCTGACCCTCACCAGGCAACGTGACAAACCCCGAGAAATTTGTCCGGCAAAGCACACCAAGGACGGAGTTCGGCCTGCGGACTCCAAGAGGGTGTACCCATCCCCTACAGTATGATAAGGTCAACGCAATAGATATTTGAACAAACTTGAAGGCAAAAGCTAAAAAAAGAGTAAATGTACTTACCTATCTCCTTCAGGTTTAATCACCGGCCTCTGCTCGCGGGTAGCCGGCACAACCGGGAGACATGTACTACCACGCTTGTACACGCTGGCCCCGTCCACCTGCACATCGCCCTCAATATCCGTAAGCTCATCCCCGCCATCCCCGCCCCCTGAGCCACCCGGACCCTCGGTCCAATCCGGCAACTCGGTCCGATCCAGCCAGGTCTCCCATCCGGGCCTCTCCACGTCGGGTGAAGCCTCTGGAACCGTAGTCTCGTGGGACGAATGCACCTCGACCCGAGGCTGCTCCTGCACCGGAGTATCATGGGACGAATGCCCGTCAACACCAGGCTCCTGGAACGGAGTCCCCGTAGCCTCCTCTGTAAACGGGTCGACCATAGTAGTCCTATGCTCGGGTGAATGAGCTGGTGGTGGTGGCAAGGATGGCTCAACAGTCCTCCTGGATCTTCCGCAGCCACCACCTCTCCCTGTACACTTCCCCTTCTTCCCTACCCGACTAGCACCTCTCCCAGTGGGCAATGCCGCCGACGAAGAAGAACCCATGGGTGGTGTCGACAGACTGTCTGCCAAGGCTCTACGGAGAGATAGGGGTGGAAGGGAAGTACCACCCCTCGTGCAGGGCGCCAGGGAAGAACCCGTCAAGCGATCTGGACCAGCGCACACCATCTTTCAACACCTGGTGACCTGCCATGATAAAGATTAAAAGAAATTAGTACAACATAAAAAATTGAATAACTGACATGAATAATAATATGTACATGAATAATAAAGATTAAAAAATATATAATTTAAGTTGTGAATCTTACAAACTAATAATCATCATCAATAAATACATCATCATCATCACTATCACGCATGTCTTCATGAATGACGTGCTCGTCGGGTTAAACGGCGTGAAGTTGTGAAAGGCCTTCCTTTAATGGTTGAAGCATTGAGAGGTCATCCGCATCAGTAACCTCTACGAGTTCTAGGTCTTCTGGTTCCGGCTCAGGGCTGGAGTCGGATTCATTGTCGCTGTCTACTTCCATGTTCTTGGGTGAAGCATGGCGGTTCTTGAAACGTTTCTCGGAAAGACGTGTTTCTTGAAAGAATTCTCCATGATATGTGTCTGGGTTAATGTGAGGTTCATAATCCTGTTCATGTGGGAGAGGTGGCCTGACATGTGGCGGCACTTCATAAACAACATACCAACCTTCCAGATTCTTATCCGTTTGGCATGCGCACAGTAGATAGAAAACTTGGGTCGCCTGTTGAGCTGTAATATAGACATCGGGAACACCTAGATGGGTGTTTGGACTGATTTCGACTAGTCCTATATGTTCATGAGTCCTTATAGTCTCCTTCGGCTGGAACCAATAACATTTGAAGACTACAACGTTCGGTGGGTTTTCACCATAGAATTGAAGTTCATAAATTGCTTCAACTCTTCCATAATACTCGATAACAGCTTCGCCAATAGCACAGACACCACACTTTGTAGATTTCCGATCGGGCATAGATAGCTCTTTGCCAAAGGTACGAAAGAGATACCCGTTGATGTTGTATTTCTCAAATGAACGGACCTTATAGTCAAAACCATTAGCGACTTATCTCAATTCGGTGTCCATAGACTCTGAATTAGCCTACAAGTTTAATACGAAACGATTGTTGCATTAGCCGCAAGTTAGACCAAGAAATGAAATGGTCCATTATTGATAATTACCGATTGTTTGAACCAAGAGATGAAACAGGGATAGCCGCCTCCTGTCTTTCACAGAAGCTCATACTCTTCGACGGAATCATTTTCGATCACCGCTCCATCCGAGAATTTGGCGACGTAACGACTGTTTGAAATATCCGGGGATAAGAGCAGTTCAAATGAATTAGAAGTTACGGGAAAATGTGCCGAGAACTCACTCGATGTACGGCCGCACTTCTGTTAGGTTGTTGAAGATATACAACAAAATGTTCCGCCATTCTTTGACATCCAACGTTATTGGTTTCGAAGCACCGGGTGGTGCGAGCTTCCCTTTGAATAGGCTGAGGTTGGACCCATCTTTTTTAGGGTCTGCATCATTGTGACGAGGCTTCGGATTACGCAAATGATGATTTTTGGCTTCGTAGTGTGCTGTCACTAAGTTTGCCACCTCCTCAGTAATGAATGCCTCAGCCATCGATGCTTCAATTCTACGCTTATTTTTACATTTAGCTCGAAGGGTCTTCTGCATCCTCTCAGTTGCATAGCACCAACGATCTTGCACGGGCCCACCCAATCTTGCCTCGGTCAGTAGATGTAAAATCAAATGCTGCATTGGATTAAAGAAGCCCGGTGGAAAGATCTTCTCTAACTTGCACAACAACTCCGGTGCAAACTCCTCCATGTCTTCTACCACGCCAGGCGACAATTCTTTCGCACAAAGAACACGGAAGAAATAGCTCAGCTCCGCCAGTACTAGCCATTCATCCTCAGGAATAAAGCCACGTAACATCACCGACATTACCAGCTCTAGCTATATGTGCCAATCATGACTCTTGAGACCAAAGATTTTTAATTTTTCAAGACTCGCTCCCCTCTTTAGATTCGCTGCATACCCATCGGGGAACATCAAGTGCATTTTGACCCACAAGATAATTTCCCTCATAGCTGGCCTTCCAAGATTGAACGAGGCCTTTGGCTTCGACCACTTCTGCTTTCCTTTGCCTTCTCGCATGTTTTGTAACGGTCTATGACATAGTGTCTCTTGATCGACTCTAGCCTTAGTATTATCCTTTGTCTTCCCATTTATGTCGAACAATGTACCAAAAATAGCCTCTCTGATATTCTTTTCAGTGTGCATCATGTCGATATTGTGTGGCAGAAGGAGGTCTTTGAAGTAAGGCAGATCCCAGAAGCATGGCTTGTGAGTCCAGGCGTGTTTTGAATTATACCCCTTGAAATACCCTGGACGCTGTGGATCAGGCTCGAGGGCGTTTAACTGATCCAGGATCTGTTGGACTGTGAACGCAGGTGGTGCCAAGTTTTTGCCAACTTTACCTTTGATAAAGTTCTTCTTGTCTTTTCTGAACTGATGGTCAGGATCCCGGAACTGTTTATGCAAGTCAAAGCAAGAATACTTCCGACCCTCCTGCAACCAATGAAACTGAAGAGCTGACTTGCATTGGGGGCACGGGAACCTTCCATGCACACACCATCCAGAGAATAGCGCATACGCTGGCAAGTCATGCATAGAGTACATGTACCACACATGCATTTTGAATTTTTCTTTTCTAGCGGCATCGTATGTCTTGACCCCATTATCCCAAGTTTCTTCCAATTCATCCTTAAGCAGTTGCAGGTACACATTCATATTCTTCCCCGGATAATTGGGCCCTGGAATTATCAACGTCAGAAATATGTTCTTTCTTTGCATAATCTGCCCGGGGGGGGGGGGAGATTGAGTGGAATGAAAAATACAGGCCAACAACTGTATTGGGTTGCCGTCATGCCGAAGGGATTAAAACCATCCGTGGCGGCGCAGACTCGAGGATTCCTTGGATCTGCCGCTTTATCCTGATGCAATCCATCGATTGGGACACTAACTGCGATTTTGGTTTGCCTCTTCTCACCCATACCGTTGTCTACCACAAGATACCTGCAAGACCCGCAATTGGGACAATAGTCCAAGTGTGCATACTCCTTCCTAAATAAGACACATCCTTTCTCACATGCATCTATCTTCTCATAGGGCATCTTAAGTACACGAAGTATTTTGTCCGACTGGTACATGTTTGCAGGCATGACATGGCCTTTGGGTAGGAAGCGTTCAAATAGTGTCATCATCGCGTCGTAGCATTCTCTTCCCAAGTTGAACTCAGCCTTCAGAGCCATTACTTGTGCAATTGCATCCAGCTGACAGATCTCAGTGTGCTCATGGAGAGGACGTTTTGAAGACTCCAACATTTCATAAAAGGCCTTTGCAGATTCCTCCATCTCATCTTCCGAATCCCGAGCATCATCAAAGTCTTGCACCATGTCTTCAATCCCGGTACCATGCTCGTCCGTGTGACGACGGACCACCTCAGCTCTTGTGCGTTGTATAGACTCACCATGAAATGTCCACACCGTATAATTAGGCTTAAAACCCCTCCTCTGCAGGTGTTTAATCATTACAGCCTCTGTCGTCTTTTTATAGTTGTCGCATCCAGGACAGGGGCAATAGTTTCTTTCCTGGTCATTTGCGAATGCGGCTTTCACAAATTCCTTTGTTTTTACAAACCATTCTTGCGTCATCTCTTGCTGACTAGGGTGACCGGTATACATCCACGCACGATCACTCATCTTGCCGAGCTACTAAAGACAGAAGAAATATATTTATATATAATTTAGCATTTATACTCATCGGTTAATCAGGTTCGCCATTTTTATTACGTCCAGGCAACCTACACGCTAATAGGTAAAGATAGGTCCTAATCCCACCCGAGTATGTGTAGATTGGGTTCGTTTTCCCATGCTCTGCTCCGGATCCAACGCAAAATTTCGGCAGCACCTCCCCGCTGTTCTCCTGATACACGTCACCGCAATAAACAGAGAGGATGTGCATCCGGAGAACAACAGGGAGGCACTGACGAAATTACGCATCGTATCCAGAGCACAACATACGGGAAAACGAACCCAATCTACACATATTCGGGCTGTCCATGGATAATGTTGGACAATTTCGAAAGGATGGCGGTTATAAATATGCAAAGACATGCATATTTATAGATGTCGCCCTTTCGAACGGGAGACACATACTGGTCACGCATACTGATAAATTAATTTAATTACCTAAATCTAGAAAGTTTCATCCGGAAACCGAGCCACGGTAAATGAAGGGGCGGGGAGGAGATGAAATTTGTACTGACCCACGAATGCAGGGGCGGAGCTCGTACAACACACGGGCAGATCTTCGCACAGCAGACCTCACAGCGACGAGACAACTATCACATGTAAATCCACCCCATCAACACAAATATTCTAATTATGTCATTTTAGAGGAAAACAAGTTAAGAATATAATATTCATGAGCTAACCAAGGTTTTTATGACATTTTGTAGCTAAATGGGCTAATTATCTGATTGTTGAGGAAAATAAGGTCAGGAGAATAAGATAGAGGAGAAGAAAGAGGAGGAGGAGAAGAAGAAGAAATCAAGAAGAATGAGAAGGAGGAGGAGGAGAAGAAGGAGGAGGAGAAGGTATTCTTCTTCTCTTCTTCTCTTCTTCTTCTCTTCTTCTTTTCTTCTTCTTTTCTTCTTCTCCTTCTCACTTTTGTCTTCTCCTCCTCCTCCTCCTCTTCTTCTTCTTCTTCTTCTTCTTCTCCTCCTCCTCCTCCTCTTCTCCTCTTCTCCTCCTCCTCTTCTTCTTCTTCCTATTATTTCTATTAATCTAACTAACTAACCTAGCTAACCAAGCTAACTAAACCTATCGCTAAACCTAGATAGCACTAAACAGCAAAAAAAATAACAAAAACAGAATCTACCACTATAACAAAACAGAATCTACCACTAAGTAACTAAAAAAGAATCTAGCTACCCCTAAATACCAAACAATAAAAAATCAACTTCTTCTTCTTTTTTCTCTTCTTCTCCTTCTTATTTTTTTCTTATTCTCTTATTCTCTTCTTCTTTACTTCTTATTTTTTTCTTCTCTTCTTCTTCTTCTTCTTCTCCTTCTCCTTCTTATTTTTTTTCTTCTCTTCTTCTTCTTCTTCTTCTTCTTCTTCTTCTTCTTCTTCTTTTTCTCCTCCTCCTCCTCCTCCTACTCCTCTTCTTCTTCTCCTCTTCTCGCCCTCCTCCTCCTCCTCTTCTCCTCTTCTCCTCCTCCACCTAACTAACCAAGCTAACTAACTAACCTAACTAAAACTACTAACCTAACTAAACCTACCACTAAAACTACTAACAATAACAACTACTAAAACTACTAAAAAATAATGCGGGTGGTGGGGTGGGGGGTGGGGGTGTGGGGGCTCACCGGGAGGGGCGGCTGTGGAGGTGCCGGGGTGTTGGGGTGGCGGGGCGGCGCCAGGGACGCCAGGGGCGGCGACGCGACGATGGTGGGGCAGCGGCAGCGGGGGCGAGGTGGGGCAGCGGCGGGACGGTGGTGGTGGCGCGACGGTGGCGGCGGGGGAGACAGGGGCGGCGGTGGGGGCGACAGGGGCGGCGGCGGGGGCGACATGGGCGGCGGCGCGACGGGGGCGGCGGCGCAACGGTGGTGGCGGCGGCCGTTAAACAGAGAGGGGCGCGCGGGGTGGGGAGAGAGAGAGAGGGGCGCGCGGGGTAGGGAGAGAGAGAGGGGCAAGGTGGGGGAAGGAGCCTTTAACGGAGTTAGCGCGTTGCCGTGTGCCGGCAGACGGCAAAGAGTCTAGACTCTTTGTCGTCTGCCTCCGGACTCTTTGTCGTCCGCTAGCAGACGGCAAAGGTCTGACTCCAGTTTGACCTAGCCAACCCACGGTCAGGTGGGCCCATCTACATCCTTGCCGTCTGCCTCCGGACTCTTTGCCGTCCGTGTGACTGATGGCAAAAACACCCTATGGCATCAGCCTGTGCTTTGCCGTTTGTTTTGCTAAAGCTGACGGCAAAGACACTCTTTGCCATCAGCTAGCAGACGGCAAAGACTAGGCAGATGGCAAAAAACTATTTTCTAGTAGTGAAGAAGCCATCTAGCTACTAGCTATCGACCCGTAGGTCTATGGTGAACTACTCACGCATCATCGGAGAGGTCATGGTGTTGATGAAGAAGCCCTCCGTATCCGAATCCCCCCTCCGACAGGGCACCAGAACGTGCCCCAGATGGGATCTTACAGAGACAGAAGCTTGCGGCGGCGGAAAAGTACTTTCGATGATCTCTTGATTTTTTCGGAGATTTTAGGGAATATATAGGCGGAAGACCTAGGGCAGGGGAGCCACAGGGAGCTCACAAGCCTGCTAGGGCCGCCCCCTAGGCCGGGCCTGGTGGGCTTGTGACCTCCTCCGAGGTCCCCTGCCTTTGTTCTCAAGTCTCCCGCGTGTCTTCTATTATGGAAAAAATCATTCCGCAGATTTTATTCCGTTTGGACTCCGTTTAAAATCCTCCTCTGAAAAGGGTCAAAAACACGGCAAAAATAGGAACTGGCACTTGGCACTGAGTTAATAAGCTAGTCCCAAAAAAGATATAAAAGGCAGACAAAACGTCCAAAGTTTGACAAGATAATAGCATGAAACCATCAAAAATTATAGATACGTTGGAGACGTATCAATTACCCATTCTCACCTCAAGGATCTGGACAAACTTCGTCGATGCATCCAACCCCATGACATGATACGCTCTGTCGCGCATCAGAGGCTTTATATCTTCCTCAAAACAGCCACCAGACCTACCTATCATGGCATTTCCATAGCCATTCTGATATATATTGCCATGCAACTTCACCGTCACATCATATGACTAGTACACTCATTGTCATAAGTTTTGCATGATCATGTAGGTGACATAGTATTCGTGGCAAAGTCACGATTCATCATCATTATACATGTTATGCTAGATCATTGCACATCCCGATACACTGCCAGAGACATTCATATAGAGTCATATTGTTTTGTAGTTTATCATATTGAGTTCTGAGTAAATAGAAGTGTGATGCTATTCATTATTAGGGCACTATCTCAGTGAGGAAAGGATAATGGAGATAATGATTCCCCCACAAGTCGGGATGAGACCCCGAACGAAAAATAAAATAAAATAAAATAAAATAAAGAGAGAAAAAGGAGAAAAAGAAAGGAAAAAGAAAAACAAGAAAACAAGAAAAGGAAAAAAAGAAAAAGAAAAAAAGAAAAAAGGGAAAAAAAGAAAAGAGAGAAAAGAGAGAAGGGACTTTTCTCTTTTTCCACACTTCTACTTCAAATTAGCACCATGTTTTTCATATAGAGAGTCTCATGTTTTGTCACTTTCATATGCTAGTGAGAATTTTTCATTATAGAACTTGGCTTGTATATTCCGATGACGGGCTTCCTCAAATGTCCGAGGTCTTCATGAGAAAGCAAGTTGGATGCACACCCAGTTAGCTTGAGTCGACCTTTAATACACTTATAGCTCTAGTGCATCTGTTGCATGGAAATCCTTAATCCCTGCATTGATATCGATTGATGTGCATCTCCATAGCCCATTGAACCGCCTAGTTGATGCAAGACTTTCTTCTTCTCCACTTTTCCCCCTTTAAACCTATCACCGTATTCTATTCGACCTATATGCTATATCCATGGTTCTCGCTCATGTATTGAGTGAGTAATAGAAAGCTGAAGCGCGTTAAAAAGTACGACCCAATTGCCTCGCTTAACACCGTGGTGCTTGAGATTTGTATTTATGTTGTGAAGACAAAGCCATGCCATGCCAATATGAGAAAATGAATGCGGAGGTAAACATTTTTAAGGATTGTATATTTTGAGCATTGATGACTATGTTACTTATGTTCATGTAGATTACTATATTGATGTTTGTGAAATCATCATTTTTCAATGATCATACCTGCAAGAGATTACATGTTGGGTAGGATGTCACATCAAAAATTCTGTTTTTATCATTTACCTACTCGAGGACAAGCAAGAGTTAAGCTTGGGGATGCTGATACGTCTCCAACATATCTATAATTTTAGATTGTTCTATTGTATTATATTATCATTCTTGGATGCTTTTTAGGCATTTACTTGATGTTTTATACTATTTTGAGCACTAACCTATTAACCCAGTGCCAAGTGCAAGTTGTTGTTTTCTGCATGTTTTTGGACTTTCAGGAATACTGTACCAAACAAAGTCCAAATACCCCAAAACATTTTGAAAAAAATTTCTGGTAAACATAAGGATCTGGAAGCTTCGTAAGGATACGAGAGGCCCCATAGGGTGGCGCCAAGCCAATAGGGCGTGCCCAGGGGGTGGACGCGCCCTGGTGTCTTGGGGCCACCTCCCTTGGCCTCCAACGTTCCTCTGTGTCCTATAAATTCACATTATTCCCAAAAACCCTAAGGAGCCTCCCGACCGCCGCAAGTCTCTGTTCCGTCGTGTGCCCATCTGGAGCCTTGCTCCAGTGCCTTGTTGGAGGGGGGATTGATGACGGAGGGCCTCTACATCAACCTTGATGCTCCCATGGTGACGTGTGAGTAGTTCACCACAGACCTACGGGTCCGTAGGTAGTACCTAGATGGCTATCTCTCTCTCTCCACGTTCTTCGTTGCCATGATCACCGTAATTCTTGCGGTGATCTATCTTATGTAATCACTTTGCGTGTTGCGTTTGTTGGGATCCGATGAATTGTGGGCTTATGTTCATATTATTCATGAAATATATTTGAGCCTCCTATGAATTCTTATATGAATGATTATGATAGCTTCATAACTCTATTCGATCTATTGATTTGGTTTGGCCAACTAGATTGATCTATCTTCAGTCAGGGAGGTGTGTTGTAGTGGGTTCAATCTTGCGGTGCTCTATATCCTAATGACAAAGTAGGGGAAAAGGCATGTATTTGTATTGCTGCCACTAAGGATAAAACGATGGGGTTGATTCATATTAATTGTACTTTCTTTGTCTAGATCATGTCATTGTTCTTCAAGCATTACTCTATTTTACTTTAATACTCTAGATGCATGCCGGATAGCGGTCGATGGATGGAATAACTGTAGTAGATGCATGCATGAGTCGATCTACTTGCTTATGGACGTGATGCTATATGTAATGATCATTGACATGAATAAATATTGCATAACTATGCGCTTTTATATCAATTGCCCAATAGTAATTTGTTTACCCACCGTATGCTTTCTACGAGAGAGAAGCCTCTAGCGAAAACTATGGCCCCGGGGTCTATTCACAAATATATTTACCAAAACTCTAAATAACTTGTTGCCTCTTATTATTTGCATTTACCTTTTATATTTACTATATTTCAGCTATCTTTCTATCACTACTTATCACTTGCAAGTAACGAGTTCAAGGGGATTGACAACCCTCTTGCCCGTGTTGGGTGCAACTGTGTGCTCTTCTGTGTCTAGGCGTTAAAAACGGGACATTGCATGGTTATCTTATTCGTTCGATAACCTTGGTTATCGCTGAGGGAAATACTAATCTATACTATGTTGCATCATCCCCCCTCTTCGGGGAAAAGCCGAATGCAGATCACAAGTATTTGTGTGCCACACCTCCACTATATATAGGCATCTGTCGCAGGCTCAACTCTTGGGCCTCGCACAGATCCTAAAGCCCACGAGTCCCCCCCTAAGCGTGTGACCCGATAGTTTCTCGTCGACTTGGTCGTGAGGCACATCACATCCAGCTCGTCTAGTCGGTAACAGCCTCTAGCAAAGCGTGCCGACTCCAAGTGGGCGGTCAAGTTGGTTAGGCAAACCTGTACTTCACACTTCAGTTCCCTTTGCCACATGATATATGTTGTCGTTCTCAAGGTGACACGGTCATCCTTGTTGCAACACAAACTCTTTCTAATTCCGATGAATCCGACAAACATGTCGGATTATGTCATAATCCTCGTCGCATGGTCATGCTTAGCCACGTTCGATCACCCGTGGGGCCGAGAGTATATCTCTCTTGATTGAAGGGGAAAATCCCATCTTAATCGACCATGTATTGCATCATGGGTCTCGACAGGCCTGAAAGCTACCTTTGTAACTACCTAATCACGACATAGCCTTTCGTCTCGCAGCAGGCCTGTCACCATCCCAAGTACATGCGCCAGCTCATGTCTTAGGACATAGAACATATGTTGTACTACAGACTCACAGATGACCTATCATTGCATCCCATAGTCGGTTCTGTCCAACTCAAACCATATCTTGAGTCAGATCCGACTACGTTGAATCCGATTATATCTTTCTAGGTCCATATTATCTGGCTAGCATCCAATGCTACATGGTCAATGAGACTGGACCAACAACTATGTCATACACTAGTCTGATTGGCTACGCGCCCACACATCCCTTTTGACTGGGGACCCTTTAGGTCAGTCATCATTCAATGCATAGCCTCACAAAAAAAATCGCGTACTTGTTAATACACATCACTGATAATATCTAAGGACTATCTTTATTCATAAACACATAGAAAATATCATCATATATGATTGCCTCTAGGGCATATCTCCAAGATGAGAGTCCTCAACATAGGACGCTGGGAACTGGATCTCAGACGACATGATGGCTAGACTAATGCGTGCTCATGTCCTACAAACATAAGCATCATCAACAACACAACAAACTACACATCGATAGTTTGCACTAACAATAAAACATGCACATATGGATGATCTAGTTCAAGACAACACTAATCTTGGACACGTATGTATGATATTGTTCAAAACTTGCACACTACCCTACTATACATCTAAGCATACTACCAATCCATCCATGAACACCTAAGCATACTACCAATCCAGCCATGAACATCCAAGCAAGCAATCACGAAAACAACCCCTAGCATGTTTCAAATCCACCCAACTAGCTACTGCAGCATCATAGTTGAACAAATCGGAAGATCTAACCCCAACACATCACCGGATCTTGCTAGAACTAGTAGAGGGGCGCCAGTCATTGAACTTACATACGCCATCGGAGGAGCCGCACAGGAGGTGCGACATGAAGTAGAAGAGAGGAGTCGATCCACCACCGTAGCCAACCGATCACCGGAGTAGTTGTGCCGCCTACCTTGTCGTCAAGGTGGATCCTGTCAGGAGTGAAAGATCGAGAGGGGGTGGTGGCGGGAGTTTTGGCGCGCTGGTCACCCCGGCTATATAGGACAACCGTGAATCAGCGGACGGTGACACAAATTCGTCCTGTCACTTTTTCGGAGACGCGCCATCGCTCCCGCCATCTCCCTGTTCGCAACTGTGCAGCTCGACGTTCTCCTCCTTTGAATCACCCAGCATGGCTTGCTCGAAACTGCCGATTCAGCCGTTCCTAACGGGCATAGCTAAGCGCTGCTTTAAAGTTCATGGCTGCCTGAGGGTAATGCAGGTAACCAAGCACGCCCTTGGTTGCCCACAAAGCCCCATGGTGCATGAGTGCAGAAACATAAGCATGACCTTATAGTCCATGTATGTGCCCACCAAAGTTAATGTTCAACTGTGTGGTTACGTGCATACTGAGAGTTAACAACACCTCTTGTTCATACGGTGAACTTATCTCATACCATTACACTTGATTTCCTTTTTCTTTTATGAGCATCAAAATAAAAACTTACAACATGATAATTGATTGGAACAACGAGATGAAGCTAATTGTAAAAAAAATCATGATCGACCGTGTGTGATGAAGTAGTAAAAATTCATCTAACATAACATACACACATGAACCTATACAAATACAAGCTACAACACACAGGGTATATATCTACTTGTTTACGGGCATTGAAATAGAAAACTTACATAGCAAAAGTTCTGTGAAACAATGATATGAATCTATCCCTTAAAGAAAATTCTAAATGGTCGATCATGTGCAACGTATTTCACAAAATTTGTTTTAAAAAGTTTAAACATCAACACAAAAATTAAATATTTACAATCAACAAAACTAAGAACCTATAGGATGGCCATAAGTCCAATGCATGTGCATCTTTTTCATGTAGAGATTATCTTAAATCAAAGCATCAATTTGTATATTAGAAAGAGTTAGGTGAACAAGTTAGAGGAGGTGAGTAGAACGTGGCACTTTACAAACCTACTCACCAGCCCGCACGAACCCGTGTTGTCAGGGAATCTCCAACACAGACGCTCAAAAGATTGGGCATTCGTCTGGATCGAGTGGCCCGTGCACATTCCACCCCCCCTCTAATTTGGTACCCCATCGGTCCGTGCACCGGTTCTGGCGTCCGCTTTCCCACAAACCAGAGGCAAATAATCGGGGTGGGGAGGGGGGCTTGTCGGGAGTCTCGACTGCCGCATGTAGGATTCCGACACCCATAGCCCACTCAAATCCCTCTCCCGGTTCACTTTAGTTCCACTCTGCCCATACTCTCCCTTTTCTTTGCATGCACACCCTCCTCATCCGCCGTCATGGTCGTACCTCTTTGCCCTACGCCCACACATCACGAGATGTCTGCAGCACCACCCACACATTGTCAAACGTCTGCCGCCCCACCAACGCGCTTGCCCACCTTAGATTACGTCGCCGTCCACCCATGACTCCTCTGCACTCTACCGACGACGTCCATCGCAGACTCCACACCCGACACGTGTTCGGTCAAATGTTATTGTGCTCTTTTGTTGAACTCCTCATTGTTTTCTAGAGTAAATCCGATGACGAGGTACTCGGTGATGGAGGATAAGTCATTGTGCGATGTGTGGGTGGTCATATCAGCGGACACTGTAGGCAGAAACTCAAGGGGCTTGATCACATGCATGCTTTGTTTCATGAGAAAAATAACTTCGTCCCAGCAACAGGCATGTCATCTATGAATACAATGTAAAGTCGACATGCCATCGATGACAACACATGCATGTGTTAAACACTAATTTAGTTTTCGGGTGTCACAAAATTAAATATTTACAATCAACAAAATTAAGAACCGATAGGATGGCCATAATTCCAATGCTTGTGCATCTTTTTCATGTAGAGATTATCTTAAATCAAAGCATCAATTTGTATATTAGAAAGAGTTAGGTGAACAAGTTAGAGGAGGTGAGTAGAACGTGGCACTTTACAAACCTACTCACCAGCCCGCACCAACCCGTGTTGTTAGGGAATCTCCAACACAGGCGCTTGAAAGACTGGCATTCGTTTGGACCGAGTGGTCCATGCACATTTCCCCCCTCTAATTGGGTACCCCATCGGTCCGTGGATTGGTTCTGGCGTCCGCTTTCCCACAAACCGGAGGCAAATAATTGGGGTTGGGAGGGGGGGGCTTGGTGGGAGTCTCGACTGCCGCATGTAGGATTCCGACATGCATAGCCCACTCAAATCCCTCTCCCGGTTCACTTTAGTTCCACTCTGCCCCTATTCCCCCTTTTCTTTGCATGCACACCCTCCTCATCCACCGTCATGGTCGTACCTCTTTGCCCGCCGCCCACACATCACCAGACGTCTGCAGCCCCACCCACACATCGTCAAACGTCTGCCGCCCCCACCAACGCGCCTGCCACCTTAGATTGTGCCGCCGTCCACCCAGGACCCCTCTGCGGCCAGGTACCCTCCGCCCTCTACTGACGACGTCCATCGCAGAATCCACACCTGACACGTGTTCCGTCAAATGTCATTGTGCTCTTTTGTTGAACTCCTCATTCTTTTCTAGAGTAAATCCGATGACGAGGTACTCGGTGATGAAGGATAAGTCATTGTGCGATGTGTGTTTGGTCGTATCAGCGGACACTGTAGGCAGAAACTCAAGGGGCTTGATCTTTTGACAACGCATGCATGCTTTGTTTCATGAGTAAATTAACTTCGTCCCTGCAAGACGGATGTCATCTATGAATACAATGTAAAGTCGACATGCCATCGATGGTACACCATCTGCAACTCCGTCATGAAGTGTCAGGTGCGAGCAAAATAACTCCGTCCCCTACAACACCCATGTCATCTATGAACGCAATGTGAAGTCAACATTGCATCGACGGGACACCATGTGAAACCCCGTCATGAAGTGTCACAGTATGATTCACCGAATGAAGACAATGTGGTCATTAGGCTTGTCAACCATCAAGAGTGTAAGTACTGCTTGCTTGCTTGCTCTTGCTCTACATATTGGTTATTTTATTCCGCCGACTCAATGTTACTTTACATACTATATATCCTACCCGTGATGTCGTGATGTACTATATGACCGAAGGCATGCCATTCACACATATACATGGTTGGATGAAGCTGAAGAGGCAATATTTGAGGGACGACACATGCCGGCTCTGACTCTAATATCATTGAATATGAAATCGTACAGTTTAAACAAATACTTGAACATCCGGTTATCTCGGTTGTAATATTTACATTTGAACTATTTTTATAATAGGGATATTTGCATGTTATTTACGGATGAATTGTGTTATTTTCTATAATTATTTAAAGTGTTATTATAAAAACAGAGACGGACACTGAAGGAACAAAGCTGAATATCCGGTTTCCGCATTCCGTAAACAAATAACGTGTCCATTTTAAGGTCAGCATTGAAGATGCCCTACCTGGTGCGCTAGCTAAGTGACAAAAGCTCATCAGTCTTTCACACGCACGAGCATATCCAATCGCTGTACGTGCACCACGGCGAAGTGACGGAGGCGGACATGCACAAAGCGAAGCTGGCTCCCCCCTGATGATGCACTCCATTCAAACTCCAAATCGATCCACCCTCCACGGAGCCTCGTGCGGCCGGCCGGATTGGCGGGATACGACGCGAGCAGTGAGCAAGGCGTCCTTGGCCATGCCACCGGCGGCGAATACGGCGCGCTAGCTGCAGCGAAACGATAAGAACGCCGTGGCCTCGCCGCACTATCGCCGCACAGGCCCAGGCGGCCCGACCCCCAAAGGGGAGGAGATCACTGTGCGGCCGGTGACCACCGGTCACGCCTAAACCCCAGACGTACGTCTACCAGCAGCCGCCACAGTGTTATATGGATGAGGACCGCGGTAAAACATCGTGGAAGTATCCGTTGCGAATTTTTTGCAAACATTGTTACTACTAGAATTAAGCTTGTGAGTTGGATTCTGCTCGACTCAGAAAATGCACCCCAAAATGTGGTGCGGCCGTGCCGGGGCCATCAGAGGCGACTGTTGACGGTGTAAGCAAAATTTCGAAAAGGTGACCACTGCTCCTACAGAACACTGACCACTGCCCTGACCAGCAGCGCCACGGCACCACCACCACCACCACCACCACACCTCCATCCAACCTAAAACTTTCTACCCTGTCCAAACCCAACAGCGAGGAGTGAAAAAGAGAACAACGTCACTGCGCCCAGGAGGAGCCATCCTGGCCGTCCATCTCCATCGAGAGGCCCGACCTCCGGGACCCGGCCGGTCCGGCGTTCGCCACCGACCACTGGGACTGCTGCTGCTGCTGGGCCACCGCGCCGTCGCCGTCCGGCAGCGGGGCGGGGGAAGGGAACCACTTGGCCTGCATGTAGCTGGACCGCCTCCACGGCGGGACGTGTAGGCCGCTCTCCCGGAGCGAGCGGCGGGAGGCCACGCAGAGCAGCGCCACGGCCTTCCGCAGCCTGTCCGGCGGGCCCACGAACACGGCGGGCAGCCGGGCCGAGAGGTAGGCGTACCATGGGGCTGGTCTAGCCAGCTGGAACTGGGACCTGAAATCTATGTCCACGATTAGCCTGGTCCGGCCGGCCCCGCCGCCCCCCGCCACGTGGACGTCGATGTACTCGTGCTCACCTGCAAGGGACATGGATGGATGGATAGATAGCTGGTTGAAATATCTCAGGCAGCTGCAGCTCATTGTTTCTTTTGGGGGAGCAACCACTAGCGTGCTGCTAACTGGAACTAAAAACAGTAGTGCTATTAAGCACATCATCATGGTTAATTAGTACTACTATTACAGTTCTAGTAGTATGCATTTGAACATTAGAACAGTAGTAAAATCAGTATGTATTTGAACAGTAGCATTTGGAACTGAAACTAATGCTGTGAACAGTATTACTAGTTTACTACTAGCATGTGTTTTAACAGAGCTGTGAACCATTTGCTATGAAAAGAGTGGTGATGGCAACCAAGAAATGTCCGCTCCAAAAATGCTTAATGGTGGCACTAAGTGTTTGCAGTGAAGTTTTCTCCCTTTTATTATCCTGAAAAAAGAGGCATCCCCGTTGGTGTTGACAAGAACAGCAGGAGGGGGAAGGGCGAAATAGGGAGGCCAGTTATTTAAATAACATGGCAGCTCGCACGAAAGGCGGTAATTTCGGGAACTGTTTTCTTACCAAAAGAAGAAACATGCTCTTTCAAGGCAGCATTATCTGCAGGCAATCCAGCCCAGTTTCGGATGGTCACAAAAGAAGCAAGCAAGCACACACAGAAATGGTAAAAAAAGGAGGGGACGCTGAAATGCTTTGCTAGCAGCATCAGAGGAAGCAAACACAGCCATGATTTTAGGGAGAGAGACATTTTACCTCCCGGATGCTGGGTGGTGGCGACCCAAGAAGACCTGCAGAGAGACGCGTCGTAGCCGTCTTTCCTCAGCCTCGCCACCAGCCTCTTCTTCAAGCTGCTCCTCCTCGTCTCCTCCCCCATCTCCCTCACATGCGCCATGGCCCTCTCATATATCTCCATCTCCAATGGTGTGCACCCCCCAAGGATGCCCTTAACGAATGACAAACAGATTTTGCAAGCAGAGTAGAAGAGGTAAGTAAAGCTACAAAGATCCAGCATTTGTATCAACAGTGTCTCAAAAGAACAAGAGCAGTGTAGATTCACACACCTCGATGATGCGGCAAGTAGTTTGATGCTGCGTAGGAACGGAGTCTGCTGGCGATGCTGGCTCCGCATCCATCTCAAACATTCTCTCATCTGAGCTGGTGCTCATGGTATGTGGCTCCGGTGATCTTTGGACGCAATGCGAATAATAGTGTCAAGCGTTCTTGAGCTTTCGTTGTGGGGATGGAGAGTCTCACTCATGGCTCTCGTGAGCTACAGAGGCTTTTGCATTTATCTAGTGGGCAATAGGTCTAGTACAACTAGTACTGCTACTGCGAGCCTGTGCGTGTAAATGTGAGCTGGAGCTGGATGACATCTTTTGCGTGGAAATTGATAGCTTTAAAAGAGGCAAGGGAAAGGATTGGAAATTAATTGGAGATGACATGGTGATGGAGACAGAGTTGTGAATTGAACTGATGAGATGCGAGGACGCTGGAAGCAGTGACGAATCATGGCGTAGGCGTAGGCTTCGTACCATACCTAGGTTTTATTAGTGTAAGCATTGGGGAATAGATTCACTGAGAATATTCAGCGGCAAACCATGAGTGCCTTTTTCAATGCATATCTCCCCTCTTTGCAACGCATATCTCCAACCTGGACTCCCAAACCTCTCTTATCCGTCCGGTTCGAGTAGTTCGGACCCATGAACTATGTTTCGTCCGTGGAACAGTTCAAACGTCTGTATTCTTGCAAATCGGAAGCAAGCGAGAGGACTTTATGATAGTATGGACACCGAACATGTAGGACTTTGACACTCTTCATCCATCCAAAATTGCGATGGAACATTTGAACCTGGCCGCATTATTTCCAAGACAAAATCCACCCTTCTCGTCCCTCTCCTCTACCATCCCATCACTCTCCGCGTCAATTTTCGCCCTTTTTCACCGTCACGAAAAGCTCAAAGACAGCAGCGACGGAGGATCCGTTGATCATGGCCGCCCAGAAAATCAACTTGGCGACACGACAAAACAGCCTCCTCGAAACGAAGGCAAAGGTGTTGGGGAACGTCGCATGGGAAACAAAAATTTTCCTACGCGCACGAAGACCTATCATGGTGATATCCATCTACGAGAGGGGATGAGTGATCTACGTACCCTCGTAGATCGTACAGCAGAAGCGTTAGTGAACGCGGTTGATGTAGTGGAACGTCCTCACGTCCCTCGATCCGTCCCGCGAACTATCCCGCGAACAGTCCCACGATCTAGTACCGAACGGACGACACCTCCGCGTTCCGCGCACGTACAGCTCGACGATGATCTCAGCCTTCTTGATCCAGCAAGAGAGACGGAGAGATAGAAGAGTTCTCCGGCAGCGCGACGGCGCTCCGGAGGTTGGTGATGATCTTGTCTCAGCAGGGCTCCGCCCGAGCTCCGCAGCAACGCGATCTAGAGGTGAAACCGTGAAGATATGTGGTCGGGCTGCCGTGGCAAAAGTTGTCTCAAATCAGCCCTAATACCTTAGTATGTATAGGAGGGAGGGGGAGGGAAGAGGCAGCCTCAAACCCTCAAGGTTTGGCCGAAATTGGAGGTGGAGGAGTCCTACTCCAATCCTACTTGGAGTAGGATTCCACCTTCCCACTTGGAAACTCTTTCCACCTTGTGTTTTTTCCTTCTCAAACCTTATGGGCCTTAGTGGGAACTTATTCCAGCCCACTAGGGGCTGGTTTATCTCTTTCCATAGCCCATGAGACCCCTTGGGGCGTGACACCCCTCCCGATGGTCCCCGGCACCCCTCCCGGCACTCCCGGTACACTACCGATGAGCCCGAAACTTTTCCGGTGACCAAAACAGGACTTCCTATATATCAATCTTTACCTCCGGACCATTCCGGAGCTCCTCGTGACGTCCTGGATCTCATCCGGGACTCCGAACAACATTCGGTGACCAACCATATAACTCAAATACGCATAAAACAACGTCGAACCTTAAGTGTGCAGACCCTGCGGGTTCGAGAACTATGTAGACATGACCCGAGAGACTCCTCGGTCAATATCCAATAGCGGGACCTGGATGCCCATATTGGATCCTACATATTCTACGAAGATCTTATCATTTGAACCTCAGTGCCAAGGATTCATATAATCCCGTATGTCATTCCCTTTGTCCTTCGGTATGTTACTTGCCCGAGATTCGGTCGTTAGTATCCGCATACCTATTTCAATCTTGTTTACCGGCAAGTCTCTTTACTCGTTCCGTAATACAAGATCCCGCAACTTACACTAAGTCACTTTGCTTGCAAGGCTTGTGTGTGATGTTGTATTACCGAGTGGGCCCCGAGATACCTCTCCGTCATACGGAGTGACAAATCCCAGTCTTGATCCATACTAACTCAACTAACACCTTCGGAGATACCTGTAGAGCATCTTTATAGTCACCCAGTTACGTTGCGACGTTTGATACACACAAAGTATTCCTCCGGTGTCAGTGAGTTATATGATCTCATGGTCATAGGAATAAATACTTGACACGCAGAAAACAGTAGCAACAAAATGACACGATCAACATGCTACGTCTATTAGTTTGGGTCTAGTCCATCACATGATTCTCCTAATGATGTGATCCCGTTATCAAGCGACAACACTTGCCTATGGCCAGGAAACCTTGACCATCTTTGATCAACGAGCTAGTCAACTAGAGGCTTACTAGTGACAGTGTTTTGTCTATGTATCCACACATGCACTGTGTTTCCAATCAATACAATTATAGCATGGATAGTAAACAATTATCATGAACTAAGAAATATAATAATAACTAATTTATTATTGCCTCTAGGGCATATTTCCAACAAAAGGCAACGTCGTTTAAGAAGTAGAAGGACGACTGGAGCAATGGTCGTGGTGGTGGAAGTGCAGGGAGCGGGCATGCACTAGTAGAAAACAGGGCTTTGGTTCGAAGCATTAGTCCCGGTTTGCTTTTAAACCGGGACTAATGCTTCCACTAGTCCCAGTTCATGTGACATTCTTTATGTCCCGGTTTATTAGGAAACTCTAGTCCCGGTTGGTATTACCAACTGGGACTAAAGAGGTGGTGGCGGGGTTTTGTCAGGTCGGGGCCCGTGCGAGGGCAATTATTCCCGGTTGTTAATACAAACCGGGACTAGAGATAGATCTTTAGTCCCGCTTTGTATCACCAACCGGGACTAAAAGTATCACTATAAATAGTGCTTCGTCGAGCCCGAGCCCGAGCCCAAGCTCTCTGTTTTCTCCTTTCTCTCTTCTGTTTTCTTCCATTGCTCGAGTTCATCCTCATTTTCTTTCTAGATTTTTCAAGATTTGAGGCACCCCATCCATCCAAGGGTTCACAAAGGTTAGCAACTTTGTCCTTTCATCTCGTATTCCTAGATTAGCTCGTGCAATGCTCTATAATTATAGCGATTTGTGGATTTTAGTTTGAGAGTAATTATGTGGGAGTTTATTTGATTTATATGCAATTTGAGCTCAAATTAACTTCTTAGTTTCCATATGTGTAGGTCTGGTTTACTTAGTGCCTTCCCATCCCCGTCCTAACCACCATCGATCGCCCGCACCGTCTCGTCGCCACCACCACCTTGGTAATCCTCTTCTTCTTATCCTTTTTATTCCACAAAAATGTTATTTGTATGATTTATATAGTTTTCTTACCTGAATGATTGTTTGTTATACATAGTGCGATGGTCTTGATATTCGTCCCTATCGGCCCTCATCCGGTTTATGATTCAGATGTGGTATATTCTCTTTTATAATTATTTGTTGCATTTCTCGTTTATATGACAATTATGCCCATCAAGTTGACATAGATATTTTTATCTAGGGGGTATGTGAAGCGGATATTGCAACCGACCCTCTTGTCGAGAAGTTAAATTTAGTTGAAAAATAAAATGAGTATTTGAAATAAAAATTGAAAAGATTTGAAGAAGAGAAGATGAAATTAGAGTTGTATGTTGCTCATGTCCTCGATGATCAAGATCAAAATGGATGCAATGCGCTTGAAGATTAGAAGGATTAGAAAATATGCCCTTAATAAAGAGGCATGGTATCACTATGTTGCTGGATCAATTGTTACCCTAGTTGCGATCTTGATCGCATTTGTTGTTGCATTTAAATGCTTTACCTAGAAACTCTTGTATTTTGTTTTATGAAAATATGCCCTTAATAAAGAGGCATGGTATCACTATGTTGCTGGATCAATTGTTACCCTAGTTGCGATCTTGATCGCATTTGTTGTTGCATTTAAATGCTTTACCTAGAAACTCTTGTACTATTGCTATTTTTCATGCATTTAATGTTTTTTAGGTAAATGACCCTCAAATTGAAAAGCGCTACAAATAAACTCTGAAAAGGCAGAAACTTGGCATGGTATCATCATTTGACCCACATAAGATGTGCTAAAAAGTTGTGAGGGTTACGACAAAAACTGGATGTAATTCGTGTAGAAAATGTACAATCTCTTTCGAAGTATCACGGTTTCGGACGAATACTCATCTCTTACAAAGGCATTTCATTTTTTTAACTTATTTCAACTCTAGACTTTTTCTGTACTAAATATGCATCATTCAAAGCCACATCATAAATTTTCAATCCTTTCTCACCTCATTTGCTATTTTGCATGCATTTAATGATTTTTCGAACTAAATGTCCCTGAAATTGAGAAGCGCTACAAATAAACTCTGAAAAGGCTCAAACTTGGCATGGTATCATCATTTCAGCCACATAGCATGTGCTAAAAAGTTGGGAGGGTTACGGCAAAAACTGAATGCACTTCGTGTACAAAATGGACAGTCTCTTTTGAATTATCACGGTTTCGAACGAATACTCATCTCTTACAAAGGCATTTTATTTTTTAAAACTTATTTCAACTATAGACTTTTTCAATGCCCAATATGATCATTCGAAGCCACATCATCAATTTTCAACCTTTCTCATACCATTTGCTATTTTTCATGCATAAAATGATTTCTTAGGTACATGACCCTGAAATTGAAAAGCGCTACAAATAAACTCTCAAAAGGCTGAAACTTGGCATGATATCATCATTTCACCCACATAGCATGTGCTAAAAAGTTGGGACGGTTACGACAAAAACTGGATGCACTTCGTGTACAAAATGTACAATCTTTTTTGAAGTATCACGGTTTCGAACGAATACTCATCTCTTACAAAGGTCTTTCACTTTTTAAACTTATTTCAACTCCAGACTTTTTCTATGCTCAATATGCATCATTCAAAGCCACATCATCAATTTTCAACCCTTTCTCACCTCATTTGCTGTTTTTCATGCATTTAATGAAGAAAAAAATGAGGTAAATAACCTTTAAATTGAAAAGTGCTACAGATGAACTCTGAAAAGGCTGAAACTTGGCATGGTATCATCATTTCACTCACATAGCATGTGGTAAAAAGTTGGGAGCGTTATGTTAAAAATTGGATGGACTTTGTGTACAAAATGGACAATCTCTTTCGAAGTATCACGATTTCAGACGAATACTCATCTCTTACAAAGGCATTTATTTTTTAAACTTATTTCAAATCCACACTTTTTTTGTGCTCAATATGCATCATTCAAAGCCACAACATCAATTTTCAACCCTTTCTCACCTCATTTGCTATTTTTCATGCATTGAATTATTTTTTTGAGCTAAATGACCCTGAAATTGAAAAGCGCTACAAATGAACTCTAAAAAGGCTAAAACTTGGCATTGTTTCATAATTTCACCCGCACAACATGTGCTAAAAAGTTGGGAGGGTTACGGCAAAAACTGGATGCACTTCGTGTACAAAATGGACAATCTCTTTCAAAGTATCACTCTTTCGGACGAATGCTCATCTCCTACAAAGGCATTTCTTTTTTTAAACTTATTTCAACTCCAGACTTTTTTCTATGCTCAATATGCATCATTAAAAGCCGCATCATCAATTTTCAACCATTTCTCACATTATTTGCTATTTTCATGCATTTAATGATTTGTTTTGAGCTAAATAATTCTGAAATCGAAAAGCGCTACAAATGAACTCTGAAAAGGCTGAAACTTGGCATGGTATCATCATTTCACCGACATAGCATGTGCTAAAAAGTTGGGAGGGTTACTGCAAAAACTGGATGCACTTTGTGTACAAAATGGACAATCGCTTTCGAACTATCACTGTTTTGGACGAATACTCATCTCTTATAAAGGCATTTCATTTGTTTAACCTATTTCAATTCCAGACTTTTTCTTTGCTCAATATGCATCATTCAAAGTCACACCATTAATTTCCAACCTTTCTGGCCTCATTTGTTGTTTTTCATGCATTTAATGATTTTTTTGAGCTAAATGACCGTGAAATTGAAAAGCACTACAAATGAATTTTGAGAAGATTGATACTTGGCATGGTATCATCATTTCACCCTCATAGTATGTGCTACAAAGTTGGAAGGGTTACTGCGAAAACTGGATGCACTTCATGTACAAAATGGACAAGCTCGTTCGAAGTATGAGGGTTTCGGACAAATACTCATCTCTTACAAAAGCATTTCATTTTTTAACTTATTTCAACTCCATACTTTTTTGTGCTCAATATGCATCATTCAAAGCCACACTTTCAATTTTCAACACTTTCTCACCTCATTTTCTATTTTTCATGCGTTTTATGATTTTTTTTTAGCTAAATGACCCTGAAATTAAAAAACGCTACAAATGAACTCTGAAAAGGCTGTCACTTGGCATGCTATCATCATTTCACCCACATAGCATGTGCTAGAAAGTTGGAAGGGTTACGGAAAAACTGGATGCACTTCGTGTACAAAATGGACAAGCTCGTTCGAAGCATGAGGGTTTCAAACGAATACTCATCTCTTACAAAGGCATTTCACTTTTTAAACTTATTTCAACTCTAGACTTTTTTTGTGCTCAATATGCATCATCCAAAGCCACACTATTAATTTTCAACCCTTTCTCACCTCATTTGCTCTTTTTCATGCATTTAATGATAATTTTTGAGCAAAATGACTGTGAAATTGAAAAGCCCTACAAATAAACTCTGAAAAGGGTGACACTTGGCATGGTATCGTCATTTCACCCACATAGCATGTGCTAAAAAGTTGGGAGGGTTACGGATAAAACTGAATGCATTTCGTGTACAAAATGGACAATCTCTTTCGAAGTATCACTCTTTTAGACAAACACTCATATCTTACAAAGGAATTTCATTTTTTTCAACTTATTTCAAGTCCAGACTTTTTCTGTGCTCAATATGCATCATTCAAAGCCAAGTCATCAATTTTCAACCCTTTCTCACCTCATTTGCTAGTTTTCATGCATTT
Source organism: Hordeum vulgare subsp. vulgare (assembly GCF_904849725.1). Taxonomy (NCBI): domain Eukaryota; kingdom Viridiplantae; phylum Streptophyta; class Magnoliopsida; order Poales; family Poaceae; genus Hordeum; species Hordeum vulgare. The sequence continues at coordinate 565,248,961 of NC_058520.1, forward strand.
AATGATTTTTTTTACCTAAATGACCCTGAAACTAAAAAGCGCTACAAATGAACTCTGCGAATGCAGAAACTTGGTGTATTATCATAATTTCACCCACATAGCATGTGCTAAAAATTTGGGAGGGTTACGGCAAAAACTAGATGCACTTCATGTACAAAATGGACAATCTCTTTCAAAGTATGAGGGTTTCGCGTGAATACTCATCTCTTACAAAGGCATTTCATTTTTTATACTTATTTCAACTCCAGACTTTTTCTGTGCTCAATATGCATCATTCAAAGCCACATCATCAATTTTCAGCCATTTCACACATTATTTGCTATTTTTCATGCATTTAATGATTTGTTTTGAGCTAAATGATGCTGAAATTGGAAAACGCTACAAATGAACTCTGAAAAGGTTGAAACTTGACAGGGTATCATCATTTCACCCACATAGCATGTACTACAAAGTTGGGAGGGTTACAGCAAAAAATGAATGCATTTCGTGTACAAAATGGACAATCTCTTTCGAACTATCTGTTGGAAATATGCCGTAGAGGCAATAATAAATTAGTTATTATTATATTTCATTGTTCATGATAATCGTTTATTATCCATGCTATAATTGTATTGATTGGAAACACAGTACATGTGTGGATACATAGAGAAAACACTGTCCCTAGTAAGCCTCTAGTTGACTAGCTCGTTGATCAAAGATGGTCAAGGTTTCCTGAACATAGGCAAGTGTTGTCACTTGATAACGGGATCACATCATTAGGAGAATCATGTGATGGACTAGACCCAAACTAATAGACGTAGCATGTTGATCGTGTCATTTTGTTGCTACTGTTTTCTGCGTGTCAAGTATTTGTTCCTATGACCATGAGATCATATAACTCACTGACACCGGAGGAATGCTTTATGTGTATCAAACGTCGCAACGTAACTGGGTGACTATAAAGATGCTCTACAGGTATCTCCGAAGGTGTTCGTTGAGTTAGTATGGATCGAGACTGGGATTTGTCACTCCGTGTGACGGAGAGGTATCTCGGGGCCCACTCGATAATACAACATCATACACAAGCCTTGCAAGCATTGTGACTTAGTGTAAGTTGCGGGATCTTGTATTACGGAACGAGTAAAGAGACTTGCCGATAAACGAGATTGAAATAGGTATGCGGATACTGACGATCGAATCTCGGGCAAGTAACATACCGAAGGACAAAGGGAATGACATACGGGATTATATGAATCCTTGGCACTTAGGTTCAAACAATAAGATCTTCGTAGAATATGTAGGATCCAATATGGGCATCCAGGTCCCGCTATTGGATATTGACCGAGGAGTCTCTCGGGTCATGTCTACATAGTTCTCGAACCCGCAGGGTCTGCACACTTAAGGTTCGACGTTGTTTTATGCGTATTTGAGTTATATGGTTGGTTACCGAATATTGTTCGGAATCCCGGATGAGATCACGGACGCCACGAGGGTTTATGGAATGGTCCGGAAACGAAGATTGATATATAGGATGACCTCATTTGGTTCCCGGAAGGTTTTCGTGCATTATCGGAAAAGTTTCGGTCTCATCGGTAGTGTACTGGGAGTGCCGGGAGGGGTGCCGGGGACCATCAGGAGGGGTGTCACGCCCCAAGGGGTCTCATGGCCTATGGGAAGAGATAAACCAGCCCCTAGTGGGCTGTAATAAGTTCCCACTAAGGCCCATAAGGTTTGAGAAGGAAAAAACACAAGGTGGAAAGAGTTTCCAAGTGGGAAGGTGGAATCCTACTCCAAGTAGGATTGGAGTAGGACTCCTCCACCTCCAATTTCGGCCAAACCTTTAGCTTTTGAGGCTGCCTCCTCCCCTCGCTCCCTTCTATATATAGTGGGGTTTTAGGGCTGATTTGAGACAACTTTTGCCACGGCAGCCCGACCACATACCTCCATGGTTTTACCTCTAGATCGCCTTTCTGCGGAGCTCGGGCGGAGCCCTGCTGAGATTAGATCACCACCAACCTCCGGAGCGTCATCACGTTGTCGGGGAACTCATCTACCTCTCTGTCTCTCTTGCTGGATCAAGAAGGCCGAGATCATCGTCGAGTTGTACGTGTGCTGAACGCGGAGGTGCCGTCCGTTCGGCACTAGATCGGAGCGGATCGTGGGACGGATCGCGGGACGGTTCGCGGGGCAGATCGAGGGACGTGAGGACGTTCCACTACATCAACCGCATTCACTAACGCTTCTGCTGTGCGATCTACAAGGGTACGTAGATCGGAAATCCCCTCTCGTAGATGGACATCACCATGATAGGTCTTCGTGCGCGTAGGAAATTTTTTGTTTCCCATGCGGCGTTCCCCAACAGTGGCATCATGAGCTAGGTTCATGCATAGATGTAATCTCGAGTAGAACACAAAAGTTTTTGTGGGCGGTGATGTGCGTTTTGCTGCCCTCCTTAGTTTTTTCTTGATTCCGCGGTATTATTGGATCGAAGCGGCTCGGACCGATATTACTCGTACGCTTACGAGAGACTGGTTTCATCGCTACGAGTAACTCCGTTGCTCAAAGATGACCGGTGAGTGTCGGTTTCTCCAACTTTAGTTGAATCGGATTTGATCGAGGAGGTCCTTGGATGAGGTTAAATAGCAATTCATATATCTCCGTTCTGGTGTTTGCGTAAGTAAGATGCGATCCTACTAGATACCCATGGTCACCACGTAAAACATGCAACAACAATTAGAGGACGTCTAACTTGTTTTTGCAGGGTATGCTTGTGATGTGATATGGCCAACGATGTGATGTGATGTATTGGATGTATGAGATGATCATGTTGTAATAGTTAATATCGACTTGCACGTCGATGGTACGGCAACCGGCAGGAGCCATAGGGTTGTCTTTAAACTAACGTTTGTGCTTGCAGATGTGTTTGCTATATTGCTAGGACGTAGCTTTAGTAGTAATAGCATGAGTAGCACGACAACCCCGATGACGACACATTGATGGAGATCATGGTGTGATGCCGGTGACAAGAAGATCGTGCTGGTGCTTTGGTGATGGAGATCAAGAAGCACGTGATGATGGCCATATCATGTCACTTATGAATTGCATGTGATGTTAATCCTTTATGCACCTTATCTTGCTTAGAACGACGGTAGCATTATGAGGTGATCTCTCACTAAAATTTCAAGACGAAATTGTGTTCTCCCCGACTGTGCACCGTTGCGACAGTTCTTCGTTTCGAGACACCACGTGATGATCGGGTGTGATAGACTCAACGTTCACATACAACGGGTGCAAAACAGTTGCACACGCGGAACACTCGGTTTAATCTTGACGAGCCTAGCATGTGCAGACATGGCCCCGGAACACATGAGACCGAAAGCTCGAGCATGAATCGTATAGTTGATATGATTAGCATAGAGATGCTTACCACTGAAACTATTCTCGACTCACGTGATGATCAGACTTGAGATAGTGGATTTGGATCATGTACCACTCAAATGACTAGAGAGATGTACTTTTTGAGTGGGAGTTCTTAAGTAATATGATTAATTGAACTAATTGTCATGAACATAGTCTAAATGGTCTTTGCGAATTACGATGTAGCTTGCCCTATAGCTCTACTGTTTTTATATGTTCCTAGAGAAAATTTAGTTGAAAGTTGATAGTAGAAAACTTTGCAGACTAAGTCTGTAAAACCGAGGATTGTCCTCGTTGCTGCGCAGAAGGCTTATGTCCTTAATGCACCACTCGGTGTGCTGCACCTCGAGCGTCGTCTATAGATGTTGTGAACATCCGACATACACGTTTCTGATGACTACACGATAGTTCAGTGCAAAATACTTAATGGCTTAGAAGCAAGGCGTCGAAGACGTTTTGAAACGTCACGGAACATAAGTGATGTTCTAAAGAGATGAAATTGTGATTTCATGCTTGTGCCCTTGTTAAGAGGTATGAGACCTCCGACAAGATTCTTTGTCCACGAAGTAAAGGAGAAAAGCTCAATCGTTGAGCGTGTGCTCAGATTATCTGAGTACGACAATCGCTGGAATCAAGTGGGAGTTGATCTTCCAGATAAGATAGTGATGGTTCTCCAAAGTCACTGCCACCAAGCTGTGAGAGCTTCGTGATGAACTATAACATATCAAGGATAGATACAATGATCCTTGAGCGATTCGCGATGTTTGACAATGCGAAAGTAGAAATCAAGAAGGAGCATCAATAGTTGATGGTTAGTAAAACCACTAAGTTTCGAGAAAGGCAAGGGCTAGAAGGGATACTTCGTGAAACGGCAAAGCAGTTGTTGCACTAATGAAGAGACCCCAGATTAAACCCAAGCCCGGGACTAAGTGCTTCTGTTATGAGGGGAACAGTCACTGAGGCGGAGCAACTCTAGATACTTGGTAGATAAGAAGGCTGGCAAAAGTCGAAAGAAGTATATTTGATATACATGATGTTGATGTGTACTTTACTAGTACTCCTAGTAGCACGAGGGTATTGGATACCGGTTCAGTTGCTAAGTGATTCGTGACACGAAATGAAAGCTACGGCATAAACGGAGACTAGCTAAAGGCAAGATGACGATACGTGTTGGAAGTGTTTCCAAGGTTGATATGATCAAACGTCGCACACTCCCTCTACCATCGGGATTGGTGTTAAACCTAAATAATTGTTATTTGGTGCTTGCGTTAAGCATGAACATGATTGGATCGTGTTTATTGCAATACGATTATTCATTTAAAGAGAATAATGGTTACTCTATTTGCTTGAATAATCACCTTCAATGGTTTATTGAATCTCGATCGTAGTGTTACACATGTTCATGATATTGGTGCCAAAATATACGAGGTAATGATGATAGTACCACTTACTTGTGGCACTGCCGCTTGAGTCATTTTGGTATAAATTGCATGAAGAGGCTCCATGCTGATGGATCTTTATACTCACTTGATTTTGAATCACTAGTGACATACAAATCATACCACATGAGCAAGGCCTTGTTTTCATTGAGATGAAACAAGATAGTAACTTGTTGGAAGTGATACATTTTGATGTATGCAGTCCAATGGGTGCTGAGGCACGCAGTGGATATCATTACGTTCTTACTTCAATGACGATTTGAGTAGATACAAGAGTATTTACTTAATGAATCACAAGTCTGAAATATTGAAAAGTTCAATTCTGTTTCGGAGTGAAGTTCGTCGTAACAAGAGGGTAAACTGTCTACAATATGATCATAGAAATGAATATCTGAGTTACGAGTTTTGGTACGCAGTTAAGACAATGTGGAAATTGTTTCGCAGTTCATGCCACCTAGAACATCATAGTGTGATGATGTGTCTGAACGTCATAGCCACACACTATTTGGTATGGTGCATGCTATGATGTCTCTTATCGAATTACCACTATCGTTTATGAGTTATGCATTAGAGACAACCACATTCACTTTAAAAGAGGGCACCGTGTATTTTCGTTGAGATGAGACAGTATAGACTGAGGTTTACAGAAATCTAAACTGTCGTTTCTTGAAAGTTTGGGGCTTCGACACTTATGTGAAAAAATTTCAGTCTGATAAGCTCGAACCCAAAGCGGATAAATGCATCTTCATAGGATATCCAAAACAGTTGGGTACATCTCCTATCTCAGATCCGAAAGCAAAGTGTTTGTTTCTAGAAACGGATCCTTTCTCGAGGAAAGGTTTCTCTTGAAAGAATTGAGTGGGAGGGTGGTAGAACTTGATAAGGTTATTGAACCATCACTTCAACCAGTGTGTAGCAGGGCGCAGGAAGTTGTTCCTGTAGCGCCTACACCAATTGAAGTGAAAGCTGATAATGGTGATCATCGAGCATCGGATCAAGTTACTACAAACCTCGTAGGTTGACAAAGTCGCGTAGTACTGCAGAGTGGTACGGTAACCCTGTCTTGGAGGTCATGTTGTTGAGCAACAGTGAACCTACGAGTTATGGAGAAAGCAATGGTGGGCCCGGATTCCGACAAATGGCTGGAGGCCATGAAATCCGAGAGAGGATCCATGTATGAAAACAAAAGTGTAGACTTTGGAAGAACTACTTGATAGTCATAGGACTATTGAGTAAAGATGGATCTTTAAAAGGAAGACAGACGATGATGGTGATAAGTCACTATTAAGAAAAGCTCGACTTGTCGCAAAGATGTTTCCGACAATGATCAAACAGTTGACTATGATGAGACTTTCTCACTCGTAGCGATGCTAAAAGTCTGTTAGAATTATGTTAGTAGTTGTTGCATTATTTATGAAATATTGCACATAGGATGTCAAAACATTGTTTCCTCGACGGTTTCCTTGAGCAAACATTGTATGTGATACAACCAGGAGGTTTTGTCGATCCTAAAGATACTAGCAAGTATGCAAGCTCCAGCGATCCTTCAATGGACTGGTGCAAGCATTTCGGAGTTGGAATATACACTTTGATGAGATGATCAAAGATTTTAGGTTTGTACAAGGTTTATGAGAAACTTGTATTTCCAAAAAGGTGAATGGGAGCACTATAGAATTTCTGGTAAGTATATGTGGTTGACATATTGTGGATCAGAACTAATGTAGAATTTCTGTAAAGCATACAAGGTTGTTTGAAAGGAGTTTTTCAAAGGAATACCTGGATTGCGCTACTTGAACGTTGAGCATCAAAGATCTATGGAGATAGATCGAAAGCGCTTAATAGAAGTTTCAACAAGATGCATGCCTTGACAAGTTTTTGAAGGAGTTCAAAATAGATCACCAAAGAAGGAGTTCTTGGTTGCGTTGTAAAGGTGTGAATTTTAGTAAGACTCAAAACCCGACCCCGGCAGAATAAAGAGAATAGACGAAGGTCGTCTTCTATGCCTTGGCCGTAGAATCTGAAGTATGCCATGCTGGGTACCGCACCTGATGTGTGCCTTGACTCAAAGTCTGTTGAGAGGTACAGAGAGTGATCCATGATTGAATCACCAGCAGCGGTCAAAATTTATCCTTAGTAACTGATGGACTAAAGAATTTTTCTCGATTATGGAGGTGGTTAAAGAGTTCGTCGTAAAGGGTTACGTCGATGCAAGCTTTGACACTAATCCGAATAACTATGAGTAGTGAAACGGATTCGTATAGTAGAGTAGATATTTGGAGTATTTCCGAATAGCACATAGTAGCAGCATCTATAAGATGACATAAAGATTTGTAAAGAACACACGGATCAAAAAGTTTCAGAACCGTTGACTAAAACCTCTCTCACGAGCAAGACGTGATCAGACCCCATAACTATATGGGTGTTGGATTCGTTGGAATCACATGGTGATGTGAACTAGATTATTGACTCTAGTGCAAGTGGGAGAGTGTTGGAAATATGCCCTAGAGGCAATAATAAATTAGTTGTTATTATATTTCATTGTTCATGATAATCGTTTATTATCCATGCTATAATTGTATTGATTGGAAACACAGTGCATGTGTGGATACATAGACAAACCACTGTCCCTAGTAAGCCTCTAGTTGACTAGCTCGTTGATCAAAGATGGTCAAGGTTTCCTGAACATAGGCAAGTGTTGTCACTTGATAATGGGATCACATCATTAGGAGAATCATGTGATGGACTAGACCCAAACTAATAGACGTAGCATGTTGATCGTGTCATTTTGTTGCTACTATTTTCTTCGTGTCAAGTATTTGTTCCTATGACCATGAGATCATATAACTCACTGACACCGGAGGAATGCTTTGTGTGTATCAAACGTCGCAACGTAACTGGATGACTATAAAGATGCTCTACAGGTATCTCCGAAGGTGTTCGTTGAGTTAGTATGGATCGAGACTGGGATTTGTCACTCCGTGTGACGGAGAGGTATCTCGGGGCCCACTCGGTAATACAACATCACACACAAGCCTTGCAAGCATTGTGACTTAGTGTAAGTTGCGGGATCTTGTATTACGGAACGAGTAAAGAGACTTGCCGGTGAATGAGATTGAAATAGGTATGCGGATACTGATGATCGAATCTCGGGAAAGTAACATACCGAAGGACAAAGGGAATGACATACGGGATTATATGAATCCTTGGCACTGAGGTTCAAACGATAAGATCTTCGTAGAATATGTAGGGTCCAATATGGGCATCCAGGTCCCGCTATTGGATATTGACTGAGGAGTCTCTCGGGTCATGTCTACATAGTTCTCGAACCCGCAGGATCTGCACACTTAAGGTTCGACGTTGTTTTATGCGTATTTGAGTTATATGGTTGGTTACCGAATGTTGTTCGGAGTCCCGGATGAGATCACAGACGCCACGAGGGTTTCCGGAATGGTCTGGAAATGAATATTGATATATAGGATGACCTCATTTGGTTACCGGAAGGTTTTCGTGCATTACCGGAAAAGTTTCGGGCTCATCGGTAGTGTACTGGGAGTGCCGGGAGGGGTGTCGGGGACCATCAGGAGGGGTGTCAGGCCCCAAGGGGTCTCATGGGCTATGGGAAGAGATAAACCAGCCCCTAGTGGGATGGAATAAGTTCCCACTAAGGCCCATAAGGTTTGAGAAGGAAAAAACACAAGGTGGAAAGAGTTTCCAAGTGGGAAGGTGGAATCCTACTCCAAGTAGGATTGGAGTAGGACTCCTCCACCTCCAATTTCGGCCAAACCTTTAGCTTTTGAGGCTGCCTCCTCCCCTCCCTCCCTCCTATATATAGTGGGGTTTTAGGGCTGATTTGAGACAACTTTTGCCACGGCAGCCCGACCACATACCTCCACGGTTTTACCTCTAGATCGCGTTTCTACGGAGCTCGGGCGGAGCCCTGCTGAGATTAGATCACCATCAACCTCCGGAGCGTCGTCACGCTGTCGGAGAACTCATCTACCTCTCCGTCTCTCTTGCTGGATCAAGAAGGCCGAGATCATCGTCGAGCTGTACGTGTGCTGAATGCGGAGGTGCCGTCCGTTCGGCACTAGATGGGAGCGGGTCGTGGGACGGATCGCGGGACGGTTCGTGGGACGGATCGCGGGACGGTTCGTGGGACGGTTCGCGGGGCAAATCGAGGGACGTGAGGACGTTCCACTACATCAACCGCGTTCACTAACGCTTCTGATGTGCGATCTACAAGGGTACGTAGATCGGAAATCCCCTCTCGTAGATGGACATCACCATGATATGTCTTCGTGCGCGTAGGAAAATTTTCGTTTCCCATGCGACGTTCCCCAACACTATCATTCTTTTGAAACCATACTCATCTCTTACAAAGGCATTTCATTTTTTAAAACTTATTTCAACTCCACACTTTTTGATTGGTCAATATGCATCATTCAAAGCCACACCATTAATTTTCAACCCTTTCTAGCATCATTTGCTATTTTTCATGCAATTAATGATTTTTTTTGAGCTAAATGACTCTCAAATTGAAAAGCACTACAAATGAACTCTGAAAACGCCGAAACTTGGCATGGTATCATCATTTCACCCACATACCATGTGCTAAAAAGTTGGGAGGCTTACGGCAAAAACTGGACATACTTCGTGTACAAAATGGACAATCCCATTCGTAATATGAGGGTTTCAAACGAATACTCATCTCTTACAAAGGCATTTTATTTTTTAAATTTATTTCAACTCCAGACTTTTTATGTGCTCAATATACATCATTCAAAGCCATATCATCAATTTTCAACCCTTTCTCACCTCATTTGCTATTTTTCATGCATTTAATGATTTTTTTTAGCTAAATGACACTGAAATTGAAAAGCGCTACAAATGAACTCTAAAAATTCTGAATCTTGGCGTGGTATCATAATTTCACTCACATAGTATGTGTTAAAAAGTTGGGTGAGTTACGACACAAACTGGATACACTTCGTATATAAAATGAACAATCTCTTTCGAAGTATGAGGGTTTGGGACGAATACTCATCTCTTACCAAGGCATTTCATTTTTTTAAACTTATTTCAACTCCACACTTTCTATGTGCTCAATATGCATCATTCAAAGCCACGTCATCAATTTTCAACCCTTTGTCACCTCGTTTGCTATTTTTCTTTAATTTAATGATTTTTTTGACCTAAATGACCATGAAACTGAAAAGCGGTACAAATGAACTCTGAATATGTAGAAACTTGGTGTGGTATCATAATTTCACCCACATAGCATGTGCTAAAAAGTTGGAAGGGTTACGTCAAAAACTGGATGCACTTCGTGTACAAAATGGACAATTTTTTTCAAAGTATGAGGGTTTCGCATGAATACTCAGCTCTTACAAAGGCATTTCATTTTTTAAAACTTATTTCAACTCCACACTTTTTGTGTGCTCCATATGCATCATTCAAAGCCACATCATCAATTTTCAACCCTTTCTCACCTCATTTGCTATATTTTGTGAATTTAATGGGGTTTTCTGAGCTAAATAACCCTGAAATTGAAAAACGCTACAAATGAACTCTGAAAAGCTGAAACTTGACATGGTATCATCATTTCACCCACCTAGCATGTGCTAAAAAGTTGGGAGGGTTGCGGTAAAACCTGGATGCACTTTGTGTACGAAATGGACAATCTCGTTCGAAGTATCACGGTTTCGAACGAATACTCATCTCTTACAAAGGCCTTTCATTTTTTTAAACACATTTCTACTCCAGACTTTTTCGGTGCTCAATATGCACCATTTAGAGCCACATCATCAATTATCAACCCTTTCTCACCTCATTTGCTATATTTCATGCATTTAATAATTTTTTAAGCTAAATGAACCTGAAATTGAAAAGTGCTAGACATGAATTTTGAAAAGGCTGAAACTTGGCATGGTATCAAAATTTCACCCACATAGCGTGTGCTAAAAAGTTGGGACGGTTAAGGCAAAAACTGGATACACTTCGTGTACAAAATGGACAATCTCTTTCGAAGTATCACGGTTTCGGACGAATACTCATCTCTTTCAAAGGCATTTCATTTTTTATAACTTATTTCAATTCCAAACATTTTCTGTGCTCAATATGCGGCATTCAAAGCCACATCATCAATTTTCAACACTTTCTCACGTCATTTGCTATTTTTCATGCATTTAATGATTTTTTGAGCTAAATGACCCTGAAATTAAAAAACGCTACAGATCAACTCTGGAAATGCTAAAACTTGGCGTGGTATCATAATTCCACCCACATAGCACGTGTTAAGATGTTGGGAGGGTTATGGCAAAAACTGGATGCATTTTGTGTACAAAATGAAAAATCTCTTTCGAAGTATCACGATTACGGACGAATGCTCATCAGTTACAAAGGAGTTTCATTTTTTTTTAAACTTGTTTCAACTCCAGAATTTTTTTGTGCTCAATATCCACCATTCAAAGCCACATCATCGATTTTCAACCCTTTCTCACCTCATTCGCTATTTTTCATGCATTTAATGATTTGTTTTGAGCTAAATGACCCTGAAATTGAAAAGCGCTACAAATGAAATCTGAAAAGGCTGAAACTTGGCATGGTATTATCATTTCAAACACATGGCATGTGCTAAAAAGTTGGTAGGGTTACGGCAAAAACCGGATGCACATCGTGTACAAAATGGACAATCTTTTTCGAAGTATGAGGGTTTCACATGAATACTCATCTCTTACAAAGGCATTTCATTTTGTTAAACTTATTTCAAGTCCAAACTTTTTCTGTACTCAGTATGTATCATTCAAAGCGACATCATTTATTCTCAACCCTTTCTCGCATCATTTGCTATTTTTCATGCATTTAATGATTTTTTTGAGCTAAATGACCCTGAAATTGAAAAGCGCTACAAGTGAACTCTAAAAAAGGCTGAAACTTGGCATGGTATCAGAATTTCACCCACATAGAACGTGCTAAAAAGTTGTCAGGGTTACGGTAAAACCTGGATGTACTTTGTGTACAGAATGGACAATCTCTTTCAAAGTATCACGGTTTCACACGAATACTCATCTCTTACAAAGGCATTTAAATTTTTTAACCTTATTTCAACTCCAGACGTTTTCTGTGCTCATTATGCATCATTCAAAGCCACATCATAAATTTTCAACCCTTTCTCACCTCATTTGCTATTTTCCATGAATTTAATGATTTTTTGAGCTAAATGACCCTGAAATTGAAAAGCGCTACAAATGAACTCTAAAAAGGCTGAAGCTTGGCATGGTATCATCATTTGACCCACATAGCATGTGCTAAATATTTGGGAGGGTTGCAAAAAAACTGGATGCACTTCGTGTACAAAATGAACAATCCCTTTCGAAGCATCACAGTTTCGAACGAATACTCATCTCTTACAAAGGCATTTCATTTTTTAAACTTATTTCAACTCCAGACTTTTTTCGTGCTCAATATGCATCATTCAAAGCCACATCATCAATTTTCAACCTTTCTCGCCTCATTTGCTATTTTTCATTCATTTAATGATTTTTTTTGAGCTAAATGACCCTAAAATTGAAAAGCCCACTCTGAAGAGGCTAAAACTTAGCATGGTATCATAATTTCACCCACATAGCATGTGCTAAATAGTTGGGATGTTTAAAGCAAAAACTAGATGCCCTTCGTGTAAAAAATGGACAATCTCTTTCGAAGTATCTCGGTATCACACGAATACTCATCACTTACAAAGGCATTTCTTTTTTAAAACTTATTTCAACTCTAGACTTTTTATGTGCTCAATATGCATCATTCAAAGGCACATCATCAATTTTCAACCCTTTGTCACCTCATTTGCTATTTTTAATGCATTTAATGATTTTTGGAGCTAAATGACCGTAAAATTGAAAAACACTACAAATAAACTCTGGGAAGGCTGAAACTTGGCATGGTATCATCATTTCACCCATCTAGCATGTGCTAAATTTTGGGAGGGTTACAACAAAAACTGAATGCACTTTGTGTACAAAATGGACAATCTCTTTCGAAGTATGAGGGTTTCACACAAATACTCATCTCTTACGAAGGCATTTCATTTTTTAAACTTATTTCAACTCCAGACTTTTTATGTGCTCGGTATGCATCATTCAAAGCCATATCATCAGTTTTCAACCCTTTCTTACATCATTTGCTATTTTTCATGCATTTAATGATTTTTTGAGCTAAATGTTCCTGAAATTGAAAAGCAGTACAAATGAACTCCGAAAAGGCTGAAACTTGGCATGGTATCATCATTTCAACCACATAACATGTGATAAAAAGTTGGGAGTGTTACGACAAAAGCTGGATGTACTTCTTGTACAAAATGGACAATCTCTTTCGAAGTATGAGGGTTTCGGACGAATACTAATCTCTCACAAAGGCATTTAGTTTTATAGTAACATAAAATTACCAAATTTAATATAATGATAAAACACACTAATATTAAACATGAGAAAAAAGAATGACTATAAAATCTATTTTTAAAGTAAAGTTATTCACACAAATTTTAAAAAAACTCAAATTTAAATTATGTAAATTTGAAAAGTACTAGCACTAACAGAAAGTTTGTAGTTATTTTGACCTAAACCAAAAAGATTCTTTCAAAAACTACAAATAGTCTAACAGTTATTCCAAATCTAAAAATATAAACTCTCATGTTTAGAAAACCAAAGAAAACCAAAAAAGAGAAAATAGACCTTTAGTCCTATCTGGAGCCACCAACCGAGACTAAAGGTCCCTTCCCGCTTGAAATTTGGGCCGCCGAAAATAGACCTTTAGTCCCAGTTGGTGGCTACAACCGGGACTAAAGGTGCCTACTAGTGGGCAAGGTTCCCCACCTTTAGTCCTAGTTGGAGCCACCAACCGGGACTAAAGACCCTTTAGTCCAGGTTCATGGGTCCAACCGTCACTTAAGGTCCCTCCATATAAATCGTTGCGCTTGTTTCGGCCCCGATCTCTCCCATTCGACCCCTCGATGCCGACGCCCCCTGCCCCGACGCCGCCGGGCTGTCGGAGTCGCCGCCACCCCGAAGCCATCCTCGTCGCCGCCGTCATCGACGTCGGCTGCCTGCGCCTCCTCCATGATCCCTGTGCCCACCGATGAGCTGCTGCTGTGCCCCGGCCCTCCTCTCCCATGGTGAGCTCCGCCGGCCTCCTCCTTCCCTCCTCGAACTGAGCGCTATGGCCAGCGGCCTGCCCGAGCGCGGCGGCGCCATGGTCGCCTACCTAGCCAAAGTTCATATAGATGTTTTGAAATTGTTCATAGATGTTCATATATATATAGATGTTTTGAAATTGTTCACATATGTTCATATAGATGTTCTGAAATTGTTCATAAATGTTCATATAGATGTTTTGAAATTGTTCATATAGATGTTTTGAAATATTGTTCATAGATATGTTTTGAAATTGTTGCCATATGATTAATTAGGTAGTACGATGTTTTGAAATTGTTCATATAGATGTTTTGGAATTGTTGCCATAGTGTTAGGTAGTACGATGTTCGTATAGATGTTTTGAAATTTTTGCCATTGTGTTAGGTAGTACGATGTTCATAGTGTTAGGTAGTACGATGTTCATAGTGTGATGGCTAGTGAGATTGATGAATTTTGTGATATGTTAGCGAGCAGTTTGTCTCAGTTTGGCACTTTTCTACTCTGATATGAACCTTGCTTCTTAAGTAAATCAGGAATAGAAAAACATAGGATTTTTGTGTATGTTTGATTACATGGCATGAAAATCAAAGGATTTTTTCCAAGAGGTTAGAGTGGATGCTAGATTCTATATGAAATTGTGTTTATATATAGATTTTAAATTCTTTACATATAGTGTCACGGTTGTTGTTTACGCATTTACAAACATGTTCCATAGATTATAAATTAAATTACCACATTAAAACAGGAAATGTCTGACGATGATTATTGGGAGTGTGAATATTGCGGAGACTATCGCGGTTTGTGCGACATGCCTCACCTGCAAGACGACATGTTCTTCAGCATCAAGCTTGACGAGACCGTCGAAGTTTCTATGATACGCAACGATGAAAAGTGTTTTTCCGTAATTAAGCATGACTTCTGTTTCTTTGCTTCAATGTGTATTTTATGTTTTATACAATTTGACTAGTTCCTCCCTTTCCATGCAAGAAGATATATGTTGGAGAGGCTCGGTTTCGAAAACCAGAGAGTATGGAGACGAGGAGAGCTAACCTGACGACTATACATGGTCACACAGTTCTGATCAAAGTAATGAATGCAGTTTATAACACAGAAATAGGGTGCCCAAATTGGGACGATCTTTGCAAGGCATATGGATTTCAGGAGGGTATGGAAATACCCTTCGATCTTCGTCGTGAAGATAACATGCCATGTAACATCGACATTTGGGTGGATGTCGATATGCTTTGTGTTTTACCTTCATGTAAGTTTGTCAACCATGCATATTTGTCAAGTAATTTGCATTCTATATTTTGAAAATAGTTGGTGTTCATCCATATACTAAATTTGTTAAATTATAATTTACAGCTTATTTCGTTTCTTTGAGTGAATTACGGAAATTAATTGACATGACACACTACACGTATGGATCACATCTAACTTGGGAGGAGAAGAATGTTCTTATCTACTTTCTTGTTGGTGTCCTGGTTGGTAGGGAGAACTTCCCGTATAATTTGGGAACTGGCCCAAATTATACATTTTACATGCTACTAGTGCATAGGTTGAGGTCGGATGACATTAGCCGAAATATCTTGGTAAGAGTTTGCTAATTAAGTACGCTCTACTATTGCATAAATGGTGTTGATTACATTGCGAATTAGGTTATTATTATGTTCTTCAACTTCAACTGCCAAATAATGTAGTGACTCTATTGATGGGCAAAGGTCATATGAAAATTAAATGCCCGCTGAGGGCTGAGTTCGATGCTCCATACTCAAGTGACCACAAATCAAAATTTCTCCAAATTGAAACATGGAGAGAAATAAATAAGGACCGCAAGCCCCAAGTTGGAGACCGTTGGATCTCTGTGCTTCATCATAGAGACATAGGTGTTATTCTATTTTATGTCATTATACCTAGGAGTGAGGACTAGCTCTTATGAGAGACAATTTTTTCTCGTTTATATTAACTTGGCATGATCGATTAGGATGCATGATGACTATTATGATGTTTTTCTGTTTTATGAGATTTTAACTTGGTATATGATTAAGATGATGATGAGTTGTTAGATGAGTACGTAAGATGATAATGAGTTATATGGCATGATATTGGATTAAAGTGGATGGATGCCCATGATCGATATATGAAACCCCTAAACCCCTCCTTTTGGAAAAAAACCCAGTGTATGGCTGCCTTTTAGTCCCAGTTAGTTTCACCAACCGAGACTAAACGTCCCCGCCCCTGGCACGCCTAGCCAGCCACGTGGAGGGTCATTAGTCTCGAGTCGTGGCCAACCGGGACTAAAGGGGGTGGGCCTTTAGTCCCAAGTTATTAGTCCCGGTTGGTGACCCGGGACTAAAGGCCCTTACCAACGGGACAAAAGCCTTGTTTTCTACTAGTGATGGTGCAGGGCAAGGTCTAGGACGCAGGGTGCCGCTGCCACCGTTTTCATCCGTCTAGACGCCATATATCCTGGCGGAGCTATAAAAGCATCCCCACTTCTATGTTGCGCAACAACTCGGTAAGCAGTCTAAGGCATCCGCTGCTAAGCACGTGCTTTACTACGTTGACGTCAACATGACGCCATGTGTTCAGATGTGGATGACGAGCGTGGAGCAGCTCGACGCCCGCACTCTGTTCGCATGTATGTCTCAACAAAGTGAGCCAATGTACGATGACGCAAGCAAGCAGTTGGTTGAGATGATCCACAGCGGAGATTGATACGTCTCCAACGCCTTGATAGTTTATAAAGTATTCATGCCATATTTGCCTATGTTTATAATAACTTTATATGGCATTTCTGCACTTTATATGATTTATTTAGAACTAACTCGGACTGACGTTGTTTTCAGCAGAATTACCGTGGTGTTGTTTTTTGTGTAGAAAATGGAAGTTCTCAGAATTGCCCGAAATTCTGAAACATATGAGCAATATTGGAGCGAAGAACCACCAGAGGAGGGTTGCCACGGAGGCACAAGACAACAGGGCGCGACCTGGGCCTTGGTCGCGCCCTGATGGCTTGTGGGGCACATGTGGCTCCGTTGCGCGTGATTCCAACTCTGAAAAATCTTATAAATACCAGAAACCCAAGAAGTAAAGAGAGAACTTCCGCTCTGCCGCCGCAACTCTCTGTATCGCTGAAAAACCAATTTGGAGCGACTCTAGTACCTTGTCGGAGAGGGGAAACCATCACCGGTGGCCATCTTCATCATCCCGGCGGAGGCATGACGAGGAGGGAATAGTTCAGCGGGTTGAGGGTATATACCAGTAGCTATGTGTTCAATCTCTCTCTTTCTCTCTCTCTCTCTCTCTCTCTCTCTCTCTCTCTCTCTCTCTCTCTCTCTCTCTTGTTCTTGAGATGACACGATCTCAAGAACACGGGTTTTGTTAATATAGTTGGACCATATGATGTATTTCCCATACCATCTTGTTCTGATGAATTGAGTATTTTCCTTTAAGATCTCGTCATGTTGGATTGAGCATATTGGTATGACAGCATTTGATGTAAGTCTTGCGTGGGATACCCGTAGTGACATTGGGGTATTCTATTGATTCACTTGATATATGTCGAGGCATCAACTTGCGGGTTCCGATGACCTTGGGGATCTATGCATAGGGGTTGATTGCATGTTTTCGTACCATGTTCTCCGATAGAAATCTTGGGGTGCTCCTTGCACGTTCTTTGTGTTGGATTGAATATGATAGCTCTAAAAGTGTTTGATGCACGTCGCAGAATTTACGCACGGATACTTGAGATGACATTGGAGTATCTAGGTGACATTAGGGTCGATTGATATGTATCATTGGTGTTATTCTAGTACGAACTCTTAGATAGATCGAACGAAAAGGATAGCTTGATGTTATCTTAGTACGAACTCTTGAATAGATTGAACAGAAAGAATAGCTTGATATTATCTTAGTACGAACTCTTGAATAGATTGATCAGAAAGAATACCTTTGAGGTGGTTCTACTACCTACACCAATTTCATCTTATTGTTCTCCACTAGACAGGAACTTTGGAGTGATTCTTTGTTCCATGTTGAGCGATCCAACTATGTTAGCATTGCTGAGAGATTGCACTAATGAAAGTATGTACCCTAGGCCTTATTTCCAAGCATTAATACAATATTTTGCTCGCTGTTTGCCACTTGTTACCTCGCTGTTTTTATATTTTCAGATTACAAAAACCTATATCTACCATCCATATTGCACTTGTATCACCATCTCTTCGCCGAACTACTGCACCTATACAATTTACCATTGTATTGGGTTTGTTGGGGACACAAGAAATTTCTTCTATTTGATTGCAGGGTTGCTTGAGAGACAACATCTTCATCCTACACCTCCCACGGATTGATAAACCTTAGGTTATCTACTTGAGGGAAAATTGCTACTGTCCTACAAAACTCTGCGCTTTGAGGCCCAACACGAGTCTACAAGAATAAAGTTGTGTAGTAGACATCAAGCGATTTTCTGGCGTCGTTGCCGGGGAGGTGAGTGCTTGAAGGTATATCTTTAGATCTTGCAGTTAAATCTTTTAGTTTCTTGTTTTTCATTAGTTTAGTTTTATAAAATAAATCTACAAAAAATGGAGTTTACATTGCCTCAATGGTTTAGTCTTCTTAATGTCTTTCGTGAAAATAATGGTTTGGAAAATTGTCCTCAATTGTTAAACGAACAAATTGTGAGAATATTTAATGAGAATTCCTTGAATGATGAGCATGATTGCAATGTTGTTAGTTTGAATTCTTTGAATGTCCATGATTTTAATGATATGCAAAGCCACGAGCTTGGGGATGCTTCGTTTGATGAAGATGATATTTTTAGTCCCCCAAGTTTTGATGAGAAAATTTATTATGATGATGGCATGCCTCCTATTTATGATGATTATGATGATGACATGTATGCCATAAAGAGTAATGATAACCATGAAACTTATCATCATGATTTTAGTATTGAATTTGGTTATGTCAATCAATTGTCTCAAGTTATTTTGCTGAGTTTTCTCCCACTACTATGAATGGGGAGAAAATTACTTATGTGGAGAGTAAAGAAAATTTTATACTTGTGCATCATGAAGATCATGCTTTATGTGATAGTTATATTTTTGAATTCCTTCATGATGCTACTGAAAATTATTATGAGGGAGTAACTTATGCTTGTAGAAATTGCAATAATATCAATTTTCCTCCCTATGTGTTGAAAATCTTGAAGATATGCTTGTTTTGCCTTCCTATGCTAGTTGATTCTTGTTCCCAAAAAATGTTTGCTCACAAAATACCTATGCATAGGAAGAGTGTTAGAATTAAATGTGCTTGTCATATGCTTCATGATGCTCCCATTGTGTTCCAATTCAATATTTTTACGTGAGATCATTGAAATCATCATGCCTACCTAAAAAGGCTTTAAAGAAAAGCGCTTGTTGGGAGACAACCCAACACTTTTAAATTATGTTATTGTGTGTTAACATGATTAATCTAATTTATTAATCATGGTTTGTGTATTTTATTTCAATAAAGTGCCAAGTAAAGCCTTTGGGATAGTGTCAAAACTTGTTAGTTTGAATCTATGCAAAAAAAAAAACCTTTGCCTCCAGTATATGAA